>NC_045598.1:159240768-161703268 GCF_009762305.2 Zalophus californianus | reverse complement strand
AACCTATAAGACCATTTATATGTTATCCCTTTTAGGAAAGGGGAAGCAGTTAATCCCAAACCTCTGCAGCTCTCTTAACCTGTGCAAATTCACTGCCAGCACCCACACCTTGACTATAGGCAATAGTTCTCTCCCCAAACACATCTCCTCCTTCTTGATCCCTGATCTCTTAGACTCACATATTATTGATTAAAAACAAGGTAATGATAATATATCTGGCAAAAGATACTTAATAAAGTTGGTTAAAGAAGTCCAAAATTAACAGCAAATAGCATAAGATGGCAGTATATTTCCTTTCTCTCTCCCACTGTTCCATGTTCCAAGTTTTGTAATGTTGAAGTCAGAGATAAGAGAGATTTACTTTTATTCTCAGACCCTTTCCCTGCAGGCTTTCTGCGTGCATTGTGCACTTAAAATAACAATCCCTATTGACTGCACACCAATCCTACCAAGTACTTTACATGTATTTCTCTGATCCTTAGTACAGCCCTGAGGTACAGCTTTCATTAACCCTCTTCCATGAAAAAGTAAGTTGAGAATCAGGGCAGTTGCATAACTGATCATGCCTTGTGTCTAACCATTAGGAACCCAGTGGGGATCCTGGCCATGGTCTGTGTGACACCATGCTGCCCGAAGCCCCTAGGACTCCTACGGACAAGGTAACCATATGTCCTGGTTTGCTCTGGACAGTCCAGATGTATGTCTGTTCTCTCAGCATCCCATCTTATTGGCATTTTTCCTCTATCTTTTTTCACTTTCTTTTTTTTTTTTAAGATTTTATTTATTTATTTGACAGAGAGTGACACAGCGAGAGAGGGAACACAAGCAGGGGGAGTAGGAAAGAGAGAAAGAGGCTTCCCGCGGAGCAGAGAGCCCGATGCAGGGCTGGATCCCAGGATCCTGGGATCATGACCTGAGCTGAAGGCAGACGCTTAACGACTGAGCCACTCAGCCACCCCTCCTTTTTCACTTTCAAAAGCATCCCAATTTTGAAAATAAAAGATGAGATGGCCCTGCCTTTGGAATGCCGACGGATACCACAAAGGGGAAAGATATGTGTCTCAGTTTCTTCCTCTGTCTCCACAACTTTGTCCTTGATTGATTTTCCTTTTCTTCTCAGATGAGATGTACAGTATCTCCTGGGGCCTCCCTTCCACGTTAGTCCTCTGACAGCTTTTCTTTATGTTTGAATTTTATAATAGCATTGAGATATGCCCACCAAGAGACCTAACTGTAAGGGTGCTATCAGGTATAAAAAAAAAAAAAAAAAAGGATAGTTAGTGAGAGTTTCAAAAATCATGTACTCACTGGTTTATTCTCACAGGAATTAAGAAGGAAAATTGGATGAACATTTATGGAATGCCTATAACGCAGCAAGTACTATGCCAAGACATTTACATGAACAAATTTCCCCTTTTGCCAATGAGAGAACTCAGATTCAAAAAGATGAAGTAAACTTCTCAGGTCCTGGGTAAGGATCTTAACCTTCATGGATCTGACTCATATGTTTACTCTCTTTTCAACACACTGCCTTCTAAATAATTGCAAATATAACACAGTCATGCATTAATATAAAAATATTGCTGGCTAGATTAAGATCAACATATTCTATATTTAAAGAATTTGTATTTTTCCAAGGCAATTTTGACCTATACCTCTTTTCTGCGTCACAAAGCCAATGTTGAGATGAGATGAGCTTACAGTAACCAAGCTTGTATTTATTCCTCGTTTTGTTTCCTATACATAATTACCAATGATGTATATGCCTTTGTGATCAGCTTTAGTTGTTTGGATATGGGATTGGGGCTCCTTTAATTGGCAGAGACAATTCTGTAAATTTGTACATTTTTAGAAAATAAAATTATAAAGAATGAACAAAGTAAAGCTTCCCTTTAAGATGTAATAACACCAATATTTACTTACCACCCTACAATCAAATATTTGGGTTATTTAAAACCAGTTCTTGAATGGCTCCTTTCAGATATACATTCTACCTAAAACGTCTATGAAAGAAGAGCTTTCAGCTTGCTGTATATATTAAAGGGCCTATGAAGGACACAGAGCTGAAGTAGAGTAGCCCAAACCAAAAAGTTCATATTTGCCCATCGATTGCCCAAATCGCTCAGTGCCAGCAAATATGCAGCCTGGGTTAGTTTTTTTCAGTTTAATGTCACCAGCCTTGAGGCTGATTGTGGCCCCCTGCCAGAAACAAAAGCCATTTCTGTCTCCTTATATTCTGTTTGAGAACACAACTCCCATGTGAATTTAGTGGTAGCCCTCAATACAATCCCCTCCATTCTTCCCAACCCTCCATATATACAAAGGTTTTGCTTTGTGGTCTCTGTGGCACTTTTGTGAATCTGGGGACAGTCCAAGTAGTGACTCAGAATGTTTCAGACACCAAAACCAGGTCACTGAGCACCTTTGACCCAGCTGCAGAAATATCCTGCCATTAGCCAGGCACTCTTAGAATCTATCCTGTGCCCCCCAGATAAATGACAAGAAACATAAAGACTTCATATCAGGATTTGTGTCCAAGGAAAATTGTGAAGTAGACCAAGTCTCCCCCTGCAGAATTCCAATCCCCTTGACCTCAGGCTGGAAATGGAACTTTGAAAGAAATGTGATACAGCAGAAGAACATTGGTCAGAAGCCTGGGTTCTAGTCCTACCTCTACCACCAACTTACTTGCTCTATGACTTCAGAAAAACCACTGTGACTCTCAGATGTTCAGCAGCTTCACTGTCAAATTAGGGTGGACTTTGTTTTCTGAGTTTCTTCCAGCTCAGAAATTATGATTCTCTTATTTTCTGATTAACTGTTCCTTGCTAATGTACCCCTGAGATAGAAGTAAATGTGGTGTGGCTTTCTACACCTTTCCCCACTGCTAGTGTCCTCTCTCATCCCTGATCACATGTGAACACCAAAAACAGTTGTTAGTTGTGTCTGCCTCCCATGAGACGGAGAGCTCCCTGAGGACGATGTGTGCCTTTATCCATTTCTACATTCCCTTTAGATCAGGTGTGATGTCTTCCACATAGCAGGTATTCAGCAAAAGGGGCTCACTTATTTCTTGACCAGCCAATGGCTGTAGTTGAAGAGCACTTAAGAACGTAGGATGGCACAATGAATTGTTAGCAGGAAAGTTAACTATAGAAAAGGAAGTACCCTCCATTGCCTTTCAAATCTTATCCCAATGCCACCTTCTCTACCATCTTAAGGACAGCCTTTATTTATTCACATGATAGTCTAATCAATGTAATCATATAATTTCGTTTTATTTTTAATTTCCTCAACACATGGAATATATGTGTGGGGAGGGGAGAGAGAGAAAAGAGAGCGAGGGAGAATACGGTTCCCCTAATTTGTTAACATTTCAACTGGGAAATGCCCTCACTGTATCATTCATATAGGTCTCACCTTTCCAAAATAAAAACTATCCACAGATGCTCTTCTCCCTTTCCTAGCCCTTCTGTACTTCCTACTACAGTGTATCAGTTAAGTCTTTAGTTAACTTTTTAATCAGCAAACTTAATGGAAGAACTCAAATTTCAAAGGGAAAGACTTAAGAAAGTGAGAAAAAGTGTTGAATCAATAACATGGGTGGGTTACTAAATAATATTCTGTTCAAATTGGATTACCACCACCCAGGCTTCTGATGAGTACACTGTGACAGTCAACATACCAGATTCCCCAAATTAAACATACTTCTCTATAATTAAATATCACAGCTTCATTGTTCCGATAACAAAATTGAAATATTTTCCACCATCATAATATCCTTAGCAGATAATGTCATTGGAATAGAATGATGTTACCACATGATAATAGGCTCCCAATGCCAAAGTCAAGTTATACTGTTTATTTTCAAAGCAGATCATTACATTGACTTTTTTTTCCATTACCAAGTGATTGATGCAGCTTTAAAGGTGACCAACAAAAATTTCATCAAAAAAAAAAAATGATCTAACGGTGGAGATATGTGCTGAATGATTCAAATACCAAGGGAGATGCCACATATAGCAGCATAGACTCCATTTAAAAATTAAGCTTTGCCAAACCTTCAGCAGTGGTTTGCTCTGCAAAATGAGAGCAGCTGACAGAGGCCCCAAAGTGCCTCAAAATACAATAAAATCTTGTGTTGACATAGTCCATTTCTCGATAACTATGGAATTCTGGACTAGAACACCTGCCAACAGAGGAACCTGGTGTGCACCTAACAAACATGCACGAACTCATCTTGACAAACAGCCTGAAGAAAGGTGGTGCTACAAATACCAGGGCCTGCAAACAGGCTCTCACCACAAACCAAAGAAAGGCCTTCCCACACGCCTCTGAGACCACAGCCATTTCAGTCACTTAGGGATACAACCTTATCAGTGAGGTCATCTTCAAATACTCGAGACTAACAATGAATACCTTTCTTTGAGACTCAAAGCACTTGCACAAAGGCCTTTCAGCTGGAACATGCTCAGTACAAATGACTGCATTATTACATTTCATCTCTCCCCCTGGAGGAAGGCAAAGAGACAGGGGACTATCTCTAAAATAAAAATGCTAGGTGATTCAACTTGGACTGACTTTCAAAATCAGATGTGGTGTTGAAAAAATATACCAACTTATGTACACTTTTCATTTTAACAAATATTTCATGAGTAAGGCACTGTGCTAAGGGCTGCTGGAAGTAGAAAAAGAAAACAACAAAAAAAAAGTCCATTCTACCCAGATCATGCTGCCTGCTCACTGCTATTTATTTTCTCTGCATGAAGTCATTTGAGGCTGGGTGGATTCCAGTTGAAAGTACTTTGTACAATCAATGCTTGCTGCTTGCATGAGATGTATGCCATGCACAATATTTTTGATGATGATGTTAATTGGTGTTGAACACAACTTATTTATAATTCTAAAGAATTATACATGTGTTAGGGATGCCTGAGTCTCCAAGGGCCTAAGTTACATGTTAAAGATTAAAAAGGACAGATTTTTCGACTGGACAGTCCAATAGGCTGACACAAGCTGACTTTTGCAGTATGGCAGCCACAGTGTCTGAGAGGAAGTGTTAGTAAAAGAGATAAATTTTAAATGATAACTCATTCGTGACAGAAAGCACAGTAATCCAGGGCCCCCTCAAACATATTCCAAGAGAGCACTTCTCAGTGTTACAGACTGCCCTGGGAAACATCTTGTCTTTGCCAGGCTAACCATAAGCTCTTCAGTCTCACAAAATCCATAGCTGTGCCCCCATGCCAAGTTCCTGCCCAGCTCTCCAGAAACTGCTGCTGTGATGTCCTCTGTTAGATGAAAATTCTCCTATCAATAAGGTCCCTGGTTCTGGCCATGCTTGCTCTACTTTGATTTTCCTTTAATGCCCTGTCTCAGTCTCTTGCTCTCCCAGTCTCTGTGCTACTTTCTTAGCACCCTATACTTCTTTTCAGTAGCTCTTATCCCGCTTGTTATTGTTTTAATGCCTTATCTTTCCCATTAGACAGTAAGCAGTGTGTCCTAGAAGTTAGCATCTGAATTGTTCGCTTCTGCATTCCCAGTACCTAGACAGTCCCTGGCACAGAGCAGGTGCTTAAAAATATTTGTTGACTGTCATGATCCCCATGTGCACATCCTTCCCTAGCCTTGGGATCTATTCTTGCTTAAGGGAAAGCTAGACTAAAACTCAAGGGACTCATAAACAAGGCAAACTTGTTGCCAAAACCAGCTTTTATCCTGGGCTAGCTTGTGGTAATCCAGCAACTGACTTTTTACTCAGAAAAAAGCCCTCACCCTGAACCCCCATTTTGGTTCTCTAGGGCTGAGGCCAGTTCTCTCACAGTTTGGGAGGAAAGCTGGCTACTCATTGACAACCCTCCCTGGCAGTTCATATTGACTAGTTTCCATTCTTAGACTCTGCCAATTAGTTAGACTCCTTAGAGGCTTTCTCTTGAATTCCTCTGATGTATGGACATCTTCCTGTTGCTGATCATCACATTCTAATTCAAAACCTAATTTAGCTTTAGGCAACTTTGCCATTGTATCAAACATATTAAAATGCCTAAATTAATTAAATACAACTAATATAATATTTTGCTGTAAAAATATTGAAAGATCTTCACAATTTTGTTTTAGAAATTATGTGGTACATGTAATTCATTTACTTTGAAATTAGCAATAAATTCTATATAGTCATCACTTTTTTCTTTTTTTTCTTTTTTATTGTTATGTTAATCACCATATATTACATCATTTGTTTTGGTGTAGTGTTCCATGATTCATTGTTTGTTCATAACACCCAGTGCTCCATGCAGAATGTGCCCTCTTTAATACCCATCACCAGGCTAACCCATCCCCCTACCCTCCTCCCCTCTAGAAACCTCAGTTTGTTTTTCAGAGACCATCATCTCTCCTGGTTCGTCTCCCCCTCTGACTTACTCCCCTTCATTCTTCCTCTCCTGCTATCTTCTTCTTTTTCTTTTTTCTTAAAATATGTTGCGTTATTTGTTTCAGAAGTACAGATCTGTGATTCAACAGTCTTACACAATTCACAGCGCTCACCGTAGCACATACCCTCCCCAATGTCCATCACCCAGCCACCCCATCCCTCCCACCCCCGACCACTCCAGCAACCCTCAGTTTGTTCCTGAGATTAAGAATTCCTCATATCAGTGAGGTCATATGATACATGTCTTTCTCTGATTGACTTATTTCACTAAGCATAACACCCTCCAGTTCCATCCACGTCGTTGCAAATGGCAAGATCTCATTCCTTTTGATGGCTGCATAATATACCATTCTGTATATATACCACCTCTTCTTTATCCATTCATCTGTTGATGGACATCTTGGCTCTTTCCACAGTTTGGCTATTGTGGACATTGCTGCTATAAACATTGGGGTGCACGTACCCCTTCGGGTCCCTACATTTTTATCTTTGGGGTAAATACCCAGTAGTGCAATTGCTGGAACGAATGGTAGCTCTAATTTCAACTGTTTGAGGAACCTCCATACTGTTTTCCAGAGGGGTTGCACCAGCTTGCATTCCCACCAACAGTGTAGGAGGGTTCCCCTTTCTCCACATCCCCGCCAACATCTGTCGTTCCCTGACTTGTTAATTTTAGCCATTCTGACGGGTGTGAGGTGGTATCTCATTGAGGTTTTGATTTGGATTTCCCTGATGCCGAGCGATGTTGAGCACTTTTTCATGTGCCTGTTGGCCATTTGGATGTCTTCTTTGGAAAAATGTCTGTTCATGTCTTCTGCCCATTTCTTGATTGGATTATTTGTTCTTTGGGTGTTGAGTTTGATAAGTTCTTTATAGATTTTGGATACTAGCCCTTTATCTGATATGTCATTTGCAAATATTTTCTCCCATTCTGTCGGTTGTCTTTTGGTTTTGTGGACTGTTTCTTTTGCTGTGCAAAAGCTTTTTATCTTGATGAAATCCCAATAGTTCATTTTTGCCCTGGCTTCCTGTGCCTTTGGTGATGTTTCTAGGAAGAAGTTGCTGCAGCTGAGGTCGAAGAGGTTGCTACCTGTGTTCTCCTTTAGGATTTTGATGGACTCCTGTCTCACGTTTAGGTCTTTCAACCATTTGGAGTCTATTTTTGTGTGTGGTGTAAGGAAATGGTCCAGTTTCATTCTTCTGCATGTGGCTGTCCAATTTTCCCAACACCATTTGTTTAAGAGACTGTCTTTTTTCCATTGGACATTCTTTCCTGCTTTGTCAAAGATAAGTTGACCATAGAGTTGAGGGTCCATTTCTGGGCTCTCGATTCTGTTCCATTGATCTATGTGTCTGTTTTTGTGCCAGTACCATACTGTCTTGATGATGACAGCTTTGTAATAGAGCTGGAAGTCCGGAATTGTGATGCCGCCAGCTTTGCTTTTCTTTTTCAAGATTCCTCTGGCTATTCGGGGTCTCTTCTGGTTCCATACAAATTTTAGGATTATTTGTTCCATTTCTTTGAAAAAAGTGGATGGTATTTTGATGGGGATTGCATTGAATGTGTAGATTGCTCTAGGTAGCATTGACATCTTCACAATGTTGGTTCTCCCAATCCATGAGCATGGAACGTTTTTCCATTTCTTCAGTGGCATTCCTATACACCAACAACAAGACAGAAGAGAGACAAATCAAGGAGTCGATCCCATTCACAATTGCACCCAAAACCATAAGATACCTAGGAATAAATTTAACCAAAGAGGCAAAGGATCTATACTCAGAAAACTATAAAATACTCAGGAAAGAAATTGAAGAAGACACAAAGATATAGTCATCACTTTTTTGAGAATTTCGGCAAGGTTAAAATAAATCCAATCTACAAATTGTTTTCAAATAAAATCAGTATTAACTAATAATATATTTGGCAAACAACAAAATACCATGTTATACCTTATATACACTGAAGTAAATATTTATTAGTTTCAATTTTGCTGTTGTCTTTTCATATTTGAAGCCAACACTTTTTTCATTCCTCAAATATTTTTATGGGCTACTGAAAATCTCATAGTCCCTAAGCAATATTCTTAAAGTACCAGAGGCACAAAATTGCCTTGTCCTAAAAAAAATTCTATTCTTTATTCTTACGAGCCGGTGCAAAGTTCCATGGCCTGCCCTTTGCCAACCTGTTAAGAAAGACCTCCAAAGCCGAACACTTTAACAGGCAGTTGTATCATGGACAATAAAGTCCATGCTGTTCTCTTGGGTTAGGGAAATCTCCATTCTATCGTAATTTCCCTATCATTATTAAACACTGCATAGTTTTTATAAAGACTTGGGAACCTAGTTGGTGATTTTGTCTGAAGACATGTCTCTTTGTCTATAAACCCCCACTCCTATACCACGTTGCCAAACAAGTGATTCTTGAGGCTATATCATGTAGGCCCAGAACTCTGCCCCCAGGTATGTGGCCAAAACCCAAAAATAGGTTGCTTTTGCCTCACACAGGACACATTCCGTTCCCTTAGCTAGATTCTGTGGTGAGTTTGAGCAAATCACTTTCAAAAATATTCTTGAGGCTCCTGGATGGCTCAGACAGTTAAGCGGCTGACTCTCGATTTCAGCTCAAGTCATGATCTCATGGGTCCTGAGATAGAGCCCCAGGTTGGGCTCTGCACTCAGCAGGGAGTCTGCTTGAGGAATCTCTTCCTTTCCTTCTGCCCCTCCCCCGCCCTTACTCGCACACGCATGCACTCTCTCTCTCTAAAATAAATAAATCTTAAAAAAAAAAAAAATTCTCAAAAGAATGTCCAGATCTTCAACCGGCATTGCAGCTCTACTCTCCCAATCTCCTTAGAATGAGGTTAAGTGACTCTTTTCCTGAGGGATTATCTCTTTCATTTATTCAACAAATAGTTATTGAGCATCTACTATGAATGAACGAGTGAATGAACAGTAAGAATGTGAGTTGGAGCAACTGAAAAGTGCTGCGACCCACTAGAGGTCCCTCAGTCACTCAATAATGCAAGCCTCCAAAGGCTTAGACAAAGCATATTCTGCTTAATGCAGAGTCCAGGACAGATATTCTCCTGGTAACCAGGCAGACACACAAGGACAAACATGGCATACCAACTGCAATTGGATTTGTGTCCCAAAATAGATACTTCTGGTTATAATATTAACTTACTTCAAATTACATACGCGTCTCTGAAATATTACTAAATAATATGTTTCACAGATACTGGAGATGGGAAGACCTCATTAGATATGCAATTCTCTCTCTCTCCCTTTTTTCCCTGGTATCTAAATGAGTCTTCTAGTCCCCTATGATTAGTGGGATTTAGTTATGACCAAACTGTCAACTGTTTGGAAGCACTTACTTAATCATGTTAGCAAGGAACAGGTAAAAATGTGCACTCAACTGAGTCTATCTTTGCTGCTCTTTGGGCTTTACTTCTATCCACAGTGTTAAGTCTTACAAAGAGAGGTTACTTCATTCTGTTTCAATAAGTGATATGATGTTAATGAGTCCTTCTAATTCTGTTAAGTCTCCTCAAGATCTGAACATGATTAATAACTTATTTTAAATCACTGGGAAGCTGCTCCTCCATTTCCTCCAAGAAGTCATCTGTTTATTTTCAGATTTATCAGTGAAATGTAAGTGAACTGCCACACCAAAGATTCACAGTTCTTTACATCAGACCTGCTGGATTTCCATATGGCTGGATGCCATCTTCTTTAGGCAGGGACTGATCAACTGGAGCAATTTGCTGAGTATGAAAAACACAAAAGTCAAGAGCGTGGCATGTGTACACAGACTAGCTGGATTTAAGCCCTGGACTTACTATTTACTATTTGTAAGAAATTGAGAATTTTACTTAATCTCTCTCTGCCTCTCATCTTCATCTATAAAATAGTGCTGGTAATAGCTTCAGCCATAGGGTTGCTTGTAAAGATTAGATGAATTAGAGCAGAAACCTGGCATATAATAAACGCTCAATAAATAAAAACAGAATTTATTAAAAAAGTGATGAACATTTCTCATATCTGATTTTCTCTATGTATTCAAAAATATGTATTTGCTCAACACAAGTATAAGTTAAAGAGGAACTTACAGTATACAAGCTAAGTAGGAAAGCAAAAAAATGCCAAAAAATTTAGAATTTATTTTCATTTCTTAGATTTGTTTTTTTTATTTGTTATATTATTTTACATGGTACATAAACATTTGCAGCATGCATTAATTTCTAAAATGGTCCCCTGAAATGCCATACTATAATTTTTGGAACCTGTGAATACGGTAAGATATAGCCCCCATTATTATATTATGTATTATAGTGTCCTAGGGATATTACCTAAGTGGGTTTGATCTAATCTCATGAACACTTAAAAGCAGAGAGCTTTCTCCACCTGACAGAAGAAGAATTCAAAGACAAAGCAAAAGGAAATTTTGACACACAAATGCTGACTTGAAAATACAGGGAGTCACGTGAGAAGGAATGTGTATAGTCTCTCAGTTGCTGAGATGTCCTTTGCTGACAGCTAAGAAGGACATAAGGACATCCATCCTACAACTACAGGGAATGAATTCTGTCAACAAAATGAACGAGCTTAGATATGAACTTCTCCCCAGAGCCTGAAGACAAGAGGTTTACTTTTTTTTCTTTAATCCTTACTAAAATCCTAAGAGCAGAAATTAGTATTTCCAATTACAGATGAGGAAACAAGCTTCATTGTCATTAATCAATCACCTTTTCCAGTAGCACACAACTAGTAAGTACTATACCCAGGATTTGAACTAAAGTCTCCTTGAAGGTAAAGTCTGAGTTCTTGACATTATACCAACCATAATACAAACTAGAGCCTTAAAAACTATGCTGTTTTGTATCCACATATTCATTCAACACTTACTAAGTGCATTCCACGTGTCAAAAGTAAAAACACATGTTCTGTCCTCCGGGAAGAAACAAAGTTTAAAAAAAAAATCACTTCTTGGGGTGCCTGGGTGGCTCAGTCGATTAAGCGCCTGCCTTTGGCTCAGGTCATGATCTCAGGGTCCCAGGATTGAGCCCCACATCGGGCTCTCTGCTCAGCAGAGAGTCTGCTTCTCCCTCTCCCTCTGCCTACTTGTGCTCTCTCTCTCTGAAAAATAAATAAAATATTAAAACAAAAAAAAACACACTTCTAGCTAGAGATGAGGATAGACTTCACAAGGGAAATGTTATTAACTTGGGCCTAGAAAATGATTAAGACTTCTCCAAATCAAACAATCCAGAGTTAGTTTGGAAGGAGGCTGAGATCTCAGTTCACCTGGATCAGATCATATCTGAGACTTAAATTCTCTCCATTTTTAGTCCCTCTCATTTGACTCATGGGTTTTGATTAGATACCTCCAGAGAAGAGAAAGATGTTCCACTGGTGACTCTTGAAGAGTCTTTTAAACCTGTGATTCTGTGGTTCTATCATTTTGATACACTTGTTGAATTTCTTTCCATATTTCTTTTTTTTTAAGATTTATTTATTTATTTTAGGGAGACAGAGTGAGAGCACAAGTGGGGGCGGGGTGCAGAAGGAGAGGAAGAGAGAGAGAATCCTCAAGCAGACTCCATTCTGAGCACAGAGCCTGAGGCAGGGCTCCATCCCATGACTCTGAGATCATGACCTGAGCTGATAATCAAGAGTTGGATGCTTAACTGACTGAGCTACCCAGGCACCCCTTTCCATATTTCCTTATATAGCAATATAGAGATCATTTTGGGTAAGAAAAGGTCTGAGCCTAAGGGAAGTAAATTATGGGAAATAACCGAAGCAGTATATTACATGGTCAGATTTTCATTTTCAAAGATTTCTCTGCAGAAATGTGGAGGATGGATGGAGTTGGGGGAGGAAGAGAGATGAGATAAGGTTCAGGGAAGAGCTCTAGGGATGGAGACAAAGAAACCTAAAATATTATAGGTAAATAAGGCAATATCAGGGTTGACTGATGTTAAAGAGAAATCAATCAAAAATGACTTGAGTATCTGGCTTGGGAGACGGGATGCACATTGAAATGGAGACTGAAAAGGATGTGCAAAATTGTAGAACAAAGATAGTTTATTTCCATATATTTGAGCTGGCCACATAATATACAAGTGAAATATTATTAGTCTAGTGATCAGAGAGGTGAGGTGTGAAGAGATCAGGATGTCATCACCATTTAGGTGACAACTAAAAACCTGTGAATGAACAAGATTACCAGGGAAAGGAGCTGGAGGGAAGACAGCAGTGAACTAAGGATGGAACCCTAAGCAATACCAACATTAAGAGCAGGGAGAGGAAGGGAAGTGGGAAAGGAAAGAGAAATTGAAGGAGAAGCAGGAAGAACACCAGGAGAAATTTAATATATGCATTCCTCCCCCACTATGGTATGATACACAAACACAAGTTAAGAAAAATAATTGAGATACACTATTCCCCTTATTTAATCACTCCCACCTAACTGAAGGATTTTTCCCCCCAGTTTTGAAAAACCAGAGAGAACTGGGCTAGAAAAACCAGAGAGAACTGGTCAGTACTTATTTCTCTGTTTTTCAAGTCACCCGTGTCAATTCCCTCTCCATTTTCCTATAGTAAAGAGGTTTCCAAGCTGTTGCCCTCTTCTGTAAATGTCCAGTACATGACATTTGAGCTGAGACCCTGGTAGCTCTAGGTTCCTTCTGCATCTTGTTTTTTCTCTTACATGCAGCCTTGATTAAACCTTTTCTCTTCAAGTAAGAAACTCAGTGCATAAAAATGAAGAAATGCAAACTCTAGATTTAAATTAGCGATTGCCGTGTTAATGGGCGAATCATGCCTTTAGAGAAATGAGATTCTCAAAGAAAAATGAAGGTAATGAGGATAGCAGCCAGGGCAAAACCATACTTTCCTTACATTACTCTCTGCCACAATTTTATGTTATTCATCTCAGGAGGAAGGAAAAAAAAACTTTGGAAGGATTATATTTGGTAATCCTTCTTCATTAACAAAAATTAAATCAAGAAGAGCAAATGCTTCTTTGATTCAGTTCCAGTATATTCAGTTCCCTCACATTCAAAGCCTTGGTTTCACTCCCCAACCCCCTACATATACACTAGAATATAAAATCCATACGTTTCCTCTCCCTCTTCCCTGTTTGAATCTTCAGCATCATCACAAACCATTACATATTTCCCTTATGTATAAATTTAGAATCTATCTTCTACACAAGAATGCAAAGTCTATGAAGGTTGGGATTTTTTCTACCTATTTACAGCTTAATTCCCAGGATTTAAAACAATTATTGATCTGTAGTATATGCTCAATAAGTGAATTAATGTTGCCACATTACTATCAGATTTATTTCTATTGTTACTATATATAATGCCTTAATAGAAATAATCAAAGAGATAAAGTATTATTATAAATAATAACAATGATATTAACAAATATGAGAGGCATACGTAATACAAGTACTTTTAGTAATGCTCCTACATAATTATATAATCTTGAATATATCATATATACTCTTCGTTATATTCACCTATAAAAGAAGAGAGTACAGTAAATTGACCCTCAAGATCCCTTATTGCTTCAGAATCTAATCATTCTAGATTTTGGTTAAGTCAATGAAATGAAAGAAGCAAAGAGAAAGGTCAATATCTCTGAAAGAGTTTTATAATAGAATTATGGCCTAAGGGGTGGGATGAGTAAGGGATAATAGTGAGTACAGGCTGGGGGTGAAGAGAGGAGGTCAGCAGTAAACTCTGGTAAGAGTAGGACCAAGCAGAACAGAAGTGGGAGAGTTCAAGAGGAGACAATTCATGAAGTGTGCTTTTAGAGCAATCATTGTCAGTTTAAGGATGAAGGAGGCAAAACATGAGATGTCATCTGTCATCTATTAGTTATAAAAATGTGTGTGTGTGTGTGTGTGTGTGTGTGTGTGTGTGTGTGTTTACTTAGAGAACTATCCAGGAACAGTTTCTGTTGGAATCCTAGTGTGGCTACCAATCACGGAGAACCCTGTTTCATGGCTGAGTCTATGCTGCTGATGGTTTTTCTGGTTCTCAGTTACAGAGGTAGAAGATGAGCTAAAGGAGTGACTCATATATATTCTTAGTTTTAACTGAAAAATCCAAAAAGAATTCTAAGTGGTCCTTTCTAGAAAATCTCGGGAAATAGTTCATCTATCCCAAGGCCTTTCCCTTCTGTCTTGTCTCTGCTCACCACCACAAATAAAAGAATGTTTTTCTGAATACTTCTTTTGTTTACTTGGAGTTTCACAAGACCCAATCTCAAACTGATATGCAGTCAAAACATAGAAATTGGAGGGTTATTCTTAGAGAAAATTCAACTTTCTCAATAAGCACATTCTTTTGCAACATTCAAAATGACTTAAAGTAAATATTTGGTTTCATTTCTATCATTCTTAAAAAAAAATTCAACTAACACTATAGCATCTCTGAAAATTAATTAAAGAAAAAATCAGTAACATCCAATAAACAAAATTAAAACATATCCATTCCTCCAGCTTGTATAGTTATCCACAATTCCAGTAAGGTTTTCTAATTAAAACCAAAAAGGAAATAAACTCACTAAATCCCACTGGAATCCACTGAACACAGTTATAAATTTTAAAAATATAAAACACTGTTATGAGCATCTCTTTTGAATAAGTGTCTGCATTCTTTCATTTATTTAAAATATAATTGCTGTATTGAAATATCATTAAGAAAATGAATATATCCTTAATTGAAAAAAGTACAAACTATAATTTTCAATGGCCTAATTATTTCTACTAATCCATTTAACTACTGCTTTTTAGCCAGTACCAGCAGGAAACTATGACTTCCTGGATTTGGAAATGATACACAGCCCTTAGTGAGCTTATACAATAATGCTGCCTACTTTTCCTTTCCAAATGAAATAGCAACTTATCTTTATTCATTTTGTCTAAGACAAAATTTTGCATACCATTTCAATCTTTTTTCAGTGATTTCTAGTAATATGTGAGAAGAGAATTCCAGTCATGTCTTAGGGGGCAGGAGTGGAAGGTGGACGTACTTGTTTTATTTCCATGAGAACCTTATGGACCTTATGGTAAAAAATATGGCTAGGCCTCTTGGGATTAAGGAGTGGCTCCAGAATAGTCTAGGAATAATGGTTCCTGCTTAGTTTCCCAGGCAGCGTACTACTTTGGAAAGGAATTCATTTGAAAGGAGTAAGAGTCAAGGCACTTCCTTGGTCCATTAGGACCAAGGTTTGCAAAGGTGAATGGTTTTGAGTACACCATATCACTGTGGTATCACTGAAATTATAATTCGTCCAAGCAGTACAAAGAATGGGCCATGGGAGGAAAGAAAGGGAATAGTAATTAAGATTTATCAAATGATGTCAAAGAGGATACTGCCTATGTTCTCCTCTAGGACTTTGATGGATTCCTGTCTCACATTGAGGTCTTTCATCCATTTTGAGTTTATCTTTGTGTATGGTGTTAGAGAATGGTTGAGTTTCATTCTTCCACATGTGGCTGTCCAATTTTCCCAGCACCATTTATTGAAGAGACTGTCTTTTTTCCATTGAATATTTTTTCCTGCTTTGTTGAAGATTATTTGACCATAGAGTTGAGGGTCCATATCTGGGCTCTCTATTCTGTTCCATTGGTCTATATGTCTGCTTTTGTGCCAGTACCATGCTGTCTTGGTGATCACTGCTTTGTAATATAGCTTGAAATCAGGCAACGTCATGCCCCCAACTTTGTTTTTCTTTTTCAACATCTCCTTGGCGATTTGGAGTCTTTTCTGATTCCATACAAATTTAGGATTGTTTGTTCCAGCACTTTGAAAAATGTCATTGGAATTTTGATCGGGATGGCACTGAAGGTATAGATTACTCTGGGTAGCATAGACATTTTAACAATGTTTATTCTTCCGATCCATGAGCATGGAATGTTTTTCCATCTTTTTGTGTCTTCTTCAGTTTCTTTCATGAGTGTTCTGTAGTTCCTAGAGTATAGATCATTTACCTCTTTGGTTAAGTTTATTCGGAGGTATCATATGGCTTTTGGTGCTATTGTAAATGGAATCGTTTCTCTAATTTCTCGTTCTACAGATGCATTGTTAGTGTATAAGAAAGCAACTGATTTCTGTGCATTCATTTTGTATCCTGCCACATTACTGAATTGCTGTATGAGTTCTAGTAATTTGGGGGTGGAGTCTTTTGGGTTTTCCACATAAAGTATCATGTCATCTGCGAAAAGAGAGAGTTTGACTTCTTCTTTGCCAATTTGAATACTTTTTATTTCTTTTTGTTGTCTGATTGCTATTGCTAGGACTTCTAGTATTATGTTGAACAATAGTGGCAAGAGTGGGCATCCTTGACGTGTTCCTGATCTTAAGGGAAAGGCTCTCAGCTTTACCCCACTGAGGATGATATTCACTGTGGGTTTTTCATAGATGGATTTTATGAACTTGAGGAATGTTCCCTCTATCCCTATACTCTTAACCCTCTTACACTGTTGGTGGGAATGCAAGTTGGTACAGCCACTTTGGAAAACAGTGTGGAGGTGTCTCAGAAAATTAAAAATAGAGCTACCCTATGACCCAGCAATTGCACTACTGGGTATTTACCCCAAAGACACAGATGTAGTGAAAAGAAGGGCCATACGCACCTCAATGTTCATAGCAGCAATGTCCGCAATAGCCAAACTGTGGAAAGAGCCGAGATGCCCTTCAACAGATGAATGGATAAAGAAGATGTGGTCCATATATACAATGGACAGCCATCAGAAAGGATGAATACCCAACTTTTACATCAACATGGATGGGATTGGAGGAGATTATGCTAAGTGAAATAAATCAAGCGGAGAAAGTCAATTATCATATGCTTTCACTTATTTGTGGAACATAAAGAATAGCATGGAGGACATTAGGAGAAGAAAGGGAAAAATGAAGGGGGGGAAATCGGAGGGAGAGATGAACCATGAGAGACTATGGACTTTGAGAAACAAACTGAAGGTGTTACAGGGGAGGGGAGCGGGGGGATGGGTTAGCCCGGTGATGGGTATTAAGGAGGGCACGTGCTGCATGGAGCACTGGGTGTTATATGAAAACAATGACGTATGGATCACTACATCAAAAACTAATGATGTATTGAATGGTGACTAACATAACATAATAAAATAAAATTAAAAAAAGATTTAGCAAATGAAAAAACACATTACTGTAAGTGCTATATAATACTTAGAACACACTGCTTCTCCAACTAAAGAGTTTTATTCAGAAGCAAAGAGAGTAATTTTTGCTCTACTGCCTCCCCTCACCTACCACCACCACCAGCGAACAATAGTCACAGTTTCTAAACATTTCACAAGTAAACCAATTCTTCCTTCCAATGGCATGTTATACAGATATAAGACAGATCAAAGCTATTAGTTTCCTAAGGCTGCCATAACAAAATACCACAAACTGAGTAGCTTCAAAGAGACATTTATTCTCTCACAGTTCTTGAGGCTAGAATTCCAATATCCAGGTGTCAGCAAGTTGGATCCTTCTGGAGGTTCTGGGTTAGAATCTATTCTGTGCTTTTCTTGCAGGTTCTGGTGGTTGCCATCAGTCCTTGGCATTTGTTGACTTGTAGACATATCACTTCAATCTCTGCCTCCATCTTCACATGGTGTTCTCCCTGGTGTGTCTCTTCCATGTCTATGTATAAATCCCCCTCTTTTTATAAGGATACAAGTCACTGGATTAGGGTCCACCCTAATCCAGTTCATCCTCATTTTAACTTGATTATATCTGCAAAGATCCCATCTCCAGATAAAGTCACATTCACAGGTACCAGGGGTTAGAAAGGCAACATTTTTTTTTTTTTTTGGTGGCATGGAGGAGGGCACAATTCAATGGACAACAGCTACCCTAGTAGAAAGATTATCTCAAGAAGGAGGAGGGTGCCATCTATAAGGTACCCATCATCCCTGAGGTATGTGCTGAAGCATTTTCAAGGAATCCTAAAATTCTATAGAGAGAAGTTTAAAAAGAGAGAAGCATTAGAGTAATTACCACTATATCAATATCAAGAATACTCCAGGCAGGGCGCCTGGGTGGTTCAGTTGGTTAAGCGACTGCCTTCGGCTCAGGTCATGATCCTGGAGTCCCGGGATCGAGTCCCACATCGGGCTTCCTGCTCAGCAGGGAGTCTGCTTCTCCCTCTGACCCTCTTCCCTCTCGTGCTTTCTATCTCTCATTCTCTCTCTCTCTCAAATAAATAAATAAAATCTTAAAAAAAAAAGAATACTCCAGGCAACCTCCAGGGTAGCTGCGGCTATAAAGAATAATATTATGACTAGAAAATGATCATAAACTCAAAAGTTAATGAGAGAATTTACTAGTTTTAGAATGAGATGTAAGAACTTCTATTTCTAATAAGCTCCTAGGTGATGCTAATACTACCAGATCTTACTTAGGTCAGACTTCTAGTAACAATATTTAGGGGAAGATTACTATCAAGTATGATGAAAATTGATTGATGAGAAAGAGGCTGGCACATACCCTGATATTATCTAAGCTACAAAGCTTGTTGGAGTCATGGAAATACACACACACACACACACACACACTTGATCACCCAATTTCTGAACTGAAAAGGTTAATGTGTGGAGTTGCTGGACTGCTCTCCCATCACTTCACCTTCCTTTACTAGAAGGGTGGGAAAATGTTAAAAGTTTATTTTTGGTTATTGGTGGGTTTTTGGTGTTTTTATTTTTGTTTTGTTCGATATTTTACATGAAAGGTGCTTGGGAGGGGCATCTGGGTGGCTCAGTCGTTGGGCGTCTGCATCCAGCTCAGGTCATGATCCCAGGGTTCTGGGATTGAGCCCTGCATTGGGCTTCCTGCTCCACAGAGAGTCTGCTTCTCCCTCACCCACTCCCCTTGCTTGTGTTCCCACTCTCGCTGTGTCTCTCTCTGTCAAATAAATAAATAAAATCTTTAAAAAAAGAAAAAGAAAAAAGGTGCTTGGGAAAGAAGGATAGGAAAAAAACAGTGCTAACACTGGGGAAAAAATCCAGTGAATTGGATAAAAATATCAATGTTAATTAGCAAATCTTTTGCCTAAGGAACCCAGAATTCAGAAATGGCCCAGACCTAGAGGCTACATGACCACACGCAGGGGAATTTGACACCTTGCTGCATTCCCTACAGTGCCAACTTAGTCAACCTGAAGGAGGCCCTCAGAGCAATGAAGGAGAAAGTCAGATAAGACATGGTGAAAAGGAAGTCATGCTCCCCAGATACCAGGATAAAATGGCTGCCCAGGGAAAGAGAGGAGGAGGCAGCAGCTTCACTGAATTCTAAGAATGCCTTGCCCCAGGACAAATTGAAACTGAGCCCAAATGCCTCAGATGTTACACTAGTAGTCCTTGATGACCCTGACAGTAAATCAGGCCTCAAATAGGCTTTCTCTTGTTTACATGCAAGCACAAATGAGTCACACGAAGTAGCAACTTCTAGTATTATTTGATCCCTAGAAAACTATAATCTGAAGCAGTTAAATTCCTGGGAATCCCTTGAGCAGTTCATTAAGAATGAATTACTGGCTCAGGATCCATTCAGTCCAAGTAAAAAGTCTCAGAATCTGGTCATCTGTATGATGTATTTCCCATATTTGGTGATTTTATTTGTAGCTCTCATCAAATTACCCAGAAAAAAAGTGATTATGTTTTGTCTATGTGGTAATTATTCACAACACAAAATGACGGTGAAGACATGGAATTTTTTTAAGCCATGCAATAATTTGGATATATGCCCCAAGTTTTTCAAGAATTACATAACATTAAATTTTCTGTGTCTCATTTTTATAGGAATAAAAAAATCTGAAGCTAGGCCAAAAATGACAGAAGTTACTTATTTGTGAACTACCTAAACATAATGTTTACAAATACAAAATTATATGAGATACAAGTTATATATAAGTATAAAGGTATATAAATATAAAATAATATAAAAGTATCACTAAAATGTGTTATGACTTAAATACACTGATTTTCTTGTTTTTATGTATTCTTTTTCCTGTGAACCCCAGATACTGTTGTGAATATATGGACCTATAAAAATTTTTCCACTTAAATATTTTGGATGAAGTTTTTATAGTCTCTGGCATTTATTATTTTTACTCTCATTAAATTACCTGATACATTTATTTGACTTTTAAATCATAGACAAGTATCTGTATTTATCTGACTATTTAGAGAATGAATGTTCAACAATGAGTTTCCTACATTATAGATAAGAGACTGGTGCCAATAAATTAAAGAGATAATAGAAATTTTTGGCAAAAGCATGTGTATTTTTGTCTTTAAACTACTACTTAATTATTTAAAAAATAATTCATTAAAAAAAGACTTCTTAAAAATATATAATTCCATGTTTAGAGCAGAAAATATCACAATAAGCCTGGAACACTTTGTTGTCAAAATCCACAATGCATTCAGATATCTGGTTGTAACGTACAAAATGATTAAAAGTTCAACCTGCAGAGAGAACTATGAGTAAACAAACAGTGACAAGTTGAACATTAACAAAAGTTCCATCACTACAATCAGACCACTCATTCATGCATGCATTCTTTCATTCAACAAATACTGAGTATGTACCGTGTGCCAAGCACTGTCTTAAGCTGGAGACAAAAACACAAACAAAACAGACAAAATCTATGGTGGGTAGAGCTTATTTCTAGTTGCAGGAGACAGAAAATAAACGAAGAAACAAATGAATATATAACACATTAGGTTCTGATAAGTACTATGAAAAAGAATAGAAAAGATAAAAGGACAATGAGTAACAGTGAGGGATGCTATTTTATGCAGAGGTGTCAGGGAAGGCCTCTCTGATGAGGTGGCACTGGAGCCACTTAAAGCATAAAGGAGTGAGCCATAAGTGGCTGGGAAGAAAGTGTCCCATGCAGAGGAGCCTGAAGGCAAATCCCCAAGGTTGGAGCACCTTGGGCAAGTTTGAGGAACATCAGCCTCTGTGGCTGAGAGACAGGAGATGAACTTAAGGAGATAGAGGGCGTCAGAACATACAATGCCTGATATGCCATGGAAAGGATTTTAGAATTTGATGGGAAAAAGTTAGAGGGTTTGGCGGAAGGATTGTCAAGTTCTGGCTTATGTTTTAGAAGGATAACTCTGACAACTGTGTTGAGAATAGACCATAAAAGGGCAAGGGTGAAAGCAGGGAAACCAGTCAGGAGACTATCATGACAGTTTGAGGCTAAGGTGGAAGTGGTAAGATTGATGAGGAGTGATTGGATTTAGGGTATATTTTGCAGGTAGAGTTGACAAGATTTGCTGATAGACTGCTATGAGAGAAAAGAGTAGTTCCTTAGATGTTCACATGGAAAAAATATACATATATATTATAGATAATTTTCTAGGTTGAATCATTGGATCATATAAAATTACCATGTTTGTATATCAAATAAAGTGGTCAAGTGTCAGAAATTTCATATGATTCAGCCAAATAACAATAATTTAGGAGAAATTACCATATGGATGCTATTTATAGAACAATCACATTATGTAGGAAGTAGAGTAAATAGAGAAGAATTACAAGAAATGGGCCCTGGGACTCTCTAACACTTACAGATCAGAAAACTGAGGAGGAAATAGCAAAAGGAGATTTAGAGGAGTAGCTGGGAACATAGGAGGAAAGTGAGGAGAAAATGGTCTTGGAAGACAGTGTTCCAAGAAGGAAGGATTATTCAACTTTGTCAAATGCTTCTGGTAGGTTGAGAGACATGAAGACCCAGAAATTACCATACCAGTGAAACCCATTATGGCTGTCTACAAAAGGTTATTCGCCCATAATGTTACAAAAAAGACAAATATCTAAAATGTGCTTTAAAAAATAAAGTCATTACTAATATTATTAATGTCATTAAATTAATTGGTCTATAATTTCTTATAATTTAATTTCATTTTTTTCAAAGCCAATATAGTACATTTCCCCACTACCTTAACAGGTTTAAACAAATATTCTTATAGGTTAGGTCAACTGCATCCACACTGAAAAATACAAAAATTTTAAGTCAGTAGGTTGACTAAACTTCAAGCAGCCTATAAAGTATTTTCTAGTGGAAAATATCCACACCCAGAAAAATTAATCTTAAATTTGCCCAGTCTCACAATAAATGCTCAAAATAATATACTGGAGTTTTTGTACTACTCACCAGCACTTGTTATGAAGAGATATGTTGCCAGAATTATGCACAAGTGGGAGGGTCATATAGCATATTTTAAGAAAACAAAATAAAATGCTGAAGTTGTTATGCCTAGTAAAATTATGATTCCATGAACTGATATTATGATGTATGGTTTCCTACTTTGTGTAAAGAGATCTGTTAAGTTTCTATATCTTTTGCCAAAACAAAAATGTCTCTTAACTTCACACATGTGCAAAGAAGAATATTATGTACTGGGAAAAAAAATAGACTTCAAGATATAATGACCACAAATACATATGCACCTAGCAATATAGCTTCAAAATACATAATAATAATAACAATAACAATAATAATAAAGGAACTATGTAGAAATTTGTAGTTGGGGACTTTAATCCAGTCCTTCCAGAAACTATAGTTTTAAGCAACCAAGAATAAACAAAGATATAAAACATTTAAAGAACATAGTTACATTGAACATTAAATATATAAGGACATTCACACCCAAGAAAAAGAGAAGATACATTTTTAGTAAACATGGGGCATTTACAAAAAAATAACTAGTAGTAGAGCAACTATGGCATAGAATAATCCTCAACAAATACTAAGTAATCATTAGCAGACTATCTTCTATAGCCCTAATACAATAAAATTTAAAATCAATTACAATAAAAGAGCCTTAAAATCATATATATAATACAGATATGATGAAAACATTCAACTAAATAATCTTGGGATATAAAGGAAATAATGTGGAAATTACAGTATACTTCAAAATGAATGACAATGAAAGTACTAAATGTCAAAATTTCAGAGGTTCAGTTGCATGCAGAAGAATGTTTAGAGCTTTAAAGAAATCTATTTAAAAATAGGAAAGACATAAAATAACTAATGTATGTATCCAACCATAAATTATAAAAATGGCAATATAATAAATCAAATAGGGTAAAATGAAGGGAAAAAAGATAACATCAGAAATCAATTTTACATAAAGCTTATTTATAATAAAGATGGCTATCAAAACTAAATAATTCTTTGAACAGATTGATAAAACAAAAAACTCTGGAAATACTGCTTTATAAAATTTAGAAAAAAATAACTAGCAATAAGCTATTGGTGTAACAAAGATTTTTTAAAACAATAGAATACTCTTAGCAATGATATGCCAGACATTTGCAAACCTAGCTTAAATGGATACATTTCTGGAAAAATATAAGATGCCAAGATAAACCCAAGAAGAAATATAATACTTGAATAGATGAATCACCGTTAATGAACTGGAAATGGGAATCAAGAACTTCCCCTCCAAAAATGGCCAAACCTTGGTTCCATATGGTTTTGTAGTTGAATGCTACCAAACTTTGAAGAACAGATAATCCTTTTCTCATACAACTTGTTCCAGACAAATAGAAGAAAGGGAAACTCTGCCCAACTAATTTTATGAAGCTAGTGTAACTGTGAATTCAAAACTGGATGAACAATGAGGGGAAAAGGATAGTTAGCTTATAAACATTTTAAACACACAGAAATCCCTAAGTAATTAGACAACCAAATCTATCAATTTATTTAAAAATTAATATATCCTAATCCAATGTAGTAGATTCAACCAATCCAAAATAGTTTAATGTCAGACTTAATAATGCAATTCACACCATTAATAAACTAAAAGAAAAAAATCACATGATCATCGTAATAAGTGAAGAAAAACTACATTTGATAAAGGTCAAGAGAGTTTTAAGACTAAACTCTCAGAAAGCTAGAGTGAAAGGAATTTCCTTGACTTGATAAAGGTTATCTAGTAAAACCCCAAAGTTAAGAATATTCCCTTTAAGAATGGAACAATATAAAAAGTTCCATTTTCTCTATTATTGTTCAGTTCAGTAATACAAAACATCCTAACTAATGCAGTAAGAAAAGATAAAAATGATAAGGGTTGTGATAAATGCAAGGGAAGGTGTAAGACATTATTTCCTGATGGTTTGATCATTTTAATAAAAGAAAAACAAAACAAAACAAAAACTATTGGAACTAATAAGAGAATTCACCAAGTTTATAAATATGCTATCACATTATAGAAATTTAAAAATCTATAAAGTGAGAGTAATCTCATGAAGAATGAACAAGGCATTTGTGAAGAAAATGTATCAAGTACTTTTAACTTCATAAAAGAAGACCTGAATAAAAATACTATGTTTAAATTCAATATAACATCAATAAAAGGTCTGCAGAATGTTTTAGGGGAACACGCCAAACATTTAGATGTTTATATGAAAGAATAAAATCTCCAAATAACCATGATTCATTCCACCAGGTACTGAAACATATTAGAAAGTCATAGCAATAAAAGGAATGGAACTGCTCTAAAACAGACAAAATGAAAAACTATAAAGAACTTATCAAACTCAACACCCAAAGAACAAATAATCCAATCAAGAAAGGGGCAGAAGACATGAACAGATATTTCTGCAAAGAAGATATCCAAATGGCCAACAGACACATGAAAAAGTGCTCAACATCGCTCGGCATCAGGGAAATCCAAATCAAAACCTCAATGAAATACCACCTCATACAAGTCAGAACAGCTAAAATGAACAAGTCAGGAAACCACAGATGTTGGCGGGGATATGGAGAAAAGGGAACCCTCCTACACTGTTGGTGGGAATGCAAGCTGGTGCAGCCACTCTTGAAAACAGTATGGAGGTTCCTCAAAAAGTTAAAAATAGAGCTACCCTACAACCCAGCAATTACCCCAAAGATACAAATGTAGTGACCCAAAGGGGCACCTGCACCCCAATGTTTACAGCAGCAATGTCCACAATAGCCAAACTATGGAAAGAGCCCAGATGTCCATCAACAGATGAATGGATAAAGAAGATGTGGTGTGTGTATATATATATATAATGGAATGTTACGCAGCCATAAAAAATGAAATCTTGTCATTTGCGATGACATGGATGGAACTAGAGGGTATTAGGCTAAGTGAAATAAGTCAATCAGAGAAAGACAATTATATGATCTCACTGATATGTAGAATTTAAGAAACAAGGCAGAGGATTATAAGGGAAGAGAGGAAAAAAATGAAACAAGATGAAACAAGAGAGGGAGATAAACCATAAGATTCTTTTAAAAAAAAAGATTTTATTTATTTATCTGACAGAGAGACAGCGAGAGAGGGAACACAAGCAGGGGGAGTGGGAGAGGGAGAAGCAGGCTTCCTGCGGAGCAGGGAGCCCGATGTAGGGCTCGATCCTAGGACCCTGGGATCATGACCTGAGCTGAAGGCAGACACTCAACGATTGAGCCACCCAGGTGCCCCATAAGTCTCTTAATCATAGGAAACAAACTGAGGGTTGTTGGAGGGAAGGGGGTGGGGTAACTGGGTGACAGACATTGGGGAGGGTATGTGTTGTAATGAGCACTGCGTATTATATAAGACTGATGAATCACAGACCTGTACCCCTGAAACAAATAATACATTATATGTTAATTTTAAAAAATGTTTTTTATATCTTAAAAAAAAAAAGAAACTAATAGGGCGGAATAAATGGTCCATAAAAATCCCTACAGAGCATCTTTAGATGGAAACTACAAATACCAATTTTTCCATCTTTAGATGGAAACTACAAATACCAATTTTTGCTCACGATATAGAGTGCTAGATTTCTCCAAAATGTCTATCAAAAAAATTTGGCCTTTTTCTACAGATCTTTATTGTTGTACAGTTATTGGAACGCCCAGGAGGGATTTATTGGAATAATAAAAAAATTTCATGTTTATATCCAATTCAATACACTGGTTACACTTGTTACAGTGAAGACGAGACATGCCTTATATCTAGTAGTTTGAAGAGTAAACATAGCAGTGAAGCCAACAACTCTCAAAGCTACAAACCAAGATGCCTCAGGAAAAGAGCAGTATAGTATTTGCCAGAGAATTCAAATAGGGGAATGAGTAAAAAAGAAAGTGATTGATTTGATGCTCTCAATATTTGTGAAGAGATCTTCCAAAACATTTTCTCTTAAAATTTTGTTGAGGCAGAATAGTTAAATCAATGTTAATCGGAAGCACTGAATTTCATTCTGGAGGCTTGCTTTTAAAATTAAGGAGTATGGGACTTTTGATGAGAAGTTTTCCATGTCTTATTATAAGAGAGTCGCTAAAAAGCCTTTAGAGGGACTTCTGCTACAAGGAGGATAGAGTAGACATAATTTTTCCTGTTTTTTTTTTTTTTTTTCTGCTAAGTACAAATAAAGACCTTAGACATTAAATATAAAGCAAACATAAGAAGACTCTGAAAGATGGAGAGAAGATAGAAGATCAGCAAGAGACTCAAAAGTCAATATGGTATGGAATACCTGGGTTTTCTTTTTGCCACATATATCCCAGACTTTGAGTCAAATAAGCTGGTAACCTGGAAACGCTAATGTGCACACACACCACACCACACCACACCACACCACACCACACCACACCACACAAAACAAAAAACAAAACAAAACAAAACAAAAAAAGCCTGCTCTCTTTAACCAAAGGATAAGAACAGGGCAGTTTAGCAAGACAGAAACTCTTAGAAAATAACTGTTCTGGGGTGCCTGGGTGGCTCAGTCGGTTAAGCAATGGACTCCTGGTTTTGTCTCAGGCCATATCTCATGTGTTGTAAGACTGAGGGCCCCCCCCACCTCGTTGGGCTCTGAGCTCAGCAGGGAGTCTGCTTAAAGATTCTTTCCTTTGCCCCTCCCCCCACTCTCTCTCTCTCAAATAAATAAATCTTAAAAAAGAAAAGAAAAGAATTGTTCTGTTCCAGCCAAACACAACAGAAAAAATACTGTGACTCCCACACCACTCACAATAACAATGACTGAGTGGGGAGTCTGGACTTCTACCCTTGACAGAATGTAATAAAGTGCCTCAACCAGCGACCAGGATGGTGTCAGAGAAGGCTAAGTAGAGGGCTGAGATTTTCATCCCCCTTGGTGGTAATAAGGCTCACAATGTTAGTGGAGACCACACAGGGAACCTGGATTTCTACCTCCACCCTGGGATAACAATGTACACCTCTCTCCCCAGTGGAATGACATCACAGGAGGCCTGGCAGTGAGTCAAGATTTTCACCACTGCCCAGTAATAATGAGGTAAACCCCTACCATGGTGTCAGTGGTGAGTTAAACCTTGTGGTCAGTTAAAACTCACTCAGCAATAACAAGGAGCATTCCCCTCAGGTGACAACAGAGGCTCCCTCCAGACAGCACTCCTCCTTCCTCTGTCACAGGAAGATAGCCAAATGAAAAGGTGTAAATAAGATCCAGATTCTCAAGATAGCCCAAATGTCCACATTTTGATAAAAAAAAAAAAATCACTTGCATACCAAAAACCAGGAAAATTTCAAGTTGAATGAAGAAAACTATCAGTTAGTGCCAACACTGATATGAAAGAGATGGCAGACTTATCTGACAAAGACTATAATCATCACAAAAAATTATTTAACAAGCAATTACAAATATACTTGAAACAATTTTTATAGAAATAGTCTAAGCAAAGAAATAGAGGTTTAATGGACGATCAAATATAAATTTTATCTTACTTTTTTCCAAATGTAAATTTTAGAACTGAAAAATATAATAACTGAAATTTTAAAAACTCGGTAGTTGGTTTAATAGCAGCATAGAAGTGGCAGAGGTAAGAATCAGTGAACTGGATAATAGAACAATAAAAATTACTCAACATGAACAAAAAGAAAATAGATTTTAAAAAGCCTTAGAGACCTGTGGGAGTATAACAAAAATATCTAACATTCATGTCATTGAAGTCCCAGAAGGAGAGGAAAAAGAAGACAGGGATGAAAAAGTACTCAAGGAAATAATGGCTGAAAACTTCCCAAATTTGGCAGAAGACATAAACCTATAGATTCATGAAGCTGAATAAATCCCAAACAAGATAAATCTAAAGAAATCTACACCAAACAGTCACAGCCAAACTTCTGTAAACTAAAGACAAAGGAAATACCTTACCTACAGGCAAAAAGCAATTCAAAGAATAGATTTCTTATCAGAAACCACAGAGGTCAGAAGGAAGTGGAACAGTGCTTTTCCAGTGCTGAAAGAACTGTCAATCCAGAATCCTATACCTAGTGAAAATATCCTTCAGGAATGAAGAGGAAATTAGACATTCTCAGATGAAAGAAATCTAAGAAAATTTGTCTCCAGAAGGCTTACCTTAAAAGAATGGCTAAAAGTAGTACCCTGAGCAGAAAGGTAGTGATTAAAAAAATAAATTAAAAAAATAAAGGAATCATGGAATCTCAAGAGGGAAGAAAGACTAGTGTGAGCAAAAATATGGGTAAATATAATAGGCTTTCCTTCCCCTCTTGAGTTTTCTAAATTATGTTTGAGAGTTGAAGTAAAAATTATAAAACTGTCTGGGGTGCCTGGGTGGCTCAGTTGGTTAAGCAACTGACTCCTGGTTTCAGCTAGGGTAATCTCAGGATCTTAGGATTAAGTCAGGCTCCATGCTCAGCGCAGGGCCTGCTTGGGATTTTCTCCCTTTCTCTCTCCCTCCCCCTGTGCCCTCCTTCCAGCATGCTCTCTCTCTCTCTCTAAAATAAATAAATAAAATCTTTAAAAAAATATAAAACTGTCTGATGTAGTTGCAAATGTATGTAAATATTTAAGACAATTATATTATAAACAGAGGAGAGTAAATGGACACAATGGGAAGGAAGGTTTTTATACTTTACTCTCATTGGTTAAATGATGATACCAGTAGGCCATGTTAAGTTAGGTAAATATAATGTAATACCTAGAGCAACCATTAAAAAGGTTATACAAAGACATTTTCAAAAACACTAAAGATATGGATATCTTTAAAAAAATACTAAAGATATGGATATCCTAAAAAAAAAAAAAAAGCACAACCCACAAAAGACAGGAAAAGAGAAAGACAGAAATAAAACCAGAAAGAACAAAGAGAAAACAAAATAACATTTTTTTTTTTTTTTCTACACCCCTGAGAGTAATAGATGGGAGCATACAACCCCTTCCACAGATTCTGGATTTCATTTCTGAGATCAGTTTCAGGTCATGTGACATTGCACTCCCAGTGGCTGTGCATTCTTATTATCTGGCTGCTACACAAACACACTGAACACAACTCTCAAGGCCAATTTCATTCATTCCAAGCTGCCTTCCCCACAGTTGATGCAGGAAAGATACAGTTGTGCTGGACCAGGCTTCCTCTGCCCTTGTACAATTCAATGGCCCCTGGACACACCCTGGGAGGTGCTCTGTCCTGGACTAACTCCATAGTCTAAGAAGTGCCTGGGAAGTATCTTTTCTTTTTAATTGAATAGAGGTAAAGGAGTGGACATACATCACTTACTATGTAACTAAGTAAATCCAGAACAGTGTTTTTAGAATCCAAATTCTCAAAATGGTTAATTACAGTGTTCTTCTTTAAGAAGAAGAAGAAAAAGCTTAAATGACAAATGCTGTTAACATTGATATTGTCATTTGGTTGACAGAAAACATTAGTGAAATAACCCCTAGTGATTTTCCTGTGGTTCCCTGGCATTTGCAGCAATGACAGGCATAAACGCTTGGCTTTGTTGAGGAAGTTGGTACATGGGATCTGGCAGATTTACATATTTACATTTAAGTAAGAAAGCACTTACTAAATATGTAGTAACAAGATAATAGTAGAGGGCCCCTCTAAATAATAAGACCATACTCAGAATCACAATCTCAGCTTGGGTGGTCTAGTATGATTAATCACACCACTATTCCTTCACTCTTCAAAACTGATGGCTACTTAGTCTCTTGGTCACCTATTATTTGTAGTATCTTGATAACTGGTTATTTATACCACTTTTAAGCTATTAACATCACTATGATAGAAGTCAAATTCTGTTCTTCAAAGATGTGACACTAACTTTAAGCAGATACTTGCAAGGGCAGATTGAAATTCACATTCTTCCCCTTCACAGTTCCAAGATGCTGATAGGAGATTTTAAATTGGGTAATTAAAGAGCATTTGAAATGAACTTCTTATAATCAGGCATATCAATTGCACTTTGATTTTTTTAAAAGTCATAGTCTTTTCCATTTTCTCCTACAGTTCTATTGAAACCCATTAAAACTAAGCAATACGGAAATCCTTCACAACACACACAAAATAAGGTGAGTAGAGTTTGGAAACAAACATTTCCTTCCATCTATTTGAATGCCCAGCCTTTTACTTCCCAGTATGATTTTCAGGTACAACATAGAGATAGAAGGTAGAACTAAGACCTCAAAATTGGCTGTGGCATAGGGCTAAATATCACTAGTGTTTATAGGAAGCCAACTTAAAAGAAATTTAAAAAAGTATCCTGTTTCCAAATGGTAAGACAAAAATATTTGGGTTTCTTTTAAGGAATTTTAGGTGTGTTTCCAGGCCCTTACTTTTACTCTCTCTTCTTTGCCAATTTTTATCTAGGAAGGAGGGTGGCAGAAACATTAACTCTTTGGTAGGCTGAGGAGAAAAAGCATTGACATATATACGCCCATATAACTAACATATATAGATCCACAGTTCCCACCTCCTGCACACCTGCTTTGTACACTTAGTTCCTTCTTTCTCTACTCCTTCAATACCATCCAAGGAAAAAAGGTCTCTAAATAGATTGTTAAGAACAGCAGTTATCATGGAAGAAATGTTCCATTCATCACAAGACTCAATGTGGGAGAGAAGACATAATGTGTTAGGAGCAAATGTGAATGACTTCACATTACTCAATACAGAATGACACAGATAGCAGCTGTTTGTGACAGATGAGGGCAAAGCTCTCAGGAATTTGGAAATAACAGATACTAAAGAAGATAAGAGATTTTAATATAATCATTGCAGTTTATATTCTTGGACTCCCACAAATTTTTGTGAGAGATACAAGGAAATATTGAATTTCCTGTCCGTGCCCTGCTTATTTAAACCCCAACTTTGCCCTTGGGGTGGAGGGAAAGGTTACATAGATGACACTGAATGAAAGTCAATGAAGGTAAATGTTAAAGACATGAAGAAATGACAAAGATCCAGAGTTTAGTTGTATCAGAGAGACATTTTTAATAGAAAGTTAATATAATGCAAACAAAAGTAAATTTTTAGATCTTTTTATTCACTTTATCCATTTCTATGCTGGCATTTGAATCTACAAGTATCCATTTTATTCCAACTGATTACAAGGTAAAGATGAACTTACGGATTTCTAGATCTACATCCTTATTTCCAGACTCTATATCATTAAGAGAGTACTTTGTTGCTTTTTCCAGAACTCATATTCAGGAAGCATCCTAATATTTAGTTAATATACCCCAAGACTTCTACAGATGTATGGGTCAAGATTCTGTATCAAAAATTCCCTTTGTCAGCAGTCCTTTTTATCTGTCCCCAGTAGTATACAGTGTTTCTACATGGCAAGTTCTATTCCGATGTAGAGCATGTACAGTCTATCACTTCTTTCTTTATATTCTTCCTGTAATGTAATAGCTATAATTCTTTATAAAGCAAATTTGTTTCTTCTGTCAGGTACTAAACACAGGAAATGGGAAAACAAATAACAAGTGAACATCCTGATGTAAATAAGATAGTCTAAGAAATGCAGAGGTTTTAGATTCATATTAGGAGAGTTAGTCACCACACCCCTGATACCAGTGACCAGAAACAATAGATTATGTTATAAATTTTTTAAAAAGGAAATAATTCATTTGGAGATCATTTTTAAGGGTGTATGGTTTAAAGTAGGACCTAATTTTATTTTTCTGCTTAGAATGAGCCAATGTAGGTCTGAGATAGCTGTCTAGAATAGTGGCTAAGAGCATGGACACTGAATCTAAACTGCCTAGGTTGAAATCCCTGCTTGGGAATTGCAAATTTACCTAATCTCTTTGTGCCTGTGCCTCAGTTTTGTTGTTTGTAAAATGATGTTAAAGTTTTACTTATTTCATTTGGTTGGTATGAGCTTGAATCCATACGCATTTCAACATTTGGAGCAGTGCTGGAACATAGTAAGTGTCCAATAAATATTGTTGGTTGTTTTTGCTATTATTATATGTCAACATTATTTTAAAATAATCCATTATTTCATAACTGATTTAAGTAGCTAATCTGTTGCTATCAATTTCCCATTTGTACATAGGCATGGTTTTAGAATATCTATTCCATTATGATAGTCTATTTGTTCCTATGCTAGTGCTAGAATAATTTAACAATTATATATTTGTAATAAACCTTTATATCTTAAGGGTATTATCTCATCTTTGCTTTTCTCTTCCAGATGGTTTTAAATATTCACTATCTAAATCTTACACCTTGGAATTTTATTTGACTTGTGTAAATTGATAGGTTGGATTGGGAAGAAACATTACCTTTGCAATGCTGTCTTCCCATTCAGAAACAAGGTACATTTCTCCATTCATTCAGATATTCTTTTGTGTTCCCTAGAAGCACGTTTAACTATTTCTCTGTAGAAGTCTTACTCATTTTTGTTAGGCTTATTACCATTATGTATGATTTTTTATTTTCTGTTTAATAATTACTGGTAAAAAGGAAAGCTATTGATTTTTTAGGGTGTAATGTGCCACTATTTCAAATGAATTTGTGGGGTTTTATTATAAACATTCTTATTATTGGTTGTTGAATTTATCAAATACTTTCTCTACATCTATTAAGATGATCATATGATTGGTCTCCTTTATTCTGTTAACACGTGAATTAGATTAATTTTCTAATGTTAAATCCATTTTTAGAATTAGCTGATTTTGTATCCATCCATCTTGCTAAATTTTTATTAGTTCTAATAATTTTCTGCTGATTCTTATATTTTACATAAATAATTACATCAATTCCTTTTCTAACCTTCATACTTATTCATTTTGATTTTTCTATTGCAATGTAAGAACTCCAGTATTATACTGAATATTAAAGAAAACTTAAAAATACCATTAAAAATGTAAAAGAATACCACAAAGATACAGTATCAGGGAAGGATCTTAAGGAAGATATAAAAGCAAAAACCATGAAGGAGAAGTTTGATAGATTTGATTATATCTGGTGACAGATCCAGAGAAAATATTTGCATTCAGCAAAAAATGTATAGACTATATAAGGATCTCCAGCAAATCAGCAAGAAAAAAATGAAAAACCCAATAGTAAAATTGGTGGCGAATATAAATACGCAATCTATACATAGAAAACCTAAGTGCTGATATACAAATAAAGAAGTAGTCATCCTTGACAGAGAAATATTAAACTGAAACAACAATGAAATAGTACTTTTTACCCACAGTTTTGACAAAAATAAAATGCTGGGCAGTATCAAAGTAAGAAGTAAGATGTAGGGAAACCAAAATCTTCATGCAGACATATGTACTGGTATAGCCATATTGAAGAGAAAATTGGGAATAATTGCAAAAATGACTGTGTGTTTACTCTGAACCTAGTGATTATAATCTTATAACAAATGTCCCCCAACCCCAATAAAAACTTCTACTGATAAAGACATATATGAAAGATGTTCATTGCAGCATTGTGCTAGTTAGAAACAAAGTAAATAAATATCCATTAATAGGGCAAAGAGATAAAACACACAGAATCAAAAAGAATGAACTTGTTTCACATACGTTGGCATAGATTTCAAAAACATAATGTTGAGTGAAAAAAGTAACAATGTATCAAATAAGACCATTTGTGTAAATTAAAAGCATATACCTAAAACAATACTACATATTGTTTATGGCTATACATATTTGCAAATAAATACACAAAAAAGGTAGTTTGTAATGATTCACATTAAAACACAAGAATAGGTGTCTATGGTAGGGAAAACAGATTTGGAAATGGGCAATACAGAGAACAATTAAATTATATGAAGAAATTATATATAAAAGGGAAGTTGGGCATGGATCAATGATGACACTTGGCTATACACTAAGAATCGTCATCAGTCCAATTCTATAAATGTAGATCAAAAAACCTGAGAGGCAACAAGGAAGGAGGGAAGGGAAAAAGTAAATGAAAAAGGAAAATTAATAGCTATATTGAAGGCTCAGAATAATGCCAGAAAGGAAGGAAGGAAGCAAGGAAGGAGGGAAGGAAGGAAGCAAGGAAGGAAGGAAGGAAGGAAGGAAGGAAGGAAGGAAGGGAGGGAGGGAGGGAGGGAGGAAGGAGAGGAGAGGAGAGGAGAGGAGAGGGAAGGGAATGGAAGGGAAGGGAAGAAGAAAGAAAATACTAGCTTTAGCTCTCAACCAGGGAGTGGGTTCTATAAGTAAACTTAAAGAATCTAATGGAACTATCACAGAAATTTAAAGAAGAACTGGTAGGAAAGTCAAGCACACACCCTTACAGTGAGAAATATCTGATACTCTCTACCCCCAACTATACCTATTTTGCCAATTCTGAAAATATGGAGGTCTTTTCTGCCTAAGTAAACCTTTTGAGACTCTTTTAACTGGCTTTTTAAATGGATAAGTATACAAGTAGTGCTATATTTTAGGCAATGGTTTAAGCTTGTGAATCATGGGGATTTTCTAATTTCAGTCATCAGTAGCATTGTTTAGTGTAATCTGCACTAGTGTGACATGTTTTCCCAGGAGGATGTTGTCCCACCCTATGGAAGCTCCCCTGGATCCTTTCTACTCCCAAGTAGAAAATCTGGTTGACTAAATTTTATTTCCCTACACAACTGTGTAGAGGAAAAAGAATTTAAAAAGAGAAGTAGATGAAAGTAGCCTTGACTAGAGGGATAGGAAGAAGTTGAACTGTCTTTGTTAGGAGTCATGAAGAAACTACATGCAGAGAGTCACAATGGCTTAACAATTTCATGCAGTCCTGAGAAATTAGAAGTTTTCAAGCCAGTAAGAGTTGTAATTTCCCAAATAAGGAGCATTCATGTGATCATTTTTGGCCTTTGTGAGAGCTGTAATGATTATCTCTAAATGACTTAGACTGAAGGAAAGCCAGAAAACATTCTTGTCCATCCTAACCTGTATCATGCCCATACTGTGGGCACCCATGAGGATGATGAAACTCTATAGTCTCTTTGGAAGTGGCACTAGGCAAAGTGAATCTTTCCTTCACTGTTATTTACTTCAAGGTCCAGTTCCAAAGCCAGGGCCTTGATTTAGAGACTCTGAACTCTCCTCCCCTAAACTCCACATGCATATTTATGTGCACACAAACACCTAAATGGAAAAAAATCAAGGTTATATTAGGCCCACCCAGGTCCAGGGTGTGCTCTGAATCTCAAATGCCAGGTGCTTTAAAAGAAAGAGGTAAGGACTGAGAAAGAAAGGACCTAAAATCTGAGAAAGCCTTCCAACTTTGCCATTTCCTCAGCTCTGCATTGCCTCAGTTAATCCTCACCAACCACAACAACCCTGAATAGTATGTGTTATCATTATTATCCTTTCATTACAGATGAGGAACCAAAGCTCAGATGAAATGTCATGCTCATAATCAGAAAGCAAGTTACTGTCCACCCTCTTTTGGACTTCACATGCTGTGCTCTTTCTCTTCTGTGAAATGCTCAGAATATTCAATGGAGCAGAACCCAAAATTAAAATCACTTCTCCAGCAGTGATTACAGACTTCAAGTCAACCATCTCTGGCTCCCTTTTTGATGAACAACTAGATAGTAATCTTTAACTGATATTTTATTCACCAATAAAAAAAGAGAAAGTTGGGGCACCTGGGTGGCTCCGTCATTAAGCGTCTGCCTTTGGCTCAGGTCATGATCCCAGGGTCCTGGGATCAAGCCCCGCATCGGGCTCTTTGCTCCGCAGGAAGCCTGCTTCTCCCACTCCCCCCAGCTTGTCTTCCCTCTCTCGCTGTGTCTCTCTCTATCAAATAAATAAAATCTTTAAAAAAAAAAGAGAGAAAGTTGCCCAGAAAATGTTTAAAGTTTTTCTAGGTCTAACCTATTTTGTGGTGTTTCCTTCCCAATTCTCAATGAAGACTTCTCATGCATTGTGGCTGCTCAGTAATAGCCTTGATAGGGTGGCTTATTCAACAACACAGATTTTGCTTTGTTATAGGACAAAATAAAACAGCTGCCCACTGCCTCTGATCCCCAGGAAATCTTCCCCAAATTTCCTGGTTTAATTTACTTCATGATTTCTGAAATGTCTCCAACTATTGATATTTTAGAGAGGTAGGAAGTATACTTGGAATATTTGAGAAGAATATCCCACAAAATTCAGACCTTGATCCCTGTCAAGGCAAACCCAACTACAATTTCACTTTCATATTCAAAGCAAGCTGAGCAGTTTGCCTTCCACTTGCAGAGACCAAGAAACAATGAGGATTTTTATAGAAGAGAAGGTCCAGAACAGCTGTTCACATGTCTGTAACAGGAGCTCAGGAAATATTCCCACTCTGGGTCCTCTTTAGAATCCAAACCTTCATGAGTTTGCTAAAGTGTAAAAGCTCTGTCATTAGTCCTCCTTTGCTTGTGTCTTCCTCCTATTTTTTTCGGTCATCCACACAGGAGCAGTGTTTATTTGCAGCATCTGGAAATGAGGGAATTAGTAGGGAGGAGATAATTTGTGGGATGTGTAACAGGAACAACCCACTGTTCATGCTTCTATGATACATTTGTGTTTGGGCACTATAGTTTGTGCAGGCCAAATCCTTTTCCAGGAAATCTGGGCTTCATGCATAAGAAAAAAAACCTCAGGACACCCTATCTTCATTGCTTAAATATCTCCTTTGGGGTAAACTTTCCTTTCTTCACCAGGGTGGTCTTCTTGGCCTCATTTGCCTCTTTCTTACCCCTTCCTGAAGAAGCAGTTCTCATCATCCACTTATTACATTCACTAAATTGTTGCTTGCTATGAAATGAAAACTCTTCCAACGTGCACTGAGTTCCAGTGAGTTAAACAATAGTTTATAATTCTCATAAGAAAACACAGAGGGGGGAGGTAGATAATTGGGAAATTATGGAAAACAGAGCCCAGAGAACCTCTCATGGCCCTCCAGTTGACATCGAAAACCTTTTTAGTAAACATAAATTAAGCCCTCTATGTTTCAGAGTTAATGAAGTAAAGTAACATTTCTGCTACTCATTCTAAGATGAAAATAACACTCTAGTAACAGCTGGAGATACACAAACCCAGACTTCAGGGGAGTCTTGAGCCATACTTATGGAAGCATGGCAAAACTTGATGGAAAAAAAATACTGCATCCTTTATAGTCAAAGCATCTCACCTCTAAGTTCACAGGAAATGCCAGCTCTGGTTCAAAAAAATGATTAACAAAGCAGCTGCAGAATCACAGGCTTCAAGTCACACACTTGAATCACTCAAGTACATTGAAAAAACAAATAAATACTAACTGAGATTCTACAATATATTCAGCACTGTACAGACAGGGAGAAAAAGAATCAGTGATATGCTGTATGCCCTCACCTACATGGAGTAAAAAAAACTATGAAACTACTACAAAGGATATTTACCACACTTGGTGTAGAAGATCAACACCATGGCAAATTTTCCAAGAATGAGATAAGAACTGAGCTGAACCTTGAAGGATAAACAGAGGGGTGTGCATTCTTGGTGATGTGGAAAAATGGGTGGGTACAGGCAAAACTAAACTGAATTCAATTACTCAGAAAGTATGTATTGAGCATCATTATCATCAAGCAGTATAGTAGTCATAAAGCTTCAACCTACTTTTCTTTGCCCTGGAAGTTTGTCAGAAGAAACCAATGCTCAGTCTTTTCATGATGACTTTCAGTGAGTCATGGAACTCTTATTTAAACTTCTCTTTTTGCCCCACTATTTTAGTGTACATAAAAATATAGCTGAAACACTGACTTCCATATTCAATGGCACAAATAAAGTTAATTCAAAAGATTCAAATTCAATTAAAAAATATTTTATTTTAACTCCTCCACCTGAAGGTACAATAGTTTCAGTAGAGTGAGGCAAATATTCTGATTCTGGAGTAGGCAGAATGGATTGGTATTAAATTTTGTATAGGAATCTATATACTAAAGGGAAAAAGATTCAACATAACTCAAGTTTACAAACTGAGTGCTTTTCTTTCTTTTTTTTTTCCGAACTGAGTTCTTAAGAAACTTGAGAATTCACAGGCATATATTAATTTCTGTAAATGTTTAAATGGAACATATTTTTATAAATATAATTTGAACAATTTTTTAAATTATAGTAAAAATCCATTTATTATACACCAGATTTTGAAACATGTAAGACCTGCAATCCTAAACTTGCTGGACTGAATTATATATATCCAAGGTAGAATTCTTTCATAGGACATTTTTTGTGGAAAGAGCTTTCACTGAATTACTTTAGTTGTCCAATAGATTCTCTATGTCACTGCAATAGTTAACATTTATGGGGGTCTTTACCAAATGCTTTTGCTAATACTTATTCTAAGCATTTTATATGAGATGATTCAATGCTCACAAGAATCCGATGAAATATACACTATTAATCCCATTTTGTGATGGGATAAATGAAGCTTAGGAGATAACAAACAGCCTAAAGCCACAAAGTTAGTAAACAGTGAAGCCAGGAATAGCATCTAGAGAGTCTGACAGCAGAGCCCAAACTCTTGGTCACTAACCCAGTATTGCCCCTAGAGATATTTATATGGCAAAATCTGGCAAATTTGGCACCAACTAAATGAATATCATAAATTCTTACAGTCAATGGTAATAGAATGATGTCTTCCCCCTCCTCCTCACTTATCTATCTATAAATAATATATATAGAGATTGGCTACAAGCAGTTTTGGTATTTTTCACATAACAAATTGCTTTTCATACTCAGAGATGCTCAGAGCATTTTGACTCTCATGTATACCTCTTATCATATTCAAGAATTATGAAGAAAGAAGAGGAATTCTTTTAAGCGGTACCTTATTTATAATTCTTCATTCTTTAGCTAAACATTATTTATTTTCATGTTATTGATAATCAAGTTTTTTTTCCTCATTGTTGAAAAGATGAGCCATTTTGAGGATGTACTCAACTGTAAAATCTCCAATAAGGAAAATTCTTGATAAAATAACAATGTGGAAATTACAGCTTTAAAGCAAAATAAAAGAGCCTCATGTCAATTGCTTTTAGGTCACTTCGACTAATGAAAATGCCTTGATTTTAGTCCAGCCAGGATATATCACTGGCAGCTTCAAAATTAATTGACCTTTTTCCACAAAGCTTTAACTTATCACCTTCCAAAATCTACTGTCTGGAGAATCAAGAATGCAAACTGTATTCCATATCCCTTACACCTCAAGTTTATCTCTTCCGTTTAGATGATGTGACATTCTGCCAAAATTGCAGGACTTACTAAATGCATTTTCAGCAGCCCAGGTTCAAGTAGCTAACTTTCTCTAAGAGGTTTTCTGTTTTTCCTGACATCAGACATCAGCAAGACATTCTTATATAAACATAAACTGTTAAGGAGAGTTTTCAGATTTCAATGACATCATTTTTATGTATTACTTGGAAGGTTTTGTTTATTATTGAAAATCATTTTATTTTTATTCTGATAACCAGACACATGGTTAAGTATCCAATTCATAGTAAAAAATGGATGATACTTATTATGTTTTACTTTCACAAAACTAGATGTTTAAAGGATTGATCTGTCCCTAAATGGAATTCCTTTGTGTTCTCACCTTGGAAAGGTGTTAAGGGTATGGCCATAAGTCCTGGCTTTAATTTACATTGAGTTCCACAGACCTCCCAGGAATATCAAAATGTGATCTTTAAATTATTAACCCACTGTGGGCAGAAATGTGGTTTTGAACAGACATAAGGCCTATAAAGGGAAGCCATTGTAGGACTTAGAATTTATAAACTCAAAAGATCCAATAGAACTCAAAAATATATGAACTTATTTTTGCTCAGGGCTAGTGGTATATTTCCACTTCAACATGAGGTCAGTGTGGCAGGGGCAGTACCTGTTAGATTCACTAGCCATTTATCTCTTGTACCCTCCTTTTTGCACCTCTTATTTTGTGATCTCTCATCTTACAGTTAATTTCAGATTTCTTATCCTACAAGGAATTCTCTCAGTACATGATGGCTACCCAGAACAACTGGACCTACCATTTACTTCCTGTGCTTGGTAACAGATAAGAGTATAGGCTTTGATTCAAATGAGAAAAGTGCAAGCTTTTAGCAAAATGACTTCCCCTTTCAAACTCATTCCAAAAAAAATTTTTTTAGTTTGTCATGATAGGGAATGTATTTTAGGGCTCAGGGGGTAAGGAAAGTCAAAACCAGAGTGGGGCAAAATCCCATTGCTCTTTTCTCTATCTCTCTGCCCACCAATGGACCTCAGAAGCAGATGCAGTAATGAAAAGTGGGCGGCAAAGCTAAATAAAGTTCCAGCTTTCTAGCCAGAAAACCAGCAATGGAAACATCAGGAAACTAAAAAGTTCTGGGGTCAGGAAGGAGCCTGAGAAAGTAACGTCACAAAACTATTTATGAACCCCTGGACTCACCCCCAAATTGCACATGAATGGAGCAGATCTTAAACAGCATAACAGAGGCTATGAGAACTGAATTAAGAGATAAATCCTGGACTACCCATTGAATGAATGGTGTGTACATGGGACATAGAGTAGTATGGCAAAGGCTTTGAAAATAAAACTGATGTTGAAACCACAATCCACAGAAGATTGGCCAGAACTTGTGACCTACACTACTTGGATCATTTGCCTGTGAAAACAAAAATATCAACATTCTCCATAGGATTTAAACAAGACCAAGAGTCTCATAATGTTACATCCAAAATATCCAGAATGCAACCTAAAATTATTTGGCATATAAAGAACTAGTAATACTTCAACTTGCATGGCAAAGGACAATCAACAGATGTCAACATTGAAACAACACAGGTATTGGAATTATTGGACAAAGGCCTTATATCAGCTATTATAAAAATGTTCCTAGAAAAAAAGAAAAAAAAATGAAAAATGAGAAATCTCAGCAAGAACAGTAGAAGTTATACAAAAGAACTATATAGAAATTTTAGAACTGTAAAAACCAATAACCAAAATTTAAAATTTACTGTGAAGGCTCAACAGCAGATTGGAGATGATAAAGAAAAGAGTAAGTAAACTTGGAAGAGAGATCTATAGATATTTTCCTAACTGAAAAAGAAAAAAAATAGGAAGAAAAAGTAACAGACCCTCAAGGATTTATACTAATTATCAAAAGATCTAATATTTAATTATTGGAGTCCCAGAAGAACAAGAAAAATAATCCAATGCTTAAAAAACTTTGAAGATATAATGACTCAAAACTTCCAAAATATGGTGAAATACATAAACCTACAGATTCAAGAATCCCAGTGAATCCCAAACAGGAGAAACTCAAAGAAATCCAAGAAGCAACATAAACTGCTGAAAATTATTATTATACACATTATTCATGGCGAATAATTCAAATTCATCAGAAAACATGGAGGCCAGGAGCATGCCTGGATGGCTCAGTCAGTTGAGTGTCCAACTCTTGGCTTTAGCTCAGGTCATGATTTCAGGGTCATCGGATCAAGCCCCACAATGGGCTCTGTCCTCGGCATGGAGTCTGCTTGTCCTTCTCTCTCTGCTCCTCCCCTGCTCCCTGTGTCTGTCTCTCTCTCTCTCTAAAATAAATAAATAAAATTATGTAGTTCATATATACAATGGAATAGTACTCAGCCATCAGAAAGGATGAATACCCAACATTTTATCAACATGGATGGAACTGGAGGGGATTATGCCAAGCAAAATCAGTCAAGCAGAGAAAGACAATTATCATATGGTTTCACTCATATGTGGAACATAAGGAATAGTGCGGAAGACCACAGGGGAAGGGAGGGAAAACTGAATGGGAAGAAATCAGAGAGGGAGACAAACCATGAGAGACTCTGGACTCCGGGAACAAAACTGAGGGTTAAGCGGGGGCGGGGGGGGTTGGGGGATGGGGTAACCGGGTGACGGGTATTAAGGAGGGCACATGTGGTGATGAGCACTGGGTTTTATATGCAACTAATGAATCGTTGAACACTACATCAAAAAACTAAAGATGTACTATATCTTGGCTAATTGAACATAATAGAAAAAAAGGAAAAAGAAAAAAGAAAAAAGAAAACATGGAGGCCAGAAGCAAGTTAAACAACATTTTCAAAGAGCTGAAAGAACTGTCAGCCCAGCACAGTGTATACAATGAAAATATCCTTTAGGAATGAAGGTGAAATAAAGACTTTATTAGAAAAAGGAAAACTAAGAGAATACATTTTCAGGAGATCTGCACTGAAATAAAAAAGGATTTTTTTTTTGGACAAAAAGAAAATGATAGCAGAAGGAAACTGGAATGTTAGAAATAAAGGAAAAACAGTAGAAATGGTAAATATCTGTGTAAATATAATATTCTTCCCTGTAAATTCTTCTTGTGGTCTTTAAATTATTGTTTTAGGCAGCCTTTTTAAATGACTCCAAGGGTTATCCCTCCTCTATGATATTCATGCCTTTCTGTAATTCCCTCTCCTTGAATGTGGGCTAGACTTAGTAACTTGATTCTAACAAATACGGAAGTGATGGAATGTCACTTCTGTGATTAGAGTATCAAAGACTGTGACCCACAGCTTTTTTCCCTCAGCTGTATCATTTTTGCATTCCCACCAGCAATGCATTAGAGTTCCAGTTTCTCCACATCCTCACCAGTACTTGAAATTGTCAGCATTTAAAATTTTAGCCATTCTAATAGGTGTCTATTTCATTTTAGTTTTAAAACCAAGATACAAAATGGTATAGTTGCCTGGTAAACAGTTTGGCAGTGTCTTATAAAGTTAAATACGATATGGCCCAGTAATCCTATTCCTGGTTATCAGTATAAAGAAAGGAAACTTATAAGAAACCTATACATGAATGTTTATAACAGCTCTAGTCATAACTGCCAAAATTGGAATTGTCTATGAACAGATAAATGGATAAATGCATTGTGGTACATTTATATAATGGAATATTACTCAGAAATAAAAAGCAATGAATGAATTATTGATATATGCAACAATATGGATGAATTTCAAAGGCACCCACTCTCAGGTAAAAGAAGCCAGCCTCAAAAAGTTAGGCACTCTGGGACTCCATTTATATGGCTTTCTCAAAAAGATAAAATTGTAGGGACAGAGAATAGATTAGTGGTTGCCAAAGGTTAGGTGAGGAAAGGGTGCAAATAGCATGAAGATTCCTAGGGTGATGAAATGGTTCTGTATCCCAATTAGAGTGGTAGTTACAGAATCTATACATGTGTTTAAATTCGTAGAACTGCATGGCAAAACGAAGTCAGTATTGTTATATATTCATTTAAATAATTTTTTAATTAAAAAAATTGTAGTGGAGACAGGAAGATAGCAGGGGAGTAGGAGGATCCTAGGTGCACTTTGTATCATGAATACAACTAGATAACTATAAAATAATCTTAAATACCCCAGAAATCAACCTGAAGACCAACAGAACAAACTCCACAACTAAAGGGAGAGAGGAGGCCACATCAAAGAAGATAGGAAGTACAGAGACGTGATTCAGGGGAGAAATGGATCCTGGCTGCTCTGCTGTGGAAGGCAGGGAGCCATGCACAAACAAGGGAGAGATAGACAGAGACAGAGAAGAGACAGAGACAGAGATAGAGATAGAGATAGAGATAGAGATAGAGATAGAGATAGAGATAGAGGAGCACACAGAAGACCACACAAGGAGAATGTCTCCCCTTAGCCACTGGCTTGGAAAACGAGAGAGGCTGAATTTCATGAGTTCTTGCAACCAGCAGGGCTTACTGCCAGGAGTTTTAAAGGTCAGCAGGCTTGGCTGGGATAGAGTCCCCAGGTTATCGTGCTCCTCTTGGAGAGAAAGCAGGGAAACAACCCAGGGGCATACAGCATGGGAACAGTGATCTGAAGAGTACCTGGGACACACAGTGGGGAAATTATTTGCTCTCCTTGGAGCTTGTCCCTGAGAGGCAGCTTTCACAGAGACACCTCTCTTAGAACAAAGTAGGGGGCCAATGTCATTTCCATCCCCACCCCCTGCATAAACACGGAGCCAGCTGTGGGAAGCAGCCTAATTGGCTTACACTAAGCCCCAGCCCAGTTCCAATGGAACTGCCTTTCTCAGCTCCACTTGCCTCAGTCCCAGTGCAGTGGGCTACTCCCCAAGAAGACCAGCACAAACCCCTGCCCACACTACATCTCGTGACCAGAGAGTTTTGCAGGACCTCAGTTCCCGTGGAGGTGGTGACAGGTCTCATTTCACAAGCAGACAAAATCACACCTAGTTAAAACAGTACATTCAGGCCAGGGACCAAACACTGCCCGTGGCAGGTAAGGAGAGCCTCTGCAGATGACTGGCCTGGAAGACAGAATAGCCAGAATACAACAACAGAGCACGCTCAACTCACACTGGAGGTACTCCCTGAAGCATCAGGCCCTTGGCATTACAGGACCCCTTCTTTCAGGAGCAGGAGACATAACTGGCTTCTCTAACACAGAGAAGAATACAGAGACTTAGACAAAATGTAAAGACTTGGCTTTAATTTAGTTCTCTTTTTTCTTTTCTTCTTTTTTTCTCTTTGGTTCAGGGGCAAGAAAAAATTTGCCCTAAGAAATGGTAATGTTTTACTTTTCCTAAATAGGAAGGAAGAAGAAAAAAGAAAGCCCAACTGGTTTAAAACCTCACCAAACCCTTTTTTTTTTTTTTTAAGATTTTAGTTATTTGAGAGAGAGAGCATGCATGTCTGTGCAAATGTCAGTAGGAAGAGGGGCAGAGGGGGAGGGAGGGAGAGAATTTCAAGTAGACTCCATGCTGAGCATAGAGCCCAGTGTGGGGCTCAATCTTATTACCCTGATCATGAACTGAGCCAAAACCAAAAGTTGGACACTTAACCCACTGAGCCATCCAGCCGCCCCTAACCAAACTCTTCAAGAGGTTTTATTTTTCCTCCACACTATTCTGATTTCTCACCTACTGCTCACTCCTCAACCTCAACAATTCAGTTTCTACCTTCATCACTTTACCAAAAGAGATCTTATTAAGGTCATTAATTTATTCCACGTCACAAATTTATGGGCATTTTTCAGTCCTCATCTATAACATATGTGTTAATCACCTCTTCTTTTGAAATACTTTCTTACCACAGCTATTTGGTTTTACTCTCCTATCTCTAGTCACTCCTGTATTTACTTTGCAAGCTCATCCCCGTTCACCCAGTTACCAAACATTAAACTTCCAAAAGCCTGGGTAGTAGACAAAGTTTCTGTCTTACCCATTATGCTTTTCTGAGAAAATCACATCCAGGTCCACAGCTTTAATCACCATATACACTATGATCACCCTCCATATTCATATCTCTAGTCCAGGACTATTCTCTGAGTTTTAGATCTTTATTTTCAACCTCCCATCCTAAATCTTCATTTGGAAGTCTAAAACTCAACATATCTAAATTTGGTACATTCAAATTCAACATATATAAAAACCAAGGTATTGATTTTTCCCCTAAAATTTTATTCTACTTCTGTTTCCCCTATCTCAATGAACCTGACAGAACTAAGAGTTCTATCTAAACTTTCCTCACCTCACCACTTATATCCAGTACATCACAAAGTCCTACTGATTTCACTTCCAACTCAAATCCACTGACTTTTCACCCTCTTGATTATTACTAGTTTACTCTAAGATCACCGTCTTTTACCTAAACTACTGCAATAGCCTCCTAACTGATCTCCCGGCATTCATCTAGCCTTCTCTAATCTAATCTATGCACTGCAGCCAGCGTGATCTTTTCAAAATGCAAACGTAGTTATTTCCCAGCCACTATTCCCAGCCACCCACCTCCCATCTAACTGAGCCCAAGATTGTCAGCAGACACAAACTGGTCCAGGAACTGTGACTGCATGTATTTGTGGGTGGGAGTAAAAGAGAAATATCTACATAAGCAAGTCTGAAAATATGTCTGATTGTGTATGCCTAATCACATTTAAAAGCCTCCCAAAAAGTCTGTAGGCTTGTTCATCATTTGAAATCATTTATGCCTTCCCATAGTAAATGTCAAGTTTTTGGCATGGTAAAAGTCTTTATCAATTTCCATTTCTATTTTTCTCTCTTCATGACATATCAAAATCATATAATGCGAATTTCAGAGGGCTTTGCCATTTGAAAGGCAGAATGGTAGAGCAGAAAAAGCTTGGATTAGAGAGTCAAACAGATATGAATTTAAATCACAGCTCTGAAACTTATTATTAGAGCTCAATTCCTTATTTTGAAATGAGACTCATAGGTTTGTTTGCTTGTTTTGTTTTTTGTCTTTTTTTAGAATTTGATGAGCTCATCTATGCAAAAATTCAAACACATCATCTGACATGCAGTAGGTGGCCACTGAACATTTGTTCCTTCCACCAGAATAAGTGGTGCCAAAATATTTTAGTCAAAAGAAAATCCCCAGATCATTTGTAAATTTTCCCATAGTCTGTTTGCTTCATAGACAGTTGGAAGAGAGTGTTGAGTTGAAATTTTATTTTTTTATTCATTTTAACTAACATGTATTGAGCACTTCCTACATGCTTGGCTTCAACCTATGCAATTTACATTCATTTTAATCACCATAAATGCCCTGTGATATAACATACTCTTCCATTTTATAACTAAAAAGTGCCAGAGCTCAAATTTGAACTCAGTTCAAATTGTGATTTTTTATCTATAGGATTCTGATCCCTCTCATTGAAAGACCCACTACAGAAAATTTAAAGAAGAATGGCTGCCTTCGATCATCTACTTTCATTAGGAACCTACAGAACACTTCATTTTGTCAAAATCCAGAGCCAGAGACCCAACCATATGAACCTCTTTACATGAAGCAATTTGACTTCATTATATTACATGGCAATTCTAAGAGTAGAGACCTAAAATGCACTTTATTTTTCCATGTTTGATATTATCCAAATAATCTTTCTGTAATTATAGCATTTAATACCTTTTTCTGGCAGTATTAAATACCAATACCCTAAAGGATTATTTATGTGGTGTTAAAGATAGGAATTTGGCAGGAAGAGAGAAATTTAATTATGATCTTTATAGAATCAAGAATAGTTTAGAGACCTGACTTTGACAGCATTGTGTATGAAAGTATGTAAGCCTCTATCTTTAACAGTGATAGGTTTTCAAACAAAGTATCTCTGAAAGGAAAATTTGAACCCCAGAGAATAATGTATCGGGACTTTGCACCCGGAATAGCTATGCAACATGATATGCACTAAGTTCATATATAAGGAAACATTTATTTTTCCCCAAGGCTGACTAAGGATTGAAATCTATCCCATAAGGGAGTTCTATGGCAGTACCCAAAGAAAAACACATGTCTGTCTAACAGTCCCAAAAGAAATCCATAGGAAAATATGAGAGATGTGTCTGAAACACTAGTTCACAAATCTGACTGTATTTCATAGTACTGGTGGAAGTTTGAATTTAAGAACCAGTATGAAAACAAGAGTACCTATAGTCAAATAGAGTCATTGCTTTGCTTTGTTGGTTCTTGATAACCTGAACTGCAGTTCTATGATATCTAATATGACAGAATCTACGAATGTTTTGTGTAAGTATATCCTAGATAATCTGACAGCAATGACTTTTCCTAGCTGACGAATCTCAGCTTGCCTTTGATCACATCATTTTATCATTTGAAATAGTGAAGATGTACTAAAGTATACTTAATAATCTTGTACAATGCTGAGTATATGGTAGGTGCTCAATGGAATATTGATCTATTGACCAGTATCTCTTAGAGTGCTAATGATGTTTTTAAGAGGCCAAAGTTTAGCTAATAAACTTCTCTTTCTTTTTCTTATACTTTCAAATGACCCACTAGCTTTCATCTTCAGAGCAACCTGTAGCCTAAGTATCAACAAATCCAATTTAAGGAGACACTTAAGAACACAGAAAATGTAAAGAGTGATGAACTTCAAAAAAAAGAGCCATCATTTTTAAAAAAGTATCAGTCATACTGAAACTTTTTAATAAAATATCTCTGCAGATAATTTTGAAATAATTAGAAATGGTAAAAGAGAGTTAGAGCTACTTAATTCAATTTCTACATAATAGAAAGGCCCAACCTCACAAAATAAAATAGCATAACCTTGTGTTGATGCGGCAGATACATCTTAAGATGACCCCAATTAGTCAATGCCTTGTCTAATCCTTCCCCTTCAGTGTGGGAGGAATCTGTGACTTGCTTCTAACAGAAAATGTTAAAGGTATTAGGATGTCACTACTTTGATTTGATTGTTGTATAGTTAAGGTAATGGGATACTGTTATTCCCATGATTACATTATGTTATTGTATTAGTTTTCTACTACTGCCACAACAAAGTCCCACAAATTTGGTGGCTTAGAACAACAGGAATTTATTCTCTCATAGTTGGAGACACTAGAAGTCTACAATCAAGTGGTCTGTAGGTCCAAACCCTCTCTAAAACCTCTAGAAGGGGAATCTTTCCTTGACTCTTCCAGCTTCTAGTAGTTGCCAGCAATCCTTAGTGTTTCTTGTCCTGTAGCACCCTAAATCCAATCTCTGGCTTTGTTGTCAAATGACTCTCTTCCCTCTGTGTGTCTCTGTGCCTCTATTTTCTTATAAGGACACCAGTCATTAGATTAGGGCCAACTTTACTCCAGTATGACCTCATCTTAATTTGACTAATTACATCTGCAAAGACCCTATTTCTAATATGGTCACAATGTGAGGTTCTAGGTCGATATGACTTTGGAGGGGGAGGGACATCATTTAACCCAGTACAGTTATCTAACACTTCATCTTAGCAGACAGCAGGGAGAGACTATTCCTTGTTGGCTTGAAGAAGTGAGTTTCCAGGTTTTGAGAAGGCTTATGAGGGAGCCACAGACCAAGAAATTGCAGGCAACTTCTAGGAGCTGAGAGCTTCTTGCTCTTAGCTGAGAGCCAACAAGAAAATAGGGCCCTCATTCTATAATCACGAGGAAATGGACTCTGCCAACAACATGAGCTTGGAAGAAGACCAAGCCCCAGAAATGAATGTACCCCACTGACACCTCGACTGCAGCCTTGTGATGAGACCCTGAGCAGAACACCCAGCTAAACCATGCTAAGAACTCCTACACCAAGGAAATCATGAGATAATAAATGTGTCTTATTCTAAGCCATATAATTTGTGGTAATTTGTTACACAGCAATAGAAAACTAATAGAAAAACTACAATTGGTATAGTGCTTTAAAGGTTTCATTCACTGTACCTCATTTATATTTGCCCAAGCCAAATCCAAAGGTATTTCTTTCAGTTCTGAATTATATACACCACCAGCATTTAACTGTATTCACATGCATCATCAGGATTGACATATAAAACATAAGTGTGCTTACAAAATCATAGAATTTTGGTACTCAGAAGAACCTTGGGGAGCACACATTTCAATCATTTCATTATACAAATGAAGAAACTGAGCCCTGGACATAGAAATTGACTCTTGATCACCAAGGTACCAAGTAGAAAAGGCAAACATGAATTCAGGTCTCCTGGGATCCAGTCCAATATTTTTTCAATATTACAGATCATCAGCAACTCGCTCAGATCCTGTGAGATCCCTAATGGCAAATAAAAGAAAAGCTAAAAGTCGGAAAGAAATTGAGGAAGACACAAAGAGATGGGAAAACATTCCATGCTCATGGGTTGCAAGAATAAACATTGTTAAAATGTCTATGCTGCCCAGAGCACTCTACACATTTAATGCAATCGCTATCAAAATACCATCGACATTTTTCACAGAGCTGGAACAAACAATCCTAAAATTTGTATGGAACCAGAAAAGACCCCGAATAGCCAGAGGAATGTTGAAAAAGAAAACCAAAGCTGGGGGCATCACAATGCCTGACTTCAAGCTATATTACAAAGCTGTGATCATCAAGACAGGATGGTATTGGCACAAAAACAGACACATAGATCAATGGAACAGAACAGAGAGCCCAGAAATGGACCCTCAACTCTATGGTCAACTAATCTTCAACAGAGCAGGAAAGAATATCCAATGGAAAAAAGACAGTCTCTTCAATAAATGGTGCTGGGAAAACTGGACAGCCACATGCAGAAGAATGAGACTGCACCATTCTCTTACACCATACACAAGGATAAACTCAAAATGGATGAAAGACCTAAATGTGAGACAGGAGTCCATCAAAATCCTAGAGGAGAACACAGGCAGTAACCTCTTTGATTTTGGCCTCAGCAAATTCTTGCAAGACACATCTCTAAAGGCAAGGGGAAAAAAAGCAAAAATGAACTATTGGTACTTCATTAAGATAAAATGCTTCTGCATGGCAAGGGAAACAGTCAACAAAACTAAAAGGCAACCTACAGAATGGGAGAAGATATTCACAAATGACATATCAGATAAAGGGCTAGTATCCAAAATCTATAGCTTATCAAACTCAACACCCAAAAAACAAATAATCCAGTCAATCCAGTTTTTCTTTTTTCCCGGTGATGTATCTATATTTATAGCACCGTTGAAACCCCACATGTTTTACACAGAGAACAACCCTCTCCAAACCCCTCCCTTTCCCACCCGGACAAAAGGTTTTCAGAATCCTTAAAGTTCCTGGGGCAGGCGGAAACAGGCTCACAGATTGTGTGTTGGCTGCAGCAATGATTCCAACAAGCAGCTATGATGGTGTATGGGGCTGCAAGAATGTCAGCTGACTTGTTAGCATGTCAAAGCAACATGGTCTGGAGCAGGAGCAGTGGGCTGGGGTCAGGAGACCAAGGACCTGGAATCTGTGTGATGCCACTATCTGTAGCCTTGGTCAGGTCACTTCTCTTTCAGCCTCTGGATCAACTGTTATGATCAATCCAGCTGGCTGTCCATGTCTCTGCTTCACCAGACCAAGGGCCATCACAGTCACCATGTTCCCAGATACTTAGGAGGGGATCTCCAACCGTCCCGACTTTGTTAGATCAAAGGTAACTCTTCTTTAGGCACTCATTCACAAGGACATAGGTCTGGAGACATGGCATCCCTTATGAAACTGACAGAAATATACTGCAAGAAAACTGACAGAAAATACACTGTCCCTTATGAACTGACAGAAAATATACTGCAAGAAAATATTCCTTCAAAACACATTCCAATGGAGAAAGGGAACAATGACACCTGTGTTGGGCACTTCATATACATTTGATTAACCTACAAACCCATCCTGAGACAGATGGTGTTAACTTCATTTAGAGTTGGGGGAAACTAAAGAACTTGTCTGAGGTCAGAAAAGCCCAAACTTAAACCTGGATCTGTCTGTTCCTTCTGCTACACCACACTAAGTTGCCTCCTTTCACTGGAATACACTCCTTGCTCTTCTTTGATTCTCCCTTGCTTTTCGGCAATGCAATACCCTGTTCCCACCCTCATGGTTTCCCAAACTTTCTTCACACATAGGAAAATACCTACCACATTTCTCCTGGACAGAAAGACCCACAGCTTGTTAGGAGATTTTTGTTATAAAACATTTAATGTTAACCTACAATAAAATGTAAACTTCTATGAAAAGAATTAAGTACACTAGACTTCTTCAGTAAATTCTCACATATCTATTCCAGTGCAGTACAAGTTGGGGCACTGCATCATTTGTGGATGGATTTCCTGTTGCTGCGTTCCTCACAAGTCCTAAAAAAAAAAACCCAAAAAACAGTTGTAAACTGGAGCTCCTTGTTCAAGCACCAGATAATACTCCCCTGATTTTGCATTCTGGGGTTATCATTCATTCCCACAGTCATTTTCTGAAACTCTTTCCTTGGCCTTGGCACCATTAGCAATTTTCATGACTGCTCAGTTGAAGATTCTAGGTTCCTTTTTTTTAAGAGATAAATACTCTCCTCTGGTCATTTTTTATCCAAACATCATAATGGAGAAAAGCAAGGACAAAGAAGTATTTGCTGCAGGAAATTCTGCAGAAGTGGAAGAAAGACCAGAAAGGCCCCACTGAGGCTGCAGAAATTCAACTGACTCCAATTGGGTGTCTTTGCTTGGTCATTTCCCATGGTTATTCAGCTTAACCTACAACTTCAGTTTTGGGACTGCAGAATACAACTTGAAACAAGTGTTTTTGTTAGGTTGATGACTTGCCGTTTGATAAACAGCTGAAATAACCCAGAGGTGATCTGGAAATGAGCAAATCCTTGCAGATACTTCTCAGTATTTTCTCCCTTGCAGGTCCCATCAAGTTTCCAGAGGTCCTTGGGAGTAACATACAAATTGTACTGTCTTTAAGTGACAAAACGTGCATCCTTCACAGAGGAGGAAGGGAGATGGCACCTACGCAGCAGCCCTAGGGTCAGCAAGGAGACAGGAATGGGGTCTGAGCAAAGCAGGGCTGTTTCAACATGGACTAGGAAGGAACACGTGCTTCAAATAAAACCTCTTGAAACCTAAAGTAATGGGTAGGCCATGCCAAGAACTGTACCAACATAGACTTTTTCTTTTTTTCTTTTTTTTAAAGATTTTATTTATTTGACAGAGAGAGACACAGCAAGAGAGGGAACACAAGCAGCGGGAGGGGGAGAGGGAAAAGCAGGCTTCCCGCTGAGCAGGGAGCCCGATGCGGGGCTCCATCCCAGGACTCTGGGATCATGACCTGAGCCGAAGGCAGACGCTTAACAACTGAGCCACCCAGGCGCCCCATAGACTTTTTCTTAATAGTCTAGCATCTGACCCCCTTCACTGAAAAGTTTCAAAAGGGCAAGAGACATAAAGTGAACATTGTGAAATAAGATGCAGACTGAATTAAGCAAAAAGTTTTACAAGTTCCCAAAGAAGTGTGGGCAAGACATTGGTACACTCAACCTAGCAAAGGCCCTTAATATCCTCCCCACCTGTGTACTGCCAGGGAAACAGCTGTGAGTTTGACAGGGAGGGAGGTTCTGAGTTAAGTGGAAAAATTCTTCTTCGCAAGGTTGTCAGCAGGAAGCAGAATTCACATAAGGTTGAGTGGAGAATATGCTTTATCCTGTGCAGAAGACATGAACAGATATTTCTCCAAAGAACACATACAAATGCCAACAGACACAGAAAAAAATGCTCCACATCACTTGGCATGGGAAATACAAATCAAAACCACAATGAGTTACCACCTCACACCAGTCAGAATGGCTAAAATCAACAAGACAGGGAACAACAAATGTTGGCGAGGATGTGGAGAAAGGGGAACCCTCTTACACTGTTGGTGGGAATGCAAGCTGATACAGCCACTCTGGAAAACAGTATGGAGGTTCCTCAGGAAGTTAATAATAGAGCTACCCTATGACCCAGCAATTGTACTACTGGGTATTTACCCCCAAAATATAGATGTAGTGAAAAGAAGGTAAACATGCACCCCAATGATCATAGCAGCAATGTCCACAATAGCCAAAGTATAGAAGAAGCTGAGGTATCCTTCAATGGATGAGTGGATAAAGATTTGGTTCATATATACAATGGAATACTACTCAGCCATCAGAAAGGAAGAATACTTACCATTTATATCGACATGGAGGGAACTGGAGGGTACTATGCTAAGTGAAATAAGTCAAACAGAGAAAAGCAATTATCATATGGTTTCACTCATATGTGGAATACAAGAATTAGTGCAGAGGATCATAGGTAAAAGGAGGGAAACTGAATGGGAAGAAATCAGAGAGGGAGACAAACCATGGCAGACTCTTGACTCTGGGAAACAAACTTGCAGAAGGGGAGGTGGGTGGGGGGATGGAGTAACTGGGTGATAGGAATTAAGGAGGGCACGTGATGTGACGAGCACTGGGAGTTATACGCAACTAATGAATCATTTAACACCACACCAAAAATTAGTGATGTACTATATGTTGGCTAATTGAATTTAAATAAAAAAGAAAAAAAAGAAAAGCTAAAAATAAATCATGTACTTTTAGAAAATGCATGTTATATACTTAAAAAAAGTCAGCATTCACAGTTAGCACTCATTAGTTCCTAGAAGAAAGCCAATCACATTGTAGCCCTCAATAAATATTGAGTATTTGATAAATTTAAAAAATTAATATTATGTCTTCATATGCAATCACCATTACAAAAGATGAGACTGTCTCCACATATCTTAATCAGAAGGTAGCACAACCCTACAGGCAAAAGCCATGGCTGAGTTTGAATGGGAGCTCTAAGGTTTATTCACCTGTTAACTTGAAAGATTTCCTCAAACTCTCGGCTGTCAGTTTCCTCATGTGCAAGATGAAGGTAATAAAAATGACTTCCCATTGTTATGTTTAGGTTTAAACAAAATAATAAGCATAAAATGCCTGGAATGTACAGAGTGCTCAATAAATGTCACTCTATAGCCATTCATCAGCCAAATGACGAATTTGTTTTTGAATGAAGAATAGGTTTTCCTCTTTCCTATAGTTCAGATATTTCTCTGAACTATAATTGTGACAGAGGTATTTAATACAAATGTACTTTTAATTTTACATTAAGAGACATTTTCTTTAAGAACAATTTTCTGTTGTAAGGATTTACTCTTCTTTATTTCTAAATACTCATCCTCTATCCCCTGAACAAGCTCAGTAGAAAATAAAGGCCAAAAGTCTAAGGAAGAAAAAATTTTCATCTGAGTAGGCCTGAATTTATTGACACTTAGTAACCACACACAAAAAGAGAGAGAGAGAAAACAAAACAGCAGCTTGAAGATTCTTAAATTAATCATTGATTAGGAGTCTACATAATTTAGAGGTAGTAATCCAAAACCTGTTTCAAATTAGATGAGAGTAGAAAAGTGATGTGGAAGTAGTTACTGTTAAATTGGAATTCTTCTGATTACACTATTTATCAGGTTGTATTTCAGATAATTAAATAGAACTATGAGTAACATGAAAGATTATAGTTATGGTTCATGTTTGCACAGGTCTGTTGAGACTTAGAAATTATGTGCAGGCAGAGTTGGAAAAATTCCAGCATGGACCATATTGAATTAGGCAACAGCTGGTGAAGAAGGTTTAGTTTAGGGACTGTCCTGACAGCTGGAGAAAAAGTGATATGTGGTCCATACTAAATGTCACATTAAAAATTAGCAGTAAAATAATTACAAGTTAATTAGAAATGCACTGTCTTGATTTCAAGCTTAAACAATCTTCCTTGGGGCCATTTTAAGACCATTTTAAAGTTCTTTAATCTCCACTCAAGAGAATTTATTTTCTAGCAGGTGTGCCTTAAAGCTAAAAATGTAGACATAACTTAAAATCATTTCCATGAGTTTCAAGCACTTCCACATGTTTAAAAAATAGTCATTTCAATGTTTCTTGAAACCCAGGAAAGGTCATGGGGAGAGGAAGCTGTGAAAACCGTAATCCTGCAAATCTCACGGCACATGGCATGATGCAATGGAGTTTGGAGCCAGAGGCTGGGGTTCAAGACTCTGCTTTGCTAATTACTACAGAGAAGATTTGGGATAGAATTCATGCCCTTTTCAAATCTTAGTTTTCTCATCCAAATTGGGAATGATAACACCTACCTTCCAAACTTATGAGAAGTGATCCATACATATTACCTATGCAATAAGCCCATGGCTCCCATATTGTGTATGGAGGCATCCTGGGGCACTGCAGCACTTTCATAGAGGTGCTGTGGGACATTTTAAATGTTTAAGGGAAATACAGCAATATTCAAAGTCTCTCAGCCACTGTGTGGACTACTAGCTCAACACAGTTCACAGTTTCAACATTAAATCATACTACATTCTTTTCAGTGATGTCATATCTCTGTGAAACTTAGATCTGATGGTTGCTGGACAAAAAGCAAATAAGCATAAAAATCAATGTAGAACACGAAATGGAAGTGGTGGTATCCAATCTGATTCCAATGTCTGAGAGATACGTAGTGCCCAAGATGCTCACATATCTTTTTAGTAAGTAACTGTGGTTAAGACTAAAATTAGACCACACCAAAATAAAAAGCTTCTTCTGCATAGTGAAGAAAACTATTAGCAAAACAACAAGACAACCTACTGAATGGGAAAAGATACCTGCAAATGACATATCTGATAAGGGGTTAATATCCAAACTATATAAAGAACTTACACAACTCAACACCAAAAAAGACAAACAATCCAATTAAAAAATGGGCAGAGGACCTGAATAAACATTTTTTTCAAAGAAGACATATAGATGGCCAACAGCCACATGAAAAGATGCTCAACATCATTCATCATCGGGAAATGCAAATCAAAAACACAGTTAGATATCACCTTACACCTGTCAGAATAATTACAAGCAAAAACACAAAAAATAACAAATGATGGTGAGGCTGTAGAGAAAAACGAATCCTCATGTACTGCTGGTAGGAATGCAAGCTGGTGCAGCCACTGTAGAAAACAGTATGGAGGTTCCTCAGAAAATTAAAAACAGAATTATCATATCATCCAGTAATTCCATTACTGGGTATTTACTCAAAGAAAATGAAAATACTCATTCAAAAAGATATATACCCCTGTATTAATTGCAACATTATTTATAATAGCCAAGATATGGAAGAAACCCAAGTTGTCCATCCATTGATGAAGGATAAAGAAGATCTGGTAATCTCTCCCTCTCTCTATCTCTCTCTCTCTCTCCCTCTTCCTCTCTCTTTCACACACACATACACACACACACACACACACACACACACACACACAGAGGAATATTATGCAGCTATAAAAAAAGGTATGAGATCTTGCCATTTGCAACAACATGGATTGACCTAGAGGGTATAATGATAAGTGAAATAAGCCAGTCAGAGAAAGACAAATACCATATGATTTCACTCATATGTGGAATTTAAGAAAGGAAACAAATCGGGTACCTGGTTAACTCAATCAGTTAAGCATCTGACTCTTGGTTTCACTGGTTCAGGTCATGCTCTCAGGCTCAGAAGATGGAGCCTGGCGTCAAGCTCCATGCTTAGAGCAGACTCTGCTTGAGATTCTCTCTCTTCCTCTCCCTCTGCCCCTCCCTCCCTCGCTCAGGCTCTTTCTTTCTCCCTCTAAATTAATAAAATCTTAAAAAAAAAAGCAAATGAACAAAGGGAAAAAAGAGATAAATAAAATAAAATATAATTTATTATAAATTATAATTTATAAAATATAAATATAAATAATTATAAATAAAAAATAAATTTATAAATAAAAATAAAAACAAACTCTTAAATATAGAGGACAAATGAGTGGCTGCCAGAGGGGTGGTGGGTTGGGGGGTGGGGTGGGTTAAATACATAAAGGGTAAGAGTACACTTAATCATGATGAGCACTGAGAAATGTATAGAATTATTGAATCACTATACTGTATACCTGAGACTAATGTAACACTGTATGCTAATTATACGTGAATTTTAAAGAAAAACCCTAAAAATAACATTTTTCTTATCCCTAACAAATTTTTGTATTATTTTATCTGAAGGAGCTACTAAGTTGTTAGTATACAAATAAATTTTAAGTTGTTTGGACTTCAATCAACAGCACAATTAGTTGCTTATTTTGGCCTAGAAATCAATGCCATAAATAAAAAAAATTAGGAAACTTCCACAGTAGGTACCCAATATGTATTCATTTCTTCTCAGACCTGATGTTCTTTCACATGATTGAACCCTTTCTCTCAAAATTTAGATAAATTTAGTTCTGTTCTCATTAATACTGCTCATCATGATCTCAGACTTTACAGTTTGGTGGAGCCATGTGATTACCTCTGACAAGTGGAATCTGAAAAGGTTATAAATGCTCTATTCACTCTTCTCCTGTTGAGGCATGCTACTGAGGTGAGGACACAAGTGGAGCCTCAAGATCTCAGTAGCTTCAACTGTCAAGTTACAGTATTGAAGACAAGTTTTCCTGGAGAGTCACCTGGACCAACTAAGTCAAGTCAATGAGATTTGATGGTTTGTTTGCTATGAAGCATAGGCTTTACTATCTTGATTAATATTCAAACTAGTTTCTTTCTATTGCCCTCTCCACCACTCCCCTAAAAATGATTTTCTTACTTTATTTTATATATTATTTTCATAATAATCTTTTATGATTAAAAGATAAAATTAGGTAACAATGGATACTGTAGAAACTAGACTCTGAGGGGAACCTGGGTGGCTCAGTTGGTTAAATGGCTGCCTTCAGCTTGGTCATGGTCTCAGGGTCCTGGGATGGAGCCCCAAGTCTCCTCAGGCTCCCTGCTCAGAGGGGAGTCTGCTTCTCCCTCCCTCCTTCCCACCCACCCCCCATTTGTGCTCACGCATGCTCTCTCTCACCCAAATAAATAAAATCTTTTACTAAAAGAAAATAGATTGTGGCCTGATTAATAGAAGTCTGGATAGTGGAAAACTAAAAAAATAATTGTTAACAACACCAAGTAAAACAGCCTGATCATAGTGTGATGCACCACATCACAAATCAGAGTCAAGAACACATTCATTCATTCATTTAATGTCAAGCTTTGGTTTATAACATCTTAAAGGTTAAATGCAAACATTTTAACAGGATGATTTCCTTTAGGTATAAGGACATATACATTAAGATAAAGCCACTTTTAAATAAAATGTTGGAACCAAGGATGTTCTATAACAAGGTTTTTGCTGTATTCTTGGGGATTTGGCTTTATATCACAAATGGGAAAGCAATTCAAACAGGCACACATTTTCATGGTGGGAAAATTTCTGATTGGGCTACAGAGTATATAGAAGCCATCTTTTCCAGTGGTTATAATATTAGAGTAGGAGGATGATGTTTTGAAAGGAAAATTTAAATAAGTTCCTCAATACTTCAGATATTAGAAAGAACTTTCAAAATGGCATCCATAGGTCACCTAAAATCCCCTCCATTACACATTGCTACTTTGAATCATAAAGGTTTTTTTTTTCCTTTTTAAAGATCCCCCTAATAAAATACAGTAACTCATGAAAATAGTAATATCTTAAGCTCTTCCTCTGAATTGTTAATTGACAAGATTTAAGAAAGAAAATGCTCTTGGCTAATGAGATATCACAGTGGTATTAGTGTTCTAGAAATAGAGTAATAGGGGAAAGGGACTATTAAATGGGAACCTGTGAAGTCCCAAAGAAACAAGGTTCTTATATGATGATTTGTTAGAGTCTGGCTAGGCTGTCCTTTTGTTTGTTGTTGTTATTGTTGTTTTGGGTTTTGTTTTGTCTTGGGTGTGGTTTTGTGTTGACTATTTAAGAACACAGGATAGTTGAGAAAATATAAGTATGCAGTAGAAATGAATTTCTTAAAGCACAATAGAAAAGAGTTACTGAGGTGTGAATAGTTGCTACCCAGAATACCAGTTAAGATTTTAAGTTACTGGGATGCCTGGGTGTATCAGTCAGTTAAGCGTCTGCCTTCAGCTCAGGTCATGATCCCAGGGTTCTGGGATCAAGTTCTGCATTGGGGTCCTTGCTCAACGGGGAGCCTGCTTCTCCCTCTCCCTCTGCCTGCCACTTCCCCTGCTTGTGCTCTCATTCTTGCTCTCTCTGTCTCTGGCAAATAAATAAATAAAATCTTTTTAAAAAGATTTTTTAAGTTACTGCCCTCACCTTGATTACCTCAAACATGCTTCTCTGGTATGAATGGCGTATTTTGCCCCTAATCTTCATAGCAAGGCAGATCCAAAATAAGAATCTTTAATCTATTAATGGCTAGTTTCCAGGTTAATGAATTAATCAAGCATTTACTAAGCATCTACTATGTGCCTAACATTTAGGAAGATAGTATTCAAATTAAGGAAAAGAAGAATGGGAGTTGGGTATTATTTTAACTGAAGAGTAAGTTTGTGGCATGTTAACATGTAACCAAAAGGAATTGTATTTAACACAGATGAGATGGTTCCAAGTTGGTTATAATGTTCATCTCATTAGAAACATAACTGCCACTGTGGGAATAAGAACTCTCTTATAATCAGTCCATTCAAGATCTTCTTCACTAAGCAATTTCTCATGAATTTCAACCAAAGGGATCTATCCTCTGATAGATCCTTGTTGCAAGCAGCTCCAAGCATTAACAAATTACAATTTTACCTTCCAAAAAATTCAAAGGAAAAATAATAATTTTCTTTCACTTCAAAAATACCTACCTATTTTATGTCCTTGATCTTTCTTTTTCTTCTTTCTTCTTCTTTTCTCTTTTTGATAATTATAAAATCCTTGAATTTTTCTATGTAGATAAAACCGCTCTAAAAAAAGTCCATTTTAGAAAGTTTGAATGCTTGAGGACAGAGATTATGTTTTTTTATGTCTAAGATGGATAAACTTTTATTTATTCTATCACATTATGAATAAATTGGAAAATATGATAAATTTAGATCTACCAGTGATTTCAAAAAATGAATTCTTAGTTTAAAGAAGAATTTCACAAGTCTTTCCCATTCCAAATTTTAACTCTAGTGTCTGGAATAAGAGAGGTAACCGATTATTTGTTATAATAAGAGAAGTACACTTATTATTTACAAGGTACTGTACACTATAAGGAAGAATCATAATTAACAAATTTGAGAAGAGGAGCACATACAGTGTGGGGATTTTACATGCAACTCGCACACAGCTCCTTGAGTATCAGCTATACTGCAAAAGAAGCTGAATTGCAGCCATGTACAATTTGGCAACACCCTAAAAAAATTTAAGACTTTTGAATACTCTTTGTCCCAGAAATTCTCCTTTTAGAAAGTTATCCTAATGAAATAGTCATAATGTGAGTGAAGATGTACTTACAAGGATAGTCATAATAGTGTCTATTGCAAAACTGAAAACTCAAATATCACTCAGTAAGGGATGACTCAATAAACTTTATAATATTCTTATATGAGGGAATATTATGTAGCCATTAAAAATTAATATAGAAGAATGATAAGTGGCAAAAAAAAGTTCACCGTAAGTTGTGACGTTTAAAAAAAATCAGAGTTTAAAAGGTATATATATGGTAAAATCCATTTTATTAAAATACATATAGTCATAATTATGGGTGAATAGAACAAAGACTTGAAGGACCATAGTAGTCAAAATGATCACTCACCTGATCTACTGCAATAACGTCCTAACTGGTTTTCATTATTCTTGGCTTCTAATAATCCTACTTCTTCTAGAGTGCAGTCATATAGTTTCCAATGCTATCTGTCATTTCTAGTTAAAAAATATTTAAAAGAGTTCCTTCTACTTTTAGGATAAAGAACATTCTCCTTTTTGCAATTTGCAATGGTTATTCCCTGCCTGGTTCTCTCTCTCTCTCTCTCTCTCTCTCTCCCCTCTTACCACTTTCCTCCAGATCTTTCATAACTCCATTGTCTGCATTTCTAACAACTGCACCCCAAAATTCAGTTTCAGACAAGAGTGAGGCATTCTTATCATCCTAGAACTAAGCATTATTTTCATCTTTCCTGATTTGTACAGTACAAGAGCCTTCAAAAACCCATTCCTAAAGAGGAATTTTTATTTCCTATCACACCAAGAAACAGGCAAAAGGATTTCCAATCAACCCTGAAGCAAGATCTTGGCTAGAGAATAAACAAAAATCCACAAAAGCAGTCAGCCTCTCTCTAAAAGGTTTCTCTGGCAAGCTGTTCAGCCTACCAGAAGAACAAGAGCAGAGTTGCCACCATTTAAGTATAGAAAGTAGAGAATTTACCTTTTTGTCCCTGTCTCTGAATCATAATCATAGAAGAATGTCGATACATTAGCAACACTCATATCTGTCCTCAACACATCTACCACTTATACCAACTGTGTGTCTTTAGTACATTCTTTAACTAAATACATTAGTTTTCTATACCACAAAATGGTCATTGAACTCAGTGACATTCTGTCCTGATAGCTGTAACTTTAAGACTTGCTGGCCTCAGTGTTGACTTTAACCTGGTTTCACCCATATACAAAGTTAGATGTGAAGGACACACATTGCCCTAGGAATGGACTTGACCAATAGATGCCACAAAGACAAGGTCACTGTGAGAAATAGACAGTATATGGCATTGGGGCACTGGCTGACAAGGCAAAAAGCATGTAGCCAAATACATTCAAATCCACAAGCCAAGTCTGGGCAGCCCAAATGTTTCATGAATTTGAGTGGCTGGGTGAACCTCTGAAGTTGTACAGGGTGTGTGTGTGTGCAAGTGTGCGTGTGTGAGTCTGTGTGTATGTGTTTGTAACCTTATTGCAAAGGAAATCCCCCAAAGTGCAAACAACCCCCCTTGTGTACCTCAGGCCTGCACTGCTCATGGCTACACTGAGATAAATGCACAATGGGTTGTGAAATGGGGCACCTCAGGAGGCTGATAGGCTAATAGACCCTAATCCTCACAATACTCCACATTAAAATTCCTTTGAAAAAGGCACTCATAAAAGGGAAATAACACGTCCTGTAGGGAGAAACCAAGGTAGACAGTGAACTCTTTCCCTCATAATTTTTCTTACTAGTCTTTCTGATTTTACAGCATGATATGTTCTGAAACTTTTAGTAAAATGGAGGTTTCTCATTTCAGTCTAACTGTTGTTAATCTGTTCCAAATGTTAAAGTTGCAAGTAAGGTCTGGTAACCATCGCTATAGTGAGTTGATAATAGGAATAGAGCTGATCACCATCTGGTTTGGTTCAGAGTACAACTTGCTGCCTAATATTGCAGAATTTGAGTTGGAAGTCCCCCACATTTCATGAATGCCACAAAAAAGAATTTAAACAAACAGCACTCCCCAATAGTCATATGTCCTTATTTATTGCTCTATAGGTTTGCTAAATATGGAATATCACATTACTAATTTTGGCAAATTCCAGGGTACATAAACAGGCCAAAACCTCTTAACATAAATTATGCCAGAGCTGCCTAAGGATAATTTGAAAAATTCATGGTGCTGGTTTTCCAAAGTTATGACAGAAAACCATTTCAGAAATAAGAAACAAAATTTGAAATTGGTTTCTTGTTGCATGCCTCCCTTACCAATGTGCTGTTGCAGATCTCTAAAAGTATACTTGATTCTACCACATTATGAATAAATTGGAAAATCTGATTTTTCTAGAACTACCAGTGATTTTTAAAATGGATTTTTGACTGAAAAGGAGACATTTCCCAAATCCTTTCCAATTTCAAAATTTTCTCTTGTAAGTATTACAATAATTCTGGGAATAATCTAGCTTTATACAAAGGAAACTTTCTTCTAATTATATTAAATTATTACTGGGTGTGACATCCTTTTAAGAACTTGAGAGTCCAGACAATGAATATTTAATGACAAGGACCGTGTTGATCTCTTATCATTGTATTTCCAATGTTTTGAATTACTACTGGCACATAGGTGTTTACTTAATGAGTGGAACCCAAGAAATCTATATGGGAAGTAGCAAGTCTTTGAATAAAAACTTCCTATTTGCTTGAAATTTCTACTCTTAAAAGATAATCAGAGGGGCACCTGGGTGGGTGATGCAGTTGGTTGAGTGTCTGACTCTTGATTTCAGCTCAGGTCATGATCTCAGGGTTGTGAGATCTAGCCCCAAGTCTTGCTTAAGATTCTTTCTCCCCCTCTCCCTCTGCCACTATCCCCTGTTTCTCCCTCTCTACAAAAAAAAAAAAAAAAAAAAAAAGAGAGAGAATGTAAAGACCCCATAAATGATGCAATAGTATGCAAATATGAAATGTTCCTTTCAGGTATAACATCTATACTGTCAGGAGACCCCAGTCTCCTGAAGATTTGTTGCTCATTTGCTTAGGGATGCATGCCCCAAAATACAAAAGCAAGACAGAGACACAGTAAGGGACATAGCCCACTTTGACAGACCTTTTTTTAATATAGTTGTATAAGTACAGAATATCTCAAGGCACTCCCTCTACTACAGAGAAATAAAATTTACTTAGCCATGACTCTCTCCATTAACAAAGACTTCAGGAATTCTTTCTGAAATTGTTGTCCTAGGCCTCTAATCTTTTAATTATATTAATAATTGTATCATTTCATTTTAACAAGATAGACTTTCAAATATGTCCCCATTAAATACTTCTAAATCTCTAAAGGCTAATTCCCTTTGGTTAAAACAACGTGAATATAACCACAGATCAGCAAGGCTGGAGTAGAAATCATCTAATCCAGCTCTCCGCATCCATTGTAGGCAGAACCAGGTGAAAAAGTGTCAAAGAAGATACAACTGTATCACTCCTGTCTTTACAAACCTCCCAAGTAGATTTTAAGAACATCCACTGAATGTCCTTCCAAGAATCCTCTAAGAATCAGGCATTTCCTTAAACTTCATTTTCCTTCTACACGTTCTAAAAGAACAGTGTTTGCCTCCTAGCCAAAAGCTAATATCTGTGAAGTATGGATTTTTTTTAAACAGTATCATTTCCATAGTAAGACAAAGTTTGAGGTAAAAGAGCAAACTTGTCTCCCTGTTCTTCTTTTTCTCCTTCCTTTTCAACCATCAAACTCCTTTCTTTTCAGGATCCACACATCATATCTCAGAAGCCTATTGGGTATTTGCTTTGTCACCCATCAGACATAATTCTGCAGAAGGAAAAAGTACCTCTGTGGTACATTATAACATGTACCAATAAATCCCCACAGTATCAAGAAAATTCCTTTGTGCCGTGATGAAGGTGCCTTCTAACAGCCAAGAAAAGAAACACCAGTCCACATGTGCACCTTAAAAGAAACTTCATGTACTTTGTTTTTCCTTTCCATCTGACAGCCCTGCAATCTGGGAAGCTAAGCAGAATTGGGTCGGCTTAGGACTTGAAAAGAAGACAGTTTGAGAATACCCAGTACTATAGGCTCTCTCTCCTCCCACACCCATTACCCATACTCCATGCAGTGTGGTGGTAGAGAAAGCATGTTGACTTCCAAATAAGAAATTCCAGCTCTGACTGTCTAAAATAGACTTTCTTGGTAAAAATCTATTTATCTACATAGTTGGAAATGGGGTAAGATGATGGGTTACCAAACTTGAAGAACTAGAATAAAGTGAAATGTATGCAACACGGAAAATACAGGGGAGACCTGTAGAACTTAGATTCTACAGGTCTCCCCTGCAATATTTGCTCTGACTATTCCTTCATGACTGAACTGTATTTTCCCTCTACTCTATGTAAGTTCTATTTCATCCTCGAGATCTAGTTCAAAGCTAACATTCTGCTTGAAGCCTAATTATTTATCCTCTGTATATTATACCCATAGTCTTGACCACATGGTTCTGGGTTTAATTATTCCCTAATTTTTTCATGTCTTAGTCTTATTCTCCCACCCATACTGTCAACTCCTTGAGGAAAGTTAAACTACTATGAGCTTTGGTACTACTCCTTCTTTTACCACTTTCTAGATGTGTGACCTTGAGCAGATTCTTGAAACTAACTGTGCCTCAGTTTCCTCATCTCTAAAGCAGAGTTAACAATACTAAGCTTACTTGGTTATTAGTTGATAGTAGATAGTCAATAAATACTTGTTGATGGACCAATATTTCCTTAATTATTTGGGAAGTATTTTTTTAAGTATTTAAGGATCATCATTATAAAGATCAATTTCCAGTGGACAGCATTTTGGACCTAAGGATAGGATGTCAGGTGACCTTGCCTTGGGTCCTATCTTAAAAAAAATTTCTCTTAACAGTTATGCTTCTCTGTCTCTGCCTCTCTCAAATAAAAGAGGGCCAAGAAGAAATATGCTTGAGCTTTGGTAATTGTTTCTATTCAAGATAAAGTGGAATTTACCACATCTTCATTTTACTGATTCAATACATCTGCTTAAAATCTGTAAGAGGCAAAGGGGGCATGTTGAGAAAATTTGTTACAGGCAAGGGTTTAGATACCCAAAGCTTTTGATATACCATTTGAAGGAGGGGTGAGCAGGACTGTAAATACTGCCAAATGAACATGATTAGAGCAAGCCAAGATATCACTCATCTTAGCTGTCCTTCCCTCTAGTGTAGTGCAGAATGAATAGTCCCTTGGGGGTAATGGGCTTAGCTCACTAGAAAATTTTTCCCATTTTCTTTTTTGAGAATAACAAAACAAAAGCAAATGGCAAGAAAGTTCCATAACAACCTGCTTACCTTTAATTGCTAAGATGTAAAGAAAAAACTTCCAAGCTGGAGGAGTATTTTCTATTTGTGTATATGAATTACATTATTTTGTAGGCTAATGAACATTAGAGCACTCAGTGTAGTTCCTAAAAGTAACTAAAAGTAACCAGGCACTTTGTTGTTACTATCCTACATATAATATGCTGACGGAACAACAGGAAACAAAACCAGGGACACTTAGATTGGCTCTTCTTGAAGTACACACCAAAAGATTCAAGGGCCCAAGGCATGGAACTAAGTGTTGCTGTGAGTCAGCAAGCACATGATAAAAAAAAAAAAAAAAAAAAAAAAAAAAAAAGCTGTGCAATATGAGGAAATGACTACAGAGAACAGATCTGTCAGCAATACAACTGGAAAAGTAATTCTCTAAAAAGGCTTAGTTTGGATGTGAATTTTAGCTTGGATCTAAAAGGAGAAATTGCCCAGAATTTTCTGAATGATACTAGCACTGCTGGAAAGGCATGTAGCTCCACCAAGCAGGGCTAGCCTTCCAACCCACTCATAACAGCTCAGGATGAGGAAGAGGATTCTGGAAAGGTTGTTCCTGCTCCTTTGATTTCATAATGAACCCTGGAGTTTAGGATTATATGAACTCATCTAAACTGAAGAAAAGCCAGATTACATTACTCTTGATTATCCAACTTTAGAGAAGGGGATTAAAGACACAGACAATCCTAAACTACAACAGGACAAAAGTCGTTCATCCTCTCTACTATTGCCAATGTGATCTTTCTTTAAACTATGCCCCTGTTGAACAACTTTCAATGGTTCCCTACTGCTAATAGGATACAATCTAAATTTGGTGATGTGATATACAAGTTTCCTCATGATTTGGCTAATACCTATTTTACCAACTTCTACTCTCACCACTTACTCTCATATAGCCTGCAGTCTAGTCATACCAAAATACTTGTACTTACCTGAATCACCTACTCTTTTATACTTTTACCTATTTGCCTGGAATATTCTAGCCTTACACCACTACTCTTCCTGAATTAAGCAAAGAATAGGCTAATTTACTATAAGAAAATCTCCCCTAATGAATAAAATAGCATTATTATATTATACATATATACAAAATGTCTGTTGTATTTTAAGTTATATAAATTTATACCTAACAATCCAGAGGTAGGGTTGGCAAGGCAGCTCTGTTATAACACATAGCTCTCATAACTCTATATCCAGAGGCAGTTGTTTAAATTCTCATCAGGTCACAGCCAGTGGCAAAGAGGAAAAAGGATATGAAGGCCATCAGCTTCCTTTTTATAAGGAAGTGACCCAGAGTTGCATAATTTAGTTCTTATATACCAGTGGCCAAAATTTAGTTACATGGATATACCTCATTGTGAGGGAGGCTAGAAAAAGTAGTCATTAGCTGGGCAGCTTTATCATCTTCTAAAGTCCTGGGGTTCTCTGAACAAAACAAAGGACATATGGATTTGAGGTAATTAGCTGACTATACCACATGCCCTTAAAGAATGAGCACCGATGTATGACATCAAGTCTCTGACCATCTAGGAAATTAAGACTGTATATATATATATATATAGCCATGACACCTGGTAAGTTGAATATGGAAGATTCATAGTACGACATCAAAAGAATCTCTCATTGTCTTTTGGCTCAGGTGGAGGTAATGCTGCACTTACCTGGATAAAAATTTGGGCAGTCCCTTCTTTTTTATTTCTTCTGAACTCTTTTTGGAATAGAATGTCATATGCTTACTTGGGTCACAAAAATGCAGTCTTGATTTAGAAATTAAGGGGTCCAATCTGATATATTTACCAACCCTTGTCTTCAATAAAGGGTAAGTATTTCAGCCTACCTCCCCCATGTAGGACTGGCTGAAAATAAGAATGTAGAAAAGGGAATGTGGCTTTCTTCTCCTTCCATTCTTGTACCTCATAAATGCTCTTTCCATGTTTCATCCCATCTATATCCTCTCTGAATCATAAAACAGATTTTCAGATATTTCATTTGAAATCTTTATCTTGGTTTAGAAATTCATTTGGAATTTTAAATCTACTATAGCTATTTTTAAAATATGTGTCAGTCTCCACCAGACCAAGAGCCCCCTGAACTTCAGAATTCTACCTTTATGACTAGCACACAATTTTTTGTTTTTAAAGATTTATTTATTTATTTGAGAGAGAGAGAATGAGACAGAGAGAGTACATGAGAGGGGGGATGGTCAGAGGGAGAAGCAGGCTCCTTTGCTGAGCAGGGAGCCTGATGTGGGTGGGACTCGATCCCGGGATTCCGGGATCATGACCTGAGCCGAAGGCAGTCGCTTAACCAACTGAGCCACCCAGGCGCCCTAGCACACAACTTTTTGAATGAATTCTCTGAGCCCTCCAATATGAGTTTAGTTGCTCTTTCTGTATATTCTTTAATATAATAATATACAGACCTGGATGCAGATTTCATCTTTATCACTTCCTGTGTGATTTGCTCAAACACGTTATACCCATTGTAGTCCTTATTTCTGTGTATTCTAATAGCCTGTTTGAATGTGTGTCTCTCTCAGTCAACTGTAAGCTTTCTGAGGGCTGGCATTATGTTTTTGTACTTAGAGTGCTCAATAAATAAGTGCTCAATAAATATTTAACGAATGAACATTGTTTCCTCATAAGAAGAAAGAGCAAAGCACTATAAGGCTAGCTACCTCTCCTTAAGGAGTATATAGTTTTATTGAAAAAAATACCTCCTCTTCTTCCCTTAATCTTCTACCCTAGCATTCATTTTTCAGTTTCACCACTGGCCTGTTTAAGGGCTATAGTTATAATCCTAGACAGTATATGACTGAAGTGAATTATCATTAAAGCATTAATTTCACTTTGGAGAATGTATATCAAGGAATTAATCTAATATATACAAAAGGATACTGTCATGAAATTGTCTGCTATAGCAGTGTTTATAATAGCAAGACAGGAGAGGAAGGATAGCAGAAATAATAATTAAATATTCACTTGAAGAATTAAGTAGTTTTTTAATGGTTATAAATGTCCTGTAGTAGCATATAAAGTACCTAAAACAATGCTTTTAAAAAAGCCAAGCAGAACAAAAAATTGAATGTGCATTAGAATTACAACTATGCAAATATATGTTCACAGAAAAACAATCAGAAGGGAAAATACCAAAAGAATAATACAAATCACATGAAAAGAGCATGATTGTGGGTGACTTTTTACTTCAGCTTCCAAACTTCCTGTAGCAGTTGTAAAATAGTAATGTGTTTTCAATTTACTATTTTTAAAATTACCTTTGAGAAAGACATTCAGATGTCTATCTTTAGGGGTGGGTGACTAACTCAAGTGATATAGAACTTAAAACTAGGATACAAGTTGAAATGTTTGCATTTTCTAGCATTCAACACTGTGAGGCACTGTGGATATAAGGGTAAATTAGATATGGTCTCAACCTTTGAAGATTTTCAAATGGATAAGGGAAAAGGGCTTTCAAAAGAATACCTATGATACAATGTTATGAATCCAATTATAAGTATGCATATGCAATGTGACTCTCAGAAGAGTGATTAATTCAGTTCAGCCAAGGAAATCTTCACAGAAAAAGTGGCATTCAAATAGGGCTTTGGAGAACAAGTAGGGGTTCATCAAATAGGGAAGGGAAAACATAAGCAGGTAGATGGAATCTGAAAGCTCAGCACAGTAAGCAATAGGCATGGTGGCTAAAATAACAAGAAATACAAATGAAAACTAACATACTGAATGCTGATCACACACTGAGCATTTTAAATAGATTATAGTGAACTTAATCCTCACAAAAATTCTAGGAGTTGTAAACTATTATTGTTCTTATTATTACCAATTTATTGACATGGAAACGATTCTTAGTAAAGTTAAGAAACCTGTTTGAGCAAATCACAGAGGAAGTGATAAAGATGAAATCTTCATCTAGGTCTGTGGGACCCTAAAGCCCGAGCTTTACGTGTTAGCAACAATACTGAGGCAGCAAAGGACCTTAATGGCCCTATCAAGAAAGTTAGATTTTGACCCTGAAAAATGCAAAACAATCAAAAGTTCCTAAGGTACCTTGGGTGGCTAGAGAGATTGGAAAACCAGTTAGGAGCATAACGCAGTAGCTTAGTAAAACTCTGAATCCAGGAAATGAAAAGGGAATAGAGAAGAATGAGTCAAGAGGCCTTTCAGAGGTAAAACCACAGAACTTAATGACCAGAACTTAGTGAAGAGGAGGAAGGAGGTCAAAGTTTATACATTGGTGACTAAAAAGACAGAAAAAAAAAAAATAACCAAGAAAAGGAGCACAGTATTATAAGGAAAAAAATAATGAATCTGACTGGAGCAACTTGAATGCAAGGTGTCAGCAGTACATCCCAATCTTCTTTGTGCAGTTATAAGCACAGTCTATGGGCAGAATTATCTTCTAGAGTTTTTTCTGATGTTTTCACTAATCAGTTGCAATTCTACATTTTAGCTGAATTCCTTTTTCTCTTGATAGTTGGTACAATTAATAGTTAAAAATAAATCATTTTGTAATAATGAAAATCCATTATTGACATGTTATTTTCTTAATTAGCAAAATTTTAAAAAATCCACATTTAAACCAGCTATTTCAAATCTAAAAATATACACAAATCTTTGATAACTTAAAAATAATATCTTATTTTCTCAGCTATATGTGAAGTTTAAACAAAAAGTTAGCTCAACTAAGAAAGGGAGAGATTGAGTTTGGCTCTATGTGCAATGATGGTCATTTTTTCCTTGAGGTTTCTAAAACGACTAATGTAATAGAGACATCTTTAATAGACAACTTCAAATGCCTTCTGTGTTTCTCAGGGAAATAAAAATGCCAAATGAACTATCAGAAATTCCTATATTTCAGGCACAATAAGCAGTGAGAACAGCCTCATTAGGAACTGTTGACTTGGGACCACTCTGCTATTAGAGATTTTTCTTCTCTGTTCTTTTGTAGCACCCCTGAGTCAATCTGCTTTAATGCATTATTTCCAAAATGAACATAAAGCAGGATTTCCAAAAAAGACATCATGGGGAAAACATCTTGAGGAGGGATGAAGGAATAAGTCGAAAGTAGCACAAATGACTATGGAACATTTTAGAATCAAGTCTATATGCTCCCCAAAATTTTAGGTAGCAGTGGGAGATTAAGTTTCTTCCTTCTCTTCTTTATTCACTTGAAACTTAGATGACTTAACATAATAATATCATTTAAGCATTTATAATTCATTGTGCTGAATTAAACCATAATGCTCAATGCTATAAAAATATTCAGAGGAAAAAGTACAAAATATGAAAAGCAATGATTTCCAGTAGCATTTTAAAAGCCCATAAAATCAGAAGGCTGGGAAGATGGCAAAGTAAGTGGACCCTAAGCTCACCTTATCACATGGATACAAGATAACATTCACATCAGGATAAATAACCCAGAAAATGACCAGAAGACTGGCAGAACAAACTCCACAAAGGTAGAAAAGAGTCCACATCAAAGAGGATAGGAAGAGCAGAAACTCAGTGGGCAGCTAAATAGACACTGGCCACCCACTGGGGGAAGAGAGTATAGGGCACAGAGAAGAGAGAGAAACAGGAGTGTCATATCACATAGGAGTCTGCATGGGAAGATGAATCCCCATAACATTTGGCTTTGAAAGCCAAAGGGGCTGAATTTCGTGGGTTCTTACAACCTAGGGACTTAAAGTCTGGAATTTTAAAAATCAGCAGGCTCCATTCTTGGAGAGCCTAGGGGGCCACATGAAGCCAAGTCCCCACCCTTAAAGAGACAGCACAACAAACAGCCCAAAGAGATAACAGCATAGAAGCAAAAATTTGAAAAATGTCTGGGACACACAGGAGCTAGAGTTATTTACCCATCTTAGAGCATGTCCCAGAGGAGAAGCGTCCACAGGGGAACTCCTCCAGGAACAAAGGAGATGGCAGATGCCACTCCCCTCCCCCATCCCCAGCATAAACACATGGCCACCTGCAGGACCAACTGCCTAACTTACTTACACCAAGCCCAATCCTATTTATAATTCACACCAAAAATAATAAAATGGGAATAAACTTAACCAAAAACGCAAAAAACCTATACTCTGAAAACTATAAAACACTGATGAGAGAAATTAGAGATGACCCAAAAGAAATGGAAAGGCATTCCATGCTCAAGGGTTAGAAGAACAAATACTGGTAAAATGTCCATACTACCCAAAGCAATCTACACATTTAATGCAATCCCTATCAAAACACCAACAGCATTTTTCACAGAATTAGAACAAACAATCCTAAAATTTGTATGGACCCACAAAAGACCCCAAATAGCTAAAGCAGTCTTGAAAAAGAAAAAGAAAACTGGAGTATCACAACTCCTGACTTTAAGTTATATTACAAAACTGTAGTAATCAAAACAGTATGTTACTGGCACAAAAACAGACACATATATCAGTGGAACAAAACAGAAAGCCCAAAAATAAACCCATAATAATATGGTCAACTAATCTTTGACAAAGGAGGCAAGGATATGCAATGGGAAAAAGACATTCTCTTCAACAAATGGTGTTGGGAAAACTAGACAGCTACACACAAAAGGATGAAACTGGATCACTTTCTTACACCACACACAAAAATAAACTCAAAATGGATTAAGAATCTAAATGTGAGACCTGAAACCATAAAAATCCTAGAGGAAAGCACAGACAGTAATGTCTCTGACATCAGTCATAGCAACATCTTTCTAGATATGTATCCTGAGGCAAGAGAAACAAAAACATAAGCTAACCACATTAAAATAAAGAGCTTCTGCACAACAAAGGAAACAACCAACAAAACTAAAAGACAAACTACTGAACGGGAGAAGATATCTCATGTGTGGAATTTAAGAAACAAAACAAATGAACAAAGGAAAAGAGAGAGAGAGAGAGAAACCAAAAAACAGCCTCAACTACAGAAAACAAACAGAGGGGAGGTAGATGGAGGGATGGGTGAAGTAGATGCAGGAGATTAAGAGTACTTATCTTGATGAGCACTGAGTATAATAAGGAACATTTGAATCACGATACTGTATAGCTGAAACTAATTTAACATTATATGTTAAACTGCACTGGAATTAAAATAAAATAATAAAATAATGAATAAATAAAAGCCCATAAATTCAATGAAGAGATGAGAATAATAAATATGAAGTAGTTATAACCAACTTTGCTGTAAATTAAGTCTTATAGTTACATGCTTTGACACAGTATTATCCAAACCACTGAGAAAGGACATATTATCCCTCAGGCAGAGTATTTAGAGAAGAGGAATGACATCCCAGACTCTTCAAATAATAGATCCTCCCCCCAGCCCGAAAAAAGTCAAGGGAATTCTCTCGAAAATTTTTGAAATAGACAGTGAAAATCTTTCTCCAACTCTTTCTTTTGACGTGAAGTCATTGAAAATCCCTAAGGAAATTCATAATATGGATCCAAGTGGTCACAGCATTACTAACAGTAGTAATAGTAGTAGTGGTACACAACCATTTCTTTAAATCAGTACCTATCACCATTCAGTGTTTCATATGTGCCAAGTACTGCTTACAGTCATTATATGATTAGTCCTTACGCCAATCTTAGAAGTAGAAATTCTTACTCCCATTTTGCAGATGAGAAAATTGAAGTTTCTCCAAATTGTGCAAAATTTGAAATAACCCACCTAACTTTAATTTTTCTCAGAAGAAATAAGCTGTAGAAATATATTTATGCAGCTCAGTGGGTAACATTCCAGTCATCGATAAACATTTATTGATTACTGACCATATATATGAATGGTACTATGCTAGGAATTTAGATCTCAAGAACAACTTCTTCAGGATGATGGAATTGATAGAATTCGTGATGTATCTAAATAGCTTGAGTTAAGGACTGGGCAACTGGGAACAGTGTGGGTTTAAATTAGTAATAATTGTTAGAAAATAAAAGAACAGATAGAGAACATAAAAAGTTATCCAGAAAAGTTAAAATAATTTAATATTTGGACCAGCTATGATAGCATTTGCATAGTCAAAATGATATGAAATACTAAAAATGTGATCAAAATTGTAGTATTAACTGTGTCAGGAAGATGGGAAATAGAAAGGGTGTTTTATGTGGTAGGAATAGAGGGAGAGAGCTAAATCTTCATCTAAGCTAAGGAGGTCATCTTTCACCATAAGTACAGTCAGATTCTATTTCTATCTCAGGTTCAGAGGATTTTAGTACTATTGAATTCCTTTCCTACTAATATCTTCTGTTCATTGGGAATTTAGATTATTAAAAAGATAGTGCTTTTTTGGCATAGAATGCTTCGTTGTAGAATGCAAAACAACATATTTTATTTTTGCCATATTGAGAAGTAAGGTTGCCATGATTTGAGTTTTGTACATTGTTTACTCTGCAGTTCTAACTTACAAAAGCTTTCTGCTATGCTACTTTTGAAAGGAAAGTATGAAGCTTTTTGGTCTATAACTCAGGTCCTAAAAGTTATATGTTCCAATTTCCCTTTGGTGTAATTTGTTCCTTTATATTGGTCTACCTAAACTTTTAATGCAAAAAAAAAACACCAAAAAACAAAAAACAGACCTAGATTGAAGTATCAAGAGAAAACATACCCATACTTAAAATGGAAAGGGCACAATACTCCCACTTAATAAAAATCCAGATCCTGTTTTGATATTCGTTCTTTAGAAATGAAGGTCTAATAATTATAAGATAACATTTAAATGGAATATATTTACTTCTTTTATTCATTTTCAAAGCACGGCTCTGATGGAACGTTTGTGTTTCTTATTTTTTTTCCCTTCCTGGACTTTAACCAGCTTGCTATTTTCCAAATGATATTTCATTTCTGGGCTTTGTTACAATGCTAATAATTTTACTCATTTCCTTGTTACCCAAATTCAATAACTTACTTTGAACCAAAGCAGTGTTTTAAGTGTTGCATCAAGACCTAACATTAGGGCGCCTGGGTGGCTCAGCTGGTTAAGCGACTGCCTTCCGCTCAGGTCATGATCCTGCAGTCCTGGGATCGAGTCCCGTATCGGGCTCCCTGCTCAGCAGGGAGTCTGCTTCTCCCTCTGACCCTCCCCCCTCTCATGTACTCTCTCTCTCTCTCATTCTCACTCTCTCAAAATAAATAATAAATAAATTTTTTTAAAAAAAGATCTAACATTAAATGAAACTATTTATTAACCCTGTCATATAATGTTATCATTTAGATCTGTACCACAAATTGGTGTTTTTTTCTTTTAATTTGGTCTCCTCTATTTGAAAATATTTGAAAATATTCTAAATTAAGTCAAATATGAAAGTGGACACATAAAAAAGTGTACAAATAGAATTTCTATGAATTACCTTTCTATCAAATTTGGGTGAGTGGCAAAGCAGAAGACACTGATCATTTTTTCAGTATATATTTTCATGTTATTAAATGGATTGTTCAAAATATTTTAGATACCATTCTGAAAGAGCATTTCCATATGCCATAAGAACTGAATGTTAGAATGTTTTACATAGAAAAACATCTAGTATCTCAAATGAGCTTCTTTATTTCCTATGGTTAACTGAACATCTACAGAGAAAATGATACCATGTTACAATAAAGACTCTCTAAATCAAAAATTGTTACCTGATACAAAGAGGAAATGTTAAATGACACCTGTATCCCTTTTGAAATTCTCTTAAGTGAAATTAATAAAAGTATTCTTTTTTTATTTTAAACATCAACCAGAACTAAATCTAATGGCCAAAACCTTAACAACATCCAGTGCACATCACACCCATCACCCATTTAACCAATCCTCCTGCCCACCTCCCCTCCAGCAACCCTCAGTTTGCTCTCTGTAGTTAAGAGTGTTTTCTGGGGGAACCTGGGTGGCACAGTCGGTTAGGTGGCCAACTCTTGGTTTTGGCTCATGTCATGATCTCAGAGTTGTAGGACTGAGCTCCATGTTGGGCTCTGTGCTTGGATTTCTCTCTCCCTCTACCATGCTCTCTTTCTCTCTCTCTCTAAAATAAGTAAATCTTTAAAAAAAATAATCTGTTTTCTTGTTTGCCTTTCTCTTTTTTTGTCCCCTATGTTCACCTGTTTTGTTAAATTCCACATATAAGTGAAATCATATGGTATTTGTCTTTCTCTTATTTCACTTAGCATAATACTTTCTAGCTCCATCTACATCCATTTCATCAAGTCTTAGCTTCTTTTAAGTTTTAATACTTCTTAAATCTGCCTATTTTCTCTCATCTCTTTTTTCTTCACCATAGTCACATTTTTTTCTCACCTACCTAGTCTGCCTATCTCCTTCCTCCACCAGCTCAAGTCTATTTTGAGTACATCAACTACAGTGCCAATAAGACAATGTTACTTCAATGTGGATAGTACTTCAGTAGACTCCCACCATCGACAAGACAAAGTCCACTTCTCAGAGTATGACACACAGGCTACTTGCTGTTTCTCCTTTTAGATTCCTACCATAGCCTGCTTTTTATTAAATAAATATTTAGTGAACCTTATTTTGCCAAATATCTCCTTCTGTGAATTACCTGCTCATATAGTTTGCCCATTTTTCATTGATTTTTTTTAAAATTCTTAAATGTGTGCAACTATACTAAATTTTTTTATCTACTGAAAAATTACTTATCAGCATTAATATATTTTATATAAGTTTTTCAAAAATTACAGTTATCATCAATTTAAGATAGACCTGAATTTCTGTGACCCTACTTTGTCTAAAATTGTGGATTTTGGTGGCATTACTGACTTACAGCAGCTACAACAGGAAAAGCCAGAGTTAGGGAGAAATCAGAGGCACAATCTTCTCGGACTCCAAAAGCAGAACTCAGTGATTCATATACCACCCATCTTTGCTTTTCATCATTTAACGCCGATGTTATTTTCATTTACCACCATCTTCAAATCATCAGTCCTTCTGTGGATCACTCCTCAGAGTTCCATCACCCTTTGGATCTTCAATATCCACCAAGGCCTTAGACTGATTCTATCAAGACCCTTTTGACCTGCAATCAACACTAGTCAGGTACTTACAAAATCTTAGTCTGGTACCTACTGCAGGCAAAACTCTGTGCTAAGCCTTAGGGATACCAGTATAAAATGAGTAAGACATAATACTAACAGCATAAAGTACAAGTCTTGTGTGAAAGAGAACCATGTCTCCTTAACTCCACAGAATATGGCTTTGCCTCTTCAAGCTGCTAGACGGCCCTACAAGGCCCCTCCAATTCCAGTGATCTTTCCTGAGATCTCATTTTGCTTGATCTCCCTGCCACATCTAACGTAGAGCACTTCCTTGTTAAAGCTCTTCTTTAACTTTTATTATGTCGCCCTCTTAAAAGCATGAACTTTATTATAGATCTTGCTATGAATCATCATTCCTCCACCATTTACTGGGTCACTCTGGGCAAAGTATTTATATTTCTGAGTTGCAACTTTCTCATTCGGATACAGTATGAAATCAAATATAGTATATAATGTCATTCATTCAATGGCAATTGCTCTGGAATTGTTATATTTCCTTAGTTCTTCATCCTTTACTGTTTTTTTTCTTCAACCACTCCCCAAATTTTGTTTAATTTTAATTTTTAAAAATTTTTATTATTGAAGTACAGTTGACATACAATGTTATTTAGTTTCAGGTGTACAAAACAGTGATTCAACAATTCTGTACATTAGTCATTGCTTACCATAATAAGCGTAGTCACCATCTATCACCATATGTTATTATAATAGTATTGACTATATTCCTTATGTTGTACTTTTCAACTCTCTGACTTATTTATTTTATAATTGGAAGTTTGTACCTCTTACTCTCCTTCACTTATTTTGTCTTCTCTAAGACTGATGCATATACTGTTGCCCCTACCTTGAATCTAAACTTTCAGTTTATCATCCAAATTTCCATATCAAAACTAAGTCTTTCCCGCTCCCCAAGGTCTACAGAACTTTTGACCTGCAGGGACATCTTCATCTAAAGCTGTACAACACTAACATATTATATCACTAGGCAATAAGAATTACTCTTATACTGTCCTACTGGACAGTTATTTGATGTTTACACTAATAGAACTTTCATTCTTATATACTGTCTTTCAAACCAAATTGTAAGCTCTTTAAGGGCAAGATCTCAGTATTAGATTTTTGTCTTCATGTGCCTTCTGTTTTATACATAATGGCAACACCCAGTGCATCCACTTCATATGATTCCACAGACCAGGGAATATAATTGTGCAACATAGTGGAAGTATACACAAATTTTTAAGTTAACTTAGTAGATATTTATCTAAACTTCGCCTCAGAGACTGCCAGCATTCAAAAAATAAAATGAAATACGTAACTACAATGAACATAATCTATAAATCTACAAATTACAGTGAATATAATTTAATATGTCAACATTAAGGAGTTAATTCTTATGTTTTACATTAAGAATCAATATTAGGGAGGTGCTTCTGTGTTTTTAATATTAACAAGGTACTTCTTGGGATACCTGAAAATCTTTATAAACATTGAATATCACAGGTTTATGTGGTAGATGTAGATGGTTTAGAACACTGGCTTGTAAGCTAAATGTGTGCTGACTCTAAAATATACACTGGAAGTTGTTTTTAAAAAAGAAGTTTCAGAAATTAATGAGTTTAAATTTATTTTCTATTTTGTTTATCTTATAAAAACTGAGGGAAGAACTTCTTTAATCAGTTCATTGAGATTTTCACTTGTTCTAAGTAGATAAGAGCTTATACAATAATATTAATAATGCTGATGATTTTTCTTTGACCAAAATAAACAAAACAAGCATCATTCTACATAGGCTAATTTACCACATTAAAATTCCACCTTAATAGTACTATGTCAACTAGTAAGACATAATATTTAGTTTTTAACTTTTGGATTTTCATATTATTATGCTAGTTTATAACAATGCAAACATAGTTATAGGAAGAGTAACTATGGCACACAACGGAAGTTACATTTGGTGTTCTTGGAATATATGGGTCCAAATAACAGGAAGCTACTGCTTCACTGCCAAGAAGTCAAGTTTAATTTGCTTTCTTTTTCTCTCCCTTTTCAACTGGCCAAAATACAAGTTCCACTGCAAATGCAACAACCAGCAAACACAGATGCCATCACAAATACATAATGCTGCCAAGTAGGAAACCCCACATTGACAGATAACAGAACTCCCTGTAGCAATTGGAAGGTATTCTGGGCAGCATAAGGTCTTGAAGATATGCTGTAAATAAAATGCATGCATCCCTTATAACTGAAATATAAATGTGTTCAGTTTTTAGCACTGACATTAACTATCTACTATTACTTGATGGGTAATTTTTCTGTCTGGTTCATATTCTTAGTGGGTTAAGAAATTTTTATAAATTTTTCATTCTGAGTTTCTGCAATACATAACTGCTATCAAGGAGAGTCAGGTGTACCTTAAGTAAAATTTGCCATATGTTAAAAACAAAAACAAAACAAAAAAAACCAAACCCCGCTAACTAAATCACGGTCTTATAACTTAATTTGAGGGCTAAACTTTAGCAACTGAATGACACTCTTCACCAATTTCAGTTGGTTTGGAGACAAAATATGAAATCAACAAATATTTATAAGCATCCACTATGCAACAATGTATATCAGACACTACAGGTAAAAGAAATTGAAGACAAGACCTCAACTATGCAGGAATTTTTCCTATAGTTTGTAGAAATCACTTACGTAGGACAGTAATAAGTCAAAGCAGTATTTCACCAGAAAATCTGATCCCTTGTAGGATGTTATAAGAAACATCATTTGCCCACAATCGCTCTAAAGTCTTAAGTCCCAAAGCAAAAATTTCAAGCATTACATATCAACAGATACAAAAACCAGAAAAGGATCTTTCAGGCTGAGATAAGAGAGAGGTTCATGATCTCTCAAAACAGCTTTGGTTTTAAATCTAAAATATTTTGCATTGATTTTTATAAAAATCTTTCCCCATCATCCCATTCGTTGTGAAATGCTGAGAAGTGACATCACCAAGATGGCAGAGTAGGAGACCCCAGCTTCCATCTCCCCACAAAGATCAACAATTAGGCAGCTGTTTATGAAAAAAATCAGCTTTGGGAGTCCACTTAAGAAATTTAGCAACCAGAGTGGAATAAAAAACTTGAGAATAGCCACACAAAAAGGAAAGAAAAAACAGCTTCATTTTGCCTGCATCATTGCCTCAGGCTGGCACTGCTCCTTGCCAAAAGGGAACTCACCAGCCAGAAAAGGCTCCCCTCACTGGAAAAGGGAGAACAGGGTGAGTAATCAGCTTCCCCAACCTTTCAGGGCACTGCATGAAGAATCCACTTCAGTTTCACCCCACCCAGACTCCAGCAAAGCTGAAATGTGTAGGTAGCTATGACTAGAAACAAGGAAGAAGGACAGGGGCTACCAGTACTGGCCAGACAGCGGGAGTGACCATGGTTCCCAGTGACCTCCTCTGCAAAGGACCCCAGGACTTTTTGCCACTGAGGAAACCAGCACAGTCACATAGACCTACCCGCAGATTTCACTGGTTTTCACCCGCTAGGTTGAGTTCCTCTCCCCACTTTCACATTCCCTCCCTATTAGAGCCTGGGATCCACAGCGGCACCCTGCTGTGACCTCTACTGCTGGATGCTTGCAAGATGCCAGCCTAGACCCCGTGGCTGACCCCCATCACCATGCAGGTGCCCAGGGCTAGCTCCTCCAGCTGTGTTCCTTCACACCTCCAGCTGACTCCCATCACCAACCACCACTGCAATATGTACACCAGAGGCAAGATTCTGCAGCCATGGGAGTTCCCACTGACTCAGGGCCCCCACAGCTGCCAGTACATCCACAGTTGGCCTTGGCCCTTGCTGCTTCCCCTGGCCTCTGACACTATGTGTACATCTGCAACCAGCCCCTGTCACTACACTGGAACCTGCAGTTGGATCCCAGAGAAAGGTATGTATACCACTAGCTCTAACAACTACCATTACCTGCTCTGGTCCCTAGCCACTGGACCTGGAACTGCTGCTGAGGAACCAGAAGCCTTTGCAGCCAATGCAGATTCCGCACAATGCTCATCAAGGGCCACATAGCTGTAGATGTTACGGACTCCACCAGCTGAGCCACTGAGAAATCATGCCCCAAAAGGCTCAGAGCCACCACACATACCTGCACTTGGTACCCTAAACCAACAGTTCCCATATCATATTCCAGCATGCCCCCCAACACAGATAAAGGTGTTTCCTTACCAAAGTCAGTCCATAAAGTCTGGAAGCGATAGACTCCTTCTTCAATTTTACAGACACTTATGCAAGGCTACTGGGATCATGAAGAATCAGGGAAACATGACACCATCAAAGGAACACAGTAAATTTCCAGTACATGATGCCAAAGAAATGGAGATCCAGGAATTGCCTGATAAAAAAATCAAAATAATTGTTATAAAGATGTTCACGAAGCTACAAAAAATATAGACAATTAATAAAACCAAGAAAGTAATATAAAAACAAAATGAGAAATTTCAACAAAGAGATAGAAAACATAAAAAAGAATCAAAGACCAATTTTGGAACTGTAGAATACAATGGCTGCACTGAGGAAATCGATAAAAGCTTCAACAGGAGATTGTACCAACCTAGCAAAAGAAATAGAGTAAACTCAAAGACAGATCATTTGAAATTATCCTGTCAGATAAGGAAAAGTAAAAAAATGAAAAAGAATGAAGAAAGCCTAGAACATTATGAAACATCATTAAGGGAAACAATTTATATATCAATGAAGTCCCAAAGAGAAAAGAGGGGGAGAAGGAGGAGAACGTTTGTGTAAAGAAATAATGTCTGAGAACTTCCCAAAGCTGGGGGAGGATTTAGCCATCAAAATTCATGAAGATAATAGGCTCCCCAAATTTCAATCCAAAACAATCTTCTCAAGATACATCATAATAAAACTGTCTAAAATCAAAGACAAAGAGAATTTTAAAAGCATAGGAGGAAAATAATTTCCCTTATACAAGGGAATCCCTATTAGGCTATCAGTGGTTTTCTCAGCTGAGAACTTGCAGGCCTGGAGAGAGTGAAATGATATATTCAAAGTGCTGAAAGGTAAGAACTGCCAACCAAGAATACTTTACCTGGCAAAATCATCCTTTAGAAATGAATGTTAGATAAACACCTTCCCAACAAACCAAAGCTGTGTGGATTCATCACTACCAGAACTGCCTTCTAAGAAAAGCTGAAAGGAGTTCTTCAAGCTGAAACAAAAGGACACTAATTAGTAATATGAAAACACATGAAAATATACAATAAACTGGTAAAGGTAAGTCTATAGTCAGATTTGAAATATTCTAATACTGTAATATGATGGTGTGGTAATTACTTAATTCTATGATAAAGGTTAAAGAAAAAAAGTATTAAATATATCTGTAGGTACAAAAATTTGTTCACAGATATACAATATAAAAAGATATGAATGGTGACATCAAAAATATATGTGAGAGGAAGGAGAAAAAGGGTAGAATTTTTATATACAATCTAAGTTAAGTTGCTATCAGCTTAAAATAGACTGTTATATCTACAAGATGTTTCATGTAAGCCTCAGGATAAGCATAAGACAAAAACCTATAGTAGATACATACAACATAAAAAGAAGGGAATCAAAGGACACCACTATGGAAGATCATCAATTCACAAAGGAAGACAAGAGAAAAGAAACAAATGAACTACAAAAGAGCCAGAAAACAATAAAAAAGATGTAAGTCCTTCTCTCTCTATAATTTCTTTAAATGTAAATAAATTAAATTCTCCAATCAAAAGGCATAGGGTGGCTCAATGGTTAAAAAAAAAACAAGACCCAACTATATGATTCCTAAAGAGACACAACTCAACTTCAAGAACACATGGAGGCTCAAAGTGAAAGGAGAGAAAAAGATTCCATTCAAAGGAAATCCAAAAAAGAGCAGGTGTACCTACATTTAATCAGACAAAACAGATTCCAAGTCAAAAAATGTAACAGGAAACCAAGAAGGTTATTATATAATGATAAAGGGGTTAATTCATAAAAAATATATAACAATTACAAATACATATATGTACCCCACATCAGAGCATCTAAATATAAGCAAATACTAACAGATCTGAAGGGAATAATAAACAAGAACACAATAATAATAGGAAACTTCAATATCCCACTCTCAACAATGGGTAGACCATGCAGACAAAATATTAATAAGGAAACACTTAACTTAAATCGCACTTCATACAAAAAGACATAACAGAAATATACATTCCATTCAAAAACAGCAGAACACATATTGTTTTCAGGTGCACATGAAACATTCTCTAGACTAGATCTATACGTTAGGTCATAAAACAAATCTTACCAAATTTAGAAGATTGAAATCATACCAAGAATCCTTTCCAAACACAGTAATATGACACTAGAAATAAGGAACAGGAGAAAAGCTGGAAAATTCACAAATACATGAAAATTAAACACACTCCTGAAATATCAACGAGTCAAAGATGAAATCAAAGGGAAACTAGAAAATATCTTGAAACAAATGATATTGGAAACACAACCTACCAAAATGTATGGAATGCAGAAAAGTAATGCTAAAAGGAAATTTTATAACCGTAAGTGCTTACATTGAAAAGAGAAAGATCTCAAATAAATAGCCTAACTTCACACCTTAAGGAACTAGATAAAGGGGGCAGGAGCCTGGGTGGCTCAAGTAAGCTTCTGCCTTCAGCTCAGGTCATGATCCCAGGGTCCTAGAATCCAGCTCCTCATCAGGCTCTCTGCCCCTCCCCCTCACTCAGGCATGCTCTCTCTCCCCCCACCCCCATCTCTGAAATAAATAAAATATTAAAAAAAAAATAAAATGAACTAGAAAAAGTAGAATAAGCTAAGCCCAAAGTTAGCAGAAGTAAGAAGATAACAAAGAGGTACAGAAATGGAAGATCAATAGAGAAATAGAATAGAGAATAGAAAATAGAAATAGAGAAATGAAATAGAGAATAGAAAAACATGGGCACCTGAGTGGATCAATCAGTTAAGCATCTGACTCTTGATTTCAGCTCAGATCATGATCTCAGGGTGGTGAGATCAAGCCCTGAGTCTCTCCTTTTCTCTCTGCCCCTCCCCCCCAACTCATGTGCACACATGTGCTCTCTCTTAAAAAAAAAAAAGAATAGAAAAACAATCAAAAAGATCAACAAAATGAAGACTTGATTTTGTGAAAAGACAAACAAAATTCACAAACCTGTAGGTAGACTTACTGAGAAGAAAAGAGGGAGGACTCAAGTAAATAAAACCATAAATGAAAGAGGAGAGATTACAACTGATACCAGAGAAATACAAAGAATCATAAGAGACTACCAACGACAATCAGACACCAACAAATGGGACAACCTAGAAGAAATGGATAAATTCATAGAAACACACAGCCTATTAAAACTAAATCATAATCATGGAACACTACATAAAAAACTAATGATGTATTCTATGGTGACTAACATAATAAAATTAAATTAAATTTTAAAAAAACCTAAATCATGACTAGAAAATTGTAACAGATCACTATTACCAGCAAGAAGATTGACTCAATAATCAAAAACCTCTCAACAAAAAAAAGTCCAGGACCAGATGGCTTCACTAGTAATTTCTATCAAACATTTAAATAATTAATCCTGATACTCTCTAACTCTTCCAAAAATCTGAAGAAGAGAGAACATTCCCAAATCCATTTTTACAAGGCCAGCACTATTTTGATACCAAAGCCAGAATAGGATACCACAAGGAAAGAAAACTATAGGCCAGTATCTGTGATGAATACACATGCAAAAATTCTAGCAACTAAATACTAGCAAAATACTAGCAACTGAATTCAAAAGCATGTTAAAAGGACCATACACCATAATCAAGTGGAATTTTTTTTGAAAAAAATTCAAAATTCTTTCACGATAAAAACGCTCAACAAGTAGGGTATAGAAGGAATATACCTCACATTATAAAGGCCATACCTGACAAACACAGAGATAACATCATACTCAGCAGTGAAAAATTGAAAACCTTCCCACTAAAATCAGGAACAAGACAAGGGTGCCCACTCTCACCACTGCTATTCAACAAAGTACTGAAATTCCCTTGGTGTCAGCATTGGCAATGATTTTTTTGGATATGACATCAAAGGGACAGGCAACAAAAACAAAAACTCAACAAGTGAGACTACATCAAATTAAAAAGCTCTGCACAGCAAAACAATCAACAAAATAAAAAGGCAACCTAAAAAATGGGAGAAAATATTTGTAAACCATACATCTGATAAGAGGTTAACATCCAAATTATATAAGGAACTCCTACAACTCAACAGCAAAAAAAAAAAAACAACTTTTTTAAATGGGCAAAGAATCTGAATTTTTCTAAAGAAGGCATACAAAGTACATATCAATATCAATATCACTAATCAGGGAAATGCAAAGCAAAACCACAGTCACCTGTTAGAATGGCTGTCATCAGAATACCAGAAATAATAAATGCTGGAGATGATGTGGCAGAACAGGGACCCTAGTGTACTATCAGTAGGAATGTAAATTGGTACAGTCATTATGGAAGTGGAGGTTCCTTTAAAAATTAAAAATAGAACTACCATATGATCCATCAATTCTACTTCTGAGTATATATCCAAAACTATATCCAAATGTAATGAAGAGATATCTGCACCCCCATATTCACTGCAGCATTATTCATAATAGCCAAGACATGGAAAGAACCTAAGTGTTCACAGATGGATGAATGGACAAAGAAAATGTGGTGTGTGTATATAATTCAGCTATAAAAAAAAAGGAGAAGATCCTGCCTTTTGTGACAACATAGATGGACACTGAGGGCATTATGCTAAGTGAAATAAGTCAGAGAAAGACAAATACAGTATGATTTCATTTACATGTGGAATCTAAAAATGTCAAACTCATGAAACAGAGAGTAGATTGATAATTACCAGGGCTAGAGGCCAGGGGAAATAGGAAGATATTGGTCAAAGGGCACAGAATTTGAATTATAAGATGAGTTCTAGGGATCTAACGAACAGCATGTACATAATATGTACTGTATACCTGAAAGTTGCTAGGATAATAAATCAAATCATTACATTGTACACCTTAAACTTATACAATGTTATATGTCACTTCCATTTCAATAAAGCTGGGGAAAAAAGAAAAAAATAATGCTTTTTAACACTGTCTAGTTGAAGAAACCTATAAGCCTCAACATCTTACAGTGTTTTGTCAATAAATAAATTTTAAAACTTGTTCTTTTAGGGGTGTCTGGGTGGCTCAGTTGTTGGGTGGCTGTCTTTGGCTTGGGTCATGATCCCAGGGTCCTGGGATCAAGCCCTGCATCAGGCTCCCTGCTCAGTGGGGAGCCTGCTTCTCCCTCTCCCACTGCCTGCCGCTCCCCCTGCTTGTGCTCTCTCTCTGTCAAATAAATAAATAAAATCTTAAAAAAAATTAAAAATAAAGAAATAAAACTTGCTTTTATATGCTTCCTGTCCCACCTGAAAAACCATAAGAAACCCTGGGGCGCCTGGGTGGCTCAGTCATTAAGCGTCTGCCCTCAGCTCAGGTCATGATCCCAGGGTCCTGGGATTGAGCTCCCTCCTTGTGTTCCCTCTCTAGCTGTATCTCTCTGTCAAACAAACAAAATCTTTTAAAAAAAAAAGGAAAGAAAAAAACCAATAAAATGTTCTTTCCATTCACTCTTAATTTTATTTTATTGTTATGTTAATCACCATACATCATTAGTTTTTGATGTAGTGTTCCATGATTCATTGTTTGCGTATAACACCCAGTGCTCCACGCAGAACGTGCCCTCTTTAATACCCATCATCAGGCTAACCCATCCCCCCACCCCCCTCCCCTCTAGAACCCTCAGTTTGTTTTTCAGAGTCCATCGTCTCTCATGGTTCCTCTGCCCCTCCAACTCCCCCCCTCCATTCACTTTTTTTTTAAGATTTCATTTATTTATCTGAGAGAGAGAGATAATGAGAGAGAGAGAGCATGAGAGGGGGGAGGGTTAGAGGGAGAAGCAGACTCCCTGCCGACCAGGGAGCCTGATGTGGGACTCCATCCCGGGACTCCAGGATCATGACCTGAGCCGAAGGCAGTTGCTTAACCAACTGAGCCACCCAGGCGCCCCCTCCATTCACTTTTTATTAGCATTTGAAAAACTCTACCTACTTGTATGTTCAGACCTCTAGCAGGAAAGCTTACTCAACAGCTATGTCTTCTAAAATTATACTTAAAAAATTCATTGAATGCACCAAGATAAATTTTTACTCTTTCTGTGTATATAAGTGATTATTTATAATATCTCTCAAATATTTCCATAATTATTTTAGTTGGTAATAACATATTAAAATCAGCCCTAATGTCATTGAATCAGGTTTTAAAAAGTGTAATTCTTGAACTTGATTTGTTATCCATCTCAAGAGGACTTATTAAGTAAACTGCCTTTCTGAAACTATTAACAAAAATATTGTCTTATATACAGCAATATTAAGTCACATGTAGAGGCATCTGAGTGGCTCTGTTAGTTAAGTGTCCAACTCTTGATTTCAACTCAGGTCTTGATGTCAGGATCATGAGTTTGAGCCCCAGGTTGGGCTCCACACTGGGCGTAGAGCCTACTTAAACAAAAAAAAAGTCACATGTGAAAACAACATATATAAAAAAATCCACAATTATATTATTTAGTTTTATTTTGATTAAGATATGCCTACTTTCTGGGGTTTAAAAATAACATTAAATCAGCCCAACAGTTTTATACTTTAAAACTCATAAAATTTACTCTAGGTGGCGTACTTCTATAAGCTTGTTGGAGGAAAAAAATATAATTGAAAATCAAGCTTTTTCATTTCTGATCAATGACTATTAAAAATATGAATTCCAGTATTAGTTCACGAACATTTGAGATCTGTTAATAGAAAATTAAGTGCAAATTTAAAGTTACTAACTAAATTAGGATATAATTATTAACTCAAAATACTCCATTATGATTCTCTTTAGACTAATAAATACTTCCTTGTGGAAAAATCTTTATAGAGAAGTCTCATGCAGAAAAATGAAATACCCTCCAAAATGAAGTAAAAAAACCAATATTGTATTCAATTATTTTTACATCTTTAATTCATATTTTAAAACTCCCTCTCATTCTAATATTTATAAGACTGCATTTAGGCAAGCACCAGAGTTCTGATTCTTGGGTGCCACTTAAGATACAACCACATCTTTGGTAGCACGTCTATTTCCTCACTGCTGTTAGTTCCCTTAAATCATCACATACATATCATGCTATTTGAAGTTCTTTGGTGGCAAGACAATTTTTATAGTTTTTCTTTGGTCATTTTTATCTGGAAACTCCCAACTTTGATTCCCCTCACAAGAATTATGATCATTTATCCCAGTACTTTTTTTGGTCAGATTGGGGGTGGGGGTTACATTGAGGAATTATCAACCAATGGACTGCGTTTTCTCTGGTTCTCTCTGTCATACTAAGTATGACACATAAAACAGTGAAATTGGATCTAAAATCAGTGGTCATTTGAGTGCAATTCTTTTTTTTTTTTTTAAGATTTTATTTATTTGACAGAGAGCCAGAGAGCACAAGCAGAAGAAATGGCAGAGGGAGAGGGAGAAGCAGGCTCTGCACCGAGCAGGGAGCCCGATGCGGGACTCAATCTCAGGACCCTGGGATCATGACCTGATCCGAAGGCAGACGCTTAACCATCTGAGCCACCCAGGCGCCCCCATTTGAGTCCAATTCTTAAAACTACTGGCTATAGTTAACATTCTGGAGAACTTCAAACTGATTTTAAATTGATATATTATGGTAGATATTGTTACCTAGATTTTAAAGAATATGCTATTTGATAAATCTTAACTTTTTGGTCATTCACCTGATAAAATCACATATTCAAATAATTCTTACCCATGTTTTCATGTAATATTTAAGTTCCCTATAAAAGATTTGAATTCACAAAGGATCTCTTAGTAGTGTATCTCTCAAGTTACTTAGGTATAAACTCAGATTTCTTCAAAGTTAGTGTCCATTCTCTACTTGGAAAAGTTCAGTTTTACTTGGACACCTGCAAGTAGACATTTCTCTATCAGTGACTTATTTGCCAAATTACTGTCTCCAAGTTGTTTTGGTGGCAGCGGTTTTTTGAGGTAGAGGAAATCCTCCAGGACCTAAAGACCTGAAAATGAGTTGTATGTTGTATGTTCTTATAATGCTTGTTTTCTTATATTAAACAGTAGACATGCAATTGACCCCACTGGAATTCATTCATTTGCAGCTGAAATAGTTTGCTGTGATATGGTTCTAATTTAACTTTAAAAAAAGATTTTATTTATTTATTTGAGAGAGAGAGCATGAGCAGGGAGACGGGCAAAGGGAGAGGGAGAAACAGGTTCCCCACTGAGCAGGGAGCCTAACACGGGACTCGATTCCAGGACCCTGGGATCATGACCTAAGCCAAAAGCAGATGCTTAACCGACTGAGCCACCCAGATGCCCCCTAATTTAACTTTCTAAGCATCAAAATCTTTCTATTAATCAGATTTTTATATTAAGAAACAATAAATGTAGAACGGAGGACTTAATATTATTCTTATTTTCTACTATGCCCATTATAATACAAAGCTCACACCATCTACACCCCCATTGTGGTTATTACAATTGAGTGCAAAAAGAAATACAAATATACATATATACATAGAAAGAGAGAGAGAGGCATATATATGAACATCTGTGTGTGTAGATATACAGAATTTCTCTTTTTAAAGACCACTGACCCACTTCCATCTCCTTTCTCTTAAAAAAAAAGTTTTTAAGAAAAGCTATTGAGGGCAACTACTATAAATCAAATAAATTCAGTCTGACTTCCGAGAAAGGTAGTATGTATGTATGTATATATAGTATATTTCTACATATATACTAATTTTAAAATTACCAAGGGAAAAACATTCCATTCAATATACAAAACATACTTGTATACCTCAGTTCTTTATTTTGGCATCAAGGGAAAACAGAGTTGCAAAAAAAAAAAAAAATGAAATGGGGAAAAAGGTGAGGAACAGAAGAGAGGGTAACACAGAGAACACTATACACACATATAATGCAAGAAACAAAGGAAATAATACAAATCTCCATAGAATCACTTGCTTCTTCCAATCAGTCTTCCAATAACGAAGTCAACTGTAGAAAAATGGTTTTCAAATTTTAGTGGGCTTTAGGAATACCTGATGGGTTTGTTAAAACACAAATTGCTAGACAGAGTCCTGAGTCTCTCATTTAGTAGACTGGGTGAGGCTCAATAATTTGCATTTCTAACAAGTTCAAAAATACTTCGAGAACCATTAACAAAAAATTTTCAATGGCCCATTAATCACTTTTGATCATTTGCAATATCCTTACAGTTGGGGAATTCCTACAGCTTACTGAGAATGGCTCCAGTTTATATTGTTAATCATTATATTTTCTATTCTTTATATGGTATATATAATCTCATTGGCAGTCTTATAATATTGTTCATATGATATGCAGATTCGATTTTTGGCTACCTTTCTGATTACTTAATTTTGCCACAAAACAAAGTGAAGCTAAACTACTTCCGGAAGTAAGATTTGTTAAATAAATTTTATCAAGATGTGCATAGTTTTTTTTTGTATTAAAAGAAATACGTACTATGTGCAGGTATCATGCTAGAACCTGGGATGAAAAAAGTGGACAAATATAGGCATGGTTTCTGAACCCCTGTAATTAGAGAATCTACTGAGGGACACAATTATCTGAAAATATAAATAAGGTGATAAATACTCCCAATGAGAGGTGTATGATAATATAAAAGTATACAACAAACTTTTCCAGAGTAGCTAAACATTTGACATTTCCTGGTTGCTCCACATAATCATCAGCACACAAAATTATGGGTATGTTTTTAGCTAGGTGTGGGTGGTATGCCATTATAGCTTCCAATTTGCACTTCCTTATTAATAGCAAATGATGTTGAACATTTTTCATGTGCATATTTGCCATCCCTACAGCCTCTTTAAGTGTCCAAGTCTTTTGCCCATTTTTTTCTATTGAATTTTGAAAGTTCTTTATATATTCTGAAAAGTTCTTTATATTTAATAAACAATTGCAAGTATTTTCTATCTATGGCTTGTTTTTTCATCTCTTTTAACAGGTCATTCTCAGAACAAGTTTTTATTTTTGACAAAGTCCAATTTATTCATCTTTTTTAAAAAAAAGATTGCACCTTTGCTGTCACTTGAATTCTGCCCTAACCCTAGGTCAAAGAAATTCTTCCTGTTTTTTTTTCCCAAAAACTTTGTAGTTTTACATTTTACATCCAGATTCATGAGCCATTTTGAGATAACTTTTTCTAAGTTGGGAGGTCTAGGTTGAGGGCCTTTCTGCTATGAATGTCTAATTTTTTCAACATCATTTGCTGAATATTCAATTGTCCCAGACCAATTCCTTCATTGAATTGCTTATGCATCTGTCTCAAAAATTAGTTTGCCATACTGGTGTGGGTCTGTTCCAGACTCTTCTGTTCCACTGCTCTGTGTGTCTATCATTCTGACAAAACCACAGTCAGTAACAATACCACTGTTTTGATTACTATAGCTACATATGTCAGTATCTGGTAGTCTGATTCTTCCAACTTTATTTTCATTTGCAAAGTTGTTTAGACTATTCTAGTTCCTTTGCTTTTCATATAAATTTTATAAAGTTCTAGCTACAAAGAATCTGTGATTTTGATATTAATTGCACTATAGCTATAGCCCATTTGGGGGCAATTAACATCCTTACTATATTGTCTTTCAATCCATGAATGTGGTTATGTCTCTCCATTTATTTAAGTCTTCTTTGATTTCTTTCTTAATATTTTATTTTTAAGCAATTGTAAATGGTATTGTTTATTCCTAACATATAGAAATATGATTCATTTTTTGTTGACCTTTAGTCTATGATCTTGTAAAACTCACTTATTAGTTCAGGGTGTTTTTGGAGATCTCCTGGGATTTTCTATGTAGACCATTGGGTTATCTGTAAATATAGACAGCTTTACTTCTTCCTTTCCAATCTGTATGCCTTTTATTCCTTTTTTTATCTTACCGCACTAGCAAAGATATCAAGTATTATGTCGAATAGAAGTGGTAAGAGTACACATCCTTGTTTCATTCCCAATCTTAGGAAAAAAGCATTTATTCTTTCATCAAGATGATGCTAGATGTTTTATTTTTTTTAAGATTTTGTCAGAGAGAGAGGGAGAGACAAAGAGAGCACAAGCAGGGGGAGCGGCAGGCAGAGGAAGAAGCAGGCTCCCTGCCGAGCAAGGAGCCGCATGCAGGACTTGATCCCGGGGCCTTGGGATTTATGACCTGAGCTGAAGGCAGACGCTTAACTGACTGAGCCACCCAGGCATCCCTAGATGGAAGTTTTATAGATTTTTTTTTTATCAGACCAAGGAAGCTTCCTTCTATTGCTAAATTAGTTTTCATCATAAACGGGGTTGAATTTCGTCAAATACTTTTTTTACATTAATTGATATGATCATGTGTTTTTTTCTTATTTTCTTAATACGATGGATTGCATTCACTAAATTTCAATTATTAAAGCAGCCTTGCATATCTGGAATAAACCCCACTTGGCTGTGGAAACAATTCAGGTCTTTCCATGGAGAACTGATTACCAGACTGAGGTACATCCATACAATGGAATATTATTTAGCAAGAAAAAGGAACGAACTATTGACACAGCAACACTTATGGATCTAAAGGGCAATACACTGAGTGAAAATTCAGTCTCAAAGGGTTATAAGTTGTATGATTCTACTGATGCAACACTCTTAAAAGTTATAGTGACGGAGGAAAAAAAATCAGTGGATGCCAGTCATTAGGGTTAGATGAAGGTATAACTATTAAGTAGCAAGAATGAGTTTGTGATGTTAGGTTCTAGATTTTGTTTATGGTGATTACATGGATCCATATATATGTCATTTTATAAACAGAAAAAAAAGAGCATGTAAATATTGTGAAATCAAAATAAGGCCAGTAACTTAGTTAATAGTATTATTGCAATGTCAATTTCCTGATTTGACAATATACTGTGGTTAAGATAATAGGAAGGGGCCCCTGGGTGGCTCAGTTAAGCAGCTGCCTTTGGCTCAGGTCATGATCCCAGGGTCCTGGGATTCAGCCCCACATCAGGCTCCCTTCTCAGCGAGGAGTCTGCCTCTCCCTCTATCCCTCCCCCCACTCGTGCCCTCTCTCTAATAAATAAAATCTTTTAAAAAAAAAGATAATAGTAAGAAGTTGGTGCAAGAGAAATTTCATACTGTTTTTGCAACTTCTTGTGAGTCAAAGTATTATAAAATAAAACATTATTTAAAAAATACAGGTAGAAAAAAAATAGAGGGGCCTGACCTCAGAAAGATAATGAGCCAAGGAAGGCTTTGTTCTATACGGAAGGAATGTGTACCAAGTTTGTAGGAAAAGAAAGCATTAACATGGAATTTAAATGTGGCTAAACTCAAATAGACGGGAGAGGAGAGGAAGACAGTTTACAACAGGGAATCTGAATCATCCTTCCTGGTTCTGATACCAAATAGAACCTCACAGGCCAGGTACAGAGCAACAAAGGGAAACAACTGAAGAGTTTTAATGAGCGGGAGGGTATAAAGGCATTAATAGTGAAGTTTAGTCACATTCTAACTGCAATGGGAACAGACTGAGAAGTGAAGATATAGGAAATCTAGCTTTCTGACTACTGTTGTAATTCAGGAGTCAGGTGATGATGGCAATGAAAATGGAATAGAATGGACAGATCTGAAACGTATAATGCAGCATAAAATAAACAGAACACAGTTTCTATAAACAGAAAACATCCATCACATTGGTGAAACAGAACTAAACCATTTCAAAGGAATATGGTGGGAGTAAGGGGGTGCCAGACTGGAGCAATTTAAAGAATGGGGAAGAACAGATACAAGTTTAGAAAACTGAAGGAATGAGGCTGTAAACACAAACACAACCCCCCCCCCCGCAAAAAAAGAGAGATGGGGTAGTAGCTGGAGGTGGATTGTGAAAATGAGGGAAGATATTTTAAAAAGGTAATGAAATGAGCACATTTGAGTGTTAATAGGAATAATTTAGTTGAAATGAAAGAAAGAAATAAGAAAAATAGTTTAAGGACAAGTGTGAAGAAAAGAGATGATATGACATTTTGGGGAAGGCAGGATGCTCTATGGTAGAAGGCAGTATGGCACATTCATAAAACTAAGGCTTAAGTATAAAAAAATGAGGGGGACAATGGTGGGAAATCATTCAGAAAAGGGCAGGGCTACTTGCTTCTAGTGTAAGAGAAAAAGAGGTGAAATCAGGCACAAAAATGTCTGATACTGGGTATGTTTTTCTCTGTGAAACAGTAAGAGGGCTCAATTAGTTTGCTAGGGCTGCCTTAACAAAGTACACAGAGAACTGGGTGTTTTAAAAAACAGAAATTTATTTCATCACAGTTCTAAAGGCCAGAAGTCCCAGATCAAGGTGTCAGGAGGGTTGGTTTCTTCTGTGGAATCACTCCTTGGATGGCAGATGGGAATCTTCTCTTTGTCTTCCCATGGTTTTTCCTCTGTTGTCTGTGTCCTAATCTCTTCTTATAAAGATACCAATCATATTGGATTACGGCCCACCTATATGACCTAATTTTACCTTAATTATTACTTTAAAGACTCTATCTCCAAATAAAATCACATTCAGAGGTAGTAGAGGTTAGGATTTTGACATACGAATACTGGGGGGACACAATTCAGTCTATAACAAGAGGTTACTTGTCAAGAGTGAGAAGGGAGATAGGATACATCAGAGGTTCAAAGTGAAAGAGGTTCAAAGTAGTTCTAAATAGTCTAAAAGAGTTCTCACAATGATTACATGAAGTAATAGCTCAAATGGTCCATTTAGTTTATGTTCAGTTTAATTCAAAATGAAATTATGACTTTAAAAAAAATTATGACTTTATTATTCCACTAAAAAATTGTTTTACAAGTCAGAAAAATCTGAATTCTAATCCCTGCTCTAACAAGTAATGCCCCTTGGATATATCTCTTATTTTTCTCATTTTAAAATAGGAAGAACATATCACAGAATAGACATATGCCTCAGAGTATATTAGAAAGAACACTGACTTGGGAACCCCTGACATCCTGGTCCTGCTCTGTCTCAGAAGAGCTTAATTTCTCAGAAGCTTGATTCCTCATCCTAAAATGGAATATAACTAATTCATCTTTAAAGTCCCTTCTAAAATCCTACAGTTCTATGAAATAAAGTAAAATAAAGTTATTTTGAGAATAGATGGATTGTGGCATCAGAAAAAAAAGATTCTTTGAAATATTTACCAATAAAAATTATATGCTCCCAGCATACTGAAGCACTGGTTTTCCATTTCTATCTTTTCTACATCCTCCTCTGCTCCCAAGTCAGTATTATCCTATGGTTAAGGTTGGCTTAAATAGTGTATGCTGAGTTGCAACAAGATCTTACTTTTTTTATTGTATGTACTTGTCTACTTAACTTTAAATCATTACATTTTGAAACTCCATTCCCAGCATGTCCAAAATTTTAAAGAGTTTTACATACTAAAAAAAAAAAAAAAGCTGATGGATATATTAGTCAGAAATATACATGGCAAAAGTAACAGAAAATCCAAACAATGTCTTAATCAAGAGTTTATTTTTCTCATGTAATAAGTGCAGAGATTGGCAAGTGCTCATGTTGGTTCAGGTGTTCAACATGCCATCAGGAACACCGGCTCTCTCTAATCTTTCTATAAAGCCATCTCTGAAAAGTAGCTTTTATTCTCCTATTTATTGTTTCATAGTTGTAAGATGGGTGTTGTATCTCTAAGTATGTTGTTGACACTCATGGCCTGAAGGAGGAGAAAGAGGCAAAAAGCCTCACTTCACAAAGCTCTGACTTTTTAATTTGAAAGGAAGACCCTTCCCAATAGGCTTCTGTTCATTTTATTAGCCTTAAATAAGTCGTATGCCCATACTTTAGATATTTGGACACTACCCACTATTGGTGGCCCTGAATCACGTGCAGCTATTAAAATTAAAATTAAATTAAATTAAAAATTCAATTTCTCAGTTCTACTGGCCATATTTCAAGTGCTCAAAAGCTACAGTTAGTGGCTACCATATTGGACAGCACAAATACAGAATATTTCCTAAACTGAAAAAAGTTCTGCTTTGGCATCTCACAGACCATAAGAAATGAAACCACCTCTGTTTTAGATCAATCATGATACATATCCTAGGGCTGAGGTAAGGTAAGGTCCTTATCTCCTTGAAGAGCAGGGATTTCTGCTCCTACCTGAACAATATAAGATACCCCTAACAAGCAAAAAGTGGCGGTAAAAACAGTTGGCAAATGTCTGCCACAATAGGATGATCAGTACACTTAAATTGAAGTTTATAAATTACACACTAACAATGTACTTCATAAAAAATTCTTAGCAAGCAGGTATTAAAATTAGAAAAATAAAGTGAAACTTAGGCTGACAGTTATACAAGGCACTACCTTACACAAATATAATTGCTAAAGTAAACACTACCCTAGTGACGGATAGGAGACTAAGATAAGAAAGTAGTGGAATAATATATGAGCCTTTATAGAAAACAAATCTGAGATGGCTGATTATGTTGAAAATGCAGTTACTAAATTCACTGGCAAAAAAGAGTGCATCCTGTGATAACAGAGACTTGTTGGTAAGAATTAGCTTTCTATGGGGAGAGTTATTTCACATCTACTCATTTCTCATGGCAGAATAAAATGAAAAAGACTGCAAAATAAAAGAATGAGACCAGATATGGAGAATAATATACTAACAGAATTATTCAAAAGATTAAAAAACTGATACTGACAATAGTTTTCTTCCTAAAGACTTCCAGGTTGTCAAGTCCTCCATGAACCGTATTTGCCTAAATCCAGCAATGACAAGTATGCAGGAGTTTCTGTATACTATTGTAAACTATTTCTATTAAGTAATTATACCTGTATGTGATACATAGAATGTGTAATTTGTATATGTAAATTACAAACTACTACTAACAATACATGCCCTGAATGACTGATTTGTGTCTGAATAAAGTTCTCAAAGTGTCTCAAAGTTCTTTCTATTCCAATGAAACATGCAAAATACTGTTGAAGGTAGTATAACAGTTGTTTATCATGAAAAGAGAAAAAGGAAAAAGAAGCTCTTATTATTACCAAGGAGGTAATTAAATATGAGAATTGTAAAAATTTTGCTCTTAAACATAGTTTAGATTTTATTTTCCCTAAGAAAAATAACGTAGCTACTGAAACCTCTTTCATCACTACTGTCTGTTTTCTTAACATTATTTTATGCAAAATACTTAAAAGTTCAATAAATTTAACTTTCATAAAGGTTATAGCATTATAGCATTACAGCATACATGAACCTTAAAGCTTTTTATTGGTAAAAATCTCAATTATGTCCTATGGCAAAACAAAAATTTTACAGAGATACTACTGAACATTATTAAGCAAGATTTATGAGAATAACATTATAGCACATAAAACAATAGCCTACAGGAATGCACAGCAAAATCCAACTTGACACTATAAAGAGAATCAAAATAATTTGCCAACATTTTGCTTGTCAGCAATGCATGCTATGCATTTCTTATCACAAAAAAAAGGGTTAACTAGAAACTGAATTCCGAAATAACATATTCACTATTTGAGTGTAACAAAAAGAATCTAGAATCTTCAGATGCAAGTTTAATAAATCACATGATTTATTTATGGGATTTCTACATCAGGTTGTGGTTTAAAAGAAGTTATATATGTGTGATATGAAGAGAATGATGTACCATCAATATGAATCTTGTTAAATCTCTCTTCCGTGGACTTTCTCCATCTTCCTGCTTAGCAATAAAAGGCATTTTTAGGTCTATATAAACATTCTTTACAATTGCCCTCTTAACAAAAAATTAGAATATAAATAGCACTAGGCATTTAGTAGTCACAGGCCAGTAAGTTCAATTGTGCAGTTGTGAAATGTAATGTGAAAGAGTTTGAAACCTTAAGACTGGGTGATCTGCAGTGTTTCCAACATGTCTTCGACTGCCTTAAGAGAGTATTTGGTTTCCTTCTTACTTCGACCTGCAAACTAATTTAAAACAAAAAAAAATGCAATTAGGTTCAATTTCATGGCAGGTTCAAAATCACAATCTTACCTTCACATTGCTAATGAGAGCTAACATTATCTATTTTATCACTAGCAAGAAATCAAATATCTTTTCTTCAATAAAACAGAATTTGGGTTTTATTCTTTGCTTTTATTTCCCTTACCTCTGGAGACCTATACAGAAAAATGCTATGCCCAATGTCAGAGAAATTAGTGCCCGTGTTCTCTTCTAGGATTTTTATGGTTTCAGGTCTCACATTTAGGTTTTATTGCCTTTTGAGATTATTTTTCTCTATGGTAGAAGAAAATGGTCCAATTTCATTCTTTTGCCTGTGGCTGTCCAGTTTTCCCAACACCATTTTGTTGAAGAGATTTGTCTTTTTCCCATTACATATTCTTGCCTCTTTTGGTAAAGATTAATTAACCATATAACTGTGGGTTTGTTTCTGGGCTTTCTATCCTGTTCCACTGATCTGTGTCTATTTTTGTGCCAGTACCATATTGTTTTGATTACCAAAGCTTTGTAGTATAACTTGAAGTCCAGAATTGTGATACCTCCAGCTTTGTTTTTCTTTTTCAAGATTGCTTTGGCTATTCGGGGTCTTTTGTGGTTCCATGCAAATTTAGGATTATTTGTTCTAGTTCTGTGAAAAATGCTATTGGTATTTTGATAGGGATTGCATTAAATCTGCAGACTGCTTTGGGCAGTATGCACCGTTTAACAATATTTTTCTCCCAACCCATGAGTATGGAATATCCTTCTATTTTGCTTGTGTTGTCTTTAATTTCTTTCATCAATGCTCTAAATTTGGACTTTATATTTTCATTAAGGCTTCATTTTTAGTTGAAGTGTACTAAGATTTCACTGCAAAATTGGCCAATTTAAATGTTTAAGTAGTGTGATAACCTAGCAAAACATAAACTTGATTTTAAAACCCTCCTCTTTTGGAATATTGAAAAAGAAAAGCAAAGCTGGTGGCATCACAATTCTGGACTTCGAGCTCTATTACAAAGCTGTAATCATCAAGACGGTATGGTACTGGCACAAAAACAGACACACAGATCAATGGAACAGAATAGAGAGCCCAGAAATGGACCCTCAGCTCTATGGTGAACTAATCTTCGACAAAGCAGGGAAGAATATCCAATGGAAACAGGACAGTCTCTTCAATAAACGGTGCTGAGAAAATTGGACGGCCACATGTAGAAGAATGAAACCAGAACCATTTCCTTACACCATTCACAGAGATAAACTCAAAATGGATGAAAGACCTAAATGTGAGACAGGAATCCATCAAAATCCTTGAGGAAAACACAGGCAGCAACCTCTTTGACCTCACTCGCAGCAACTTCTTCCTAGACACATCGCCAAAGGCAAGGGAAGCAAAGGCAAAACGAACTATTGGGACTTCATCAAGATAAAAAGCTTTTGCACAGCAAAGGGAACAGTCAACAAAACCAAAAGACAACCGACAGAATGGGAGAAGATATTCGCAAATGACATATCAGATAAAGGGCTAGTATCCAAAATCTATAAAGAACTTATCAAACTCAACACCCAAAGAACAAATAATCCAATCAAGAAAGGGGCAGAAGACATGAACAGATTTTCTCCAAAGAAGACATCCAAATGGCCAACAGACACATGAAAAAGTGCTCAACATTGCTCGGCATCAGGGAAATCCAAATCAAAACCTCAGTGAGATACCACCTCACACCTGTCAGAATAGCTAAAATTAACAAGTCTGGAAACAACCGATGTTGGCGAGGATGCAGAGAAAGCGGAACCCTCCTACAGTGTTGGTGGGAATGCAAGCTGGTGCAGCCACTCTGGAAAACAGTATGGAAGTTCCTCAAGAAGTTAAAAATAGAGCTACCCTATGACCCAGCAAGTACCCCAAAGATACAAATGTAGTGATCCAAAGCGGCACCTGCACCCCAGTGTTTATAGCAGCAATGTCCCCAATAGCCAAACTATGGAAAGAGCCTAGATGTCCAACAACAGATGAATGGATAAAGAAGATGTGGTGTATGTATGCAATGGAATACTATGCAGCCATCAAAAAAAATGAAATCTTGCCATTTGCAACGACATGGATGGAACTAGAGGGTATTATGCTAAGCGAAATAAGTCAATCAGAGAAAGACAATTATCATGTGATCTCAGTGATATGAGGAATTTGAGAAAAAAGACAGAAGATCATAGGGGAAGGGAGGGAAAAATGAAACAAGACGAAACCAGAGAGGGAGAGAAACCATAAGAGACTCAATCTCAGGAAACAAACTGAGGGTTGCTGGAGTGGTGGGGGGTGGGAGGGATAGAGTGGCTGGGTGATGGACACTGGGGAGGGCATGTGCTATGGTGAGCACTGTGAATTGTGTAAGACTGATGAATCACAGACCTGTACCCCTGAAAAAAATAATACATTATGTTAATAAAAAAAAATTAAAAATAATTAAAAAAGTAAAATTATCCTCTTTTGACCAGAAAATTTTTATGAACTAAGAAGCATAATTTATAAGTGAAATTTATATTTCTATAGAAATGTGAACCATTTCTACTTCTCAGGCCTCTAAACAAATATTTATAATTTCAACAAAAGTAAAATATAAATGTAATTTCTAGTAAATATTTTAAAGTTGCAAGACATCTCTAAAATTATTTAAAGTAAGTCACAATCTTTAAAATTTTTCTGTAATTATTAGTTGACGAGACACGTTTCTGCAGTAAAGAGTTGTCAAATAAAACTCTACTACATATTAAAATGATGTAAACATGTTTTAAAATATGCATTTCTAGTTTGTGAAGTTGTCATTTATTTTATAAAACCAAATTGGGACTGGATTTTATAATGAAAACAAAATACAATGGATTAAAAATGGTATCACTGCATATTTAAAAGCAAATTCATGGCATATTAAATTCAATATAGTGCACATAATCAGTATGGGAAACACTGTTGAATATCCCATGATGATTTTAAAATGGGTTTTCTAACTAGACTGACAATTCTCATCATTTATCTGTCACTGAATACTACAGATTTACTAAGTAAATGTTCCTTGTGGGGGTAAGAGAAGGTTTATTATATAGATATCTATATTCCCTGTGCCCCTGGTTAAAGTATTAACATTTGCTACTAGCAAAATATAGTATTTTCAAATTAACATCTAAGCACTCAATAACATTTTCAAGTGACTGATCTTCCCTGCAAATACCAATGCTGTCTTAAGCACTTAGCACTTGATTTATGATGTGTTCCTTCTCTTTTGTAATTAACTTAATTTGGCAAACTTCTCATGACCTGTTGAGAAAGATTAAGTGATCAAGCACAGGTAAAATCACAGAAGCAACAGACTTCAGGAATTGGTAACCTGCCTCTGACCTTTCTGGCTGCAGGTTAACATTATGATTCTCCTACTTCCTAAACCATTAGCTTCTATGGTTGAATCTTGATTTGATAGAGTAAATAAAGGGGATTTCTATAAGAAATGCCAGGGGAAGAGAAAAGCTTCTCATAAGAATCAAGATCACTTTACCTTTCACAAAACATTACTAATTCAAGGAATTCAAATGTTAAGTATACAATTCATAATTACAAAATATGGTAAATAACAACACAACATTTACAACTCTGCCTTTTCATAATTTCCTAAGGTGACCAAAGGATGTGGGGTGTGTTATTACACCTATTATCCAGTTGATAAATTCACTTTCACAAGGACTTACCAAGAACAGAAAGCCTTTTCTTTTACTACTGCCTATCCAAAGTAAACAGGAATGGTCCTAATCAGATACTTAAAGGCCTAATTCTAAGAAAAAGCTTTGATGGGTCTGAGCAAAACAGGATACCACATAGTAACATTCACTCTGATTTTTTAATTAGCAAAACAGAATAATGAAAAATTTCTGTAGAGCTGAAGTCATAATTAGAATTTTAAAATACAGTACTTTTCTTGATTTGTTCTTAAACATAATAGTAGTAAATATAAATCTGTGATTTTCTTAATTAGCTAATTTAAAAAAAATCACCTAAGATTGTGTATAAACACTACTGACAACCAGTGCAATTTAGAATAAATCAAACTTATTTGTGTCAGAACAAATAAAAAGAAAGTTGGAAATACAAATCTATCACTTCAAATTTTGCCTGACATGCAATTATTTTGTCTATTCCAGAATTATATGGCAATTTAACTGATTAAGCCGGAATCCTATTTTTCCCTCAAATCATGATTTAATTTTCCATTTCCCAAAAGGATAGTAACAGAATCACCTCTGCAATCATAAATAACATATGGATTGCTAGCACAGACAAATTTAACAGTGTACTAAAGAAGCATTTATCTGGAAAATTATTGTGAGTAGGTTCACATTAAAGTTTTTCATGAGCATTAATCAAACTTGCCTGCCTATACTGAACATGCTAAACTAATTACCTACTTGAGGAGCAAGTAGTAGCCATATTCTGTTTCATTATTAAGTAGAAAGAAAGAAGGAAAACCAGTTCTTAAAATCTCATTTTCTCTAATTTACAAATGCCTAGAAAAACATTACAATAAGGAGCATTTATTATATACTTTATACTTGTTTATATGCTTAGACATGAGTCATAAAATTCTCAATTAGATCCCAGAGATTTATCTAATTACTAAAATGTCAATCTCTGAAAGTTATACTTTCCACATTAATCACAAATCCTGTACTTTTGTTTTCATACAGTTAGATTTTGCTTAAAAAAACTCTTCTTTCATAATTCCCTATGGATCTTAAGGAAAACTCACCAGAAAGCATACTCAAATAATAAAAACTTGTTTATCAAATTCAAAGATCAATAATTTATCCATTGTGATAACTGGGATAAATTGGGCTAAAATTTACCTTTGCATAATTTGTGGAAAATAATATGGGTGGACAAAATACTAGGATAAATAAATTGAATCACTGGATGGATCAATCTCAGAAACATTATACTGAGTGGAAGAAGCCAGGCACAAAAGAGTACATAACCTATGATCTCATTTATATAAAGTTCTAGTACAGGCAAACTAATTTATAGTGATAAAAATCATATCAGTGCTTGTCTGCAGTGTCAGGAGGGGCTGACTGCAGAGCAGCAGAAGGGACTTTCTGGGGTGACAGAAATGCTGTATATCTTGAATGGGGTGATGGTGAGAAAGGAGTATATATACATCTGTCAAAACTCAACTGTGCATTTAAAATGTGTGCACGTTATTGTCTATAAATCATACCTCAATAAAGCAGATAAAAAGAAAAAGGCAAAATAAATGAAAATAGAAGGTGGGGAATACGGAGCTTTACAATAGTGTAAGAAATTGCCAAATGACCACATATTTCTCTTGCCATTAAGAGGTGAAGTATTACATCCCCTGAATCTGGGTTGGCCATGTGACTTGCTTTGCTCAATGGAAAATTAGCCATATGTGACACAAACAGAGACTCAAAAAGCCCTTGAACGGTGGAGTTTGCCTGTTTGCTACTCTTGGAACCCTGAGACCACCACATGAATAAGTCCAAGTTAGCCTGCCAAATGAGAAACATGAGGCCCAGCAACTTCCAGCTGACAGACAGCCAAAGTCAGATATTTAAGTGAGGCCATCAACCACTAGCATGGTGCAGAAACATAAATAAGCCCAGTCAAGACGAGCAGAATTACTCAACTGAGCCCAAGCCAAACAGCCTACTTACAGAATCATAAGCAAAGAAGTTGTTATTTTAATTCACTAAGTTAGCAAAAGGTAATGGATACAAATATTTATGGAATCTGATTCACAGAAAGAACCCAGAACCTCTACAGAAAAATACAAGCTTTTAAAAGCACAAAGAAATTTTATTTAAAACCTGTTACTGGTGTCTAGGGGCAAGTAAATTTTGCATGATGGGTTTAGTTGAGGAGTACTGGAATTTGCTATACAGAAACCTGACAAGACCAACTGAGAGATGTGTTATCTTCCTGCAGTGGTATCTAAAATGACAGAAACTGGAAAAGTTCTTTTTTCTATCCTTTCCTATAGAGTCAAGACAAGACAAATCATATCTTCGGTAAAGATGGGTAAAACATCACTGTGGACTAAGGAGTTTACAATGCAAAACTCAAATACTGAAGAGTACCAGTGACACTCTTAGAGCTCCTTCCAAAGAACACTGAGATTTTATAAGTCTGTAAATAGAATAGATCTAGTAAGGCAAAATTAAAAAAAAAAAAAAAAGAATGGCAGGGAGGGTAAATATTACTAAAGAACAGGGTTTAGATCTATGAACGATGGCTTAAAATACTGAAATGGTACGTTCATGTCCAGTGATAAGATGCATCTCATAAAGCAGGGAAGGGCATATTTGTCTGGCCTTATATTACTGAAGAGACAGGGAGAAAGGAAAACAAACAAAACTAAACTCTGAATTTAGTTACTACTCAGAGCTTTAAGTCTGAAATGAAAAGAGAAAACAAGTGAGGGTAGGCTATCAATTGTTCACATGAGAAAATAACTGAGAGTGAAAAACTGCATTTATAGCTTCAGATACATTTATACCTGACATTTCTTTTTACAGGCAGTATATTGTGGCTTTCAGAGCATCAACTCTGGAGTCAGACTCCCTAGGTTTAAAAACAGCTGTCATTAACCAGCTATGGCACCTTGGGAAAGTTATTTAATCTTTCCATGCTTTAAGTTCTTCATTTGTAAAACAGGAAAAGTACCTACCTCATAAGAAATTTTCTATAAATATATGCTCTTATAACTATTTTTGTGGTGGTGGTTATAGTTGCAATGAACAAAGAAGGCATCATAAAGTAAACTTGGAGCATGTGATTAGTAAAAACAATGTAACAAATATTACTGTGATTTAGTGAAAATCACATATTAACTCCTTTAATCCTCAGAAAATTTCTATTGTGTCCATCTTGCAGATGAAAGGCTAGGCCCAGAAATGGTATATAACTTATCCAAAATCGCATAAATAATAAATGTCAGAGCCAAACTTTGTAGACAATATGGATCCAGCATTTGTGTTCTTCTCTTAACTCCTACATGGTGATACTAGCTTCCAGGAATGGGACTCATGATAGAATACAGAGATAGACAGAAACTCTCTAGATAGCTACTTGGGGGAAAACTGACCTTTATTTCACATCATACATAGAAATCAATTCCAAATGGACTGTGGATCTAAATACAAAAGGTAGAAGGAAAAAAACCTCTAAAGACACACAAAATTATCTGTATGACTATGAGTAGCAACTGATTTCTTAAGCAACACAAAAAGCACAAACCATTGGAGAATATAAATGAACATATTTCACTTCAGAACTTTTATTCATCAAAATCATTTGAGAGAGACTGCAAGTAGGAAAGTGAAGAAATTTGCTGCACATATAACAAAAAGCTCATAATCAGAGAAAACTAAAAAACAAAATAAAAAGTCATAAACCAATTAAAAATATAGACTTCATGAAAGAGACATCCAAATAGCCAATAAACATACAAAAAAGTGTCCAATCTCACTGGTCATCAGGGAGATGCAAAGTGAAACGATGAGATACCACTATACATAAACCAGAATGGCTATAATTATAAAAACTGACAGGACCAAGTATTGATAAAGATGTAGAACTATGAGGACTACCAAACATGGCTGGTGAGACTATAAACAACTGTTGTGGAAAACAAATTACAACCCATTATTTCCACTCAAAGGTATACACCCATCAGAAGTACATGTATACCAAAAGACTACAGCAATATTCAGTGTAGTATTATTCAAAATAGCCCCAAACAGGAAATAACCCAAAAGCCTATCAACAACTGACTAGATAAATTGTAGTATGTTCATACAATAGACTACAGTACAATGAAAATGAATGAACTACAGACATGAAGAGGGATAAATGTCATAAACATAACAGTGAAATAGGCTAGACAAAAATGAATGCATACTATGATACCATAAAGTTCAAAAACAAGTAAAGACTATGGGATTATTAATCAACACTCCTGAGGTTAACAGGAGTAGAATTAAGAGGATGTACTATGAGGGCTCTGGGGTGCTATAATGTTTCTATTTCTTGACTTGGATACATTTACCTTGTATAATTAATTGAAATGTACATTTATGACTTGGGTTCTTTTTTCTATGTATGTTGTAATAAAAACTGATTTTAAAAATATACTCATGCTATGTCAAAAAAAGCACTCTCTGAGCAGCTAGTTGTTTCTCAAAAATACCTTAAAAACAAGGATGTAGTCTACAAACCATTACATTAGTTTTATATTATCAAAGTCTTATCTTCAAATTACACACACACATACATACACTCTAGACCTACTATGTGTGGAACCCTATTATAATCTGTGCTATCTCAAACTAACCGCATTTGAAGAAGCACAGCCTAGCTGATATTTATAAATATTCTGACTTACAATATGCCAACAGAAGTAATATCCTCTATTATACATAATAAAAATACACTAAAGCGACTTTAAATAATATGATCGTGGGGGCACTGAATTTTTTTAATCTCCCCAACCTTCTCCAACCAGGAGTACAAAAACAAAGAAAAAGCACGAAAAACAAAATAACAGAAAACAAGCCCAAAGAGAACATCTTCAAAAAAACTACATTACAGGTAATCCTCCAAAACCCTGTAATGTGGTTTTTATCACCAACAGTGGCAGGACCTCCAAAAGATCACTGGCTGTATGATAGGAGTATGTACGGTAGGATGGACAACCTACTAATCTACAAGCCACAGAAATGAAAACAGTGTGAATTGATGAATCTGCAAATGGCCTGCAAAACCAGGACAGTCTCAAAAGCTCCAAATCAAATGTGACGTTAAACAAGTCTAACAGTCTACAACCTCAAAATCTCTAAAATGTCCAGCAAACACTCTCTTCCAGGAGGAAAAAAAACCTCACACTGAAGGATAATCACCCCCAATTGAAACCAAAACAGGGCAGAAACACTAGGGGTAAAAGGGAGAGATGGTTCAGATAAGGGAAAGGAGTGGATGAGAGGAAGGTAGTGATGTCCACAGGCAGCAAATCCCAGAATAAAATAAAAGAACAAAATGCAACATTTCAAGCTGAAAGCAACACCTCAAAATTCAAGATCTATAGAGCTCTAAGAGTAGAACAGAAGGCTGAAGACAGAAAATCTTTCTGAACCAGACTAGTTCTGAGAAAGACTGTGTATACAGAAAGGTCATATTTAAATTCTCTATAACAAAAAGGAAGCCATAAAAAGACAAGTTGGGTAAGTTATCCTATCTCTGATACCCTCACTCCACAGAAACCCTCTCCTAATAAAAACTATCCGATTTAAACAAGGAGAACAGCAAAAACAAAAAGAGAATATGATTAACTCCATAAAAAAATTAATACAGAAAATAACAGAAAAAGATTTGAAAGAAAATGAATGACAGAGGAAAGAGGTGAGAAAAGAAATCTAATAAACTTATAATTAGAGACCTGAAAAAAAATCTTGGGCTATCAAACAGAAAAAATATTTAACACAAAGCAACTCTTCTCAGATTAAAAGAAGATTAAATTTACATATTAAGTGGGTCTATTGTGCATTTGGGAAAACTGACCCAATAACAATCAACAAAACGTACTGTAGTAAAACTACTGGATTTTAATGATAAAGAAAAAAATTCCTTTGGACATCCGGACAAAAAGTCTAAGTCACTTAGGCAAAGAAGATCAGGATGGAATAAGACTTAACAGCAATATTTTATCCTAAAACACAATGGAACAATATGTTTAAAATACTTAAGTAAATATAAGCCAAAGGTTATATTAAAAGCCAAACTATCCCTCAAATATAAAGACTACAGAGAAATAAGTTTATAAATGTGCAAGATGTAAGAAGATTTTATTTTGCCATGAGCTCTTCCTGGAGAATCTCCTACGGACAAGCTTCAGAAAACGAAGAAAAGAAATGCGTGAAGAAGTTTCAGCTAAGATCTGACATGTAAGCAGAGTACAAAAACTTTTTTATATAGTCTGGGTAGTTTACATTTAGGCTTTTCTTCCTCCCTTTTAATTACCTGAGATACTCTAATTAATAATATGTTACACACCCAATCTGCTTCTGAAATACACTGCACAATTTATTTACCTTTTCTGGATTTTTAGAATTACTTTTTATTTGCCAAATGCTGACTACTGAAATTTCCAGATAATAAGGCTACTTACAGGATCATAACAGGGTAATGAACTTCTTTTGAAAAAAGAAAAAAAATAAGTGATCCTACAAGTTAATTCTACACAATTAAAACACATTTGATTAAGACCAAAAGACATAAAAGTCCAATGATAGACATTTGGCTTTGTAGTTTAAGAAATATATTAACTGACCTATACGATAATATAAAATTATCAATACTGACCTGATAAGCTCTGTTTATTTGACTAGCTGCCCAACTAGCATATTTCATGTTGTCCTTTTTTGTTTTTGCACTTGCTTTTGGATTAGAAGCAATATGACTTGCCGACTAAAAACAAAAAAGAAACATCAAAAATAAAATTCCTTTTTTCTAGCCAAGATAATAATAATAAAAAAAATGTAAGGGTCATATTTGCAATGGGATAACAAAGAGTACCAAAACAATTTCAAAAATAAAGTGGAATGAAATTAGTGTTTAAAAATGAAAATATAGTTTAAAATATAGAATAAAGTGACAAAAAGAGAAAGAGCATCTTAAATAGCTAAATTTATTTTATTAGTTATCTACCACAACTCTTAATGGTAAAATTAAATACCTAAATACTGCAGAATATCATTTAAATACTGTAGAATATTGAAGGTCATTATTATTGTTATTAAATTACTATTTCTAGTTCTTTATTACTATATTACTTCAGCTTTCCTATGTCAGAATTATAGAATTATTGAATATTGATGTAAGAAGGAATATCAAAAATAATTTAGTCCGATTTCCTACATTAATGGATAAAAAAAAATTTAAGTCCAAAAGGAGTGATGTGACTTGACCAAAGCAAGTTACTGAAAGCCTTAAAAATAGAAAGAGATCCTCATTTCCAATCTAGTCCTCTTTTCACTTTACCAAGAGTTTCCAAACTATGTTGCACAGTACCAGTTAGAATGACTGCAATTTGATCAATCCATCCTCTCCTTTTAAAAAATGTACTTAAACAAGGGATTGTTAATCTAGAATCCATGAAAGAATCTGTAAACAACCAAAATTAAATACTAATTTTTAAGCATATACTGTATTTCTGGGAAGAGGAAGATCTTTTATCTTATGTTTAAATATATCTTATTCTTAAGAGGATTCATCCATGTGATTAAAAAAAAAAAATTAAGCCTTTCTTTTATACCTAGCCTGTGTGACAGGCTCTTTCCCACTCTCTCCTCCTCTGTCAGTGAGGAATTTAGGAATTTATTGGCCAAAATCTTATTTTTACACCTGTATGTCTTTAATGTCACCTCTTTCATATGAATTTTAGCAAATGCAGTGATTAAGAAAATGACTCTGGAATCAACTCACGGAGCTGATATCCCAGCTCAATCACTTAGTAAGTCTGTGATCATCTTTCAACAAATTAACTAGACCTCTCTGTGTCTTAGGTTCACTTTCTATGAAATGGTAGTAATAACAGTATCTTCTCAAATAGTTGATATGAGGATTTAATGATTTAAAATTAAAAAAGAGCTTAAAACAATGCCTAGCACATAAAGTGTTATGTATAAACTATCATTAATAATCTACTGTAATACATTTTTTAAATTAATTTTTCATTTATTTGGTAAAAAGAGACAACACCGCTACTATACTGTACCTCTAACCTACTACAATTGGCACTGGTAGATCCAGGAAAAATTTCTTGAAATTCCTTTGAACTATTTTCTAATCATATTTTGCCATTCCTTTCCTAAAAATTATTTCATTTATATTTCTTCCTGCCTCTATTTCTGCAATCGATTCTTTTTCACTGAGCCCCGACAAGACATTCATCCAAAAGTCCTTGAAAAGACCAGGATAAATTAAAATTTCAAAGAACTGGCCTATTAAAAAGAGGTTTTCTGGTTGTAGGGAGGGGCTTATTTTATGTATATTTTAAAGCTCAGCAAATTCTTCCTCTATATCCCATAGCTCTTGTTAATTGACTTTTCTAAGCTCGTCATTTGGCATACATAAACCATAGAAATATTTAATTACATGCTTCCCACAACTTCCAAGCTCTTTTTTGTACCATAAAAAAATTTTAATTTGATAGTAGAGATTTTTTTTGCTAATGTCTTTTATTGCATAGTTTAAAACTATGTCATACAATTATAACTTAAGGTAAGAAATACAAAATAATGTTGGGCATAAACCCAAGAATATCAAAACAATTAAGATACAAATTATGGTTTTGTATCTGTTCCTATTTAATAAAAAGACAGATTTAAATTCTGATACAATAGAAGATATTTTATAATAAAACATCAAATAGTTAGGATGTATTAACATTTAAAAATAAAATTGCCTTACAACCTACTGCTCATATTTAACGAAAGGAAAAAAATATACTTATCAACAAAATACAAACAAGGGGAAGTGACCGGATGGGATAGTTAATGGACTTTAAACGACAGACTTCATAAAATAACATTAAACATGCACCTCTACTCACCATGTAAAGCCCAAACAAAGCTCTCATATTTCTGTTGTTCAGTTTCAGTGCCTGAGCAAAATACTTTCTTGAAAGTTCGAGGTTTTCAAGTCCACCCTGGGTATATTTAACCTGTTAAAAATTGCAGAGTGCTGAAACCTGTTTATTTTACTACTTTGAAATATAGCATGTTTCATCATACCATAGGCAATAGTAATTGAAACAGATATTCTGTAAACAAATGCAAGATGTTAAAAGAATTCATCTTAAAGTTGTTAAAGCTAAATTTTAAAGCATAACCTCCCTGAAAAACCTATTCTATGAACATTAAGATCACAGAGTATTTTTTAAAACAAAATGTTGTCAATAAAAAAGCCAATATAATTTCTTTTTTAGCTGCCTTGCTAATGCCTCACAACTTTATATTTTCTATTAGTAGCATTCTAAATCTATACTTACATACTGAGTCGCCCTTTTCTAGTCACCTTGACATTCATTATTAATGAAATGCTTCTAACCTTATAGCATTCAATTGTATTATTATTCTTAATAGTAAGATAAATACTTCCTACTTCCAAAAATATTGATCTTAATATGAATTTCCTAGAATATGGGTTTAAAAATCAAAATCATTGTAAATGCCTCAGAAGCCAATAAATGGTGACAACTGTGGCATCATTAATTCATAATTAGGAAAGAAAATATACAATAAAAAATACAAAGAATTTCACTGTTTTAAGTAAGCGCTTTTATTTTTAAAGCCATATTCCCATTATAATATTAAAAATGTAAAGCTTTTACACCTACAGTCATGTTTCATCAGATGTCTTAAATATTTATATATGTGCCTCACATTAAGGACATATTCTTAGTTCCAAAATAATACCTAACACCAACAAAAATAAAATCATATACAACTGTTGTTTTTGAAAGCACTTACTTCAGCATACTGCTGACAGTATAAGTGGTTGTGTGGATTAGTCATCATTAGCTCCTCTAAACAAAAGGCTGCTTTAGCATAGCTGAAAAATATGAAGAGGAGAAATCAATTTTAAAAGTCACATATGCCATCTTAGCTAAAATAAAAATAATTAAAAATAATTTAAAGCAATGCTGGAAAATAATTTTAAAACAATTTTAGTGATGTTAGACATTTTATTCCCCAAATTTAAAAGCTTCAGTAATAATATACTTGCTATGCTGAATTCTTAAATACAAATAACAAAGGCTTAAATTCTGAGGCAGCCTATGAACAATCAGTAGATACTACATTCTTAAAACTGGGTCACTATTATGACATCCAAACATTATTCACAACACAGACTTCACAACCTTGGATCAGGTTACATATAAAATAATTTCAAGTCCATTGACCACTGAATAAAATATTCAAATAGCTAAAGGGTAAAGAGGAAATAAACATTTTATTAAATACTATCTATTTACAAAAATCCTTTATTGACACCTATTTACCAACATATTCTATTATAAAGACTTTTCATTACTTGTTTGCCTATGAAATTCTAATGAAGTTATAAATTTTTAAACATATGAAAAATAGATCAAGTTAGTGGTTTTGATATGCACTCTACTACTATTTCATCATGTGGTAAAGAAACAAACATCTTGCTAAAAACCTGAGGAGAGGACTGCTACAAAGGGCTCTGGAAAAATGGTTTTACACCACATGACTGTAATTCCTCTCAATGTATTTTATAAGTTTAAAGCAATGCAAATATCGCCACTATTTATAGGAAATCCTAAAGAACAAAGGTGCTGTAAAATTTATTTCCAGTAAAAGCTGACAACAGTACCCAACACAAAAAGGCTACCTACAGTTATTTTTGGCATTTGTCACCAACATACAAAGCTACCTGTCTTTACACTAAGTCTGATATACTTACTTTTCAAAATATACATGCTGCAGTTTCACATAATGTGTACTAATAACAGCTAACTTGTATTATTAGTGCTCATTATGTATCATGCACTTCTCTGGGTGTGTTATATATATTAATTCATTTAATCCTACCAAAACCCTGGGAAGCAGGAAATTATCACCATTTTATAGTTGAAAAGGCACAAGATGCAAACTGAAACCTAAGCTGTGCCACTCCAGACAGCCTACTCTTAACCACTATGCATACTGCCTCTATGTACTCCACACAGTGAAAAATCGTGGTAATGATAGGAGTGATGAAGAGGTCAATGGTAACATAAAAATGGGTACAACAGTCAAACCCAAAGGGCCTGAGAAACCAAAAACACCCTATAGATTACCAAAAATCATAGCATTTTAGATGTGTGTGTGTGTGTATATATATATATATATATATATATATATATATATATATATATATATATATACTGTTATCAAGGATCAGTTATATAGCCTTTTTCATTTTTATACCCAAAACCTCGCACTGGTTCCTGACATGTGATAGGTATATAATAAATGCCTGAACAAATGACTGAATAGATGTCTAGAACAAAAGTATTATAACTACTTATCTGATATATATTTATCATTCTATAGAAGAAGAAAGTGGTCTCTACCTTAAACACTCAACTTTATCAAAAAGACAGTTCCTTCTAAATATGTTCCTTTTACTGAGGTGATGCCAAAATTCATATCAATGCTAAGAATAAATGTTCTTACAGATTTAAATGGGTTGAGCACAACTGTGACTCTGGTTTTTATACAAAATAAAGATAAAATAGGCAGGTATGAGTTTCTGCTGAAAAATGAATGCCAAGATATTTTTCTTAGAAATTATTCAGTATCACATACAGAAGAGGATCCCTTGCTTCCAATTTTACAAAGTATAAAAGCAAACTAATTTTGTGGATAAAGAATCAAACTTAGAGCTAAAAGGAGAAGATGGTCCAATACAGTTTTCTCAACAGAGGTTCACTCAAGAGTATTTAAACCATATGGAAAGTGACTTGAGTGACCATTTTCTCAATTGTCCCAAAAATGATACATAGCTAATTCCATTTCAAATGCATAAAAAAGTTAATTCATTACATACAATGCCTCAATGATTAGAGAATTAAGATTACTTGAATCTATGTAAAATAACTACTAGTATTAGTATGTTAGAGTCAATAACTAAATAAAGTTTCAAAGTTCTGTTCCTCACAAAAGCATCTGTATAGGTTACATATCTATCCCTACATTGTTTTATCAACATTATGATTTTTCCTTATAGGATTTTGATAATTCCATTTGTTATAGAATTTTATAGTAAGGCTGGACCTACAAAAAGGAACCACAGTCACAATCATAATTAATTTATATTATTAATTGCTCTTTGCTGATACAACATCTAGTTTTAACTACAAATCAAATAAAAAAAGTGTGTCTTTGTTCAAAATACATATTTTTGTTTATAATATTGGTAGTACTAATGTACACATCTTAACTAATTTTTTATATTTAGAACAAGTAAAATGTCTCAATATGGTCAAGTAGTGTGATATATATCACTGCAATCACTAAATAGAAACTAGAATTTATAAATCAGAAGCAAATTTAAATAAAAGAAACTTAAAGATATTTTAAAAAAAGCACATGGCAGAATTCTATATCCTCTTTAATCCCTGTAACAACAATGAATAGACTTACATGAACATTCTACTTTGGAAATTTATTTGAAGTAAAAATTCTAGATCTATAGTAGCAATGCTGCCTGTGACCTATTATATTTAAAAGAGCTTATTCCTACTTATTCCTATGCAAAGAGAATGCCAAAATGATAAATATATCTCATAACTCCTAAATCGCTGCATTTTGCCACTATGCCCACAAAACTGACATCCCACAGTTAACTTACCTCTTTACCAAAAACAAACAGCAAAATGAAAAAACCTTACCTACTACAATGACTTGCGCAAATAGGTTAAATGAATTAAATGAACAGATTCTTATTTTCATATAGTTTCAAAAAATCTGGAGATATTTATTTCCACTCACCCTAAACCTGAATATTCCCTCTGCGTTCAATTAGAAAAAATAAATGGGAGGTCATTTTGTAAATAACTAGCTTCAAGACCAAAAAAAGTTTTGTGATACAAGGTAAAAGAAGAGGCTGAACACAATTATCATTTCCCCTTAAAGGAAATTACTTTTCAGGTGCTTTTTTGTCTTTTTATTTCTTGATTTCTTGGGATTTTTCCGTTCATTTCTCTTAAGTATACATTCAACTCTATCTCAGTGAACTCTTTAGAAACTCAAAGCAAAACTAAATGTGGCCATTACAAGGTGAAGCAAATAATAATAATAAATTTAATTATAGGTTAAAAATAAAGCATGGCCTATTTTAGAACTAAATATAAAACTATTAGAAACACATGCAAAAAATAAAACTGAGAAAGAAGAAAGAAAACAGAGGTGATATATTTATGCAGTTCTTAGAGGACATAAAGCAATAAAAACTGATATATCTGACTATATAAAAATATGACATTTCTATAAGTTAAAAAATCAATATTAAAAAGACATATAACAAGGATATATTTGACAAGACAAAGGTTCATATCATTTATATAAAGAGCTATTAAAATTTTTTAAAAGTTGTAACCAATTTTCACCTATCAAAATTTACAGACTAAAAAGAATGATAGCACCCAGTGTTAAGGGGATGTTAATAATTGCTGATGTAAGAGTAAACTGATGTTACCTTTCCAGTGAAGAACTAGAAATGATTTATCAAAACCACTAAAAATGTGCATATCATATAATCAAGTAATTCTACTTCTAAGAATTTAGTTCAAGGAAACAAAATAATTAATACAGAATTATAGTAAAAATGAAAAAAAAGAAAAGAAATAAAAAACAAGATTTCTATTCCCCTAGGGAACTGATTAAGAACACTAGAGTACATTAATAAGATGGAATAATAAAAGCGATTAAAATCACACTGTGAAATATTTATTGTGATAAGGAATGTCTATCAAAACATAACTAAGTGAAAAGCATAAGCTATAAAAGATAATTCTATCTCAGGTTTCTATTTCAAGAGGTACTGAAGAAAAAAATATAAATTGTAGATAAGATGATGCAACTACACTCAATTTGGTCTTTACTCTTTATTGTGTTTTCCAAATTTTCTTCATTAGGTATTTCTTTAATTAAAAAAATTCTTTGATTAATCTGAAATGTTTTTTAAAGCTTTTAATCACACCATCTTCAAAAGGCACAAAACCATTTAAAATAACTGTCATCTGTTTTAGGGACAAAATAAAACTAATGTTAATTGTTTTACTGCACTCCAAAAACTCAGTTTCATGTTAAATTATATACTATATACTTTACAAATGTTGACTTTAAAGCTGTAAAAATGGAATACCTGAACTAATATAACACTGTATGTTAACTACACCAGAATAAAAATAAAAATAAGTTTTGAAAAAAAGCTATGAAAACTGGAAACATTACCATTTAAGCCAAATGCCCTACCACTCTCACATACATGAGAGAATACTGAGTACGTTTACATATGTGATCATATAAGCATATATACATCTTTATGACCATGATTCAGGAAATAATTTCCTAATGGAAAAAAAAAAAAAAAGATTCTGACAGCCAGAGCACAGAAGAGAACTGAAGAATGGTTCCCAGAATACAGTACACATTCATTAAATCACAGCTATTACTTTTATTTTAGCTTCTAGTTTTACTAGAAATATGCAGATAACTACCTTAATTCTCCATTTCACATTACACATATAGCCCTGGGCAAAGCTAAGACATAGTGTCTTCATTCTATCTTATTTCCTGTGTCAGCTATTTGTAGTATGGAATGAGGTTAACTATTCATACACAGTAAGAATATGCGCATGAGAATCTGATTCTATTCCCTCAGAAAGAAGAAATGAAACAATGTGATATACCTCAGATTTAGAAGAACTAAGGGGAAAAAAAAAAATCCTGCCTGTAGATGGGAGTTTAGCATTAACGCTGCAATATTAGAAAACTTGCACTAAGACGAGGCTAATCCTCTCACACTGGGATTTCCTCCTGTCACTGCATCAATTAAAAAGCCAACAAAAACATTAAATATCCAATAAGCAAGTTCCTACAGCATTCAACATTCTTGATTATTCTTGGTCTTTTACCCAGGCAACAGAATGCTTCTACTTTGGAAGAGTTGATTCTCTTAATACGAAGGCTAATAAATGCATACAATTGACAGAATTTTTAAACAGCAGGGAGTATAATACTCTTTGTATATTAGAACAATTTAGACTCTAAAAATTCACAATTTTGAATCACTAAAAATAGCCTTAGCTCAGCAAATGCAGACCTTTCTAATTCCAAGGAATCCATCTGTATTTGAAAAAAAAAAAAAAACTTGTCTCTCAAACAAAAATAATTTAGCAAAACACAAATAACCTAATTAAAGCAACTCACATATTATACCCAGACAACAAACTGATGATTTCTCATTTATTTATTTTGTTCATTTAAAATGACATGATTCATATCCTCTCACTGAACTTTCAGAAACCAAGTCTTCTGAACCTATATAATAGTGATAAAAACTGCACTCCTAATAAAATTTACAACTTACTCATGTTCATTGATATAAAGTTCTGCAAGTTCATGCCAAGCTTCTTGGTCCCCAACAAATCTGGTGAGAGGAAAAGAGGGGAAAAAGGTGTGTAGATATTCTGTAAATGAACAGCATGGAGGCAAAAAGGAAAATCAAATGCAAATTCCATTTTAATTAAAAAAGATTTATCAGAATAACAAAACACAATCCTCTTGTAAGACACTCACTGTTCCAGATACTCATTCAGTTCCCGAATGGCCTCCACATTTTTCCCCTGGGCTTTTCGAATGGCAATCTTACGCTTTCTTGCAGCCTATGGGTTGACATTAATAAAGGATTAGGCCCTCATGATTCCCTGGGTTTTTGTAAAGAAGGTAATTTGACTGTGCAAATTATTATCTCAATGCCAGTGAAATTCCATTGTAGAACTACTGCTTAGTGGGAGTTTATAAACATACCCCATGACATCCCACTGGGGAATTCAAACATTCCTCTAACAATCACATATGCTTTACTTTTGATGTACACAATGTATGCATCATTTCATTCAAATAAATAACCATCCAGATTCTGATAATTACAAGCCAGCAGGGAATCCTAATCTTTACCCAGCCTAAAGTCCTTTACTCTGTCTCATTCATAAGATTTGTATGTTAAGAGATAGAGGGATAGTGGAGATTAGGAAAAAAAAAAAAAATCTGACCATGGCCACATGAATTATAAAATATAGCTCCTGATAACTTTTTTCCACAGTTTTAAGAGAAATAACTACCTGTAAGTCTTTCAAGAGTAACACAGGACCAGAAAAAAATATTTTATAAATAGACAAAACATCTAAACTTGCATTTTAAAGTTTTTAAAATGAATATAAATAACAATGTCATTGATTTATGCATTCATCAAATATGTACTGAACATCTACTCTTTGACAGGTACTGTGCAAAACAATGAAAAATATGAGGATAGAAAAAGAACAGATAATTCCTCATTATCTCATGAGAAGCTCATGAGAAAGACACAGCAAATAAAAAGAGAATGATAGAGATATCTAGGGTGTCATGCAACATGGAGGAGAGCCTAACGCAGGCTGCGGCAGAATGGAGGAGGTGTAAGGGCCAGAAGCAAAGAGGGCCCCAGATGTGATACCTGTACTGAAATAGAAAGAGCAAAGATACATTAAAAAAGCAAAAGAGGGAAGTGTTTGAAGGACAGGGCATAGATGGAGGAACACAGAACAAAAGTAAAGAAGACAGCAACAGTGTGTGTAATCAATATTACCCGTTTGAGGCTGGAGTTAACAGGGACTGGAGAGTACTATGTAAATTATTAAATTTGTATCTCTTCCATCTCTGTTTAACTCAATGCAGATAGCTAAGCAATAAAACAAACAAAAGCTATAGCTAAGTTAAGTTTATTAATTATGAACATGATTGTTACTGTTTTATATAATACATACTCCACAAGATGTAGACAAGGAAAGTAAAATGAATGGAGCCTCTTTGACAAATGAAGCTACCCCCTGTCATGGGTGAAAAAGGTGGGGGTTTTGCTCTGAAAAAGTGAGAGTCAAAAAATCAGAGAGAATCAAGAGACTCCCAATAAATAAGACCATGAGTGATATTTATAATAACAATGATAACATTTTGGTAATAAAAAATGTAATGTGTTAAAAACTGTATTATCCCTGATTATTCAGTTCATGCCAAAGGCCTAACACAATGCCTGCTAAATGGTAGGTACTCAAATATTTTTGGAATAATTTCACTATGTACAACAATGAAAGTGCCATAATAAATGTACCATTTAAAAAGCCTCAAGAATTCAGAAAGAAAGTAAAAGAAAAGCTCTAAAAGTAACTCAATCCTAAAGACTTTACAAAGAATATTAGATTTCAAATGAAAGTCTTCTCCCAAGTTCTTCTGAAAGTATGTGATGGATAAATTAAAATGTAATTAAGAAACTAATTTATTTTGGATATATCATATCTAATTTCACCAATCTAACATCATTTGAAACATTTAACTCTATTCCTTTCATTTATCATAATACTACTTCTTCTATAGACAATATGGTAGAACAGAGTCCACATTTTAAAATAAAAAAGACAAGAAACAAACCCCAACTATTGGCACTTACCACTTTCTAACCAAAGGCAAAAATACTACCACATGCTGACATAAGAACCAATTTTTATTTATCATGATAATTTTAAATAAGCATTAAGGAGGGATTTCATTTCTGGCCAAGATGGGATTAGATTTACCCTCTTGCCTGAACCAACCAAAGAACTAGATTAAATACGCAAAATAATTTTTAAGGCACAGGACAACAGGCAACAAAAAACAGTGATCCCTGAGAGGCTGGAAACAAATGAGGTGAGCCCTATTTTTATTGCCCTGGCTCACTGCTTTGAGAGAGTTTCAGGGGTCCTGTGCAAGAAGAGAAAATCAGGTTGAGTTCGGTGGACTCATGAATTGAGAAGGAGCAGAGAGCTCAGGAAGATTAAAGGCTAGAGTTTGTAGACATAGCACTGGAGAAGAAAGAATACAGAATAAAAACTCTAGATTCCCCTTGAATCTCAAGGGCTTCCCTCGAGTACTCAGCCTTGTACTGATCAGTGCATGAGTGTGAAAAAACTACCCAAAGCCAAGGAAAGAACCACCAGAAAGGTTTAGGGGGAAGTGTCTGGAGCTCACATAGGGCTGGGAATAGTGCCTCTTCCTACCAGCCAGACTGGAAAATGCCATGATTCCTGTGGCACTGGCTAGAATACCCAGAAGGATGTAATGGGGAATAACTAGCTAGCCCTATAAGCACTTTCTGGACCTCTCTAACAGGGACCCAAAAGGATCAAATTGTTTTCAAGTAACTTAATTATATCCCACAAGAAAGCTCAAGAACATATTTTGGGAATATAAAGATGGAAAAGAACAAAGAGAACTTTTGAGGATGATAGTTTTGTTCACTATCTTGACTGTGGTGATGGCTTCACAGGTGTATACAAACATTAAAACTTACCAAATTGCACACCCTACTTAAATATATGCAGTCTATTCTACATCAGTTATATGTCAAAACAGTTTTAAAATAGTATTAATTGGACTAAATGTTAAGTAGAGTCTTGAATATTTATCAATTTCCATTTATTTCTTTCTTATAGTTTTTTTTTCCTGTAAAATATGTCAATGTTCCGAATTTTTCTAAATGTCTCATTTGGATCAATCTTTGCAAATGTCAGTTTAAGTCTTAAAAATGAAAACTGTTCTACATTTTATAAGTGATTTTAATAACAGAGTTAGAATTCCTATTATAAAATATAAAATATTAATGACCACGAACAAATCTTCATCAAACTTGCTACATGCCTTCTATAACATGTACAAGGGGGCTAGCCAGCAATTCTTCCTGAAACTCTTGTCATATCTTAAAAAATAAGCTACGGGGGGTGGGGGGGAGGGATACTACTTAGGAAAGGATTAAAGGATTAAGGTCTACCAGCAAAATACAATCTACATCTCTCCCTACTGCAGATTCTGGGACCCAGAAAGAAACAGACCATTGGCCAACAGAAGGAAAGCAGTGTTCTGGGTTCTTCCAGGGCTTATGCCCATGACCGTGGGAAATGTGACATTCTAAAAGTATCTTCACCTTTGGCACAGAGGCAATTACATCTAATTCTAAAACAAAACTTCAAATATTTGATAAATCACAATAGGCAGTTCACAATTCAAGGTAAAATCTGATCGTTCTGAAATACGAAATTCAACTAAAAAGACAATAATTAACATACTTCCTTCTGAAAAGTATTCATTCAACAAGTGTTCACTGAAGGCCTACCATATGCTAGGCATTAGTTCATGCAATGGACATAATTTTTTCCCCTCAAGGAGCTTTCAAAGGAAGAAAAGCCTACTTTTATTTTAAAAGCAAGCAAACAAAAACCTGACTGGTGCTTAGGCAACATAAGTGAACCTAATCCAATATTTGACTTTCACAGGTTAATGACTAAAACTTTCACATTTGAGAGATACCCTTCTAAAAACCATTCACGGCTAAGTAATTTTAATTGTTTGTGTACTTTCACAGCAAAATATTCTTTCATCCATTCCCTATCCCTTCCAATTCCACTTGTCCTAGGTTTAGACCCCCATAGTCTCTGGCTTAGGATAGAACAGCCTCCAAATTACAAATTATTTCATCTCTGCACCTCCTTCAAACTATCTCCCATATTATTAACAAAGTTCTTTCTAAAAATATCTGGTGGTATTTCCCTAATCAAAATTTGACTTTATTGTCCATTTTCTTTTTTTCTTTTTAGAGAGCAAGCGAGTGTGTGAGAAAGGGGGGTGGGGCAGAGAGAGAATCTTAAGCAGGCTCCATGCTCAGCGCCTGACACGGGGCTCGACCTCACAACCCACAGATCATGACCTGAGCCAAAATTAAGAGTCAGATGCCCAACCAACTGAGCCACCCAGGCACCCCATTCATTGTCCATTTTCTAAGAATAAAAATTAAATTCTGAAGTGTCACATACCAGATTATTCACAAATATACACCATCTTGTTGCACCTCCAGTCACTTTGTACAATGAACCAATTCAGAGGTATAAAATATTGTTCCTCAGAACCCCAATTTTTCTCAGAGGTCAATGAGTAGGGAAGAATGGAGAGGTTAACTATGTAGAGCACCAGAACCATGCCATTTCTTCAAGAACAGAAATAAAATTTCATTTGAAAAACCTATTGAAGGAGGCAGTTCAGAAGAGAAATACAAATGGCTTTTTAAGCATATTAAAAGATATTCAACGTCACTCATAATGCAAATTATAACAAGATAATGTTTTTTACCAATTAGACTGGCAAAGGTTAAAAACAAAAAAGCTGATAGTATACGATGTGGGAGGATACAGGAGAAGAAGCACTCTCATTCCACAGAAATGAATATGGATGGCTAAAAAGCCTTTGTGGAAGGAAATTTGGTAACATCTATCAAAATTTAAAATGCATGAATCTCCAGACTTAGATTCCAGAGGAGGAATCCATCGTACAAATTACATTCACTGCAACACTGTACCTGGGAGGAAGATATCAAAATCAACCTAAGGGTTTATCAAGGGGGACTTACTTCAAGAAACTGTTTTTCAAGAAACTGTTTTTCATACATCATGCAACACAATGCTACGCAGCTTTTCAGAGAATGATGTAAGGATGTGCTGACATACAGCATGATCTTTACAATGACTGCAAGGTAGAATATGCCACCATTTGCATTTCCAACAACTCTCTGTCAAAAGGGATACACTGATACACAAGTGCATATTTGTGTGTGCACAAGGGAAAAATCTCTAGAAGAACACATAAGAAATTGTTAATAATGTTTGCCTAAGTGAAGGAGGATGTGAGATCAGGGGTGAGAAGAAAGACTTATTTTTCACCATATATTCTTTTGTATTGTTTGTAATTTTTAACATGGGTATGTATTACATTTTCAAAAAAATATTTCACAACCTTTTAAAAAGAGATGGGGGGAAAAGTCCATTTCGGCATCCTCCCTGAAGAAAATTTGAAAACTTCCTTTCTAATCACTTTATTCTTTCTTCCCTAGGTAGACTTTGTACTTAAATAGTGCCAAGGTTTCATTCATGAGATATGAGGACATTCCCCGGTCCATCATCTTTGCTTCATTTCAACCACACTCATCCTTCAAGGCCCACAAGGCTCAAAAATCACACGAAAAGTGACTAAAAATTTAACAGCTATTTTCAAAGTCCATAATCTGCTCACTACACCATTCTGCAACCCTAAGTACAAAGTCAAATGGGAGTCTAATTTGTTCTTCTATTCCCAGCACACTGTAAGCACGCAACAAATGTTTTTTTGAAAGATTAATGAATGCATAGGAGAGGGAAGCAGAGCTCCTTAAAACCTGAATGAACAACCTCATTTTTATACTGGACATCTAGAAACATAGAGGCACAAGACCAATAATAGAGTCATATGATCACTTTTATACAATGCAAAGAAGAACTACAGTGTAAAAGCTTGATGAGGGTGCAACTAGACTTTCCCACCTTTGAAGTAATACTTTACAGTTGCTTTGAAAAAAGAAACTGTGATGTCTTCTACACTGCCACTTAACTGTTTAATGTAAGTGAATTCTTCCCCTACTAGACTTAATGAGCTCTAGGTCTTATATGGTTTTGTTATCTCCCTCAAAGTCTACCACAGTGCTTTCTATGGATACACCGACAGAAACTGTCTTTATTCTTAGTAACACCAACATTCTGGTGGCTCATGACAGACACTCAATAAACATTTACACAAGGACAGAAGGGACTAAGGGGACATTAGATAAAGACAATATTTAATGAAAGAATAATACATTTAGCAAAGCTGAATTTAGTCACCTTGTTTTAAAATGTTTACCTAGCAACTAAGGGACTTAGTTACTACCACCTCTTACATGGTCTATGAATGAAACCATTCGGGTTTTTCTTTTAGTCAATCTTAGAGCCATAGAATATGAAAAGTACTACAAACACAGAGAAATAATTACATATTATCTTAGAGCCTGAAAAAGTGAAATAACTTATTAAAAATATCTCCAACTTAAACTAACACAGAAGTAAAATGTTTGACTCCTAATTCCAAGAAAATAAATCAAAAGCTATTGACTTTTAACCTAGTATTAAAAAAAAAAAACATGAAACAAACTTTTTTCAGAAACTTGATTTCACATTTTCAATATTTGGATACCTGAAAAATGAATACCCTTGAAATTGTAGTGAAGTCTTATAACTGAAATAAGTACATGAGAAAAGCTTCAGGAAAAGAAAAATGGTGCCATTTTATTGAAACAGGTGGCAAGTGATTAGGCTAGTTAAGATTAAAAAAATTATTCAGAACTTTCCAATTTTAACTCTTTTATTGGAAATATGTAGATAAACTAACAGAAGCTCTATTTTTGATTTTTTGTTTTGATTTTGTTTTTTTATAACGCATAGGTTTGCAGCTCTGTCAAAACTTTTCCTTGAACTTTGTATATGCTGAGAAGACTCACAAAATAATAAATACTTGCTATTCAACTATCTACCTCTACCTTCCCCCCACAAAAAAAAGACCTAGGAAGTTTCCAGAGAAAATTTCCCTGGGATGGAATATTAAAAGCAAAAATCTAAACCATTTCACTATATATATATATATATATATATATATATATATATATATATATATATATAACCACACTGTATAACTTACATAACGTTACTTGTCAATTATATTTCAATAAAGCTGAAAAAAGACTACCATTTAAGCAACAGATATAAGTATTATCACAGAGTATCAGAAGGGACAAGCAGAGATCAGGGATTTATGACCAATGAATGCCTGTGATAAATGCTAACTGAATATTGCACACTTCAATATTAAATAATTGCCCAATATAGCATAAATAATTTACTTAAATTGAGTAAAGTAACTAAAGTTCAATTATCAAGTATATTTGCATCTTATAATCCATAATTATACATTAAGTAGCTTTTTAAAAATGTGTATTTTTAATGAAACACTTGCCAAATAAGAGAAAACTTTCATGTATTTCATAACACAAATACATGTGTTAATATAACAATACCTCCTTCTATAAAAGGACAAAAAAACCCAAACTGGTTTTTGTTCAAAATTTTTTAAAAATATGATTTTCTTTTCGCAGGCATGTGCACATGGACATAATAAAAAAAAATTAAAATGCCTGATATGTTATCTAAAATCTAACTTTTCATTGAGTAGAAGGTAAGTCTGAGGAAAGCCATTATGCAAAAATAGTAAACTAAAATGTTCTCAAAATTAAAAAAAATCTTCGGGGTATTTTTTTTTTTAATTTTTTTTAAAAGATTTTATTTATTTATTTATTTGAGAGAGAGAGAAAAACAGCGTGAGAGGGGAGAGGGTCAGAGGGAGAAGCAGGCTCTCTGCTGAGATGGGAGTCCGATATGGGACTCGATCCCAGGACTCTGGGATCATGACGTGAGCCGAAGGCAGTCGCTTAACCAACTGAGCCACCCAGGCACCCATCTTCAGGGCATTTTTAAAACAAAAATACCACATAACTATATTTGGAACAAATAATCTGCCCAATATATTGATATATCTGTTCAAAACAGGATAAAGTAAAGATGTAATCTTATGGGAAACACAATATATATATTTCTTCTTTATACATATATACATATATGAACATACGTATACATGTATATTATATATACCTATATGCATTCCTATTCAAGTATAAGGCAGAAAAAAGCAAAACCAAATCAAAACACCTTTATTAATTCCATATACCAATTACTATGACTTCTTTCATTTTTCACTGAGACAACTAAAATATAACTACCCAAACAAGTTATTTTATCATAAACTTCAAAATACTACAAATCCACTGAGCTCTGCTGGGCTTTTTTGCAAACACATAAAATTCTTCCTTTCTAAATTTCCACTAGTTTCTAATAAGATATCCTATGAGTCAAATTTCACTGAAGAGTTTTAAGTCTCTTTTAAAAATGTGGCCCAACATAAGGTATTTAAAAGGATAAAACCTGGTTTCATATGTATTTTTCCATTATTTCAAAAACTGAATTAATTTCATCTTTTAAAACAAAATTTAGACAATCTTCAGGGCAATTCAGCTAACTTACAGTGTTAGTTGGATCTTCTTGTAAAATTCTATCATATAGTTGTATAGCATCATCATATCTACATAAAAAGAAAAAAACATCAAGAATCATTATTTTAAATTTTAGTGACAAACAGTAAATACAGAAAAAGATTAAACTGGCAGGACTTTAAATGCATTTAAAATTGCAATCCAAGACTCTTCTCATCTTCATGTAACAACAGATATTTGCTACAGTATCATTTTTTACAGAAAAAAATTCATGTATAAAGTATTTATAGAAAAACTTACTTAATATACTGATTCGTGAAGAAAAACAAAAAAAGAGATGAACAAAAAATGCACTGATCAAATCTGGCCTAAATACAAAGGTAAAAACTAGCAACACAAAGAGATACCTTTGTGGTCCTAGGTATACCTAGAAATACAGCCAATAAAGCATAAGAACAAGTTTAATTTTAATTAACAAATTCATAAGGAAATGATCTGTGATTTAATTCTCCTCTTTAATGAATACTTATGATAGCTTTTCTTAGTTGAGCTGGTTCAGTTCAATTCATTAAGCACCTGTTTAATATACACCTGCAATACACTCTCCTGGGTTACAATCTTATAAAGGAAATAGTTAACAAATTTATCAATGAAAAAAATAATCATATATTTCAGCATATGACTAACAAGCCAAAATAAACATTATGTGATAGGGAATCAAGGGGAAGGATACATCAGAAATCACATGAAGAACATCATATACTCTTATATTTGGGAATCTTGTTTAGGGTGTAAGGGAATAACTGATTCTGAAATTCCTTCCTAACAGTATTCATAACCCCAACTCTACTCCAATCAATTTCTCCATTTCTAGGTACAGATCTTTAAAGAAAACAAAGAACAATGTTTAAAAACTTTCACAGCAATGTTTCTAAAACTAGGAACAACAGCTATATCCTTGAGATCTATTCATAAGTTTCCTAAGAGAATTTTTTAATTTTATATTTTTCTCTGAATGATATTCAATATATGAATATTCTGTATCATTACAATGACACATCTTTTAACTAAATGCTGCCCCACAATTTTAGTGCCCATGCTTCTTTGTGATTATGATCATGGTAGTAGGTAAGAATATTTTAACTGTAGCAGAGAACTGAGAAAAATAAAAGCAGACTTAATTTGTAAATGTGTTCATACCATACAAAGGCCAAATAGCATCACTGCACACTAAGTCAATCAGACTTGAGTAGTTCAAATTAAATTAGTTTGGACCTCAAATACATGGTAATATAGGAAGTATGTTAGCCTCAAAAGAGCCTGCAACTAAATGGGGAAACCTAAAATAAAATCATTCAATAGTAATAAAACAAAACAAGTATATAAATAAGGACAAAATAAATGTTATACAGCAAGGGTTCTCACAAGACAGAGTACATGAGAATCCCCTGGGAATCTTTTTCCAACTACATAACCTCTGACAAACACACTGGAAATAACAGAAGACAAGAGGAAACTGTTCATTTCATTAATATAACAATAACCTGAATTTTAGTAGTTTTCTAGTTTTTTGGGTTTTTTATTAGAAAACCTACATTGTTTTTATAGTTGTACAAAAACTATACACATAGTGGCACCTGGGTGGCTCAGTCAGTTAAGCATATGCCTTTGGCTCAGGTCATGATCTCAGGGTCAGGTCAGACTCCCTGCTCAGCAGAGTTTGCTTCTCCTTCTCCCTCTGCCCCTCCCCCCAGCTTATGCGCTCTCTCTCTCTCTCAAATGAATAAAATCTTTAAAAAAAATAAACAACTACACACATAAAATATTAATACCTAGTTTTATATTTAGATATATTTAAGTTTTACTATAATTAAAAAATAGTAAGTTCTGTAAAAACTATGATGGTTAATTTTTCTAACTGAGTGTGATGAATATCAACTTGACTGGCCATATGGTGCCCAGATTAAATATTCCTGGGTATGTCAAAGGATACTGCCAGGTGAGATTAGCATTTGAATCTGTGGGCTCAGTAAAATAGATAGTCTTCCCCAATGTGGATGGACATTACTCAATCCCTTGAGAGCTTGAATAAAACAACTGCAGAGGAAAGAGGTGTTCACCCCTTTTTACTGCCTCACTACTTGAGCTGGGACATCTCATCTCAGCTTCTCCTGCCCTCAGTCTGGAATTTACACCATCGGCTCCCTGGTGCTCAGGCCTTTGGACTTGGACTGAGACTGAACTACATCACCAACTTTCCTGGGTCTCCAAGTTGCAGACAGCAGATTCTAGGACTGCTCAGCCTCCATAATTGCTTCATAATAAATCTCACCCTCTCCCTATGCATCCTTCCTCCCTCCTCTCACCCCTATATATGTACAGCAATATCTTCTTGGCTCTGTTTCTTTAGAGAATCCTAATATACTGAAGGTCCACAAGAATTTACCTTTAGTCAGCAATGTTCTCAAACCTACTTGTCTATTCTCCTGCAGGGCTTCTTTTAAAAGAAAGATCTGGATTACACCCCTAACAAAGTGATCTCAGTGAAGTGGGGAGTAGGCAACTACATATTTTTTTAAAAATGCCACAGATCACTCTAATTCAAAGACACATAGTAGTCACTCTTTAAAAAAAAAAACAAAACAGCAAAACCTTACTGAGTAAAACAATTACATGAGTTTTAATTAAAGAGTAAGGCTTAAAGAATTAGAGTTTAGTAGGTGTCTTAGAAAACTTGACTTAAAAATAAATTATTGTTACCATATCAATTTTTTTGTTTGGTTAGAAGATGGGTAGAGGGATAGTAACTATTAAAATGTGTGCTTTGGAAACTAGTACCTCTCAAATCTTTACAAATTAATTTTAAAAATCATTCATCTTAGCACTGGGTGTTATACGCAACTAATGAACCATTGAACATTACATCAAAAACTAAAGATGTACTATATATTGGCTAATTGAATTTAAATAAACAAAAAACAGAAAAATAAAAAAATCATTCATCTTGGACTCTGGGATGTGTTTGGCTATTTACACGTTTTAAGAATGCTCTAGAAATTTATACTATTTGAAATAAAACAAAAAGTGATATTAGAGTAGAACACTGATTCAGGAACAATCCTTTGTAGATTGCTTCCTTCTGTCCTTTGATTCAAAATTACTTTCTGCTAACCTAAAATAATACTATTTTATTTATTTTTCTTTATCTATGCCCTTCACTTGTTTACAGAGACAATCCAATGAGATTAAACTGTATATATTCACAAACACATAAGCTAAGGAATAAAGGGATTAGAAAAATTATATCAATACATTCTGCTTACTAAAAGCTACTATAACCGACGTACAAGTTAACTCTGTCTTACCTAAAACACCAAATTAAAACACTGATGAAAGAAACAGAAAATCAAAAGATATCCATGCTCATGGATTGGAAAAATACTGGTAAAATTTTCATACTACCTAAAGTAATGTAATGATTCTGTGTAATCTCTATCAAAATTCCAATGGCAGGGGCGCCTGGGTGGCTCAGATGGTTAAGCGTCTGCCTTCAGCTCAGGTCATGATCCCAGGGTCCTGGGATCGAGTCCCCCATCGGGCTCCCTGCTAGGCGGGGAGCCTGCTTCTCCCTCTGCCTCTGCCTCTCTCTCTCTCTGACTCTCATGAATAAATAAATAAAACATTTTTTAAAAAATATTAAAAAAAATTCCAATGGCATTTCCCACAGAACTAGAATAATCCCAAAATTTGCACAGAACCACAAAAAGACCCTGAATATCCAAAGCCATCCTGAGCAATAAGAACAAAGCTGCAGACATCATACTTCCTGATTTCAAACTATATCAAAGGTATAGGAATCAAAACATTACGGTATTGGCATAACAACATAAATTAAAATAACACATAAATTAATGTAACAACGAAATCCAGAAACAAACCCACACATACATGGCCAACTGATTTACAAAACAGAAGCTAAAAATACACAATGGGAGGATAGTTTCTTCAATAAATGGTGTTGGGAAAACTGGACAGCCACATGCAAAAAAATAAAACTGCACCACTACCTTTACACCACACATAAAAATCAACTCAAAATAGATTAAAGACATCAACATTAAGACCTGAAATAGTAAAACTCCTAGAAGAAAACCTAAGCAGTAAGATCTCCAATGTCAGTCTCGGTGATGATTTTTTAGATTTGACACCAAAAGCAAAAGCCAACAAGAGCAAAAGTAAAGAAGTGGGACTACATTAAACTCAAAAGCTTCTGTACAACTAGGAAAACATTCAACAAAATGAAAAGACAACCAAGACAGACATACAGATGGCAAACAGGTACATGAAAAGGTGTTCAACATCACTAATCAACAGGGAAATGAAAATCAAAACCACAATGAGCTACTACCTCACACATATTAGAATGGCTATTATCAAAAAGACAAGACATAACAAGTGTTGGCAAAGATGCAGAGAAAAGGAAACCCTTGTCCACTGTTGATGGGAATGTAAATTGGCATAGACACCATGAAAAATAGTATGGAGGTCCCTTAAAAAATTCAAAATAGAACTACCATTTGATCCAGCAATTCCACTTCTGGGTATTTAACCAAAGGAAACAAAATCACTATCTTGAACAGATATTTCCAACCTCATGTTCACTGCAGCATTATTTGCAATAACCAATACATGGAAACAACCTAAATGCCCACTGACAGATGAGCGGATAAAGAAGTCTGACATAATGGAATATTATTCAGCCATAAAAGAGAAAGAAATTCTTTCATTTATGACAACTTGGATGGACCTTGAGAGCATATGCTAAATGTAACAGTCAAACAGAGAAAGACAAATACTACATGATTTCACTTACATGTGGAATCAAAAAGAACACAAACTCACAGAGAACAGATTAGTGGCTGCCAGAGGTGGGCAGTAGGGGTGGGCAAAATAGGTAACAGTGCTCAAAAGGTACAACTCTCCAGTTATAAAATAAGTCCTGGGAATATAATGTACAGCATAGTCACTACAGTTAACAATAAATACTGTGTTGTGTAAGTGAAAGTTGCTAAGAGAGTAAATCTTAAAAGTTCTCATAAGAAAAAAAATTATGACAATGTATGGTGATGGATATTAACTAAACTTACTGTGGTAATCATTTCACAATATACACAAATATCAGATCATGATGTCATACACCTGAAACTAGTACAATGTCAATTACATCTCATTAAAAAAATAAATAACTTCAATACCTTGAATACCTGAAAGGGTACTACACATATGTCATTACTAATGCCCAAAACAACCCTGATAAATTGGTAGTATTCTCATTTTGCAGAGGAATAAGGCTAAAAGGCTTTAATAAGTTATATAATGTGCCAGATAAACAATGAATAAATCCTAGAAACAGGATATAAAACCAATCCTTACTCCAAAACACAATCCCATTTCACTAGGCCAGAGATGGTAAAGGAATTGCACTCCTGTGTCAAATCCTATTTATTGGGAGTAACTGGCAAGATTTATGCTGAAAAGAACTCTGATACTATTCTGAAGCTCAGTAGCAAAAGATCTTGCACAATTAACAATGTTGTCATGGAGGTAGGAGGACCTATATCTAGACCCCATGTTTGCCATTTTAAAATGGGATCATACTGTTTTTAAGATTCAGTTACCTTTCCATGGCTTCAAATCTCATGCCAGTTAGTCTCTTGACTCTGTGACTGCCAGGGAACTGTCTTCTCAACTCCTGCAGACAAAACTGAAAAAGTAATCAGTAAAAAAGACTTACAGAGTAGTAATTACATTACATACACTAAATGGCTACAAGGAATGGCCTATATAGTCTTCAATGTATCTTCTTAAATCATTTCATTAGTTATTCTAACAACATGAAGTGAAATTAACTGGTAATGAATAATGGGGTAAAAGAAGAACTCTGAAATTACAATGGGAGCAACAATCAGTTCTCAGAACCTGATTATACTCTTAACTGGGAAAATAAGCAGGTCATGGGATACACTAATAACTCTTCAGATACTGCCATATTACTCCTCCTTCACAATTGCTTCCATAAGGTGTTAGGCCCAACTTAAACGTTTATAACAACTTCCTGGCTTTTAGTTTCTATTATCTAGGCATTCTCTTGATAAAAATTAAGCTCTTTGACAGTAATTCCAGGTCCTGCAAATATTATAACACTATTTGCCCTGTTAATACATGCCCTCATGTATTAACCAATCATTTTGTCAGTACACATACCATGACTTGGGGTCATAAAACACAGACACCGAATCTGGAGAGTACCAATCTCCTTTGGGAGATATCCATAATTCACCCATCAACTTCAATAAATAAATAATCAAGTAGTTTGAGCACCAACTATGTTCTCAGTAACATATGAGGATTTTAAGAGTCTTGGAAGCACTAGAAATATTAAGGATTATAAAAATGGTCCATTCTAGTGCCCCAAAGCATAAGTGACCAAAAAAATACCTTTTCACTATAGTAATAAAGTAAGTTATAACATGATCTGGAAGTATAGCTTTCAAATATGTGGCTAAAAATCTGCCACACTAAGAAATATATTCAAGTTAGTCAAAACTGAAGATGACGTTCGCTTATTTCTTTGACACCACACAAAACTCATACTGTTTGGTCAATTAAGCTGTGTAGGAATTCTGAACATTAAAAAAAATACTGTGTTACAAAAAAAGCTACCATTTAATTTGATCTCCTGCTTTGGTTATCAACATTATCTAATTTGATTCTCCTACTTAATCAAATGGCATTTGGCTACTTAAAAAACAACTCAATATTTCCCTTAAGATGTAAGCTGCCACCCCTGTAAATATTTAAAAGACTATTTCAGGGTTCACTTGGTTAAGTGTCCAACTCTTAATTTCAGCTCAGGTCATGATCTCGCGGTCATGGAATCGAGCCCCAAGTTGGGCTCTGCACTGAGCATAGAGCCTGCTTGAGATTCTCTCTCTCCCTCGCCCCCTGACTCTCCCCCCTTAAATAGATAGATAGATGATAGATAGATAGATAGATAGATAGATAGATAGATAGATAGATAGATAGATAAATAGACTCTCTCATAGGTTCCAAAGGTAATCTAAAAGGTTTTACGGAATATTTCTTTTTACTACTAGCAGCTCCACTGAAATTAGATGTATAGCCAACATAACATAATTAATTACCTTGGAAAAAAACAATGCTATTTCAGCTATGCATATATTCTCTGGTATTTCTACTTTCTGTTTGCATGTACTTTCTTTGTGGCTTGAATGAGAAAGCAGCATAAAGTAGTACTTAAGAACTCAGGGCTATAAAACAATAGAACAAAAAAGCCAAAACCTCCATTTCTTGATTTATGAAATAAGTATAATGATAGTGTCAAGCAAAAATCAAATTAAGAAATAACTGTAAAGATTAAATAAAGTATGATATAAAGCATTTAGCACAGTGCCCATCACAAGTGTTCAAAAATATAGCTATTATCATTCTTTTATTTTAAAAGCAGTATTAGTATTTTAAGTCATATTCTATACATGTTAGGATTTTCTAATAATTTAAGAGATACATTTATAACATTGCAAAAGAGTATTTAACATTATGCATAGATCTTCCACTTACAATAGGGTTACATCCCAATAAATCCATGGTAAGTTCAAAATACTGAAAGTCAAAAATGCATTTAATACACCTAATCTACTGAACAGCATAGCTTAGCCTAGCATGCCTTACACATGCTCAGAACACTTACTTTAGCCTATAGTTGGGCAAAATCATCTAACACAAAGCCTATTTTATAATAAAGTATCGACTATTTCATGTAATTTACTAAATACTGTACTGAAAGTGAAAAACAGAATGGTTGTATGGGTATAGAATGGTAATAAGTTTATCAGTTGTTTACCCTTGTGATCACATGGCTGACTGGGAGGTATATCCCACTGCCACTGCCCAGCATCATGAGAAAGTATCATACCACCTACCATTAGCCTGGGAAAAGATCAAAATTCAAAGTATAGTTTCTACCGAATGTGTAATACTTTCACACCATCATAAAGTTGAAAAATCATAAGTCAAATCATTGTAAGTCAGTGACTCTGTTATAAAAGTCATCCAACAACCCAAAAGATAAACTTGTTTTAAACTATATGCTTATTTTAAACTCTATAATAACATAATTTACCTCTTAACTAGATAACCTTCACCAACTAATTTAACCTCTTCAGTAAAACTGGAATACTAAGTACTTCCCAAGATTATTAAAAAGATTTAAGAACATTCCCTGTCCCAAAGCACCTAATTAGTCTCTCCTATTCTTAAGAGAAGCATTGAAAACGACCTATAAAAGCATTCAAATACAAGCCATGTACTAAGTTTTAGCTACTTATAATTCATGTAGCAAATTTAAAATAAAATAAAATATAATTAGTTTAAATACTTACCAATGCCAAGTCATCTCGACCATAGTCTAGGGCTGCAATCATCACTTGCTCATATATGATCCAAACTAGACACAGAGAGAGAAAAAAAATGAATTTAATGTAAAAATCTCCCAAAAGAAATTATTCTTCTTGTTTCTGATATCTTAGAGAACATTACTTGTAACTGAAAATTGATTTATTACATATCTAGAATTAAGAAAGCATCCTTATGTGCTTTCAGTGATGTAAAATATTTTAATATCTTATAAGCTTAAAAAAATCTACTATTATTTAATACCTTTGCTCTTCTAAAAAATTCTTTATGAAATACATTTTGACCAGACCAGGACTATAGCCCTGTGAGCTTTAAAAGAAAAATATCTATTTGATTGCTTCACTACAACCAGAAATTAGAAATCCTTCTCAAAATAATGCATCATTAGACATCCTGAGAAGTTTTTTAAAAAAGGGACAAATCATAGATTGATATAAACAGCAGGAAAAACATAACAAAAAGATGCTTTAAAAAAAAAAAACTAAACTAAAAACCAAAACAGAACACAAGCCAAACATGAATAAAGAACTTACTATCATCTCCAAGCTTAGAAGCATATTCATTAATTAATTCCTCTCCAACTTCCACAATTTGCTCACTGTTTCGTGAGTTTTCTTCTCTCCATTTTCTCATTTTATCTCGCATTTCTGAAAAAATAAAGTTTGTTATTACATATATATTTGATCAGTATCAAAAAATTGATAAGGAAGTTGAAATCAACTTCTCAGGTAGAGAAAATCAAGTCACACTAATATAAGTCTATGGTATGTCAAAACTCATAAAGCAGAAAATCAATTTAACAAGAGCAACAGATCCTTTGAAAGATTAAAGACCTTACAACTGATGTTATGACTATAAAAGTAATGAATGGCATTGGTCCTCTATAAAGATCCTCTAACTCTTTAAGCAAGTATGGATCTTCACTTTTTTGAAGTTATAGACAACTCTCAGAAATTGATAAAAACTAGAGATAATTTTCCCAGAAAAAAAAAAACACATAAAATTATACATATAAATCTCAAAAATCCAAAGTACTCCTGAAGCTCCTACTCACTCAAGAATGTAAAATTTCATAATCAGGGGATCATATTAGGCAATCAGCACTGAAAGGACAGTCATCACAAAACTTCCTTAATAACATTACAAAAGTAGATATAATGTATAAAGATACACAACCATGCAAGAAAATAAACAGCAACAGATTCAGAACAAAGGAAATCTTTCGATTATATATACAATAATAAGAAAAATGTAAAGTAAGGTAAAAAGCACTAGCAAACAAGTCACAAGAACCACTTTGCATATTATAAAACAAGAGGAAACAGGAATTTTAATGAACAGCATATTGACAACAGCAGGAATAACGAGGAAAAAGAAAGTACCTAATCCAGTAAACAAAAGATCTTTTTCATATAGTTACGGTAGAATGAAATGTCCAATTCGCCAATCACATACATGCTTTCTTACTCCTACCTCTGAAAATCTAACATACTTATTCATCTGAAGTACCAACTTCTTCCTTCTACAGACACAGATATAGAATAGATTTAAACAGTTAAATTGTTGAACACATGAGTTAAATAAACAATATGCTAGGCCCCTAGAGAAAAAGTATAAAAGAAGCACAATGGATTTTCACACAGATTTTCACACTTTCATATGCATTATCTGAATCCCTATAGCTCAAAGTCTAAAACAAACAAACAAACAAACAAAACAAAAATCCAAGACAAAAACAGATCCTAAATGGTCTGAGAAAATGAAATTAACACAGTTAATTCCTTCTACTGACAACTAGAAATCAGCTTGACTCTCACTCCACAGAGGAAATAACCTGAACTGAATCTTACAAGGTTGAAGAAGAAATGGACAAAAAAAAAAAAAAAAGTCATTTATACCCCACAGGTTAAGGGCTCAGTCCCACAAAACTGCCCCCACTTTAGACAGCAATCACAAGTCAGGGCCACCAGTATTTCGGACCAACTGTCTATAAAGTCTGGGGTTCGGGGCGCCTGGGTGGCTCAGTTGGTTAAGCATCTGCCTTTGGCTCAGGTCATGATCTCAGGGTCCTGGGATCAAGCTCTGCATCAGGCTCTCTGCTCAGCAGTGAGTCGGCTTCTCCCTCTCCCTCTGCCTCTGTGATCTTTCTCTCTCAAATAAATAAATAAAATCTTAAAAAAAAAAAAAAGTCTGGGGTTCTCACAACCACCTCCTTAGGTTTGCAAGAATGCCTCAAGGAACTCAGATAAGTGCTTCACTTATTATTATGGGTTTATTATAAAAAATACAACTCAGGAACAGCCAAATGGAAGAGCTACATAGGGCAAAGGTGGGGGGGGCGGGAGGGAAGGGAAGCAGAGGAACTTCCAAGTTCTCTCTAAGCGAGTCACCATCCCAGTACCTTGATGTGCTTACCAACCCGGAAGCTCTCCAAACACCATAGCTTAAGGGGGTTTATGGGGATTTCACTCCACCTGCATGATTGATCTCCAGATGATCTCCCCTCCCAGGAAGTCAAGGAATGAGACTAAAATTCCAACCTTTTAATCTTGCCCAGGTCTTTTGGATGACCAGCCCCCAACCGGAAGCAACCAGCCTCCAATCATCTCATTAGCAGACAAAAAGATACTCTTACAGTTCTAGAAACTCCAAAGATCTTAAGATGCTCTTGTGTCAGAAACCCAGAAAAAAAGACTAAATATAACAAAAACTGTTCCTATCGATCCTATCATTCAGAAAATTTCAAGGGTTTAGGAGCTCCGTGACAGAAACTAGGGACAAAAAAACAAATACACACCCCTAATCACATCACAACATATGTTATCTTCAGATCCACAGCATGGGTTCTCAAAACTCATTCAAACTCTATCTCCCCTATACCATGGTTCACTTACAGTCTTAAATCCATGTTCAATTTCAACCTGCAGATTATTTTATTTTATCTGAAAGATTTATTTACGGGCACCTGGGTGGCTCAGTTGGTTAAGTGACTGCCTTCAGCTCAGGTCATGATCCTGGAGTCCCAGCCAGGATCGAGTCCGGCATCAGGCTCCCTGCTCAGTGGGAAGCCTGCTTCTCCCTCTGTTCCTACCCCCTCTTGTGCACTCTCTCTCTCTCTCTCTCTCTCTCTCTCAAATAAATAAAATCTTTTAAAAAAAAGATTTATTTATTTATTTGAGAGAGGGAGACAGCATTTAGAGGAGAGGAGCAGAGGGAGATGGAGAGAGAAACCCAAGCGGACTCTGCACTGAGCACAGAGGCTGACCCGAGGCTTGATCTCACGACCCTGAGATCATAACCTGAGCCAAAACCAAGAGTCAGATGCTTAACCAACTGGGCCACCCAGGTGTCCCAACTTCACAGATTATTTTAAAAGACGAGTAAATGCCTTGGGAATATAAATTATTTAGTGTTTTACAGATCTTATCCATAACACTGCACCCTTTGCTCATATGCTGAACCCAAATTAGGCTAGCATTCAAGGCGCCAACCTAGCTCTTACCTTGAAAAAATTACCTTCACAAAACATATACATATCCATAAGTATGTATCTTTAGCTTAGAAGTGAAATCTCAGGGTATGTTCCATGAGATCTGGGATCCTGCCTGTCTTGTTTAGCACTGTATCCTCAGGAACTGGTACAGTGCCTAGTGCAAAGTACTCCAGATATGTATTTAATTAACATGTTATTTAGTATATAGGCTAATAGTTAAAGCTAGGTGTGAATGAGATCACCCACAGAAGGCATTTAACCTTTTAATTTTAGACTCTTTGAATCTGATGAGACCTTTGAACCCTCTTTTCCCAGAAAGATGTACATGTTTACATACATTCAATTTTACATACAATTTCAGGGAATTCAAAGACCACATAAAACTTACCCCTCCATCAGTCAGGATTCTATTGATCTCAGGTTTAATAACCACCAATAATAGATTAAGTAGAGTGCTAAGAAAAGGACCATTAGGGGACACTAAAAATCAAGGAGCGAATGGATATAGAAAACTCACAAAGGAAAGGTCTGAAAAGTAAGAGGAGACCCATAATGTTATTATGAAACCAAGTAAAGAATGTTTCATGGAGTGATCCACAACAACAAACATAATATGGGGTAAAAAAAAACACATTCATTAGAACTGGCATTAGGTTTCCCTAGAAACCTTACTGGAATGAGAGGGCATGGAAACCAAATTATGTTGTTTGAAGGACTGAATAAAGAGAAAGTAGAGACAGTAAGTATTTTTATAATTATTTTTCCAACAAATATTCATTTAGTGCCTATTTCAAGCCAGGCATTGTGCTAGACATCCTACCCATATCCTGGCCAAATATCCTATTTTTGAGAAACTTGGCTATACCCTTCTTACAACTCTCTTTCCCACCTCCAAACTCCTAAGTAGTAACTCCTCTAACAAACATTAATTTTCAACTGGTTGAATAAGTAAACCATATATTCTATTTTTTCCATAGAGCCCAAAAGATTAGAAGTGTTAGATTTACTATATGGGTCTTTTATAAACGTGATAAATTTTCCTATCACAAGAATTATAGTACTTTTTTGAATAAGCCATTTCCACAACCTTAATTCATGATGCTGTTCAATGGAATTCTTAAGGACACAGGTCCAACTGACATGCCCTCCCCCAAAAAAATCTAAACAAAAAACTATCTCTAAGAGTCCTCTATCACCTTCTAAAATCCTAAAAATTTGTTACTATAAGTCTTTGAAAGAAAAATCTAGATCACTCTTTAAAAGTCCCCTAAAATAGGACTCTGATTCTGGAAAGGTCTGAAACCTTCATTTTACAAATAAGGAAACTATATCCTATCAGTAAAGTGAGCTGCCTAAGTCTACCTAAGATACTACAGAAATTTTTCCAATACTAGAAAAATGGCTTATAGCCTTTTGTGACAATTTGTTAATGTTTATTATTAATGCCATTAACAATTCACTTAGTCAACAAATAATGACTGAGCAACTTCAAAATGTCTAGCACAAGACCAAGATACGACTGGTCCCTCCCTCCATTCTAGGAGACAGAAGTTTAAAACTTAACAAATTGGGTAAGTACTTCAATAGTATGAGGACACAGAGTTAAGGGCCAGGAGTACATTTCATTGCTTTTGTTGTTGTCTTTTTCTTTTTAAAAAAATTTTAGTGGAGGGCTAGGGCAAGGTGGTCAAGGAAGGCTCTCTGAAGTTTGTGACCTTTGAGGGAAATTCTGATAAACAGAATATATAAAGGTAGCAAGAATAGGGCAAGAAAGGAAAAACACTCCTAGTGGAAGAAATAGCATCTGTCCAGCCCTAAGACAAAGAGGAGTAGAACACACTTAGGGAATTAACAAAAGCCAGCATAGCCAGCTCATAAGAGTAAGGGAGAAATAGTTAAGATAAAGCTGGAGACATGGGCAGGATCATCTTTTTTATAAAGCACTTAATAGTTTAAAAGCACTTTAACATGCTCCCTTTTGTTCAATCATACTTGTGAAATAGCTAATATTTATTATTCTAAATCCACTCCTCCTTAGAATACCCACAGGATAAGGTCCAAGTTACCTAGTTAAGTCACCTTGTCTGCTGGTAGGTATGATAGTTACACATCTACTTGTTCCTACCATCTAAGAAACCTATATTGAACACAACTTCAAAGTAACACTTTCTAAAAAGCATGAAATATTTTAAACATTTTTTAAAAAGCATTAAAAGTAACAGCCACATATCTACCATCTGGCTTAAAAATATATCCTGACACAAGCCTTTTAAAACTATGTATTTCAAAGGTCTGTCCTCTCCATTAGACTGTGAACTCCCTAAAAGTAAGGACTGTGTTACTTAATTTAATATGCCCAGGATCTAGCACAAAGCATTTAATACTTTCAATATAATGAATTCCCCAAATGCAGGTAGAAATACTGTTCACAGTGAGCTAGAGGCCACAAAACCAATGATAAATTATTGAATTCAGTTCAAGTATAAAGGAATTTTACCTTTTCCCATACATGTTTGCAATTTTGTAATACTGGATAGATACACTCACCATTAAATGGTCAATATAACTTTCAGTCCACATGTTATTAGGTCATCATTTAAATATCTGAAGAAGGAATTCACTAAACAAATAAGCTGTTAAAGTCTACTGTTAAATGATGAGAACAGAAATTTCAATTACACAACTTTCATGCCTTAGAGAAACTCGAGGCTCTTCTCTTAACCATGCTTCCCACTAGTCTTTAAGAGAACAGTCTCTTACAGAACTGGTTCAAAGTTTGGCCGCTTCCAGATTTAAACAACACACTCCACCTTAGATTAACGTAGGATGGGAAAAGAAGTCCATCACACTTATGCATATGCCCAAGATAACCAGTTATTTTCCCTTTCAGAAAAGGAATTACTGGCAGGAAGTGAGAAGAAAGTTGTGTTGTCTAAGTGTGTTTTGAGGGGGAGTGGGGCAGCGAGTATTGAAGAGAATTCAGAGACCCAGTTTTGCAGACAGAACGAAATGTAAAGTGGCACGTAGAAAAATCAGATTTGTTCATGGGTCTTTCACAGACCTTTACTGCAAAGAGTTGTAACCTTTACACAGCACTTAATAAAAGGCCTTATAGACCCTGTGTTTCTTGGCTGCAGGGAAGCTTCAGCAGGCAACTATCCCGCCTCCTCCGCGCCGCCCAGCAGCCACATGAAATGTTTGACAGCCCTCCCGCCTTATAATGGAAGCTACCCTGGGCCACTGTACCGGCTCAGAGGTACGTGGGTCAGTCTGTCGATAAGCACAAGCGGTGGGGAACACCGCAGACTCCAGTCGGAGGCCGGGCCAAGGAAGGGGTCAGCCTCAACCACCACCTTAGCCACCACCTTATTTCGGTCCGTCCAGAGAGAGCTCCAGTGCAGAAGACAGACCGGAGAATTCACGCCTCCACGGGCAGCAGTTACTGCCGAACCGCTTCCCAGGGCTTTTGGTCTTTACGCACCCGCCCCGCCCGCAGTTACCTTCCCAAGTGACATCGTAAAGCTCTGAGACCTTCGCCATCTTCTCAGAACCTGGAGGCAGGGAATGAGAGGGCGGGGAGACACTGTCACGTGACCTGAGACTGGGCGGTGGCGAATTACGACACAATTTTTCATTGATCGAAAGAGCGGAGGGGGCGGGAATCGCTGCGCACGTGCACACGGCCCTGCGGAGGGGCTGTTGGGGAAAGGGGCGGGGCCAGCTGGGCCGCGAGAGGCGTTCGGGCACCTTGAGGACGCCGTGGCTAAGCGCTGGAAGGTGCAGTCGGCTTGCTTTGAGGTGACTTTTTACCAGGAATTTTTTTTTTTTTTTAGCAAATGCAGTTTTGTTTTGTTTTGTTTTTTTAATATGCACCACTCTCGGTTTCTCTTTTATTCTATATAGGTGTATTTATTCTCTTCCCACTCCCTAATAGTACCTTGTTCTCGTTATGCACTGCTGCAACGTAACGTTCTGCTCCAATCCTTTATTTGCCCTTAACTTTCCTCCTTCCTTAATAGGGTTTGCTTTCCATTTTCTTTTGAATGTTCGAGTAAACTGATACACTCCAAAAACTTTGTAAAATCTGTTTGAGGGACTAAGCGGGATTCTGCCTTTGCACATTATGTTAGTGTGGCCGAGGACTTCTTAATGTTCACCTGAATGTCTTCTTGCCAACCTGGATCAGTCTGCCACTCTAGATTTGAAAACTCGTAAGACCAGCCCATATGTAAGTCCTTATAAATAAATGAAATAATAAATGTACGAATGAGACCATCCCAGACCCTGCACTTCGCTCCTCCTCTGTAACCTCACGGGGGAACCTCCTTCCTCAACCTTTCCCACCAAGCTAATTGCTTTCAGGAACCGTTAGACCCAATCTACTAGACCTAGGGAGAAATGTCTGGAGTAGAAGAAATTTAAGTTCATACGCATATATTTAGTATTTAAAACAATGGAAACGTAAAATTGTAAAGGAAGAATATGTAAAGTGAGGAAAGAAAGCTAAAAATCCCTACATTACAGCCATAGCTAAAGGACAGTGAAGAAGAGGCAATCAAGGTAGGAGAAGGGAGAAAAGAGAGTCACATCCCACAAAGCAAGGGAGTAGAACTAAAAGAAAAAAAAAGGAACTATCAATAGCATCTGCCACAGAGAAGTTCTGTAAGGACAGAAAAGACTATTGAACTTAAAAACTTGGTGTAGATTCTGAATGAGGTTCATTCTCTCCAAACTTAACACACCTTGTAGAGACCCTTCATTCAAAAAAATTAAAAACCTTCCACTCAGAAATTCACAAATCCTAATGCTTCAGTAAAACAATGGAATGAATAAGAACTCTGTCAGACAGATTTGAATCCAGGCTCCACTATTTAGTAGATGGTTGACTTTCAGAATGTGTATCTCTGAGTGTCAGAGTTGCTCTTTTAGAAAAAAAGAAGCTAGTTATATCTATATAAAAAGAAAAATATCTACTTTGAGTTGTTATCAATATTAAAAGAGATACTGCATGATGTTCCCATGGAGGTACCAGTCCTTTGGCTATCAATACTGCTTATATGCCGATGACTCCCAAAATCTCCCCTAAGACCCAATTCTGCTTTCTTGACATATTCATTTAGATAACTAATATGCATCTCTAAGTTAACATACCCCAAACAGAACTCTGGATTCCTGCCACCACACCCCGCAACTTGGCCTTCCCCATTGCAGTTGATTAAACTATCCACCTAGTTGCACAAACTAAAATCCTAGGAAGTATTGTTGATTCCCCACCCCCTATGTGCAGTCTGTCAGCAAATTCTGTATTGTACTTCCAAAACTTTCCCCAAATCTATTTGCATCTCCACTGCTACTACTTCGGTCTAAGCCACAACCGTCTCTCACCTGACTGTAATAGCCTCTTAACTGTGTTAGTTTCATTCTTGCTATGTAAAATCTATTTTCTATACAGCAGCCCTACCGTCTTAAAAAATAAATAAATAAAAATCAGACTACAAAAGTCCTTTGCCCATGGCTCTCAAATGACTCCCCCAGGCAATAAAAATATACTCTAAACACTTCACCACAGTTTACAGGGCTCTACTCAGTGTGGCTCTCTCCTACATCCCTTACCTCATCTACCATTCTTTCTTCACTAGACCCCAGCCATTCTGGCCTACTTCCTATTCCTCAAACATTCCAAACTCCTATCTGCCTTGGGTGGCGTTTGCCTCTTATCCCTTCTCCTGGAATGTTCCTTTCCATATCTTTAAGTGGCTGTCTTCTTTTTGTCTTTTATATCTGTTTTATTTAAAACTACTGTCTACTTATAGGGAGGCCTTTCTTGAATATCCAATAACAAGCGGCTCCTAGTTAATGCCTATTACATCATTATGACACTTACCAGTTTAATTTTTTTTGTTTACTTATTTTCTGTATTTTTTCATTGTTATATACATTCCTTGAGAGTGTGGACTTTGTCATTCTAACCTTGGAACATCCAACCTAGGAAAACACCTGGCATATAATAAATATTTATTGAATGAGTGAATTAGATACTCAAAAAATAACACCTTGTATTGGTGATTATTAGGATAATATTTCATAGTAGTGCACACCTGAACTCTACTCCTTGATTATGGGTAGGATGTTCTCTTTTTATATCTAAGATTTTCCTAAAAATTATAAACCTAGTGAGTTTGGGACCATACCAATTCATTTTACATCTCCCAGCCCCTTACCACAGTTTGTGGCATATGTATTTGTGACGTACATCTACAAATTAATATTTGTACTAAATTGTTTATGCCTAATATTTTGTTGGATTTTTTGAGAGGGTGAAAGCCCAACGAGTTGCGTCTTTTTTTTTTTTAAAGATTTTATTTATTTATTTGAGAGAGAGAATGAGATAGAGAGAGAGCATAAGAGGGGAGAGGGTCAGAGGGAGAAGCAAACTCCCCGCCGAGCAGGGAGCCCGATGTGGGACTCGATCCCGGGACTCCAGGATCATGACCTGAGCCGAAGGCAGTCGCCCAATCAACTGAGCCACCCAGGCGCCCCGAGTTGCGTCTTAAATACTTAAATGGATATTATCAGTTACAGCTAATTAAGGGAGTAAATATTCTCTAGTCGTTTCAACTAAATGCCCTTGTAACTAGCTGCTAGTGTCTCTCAGGCAGTAAACCATATGATAGTATGTTAAAGGAGGTCATTTTCAGAATTTCTGAGCTGGAAACTAGAATGATTTCATTTTTGACTTAGAAGGTATTTCTGAATCATTAAAACTATATTTTTCAAACTTTTTTTTGCCTGCAACCCATATGAAGGAATACATTTTACATCACACAATATGCATACATATATATAAAAGTGAAACCAAAAAACTAGCCTTGCAATGTGGTTTATCCTCTTTATTTTCTATTCAAATTGATTCAATTTCATTTTTTTTATAAAAACCCTGGTTGCAACACATTAATGGGGTAATGTGCATACTTTGAAAAACTAATGGACTTTGTATATGTTTCCTAATCTGAGGCCTTGTAGTAAAATGGTTTGCTCAAGTTCTTGCCACTAGTCGGTAACAAAGATGGGAAATACATATGAAAGAGACAAGCTGTTTCAATCATAGGTAAAAGATGAAATATTTACAGGGAAAATATATTCAAGGGAAATTTTTTTACCAATAGTAATCTCTGAAGTGGGGAATGTCACTGTGTGTTTACATATTGTAACACTGCAGATGTCCAATGAAACTTGCCCTCCTCAGGCGAGGAAAGAACTGGTATGTCAGTGACAAAATTCTTTATTCTTTAACATTTTATAATATAATTATAAGTGTAAATAAAAAATAGATGTCTTCTATAGATAAAACCATAACCCCGAGAACATAAACATCAATCATACTTTCTATAAATCTACTTTTATGAAATATTTTCAAAATTTTATCTCTCACCCTCTCACTACTTTGAAAAAGAAATTTTCATTCATGTTTGTTAAAAATATTTAATCCAGTTTCTCTGATTGAACACTGCCTGGTATTGGTGACAAATATCAAGGAAATATCCAAGCAGCCAAATATTAGATTATGCCATGTTAGACACTATTTCATTTAATGATCTCAGTAAAGCAATGAAAAAAGCATATGAATGTGGTCTATAACATGCTTTTTTTATGTGACGCTATCTTATGATTTTCATTTTTTTTACAAGCTTATGTTTGAATAGTTAAAATGATAATACATCAGAATGAACTAGAGTCAGAAAGGAATAACTTTGAATAAGCCTACATTATCTTTGAGGTGGGATAAGCTTTATTTATCAAGCCATATTGGCCTACAAAGCCCTTTGGAGTGCTTCTTTTGTATGGTCAAAGTTTACTTCAATTAATATCTTCAGACATTATGAAAGACTAAAGCAACTTTTTAGATGTAATAAAACTTATGGCATTTATAAAATGGACATCGTTTAACAAGACAGCATAATACCATTTGAATTGATTTTTCAATATCCAATATCGTCATCATTATTTAGAATCTACTGTTTGCTATGTTCTATCTTAATCATACTGAGTTAAAATATTCCACATTATATAGCACAGTTTATAACCTCTATTTACTGTGACAATTATCCGTGAAAGTAAATTGGTCTCACTACAAGTCTCATATAAAATTTACTATAGTCTTTAAATCATGTTGTTGTTTCTAATTAGTGAATCATAGCCATAAATCCCTTTGCATTTAAGGGAAAATATTACTTATTTCATCTTCATTCCATGTCAATAGATTTTCACTGTGACACATTCACATTTGGAAGGAAGTTTTCCTTAGAGTTTTATTTACCAAAAGCCAGATTAACATGGAGTTGTTTTAGGAACCTTCCTGAACATTTTTTATTACATTTTTAAAAGATTATGTAATTTAGTATGCCCCACCCTCCAAACACAAGAGCCTATAACCCCTTTGCTGGCACAACTGTAGTGTTTAGGCACTTCTTTTTCCAACTTTACCATCATTTGCAATATATGTTTTAAAATGTGCCAGCAGTTCATTTCACATCCAATTATATTATTTTAGAAAGCAAAAGAGAGTCTCTGGGAAACATTTCCAGTGACATCACTTTGGTCCTTTCACAGTAGAATTCACAAACTGATAATTACCCCTCTGTGCCATAGTTGTAACAGTGAAAAGGAAAGTACATCCAGAAAGAGTACACCCAAAATTTCTCCCACATGAGCAATAGATTATAGCTGTTTCTTTTTAAGATTTATAACCATACTTAAAAGTCCACTTTTTCAAATGATATTTATTTAATTTCCCCCAAGTGCATATTCTGTTCTCATACACAAATACGTCTGTGTATATGTAGCAGTCTTTGTGCAAAAATGTGGTTTTGTAAATATCTTTTTTGTGTACCAAACATTCAGGAGTCTCTATGAACTCTTATAGTGACCTAATGATTTCTGGAGCCAATCTAGACCCCATTTTCTACAGTAGAACTATAACTGAATTCTTTATTTGAAAAATGTTCAAAAGGTATTTATTCACAATAAATAAATTGCATTATGGGTAAGCTCACACACAAATATACTGAATATTGGGGCACCTTGGTGGCTCAGTCAGTTAAGCATCTACCTTCAGCTCAGGCTGTGATCTCAGGGTCCTGGGATGGAGCCCCACATCTAGCCCTGTGTAGGGCTCCCTGCTCCATAAAATTTCCTGGCAGGAAGTCTCTTTCTCCCTGTCCCTCTGCCTTCTCCCCAACCCTGCTCATGCACTTTATCTCTCTCACAAATAAATAAAATCTTTAAAAAAACATATACTGAATATTAACTTAGACATTTTTTCTAAGTACATGTTATTCTGTTACAAATATAATTTTCATTTTTCTGCAGTCTCTCTTCTGTGATTTGTTAGCATCACTCTAGCCGCAAGTGGCTTATTAAGTTGTTCATTCAGACCTGTAGTTCTGATGTATCTTTTTTGTTTGTTTGTTTCCTTTGCCATCAGGCTGCAAGTTCATTTCCTTTACTGGTTATCTTTTTCTTTCTATGGTCATGCTAACCACTCTTTGCTAGAATTCATTTAAATGCCAATAGCAACACTGGACACAAAGTGTCCATCTTACCTTTCAGGTCATAAATCATATCCTTTTTTTGCACATAGGAAGGCGTACTTAGTCAACCCCATGGATTTGCTTGGGAAAAAGACCAGTTTCCCAGCAGAATTCCACTAAGAAAACTGCCTACCCCCTAAATCCATTCTACCAACCTCATCCATCTCTACCTCAGACCTGCAGAAACACCACAATCTCAAATTTTTTTTAAAGGTATGTAACATATTTTTTTTTTAAGATTTTATTTATTTATTTGACAGAGAGACACAGCGAGAGAGGGAACACAAGCAGGGGGAGCAGAAGAGGGAGAAGCAGGCTTCCTGCGCAGCAGGGAGCCTGACATGGGGCTTGATCCCAGGACCCTAGGATCACAACCTGAGCCGAAGGCAGACGCTTAACGACTGAGCCACCCAGGTGCCCCTGTAACCTAATTTTTTAAATTTTAGTTAAAATTCTTTTTTTTAAGATGTTATTTATTTGAAAGAGGGCATGAGCGGGATAAGGGGCAAAGGGAGAAGCAGACTCCCCACTGAGCAGGGAGCCCAACGCGGGGCTCAATCCCAGGACCCTGAGATCATGACCTGAGCCAAAGACAGATACTTAACCAGCTGAACCACCCAGGCACCTCTAAAATTATTTTTTTAATTGAAGTATAATTAGCATATATTAGTTTCAGATGTACAATACAGTGATTCAACAATTCTATACATTACTCAGTGCTCATCATAAGCAGTGTATTCTTAATCCCCTTTATCTCTTTCACCCATCGCCCTACCCACCTCCTCTCTGGTAGTTATCCATTTGTTTATTCTCTGTATTTAAGAATCTTTTTGTTTGTTTCCTTTTTTCTTTGTTTCTTAGATTCCACATATGGGTGAACTCACATGGCATTTGTTTTTTCTATGTCTTATTTCACTTAGCATTATATCCTCTAGGCCCATCTATGTTGTTGTGAATGGCAAGATCTCATTCTTTTTTATGGCTTAGTAATATTCATTGTGCATATATACCACATCTTCTTTATCCATTCGGCTATGGATGGACACTTGGGTTGCTTCCATACTTTGGCTATTGTAAATAATGCTGCAGTAAACATAGGGGTGCATATATCCTTTTGAATTAGTGTTTTTGCTGTCTTTGGGTTAAAAAGACATATGGTTAATTATATAATATTTTTGAGGAACCTCTATACTGTTTTCTACAGTGGCTGCACCAATTTACATTTCCACCAACAGTGTACAAGGGTTCCTTTTTCTTCACATTCTCTCCAATACGTGTTATTTCTTGTCTTTTTGAGTTTAACCATTCTGACAGGTGTAAGGTCTCATCGTGGTTCTTTATCTTAAAACTGTGAGTTAAGGAACAATATAAGTGTGCTTCAAAAGCTGCCACTCAGTTCATATTACTGCCACCTCACTAGAAATTTTTTGAGCAATAAAATATTTTAACTTCCTTCTGCCATTATGTTTCCATTACAGATTCTTTTGCATCTTTTAATAATGGGCTTGGGCATTTCTGTGGGTGGGGTGGGAACCACAATAGTCAGAGGGGAATGATTTCAGTTGATGTAGTTTTTCTAGCAATAGCAAGATTATGGAATATTAAAAATAACCTCAATCTAATCTTGAGAAAACATCACAGACAAACCCAGATTGAGAGCCATCCTATGAGAACTGACCAGTTCTGACCAGTACTCATCAGAGAGTGGCAGTGACATTGTATATTGCTCTTCTAAGCCTTTAGACAAATGCTTAGTCTTAGATGCCCATTGAAAGATTCTGGTGTCATATATGTAGTGGAATTAAGTGTACAGATTTAACAGTTATAAAAGAGTCCCCAAAGTAGTTTGTATTAATTACAAACTGTACAGACCATGTCATAGAGGGCATGGAGTTTCATTACATTCCGAGGTAACAGCAATGGATTATTTGCCAACATACATGTACATTGCTCCCTTCTGCGGAACTTGCTGGGTTTTAACCTAAAGTTGCTCATTCTAGCAATGTAATTAAGCAATCTGAGCAAGTTATTTTAACTTCATTGAATCATAGTTTCCTTCTATGTCAAATAAGCATATTAATACTTGCTGATTATAACAAGGATTATAGGTAATAAACACAGAAGTTCTCACACAGAGTCTGGCATGTGGTATAATAATACTCAGTATTATATACCAGTTATTGAGTATTTACTGTATACTTGGCACTTCACAAATTGCTCTTTGTAGATTATTTCAAACAACAACCCCACTTTACAGATCAAGGAACAGTTCAGAGAGGTTGAATAACTTTCCCAAACACAATGATATACTCCTTCACAGAGCAGGATCTTAGTAAAAAATAGCTTTGCCATGTTGGTACTCTGGGAAGGGAAAGCTTTCAGACCATGATGTGTATTTTATGCCTGTGGAAGAAAAGAGCCTCCGAAGCTGGATTGGACAGAAAGAGCTTCATGCCGTGATTTAGATCGGACAAGGTATTAGCCAGTTCAATGAGAAAAGCCCCTGAGCAAAGATTGCCGCTTAGAGGAGTCCTACATTGGGTAGAAATGGCCAGGCCCTAGAACCCCCACATGTTCAATCATTGTGTGGGGGCTGCCTGGAAGAGCATGGCCCCAGCTCAGAAGGTGAGATGAGTTTTGAAGCCTTTAAGAGCTGGAAGCTGTCAGCTGATTTGCACTCCTTGCAGTTGAATAGCAAGTTGTTTTTTTTTTTTAAGATTTTATTTATTTATTTGACAGAAAGACACAGCGAGAAAAGGAACACAAGCAGGGGGAGTGGGAGAGGGAGAAGCAGGCTTCCTGCTGAGCAGGGAGCCCCATGCGGGGCTTGATTCCAGGACCCTGGGATCATGACCTGAGCCGAAGGCAGACACTTAACACCTGAGCCACCCTGGTGCCCCGCAAGTTCTTTCTTGAAGGGAGAGTCTAATAGAGCACCTCGCGAGCTGCCACAGTAGCATTGTTTTTATTATTCCATTCTGAGTGTAATCTTCCATTTTTGTTGAGAAGTAGGTCTCCTGAAATACTAACTAGACTGCAAAGCTATTTAACATAGCTATTAGACATATGGAAATTTTATTTCAACTCCACAAAATGTCTTCTAGCATATGATTAATAGTTCAACAGTGCTTACTTTGCATTGAAGAAAAGACATGGTAGATTATAGATAGCCCACGGAGACTTGAAAATTTGCTTATTTTTTTATGAGACACTAATCAGGAATTATTCATTCTTTTCTTGTGAAGGGAATTAATGCTACTACCATTGATAAATTACCTAGGATTTCATATTTCTTTCTTTTTTCAGTCAGATTCCAAATACATACAAGTAATTTAGAATTTTTAAACATCTTTCTAAGAATAACAGCGTGTAACTCTGAAAAACAGCAGCATTTCTAAAATCCTATAACTCAAGATCTCCATGAAGTACTAGAAAATGCCAAAGATCCTGCACTCACAATGCCCCTTGATAATTCACTGGACAGCTGCCATACTATCATTGATGATTGCTTGTTAATAAACTTAAGCAAGGCCAAATTTTGTTAATACTTTCCCCCTAAAACAGAAAATTGATTACAGGTCTGAAATATGAATGGTGCATAAATCCAAAGACCCTCACTGTCAAACTGTACTTCTCCCTACTGAATGCCAAGGCAGTCCTAGTTAGCATTTTTTGTGCTGCACAGATGCCCTTCTAGAAAGATATTACAGGTGCTCCATATGCTGGGCTGCCAGAATGAAATAATGAAAGTAGTACCTAATGGGAGAAGGCAGAGTGCTTCCCAGACTCAAACAAATAGCAAAGTTATTGAAGGATTGCACCTTTTAAAGAAACTTGCAACAAAAGAGTATTGGTGAACAAACAAAACTTTGGCAGTTATTTTCAGGGAACAGTTATACGGGACACAGAAGCCATGAATCTCAATGCACAAATTCAGGTGCGCAAGAACAAAATTTGCATTTTTATAAAACTCAATTTCTATTTGAGGTACCTTCTTGGAGGAAGACAAAAATTTAATCTCAGGTTGGAATTTGCCCCCACCTTGCTGCCTTCTCCTTTTTCAAAACTACCCTGACTTGTGTGAAAGTGATGTTTAGAATATTGAACAAACCATAGGGCAAGGTCCCTGACTGTGTTAGTAGCCTTTATGATTCTCACGTTCTAGTTAACACACCCTGTATGGTCTCTCCCATATTGAATAGGGGTGACCTGTGTTATCAATAAGATATTTCAGAAATGATGAAGTGCAACTTTTGAGGCTGTCATAAAAGATACTGTGTCTTCTGCCTTGCTCTCTCTTAGATCACTCATTCTGGGGAAAAAAGCTCCCATGTCATGAAGACAATCATGCAGCTTTACAGAGAGATCCAGGTAGTGAGGAACTGAGGTGTCCTGCAACTTGCAAGCCATGTGAATGATACATCTTAGATTGTTCCTCCATCCCCAGACGAGACTTCAGACCCAGCTGACATTTTGACTGCAAACTCATGAGATATGTTTAGCCAGAACAGCTCAGCTAAGCTGTTCCCAAATTCCTGACCCTCAGAAACTGTGTGAGATAACAAATGTTTGTTATTGCTTTAAGCTGCCAGTTTTATACAACAATAGATAACTAATATACCAAAAAAATCAGAAAGGAGGCAGACACTGGCAAGTACCTAGATACCTTGAAAAGGTACTTTCCTCACAAAGCCAATATACTTGTATCTCTTTTCTAGAGAGATCTTTGCCTGACTTCCCCCAGTCAGGGTTAGGTGCCCTGCTCATATGCTCCAGTATTCACTCTGCCTAAAAGCACTTATCCCACTGTATTATAATCATTATATATCATCATTTGTGTCTATCACTAGACTCTAAGCTCCATTCAGCATCTGTGTTGATGTTGATTTGTCCCCAGAGACTCAATAATTATTTGTGGAAAGGCAGAAGCTCCATTACATCAATGTTCATTGATTTGGGGCTTTATAAACCAGTAAAATTTCTAGGAAAAAGGTAAAGGAGTCAATATAAGTTACCAACTTTTTATTTTGCTAGGTGAGGACATTAAAAGCAATCACTACAATTTAGCTTCACATGATTTCATCTTAAAATTGCTACTTTAACACCAAAGGAGTTATAGGATTCAATAAGAACAGTCCCTGAAAAGGAGTAAATTTAACTTCTTTACCAGAGACCAGTGATAGCTCCTACCTGAATTGACACCACATGGCAGACACATTTGAGAACTGCTGAAAACTTCTTAAATCCCTTCCTACTCTCAGATAATTTGAAATGGTAACTCTATACCTATTTCCAAAGCGGGAAATTCTAGATTTTTTTTTTAAAGAAACATTCCCAAATAGTTATCCCTTGGTTTCTTATTCTTATTTTCTGTGCCCTTAAAGGAAAAAAAAGTCACTGAACATCTTGGCGCATGATTCACAGCTGGGACTTAACTATCCTCTTCAAAATTTTTTACTCTTTCCCAGTAAATCCCTGAAGGAGTGAACATATTAGAAAGTAAGAACTACTGTAATTTTGTTTGTCTTTAAAACATGTATGGGGAAGGGTTGCTCCAGTCTGATCTAAGAAGAAAAATAAAATTATAGTTGAAGTATCGCATGACGCAAAACATTTCTGGCAAATTTATGTTGAATATAGCTCTTGTCTCATAAATTCAACTAAATTCATTTTGATTAAGTTTTACACTAAAGCAACACAAATGTATTATTAGTGTTTCATTTTACAAATCACAAAATTTCTTGACAAAACAGTGGATATGTAAAGAGCATTTTCATTAGGACTGGAACAGAAGGTACTTATCTCTGCAAATAGGGGTGGTATCGACAAATGGCAAAGACAATAGCGAAAACACAGAAGCCCTGTTTCTATTTTAAATGTCACTTATTTTGAGAACCCATGGGATAAATTACAGCAGCCTTTGGGAAAGCACAGACATTAAAATTAGGAGATGGAAAAGATGAAATCAGTGATGATGTAATCTAGACCCGTGATGACACAGGAGACTCCCTTAAAGATTCCGCCTTCATGCTGTGTCTGTTGTAATGCTTCAGGCAAGGAGAGATTTCTGAATCTGAGTTGTGCTTTCACAAATCTGTTTTCTTCTTATTGTTATTTTGCTTTGTATTGTAACTTCCTTGCTGACCTGAGGAAGAAAAAGAAAAGAGGCCTTAATATTCTGATTTTAGTACATTTTTTTCTTATAGTAGGACACCAAATAGAATACTGAAAGTAAAAGCATGTTATTTTTTATTATAAAACAATTTCACAAGTAAATTTCACAGCTAAAGTCTGGACTCTCAATAAAATAGAGCAAACAATTTCCATATGCAGGAATAAAAATTAGAAATCTCATGAATTATAGATCTCTATACATTGTTAACTCTCAAGATGAATTATGCTTTTTTTACATTGTCTTTTTTGCTACATCAGAATTCTTTGAAAATAAGAGTAATACATTTAACTCTGGTTTGAAATACACAACATGTGTAATCTGACTTATGAAAAGTAATCTATTTTAATGTATGGTTGTCCCAAATATGATACCACTTAATATATTAATTTAAGGAACAACTGAGTAGCCAGAAATGGTATTTATGATTATTATTAATCTAGCCCAATTCAGCATGAGTATAGGGCATAAGAGGTCACACTTAAACTATATATTTTTTAAAATGTAAGCTGGTCTTGCACGTTTTCATTTAATTCGTGAATAGCTAACAACACCTTTAACCATTAATCTTGAACAAAAGTTTTCCCATTCTAAAAATGCTAGGAAATGAAAAACAAAATGATGTTGATATCATTTTTTAAGACATGTTAATGATAAAAGTTAAGTATTTTTAAACTACCAGGAGCTAAATTTGGTTTATTACTTAAAAAACGGTTATAATTGGCAGCATAATATCGCTAAGTAGATACTTTAGTGTCAACACAAATGAGATTATCAACCTGAGCTGCATGCTAAGCACAATTAAGTGAAAAACCAAAGTTCAACTAGAGTACACTGGTCTGATTCTGAGAGTTCTTCTCTACAGTTTCAGATTACAATCACTTTAGAGCAATTACATGAGTTAACTTAGACAATTTTTTTTTAGTTAGAAAAGATAAATACTTTTTTTTAATTTGAGGGGATGATAGGTACATATTACTCAAAGTATAAAAACTCTTTCTATTGAAAAACTCAGATAGCGGAGCTTCTGAAATATGTCTTTGAATTACCAGTGGACAAACCTATGAGGAGACTGTTGTTTCTGAAGCAATTGTCACTAAGGGATAGACACTCAAATGAAATTGTAGGCGCATAAATAGTGATCTAAATAAATACATGACACAAATATACAGACATGCCATTCTCACAGTTACTGCTAAAAACAAACTCAATTAAATTGTTTTTTTTTCAATTGCAGTTAATATTCTTTGGAATCCTAAAATTTTGACTTGATTTTTGACTTTACCAATTGTTTATAATATGACCTAGCATACGTCCTTGACTATCTCATTTGACAGAAGATAATAATACCTACCTCAGAGGGTTATTAAGAAGATGAAATGTGAAAATGGCTGTGAAAGCATAGCACAATACCTGACACATGAATAAAATTAAACTTTAAGGGGTTAAAAGTAATCACTGTAATGAAGTCATCATTTCATGGACTAGTTCTGTTTTCTTTTCCATTCATCATTCAGCTCTAGTACAGGATGATCTAGCAAACTGTGTAATATTTCCTTGGTGATAGTTAAATAGAAGCCTGATGTAGATTTGAAAATAATATCTTGGAAGAAGCAAAGATAATTTCTATTTGTTACATTTTTATCCACATTTACAAATCCATCTACTTTAGATTTGTAAAATCAGCAGGCAGTTGTCTTGAATTTTCAGCCAGATATCCAGGAAGCCCAAATGGTTTCTTAAGTTTATAAAATAAGCAACTGCCTACTCTAAACTAACCTGTCTATGAAGATGTGGAATGTGATGAGATTATAATCATACCTGTTCTCACATCTCTTCCCATACATAACCTAAAACTAAACCTCTTTAACCCATAAAAAAACACTAATGATAAACCCTGCTAACAAAAAGTTTTTTTCTTCTGTTTCTTCTCTGAAATTTCTCCTAATGTCCTTAGGAAAAAAGCCAAGATATAAGTGTCATTTAACATAATTTTATTTTTTTCAGCTTTAAGAGGAAATGAAAGTTATGAAGAAAGGAACATATGTGATATTTTAATGGGGGCTAACATAATGCTAGTTCAGATACCTTGTGTGTTAGAATCTGATGTATTTCTTCCAGCCCATCACTCATCCCAACCCCATTACTTAATACTTCTCTACATAGATATAAAATAGATGAGGATGCAAGAATTGGCTTCATATGGTTGAAAATATAAATGTAATTTTTAATCCTGTAATAAAAAGGAAAGCAACAGTAGCATAAACAAAAACTTCTGGAAAACTTTTCCTGTGACACAGGGTCTACTCTCATACCATTAACAGCCATAATGAAAATCTTCAAGTAACAACTCACATCACCAGGGAATCATATTGGCCTTAAAATATTGGTCAATTGTGGGAATGGCTCTGGGATGAAAAATAAAACTAAGAAGTTTCCCATAACTTCCCTGATTTAGAATTTTAATGCATGCATGTGAAAAAAATTCACGAACAGGAGGAAAGACATACATTCTTCTTTATACTTTCCACATTTCACCACTTCATATGGGATACCTGTCAGTCACTCCAGTATGTTGGAAGTTTCTATTTTGTTTGGAGGAACTGGGTTAGGAATGGAAAGAGACCTTGTGAGTCCTCATCACATTAGCTGAAAAGGTAAAGCAAGTGTGTTAGTCAATTGGCTTGTTTGTCAGTCTCCTCTCTCCTCCCACAATCCCTGCCAGTGAGTATCAGGTCACATGACAGCTCCCCCAAACACAGCCCCCAGCTGATTGGATCAATTGTGGGTACTTGACTCAAGCTGAGCTAATCAGATTCATCTTCCAAGCATTTGGAATTGGAATTTAGAAATTCTACTTGACAACTTTGGACCATTTGGGAGAGGACATAAAGCTGACTCTGGAGTGACCATGTTTGGACTTGCATAAATGAAACCCAGAAATCTCCATAGAGAAAGAAAATATTGATTCAGGCACATAAAAAGATGAAGAAATGAGAGTCCCTTTGGCCCTGGAGGGAGAGAATAGAGAGAATGAAATTAACTGCCTTGGATCTTGATGGCATTTTGTTTCCTTGTTCCAGTCTCTCAAAAAACCTGTCCTGAGTTTTTTAAATAGTGCTTTATCCTTTAAATGAATTTCCCATCATTAGCTAGTTTGAGTGAGTCTCTATTCCTTACAACCAATGACTAAGGTAGGAAGTAAGCCTAGTCTTACTTGAAAACAAAGTTTTGCAGATATATTCTTAAAGAGTTACTATTAATTAACTTAGTAGAGTGTGTATGACAGTTTGGAACTTTCTGTTTTTAAAAAGTTAGTACATATGTAAGTGTAAAGATGCCAAACAAAGGCATAAATTTCATAAATCAAGGCATTAACATAATGTGAAAATAAGATAAATATTATTTGATCATACTAAAAAAACTATTATAAATGGAGTCCAGCTTTACATTTAAAAGTTCTTTTGTAATATTTAAAGTTTACATATAAATAAAATATATGTCTTGACTGTTTCCAGTCTCATTTACCCTTTGTTATACTCTTAGGTGTTCCTTCTTATATTAATTAGATTTTTATTTTCATCAAATATATGTACACAGTTTTTATTAAGGCAAATTTCACTGAAAGAATTATGATAATGCCAATCTTCCTCTCCCAAACCAAACACTGAATTCTTCTAAATATACATTTCCCCTGCTATTTCTACATTTCTAAATAATATAGTTTACTGCTGTCTCAGTATATCAGTGTTATATCTGCCAATGCTTTTTTTCTGCTTTGCCCATCCTTTTTGTATAGGGTTTACTTTATCAAACACCCAAATACATTTGCCATCATAGATGCCGTCAAGTAGGATAGAGCAATTCTTCCTTCCTTCTCTACAACGTTTCATTTTTTCCTGGAATTAGTAACTACTTAAAGTTTTCATGTGCCAGTTTTTATTATTCATTTGTCTAAATTTACTGTAGTTTTTTCAATACTGTTTTATGAGGGCTCAATTATCAATTTCTTCTTCCTCTGCTTTTATTTCTCTTCTATGCCCTGTTCCAATCTGGACTGTTCTCTACACATTTCAGTTCTGGGGAATTTTCTTGTGTAATTCTTCAGATGATTTCATTTCCTCATTTTCTTGATTGAAAGTTGGATCTTTTGTTGGATTCTCTAAGTTCTTTGCTTTTCATCTCTTGTTTCCCATCTCCTTGATCTTTCTGTTCTATCTGGGAAATGTCTTCAGTATTATCTTCCAGACCTTCTATTAAATTGGTGTTTTTGTCTATCTTATTTTTCATTTCCAAGTCTTCCTTGTTCTCTGTTCTTTTTTTTAATAGCATGTTGTTCTTGTTTTGGCTAGCAATAATCATCTGTTATCTCTCTGAGAATATTCCTTAAAGTATGTTCTCCTTTCAGTGTCTCTTATTTTCTCTGGGTATTTTATTTTCTCTTTATCTTTCTAATGTCTAACTTTCATGTAGAAGACTTTACTCAAATGTCTTGTGATACTTAGCTGTCTGTTTTACACTTAATTATAAGACACTAGAATGCTGTATGGAAGCACTATGTGTTTGTGATGAATAGGGTGCTTTTTTTTTTTTTTTAAATTAGGACCTCTCAGTGTCATTTTCATTAGGTCTTTTCTTTGGGGTCATTTGGTTCTCCAGAGAAGTATTCTCTTATTCTCCCACCTGCGTGGGTATATGTCTCAACACCTGTATTCCAGGACCAGGGTAGAGAAGGGGGCCAGAGTCCCACCAATCAGTACAAAAATTTGGACTTAATCCTTTTGACTTCAGCCCCATTTCCCATCCCATCCCTCACACTGATTAGTGTCCCTGGTCCAAAGCCTTTTGGATATAGTAATTTATCAAGAAGCTAAAACATTTCTATCCTCCAAGGTAGAAGTAGTGAGAAAATAGGGAGGGAATTACTTAGCTTAGGAGTGTGGGGGAGTAGACAGAATTTGAGGAGCTGGCTACTTTCAACCATTTCCCTTGTTTTTAGCACTGAGTTCATTACCAACTTCCCTAGTACATTGTGCTTCAATGTCCTAAACCTTTCCAGGTTTCTGTAGGGCAAATTAGACTAAAAAGAAAAAAGGAAGAAAAGAAAGGCAAAAAGCATGTTTTTTTACAGATATAACTTCCTAATATAGACATCCATGTTGGTAGCTTCCTTTACTGAACACCACTCTCCAACTGCTTTCCATCTCCCAGAGAATTCCATTGAAATTGCTCATCATCTTTATCTCCCTTCATTTTTTGCTATTCTTTTTTGTTCTCTTTTTATTCCTTTACTTACTTTATTGGGACTTCAGGAGAATGGGGAAATAGGGGTATATTTAATCAGAAGTTTTCTCCTCACTTCATGTATATAAATTTAGATTCCCTTCTAAAAGATGTTTCTGCTCATTGCTCTTGCCAGATCCTGAGTTTATCCCCAGGGTAAAATACTTTAGGGATTTCAACATGAAAAAAAAAAAAAAAAAACCTAGCATGAAGAATTTTCCTGAATTTACATAGGGAAATTTCAATGATAATGTTCTATACTTTTCCTTAACAAAAAAGCATGATGTTATCCAATAGGAAAAAGCACACCATAATAGTGGTAGCCACAGTTGGCAGAGTTGTGAGTTTTTAGGCAGTGAACACACTGGCTCAATGAGTGGAATAATGATCCAGTTAATATGATCAAGCTGAGTGATGGAGCTGTAGGGATATCCCCAGAGGAAGAATACCATGTGTTTGCCACTGATCCTATCAGTGTGCTCTGCTCTTTAAACTGCAACTTTAAAAATACAGTACAGATTTTTAGTTCACCATAGTTACTCTTCACCACCAGAAGTCATCTGAACTTTTAAACATGGGCCAAAGCTTCCAAATTACTTTATCAGAGTCTGAGGAAAGTCTGGTTATAAACTATATGCTAAGTAATATCAGATTAGTTAGGAAAAAGCTTAGTCCAGTTTACCAAATAAGCATGTCCTTTCTTAATTTCACCCTGCTTCTGCTGCCATATCATAGATGTAACCATTCTGTGGTCCTTGAGAAAGCATTCTGCAACTGTGGGCTTAGGCCTAAGTCATTCTTCTAGACAAACCCTTACAACTAATGGTGACTTTTTGAGTCTCCCAAATCCTCATACACATAAATTTTCACCTGCTATTTTCTTTTCTAGATGTCACATAATATAGTTAAATAACCACTGAATGAAGAATAAGGGAAGTTTTAGACCCAGCCATATTTTCTGAATTTCCCAGAGTTGTGTGACTCAAACAATATATGAAATGTATATATGAAAATGCCTTATAAATTATAAAGAAATCTGTATAATCCATTCTACCATTTTCAGTTTTTCAGGGAACACTGAGTGATAATTCTGTTTAAGGAATGAACATTTTAATCTTTGTAATAAAAAAAATTTCAGTGGATTAATTTGATGGACCTAACTTTTTAATTAAGATATTATGATTTCAGAAAAGAAAAATACCATAAGACCTTCTCCAAGTTATACATTTTTCTTGTAACTAACTATAGTGTTCATTATAGGCTGAATTCTGCCCCCTCCCAAATTTATATTTTGAAGCTCAACCTCCAGTATCTCAGAATGTGACTTTATTTGGAGATAGGACCTTTAAAGAGGTAATTAAATTAAAATGGATTTGTCAGGGTGGACTCTAAGCCAGTATGACTGGTGTCCTTACAAGAATGGGAGGTTAGGGGGCGCCTGGGTGGCTCAGTCAGTTAGGCGACTGCCTGCAGCTCAGGTCATGGTCCCAGGGTCCTGGGATCGAGCCCTGCATCGGGCTCCCCAGTCGGTGGGAAGCCTGCTTCTACCTCTCCCACTCCCCCTGCTTGTGTTCCCTCTCTCGCTGTCTCTCTCTCTGTCAATTAAATAAATAAAATCTTAAAAAAAAAAAGAATGGGAGGTTAGGACACAGAAGACCATATGCAAACAAGATCACAACGTAAAAGGCAAGGAGAGAGAGCTGAGTAGAAACAACCCTGCAGACACCTTGCTCTTGGACTTATAGCCTCTAGAATTGTGAGAAAATAAATTTCTGTTGTTTAAGCCACCTCGTCTGTGGCATTTTGTTATGTGGGCCCTAGAAAACAAATCCACTGCTTTAGTGTAAAAAAAAATGTCAGTCAGTGGCACATTTTGTCCCAGGATAACATGCATTCTTTCCTAGAAATTTCACTAATATCCAAAAGATTATTTCTTAGAAACAGAAAAATGTTGGTAATTTTATTATTTTAATGTTGTAGTTCACATTATTCCTGATGGTGTTTATTTTAGTTTAAATTTTACTAACAGGTATTGTTTTATACCTTTTGAATAAAACTGCTGTATAGTCAGTCATGCATTCAGTAGCATCATCAGAGGACATGTGTGATTAGCTTTGTTTTTCTGTTTTACCAAATGAAATTTACTAGGGCTAAAAGTCCAAACACAGCTAGTGTGCAAGCTATTCTCCTGGCAAATGTATATGTATAGACTTTATATATATTTACATATAAATGTGTATAAACACACATATATACACATATGTATGTAAGTTACTTGTGTATATATGTACATAAATTTATGTATATACACATATACATATATAGTCAGTAAATTAGAAAGGTCTAGGTGGGAGATACAAACTTAGAAGTCATTATCTGAAAAATAATGTAGTTTCTCATTTATATTTAAGACAACTTGAATTTCTGAAAGTTGTAGCTCTGATATATTAGGTTATTAATATTTGGGTTATTATTTATTGATAAATCAATAAAAATATTTTAAAAGTCTGAATAATTTACTGATATAACCTTACTTGCTCCAATTTATTAATAATAGGAAAGATGACGACTGTATTTTATTTAACCTAAATATAACAAATGTCAAATATTATCTCCCTGAATATTGAAATATAAACTTCCTATATATTATTTGTCCCAGGATATTTAATATACAAGGAGATTATATTTGAGATAAATCATGTAGAGTAAAAAGAATATCATCTTGGCATATCCCTGGCATCCCATAATGGGATGCCCTTAGATTTCTGCTTACTTTTTTCTTGGTTAAGAAAAATAGTAAAGAGACTTGGAATGTCCCATATGAATCTGAATTATTGCTGCCATTTGGAATAGTTTTGCAGGATGCTGGAATTGCTTGGTCTTCAAGCAAGTTCTTTGGACTGAAAGGAGATATTCTAGAATCTAGAAAGTCATTATTTTATTATGTATAAAAGTAAAGTATGTAGAAAAAATAAAAGGTATTAATTTATTTTTTAATAATGAACTCATAAGTCAAAGATAAAATATGAATCTAAGAAAATTAATAGTAATAAATGAACATAAGCTGTTTTCTGTTAACAGTATATATTCTGACTTTCTCTCTTGTTCCTCTTTGTGAGTTTGTGCTTTTTCTAAGACCAACCCCTGCACTTGCTCACTAGATTTCATGCCCTTTTTTCCAATTCAGGCTGTCATTCCAGTAATTCTTCCCTTTCCTGCTTTATCATTATTTCTCTTTCTCATGGATCATAAGCAGTAAAACATGTTGTGGATTTTCATATCAAACTTTTGTATACTCCTTTCCCCAGCTATATCTTATCAGGAACACAGATGACATTCACTATTCTAAATACACTGGTTCATTTTATTTCCTCATCTTACTTGCCTTAAAAGCAACATTTTAAACAGCGATTTCCAGGACACTCTCTTGGTTTTCCTCCTACCCTACTGGCCACTTCTCAAACTCCTTTATTGGATCCTCCATATCTCTTGACCTAGCAACATTAGAATGCCCCAAAACTAAGTCTCTGAACATTTCTGTAATCTCATCCAGATACATAGCTTTAAATGTCATCTATCTGCTGGTGACTTCTAAGTTTGTGTCTCCCCCCTATGTCTCTCCTCTGACTTCAGATTCATATATCTAACTGCCTACTTGACATCCTTAATTGGATATCTAACAAGCATTTCCATACTTAATATGGTTAAAATTGAACTCCTAGTATTCCATTCTTCAATCTCTGTCCAAACCAGTGCCTCCAATAGTTTCCTCTTCCTCAGTAATGGCGACTGTCCTTTCTGGTGTTCAGACCGAAAATCTTGTAGTCTTTCTCTCATACCCCACATCTAATCTGTCAGCAAATACTTTTGGTTTTGCCTTTGAAATATATTCGGAATTTAACCTCTTCTTACCACGTCCATCTCTCACCTGGATTATTGCAACTGCCTTCTTATGTCCCTGCATAACCCCTTGTTCTCTTATAGTCAATATAAAAGCCAGAGTAGACCTTTTAAAAGGTAAATTAGATCCTATCATTTCTTTTTTTTTAATTAAGTTTTTAGTTCTGGCATAGTTAACATACAGTGTTATATTAGTTTCGGGTGTACAATATAGTGATTCATCAATTCTGTGCATTACTCAGTGCCATCATGAGAAGTGTACTCTTTAATATCCTTCACCTGTTTCACCCATTTCCTCACCTCCCTCCCCTCTGGTAACCATCAGTTTGTTCTCTATAGTTAAGATTGTGTTTCTTGGTTTCTTCTGTTTCTTTCTCTCTCTCTCTCTCTCTCTCTGGATTTTTCCTTTGTTCATTTGTTTTGTTTCTTAAATTCTACATGTGAGTGAAATCATATGGTGTTTGTCTTTCTCTGTCTTTCTCTGACTTATTTCACTTAGCATTATACTCTCTAGCTCCATCCATGTTGTTGCAAACGGCAAGATTTCATTATTTTTTATGGCTGAATAATATTCCATTGAATACACACACACACTCACCATATCTTCTTTATCCATTCATCTATTGAAGGACACTTGGGCTGCTTCCATAATTTAGCTATTGTAAGTAATGATGCAATAAACATAGGGGTGCATGTATCTCTTTGAATTAGTGTTTTTGTATTTTGGGGGTAAATATCCAGCAGTGCAATTACTGGGGCATGCAATAGTTCTATTTTTAACTTTTTGAGGAACCCCCCATACTGTTTTCGAGAGTGGCTGCACCAGTTTGCATTCCCACCAACACTACATGAAGGTTCCTTTTTCTCCACATCCTCGCCAACACTTGTCATTTCTTGTAGATCCTATCATTTCTTTACTCTAAAACTTCCAACAGCTTCTATCTTACTCTTAATATAAGGCCTTACAGCAGCCTGCTACTTTAGTAGCTTCCTATTCTTCTTACCTATTAACTCCACCTTGCCTCTGCTCCAGCCCCATTGGCTTTCTTATTCTAGCCTCTTGTTCATGAAACGTGCTAGAAATAGTACACCTCAAAGCTTTTCCCCTTAACTTTCTTTTTGCCTAAAAGACCACTTCCCTGCATCCTCCCACCTTCTCACCAGGTCCCTCTCTACTCCTCAGAATCTCCTCCGCTGCCTAAGTCATTGCATGATTTGTTCTTTCTCTTTCTGGTCTTTGCTCCAGTGTCACCTTAGTGAAAGCTTCCTTGATGACTCTATTTAGAATACTCTAACTCTCCCTCCACCCAACTCTTAGCAATTAGTATACCCCTTTCTGCTCTGATAATCTGTAGCACTTACTATCTCATATGGTGTGCAGTTTGCTTATTTAGTTTTGTTTTCTCTGCCACCCTTCACTAGAATATGAGCCCCACAAAGAGGGATTGTTGTTTTGTTCACTGTTCTATCTCCACAGCCTAGAACAGTTCCTGGAATATAATTTTAATGAACATTTTTAAAATAAATTAATATATACTGATACACTCTTCTTTATTTTTAACTTATTCACAGCTAGATTTTAAATAACCAAAGTCTACTTTTATTTTGATAAATCATAGCCAATTTACTTTGTATTTTTCTATTACCCATAACCTATTCATAGATTTTCTTTCTAATCATAGGATAATAGATTTTTAGAGCTAGAATGGACCTTTTAATGCGAAAAATCGCTTGGCCATCATGGACTATTTATTGAACCTCTTCGGACCTTAGTTTCTTTATCTGTAAATGAATAAGTCAAAGTCAAGTTGCAAATCCAGCTCATCTTTCAAATCAATATTCAATTTGTATATCACAATATTAGGAAGGTTCATTTTTAGATTTTTGTCCAGTATACCAAAAGTCAGTCAGTTTCACTAGGACAATTGAAATCATTTTCCATGAAGGAAAATTTCCTTCCAGTAATTAAAGAGGTATAGAAAAGGAGAATGAGGGAATTCAGGCTGGCTCCTATTTCGTTAGTAAAGTGGGAGGTGGGGTCTTCAACTGAAAATGAGAGAGATAAAAATAAGAATGAGCATTTGGAAAAAATGGAAAAGATTTAGAATGATGACTGTGAACAGTAAGGTAGGAAAATTTACTGAATTACTTTTATTAAATGTATACAAAACATGCAAATGCTTTTTCAGATGAAAAAATCTATTAAAATAGCAACAAGAAATTACAACTGTTCTTTTTAAGAGAAATACAAATAAAAACATTTTTTAAGATTCAAAGAAATGGTACATTTATGTAACTTTAATAATGCTAAATTTTTATTAACTATCTTCAAATTTATAACATACTTTAGATATTAAAAAATAAAGATACTGAGCCTTTAATCTTATGAAGTGTTTCATATGTTTTGATTCTTACAGCTTTGGGAAGAATTGCACTTTCTGGGCCTTGAAAACAATTATAGTTCTTGAAATTCTATTAAAAAATTCATCTGCCTATTCCCAGAATCTAAAATTATGAACATTTAGTTCTTTATTATTCTAATTCTTTCATTTGGTCCTTCATCCAACAGGAAGTTTTTCAGAATCTCCTGCCTGTTGCATACTGTAGGGAATTGTAGGGAATAAACATATATAAATATTGTTTTATGTCTTGTGTTAATAATTTGAGGATTCTTTTCTGGAACTTCACTTCCTTGTGTTCTTAACAAGAGAGAGAAAGGATCCCTTCTTTAATCTTACTCTCAATGTCCACTCACACAGTCTTCAAAGAATACCAAACCTACCCTCTAAATATTTCTGTCAAATGTCTTCTCTTTTCCATGTCCATTACCACTACCAAGTTCATACCCTAGCAATTTCCTGTCACAAGGGCCTCCTAACTGGTTTCTCAATTTTAGTCTTACCTCTCCAGTCACCTCCACAGAGCAATTAGAAACTGCCTTTTAAAAACAGATCTGGTATTTCCCCAATTAAAATCTCCACAAATTCTTTGTATTCCAACAATACTAAACCACTTGAATTTTCTCTCAAAGACAGTATTATCTCATACATCAATTTTTGCTGATATTTTATCTGCAAGTTTACTACATTCACTTAATAGTGACTTTTTTGTAGACTAGGATTTCCTATATTGGAGATAATGTCATCTATGAATAAAAAAAGTTTTACTGCTTACTTTCTGATCTGGATTAATTGTATTTCTTTTTATTGTTTCATTTCACTGGCTGGAATCTCCAGGACAATTTTAGAGTAGTGAAGGGAATAGCCTTGCCTTCCTCCTGATCTTAGAGAGAAAGCATTCAATCTTTTACCATTAAATATGATAGGTAACTCTAGATTTTTGTAACTTTTCTTTATCAGATTGAAGGAGTCCCCTTCTCTTCTTAGTTTGTTGAGCTTTTATCCTAAGTGGATGTTGCATTTTGTCAGATTATTTTTCTATAGCTATTGAAAAGATCATTATATGGTTTTCTTTTTTGGGCTGTTGATATTGTTAATTCTCATATCTTTTATAATGTATATTTTATTTATTTTTTTTAAAGATTTTATTTATTTATTTATTTGAGAGAGAATGAGAGACAGAGAGCACGAGAGGGAAGAGGGTCGGAGGGAGAAGCAGACTCCCTGCTGGGCAGGGAGCCTGATGCGGGACTCGATCCCGGGACTCCAGGACCATGACCTGAGCCGAAGGCAGTCGCTTAACGACTGAGCCACCCAGGCGCCCTTATAATGTATATTTTAAATCTCTAAGAGGAACAATGATAAAGATTTTGATCACAGGGCCCTTTTTTTTTTACCAGACACTTTTTAGAAGTAATGATCTATGGAACATACTGGGAAATACTAATATACAAAATGTATAACATGGACATAATCTTTTTAAATGCCGAGGATTTTTAATGAGGGGTAACCAAGATAATGTAGATAAAGCATTTAGCTTAATGCCGAGCACATAATAAATGCTCAAGACATATTCAAACATTAAAAGCTAATTCATATATTAATTTGAAGCATGAATTCTACATTTATTGTATGCTTACTCTTTCAGTGGCACTCTTAATGGTATTATAAATATGAAAATTAGAATGACTTGTTTAAAACATGATTAAATTACTGTTGGTTTTCTTACTCCACAAGCAAAATGTGTTCTGTCAAAATTCTAAAGAAGAGTTGTTATCACAGCTCAGATTCACCCGATTTTAACGTCACCCTCCAGAGAGTAGCCTGACTAAATTAAAAGGTGTTCCTCAGCACCAACATAACTATTATTTTAAATTATTTCACAGGTTGGAAATAGCTTTTGTGAAATGACTTCCATAAGAAAAGAGGCAAGCATGCCTGTTTTATGAACTAGCCTTGTTCCTGAGGATTACGGAGATAGTTAATCCTTTCATGTTCTCATTTGCCTCATCATACATTTGGAAAAGCTTCAACTGTGTTGGTAATCTTGGAGATCAATATCTGGGCTTTAACTATCACTTCTACCAAAAGAAATGAAAACATTTCTAAAAACTCATGGAAAACAGGGCTATAATTGTTGAACACACGCCTGCATGCACACACACACACACACACACACAAAAGTAAATACAGCTTTACCCTATATTTTACTTTTTGACTTGGAGAATCCCAAATGTATTATTTGCACCAGTGTTATACAACCACAGATAACTTTATTGGTCAACCACAGGCTAAGTTTTCATTTGGCTTGTGTAAAAGGTTTGTTCTTTTCAGTGTGAGAATTCTCAGGAAAGGAGAAGAACCAGACAATTGCAAGTGACACAACAAATATCTCTTTCCTATTACAAGTTTTGCTTTAAAGCTAAGTAACTACATGGCTCTGATGATTTGCTCTCCCTGGGACAATAGTTTCCTGACATTTCAGAACAGCAGCTTATAATAATGCTTACATGTGGGTTTGATATTGCATTTTGTTAAAAGAATCAGTGGGTCTAGACTGGAGTTTATTTTTTAAGTATATGGCAATAATCTATATTCCAAACAGAAGGGCATGTGTGCCTAACTCAAAACAAGAATAATTGAGTACCAGAAAGGAGCCATACTGCCTATGCTATTGGGAGTGGGGGAGTGAATAGTGAAGAGGAGAAAACATGCATCAGGCCTTTGTTCCTTAAGCTCTGGTAATGCATAAATCAAAGATGTCTGCATCGATAAATAGCTATGTACCTGGTATGACTCTGCCTAAAAGTAGTCATAAAGGCCAGTCATAGGCCAGTGTGTTCAGTCATAAAAGCCTTAAAATCAAGAAACCAAGGTTCAAGCCCACCAATGCCACTTACCTTGGATAAATTACTAATTTCTCTGAGTTTCCTCAACTGTAAAATTCTCATCTTGATCTTAACTCATAGTTTTGTGGTAAAAATAAAAGTAACACGCAAAACATTTTATAAACTACAAATAACTATAATATTATAATCTCTTGCTCAAATGTAAAAACTTAGAAATAATTGCTATGGTCATTTTTAAATAACATCAAAGAAATAAAAAGTGGGTGGAGCACCTGGGTGGCTCAGTTGGTTAAGTGTCTGCTCAGATCATGACCCCAGGATCCTGGGATCGTGCCGGCCCAACCCACCTGAGTTGGGCGCCCTGCTCAGCAGGAAGTCTGTTCTCTCTCTCCCTCTCCCTCTGCCCCTCCCTGCTGCTCATGCTCCCTCTCTCTCTCTCAAATAAATAAATAAAATCTTTAAAAAATAAAAAGAAATAAAAACGCCAAATTGGGTGCTTTGTTTCATTTTTTTTTTAAATCCATGGTCTAAATGACTGCAAATCTACCCCTTTGAACTATATATCAATATTTTCTGAGTTATGTAGTTGATGTAATGAATCTATAGTTTCTCACATTGTTGTTTTTCCTTCCTGTGGTTATAAGCACTTATAACCTAGCCCATTGGCATCTGGCCAGTCTCCCCAGGGCTTGAAAATAATTGTTAGTGGCTTGTGATGACTTCAGCTAATGCCTTAAAAAACATAAGAGGAAAGAATTGGAAGTTACAAATTGGAAACTTCTCAGTTGAGAAAATTACCTATTTTCTCATATATTTTAGTGTGGTCTTTGGTCTTTCATCCACTTGTAGCTACTTAGATGAAGTAGATCACAAACGAGTTTTTCATAGAGATTAAAAGTAAGTAATGCTTCAATCTAATCATTAGGTTAGTTGAGAAATTCAATTTTCTCATACCTAATATATTTAATAAACATCTTTATCTTTTATTTTTCTTCATAATTATAGTTTATTTCTTTTGGTTTCTTATTTGAATCCTCAAGAATCTCCTAAGATACATTCAGTACTCTTTAAAAACATTATTCTCTGCTGACATCTTAGCAACAAGTTTTTTGAGTTGCTTTAAATGTTACCTTTCAAGTGCCATTATATTGTATGCCTGATTTCATTTATGAATATAAAATCCATAATTTGGTGTTCATCTGACTTCTAAGTAAATGCTTTTAAAGTTTGCTGTGTTTTTTAAAGTACTGCCAACAGAGCATTTCTGTTGACCTCATGAAGCAATAACCCTTTTCACTGAATTAACTCTTTAAATAGGGTTCTCCTCAATTTACAAAATATTATCTTAAGAAGATCCTTCTCCAGTCTCTTAAAACAGAACTAGTTTTTAATTACCGTGTTGTTATATGCCGGATAAACAAAAAGCCATATTTTCATTGCAGTCATGTGGATTTTAAAATTTAATTAGTGAAATTTAAATGAGAGTACATGGCTTCTATTAATAATTTGGATAACTCATCTAATCAGTGAGATGTTTTTAGATGAATGTTTTTGTTTTTATTATGCCTTATTAAAATGGTTAATGGTTAACTGTAAGACATATGCCAAAGGTTTCATTCACATTAATGACTGTCTCAAGTATGTGGCCACTCTTCTCTCACTCTATGCAAGCTTTTAGTTTTTATTTCCTATTTCATAAACATCAGAATCATAGTCGATTTCACTATTCTCACACTTCTTCTTTCTTATCCATTCTTTCATTCTCTACATAGAAATTATAACATAGAGAAAGGATATTTTACTCCTAACTTTCTCTAAATGAAGTCATTGGTCACAAACATTAACTAATTTAATAAAAACACCACAAAATTATATATAAGGTGCTTTCAGGTATTACACAGACTTAAAAATTTTGAGTAAAAATTAATGTAGCCACTAAATGGCAGAATTGGTACTCTAATCCAGGTCTTCAGACTCAGACCTACAGGAATTCCCTCCTTGACTTCTCAAAAAAACCTTTATTCTTATCACATATGTAATTCATGTTCATTTGTAAACCTTAGAAATTAGAAAGGCAAAAAGAAGAAAAACATCAGCAAATTATAACCACTGTTAACATCATGGTATACACCCTTCTTGCTCTATGCTGCCTGATATGGTAGCCACCAGCCACATATGGTATTTAAAATAAATAAGATTAAAAACTCAGGGGGCGCCTGGGTGGCTCAGTCAGTTAAGCATCTACCTTCTTCGTCTCAGGTCATGATCCTGAGGTGTTGGGGTCCTGGGATCGAGCTCCGTATCAGCTTCCTGCCCAGCCAGGACCCTGCTTCTCCCTCTCCCTCTGTCCTTCCCCACCCCTGCTGCTCTCTCTTGTGCGCACGCACTCTTTATGTCTTTCGCTCAAGTAAATACGTAAAATCTTAAAAAAAAAAAAAAAAAGATAAAAATACAGTTTCTCACTTGCTCAACAGCCAGAAGTGGCTAGGGACTCCTGTGTTAGCAAAGATATGGAACGTTTCCTTCATCATGGAAAATTCATCCAACGGTGCTGTAAATGGAGATTTCTCATGCATGAAGAAATGCATACACACAAATGCATCAAGGTATACATAAATATGTAAATTCATATTTTAAGTATAAATGGGTCATAGTATGTATAATATTTGTAATATGACTTTTTTCATTGAACACATGAACATTTTCCATGTTAATATATGTAATCTACATAATTTTAAAGCATGAATTGTTCATTGTAGCTGTATATAGTAATATATTTAATCAAGCTTTTCTTTTTGTACTTTTAGATGATTAGTATCATTTTAATGTGATATGCAGTGCTACAATGAACATCCCTGTATATGCAACTTTATACTTTTACTGAATTATTTCCTTAGGATGAATCACTAGAAGGTGATTTTTTAGATGGAAAAGGTATGCACAACTTTAAGGAATTTATTATAAAGACTAACTTGACCTCCAGGGGAAAAAAAATGTATCAGTATACATCTTCACTAGTAATGTGAGAACTCACCTGTTACTCCTTACTCTAACAGAGGTGTTAGTTTATTTGCTTTTTAAATTCATGAAGACTCCACTTACCTTATTTTTGGTTCATTGGTCTCTTCTGAAGTTTTATATTTAAGAAGGAGGACGCCAGCTAAATAAATTGCATGGCAAAAGAGTATGAACTAAATCTGGAAAAAATTAAAATGACTTTAAATTATATAATATATATAAAGCCATATGAATTGTATGTCTATATAAATTTTTATAAATTATATAAGTATAAAATATAAATGTAAAGGTATATTATATATATTTATATACATAAATCTTCACACATGTCAACATTTATAATTAGGGATAACTTTCACTTAATACTTTAATAGGCTGTCATTATTTTCTGCAAAACATCTTAATTATGACAAATTTGCCACTACACAGACCATTTTGAAACCACAATAATACATTCCAGGGTGTGTTATGCTGGGAAATTGCCATTCTGGGAAGAATGAAGTCACTTGGCCTTTAGATTGGTGCGTCAGAATATGCTCAAGGAAAGTAATATCTAATGAGAAGGCATGTATTACAATAGCCACTTAGTTGTAATTCATTAAGTTTTAGTTCCAGTAACACCTATTTATTCCATGAGATTTTTAAAAGATTGTGTTCTCTAAATGAAGGATTTCTCTAGTCATTAAATTTATTTTCCTTAAAGCACCAAAACTTAAAATACATACCATAAGCTATAAAACAGACCAGAAACAAAGCTTTTTCCTAATTGTGGTAGAATCTAACTGGTTCCAGTTCACTCGCCTGGTGACTGATGATCTCTGCTCTCTGAGCTCATACATTATCAGATTTTGTGTTTTATACCCATCCTATCACATGACCATAGGCAGTACTACTTCAGTACATTACATTAGTTCAGATTAGCTTGTCAAATGATCTAATCATCACTTGAAAGCCCTGAAGGAATGGAATGTAAGACAGGTAAAGATTATAGAAATAGAAGCTAAGAGCCATAAAGGACAGAGCTCTATAGTAGGAGTGGGGTTATTGGGAGTGGGAGAAGTGAGGACTGGTTTAAAAAAGACAAATTAATTTTTTTTAAGATTTTATTTATTTATTTGAGAGAGAGCACAAGCAGGGGGAGGGGTAGAGGGAGAAGCAGACTCCCCACTGAGCATGGAGCCTGATGCAGGGCTTGATCCCAGGATCCGGGGATCATCACCTGATCCAAAGGCAGACACTTAACTGACTGAGCCACTCAGTGCCCCCAAATTAATGTTTTTACATTAAACTGGCCCATTTTGTGAGATTTTAGGCTTAAAGCACAATAGATTTGTTGACATTTAGTTTGCAAAGTTTTGGGGAGAAAGTGAGATTTGGGGGAGCTTTGATGCAGAAAGGAAAATATATTTGGTAGGAAGTAAGGTATGAAGAGGGAGAACATTCCAAGAATAGAGATTAAAAGGTATGCTTTATAGGCGGCACCTGGCTTGCTTCTGCAGTATAGCACCTGACTGCTCAGTTGGTAGAGCATGTGATTCTTGATTTCACATTGGGTGTAGAGATTACTTAAAAATAAAATATTTTTTTAAAAAGTATGCTTTATACCTTTGGGTTTGCAACATGGTCATTTGAAAAGGAAATGAATATTTATGTAAATAATCTGTTTCCAACTATAACACCAAGGTGGTTAAGGGAAAGAAGTTTTTCATTAAGAAAGGCAAAAGATCTAAATAATATCAATGAAATTATTTAGACCACCTGATATGTTAACTCCTAAGACCAAAGATGAAATTCAACACTTTACCAAATAGAATTGTGTTTTGGAGACTTACATTACAGCTGAATCATTCTTGTTGAGGATTAGAAACTTAATCTCCAGAGTTGTCTTCTGACATATATCAATATCAGTTTTTTAGACAAATTATAAAGGATTACAGAAACTGTAGTTATTGATTCAACATGTATTTTTAAAAGCCTCTATACAATAAATGATTAGTAGCAATCTTACAACGTAGAAGGTATACATTACCTTTCAGGCACAGGTTTAAAATTTATCATTCCTTTGACTTATGGTTTATTTTATTGTTGTTGCTCCACTTGTGCTAATCTATTATCTAAGTATAGCCTATGAAGCAGCCCTGGAATGCTAAGTAATTTTTCCATGGGCACTCAATTAGTGTGATTTCTAGAAGTTCCCACGTTCATGTGATGTACTTTTAAGTAAGCAGTCTCTCAGAGGGAAAAAGTCATAGCAACATGCAATTGAGAATAATTGGAATATGATTTTGTGTTCTTATAATGATGCCATAAGTATAAGATGAGGACATTAACATTGATTCAGAACACAAGAAGGGTATACTGTCCCTCCCAATAATAAATCATTTAGAGAAACTTTTAGTTTATAAAAGTTTATTGCTTGAGAACAATATAAATTCTCCTCTCAAGCTCTTTTATAAAAATTAAGTTTCCAGTGTGCCTCTTAAAGTTTATTTGGGTAGATAAACATTACTTGTAATTGAAAATTCTACAATTCCATAATTTTATTTAAATATATTTCTAAGAAACTACCATTACAGATACTTTTGTTCCTTTAAAAGGAATTAGAAGTAATTGAGAAAAATTTAATTCTAGTTTACCAATTTTGGACTGGCAGTAAATTTCTTCATGATACTGAGTAATTCAAATAGACACCAAGAATGAAAATGCCAATACTTCATGTGTTTTGGGGGTGGAGGGATTAGAAAAGGGATAACCTTAAAGAAAGTCTTCAGAGAGGAGATATGAGGCCTAAACAATTTTAAACAATGAATGAGAGGTTGTTATGCAGATAGCCATAAAAACTAGGAAATACTAAGCTCTTCACTGTGTTATTAGACCTGTTCTAGGTGCTATATATGTGTTAGGATCCTAGGAGGTGGGAAATATTATCTTCATTTTACAGATAAGACAACTAGGGCATCTAGCCCAAAGACACTCAAATTGACACAAAAGTCAATCTGAGAAAGTCTGACCCTGAGTCTATTAGAGGCAGGGGGAACGGACTTCAGTTTCTCCCTCCCTTAAGCCCATCCCATGGAGAATGGTTAAATTAATTAAAGCTCCTCACCTCTACCTCGCTTCACCCCTCTTTTATACTTTCCACAATTCTTCAATTTTCTATGATAGTTGATGCTTTTCAATCTTTTTTTTTTTTTTAAACTGCCATGTATGGCTAAACCAAAACTCTGTCAGAAGTTTAGGGAAAAAACATTTTCCTTTTCAAAAACCTTTTAAAAAGCTCTTATGAATCGAAAGGCTTCATGTTTTATAACTGCTGTCACTGACAGAGGCAGAATGCTGATTCCATCTTTTCCTCTCTTTCATGCTATAGCAACCCTAATCCTCCCTAAGACAATGGAGGCCTCTAGCTGAACAGGGAGTAGGGCACAACTAGGAGGGTGGGAGAACAAAAGCATGTTTATAGAATTCAGAATATTTAAAAATCAAGGTAGTTTCAGATTATCATTAGTACTAAGATGAAAAAAAAATCTAGGTGAGGAGGAGGAGAGCAAATGGAAAAAAATTTTTGGAAGGTGGCCAGGGAAAGCCTCTGAGAGGGTGGTCTCTGCTCCTTGACCCAAGGCTGAGGATAAGCAAGCCCAGGGGAACAGCTGCAGGAAAAGCAGAGCAGTCCAGGAACAAGCATAAAGGTCTGAAAAGAGCAAACCCTCCAAGGAAGAGAAAGAAATCAACAATAGCTAAGAGCAATGGAGAGAGAATATGAGGAATTACAAAGTAATCATCAGACAGGGCATTTTAGACCATGGTAAGGAAATTTGAACTTTATTCTAAAAGAAATGGAAGCCACTGAAGAAATTTAACCAGAAAAGAGGCACAATCTCATTCACATTTTAAAAATACAATTCTGTGGAGCAACTGGATGGCTCAGTCGGTAGAGCATGTGACTCGATCTCAGGGTTGTGAGTTCAAGCCCCACATTGGTCATGGAGCCTACTTAAACAAATGAACAGACATATAAATAAAACTGTAGAAAACAGATTCTAAAATGGACATGTGCCAGCTAAGTGGAGATATAAAAGATGGAGTTTAGGTGAGTGGTCTGTGCTAGAAATGTTATGTAGAGTCCTAGGAGTGGGTAAGATTGCCGAAGGAGAGAGAGATGGGTATAAAACACAAATCTCACTGATTCCTGAAGCTATCTAAACTCGGAAACTTGAGTAGAGATGGTGAGGCTCAAGAGGTCCAAGCAAAATTTAGACTCTCTGGCCAGCCAAGACTCAGTTGTTTTAAAGCATTAAGTGTTGATGTCTATAACTTTTGAGCTTTCATGCTCATCCAGTCTATTATCATGAAATGTGACTGTGAGTATAAGATTTTAATTTTAGTTTGTGTTTTTGTCTTGTAAAAAGCTGAGCAAATATGGATTAGATTGAATTAATGGTATTAGCAATCAAATTGTGGCCAGTACAAATCAGTATATATTAAGCAATGTAATTACTAAAGAGGAGGGGATACAGCATATACTCAATGCCTTTTTAAATCTCCAAATCTTAAAAATGACTATTCTGACATTAAAGGCATCCATTATCTCATGAAGTTAATAAGAGTTCAATTATTCTTGATATTATGTAATAGTATTTTATATCTTAGGAGAAGATATAAACTATCCACAATTCAACCACAGACTGTATACTGTCTGGTTGTCCAATTAGCCCACTCCACATGAACTTTAACTGACATTTTTTTCCCTCAAGCTAAATTTTATTACTTTTAAAACGTTTATTGTTTTAAAGTTAGACCTACTATGGGGTAAACTGTACCATAGAAAACACAAGGACACAGACAGCAAGAATAGTTTCATTTGATGCATAAATATCAATAGAAAAATCAACATATTTTATCCTGTCTCATTTTTTGAATTTCAGTATCAAATTAAGCTGGATAAAAAGTGCCAAATTTTCTTCAGGCAAAATTTTTTTGTTTTCTTAAGCAACAGTTTTCACTTAATGCAAAATATCTCTGTGGCAAATGCCCAGATTTTATATTAACACAATGTAATTTTCCAGAAGAAATGTCAAATCCTATTGCTGGCCCTTTAATATGGATTGATTAGACACAGTGTCAGAGTTTTATTAAGAACATCTTAAATGAAGAATGCCTAGAAAAGTGGGTGCATCAGTGGTAACATTAATATTTTGTTTAAAGGGAGGGACTGATTTTTGCTAAAGTTGCACATTTCTCTGGGCCTGAATGGATTGGGTAGAATTTCAGACTGAGTGATGAAGTACAAACACTTGCATTCAAATTCTTTGTTATTTTACACATGTATACATGGCTGTCAAGGGAGTTTCTGGTTCCTTGTGATATTCATTAGCATTGGGGTCTCTTAAATCATCCAGCTGTAACACAGAGCAATAGATGTGTGCATCCAATTCCAACACCTCCAGGTCATCCTACATCTCTCATGGGTCGCATTTGTCAAAGTCCTCTGAGGCTTTTGGACCTGGAGTTTTGTCTTCTTCAGTGCTGCAGTAACAACCATATTGTTTTACTGCTCCTGATTACATTTTAACTTTATACTAGAAGATTCTTTCTCCTTTTTGGGTAAAAATTTCCAAGACCGGATCATATATGTAAAATAACCAATGGTATTCACCTTTTTAAGTCATAAGCTAAATAAAATGACTATTTTCACCGTAAGTTGACCTTGAATCTGATTTCTAGCCACTTTGGCCTACATTTAAAGTTTAATATACACTCACCTACAATTTAGAGTTAATTTTTCATTATCTCTTCTCTTATTCATCAGAGTCACAGATGGAAAAATTGGTTTTGTATTTTTTAGACATGAAACATTAGGGCATTTTAAAAAACATATCTGCCCATATGCTGCACCGCCTCTTTTCCTTCTTTTTCCCCCCTGAAAATTCCTTATATTCACCTTATCTTCTATGCAGGTTGCTATGGTATTTTCTATGATGCTAGCTTGATTATTTAATATCAAGTATTTATTAAGCAGCTACTATGTGCCAAGTGCTGCTTTAGACCTTGGGGATGGTACCAAGAATCATAAACAAGTTAGACTGACTTCTTCTTGCTATGGAGCTTGTGAATTTAGGGAGAAAATAGACAGATGGTTAATTATATTCTAGGATGTAAATGCTCCAATGGCGGAAGCACAGGTTCTGACAGAACACATGGAGAGACTTTCCCTTAAACAATCACCTCTCTGTCCTTTGGGATTATATTCCCCCTGTATAATTCTACTTTATTTTTCAGGAACTTTCAGTAGCTCCACTACTTGCTAAATACCCATTTCTTTTCTATAGTAACTTTGCTTTTATACATAATTTTATTCTCATTATACCCAAAAGTAGCATGTTAGTCTTTTAAAGACTGTTCTCCTTTAAGCATAGTGGGCTTTTCTGTGTGCAGATTCATTAATGTGGAATACTTTTCCTCTTCCTCTGCACCATCTGCCAAGTGATTTGATGCTGTATCATTTTTCAGATGTCTTCACAAGGAGCTGGTGCTTATAACAGTTTTTGCTTGGACTCTGTGCAGGCTTTCCTAAAATGCCATGAGATATCAGGGTTCCAGAGGTGAACATAAAGATCATGCTCGCCAAGAAATCACTCTACTTTCTAAACCATGGTGTTCCTTATTATTTACCATTAGTATATTCCCATTTATGGCCCAGTAAGCAGAGACATGATACTCATGTTTATCCTTATGACTTCATTATCTCAGGGGGAAATGAATAGGTATTTCAGGTTGTAAAACAGTCCCTCAAGGTAACATTTGATATAGGTTCCAGACTATTTTGCTAATGACATCATTTTTTTAAAAAGCTGCCATTTAGCAAATCATTCTCTGTATCAAGAACTTTTACAAACATTGTCATTGCAACGATGCCATTTAGGTATTTGTATCCTCATATTTTGGAAAAAGAAAGTGAGGTTCAAAGATACTTATAACTTGTGACCCAGCTAGCAAGTGGCAGAGAGAAACCAGGCTGTGAGTCCAGGTCCCTGGGTTCTTTTACATTATACTACACTACCCTACATGAAGCAGTCTCAGATTTGTCCAGGTCCTGAGACCACTGGAACCAAGGCTTGCAAGTGTTAGGTCCTCCTTTTCCCCAATGGTTGGGATGTGTAATTAGTATTTAATTAGACATACTTGAAGTCAGAATATCCCAGATGCAACCTTGGATACTTGTATTATGACTGAGTTGTGGTAAATTCTTAACTTCCATCATGGATTTTAACAAATGACCTAGCTTGCAAGTCCCCCTTCTTCCTTGTGCCTCCACTTCATCCTCACTCCCTTGGGACCACTTACCTGTCTGTAACAACACTAGTAATGATTATAACAACACATACATGACACCAGCCCCCATACCCCACCTTCCATATAAGACTCACTGAATACCACTGAATCATACCAAGCCCAAGTTGCCATGCTAGTCCTCCCTTGGGACCTGTCCTGCAGCTAACCCTAGCTCCATCTTTATTATCCTGGTCTTGCTCTCTATTTCTCCCTGGTCTGCTAATCAAAGAATGAAATAACTATTGCCAAGCTTATCTAGGTTTTAACTAGATAAGTGAAAAAGGAAATGTATATATTACTTCAGACTGTATTTTTTTGCTTAGGTTTTTCTTATTTAGTTGTTTTTACTTACCTTTTTACTTTTGGATAGATCCTCCCTTCACATTTCCACCAAATTTGTGTTTCTGAAACTTAACTTCCATTATATCATGCATGTGACATTTTTAAGGTCTCCTATGACCTAAATGTTCCTAGTGTGATCAGTAGAGTCCATTACAATTTGATTAGAATTTAATATACCTCAGTCATATGGGGATATTCCCTACCTTCTCCCACCCCAGCCAATCTCAAAGCCTTTTCTCATTTCATTGAATTTACTATGAATGCCCTTTCTTGTTCTCTGCCCCACTTATCTATTTTTACCCATCACTTAAAGTCTCAATTTTATCTATACTCAGAAGTCCCCTTCTCTATGATCTGCACACACTAATCTCCCAATAATAAAATTCATTATCTGTGCTACTTCTTAAAACATATAGCTTCCTTAAACACTAACTGAACCAAATGATTTTCCAAGATAAGACTTTTCAGTGACTTTCCATGGACTTTATTTTATTTGTTTATTTGGGCAGGGGTGAGGAGGGGCAGAGGGTGAAAGAATCTTAAGCAGGCTCCATGACCAGTGCAGAGCCTGACGCAGGGCTTGACCTCAAGACCCTGAGATCATACCCTGAACCGAAATCAAGAGTCAGACACTTAACCAACTGAGCCACCCAGGTGCCCCAGCTTTCTGGTGACTTTAAGTCAAAATCCAATCTCCATGCCATTGGCTTCAAGACCAGGTCTGATCAGGCCCCTGTCCACCTCTTCCTTGTCAAGCCCTAATTGATTCGTTCTTTCAATGAGAGGTGAAATGGGGATTCAGTACTCCAAGAGAAAGAAATCAGCCAAAAGATTTTTACCAAAATTCCTTTTGTTATTTTTATCTAACTTAATATTGAGTAATAAAAATTTACCCACATAGTTCCTCAGACCTCAACTGGTAAGATTTATTTCAGAAGTCATGACAGTTGCAATTGCTATTCCTAATGTCACTCCTCCACCATAGGTACAATCAAATTCATCCAAGGTTAAAGTCTATGAACATGGCGGTAATTTCTTCCAAAGGTGGTGAGGAGTACAGCGTTATCCATTCTTTTATAACCCAGATGAATGATAGTGTTGGTATCCAATTACCATGTTTCTTACGTGCAACACTGGGAGGTAGGTTTCACCATTTCCTAACTCAATAAAAACATAAGTCAGCAAGGACATATACTTTTTTAAAATAGAGATTGGAATTTAAGAACTTTATAAAACAGCACATACTCATTTTTTCTTCCTCTATTGTAACTTTATAAACTATCTCTTAGAACACAATCGTTGGATCTTGTGCTACTTGTACTACTATGTTCTAAGAAGAAAAGTCAGTTTTCCAATCTATCACTTTCCAACTTAAGAAGGAAATATAATATGGATCCATCTGCAAGTACCATGGGTCTTTTGCCTCATCTCATGTCTCTGGCTGCTTACTGTACCTAACCACACTGGCTTCCTTTCTGTTGCTCAAGAGGGCCCAAGATATTTCCTTCCTCAGATCTTTACATGCCTACCCAGAACATATTTCCTTTCATCTCTTTTCATGGTTAATTCTTCTCTCCTTTTTGGTGTGTCACCTTCTCAAATAAACCTTCACTGACTGCCCAATCTGAAAGAGGTTTTTCCTTTAATCTCTGTTTTGGCAACCTGATAATTTCTTTTATAGAACTTTTCACAACTTTTAATGATTCTATTTATTCACTTATTTACTTTTTAAAAACTTCTTTCCTACCATAGACTTCATGAAAGCTGATTATGTCTGTTTTATTAACTATTGGATACCCAGTGCCTAGTATAGTGTCTGGCCCAGAGTTCACAACTGATAAATTCTTGTTAAATGAATACATCCCATTTTTCACTTTTAATTAAAATACTTTTATGTGCCTAAGCCTTGATTCCTCAATTACAGTGTAATATCTTTAAAGAAACAGATCTTAAACCTCTTAATCAGGGGTTATAAATACTTGTTGAATGATATGGCTTATTTACTTATTTGTTTATTAGAATTGCAGTCCTTCATACTGTAAAACAGTATTTCATTACAATGTTGGCTGATATATTTTGAGAACTTCTTAAAAATTAAATGTAACTGGTAGGGGAAGGTTAGGTGTTTGAGAGCTTAGAACTCACACAATTTGGGGGAACTTGTTGGAAGAAAAATAATAGATACAATACAAACAATAGATACAAGTTAGGCACTGGTCCTTAGTAGGGACCTGTATGAGTGAAGGGAGTAAAATCCAAGTTTCATTTAGTTCCACAATAAATCTGCCTCTGTTAATGGGACTGAAATTTTGATTGCAACATGTTTCTTTTGCACTCCAGCATTTGCAAGACATAGTATTTGAACCAAATTCATCTCACAGATTATTCTGTCTGACCCTTGATGCAGCCTCACCCTTTCTCCCCACTCCCATTGCTCCTGTTTACTGTGTTCAACTAAACGCCAGTTGGCTATCAGTATAGGAAGCCAACCTCACCACAACAGCTGTTAATGCACTGATACCAAGCTAATCAGGTCAGTAGTCATGTTAGCATTGCTCTAGCTTCATATTGGCCTGAAAATCTTATTCTTGCTCTCTTTCTAAAAGTTTTCCCCAAGTCTCAAGTTTTCTATTTTTTCTTCTTTAACTGTCATTCTACATCATGAATTGGCATCTATCTTATTGGCAACAGTAACTATTTTTTTCTGTTTATTTTTTGAATTTTTAAAGAGCAAGGGTAAGACAAATGCACAACAATCACTACACTGTTCATGTGACTTTTATTTCCCAGCTACTCAGTTTCTATACTCAAAGGCAGTTTGTTTTATTAATGAAGCAATAAAGTTAAGGAAAAAATGGGAATATACTAAATATGTCGCTAAGAATTAGAGTTTCTCAAATAAAATTTCCTTGCAGCAGTAGCAGGGCAGCCCTTTGCCCTGCTGTCCATATTTTAGGCCATTGGATTATTGGCTTTCATAGTGAGCTGGAGTTCAGTGGGTCTGGATGTGATCTGCCAGCTGTGAGGCAATATTTAGGTTAAAAGATCTTCCTTAGAGATTGGGAATGCTGAAACATAGGTTAAAAAAATAAATATCTTGAGGGGTATTTACTTCTAGGAAGCATATTTATCCCATGTGAATACCTTCCTAGTCTGGAAAAATCCAGAGTTTTAACCTCAAAGGCAGCAGCTGAAGCAAAGAGTAATGGAAGTAATGCCAACAAAAGGGAGAAGGGAGGCCGTGACTGGGATACTCAAAGGATCGTGACATTTTGTTTTTTGAGAGGAGTCTCCAGTAAGAAACCACATAGTGGGCTCTGGAAATATTGTCTTTCAGTTAGTACCTACTACGTGCCAGGTGCTATACTCAACAATAGACATGTAGCAAAGACTAGAAAAGGAACATAGAGTGTAAGGAAATAAACACACATGAAACAACGTGCACTACATTAGGAGGTTATACAAGGTAGCGGCCACACAAGGGAATAATAACTGTACTGGGGACCAGGGAAGACATCACAGGAGAGAAGCTCCTGTGCTGTAACTGGCAGACACTTAATTGAGTTTGCACAAAAGCAGAACACAAGACAATGATTGGAGTGTGATCCTAGGAAGCACTGTGAGGAAGTGAGACACTGAAGGGAGGAAAGTCAATGAATGGTGCAGGAATGAGTGGACTTCCCCTGCAGGCAAGTGGGGCTCCAACTTACTGGTGACTCTCTGGGAAACTGTGTGGAATATGCCTTGAAAATGTTCCATCAATCAGGGGAGGCTGGGGTACTTGCCCATCACCTTCTGTCTTCATTAGTTGAAGATTTCTCCTGATAGAGCAAGCTCCCATAGTCAGAGAATACTCTCAAGCAGAGTGAAATAGGAAGCCATGGGTGTGTGAGGAAACTGCGGAAGTCCTTCAGAGTAGGCCTATGGAGTATGGCTGAAGCACCAACAGTGTCTGCTAGAACTGCCTACTCAGCAGCTGTTCTCACTTTTATTCCTTGTTAATAGAATTCAAATTTTGTTCAGGTATTTGAAAGTATAATAACCAATGGACACTTCTCCAGCTCCAGAGAGTGAATGTTGATCAGTGTAAACCAGTCATAATTATTTCATTTCTCTTGTCAGTGATCTTTTTAAGCATGAAACACTGACCAGTAAGATGTAATGAGATGTTTGCTGGTAGCCTTTTGGGAAATTTTTCCTCAACTTTAGAAGGGGACAGAGACAGCGATTCATCTTTTCTGCTGCTTGATGTGGATTTGTAAGGATATAATGCTTAAAGCTGTAGCAGTCATCTTGTAATCATGATAAAAAAAAAGAGAGAAAAAAAGAAAGAAAGAAAGAAAGAAAGAAAGAAAAAGAAAGAGAAAAAAAAAAAAGCCTAACAAGATCCAACATGTTGAGGATGGCAGAAGGGAAAGAAGGAAAATAATTTCAGGTCCTTGACAAGTTCTTTGGGCTGCTGAATTCATAACTTTGGGCCAACCTGCTTCTGGACTTCTTGAAAACTAAAATAATAAGTTTACAATGATAATAATAATTAATAATAATCTGAGTTTCTGACTGAATGAGGGGCATATAGAGAGGAAGAGGTCGAGGCTGACTTGCTGAGCTGGTTGAAGATGGATGGTAGATGATGGCTCATCAGCTGTTTACCTGTTCTTGCAACAAAATTAATGTCTTCTACATGAATAGATATAATAAAAATATTTCCTTGACTTTAAATATTTATTGTTTCCTGGGACCAACATTTCCCCATTTATGGAGTTGTATCGAGACAGAATGGCTTCCTGGGTCACGGTGGGCTTATTGAACAGTGCTTTCAGACCTCAGTTGAGTTGCGTTCTCCAGTTCCTGCCTCCACTACAATCCTGGCTTCTTTTCTTTCCATGTTAACAAGCGCAGTAGAGGTCTCTGCATTATTTGCTCCAATCCTTGCCCTGTAGAAACAAGTGTACATCTAGAACAGGGTATGAAGTCTCCAGGGAGGAGTAAATGTCACCATGTTTTTAAAGACTAGACTTTCTGAAGATAAGGTGTACAAGTTCTAGGTTGCAAAAATATCTAAACTCATGATATTTTTGAGGACAAGTCTTTTCTAGCAGAGAAATAAACTTAAATATTTGGGAAGAAAGCCTATAGAGGGTGGAGGATTTCATGGAGGAGGACAGGAGGAGGAGAGGACAATAAGACATAGAACAGGAATCTTGGGATTTAGATTCCAGGGCCCCATCCTCCACAATTATCCATAGCCAAAAAAAAAAAATTCCTGAACCTATGGAACAGCAGTAGAACCACTGTGAGGAGGATAGTTCTACTGCTAAGAAGCCATGTTAACCCCCAGAAAACCTAGGTTAGACTAGAACTTCGCCTGAAAGGCTGCCCATCCAATAGGAACACATTTGCTTATCTTCCTAACATTTGGGAAGAATAATACATATTTTTAAACAGCCATCTAGAAAACTTTGATCTTTATTCTTTTCCTTGATAAATTTTCCAACATCTGATAATTTTCTTCCTTAGAGTCAAGGCAATCAGAAAATACAGAGAGTAGGGGCACCTGGGTGGCTCAGTCAGTTAAGTGGATGCCTTCAGCTCAGGTCATGACCCCAGGGTCCTGGATTCAAGCCCCGCATTGGGCTCCCTGCTTCTCCCTCTCCTTCTGCCTGCTTCTCTGCTTACTTGTGCTCTCTATCTCTCTGTCAAATAAATAAATAAAATCTTTAAAAAAAAAAGAAAATACAGAGTGTACTTGTGAGATAATTATGGATAAGAGGAGAAAGAACTGGTTTTTTAATTTCATTCAAAAAGCATTTATTAATACCAGCTATGTGCCCGGCATTAGTCTAAGTGCTGGGAATACTAGCATGAACAAGACTGCCTTTATTAAGCTTATACTCTAGTGGAAGAGGCAGACAATGAACAAGTAAGCAAATAACATAATTTCAGAATGTGGTATGTGCTGGAAATGAAAAAAAGGGTGATGTTTTAAAGAGAAACTGGGGAAGGAGGGCAGCACAGAGTGGAGGAGCTACTTTAGATAGATTGGTCAAGAAAGATTCTTAATAGAGATAAAATCTCCAGCCTTGGTAAGACCTAGGGAGGAGTGGTAAGCACTGAGACTGGAGATTATGCTTTAGAAGGAGTTTGGACTTTATTGTAAAATACAGCAAAATATCACTGAAGAATTTTAGATAAGGGAGTGATGTGATTTACATTTTTTAAAAGTTTATATAGGGACAAAAATAGAAGCAAAAGAATATCTTTACTGGCTGGCTCAGTCAGTTAAGCATCCAACTCTTGATTTCGGCTCAGGTCATGATCTCAGGGTCGTAAGATCAAGCCCTGCCCTTAGTTCAGAGTCTGCTCCAGATTCTTTCTCTCTCTCTCTGCCCCTCCCCACACTCTGTCTCAAATAAACAAATAAATAAATAAAATCTTTAAAAAGATATTGTTAGGATGCTATTGCAGTAGTCTGAGTATCCAGTGAGTCTTAAGTTACTTAATTAGTTAGAAAATACCAGAAAAGTTTATTCTTCATCTTAATAAGTTAGGCTTTAGCTCAAGTAAAACTTCAAAATTGTATGTGTGATAAAAAGGTAATAATACCTGTTAATGCTAGTTCTATTCAACAGAAAAGATCCAAAAACATAAAAAAAAATCCTAAAACATAGGGATAGAAGAAGAAATAAAACTCTCATTATACGAAGATGATATGATTGCTTAATAGAAAGCCCAAGAACCTTATAAACAAACTGTATGACTGATGAAAAGAAAATAAAACAGCAAGGTGGCTGGACTCAAGATCAATTAAAATTGGTTGGGAATTCTATTGCCTACCAAAAAAGAGTAGAAATAAGTTATAGTAATTTTTAAAATATACATTTAGTATATATTAAATTTTATAAAGAATCTAGGAATTCAATTTTTTCAAATATGCAAAATTTTATGGAGAAAATTGTAGAATTTTATTGACAATTTTCTATACAAATGGAGATTATACCATGTTCATGAATAAGAAGACTCTCTTTTGTAAATATCTCCATTCTCCCCAAATAGACCTTGAACATCCATTATATTTCTGATCAAAATCCCAACAGGGCTATGTTTATTTGCTTGCTTTTTTGTTTCAAAAAGTTGAAAAGGTAATTCATGTAGAAGAGCAAAAGGAAAGAATAAGATAATTTTAAAGGAGGAGTGGTAGGAGGAAGGAAAGGAGAGACTTTCCCTACAAAGAATCAAAATTTATTTTAAAGTTACAGTAATTAAGACTGTGATACTGACATAGAAACAGACAAATAGACCAGTAGAACAAAATTGATAGCCCCCAAACTCTATATTTTCATCCGTGGCATTATAAACTTGGGGAAAAAATGAACTATTCAATAAATTGTGCTGAGAAAAATGGATATTCATATTGAAAAATAAAATAAGATTAGGTTCTAATGCACAAAGATAAATTTCAACTTGTGAAAAGTAAAACTTTTAGGAGAAAGTACATAAGAATATTTTATGACTTAGGTTTAGATAAGGATTTCTTATGCGAGATTCAAAAAGCACAAATCTGGAGAATATACTGACAAATTTCAAATTGAAATGGAAATTTACTGTAAATAAAAGGCACCAGAAATGAAAGATGAGCCAAAGTCTGGGTTATTTTCATTGCATATAATCAACAAGAGATTTTGTATCTGGAATATGTAAAGAATCCTTCCAAATCACTGAGAAAAATAAAAAGCAACAATAAAAAAATGAGCAAAGAAGACCACCAACTAAATCTCACTTGAAAAGCCAATAAATTTATGAAAAGAGGTTTGACCTCACTAGTAAACAGCAAAATGCAAATTAAAACAATAATGAGATTTCTCCAAAGAAGACATACAATGGCCAACAGACACATGAAAAAATGCTCAACATCACTCAACATCAGGGAAATACAAATCAAAACCACAATGAGATACCACCTCACACCAGTCACAATGGCTAAAATTAACAAGTCAGAAAACAGTAAGTGTTGGCGAGGTTGCAGAGAGAGGGGAACCCTCTTACACTGTTGGTGGGGATGCAAGCTGTTGCAGCCACTCTTGAAAACAGTATGGAGGCTCCTCAAGAAGTTAAAAATAGAGCTACCCTATGACCCAGCAATTGCACTACTGGGTATTTACCCAAAGGATACAAATGTTGTGATGTGAAGGGGCACCTGCACCCCAATGTTTATAGCAGCAGTGTCCACAATAACCAAACTATGGAAAGAGCCGAGATGTCCATTGACAGATGAATGTATAAAAGAGATGTGGGGTGTGTGTGTGTGTGTGTGTGTGTGTGTGTGTGTGTGTGTGTGTGTGTGTAATGGAATATTACTTGGCCATCAAAAAGGATGAAATCTTACCATTTACAACAATGTGGATAGAACTGGAGGATATTATGCTAAGCGAAATAAATCAATCAGAGAAAGATAATTATCATATGGTTTCACTAATATTTGGAATTTAAGGAACAAAACAGGATCAGAGGGGAAGGGAGGGAGAAATATAATATGAAATCAGAGAGGGAGACAAACCATAAGAGACTCTTAACTATAAGAAACAAACTGAGGCTTGCTGGAGGGGTGGTGGGTGGAGGGATGGGGTAACTGGGTGATGGGAATTAAGGAGTGCACATGATGGAAAGAGCACTGGGTGTTTTATGCAATGGATGAATAACTAAACTCTACATCTGAAACTAATGATATACTACTATATGTTAACTAATTGAATTTAAATAAATAAGTTAAAAAAACAATAATGAAATACCACTTATTGCCATTAAATTGGCAAAAAATTGAAAAAGTGACAAGTATTTGTGAGGAAGAAGAGTATCAGGAACTATCATATGCTGTTGATGGGGGATAAATTATATAAAATAATGTTGGAGAGAAATTTGGTAATATCTGAGAAAATTGAGGATAATTAAAGCCCAGCAATTCCTTGCTAGGTATATCTTAAAGAAACTCTGGTACATGTGCACAAGGAATTGTGCACGAGAATGTTCCAAGCAAATATTCACTATTGTCTAAATAGTGAAAAATTGCAAATGTCACAAATTTTCAGCAATAGAAAAATGGATAAATTAACAAGTATAGTTGCAAAGTAGATCACAAATTTAAACAGATTATGGGTCTGTTTAAATGAATTAACTAGACCTACATGTTTCAGCCTGGATAAATCTCAACAATGTAAATTTGAATGAATGAGCCAGGTACAAAAGCAAACATATATATTTAAAAATTTACAAAAAAACACAATTAAAAAAAATACATATATAGTTATATAGCTATCTAGTAAAGAACATGCATGAAAATGATAAAGACCAAAGTCAGAATAGCAGTTATCTGTATAGTTGGAGAAAGAGGATTGAGATTTTGGAAGGATAAATAGCTTAAATTTATATATGATGTTTTATTCTTTTTTTTTTTTTTGAAGATTTTATCTATTTATCTGACAGACAACGAGAGAGGGAACACAAGCAGGGGGAGTGGGAGAAGGAGAAGCAGGCTTCCCGCTGAGCAGGGAGCCTGATGTGGGACTCGATCCCAGGACCCTGGGATCATGACCTGAGCCAAAGGTAGACGCTTAATGACTGAGCCACCCAGGCGCCCCGATGTTTTATTCTTTAAAAAAAAAAAAAACTTAACCAAAATAGGCAAATGTTATTTGAGCAAGCTAAGAGGTGGTTATGTTGTGTTTAATATTATTCCTTATCGTTCTTTATTTTTTGAAATCTGTATTTTAAAGGCATGTTCTATATATAGTGGTTGTTAATTCAAGTGCCTAGTCATGCCAGTCAGGGGATATAAATGCAAGAGGCCTTCCGGAAGAGCTCTGGCACTTGAGACCCACGTCCCCTCAAAGAGGGCAACAGCTGTCCATCCCTAGTTATCTGTTCCAAGCAGGATTTCAGACTTTGTATGGCCAGATCTGATTTTTCCAGAGAAATCAATAATCTGGACTTCTGTTAAATGTGAAGTGTTCTGACTTTTCAAAGTTGGCAACTAATTCAAATTAACTAAACAAAGCATAATGAAACACTATGAGGACCCAAACCAAAAATAATAAATAATGCCTGTGTGTTGGATTCAGCCCCCTAGTTCCTAGTCTGCCCCCACCTCTGCTGTGAGATCTTCTATCATAATCTCTTTGTGTGGCAAATGTACGCAAAATATTGTAAAGTGTTTTAGTGTGAGGGATGATGTTATTCAAGTGAAGAAGGCAAAAATGTTCCAGGGCTCTGCGGAGAAAGTGTACTCCCCAGATTCCCTGGAGCCCTGCAGAGAAGCACTTTGGCTGTGCTAAGGATGATTCTTAACTTCTTGTATACTTTACAGTCTGCAAATCCTTCACTGTGAGGACCTCAAAAGAGAAGCCAGACTTTTCCATTGACTCCAAGGCTGTGTCAGCAAATGCCAGACCCAGCAGGCCCTTTCTATTGTATGTTAAGGCTCCAAACAGCTGTAAATCATTTGTGCCAAGATCTCTACAAGTGTGACAAACACACAGCATTCTACATACCCCAGGAGGCCAATTAAAAAGCTAGGAGACCACAGATCACAGTCTCTGAACACAGTTACCACACCTCTCAGGGCTGATGGCCATAGTGTTTTTTTCTATTCTCTCCTCATCAGAAATGAAGCTTTGGATTGGAGATTATTTATCCATGGGTTTTTCGTTAGTTCTTAGCAGAGTGTTTTGAACTGTATATCTCCAAAAAAGAAGCCATTGCCTGCATGTCTAGTCCATACATTTCCTTATCACCATGTTCTCATGTGAGGGAATTTTATAGCTTCTTCTTACACGTTACCCAATCCATTGAAGAGTTGGGTTAGTTTATTCTTTGGACAGAAACTACAATTCTTAAAACCTCCTCAAAAGTGCTGAAAAGATCCTTATATACTAGAAATCATTTGTGAAACCTTTTGTAGGAATAAATGATACATTTTAAGTCGCAAGATTTGAGAGCAGAAAATTGGTCCCTTGTAAAGAAGCTTGGTTCCATTTCTGTATTGACACAACTTAAGTATTTTTCAATTCTTTATCACAGCATTCTTGTGTCTTTGGACCGGATTCATAGAGTAACATATTGTAATATAGTATTAGCTACACGGGGTTGGAACAGCCACAAAGGGATAAATGAACTAAGGACCATGTGGTGTTCTCACGAGTATTTGTGTCACTGCCAGCTGCCATGATACCTTAGAAACAATTGGTGTAAAGGGATGTTTCCAACAAATCGGAAGACTTCTGGTGTGCATTATACCAAAAGCAACAACGGGTAAAAGAGAATGAAGGATTCTGACGTAGAACTCCTGCCTAGTGGAAAACAAAATACAAATAAAATAAATGTGAGCCCTAAGGATGAACCTAACATGATTTTTCACTCTGTGAATAGAAATTTCTCATATTTGGCTGTTATTCACAATGAAAAGTCATCAAGTTCCTTGAATCTTTTTAAGTAAAGAACTAACTCCTCAAATTGACTAAAAACACATAAAACAAACAAAAGATCTGTGTGTACTTATGTTGACAGATTGTGGATAAATCTATAAATTTATAGTTAGGAATGAAAACATTTACCTAGATAATTCAGGGAAAGTGAACAAACCACCACTGAGGAGAAGAGCCTATTAGTACACACTAAATTTCCCTATACAACTGTATAGACCTTTATTTTGTTGTTTAGAAGCAAAAAACAAATAATAAGTTCTGTCCTCCTTTTGTTATTTATTGAAATAACAACTAACAGACCAGTAATGATTCAGCTCTATGTGGTTCGTCAAGCTTTATCACAGGGGAGCCTTGGAACAAAACACTCAAGTTACCCTGTTTGTCTTATCAGTGCCTTTCCTCTCATCTGCCTTGCAAACTAAACCACAGTTTTGTTTGGGTAGCAATCCCCCGGCAGCAGGCTCAGGGGATAATTTCTTACTGGTCTCTATCAGTCATAAGAATCTCATTCTTTACTGGCGTACAGGTGAGCATTGTACCGAGTGCGGGAAAGTAAGACACAGGGAGAATCTCCTTGAGAACAGAAAGTCTCTTTTCTGCCTGTCCCCTTCTTTCCTGCTCTGAATATTCTCATGTAATGTAGCCATTTTGTGATCATGGATAGGGGTTAGGGTACAGAAACCAAAGAATTGCAGAAACATTGACTAACACGCTGGCATTGTAGAGCCTCTGAGGGAACAGCCTATATCCAGATTTCTTGTTAAATGAGAAAATAAATTTCTGTGTTTTGATGACTCTAAAATCAGCTAAAAGCATTTTAACAAGTGCATTTGATATGAAAAGTTATGCTAAAAAGAAAACCAGAAAGAATAAATAATACATGTGGACTGAGTCACTATGTGTCAAACCCTATTTTTACCATTCAGTTTCTCACTTATGCCTTGTAACAATCCTATGAGGTATAAACTATCATTATCTTTATCAATAAAGACGGTGAGGTATAAAAAGGTTAGCAATACAAATGGTAAGTGGTAGAATTAGGTGCTTAACTGCTATACCCCAACCCAGGCAAACAAAATGATTATAGATGAAACTGTCAAAGAAGAATGTTCTCAGGTAATGAAATCTAATGGAAGAAGTATAATGGGTTCTCCTGTAGTTGTTCACTGCAATCTGTGTTTGTTCTACATTGTTGCAAATATGATGCTGTGATTATACAGGGTTTGGGCTTCATTGTTTCATAAATTTTTGGCATGATTTTTTTGGCAGAACAGTGCCTTGTATTCAAAGCACAGGTACAGGGAACTTTTCACAACTCCAAAATGGAAGCAAAAAAGATTTTAATTAACAGCATGATAACAATGATCTCAAATACAATTTAACGGGGAGGCTGACAAAACAAGCAAAACACTAAGATTATCATCACCAATATTAATCAATGGATTTTCATTTTGCTTATAATAGAAACCAGGGAGCAAGGAAAAATTTGCTTTTTCAGCACTAAGCATATAAATAGAAACCATCACCAATGGAGGAAAAATTGCATACTTGGGAAATAGAAATTTGGTACCCAAACTGGTTTCCTATGTGCTTATAATGAGTCATTATAAAAAAAATTCAAAGACATGATACAGAGCCACATACTGGGCACTTACTCATGTATAGACTTTTGAATACATTAGTCAGTATATTTATATCATGAACATACATCTTATAAATGGTAGTATTTCTTCTTAATGATTCATTTCCTAAGTTCAATTTCTTTTGACCTTCCCTAGAATATTTGCTTTCAAATTGCATTACATTCTTGTTTCATTTGTGTTTAGACCCAATACTTCCATCAGTACTTTGATAATAAGATGATATATTTGCAAACTAGTTTCTATTTCGCTCTGGCTTAAAGATTTTCTCTTTATAGAACTGAGCTTATTAAAATAATTCACTTTCTTTCATTAAAAGACATGGAAAACAAGGGAGAACCAAGATTAAAGGGAATGGGTTTGGTAAAAATATTGCTAAGACAATCATGTTGAACAATCTCTTAAAATGCACATTAATTTTTGGCAAAATTTAAAAAAGAATCCCAGATTACCAAAACCAAACCATACGCATTAATATCTTTTGAAATGGAAACTGCAGTCATACTAAGTATATACTCAATTTTCAAGTTGATTTATCTATCAGAAGGGGTATAGGCAAAATTTAAAGTAGGCCAAATTTGTCTTCTCCACCACCCCCCCCCCGCCCCGTTCTAAGGTTTAGATTTTTTTTGTACTGTAGTGGAAGCCTACATTCACTGTGATCCTTTGGGCAAGTTCATGAGCATATCAGAGTCTACTTTTCTTATTAAAAATAAGAAGGGGTTCTATGGCCTCACAGTCTTTGTGATAATTGCTTGAGCTAATGCTTGTGAAATGGTTTTATATAACATTAAACATTCTAAATTTTTTTATCCATTCCCCTTATGTCGTCATAACTTGCTTATTATTTAGGGAACTGATATGACTTGCTATCATCTGTCATAGTTATTTGTGTTTTGGGGTATTTTAGTTAAAGGAAAGAAAAGCTGGTGATAATCCTAAGAAGCCTAAATTTGCCAGTCTTCTAGGGTAATTGAACAAATTTGCTCAGCTACATATTCTGTAGACACTAGGAAATTCAGGACCCTCCACAGTTTCCCAGGTGTTTCTTTCTTTTTTTTAATTTAATTTAATTTTATTGTTATGTTAGTCACCATACAATACATCATTAGTTTTTGATGTAGTGTTCCATGATTCATTGTTTTCATATAACACCCAGTGCCCCATGCAGCACGTGCCCTCCTTAATACCCATCACCAGGCTAACCCATCCCCCCACCCCCCTCCCCTCTAGAACCCTCAGTTTGTTTCTCAGAGTCCATAGTCTCTCATGGTTCGTCTCCCTCTCCGATTCCCCCCCTTCATTTTTCCCTTCCTTCTCCCAATGTCCTCCAAGGTATTCCTTATGACCCACAAATAAGTGAAACCATATGATAATTGACTTTCTCTGCTTGACTTATTTCACTTAGCATCATCTCCTCCAGTCCCATCCATGTGGATGTAAAAGTTGGGTATTCATCCTTTCTGATGGCTGAGTAATATTACATTATATATATGTACCACTTCTTCGTTATCCATTCCTCTGTTGAAGGGCATCTTGGCTCTTTCCACAGTTTGGCTATTGCGGACGTTGCTACTATGAACATTGGGGTCCAAGGCTAATTACAGTATATCTTTCACTACATCTTCTTTTCACTACATCTGTGTCTTTGGGGTAAATACCAGTAGTGCAATTGCTGGGTCATAAGGTAGCTCTATTTTTAATTTAACACCCAAAAACAAATAAGTCAAAAAATGGGCAGAAGACATGAAAAGACACTTCTCTGAAGACATACAAATGGCTAACAGACACATGAAAAAATGTTCATCATCATTAGCCATCAGGGAAATTCAAAACCACATTGAGATACCACCTTACACCAGTTAGAATGGAAAAGATGGACAGGGAAAGGAACAACAAATGTTGGAGAGGTTGTGGAGAAAGGGGAACCCTCTTACACTGTTGGTGGGAATGCAAGTTGGTACAGCCACTTTGGAAAACAGTGTGGAGGTGCCTCCCAGGTGTTTCTTAGGATGGTGAGGGCCTGGGAGAGCCTCAAGGGATACAGTTATCTCCTACTCAGTCCCAATATCCATTCACTGCCTTGCCTCTGGGATTTTCATCTGTATGCTTAACCCGCATTCATTTTCCAAAACTCTACCAACAAATGACTGTTGGATGAGTAGACATTGTTTTACTAAACAAAACATTTGAGGAAGAGGAATATGCCCAACATAGAAAAGGAAAACTGAAATTACTCATTAGGAGATTGTTTTAAACTGTGCTGTCTCCCCATCTTTGGGTATTTCTCTGTCTTTCCTCTCCTTGTCCACTCCTCTCCTCCATGGCCAGGACCCCCAAACCTCTGGTTCGTACCCCCACACCCAACCAATTGAAAGTTCCTATTAATACATTATGCAGACAATTTTTCTTTTCTTCCCCCTTTCAATTTTCTTCTTCCAGACTATGCCTAAGGACCCTGTCATCATAAAATATTATGTCCATTAAGGTATTCTTCTAAGTATAAGAACAGTATAGAGAACTAAGCAGAAGCATTGAAATTAGAGTTTACTTTTTCAATGGCTTGAAGCACTATGCCAATTGCTCCCATGCATTATTTCAGTTAACTTTTGCAACAATTTTATGAGATAAGTACAATTATTACCCTAATTTTACAGATGAGGAACCTGAGGCCAAATCTGTATCTACTCCTTTGTTTCTGTTCTTAATATTTTCTTCAAGAGCAAGGATTTCATATAAACTAGATTTAAATAATATTCTTATCTAAAAGAGTGAGATAATATTCTTATCCTATCCAATCAAAAACAGAAATAATCAGCCTCAATGATGGAAAATAATTGGAATAAAGTGATTGTGTGTGTGTGTGTGTGTGTGTGTGCGCGCGCGCACGTGTGTATTTAGCTTTCTCTACCCTTCATTGATTTCATAGATATACTGTAATTAGCCTTGGACCATATTTATCCACTGAGTATATACTAGGTCTTATCACATATTCTGATATTTATACTCATTCACGATAGTTTTTATTCAGCTGTGGATTGCCACAGTTTTGGAGAAAATAGATTTCTTTACTTTTGTATCTGACATGAATTCATGAGTCCTTGTCAAATAAGTTTACAGTTGTGCCAACATTGTTGCTTCTTTTTTTCTTTTTGGCATTCTCAATTTGTCTTTTTCTGTTTGTTTATTGTTTTTAAAATATTTGGGGAAATTCAACATGAATTTGTGGCTTGATGACAGAGTTGGGAATGTTATGTTCTGACCTTACTACTCTCCCAAATTCCTAAGAGATCTTTGGCAAATTAAAAAATTAATCTCATTCTCTGAAACTTCATTTTAAATTGGGAAAAATGCCTAGCTCCATAAGGGTACAGAATACATTAAGGAAGAGATGATTTTAAAGGGATTTTATAGATGATTTAATGGAGTTTTACAATATGCAAAATTAAAAGACATTTTATGTAATAATAGTAGGTGTTCTACTTTTCTGCATGTAAATGCTCTTAATTAAACTCAATGTATGAGGACTTTAATTAGCACTCCAAGTAATCTTAGTCATAAGAAAATTCTAGTAATCAAAAATGAAGGATATTTTCTTTTTATAATTCATATATATATGAATCCTACTGGGACTAAGGATGTTGCTGTCTTTCCGCTTCCCATCCCATCATATAATCATATAACATTTCCTTCCCATCCCTTATCCTTCTATCATAGTTAAAGCACAATTTTAGTTAGATCATTGTTCAGTATTTATATTAGTATAACTTGTAAATGTTACTCAAACCTGTACCTTTGAAAAGACTACGGTTACTTTGTTTTTGCTATCCTTACCTTTATCCTAGAATTAATAATTTCCACTTTTTTCCTTCATTTTGATTTTCAGTATATTTATCATAAATTCAAACTCAGCCTCATACTCTCTGCCAATTGTATGAATCTCCACTTAAGAGTTTAGATACCTCAGATATTCTATTGGTCTTGTCTTCTCGGAAAAATCACTCCTGGAGACTTCTGGGCTATTGTCATCCAGATTGCGTACACCCCTGGGATTGAGCCTGGAGCCTCCTGGCCTACTGTCATCTGGGTTGTGTATACTCCTGGGACTGAGCCTAGAGCCTCCTGGCCTTCTGTCATCTGGGTTGTGTACACCCCTGGGATTGAGCCTGGAGCCTCTTGGCCTACTGTCATCTGGGTTGTGTATACCCCTGGGATTGAGCCTGGAGCCTCCTGGCCTACTGTCATCTGGGTTGTCTACACCCCTGAGATTGAGCCTGGAGCCTCTTGGCCTGCTGTCATCTGGGTTGCTACACCCCGGGACTGAGCCTGGAGCCTCCTGGCCTGCTGTCATCTGGGTTGTGTACACCCCTGGGATTGAGCCTGGAGCCTCCTGGCCTGCTGTCATCTGGGTTGCTACATCCCTGGGATTGAGCCTGGAGCCTCCTGGCCTGCCGTCATCTGGGTTGCTGCATCCCTGGGATTGATTTCCGTTACTTCTCTTTGCAAGTTTCCTGTTTCCTTCACTTTCATTGCACCCTCCTCCAATAGCTTCCTAACAAAGGTAAATGGGAGAACATTTTTTGAGACCTTGCATGTCTAAAAATGTGTTTCTTCCATTCTCACACTGTATTAATAGTTTGTATGATAATATAAGTCTCCATTTGAAGTTATTTTGCTTCCAGAATTTTGTAGGCATTGTCTCATTGTCTGTCTTGCAGTGTTTATATCCAGAATTCAAAAGCCTTTCTGATTCCACCTGTTTTGTCTGTGACCTGTTCTTTTGTGTCTGGAGCTTATTGGCTGTTTCCTCTTTCTCTAGTTTTCTGAATTTCACTGATATTAGCCTTGGTGCGGGTCTCTTTTCATTTGTTGTGCTGGATGCCTTATTTTTATTTTTTAAAGATTTATTTATTTATTTTAGAGAGAGAAAGGAACATGTGAGCAGGGGTAGGGCGGAGGGAGAGAGAGTCCCAAGCAGACTCCCTGCTGACTGGGAAGCCCAACCTGGGTCTCCATCTCAGGACCCAGACATCATAACCTGAGCCTTTTTTTCTGAGGATTTTTTCTTTTCTCTCTCTGTTTTCTTACTCTCCCTTTCTTGAACTCTGGGCAGGCTAAGTGATGAAATCCCCAGGCTCTGAAGTCAGACTGCCTGGGATTGAATCCTAGGCCTTCTACTTATTAACAGTGCGACTTAATTTTTTTGTGCCTCAGTTTTTCCACTAGGATAATGGAAATAATAAAAGTAACTATGTCTTAGGCTCTTATGATTAGTCAGTGATATAATATGTGAATGCCTTATGTGCACATCATAAGTGCCATATAATTGTTTTTAGTCTCCTGGACAGTTAATCTAATGTTCATTCTTTTTTCCCTACCCACTGATTCTTTGTCTTTTTGTCACACTCTCTGGGAGATTTTCTCAACTGTGTCTTCCATCTATTATTTTTTCCTGCTTTCATATATTTAATTTCTAAGAGCTCTTTCTTGTCTCTTGTTTGTACTATCTTCTCATCTTCTCACCCTCTGAAAAATTAATGATTATTTGTCAGTTTTCTTATTGCATAGCCTCCTTTTCCTTCAAAGTGTTGCTTTTCCCTTCTTTTTCCTTCTTTTTATGTTCCATGTTAAAGCCCTTCCTCAGATGTTCAGTAATCCTGATTATCAGTTCATATTTAAGGATAGGGGACTGAAACACTGATTGGAAGATCGGAGCATGAGGGATAATTATTGAACATGGGCATCATAGTAGGATAATTTGGCTAGGACATTTTGTCAATCAGTACCCAATTTTAGAGTCTTCAGATATTTAGACATCTTTGGGTACAACGATTTTCCCCTGAAGAGACCCTTCCAATTCCTCCCCAGAGGATAAAAGCCTGGCCTCCAGTGTTCTGGGAGCCAAATGAGAGGAAGAACTAGACATCTCAGTGTTCTGCGTTCAGTAAGGTCCTCCTCATCAACAAGTGTCCAGTTTCTGCCATTCCAGAGCCCTGTTGTATTATCCTGTCCAAGCAATAAGCCTCCGGTCTTCTATAGGACAGCGATGGTCTGGGGGCTGCATAGGAGAATAAACTGTGTGTCACCAATTCCTGACATTTTAGAGGATCCTGTAGAATAAACTAAATTCATTCTTTACTGTAGTAAATCCCACTGCAGGCTTGGGGTTTAACTTTCTCAAGTATGCTACATCAATTCTACTTTTCCATCTGCTTTCCAGCTCCCCAAATTCTGTGCTATTTTTCTTTTTTAATTTTCCTCCATTCCCTTGGGTTCATTTCTTTTAAAAAAAAACAATTTTCTGATATTTCTTGGTGAGGTTGGGGGAGGGGGTGAAGTTTGGTGCATGTATATTCAATCATCCACTTTTTGCTTAGAAGTTGTAAAGCAAAGCTTTCAATGGGTCTTTGAGATTGCCAGTCTGCCTAGATACACCCAAGATAAAGATTTTTCCTCAACTCTTAAATTGGGATATTTGATAGAGATTTTGTTCCCCCGTGGTATTGCAATCTACACAAGTCATCATACTGAATAATTTCTGTGACTCTCCAGATTTAGAAGATTAATCCTTAACACCTAAACTTTTTATACTTCAAGGCTTATATACTTATTGAATGGAAGGAAAGAAAGGGCAACTCAATCATTGGCCCACCTTCTCTACTTCTTATGGACTATTTTCTGTGGTACAAAACAGATGAGACAATGGAGACTGTGGCTATGGGAGGTTTAAAAAAAATTACATTAAGCATAGACAAGTAAAGAGATGAAGAGTCCTGGTGACCATGATTCCAACTCCAGTTCAGTTCTTCCTTGATTTCATAGCTTACGTTTGTATCCTTTCTAGTTACATGTATCAATAAATTATTATTTTTTTCCCTAAAATAATTTGGTTTAGGATTCTGTTTCTTACTGTTGAAAGAGTCCTGATTAATTTATTAAAGGATGAACAGAGTTTCCCAGTACTAAGAACATGAGGGTAATTTTCATCAATATAATAAGCATAGAATTTTTAAATTGTCTACAAAAGTATAGAGGCATTTTATTTCTACTTCAATATTTTGCTCCTAGAAAAAAATAGAAAAAAAAGTTACTGAGCACATCTAAAAACACATATGAAGAAAAACTCTTTCTGTCTTAACTTTTCTTCCCTTATTCAAATCCCAGTGAATTTAATTTAGTGAATGGGGTTTCTCAAGGTTAAATTTTTCTAGAACTCTTCCTTAAAATTTTGATGCACACTTTTTCTTATCTTCTAGCAGATGTCCAAATAATGTGACATGAAATTATTAAATTCAGAATGATTACTGATAAGTCTCATCATTCATATTAAATTGGGTAACTAAGGTAGATAATATCTGTCCTCCAAAATATATAATTTTAATATAAATTCTATACATTATTTTTAAGATTCAGAAACCATTATGCCTATTATACAATTCTAGTTTATGATAATGAAATTGTTCCTAGTTTTATAATGGCATAAATGTGTAACTATTTGGGGGTAAAAGGACAGAGTACCTAAGACTGGCTGCTTGGTCGACTGAACAAATTGAAATTTGCTGTTTTGAAGGCTCTGTTTCCAATTTTTTAGAAATTGGCCCTCAAATGTAACCTAATAGCCACAACACATGGAACCACCTATGCAACACCATCTCAGACTACACCACTGTTTATCTTACCTTATCTTTACCATCTCAACACTCAGGATACAGGCTATAACTATGTCCTTTCTCACCTCTGTCTCTTTTCTCTTCTTATGTTCCTGGTTCTTAAAAAAACTCTCTATTTATATAAATTGGTTATAAGATCCCCTAGACCTTGATCTTGATCATTTACAATTTCACCAAATTTAGTCATTTAAAAATTTGTGCAACTTTTTTTAGAATAGCCACCTTAAAGAGAAGGACTAAATCTTCAATAGAAATAAAAATAAAGTATAAAACATAACCAAAGCATCAACTTAATTCTTCCCTCAAGGTGAGTAAATATAGTTTTACAATGAGTGTAGGTAAGAACCACATGTGCTCACCTGAAAATACCGTAGAATTAACCAGCTGGAGAACTCCCTAATCTACAAGCAACCATAACTTGTCTTCAGTTAACCTCTGACACACGTTACTTTCATCTTCTCATCTCTCTCTTCTCTTGCTTCAGGCCCAAGTGTCCAATATATGTATAGGAAAAGGGCCACGATACACACAAGCATACCAGAGGGACTACTTTTTATCTCAGGCAGAAAAACTGTTCTCTGTTCAAGTCTGGGCATCCTTAGGTTCCTTTACTTCCACTCCTCTCACTATTCGAGAAGGGGAAGGAGTATCAATGGTTTAATTAATCCGTTTCTGTATAGAACTCCTATTCATGTCTTGTTCCTATAGTTGCCCTACAGCATCTCAGCTGAGAAGCCCAAGTGGGCTTTTTTAGGTGCTATGAAGCTCAGCTTTCCGTTTCTCAAGTTGATCTTCAAGTAAGTCAGAACATCTGGAAGCCCATCATTGTCTTCAATCAAGCTCCTAAAAATTATCAACCTCATAACCAAATGGTATTTAATAGGCATCACTATGTCACTGACCCTTCAGCTTCTGGAACAGGAGCAAAGGGAAAAGGAATGGATATATGGCAACCTGTCCAGCAGAGCTGCTATTGTATAAACATGATGTAACACAGGCAGAAAAGAAAAAAAAAATCCTTTGGATTGGTAAGGTGCATGTTTTTTCACTTTACATGGATTGTAACAACTGGCTTTTCTGTCTCTGAAAAGAAATAAACTGGTAAAAACTTGTCAAATGCTATCATTTATTGTGCATGCCACTTGTAGAATGTGTTTGTGCAGAAGGATTTACCCTTTCCATATGGTTTAAGTTATTTGCAAAGTAAAGCTAAACAAGTGCATTTTGAAAGCATGGTGTGAATGCTTTCCATTTTGGTTATTTATAGCTGTCCACAGCTATCAGTGTTTTTATTTTAAAATTATTAGAGCAATTATAGGGCAGGAGGTGTATGCTGAGCTTGAAAATGTGACCAAGAATGATTTATATAGTGACAACTATATATAAAAGTATCTTCACTGAATGAGAAGAGTTATTCTTAGCATCTTATTTTACCTAAGCATCTTTATATGGTTTTATCCCTGGAGAAATTCTTCCATCTCTTTCCTATTACTTTGATGTTTTTCCTATTTTTGAAGATGAAATTAGACAAGAAAATTAAATTAAAAAATACAATTATTGTGAGGAGGCGGTATTTGCAAATGGTATGGCAGTTTATCCAGAAGACCCAATAAAAGCAAGTTAAAAAAATAGGAAACAATTATGATTCGGTAAACATACTAGTTAAAAAAAGAAGCAAAGAAATCATTAACTTTCTCATACACACAAAAAATTGGTTTGAAATTATACAGAAAGAAAATATCCAATTTACAATAGTAATCAACAATCAAAAAATCTAGAGGCAAACTTTTTTAAGAACAAAGAAAAAATTAAAATTCTACTGAAGATGTCAATATAATAGAAAGATATAACATTTTCTTTTATAGAAAGACTCTATTGTAATGATATAAATGTCTAATTTAGTCTATGATTTCACTCTGATCCCAATTAGACAACTGATATTTTTGAAATATGAAAATATAATTCAAATTTTTTTGTGACATGTGATTGGATACATCAGATTATTGAAAAAAATCTGAAAGAGTAACAAAGTGAGACCACCCTGCTAAACACTAAAACATATTATAAAGTTAAAGTAATTAAAATAGTGTGAAACTAGAATAGGAATAAAAAGATCAATGGAGCAGACCTGGAAATCTAAAAATGTATATAAGTTCATTTGAGAATTTAGGATAATCTGTGGAGGAAAGACTGATTAGTCAATAAATTGTGTTGGTACAACTGGCTAGCCATTTGGAAAATAATTAAGCTAGATGCCTACCTCACTCATTATACTAAAATAAATGCCAGATGGATCAAAAAATTTTTAAACTAAAACCATAAATGTAGTTTTAAAAAGACTCAGATGACTGTTTCTAATAAAATTGTAATAGGAAAGTCTTTTAAAATATGATACAAGACCCAGAATTCAAAAAGAAAAGACTGATAATTTTGACTACATAGAAATGAAAGTTTTCTTGATGTTTAAAAACATCAGTAAAGCCAAAAATACAAAAATGGAAAAAAATGAACGTGACAAATATGATAGACAGGGGCTAATTTCTTTAATACATATTTCATTTTTTAAATTTTATATATTATTTATTTTTTAATACATACTTTAAAAACTCATAATTTGAAGATCTGTAAAAAACAAATGAAAAGTCAATAGCAGAATGGACAAAGGACTCAAAATGACTTTCCTCAGAGAAAGTAACACTAATCATATAAACCTATGAGAAAATACTCAACCTCACTCATAATTTTAAAAAATGCAAAATAAGGGAGAGCAAGACAAATTTCTATAAAAATAATAAAAAGTTTAAAATCTAATATTAAATATTGAAATTTCTATGTACATTTAGACAAAAATGAAAAAGTGATATTGTTAATGAAGTTCTGTTAGAACGAGAATAAGTATACTTATTTAAAAGGCAATTTGACATTATTTATCTAAATATAAATTTCCATTGATCTAGCAATTGCACTTCAGCCATAAAACAACAGATATACTCACGTAAATGTTGAAAGATATGTGTACAGAGTTAATATTCAACCAGTAGGCAAAATTAGAGCTATGGTCACTGTTAAAACACAGAAACCCTTCTGTAAATGGTGCTCCACTGAGGTCCTTGATTTCCCCACCCAATCTCAGCCCCCCTACCCTCTGCAGTAGGCTTCTTTGAGACCCAGCAACAAAGGACTAATGCTCAGTGCAGGGGGCCACTAAAATCTCCCTGCAGGGTGCCTGGGTGGCTCAGTTGGTTAAGCGACAGCCTTTGGCTCAGGTCATGATCCTGGAGTCCCGGGATCGAATCCCGCATCGGGCTCCCTGCTGAGCAGGGAGTCTGCTTCTCCCTCTGACCCTCCCCCCTCTCATGCTCTCTCTATCTCATTCTCTCTCTCAAATAAATAAATAAATAAATAAAATATTTTAAAAAATAAAATAAAATCTCCCTGCAGCACTGAAGTTGGGATCCATTTTTGTTAGTGCCTATGACATAAGGATGCTTTTTTTTTTTTTATTCAGTTAGCCACTGTAGAGTACATAATTAGTCCTTGATGCAGTGTTCAGCGATTCATCAATTAAGTATAACACCCAGTGCTCATCACAGCACGTGCCTCCTCAATACCCATCACCCTGTTACCCCCCTTCCCCCACCCTCCTCCCCACTGAAATCCCCACATTGTATCTTGAGGTCCATAAGGATTCTTAAATATTTTCAATATCACCTCTGTGAATAAGATGTTCACTGCAATTTGAAAATATCTAAATACCCTTTAAAGATCAATTACATAACTTGTAGTATAACAACATCATGAAATATGACACAAAGCAATGAGGTAAATTTACATATAATGATATGGAGAAATATCCACAATATATGTTAAATTTAAAAGCCATGCTGTAAAGCATTCTGTATGTTGTGATTCTGTTTATACATTATAAAAGGCTCTATAAATAAGAGATATTTTCAGTGTGAATAGGAAGTATCAGGAAGGATGCATACCAGAAGAGTGAACTGGATAGTGGGAGTCTATGGAGGTAACAGGGGACTCCTACTTTTTTTATTTTTAATTCCATAAAGTTAACAGACAGTGTTATATTAGTTTCAGGTGTACAATACAGTGATTCAACAATTCTATACATTACTCTGTGCTCATCATAAGTGTACTCTTAATCTGGAAGACTACTTTTTACGTATATACTTTTATACTATTTGTTATTTTTCTTTTTCTTTTCAAAAAAACATCTGTATTGCTTATAAAATAAAAATATTTTTTAATTGCCATGAAAGTACTCACCATATCACTGATATTTTGAGTCCTCTTAATTAGGAGTCTTGAAATTTCTTCCATGGACCCTCTTGCAGTAAGCCTGTGAAATGTTTCTCACAATAATGTTTCTAGATGCCTAAAGCAAAATACATAGTACTACAAAGGAAACTAATCATATTGAAATACAGTTATCAAAATATTAAAAAGAAAACAGATTTGTGATATAGTAATAGAAGTGTTTTGTTTATTGACATATATGATAGCAATATTCAGGAGCAGGTCTAATAACTAATGGAATTTCAAAGAAGTAATAAGCATAAAGGATAGTTTGGGATATCTATAATAATTACAATGTGATATGGAAAGATCGATGACTTCTACTCATGACGTGGTCACAGATACTACTAATACTACTGTGGTTTGTTGTTTATATTCATAATTGGAGGAAATGCTAAATTTTAGTTAGCTGTTAATGAAAATAAAGATATAATTTTTTCCATCCAAGTTTACAGATCTCCTAAATTCTATCCATGGACCACTTGAGAAACTATGGATTCCAGATATATAAGTTTGAAAATATTAGTCCTTCATTTGAAGCAAGTTTTATGTCATTCAGTGTAGCTATGTGTTGCCCCGTCTGAAGAGAGCCATTTACAATTGTGAGGTAAAGAGAATGGAATCCTCAAAAATGTTTCCCAGATCACTATCTTTTTAAATAAGGCCTTAATGTAACAGTTTATAGTATGAAGTTAGCTCAACTTTCAAAGGAGTGCATCTACAATATTTTATTTCTCTTCTGTCTTTCTACTTTCCTATCTTCTTTACCCCCATCTGCACACTAGCTTTCCTTTTTACCTCTTCTCTTTACACTAGCATTTCCCATCTAGCTGCTCTGCTCGGTAGTCTTTCCACACGTTTAGATGTCTTTTAGCTTGTTTTAGTTCTAGCTCTTGATCTTGCTTTCAATGGTGGTTACAATTAACTCCTTATAAATCAAGATGTTAACCCTTACCCGCTATTGGGCATGCGATTTGAAATAGTATTTCAGTAATAGAGGTGGATTTGCATTGATCCGTTCACACTACAACAGGGTCCCCACTGTGACTAATGATACAAAGGGTCAAGGTGACTGGGATTAGTGGTTATGGCATCAGTGGTTATAGAATAGATCAAATTTAACAATCCTGCATAGAAACCTTGGATTGACCCTGTATTTTGACATAATGCTTTCTAATCTGAGACTTTGAGAAATTTTGCTGCCCAAAATTACTCTTTTTCTGAAATCATACCAAATATTGTTAGTTCTACTTTTCCAGTTTTAGAACTGAGTTTGTATTTAGTTTGTGTTTAGTAGTGTGTATGCATGAATGTGTGCATATGTGTTTGGGTGTGTGTGCATGTGGGCAATGTAATTATAAAGATGGTTGTGACTGATCAAGGTGGAGGATATATAAATGTATGTTGATTTCAGATAATACATGTTCTAAAATCAAAGAGATTGGGAAGCTGAAAATTAATCGTTATATGTAGTAAAGCTGGGTCATATTAATAGTGAAAGACTAGAATGTCATACAGCTGGGTTCCAAAAATAGTGTAGCTCTATACTAATGATCCAAAAATCTCTTGCTGCTGAGGTTCTCAATGATCTCATCCATTCAGAGACTTGTTTGTGCATCTTTTTTTTTTTTGCATACTATAAAATCTGTCTTTATAATTTACCCCCTTTATTTTGAGCTAGCTTCTATTCCTTGTAACCAAAAATGCTCTGAAGAAGGTAAGTGTTTTGAGAAAACTCCTAATCACAAATTTGTTTTGTGATGATTCTATTTGAGAATTCTTGTTAATTTTATTCAGTTTGCCAGGGAAGATATGTAGTCAGTACATAAGGGGCTATGGTGAGATATCCCCAAAAGTTGGAAATAAAGTTATCTTCTTTGAATGAAAGTAAGAATCGTACATAATCAATGAAATGTAGAAGTAATCCATTATAAAAAGATAGTTTGTAAATGTATGAATAAGGACATTTTGGAAACCCTCTAATAAAGGTTAATTCATAGATTTAATCCAGTTGATAGGAAGAACGACATAACGGAGAAGGTGACAATTAAGTACAGGATAATATACTGAGTAAGAATGCTAACATATCTTTGCCACTATCCTGGGTGGGTTGGGAGAGCCTTTGTATATGTTATATCCTGATAGTGGACATGGGTAAATTGGCCATCATAGAATATCTCCCTCCACTTTGATTCGTATTTACAAAGCAACAACTTTCTGGTTATGATCATGTTTCTTATGTAGATTTTCTGTTAGAGAAATAATGCAATGGCCAGATGATAAACAGTATTCTAGGACACTTGACCATTGTGTTTATCATTGAAAATTAATGGACTTCTGGGTTTTACATTTTTCCCTTGTAAGCCTGATTAGCAGGAGATTTGCTGAGCCTAACCTTTTCTTTCTTTCCTTCTTCCTTCTTTCTTTCTTTTTTTCAGAGGGGGGAGGGGCAGAGGGAGAGGGAGAAAGAGAATCTTAAGCAGGCCCCACACCCAGTGCAAAACCTGACAGGGGTCTCAACCCTGAGATCATGACCTGAGCCAAAATCAAGAGTTGGAAGCTTAACCGACTGAGCCATCCAGGTGCCCAAACCTTTTATTTCTTGATTTACGCTCTTGTTTTCTGAAAATTATCCTAGAGTAATTTCCTAGATATGGTGCATTGGAATTTTTATGTGTTGTATATTTGGAAGTGTCTTTATTATGTATGTATGCCTGATTAGGTTGGTCAGATACAGAATTACTGATTGAAAATAATTTTTACTTAGTATTTTGGAGGACTATTACAGTCTCTTAGTTTCCAGTGTTGCTGCTGAGAAGTTTGATGTCAATTCTAATTCCTGATCCTTAGATGACCTGTTTTGTCTGATATTTTTCTCAGTGGAAGCTTTTGGATCTTTTCTAGGCACTGCATATTTATTCAGTAACTTTTCAAGAGAAGTATTTTATTAAGATCCATCTTACTGATTAGGAAACTGAGACCCAGATAAATTAAATAAATGCTCAGTCATAGAAGAACTAGGAAGTGCCATAAGCAAGATTCAAACACAATCTAATTCAAGAGTTTTTGTGCTTTACCTTATGTTCTGTTAATACTTAAGGTTTTAGGGAATCTGAGAGTTCAGTTAGTTCAACCATTTGACCTGTACCAGTAATTCACCTTGATATTTATTTATTTATTTATTTATTTATTTATTTATTTATTTATTTTCTAATGTAATTCTTCCTCTGATTCACAGTATGAGCACCAAAATACATTTTATTCTGTGAAAATAATTCCAAGTTATTATAAATAAAATAATTTTTTAGTTACTTGAGGAGTCTCTGTTATATCCAAACCATCAAGTGCTATGTACACCAAGATAAATAATCTCATATCAAATTTCTTATATATTTCAAAACATCAGTCAATACATTTTTAATGAATCAGTCACTCTACCCATCCCAGTTTACTTCTCTTTATTTTTTTCTTTCAAGTTTTTAAATAAATTCCAGTTTGTTAACATACAGTGTAATATTAGTTTCAGATATAGAATTTAGTGATTCATCACTTACATACAGCACCAAGTGTCAATCACAACCAGTGCCCTCCTTAATCCCCATCACTTGTGTAACCCATCCCTTGGTTTGTCCTTATTCCCTTGGTTTGTTCTCTGTAGTTAAGAGTTTTTTTTCTGGTTTGCCTCTCTTTTTTTCCTCCCATGCTCATCTGTTTTGTTTCTTAAATTCCACGTATGAGTGAAATCATATATTTGTCTTTCTCTGACTGACTTATTTCACTTAGCATAATATTCTCTAGCTCTATCTACATCATTGCAAATGGCAAGGTTTCATTCTTTTTTATGGCTGAGTAATATTCCATTGTATATGTACACCACATCTTCTTTATCCATTCATCAATCAATGGACATCTGGGCTCTTTCCATAATTTGGCTACTGTTGATAATGCTACTATAAACACTGGGGTACATGTATCCCTTTGAATCAGTATTTTTCCAGTTTACTTCTTTTTTTAAAACACAGTGCTTTAATTCCTTCTCATTCAAGACAGCTTTCTGATTTTAACATGCTCCATGCTGATTAACATCTTAAAATCAGTTGTCTATCTCCTAAAGCACTGCAAAATGTGGCTTGTCTTTTATGAGGTAGGTTAAATGTGTCTTCCATTTCTTTGGGCTGTTAATGTTAAATCAGTGATTACTTCTCTAAAGGGATCATTCTGAAGAACAGCCAGTTCAGAGTGACAGTTACATTAACATAAAAAAGTCACTCTGAACTGTTACATTACACATAATTTTTTTTTTGTTTTAGCAAGATGTAATGTAATCCTTTAAGATGGAAAAGCATTAAGGTTGAATTTTATTTGCTACAAGTGTGCTTAAGTAATATGATGACTACATTTTACTAGAAGCTGATATTATCACCAAATTATATACACTAAGCTCGTACATGTTATGCAAAACAAATATGAAATGGAATCCTTTTCTATACAATTCTTAGGTCAAAAGAAGCAAATGTATAGACATAAAATTACATAGATATAAAATATATGGTATTCAAGGTGGATGTGAATCAATATGCAGATCCAAACCTAGCAAGTGGTATCTATTCATCTTTATCTTTTACCACCCCAGTTTCACAAAATTCACTTTATCTTTTTATACTTGGTTCATTGTAGATTCTAAATATACTTAAAAAGTACATTAGCAAAAGAATTGGGACTTCTGTATCACCCATTATACACTGTCTATGTCTTTATCTTACTTACCTCCTTCCCCTAGAATCTGTCATACAGCACACAAAAAAAGAAGCAAGCATAAAGAGTTACTTGTTAGCTCAGCTCTGCCCTCCCTGGCTTTCAGAAAAAAAAAAATTATTCCAAAATTGGTTTCTTTGGGGGGGAAAGTATTTTAATAAATCATATCACAAAGTGTGTTTTATGGGATGGTAATAGATATTAGAGAAAACTAAAAAGTCAGGGAAGCACTCTATAGCCAAACTGGTTAAAATTTGTGGTGGTTTTATTCCTTGCAGAATTTTTAAAACCTTAAGGTCCTATATGTTCATTATAATCTCTATGACAGGAATGAGCTATTGCATAAAAAGTTCCATGACTAATTTGACTGGAGAATTTATCTTAAAAGAAATCGTCTTTTCACCTAAGATCAAGTGGTACACCTTGGAAAATACTGCTTTGACTCTTACAGCATATCAGTTATAGCCTTTTCAAAAAGCAGTAACAGGTTTTATAGAGAAATAGCCCCTCTCCCTGTTGTTAATACGTATTTGTCTTAAAAGCAAACTGTTAAAACATGTTTCAAACTTACATAAGTAGATTTGAATAAATGATCCCTCATAAACACTGGATTCATGAAGAATGATTTTGTAAAGAAAAAATTATGAAATCAAACTCAGTTTCATACAAAGGGTGCAGGGGGAAAAAAAGGCTTCTCAAGTGACATGCTTTATAATGATAAATTGAATTACTCCGAACTCTTTTAAGTTTTCTCTGTGAACCAGTTCTTTTGTGTGTGTGTGTGTGTGTAATTCATCAGTCTTACATAATACCCTGTGCCCATTACAACATATACCCTCCCCAATGTCCATCACCCAGTTACCCCATCCCTCCACCTCCCTCCCCGCCAGCAACCCTCAGTTTGTTTCCTATGATTAAGAGTCTCTTATGGCTTGTTTCCCTCTCTGGTTTTATCTTGTTTCATTTTTTTCTCTCTTCCCCTATGACCCTCTGCCTTTTTTCTTAAATTCCACATATCAGTGAGATTATATGGTAATTGTCTTTCTCTGAGTGACTTATTTTGCTTAGCATAATACCCTCTAGTTTCATCCACATCGTTGCAAATGGCAAGATCTCATTTTTGATAGCTGCATAATATTCCACTGTATATATATACACACACAACATTTTCTTTATCCATCTGTCGATGGACATCTGGGCTCTTTCCATAGTTTGGCTATAGTTGATAGCAGTAGTTGCTGCTATAAACATTGGGGGTGCAGGTGGCCCTTTGGATCACTACATTTGTATCTTTGGGGTAAATACCTAGTAGTGCAATTGCTGGATCATAAGGTAGCTTTTTTTTTTCAACTTTTTAAAGAAACTCCATACTATTTTCCAGAGTGGCTGCACAAGCTTGCATTCCCATGTGAACCAGTTCTTAAACACACATCTTCTTTTTCTTCAAAAGAGTTGTTACTATCTGGACATCCTAATAGGATGCATAGGTTTCCTGTTGAGATAATTTGAAGATAATACAATACTCAAACACATATTTTTTTTTCAGTTGTTCGAGAAGCTCAGTGCATTTTAAGAGAAAGATTTTTTAAAATAACCATTAATCTTTGATTAGGTTTTCATATGTTTGGAAGAAACTTTTAGCCAGCAATAGGAATGCCAAAAGAAAGTGGACCCTAATTACCTTATTTGTTCATTCAATTAACATTTACTGATTTTACTTTGTGCCTATTACTGTGCTATATACTGAGATAAGAGTGAAAAGACAAGCCACTGACTGGAAGGAAATCTTTGCAAAATATGTATCTGATAAAGAACTGATATACAAAATATATAAAGAACACTTAGAACTCAACAATAAGAAACCAAACAACCCAGTTAGAAAGTGGGCAAAAGATCTTAACAGACAACTCACTAAAGAAAATATATGAATGGCAAATAAGCATATGAGAAGTTACTCAACCTCATATGTTATTATGTAATTATAAATTAAAACAGTGAGATACCACTATACAACTATTAGAATGATTAAAATCCAAAACATTGACAAAATCCAGTACTAGCAAGGATATGGAGCAATAGGAAGTCTCATTCATTTCTGGTAAAATGCAAAATGGTACAGTCACTTTGGAAATTTGACAGTTTATTACAAAGCTAAACACAGTCTTACCATAGAATCCAGCAATTGCACCTCTTGATATTTATCCAAATGAGTTGAAAACATGTCCACACAAAAACCTGCACAAAAATTATAAATAATAGCTTTATTTATAAGTGCCAAAACTTAGAAGCAATCAAGATGTTCTTCAATAGGTGAATGGATAAGCAAACCATGGTACATACATTGAAGTGAGTATTACTCAGCAATAAATAGAAATGAGCTGTCTAGTCATGAAAAGTGGAGTGATCTTAAATTCACATCCTCAGTGAAAGAAGCCAATCTGAATAGGTTACTTACTCTATAATCTCAACTATAAGACATTCTGGAAAAGGTAAAACTCTAGGGACTATTGAAAGATCAGTGGTTGCCAGGGCTTTGGAGGGAGAAAGGATAAATAGATGGAAAACAGGACTTTTAGACCAGTGAAACTATTATGTTAATATTGCAATGGTAGAAACATGCCGTTACACATTTTTCAAGACCCATAGAACTATACAACAGAAAGAATGAGCCCTAGTGTGAATTATTAATAATAATGTATCAATATTAGTTCATCAATTATAGCAAATTATACTAGGGGAAATTGTACACAGGGTAGGGGCTGGGGAGAAGAGGTATATGGGAACTCGTACTTTCTGTTCCAGTTTCTGTAAACCAAAAATTGTTCTAAAAACTAAAATCAGTTAAAGTTTGAGGACTACCAACTTGTAGCATTACATTTTGTCAAAGACCTGTATATTTATGGGCCCTTTGTTAAAAAAAAAAAAAGACACAGCCTGAGTTAAGGACATAAACCTCTGTGAGAGACAATATTTTATGTCACAGGACTGTCATAGTATAATATACTATTTATTTTCTATACCATTTATTTTTTATACAGATCATTCTTAAAGGGACCATGACTATAACTTTGATATGGACTCCTCTATTTTAATGCAGACTGTGAAGCTTCTTTTAAAGTTACATTTTCTTCCCAGTTTCTTTTAAACCACTTCAAATCTAAAAATGATGGGAAGGGCACCTGGGTGGCTCAGTCAGTTAAGCATCTGCCTTCGACTCAGGTCATGATCCCAGAGTTCTGGGATCGAGTCCCACATCCCCGCATCTGGCCCCCTGCTTGCTCAGCAGGGAATCTGCTTCTCCCTCTACGCCTACCCTCTGCTTGTGCTCTCTCTCTCTCTCTCTCTCTCACACACACACACACACACACACACACACTCTCAAATAAATAAATAAACAAAATCTTTCAAAAAATAAAATTAAAAAAGTAAAAATTATGGGAAATGCTTTTGGGGTTTTGTTAAAATTAATGCACCCTCTGCCCCCCTTTATAAGGCCTTCGACTAGTAATTTAATTCTAAGGGAATGTATCCACCAGTTCTGGGATGTCTGCCCTGGCAGATTAGCTAGTGGTTGACTTCTTACTATACATACTCAATCAGTCTATGATTGGCCAGAAAATTTCACATTATTTTGTACCACTTGAAAGCAAAAGGGGAGGGAAAAAATCCCCCAAATTGCTATTTTCAAGTGTCCAAGTACAATTTCAGTAACAATTGAGTTTGACCAGTTTAGTGCAACCCTGAAGCTCAAGCTGACTCTAAGCCTGTCTTTAATCAAGTTAACCACAACGTGCAGCCAGAGAAGTAGGCATTTGCTATTACGTCCCTCCTTATCAATACAAACTCCTACTCAATTTTTTAACTTCCCACAGCACTCTTAGCAACCCCAAACTTCCTCTTTTGTACCTCTAAACCCATTGCAATCCAAACTATTTTTTTCTAAAGATTTTATTTATTTATTTGACAGAGAGAGAGAGAACACAAGCAGGGGGAGTGGGAGAGGGAGAGGGAGAAGCAGGCTTCCCGCAGAGCAGAGAGCCCGATGTGGGGCTCAATCCCAGGACCCTGGGATCATGACCTGAGCCGAAGGCAGACGCTTAACGACTGAGCCACCCACGAGCCCCTGATATCTAAATTATTATGTAATTATATTTCTTAGGAAGATAAGTCATGAGAACAGAATTTTTCAATGAGAACTTTTTTCAGAATACATGGAGTTATTTTAAGGTGTGTTCTCAGCAGATAGTAAAAAAGACAAACCAGAAACTTGGCTAAGTGAGTGCTGTGTTTCAAGAATTCAAGTCCTGAAGAAGATTATTTTAATATCGAAGGAATGTTGACAGCATCTCCTAGTGAGAGATTTCACTCAAATCTCCCTTTTGCCATGGGTTGAAGTTGAGCCTCTAGTGATATTGAGATTTGTAGTATCAGACTTCTTTTCAACAAGAACTAAGTAGATCTTAAAATTCTTTATTTTTTCCTGGAGGAGATAGATGGTAAAGAGTTCCCCATCAGCTCACTTATAAAAGAGCCATTGGAAGAAGGAGGAAAGAGTAACTAATGGAGATAAATACCTTTAAACAGAGGTAATGAATAATCAACGTTAGAATATTAAGATGTGAAATAAGGACTCTGAGTTCCAGTGTCTTGTTAAAACAGCTTTATTAAGATGGACTTCACATACCATACAATTCATTTGTTTAGAGTGTACAATTCAATGTTTTTTATTTTGTTAGCATATTCACAGTATTGTTCAACCACCACCACAATCTAACTTTAGAATATTTCATCCCCACTAAAAGAAACCCCATACTTGCTACCAGTCCATCCTCATTCCCCACCCACACCAGCCCCATTCTAAGCAACCAGGAGTTTTCTTTGTCTCTATAAATTTGCCTAATCTGCACATTTCATATGAATGGAATCTTACAGTATGTGGCCATTAGTGATTAGTTTTCCTTCATCCAGCATAACATTTTCAAGGCTCATCCATGTTGTGGCATGTATTGATACTTAATTTCATTTTATTGATGAATAATATTGCATGTCATAGAATATCACATTTTATTTATTATTTCACCAGTTGTTGGACACTTGGGTTATTTTAGCTTTTTTGCTATTATGAATAATGCGGCTTAGAACATTTTTATGCATGTTTTTGTGGGGGCATATGCTTTAATTTTTCTTGGGTTAGATACTTAGGAGTGGAGTCACTACATCATATGGTAATTCTGTGTTTAACTTTCTAAAGAACTGCCAAATTGTTTTCCAAAAGAGCGGCACCATTTTGCATTTTCTGCCATCAGTGTATGAGGGCTCCAATTTCTCTACATTCAATCTCTTTCATAAAGTAGCTTTCTCAAAAACAAATGTGTTAATGTATTCGTGCATGTTTTCATATAGGCATGCAAAGTAAAAAATCTGGAAGAAAATGCACCAAGGTTTTAATAATTGTTATCTCTAGAAATCAAAATTATACCTGGATTTTTCTTCTTTTTTTTATTTTTGCTTATCTATAACTATCTTTGTAAAAACAATAAGCATTTGTAACTTTTTCATTTTAAAGAGAAAGTATGATCTTCCTGTCAGTAGGTCCCATAATATTTGTTCTCAGCCTGGCTGATCATTAGAAGCAACAAAGGAAGAGTACCTGGGTGGCTCAGTCAGTTAAGTGCCTGACTCTTGATTTCACCTCAGGTCATGATGTCAGGGTAATGATCTCAAGGTCCTGAGATTGAGCCCTTCACCTGGCTCTGTCTCAGGTGCTCAGCATGGAGCCTGTTAAGATTCTCTTTCTCCCTCTGCTCCTCCCCACCCCTGCGAGCGCTCTCTCTCTCTCTCTCTCTTCTCTCAAAAAAATAAGAGAAGCAACAAAGAAGCTTTTTAAAAAAAATACCAATGTCTTGACCATCCTTCCTTAGAAATTCATATTCAGTTGATCTAGGATGATTCCAATGTGCAAGCCGAGTCAGAACTAAACCCTAGACTTTCAGTTCCACACTATCTTATTTGTTGAGTCTTGCTGGAGGGGAAAAAAAAAACCTTTCTACAGACTGGCAGTCTCCTAATGTGAGTTGAGTTGAGGCCATTTTATTTATGGTTTGCAAGGTATTATCTTTACTGGGTTACATCTGGAGAGGCTTCCTTAGTATCAAGAGGCTACTTCAAGAAACATGTGAAGAGGTGTCCCAAACTTTCTTCTGGCAAGTGTCATGGGAAGATCAGCAACTTAATGTTGAAATGAAACCATCTGGCACTTAAGGAGTTCTCTACCTATAGTAAGGTACAGTTTTTAACCCCTCTTCAAAATAAAGCTGTCTTTGACTTCATGGGTAATAATACTTAGACAATGATTTGTCATGCAGTCCTCTGCTGCATGGTAATGAGAGATGTACAGAAGTGGTCTGGGGATGGGAGAGAGAAGATGGAAGTGACTCCATAAGAATATGCATCACTGAATATTCTACATCTGTTGGTTTATCTTTTAGGTACAATAGGTGATTGGAGAGAAACTGGGTCCATTAAAATTCTTGATTCTGGAATCTACTGTAAGTAACATACTTCTTGAATGAAGAACAAAGGAGTCAGCTTCATGGCTGAGTAATGGGGTATTGTGACTTTATGTGTCTGATACCTTCAAAACAGGATATTTGATGTTCCTGTCAGAAAGATCTACCCCTGAAGCATCTGAAGGCTTTTAACTTAAAAAATTGGAAGCATACATTCCTTGATAAATCTTATTCTTGGTTCCTGTCTAGGCTCTATTTGGTGGGGTAAAAAGAAGGGTAAAGAGAATGGTTGTCTTTTTCAATGACAAGGGAAACGTGCTACTGAATTTAAGCAGGCTCTCTTCACAAATGTCAGTTATTTTTGGAAGAATTATTTCTATCTGTGAACCAATTTTCATGAGGTTTAACTATGTATAAGGTACATGTTAATTCTGTTGGGAAAGCCAATGATGAGTGACATTATTCAAGCCTTCAAATTCATATGATCCAGAAGAAAAAAAATAAATCCTCAAAAATTATTAAATAAAGTAGAATATGAAAAATTTCATAGAAATTATATATAACAGTTCTGTAAGATTTCTAAGAATGAGGAGAGCACTTTTGGAAGTGAAAGCTGTGTAATGTTTTTCCAGCATAATCTCAAAGCTGAATTTTCCCCCTCTATCTGAAAAGTGGTACCAAATTTCAAATGAATCTGCAATCCCTTTTGCAAGACTTTTTGTTTACCCATTCTCTCACTGCACTGTTTATCATTATTATTTCTACATAATAATGTCAGAAGTGTTTTGTTGTTTTGGCCTTCTGGCTTCTGCTAAAAATAACCAAATTACCTGAAATTTAAAAACTTTAATTTGTAAGCACATAGGACATTCATATAAAAGAAGATTCAGGATTCTTCTGATTAACTTGGGAAGTTTAAACTTTTTAATGTTTAAACATAATAATGATAATGCTAATTATTTATTGAGCTCTTTCATTTTGTTTCTTCCTGGGTAAGTTTGTGAATTATACATTCTATCTCTATTCTTCTAGCATTATTCTAAATAGTAATATAGACTTAACCTAATAAGTTTTGAGGTGAATCAATTCTATCCTTCTCTTGAAATAAGACAAGGATCTTAAAATGTTTTCTCCCATCCCACCATCTATGTTATTTTCAGTTTACAAACACACACTTTATTTTATTTTTTATGTAATCTCTACGCTCAATGTGGGGCTTGAACTCACAGCCCTGAGATCAAGAGTCATGTGCTCTACTGACTGACCAGCCAAGTGCCCCCCCACTTTAAACATGTAAACCTAGATTTATCAACATGCTTTGATTTTTTATTTGTTCATTTATCATTGGTTTTTTCACCACACCTTGTCCTTTTAAATTCAATTTCCTTCTTGCTGAAGTATATTTTTGGTAATATTTTCATAAGGATTTGTAAATATAACCTGTCTCAGCCTTTGTAGATCTTATAATGTTTTTCTTCCTAATTAAAAATTCTGAGCTTTGATGTTCTAAAGTTTCACCATACTGTGTCTAAGTGTGGATTTTTTTGGTCACCCTACTCAGAACTATCTGCTCCTTGAATATGAAGATTCATGGTTTCTTTCATTTTCAGACTGCTTCTCTCCCAATCTCTTATTCTGGAAAGAATATTTATTAGATTTATTAGACATATGTCAGAGATTCTCATTCCATACGCCTTGTGTCTTTTTTTATTTGTAATACAATTTATTTGTCAATGAATTATAATTAGTTAATTAAGGAATAGCATTCATACAGTATGTTAGGTACCATGTTAGTTAACTCCATATATGTCTATATATATATGTAAATCTAACCCACTGCATTCAGATGGATTTTCAGATCTGTTTTCAAATTTACTAATTTCTTTTTTATCTGTGTGCAGTACACTGAATAGTTCATATACTGAGCTTTTCCTTTCAATTATTATATTTTTAATTTCTAGGATTTCCCCTTTACTCTTTCTCAAAATGGCTTCTTTTTTAGGAGATACTGCCCTTTTAATTTTTATTTCTTCTTTATCTATATCTTTGAATATTTAAAGCAAATTTGTTTTCACATTGTTCCATGTTCTATTGGTTTTAACATGTGAATTCTCCTGTTTGTTGAGATCCTGAGTCACATGGAAGTCTGTTTCCTTGAGTACTTCAAATTTTAGTCAGAATCTATCTTCAGATTGAGTTGTTTTCAAAGGATGTGTCATGATTCAGGCTTGTGAAGTCATTATTGTGGGCGGTTTTATGTCTACCTCTGCCAGTCCCATGGGTCTCTCAACCAGTTTTTATAATAATTTTATGACCTAAGATTCTTTTACCAAGTGTAATATGTGAATTCAATCCCCTATCCTCACATAGTATCAGTTTAGATTTCTCCCAGATGATTAATTTTCAGCCATGACCTAGGACAGGCAGACTACTTTTCTTGCCAAATTCCCAGTCCAGTGGAAAGAACTTTTCTAGTCCCTTCCAGGTTCTTGGTTTTACGCTGCTAGTGCACCTTCCGCTTCCCATGCTCCCGGCTCAGGAAACTCAACTTTTGTCTTCTTTCCCAACTCTCTATTCTCAAATTAAAACCTCAGTGACAGAACATCCAGGGCCAGTAGCCTCAAGGCCCATCTGGCTTTAGCTTCCATTCATTGCTCTGGCTTCAGATTACCTCTCTTTATTTCTGGCACCAGGTGGGTATTTTTGTTTCTTGTGTTTTGTTTTCAAACTTAAATATGGATATGCATAATTTTGTGTTGTTACATTCTATTCAGTAGTACTGCCTGGAGGGCAAGAGGGAGGGGAGGCCAGGAAGCCACAATGACCGGAGACCTCAGTTTCATCTATATGATACCACATAGATAATTCGACTTCCTCCATACTTTCAGTTTGCTTACATTTTTACATTAAATAAACCAACAGGTCACATAGGCTGTCTTGAAAATGCAATTTGAATCCTGTTGCTCTTGCTCTGTCTTCACATGTCATGGTTGTCAGAGATGTCAGACTCCTAGAGGACAAACACTGCACCACATGCAGATGTGCATTAGCATCACAGGAAAACAAAAATAAACACAAACTTAGAGTAGTGTGCATCATATTTCTGAGGGTCCTATTTGCACGGAAAAACATCTTTTCCGAAGGTGGCAACTTTCTTCTTGACAACTCTATTTCATAGTTTCAGAATCAAAATGTAGCTTTCTTTTTGGTTTGGCAGTGGTAATTGGTGTCCTCATATTATTTCTCTCCTTCTTTAGGATAAACAAAAAGTTTTGCTCCTGCTTTCGCCTGCTTATAACGAAATATCAAGAAACTGGAAGGTCACTGGACACTAGCTACAGCCATTGGCTTCAGTTTATTTGACCCAATACTTGGTCAAATGTTATTCTCAACCCTGAAATATAATAATGAGAGTTTTTTGTGTGTGGGTAGGAGGGGTAAAATTATGAACTATAAAACCAGAGTGACAGGAAGGTGCTAGGAGAAATGTTCAAAACATTGGTGTGATTTATGAACATATGGCAAACAGATGTGGTGGAGTAATAGGGACCCCATCTCCTTTTATAAATTTGGATCACATTTGTGTCCTTCCCACCTCACCCCAACCCCAGGTTCATAATATGCTTTATTAAAATTCTCTGCAGGGCATATGGATGATTAATAATTGTTGATGACAGAAATTTGGTTTTGGTAGGCCGCACAGTGAAAGGTAAATACAACGAGGCTATTTTAACCTCTGTACATTAAGCTTATTAGAGTAAGTCTTCTCTGTAAGATGGGCCATGTTGAGATTGTGTGTGATTTATGGAAATGTCACCAGTGACGCTGGTTCTGGAAAAATTCTTAAAATCTCTTTTGTTGTTATCATCACTTGAGTTTCAGTTGTCACCAGGGAAAATCATTTTTGGAAAAAACATAATCAAAAGTGGTTAAAATATGCTTCAAATAAAATAAATATTGGGTAGCTATCTAGGAATAAAAATACAAAAAAGGCTTGAGATGGATCTTGGAAATAGAAATTTATTTGTAACCAGTTTTAAATGGGGTGTGGAAGAGAAACAAGTGGATAGAGAAACATTGGAATATTGGCTTTTGATTCTTTCCCCAACTCAAACATGTCTGGAAAATTTGGATAAGCCTTTTAATTCTTTCTCCCTTTGTTAAGAGAGCAAGTGTTTTGCAATTAGTGTCTGTAATACAGTTTGAAAAAAATTAATAAAATAAAAAATCTTAACAAGCATCTGTGTGGCAAGAAATCCAAACAGTACAAATGTGTTTATAGTAAAGAACTCATTTTCTTTTCATCCTTCTCAAGTTCACTTATCTAGAAGCAAATACTATGAGTTTGACTATTAAGAAAAGGTCCTAATATTATAAGCCAGTCTTTCAAATAGGAATATTGAAATTTACCACAAATTGCATTTAGTAACCATACTATTCACCATGAGGTAACAGTCATTTGTAAAGCTGGCAATTATAGCAAGATCATATAATTCCCATCTCACTCAAGTGCTATTTTGAGGAAATTTTAAAAAGGATAAAGGGGAAAAAATCAGGAAATAATGAGAAAAATGCTGGAGGCCTGATGATTACTGATTTAGTGAATTTTGCTTTGGCTGGGACTCTGATAGGCAGAACTAGAAGATCATACAGCCCAAACACTTGATTTGCAGTTTCCAAAATCCCTTCATTTTTCCCATCCAAGAGTATGGCTGGCGGTTGTCTGGAAGTTGAAAGGAATGACTGCTGGATCGGGCCTCCTACAAAGTGTTACAGAAGTCAGCATGGGGCAAGTCTGTGCTTAATGTGTGGGGTTAAAATAGAAAAAGAATCGAGAACCCCCATGCTTTGCTTCATGCCCTCATTTTTCATTCAATTAGGGCAAATTATAAAAACAGTAACAAAAACGAAAACACACATGGTAACAATATCCTAATGTGTTTGAGAAATAATGCGGAAGATGGACTTAACCACCTCAAAAAATTTTGGGAAACCATTCGGGGGTCTAAATGGAAGTCTGGTATTTTGATTACCTAGACAACTTCCCTTCAGTTCTGTTCACATCATCAGCTTCTCTCTCACCTCTTTCAGGAATGACTAACAACTCAGTTTTATACTTGTTTCTTAGAGAATGTATAAAAGAGCTTCCCTCAAAAAAAAAAAAAAAAAAAGAGTGTTGTTGCATTTTTTGTGTCTCTACAGTGTTTTGTCCTCAGTCTGAAACTGGGTTAAGACACTTAGGCTTGAATAACTGGCAAGTCTCTCGATTCTTTTCTAAATTGAAGCGCCTTGGTGGTTGACAATTGAAGAATGATTTACAATTTCTGGAGTACTTTGTGGGTTTGGTTTTTTAAACCAATTCTCAATATTCAAGCTACTTGGAAGTTGGAGCTTCAATAATAGCTAGTCATTTCGAAAATGTGGAATTTGTCCAGTTTTGAGTAAATACCAAACAGATATGTTTTCAAAAATGTAAGTTACTGCATTCAATTGTCTTGTGAATCAATGGAGAAGCAGTGTTTTCTCCTCTAAATTGTAAAATAATTTGATATTAGAAATTTTAAAACTAAAGAGAGCAGATTTTCCTGTGTAGATGTCATAGTCCTGATATAGTTCCCATTCACTGTACTGTGGCCCTACGATGACACTGTAAACCTCGTCTTATCAGCTCAAATCTTGAGAATGTAGGAGGCTATATTATGTTGTGCATTTTCTCAGAATAAAAGCTAATGTTACGTCAGCCCAGACTTTCAAAAATAAATTCAAATATTCTGGTATCCTATTAGTGTGATAGTTTTTTGAATTATCCTAGCAATGGGACCAGCTCAGCTCCTGACTGCTCTTGGCTAACATGAACAAAATAATGCCTGCAATTTTTTATCTTTCTGGAAACTAGTCAATAAGCATTGACAATATGTGTAAGCTGAAATAGCATTTTAATTAATGAGAAGAGGCAACTATATAACTAAGAACTTGAAAACTGTCTTTACATCTCTCCTGATCTATTCTTATCAACCACAACATTGCTAAATAAAACCTCTACTAATTCTTTCATTGATTCTACAAATAATTATTTAGCACCTCTTACATATTAAGCATCTTGGTAGGAAATAGGTGTATACAGATTTAAAAACGAACAAATAAACAAAATGAAACAGCAACAAAAACCACCACCTCTGATTTTTAGTAGCTTGTATCGAGGGAAACAGAAATATAGCTACCTAATAAAAATCCTACACAATATGACTGCTATAATAGAGGTATGTACAAAAGTCTGTACACATACAGGAAAAGGAAGGACTTGCTACCTCCAGAGAAGCTAGAAAGAAGTCACATAAACTGTGTCTCATGTTGGTGTTTTCCAGATGTGAGAAAAAGATGTTTCCCTAGAGAGGGCTGTGAGCAAGAACGCAGAGCTGTGAACAGGAATATTTGGAAATAGATATTGGTAAGGATGCTTGGGTCTATATTACAGAGTGCCCTCTATATCATATTAAGAAACTTACTATATTCACTATAAGTAATGAAGAGTCTTCTAAGATTTACAGGTAGAGATGGACATGATCAGAATTGGGTTTCTAAGAACCACTCAAAACTATAAAAAATGAATTCTGGGGAATAAGAACCTGGTGAGGAAGAACAAACAGGAGGCTATTGAAAATATGGTAACATGAGCCAAGAAAACTGCAGAAAGAGGGGATGAAGAGGAAGGAATGGAAATTAAATTCCTCAGCCCCAAGGCGTGACTATATATGTTCATCCCTATGTCTATCCATGCCCCAAACCCAGCAAGCTCTCTCTCTAAACTCTTCCCACATTCTACAAATTTCCCATTTATCTCCTTTAAAACTTATGACATATTTCAGACATACAGAGGCTATAAGGACTAATGTAATAAACACATGTGAACCCACTACCCTATTTAGGAAATAAAACATTAATATGAATGAAGGCTTCTATGTGACCCTCCATATTGGTACATGTAGCTTTCATTTCTTGATTTTTACTGCTTAATAATGTTTTATTGTATAAACATACAAAGATGTATTTATTCACTTTTTGTACATAGATGTTTAGATTGTTTTCAGTTTTTTGATGCTATAAGCAGTGCTGCTATAAAAATTATTGTATATGTCACTCTCTTTACAATGTTTGGGACTTTTTAGGTATGAATATAGAAGCAGAATTCCTGTCAGATTGTGCATTTTCCGCTTCATTAAATATTGCCACATTGCTCTCCAAAGTGTTTATGCCCATTACATTCTCACCAGCAAATTAAAAAAATCAAATTATATTAAATTTAAAAATCAATAAAATAAAACCACTTGGTGTTCCATAATTTCACCAATACTCAATATTGTCAGACTTTTCAATTGTTGGATTGTGTCAGGCCTTTTAAGTCATTGAGGATTCTCTGGCTTTTACTTTAAGTGAGATGAGAAACCTCTGGAGATGGGCGCCTGGGTGGCTCAGTCGCTAAGCGTCTGCTTTCGGCTCAGGTCATGATCCCAGGGTCTTGGGATCGAGCCCCGCATCCGGCTCCCTGCTCCACGGGAAGCCTGCTTCTCCCTCTCCCAGTCCCCCTGCTTGTGTTCCCTCTCTCGCTGTGTCTCTCTCTGTCAAATAAATAAATAAAATCTAAACAAAAAGAAACCTCTGGAAGATTTGGAATAGAAAGATGTAATGATCTAAGGATCATTCTGGCCATTCGGTTGAGAATGGACTGTAAGGAAGTAAAGGGACAGAACCAGTTAGACCAGTTAGTGGCTGTTGCAATAATCTGTTCAAAATGTCATGGAGGATTAAACTAGGGTGGTAGCAATGGAAGAGTGAGAATTAAAAACATATCCAGACTCTAAATATGTTTAGAAGGTGGTGACATTTTGAAAGTAAACACAATGGATTTGCTCTTGGCTTGCAGGCAGAATATGTGAGAGACTCCAAGGTTTTGGATCAGTAACTGAAAGAATTGAGTTGCTATTTACAAAAATGGGGAGGAATGCAGGAGGAGCAGGTCAGGAGAAAAGAACAGGAGTCAGCTTTGGGCTTGATATGTTTGAGGGGACTATTAGATACCCAGCTGAAGATAGGCGTGTCTAGAATTAATATGATAGTTTAGAACTAGACTATAAATTTTGAAATCTTTATCATAGAGATAATATTTAAAGCCTTGAGACTAGAAGCAGTCACCAAAACGGCAGTAGAGTCAGAGAAGTAAAAAGGTCCATGGACTGAGCCCCATCTTTAATGGGAGACAAGGAGAAACCAGCAAAGAAAACAAATAGAGGAAGAAAACCAAGATGGTGGCTGTGCCAGAAGTCAAAATGTGTCCCCTGCTGGGGCGCCTGGGTGGCTCAGTCAGTTGAGCGTCTGCCTTTGGCTCAGGTCATGATCCTGAGATCCTGGGATCAGGTTCCACGTCAGACTCCCTGCTCAGTGAAGAGGCTGCTTCTCCCTCTCCCTCTGCCCTGTTCATACTCTCTCTCACACTCTCTCTCAAATAAATAAATTAAAAAAAATTTTTTGTAAATGTGTCCCCTGCTGCTGACAGACCAAGTAGGTTGAGAAATGAGATTTGATCATTTAGCAACATGAAAGTCATTGCTGTTTCTCAACAGCAGTTTTGGTGGAACGTGTGGGTGAAAGCCCAACTAGAGCATTTTAAGAGAGGACAAAAGACAGGAAAGAATTATTCCTTATATGATTTTTGCTATAAAGGGGAGTAGGGAAACAGGGCTGCACCTGGGTGGTGGATTGGGGTCAAGAGAGGATTTTCTTAATATTGGAAGAGTATTAGCATATTTATGTGTTTATGGGAAAGATGCCCCTCCCCCCAAGAAAAATGAGAAATGATGATGCAACAGAGAGAAAAGACAAATTCTGAAGTGATGTCCTGGAGTAGTTGAGAGGGATGGGACTAGTGGATTAGTAAAGGGAGTATGGACAGTTCATCAGTTGTGGCCAAAGGGAAGGCAGAGTAAATGGGCAAATCATGTTACTGATTCTGTTCCTTTCTTTTCTTTGGCTGTAAAGAAACTTAGAGTCAAATGTAGGCCTCTTGTTTTTGTCAAGCACTTATGAGTTGTGAGTTCATGTCTGCTCCTCCCATTATTAAAAATAACCACATAAATAACTAGATACATAAGAAGTGAATCATGCATGATTCAGTGATCCAAGTCTGAGTACCTGATGTCTAAAAGGAAAAGCAAAATAATACCAAAAAGAAGGTTCACCTCTCCATCAGGAAATGTGCACAACTAAAATGCATTCTGAGTCCTAACCTTACTTCTTGCTTCATCTTGTTTATTCCACCATGCTGTTTTCTTAAAACCAATTTGATCCCCCCCATTTAATTTTAATTTCATTTTGCCTATTACCTCAGAGGTTCTCCATGTTTAGGAAAAATTATTAGTACTTCTATGTTTCTGCAGAGGGATCAAAGCTTAGACAGAAGAATAAGTGAATCAGAGGGAACAGCCATATCCCCTGGTCTACACCAGTACATTGGTCTTCATAATGATGGTTTTTCTTTGTTCCTCCAATGACATTTAGGTTTACACTGGAAAATGACCAACACCTAAAAATTTATCTCTTAATCTTTCAAAGGTTTTGGTGTAGTGGAAGCAGAAAACTTGACCAGACTTTAAGTAGCTTATAAAAATAACTGAAAGAGCCTATCCTCCCTAAAACTAGGAAATAAAATGTCACCATGAAACTTTAAACCACAGTTAACACATCATGTTGTCAGTGCCTGAGAGCTAGAAATTATCCAAGTTACTTCCAGTCTTCCTCTTTTCATGAAAATTGGTGATTTTAGAAGTGCAATAAAAGTAATTTTGCTCAGAGGGATACTTGCTTCCTCTGTGGTCATGCTGGAATGATCCACTGATTAGATCCAGCAACAATTGACTCCAACCCCATAGAAGGATTCGATCTGTCCATAACCTGCCAAGATTGGTGGAAAAGAGCTGAATTGGGATCTAACTTCAGGAAGTAACAGAGTCCCTAGCGAAGTCTAAACAGTAACACTACATAAAACTTCAGCAACACTTAAACTGATGAGCATATCATTATCCCTAGAACCACCAGAATGCCCTTCTAGATAATTTCAAAGTATCATTTATAAAGTGCTAGAAATGACTAGGTGTGGAATCAAATTAGGCATTTTAAATGGGATTTTTAGATTTTCAGACACAGAGAGAAATACACTACCAATGAGTTGCAGTTCTCTGGGATTTATACTGCCCAGATCCATCTACTCTCCCACGGACTCTGTCCTCACCTCTCATCCCGCACCAATCCATTCAGCTAGTTGGCACTTGGGGCATTGCAGAACCCTTCCCTTTCTAACTTCTGTTTTTTTTTTTTTTTTTTCAAAATGCTGCTAGTATGAAATCAATAAGAAATAAGAGAGAAGAGCCTCTGAAAGAAAAAAATCAAAGAATAGATTGTGACTGGTCATCATCTTAATGAAATGAGTGTTGAGATTGGGGAAAATGCAGATATAAGAATGAGGAAGAAGACTAGAAAAAAGGAACAAAAGAGAATAAGAACCCAAGAAGGTAGGATAATTACATCTCTATCTTCTTCTATGGACCAAAAGCAGATTTTGTGAGAGGTGGGAAGCACCCATTCATATATATGCCATGTCACCACAGAGCCTCCTTTCCCATCCCATTTTTGGGCAAGGCTATCAGGGTCAGCAGAATTAATCTGGCATGAGAATACCAGTCCCTGCTTTTTCCTGTAATTTTTTATTCTGCTCTTTTTTTCTACCTTTGCCCAGTTAATTGTTATAGTTCAGCCTCTGATATAAATTTTACCTGTGTCATGACACTAAGCTATAGAACATAGTATTTCTGGAGAGGATTCTTTCAATAAATAGATATTTTAAATAACATTCACCTCCCATTTCACCAAGGTTCTTCTTAGAAACAAGGAATCACCTTGTAAGGTGTATTCTCCATAATTTTAGAGCTAAAACTCATTTTAGGAGATCTTTAAGGGTGAGTATGTTTGTCAAAAGATTTAGTATCTGTCCTTAGAAAAAGATTGAAATTGATCAAGCATAGAGACTACAATAATAACAACATAAATATAGCATTTACATGTGTCACGTGCTGCCCTCAGCATTTTACATGTATTAATTAAGTCAGTCCTTATAGTAATCCTATAAGACAGGTATTACTGTTATCCTCAGTGTAGCAATGTGACAGTCCCAACTAAGTCCCCACAAGCTATAACTGGAACATTTAGGACTCACACCCAGGAAATCTGGCTCTACAGCTTGAACTTTTAACCACACCATTATATTCAAATAAATATTTGTTGGATGAATAAACAGGCAGATTAAAGAATAAAATGATGGTTAAATTCTGTAGTTTTTATATATAGTTCTTGATACATATTTTGGGTTTTTGATATGTATTTTGTTGAACAAGAAGCCCTTGTGTATGTGAGTTTTATTAATGTCTAGAGATCCAGAAAAACACACAAAAAAAACCCTCTATACCTGTGTACGTATATGTGTGGCAGAGGGCAGAGAGAGGGATTGTTTAATTTGAACGGTTTGCACACTAGAGTTTCTGAGATAATTTGAATTCGACAAAATTAAGACTATCTTTCAAGGACTCATCTGGTAATTTGGGACTGAAATTGGGTCTATCAATCTTATGACAACTTAGAAGAAAAATTGGGTCTAACAGTTTAAGAATCTCCAGAAAGTAAACAGAGAATGTGGATTGAAAACAAATTCTTTCTTTTATTCTGGTAACTGATTGATAATTTTTGGAAATAAAATTCAGTAGCTCTCACTTTCTTATCTCTCTTAGCTCTGGCCAAAGAGAGAGAGAGATAATAATATAAGCCTAAAAAGTATTAAGAGAAGGATTATCTATGATTCTGGTGAATTTGTGCCTTGTTAGAAGATTTTGTGTGGGTATAGAGCTGCTCTACCAGAGTTCATTAAACCACTTACAGAAGGAATCTGATAGAACATGACACCAGGCTCATAAAGTTCTTTTGCCACTGTAAGGCAGAACCACCATTGTCACATGTATGTTTTTGACCAACAAAAGAGATGGATTTGATATTTTTAAAAGCTGAGAAAGCAATTGGGCTTGTTTGTTTCTAATTATAGTGCTTTCCAAGTTGAGAGAGTGATGGATTAAAAAAAATATATATGATGTATATGTTTACTTAAAACCCATTATCATTGTAGAATGGGATCGCACCTTCCCAGCATAGCACAAATTAAGTATGATAGTATTCTCTGTTAAGTTTCAGGGTTGTCACCATCGACTATAAACTTGCTAAGGGGGACATCCTGGGATATTTAGCCCATGTATTGCAGCTAAGCATCATCTTCTTCTTGGTCTTTTGCTGGTGCAGTTATTTTCAGAGGACCTAGAAACATAATCGATCCCCAGTGGTTCCATCTTGTTAGATTTGACTCTTGCTCCAACTTTTCTAGATTATGACATCAGACAGATTGTTTTCTTTTCAGCTTTGTATCATCTATAAATTTGATGAGCTTGCCTTCTCCAAACCATAGAGCCATATACCAAATAAGAGCCAAGGGCAGAACCGTACAGTTCTTTGGCAATTGCATGCAACATTTATTAAGAAATTGATAAGCTAAGGAACTAATTTTTGGACTGACCTAATCTTGTAAATGGTGACTATATTGAATGCCAGATAGGAGATTAATATATTTGACAAAGGACATATTAGATACGATTGAAGGCATTAAGATATATTTAAGTGAAATGAAAGCCTCCTAGTATTTTAAAGGAAAATAAAACCTACTTCAAAATTGAACAGTAATACATCTAAAAGAAATTATATTAAACCACCTTTGCAAATTATTGCATCCTTTACAGTGTTTATATAATAAAGAGCAGGTACTCAGTTGACTGAGTAGACATAATAAAATGAAAACTATCCTCCCTGAAATCAGTTTATTAGTAAAATAGGCATTCTTTTTTTTCTTATTATGTTATGTTAATCACCATACATCGTTAGTTTTTGATGTAGTGTTCTATGATTCATTGTTTGCATAGAACACCCATGGTCCATTCAGTACGTGCCCTCTTTAATACCTATCACCAGGTTAACCCATCCCCCACCCTCCTCCTCTCTAGAACCCTCAGTTTGTTTCTCAGAGTCCATAGTCTCTCATGGTACGTCTCCGCCACCGATTTCCTGCCCTTCATTTCTCCCTTCCTGCTATCTTTTTTTTTTTAACATATAATGTATTATTTGTTGCAAAGGTACAGGTCAGTGATTCAACAGTCTTACACAATTCACAGCACTCACCATAGCACATACCCTCCCCAATGTCTATCACCCAGCCACCCCACCCGTCCCACCCCCGACCACTCCAGCAACCCTTAGTTTGTTTCCTGAGATTAAGAATTCCTCATATCAGTGAGATCATATGATACATGTCTTTCTCTGATGGACATACTTCACTCAGCATAATACCCTCCAGTTCCATCCACGTCATTGCAAATGGCAAGATTTCATTCCTTTTGATGGCTGCATAATGTTCCATTGTATATATATACCACCTCTTCTTTATCCATTCATCTGTCGATGGACATCTTGGCTCTTTCCACAGTTTGGCTATTGTGGACATTGCTGCTATAAACATCAGGGTGCACATACCCCTTCAGATCACTACATTTGTATCTTTGGGGTAAATACCCAGTAGTGCAATTGCTGGATCATATGGTAGCTCTATTTTCAACTTTTTGAGGAACCTCCATACTGTTTTCCAGAGTGGCTGCACCAGCTTGCATTCCCACCAACAGTGTAGGAGGGTTCCCCTTTCTCCGCATCCCCGCCAACATCTGTCGTTTCCTGACTTGTTAATTTTAGCCATTCTGACTAGTGTGAGGTGGTATCTCATTGAGGTTTTGATTTGGATTTCCCTGATGCCGAGTGATGTTGAGCACTTTTTCATGTGTCTGTTGGCCATTTGGATGTCTTCTTTGGAAAAATGTCTGTTCATGTCTTCTGCCCATTTCTTGATTGGATCATTTGTTCTTTGGGTGTTGAGTTTGATAAGTTCTTTATAGATTTTGGATACTAGCCCTTTATCTGATATGTCATTTGCAAATATTTTCTCCCATTCTGTCGGTTTTCTTTTGGTTTTGTTGACTCTTTCTTTTGCTGTGCAAAAGCTTTTTATCTTGATGAAGTCTCAAGAGTTCATTTTTGCCCTTGCTTCCCTTGCTTTTGGCAATGTTTCTAGGAAGAAGTTGCTGCAGCTGAGGTCGAAGAGGTTGCTGCCTGTGTTCTCCTTTAGGATTTTGATGGACTCCTGTCTCACATTTAGGTTTTCAACCATTTTGAGTCTATTTTTGTGTGTGGTGTAAGGAAACGGTCCAGTTTCGTTCTTCTGCATGTGGCTGTCCAATTTTCCCAACACCATGTTTTGAAGAGACTTGTCTTTTTTCCACTGGACATTCTATCCTGCTTTGTCAAAGTTTAGTTGACCATAGAGTTGAGGGTCCATTTCCGGGCTCTCTATTCTGTTCCCTTGATCTATGTGTCTGTTTTTGTGCCAGTACCATACTGTCTTGATGATTACAGCTTTGCAATAGAGCTTGAAGTCCGGAATTGTGATGCCACCAGCTTTGCTTTTCTTTTTCAATATTCCTCTGGCTATTCGGGGTCCTTTCTGGTTCCATACAATTTTAGGATTATTTGTTCCATTTCTTTGAAAAAAGTTGATGGTATTTTGATGGGGATTGCGGTAAATATGTAGACTGCTCTAGGTAGCATTGACATCTTCACAATATTTGTTCTCCCAATCCATAAGCATGGAACATTTTTCCATTTCTTCGTGTCTTCCTCAATTTCTTTCATGAGTATTTTATAGTTTTCTGAATACAAATTCTTTGCCTCTTTGGTTAGATTTATTCCTAGGTATCTTATGGTTTTGGGTGCAATTGTAAATGGGATCGACTCCTTAATTTCTCTTTCTTCTGTCTTGTTGTTGGTGTATAGGAATGCCACTGATTTCTCTGCATTGATTTTATATCCTGCCACTTGACTGAATTCCTGTATGACTTCTAGCAGTTTTGGGCTGGAGTCTTTTGGATTTTCCACATAAAGTATCATATCATCTGCAAAGAGTGAGAGTTTGACTTCTTCTTTGCCGATTCGGATGCCTTTGATTTCTTTTTGTTTTCTGATCGCTGTGGCTAGGACCTCTAATACTGTGTTGAATAGCAGTGGTGATAGTGGACATCCCTGCCGTGTTCTTGACCTTAGGGGGAAAGCTCTCAGTTTTTCCCCATTGAGAATGATATTCACTGTGGGTTTTTCATAGATGGCTTTTATGATATTGAGGTATGTACCCTCTATCCCTATACTCTGAAGAGTTTTGATCAAGAAAGGATGGTGTACTTTGTCAAATGCTTTTTCTGCATCTATTGAGGGGATCATATGGTTCTTGTTCTTTCTTTTATTAATGTATTGTATCACATTGATTGATTTGTGGATGTTGAACCAACTTTGCAGCCCGGGGATAAATCCCACTTGGTCGTGGTGACTAATTCTTTTAATGTACTGTTGGATCCTATTGGCTAGTATTTTGGTGAGAATTTTTGCATCCGTGTTCATCAAGGATATTGGTCTGTAATTCTCCTTTTTGATGGAGTCTTTGTCTGGTTTGGGGATCAAGGTAATGGTGGCCTCATAAAACGAGTTTGGAAGTTTTCCTTCCATTTCTATTTTTTGGAACAGTTTCAGAAGAATAGGTATTAATTCTTCTTTAAATGTTTCGTAGAATTCCCCTGGGAAGCCATCTGGCCCTGGGCTTTTGTTTGTTGGGAGATTTTTGATGACTGCTTCAATTTCCTTAGTGGTTATAGGTCTGTTCAGGTTTTCTGTTTCTTCCTGGTTCAGTTTTGGTAGTTTATACATGTCTAGGAATGCATCCATATCACAGTAACAGTCACCTTACAGGCAATACAATGGCACTAAATTCATATCTTTCAATAGTTACCCTGAATGTAAATGGGCTAAATGCCCCAATCAAAAGACACAGGCTATCGGATTGGATAAAAAAACAAGACCCATTGATATGCTGTCTGCAAGAGACTCATTTTAGACCCAAAGACACCTCCAGATTGAAAGTGAGGGGGTAGAAAACCATTTACCATGCTAATGGACACCAAAAGAAAGCTGGGGTGGCAATCCTTATATCAGACAAATTAGATTTTAAACCAAAGACTATAATAAGAGATGAGGAAGGACACTATATCCCACTTAAAGGGTCTATCCAACAAGAAGATCTAACAATTGTAAATATCTATGCCCCTAACATGGGAGCAGCCAATTGTATAAGCCAGTTAATAACAAAAGCAAAGAAACACATTGACAACAATACAATAATAGTAGGGGACTTTAACACCCCCTTCACTGAAATGGACAGATCGTCTAAGGAAAAGATCAACAAGGAAAGAAAGACTTTAAATGACACACTGGACCAAATGGACTTCACAGATATATTCAGAACATTCCATCCCAAAGCAACAGAATATACATTCTTCTCTAGTGCCCATGGAACATTCTCCAGAATAGATCACATTCTAGGTCACAAATCAGGTCTCAACCAGTACCAAAAGATTGGGATCATTCCCTGCATATTTTCAGACCACAATGCTTTGAAACTAGAACTCAATCACAAGAGGAAAGTTGGAAAGAACTCAAATACATGGAGGCTAAAGAGCATCCTATTAAAGAATGAATGGGTCAACCAGGAAATTAAAGAAGAATTTAAAAAATTCATGGAAACCAATGAAAATGAAAATACACCTGTTCAAAATCTTTGGGATGCAGCAAAGGCAGTCCTAGGAGGAAAGTATATAGCAACACAAGCCTTTCTCAAGAAACAAGAAAGGTCTCAAATACACAACCTAACCTTACACCTAAAGGAGCTGGAGAAGGAACAGCAAATAAAGCCTAAACCCAGCAGGAGAAGAGAAATAATAAAGATCAGAGCAGAAATCAACCAAATAGAAACCAAAAGAACAGTAGAACAGATCAATGAGACTAGGAGCTCGTTCTTTGAAAGAATTAGTAAGATTGATAAACCCTGGCCAGACTTATCAAAAAGAAAAGAGAAATGACCCAAATAAATAAAATCGTGAATGAAAGAGGAGAGATCACAACCAACACCAAAGAAATACAATTATAAGAACATATTATGAGCAACTATATGCCAGCAAATTAGATAATCTGGATAAATTGGGCATTCTTTAAAATGTACCTAGATAGTTGCTTTTTTTACTTAATGCTTTCACTAAAAACTGCTCTGATCATGTCACTCTCATACACACAATCTTAGTGGCTTTCTGCTCCCTACCCAGTTACTTTGCCTGCGTTTCTAAGATGTTCCACAATTTGACTTCAACATGCCTACCCAGTCTCCATGTCCACAGCCTTCTGATTGTCCCCGAAACACACCGTGTATGCATTCTCATTGCTTGGCTCAAGTTCTCCAGGCCTAATGCTCTCTACTTTTCTGTAAATTCATCCAAATCTTACCCATTCTTCAAGGCTTAGCTCAAATCCCAACCTCTTCCTAGCAAACTTTCTTGTATAGGTCCAATCTGCATCTGTCTCCCTCTCATCTGACATCAGTTATTTGTTCAATGAATATTTGGATGCTAAGTGCCCAACACTGTGCCAGCAGCAGGTGTAAAACACACTTTCCCTGCTTTGTATTCAGACTGTTTGGATTTGAATTCTTACTACACAATGTTCTAGCTCTTTGACCGTGGGCAGTTTCTTAACCTCTTTACAGGTCTATTTCCTCATTTGTAAAATAACCTAATAGTATTACCTACCTCACTAGATGGTTCTTATTATTATTTTTAAACATTTTATTTATTTATTTGAGAGAAGGAGCGAGCACGAGCCAGGGGTGGGGGGTACGGTTTGGGCAGAAGAAGAGGGACAAGCAGACTTCCTGCTGAGCCGGGAGCCCAGAATCAGGCTCCATCCCAGGACCCCGGGATTATGACCTGAGCTGAAAGCAGACCCTTAATCAACTGAGCCATTCAGGCGCCCTGGTTCTTATTATTAAAGGAATAATTACTTAAACCTTTAAGAAAGATGATTTATTAAGCAAAATGTTTAATGAATGCTTGTTGTTGTTGCATTCTGCTATGTGAGACGGAACAGTAAACAGGCAATTGCAACCAAGTAATGAGTGTATTGATAGTTGAGCACAGGCTGCAAAGTCACAGGAGGGACACAGTGACCTAACCTTAGAGAACAGGGAGGCTTCCTGGAGGAAGTGATTCCTAAGCCAAGGCCTGAAGGATGAATAAAACACCTACAGCATTCAGCTGTCCATACCACTTTTCAATTGCATGCTCAACTTTATATGTAACAGCATTCTGTCATAAGTTTACAAGAAATGTTTTTCATGCAATTGGTCTTCGTGAACCCATTCCTTATCCATAACACCACACACACAATTCCTTCCCTAAACAAAACCTACTCCCACCCCCAGCCAGCATTCTTGGGACGTTTTAAATAAAAGGTGCTTTCACCATGGAACTACGAATCCACAATGTAATTAAAATACAGAAATAGAATGTAACCTACCAAGTCAGTAATTTCATGATGAAACTGAAATTTCCCTATGGCTAAAACCCAATCTCATCAAACGACTAAAGGTTATAGGCTCTTCTCGGATCATTTGTAAAATTTTTACCAGGGCCTCAGTTGTAGTCATTAATCTCCAGGCTTCTCAGTGCCCACAGGAAACGCTGTTACACATAGTGGGTACTCAACTGCATGCTCAGCTACCCAAGTTATTTTAGAATCTGCTCATTATCACCTAATGAGGGAAAAAGAAACAAACCACATTCCCATGTCTGTGGCGTATGCCATCTTCATTTTATTTTTTCTCCCTTCTTTTTCATTTTATTTCTATATATACTTTCTTGCTACTATTGTTTCATGTGTATTATTAATCTTACCTCCAATTTTGCCTGCTTCCTACCCTTGCTCAGATGTATTGTAAGCTAGTTGAGGACAGGAGGCATGAAGGGCTGGTGCATCCAACCCCGCAGACTGGGGGTGCCCTTCTTAATTCCAGTGGCACCACCCTCAGTGCACAATATGAACACCCACTGGGGCTGAGCAATGTGGTTTCCCTGGGGCTCCATGCAAGAGTTCTTTTGTTTTGTCTTAGTGTATCTAAGATAGTCAATCCAATCCATATTGGTTGTTTAATTGATTATTGATTGTTTGACAAGACAAGCTCATGTTTTATGTTTTTATAACCAACAAGCATTTAAATATTCCATGAGGTTTTCATCTCTAGTATTTGAATATTTATTTTCTAATTATCTATAATCCATTTTAAATAATCAGAATAAATGTTAGACTGGTATTAAAATATTTGAACAATGTTGAGGACCTAGATATCTATGTCAATGTAAAATTTTATTTTGAATTAATAAATGTATTTGTATCTGTCCAAGTAATAAATCCATTAGGCTAAATAAGACTTGGATATTAAATTTACCAGATGTTTATTTTTCCTTGTAACACCTCACAAAATATTCTTTGGTTATTTATAAAACAGTGACTAAGGCAAAACCCTTCTTTGAATATATATTTCATTGTGTAAGACTGTTGAATCACAGACCTGTACCTCTGAAACAAATAATACATTATATGTTAAAAAAAAAAAGAAGATAGTAGGAAGGGAAAAGTGAAGGGGGGGAAATTGGAGGGGAAGACGAACCATGAGAGACTATGGACTCTGAGAAACAAACTGAGGGTTCTAGAGGGGAGGGGTTGTGCGGGGTTGGGTCAGCCTGGTGATGGGTATTAAAGAGGGCATGTACTGAATGGAGCGCTGGGTGTTATACACAAACAATGAATCATGAAACACTACCTCAAAAACTAATGATGTAATGTATGGTGATTAACATAACATAATAAATAAATAAATAAATAAATAAAAATAATAATAAATAATTTAACCAGTATGTTTTGAACTAACACCAAAATGGATAATTCTGGAAGTAACAGCTACATGATAAAATGTACTACTGCTTGGTGGTTTCTTTCTTTTGGCTAATTTCATGATTTACTGTATTTTCTCCAAAACTTACTAAAGGGAGGTTTTTCTAAGAGGAAGTAGAATGCAACAATCATATAAAATTCAGAACTTAAACATGTAAGTAACCTCAGATAGAGCCCCCAGAGATTCACATTATAGAGGATGATTGCTATAAATTATTTTATAAAAAGCAAATGCTATAATGACTTTACATTTGGAATCAATTGAAATGCACAAGTGCTTTTAGGTTGACTTTTGAACCCCTCTGATTTGTGGCACAGATAAGAGTAAACGATGGACTAATTAATTTGTGCACAGTTTCTTAGTGAGTTAACGAATTCAGTAAAGTAAATAGTTGGCTATTTCAGGCTACCTTAAGTGCATTAAGCACTTTAAACTCTTTGTTTAAATCTGAGGGCCTGTCATTGGTACTTGAGGAATGTTTTCAGCTTCTTAGTCATCCTTGAGACTTGGTGTTTCAAGACAGAGCCTCTTTAATTGTCCATCTTGCAGTAAACTTTGGTTCTTGTTTTATGTCCCCTAACCTCAACTGTTTGCAGGGCTATAGCCTTGCCTTAATTGCTGCTTCCTACAAGTGAATTTTAAGTTGTTCATACTGATCAAGAGATCAACTCACCCTTTATAGAGCTTCTCCACCCCCGACTGAGTGCAGAGTATGCATGGGTGCACATGTACAGGTAATTTTGTTGGTGTGTTCGTGTTTGTTATGATGGATTGTAGAGAAAACAATAGAACTAAGATGCTCATCTGCTTCCTATATGTACTTCCTGTACCGTAGGTACTCACTTACTTTATTTTCTTTAAACTTCACGATTTATAAACAGAAAGTATACTTGCCCAATTAAAGCATGTATAAGGAAAATACAAAGAAACGAATGAGAAAGAGAGACCCTTCAGTTAGTCAAGGTTACACCAACGGAGCCAGAGTTTATGCACAGGACCCCATACCTGTTGTCCTGAGAATATTTCTCAGTTTCCTACCTGCTACAGAAGCTCCTCAGGCACCTGTTTGAAATGTACATTTGCGGTTCCTGCCCCTCCCTGCCTCGCCGAAACCTAGGGACAGGTCCCAGAAACACTGAGCTAGTGTGTCCAGAAAGTTCAAGAAATGCTAGACTTTTTAAATGATCAAGAAATCCTGGAATAAAGGATCTGAAAACCCAAATGACTTTTCCACTTGAAGTATAGTTTTATGGAAAGTGTCAGGCACCTGAAAATAAGGGTTTATAGTGACAAATGTCTTTTCAGGACTGATTATGGCCTTATGTAAAGTTGATGCCAATAAATCTTTTCTACAAAGCCCAAGTCCCGGTCCAGACTGGCAGTAAATCATTTTCCCTGGCACCACAATTCCAAAATGAAAGCCAGTGAGGACAATATTAAGAATGTTGCTTTCCTGGAGCTGGCAATCTAAAGATTAGTTGCATTGGCATAACTTTTTTCTCATGACCTGTTTTTAAATTAAGAATAGGAAAATATAGTCATTTATCTAGGTAAAAAATTATGAAGACTGGAAATGAGGAAATAAACCAGAGTCTAAGATATCCAAGGGGAAATCAGCATTCTATGCATTAAATAAGCAGGCTTTTTTTTTTTTTAATGAGTAAAGTAAAGGTATAGCACAGTAATATTCAATGAGACACCAAAAGAAAAGAATGTTAATTTACAAAAAGGACCTTATTAGCCTACTAGTTAGGACTGACTAAGGTTATTAAGAATTTCTAAAGCTTTTTTTCTTAAAGAGATTCTTCATTTTCCTCACTATTTCACCTTAACTCTGGTTTTAAATAAGCCCTATTATTTTTTTTAAGCCTACAATTGCCAGAATCTCAATTTATGTTAAGTTTCTTGAATAAATTCACCATTAGGAAAAAGTGTTTCTGCAAAAGTATTTAGTTTTCAAAAAAAAAGAAAGAAAAAGTGAAGTTTTAAAACAGCTGGTAGTTAGCAAAGAAAGGCATCAGAATGCCAAGTAATAGCTGACCAGAAGACCAGCTAATATCAACAAGAGATGGAAGGAGGAAGGAAGCCGTTCCATTGATTACAGAAAAGAAATGGTTGACTTCAAATGTTATTAATTCGAGGAGGAGGGGAGGGTGTGATTTCAATATTGATTCAGCCCATCTGAAAAAAATCATGAAATGTGCATAATCATATCAGGTCTTGTGTGAGTCAGGCACACGAACCTAAGAGGTAAGGAAGGTTTCTTGATTAATGCTAATTGGAACCAGAGAATGAGTGGTCTAATTTAGAGACTTCCCTAATTCTCTGATTATTGATACATAGGAATGAGTTGAAAAAATAATCATTTCTTACTTTTCAACAAATAATCTTTCAAAATATATAACAGGATAATTTCACCCCATCTCGACAAGTTGGGAGTGTGAAGGGGAGGGCGCAGTCATCCTTTCTTGGCTCACCTTGGGGGTTGTCTGGCTGAGCCAATACAGGCAGAATGGGAAAGGCTACCAAGGGCAGAATGCAATAGTTGATTTTGATTAAAGGCTTTATTCATGAAAGAGGTGATAACAAGGATGGAAACACTCAAAGAGCTAGGATGCCTTGCTGGTTATGCCGATTCTGCCACATAGGCACAGAGACAGTATATGAGTTGAAGGTGAAAATACAAGTCCAGCCTATCACCCTCTGCTCATTTACCTGGCCACGTTGAATATTGGTACCTCTCCTAGCTCTTCTGTATTCTCTCTCTGAGGTAGCTTTCCATATTTCTGTGGGTTGGCTACTGGCTATTGGAGATACTTTGGGGAAATAGGAAAAAAGGCAATTCTTATTGCTTGTGTGTGTGGGGTTTTTTTAAGAATTTATTTATTCAGGGGCGCCTGGGTGGCTCAGTTGGTTAAGCGACTGCCTTCGGCTCAGGTCATGATCCTGGAGTCCCGGGATCGAGTCCCACATCGGGCTCCCTGCTCAGCAGGGAGTCTGCTTCTCCCTCTGACCCTCTTCCCTCTCGTGCTTTCTATCTCTCATTCTCTCTCTCTCTCTCAAATAAATAAATAAAATCTTAAAAAAAGAATTTATTTATTCATTTGAGAGAGAGAGAGCACAAGTGAGGGAAGAGGCAGAGGCAGAGGGAGAAGCAGGCTCCCCGCTGAGCTGGGAGCCTGATAGGGGCTTGATCGCAGACCTGGAGATCATGACCTGAGCCGAAGGCAGATGCCCAACCATCTGAGCCACCCAGGCACCCCTATTGCTTGTATTTTAAAAATCTAAAGACTTTCTATAGTAAAGATTCTATCTACAGAGTCAGTTTATAACCCCCACTATCACCAGGGCAAGACAGTGAGACTTTCCTTCCCCATAAGCACCAATCTGCCCTTTTGTTACTTCATTTCACCTTCAGTGCCACTAGGGATGCTCCTTTTAACATAAATTTCTCTGGAGAAGATGTTGGAGAAGTGGGACATCATGGGACCTTCCGTAGGATGCTGTGATGAAGGGATAATGGTCTCTGGCCATGCTGGCAGTCAAAACGTAATACAGAACTATGACATCCCAGGCAGGAAACCACACTTGTCAAAGGAGCAGCCACTAATGATTAATCCAGATTTGCTTTTGGCACCACTAGATTCCTCTTCTGGTCTTACTTTATGTGCAGCCCAGAGGAGCCTGATTTTTTTCTGGAGAAAATCCAGTGATTGGATTTCCTTCAAGGCTAATCAGTAGTTGATTAATCTCCTTTCCTTCATTTGGGCAATTGCTCCTCATCACTAAGAAGTTTCCTCCTGAACTAATGTGCCCACATTAATATTTTAATATTTAGATCCAGATCACTAGGCTTACCATCTTGAAAATTACGTTTGCAAAAACTCTGTAATTTGTTAAGCTTATCTTTTGGAATGATACACACTTTGAACTTTTAAAAAAATGTTGCTGGCCTATTTCCTGATTTTCAAAAATAAAGTTATGTAGTGTATATCATTGACATATTTTTCAGCTCACTCAACAATATCATAAGCCTTTATTTTTATGACTACTTATTCTGATAACAATTCAGGATGATTGCTCTGATGCCATATCAATTCTTATATTGGAACCAGATATAATAAATCATGCTACATATTGTTTATGATGGATTAATTTGAATATTTACTTCTATTTAGAATGAAACTGAATAAAAATATGCTATAAAAGGTAAAAGATAAATGTTAGAAATGTTTAGAATTTATGCATAAAAACCAGTATCACCATTTTTTTTAAAAAAAGCAAACACATAAAATATATTTTAATGCCTTTAAGCATGGCCTTTAGAATCAAAATGGTCTCACTTGCTGTGTTAACTATGTCCCCAGGACCTTTTAAATCCTCCTTTTTCTTATCTGAAAATAGGAGAAAATTTAACAGTTATAAAGCAGTTAGCACAATGCTCAACACATAATGATAGCAATAATTGATTGTTATGGCACATTGCTTTTATGTTTACACTTTTGTTTTTCAAAGTCGATAATCTCAAAAAATTTGTTGCACTATCGGAACTTGTGAAAAGCCAAATTATGAAGAGAAAAATCTCTTCCTTGGGTTTGAGTTGAGGAATATTATACCCTGGAAATCAAGAGATTTAATCAAAATGAGCCTGTGGGAAAATAAACTGCTTATGAGAATAGAATCAAATTTCAAACTTATCATTCCCCCAAAGGAACGCCTCTTCTCTGTACTCCTACCTCATCCCTGCTCGGTTCATGGCTTTCCTATTTGAGTCATCCTTCCAGGTGCTCAGAGTAAAAACATCTGAGTTATCCTTGACTCCCTTTTTTTTCTTTCCCGTGCCAGATCCCGTTCAACTATAGATCTTGATGGCTCTCCCTTCAAAATATCTGACTATTTATTTCCACAACCATTGCTCTTTCACCTGGTCTAGCCTGAAACATTAAAAGATCAAATCTCAGGCACCTGGGTGGCTCAGATGGTTAAGTGTCTGCTTTCAGCTCAGGTCATGATCCCAGGGTCCTGGGATTGAGTCCCACATCGGGCTCCCTCCTTGGTGGAGAGCATGCTTTTCCCTCTCCCACTCCCCCTGCTCATGCTTTCTCTTTGTCAACTAAATAAATAAAATCTTTAAAAAAAATCAAATCTCGGGCGCCTGGGTGGCTCAGATGGTTAAGCGTCTGCCTTCGGCTCAGGTCATGATCCCGGGGTCCTGGGATCGAGTCCCGCATCGGGCTCCCTGCTCAATGGGGAGCCTGCTTCTCCCTCTGCCTCTCTCTCTCTCTCTCCTCTCTCTCTCTGTCTCTCATGAATAAAGGTAAAATCTTAAAAAAAATAAAAAAATAAAAAAATCAAATCTCATTTTGATTCGCATTTCTGTAAATATAAATAAGTATTAAAATATCCATGACTACTCTTTCTACTTTCCATTTTGTATTTTGAGCATAATCTTTAAAAAATTCTCTATAGGTATTTTAAAATAAAAACCTCAAAATGAAGACAACTAATTATTTTGTGTCAGAGTCTCTGCTCTTCATAAGTAATGCAATTAAAACGTATCACAAAATTCTTACTCAAATAAATCATAGCATAAAAATGTAGTAATTGTAAACTCTAAATGATCATTTGCTGATCAGTATTTAATTATCAATACAAGCTGAATTTCTTCAGCTTGCAAACTAGCATTTCTTCTATCATTAACTGAGGGGTGATCATTTGTAACATCATTTCTATATCTTTTTTGCCTCTTTGCTTTTCTTCTGTTGGAGAAGTATTAGGACCATGAAAAGGAAGAACCAAAGAGGAGGAAGAAGACATGTGTTATTTAGCCTTTCACACTGATCTTCACTAACCCGTGTTTTCATGAGCACCAGATTCACCAAGTTTTCAAAGAGGAACAGCAAGTGTTTGATGATGAAGGAAGTTTGGATTTAATTTTCACTTTGAGACACATGGATACTATTCCCTGAAAAAACATCGGCATTCTGAGGATGTTCAAGTGTTCTTTCTCCAGGACCTACCAATAGCCCCAACTGCATGTGAGGCTCTGGTGGCTCTGAGAGCTGTCAAAGCAAAGATGTTAGAAACCAGCTGCCTCCTTTATTCATCCTTTGAGATCAGACAAAGGTGTTGGTGGACTTTCCTGCCACCAGGTCCTTAGAGCAGCAACCTGCACACAGAATTTGCGTACAGAAAAGTGATTCAAATTGTACGGGGCAAAAGAAGAGCAGTAGTAAGAAAGATAACTGGGTCCTGCAATTTACTGAGCACTTTCCATGTACTCAGGACTATTTCAATCACATCTCGTATATTATTTCATTTCATCTCTAGAATGTAAACGAGCAAACAGTTGTGGGCCATCCTTAGAGGAATGGCTTCAAGTGGAGTTATGAAGAGTACCCAAAATCTTCAGGTTCAAAACCACCTTGCAGACAAATATTTTAAAAGATTAAGGTAGTAGCTTTATAAACACAGTGAATTATTTATTTATTTATTTATTCATTTATTTGAGAGACAGAGTGTGCACACAGGTGGGGAGCAGAGGGAGAAGGAGAAGCAGGCTCCCGGCTGAGCACAGAGCCCGACACAGGGCTTGATCCCAGGACCCTGAGATCATGACTTGAGCTGAAGGCAGACACAATCAACTGAACCACACAGGTGCCCCAAGAACAGTGAGTTCCATATAGGAAATCCTTCATTGATAATATCATAACAGTCCTTTGAATAAACACAGAGTCTGAGACACTCAGTGGTATGACCTGGAAGTAGCAATAATCTTGTCAGCATCACTAAAATTGTTTCTTAACCATCAAGTATTTATTGTGCACCAGAAAATTCAGATGTACTGGATTTTTTTTCAGAATTCCTGTATTATTTAACATTTGTCTATTTCTTACATATATATTTTGATTTTTTTTATCAAGAAAAAAATTTTCTGGGTAACTCTTCCTCCATTGTCAAGACCAACATTTTACTATTTTTCCCCCTAGAACTGGAACAATGACTAATGTACCAGCAGATGTTTCTAATTCGGAATGTCTTATATTCTCTCCAGGGAAAGAAAGTTTAAATTTAAGTAGCTGCTCTTTATCACTAGATCAGGTGGTGGAAGAAAAATATCACTGTTACAAAGTACCTCTTCTTCATCTTTCCTTCTTTATTCTGCAAATTTTCTCAGTTCCATCTTGGAAGTGGCATCTACTAATAGCCAGTTCACAGCATTGCTGTTGCCCAATCCTTCTTCCTAAGATCAGAGTAGGCTTAACCACAAACTTGAATTAAATGCAAGCATCATATTTTGTGTTGGGCATTTGCTGATTCTGGCAGTCTTTAATCACCTTCTTTTGGTTCTAACACCCAGCCTAAGTTTCATGTAACCACCCATCACCATGCGAAGCAGCTGATGTGCTTCAGAGAAGTAGCTCAAGGAGTAGCACATGTGGCTCAGGCCTAACATAATTAGTATTAGCCTGGTCCATGACTAGTTCAGAGAGACAGTAGCATAACCTAATTTAGTGCAACTAGAATGAAGCCTGAGACTTTAAATCAAAGGTTGAGGGAATAGGACACATTGAGTACTTTGAAGAGGAAGCATGCAGCCTAAGAGCTACTGGCACCAAGTTTGCAACAACCAGAAAGATTCTTCTGAGACTGGGGCTGAGATTTTTGGGGTTGTTTATCACATAGCATTATTCCAATAAAAACCTAAGTAATACAGCATGAAAGGTATGATCAGGTTCCAGATATCTGAGGTATATCCTCCTGACTTACCCTATATTAGAATATTACCAGCCAAAAAGTAAGGTAAGATATATCAAGACAGGATGATAACATTTTTAATGCTACAAAAAATAAGTTCTCTTTCTGCTAAGATTATTAAGCTTGGAAAATTTGAACCTGATACTAGTGGCCATTTTCCCTGACACAAAGAGGAGCTCCTTGCAGAATGAAGCTAATCAGAGACAGTGATGAAGGCAAGTAGAGTCAGAGAGATAGAGAAAAAGAACCAAAAGGCAAAAAGGTCAAAGGGAAAGCACAAGTTGCAAGAGAAAGAGGAGTGAGCAAAGAAAACAGAGAAAGAAATGAGTTAGAGGAATCAGTTTTGCACGCATATGTTAAGTTACAATTGCCCCTGTGGCTGGCATTTTTCAAATAGGAAACACAGATATAGAAATTGTAAGTTTACTTATTCAGCAGTTAATCAGTGCCAAACACTGTTAAATGCTCTCATTAAAAATCTATAAGTCAGTGTAACCCTAGGAGACTGTTAAAATGAAAAATGCTTGATATGTTAAAAAAATAATAATAAAATGTAATGTGTAAAAGCTGTCATAATAAAGAAAGATAGTAAATGCTTTGGGAACACAAAAGAAAGAGAGATTAACTCTATAAGTAAATGAAGGTGGGTAAGTATATGGAGAAATAGTTCACATAAGATGTAGGTAAAAAACCAAAGGATAAGTTGAAATTGCTTAGTAAATAAATTATTAATGAAGACGAGTGGAAATCTTGCCTTGGTATCAGGGTCTTTAAATTCATGTATGCTATTAATACACCTCACTGATTTTCTTCAATGTTTTGTTTTTAGTCAAAATTTTGCTAAACACTCTTGAGAGAAGAGGTGAGCAAGGTTGACTTGTGTGGGTGTGGGATATTAGAAAGCACCAGCCAGAGGAGATTATACTACCAACTCTGTGGGATGATTCAAATGGCAACTGAATGACCCCTACTCCTCTTTCCAAATACTTCCTCAATTCGTCTAACATGTTTCATTTCCTTCTGTCACCTTACATGAAACCAATCCAATCAGAGATTCATTTGAATGAGCAAGCTCATTTTTCAAAATGAAAAGATAAAAGGTATTGGGGGCGGGGAGGGCTTAGACTCCTTTATGCCTTAGCATTAGATTAAACTAATACTTGCTCCTGTCTAGCCATGCCTTACAGTATGCAAGAGACATGTCCGGTGCAGATGGCAGTGTTGTGGACTGGTCAGAACTACGCATTTTCTTACCAGAAAGATCTGATTTGAGTCTTGTCTCTACCACTTTACTAGCTTTGTGTACTTGAGAGAATTATTTAATGTTTGAGGTGTCTCAGTTGCCTCACTGACAAGTGAGGGAAGTTCATTCATATGCTATTGTTATGTCATGTACACATTGACTAGTGCAGTGTCCAGAGCCTGGTGAAGCAACCACTAAATAGTAGCTATTAATATTAGATGGAGAAAAAGTGGTAATTTTGTAGCAAAAACAATGAGATCATGGGGGAATGTAAGAAAACAAAGGCATACTTTGCCTTTTCAGTACTTTTGCCTAAGATGACAGTGTGACGATTGGTGGTGGAGTTGAGGTGCAAATGTATTATCATGTGTCCAGTGTTTTTGGTGATAAAAAGATCACATACAGTGCATTAATATTTCATCAACATCTGATCTCTTCCATGATTCTTTCTGGATTTTTGTTTTTACTAACTATAACTTCTCTTCTTAGACTAGTCCTTACAGAGATAGACAACATGGGTGCTTAAGGGAAGTGAGGAGTGTCTTAAACAAAGGTGAATATTTTAAAATTCTGTGTCTTGGCCTACTTTTCAAAGCCATATTTTACTATATCTTATTTTTTTCAAGTATAATTAACATACAGTGTTATATTAGTTTCAGGTATCCAATATGATGATGCAACAACTCTATACATTGCTCAGTGCTCATCACTGTAAGTGCTCTCTTAATCCCTTTCACTATTTCACCCGTTCCCTTACTCACCTCGCCCTGGCAACCACCCGTTTTTTTCTCTGTATTAGGTGTTTTTTTTCTTTTCTCTCCTTTTCTCTTTGTTCCTTTGTCCTATTTTTTCTTAAGTTCCACCTATGAGTGAAATCATATGGTATTTGTCTTTCTCTGACTGACTTTTTTCACTTAGCATTGTATCCTCTAGATTGTTCCGTGATTGCAAATGGCAAGATTTCATTCTTTTCTATGGCTGAGTAGTATTCCATTGTATGCATATACATCTGCTTTATCCATTCATCTATCAGTGAACACTTGGATTGCTTCCATATCTTGGTTATTGGAAATAATGCTGCAATAAACATAGAAGTGCATGTATCTTTTCGAATTAGTGTTTTCATATTCTTTGGGTAAATTCCCAGAAGTGGAATTGTGGGGTCGTATGGTAATTCCATTTTTAATTTTTTTTGAGGAAACTCCATACTGTTTTCCATAGTGGCTACACCAGTTTACATTCCCACCAACAGTGCAAGAGTGTTCCTTTTTCTCCACATCTTTGCCAACACTTGTTATTTCTTTTGTTTTGCTTTGTTTTTAAGATTTTATTTATTTATTTATTTGAGAGAGAGAGAGAGAGAGCTTGAGAGCAGGGGAAGGGTCAGAGATGGTGAAAGAGAGAGAATCTTAAGCAGGCTCCATGCCCAGTGCAGAGCCTGACGCGGGGCTGGATCCTACAATGCGCAGATCATGACCTGAGCTGAAACCAAGAGTTGGAAGCTCAACTGACTGAGCCACCTAAGCATGCCCATCCCCCACCACGTTCTTCAGATTCTTTCACATTGGTTAGAACAAACTCAAAGCCACACCCTTGAACAGTGATAGAGTAAAATTCCATTTCAATTTGTCTTTCCCCCCGCCTCAAAATCTGGCTAATGTAGGTAATTGACAGAAGCAGCTGTATTTTCTAATCAGATATATAAACTATAAACCTCAAGGCAATTTTTCTCTTGCCAGTGGTTGTCCTTGATGGCAAAGTAATTACCATATTAACAGCATTCACTCAATTTCAACACTGAGGATTTCTCCCACAAAGCTTGCTGGAGAAAAGTGCCAGGCCACAAGGCAGTTTAATAAAACCACTTCTGCCTTCACCCTGACTGTGTAAATGTAAATGTCCGTGCTCTCTGGTCTATTCCTCCTGTGTAAGGCATAGGTTTGTTTGTTTTTCTTTTTCAGTTTTAGTGGATAGCAGTATATTATGGTACAATTGTTTATGGGACCAGCAACTTCACAATTTTAAACCTAATACTTATCTCTTGAATATGAAATATTCAAATATTGTTATGTGCATCTGGCAGGGTTGTCTCTGCCATAACACCATACTGAATTATTTTGGGTTCCCCAGGGTCCCTCTTGCCCTCAGGCCTTGCTCATGCTGAGCTGCTGAGAACCCAGACCACTGCTCCTCCACTCCTTTCATGAGTCTAACCCCTGTTCACCATCCAGGTACCAGTTCAGTTACTACTTCCTCCCGAAGCCTTCACTAAAGTCTTAATTTTGAGTTAAGTGGCATGCAGTCATGTATGCTCCTCACATTACATGTCAACTGCTTCTTTACTTAGTGGAATTCTCCATTAGACTGAATTTTCTGAGCTCAAGAGACACTGTTTTTTTCACAGCACGCTTTTAGCAGCTGGGAGGAAATATTTGTCATAGTATCTTTTCAGTAAATATTTGTTGTAGTATATTTCACTTTTTGTTCATAGATATTTTTTTTCTGTGCTATGGTAAGCATTTGCTTCCTTCACCAATTAATTTTGGTTAACTCTGATGGCTGTGTGGTGTGCTTTAGCCAACGGGATGTGAGCAGATATGACATGCAGCACATCTTGGTAGAAGCGTTAAAAGTACTCGCCTGGTTTGACACTCCTCCTCTTCTTCCTGCCTTCCACAGTCAGCAAAGCATTTTTGAAATAGTGGCTACTCTTCTGTTAAAAAACAAAATTCAACCTAGTAAATTTGAAGATCTTTGTTAAGGGATTCATGAATCAGACAGCATCTCATATAGTAAGTAGAGGGGTGCTCCAAGGAATTGTACAAAATGGAAGGTTTTTATAGGAAGGAAGGTGGGGCAAAAAAATTATTAGCAAAAGAAAAGGATTGTTTTAGGCAAGGCCAGGAGCAGAAGGTCTTATCCTGCAGATGGCCTCATCTTCCTTTGAAGAATGGAGAGGGCCCACTTGGCAGATTATTTCACTGGTGCCGATCAGAGAATTCCCGACTGGCAGTTAAAACTACATATGCGGGGGAGATTGAAATTGCAATTAGATTAGGGATTAAGCCCTAGTTTGGAGACTCAGCCTAAGTGATACTATTTTGGGTCTGTGGTTTTCTTTTTAATATCTCAGACTTGGTTCAAAGAGAGAAGACACATGATACAAGCTGAGCCCAAAAGAGCCCAGTAGAGCCCAGTAATGTGAGTGACAAATGACTGTTGTAAATTGCTGAGATTTGAAGATTGCTTGTCATCACAATAAAAGTTGATTAATAAAGAAATTGATACCTGGAAGCAAGGCACTACTATAACAACAAAAAACTAAAATATATAGTATTTGCACCATGCCTACTATGAGAGCCCTACTGTCAAAGGAGGCTGCAAAAATGCCAACCTATTCTATACAATGGTGAAAATTTTGGTAAAACTGTCACCTGAGAGAATTTGAAAGGTAAAAAATATACCAATGAACTTGTGACTTTGGCAAAGACTTTTTGAGACAGAATGTTAGTGGCCCCAAATTGCTTATTGGTCATTATAAGAAAGAGGTGAGCTGAGAAAATAATTGGCCTTTTTTTTTTTCAAATAAGTATGGAAGAGAAAAGGGGAATCCAGAAATCCAGAGACAGAGTTAAAAGATGCAACAGTTTTTCATCTCCAGCCATTAAACTATTTACAAATTAAGACAAAACCTCAGGGCAAAGACCAACTCAAGGGCATGGAAAGTCATTTTCTAGTTGTGTGTGCATTTTCTTACATGGAATAATTTGAATTATTCTTAGTGAATTGAAGCATATCAGAAATTTAGCAACTTGAGCATATTCTGAATACAAAAATACTGTAATATGTAGGTGATTTTAAGGATAATTTCAAATAAACTTTAAAGGGGATAAATGGAAGAAAAGCAATTTATATTATCTATTCTCTTTTAGAAGCCCATTATAAGGATTAGAAGACATGAGCAGTTATGCAAAATTAATATTATAAAGTGCCTATAAAATGTTTTCATCATCTTTCATAATATGAAGAGCTACTATTTTCATTCTATTAAGTAAAAGTTCACCTAATTAAAACTATTACTACTATCACTTATTACTAATAAGACTCAAACTTGAGAGCAAAGACCAAATCAAGACTGTTGTCACTATACTATTTGTTCAGACCTCTGATTCCTTTAAAGTGATCCCTGGTAAGTCATTTCACTTGTACAAAATGGCTCAGGGTAATGATACCATAGATTTGGCCCAATGAAATTCTAAAGAGTTCAAATTATCTGTAATTAAGCCTAGAAGAATGTCTTGTAATTATGGATCTGGTTGTTTGAACAATAAAACTATTCTTGAGCCCTCAACTTTCTATAGGCAGCCTGAGGAAGCTGTTCAGTAGCCACAGAGGGCAATTTTTTACAAAGAGGATATTGGAAAAGGAGGGACCTCCTGGAAGGATGATAGACTATGATTCTACCTCCAGGAGACAAAACTGAAGATTGATTAAGTTTTCTACACTAACTCAGGTTAGTAGACCTTATAACAATTCCTCATTGGGATTTCAGAATTGCTGTGGATCAGTGATTGCTGGGTTCTCCCTTTCTTCCCCTTTCTAAATAAGAGTGTTTATTATGGGTTCCACTATTTTATGATGGCTGTGTGGGGTGCAAATACCAAGTCAAGTGGAGCTATGTTTGAGCATGATATATATTATAAGAGGCTGGGTTTCAATCTAGATGTTTTGATTGAATGAGACCTTAGAATATTGTTAGAATGGGGTGACTATGTTTGTTTATAGGAAGGAAGTGAACATTTGTAAACAATGGCAGGTGTGGTAGATTGCATTATTTTACAAATATTCATTTCCTCCATACCCTACCATGCTTCTCTGTGAGCAGTCTACTTTCTTGCCCACGGACTTTAGCCTAGGTCATATTATTTTCTTTGGCTAAGAGAATATCTCAGTAGAAGTTTTCAATATTCTTGCATATTTTGCATGGCTTAGTGTCCAGTCTTGATTTTTCCCTCCAAAATGAAAATAGCATGTCCAAGGTACTGGCTTACTCCTTCAGCCTGGCCAAGGAATGAAAATACATGTTTCATGGAGGCAAGATCTAGCTTTACCAATCTCACTAAATCCGACAGAACTACCACCCTCATGAACTTGAGCACATGTGTTGTTATAATCCACAAAGACATTGGGATTATTTGTTACTATAGCAAAAGCTAGCTTACACAAGTTTTGAATGAATGGTTGCTGAAAATAAAGAAAAAAGAATTGTATTGTCCATAAAAATGCTTGGTTTATATGCAAAAACCAAGTAAGTGTCTGAATGTACATAACTGAACAAACTCTCAATCAGAATTATTTGTAGGTGGAACTTATAGATACTAGTTGAATTGCTTGGTTATTTGGCTACTTGGACAGTAGTTTTAATCTAAATCAAAGGAAGTGACTCTAGATTCAATGGCATAAAGGGGATTTTAATAGACTTTTCAGATCTCTTACATTTCTTTAAAAAAATCAAGAAGTATCTATAGATCCAAAACTCTAAAAGAAATTCCAATATATATTAGAATATGGGTCAACATTTCCAAGAATCTGTATACTTAAAGAAGAGCCCTGCAGATTTAAAAAACAGAATGCCAAAGTTGAAAGTTTGGGACATTGATTGTGTAATATTGCATATGCATGCCTATTTGAGTAATAAAAATTTATACCTGGAATGTAACTCAATTATGTATTATTTGTTCTTTGACTTTTCTTCTTTCTGTAGTGAAGATTACTTATTAACTGGAAAAAAAGACAAAAGAGTTTTACTTAAAAATATGTTTTGAATGGCATCCATGTGTCACTGAGAGAAGGATTGAATCAATAAATGTGGCAACCCCACAGGGAATTATGAGTTCAAAAGTTAATTAGAAGAACAGTATGGAGGTTCCTCAAGAAGTTAAAAACAGAACTACCTTATGATCCAGCAAATGCACTACTATTTATTTACCCAAAGTATACAAAAATACCAATTCGAAGAGACACAGGCATCCCAATGTTTACAGCAGCATTATCAACAATAGCCAATTATGGAAAGAGTCCAAATGTCCATTGACTGATAAATGGATAAAGAAGTTACCACACACACACACACACACACACACACACTCACTCACTCACTCAATGGAATATTACTCAGCCATAAAAAAGAATGAAATCTTACCATTTGCCAAGATATGGATGGAGCTAAAGGGTATTATGCTAAGCAAAATAAATCAGTCAGAGAAAGACAAATACCATATAATTTCACTCATAGGTGGAATTTAAGAAACAAAACTGATGAACATGGGGTAAAAAGAGAGCAAGGCAAACCATAAAACAGACTTTTAACTCTAGAGAACAAACTAGGAGCTGCTGAAGGGGAGGTGGGTAGAGGGATGGCTTAAATGGGTGATGGATATTGAGGAAGGCACTTGTTGTGATGAGCACTGGGTGTTACATGTAAGTGATGAATCACTAAATTCTACTCCTGAAACTAATATTACACTGTATGTTAACTATCTGGAATTTAAATAAAAACTTGAAAAAAGAAAGTTAATTAGAAGCTCCACATAGAGAATGAAGTTATCTAAATAGCCTTACTTAGGAAGGTCTGTCATCTGACTACAGGGCTGACTAATCCCCTTATTCATCTTTTTTCCCCCTTATTCATCTTTTTAAATGGTTTTGCAATTGTGAGAGTTAGCATCATCAGTGTTATTTTTAAATTCTTTTTTTTTTGCAACTAGTACATTTTTAACAGTACAATATCACAAATATTTCTTCAGCAGTTATACATTACAGAATTTTTATTCAGTCCTGTCAAAATATAATTGCTATATCCAACCTAAAGCAATTAAAATCTAAATTGTAAGGTAGTGGAGATTGAGAAACAATCTCGTTACAATGACTCGGCATCACTGGAATGATTCACCTCATACAAGTTACCAATCAAATGAGTTAAGGGAAGTGGTTAATATTAGATTTATTATATCAGTAAAGTTAAATCTAAATAGTAAAGCTAATAAACAATGTTCTGACCTGAGCTAAGGAAAAGGGGAGAAACTAAAGAAGAAGGGATGACCCAAAGAGCATTCTTTGGGGCCCTTGTGCAAGACCCCTTGGAATGTCCATTCTGCACAGGAAAGAGACTGAGCTCTGAGAGGTGGATGCCTCCCCCAAACTTGCCAGTTGCTTGGTGCCCAGAATCAGGATTTACACTGAGATCTCCTGACACCAAATCCAGGGTTCTTTCCATTCCATTCTCAGGGTCCCCTGGAGAGGGACTTGAGACAATGGGCACCTAAAGTCCAAAAGAAAGAACATGATGATGAGGAAGTAGGAAGTAAGAAGTGGAGATAAAGACAGAGAAAAGAATGAGCATAAAATAAAGCACATTTCCCTATGAAATGATTTCAACTGTGAAACTTCTGGGGGCACCTGGGTGGCTCAGTCAGTTAAGTGACTAACTCTTGATCTCAGCTCAGGTCTTGATCTCAGGGTCCTGAGTTCAAGCCCTGACTTGGGCTCCATGCTGGGGGGAAAGCCTACTTAAAAAAATAATCAAGTGTAAAACGTCTCTGTAAACTTGAAAATCTATAAATGTTATTTCTAAACTGTGCCCATTCCCACATGAGGGAAAGGAGGAGAATGACTCCTTTCTTTTCCCTTCTGCTTTATTTTCTTTTTAAAAATTTTTTTCAAGTTTTTATTTAAATTCTAGAAAGACATATTTATTTTTTTAAGCTTTATTTATTTGAGAGAGAGAGAGCATGTGTGCAAGTGGGGAGAGAGGCAGAGGGAGAAATCAGACTCCTTGCTGAGCTCCACTTGGAGCTCAATCCCACGACCCATGAGATCATGACCTGAGCCAAAATCAAGAGTCCAATGGAACCACCCAGGCACCCCTAGAAAGACATTTTTATAGGCACTGGTCCCATTTCATGGATTGCTAATTTTGTGAACTTTTAAATAATGAATCATATCCACAAAAATAATAGAAAGGATAAGAGATTAACAGATAGCCAACAACTATCTCTCAAAGGAGAACTGGTGTATTGAGTCGTTCATGAATCCATTCATTGAATAAGAATTTATTGAGTACCTGCTACATGCCAATCTTTTGATCAACTGAAATGAAGCTTAAAAGAAATGACCATCTAATCCAGGAGCTTATAATTTAACAGGTGTGTCAAGATTCCTACGTGTAAAATAAGTAATAAAACTCATGGTGATAAATTATTTTTGTATTAAGAAGAATGGTTCACAAAATCAATTCTTTGGACCCATGGAGACTGGGTTAAATAAGGTGCTTGGTCATCCAGAGGAAGCTTATGAGTAGGAGATGGAAGCAAAGAAAGAAGAATCAGGGAGTCTGATGATGACTCAGGCTTTGGTTTCTCTGACTAAACCTCTTCTGAACCTGTTCAATAAAAAGCTGAACTCTTGAAAGAAAGAAAGAAAGAAAAAGAAAGAAAGAAAGAAAGAAAGAAAGAAAGAAAGAAAGAGAAAGAGAAAGAAAGAAAGAAAGAAAGAAAGAAAGAAAGAAAGAAAGAAAGAAAGAAAGAAAGAAAGAAAGAAAGAAAGAGAAAGAGAAAGAAAGAAAGAAAGAAAGAAAGAAAGAAAGAAAGAAAGAAAGAAAGAAAGAAAGAAAGAAAGAAAGAAAGAAAGAAAGAAAGAAAAAGAAAATCTACAGGGGGATCTTCACAATTCCATAGGGGAGTTAGACTTAAGAGGAGTTTGATCTTACAGGTGCAAGAGGTTCATAAGAGCAAGAACAAAGATGTAGATGTAGGAAGCCGTCAAGAGAATATAGCAGTATGTTAAGGAGAGTAAATTATTAAGAAGTTTAATACTACAGGAAATACATTATGTGTCATATTTATACTTGAAAATCTCTGCATTCTTCAGGCAATAGCCCAAATAAGATGAAGGTAAGCAGGTCTGTCAGGATCACAGGGGCCTCTAGCTTCTTTGGCATCTTTTGTTAGCTCAGTGGGTATCACAGCTAAGAGAGAAGCATTGTTAAGACATAAGGACCTATGCTGACTTGGAAAGTTTAAGTAGCTTCTGACTGAGAAGTACCAATCTGTGAAATCCCCACTGTATTAATGAAAATAAAAAAAACTGCATCCATGAATATACATTGTTCATGTCTTCACTGAGCTGTTGCTGCACAGAATGGGAGAAACTCTTGATGGTACTCGAATGGGTTATGAGTATATAAGTACTAGTTCATTTGGTTTTGTAGAGAGCATAGTCAAGAGATTCCCTATGCCAACTGATTTCAACTTTTCTGACTATAGTTCATAGTAGGAAATACATCTTAGACTGCAATCTATACACACATTCATAACTATGCCTATATTGATATATGTTACACACACAAATTGTTACAAAATAATACATACTTTATGTTTATCTGGCTAAGAGAAGACTGTGTTTAGTATTTACTGTAACTGTGATGTCAGAAGCTATAAATTTCCTTTATTGTCATTGCTTTTGTCTCCCCTGTAGTCTTTGGATTTTCATAGAGACTCCTTAAATAGCATCTGAGGCTTTTAGTTCTTTGAGCTTCAATCCCCTGATATTATACAGGAGCCCTATTGATATGGTGCAAGGTGTAAGGTGAGGACAAGTATTCTATGGGCCTATGATTAGGTCTCAGTCTTTTAGTGAGTCTAAGCTGGGTATTTCCCTTCCCTTGGGTCAGGTAGGCTTTAGTAAAATCCCAGCCAGTTAGGCTCTAGTAAAACAGTTTCCCTTATATTTCAAAATGGTTACTTCTTCCCTCCTCTGGCCAGAGGATTTGTCTAGAGGATTTGTCTCCCATCTTCACAGTGAGAACATGGGAGGTCTGGAGGTAAAACCCACAGAAATGGGAGAGCCCCATTAAAACTGGGTCTCCTTGGAGTTTTTAACTCTCAAGCTAGTCTACATGGAGCCACTTAGTAATTCATCAATTACAGTTCAAAATATTCCTACAGATACTGGTTCCTGCTGCTGGCTGCTTCTCCCAGTCTTCCATTCCTGGTAAACTGTAATTCTCTGTATCTTCCTGTCTGTCTCTCTGTTTTGGGGAGCAACACTTTGTCCTTTGACCTCAGTTTTCTGATGACTCTAAAAATTGATGACTTTCAGTTTGTTCAGCTTTTTTCTTGTTGTGAGGATAGGAATGACTGCTTCCAAGCTCTTTCAATACTTTATGTTATGTGCAATTAATACATTTTTTTCTATTCTATTTAATTCTTGTTTTTAAAATGGCAGGTTGTGGGGTGCCTGGGTGGCTCAGCCTGTTAAGCGTTTGCTTTCAGCTCAGGTTGTGATCTCAGCGTCCTGGGATCGAACCCTGGATTGGGCTCCCTGCTCAGCGGGGGAGTGTGCTTCTTCCTCTGCCCCTCCACCCTCATGCTCTCTCTCTCTTTCTCTCCCTCGCTCTCTCTGTCTCTCAAATACATAAATAAAATATTTTAAAATAAATAAATAAAAATAAAAAATTGCTGGTTACAACCGACTAAACTGGTTAGTTTGGTGATTATAAGAGTATTAAAAGGAAACACAATTGAATTAGTCTATAACCTGAAAGTGGGGAAACTATGACTCCAGAAGCAATGAAAATGATGAATTTGATTAGATAAAAATTAAAAATGTGAAAATAAACACAGCTAAATAAAAAAACAAGTGACTGACTAGGAAAAAGTATATGTTATACACAAATGGTTCATATCCCTAATATATATAAAGCTTCTAAAACTAAAGAAAAAAGACAATCCTATAGAAAAATAAGCTAGAAATATGGACAGAATTCATAGAAAAAAGAAATGAAAATGGCTGTTAAACATAAGAAAAGTTTTCAATTACATTCATAACAATAGAAGTACAATTCAAAACTTCAGAGATATTATTTCTTCTTTATCAGATTGGGAAAAATCCAAAAGTCTGCAACATATTCTGTTGAGAAGGCTATGAAGAAATAGCATGTTAATACATTGTTATGGAGCTACAAAATGTTTTTAACTCCTACAGAGAGCAGAATTTGTCAATATATACCAAAATTACCCAAGTACAAAATTGCTTGATTTAGCAATCCCACTTCTAGAAATCTACTACAAAAATACATTGAAAAAAATACAAAAAGATACGTTCACAGGAAGTCATTGAAATACTATTTGTAGAGGCGCCTGGGTGGCTCAGTCTGTTAAGCCTTTGACTCCCATCATGATCTCAAGGTCCTGGGATTGAGCCCTGCATCCTGCTCCCTGCTCAATGGGGAGCCTGCTTTTCCCTCTCCCTATGCACTCCCCCCCACCCCCGCAGTACGTGGGTGCTGTCTCTCTCTCTATCTCAAATAAATAAACAAAATCTTAAAAAAAGAAGAAATACTATTTGTAATAGCAAAGATCATAAAAAACCCAAATGTTTGTTTTTTGTCTTTTTTTTAATTTAATTTTATTATGTTATGTTAGTCACCATACATAATTAGTTTTTGATGTAGTGATCACGATTCATTGTTTTTGTAAAGCACCCAGTGGTCCATGCAGTACGTGCCCTCCTTAATACCCATCACCGGGGTAACCCATCCCCCCACCCTCCTCCCCTCTAGAACCCTGTTTGTTTCTCAGAGTCCATACTCTCTCATGGTTCATCTCTCCTTCCGATTTCCCCCCTTCATTTTTCCCTTCCTTCCCCTAATGTCCTCCATGCTATTCCTTATGTTCCACAAATAACTGAAACCTTATGATAATTAACTTTCTCTGCTTGGCTTATTTCACTTAGCATAATCTCCTCCACTCCCATCCATGTTGATTTAAAAGTTGGGTATTCATCCTTTCTGATGGCTGAGTAATATTCCATTGTATATATGGACCACATCTTCTTTATCCATTCATCTGTTGAAGGGCATCTCAGCTCTTTCCACAGTTTGGCTATTGCGGACATTGCTGCTATGAACATTGGGGTGCATATGGCCCTTCTTTTCACTACATCTGTGTCTTTGGGGTAAATACCCACTAGTGCAATTGCTGGGTCATAGGGTAGCTCTATTTTTAATTTTTTGAGGAACCTCCACACTGTTTTCCAAAGTGGCTGTACCAACTTGCATTCCCACCAACAGTGTAAGAGTGTTCCCCTTTCTCCACAACCTCTCCAACATTTGTTGTTTCTTGCCTTGTCAATTTTTGCCATTCTAAGTGGTGTAAGGTGGTATCTCAATGTGGTTTTGATTTGAATTTCCCTGATGGCTAATGATGATGAACATTTTTTCATGTGTCTGTTAGCCATTTGTATGTCTTCTTTGGAGAAGTGTCTGTTCATGTCTTCTGCCCATTTTTTGACTTGATTATTTGTTTTCTGGGTGTTGAGTTTGAGAAGTTCTTTATAGATCTTGGATACCAGCCCTTTATCTGTAGTGTTATTTGCAAATATCTTCTCCCATTCTGTGGGTTGCCTCTTTGTTTTGGTGACTGTTGCCTTTGCTGTGCAGAAGCTTGTTATCTTGATGAATGCAACTGTAGAAAGAGAAATTAGAGAAATGATTCCACTTACAATAGTACCAAAAACCATAAGATAACATGGAATAAACCTAACCAAAGAGGTGAAAGATCTATAGTCTAGGAACTACAGAACACTCATGAAAGAAATTGAAGAAGACACAAAAAGATGGAAAAACATTCCATGCTCATGGATCGGAAGAATAAACATTGTTAAAATGTCTATGCTACCCAGAGTAATCTATACCTTCAATGCCACCCCGATCAAAATTCCAGTGACATTTTTCAAAGTGCTGGAACAAACAATCCTAAAATTTGTATGGAATCAGAAAAGACCCCGAATCACCAAGGAAATGTCGAAAAAGAAAAACAAAGTTGGGGGCATGACGTTGCCTGATTTCAAGCTATATTACAAAGCAGTGATCACCAAGACAGCATGGTACTGGAATAAAAGCAGACATATAGACCAATGGAACAGAATAGAGAGCCCAGATATGGACCCTCAACTCTATGGTCAGTCTTCAACAAAGCGGGAAAAAATATGCAATGGAAAAAAGACAGTCTCTTCAATAAATGGTGCTAGGAAAATTGGACAGCTATATACGGAAGAATGAAACTCAACCATTCTCTAACACCATACACAAAGACAAACTCAAAATGGATGAAAGACCTCAGTGTGAGGCAGGAATCCCTCAAAATCCTAGAGGAGAACATAGGCAGTAACCTCTTTGACATCGGCCACAGCAACTTCTTTCAAGATACATCTCCAAAGGCTAGTGAAACAAAACCAAATGCTTGTCAATAGGGAATGGGTTAAATAAAACCATGCTGATGTCCACCATAGCCAAACTGTGGAAAGAGCCAAGATGCCCACCGACAGATGAACGGATAAAGAAGATGTGGTATATATACACAATGGAATATTATGCAGCCATCAAAAGGAATGAGATCTTGCCATTTGCAACGACGTGGATGGAACTGGAGGGTGTTATGCTGAGTGAAATAAGTCAATCAGAGAAAGACATGTATCACATGACCTCACTGATATGAGGAATTCTTAATCTCAGGAAAGAAACTGAGTGTTACTGGAGTGGTTGGGGGTGGGAGGGATGGGGTGGCTGGGTGATAGATATTGGGGAGGGTATGTGCTACGGTGAGCGCTGTGAATTGTGCAAGACTGTTGAATCACAGTTCTGTACTTCTGAAACAAATAATGCAACATATTTTAAGAAAAAAGAAAAAGAAGAAGATAACAGGAGAGGAAGAAAAGGGGAGTAGGTCAGAGGGGGAGACGAACCATGAGAGATGATGGACTCTGAAAAACAAACTGAGGGTTCTAGAGGGGAGGGAGGTGGGGGTATTGGTTAGCCAGGTGTGGGTATTAAAGAGGGCACGTTCTGCATGGAGCACTGGGTGTTATGAACAAACAATGAATCATGGAACACTGCACCAAAAACTAATGATGTAATATATGGTGATTAACATAACAATAAAAAATTAAAAAAATAAAAATAAAAATAAAACCATGCTGTATCAATACAAGGGAGAAAGCTCCCTTACCCTTTCCACCATGTGAGGTTACATTGAGAAGTCAGCAATCTGCAACCCAGAAGAAGGTCTTCACCTGAACCCAACCATGCTGGCATCCAGTTTTGGACTTCCATCCTCCAGAACTCTGAGAAATAAATTGCTATTGCTTATAAGCCACCTAATCTGTGGTATTTTGCTATAGTAGCTCAAATGGAAATGAGCTATCAAGCCATAGAAAGACATGGAAGAAACTTAAATGTATATTATTAAGTGAAAAGAGTTAATCTGAAAACACTACATACTGTATGACTCCAACTATATGATATTCTGGAAAAAGAAAAACTATGGAGACAGTAAAAGGATCAGTGGTTGTCAGCAATTAGGGAAGAAGGAGGGAAGAATAATTGGAGCACACAGGATTTTTAGGGCAGTGAAACCACTCTGTATAATATTATAATAGGGCATATATGTCATTATTCGTTTTCTAAAACCCATAGAACATACAGATAATGAACCTTAATGTAAGCTATGGACTTTGGGTGACAATAATGTGTCCATGTAGGTTCATTGACTGTAATAAATGTACTACTCTGGTGCAGAACTTTGATAGTTAGGAGAGGCTGTATGTATAAGGGGACAGAGGATATATAGGGAATCTCTGTACCTTCTGCTCAATTTTGCTGTGAATCTAAAACAGCTCTGAAAAATAAAATCTATTAACTTTTTTTGTAACAAAATCTTGTTATTATTATATTTTTTTAAATAAGGAAAACAAACCAGACAAATGGTTACCAACAAGAGAAAAATATCAATTTCCACCAAAAGGAACCAGTATTCCTTGGACAGATGGTTGATTCCAGCTCTGAAACAGAAAATTTACTGATGAACATTTTGTTGGCCAGAAAGCCAGGAAATTATCAAAGGCTAACTATGGTCTTGTCATAGAGACTCAGGTGTCAACTTGGTCTATTGACTTGGACCTTTGAACATCAATAAGGATATTAACTACAATGGATTGACACAAATCCAATATACTCAAATTTGTAAGTTCAAAATGATACTTTAAAAAACTTCATTGATCATCATTCTCTTGAGAATGGACTATACATCAGGGAAAACAGATAATTGGTGTTGAGAAGGTTTACTTTATGGAAATCTTCCAGCTAATAAACAATGAAGAAATGATGAAATTATCACTATTTTACAATCCCTAATAAATTAATAGCTATAAGCAGTAATCATCAATGGCTGCTAACATCACTGAGAGTAAGACAAACAGACATTATGTACATACTCAGAGAAGTATACCTATGAAGAACTCTTGCTAAAAAAATCAAGCCCAAATCTGTCAATATCTAACTACTAATTAGTAGGAAATTAAAGGGATGAAGGAACATATTAAATGGCACCATGGGAATGTAAGTAAAATAAGGGAAGTAGGGTTTCAGCAGGAAAAACCAACTAGTGTCTTTCTTCAATAACCATACCGGGGCCCCTGGGTGGCTCAGTCGTTGGGCGGCTGCCTTCGGCTCGGGTCATGATCCCGGGGTCTTGGGATCGAGCCCCACATCGGGCTCCCTGCTCGGCGGGAAGACTGCTTCTCCCTCTCCCACTCCCCCTGCTTGTGTTCCTGCTCTCGCTGTGTCTCTCTCTGTCACATAAATAAATAAAATCTTAAAAAAAAAAAAATAACCATACCAAAGATAGAAAGAGAGGGAGAGAGAGGGAAGAAAAGAGTGGGGGAGAGAGACAGGGAGGAAGAAAAATTGCAAATAAAGGACAGGAAAGAAACCTACAAATAAAAAGAAAATAAAAAGACATAACAACCAGATACAATGTATAAACTTCATTTGGATCCTTATTTAATCTTTTAATTTATTTTTAGAGATTTATTTATTTTAGAAAGAGAGAGAGTGCATTCTAGTGGGAGGGGGGCGGGGGGGAGAGAGAGAGAGAGAGAGAGAGAGAATCTCAAGCAGATTCCGGGCTGAGCCCAACTTGGGGCTTGATCTCATGACCCTGAGATCATGACCTAAGCTGAAATCAAGAGTCAGATGCTTAACTGACTGAGCCACCCAAGTGCCCTTAGATCCTAATTTAAACAATAAACTATAAAAAAAAATTTGTGAAACAATTTAAAATATTTCAACTTTTCAATATTTCTTTAATATTCATGATACTAAAAAAATCACTTGCTGAGATAATCATATGATGGTTATAATTGAAGAAAAGTAGATATACATACATATATTCATGTATAAATACACACAAATACTGAAATATTCACAGTTGAAATTATATAATATCTGGAATTTGCTTCTAAATATTTTAGAGATGGGGAGTCACTGAACTGATAACTACTGAATTATTGGACCTGAGGGTGATACATACTGTCTTGTTTGTACCCACAGGTTTTTAATTTATACAGGTGACTGATTACAAACACAGAGAGGTTAATGCCATTGAAAGAAGATTTTTATTACTTACACAGAAGCATCAGGGTAGTCAAGAGACGGAAGACAGGAACAAGGGGAAATTCTTGCCAGAGTCTTTATTGGGATTTCCACGGGAAAGGCAAGGCAGGACAAGGTAAACAGTTTAGGGTTGGCCAGTTTGAATAATTCTGGCAAGCTTTAGACTATGGGGGTGGTCTCTACTTGCCTGATACCTATCCCTGGGATAGTTTAGGGCAGGGGAAATTTTGGCTTGGTGTGTAAAAGTCAGATAAGGAAGTGGTTGCTTTGTGTAAAAGAGGCAATCTCTCCCAGGTCTGTAAGGCCCCAAAATATCAGGATATCAAGAATATGCCAGAGTATCAAGAATACAGAAAAGAAAATATAGTCAGTTTATTGGTCCCATGATGAATGGATGTCAATAGAAAAATACAGAGTCTAAGAAAATACATACATGGAGTACATTATACTATTTTGTCCATTATTATAGATGTTTGAAAATTTTCATATTAAAATGTTTTTTAGAAAACTAGAAAGAACATTAGTGTAAATGGGTTGTCTTCCCCAAGAAAGCTCCAAAAATATCATCCATACCACATGCTCTTTTGCAATGTGGCCTTGCTATTTACTCTTCTATTAAAAGGTATAGTCTATTTCTTTCACCATTGAATTTGGGCTAGACTTAGTACTTACCATGCTTAATGGGAGATGTAATGCTTTGACTTCTGAGGCTAGGCCTTAAAATTTATACAACTTCTATCTCTGCATTTTACAATTCAGCTTCTGGGAACTCAGCCTCTGTGCTGTGAGGCAGCCCAAGCAGCCACTTGGAGACATCTATGTGGAGAAAAACCAAGGTCCCTGACAACAGCCCCAGGTGAGTCCTCAATCGGGAACCAGAAATAACTCAGAAATGTAAGTGAGAGTGTTTTAAACCTCTAGCCATCCCCCCAGCACCCCAACACCATGATCCCTGCAAAGAAGAAACTCTAGCCAGTCCCTGCCTGAATTCCCACAGAACCATGAGCAAATAGGCTATTTTTGTTTTAGGAAATTAAATTTGAGATAATGTGTTACATAGAAGTGCGTGACATAAAAGTATAAGAATATCTTATAGAGATCATTACTTCCTTATGAAGAAAAAATAAAGAACTATAATATAGATGTACTCTTCAAGCAAATACATGAAAATGAAGAATTTCACCTAAACACCAAAAAAACTGATTTTATGATCTATGATTTTTTTAAAATAAGGCCTAAAGTAATGCAAGGCTGATTGTTAGTAAGTGGTTCAGAGTTGGAAATACCTCTACAGTCTTAGAACAGTGAGGTCAATTTAGCTGGAGTAAATAGTAACATTAGAGGAGTAACAAGGAACTAGATAGGGAAGGTCGATAGCGACATTAACCTTAAAATGTCTTGGGTAATAGTTCAGACTTTTTCAAGAGGTAACAAAAAGTTGACTGAAGATTCTTAACAGGGCAGTGACATAATCAAATCAGTGTTTTGACAAAAGTGGTTGTTTTGTATGAATTAGTATGAGGAAAAACTTGACACATCAGGGCCAGTTAGGATGATTTCCAGATATGAGGTTATGAGAAGTTGGACTAAGGAAATGACAGTGCATACAAGTTCAAGAACTATCTAATGAATAATTAAGGGATGACTGAATGGTAAAAGGAATGATGAAGAAGGAAAATCCAGAGATGATGCTGAGATTCTGAGTTGGGATGACTAAGAAAATTGGGGCGACACTGATGCAGAGAAGAAAACTGAGAAGAGATAATGGGTTGAAAGGTAATGGTGACCTACTGAGTAGAATTCTAGACCTACTGAGATAGTAAGTTCTAGACCTACTAAGTTAATATTATATCCAAGTAGAAATATCCCATATTTAGTTTCTGGCATGAAATTGAATTAAGATGAGACATTAGAACTCACAATAATAAGCAGTATTTTCCAAAATGTGTTTCTCAAACACTATTGACATGAGATGCCCCATTAAAATATCCTGAGACTAAATAAATTTGGAAAATGTTTACTACTTCTTGGATACTCAGAATGCACATTAGAATATCAAACACTCAGAATGATCCTTCTGTACAGAAGTCTATATAATTTTGCCTAAGCAAAACATTCCAAACTATGGTCAACCCTTGACACTTTATATCATGATCCACTTGGAAAATGCAGGGTGAGACTCACCAAGAATAGACTTAATAGCTAAAGCCAGTGCACAGAATCAATCAAAAAATGGAAAAAAAAAAAACTTGAGAGTGAAGTTCAAAGGGTTAAGAACTGAACTAGAATAGAGAAGAGCCTGGAGAAGGAATTGTTGGACAATGGAGGATGATCATGGAAGTTCGGTGTCACAGAAGATCACAGAAGCCAACCATTAAGTGGGTTTCAGAAGGACAACATGGCCATGTGCTGCAGAAATGTTAAGAAGGCCAAAGCCAAAAAGAAAGGCCTGGAAAAGGTCATTGGATTTAGTCAGAAGTCAATAGTCATCCCTGAAAGAGTTTTGGTGGAAGGTTTTGAAGAAAAATATCTGACAGAGGCTAAAGAAAAAGTATGTTGTGAGGGAAATCAAAACCATAGGTAATAGATATTAACTGGCTATCTGAAAGTGAAAATCTGAGGGAAAGAAGACTAGCTCCATGGGTTGTCTGTGTTAACTGGAAAATTATAAGTAGTGTAAAAAATCTGTGCACATGCAAAGACAGATGAGAATATGCCAATGGAGCCTGTCTAGGGATGATGCTGAAGAGTGAGAATACTACATCTGAGGAGTAAGTAATAATCCTAGAGCAAAAGTAGCAGCATTAATCTGGAAGAAGAGGAACAGCTTTTTTTCTGAGATAAGTACAGAAGACAAGTGATGTCAAAAGAGGGCTAAATGGGTGACGATGGAAAAGAAGAACTCCTAAGGATCAGCAGAGTTGGGGGAAGGAGGCAGATGGCCAGGAGGAGGCTGTAGTTAGAGAAGGAGAGAACCAAACGTATGCTTTTGGAAAAGGAGCAATGCTAGCCTCCTTGAAGGACAGTAAAACCTGGGAGATTGAGGAGGTAATTTAGGTTAATGTTGAATATAAAATGAAAGGGAGTACAAATATTTATTCTTTAATAAAACATATTCTTTAATACATATAATATGGAAAAATTTGGAAAGGATGGTAAGATCTGTCCCCTTACTGTTTATTTATTAGTTTATTTCAATTGCTTATTAAAGATGAGAATTCTCCATTAAACTCTAAGTTCTATGTGGCAGGCCTTGGTCTGTCTTGTTATTTTTGCGCCATTGACATCTAACAGTGGCTGGCAGATAGTAGGTGGTTGGTAAATATTAGTTCAGAATTTATAGGTGTGCTTTGGTTCGGGAGGCAGAGTGGAAGTGCAGGGCACAAATGATAGGAATGAATACTTGATTATAGCAGAAGAAGAAGACTAGGTTCATGAGTGAGGAAACAGAGCTCACTAATAAACATTTTTGAGTCATGAAGCTGAAAATGACCTCTCAGATCTTCTAATCTTGATTCCTGATTAAGTGAGGAAAGCCTCACTTAATTGCTCAGCCTTAAGAAACAAACTCAGTCAGGGTCATCTGAGTGGCTCAGTAAGTTAAGTGTCTGCCTTTAGCTCAGGTCATGATCCTGGGGTCCTGGCATCCAGCCCCATGTTGGGTTCCCTGTTCAATGAGGAGCCTGCTTTTCCCTCTCCCTCCTGTGCTCTCTTGCTCTCTCCCTCTCTCTCTCAAATCTATAAATAAAAATCTTAGGAAAAAAAACTCAACCAAAAAGACTCATAATAGCAGCAAAAAGCTACATTTGATTTCATCATTTGAGATTTTTACCATTACCCAAATATAAAGAATAGAAATATAATCACAAGCTTTCCCTCTTTCAACAGTTTACTTCCAAGTCCTGCTAGTAGCAGCATCACTGACCTTTTCAAAGTCATCATTCCCATAATACTTGGGGTCTCACTCTCCACTCCCGATGCCTACTCCAGATACACACAAAATAAAAGGCCACTGTGAGAATTACAAGTTCTAAAACACCCGATGAATATGAAGTGAGGTGAAGAGCAAAGGCATTATGCAACACATTTCAGTTGTGCCAGTAGGTCTTGGTATTTCTGACTTACTAAGTTGACTCCTCTTCTAAAACTAACAAAAAGCATCAACTTTGGGGCCAGCGATCCAGACTTGGTTTTTGAATCCCAAACACAATTACTTGCTTACTATGTAATTCTACTTATTCAACTCCATGCAATGAGGATGATAATAACTTGTAGTTTCAGGTTGGTTTTGAAAATTATAGATAATGTCTATAATGTACTTGGTACAAAGCAAACACTCAGTAAAGTGAAGTTACAAATATTTTTACCCAAATACTCTGTTTTGATAGCCAAAATGCCACAGCTAGGGCCATAGTTAGACATTATAAGTTTCCGGCCATAGCAAGTGAAAATGAGTCTAAATACAGAAAATTACTTGAAAGTTTGTTTAGGAAACGGACCCCACAACCCCCTTTCTACTATAAACTGCAGGGCAACTGTAGTGTTCATCTCCAGGAAAGGACTGAAAAGATTTCTCTGAAGAGGGTTAAATAGAGGGTCTCTGGAGTAGGAGATATCAGAGTCATTGGCATCCTTAATATCACACTAAATATGTGGAGATTAAATCAATATTTACATTCTGAATGCTGAGCTATCCTGCCTCCTTCCCTCATTCAGCTCCCAGGACTCTAATAGCCAGTTATCTAACCTTCAGGCAAGAGATTGGAAGTTTTCTTTGGGCAAAGTGACCAGCCAAAAAGGAAGACTAAACTGAACATCAGAAATTCAATGAAAAAAAAAAAAGAAAGAGGGGCGCCTGGGTGGCTCAGTCGTTAAGCGTCTGCCTTCGGCTCAGGTCATGATCCCAAGGTCCCAAGGATTGAGCCCCACGTCGGGCTCCCTGCTCCGTGGGGAGCCTGCTTCTCCCTCTCCCACTCCCCCTGCTTGTGTTCCCTCTCTTGCTGTGTCTCGGTCTAATAAATAAATGAAATCTTTAAAAAAAAAAGAAAGAAATTCAACAAAAGCACAGACCACCAAAAGTGAAGCCCACAATTGACAAGCACTGTCCACACACTCAAACTTGCAGTCAGGTTTTCAATGGCCTTCTCTTTGAAAAAAAGAGCAACTAAGGATTACCAGACAAATAAACAAGGGAATGGAGACTATTAAGGGAGAAGAAAAGTTTATTTAAAGAAATCATTCTAAGATGTATAAGAAATAAATATTATAACTATGAGGCAAGGTCAGTATGCTATTGAAAATGGAGGGGGGATTATGCATAATTTTTTAAAAGAGCTTTTGGAATTTAAAAAAATGCAGAAATCAAAAACTCAGTAGAAAGCCTGGGGAATAACCCTGCAGAAACCTTTCAGAGAATAGAGTAAGAAGACAACAGAAAATAGGAAAGATGGGCAAATAAAGAACTAATCCAGGAAATCCAATACCCAAATAAAAGGATTTCCAGAGAGAGAAAGTACACAATGGAGTAGAGGAGATCAACAAAGAATAATCCACAACGTGTCCCCAGAACTGAAGGACATGAGTTTGCAGATGGAGGGGCCTGATGAACGTATCTGCCTTGGCATACTGGGAAAAAAAAAAATGATCCATACTAATGTCAATTATCATACATTTTCTGAACCCACTGGAAGCAAAGAGAAAACTCCACCCACTTCCAAAGAGAAGGTACAAAGAAGAGTCAGGTATTAGAATGGCTTTGACTTCTCAACAGCAGCCCTGGAATCTATAAGACATTGAAACAATGACTTTTAAAATACTGAGATTTCGGGGCGCCTGGGTGGCTCAGTCGTTAAGCATCTGCCTTCAGCTCAGGTCATGATCCCAGGGTCCTGGGATCGAGCCCCACATTGGGCTCCCTGCTCGGCGGGAAGCCTGCTTCTCCCTCTCCCACTCCCTCTGCTCGTGTTCCCTCTCTCGCTGTGTCTCTCTCTGTCAAATAAATAAATAAAATACTAAAAAAAAAATAAAAAAAATAAAAAATAAATAAAATACTGAGATTTTTAGCATAGAATTCTATACTCTGTCTACTAATGAAACGTGAGGGAAAATAAAGACATTTCAGACATCTAAAGTCATGAAAATCGAGCTGCTGTGACTCTCTCAGTAAACCATTAGAGGATGTGTTACACTAAACAAGAGCATAAACCAGGAAAGAAAAGGTGTAAGATATGGGAAAAATGTAGGAAATTGGGAAAAGTCAAACAACTCCAGGGGAGCTTTCTTCAAGAAAAATGAAATTCGTAGAACACCTAATATGTCTGGATGTATTTGGAGGGGTGTAAACAACTAAAAGTGGTTGAAATTAAATTATGTATTTAATTATATATATAAAACTACTAACCAAAGGATTATATATGTAAAATCACTAATCAAAGGGAAAAAAAAACACAAGGCAATGAACTAATAAAGGGAAAGTAAAATTAATCCCAGTATAATACATGGCTCAGCAGGAAATATCATGTAACTATTTACAAGAATTCAAACAATAGAATATTATTGAACCATCAAAAAAATGAAATCTTGCCATTTGCAACGACGTGGATGGAACTAGAGGATATTACACTAAGTGAAGTAAGTCAATCAGAGAAAGACAAATGACCATATGATTTCACTCATATGTGGGAATCTAAGAAAAAAAACAAAGGATCATAGAGGAAGGGAGGGGAAAAAAAAAACAAGACGAGATCAGAGAGGGAGACAAACCAAAAGAGACTTAAGCATAGGAAACAAACTGAGGGTTGGTGGAGGGGAGGGGGGTGGGAGGATGGGTAACTGGGCACTAAGGAGGCATTAAGGAGGGCACATAATGTAAAGAGCACTGGGTGTTATATACAACTGATGAATCACTGAACTCTACCTCTGGAACTAATAATACACTATATGTTAATTAATTGAATGTAAATAAAATTAAATTAAATTTTAAAAAAGGAATTCAAACATTGAATATTGATTTAAGTAAACATGATATAACTCTATTGGGAGGAGAGTACAGGGGAAAAATATATAGGTAGGGAGGGGCGTAGACACAGGCAGTAGGATGAATGGTTTCAAACAAAAAGGAATGCTAAATCTTTATCTGGAGGGAGATGACATGAGATAATATCTAAAACTGATAGATCAAGATGTAACAATAAAACCATGTTGCTTAGAAATTTGCAGATAAGTTAAAAATAACAAAAAAAAATTTGTTTCTGGAAATTAGGAAAATAAGGGAGCAGTAAGAGAGAGGGAAAGTGTTTTACAGAACAATTTAAGTTAACTATGTGCATGCATATCTTGGATAAAAATTTAAAATACACAGAAATGGAAAATGGAAAAAGAACAGCTAGCTTAAGATTCCTTATAGTAATAATTCTGATGAAGAGTTAAGAGGAATGCAGTTGGCTTTTACAAGGAGGTGACCATTTGAACAAATAATGTGAGTAGTGTAAAGAATGATAGAAATATAGGCTCATTGAAGTTGTCTGCATCTGTGTTTGGGAAGGGAGGGCATTGGCCCTAGGAACATGGACTATGTAACTAAAAGTATATTATTTCTATCAATAATTTCTGATGAAATAGATTAACTCTAGACACAAAGGAGGTAATATTTAATATTAATACTTAATAAACTGCAGAGTTCCTAGAAACACTGTTCAATATTAATTTTTAAGTTTACAATCCCACATATTTCTCTGATATTTAGATTGAATTGTACTGAATTTAGTGAAATATCAAAGAAAACATGTGAGTCCTGTTATTTTGTTGGACCACATATAAAAAGGACAGTAGTAAGAAGCAAAACTCTTTAGGTTTACAAATTTCTAATGTTTTAATGATTTTCCATTAAAATCCAGCAATTTGCAAAAAAGAGGTTTATAGATGTTTAATAACAGAGCTTCCTATTGAAGACAGCACTTGGCTTTTATGGCACATTTATCAAAATTTTAATGATTAAATAGTTTCCATTAAAAATGAATATTTTTGGGGTGCCGAGGTGGCTCAGATGGTTAAGCCTCCGCCTTCAGCTCGGGTCGTGATCCCAGAGTCCTGGGATTGAGCCCCGCATTGGGCTCCCTGCTCCGCGGGAAGCCTGCTTCTCCCTCTCCCACTCCCCCTGCTTGTGTTCCCTCTCTCACTGTGTCTCTCTCTGTCAAATAAATAAATAAAATCTTTAAAAAAAAATGAATATTTTTTAGTTTTTAATTGTAAATTAAGAATATCATGTCTATAATCATTTCAAGAAGTTATCTAATACCTTTATCACTTAAAAGGGAAGATTCTTGGGGTACCTGGGTGGTGCAGTCCATTAAGTGCCGACTCTTGGTTTTGGATCAGGTTGTGATCTCAAGGTCATAAGATCCAGCCCCATGTCAGCTCAGCCGGAAGTCTGCTTGGGATTCTCTCTCCCTCTCTTTCTGCCCCTCCCCCTGTACTCTCACACGTGATGTCTCTCTCTTTCAAATAATAAATAAATATTTTTTTAAAAAGTAGAAAAAAAATAAAAGGGAAGATTGTTTTGCCAGCTTTAGCCAAAAAAATTCAGGAGGAAAATTACAATAAATGTTCTTATATTCTGGCAATTTTCTTGTCACAGCTTATATTTGGTGACATGATGTACCAATTAATAAAATAATTTTTTTTTAATTAGAGGGCTTCAGGGGGCACCTGGGTGGCTCAGTTGGTTAAAGCGGCTACCTTCGGCTCAGGTCATTATCCCAGGGCTCTGGGATTGAGCCCCACATCGGGCTCCCTGCTCTGCGGGAAGCCTGCTTCTCCCTCTCTCACTTCCCCTGCTGTGTTCCCTCGCTGTCTCTCTCTCTCTCTGTCAAATAAATAAATAAAATCTTTAAAAAAAATAAATTAGAGGTTTTTGTTAAACTCAGAATCTTACATACTTGCCTATATATGTGTATGTATGAATGTATCTAATGTATAGGATCTAATTAGAATTGTCCTTGGACATTACTTAGTCCATTCTCCATTTTTGTCCAAACAGGAAACTGAAGAACAGAATGGTTTAGTGGTTCTCTAATGCTAATATGACACAGCTGACTGGTGGAAAAGCAGTAAAAAAAAAAAAAAGAAACCCTTGTTCTCCTGATCCTCAGTCCCATTCTATTTCTGTATCATCAGTTGTAAAAGAAATCTAATTTCTGGTCATTATGAATTTAAATGAAAAAATTGTTAAAGCTTAATTTATTCTTTGATGACAATAGCAGGAGGAAAAAGACTTTTACAAATTATTCAATCAGAGTTGGGACAGAAGAGATTTATTAAGGAAAATGGGGAAATTTTGGTAAGGCTGTAGATTGGCAATATGTCCCAATCAGATTTCCTATACATCTACTTAACCCTAAATAGCATATCTATAAAAATAGCCTTTCTTAATCTTCAGTCTGTACAGCACAGGAAGATGGAACTCTGGAAGAAAGCCAGTCTTACTGGCCTAAGAATTTAGAGAACTGATTTTGGGTCTGTCTGAGCAGCTAAAATCTAAGGTGAAATCCCCTAACGGAAGGAGCTACTGAGTGAGAAGCCCGGAAATCTGCATGTAAACTCCCCTCAAATTGTTGGCTGACTGCCTATAAATATGCCAGTGACAATCCAAGGAACCCAGCAGAAGGTAACAACTGGGGAAGGCTCTAAGAGCTAAGCAGAGATTTTAGCTGCTGCCCACCACAGGTAAGACACACTTTGGAGCTGAAATCCAACCGAGTTAGGTGACCTTGGTAAACACCTTGGGCTTTCCATGAAGTACACCACCAAAACTAAAACATAAACTTGTCCTAAAAAAGTGAAAACCAACTTCCCCAAGTTAAAGGTGATCTGTCTGTAATTTAACTGCCTGCTAGAACAAAACTCAGTACTTTTCAGAGGAAGATCAAGAGACTCTGCAATGTATTACCCACAGCATAACAATAAAAAATTAATAGAAATGGGAAAATGTGACTTACAGTCAATAGAAAGAGACCAACAAAGGACCTAGGTGTTAGAGTTGGCAGAGAAAGACTTTAAAATAACTGTGATAAATATGTTTAAACATCTACAAGAAAAGATGGATGTAACATATAAAGAAATGGGTCATGGGGAATAAAGATTAGAAAAGCAGAAAAGAAACTGCCCTTATTCACAGACAACATGATTCTATATGATTCTCTAAAAATCTATTAATTCCAATAAGTGAATTCAGCAAGTTTCTAAAAGGATATAAAAAGTCAATATTTCTATACTATTTCAACAAACAATTGGAAATAACATATAAAAATAAACATCATTTATAAGAATGTCAAAAAACATTAAATACCTAAGAATAATTTTTTTAGATCTTTACCTTGAAAACTACAAGTCTGCAGGAAGAAAGGCCTAAAAAGTAAAGAAATACACCATGTACATTGTTGCAGGATGATAGTGTAAAAATGTCATTCCACCTAAAAATGATCTATAGAATCAGTATAATTCCAACTCAGAATGCTGTTTTTTATGGAAATTGTTAGTCTAACATTAACTTATATGGAAATACAAAGGACCAAAATAGCTAAAATAATCCTGAAAAAGAAAAGTTGGAGGACTTAGACCACCTGATTCTAAGACTTATTATAAAGCTATAGTAATTAAGGCAATGTGTAATTGGCATAAGAAAAGACAAATAGATGGATTGAACAGAACAGAGAATCTAGAAATAAACCTCCCCCACCCCCCGCCACCATATATATTCAGCCAACTGACAGAAATTCAATGGGGGATAAGAAAATATTGTCAGCAAATGATGCTAGAACAACTGGTATCTATATATCCTTACTGGTACATCACAACATATAAAAAAATAACCTGAGGTGGATTGTAAACCTAAAAATAAAAACCAAACTATAAAATCCTTAGAAGGAAGCATAAAGAATATCTTTGCAATAATGTAGTAGACAAGGATTTCTTGGTATATAAAAAGTAGTAACCATAAAAGAAAAAAAGATACATTGGACTTTATTAAGATTAGAAACTTCTGTTCATCAAAAGATACCCTTAAGAAAATGGAAAAGGTAAATCACGTATTCACTGTCAAGGCTTAGTGAAGCTATACTACACAGCTTGCATGCCATGGAAATATGATTTTAACCCAGGACTTTTGATTTTATTCATATTTTGTTCTGGAGAAATAGAAATATCATAAATCTTGACACTGCAAAAGTACAGAAGTTGAAGTTTAGAAAATGGGCTGCAGAAGTGGAAGTTTGGATAGTGATGTTAGTAGCATCTTATTAACATGAAAAGTAAAGAGAAAGACTTCATATTTGGATGAAACAGGCAATAGCAATTTCAGTATAATATTTAAAGTCAGTCAGTAACCAGTACAAATCAAAGTAACAATAGGATTATTAAATCCTAGGATTAATAATAGGATTATTAAAACAAGTAGCAAGTAATATGAGTAGACTAAATACTCACCATTTATAGTTGGGAAATAATAGATAATATCCAAAGTTGATAAGTCAAAAACTAGCAGTAAAACATAAACATTTAACCTGGGGAAAATTGATTTAGGGATGGAGTAGGGGATTCTGCTTTTCATTTTATGTCCATTCTCCAATATTTAATTTTTTCCATACATGTGTATTTATTGCATTGATTTTAAACAGAGAGATTAATAGACAATAGGAAAAGAGGGAGGGAGAGAAACCTACATACCTAGAGGTTATCACTGCATAATGAAGTTTCAGATGGTTTCTTTCTTCATTACACCTGTCTGTATGGCTGACAATCTTTTTATAATTATAACACGAAAATAAAGCTGGTTTCCCCCTGAAGGACCAGAAAATCTCAAATTTTAAAAAACCAAATGAATTACTTCAAATCAATTGAAGTACTTTATTGCCTACCAGAAAATAACATCTGGCAGTGTTGCAGCTTTCTGGTGGGAAAACACTTCAGAATGTCAAAGTACTATTAACTTCTTGGTTTGGATCACTATATTATACTGAATACAAACCACTGTTGTTTCAGTTGATGAATTCTGGAGAGTCCTTAGTCTCAAAGTGCCAGGTAGGACTGAAGAATACTTCCCTATAGTTGAGCAGAAAGTTCTCACAATAATAAAATTACTGTCAAATGTCACTGAGTTCTTTGCAATTATTGTGGGAGTAAAGAAATCCTAAAAATACCCCTATAGTAGTATCTTTACAGTTTGTACTGACATAAACTCTTTTGGGATTCTTCTCTAAGATGAAGACTACACCCATAATTATGTCATCATGTATGCAGAAGTGTCATTTTTGCTCAGTTCTTGTAACTTGTTTATAAGCCTGGAAGAGCAATAGCTAATGGTGATAGCCAGAGCCATCTGCCACTTGGATACTGGTGTTCCCACTAGAACTGTGATGTTGGTTCATCTATATCCTAAATTAGGTGTGTAGAGAAAAAAATACATGCCTGTAAGAATTCATTTTATAGTGAGCAGAGTACTGTTCCAGAAACTAGTCATCAGGTTATCTTGGCCATTGTAAATTCAGTACATCTGGGAATTATTCTCAGGAAAACATTGGGTAGACACTCTTACTACTGGCTTGGACTTTGTTTGACTACTGCAAATACTGGAAAAAAGTAAAGCACATATGAAGCTCCAGTGTATAATCTACCAAGTTAATTCCATGATACATGATGGTGAAACCTTGATCAGGAGTCCTAACTGAGTTTGTAAGATTATATTAATGGTTTATGGTAGACTCCTTCACAAATGGCAATGAAATGTTCACAATTCCCCTATTGCTTTATTCCTAAGTCTGGGCCAGATATTTGCAATCAACTAATGTTGTGTGTGTGTGTGTGTGTGTGTGCATTTTTTTCCTTATTTAAATTTAGGATTCTCTAAGAACCCTGCTTTCATAAATATAGTGAAATAGTTAAAAGTAGGGATTTTGAAGTCAGACATATCTGGGTCTGAATCCTTCAAGCTCGAATTGTTAGATAACCTTCATCAACACAGTGATTGTGAACCTCAGTTTTCTTCTCTATAAAAAAGAAATGAAAGCACAACTCAGAGAGTTGTAAAATTAAATATGATAGTTTATATAAATCACCTAGTGCAGTGGTTCCCAAGTTGTATACACATTGGATTCTCCTGGGGTGCTACAAAAGACCTACTGGTTCCCATGTCCCATCCCAAGAGACTGTGATTTAATGGGTCAGAGGTGTGGCCTGAGTTTTGAAATTTTATAAAGGTCTCTAGGTAACCCTAACATACAAACAGGTTTGGAAACCACTGACCTAGTGCATAGCAACACCAGCATAAGGTGCATATGGCCTAAGTGTTTTATAAACATTATCTAACTTAATCTTTGTAATAATCCTAAGAGGTGAACACTATATAATCCCCAATTTCCAGATGATAAACTGGGGTTTAGAGATATTTGATAACATAATCAAGGCCAGGTAATTATTACAAAGCAGAATCAATATTTAAATCCAATTTGCCTGACTCCAAAGCCAAGCCCTCAGTTGTAATGCTATCTAGTCCCAAGCAAATTTCCTATCCATAACTTTCCCAACCCAATTGAGGTATGGTATTTTGACAATCTCAGTTTCGGGGAAAAAAAGAAAGAAGAAAACACACACATAAAAAGAACTCTTCCAGAGTTGTGAGTAAACACTCAAAAAATCATAGAAACAACTGCTTTGTCTCAAGCAAATGGTCAGACTGAAAGCATGGTATAACTGCTGAGGGTTATTGCAGGAAATGGGATAAGAAAGGTTAGCTATGTTTCTCATCAATAAACATATCATTCCATGTTAGACAATAGTTCTTAGTCCTGCTGAATTTGTTTTTTAAATTTTTTATTTTTTTAAAGATTTATTTATTTTAGAGAGTGAGAGTGTGTGAGCAGGGGGAGAGGGAGAGAGAGAGTTTCAAGCAGACTCCCACTAAGCATGGAGCCCGATGTGGGGCTTGATCCCACCACCCTGAGATCATGACCTGAGCCGAAACCAAGAGCTGGGCCGAAACCAAGAGCTGGACACTCAACTCACTCAACTGACTGAGCCATTCAAGTACCCCAGTCCTGCTGAATTTTTTAATAGAATTTTGCATGGAAACTCACTCTAGCTTCCTTCTAAAAGGATCAAAGACTCAAAAGACAAAGATGTCTTTTGGAAGCTATACTCAGCACTTACTTTTCACTTATCTGTACTACAGTAATTAGCCTTTGTCAAAACTGGATTGATGTGAATTTCAGCCACAATAATTGAAACATGGTCTATGTTCAGTAAAATCCAAGATACAAGTGAAATGATAAAGCATTACCATATTACTGTGAGCATATCCTTCACAGAACCATCCTGAACTGGATTTTTTTACTCCAGCTTCTCAGAACAGGCTAGAATAACTGAGAAACTTTTTAAAAAACAAAAAATCCCTACAAAACAGCTATTCTCTGTCAACCCAAACACCTGGGTTGTCTGGGTACCCAACTGAAGAAAAAGAACAAAATTAGAGGACAAATACTGTCTGATTTCAATACTTATTATAAAACTACAGTAATTAAGACTGATGTATTGGCATAAAGATAGACAATGGAACAGAATAGAGAGCCCTTATATAGACCCACACATGTCTAGACAACTGATTTTTGACAAAAGTACAAACGCAATTCACTGGAGAAAAAGTAATCTTTTCAACAAATGGTGCTGGAATATTTGTATGTCCATAAAAAAAAAAGAGAGAGAACTTTAACCCATACATTTTACCACATACCAAAATCAACTCAAAATGGACCATAGATTTAATGTAAAAATCTAAAACTATAGAATCTGAAAAACAACATGAGAGAAAATCTTTGAGACCTTGGGTTTAGACAAATATTTCTTAAATACAGCACCAAAGACACAATCCATAAGAGAAAAAAAACAATAAATTGGACTTCATCAGAATTTGAAAGCTTAGTTCCTCAAAAGGTCCTACAAAAGATTGGAGAAAACATTTGCAAATCATAGATCTGATATAGAACTTGTATCCAGAATATATAATGGACTTTCAAAACTCAATAATAAGAAAACAACTCTTTTTTTTTTTTAAAGGGAGCAAGTGGTTTGAACACACACCTCACCAAAAAGATATATGGATAACAAATGAGTATGTGAAAGGATGCTCAGTGTCATTTGTCATTAGGTAAATATAAATTAAAACCGCAATGAGATACCACTACACATCTAACAGAATGGCTGAAATTAAAATAACTGACCATATCAAGTATTAGCAAGGATGTGGAAGAACCAGAATTCTCACTCACTGCAGGTAGAAATAGAAGTGTTTCAGCCCTTCAAAAAAAGGCTGGACAGCATCTTAAAAAATTAAATACACACCTACTGCATGATTTAGCCATTCCACTCCTAGGTATTTACCCAAGAGAAATGAAAATAGACATCCATAAAAAGATTTGAATACAAATATTCATAGCAGTTTTATCTACAATAGCCCCAAATTGGAAACAATCCAAATGGGTGATTGGATAAGCAAATTATGGTATATCCATGCAACATCCAACATGCAGCATGGATAAATATCAGAATAATAATGCTGAGGAAAAGCAGCCAAGAAAAAACCAAATACATGCTGTATGATTCCATTTATATAAAATTGTAGAAAATGAAAACTAATATATAGTGACAAAAAGCAGACCAGTGGTTACCTAGTCTAGGGTAGGGGAGGTAGGAGGGATTAGAAAAAGACACAAGAAAACTTTTGGGCATAATAAATATGCTTATTACCTTAATCGTGGTGTGGTTTCAAAGGGGTATGCAGGTGTCAAAACGTGGACATGTTTTATTAAATATGTATAGTTTTTTATATCAATTATATCTCAATAAATCTATTGAATATACAAATTTTTAATAAGCTCTTCTCTTCTTGTTTAAAGACTTCATTAGCTATATAGAAAAGCATTACATATGATCATGATATTTTTATTTTATAATCGTTTCTTTTGATTACATGCTGCAGTGATTTCTGATAGGGTTAAGTTTCATTTTCCAGTAATAAAAGATTGTCTTTTTTTAAAAGCCAGTTTTATTGTTTAAACACAGAACAAATATCTTAAATAATTGTCTGGATGAAAATAAAAACTCCTTGTACCTCAAAAAGAAATAGGAGTATCATGGATTAGAGAAAGTTGTACAAATTTTACAATATGATTGCTTTTGAAATTTAAAAACTGGCGAGCGTATTCAATAGTTTGCAGATTTATCTCATGTACCCTGATCCATTTGTTAACAGGCAATTATGAGAGCACACTGCTTGTGAGAATATCCGTTTTCATAACTAAAAATATATCTGCCACACTTAAGTACATTTAATTTCTGAGCGTCAATTTGCTGAAGCTTTTGTTTGTCTTTTTCTCCTTTCTTCTCCAAAGGTAAATGGCACGGAAGAATCTTTAGAGACGAAGTTGCATTTCAACAAGCTGGTTTTGGGATTTGTTCATGTCCTGTGCTTGCAGTTATTTATTGCTTTATAAAGGTTATAGGTAGGTAAATATAACTAAAGGTCGATGAAACAGAACATTTTACAGAACACCCCATTCACTTAACACATCTGAACTTCTAGCATTTAAAATTATTTTCAAGAATGAATCTATTAGAATTATGACAACTGAAATATTCATGACATATCCATATAGATAGGAATAGATGGGTTTTATTTTTTTAAATACTTTTCTTTTTTAGATTTTATTTATTTATTTTTTTAAAGTAATCTCTACACCCAATATAGGGCTTGAACTTACAACCCTGAGATCAAGAGTTGCATGCTCAGGGGCGTCTGGGTGGCTCACTCTGTCAAGTGTTTGACTCGGCTCTTGATTTCCGCTCACGTCATGATCTCAGGATAGTGAAATTGAGGCCCTGATCAGACATGCACTGGGTGTGAAGGCTGCTTAAGATTCTCTCTGTCCCTCCCCCAGCTCCAAAGAAAAAAAAAGAAGAAAGAGTCACATACTCTACTGACTGAGCCAGCCAGGCACCCTGGAATGGCAGATGTTTTGTTTTGTTTTGTTTTTAAAGATTTATTTATTTTGAGAGAGAGAGAGAAAAAAAAGGGAGAGAGTGCGCATGTGAGCAGGGGGAGGGGCAGTCAAGCAGACTCCTCACTGAGTGCAGGGCTTGATCTCACAACCCTGAAATCATGACCTGAGCTGAAACCAAGAGTCTGATGCTCAACCAACTGAGCCACCCAGGCGCCCCAAATAGACAGTTTTTAAATGCCTATAGAGAAGACTCCACAACTTTGCTTTTGTAATCTATTTTGTGGTAACTTTACCTTCAAGCCAGGACTGAAAGTAAATTCTAGCTTATTCAGAATTTTGATGTATGACATATTAATAACTAACTTAATATACTGGTTAATAGAGTTGCTCTATGTAGTATACCTGGATTTCCAATTTATAAAAGAAATATGTTATAATGAAATACACAAAAACGAGGCCCTAGACTACCTAAAACAATCTTAAAAAAAGAAGAATCAGGTATGAGGCATCACTCTTCCTGATATTAGGGCCATTTATATAGTGACAGTAATCAAGGCAATAGGGTATTGGTGGAAGAAAAGATGGATAGATCAATGGAAAAGAAGAGAATCCAGGAAGAGACCTATACTCTATCAATGTCAATATCCTGGTTGTCATATTATATGATAGTTTTGAAAGATGTTAACACTGTCTGGAACTGGAAAGTGTACAAGGGATTTCTCTAAATTATTTCTCACAAGTGCATGTGAATCTACAATTATCTCAAAATTATAAGTTTAGTTTTAAAAGTAAAATAATAGCGAGGGGTGCCTGGGTGGCTCAGTTGTTAAGCATCTGCCTTCAGCTCAGGTCATGATCCTGGGGTCCTGGGATCGAGCCCCACGTCTAGCTCCCTGCTCAGCGGAGAGCCTGCTTCTCCCTCTCCCTCTGCCTGCCACTCTGCCTACTTGTGCTCTCTCTCTATCTCTCTGTCAAATAAATAAATAAAATCTTTAAAAAAATAAAATAAATAAAATAAAGGTAAAATAATAGTGAATGGAATGGAATATAATTACTCTGTTTTATTTTAAAATTAAATACAAGATTTTACAATTCTCGGTGGCTTTTATTATAAAGATGAGTTACCACGTATAAAGAGTAGAAAAAAACAACTCATTATTTGAAATTTTTAGTTAATTTGATTTTCTTTCTTTTTTTTTAAGATTATTTATTTATTTATTTGACAGAGAGAGATACAGCAAGAGAGGGAACAAACACAAGCAGGGGGAGTGGGAGAGGGAGACGCAGGCTTCCCGCAGAGCGGGGAGCAGGGAGCCTGATGTGGGGCTCGATCCCAGGACCCCGGGTTCATGACTTGAGCCGGAAGGCAGACGCTTAACGACTGAGCCACCCAGACGCCCCTAGTTAATTTGATTCTCGATGACTAGGCTTTGACTGTACACAGAATTGCAGTAATAAGATCTCTGAGAGTTCCATAACCTTTTCCAGGTGTCAGGAAGATAAGCCATAAGCAACTTATCAACCCAGAAAGCTGTGGGCCTCCAGGCATGACCTGGGTCTAGGCCACCTGATTGGTTCCCATGTAATGCAATAAGAAAAGGATGTTCTCATCAGCACATCAGAATACTTAAAATTTGCCTGTATCTATTTCACAATCTTGAAATATATAAGCAAGAATACATAAAATTGGAGCACAACATTAAAATATTTGTATGAGGTTATTTTTGCACAGTATCTTTGCAAGTAATCCAACCTATGATATTATAATGGATATTATAATTGTGAAAGTTTGTTCTGTTTTATTTCCCTAAAGCATGGTCTTTCCTATGTTTTTAGAAGAGATTAACATTATAAGAGTGAGCTGGTAAAAATGTTATACATTTTGAATTTATACATTTTCAAATATAACCTCCCAAGCTTTTAGAAGTGTATGGATTGTTGAAAATGTTTCAGGGACGCCTGGGTGGCTCAGTCGTTAAGCGTCTGCCTTCGCTCAGGTCATGATCCCAGAGTCCTGGGATCGAGTCCCCCATCGGGCTCTCTGCTCAGTGGGGAGTCTGCTTCTCCCTCTCCCTCAGCCTGCCGCTCCCCCTGCTTGTGCTCTCTCTCTCTCTCTCTCTGTCAAATAAATAAATTAATTTAAAAAAAAGAAAAAGAAAGTATTTCATAAAATGCTTTATCAGAACAGAATTGTAAAAATAAAAACAAAAATTGCCATTTTTCCCCCTGCTGCTCCATTTCTACTGCAACCATCTCAATTCACCCTCTTACCTCAAATGACTTGCCTGAACATTTTTTTTTAAGATTTTATTTATTTATTTGACAGAAAGAGACACAGTGAGAGAGGAAACACAAGGTGGGGGGTGGGAGAGGGAGAAGCAGGCTGCCTGCTGAGCAGGGAGCCCAGTGCGGGGCTTGATCCCAGGACCCCGGGATCATGACCTGAGCCGAAAGCAGACACCCAGGCGCCCCTTTCCTGAACAATTTAAGCAGTCTACTAATTTCTTTTTTTTTTAAAGGTTTTATTTATTTATTTGACAGAGAGTTAGAGAGAAGAGCACAGCAGAGGGAATGGCAGAGGGAGAGGGAGAAGCAGGCTCTGCACTGAGCAGGGAGCCAGATGTGGGACTCGATTCCAGGACCCCGGGATCATGACCTGAGCTGAAGGCAGATGCTTAACCATCTGAGCCACCCAGGCGCCCCAGGCTACTAATTTCTTAACTCTGACCTGTTCTCACTTCCCACCCTTAGTCCCTCCCCCTCACTGTCCCCGTAGTGATCTTTCTAATAAGAAATCTGCTTACCCTCTGTCTGCTTGAAATCCAATCATTGCTTCTGATTGCCTAAAATATAAAATCTAGACTTTGCTGGGCATCAAGGCCACCTAAAAGTAGGCCCAGCCCACCTGCCACTACTAAATACACATCTCGTGCCCTAGAGTGGCCACCCTTCTCCGTCTTCTCAGAACAGCTTTTGCTCATGTGGTCCCTTCCATCTAGAATGCCCATGTTTGCCTCTGCCTGGTCAGTGATCTCACCTCCTCTCTGAAGCTGTCCTCAATATCCTGAGGCAGTTCATCACTCCTTCTTTTTTGCTCTCTGGGGATTTTATATGGAATAATAGTTACTATTTCTTGAGCGCTTACTAGGTACCAGGCACTGTGCCTAACTAAGCATCTTACAGACGTGATCTCATCTAATCTGCCCAGCAGCCCTATGAGGTCATGTGGCACTTTTCACAGTGTCTTCTCATTCATTGTTCTCATGTCCGCATCCTCACTGGAAGAGACCAATCTCATTCGTCTTATAAGAACCACTTCCTCGCCTAATGCCTGATCAAATCAGGTGCTCAGTAAATGTTTGTTGAGTGAGAGAATGATGGAATGAGTCAAATGAAATAAATACAATAGGGTGCCTTAAAAAGGAACTTACTGGAACTGGCTTCCCATACATGTATGTGGCCAGAGCCCTGGAATATGCTTCCTAATCCAAATATCTCTCTCCTTGCCCCTGACATGCTGCCTGAAATCCCCATGGTCCTCAAGAATGCCCTGCCCTTATTTTTTTGTTCTTACTGCCACCAACCTAGATTGTCTTGCCTCTTATTTGATCTACTCATCTACTTTCATATCTTCTCCTCTTTAGTTACTACAGTCCCTTTGGAAGAGATTGACCTTCCTAAAATACTCATCTGATTATATATTTCCCTTGCTCAAAAACCTTACATTTTCTAGAAGGAATACTTTTGTCTGAGTTTCAACGGTCTCTACAATCTGGCTTCAACTTGATCGCACACTACGTTTTGAATCCTATGGTCCAATCAATCTGAAATAGTTGCCATCCTCACCCCATGCCTTTGTTCATTATGTTTTCTTTGCCTGTCTGGATTGCTTCTTCTCTTACATTGTCTATAAAAATTTTATCCCTTCCATAATGCTTTCTTGGAACACTCCAGTCAGGAAAGTTCTCTGGTGTTTCCTATGTGCTCATTACACTGACAGAGGGCTTCTGAGAGACATTTTATGTTTTAGACATCTCCCATATTCAAAAGCTAGCTCTTTGAGGGATCACGTTGACCTTTTTAGTTAACTGCCCACCTCATAAATGATCCCCTTTTTAAATAAGTGCTCCGTCCCCATGTAGGGATGAGTCCTCTAAATGTGTTTCTGCCATATTACCCTGCGTCTCAGAGCATAGGTGAATAGATCAGAATGGGCAGTGTTGGGCCAGAGCTTCTCAGAGACTGTGTACATGTAAGAAAGGAGCCTCTGAGCTTGGATCTATCTCCTAAAAGAGAAGCTGGGGCCACCAGTAGTGATTTATCTTGAGGCCATGTCCCTCCAAAGGGACCATTTTATTCATATAAGAAAAGGGCAGCCCTCTAGGTAGATGCAACTTCAGGTGCGGGGTAAAAATACATGCGGTGACCTTGAGTAGCCATAGTATTTTCCTTCATAGCTGCAGAGGCAGAGACACCCGGGTTGCAGAAAAAGCAGAATAGACCAAATATCTGGGGGTGAGGGTGGGAGAAAAGAATAAGCCAAAAATCTGCAGAGAAGCAGCAGTCTATGAGAATTAGAGCATGAGCCAGCAAGAGAGGAAGGGGCAGAGGGAACCAGGGTCTGGTTCCTGTCAGCTTTCCCAATACTGGGTGCAGGCCCTGGAGAGACCCCCATTCCCTGTGGTGTTGCTGAGAAAATGCAGGATTCTTTCAACAAACTCATTTTTAGCTCAGGGGCAAAATGAGTTGTGCTTTAGTCATCTAATCCCACAAGGCTGAGAGTAGATTTTTAGAGAAACTTGCCACGGCAGGCATCTGGTGGATACATGTCTTGCATGTAGGTTAGACGGCTGGTTCTTAAACTTAGCTGTACATTAAAAAAACCTGAGATGCTTTTAAACTTACCAATTCCTGCATCCGACTGCAGACCAATTAGATTCAAATTGGCTTGGATGGGATTTGGTATCTTTAAAAATTTCCCTGATGATTCTAAAATGTAATCAGGAATTATCACAGGCTAGATGGTATAAAAGCACAGACATGAGGGAACACTGGTAGCATATTAAGCAATTTTTATTGGTTAACTCATCTGTGTTGAATCGCTTATCAGATTGCACAGTCTGGGAAAAGACTTGGACAGTAGGGTAGGGTCAGGGTAGCATCAGAGCAGTGGAAAAAAAAGTGTATAAAAAGAGGGAGGACAGGCATTGACTTTAGTCCAATTTTTTCAAACGGCAAATTATTAGGGCACTGGAGTAGTTGCATAAACCAGTAGCTGATCAAGCAGAAGGAAATGGGTTGCCCTGACCTTTTTTAATCTACCAAATGTGGAATTTTTTTAAAATGATACTTTATAAAAACAATATTTTGCTAAAATGTTAAATCGAAAGTCAAGCTTAACTATATGACACACGGTCTCTAGATCAGCATGATAAAGTGATCATAGCTTAATCTCCAATTATTGCTTCTATATTAATAATTTAATTATTAATGTAATTAGGAGGCAGCATGAACTTGCAAGAGTACTAAAATATATCTCTTTAAGGCTCTATGCCCATGGGCACCTGGGTGACTTGGTCAGTTAAGCGTCTCCCTTCTGCTCAGGTCATGATCTCAGGCTCCCTGCTCGCAGGGAGCTTGCTTCTGACACTCCCCCTGCTTGTTGGTTCTCTCTCTCTCTCAAATAAATAAATAAAATCTTTAAAAAAAATAAAAGGGGCTTTATGCCCAATTTTCCTACATTGTTAGATCAAGTATGACTTCATCTTGCTTAAAATGTTGGTACATTTCTTAATGCATTCTGACTGGTATTGTAGCTAGTTTAGTGTTCGTCTTTTGTCTTCTACTTAGAAGCTCCTTGAGAGAAGCAATCATGGTATTGATCTTTGTATCCTTCATAAGGAACCATCTTCAATTAGGGCATTTTAGTTTTATTTGTTGTATTAAGCTATATCATTTAGGCATAAATTCTACTGCCAATAATGGTGAACCATACCACAATGGCTTAAACAATGGTTTTATTTTTCTCTTATAGCAAGAAATCTAGATACAGACAGTCCAAGGTTGGCACGGCTTCTCAAAGAAGCCATTAGGGATACGCATTCTTTTCATCTCTCTGCTTCTGCCATCCTGACTGTTTAGCTTGTCACCTCATGGACATTAAGATGGCTGCTACAAGGGCGCGTGGGTGGCTCAGTCGGTTAAGCCTCTGCCTTAGGCTCCGGTCATGATCTCAGGGTCCTGGGATCCAGTCCAGAGTAGGACTCCCTGCTCAGCGGGGAGTCGGCTTCTCCCTCTCCCTCTGCCCCTCCCCCCACTTGTGCTCTCTCTTGCTCACTCTGCTCTCTCTCTCTCAAATAAACAAATAAAAAAATCTTTAAAAAAAAAGATGGCTGCTACACCTAAGCATTACATTTTTTGCAGGCAAGAAGGGGACAGGTTCAAAAGGCTCAAAGGATTGTTCTGTCCCAATCTCTCCTTTTAAAAAAAGCTTTTATGGAATCTCAGCCATTAACACTTCATTGGTTAGAACTGGACCCATGTTTATCCCTGGACCAATACCCCAAAATATTTAGGGAGAAAGGAATTATGGATTGGGATTGAGTCAGACAGAAACATTCACGTAAGGTTTGATTCTAATTAGGACTGAAAGGAATGTTACCAATTATTTGGCACCTCCTACTGAGATCTGACAGATGAGAAAACTGTGGCCAAAAATGTCTGAGATCTACAGCCAAGTAATGGCAGGACAGAGAATAAACTAAGATCCAGCTATCACCATTCCTAGGCCATTGAACATTCCATACATCCACATACAGATCATTAGAAGGTCCTACGTTAGAAGTTATGAGTCATTTCCAAAGACAGAATTTAGAACATTGGAATTTTATTTCAGCTGTCTCCAAAAGAATCTTCTCCTTCCTATAAACATTCAGAGGAACAAATGGGAAAACAGACCTTCCAGTCGTCCTTTGACTTAAAAGATGGCAAAATAAACTTCAAAATTTCAGGGAGAAAGACATATCCTCCATAAGTTGTCCTTGTGCTCTGTGTAATTTGGAAGGTTGTTTTTTTAAAATCCTAGTGCAGAACAAATTCATTACACAATGAAAATCCGAAAGTGGTAAAGAGCAATTCCAGTGTTTTCTCTTTTCCCTTAGTATATAGTACCATTGCTAACTTTTGCTAGGAAAAAAAATTAATTTATTGTTACTATCAAATTATCTCAGTACCTTGACACCCCCAAAATAAGGTTTGTTAATTGTATGACATCTAAATAATCATCATTCCATAATTTTTCAGTTTCTGCAAATGACCAGTCTTAGCTCTTTAGGTATGATAGCCACATTCCAGGAAAAAAAAAAATCTCCATTTCAACCAATGAATGTTCTACAACAGTTTCGATTATTAGTTCTCCATATCTATAATTTTTATCATTATGAGTAAATGCTGAACTAGTGGTAGCTATTAATAAGTTTAGGTTAATATAAGTTCAACAACAAGACAATAGATATACATCTTTGAAACAGTAAAACAGGTTAAAACAAAAATCAATTATATTTTTATTATGTTCAAACATATCTGGGCCTGGATTTCTGGGACTCGTAGTATTTCATAATGATATCATTACCCTTATACATATATGCTTAGCCAAGCATATATGTATTTAAACCATTCATCCATCTGCTGTCATGTATCATGTACTACTTGAAGGATTTATTCAGCAGTCACCTTACTACCACCACAAACTGTTCGGGAGAACAATTTCTATGAAAATTTTACTTCATAAGCTCCCATTTTAAAGTGGGAGGTACAGTAAAGAGATGTTTTATCATACATTTTGTAATAACCCTACATAGTTTTTCTAAGTCAATTTTAATCTGTTTGGGGTGTGTAGTTTATCGGTTATATTTCAGTTTCCATGGCAACAGATGCAATCATCACATACACATTCTGCAGCTGGGTAGACAGGCAGTCTCCTCTGAGACTTCAACTTGCAAATAAAGCAGTGTGTGAGTAAGAGGCAGGCATGCCTCCTCCAGCAGATTGAGCACACCGCACTTCAAGGATACCAGTCTCAGGTGATAGCCAAAGCAAGGCTTCCAAACGCCACTCTTTCTCCAGCTTTCTCATGGAACGGTTGAGACATCTTTACCCAAGGAAGAAAGATACTTTCATTTCTGCTTTTAGAATCTGGGACTTAGGTTAAAATAAAACACAATGGAAAACCGTACACTAAGTACCTGGTTCTCATCCATTTCTTAAGACTTCCTGTGTTTCTGAAGTGGAAATTTATAAAAATACAGTTCGGCTGTTCTGAAAATAAAACTCAAAGGATGATGAAAAATAAAGTTGTAGAAGTCACTGAAAAAGAAGACTTCAGTAACAAAAAATCCTTGAGTCTTTCATGATGTCCTGAAAGTGAGATATCATGTATTCGTTTAGCTACTTCTTCCAAACACAGCAAAATAGTTGACTCAGTTTCAAAAAAAAAGATGCTTTCTTTTGTTGTAGGAAATCTCAAATATACACAAAAATAGAAAATAAATGAACCTCTATGTACACATCTCTTAGATTCAGTTATTAGCAACGTTCTGATACTTGTTTTATCTATAAACCCCCACATATTTTTATAGATATTAAAGGAAATCATGTCATTTCACTCATATACATCTACTATATCACCAAATGATAAGGATATTTTAAAAATAACAATTATGCTCTTATCTATAACACTTGAAGCAGAGCAATTAATTCCTTAATTTCAGAAATATTCTATTTTGAATTAATAATAATATGAAAAGAGATTGATGTTAACAGTTGTTATACATTATTTAGAAGACTTGTAAATAAATGGCTTCCATGAAAAATTATAAATAATTTATTGTTCCCATGGAGAACAAAATAATTAAATTTTTTTTTATTCTATCCTATATTTTTCTCTTCCTCTTTCTAGATGAGGCACCGATTTCTAGTCAGTTACTATCATTTTACAATAGTGTAGGGAATACCCATTGAAGAAGTTCATTTTGATTGAAATAACATTGGGAAATCTCTGATTCAGTCAATTCCTCTTCAGTTGGCCCAGAAATCTGTGCCAAAGGGTTATCTTTCCCCAAATGCCTGTGATTGCTTTAAACTACTATGTGTATGAAATCTATTTCATTAAAAGCCATTGATTAAGCTCTTTCTCCATGAAAACCTTTCTCATAGATGACTAATGTTCCATTTGTTGAGTGTGTCTGTCTTTCCCTGTCCACTTAACTTTTATGAAATTCCCTCTGATGTTTTTCCTTATCTTTCCTGGCTTGTATATTTCTCTCTCCGTCTGTGAATCTTTTTCTTTCTTTTTCTCATTTTTTCCCCTCAATTTTCATCTTTCATTTCCTTTCTAATCTCTGCCTCTCCTTCCTAGTTTTTATTTTTATTTTTTAAAGATTTTATTTATTTGACAGAGAGAGCCGCAACGAGAGAGGGAACACAAGCAGGGGGAGTGGGAGAGGGAGAAGCAGGCTTCTCGCTGAGCAGGGAGCCTGATCCCAGGATCCTCAGATCATGACCTAAGCAGAAGGCAGACGCTTAACGACTGAGCCACCAGGCACCCCTCCTTCCTAGTTTTTAAATGTGTTGACTATTAGGCAATATTCCCTATTCTTAATTTTTAAAATAGATGAAAAAAATATTTGGGGCTTGTCTAAAAGAAAATAAAATGGTTTTTTACTTCCCCCCTTTTTTTAAATTGAGGTACCATGACATATAACATGTTAGTTTTTGGTGCACAACATAATGATTTGATATTTGTATATAGTGTCTAGTTAATATCCATCAAAAATGATTTTTCACTTGACTTTCTTAGTATCTCTCTTAGCATGTTTGTTTAGGATGTATATTTAGTCATTCTAATAGGTAGCTATTGCATGTTTATGGAAGATGGTTTCCAAATTCTAAGCAGCTTTGTAACTAGGAATTTTACTCACTCTCATGCCTCCTATGCTAATAGGATAAAGAAGAGTGTACAATGCCCTGATTTTTGGAAAAGGTCAATGGTTTAGAGAGTTTCAAAATGTGATTCAGCAGGTGGGTGCAGACCCCCCATTGCTCAGTATTTACTTAGTAAATTTAAAGGTATTCCAATTGGATTCTGGCATTAAGTACAGATTTTATGGGTCTTGTTAAAGCCTTACATCTGGAGGATGTCTTGGAGACAATACACTTTAAAAGTCCTTCGTTTTACTGGTTGGGAATTGAGACCGAGGGAGGCTAAGTGACTTCCAAGGGTGGCCTTTTAAGTTAGAAATGGGCTGAGAACTAGAACCTTAGTTTAATGACTACCAGTTCAGTACTTGCCCTACAATTTCCAAAAATAAGGGGTGATTACATGTTTCTTGGTGTGAGAAGACAGCACTGTCTCACATCAGTATAACCTGCGTTGTGAGTGTTTTTTCAGGGTGCCTGATGCTTTCATACTCTTTGACCCAGTAGGTCTAGAACACTAAAACACATTATTAGGACAGCTGGTTAGATCAAGAGGTATAGAAGATGGTTTAATCTGCTTTCATGCAGGAATACAGCTACAGTAGCCCTTCTTTTCTGAGGGAGATACGTTCCAAGACCCCCAGTGGTTGCCTGAAACCACAGATAGTATGGAATCCTATATATGCTATATTCTTTCCTATACACACACATCTATGATCAAGTTTAATTTATAAATTAAGTACAGTAAGAGATTAACAACAATAATAAAACAGAACAATTATAACAGTATACTGTCATAAAAGTAATGTAGCTGTGGTCTATCTCCAAATATCTCGTACTGTACTCACCTTTTCTTTTGTGATAACGTGAGATGATAAAATGCCTACATTGATAAGATGAACTGAGGTGAATGATACAGGGTTTGTGACATAGCATTAGGCAATTACTGGTTTTCTGACGGTAAGGGATGGCCTATATTTTAAGGCATTGTTAGCTTTATTTATATTTCTCTCACATATTTTTAAAATTGTTAGCCTTATTTACATTTATGTTTAAAATACCCTTTTTAAGGGGCGCCTGGGTGGCTCAGTTGGTTAAGCATCTGCCTTCGGCTCAGGTCATGATCCCGGGGTCCTGGGATGGAGCCTGGCATCAGGCTCCCTGCTCAGTGGGGAGTCTGCTTCTCCCTCTCCCTCTGCCTCTTTCCCTGCTTGTGTGCTTTCTCTCTCTCTCAAATAAATAAACAAAATCTTTTAAAAAAATAAATAAAATACCCTTTTTATGAAACACAACTTTACTGAAGGAATACACTATCAACCACTCATTGTAGGTTGGAATTAGAAGTACTAATGAAGGGGCGCCTTCATCTCAGGTCATGATCCCAGGGTCCTGGGATCGAGTCCCGCATCGGGCTCCCTGCTGCTTGGGAGCCTGCTTCTCCCTCTGCTTCTCTCTCTTTCTCTCCCTCTCTCTCTCCCTCTCTCTCTCTCCCTCTGTCTCTCATGAATAAATAAATAAAATCTTTAAAAAAAAAAGAAGTACTAACGAAAAACCACTATCCTTCATTCTGTGTGTCTAATGAGAAAAATAAATAAGTAAATATTAGAAATGTCACTTTGGTGAGGTTATTAACAACCTTAAATTATAGGGAGGTTCCTCTAAAGGGCAAAAAGGATGATAAAACATGTCTACTTGAAATGGCTTCATAGTTTAAGCAAACAGCATAGCCAAAAAAGAAAAAAAATGTCCCACCCAACAGGAAATCATAAGAACAGCTTAAACTATTCCAGAGAAATAGACTGTTTCAATAAAATGTTAGGGAGAAAAAAATCAGCCCACAACATCAGTTGAATTTTGACTGAGACTGTCAAAGATTTGGTCTGGAAAAACACAATACTGGGAAATCTAAAATTCTTAAAGAGCATTGGAAATGCAGCCCCTAGGAAAAATAATGGAGGCTAATGGATAAAAATAAGGATACTGATCATATGTTGTAATTCAGTCTTTCTTTCCTCACCTTAAGCTTTAAGTATAACATTGTACAATGTCACAATGTAGCTAATTGATTTATTCCAATATTATTAAAATGTACTCACTGAGAACGCATACTTACAGATCTCTATATTCACATCTAACTTATGCTGTGAACTAATAAAATGATTTCTGCAAAAATATTTCCCAACATCCTGAAAAAAGTTCTTAACTTGTAGTAGCTTTTCCCTAACTATAGTACCAAATAACAACCAAAAAAAAAAAAAAATGAATGGTTTGTAGTCATAGGAGTTAATATAACTGAAAGAACTGAGAACTTCAAAGTCAGTTTAAATATTTACATCCTAGTTCCTAATCAACGACCTTGGATAAATTATTTATCTTTTCTGAGCCTCCGTTTTCCCTATTGATAAAGTGAGACTAATGATAATTACCTTATTCGGTCTCCTTTACCACCCACACAAGATTACATATATCTTGGCTTGGTGTGTTGTAGATGTTTAATTAATGTTTGTTTCTTCCATTTTTATGATTAGGATAGAATCTGAATTTAAAAAGCTGGATATCTTAAAACGTAGGCCAGTGTTCTTTTCCCATAGATTACACAAATTGCTGCAATAAGCTGGAGCCCCTCTCCCCGCCACCCACACCAAGAAGGTTGGGGAATAAAGACTTGTATAAGAAAAAAAGAAACCTTGGGTGCCTGGGTGGCTCAGTTGGTTAAGCGACTGCCTTCAGCTCAGGTCATGATCCTGGAGTCCCGGGATCGAGTCCCGCATCGGGTTCCCTGCTCGGCAGGGAGTCTGCTTCTCCCTCTGACCCTCCCCCACCATGTGCTCTCTCTCTCTCTCAAATAAAATAAATAAAATCTTTAAAAAGAAAAGAAAAAAAGAAACCTTTTTTCTTTTTTCTAAGTTTTTATTTATTTATTTATGTTAGTAGTGTTCTTTTTAAATTTAATTTAATTTTATTATGTTATGATAGTCACCATACAATACATCATTAGTTTTTGATCTAAGTCAAATTCCTCTTATCAGTGAGATCATATGATAATTGTCTTTCTCTGATTGACTTATTTCACTTAGCATAATACCCTCCAGTTCCATCCACATCGTTGCAAATGGCAAGATTTCATTTTTTGATGGCTGCATAATATTCCATTGTATGTATATACACCACATCTTCTTTATTCATTCATCTGTTGATGGACATCTAGGCTCTTTCCATAGTTTGGCTATTGTGGACATTGCTGCTATAAACATTGGTGTGCAGGTGCCCCTTCGGATCACTACATTTGTATCTTTGGATTAAATACCCAGTAGTGCAATTGCTACGGTAGCTCTATTTTCAACAGAAAAGAAGAAACCTTAATCAATTTTAGCATATTTAGATAGACAGCATGATAAGCAAGAAGACCATGTGCAAATCAAATATGGAAATGGATGCTTCAGATTTTTGTCTCTCCAACACTGAGTGTATCATAAGAATCTTGGTGGGAACACAAGTACTCTAACACACTGTGTGGTGTTCAGCATTGTTATTTAAAGATGTTTCCTTGTGGGACGCCTGGGTGACTCAGTCGGTTAAGCTTCTGCCTTAGGCTCAGGTCATGATCCCGGGGTCCTGGGATCGAGTCCCACATTGGGCTCCTTGCTTGGCAGAGAGCCTGCTTCTCCCTCTACCTGCTCTGCCTGCCACTCCCCCTGCTTGTGCTCTCTCTCTCTGACAAAAAAAAAACCAAAAAAAAACAGAATAAAATCCTTAAAAAAAAAAGTAAAGATGTTTTCTTGTACGTTTCAAACTTTCTCAATGAAGCCTAGTATTTTTCCTGATTCTTAATAACTTGATTCTCATAATGTATAATGCTGAAACATTTGTTTTACAAAATATATCAGTAATAGTAAAGGACAAGTGAGCATTTGTATAGATCACCCCCACCTTTTGGTTAAATATTAACAAGATAGGGCTGTTTTCAGTAAGCTGTCTGGAAATACGTTTTTACAAAACTCAGAATGAGCTAGGCAAGAGCTATCTCAAATATATTTACTTTTATTTAACAACTCCATTAGTGCTTGGATGTAATATTGTCAAGTCAAGGGCGCCTGGGTGGCTCAGTCGGTTAAGCGTCTGTCTTTGGCTCTAGTCATGATCCTGGGGTCCTAGCATCCAGCCATGTGGGCTCCCTGCTCAGCAGGGAGTCTGCTTCTCTCTCTCCCTTCACCCCTCTGCCCCCTCCCCTGCTCATGCTCTCTCTCTCTCTCAAATAAATACATTAAATCTTTAAGAAAAAATTGTCAAGTCAAAGGATTTTCCCTCTTATTTTGTATTTACTTAGTTTCTAGAGAGTGCTCTAAAATTCCACCATTTGGGGCGCATGGGTGGCTCAGTTGGTTAAGCAGTTGCCTTCGGCTCAGGTCATGATCCTAGGGTCCTGGGATCGAGCCCCACGTCGGGCTTCCTGCTCAGTTGGGAGCCTGCTTCTCCCTCTCCCTCTGCCTGCCGCTCTGCCTACTTGTGCTTTCTGTCTCTGTCAAATAAATAAATAAAATCTTTAAAAATAAATAAATAAATAAAAATAAAATAAAATTCCACCATTTTGGCAGCAACTGGGTACACTTAAATTTTCAATCTTTGTCCTACGATATGAAAGGGCAGAGTCACTGAAGATGGCCACTTTTCCTTAAGAAGTCATGTTTTGAGAAGACGGAACTATCCTAAAAAACAAAGCTTCATATTTACTGCACAGTGTCACTCATACATTCCCACATGAGAGTTGTATTTTCATTTTCTTTCCAGACCTATCTTTTTTTTTTTTTTTTTTAATTTTCCAGACCTATCTTTAAGAGCTTGGCTTTACATTTACTGTCTTCTTTTTATAGGTCAGGAAATTTTAACTTAGGTAAGTTAAATACATGAAAAAGAACAGCTTGTTTGGAACAAGGATGTACTGGAAACCCTGTCTGCTGACTTCAAAAACATGCTCATAAAATCTACACTGTATTTCTGAAATAATACATATATAATGTATGTGTTCCCCCCTGCAATGGGAGCTCATCCTCTAGGGTAGAAAACAAAAATTGCCATGCTAACTGAAGAGGAGGCTGACTCTGATTCCCATTCTTCCATCTACCCACTCAGAGTAATTCCACGGACTCCAAAGACTTCAGTCCTCCCGTTTATTCACCCTGCAACCCCTACTTTAACCTATCTCTTGAATTCAATTTCCAAACCCATATTGCTAATTTCTGACATTACAGAGACTCAGTATGACCAGACTGAATGCTCCTTCTACGGAAATAATTTTCCCTTCCAAACTGTCCTAAAATCACTCTTGATTTTTTCCTTCTTCCTCTTCCCCCACAACCCGTCAGTTATATAATCCTATTAATTGTTTAATTGATTCAGTCCTTAAATAGTTCCTGGATGTATGCTGTGCCCCCTGAGGTAAAATCTGCCCCAGGCACAGGCCTGGGAGCAAAGAATATCAAAATAAGTCCCTGTCCTCTAGGCTCACAGTGAATGGATTTCAAATTTTTATTTAATGTCTTTCACATCCAACAATTTCTTTCCATTCCCACTGCCAATATTTTAATCCAATTTATCATCTTGTCAGGATCAGCCGCTTGCCTGAGTTTCCTAGCTGCTATCTGTCTGCTTCTATTCTCCCTGCTTACCCCCAGCCTGAGCTTCCATTCCTTATGCTCTAACTGCTCTACTCACTACCAACAGAAGAATCTTTCTGAACCCTGCTTTGCAATGCTGCTTCTTTGCTTGTATGTCTCTGATGGCTATTATTTGCTGGCAGAATCATGTTCAAACTTATTAGCCTGTTTTTTAAGGATCTCTATAATCCTCTGCTCCTCTTGTTCAGCCTTATTTCCCATCATAGGAAAACTTGATCCTCAGATTCCCTCCATTGGAATCACATAGACATCTTATTAAAAATATAGATTTCTTGTCCACCGGTGAATCAGTTTCATGTGCTGCATCTAAAAAACTGAAGAGCAATCCCCAACATCTGGCAGCTGCCCTGGTATTCATAGGTAGGCCATGGTATTCTCCTGTTGAGCCCAAGCAATTTCACAGAACAGCTTCAGACAAGGCCACTTGGTGCCCATGATAACCAATCTGTAATCAAGAGTCAGCACAGACAAATACAGGAACAGTGCCCAAACCACAAAAGTGGCCAAATACTCCTTGTCCTGAATGGTATGATTGATTACTGCTTCTTTACTAATTACGCTTACTGTATTGCTTGGTTTCTTCCATCTTCTAGGTAAGAGTTATTAAGATACCCAATCACAGAATTACCCCTGCTTCTTGACAGCATCTAATGTAGAGCAAAGCCCTGTTTCCTTGGACCCTCACCCAAATTACTAGCAAAAGCCCAAATATTATAGTCCTTTTTTTTTTAAGATTTATTTATTTATTTATTTGAGAGAGAGAGAGAGAGAGACAGCAGGGGTAGGGGCAGAGGGAGAGGGAGAGAAATCCTCATGCAGATTCCCCACTGAGCACAGAGTCAGACCCAGGGACTCAGGGCTCAATCCCAGGACCCTGGGACCATGACCTGAGCCCAAATCAAGAGTCAGCTGCTTAACTGACCGAGACACCCAAGCACCCGTATAGTAAATCTTTTCTAACACCCTCTTACTAAGAGACCACATGGTTCTCCCTCTTTGCAATGATCAATAAACCCAGTCTCCTTCAACTGCTGGTGTGTTTTTGGTGGTCTTTGGCTGGAGGGTATTGACAGATCATGTGAATTCTCATTTTATTGCACTCCTCAAGTGAATCCAGAGTGGAGACCAAGAACCATTACCACAACCAAACTGTTCTGTATTTTTTTCCTGTAAAGAAGTCATATGCATTATTACTTATCTAAAACCTTTCTATCCTTCAAAGCTAACTTATGGCCCCCTTCATCGCCGAGGGCCCCTTGACCCTGCCATCCCACATCATCTGCTCCTTCACTGAACTCCTACAAGGGACACCCATTTGGAACCAAATACAGCATATTGCATTGCTTCTTGTCCTTTAACACTGCATGGCCTTCCTCTCCTTAAAAGCGACGGCTCTTCAACATCAGACTTTCCAGAGAAAAAAATCAATTCTAATCGCTGTCAAAGAAGAATCTTCCTGAACCCTGCTTTGTAATGTGTCTTCTTTGTTCACACTGCTTTAGTGGCTGTTGTTTCTAGCAGAATTCAGTTCAAATACCTCAGCCTGTGATGAATGAGCAAGCTGGGACTGTTCAGTGTCAGGCCCTTCAAGGCAAAAGTTGGAGAGTGAGTTCCAGAAATGTCAGGTCTCTCTGCTGGGGCCAAATCTAGAAAGCAGCACCCAGAAAGGGCTTCAAAGGCCAAACAGTATAGGTAAAAACATTGCTGAGCCTGCAGTAGGAAGGTAACAAATAAATGAAGAAAATGAATGAAAAGTAATTAATGTATCTTGTGCTCCTAGCAGAATTATTTATCATCAGACATGTTTGAACAGTCCTACATAGTGGTTTTATTTCTTTTTGATGTTTTCTCTATCTTTTTAGAGAAAGCATGCATATGATAACAGGTGTTTTGTTTGTTTATTTGTTTTTTTGTGAAGACCCTTTTTTACTTCCATGTGTTTATTCCTTTATTCATCACATTTTCCATGATGAGGCACTGTGCTAGGGACTAGTGATACAAAATTAATTAAGAAAGACAGGTCCCTGCTCTCGTTAAAAGCCCATGATTTATTAGATGGAAATAGACAATTAAATATTAAATTACTCTAAATTATGTTAGAGTACAAGGGCTATGGGACTACTTGGGATGGACTCCGGGAAGAAACAACTTTAAATGGACACCTAACAGATTAGGAGTTAGTCATTTTACAGAATTGTAATGAATCATTTATATACACATGAAGGTTTTTTAAAAAAATACAGTTTATGCTATTTGCTTAAACGATAGATATCAAGATTTAAGAAGTTATTTTCTAAGGTCTTACCACCCTTCAATATGCTCTGACAACCGCTAGCTGCCTGCTTTTAAGATACTTCATTTTTGTGTCTCCAACATTCGTGTTTTTTTTTCTTTTTAAGATTTTATTTATTTAATTGACAGAGAGAGACACAGCGAGAGAGGAAACACAAGCAGAGGCAGTGAGAGAGAGAGAGAAGCAGGCTTCCTGCCGAGCAGGGAGCCCGATGCGGGGCTCGATCCCAGGACCCTGGGATCATGACCCGAGCCGAAGGCAGACGCTTAACGACTGAGCCACTCAGGCGCCCTCATGTTCTTTATCTATGTCCTTTTATATGAGTACAACTTCTCCTTCTTCTTCTTCTTCTTCTTCTTCTTCTTCTTCTTCTTCTTCTTCTTCTTCTTTTGAGAGAGATAGAGTGAGAGGCAGAGAGAGAATCTGAAGCAGGCTCCATGCCCAGTGCAAAGCCTGACCTGAGGATCCCTCTCACAACCTTGAGATCATGACCTGAGCTGAAATCAAGAGTCAGTTGCTTAACCTACTGAGCCATCCAGGCGCCCCTTAAAGAGTGTTTTGTGTTGGAAGATCTTATGAAGCTTTCTTTGGTATGAAATATCACTTATGGCATAGTGTCAGATCAAAAAATGGGTTCTCCACTGGGAAATAACTTGACACATCATGGGTACTCTCTTTAAACATTCCTGGGAGCTGCCACTGCTTATGTGTCTTGTTGTTTAATTACTTTTTTCCTAATATTATACAGACTACATGGGTAGCAAATGACAGAAAGGCAGGGTCCATGTCAATCTTATCTATGGCAGCATGTCCTGCCAACACCTAGCACCATTTTTTGCACCACATCATAGTGCCCATAATATAAAGAAAACGGATAATGCACCTTTGCAAAAATTGGAGAGAATATAACCAATAATATAGAGAGGCAGAAGAGGGTAGAAAAAAAATAACCCAGAGGACTTTGAATCTCACTACAGACAAGATGGTGGCATTTGAAATGATTCACATATAAGGATCCAAAATTCTTGTGGCTTCAGAGAAGGTACACAGAAATATGTCCACATATACTCACATTTCAAATAAGAACTTGTGGTTAGACGAGGATTATTGAATGAGACATGATCTTTTTCTTAAGAACCTACAGTCTAGCTGAGGAGAAAAGGCTCAAGAACAAGAAACAACCTGGTAGCAATTAAGTGCTAGGCATGAGGTGCAGAGAGTCTGAGCTTGACAGAGGCAGAGAGAATGGTGAGGAGAGAGAATATTCTTTTGGAATTTAGAGTTACACCGTTTTATATGCTTGCCCATGTCAATCTGTCCCTTTAGAAATACAAGATCCTAGAGGGTAGCAACCATGCCTATTTAATTGCCTGAATTCTGATAACTAGGACAATTTCCACATCAAATATCATACAGTCTCCCAACCTATGAGGTAATTCTAGCTTCTCTATAGCTGCCCCCAATAAAGTCATTCGCCTGCATCCTCTACTAACCTTTGGGGTTAAACTCTTTTGTACTAACTTTTCCAAAATATGCCAATTTTGCTGGCCCTCGAGTCCTTCAGCCTTGATGTGCTAACTCTCAAGACCTGTGGCCTATATTTTCTTCTTCTAACAGACCTACTTAAACCTGATATACTCCTGTCTAGTCTTCTTGCTGAAGTGAATTCCTGGCCCTTATCCTTTCCAGGATAGAGTGTCTTATCACTCCCGCCTCCTTGAACCAGTTATCTGTTGCTGCATAACAAATTACCTCAAAATTTAGTGGCTTAAAACAATGTGCATTTGTATCCTGCACAGTTTCTCAGGATCAGGGATCTGGGAGCAGCCTAGCTAAGTATTTGTGGTACAGTCGCTCATGAGGCTGCATTCAAATTGTCAACTGGGAATCTCGTCATCTAAAGGTTTGAATGGGGCTGGATGATCCACTTCCGAGCTTACTCACATGGCTGTTGACAAGAGGCCTCATCTCCTTGCCACATGTACCTCACCATAGAGTTGCTCATGGTAATACAGCTGGCTTCCCCCAGAGAGAATGATCTGAGAGAGAGAGAGAGGAGAGAGAGAGACTATGTTGCCTTTTATGACACACATTGTTAGTTCCACCTTATTCTGCCCATTGAAAGCAGGTCACTAAGTTTAGCCCATACTTCATGGAAAGAGATGACACAAGGATGGGAATACCAAGAGGTAGGGACCACTGGGGGTTGTTCCAGAGGCTGCACATGATACCCTTTTATAAAGTGACTTCTCAGTTCTTCATTTGAAGTAGTTACCTTAGTTTTATCATATGTTTATTAACTTCCTCATGGAGTTAAAGTGAATTTTAATGTGTTTGTCTGCAAAGCTATATGAAGTTAATATTTTATACACTAGCATCAAAATAAGAGTTCTCCTTTCTCCTACTGACAGATTTCACCCTTTTGAGAATAAAAACTTACTTGTCTGTTCCCCTGATATTGTCTTCCACTAATTGCTGTAGATTACCATGTCTTGTTTTTTCTGATTTGTAAGTCTGTCGGGAAAACAACACAAAGCATTCCTTAAACTCACAATGTCAAGAAGCAAATAGAGAATGCTTTCTCCTCCTTACTGCCAACTGAAAATACTCATATCTAAATCCTTTGCCACTTAGTCAACAAGCCAAACCCAATTCACTATAAAAGTGAGCATTTGCCAAACATTTTCTTCATCTACTTATACCAAATAAATAAAGACCTGTATTAATGTGAGCACTGGTTTATTTCATAAATAATTGAAATAACTCAGGGCTTGAGTCTTCAGAGTTTAGAGGAAGCAAGAACCGAGCAACTAAAACATAAGCTGCCATGGCTTGATTCTGGGCAAGTTTCTTTTAAGCCAGGTATAAATTGGAAATTGGCAGTCAAGGTCATGGCCTCTGTCATGCAAGAGTTTACAATTGGTGAACATGTTAGAGCTTGGATCCTGAACCCATACCCATTGTTACTAAGAAAGCAAAAACTGGTCTGATAACCCCCTTCTTGCCTTTAAGGAAGGAACAGAGATATTCTTTTCATAAATGGATGCCTCGTTTGGCATCACTGAAAAGATTGTCTGAAGAAAGAATGATGTTACAATACCCATGATGGGATGCTTGGGCAGAACTCTCTTGCATTCATAGATTTGTACATAGATTCTTGGTCATGTGGATGAACAGAATGAAGACAAGACTACATTCCCAGTCTCAGTTCCACCACAGCTGTGTTAATTTTCAACAGCACCTCTGTGCAGATTTGTTTTAATGACTAAAGTGTGTTAAAATACTAGTAAAAGGGCTGGCACATGAGCATTCAGGAAATATTGATTCTACTTCCTTTTGTGTCCTATCAAAATGTGCTGAAAATAACTCTGCCAGGGAGCTTTTTCATACAGTTATTGCCTCGTTTTCTGGCTCTGCTTGTGGATCTGGGTGTGAAGGGAAGTTTCTCTACCTTCTGCATGCAGGACATTATATTGTTAACTATATTCTGAACACTTAAGAGAAAATTGAGCTGAATATTTAAGTACTCCCTGAAGTCAATGCATGATTTAGGAAATTATGTATATTAGAATGTTATGTTGCAACATGATACATTAAGTCCCAGTGAAACTGTGGTTCCCAATTCAGACTGTATTAAGTTTCTCTGTTTAAATTTTATTATAGTGTAGATCATCGATATCAAGTGAATCAAGCCAACTGTGAAAGCATCACTAATACGAGAAAAACATTTTAATGTATCAAGAAACCACTCTGAAATTTTTCACAAAATACACCACTTATTTCAGGGAAATTTGCTGGAAAGTTGCTAATGTTGAGTTTTGTATTTTATTTATGTTTACCAAATGCTTTGCAATCACCTTTATTTCCCTTCTCCCAAGACTTTTGATAAAGGATCAAGCCAAACTACCAACTTGGAGAAGTGATTTTGTCAAGGTGGAAGGCTCCATTTACACCACGCTCCAATTGAAAACTCAGGATAATTGGGTCTACAATATTTTGTAGAGGTCCTCTACTATTAAAATAGCCAAGCTATAGTCTTGAAGCTTTTCTCACTCTGTCTCCCATTAATTGAAAACTGTAATATCTCCCAGACCTCCTTCACTTTGCCCACAGAGCCAGGAAGAAGAGTCAGCACACTCTTTGCATCTTCTACTTTTCCAAGCCACTTTACTGTTCTAACTTTTACTCAACTACTTTTCCTAGTAGAACTTTATATAATTCTCTTCTTGTCATATTATCTTGGTTTCCTTGTCACATCCATGCTTGATATATATTTTTAAAAGATTGCATTTATTTATTTGAGAGAGAGTGCACGCTCATGAATTGGGGAGGGGGACCTACAGAGGGAGGCGGAGAAGCAGAAGGCCCGCTGAGCAGGGAGCCCAATTTGGAGCTCGATTCCAGGACCCCAAGATCATGACGTGAGCCAAAGGCAGATGCTTAACTGAGTAAGCCACCTAGGCATCCCATGCTTGATATATTTTTTAAACAATATCCCAACCATGCTCAGTATTCTTCATCTCACACTACCCAAATTCACAAAGGATTGATATGTAAATCATAGTTCAGATTTTAAATTTATGATGATAAATGTGATTATGAGGGGAACACAATTACTCATGTTGAAAATGAGTCCATTTTATCACTGTAGACCAATTTATGAGACAGCCTCAGGAGAATCAGGGGTCACTTGGTGAACATAGAAGCAGAGTGAACAAAGTTAATTAGATGATATTCCTAGTTAATGTCTTTAAGCTATGGTTGCTTGATGCCCCATTCCTAGTTAATGTCTTTAAGCTATGGTTGCTTGATGCCCCTCTTCACTAAAGACCATGCTGCTAAGTAGACTGGGTATTTGACTAGTTTATAGGAGACAATACTTTGTAACTATATTGAAGGCACACAAAGCTTCTATAGTACATTTTGTCTTCCTCTTAATAGGCCCCATGCAGACTTGAAAACATGGGATATATTCTACAGCTATAGCCTGTCTTTTTTTTACTAAAACATAACATGATTGATTAGACATTCTTACAGTCATCTTGATAAATCTTGGGTATTCTTGTATCACCTTAAATATCCATTTACAAATAACCACATCTATTGATGGTTATATCCTGTTATTTTTCCAGAATTAATCATGAAAGGGTGTTTAGACACCTCTTGTGTCCCACCTCATGTTCTCTCAAAGTACTTCTAGCCCAGGTGTTATTATGACAATCTGGTGTACACAAGTATAACGAGACAGCACCTTGCCTCTACTGTAATTTCTTGCTTTCTACATCAGGGACTTCTTGCTGTAGTACCTGAGGGAACTTGTTGAGCTAGATTTTGACTCACACACAAACTTGGAAGTGCGAGGGTATTAATACAATACAGGACAAGAATCAGTAGAGAAATATTCCCCTCTTCCATCCCCTTGAGTGGACCATTCTGAGGTATGCTCCGCACATCTCCTCAGACTTTCCCCATAAGATAAAATCACATTGGTTGATTTGGCATATCTCTTCAACAGAATGTACTTTTTTTCTCAATTGAAAAGTGTAGGACTAGGGATATTTTATTTATTTATTTATTTATTTTAAAGATTTTCATTTATTTATTTATTAGAGAGCTAGAGAGAGAGCGAGAGAGAGAGAGAGAGAGAGACAGCATGAGAGGGGAGAGGGTCAGAGGGAGAAGCAGGCTCCCCGCTGAGCTGGGAGCCCGATGTGGGACTCGATCCCAGGACTCCGGGATCATGACCTGAGCCAAAGGCAGTCGCTCAACCAACTGAGCCACCCAGGCACCCCGGACTAGTGATATTTTAGCTATGTCCATTTTTACATTGGCAAGTAGACATGCCTTCATGACTTTCAGAAGTATTTTATCAGCTCCCGAATTAATTTTCCAGAATATTTAAACCCATCAAAAAATATTTGGACAATAAAAAAATAAATACTGCATGAGAAAAATAAGTAAATCAAATGTTATACTGTCTGTATGATTCTCTTCTGTTCAATGTTTTAGAGTAAAGAAGTGAAAAACTGGAGATTTGCCCTTAGAAATTAAATATTTTTCTCTTTTTAATTGATGGAAACATGTTATGGAAACTAGCCACAAAATAAAATTACTCTATTATAAATATAAAAACTATAAAAGCCCTAGTACATGACTGGTCTTTGAATTTGCTTCAAGATGATTTCCCATTTAATATCTTCCCTTAAATATTGATACAAAATCAGAGGTCAGCCAAACATCTTGGCAAAGCTAAGAAATTATACATTAAATGAAGTATGCAAACACTTATTTTTGTTTTCTAATCTTAATTCAGAGAAGATGGAAAATACCAGTATTCAGTCCCCAAAGAAATATTAACTCTTCAAATTGGGCTGCTTTGGAATAAAAAATCTTACATGTGTGCCCTGTGAACTTAGTTAATATAACTATGAGTGCTGTAATTTCTGCATTTCCTGATTTATACTAAAATTGCAAGTATATTAGTTTAATATTTTATTGGGATTTTGGAAGACCATTCTTGAAATTTTCAAGGTATAGGGTTGTCATTTCTCTGGAAGGAAAAATCCAGCATCTGACAATAATTCTGTGCAATCTTTTACTTGGACAAAGACTCTGATGGGTTATAGTCATGGCTTTTCCTCACACACAAATTGAACAATTTCACAAATAAAGAGGTTTATTCTTTTCTCTTTTGTTCAAAATAACAAAACTATACATAATATCCTCCCTTTTGTCTCTGTCCTAGATCCACTAAAGTACTAGGTCTAATCCCAGGAACCCTGATTAGTTTCCCAGTTGCCATAGTTACTGTTAAAAAGGGAGAGTTTTTATCTGAACACTCAGATTGTGCTTAATGCTTTGCAACCACTCCACTGACCTTATTCTTTCTTCTGTGTGTTGTCGTTTGTTGTTTTTATTTCTTTGTTTTTGTGGCCCTACACATCCACCAGCCCCTCTGTTATTGACTGTTGACAAAAGTCTACTCAAATAATAAACCTTATCAAAATTCTAAAATATTTTGTGGAAATAACACGTTTATATTCCAAGCCATGGTCTAGCCTATATAAGTCCCTCCCTTGAACATAATTAATATAATTTTATTTTCACATGGTTATAAGGAATGGTAAACTTGTAGTTTATTATTTTTCATAGCAACATTCATGGACCTTAACATTTAGGTATATTGCTGACATTACCTGGAAACTTGCTAGAAATAAAAAATTCAATCAAAATCTCAAGAAAGTAGGCAGACGATCATATAATTATCAATGTCTGAGGAGCTAGCATTCACTGAGCACTACTTGTCAGGCATCTATGGCAAAGACTAACTAGGCCTCTCAATCATTCCCTCTCCATTGGGTCATTTCCATCAACATGCTATAGTGTGTTGCCTCCTTCAAAAAATCATTTGTGCCTTTTCCCTCAAGCTATCTTCTTTTTCTCTACTTCTTTTTGTAGAAAACATCTTAAAAGTATATATACTCACCATCTTCACTTTCTTGTCTCCTATTGCTATTTTTAAACCCCTCTAATCAGGCTTTCATTCCTCCACTGCACTGAAAAAAACACTCTTCAAGGTCACTAATTCTTGCTAAATCCAGGGGTCTACCCTCAGTCTTCATCGTATTGTACCCTTCCCAGCATTTGACAATAGTTGATCAAACCTATTTTTTGAAAACTTTCTTCTTTTAGCTTCAGAAACCTCATACACCTGTTTTCCTTCCTGTGTAACTGCCACTTCCTTTTCCCTAGCTGCCCTTACTCTTCTTGGCCTCTAAATTTTTAAGATCCCCAAAGATCACTCTTCACTGAAAGTTTACTATTTCTTTATTACTGTTTGTATAGAACTCTGGGCTCTGTGGGTATAGAGATACTGATTCCCAAAGAGAGAACATTTCTTCCAGGGGATATAGCAAGAGTCCAACTGAGCCAGAGTCCAGTTGAGCTACTGCCTGGGCACTTCTGGCTCCTTGTGTCCTGTGACCAGTCAGCAAGATAGAGTTGCCAAGAGGATCAAGGGGAGGTAGGGCTGGTTGGAATATGTGTGGAGCCCAGGCGATCCACTTGCGTGACCCTGGGTATTCCCTTGCCCAGTTCTGATGATAAATTGACAAATGCAGTAACTCGAGCCAGAGAAAGGCATGGTAATCAGTGCTTTAGATACCTCAGAGAAAAGGGTCTGTGTCATGCCACCAGGTAAACCATTGAGATGACTAGAGATGACAGCTGAGGGGAAGAGGGTCTAGAATGCATAGTAGAGGAGGGAGATGACCAGTGTTAGTTGTGGCCCTGTAACCAGCTACAGCAGAAAAAACACTAGCTTGTCTCATTAACCTTCCCTTTCCAAACTTCTCCCAGGAAGAAAGGCTCATGTGGAAACTATGCAGAGATGGGGGGGCACAAGGGGTGAATTGTTGTAGACATCCCCAGCTTCTGGGAATGCTGCTGGAAGATGGTCGGTCCTCAGCTGTCAGCCTTCTCTATAGGGATTTCCTCAGGCCCAAGGTCATACCTCCTTCCCAGAATAGCTGTTATCCAATGACCAATCAGCATAGGAGTATAAAGGTTGATCCCAGTACCCCAACTGGAGACAACTTTGAAAGGCTGTCCTGGCTACACAGCTACACATGGAGTTAGTTGAGTCTTTGTTGGCACTGCAGCTCAACTTCTACCTCTGTCCAATCCTACTTCATTTTCCTCTTCCACGAGTGTTGATCCTGAAAGCACTCTTCAATAAACTTCTTATACCCTAATCTCCATCTCAAGGTCTGCTACTGAGGAAACCCAACTGGAGACAATAGGATATGTTAATATTGTTGCCTGAAGAATATGACCTCTCAGAGCAAGGGCTGGAATTGATATTCTTGTGCTATTTGTTCTAGGATCCATTTCTCACTCTTCCCCTATTCAGTATGGCAGAAAGCTGGCTCCTGAAACTTCATTTCCTTGGCTTCCTTGACAACTGGCCTCTAGTTAGGTTTGCTCAAAGAGAAGCAGTGGTGGGAGATTGCATAGCAGAAGGAAGAAGTAAGGCTATTTCTACCCCTCCCTCTAAATCCCTGGTGGTACCTACGTTTTGTCCTTTTGGACCACCTCATCTCTGTAGTCTTATGCCTACTGGGCAGCCTCTGCCACGTTTCTAGCTCCCACTGGTCATACCCAATTCCTGAACTCGCTAAATGATTGCAACCCAGGCATAGAACCAACTACAATTTTTGAACATACCAGATGGGTCTGTGCATGCTTAGTACATGTTCTCTCTGCCTAAAATCTCAGGCTGTTTTTGTCAGACCAACTCACATTCATTCTCCAAGACTCAGAGCTGTTTTTGCCACCTCCTTGAAGCCTCATCTAACATGTGTTTCTTTGGAAGTGTGTGCTTCTGTCTATCACATAACTTACTGTACCAATCTGTAATTACATATTTACATGCCTGGACAAGACTGAGACTTCCCTAAGGGAAAGATTGGTCTGGTCTTTTATCTTTGTATTCTAATGGTAATACGGGCATCTGACATGATGGGCAATCAATAAATGTTTTTAAAATGAACAAATGACAGGGGTACAGGCTTCTGTATGTCTCAGGTAAATGTTTATGTGATATAGATTTAATAATACTGATTTTGTAGTCAGACTGTCCTGGAATAGAGACCTAGCTCTATATTTAATAAGAACTTTGTGAAATGACCTTGAGCAAATTGCTCAACCACTTCAAGCCTCATTTCCCTTAGTTGTGAAATGAAAGTGATAATAACACCAATTTCATAAGATTGTTCTAAGAATTAAAACAATAATAAAGGGCATGCTGTCATTAAATATTGTTCTCACTCGTTGCAGCCTACAGAGTGCTAAACTTTTTCACCTGTAATTCTCATTCAGTCCTTCAAACAAATCTGTGAAGTTGATGGCCACTCCATAAAGATTAAAAAACAACAACAGCAGGCATGCCTGTTGGTTGGTAGAGAGTGCGGCTCTTGATCTCTGGGTTGTGAGTTCAAGCCCCACGTTGAGTGTAGAGATTATTTAGAAAAAAAAAAGCAGCAGCAAACTTAGACTCACAGAATTTATTTAATTTATCTAATGATACACGGTAGGCTCATCAGGGTAGGTTATGCCAAGCTGCAGTGGTTTAACAGATTATTTCTTTTTTTTTTAAGATTTTATTTATTTGACAGAGAAAGGGAACACAAGCAGGGGGAGTGCGAGAGGGAGAAGCAGACTTCCCGCTGAGCAGGGAGCCCGACGCGGGACTTGATCCTGGAACCCTGGGATCATGACATGAGCTGAAGGCAGACACTTGACTGAGCCACCCAGGTGCCCCTAACAGATTATTTCTTACACACGCAAAGTATGCTGTGGGTCCACTGGTTCTCTGGGGTACTTCAATTTCAACTTTTCTTCAGGGATACAAAAGTAGTGCATCTTGCATCTATGTCATCTTGAACACATGGTTTCTAGTTCTAGTTCACTGCAGTAGGGACAGCGTGATGGGGGTGGGGGGGTGGGAGGAGGGTGGGGCAGGGATTGGTCGCACATTGGCTTTTAAGTACATCAATCAACTGACACACATCACCTCAAACCACAACACACTGGCCAGAACAAGTCATGTGGCTCTGCCTAATTTCAAGAAAGCTGTAAAATGTGAGGAAACATAGGACTCTTTAGTGAATTGTAAATAGCTCTGCCATACCTGGCTGGTAGGCTGGTTTGAAATGGTAATGTGTATGCCTCATATGCTCCAAAGCTAGATTTGCTAGATAAAATACACAACACCCAGTTAAATTTCCAAATAATTCCAAATAAATGAATATTTTTAGTATGAGTATATCTCATGCAGTATTTGGGACATACTTAGAGTAAAAAATTAAGCATTATTTACCTGAAATTCAAAATTTTATTTGTTAAATCTGACTTTACCTAAAGGTCATATGTTTCATACATAACTAAAACCCATTGTTAATCTGAAATGGAGAGTTACTGGCCCACCTTCCTTAAGTTACTTAACCATGTCTAGACAATGTAAACACATTTGCAGGTTGAACTTTGCCAGCTGCTTGCCAATTCACAACATCAGCTACAATATATATATATGTATATATATATATATATATAAATTAAGCCCTTAAATCAAATTAAAAAGCATGGATTTCCCTAAACTCCATCGCCAACTAAGGATGTAGCTAGCCTTCGGCAGTTTAAGTTGCCTGAATCTCACTGTTCCTTAATTGTAAAATTAGTAAGTTTGACTAGAAAATCTTGAGAGTTATCTTTGTCCCATAAAATCTAGTATCCAACAACTCTATTGTGTTACCTTTGTAGCAAGGTGTCAGGATGTTAATGAAAACATACCACAAATAACAATTCTAAGTGCCCTGTCTCAAAGTACATTCCTCAGGAGGGCATTTACTTATTTTAATGATAATGCTGTTGCTTAAATCATTATTGGTAAATGTGGCAACATACTGAATATCTTATCAGGTGGCAAATTATTTTTTTGTGAAAATGGATTTGATCTTTTTGGAACCAGACAAAAGTTATTTAGAGCCAGGTCCAGTGGATGGTCAAACTAAAAATTAATCGAACTTTTTGACAAAATATGAAATGGGTTTATCAAATAAATGTAACTGGCTTATTTTTGATAATCTTAAGCCACAAGTTAAAACCAGTTAGTTTTGGGGCACCTGGGTGGCTCAGTCAATTAAGCGTCTGCCTTTGGCTCAGGTCATGATCCCAGGGTCCTGGAATCGAGCCCCGCGTCAGGCTCCCTGCTCAGTAAGGAGCCTGATTCTTCCTCTCCTCACTCGTGCTCTCTCTCTCTCTCTCTCAAATAAATAAAAATCTTCAAAAAAAAAACCCAGTTATTTTTAAGAGAGAAGTTCAAAACCCAGTTTGAGCAACTGTCACATCCCTGGAAAAAGTACATTACCTGACTTTAAAGAACTCACACTCAACTGAAGTGTAAGTTTTACTAGTTGATCACAAAAGGTCACCTTCTATCAAGACCTAATGATTCATCGCTCACTATTCATGTCAAAGTATTGAAAATACAATTCCACATGATTTATTACCCAAATGCTCTTGAAAATGACTTTTATCCTGAGACATAGTTCCTTTTTGGTGAACTTTTCAAGTAGGTTTCAGAAAAGAATCCTGATGATTTTCCATCTCCCAACCAAATACATACATATATGCATACAAAGCTTTTCTTAGCTTATTCATCAAATGATTTTAAAAGTCCAAAAATGTTGGGGCGCCTGGGTGGGTCAGATGGTTAAGCATCTGCCTTCGGCTCAGGTCATGATCCCAGGGTGCTGGGATCGAGTCCCGCATTGGGCTCCCTGCTCCTTGGGAGCCTGCTTCTCCCTCTGCCTCTCTCTCTCTCTCTCTCTCTCTCTCTCTCTGTCTTTCATGAATAAATAAGTAAAATCTTTAAAAAAAAAAGTCCAAAAATGTATACCCTACATTGTAAAGATTATGTGGCAATTGAAGAAAATAGGAAAAACATTTCTTTTTAATAGAGAATGTCACAATTAAAGATTATTTAAATAAAATGCAAAGATTTGAAAACAAAATATATTTCTACACAGAAACAAAACAGAGATAACCAAATAAATAAGTTAAAGCTACACAAGTTTGGCCACCTCTCTAGGCTGAGAGGAGTAAGGCATGTTTTACTGATACAACTATTGACAGAATTATTAAGGAGGACCGCTCTGACAATTCCCAGTATTCTTTTTCCACTTTCTCCCCACCTCCAATTTTCTCTTCTCTTTTCTTTCCTTTTTTTAATTTTTATGGAGTACACATATATTTTTCCATGGTGTGTATGTAAGCACACACACAACACACATGTTTAAGAACATTAAAAATGTGATTCAAAGTCATTCTAGAACACAATTTGAAAATATTTGTCTAAAACCATCGTACCCTGAACTAACCATTCTAATTTTAGAAATGTATCTTAATGAAACTGTTGTGGGTTGAATAGTGCTCCCTCCTCCCTCCACCCAGTCTGTCCATGTCCTAATCCCCAGAACTTGTTGGTGTTAATTTATATGGAAAATGAGTCTTCGCAGTTGTCATTTAGTTAAGGATCTTGAGATGATAAGATCATTCTGTATTATCTGGGTGGGCCCTAAATCCAATGACAAACATTATTAAAAGATTAAGGCAGAGGGAGATTACATAGAGATGAGGTGGAGGCAATGTGACCACTGAGGCAGATATTGCAACTGATGCAGCCAAAAGTCAAAGAATGCTAATAGCCACCAGAAGCCAGAAAATGAAAGGAACATGATCCCATAGAATTGTAGGGTCAGTGTGGTCCTGCCAGGTTTCAGATTTTTAGCCCCTAGAACTATGAGAATAACTTCTATTGTTTATATCCACAAAGTTTGTGGTACTTTGTAACAAGGGACTCCAGAAACTAATACAGAAACTATCATAAAATCAATAAATATGATCAGTGTAGTTCAATTTACCATGACAAAAAAAATGAAAATAGCATGTTTGCAATAAAAGGATTGTTAAAAATTGTACTATAAACATATGCCAGAATATAGATTTCATAGCAAAGTAATAATACTAGGTAATATATTCAAAATACATAAAATGAAAAAGCACTTTGCAAAACAGCCTGCAAAGTAGAAATATTATTCCATGTTTATTTTATTTTATTTTTTTAAAGATTTTATTTATTTATTTGACAGAGAGAGGCACAGCGAGAGGGAACACAAACAGAGGGAGTGGGAGAGGGAGAAGCAGGCTTCCCGCTGAGCAGGGAGCCCGATGCGGGGCTCGATCCCAGGACCCTGGGATCATGACCTGAGCCAAAGGCAGATGCTTAACCACTGAGCCACTCAGGCACCCTATTCCATGTTTATTTTAAAAACATATTGGGTATTAATATCCAGATCTCCTGAATATAAAGATCTCCTTCATCAAGAAAAAAAAAAACTCAATTTAAAAATGGACAAAGGACTAGACATTTCTCCAAAGAAAAGAAAAGATTCTCACATTACTAATTATTAGAGAAACGCAAATCAAAAGCACCAAGAGATACCATCTCACACTCATTAGAATGTTTAGTATAGAAAAAGAAAACAGAAAATAATAGGTGGTAGCAAGGACATGGAGAAATTGGACTTTGTGCACTGTTGGTGGGAATGCAAAATGGTGCAGCTGCCATGGAAGACAGTATGATCCTTTCTCAAAAAATTAAAAGTAGAATTACCATATGATCCAGCAAATGGTAATTTAGAACCAAAAGAAATGAAAGCAGAATCTCAAAGAGATATTTGCACAGCCATGTTCATAGCAACATTATTCACAATAGCCAAGAGGTGAAAGCAGGCTAAATGGTATTGACAGACGAGTGGATAAACAAAATGTGGTACCTACACACACAGGAACATTATTCAGCCTTAAAAAGTAAAGAAGAAGGAAATCTTGTCATCTGCTATAGCATGGATGAAACTTGAGGACGTTATGCTAAGTGAAATAAGCTAGTCACAAAAAAACAAATACCGTGTGATTCCATTCATATGAGATACCTAAAGTAGTCAAATTGATAAAACATAAAGTAGGATGGTGGTTGCCAAAGGCTTGAGTGTGTGTGGGGAGGGGCAGGGAGAGTAACAGTGGAGATGTTGTCTAATGGTTAGAGAGTCTCGGCAAGATGGGAAGTCCTTAAGACTGACTACACACAATGTGAATATATTGAACACTACTAACCTGTACGCTTAAAAACAGTGAAGATGGTTAAAATTATCAAATTGGATCTTTCAAATATGTGCAGTTTATGGCATGTCAATTATACCTCAATAAAGCTATCTTATTTTTTTTCTATTTGAGTTGATTTTTTAAAATTTTATTGTTATGTTAGTCACCACACAGAACATCATTAGTTTTTGATGTATTGTTCCATGATTCATTGTTTGTGTATAACACCCAGTGCTCCATGCAATATGTGCCCTCCTTAAGCTATTTTAAAAATATATTGGTAAGTGTAAGTTTAGCAAGTGACTAAAAATACAGACTCCAAAGTCAGGCTGCCTGGCCTTGAATTCCAACTTTGCCACCTACTAGTGGTCTGACCTTGGGCAAGTAATTTAATAACTCTATTCTGCAGCTTTCTCTTCTGTAAAGTAGAGTTGATAATAGGACCACCTTACAGAATTGTTCTTCAAATCAGATGAACTAATATTCGAAAAGTAAGGTCAAGTACAGTGTGCTAAATAAATGCAGTGACCTAACAGTCTCACTCTTGATGTATTCCTCCATACAAATATTAACAAGGATTATTTCTCAGTGGTTGTTCTGTCGGAGATTTAAATTATTTTCTCGGCTTTTCTGAATTTTTAAATCTTTTTATTACATATATATAATTTTTATATTAAGCAATATAATTTTTTAAAGATTTTATTTATTTATTCATGAGAGAGACAGAGAGAGAGGCAGAGGGAGAAGCAGGCTCCCAAGGAGCAGGGAGCCCGACGCGGGACTCAATCCCAGGACCCTGGGAACACGACCTGAGCCGAAGGCAGACGCTCAACCATCTGAGCCACCCAGGCGCCCAACAATATAATTTTTTAAATAAATACAAAATAAGTCAGATGAGCCATCTAGTTTAGAAGTTTCTCTCTCCTTATGTAATGTATGGTGATTAACATAATAAAAAAAAGTTTCTCCTTGTAATACTAAGGAAATAATTTCTGAACAAATGTGGGTTATTTACTATATTTCAGAAATCCACTATTTATTATTGAAAAAAGAGAGAAAGACACGATTATATGTGTATGAGAAAAACAGAGTTAACACTAACAGCCTGTAATTGTTGTTATGAAAATTATGGCTTATAATCCCCTAAATTTTTATAGCAATATCATTAACTATTATTTCCTAATTGTATGTAGGCTGGGTGACAATAACACAAATTAAATGCAAGACTGCAGAAGTATTTTATATAGATGCCATAACCCATTATTTTTGTAACACTGGGAAAAGCCATGGTAGATTTGGTGTTGATCCAGCTTTTCCCCGGGACAGAGGTCAGTTCTGGCCTGCTCTACCTTTCATTACTGTGATGACGGCCATACCCAGATGCTAACTACTCAGGGGACACTCCAATACAGGGTTAAAGACTCTGAGCACTTCATTCCCCCCAAGAACGTAGCATTCCAAGAGAAAACAGGCCTCCTTCTGACTCCAGTAAAATTGTGAAGGTGTGAGATAAATCAGGCATCAGAATGAGAAGGCATAAATTATTTAAGGTACTCTGCCCCTTAGTGAGTCCCTGCTTCTCTCTTTCCAACACAGAAATGGTCACACATTTTAAACAATAATAACAAAGCTTGTAAGTACACATCAGTAGCAACAACTACAAAATATGTTCAAACATAAAGTGTTACAATAAGGTATTATGCATTAAGAAGCTGTTCTAAGTGGGAATCAGAGAATAGTTAAGATAAAACTAACAATCAAAACATGTGAAATGTCTTAAGCTATATGAGGGGATTTATTTTGAGTGGATGGGCAGAAATATTTTGTCCTTAGGGTACTGTTTGTTCCATGTTCCTTCTTTGCTTTGCTTTTGCTTTCTTCTTTCTTTCCTCCCTCCCTCTCTTTCTTCTTACAGTTTTCATTTCTACATATTCACAAAACAAAAAACATAGGGGTTTAAACGTACAATTTACTTGAAACATCAACTTTCTGAAGAAATACAAACTTTTAACAATCTATAGTAATGAATGTTATCTATATGAAAGAAAACAAAATAATGGCTTGTTTTTCAAATAAATTTGGCTATACACTAGAATTATTTTTCCATTAAAAAATTAGACCATTTTAACCAAAACTATTTAAAAATTGTTTCTAAAATAACCAGCGCCTAAATTTGCCAACAAAATGCAAAACAATCTGCTTCAGAGCAACAGAAATATATAAATCATGATTGCTAGTATGAATTAAAATTTACTAAATTTATTTTGCTAAGGCAATTATGTAACTCTTAGTGTTTTTTTGTTTCTTTTTACTTTTTACTGAGGTATAACTTTCATGAAGTATAAAAGTTAAGTGTACACCTTGATGAATTTTTACACATTACAGTCATGATCCACCAACCAGATCAAGATAGACAACCCTTAAAAGGCAATGTCTCCTTCAATGTCAGGTGTATAAATCTCCCCTGTGGATGCTGTTAAAAATGTAGGTTCCTAGGCCACACTCCCAGAGATTCATTATCAGTAGGTCTGGGAGAGCGCCCTTGAAGCTGAATATTGAATAAGCACCTCCACTTGGACAAACTCTGCCCTTGAAGAAAGCCGAATTTGACTCCTGACTCTGGAAGTTTCATCCCTCTCAACTTGGAAGATAATTTTATTCGGAAATCTAGGTCGTTTTCTACTGAGTAAGAATATATAGGACTTTTGATATCCCCGTGTAGGCTTAAGTTCAGTGTTGTTGTTTTTTTTTTTCCTCTCTTTGAGCCAGTCTCCCAGATGAAGTCTCCACCAGTCCATGGCAAAATGAAAATTTCAAAGTCCCTAGTGAGTTTTTCATAAAGTTAAATATGTTTAAAGGGTTGTCTTATTTTGCAATTATGTTCTTCTTACATTCAGGACTTTGAAATGTCATTTCTTTTATGAAATAATTCTAACGGTAAAATAGTAGAGTTTATTTTTAATTTAGAAAAATAAAGAGTTAGAAACTCTGTCTACCAATTTCAAAAATTTGGGCTACCAGGCCTTCAGGTCTGCTCCTGAAATTTGAACTGATTGCCACCAGGGGAAGCAGAGTTCCACAGCCTGCACAACTTTCAAATTAGGGGAATTTTTTACTGTCCCAAAAAATGGCATTAGCGTCTTTTCTCTTATAAGTAATATATCTTCTCTGTAGAAAACTTTCAAAGACTGGGGGGAAAACCCTTTGAAAAACCACACTATTGTTAATAGATTGATTTGTTTTTTTCCAGTGTTTTTCAATGTACAATTTTTAAACAAGAATATATGTATAAATATATAATGATCTTGCCCTTACCACCACCTGATATTTTTCTTCAGTATTTTCCAAAGTCATTAAAAATCCTTTCAATGTAGTTTTGCCTGTAGAGTGTTCTACCTTATGAAAGCATCATAATTTAATTACTCCACATTTAAAATTTTAAACATAGAGGTTGTTTCCACTTTTTTTAAAAAATGCAAATATCACCATGATTAACATTTTTGTACATATTTTAAACCTTCATTTTAAAACATTTCTTTAAGATAGATTGTTTAAAAAATTGCTATGGAGGGTTCACTCATGCAGTTGCATTCAGCTGAAAGCTCAGTCGAGGTGGGAATATCTGAGATGACTTCACTCATGCATCTGGCACCTTAGCTGGGGTAGCTGGAATAGCTGGGGGCTGGCTTGGCCTCTCTCTTTCTATGTAGTCTCTCATCATTCATTAGTCTAGCCTGAATTTATATGGCAGCTGCATACCATGAGAGTGAAAGTGGAAACTACCAGGCTTCATAAGACCTAGATCTAGAAGTCAAAACAAGTCATGGCACCAGCTCAGATTTAGGGGGAAGAGAAAGAGACTCCATTTTTTAATGGAGAAACTACAAAATCACATTGCAGAAGGGCATGTAGGATTGGAGGCATTGTTGTGGCCAGCTTTGGAAACAAGTGACCACTATTGCCATATTACTTTATAAAGTATCAATTTATTATAAAAAGTGTAAGCAAAACACTCCTCCATCAGATTGGCATGAATTAAAAGTGTCAGCAAGGATGCATAGCAGTAGTAACTCTCATATATTCCTGGTTGGGTATATGGAATGTCCACTCTAGAAAACAATCTGGCATTAACTGTCAAAGGTCATAAGTATATATTGTGAAGAAATGGGTGCAGTGATAGATCAGGATACATGTATAAGAAAGATCATAGCAGCATTATTCATAATTCATTACAATCCCAGACTGAAAATAACCCTATGGGTATAATCTGGAATGTCCACTCCAGAAAACAATCTGGCATTAACTGTCAAAGGTCATAAGTATATATTGTGAAGAAATGGGTGCAGTGATAGATCAGGATACATGTATAAGAAGGATCATAGCAACATTATTCATAATTCATTACAACCCCAGACTGAAAACAACCCTAAAGTTCATTGATTTTAGAATAGCTTTTAAGAAAATGTAGAATATTATAGAGCAACAAAAATGAACAAATTATACATTCAGCAACATGGATGGATCCTTCAAACATAATGTTGAATATAAAATACAAGGCATAAAAAGATTTGTAGAATTTGATTTCACTTACGTGAAGTTCTAAAACAAGCAAATGCAAACTATTTTTAGGGATACATTTATAAGTGACTATAACTATAAAGAGCAGAAAAGTGTTACCACTGGGACGCCTGGGTGGCTCAGATGGTTGAGCGTCTGCCTTCGGTTCAGGTCGTGATCTCAGTGTCCTGGGATCGAGTCCCGCGTCGGGCTCCCTCCTCAGTGGGGAGCCTGCTTCTCCTTCTCCCTCTGCCTGCCACTCCCCCTGCTTGTGCTCTCTATCTCTCTGGCAAATAAATAAATAAAATCTTAAAAAAAAAGAAGATCTGCATGGAGCACTGGGTGTTATGAACAAACAATGAATCATGGAACAGTACACCAAAACAAATTATGTAATATATGGTGATTAACATAACAATAAAAAATTTAAAAAAAAAGACTAAAAAGAAGAAGAAGAAAGAAAAGTGTTACCATATTAAAGCCAAAGGGTGAGTTTGGCCTGGCAAGGGGGCTACAGAGGATGGGGCGGATGATCCAGGCAGAGGAAATAGCTTGACTGGGTGATAGGAAGGAGTTGGCTGAATTTGAGAAATTTAAAGGAAATCAGTGAGCAAAAGGAACAGGAATTTAGAGGCCATTTTACAGATTTTCAGACTTCACGCTAAAAACAATGAAAAGCCATTGAGTGGTTTTAAGCAGAGAACAAACTGATCAGATTTTCATAAAGAGTAATTGTGTCTGTCATATGTAACATAGATGAGATGAGAGAAAGTTAAGAGTAGATACAGGAATATAGTTAGAAATTTCTTTTAAAAGCCTTTGGGTGAGAGATTATATGGCTTCAGGTGGTACAGTGACAGTGGATTAGAAAAGAATTGGAGCTGAAATAGGCTCGGAAGGTGGAATCAATAGGACTTGATGACCGGAGAGTTGAGAAAACAGAATGATTTTAGTGTGACTCCTATTTCCTAGCATGATCAACAAGGTGCTGTTGATGACGAAAGGGAACAGTAGTGGAGAGCTGGATCTTGATTTTGGATTCCTGGGAGATATACAAGTGCAGGTGCTACCCAAGCAGTGAATAAATACATGATCTGAAACTCAGAAGAAGTACCTGAGCCAGAGAGACATTAGATTTCTTTTCTTTTAACATACCATTGCAGTAAATGAAATAGGGCATAGCTACTACCAAATAGCAGGTAAAATGACTTAGAACGGACAGGTAGAAGCAAGAAGCAGGCAAACTATTATTAATCATCTTTGTGCAAGGCACATTATGTGATTGAGACACACATAGGTGAGATGCGGTCCCTAGTTTATCGCCAAGTGGACGGGACAGACCCTTTAGCAGACTATATACATCTTACCTGGTAAATGACAAGAAGTACAAGATGCTTTAAGATCCAAGAGGAGGGCAATGAAGTTTGGAAAGTCGAGTCAAGAATTAGCCAGAAGAAGAAAGGTGAGAAACGCATTCCAAGCAGAAGCAATAGGATGCACGGAAGCACTGAGGCATGAAACAATGTCATATGTGTCTGACCACAAGCAGGCCAGTGGTATAAACACACAGAGTTTGACGGTTGTGCAGCAGGTTAGACAACAGAGAAAGGCCCCAATTATGGAGAGTCTTGCATGCCTTGCCAAGGAGTTGGGGATTTAGTCCGTAGAAACAGAGGAGTGACATGGTCCTCTGTGCATGTTAGGGAATATACTTAAAGCAAGCATGGAGGTTGAGGACAGCAGAATTGGTTAGGGAAGAAATAAGCCGCTGTATGTATAGGGAGTGATGATACAGAAAAGGGGAAGCATACATTTGATAAACATTTAGCACCCCTCTTTAATTCAAAGAGCCCGTGTGGAAGGTCATATCTACTTAGTCCCAGGTTTCTCTGTTTTAGATGCAGTTGACCGGAATTCGGGGGAGATGGTGGAACCCCAAGTTTTAAATCTTTTAAATTCCTACAAACAAAGCAAAAGCAAGCAAACAACAACTACAAAAACACAGCAACTAGGTGGCAAAGCCAAAACGCCTGAGCCAAATTTACGACAAAGCTAGGGCACCCCAAATAAAAGCGGGTGGAGCCAAATCCCCATTAGCTTCTCAGGGTCAGGGCGGGAGGAAGAAGGAAGCCAGCAGGCGGCAGCTGCGAAGAGGCCAAAGCTCTGCGATAGGCGTGCGCAGGGGAGCTCAGGTGCCGGCAGGTGCCGGAAGGTGCGCTCGATCACGGCCGCCGCGACGGCGCCGCAGATCCAGGCTCAGCAGCCCGCCCCGCTCGGCTCGGCGGGGAACTGGCGCTTGGCCCGTTCTGCCGGGGCGGCGCTCCAGCCCGCGGAACTGCAGGGGCCAGAGCAGGAGCGCTCCCTGGGACTCCAAAACCTGCGACTCTCAGTGCTCTGATCTGGCGCACGGCTCCACACTGGGGAGAAGCTGCGGCGTGCAGAATGAATCTCAGCAAGAGCTGGACAACTGGGACAAAGGACAAAAAAGGTGGGGTGGGGGTGGGGGGCGGGGGGGGGAAGGAAACGGGGTCAGAGAATTCCAGACAGCAAGCCACCAAGGTTTTGACCACTACACAAGAGCAACAGAAGAGGGAGCATGCTGAAGTCAGAAAGTTTTTCTCCACCAGCGTCACTGTAAATGTTGAGGAAAAAAACCTAATTTCCCATAGAAATGAGCGTGAGAAGAGTATCGAGGGAAAATCCCACATAAAAATATTATAAGAGGTGGATGGAACTGGAGGGTATTATGCTATGCGAAATAAGCCAATCAGAGAAAGACATGTATCATATGATCTTATGATATGAGGAATTCTTCATCTAGGAAACAAACTGAGGTTTCTAGAGGGGAGGGGGTTGGGGGATGGGTTAGCCTGGTGATGGGTATTAAAGTGGGCACGTTCTGCATGCAGCACTGGGTGTTATACGCAAACAATGAATCATGGAACACTACATCAAAAAACTAATGATGTATGGTGATTAATATAGCATAATAAAATAAAATTAAAACAAATATTATAAGAAAAAAGGAATAAGGAGCAAACTAACATTCCTACAAACAAGGAAAGCAGGTGTCAGGAAGATGTGCCCACAAAACAGCTCCAAACTGTAACCCCACCCTTCAAAACAAGCCTAAAAGACATTAAGAAAGTGATTCAAGATGTGAGAGAACATCATCAATCAGAATTAGAAAGGCTCAGCATTGAGATGACAGAACTTAGAAAAGAATTAGATGATTAATAATTAGATGATTAATCTGTAAATTAAAAATTATGTTAATGCCTTAAAAAGAAAGTGAAAAAGGAAAATTTCTAATTTTAAAAAACAAATTATCTTAAAAATGAAAAAGAAATGAAGAAAGATTAAAAAAAAAAACTGTCAAGCTAGTACAAGATCTTTTCCAGCCAGCTACAGACTGGGAGCTCTGGTTTTTACCTGTTGCTGCTTTACAGCCTTTCTCTTACCCATCTTTGTATCTTGTGGCCCCCACTCAGTTCTTGTCACAAAACAGGTACAGAATACTTTTGTTAAATAAATGGAGATTAATGCCTGTAACAACTCCCTCAATCTTGATCTCTAGGGACTCAGAGAAGTCTTCAAAGGTAAGAGTAACACTAACCCAGCCCCTTTCCTCCATGGCGTTGAGTTCATTTTCCATTGTCACGTAGGAGAATAAAAGGGTTGATCTCTCTCTCAGAGATCAAACACCAGGAATCAAGGCATTTTTTACATTCTTTCCTTTTTCAATAGTTCTATCTCTCCTCGTGCACCCTGGTGTATAAGCCTTTTGTATCACGGAAGAAATTTTCAGGACACAAACGTATTCCGCCTAAATAACATATTAATTCATTCAAAGATTCATTCAGCAAATAGTTACTAAGCAACAAGTCATTATCAGGCAGTAACCATCAAGACCACAGATTGGGTTCCTGCCCTTCATGAAAATTACCTTGAGGTGAGGAAGATTTAAACCAGTAAACAAATAAACAAGGTCATTACAGATGGTGATAAGCACTGGTAGGGAAATAAACAAGGTATTGAAATGTTGGAGGAAGCTATTCTAAATGAGAAAGTCAGGGAAGACTTCACTAACCATATCCGCAGTCTCTTACCATTAGTTTGATAATATTAAAATATTTAAATGCCTTCCAATAAATCCCACTTGTTATTTCTCCTTTGGGGCTACCTACAGGGCTCCCCCCCCCTTTTTCTTTATTTCCTCCAAAAGGTACATGGGTATAGACATAAATATGCCTCATTCCTGATCTTGTAGAACTCATAGTTCAGTGGAAGGGGACTGACATGTAAAACAGATCAAGTAAATACCAATATGACAAAGGGTATACCACAAGTATGAACAGTGTTACTGTTCTCCTACTTAACTATTCTGCTTGGGACGCTGGAGTCCCTAGAAAACTGTGTTTTCTTGTTTGGGTTCCAGGCTGAAAATTCTGCCTGGCTCCCTATATCATCTCAATATTTACTTTTTATTTTTTGGCTAGATCAGCAGTAATTGGACTTGCATGCAATACTAGCTTAATGCCTTCGTAGCCAATAGATCCTAGCATTGGCTTGAGATATATAACTTAAAGTAACATGGAAACTTTATCAAACAATTACATTCTTAAAGAGGCCACATTTTTTACATCAAAATTTCCAAATAAATGCTAAATAGGATTTTTAGCCAGATAATTGGAGCTCGTTGTTATCACATAAGAGAATGTATTCAAATGACAAATGTCATTATCAGAAGCTTGTACTGCATTTCAGTACATATTTCTATCGTTTAGTATGTTAACCAACCACATCGGTCTGGTAATCAGGAAGAGTTTATTTGTACTGCAGGAATTTTTAAAGACAGATAATACCAACACAGAATATTCTATAAAAGACACACAGAATTGGAAGTATTTGAACAGATACACAGGTATTTTAATTATGTTTTGAAGTGGCTAGTGGTTTATATTAGCTTGTCAACTCTTTTCGATTCATCACAATTCTTTCAGATTCCTCTGAGATACTCCCAACTACTGATAATTGCTACTTTCCCTCAAGAATGGGGTAGCCACATTCCAGGTCCCGGTATTGGAGACAGATAAGAGCAGTGATGGTTCCCTTTGCCCAATATCCTTTTACTGTGCTTATTACAAGGTCTCAGAGTCGAATAGAATTAGCTGTCAATCCTAGCTTTATATGAGGTGGTAAGTGAAGAAAGAAGGGGATTCAAGTCCTCCAAAGGCGCCTTCTCTCTCTGTGATACTTTAATGAGGATGACAGCAGGACAGAGGCTTCTGGAAATTCTCACACAGGCATTGGGTGGAATCAGTACATAAGGAGTTACAAGAAAGTTCCTCCAGTGCAAGAGAATAAGGTCAGGAAAAAGTCATCTTCTGAAGATACACACTCCAAGAAGCAATAATTATTTGGGGGGAAAAAAAAGACAACACCTAGATGTAAGATATGTCTATGCTTTCAATCTAATTAAACTACTCCATTAATACCTCCTGTACATTTCTATCATTGCACTTACCATACTAAAGTATAACTACTGGTTTATGTATCTGTCCCTTCTACCTATGAGTTCCTTTAGAGAGAAACAGTGTTTTAGTCATTTTTTTTTACCCGCAGAATCTAGCACTGTGTCTGGCACAAAATAGGAACAAATGTGTTTTGAATACATGAACTGGAAATATAAATAAAGAAGGCAGACAGTAAAATGCAATAGGCAGGGCGCCTGGGTGGCTCAGTCGGTTAAACATCTGCTTTGGGCTCAGGTCATGATCTCCGGGTCCTGGGATGGAGCCCCGCATCAGGCTTCCTACTTAGCAGGGAGTCTACTTCTCTCTCTCTCTCCCTCTTCCCCTCCCCACTGCTTGTTCTCTCTCTCTCTCTCTCAATCTCTTGCTCACTCTCTCAAATAAATAAAATCTTTTAAAAAAATGCAATACGCATCTGCATGCAGTATATAAAGGGGGTAATTGGATTACAAATAATATTATTTAATGTTACTTATAAATATCTAACAGAGCTATTAAATCAGGAGACACGAGCATTTTAAAAAATGTGCCCCCATAGTAGTGATAGGTATTCATTAAACTATTTCAAAATATGGTTGAATTTCTTTCAAGAACATGTAGGTCTGGATATCCCATCTCTATACACATTTATTCGTTTCCATAGCATCTATTGAGTACTTGTTATGTGCCACGTACTAAGGCAGGAATGGGGACTTAAAGACAGATATTCATAGTCCTTATACTCAAGTCCTTATACACACATAGCCTTTAGTATAGTAGGAGGAAAAAAACATGTAAAAAAAGAAAAAGTGAGCTAGATTGTTACAGGCTGAAATAAAAGTTTGTTGCCAGTAGAGAGGGCATAGAAAGAGAGACTGATTACTTCAGATACAGAATGGGAAAGAGGATGCTTCATTTGAGTCTTATAAAGTGAAAAGGTTGTGGGGTGGGATGGGGCAGAAGGGCATTTTAATTTGAATGACCTGCTGGAGAGCAAGTGATGAAACAGTAAAATGCTTGGTTCCACATACATTTTAGAAGGTTTTTTTCCGCTTCTGTAGAAAGTAGAAGATTCCATTGGATTCTTGATTGGGATTGCATTGAATCTATAGATGGCTTTGGCAGTATTGATATTTTAACAATATTAATTCTTTTTGGGTGGGGGAGAAGGCCAAAGGAGAGAGAATCTTATGCAGGCTCCACACTCTGTGCGAGCCCAACATGGGGCTTGATCTCACGCCCCTGAGATCATGACCTGAGTCGAAATCAAGAGTCAGAAGTTTAATTGACTGAGCCACCCAGACACCCCAATACTAATTCTTTTACTCTATCAACATGAGGCACATTTCCATTTATTTGTGTCTTTGTTGATTTCTTTCATCAATGTCTTGTAGTTTTCAGAGTAGTGATTTTTTATCTTCTTGGTTAAATTTATTCCTGAGTATTTTATTTTTGATGTTATTGTAAATGGGATTTCTTTCTTTCTTTTCCGGAAAATTTGTTGTTAGTGTATAGAAACACCACTGATTTTTATATGTTAATTTTGTATCCTGCAAATTTACTGAATTCATTGACTAGACCTAACAGTTTTGGGTTGAGTCTTTGGGATTTTCTCTATATAAAATCATGTCATCTGCAAATAGAGACAATTTTACTTCTTCCTTTCCAATTCTGATACCTTTTATTTCTTTTTCTTGCTTGACTGCTCTAGGTAGGACTTGCAGGACTATAATGAATAGGAGTAGTGAGAGTGGACACACGTGTCTTGCTCCTGATCTTTTGAGGAAAAGCTTTCAGCCTTTCACCGCTGAGTATGATGTTCTCAGCTTGTCATACATGACCTTTATTATGTTGAGATGTGCTCCTTCTATACCTAATTTATTAAGAACTTTTATCACAAATGATTGTTGAATTTTGTCAAATAATTATTTCAGAAAAAAAAAGACTTAAACAACACCTGGGTGTAGATGTGTAATAGACACATTTTGTCTATTGAGATGATCATATGATTCTTCTTTCATTCTATTAGTGTGATATATCACATTGATTGATTTTTTTTTTTTAAAGATTTATTTATTTGAGAGAGAGAGAATGAGAGATAGAGAGCACGAGAGGGAAGAGAGTCAGAGGGAGAAGCAGACTCCCTCCTGAGGGGGGAGCCCGATGTGGGACTCGATCCTGGGACCCTGGGATCATGACCTGAGCCGAAGGCAGTCGCTTAACCAACTGAGCCACCCAGGCGCCCCACATTGATTGATTTGCATATGTTGGACCATCCTTGAATCCCACGATTAATCCCACTGATCATAGTGAATGATCCTTTTAATGTGCTGCTGAATTTTGTTTGCTGGTATTTTATTGAGAGTTTTTGCACCTGTATTTACCGGGATATTGGCCTATAGTTTTCTTGTCTAGTAGTATCCTTTTCTAGTTTTATTATCAAGATAATGCTGGCCTCATAAAATGAGTTTGGGAGTGTTCCTTCCTCTTTGATATTTTGGGGGAGTTGGTGTTAAATCTTATTTAAATAGTAAAATCTACCAGTGAATCCATTTGGTCCTTGGCTTCTCTTCACTGGGAGAGTTTTTATTACTGATTCAATCTCCTTACTAGTAATTGGTCTATTCAGATTTTGTTTCTTCCTGATTCAGTCTTGATAACTTATATGTTTCTAAGAATTTGTTTTCCATTTCTTGTACGTTGTCCAGTTTGTTGGTGTATAGTTGTTCTAGGAGCTTCTTATAATCCTTAGTATTTCTGATGTATCAGTTGTAATGTCTTTTCATTTATAATCTTGTTGATCTGCATCCTCTGTTTTTGTTCCTTGGTTAGGCTAGCTAAAGATTTATCAATTTTATCTTCTCAAAGAAACAACTCTTAGTTTGGTTAATCTTCTTTACTGTTTGTCTGTTGTCGATTTCATTTATTTCTGCTCTACTCTTTGTTATTTTCTTTCCTCTACTAACTCTGGGCTTGTTCTTCTTTTTCTAGTTCTTTAAGGTGTAGAGTTAGGTTGTTTATTTGGGATCTTCCTTGCTTCTTAATGTAGAAAAACAATAAACCTGGTGGTTTGTTTAAGCAGAGCTTAGCATGGAAAGGCATAAGGTTCTGGAGAGATAAATTTCTAAAGAACTTGATATAGTGTGATAAGAAGTTTTGACTTTTACTATATGAAATAGGAAGTGCAAAGTGTATTAGTGTGCTAGGGCTGCCATAATAAAGTACCACACATTGGATGGCTTAATAACAGGCTAGAAGTCCAAGATCAAGGTGTTGGCAGTGTTCTTTCCTCTAAAGGCCTCCCTCCTTGGCTTGTAGATGGACCTCTTCTCCCCATGTCTTCACATGGTCTTTCCTCTGTACGTGTGTGCGTCTTAATCTCCTTGTCTTATGTGGATACCGGTCATATTTGATTAGGGCTCAGCTAATGACCTCATTTTAACTTAATTATCCCCTTTATTTTTTAAATTATTTATTTATTTGAAAGAGAGAGAGAGCATGAGCAGGGGGGAGGGTCAGAGGGAGAAGCAGACACCCCGCTGAGCAGGGAGCCCGATGTGGGACTCGATTCCAGGACCCTGGGATCATGACCTGAGCCGAAGGCAGACGCTTAACTGGCTGAGTCACACAGGCACCCTAATTATCCCCTTTAAAGACCCTATCTCCAAATACAATTACATTTTTTTTAAAGATTTTATTTATTTATTTGAGAGAGAGAGAATGAGAGATAGAGAGCACGAGAGGGAAGAGGGTCAGAGGGAGAAGCAGACTCCCTGCTGAGCAGGGAGCCCGATGTGGGACTCGATCCTGGGACTCCAGGATCATGACCTGAGCCGAAGGCAGTCGCTTAACCAACTGAGCCATCCAGGCGCCCCAAATACAATTACATTTTAAGCTACGATGGGTTAGGACTTCAACATATGAATTTTGGGAGTTGGGGGCACAATTCAATTCATAGCAAAGTTAGATGTATATTTAAGTCATCCAGACAGAAGAGGGGAGGTTAGGTTAGATGAACACAGGACTGGGGACAGTGAGAACCTTTGAAAGACTATTCCAGTAGTCTATATGAGAGATGATCAGAGCCTGAACTAGAAAGACAGAGGATCTGTCAAAGGGAGATGTTAAAAGAGTTATCAGAGTTATTATTCTGCCACTCAACATCACACATGGCACCCTCTAGGCATAAAGACCTTCTCAATGTCTTTGATCACCCTAGGCTTTTTCCCAAGGCCAAGCCTGTGTGCCTGCTCATCCCTCTGTCTGAAACATTCTTCCCCTTTGCTTAGCTAGCTGAACATCAATTCAGATACAGGTAGTCAAATGTTACCTTCCCCATGAAGCTCCAACTTCCTCTGGCAGCAAATCATTCCTTCCCTTGGACTCTCAGGAGCACTCTGTGCATGGACTTTCTCACACTGTGCTATGATTATTTTACATTTTACACACCTGCTACTACTGATAAACTATAAGCTCCCTGTCGGCTGAGGTTGGTTTCCTTTCTTTGTTTCCCTAGAGTCTGACTTGGTGATAGCCAATGGAAAGTATTTAATCAATATCTAACAAATGAATGAGAATCAAATACCACTGAGCACCAGGTGAGGCCTTGCCTGTCCTTCTGTAATATCTCTTTTTAACTAAAACACTAGGAAGAGACTAAAGCAAGAAAGTCAGATTTTCCATATTTGGGGCTGAATCTCTTATAAAAAGAAACAAGATATTTTCATAAACCAGCAAGGAAAATTCCAGGGGAAAAGCCAGGCAAATCAGCAGAGTTTCCAATCTGTCACCACTTTAATCCAACTTGTAAATCACTTCTAGTTTAATTTTAAAGGACAAAACACCACTGTTTTCATGTATTTTTTTATTTAAGAACTTAATGAGTGGCTCCCATTGCCTATCTGATCAAATCCAAGTTTCCCAGTCTGGTTTTGAAGACGTTCCACAGTCTGGCTGCATTTCACCTATCTAATCCACTGTCCACACAACTGTCAGAATTATCTTCCTGAAACACAGAGAATTATTCACTCTCATATTTAAAAATACTTTAAGGTTCCTCATGACCTCAGATAAATTTTAAATTCTTCACATAAGCTTTCTACTATTTGGCCCCCATCTTTTCTGGCATATCCTCCCGAGTCTTCGATCTTCAGCTAACTTCCCAAGCTGTCTTTCTCAAGAATTTCTTCTATTTTCCTGTTTTTGTATCTCTACAATGTTCAAATTGTTCCTGAACCCCTAGAATGCTCTCTTCCACAGCTGTTGTAAAAAGTCAGTAGTCCCAATACAAAAGACATCCAACCACCCATATTTCTCCATTTTCTCTACTCCCACTGAGAATCAGTCTCTGGGATCAGCCTGACTGGGACGCATGCTCTTCTCATATTCCCTACAGTTTCTGCTAATACTCTATCCTTCCATTACAGTTATATATATAAGTATTGAATGTCAATCAGTATATACACATCTTTTAAAACACCCTCCCTAGACTGCACATCCATAGCCCTATTTTACTCCTTCCCTTTCTACCAAAATTCCTCAAAAGATATGTTTATATGTTGTTTCACTTCTCCATCTTTTAAGCTCGCACAAAATAGACTTTCATCCACTACTCACTGAAACTGCTTTTATCAAGGTCATCAATAACCAAGCCAAAGGGCAATAGTCAGTTGTCTTCTTGAACTAACAGCACCAATAGACATAGTTCATTGCTCTTTTGCTGCTTGGACCACTCTCTTCCTTTGGTGCCTGGGACACTTACTCTTTCTTCTCTTCTCTCCACCACCTACTGGCCCATCCCTAGCTTTTTTACTTGATCTAAGTTGTCCCAACCTCTACAAGTTGAAGTGCCTAAGATTTAGCCTTCCTTGTATCTTTTTCAAACACACTCGTACTCTGATCTCACTCAGTCATATGTTGTAAATTTCATCAATAGGTTGACAAGATCTAGTTTTCTGTCTCCAGCTTTTCATTCCAAATTCATATACACCACTAATCAGTTGTAATTAGATGTCTAATAGGCATCCAAAACATAGTATGTCCACAACTAAACTCTTGACTTCTCTCCTCTAAAGCATGCATCTATCACACCCTTTCTCATTTTAGTAAATGGCCTCTCAGTTCTAGACCTTGGAGTCATCTTTGACCCATTCTTTTTCTCATCTAATCCATTAGCAAATTTTGACAGCTCTGCATTTAAAATATATTCAGAATTTTGTTACTGTGCACAACTTTATCAATGCTATTACTCTTGTCTAAGCCACCATCATCTCTTGCTTGAATTATTTCAATGGTCTCTTAACTGGTTTCTCTATGTACATGCTTGACATCCCTACCCCTCAACCTTTGAAGTGGTCTTTTTAAATTTTTTTTTAAGATTTTATTTATTTATTTGAGCAAGAGAGAGAGAGCACATGAGCAGGGGTGGGGGGAGAAGGAGAGGGAGAAGACTCCCTACTGAGCAGCGAGCCTGATGTGGAGCTTGATTTTGGGACCCCAAGATCATGACTTGAGCCGGAGGCAGACGCTTAACCGTCTGAGTCACCCAGGGGCCCCTGAAGTGGTCTTTTTAAAGCAAAACTATGATTATGTGATTTCTCTGTTCAAAACTCTCCAATAGCGTCCCACCTCATTCAGAATACAACCCAAAGTCTTGACTGTGGCTTCCAAAACATTATGTCATCTGTCCCACAACTCCCTCTCTGAACTCATCTTCTATCATACTTCCTTTTGTTCAGTCAGATCTTGAATTTCTAGTCTCTTTGCTATTTCTCATTGATACCAAGTGCCATTTTGCTTCAGTACCTTTATACTTAACGTTCCTTTACCTGGAATTTTCCTCCTCTAGAGAGCCACAGGTTCCATACTTTCTTCAGGTCTCTTTTTACATTCTACTTTACCAGAGAGGCCTTCCCTAATCACATTATATAAATCAGAAGCCTTTCCCCACCATTCTCTAACTTCTACCTTGCATATTGTTCTTCATAGCATTCACCACCACTGGACAAAGTATATATTTATGTTTTTATCCATCTCCTTCCCCTCAAATATAAACTTCTCTAGAGAAGGCCATCTGTTTTATATTCCCAGGACCTAGAACATTGTAAGTATTTGATTTATACAGAATTAACAAATAATTGCCACCTATTAGATTGAAAGTTCCTATATAGTCTTCCTATATAGCCTTTACTGATTATATATTCCCATTAACACCTAGCTTAGTACCTTCCATATGGTAAAAGTTCAAAATGTTAATCAAACCGAATTGCATCTTATTTCTCTCTGCTTCTCAAAAATGCCCTCTGTTCCTTTTTTGGCAAGTTTCCATACTGCTACCTGCTTGCTTTCTTCCTCTGCCCCAGCTCACTTCTGCTGGAACCTTGGCTGCTATTTCTTTAACTTCCTCTTTTTCTGTCTATATTCTATTACAACTTTAGTCTTTGGGCTTCCAGGAAACTTTGTACCTAATTTATAATATAAATTTTATCATAGGTATACATATGTATGGGCAAAAGCATAGTATATATAGGGTTCAGTACTGTCCATGGTTTCAGGCATCCACTAGGGGTCTTGGAAAGTGCCTGCTATGGATAAGGGGGGGGGGGGCGTCTACTGTACAAGGTTACATGCATGGTAAGTGGTAACAACTATATCAACTGATCCAGAATAGTATCTCAGTTTGCATACTACACATCACCACTTGGATATCTGATAGGGTCTTATTCTGTCTGAAACAGAATTCCTGATTTTAGCACCCATACCTATTCCTTTACCATTCTCCCCCCCATCTACTAGTCACCAGTGAGAACCCAGTTTCTTATGCCCCAAGTCTAGGAATCATTTTTTTTTAACTGAAACTTTATCTGGGATAGTAGATTCACAGGCACTTGTAAGATCCCATGTATCCTGTACTCAATTTCCCCCAGTGTTAACATCTTGCAAAATTATAGTACAGTCTGGCAGTTCCTCAAGTGATTAAACATAGTTACTGTATACCCCACCAATTCCATCTCTGGTATATAACCAAGAAAACTAAAAACATATGTCTACACAAAAATTTGTAACAGATGTTTACAGCAGCATTATACATAGTAGCCAAAAGGTAGAAAACAACCCAAATGTCCATCGGTGGATGAATGGGTAAACTGTATGTGGTATAGCCATATAATAGAATATTATTTGGCCATGAAAAGAAATGAAGTACTGGTCATGCTACAACTTGGATGAATTTTGAAGATATTATACAAAGTGAAAGTCAGACACAAAATGCCACATATTATATGATTCCATTCATATGAAAGTCTTGAATAGGGAAATCTATACAGACAGAAAATAGTGTTGCTTAGGGCTGGAGTAGAGTGAAAAAGAAGAGGAGATGAAGATGAAGTCAGTGTGAGATAATAAGGCTTGGATAGTTTTAACCATATTGAAAAGTCACTCTGGCTGCTGTGTGAGAATAAATCACAGGTGGAAAAGAGGGGAAGCAAGGTCCTTAGTGAAGAAGCTACTCCAAAATATCAAAGCAAGACATGATGGTGGTTTGGACTAAGGATGTGACTTTGGAGGTGGTGTGTGAACTGACTGGATCCGGATATGCTTCAAATGTTAAAACCAAAGGGTTTGTTGGTGAATTCAGTGCACAGTGTAACAGCAAGAGAAAAGTCAAAGATGACTCCAAGGTTTTGGGTCTGAGCAACCGGACAGATGGAACTAGCATTCATAGAGATGGAGAAGAGCGCAAAAAGACCAGGTTTTGACGAGCTACATGGGGGAGTTTGGTTTTGGACATGTTAATATTGAGATATTGAGTAGCTAGATAGATTTTTTGTGAGTCTGTGGTTAACTATGGTCTGTGTTGGTGCTATAATTTGGGAGTTGTCAGTGTATATACTGCATTTAAAGCCCTTAGGTTGAATGATATCAACTAGGGTACTCACTTACATAGGAAAAAAATCCAAGACCCTGAGGCACTCCAAAATGAAGAGGCCTGAAAGATGAAAACGGTCTAGCAAAGGAGACTTCAGAGCACTTAGAATAAAATCCACATTCCTTACCTTAATCATGACCTGGCCCTTCTCAACGTCTTTCACCTCGCTGTCTAGTCACACAGGATATTTAGCTTTTGGAATATACCAAGTCCTTTCCTGTCTCGTGGGCTTTTCGTTTGCTAAGCCATCCACCAGGCGTGGTTTTACCCTGGCTCCAATTTTAGTCGCTTCCTTCTGTCACTACAACTCTCAGTTAAATTGGTACTCTGAGTTTTTTCTCTAACCCCCCGAATTAAATAAACCCAGCCCGACTACCCTCACCAAATTATGGCTCTTACTATAATCTAAAATTATTTCACTTGTTTCCCGTCTAGAAACCCGTCCCACCTTAATTTAACAAACGATTACAAAACGATCACTATATGCCAAATAAAACCTCAGGTATTCCTTCTCCTACGCAATTTCTCGGGGAGCAAGAGCCCCATTATCTTGTCCTCTGCCGCATCCCAATGTAATCGACAATCCCTCAGCAGTCAAATCTCAGTTTTCCAAAATTTATTAGCGGAGCGGAGACTAGGATACTGCAAACTTGAAAACAGAAGAAATTACGCCCGCGGCTCCGCCCCGTCCCAGAACTGCCTAAAAGGAGGGAGGACCCGCACGCATGCGCCATTGTTCTCTGAGCGCTTCGGGCTGAACCCCACCCCTTTTCCTTGGCGTGCTTAGCCACTGCGCATGCGCAACGCGGACCTGTTTGTTCGTTTGTCGGCGTTATCAATAAAGTTTTAGCGAGTACAGACTCCTTTTTTACTTGGCAAGATGGCGGAGTACGATTTGACTACTCGCATCGCTCACTTTTTGGATCGGCATCTGGTCTTTCCGTTGCTTGAGTTTCTCTCCGTAAAAGAGGTGAGGGGGGCTTTGACCGCGAGGAAGGTGTGGGAGCGCGTGAGGCTCGGGGCAAGGCTGAGAGGCGGTGGCGATAGCCCTAGGCCTGACACACGTGTGAGGCGGCCGCGAGTTTGGTCCCGAGTTGGGCAGTAAGGATCTGCTGGTAATTGAGCGTCGTCCCAGTTAGCACCGCAGAATTTGGTTGTGACGAGAAGTGAGGTGACAGCAGGCAACTTAGGGAGAAAGGTCTCTGCTTCACTACTGGAGGTGACAGTGCTGGAGGGACTTCCGCGTCAGTTCCTCTCGGAAGTTGACGGACCATTCGCCAGCTTCCCTGTAGTAACGCCTGCTTCTTAAAAGCAAATGGGAGTGTTACAGATTTTGGGTTTTCTTTAGGGAACTGTGGGAGGGGTGTGCTTGGCTTTGTGTTTTTGTTTGCCGGATCTTTGGAATAATTTACACTTAAATACCTAGTACTTTAATTTACATGAAGTTGTGAATTCTTCGCCAAGAGTTTTCCTGGTTTTTCGGTAAGTAGCCACTTCCTAGAAGCGTGGCATATTTTGTCGGATGGGGACGGCTTCCCCTCCCCCCCCCCAAAAAAAAAACCTGGACAATTTTTTTTTACTTAAAAGTGGTTTTCCGGTGTATACAGACTTCGAGTAAATTTGAACGTTAACGTTCATTTAGCTACTCACGATACTTTGAATTAGCCTGTGGTTCTGGTACCTCATTTCAAAACGTCTCAATCCTGAAAGTTTTTGAACTATTGGGCTTAGTTATATCTTGAGCTTGTTGGAAAATCGATACATTGTAGTAATTATAAAGTAACGTTACTATGATGAAGGGATTTGATTATTGGCCAGAAAAGTAAATGAATTCTATATCTGAAAGCCGATTACAACGTAAGTCTACTTTAGGGAACTCTAGATTTGGGGAGTTGATTTGTGTGGCTCAACAACAATAAAACAGAAAAGCTCTGCAAATAAACATTAAATTGTTCTGCTAACTTTTCAGATCTTCCTGGTAGTGACTGATCATTAGGTATAATCCTCAAATTTATCTGATCCTTTTCTAAGGACTCTAAAGTTGTGATGTTAGGGAACAGCAAAGTTTATTTTCAGTAAATTTCAGGAATGTAAAAATAAAGCAATATAAAGCTTTATCATGAGAGGATATGTTTTTTCTTTATTTTTCCTCACGTAGGATGTACTTACACCTATATTTTAGAGCTTGCCTAAAACAGTACATTCTTTTTTTTCCCTTCCTGGATGTGTGAGGATAATTCACCAAAGATCAAAGAATAGAAAAATGCCATATTTGAAATCCTTTATCAGCTACTTGTAGAAATGCTTCTAAATCAGCCAAAGTTCATATTCTTGTAATGTGTTCTTTACACTTTTGTTTTACAAGGCAGATAGATAAAAGGAAGGAATATGTGAGTGTAAATTAGTTTTTCATGGGGTAAGACCAAAACCATGAAGGGCAGCTGAGAATCCGTGGAAAATAACTGCTCAGTACTTGCCTCTTTGTAGAGAATGTTGGTAAGATGGCTGGAGTATACCAAGAGGAAGACAGATGCTAGAGTATTTACTTAGCAGTTACTAAGTATAGGGCTATCATGGAATTGTGTTAAATCCAGGATAAAACCCAGACATTTCACCGGTGAAAAACTTACCTATCCTTTAGAGGAGATAAAGATCTATAATTACATATGAGACAAAAAGGAACACATGTCAGAGAAGTACTGGCAGAGTGCTGTCAAAATTGAAGAGATTCTATTCAGTGGGCAAAAAGGACTTTTGAGGATAGGTTTTAGGTTGAGTTTTAGATGGTTAGGATAGAGGCAGTGATCATGATTGATAAGAGTAACAATTTGATATATTTGTAACATGTTGGATACTGTAAGCTCTATGAGAGCAGGAACTTTGTTTTGTTCTCTGCTGTGCCCTTAGCATGTAAAAGAGAGTCTGGCATAAAGGCTTTTAGTGATTATTTGATATCTCTGCACTTCAGAGGTGTTACTTTCTCATCTTAAGTAAGCCTGTCTCATGCGTAGGAGTGTTGATACTGCCACCAATCTTGGAAGGCACGTAACCTTCTGGGACAAAGTGAGTATTCCTGAATATTTTCCATTAGGAGGCTAGGCCATCCTGTGTGAGAGAGGAGTGAGGCAGCCAATTGGGGTCTTGAGGAGTGAGGTAAGGAATGGAAATGGGGACTGAGAAAACTGACCAAAGTATAAGGATTGGTAAGTGTGGATGGCCCAACTGAGATTGAAAATTATACATTTATAAGAGCTGATGATGTAATTTTCAAACCGAGAGCAGCAGTGGAAGGTTACTTAAGTAGTGTAGAAATGTTTGGAGGTATGCTTGTAGATATACGTCATTTAGAGATGGATTGCTGATCAGCAGAGAAAAGCACAGATGTGACTGAATAGCATTATTGCCTGCTTTTGAAACATTTTACAGTCGTCCTTAGCCAGAACATACAAGACAGATGACTTTTTCCAGAAATACTGACATTGAAGTATGTTTGATTGGAGAAAATGGTTGGAATCAATGATATTACTAATGAGAAAATCTTTGAAATAGCTAAAAATGACATCTAAACTAATGTGGAAAGTGATAACCAAAAAGGATGTTATAAAAATTAAAAAGAACAGAGGGTATAATGAAGCATTTTAATGGTAATGGTGAAAGAGATGAATTTAAGTTAAATCTTAGAGATAAGGTACTAAATGAAAGTTGTGGAAAGTTGGAAATTTTAAGATTCGAGTTTCTTAAGAATCATCAGTATGGATGTTGAATTTGTGGAGGATGACAGCAGGAAGAGATGTCAAAGGAATATTTTCTTTTTTTTTTTAATTTTTAAAGATGTTATTTATTCGACAGAGCAAGAGAGCACAAGTAGGGGGAGCATCAGAGGGAGAGGGAGAAGCAGGTTCCCCGCTGAGCAGGGAATCTATGCGGGGTTCTGTCCTAGAGCCCTGGGATCATGACCTGAGCTGAAGGCAGACACTTAACCGACCGAGCCACCTGGGGGCCCCTAAAAATAATTTTTAACAGATGAACATTTGCAAACATTTTCAGTTATAGAACACTAACTTTGGTACCTTAATAGTTCCTACCCCCCCAAAATTTCATTCATCTCATTAGTAGATCTCTTTTACAAAAAAGTTTACTCCATTATTTTTTGCTTCAAAAAAGAAAGAAATTGTGGAAACTCTTATAGTACTTATAAGTATTATCCTAGATTTTTTTTTTAAGATTTATTTTAGAGAGAGAGAGCTTGCAAGAGAGCACACTTGGCGGGGGGGAGGGCAGAGACAAGAGGGAGAGAGAGAATCTCAAGCGGACTCCCTGCTGAGTGCAGAACCCCATTTGGGGCTCTATCCCAGGACCCTGAGATAATGACCTGAGCTGAAACCATGAGTCAAATGCTCAACGGACCGCCCGGGCGCCCCTAGTTTCCTAGATTTTTGCTTCTTGGTGCAAAAGTCTAGACTATTTACTGCCTGCCCTTTATAGAGTAAGTGTGGTTATAAGGCAGAATTTAGGGAAGGTGATATAAGCAGATACAGATTTAAGAGGCCAGTAAGATCTGATGGCTGAGGAGCAGTGCTTTGAATCTACAATAGATAGAGAAAATACAAATTAAAAGCTTATTAATGGGGTGGCAAGAAGAAGTTGGCATGTTTGGGAAAGATGTTTTCACAAGATTAGGTTTCTATAGGGTACACTGAAAGGAAGCTTTGATTTTTTTTAAGTAAACTTTTTATCAGATATACCATTCATACAGAAAAGTGCCCAATATAAGCACCATTTTTCGAAGTGAAACCACTTGTGTGACCACCATAAAACATTACAAATATCCTAAAAACCTTCCTCTGACCCTTGAGTCACTACTCACACCTCCCAAAGGTAAGCACTAGTCTGATCTAGAATAGTTTTGCCTGGTTTTGATTTTGCATATATGAAATTAAGCATTATACTGTTTTTATGACTTATTTTATTCAACATTGTGATAGTCATCCAAGTTGGTAGGATAACTGTAGTTCTTTGATTCGAATGCTGAATGTTAATCTGTTACATATTACAGTTTATCCATTCTAATGTTGATAAACTTGACTATTAAAGTAGTACTACTATGAACATTCTTAGAAATGTCCTTTGAATATATGCACCAGGTTCTCTTGGGTATCACGGAGCAGAATGACTAGGTCTAAAAGTATTTTTGATTTTAGGAGATAAAAACAGTTTTCCAAAGCTGTTGTACTTCTGCCAGAAGAGTAAGTGTACAGTTGCTCTAAATCTACACCAGTACTGGTATTGCCATTTTTTTTGTTTTTGTTTTTTAATGTGGCTTTAATTTTCATTTTCTGTATGATTAATGAAGTTGAGATATTTGGTGTTTTTGGCCATTTGGTTATACTCTTGTAAAGTGGCTATTAAAATTTTTTAGCCATTTTCAGTCCTTTATTTTCTTACTCTTTTGTAGGAGTTTGGAAGATTCAGTTTTGATCTCATGGCTGTACCATTTCATCACCTTCATCTTTTCACAGGCTTTTAAATGTGGAATCTTCCTGCATTTTTCTTTCCTTGACAAAATAAAATTTAGTACGCAAATCTTTTGCTGAAGCTTTTATCTCGATGACTGCTTATTTAAAAAAATTTTTTTTAATTTTGGTTTCTGTCTCCTTGAATACTGTTGTGTGGGATCCCTACATACTGCTCATTGCCCTAAACTTCACATTTTTGTGAGTTTGCTGGTGTATCTATTTGGTCCTTGTCCTGTGGGTTAAATTGTTTCTTAAGTCCTTGCAAAAACCTATGACATGGTTGACTTAGAGAATAGGTACTAGTTCTGTTTTAGTGGTGTGGATGGGGAAGGATTATAAAGAAAGGATTCAAATGATTTAGTGAAAAAATATGTGGGGGTAGACAAAAGGCTATCTCAAGGAGAGATGAGTAGGTATCATGTGGATGTGAGATAGTGAGAAGATAAAAATTTTGAGTTGATTTCTAATTACCTGATGTGGTAAGGAAACAACTCTATGTGCTTGTCAGTAGAGTTGGTGTGGCTGTTTATCATTTTATTTGGGGGAACTTCAACATATTCATTAGAAAGTAATTTTTTCTTGCAGATATATAATGAAAAAGAATTATTACAAGGGAAATTGGATCTCCTTAGTGATACCAACATGGTGGACTTTGCTATGGATGTATACAAAAACCTTTATTCTGATGATATTCCACATGGTAAGTTTTGTCAGCTTCTCTCATGAACTGAGTATGTGTGTGTGTTAAAGTTTTGTGATTTATAGGGCGCCTGGGTGGCTCAGTTGGTTAAGCAACTGCCTTCGGCTCAGGTCATGATCCTGGGGTCCCCGGATCGAGTCCTGCATCGGGCTCCCTGCTCGGCATGGAGTCTGCTTCTCCCTCTGACCCTCCCCCCCTCATGTGCTCTCTCTCTCTCTCTCTCTCAAATAAATAAATAAAATCTTTAAAAAAAAATTTTGTGATTTATAAAAGAGCTTTAGTCAAAAGTCTTTTAATAACTATTTGAATGGTTTAAAAATTCTCTGGATGAAAGGTAATGTGAAGGTTACATGTCATCTAAAGTATATTTTCTCACTACAAAAGGTGTGATACTACTTTAAATTTTCAGATATGTTCCGTTCATAGTATGTATGATCAAAATTGTGCTTATGAATCAGATTGTCTCCTTAGAATGATCTGAGAATGTTGCTGTTTTTGGTCTGCTAACTTTTTGAGTTAGCATCTGTGTGCCTTAGAGACTTTTCATCTTGAAGCATCTGGGAATAGCGAGGGTTCTCAAAAGTATTGTCCCCAGTACCAGCATCATCAGTTCACCTGGGAGGACTTGTTAGAAATGCAAATTTTGGGGTCATACCCCAGATCTACTTAATCAGAAACTGTTGGCTGAGGCCCAGTGCTTAAATTGGAGAACTACTGGGGTATGGTGTTTTCCACATTCTTGTTTTCTGTGGTAATTGATGTTCCTTTAAAAAAAAAAAAAAAAAAGGTTTTCCCATAAGTTTGAAAAATATTATTTCTCTTATGAACCTGGTATTTTTTTTTTAAGATTTTATTTATTTGAGAGAGAGAGAGAGAGAAACAGCATGAGAGGGGAGAAGGTCAGAGGGAGAAGCAGGCTCCCCGCTGAGCCGGGAGCCTGATGCGGGACTCGATCCCGGGACTCCGGGATCATGACCTGAGCCAAAGGCAGTCGCTTAACCAACTGAGCCACCCAGGCACCTGGTATTTTAAAAAAATTCTAAGAATACTTTCAGTAGAGAAGTATAATTTGTTTAAATTGACATTTTCCAAAATTTGATCACAGATACCCTTTTATGTTTGAGAAACGTTGTAGTAACACTTTTTAATGTATAACACGTTATTACACTAAACATAATCACCTTTTTAAATTATAGTGAATGACAGCAGCTCTTTAAATTTTAGTTTGTGATGAAAAAGTTAACTATTTCTTAGTGAAAGTTTAAAACATGCCTGCAGTGTAGGTTATCTGCAAGTTTTCTCTGATTCTTCATAATGCAGTAAAAGGAAATGAGAACTGGGTTTGCGAGATTACAGAATTAGATTTATAGTGAAAAGAGATTACTGACTGGATTTAAATTCCATTTTACCTAATTGGAAATCTATAGTAATATATAAACCCTCTGAGTCTCTGTTCAGAAACTCTGGGATAATATTCACCTGAGAAAATTCAATGAGAACAAATATAAAAACAATAAGAGTGAAGTCTCTGAAATGTGGAATAAGGTAATCGTTTCTCGGCAGCCATCCCTCCCCCCGGCTGTATCTGTATCTTCCTCAGTTTTCTTTAAGAGTAAGAAGATTCCCTCTTTATGTGCCTTTGCACCGCTAGAAAGTAAAAAATGGATCTGGGAGACTTATTGAATTGGTGGTTCCTGGCATATGAATATATTGGGGGTAAATAAATTTATGAATAATTTAAATAAACTGAAAAATTTCCAGAGACATCCTCATGGTGAGCAGTATAGTTTAACATAGAGTACTCCTTTGCATTTTTAATTAGCTTTGAGAGAAAAAAGAACCACAGTTGTTGCACAACTGAAACAGCTTCAGGCAGAAACAGAACCAATTGTGAAGATGTTTGAAGATCCAGAAACTACAAGGCAGATGCAGTCAACCAGGTAACCTCCCTTAATTTGAATAATCTGAAAATTCTCTTTTCTGGATTAAGACTAATGTTAATTCAAATTTTATCTAATATCCCATCATAAAAGTTCATGGCTTAATTGATTACCTGTTTATTTTCATTTATCCTTGTGTAGGGACCAGGAATTCCTTAATAAACATTAATCCTAATTTTATTTTTAACTTCTTTACCAGTTATCCAAATCTGATTATGCTGGAGCAGTTTTGCCTTCTTCCTCTCTTCCCAGTGGACATTGGCAATGTCTGATGACATTTTTAGTTATCACTATTGAAGGGGTGCGACTAGCACCTAGCAAGGAGAGGCCAGGGATGCTGCTAACCATCCTGCAATGCATCCAACAGTACCCTACACCCCCAACAAAGAATATCCAACCCAAAAGTGTCAGTAGTACTGAGGTTGACGTACCTGTGCCTGGGCAGTACCAAGAGGGAAACCTGAGCTCACTTTATCACTTGGTTGCATTCTCTAATATCCTTCCAACCTCATTGCCCAGCCCAAGAAGGGAGGGTAGTGTAGAGCTGAAATTTTATTTTAATTTCCTCTTAACTAGAAATAAACTTATTGTTTGGTTTCCAAAGAATGCATGTTGCCTCATTCTGACTTAATGTATATCATTAATTGAAGCCCTTTGGGTTATTAGAACTTCTTTAAGACAAAATCTGCTAAAATTGTACATTGCCATTGTGGTAGATCTTAGCTGCTAATGTATTTACTAGAGAAATTGCTGAAGATTTTCCTGTGTTGTGTCTTCAGTTCATACAGTATGTGACCAGAACAAATTTTTGGAGAGATTAGTTTCAAATTTTCATTTGTGATTTGGGGAAGTGTTACCAGATAATTTTAAGCAAAAGAGCAAATACTACACGATTACTATACCATTATAATGTAACCTGCTACATTACTAACTACACCATGTTATATCTATCTGTGTATATACAGGTAGATATATACATATATACACAGCTCTATCTTACAAAGCAGTTATATATGGCTGTGTGTGTACGTGCAAGTGCACTATACTACTTACTACACAGAATAGAATATAATGACTGAGACCTGCAGGTCACATGTAAGTGCACCCAGAGGAACAGGTGAAATAATCCGGCTGTTAGGGTACAACAGAAAATTTAGAATTTAAATTCTAAATTTAGTGACTTAAATACTAGAAATTAATGGGATTAGGGTATGAATCAAGATGAATATAGATTTATTCACCAATTATTAGAGAAGACTCCTTGCGGTTTAATAGGCATAGCATTGAGATAAATGAAAGGATGGAATTGTGTTTTAAAACTTTGCAAAGGAATAACCTCTTCCTGCCAATTCCTGTTTTTAAATTTCATTGAATATATAACGTTTTACTTCTCATACTTTCCCAGAAATACCTAGTCAACCAAAGGACAGTGATTATGTACCTGAAAGATACAAGGAGTGTAACACAGTTATTCACTGTGATCCACACTTAAGTTTTTTTTTTAAATCTTGTTAAAATTCATGCATATTTCATATTCACTATTATAATATACCCATGTTAATGTTGGTGATGATATATTCCCTCCCCATTAAATCTTCAAGTAAAATTAAACTCTGGAAAAACATGCCACAGCATTCCCTCTGTGATACGCATAAGAAAATGTTTTCTTTTTTGAAAATGCCCAGTAAGTGGGCCACTGTGCCCATCTATCACTTGTTCCTTGGTGTCTTTGTTATCGTTTTGTCTTTTACCAGCCTGGCAGCGTCTTAGTTACACAAAGCCAATTTAAGAAAAGTTCAATTGGGTTGACACTGATACGGGTAATAATTATATAGGGTGTGTGGCATAGAAATGTAAGTTAAGCATAATCAATTATTATATTAATTTTGTATTCTGTTTATTCTGGAAGTCCTATTTCTAGTGTTTAAGTATTAAGATATTTAAATGGCTTTATGTGGGTAATAGGATGAACATTGGTTATGCTTATTTTGTTTCTGTGACCTATAAAGTACAATAATTTTTCTTTCTAATTAAGAGATGGTCGGATGCTGTTTGACTACCTGGCGGACAAGCATGGTGTAAGTGGTATTTTAAAAATTTTCTTTAGTTCTGTTTTAATAGGGCTAATTAAAGAACAGTGCTGCATAGATAGGTTCAAGGCTTGGCAAGATTATAATTTCTAGATTAATTTATTAAATATAAGACCTGGTAGTTTTGAAACTTCAGTTTTTAAAAATTGATGCTGATGGGAAAATGAGGTGCTTATACTTTAGATCATAGAAATTTTCAAAACTTTATTTTTTAGGATAATCAAGTAATGGGTACCATTTTATATTTCTGATGGATTAACAAAGATAGAACTAAATTGGAATTAAAAATGTTTTGAGCAGTAGAATTAAGTAATACTTTGGCTGCCTTGTGGAATATAGTAGTTCTTGACATTATCAAGGTCTTCATAAATCCCCCATAAAGGAATTTTATCGTAGACTTCCCTAGTCGTCTCCCAGTCTCATTTTCCCTTGTGTTAACTTAAAGTGTGAGGATTTGCATATACAATTAGTTCTTTACTTGCATTCAAGTTTCTTCTCTCATTTAACAATAAACTGTAACAAGAAGTATGCTGACCACTGTACAAATTATTCTTTCTAGTTTCCAAATAGAATGTTTGGTATATTTAATAATGTTCTAGTTTGTAGCCCTTCTCTTACATTTCTTTACTTTCGCTTTCCTTGCATTGCTAACTTTAAAAGTTGCTGTAATTTTGGGGCCAGTTTTCACAGAGAACTGAAATTTACTGTACATGTTATTTGTACAGAATCACAAACGTTGTAGGAATTCATGCTCTTAGTAGTTGTCTAAGCTCAGTCGCTAACTGAGAGACTCACACCTCAGACCTTTCCCTGCAATTCAAATTCTCACTGCAACGAATTAGGTATTGTTACAATTCATAACTCTTTGAGACCAGAATTATGAATGAAAAATCTACCAATTGCTAATGTATGTTTTCAGAGTCATGTTTTTGATCATGGTTTTTGTTTTATTTTGGTTTTTTTGTGACACTTGGGGTACACTGAGAGAATTGACGTATCTGGGGACATTTAAAGGAGTAAATGGTTTCAATTTTAAAACTCAAAGTTAAAAACAGAACTGATGCTTTTTTCTTTTTTCTTTTTAGTTTAGGCAGGAATATTTAGATACACTCTACAGGTATGCGAAATTTCAGTATGAATGTGGGAATTACTCTGGAGCCGCAGAATATCTTTACTTCTTTAGAGTATTGGTGAGTAAATTTTTTTTCTTCTCTCAGACTTTGTAGGATTCCCTTAGTTTGTCAAAACATATCTATAGATTTGATTCTGTACATAAAGTTTCAAGAATCCTTGGTGAAAGGAGAAAAACTTTCTCAACAAAGAACAAATAGAAATAGGAAAGCTTATATCAGGACCTCAAAATTTGGAGAGAGATTTAACTTTCCTTGAAATCCAAAAGTAAGACCCGCTAATTTGTTATTTTATGTATAATTGAGTGATTGGCATTAGCAAAATTCTATCATGTAATCAATTTGTAATATTACTGTGTAGCACAGTGAACAGGACATTGTGGATGCTTAAATATTTATTGAATAAATCCATTATTCCTAATTTTAATTAAATATGTTATGCTGTATACATCCCTTGAGTTTGTTTCAAACAACTATGGAGTTCTAATGATATTTGAAAAAAAATTATGCCTTAATAGTAACTTTTTTCCATTTACTTCTACCCTTAGCTGTTAGGAAATAAAACTCAATGATTTTTTTTTAATAATGTAGGGGGAAGGTAAATTTAAATTGTGCTATTAAGAGCAAATATCTAACCATGAAGAGCCCTGTTGTTATTTTCATTTGCCTATTGACAAGTTCCTAGATTCAGTGCTTTTTCTGGGAAAAAAGAAAATTGCATGAAGCCAAAGAAAAAAATAAGGCTTTCAAATGAAAAAATTTTTTTCTCATTCTGTCTTCTGTGTAGGTAATTGTATTAATGCCTTCTAGAGTTGTCAAAACACCCTTGTTTTAACTAACTTCTCATTTGAGAAATTATAATTTGTTACTCACTTTGGGTTAGTAAGCAAGTACCTAAGTGTCTGATTTCTCTAGTTAGTCCTAGATGTTGGGAAATGACCTCTTAAGACAGGGACTTCTTGTTTTCTAACCTTGGAAGAGTATTTCTTCTGTCTCTACTTTCTGGTGCCTTTATTCTTTTAGCTCCATATGCTTGCCACAAAGAAAAGACTTATGGCTGCTACCTTTGGTTGTTTTCTAGGAACTTAAATTTTTCTTTTTGGGGGAGCAAGGAAGGGGAAGAGATTGGTGTTTTAGTAATACAGCTAATTTCTACATTTAAAAAGTACTTAGAGAGCTTCGTTTTTTAAAGCTACCATCCATCCTTCAAAAGGAAATAAAGATTTTCAGTTTATTTCGAAGTTTGATTTGAAAAAAATTTATTTTTCTCTTATTCCCATTTGTGAATATTCTTAATTATAGATTAGCTTGGTTAGCTTACAAGTGCATTGAAGGTAATCAGTGATTCTAAACTTGTAGTGCTTATCAGAAAATTCCATCAGTTTTACTTTGAATATTACGAAGGATTTAGGAGAGCAAAAGTTGATTACTTTGGAAATGTAAACAGCTTAAACCAGGATTGTAAAATCAGAAGCCTGATATGATTACAGGTACATGAAAAGAGTTGGTTATTCATATCATTTGTTAATGCTGGGAGTGAATTTTGAGAATGAAGATTTAGTGTCATGTTAGAGTTCTAGCACAGTAAATTTATTGTTGCTGGTCAGTGAGTGAATGTGCCATTTTGCTAAGACATGGAAACTTAAGGTAACTGCTGGAAATCCAGATATTGAAACTCTTCTAGCATATCCACCCTTGAAAGCAGGTTGGTATGAAGAGCCAACTGTAATGACATGGACTTGAGCCAGAGTAGTACGCATGAACCTTTGGGGGATTAAAAAACTTGCTCTGCTGCTACAAAAAGCTTTTATCCTAACAAATAAAACATATCTTAGTTTTAACAGCATTTTACATTTATGTAGTGTGGTTTTATAATTAGTCTGAAAATTTCTACAAATGGTAGGTATATATATGTAAAAGGTTTGTGAAGTTTTTGTTTCCTTTTTTTTTTTTTTAAATATGAAGATCCTAGTTTGCTCCCTAACTTAAAAAAAAAAAATCTCAGTTTTAAGCTTTTGCATTGCCTAACAGGTCTTGTGTTGGAATTCAAATGGCATTTGGTTAGGTGATTGATTACCATGATTTGAACACAAAAATCAACGTTTTACATTAAGAGTAGTCAAAATATAGTGATTGGATAGTGCTTAGAAATTATGTGAAATTTATTTTAAATTTATGTCCCACCTGTGTGACAAAACATTTGAGTAGCTGGGAGTTGGCATATTGATAGGGGCTAACCAAGCTAAGTTTAAAACAACGGTTAATTTTACTTTGCTTTTTCTTTTGTTTAGATAGGCACTACTATAAAATCTATGTATTTGTTCAAAATCTTGTTAATAGCAAAGATTAAAAATCCTGGATTGGATTTGGGGTGAAAAATATCAGTGTTTTACATATTAGTTATTTACTTTTATTTTTTTGTAATAGCCTTTTCCTTTTTTTCATTTCTAAATTCTTGTCTCTTGATTGGTTATTCTTTTAAATCTATAGTTAGGGAAACATAAGCTATGAAAGAACCATTGTAACTATGATCTGAGATTAGAATTTGACTCTCCAGGTGACCTATTGTAGGTCAGTTTTGTGTAAATTAAAGCTGTGTGACCCCAGAATCTACCTTTATTTTTAAAAAATGTGATGGTTTTTAGAATACATCAAGGAATATTTACATGCATCCTATTTGGTTGTGTTCTAAGAAATGCATTAATTTGGTATGAAATGGTGGAGCAGAATTGGCAGGAATTTTTGAAAATTTTTGTTTTAAAAGTTACAAAAATAAATAAAAGGAATTAACACTGTATTTTAATTAGTTTGTTAAAATTTGCACTCTCTGTCCCTTTGGTCTGACTTGAAAATATAACCCCTCCCCTTATCCAGCAGCTACTTGAAATAAAAGTGATTTTAAGATGCTAGAACTGTTGGTGATCATATTTTAGTAGTGTGATCACTCAGAATTTAAAATTGATCGCCTGTAAGTACATGCCATTTAATTTAAAGGTACTTCTCCTTGACTCAAGAAAGCTTAAGTAATGATGACTTTTGGAAGCTTTGGGATCTTGACTGAAGTTTTGGGTCTGATGTGCCCTGTTTGATAATGTTGATGTAAAAGATGTCTCATATTGATTTTCAGATGCATAATTTATCACATTTTAATATCAAACTGGGATGTGTCTTGAATTGGTTGTGGTTTTAGAAACATGAATAAAAAAACTTCTAGGGATGCCTGGGTGGCTCAGTTGGTTAAGTGTCTGCCTTTGGCTCAGATCATGATCCCAGGGTCCTGGGATCAAGTCCCGCATCTGGTTCTCTGCTCGGCGGGGAGCCTGCTTTTCCCTCTTTCTCTGCCTGCTGCTCTGCCTACTTGTGCTCTCTGTCAAATAAATAAATAAAATCTTTAAAAAAGTCTAGTTTTTGTCTACTACAAAAAAAATTGCCACGAATATTCAAATACAACTCTTTTTTTGTGGACATATATTGTAATGATAAGAACCAGTGGTTTCATGGATATGTTTCAAAATTTAATTTACCAATTTAGTGTTTGTTAGAGTTTGCTTAATGTTATTGAGTACATTAGAATTAATTACTGCCGTCAAAGTCCTTAATAGGTGTTTTGGGTTTGTGACCCTTTTCCATCAGTGGCAAAAAGAGATAGGTGCCTTTAGTCCTCCTATTTTGTGGTTTAGATGGTGGTATAAAATTTATAGATCTTGGGGCACCTGAGTGGCTCACTCGTTAAGCATTGGACACTTGGCTTTGGCTCAGGTGATGATCTCATGGGTCATGGGGATTGACCCACTCCATCCCCCATTGGGCTCTGTGCTCAGCTGGGAATCTGCTTGAAAGATTCTCTCCTTTTGCCCCTCCTCCACTCCTTGGTCTCTAAAAATAAATAAATAGATCTTTAAAAAAATTTATAGCTTTCATAATCAGAAGTGTAGTTTTGGGCAGATTACACTCTCCATGCATGAGTTTCCCCTCTTTAATTAAAATGGGGTTAAAAAATATTTACCTTTTATAATGTTTCTATTAGGATTATGTGAAAAATGAACATTTATTGCTCAGTACATATTCCTTTGATAATTATTAATTGTTATTAACTAGTATACCTGCTTTTCTCTCTCTGACTCCTTTCATTTGTGTCATAATTTGGATTTTTTTTTAAGATTTTATTTATATATTAGAGAAAGAGAGCGTGAGAGAGAGATCATGAGCAGTGGGGAGGGGTAGAGGGAGAAGCAGACTCCCTGCTGAGCAGAGAACCAGATGCGGGACTCGATCCCAGGACCCTGAGATCATGACCTGAGCCAAAGGCAGATGCTTAACCAACTGAGCCACCCAGGCACCCTGGATATTTTTTGTTCTGAAAATAATACTTTTAACACTAGTGCTGTATTCTAGTTTTAACTTACTCTTTCTGATTTAGACTGAATATCACAAAGCTGTGTGTTTTTATTTTTTTAAAGATTTTATTTATTTATTTGACAGAGAGATAGCGAGAGAGCACACAAGCATGGGGAGTGGTCGGCAGAAGGAAAGGGAGAAGCAGGCTCCCTGCTGAGCAAGGAGCCTAATGTGGGGCTCAATCCCAGGACCCTGGGATCATGATCTGAGCAGAATGCAGATGCTTAACTGACTGAGCCACCCAGGCACTCTGAGCTAATATTTTTAGTAAATTAAGTTAAATGGAAACTGAATCAGTTGAGCCAGTGTGATCCAATAAGGACTTAGATAATTACTGTTTGGGTTAGAAAGCTACAGGTCTTTTAGTAGGTTAGGTGGATATGTAAGGCATAAAATATACAATGTCTTTTTTTCCTAGAATATTCAGAATATAATTAATTATGATTGCTTAAACAGGTTCCAGCTACAGATAGAAATGCTTTGAGTTCACTCTGGGGAAAATTGGCCTCTGAAATCTTAATGCAGAATTGGGATGCAGCTATGGAAGACCTTACACGGTTAAAAGAGACCATAGATAATAATGTGAGTTACAGTATTTTTCCAGGGTGATTTTCTGAAATTTTTGTGTGTCCTTCATACTTTCTGATAAGGAAAACACTGTGTACTTTTTTAAAAAAGTGGGGCTGGGGGAGAGAGGAATGGAAGGAAGGAAGGAGTGAGGGATGGTGGGAGGGAAGAAGGGAAACAAAAATGTTCAGATTAGCTTTTGTTGACTTGACATAAAAATCACAGTGGGTTAGTGGGGTGACTAGTTTCACTTAATCTCCCTGAAAGAAACTGTCAAACTTTTTTTTGGCTCTTAGAGAAAAGAACTCAAGTTTTCATTTCTCTTACAGCTACTGCACCTTTTTTATTTGTACAGTGAAAATGGCATAATACTATTAGTGCCACCTCACTGATAGGCCCTCAATAAAGTCCTATGTAGAAGATGACAGTTTTCACCTACAATTAGGTCTAATAAAACAACTTATTGAGTATTTAGTTCGGTCCTTGCTTTTAAAATGTTTTCTGGTATGAGTATAATTTACGCCTTCTATAAAAATGGCTTAGCAGACATTATTGAATATATTTCTCAGAGCAGGGAGGTAATTTCTAATGTTGAGGTTAGTGCAGAGGGTCTAGGGGATAGGACTTAGATCCTAATGGCCATAGATCATGCCTCAGAAGGTTCTCATTTTTAACTAAAATTCGGAGATCAGCTTTGTTTATTCTCTTGCCTCTTTCTCATATATTAAGATTTCCTATGTATGTATTTTTTAACCCTGTAGTCTGTGAGTTCTCCACTTCAGTCTCTTCAGCAGCGAACATGGCTCATCCACTGGTCTCTCTTCGTTTTCTTCAACCACCCCAAAGGGCGTGATAACATTATTGATCTCTTCCTTTACCAGCCACAGTAAGTTATTTCACTGTATAATTCTGGCTTTCGTTATGTGAAATTACATGGATTTTTTTAAACTTAAAAATGCACTTCTCTCTCACATTTGAATTTGTTGTTAACCTTTTTTTCCCCCTACATGTGGTAGATTAGCTTATTAATTGAAAAAGCTTACATGGGGCGCCTGGGTGGCTCAGTCGGTTAAGCGTCTGCCTTTGGCTCAGGTCATGATACCAGGGCCCAGGGATGAGCAGCCCCACATGGGGCTCCCTGCTCAGTGAGGAACCTGCTTCTCCCTCTCCCTCTGCTGCTCCCCCTGCCTGTGCTCCCTCTCACTCTCTCTCGAATAAACAAAATCTTAAAAAAAAAAAAAGAAAAAGCTTACATGTAACTCTAGTAAATTATTTGAAAAAAGCATACTTTAAGCCTGTGGAAGTGCTGTTCAGTGTGTTTCCTGTGCCAGCAGAATAGGCATCGTGTAGAATCTCTTGGTTCTACCTTACCCTAGAAGAACTAAATCAGAATCTGCATCCTAACAAGATCCCAGGTAATTAATATATTAACTAAAGCTTTAGAATTAGGGCTCCAGGCCAAATTGCATGGAAGAAATAAATACATCCCAGAATCCTTTATATCATTACTCAATTATCCAACTTTTGGTGCTAAGAAATTCACTATGAACTAGACTATTCTCTTGTTAGCTACAAATCATTTTTAAAAATTTATTTTTCTGTTTGAGCTTAAGTGCCTTTGAATCTTATTTCTTATTTGGTTAGAACAACAGAAAACAAAACTGCTTGGTAGAAACACTTAGATATTTGAAGATAATTTTTCTTTATCTCTTCCTTCAGGCTAAATATCTATGGTTTTATCAAGTGTGTAATTTTTCAGACTTTTTAGTATTTTGGTTGTCCTCCTTAGGTAACTGCCAGTTTATCCACAGTCTTCTTAAAATATGGATCTTTAAAATTCTAGGATTGTTACTTGAGTTTTATAGATTACAGGGCCAATGTTAGTTTCTTGACCTGTATGTGTGCTTATATAAACATAGTTCAAGATTGGAGTAATATTCGCATTTCCTACATGGTATGGCTTATATTGGCTATATTGTCAGCTAAACTTCATATAAACATTCTTGGGCCATACTTTTGTTATATGTTAACCTAAATGAAGATACAGTTGTTACATTTCACTTGATTTCTGCTTATTATTTTCTGTCAAATTATGATTTTAACATTTTTCTCAAATGCATATATATTTTAATTTATAAAGGTATAGCTTACAAATAGATGGTGTAATACTTTTCTGAATTAAAACATCAGTGAAGATTGAATAACCTGTTTTTAAGTTGATTTGTAATTTCCAAAGTCTTGAAAATAGTATCTATGGCAATATTTTTGGATAAGTTGATAGGATATTCTAAACTGAGTCACATAAATAAATGTGACTTTAATAAGTGTACTTTAATAAATGTACTTTAAGTGCTTATTTTAGTAAGATTTTTTAAGACTCTAAAATATTTGACCTCTTCAGTGAAGTTGTTAACATAATCAACAGCACTTGGAATTTAAAAGAAATTAAGTTATTACTGGTAATACAGATGAAAAATATCCAGCCAACTGAGAAATGCCAGTAACTTTTTTTTATGGCGAATCAGGGAACCATTTTTAAATGGTATATATTCTGTTTTCTGCATTAAATGCTAAATATTCCCCTGAATCTGGTAAAAAGAAGCAGTCTTAACAGAAATATTAACATTGCAATGTAAGTTCAGTATTAATGTATTTCGTCAGTATTTTAATGACATGGTGACCTAGTATGTTAAAATCAAACATAGGCAGAGGAGTTTTTGTAACAGGAAAATATGTTTTTCTTTCCTTGAAAAAAAAAAACTACATGGCATTGGGTAAGATAAAAGACAATATATGATCTTTGCATCCCATTTTAAATATAAATGATAAGAGGTGAAATTTTATGATTTACATAGCATTGTATTTCTTTTTCTTATTAGAGATATTTTATAGTACTTAAGTATGCCTTCTAGATTCACATTATTCATTAATGTATACATAATAGCCTCATTCTGAGCTGTTAATTCCTTAAGCAAATCCTGTTTGTGGGAAATTCACTGTTAAAATTGTATATATACAGTTTTTAAATTGTATTTGGTATATATTTTACTGTTTGCTGAATGCCATGATAAATTGTTCATAATCTGAAAAGTTACGTAAATCATCGTCTGTATGTTGAGTTAAGGAAAAGGCTAGTGGGAAGGATTTAAAAAACCAAAAACAATTGTACACTAAAATGAGATCCTACAAGGGTGTCATACTTCGTTCTGGGCTTTAGCATGGTAAACTCAGCAACTTTATTTGGCAGTATCTTAAAGGTAGATTTATGAAGAACAAAGCTGAACCAGCTTCGGAAAAACTGATTTATAAAACCAGAATGCCATCAGTAATTCATAATGAAGAGTGTAAGTGGTAGTAGTGAGTTTCTGATCCAGATTACAGGGGCAGTGTTAGCTTCTTGAGGAGGTGTGGTCTGTAAGTCTCACACATGGGAAGCCATATAATAAAGAGAAGGTTGCTTTAAGAGTACTTGGAATCAGAATGGAAAGTTAATTTGTGACTGGACTGTTAATGGCACCATCAGGTTAAGCTGGCCTAACATCTCTCTCTTCACAGTAGGACTGTTCTTGCACTAGGACCAGAAAATGAACATTTTTTTGTCACCCTAAACATATGGATGGGCATTTCTGAGATTTGCTTTTTTATTTCTCTTTTCATAATTCCATTTCAGATCAGTACTTCTCACTGTGTTCCTACTCCCATTCCCCATTCTGGTTTAAATATGTTAATGTATTTTATCAAGTTCTCAAGTCTTCCTGATCTGGTAGCTTTCTCTGATCAGAGAGTAAATTGATTAATCTCTTTCTGCTGTGGTACACTTTTTATTTAATCTTCTCAGGGCAGTGATTCTTGAGAGGTACCCTTTTGAGAAGTACTTTTATGCAACCATTACATTTTAGAAGAGGCTTTTTTATTTGTGATACTGACAATTACAATCTCATGCAATATAGTTGAGACACATCAATATTGGATGAATCTGGAGTATCCAGGAAAATGACTAATAAATCACTGTGAGAAATTTGGGAATCTTGGTTAGTAAAATAGCTACATACCTGTCTTTTATGTTAAACTATCTGTGCCTCTTACAGAAAAGGTGTTTTCTGAGAATTTTAAAAAAGAACTAAGGATATATTTCTCAGTATTTATGGACATAAACCAAACATTCATTCAAATGAAAAGAGATTAAAAATAACACGTTAGTATTTTGTCTGTGTCCTGATTAATAAATTCTGTAAGATTTCTTAAGAGTTGATTAATAGCCCCAAAATCAGATGTGGGAGGAAGAGCCTATTCTGAATGTGCAGATTGGACCCAGGCATTGGCCTGTAACACCCGGTTGTAATCCTGACACTTAGGGGATGGGTTAAGGGTAAGGACAGCTCTTCCTGAAGTAAGCCATAGAAACCATTAGGAATTGGCTTTCCATGGTACTACTTACTAGTAGGCCCACTCTTCTGTGTTTTTTGCAGTTAAATATGTATTTAGAAAGGAATATTAAATTTAACAGGCTCTTTGAATATTTTCAAGTAATGAAAAGAAGCATGCAAACAAGAAAAATAAAAGTATTCAAACCCACTGTGAAAATTCTGTTAATACAATACAAGAGGGGAACAAGATGGATCAATTCCTGACAGCTTTATGGCTTATATGAAATTTTAAAGGCATATAGAATATGTTTATTAATTAGTAGAACCATTTGTTATGGATACTAGAAATACAAAGGTAGTTCTATTGAGATTGCAGAAAGTGTTAAGATAAAAATCAAACTGGGGCGCCTGGGTGGCTCAGTGGGTTAAGCGTCTGCCTTTGGCTCAGGTCAGGATCCCAGGGCCCTGCTCGGCAGGAGTCTGCTTCTCCCTCTCCCTTTGCCCCTTCCCCCACTCACGCTCTCGCTCGTGCTCTCTCTCTCTCAAATAAATAAAATCTTTAAAAAAAGATAAACTTTGCAAAAGGTAAATAATGCAAAAAAAGTAGGTTGTTTTAAAAAATTTAATTCCAGTATAGTTAACATACAGGGTTATATTAGTTTCAGGTGTACAATATATTGATTCATCAATTCTGTACATTTCTCAGTGCCCATCACAGTAAGTGTACTCTTAATCCCCTTCACCTGTTTCACGCATGCCCCCACCCACCTCTCCTCTGGTGATCATCAGTTTGTTCTCTATAGTTAAGAGTGTTTTTTGGTTTATCTCTTTTTTTCCTTTGTTTTGTTTCTTAAATTCCACATATGAGTGAAATCATGGTATTTTCTTTCTCTGAATGACTTCACTTAGTGTTATATTCTCTAGATCCATCTATGTTGTTGCAAATGGCAAGATGTCATTCGTCATTCTTTTTTATGGCTGAGCAATATTCCATTATATATATATATCTTCTTTATCCATTCATCTATCAGTGGACAACTTGGGCTGCTTCCATAATTTGGGTATTGTTAATAATGCTACAATAAACAAGGAGCGTGTGTATCTTTTCAAATTAGTTTTTTCGTATTCTTTGGGTAAATACCCAGTAGTGGAATTACTGGATCATATGGTAATTCTATTTTTAATTTTTTGAGGAATCATTATACTGTTTTCCAGAGTGGCTACACCAGTTTGCATTCCCACCAACAGTGCATGAGGGCTCTTTTTTCTCCATATCTTTGCCAACAATTGTTGTTTCCTGTGTTTTTGATTTTTGCCATTCTGACAGGTGAGAGGTGATAACCGCATATTGATTTTGATTTGCATTTCTCTGATGAATGATGTTGAACATTTTATGTTCTGTTGGTCATTTATATGTCTTTGGAGAAATGTCTCTTCATGTCTCTGCCCAGTGTTGTTGGGTTTTTTTGGTGTTGAGTTGTATAAATTCCTTGTATATTTTGGATACCAACCTTTTATCAGATACGTCCTTTGCAGATGTTTTCTCCCATTCACTAGGTTGTCTTTTAGTTTTGCTGATTGCTTTCTTTGCTGTGCAGAAGCTTTTTATTTTGATGTAGTACTGGTGGCTTGCTTTTGTTTTTTTTTCCTTGCCTCAGGAGACATATCTAGAAAAATTTTGCTATGGACGATGTCAGAGAAATTACTATCTATGCTCTCTTCTAGGATTTTTATGGTTTCAAGTCTCTCATTTAGGTCTTTAATGCACTTTGAGTTTATTTTGTATATGGTATAAGAAAGTGGTTCAGTTTTTATTTTACATGTGGCTCTCCAGTTTTCCCAATACCATTTATTGAAGAGACCATCTTTTTCCCATTGCATATCCTTGCCTGCTTAGTCAAAGATTAATTAACCTTATAAATGTGTGTTTATTTCTGGGCTCTCTGTTCTGTTCCATTGATCTCTGTGTCTGTTTTTGTGCCAGTACCACACTGTTTTGATTACTACAGCTTTGTAGCATATCTTGATATCTGGGATTCTGATGCCTCCAGTTATGCCTTCTTTTTCAAAAATGCCTTGGCTGTTTGGGGTCTTTTGTGGTTTCATACAAATTTTAGGATTATTTGTTCTAATTCTGTGAAAAAGGCTATTGGTATTTTGATAGGGATTGTGTTAAATCTGCAGATTGCTTTGGGTAGTAAGCACATTTTAACAGTATTTGTTCTCCCAGTCCGTGAGCATAGAATATCTTTCATTTGTGTTGTCTTCAGTTTCTTTCATCGGTGTTTTATAGTATGCAGAGTACAGATCTTTTGCCTCTTTGGTTAAGTTTATTCCTAGGTATTTTACTATTTTTGGTGCAATCTACTAGTTTATTAATAGTGTACAGAAATGCAGTGGATTTCTGTAAATTGCTTTTTTATCCTGCGACCTTACTGAATTCATTTGTCAGTTCTAGTAGTTTTGGAGTGGAATCTTTTGGACTTTCTATATTTAATGTCTTGTCATCTGCAAATAGTGAAAGTTTTACTTCTTCCTTACGAATTTAGATGCTTTTTATTTCTCTGTCTTGTCTGATTGCTGTAACTAGGACTTCCAGGACAATGTTGAATAAAAGTGTTGAAAGTCCACATCCTTATCTTGTTCCTTAGGGGGAAAGCTCTAGGTTTTTCACCATTGAGTGGGATGTTACCTGTGAGTTTTTCATATATTGTCTTTATTAGAGGTGTGTTTCCTCTAGACCTATTTTTTTGAATGCTTTTAACATCAAATGCTTTTCTGGCATCTATTTAAGTGGATCATATGGTTTTTAGCCTTTCTCATATTGATGTGGTGTATCATGTTGATTGATTTGTAAATATTGAACCATCCTTGCATCCTAGGAATCAATCCCACTTGATTGTGCTGAATGATTTTTTTGTATTGTTGGATTTGGTTTGCTAATATTTTGTTGAGGATTTTTGCATCTATTTTCATCAGAGAGGTTGACTTGTAGTTCTCTTTGTTAGTAGTGCCTTTATCTGATGTTGGTATCAGGGTAATGCTGGCCACATAGGACATATTTGGACACTTCCGTTCCTCTTGTATTTTTTATGAATAATTTGAGAAAAATAGATTTAAATTTTGGTTGAATTCACCTCTGCAGTTTTCTAGTGCTGGACTTTTGTTTGCTGGGAGTCTTTTGATTACTGATTGAATTTCAGCATTGGTAGTTGGTAAGATTTGCATGGGTCTCTTGTGATGGGAGCCTGGAGCCACTTGAGAAAACTCAACTTATTCCTTAAGATAAAGTATCAGGTGTAAGAGAAGTGTTCATAGACTAATAAGAGATGAGGCTTTGTCACCCAATGTAGATGGTATTAGAGAAAAGAATGCATTTGTAAGACAATGCCCTAGTTATTACTCTCCATTGTAAAAAGATTGAAAGTTCAGTTTGAATTAAACACTCCTTTGAGTGTTTTCTACATAAAAATAACATAAACACCCTAAGAAATTTCATGTTTTACCATTAATAGTCAGCTGGGTGTGGTATTCAGAAGTTGTCCTGACTGACCTTTCCATCTTTATTTTTCCTATTTTCTAATTGTTCCTGGTAAGGAAACTCTTCTTCATGTAGGTATCTTACCTATTCTAGCTCAGGACGATGACCTTTAAGGTTTCCATCTAAAATAAAAATAAAAATTTGTCCTCTGATGTTCTACTAAGTGTCCTGCATTGTTTTTTGTTTTTTAGCCTGTCTTTCCAGAAATGCCCTTCTCTTTTTTTGAACCTCTATCTAAGCCTGCCTGTTTTTGAAGATCCAGTTCAGGTTTACTTTACCGTTCATGAAGTCCTGTATATTGTGCCTACTTTATATTTGATATTTAATTATTTAATGTCTTTAAAATAATTTGTAATTGCTTTATTGTTCCTACTAGAGTATAAGCATATTTGAAGGCAGAATTTTTATTCTCTCTCTTCTTGTAGTATCTGGCACATGATAGATACTTAAATATTTTTTTACTTTGGGATATTTTGTGTTATCTTTTGATTACTGTATGATCTGACTTGCAATTAGAAAACACTAAAAAAGTTCCATAAAACTGTACAATTGGAGTGGGATTGTACTAGAGAAAAAATATACTAAAACATTTTTAATTACCTATCATGAAATTATACCTCAGAACACAGTAAATATCAGTGCTCTTATTTAAAAGAAAAAATAATAGGGATGCCTGGGTGGCTCAGTTGGTTAAGCGTCTAACTGTTGATCTGAGCTTAGGTCTTGATCTCAGGGTTGTGAGTTCAAGCCCCCTGTTGGGCTCCACACCGGGTGTGGAGCCTACTTTAAAAAAAAAAAGAAAAATAATAAAGTTAGATTCCAAAATAGGGGAGTTACAGCCTCTGTTCTTAAATAGTTTATAATCCAAACAAGTAATACAAGAAGTAGCCTAAGAACATACTTAACTAAGGACTGATGGATTGTGCATTATAAATACACAGTAGGTATAACAGCAACCAGTAAGATCTGGAAAAGTTAGAAGAGTCCAGTAAAGATGAAAATTGACCCTTAAATTTCAGTTGACAGGAAAGGTGATGGTAAGAAAGAAATAGAACAAAAAAGCACAACAGACATGTGTAGACTGTTAAACTACATGTGTGGTTTTGCTTGTATTTGAACTAAGATAAAATATATCATCACTGATCCTACAAGATTGTGAACTAAAATAACTTCAAGTCACTTTTAATCCCCACTCCCCTTCCTTATGTATTGATCTATGTAGATACACATACATAGGAAGGATCACTTCTGTTCTAGAAGGTAGGGAAGTCAGGAGCCATGGTAATATATATATTAGGAATCTGGACCGTGGGCTGAATCTGGCTCACTGCCTTTTTTCTTAAGGCCTGTGATCTAAGAATGACTTTTACATTTTTAAATGGTTGAAAAAGGGGTGCCTGGGTGGCTCAGTTGGTTGAGTGTCTGCCCTGGGCTCAGGCCCTGCTCAGTGGGGAGAGCCTGCTTCTCCTCCCTCTCCCCCCGACCTACTTGTGCGCTTTCACTCGCTCTCGCTTTCTCAAATAAGTAAATCTTTAAAAAAATGGTTGAAGAAATTAAAAGAAAAATATTTTGTGACATGTGAAATATGAGACTATAGTTTTAGTGTCCATAAATTTTTATTGGAACACAGCCAGCTTCATTGATCTATATAGTGTCTTTGGCTACTTTTAAGCTGTAAGGCAGAGTTGAGTTGTGACAGAGATCATACAATGTTGCACTCTCGTTGACTCAACGCTGCTACTCAGTGCGCTATGAATCCCAGTGATGCCATGCTGCAGTTACACCTGGCCAATGTTTCAAGGGCCCTGTGTATTGCCATACTGCAACACTTTCTGACCAGTATGTACTCATCATGTCAAAACAAGACAAGTGGACTTCAAATGTGCTTTTAAGGCACAGTGGAGTGGGGATTATTTTGTTTGAATTAGATACTATAGGTATGCTAAAAGAATGCAGTTTAATTCACATTGCAAGATTGTAATCACTCATTATAATATTCCAACTGACAGCAAAGCAACAATCAGAAAAATTAGAAATTTAAAACAGAATATCTCATAATAGCAGAATTTCCTCACAAAAATTAATGAAAATGAGGCTCTAGCAGGTAAGTTTGAGTGGCTCTTGTTTGTTTATTTATTTATTTATTATTTTTTTAAAGAGTTTATTTATTTGAGAGAGAGAGAATGAGAGATAGCACGAGAGGGAAGAGGGTCAGAGGGAGAAGCAGACTCCCTGCTGAGCAGGGAGCCCAATGTGGGACTCGATCTCAGGACTCCAGGATCATGACCTGAGCCGAAGGCAGTCGCTTAACCAACTGAGCCACCCAGGTGCCCTGAGTGGCTCTTGTTTAAAGCGAGGTAGGGAAAGCCATTTACCAATTTTGATTCTAAATCATGTTCAGTTGCAGCAGCTAAAGAAATAATGTCCAGAAAAAGATAAACTTGTTTAAAAATATTAGCTTTTAGGTGAGAACAGTTAGAGTTGAAGTTATCTGTAACAACATCAATCAGTTAAAAAACAAGGCACATGATTTTTAGCGATTTTCCTTGGCTCTTGAGGAGTCAACAGATGTTACCAATGTGGCTTAGTTGTTGACTTGAGGAATCAGTGTTGGATTTGAAGTGACTAAAGAATATGCCTTTATGAATAAGTAGTCTCTGTGGAACAGCTACAGGTGAAAATATTTTCAGAGTTGATAAAACACTAATTTAATACAACCTGAAGTGGAATCTGCTAAGATGTGTTAAAACTTGGTGGCAAATATGTATGGAGGAAAAAGAGGTTTTTCAAAGCCTGTGGTTATTTGTTACATTATTCATCACCAGATACTTGGCGGAAAACACTTGAATCTGTGGTGTATACTCTCTTCTCTTTTCTTTTCTTTTCTTTCTTTCTTTCTTTCTTTCTTTCGAGAGAGTGAGTGAGCAGTGGGGAGGGGCAGAGGGAGAGGAAGAAAGAGAATCTTAAGCAGGCCGCACACCCAGCATAGAGCCCAACGCGTGTCTTGATCTCACCACCCTGAGATCGTGCCCTGAGCCAAAATCAAGTGTTGGATGCTTAACTGCCTGAGCCACCCAGGTACCCCATGTGGTATATTTTTGAACCATTTTTGTCAGCAGTGAACTTCTTTTGCTCCTGTGGACTTAACTGTTATCAGTCCATAAATTTTTGTCAGAAATAGAATGTCTTGGCTTTCTCTACTTAACAACAGTTGGGTGGCTTAGCAATGGCAGTTTTAGTGTGACTTTTTTTGAGCCCGGGGCAAGATTGAATTTTTTCTGAATGAGAAAAATTGCCCTCAAACATTATTATCAAGCCTTGGGTGGCTCTGGAAATTAACTTTTGCTGTACCTTGTTAATGTTTCTTAATTCACCCTAAAATTAACAAAACAAAATAGTGTTCATATGGAAAAACTGTATTGCATTAGTCACTTTGATGACAACTAACATAGCATGAATAACAAATAATGTCCAGCTGCTTTATATGTTTTCTGTTCTTTCACATGGTAAAACAAGAAAGGAGACCTTCATTCCCACACAGATTTGTAGCAGATATATTTTTTCAAGCTCAAATTATAATTCCAGAAAGTTTTAGACCTCATTGTAAATACAAAGGAAATTTCCATATTTCTTTTTTTTTTTTAAGATTTTATTTATTTATTTGACAGAGAGACAGGGAAAGAGGGAACACACGCAGGGGGAGTGGGAGAGGGAGAAGCAGCCTTCCCACTGAGCAGAGAGCCCGATGTGGGACTCGATCCCAGGACCCTGGGATCATGACCTGAGCCGAAGACAGACGCTTAACGACTGAGCAACCCAGGCGCCCGGAAATTTCCATATTTCTAAATTCACTTAACTGTGCTATTGAATTGGAAGTGATTTATATGCAGTGTAATGATACCCTAAAGGACAGTATCAAAAGAAGAATTTAACAGAGTTCTGTAATGCCTTCCAGGTGATAAATATGATAAATTAAAATCACATTTCTATCAGTTGATATCAGGTTTTGGTAATACTAGGTTCATGAAAAACATTTACAAAGACAGTATGTAAATTTTCATTACAGAACAGCATTAACAGATAAACATTTGGAATAAATTTTAATGTTAGGATCCCTTAGAATGCAATTAAGCAAAATTATCCCCAATAGATAAATGCTGTTCTTCTCATTAAGTAGATAAGTTATAAAAAAAATCATACTTCACTATTAATATTTTGAGTTTTATCAATAAAATATTTTGGAAATTTGTTTTCTTTTCATACAAGTACCTGTACAATATTCTCAATTGTACCTCCTGGCCTGCAAAACCTAAAATATTTATTATCTGGCCTTTTACAAAAGTTTTGCTAACCCCTATCATACATTCTCAAAAAGAGTGGGATGTGATTTCCCAGGAAGGTATCCTCCATTAAAAACAATGAAGATACATGTGATGCAGTGATATAAAGCTAGGGTAAGTAAAATATGTTTAACATCTTATACAATAAACTTAGTTTTTTAAACCATATGGATAAGTTTATGAGTTCTAGAAATGCTTACTAAAATTACTTACTTCAAAATCGGTATTGAAAAACAGTCATCCTTTCTTGTGCTTGTACATGAGATCTCTGGCAAGAGAGAGTATTGAGAAAAAGAATTATCCTGAATGAAAATTGCAGTTTAAAAATTTCTGCCTGAAAATCAGGTTTAATATTTCAAATAATGAAACTTTTAGCTGATTTATTTAGTTATTTTTTTCCTAGAAATTGGTTTATTCTTGAGTGTTGATTCTTTTTATTCCCTGCCCTGTTTAGAGGGAATTTAAGGAGGGACTAAATATTATTAATTGTTAGATTACTATCAGATTCTAGTGTCCTCTGAGGAGTTCAAACAACATTTTATGGGGAATCTACAATGTGATGAACTATAAAGATTTATTAATATCATAGTTTAGAAGAATTTGGAAGATAAGGTATGGATCTTGAAGGATGGCTAGAGTTTAGGCTTTCAGAAGGATGTGTTTGGGAGAGCAGTCCATGTGGAGTGAGCTTTAAGTGAGAAAAACAGGAAGCAGTCAATGATGGTCTGGTGGGAGATGAAGCTGGATGGTACTCTGGGGTTTATATATTCAGCCAAGAGGAATGGACTTTATTGACATATATTTCCAAGATTGTCATAGTGCCTGACACTCAGAGGTACTTCTTGGATAAAAATTAGGGAGCTATTTAAGGAGTTGAGCAGGAGGAATACAGGATAAACATGAAACGACAGGGTGGCCAGCTGCTGATCATCAGAATAGCAGGATTTGTTAAATATTAGCAATGGCCCTGTTGACATTTGTCTGACATATAACCCTTCCTTTCTAATTCCCAGTGCTACCAATTTAACCAAAGCCTTATAATACTGTAACAGTTTCCTTCTCCCTGTAGTTTTAAGTCTTTCATCCTCTGAATCATTTAAGTGCCTCATTTTCTGATTATGATGACTAATTTGCCCATAGAAGGTTTTCACACACTTTTTCCAAAAAGTGAATGACTGAACGCCATAGCTTAGCAGTCTTTTGGAACAGACTGACAGCATGTATAGGGGCCTTCCAAAATCCTTTTACTCAACAATAGTAATAGGATTATTTACCGCTGAAGTGAGTCTTCCAGTTTACTTCAAACTGGGCGATATAAGCTGGAATTCTCTGCAGATTTCTGTTTTTTCATTTCTTTGGAGGAGATGATCCTTATAATAATCATTCTTCAGTGTTTGCAGTCTTACGTTACTGAAGCAGCACAGTGTAATGGGCTGTTCAAGTGTTTCTTTAAATCACTTGTGGTTAATCACAGATTTATAGAAACTGGGTAAGTTATTAACATTAAATTTAAAAAATATTAAAGTTATTTATATTTTTACCTCAGGTATCTTAATGCAATTCAGACTATGTGTCCACATATTCTGCGCTATTTGACTACAGCCGTCATAACAAACAAAGATGTTCGTAAACGCCGACAGGTGCTAAAAGATCTTGTTAAAGTTATTCAACAGGTAAAAACTAAAATCTTTATTGTGTTTTAAAATATGTCTAAACTAGATCTAACATCTGTTTCTAGAGTAGGACTCTTAATTCTTAAGGTAAAAATGCTTTAAAAATAGGAGAAAGGATACATGCGCTATACATAGAGAAAGAGGATCCCAGGATACTCAGATGGGCATTTACTCTAATTCCAAGATGTACTTATGTTAGATGTGGTATGAATGAATACTGCTCTCTGCTGGGTGGATACTTAATATACATTGTGTATTAGTGTTGCCTTTATTGCAAAGAGTGAAGGAGATTTGGAGCCTGACACTGTTTGTTGGGAGATGGCTTACCTATATAATTCCAGAGAAGTGATCTTTACGTAGGATACAATATTAATAGTCCCCAAGTTGTACAAAAGCTGCAGCCCTACTGATGGATTTTTTTTTTTTTTAGTGAGCTTCTCAGCAATAACTATGGGTTAGAAAAATAACTTACTTATTTGACCTAAGGATAAATTAAATATAAAAAGACAAATTCAGCAGTGTGTGAATACCCTTATACTTGGGGATGTTCATCACTGTTTATTAACTAAGGGAGACTTTTGTCAATAGAGCAACTTGAAAGCCTTTGGAATAATTCTAGGATGAGAATTTATTTTTTTATTTTTTTATTTTTTAAAGATTTTATTTATTTATTCATGAGAGAGAGAGAGAGGCAGAGGCAGAGGGAGAAGAAGGCTCCCCGCCGAGCAGGGAGCCCGATGTGGGACTCGATCCCAGGACCCTGGGATCATGACCTGAGCCGAAGGCAGACGCTTAACCGACTGAGCCACCCAGGCGTCCTAGGATGAGAATTTAGAGAACTCAGTCTGGAAGACATTATAAGCTTAAGGTGTGGCCTGGAATCAGGATATGAGCAGTTGCTTTGAGAAAATGACACTAGGTAATTTGCTAGAAATTAATGGTAAGGGACGAGAAAACAGGAAGATTGGGATATTCTAGGGGTAGTCTACCAAACAGTGTTAATCTGATCCAACTTGACCTTTGACTTAATTCTACAGGAGTCTTACACATATAAAGACCCAATTACAGAATTTGTTGAATGCTTATATGTTAACTTTGACTTTGATGGGGCTCAGAAAAAGCTGAGGGAATGTGAATCAGTAAGTATGAATTTTTACTTATAAATTAATAACATTCTTTAATGTTTGGATATTGTGAGAGTTAACTTGTAGTGTTTTATTAAAGGAATTATATCAGAAACAATCATTTTAAGATGTGCTAGGGTAAAGACATTTTTAATGTTATTACCATATGTGTATCCCTTTTGTTAGTAGTTTGTTAAAACATTGGCGACATTATAAATACACACATATGCCCATAATTCCATGTCTTATCCTATATGAGTAAATATGTGAAGTACTTTATATGTATGTATGAGATTGTATAGAATTGCACATACTGATTCTCAATTTGTTTCATAAATCGGCCTATCTTCAGAATTTTTCACACGTTGTACTTCACATTTGCTATAAACCAGTAAAGCTATAAGGGCATGAATTTTTTAACAGTAATGTCTTTTGGTAGAAACTAAAGTACCTTGGAGCAACTGAAAGAGTTAGATATCTGGGTTTTTTTTATGTTAGTTTGCAGAGTTCTAAGAAATTAAACTAAAAACTTACCTTTTGAATACATTTACCATATCCGTGTTACTAGTTGTCAGGTTCATTTTTGAATCCAAATGTTAACACAAAATATAAAGAGTTTGTTGAAGGACTAAGATTTTATTTCTCTAAGGAGAAAATTATCATGTAAGTATATTATCATGTAAGTATAACTTCAGAGGTGATTTTCACACATTGGACAAAATATAAAATAGATTCCAATGTGATAATTTGTGTTCGTGTAGTTATATGCAGTGTTATTATGTTTTGGTGTATATTTGTTAAATATACACTAATGAAGTTAAAATAATTCTCTTTTAATTATGATACCAAATGTGGAGTAGGAGCCACCCCTTGAATTTTTTTTTCCCTTGCTTATTTCCAAGTCTACTCACTTCACAGAAATACGCGTATTTTTAGTCTGTTATAACTATTTTAAGAAGCTAGAAAAGTCACGTTATCTACAAAGCATTTATGTAGCGTAATGGATAGGACAAAGCTACTTTGTCACAGGGTTGCTTAAGTCCTCAATAGAACAAGAAAACATGGCAGTACTTAAGGTTTTTTCTCGTAGCATTCATTTACTTCTTTAAATTGTTAGAGGCTTGAACATAGTGTTCTAGAAAGTGCTGTGTGTAGAACTTGTGTGATATTAGGTAAGAGAATTGTAGTAACTGGAACAATGAGTAAAGCACACAGGAAGTATTTTGGGTCACATTTTTGAAAATTGCTTGTCAGTGCTATTAATTTTTTTGTTATATTTTACATAGGTACTTGTGAATGACTTCTTCTTGGTGGCTTGTCTTGAGGATTTCATTGAAAATGCTCGTCTCTTCATATTTGAGACTTTTTGTCGCATCCACCAGTGTATCAGCATTAAGTAAGAACACTCTGATTTGATTTGTATTTTTCTACTTTTAAATTCCTGGAAATTTCCATTGAGTGTAAAATTATACTTAATAGGATTCCAGTTAATTGGATTTTTATTTTATTTCCCTTTGCTTTAGAAGAAAAAAAACAATCTGATAGTGATTTATTAAAATCCTAACTTTTTTTGTTTGGGGATGCTACAGACTCAGAAATACCTTCTTTAGTTCTATGTGTGTGGCATAGCATGATTTTTGAAAATGGTAACTTCAAGGCAGTATTATGATTGTCAGTTAACCTTTTAAAGAGTACTGTTATGCCCTATGTAGGGAGAAAAGAGAAATAGCCAGTTTTAGAATGGTTTCAACAGGAGTTCAAATAAGGAAGAAGTTAGCCCTTAGTGAATCGGAAATACTGTTGAAAGACCACATTTGGTAATCATTTCAGTTAATTGAGTTTGTTTTATTTAATTATATATTTGAATTCTCATATAGTAAACTGTGACATCCTAAAATGTTGAAACATGGAAAGTATGGGGAATTTCAATTGAAATTCTCTTTGTTGTGTGAGAAAATTATTGGCGGAAAAATTGTGAAACTTACATAACTTATTAGAAACTAATTTTCATATTAGAATTTGAAAAATAACTAGCGCCCTTTTGGCCACAGATGAGGTCAAACAGTAAATATGCTCCATAAATGTTTAAAAAATTACTTTAATGTTTGCCTCTTTGGAATTGTGTGTAGACCAGAGTTTTTCTTTAGTGCCATTTGTTTTTTCTGAGGCATCCGTACTTGTTTGCCTAATTTTACTGGGTTGTTATTGAAGTGGTTTTTCAGAGTTAGAAGTATAGTGTAATCATGGGGCTTTTGCTATGGGAATTTAAAGCCTTGACCAGTTTTATTAGTACTTTATTACAGCCTAGCAAACACATAATTTAAAAAATCTGATTCTCTTAAGGAATACATGCAGATTCCTAATATGTCATTGGTTGTGAAATGAATTATATGTGGGATGCTAGTGGACAATAGATAACTGAATTCTTGCACTGCCTTTTTTTTTTTTTTAAGATTTATAATTCAGCCTTGTGAAAGACGGATGCTAATATTTTGGTTTTTCCTTGTGGACTTTTCCCCATTTCTCATTATAGTATGGTCACTTGGGTGTTTTGTCTAGACCTTAATTATCCCTGTTATGACCCTTTTGAAAGCAAATTCTCCTTTTTATATCTTTAGTACCTAGTATACTGACTCTGTACAGTATAGGTGTTCAATAAATATTTGCTAAATGAATAAATTTCTTTTCTTTCTATTAGTGAATTTGTATTTTCATCCGTGATAATGCTTTTTCACTTTGGTGTTTGCTTCAGAGGTAGCATGAGTAAGAAAGTTTGTTCCACTTCTGACTTGTTCCCTTTATTAACTCTGGGACCTTGTATTCATTGTTTTATGTTTATGAGATTCAGTTTACCATGTTTAACAGTAAAATAAACTATTTGTCCTGTGTACTCAAGAAAGAAGTATAGTTCAAAGGAGGTAATAGAGTGGATAATGCTTCCAGAAGCTTTTATGTGACTATCATTATCTAAGAATTTTTTAAAGCTGATATCAGTGTAGTTTTTATGCTTTTCTTTGATTGCTGTAGTTCTTTGCTACCTGTAGCTTTTTGAAAGTTTTGGACAAAGTCTAAAGCATTTTCAGACTAACTAAAGTCCAGAAATCTTTTCTCTTTTCCAGTGATAGTGTTTCCCTTTTGTTTTAATTGTTTAAATGTTTTTGGCTACCTGTGGAATGTGTTCTAACTAAGGAGATTTTGAATACATATATTAATGCATTTTCTTCAAATATTAAGAAAGATTTTTAGAGTTGGAAGAAATCTTCAAGAGTTTCTAATCCAACAGTGCACAGTTACTGAATCAGCAACAATAGGACTTTTTTCTGCAGTGGTGGAGATGTTTTTATATCTACATCGTTTAGTGTAGTGGCCAGTAGTCATTTGTGGCTTTTGAGCACTTTAAATGTGGCTCAGGTTTCAAATTCTAGAACCATGGTTTTTAAATCATGTGTGTATGTTACAGCTTATTTTCAGATGTAGCATTATATATATATATGTTTGTGTTTCTGTGTAAGTCAAATCAGAGCCCCTTCATGCTGTTTAGCCTATCTCTATTCGGCTTTCCTCCTGACAGCTAAAACACTTCTGTGGAACCCTAAAACTTCTGGAAACACCGTTTTCAAAAAAAAAAAAAAAGATCCAGTACAACTCCTTTGTTTTCTACTGGTTTTGTAGCTCCTTATTTATAGCTGGGAAACTTTAGGCTCAGAGACGTTAAGCTGCTTAGGTCCTATTTAATGACAGAGCCTGGACTAATAGGTTTTGGACATTCATTGTATTGTACCTCACTATGAATTCTCTCATTTTCATTGTGCACAATTGATATTTTTAGAAATATCAGATTTAGACTAACTTGTCATTAGTCCTTTCACTAAAAGCCAGAAGATAAAGATGGAAATCATAAGTCATTGTTTAACTTTGTGTCTCAGAATCATTGTAGAGTTTGTTTTGTTTTACAAATACAGATTCCCTGAAGCCACCTCAGAGTTTTTGGGTCAGATTTTCTGAGTCTGCTCTGCTATGATGTGTAACAGCTACTATACTATACCTTCAGAGTGGTTATTCCAAAGCACATCCAGGGTTAAGAACCTGCATCAGGTTGCCAATTTTTAGGCACACATTTACAGCCTGTTAAAGTAATGGAAAGAAAAATCAGTGATTTAGTAGTTTTAGTATATAAAGAATTAAGATAGGGGCAAAGCAGAATATATAGCTTCAGGTGAAAAAAGAAATACTCATCTTAGAGCAACGAGATCTCTGTAAGGTTCATTGGCAGGGGGGAGGTTGTATCCAGTAGGACTTAGTCCAGGGTTTAGGATTTTGTTTTTGTTGTTTTCTTTGTTTTGTTGTTGTTTTGTTTTGTTTTGTTTTTGAGAGAGAGAGAGCTTGCAAGTAGAGGGGGTGGGTGGGGAGAGAGAAACAATCTTAAGCAGACTCTGTGCTGAGCACGGAGTCCTCCAACACGGGACTCGATCTCATGACCCTGAGATCATGACCTGAGCTGAAACCAAGAGTTGGACGACCAAACTATGCCAATCAGGTGCCCCAGTTTTTCATTTTTTAAAGCTGTTTTAATGGGTTAGGAATATGGCTTAAAATAATGTTAGGTATTTAAGTTGGGCTTTTATAAATACAGAAAACATCTTCATTCAGACTCCAAGGATTTGAAATCTGTGATAATGACCAATCAAGTTTAATGTTTACCTTTAAACAATAATAGAAAAAAATCATTGTTCTATAAACCAGGTTTTTAAGCTAGCTGTACAGAACTTAAAACAACAGCAACTTAGGGCGCCTGGGTGGCTCAGTTGGTTAAGCGACTGCCTTCGGCTCAGGTCGTGATCCTGGAGTCCCGGGATCGAGTCCCACATCAGGCTCCCTGCTCAACAGGGAGTCTGCTTCTCCCTCTGACCCTCTTCCCTCTCGTGCTCTCTATCTCTCATTCTCTCTCTCTCAAATAAATAAATCTTTAAAAAAAAAAAACAGCAACTTAAAAACAATAGATTTTCTGGCCTCACTGCAGACCTTCTGAATCAGGTCATGATCTTGTGGTCGTGGGTTTTGAGCCCTGTGTCAGGCTCTGCGCTGAGTGCAGAGTCTGCTTCAGATTTTCTCTCCCTCCTGGAGTGCTGTGTGCCCTTCTCAAATAAATAAAATCTTAAAGATAAATACGTACATACATACATACATACATACATGATGACTGAGCCCAACCCCTAAAAATCTGAAACATTCCCTGGGAGGAGATCTTGGTATCTATATTTTTTTAGAGTTCCTCTAAATAATTCTGATATAGGGGCGCCTGAGTGGCTCAGTTGGTTAAGCGACTGCCTTCGGCTCAGGTCATGATCCTGGAGTCCCGGGATCGAGTCCCACATCAGGCTTCCTGCTCAGCAGGGAGTCTGCTTCTCCCTCTGACCCTCTTCCCTCTCGTGCTTTCTATCTCTCATTCTCTCTCTCAAATAAATAAATAAAATCTTTAAAAAATAAATAATTCTGATATAAAAACCTCTTCTTAATTACATCTTTTATTTTGAGGTGGTTGTAGATTGACATGGAGTTGTAAGAAATAATAGAGATCCCCTTTGTTCTTCACACAGTTTCGCATTTACACAGTTCACATTTCTAATATAACATCTTGGAATAACATCTTGTAAAGTGTAGTGAAATAGCACAACCAACATGTTGATATTGATACATTCTCATTTGTTAAGCATTTCTATAATTTTGTCATTTTAAGAAAATGCAGGGGTACCTGGGTGGCTCAGTCGTTTAGCGTCTGCCTTCAGCTCAGGTCATGATGCCAGGGTCCTGGGATCCAGCCCCACATTGGGCTCCCTGCTCAGCCAGGGAGGCTGCTTCTCCCTCTCCCTCTGCCTGCCACTCCTTCTGCTTGTGCTCTCTCTCTCTGTGTCAAACAAATGAATAAAATCTTTAAAAAAAAATATGCAGAGGGCACCTGGCGGCTCAGTCGTTAAGCGTCTGCCTTCAGCTCAGGTCATGATCCCAGGGTCCTGAGATCGAGTCCCACATCGGGCTCCCTGCTCAGCAGGAAGCCTGCTTCTCCCACTCCCCCTGCTTATGTTCCCTCTCTCACTGTCTCTCTCTCTGTTGAAAAATAAAGTCTTTAAAAAAAAAAAGAATATGCAGAAACTTTTTTAAAAGGTAATGTTCAACTTTCCAGAAAGGATAAATATACTATGTATCATGATTATGATGTAATTAGTAATAGCAGTGTAACTAGTACAGGTGTTCAGAGAAGGAAATACTACGAATGTGAATGAGTGGCTCTTCTGACCTAGCACTGGTTAGAAGGTAGGAAGCACACCCTCAGAGCTTTAAGTCCAGAGGAAGAAACATACTAAATAAAGATAAAATTACAAATTATGATAGGTATTTTGAAGAAAAATATAGAGTAATTAGAATGACAGGGACATAATTTGTGTGTTGGAAAATCAGAGAAGTACTTTAGATTGAAGCTTCAGTGAACCCTGATAACTCAGTAAATGGAATATTTTTAAGCTGCAAAGTAGACTCTTTTCCACGGTATACTAATTATGACAAATTATTCCGTTCACTAGTTTGCGCTGATCTATCTTTGCCTCTAATTTAAAATTATTTGATATTCTATCTTTTTGGGGGTAAAGGGAAAGATTTGTCTCTGTCCTTTCTGTCCAACAGTGGACACATTTTAAATGCTGAAGAGATTAGTACGTATTATAAAACCAATTGTTTATTAAACAACTCTTTCTGTTTGTGATTTGGAACATTCTCAGTTGATAGGTTTCTTGACTAATGGCTATAAGCACATATGATAGTCATATCTTTATAAAACTGCATATTAAGAATGTTTTTATCAGTTTATATACAATTTTATAGATTTGTAGGATAAGTTACCAATCTGTGTACCATAAAGTATGCAACATCTGTCAAAAAAGATTACTATGGTGGGATTTAATTTAGTATCGCTGAATAGTTAATCAGATATGGTGTGTGTCTGAAATTTAAAAGCTGTTCTAGAATAATTCTTGGACCAGTTTTCAGTTGTAGATAAAACAAAGTATGGAAGTAATATTTTGAATGTGTGTGATAAACATGTTGGAGCATACATTTATATAATTTTCCTTTAGTTTGGCTTTTCACAAAAGAAGGTATTTGCCAACTACTCTTGCATTTCTTTAAGTTATGAAGTCATTCTACTTTGCTTATTTTATTAAGTAACATTTTAGATCTTAATATTTTTCTTAAAGTTCTTATTACTACAAAGCAATTTATATTCATAATTATACTTCCTGATATTAAAGAGAAATATAGAAAGGTGCATTTCCAGATGGAGATAAGATAGTTTCAAAAGCCTTTTTGTATTTCTGTGCTAACTATAAAGTAATATGTGGCACATCTCAGACATGTTGCGGGTTTGGTTCCAGGCAACTGCAATAAAGTGAATATCACAATAAAATTAGTCAAACGAATTTTTTGGTTTCCTAGTGCATATATAAGTTGTGTTTATACTGTAGTCTTTTAAGTGTGCAGTATAGTATTTTGTCAAAAAAACCCAATGTACATACCTTAATTAAAAAATACTTCATTACTGAAAAATGCTAACCATTATCTGAGCTTTCAGTGAGTCATAATCTTTTTGCTGGTGGGAGGGTCTTGCTTCGATTTTAATGGCTACTGACTGATGGGGGGGGCCACCGAAGATTGGGGTTGCTGTGATGGTTTCTTAGGACAGCAGTGAAGTTTTCCACATCTATTGGCTCCTCCTTTCACAAATGATTTCTCTGTAGCATGTGATGCTATTTGATAGCATTTTACACAGTAGAACTTCTTTAAAAATTGGGAGTCCATTCTCTCACACTGGCCCCTACTTTTTATCAACTAAGTTTATGGAATATTCTAAATCCTTTGTTGTCATTTCCAGTAATCTTTACCAAGAGTAGATTCCATCTCAAAAAACCACTTTCTTTGCTTATCCATAGGAAGTAACTCCTCATTTGTTAAAATTTTATCACGAGATTGCAGCTATTCAGTCCCATCTTTAGGCTCCACTTCTCATTCTAGTCTCTTCCTATTTCCACCACATCTGCAGTTACTTCCTCCACTGAAGTCTTGAACCTTTTAAAGTCATCTATAAGGCTTGGAATTAACTTCTTCCAAACTCCTGTTAATATTGCTATTTTGACCTCTTTCCATGAATCACAAATGTTCTTTTTTTTAAGTTTCATTTTATTTGAGAAAGAGAGCACAAGAGGGAGTAGGGTCAGAGGGAGAAGCAGACTCCCCACTGAGCTGGGAGCCGGACGCGGAACTCAGTCCCGGGACTCCGGGATCATAACCCAAGCCAAAAGCAGTTGCTTAACCAATTGAGCCATCCAGGTGCCCCTAGAATCACAAATGTTCTTAATGGCATCTTAGTGGAGAATCCTTCTTTGAAGATTTACAATTTACTTTGCCCAGATCCATCAGAAGAATCACTATCTATGGCAGCTATAGCCCTAGGGAATGTATTTCTTAAGTATTAAGACTTGAAATTACTCCTTGACCCATGGACTGCAGAATGGATGATGTGTTAGCAGGGACAAAACCAATGTTAATCTCATTGTATATCTCCATCAGAGCTCTTGGGTGACCAGGTGTATTGTCAATGAGCAATAATATTTTGGAAAGGAATCTTTTTTTTCCTTAGCAGATCTCAACTTAAAATATTCAGTAAACTATTTTGTAAACATATGTGCTATCATACAGGCAGAGGAGATTTGGCATAATTGTTAAGGGCCCTAGGGTGGTGCCTGGGTGGCTCAGTCATTAAGCGTCTGCCTTTGGCTCAGGTCATGATCCCAGGACCTCCTGGGATCAAGCCCCGCATTGGGCTCCCTGCTCAGCGGGAAGCCTGCTTCTCCCTCTTCCACTCCCCCTGCTTGTGTTCCCTCTCTCTGTGTCTATCTCTCTGACAAAAAATAAATAAAATCTTAAAAAAAGGGGGGGCTGAGGATTTTTGGAATGGTAAATGAACATTGGTTTCAACTTAAAGTCACCAGCTGCATTAGCACCTAATATGAGAGTCATTCTGTCCTTTGAGGCTTTGAATCCAGGGATTGACTTCTTTCTAGCTATGAAAGTCTAGGTGGCATCTTCCAATATAAGCTATTTGCTCTGCCTTGAAAATCTGTTGTTTGATGTAATCACCTTCATTAATTATCTTAGCTAGATATTCTGGGTAACTCATTGCAGCTTCTACATTAGCAGCTTCATCTTGGGTTAAACTTCATTAACCTCTACTAGCTTCAGACTTTTCTTCTGTAGCTTTCTTACCTCTCTGAGCCTTCAAAGAATTGACAAGAGTTAGGACCTTGCTTTGGATTAGGTTTTGGCTTTAGGGAATGTTGTGCCTATTTTGTTTTTGTTTTTTTTTTTTTTTAAAGATTTGATTTATTTATTTGAGAGAGAGAGAATGAGAGAGAGAGAGCACGAGAGGGAAGAGGGTCAGAGGGAGAAGCAGACTCCTTGCTGAGCAGGGAGCCCGATGCAGGACTCGATCCCGGGACTCCAGGATCATGACCTGAGCCAAAGGCAGTCGCTTAACCAACTGAGCCACCCAGGCTCCCTGTTGTGCCTATTTTGATCTTTTTTCCAGACCACTGAAAATTTCTGCCTATCAGCAGTAAGGCAGTGTTGGCTTCTTATCATTCATGTATTCACTTGAAAAATTATCTTTTCCCCCATTAATTTGAAATGTTACCCATATCACATTTTATTTTATTTCTTTTTAAGATTTTATTTATTTGTCACAGAGAGAGAGAGAGTACAAGCAGGAGGAGCGGCAGACAGAAGGAGAAGCGGGCTCTCTGCTGAGCAGGGAGCCCAATGCAGGACTCGATCCCAGGATGCTGGAATCATGACCTGAGCCAAAGGCAGACGCTTAACCCCCTGAGCCACCCAGGCATCCCTATTTCTTGTCTTTTTGATAATAGCCATTCTAGTATGTGTGAGATGATATCTCACTGTAGTTTTGAATTTGCATTTCCCTAATGATTAGTGATGTTGAGCATCTTTTCATGTACTTGTTAGCTGTCCATATGTCTTCTTTAGAAAAATGCCTGTTCCGATCCTTTGCCCATTTTTCAGTTGAATTATTTAGGGGATTTTGCTCTTCAGTTGTAAGAGTTCCTTATATATTTTGGATATTAACCTCTTAGCTCTAATCATTTGCAATACCTTCTCCCATTTGGTGATAGCTTGCCCTTTCATTTTGTAGATGGGTTCTTTTGCTATGCAGACTTTTTAGTTTGATATAGTCCCACTTGTTTATTTTTGCTTCTGTCATCTTTACTTTTGGTGTCAGATCCAAAAAATCATTGCCAAAATTGATGTCAGGGAGCTTACCACCTGTGTGTTCTTATAGGTGTTTATGGTTTCAAGTCTTATGTTCAAGTCTTTAATCAGTCTTTAATCCATTTTGAGTTAATTTATGGTATAAGATTTTGGCCCAATTTCAGTCATTTGCATGTGGCTGTCCAGTTTCGCCGGCACCATTTATTGAAGAATATGTAATCAAAGAATATACAATTCCCCATTGTATATTCTTGGCTCCTTTGTTGTAAATTAATTCAACATATATGCATGGGTTTATTTCTGGGCTTTCTATTGTGTTCCATTTGTCTATTTTTATCAATACTATACTGTTTTTGGGCGCCTGGGTGGCTCAGTTGGTTAAGCGACTGCCTTCGGCTCAGGTCATGATCCTGGAGTCCCGGGATCGAGTCCCGCATCGGGCTCCCTGCTCAGCAGGGAGTCTGCTTCTGCCTCTGACCCTCTTCTCTCTCGTGCTCTCTCTCTCTCTCTCTCTCTATCTCATTCTCTCTCTCAAATAAATAAATAAAATCTTAAAAAAAAATACTATACTGTTTTGATTAGTATAGCTTTGTAATATAATTTAAAATCAGGATGTGGGGCGCCTGGGTGGCTCAGTTGGTTAAGCGACTGCCTTCGGCTCAGGTCATGATCCTGGAGTCCCGGGATCGAGTCCCGCGTCGGGCTCCCTGCTCGGCGGGGAGTCTGCTTCTCCCTCGGATCCTCCCCCATCTCATGCTCTCTCTCAAATAAATAAATAAAATCTTTAAAAAAAAAAAATAAAAATAAAAATAAAATCAGGATGTGTGATACCTTCACCTTTGTTCTTCTTGCTCAAGATTGCTTTGATTGTTTAGGGTCTTTTGTGGTTCCATATATATTTCTTATTTAACATACTCAATATGTTGTTGCATCACTTGAGAAAGAAGTGCTCATCAACTTAAAGATATGTATAAGGGATATTTACACAAAATAGTTAAATGTCTGCTTTAAGCTGCCGGTAGACAAGGTTGAGATTTTCTATACAGTCTGAATAATCAGGAAATTATTTTTGTGCTTAAGATCTTGATCAAATTAGATATTTTTCTTAGAAATTCTGCATTTTAACACATTTTGTCTTTTAGTTTATTGATTAACTGAATTATTTTAAATAAGACAAGCATTGTATAGGATAGCTTAAGCCAACTTTTTGTTTTTTAAGCTTTAATAAGATTTATATTTTTATTCTTAAATCTTTACTATTTTTGCATAAAATCAGTAGACTGTAAGAGAATTGTCAATTTTGAGGATTTCTGTCATTTAATTTCATTTATTCTGTATATTTTCCTGTTATTTAAAAGAAACTGGACTGTTGCCACATTCTTTAATTCACTCTCAGAATGATTGGTAGCCTAGATAACCTGAGATGCCATCAGTAATTTACTAATACTTCTTGGACCTTATTTCAGGTTTTGCTTTGACCTGATTTAATACATAAAGGATCAACAAGTACAATGTGAAGCAGTAAATCCCCAAAGTAGGATTATGGGTCAGAGCTTGCAGATATTTATGGGTCTTGATGCATGTTGCCGTATTGCCCCAGCCATGTAGGAAAATGAGACAGAATATGGTTGTAAAGAAAGAAAGGATGAAGACTTCTACGTGGAGTTATTATGCAGAATAGACTTTTCTCTCTTTTATGCTAAAATCTGACCTTAAATATTTCCTTAAATAATATGTCCCCAAGCCTCCAGACTAGAACTAGTAAACTCCTTTGCATCTCACATAGCTTCTTCTACTTTTTCATCTTTACACTTAGAATAGTTTATATATTTTGGGAATGAAGTGATTGTCCTCTACTCCCCACCCCCCAGCTTAAACTTTATAAAAGTGGGGAATAGACTGTATTTTGTCATTAGCATCTTAACAGTTCATATTTTGTTGAATGAATGGCAAGGAAGGAAGATAATTAGTTTGGTTTGGCTGGCATGTGGTACTCATGGGGGAGAATAATGAGAGGTTCGAAAATGAGGTTGTAGCTAAATTGTAGAGAACCATGAATGAGAAATTTAGAAGTTTGGATTTTATTGTTTTGGTAGAAGGGCTTTGTTAAAGTTTTGAAAGGAATTTGGGCATAAACTGGTTAGTTGGCAATTATGTAAAATAGATTAAGGAGAGACTAGAGAGGTAGATTAGTTAAAAAACTGGGAAATAGTAATGGAGCCTGGACTGGGGGAGTTGACCAATTAAGAAATCATACAGGAAATATTTATTAATTGCCTCCTCTAAACTGAGCATTGTGCTAATTGCTGGATAGATAGCAGTGAACAAAAAAGCTATGGTGCACACTCTTTGGTTATATATACAGTGTATTATGAAAGCAAATATTCAACAGAAAAAACTACAGCTATTATGACTACTCCAAAGAAAATAGAGGGGCTATGAAAGTATCAAACAGATATGTTACAGTTTGCAGAGGTGTCTTGGAAGGCTTATGAGGGTACTGATTTAGCTGAGACTCATGTAACAGCTAGCTAAATGAAGAAGAAGGTGGATGAGCTTTTTAAGCAGAAGACACAATATATGCAAAGGCCCTGAAGTGATTAAAAATCTGGCATGTTTAATGAACAGAGAGGTTTAGTAGGGCTGGTGGAGAGGAGTCGTCCATGTAAGCGTAGAATGGTTAGATAAGAGGCAGTGGTTAAAGAGAATTCCAGGTCTTCTCAGTTGTATATGGCAGCAAGAAGAGGAATCCAACAGATAACCTGGGCTTCAAGACTGAATGTTTCATTAAAATTTTATTTAAACAGCCCTCATAAATAGGTTTTATATTATAATTAAAAAACATGTTTATAATACCAACTCCATATAATTTGTAGCTTACTGGGAATAATTTTTCTGCTCTTTAAAACAAAATATAGTGATCTTAAACATTGGAGTTTTAATATATTTAGTACAGTTTCTTTTGTGCTTTTCAGAATAAAATGCTTTTGGCCTCACTTTAAAGAGTTGTGTTTTGGGGTATGCAGGAGACACACAAAAGATAAATTGCTATAGGACGTGATAAAATAATGAGTATATTTTGGGGCGCCTGGGTGGCTCAGATGGTTAAGCGTCTGCCTTCGGCTCAGGTCATGATCCCAGGGTCCTGGGATCGAGTCCTGCATCGGGCTCCCTGCTAGGCGGGGAGCCTGCTTCTCCCTCTGCCTCTGCCTCTCTCTCTCTGACTCTCATGAATAAATAAAGAGAACAGTGATAAAGAGAATAAAATGAAATCCATGAAACTGAAATAATAGTCATGGATTAATTGTTCTTTATTTTAGCTCAGAAAGTGTGCTTAGAACAAAATAGATTGCAAAAACACAGAGAACAAAATTGTGACACACAAATCCAGGGCGTTTTATGGTTGAGTTGGTTCATATTCATCATCAAGATGTTTTTAACTCCAGGCATATTTTAAGGATAAATTTTAAATGATTATGTTTTTGTAGATTTAGTTTATAGTTATTTTATTGATGACCTAACTTAATTTTTACATTTTGAATGAAATTCTATTAACTCTTTTTCAGTAAATATATAAAATAGGAATAGCACAGATATTATTCTCATAAGGAATTACATAATTATGTGATTGCCAGTGTCTTGACTATGTTTTAAAACCGGGAAGGCTATCAGATCAGGAATTTTAGTTTATAATATTCTAAGGAAAGATTCTATTATTGGTATTCTAGTTCTCTTCATCAAACGAGTGATAACATTAGAGGGCCTGGCAAATGTATAATGTCTTCAGTGAAGAGAGGTGAAAAGAGAACAGTTAATGTTTAAACACCCTTATGTGCATACATGTATACTGTATACTCTTAAATACTGTCCATGCAAACTCTTCCATCAGCTGGGTGATGTATTTACGTACTACCAAGGGGTGCTTTTGTTAGTTCCAATTAAGCAAGCCCTGTAACACCTCTTTTTCAACCCAGTCATCTCTCTTGCTCCTTTCCCTCTCTCCCTCTCTCTCATTCTGTGTATATGTGTGTCTTTCTCTTTCCTCGGAAATTCAGTGGCCACTTAGGTTATATAATGTGCAATTCCCAGAGTGCCCTCAGAGTTTACAACACAAACGTGCACACTAATGCTAAGGTTTGGTTATTTCATTATATTATACTTATCACTGATGTTCCTTGTAATAGATTTAATTTGTGTAATCATTATGCATCATAAAACCTTTTTCTCCCTTAGATTGTTATTAATTGAGCACCTGCTAAGTGTAAGGTACTATTCTAGAGGCCAGAGGTTTCTGTAAATGTGAAATGTTCCCTCTCCTCTGTTACTGGTTGGTGAAATGGGATAGGTCATGCACATGTGGTACAAGGTAATAGCACAAATATGAACAGTGCAGTTACTGAGTCATAGTATTTAAAGAAGGTATTTTTTATCCATAAATACCATATCCATAAATATCTGAAAGTCTCTGTGCAGAGTGTGGTTCAAAGATTGTGTGTATGAAACTAAGTGTTTAGACTTCATTAACATTGTTTTTACTTTTTTCATTAGCATGTTGGCAGACAAACTGAACATGACTCCAGAAGAAGCTGAAAGGTGGATTGTAAATTTGATTAGAAATGCAAGGCTGGATGCCAAGATTGATTCCAAATTAGTGAGTATTAAATTAGTTATGCTATATCTGTAAATTGCTGACTACTTTAATACTTTTTTGAGAACTTTTCACTAGGACATTTTATTCTATTCTGTTAATAATTTTTGCTTTGTGTTGAAGCTACAGCAGCCACCTATTGTTTGTTGTTGCTGGGTGAATATTGTCATCTCTGTACAGTGCATGATAGTGTGTGCAACAGTCATGTAGTGTTGTGATGTCATGCTCATGACCTACCTGGGAAACCCAGTTGTAATATTACAGGATCAATTTCCCTCGGTCTCATTTTAGGGTCATGTGGTTATGGGTAACAATGCAGTTTCACCTTATCAGCAAGTGATTGAAAAGACGAAAAGCCTTTCGTTTAGAAGCCAGATGTTGGCCATGAATATTGAGAAGAAACTTAATCAGAATAGTAGGTCAGAGGTAAGAACCACACATTTTCTATTTTGTCTGGAATTTAGCAATAATGTAACGTAATTATTACTGGACTTCATTTGAGAACATACTAATATATTGGTTATATCTGATTTTGTATTTCTAACTGGGGGTACAAACTTTTTTTAAAAATATATTACTAAACTGAGAAGAATTTTTCTTAGATATATGTGTTAAGGAAACTGAAAAAATTGTGTTCTTTTTAAATCTGAAGAAATACTTCTATAAAAATGTTGGTCTTATTATCTATTAGTGTTGATCTTTAAAAACTGTGTCAAAAAAATATATCCCCCCTTTTGGTAGAGATTGTGCATATTAGATATTAAAGGAACTTGAATGGCCTTGTAATTTTGGAATCCCAAACAAGCTTTAATGCTTTTTAGCCATTATGATTATGTGTAACTGGAGGATAGGAAGTTTTTATTTTTAGGAAGCACAGCTGCTTCCTAAAATAGATGTGCATTCAGAGACCTCATGTGATTGAAGTTTTAGCAAAAGGTTTGTGTCCTTTGAATAGTTCTTCAATTTTAAGAGAGAGGAAGAATTGGGAAATTATGTTTATGCCTTTTCCAACCAAGTCAGAATAACTCAACCTAAAACAACTTTTATATAATGTTCTTTTCTGTATGCTTGAGGATCAATTTGTATTGACTTTTGTTGCAGTATTGGTGATACTGTCATTGTTAAACTTTATAATTGGTCAAAAACTGGTTTAGATGGTATTCTGATGTGTGTTTTTTTGTTCCAAGTGGCACAATTGACATGTAGAAATACGGAGGTTGTTAAAATCTTTGAGAGTGGTTTGGGTTGGAGTACTAAAAGGAAATGCTAGTATCACTTTTTTCTAAGTTAACTTTTTCAGAAAGTACTTTCTTCTCACCTTGTCCATCTCTCTTTGTATGTTTTAGGCTCCTAACTGGGCAACTCAGGACTCTGGCTTCTACTGAAGAACTGTATAAAGACAAGATGAAAAAACTATAAAATAAAGATGAAATAATAAAACCATTATATAAAGGGTGACCTACATTTTAGGAACAATTAACATATTGAGTATAAATTTTGGGGAATTTGAATAAAATTGGCTGTGTTTCATTTTATCTTGTGAATTTCCTCGTATATCCAAGTGTGTTTTTTTAACTTTTCATTTTGGAATAGTAGATTCACAGGAAGTTGCAAAAATAGTAGAGAGAGGTGTCATGAACTAGTTTACCCTAGTTTTTCCATCTATGTTACTATAATACATTATCACAACCAGGATATAGACATGGGGACAATGTATGCAAATACCTCTGTGCCATTTTATCAGTTGTGTAGATTTGTGTAGCCTTCAGTACAGTCAAGATAAGAAACTCTTTTTTTCTCCTTTATGCTACATGAAGGTCATGTGCTCATATACTGTCACTCTGTGAACATCACTACTACCTGAACAATAGACATTTTTATGGGGCAAATTATTTTTCCTGTTACTATACTTCTGCACTAGTAGGTTGGTTCAGTAGTAAATATGTGAGACCTTTTGTTCAGGGGAAAAAAAAGATAAAGAACTATCATCATTATGAACTTCTCCCTTGTGCTCCTCCCTCCGTGGTCATACCTACCTCTACCAGCTTTAAATCCTGGCAACCACTAATCTGTCCTCCATCTCTATAATTTGTCATCAGTAGAATATTCTAGAAATGGAATTATACAACATGACTTTTTGAGTTTAACTTTTTCTACTCATTATAAAGCCCTTGAGATCTATCCAAGTTCTTATATATATCAGTAGTTTTTTCCCATTTATTGCTAAGTCTTATTCCATGGTGTTGATGTACCACATTGTTTAACCATGTACCTTTAAGGATATGGTTATTTCCAGTTTGGGGCTACTACAAATAAAGCTGCTGTTTCTTAACTTTTTAAAGTGGCTCCTTGTCACTCACTGGGCAGCTACAGAGACTAAAAAGGAGTATAAGCTGAATTTTATAAATGACTTCTTGAATATTGCACACACGCATGCACACACGCACATGGTTTACTGGATACCCAAGATCTTTAAATATATAAAGCTCTGGTTGGGTCTCCTTTACACAGAAGTGGTTTGATTTTCACTTTGGTTGTTGAACTAAAACCTAGTCAGACAACAGACATTTCTGTTTCTGCACTCAAAAGACTGGTGCAAGGGTGGGAGATACATGCATATTGGGTTTTTATTTGGCATCTGATCAGGTCACCTTCAACCTGCAGTTAAGTTTAGAGAATATAGGCCAGATTTGGTCCATGTACTGTGGTTTCAGATCCCTGGATTATGGTATTGGTTCTTCTAAACAAGCCCAAAGGTGCTGAAGTAAAGGGAGGGTTGCTGGTTAGGGTAAGCCAAATGCTAATTTTTTATTCAACACTCTCTAGCCAGTGTTGTGAAAATGCCAACTTTAAAGGGTCATCTGTAGTACAAAATGGTCAAGGTTCATAGAGGAAGTACCGAAAAGGGGCATATCAGTAACTAGATCAGAACAGGTCCATCTTACCTTGAGTGCAAGAGCTAATTCCATGAATCAGAAGTACAGATCTATAAGAAATAATTAAACAAAACTAGATAAAATTACCTGTTACTCAAGCTATACAGAAATGGGAAGTATGTTAAGCTGTCTGTTTCCCTACCCACCAGTGATCCAAAGGCAAAAAGTTCTTAGAGGCATCGTTAATGACTTTTTATCTTAAAACTATTGTTCAACCAAACCACATTAATGGCAAGGATTTCTAGGTGATTACATGGCAGTTAAAAGCAAATCTAACAGTTATTTAATGTGCTTTAATGGACCAGTAAAAAAAAAAAAAACCCAAGGAGGAAAGATAGGAAGCTAATATGCATTTACTGTGTGTCAGGCATTTTCACATTTATGTATCTAGAGAATTTTAAGAAGGAAAACTAACATTTGAGTGCCTCATTTTGCCTGGAAACACTGAAATTTGGGTGTTAATATTTGCATATTATTGATGAAGAAACAGATGGTTACTCTAGGTCCTACCTACTAAACGTTAAAGCGATGAATTGAAAACCGGCTTTTTCAATTATATCACACTGCTCCTTCTTCCAACATTATTGCCTTAAATTTACAAAGGGTTAAGTGGTATATGGTTAGTAGGTTGTAAAGGAGGATCTTGATCCACAAAACTATTCAAGTCTCTTGGCACCATTATCTTCAAATTAGAGTAAAAGATGCTCTGTTTTTTTCTACCAGTATAATCATTGGATACTAGTGACCCCACCAAAAAAAAAAAATCTATTTGGACAAAACCTTGATGAACATCTCTTTGATTTTTTTCTATTTATGGTTTGCTCCCTCAAGGTTATCCATTATATGAATAATTAATGTTCACTTTTCCTACCACTTTTTACTTTTCACATATTGCTGCCCTTTGAACTTGAAAGATGATGCCACTATAGATTACTAGTATCAATCAGAAAAAAAAACTATAATGGCTATTTTTACACATTATCTACACTTGTTCATCATTAAAATGCATTTTTGAAATTTGCATAAAAACAAATTACCTGGTTCTGGGTTTAGTCATAAGTTTTGATAACAGGTAAACTGCCCCAGTAAGATGTTGAGCACAGATTATGTAGTGATTAATTTTCTTTTTTGTGCTCTTTTATTTGTTTCCATTCAATAAATGGACCCCCCATGTGTCAGCAACATTTACAGGCACTGGGAACACAGTGAAGTACAAGAGTTCACGAGGCTTACATTAAGTAAATAGTTTCTTGTATTTTTTAAAAAGTTTCTATGCATTCACAAGCACGTCTTTATGCTTTTTAAAATATAAAATATAAAAAAATACAAAAAAGTTGAAAGAAAAACCAATGATCATTTACCCAGTATTCCTACTTGCTACTCACCTTAAGAAATACAACGGTCCTAGTAACTTTAACAAGCTTGTGGGCATACTGTATTTTCCTCTTTGCCCTTGAGAAGCAACCACTACCATGACTTTTGTGTTAATAATTCCTTCACTTTTCTGTCTGGTTTTATGGACACGTGTACTTAACATGTTTTTGACGTGTATTTAATTGAAATCACACTTAGTAATCTTGCTTGCTTTTCCCAACACTGAGATTCATCGATGTTGATATATTCCTGTTGGTGTATTCAGCTGTAGTTGATTCTTTTTCACTGCTTTGTGGTATTTTGTTGTCTGAATATACCATATGTAATTCAACCAAATATTGGTGAACATATGGTGTTTCCACGCCTCGTTTATCTAGTAGAGTTTTTGGAACCAGTCTCACAATTGTTTCTATTAACTGGTGAGTTAAATCCATTTCCTTTTATTATGATTACTAACCTATATGGGTTTATTTCTACCATCTCATTACAAGCTTTCTGTCCCACTTTGGCGTTTCTTTTACCGCACCCCCTATTTCTTGCCTTCTTATGCTTTGATTTTACTATCTTCTGGTTGAGCAACTAAATGTTCTATTTCTATTTAGTGATCATCCTAGAAATCTTAACGTGTTTTTTTAACTTAATGTCCTAAAATTAATATCCCTGCCCCTCTCTAACAATATAAGGAAAACTTTTACTGCAGTGATCTTCCTCCCCAGTTATTTGTGTCCATTCTGTTCTTTTTATTGTAACTTCATAAGTTAGGCATTATTTTATACAATAATGCCTTTTTTCTTATTCATTCCTCTTGTAATGAGACTTTCCTCAGGTCATTTTTAGGATCTCCTTTTCATTAGTGTTCTGAAGTTTCACTATGATGTTTCTAAGTGAATTTTATTTATACTGATTGGGATTCATTGATCTTCTGATTCTGAAAATGGCTTTTGTCTTGCATTAGTTCTGGAAAGTTATCTCTTTGGATAATTCTTCCTGGTTCATCAGGTTTTTGTTTGTTTTTGAGTTCCCCCCAAAACCTCCCTCTCTTTCATACTTTGGATCTCTGCCACCTGTGCTGCATTACATTTTGCATAATTTCCTCAGTTCTTTCTTCTAGTTTGTTAATGATCTCGTCAACTGTATCTAATTTGCTCTTAAGTTTCCATGGAATTTCTTATTTCAGTGATTTATTTCATCTTTGGAAGTTTCTTATTCTTTTACCATTTTTCAGTGCCAAATTATATTCTTTGAATTTATCTTATATTCTGTGTTTTGAATCCATCTACTACTGTCCCACCATTCTTACCCAGGCTAGCATCCATCCCTTAATGAATACAATATTTTCTTTTTTTTTTTTTAAGATTTTATTTATTTATTTGACAGAGAGAGACACAGTGAGAGAGGAACACAAGCAGGGGGAGCGGGAGAGGGAGAAGCAGGCTTCCTGCAGAGCAGGGAGCCCGATGCGGGGGGCTCGATCCCAGGACCCCGGGCTCATGACCTGAGCCTAAGGCAGACGCTTAACAACTGAGCCACCCAGGTGCCCCAGAATACAATATTTTCTGACTTACTCTCCCTATAACTATCCCTGACCCCCTATTCCCACCTGTTTTCCATATTATAGAGTTAGAATAATCTTTTCAAGTTTAAATCTGATCATTTTTCTCCCCTGATTAAAAAAATCCTTCAGTGGCTCCCTATTGTTTCTAGCCTAAAGACTGAATCCTTAATATGGCTCTCATTATCTGCTATCTTCTTGCTGTGTCAGCCTCATTTTATGTCACTCTCAAGCCCCACTGGCCTTTTCTCAGTCCCTTAAAACAGTAGCTTCAAACTATTTTGACTGCCACAGAGTAAGAAAAATATTTTACATCATGACCCAATGCTAAAAAAATAAATACATATATTTGACTGATGGAAGTTTTATAAAACAATACCTACCCTTAGTAAATGTGATATCTAATTTTTTTATTATTCTATGTAATAGTTATTATGTCCCATAAATTGATTTCATAATCCCCCAGTTGGTATCCACATTTGAAAAATACTGCTCTAAAGAGCAGCAGTCCTTCCTATACCTTGATTTTTGCAGTGTTGTTCCCTCTGCCGAGAAATGAACATTCTCTCTCTCCAACCCCTACTTCCCATGCACACATGTACTTCTAGTTTGTATTTTATTTATCCCCCAGAACATAACTCAAATATCAAGGAAAACTTGACATTTCCTCTCTGTAGGAAAATTTTTCTTACCCCTAGATTAGTCTAGATATAGTCTTGTTTTATTTACTCCACGTGTAGTTGCACTTATTACCTTATTAATTTTATAATTAGTTGATTAATAGACTGTCATTTTCGGGGCATCTGGGTGGCTCAGTTGGTTGGGCGACTGCCTTCGGCTCGGGTCATGATCCTGGAGTCCCGGGATCGAGTCCCGCATCGGGCTCCCTGCTCAGCGGGGAGTCTGCTTCTCCCTCTGACCCTCTTCCCTCTCGTGCTCTCTGTCTCTCATTCTCTCTCTCAAATAAATAAATAAAATCTTAAAAAAATCCTTTATTAAAAAAATAGACTGTCATTTTCATTTGTTTATGGATGATAACTTATTACTGAATCCCTAATGCCTGGCTCATATTAGGCCCTTGATAAATTATTGAATAAATGGAACGAATGAATGAATGAATCCTGTTTGGAATGGTATAATGGGGAAAAAAAGTTGAAGAAAAATATATAAATGTACCTATCCCAAAACCCTGATTTCATGCTGTTATTATCAGGTGGTCTTGAACAAAATCATGTATTTCTTATTCTCTGATTTCCTAACCTAATGGCAATATTAGCTGCTTTGTATGCCTGGTTATTGGAGATAAGAAACAAAAAGACTGCCACATCCCCTTTTTTCATGAATATACAGTTGATGTCTTAGACACACAAACATAATACTATATGGTAAGTCCTATTGGATGTGAAAACACTTAGACTTATGAAGTATTGCTGTAAGATACTTTTTTAATGGTTAAGGTCAATTGAAGACTTGCAAAAATCATCATTAGCTACAATTTATGAAATGTTTCAAAACTTCATCTTTCCCTTGGCCTTGGCCCTTTCTTGGTAATGATGGAAGTAAAAAGAGAGACAGATATACTAATGATCTCAGATGTTTTCCTTCCTCTCTACTTCCCCGTGGTCAGGAAAATAGCTGGACAGCATACAAAACTGTTGACTTTCAAATTTACAATATTGTGAACTCAGGTTTGCCAGCCTTCTGTAGATCCTCACATATGACCACTGTTTTCTTTTCCAGCTGGTGGATGTGTGGACAAAGGATACAGGTATCTTCAAATACCATCAAGTATCCCAAAGAGGTCACTTGGAAAGTAAATCTTTCTGGTTCTAGTGCCACTGCTAACACAGGAGCAATTGAAAACCCAAATCAGATTCACCTCCACAGTAAAAAGGTCAGAAGTGAAATACTGAGCAGTAAAGACCATCAGTAAGAAAAGTTATTAAGGCCAGGGCCAAAATATCTGCTAGAGTGAAATGTTTAAAATTTTCAATGAGGCTTTAATTAGATTCTTAGAAAATAGCCTGCTTTTAAACTGTTTTGTATGTTTCCATGCATAATTTACTCCCATGCTTTTTAAATTCCCTTAGAGATCAAGCCATCGTCTGGAAAAGTGTTAACTTTCTGGAGAGGTAGCACAAACACTGTTATGCTTTGTTAATTTTTCATCTCATGTATTTAATAAACTGTTTGACTCTTAAAATCTGCAAGAAATAACATTAATCTAAGGCATCTCCTATTTTGGTTCTGAAACTCTGACTTTTGTGCTGACTTCCATTTAGTCTGATGGGATTGGGAGAACAATGCCAGATTGATTCATTTGTTTTTAAGTGTTGTGAGGACAATTGAGGGGTAAGGAGAAGTTGCTCTTTTGAAGTGGGAAACAGCATGGGCACTTAGGCACAACTCCAGGTGAATAAGCTAAGTGTGTGTATACATGTGAGTCTGATTGCTTAAAGGTATACATCTGAGATTCCATGTTGATCAGCACTAGAACCCAGGTGTTGGAAGCCAGAGGCATAGCTTATTCAGAGTGGCATGGAGAAAAAATTGGATCACAGAAAGTCCTATTTAATCAGGCCTTCAAACCTGGCAGCTCTCCTAGGAGAATAGAATGCTATTGGATTACATTTATTTGTGGCCATTTCTTCTTGCCTTCTCTATTGCCCTTTAAGCACAGTAGCCATGCTATATGTTCATCTTTGTACTCCCCAAACAGTAGGCATGATAATAGATACTGTAGAGATTTACTCCTTCACTAACCATTCATCTGGGTACACAGGTAATATTTGGGAAATAGAAAGCAGCAGCCTAGTAGAGGGGGCATTGCTGTGAGTCTCTCTGGTTGCTGTCCTTAGGGAGTATGCAAATTTTCACTTGATTTTAAAGACAAATGGTCTGCATAGAGAGGAAGCACGTGATTAGCTTTGTGTCTTTGTTCAGTTAGCTAATCAGGCCAGAGCTGTTGGTCCATCTGTCCATAAGCCAGTTAGTGTTTCTCCATTCTTAGCCACAGATTGCACCTTGAACCTTTGCCAGCTATTTCCTAAGTACATGCCATTGGATGTGAGGAGACCTGAAAAGAGTGCAGATAGATCAGCTTAAAACCATCACAGCCTTTAAAAACAAAACAAACAAAGCATAAAGCATGAATCCTATAATGGTAGATCAGAAGTTTTATCTCGGTATATTCAAAGGTCAATACTTTGCTGCCATATGTGCAGGTATCAGTGTAAACACTACATGATAGGAACAAAACTTAAGAAGCTGTGACAAACAAGTATTAGAACTTTATTTATCAATTTTATTTAAAAAATTAAATTTCTGCTGACAAGTTAGTGTAACTAGTCCTAGAAAATATCGGGTGGAGTGTGGATTGTCTCATTGATTCAGAAATCGTCCAGAGCTCTACACAACCAGTATGCCTTATGTTTTAAGAGATGACATGATTAGAAAACATTCTTGGTTATTTAGTAAGAACTCCCTTGTCATGGGACTTGGGGCCTGAGATCTGTAGGTCTCAAATGAGGTTTCACCAACAATCAATAAAAATGCCTCATTTTTGCTTCATATTTTCACCTTTACTTAACAATCATGCACATTCTTTCCAGTGAGTCTCAAGACAACCATGTAAGTTGAACATTATTCTTCAGGTTTACCATTTGATCATCTGGTAAACTTTTCTTATATGATATGAGTGACTTACAGAACTCTGGGAAGAATAATTGACTATAAAGTAAAAACAAAAAAAGTATAATCCCATACTGACAAAATTATCACTTTTATAAGATGCTGCATTCTCTTATCAGAAAATAGAATGAACATTTAAGTGAAACATCACTCATCAAAGTTAAAAAAAATTACTGAAATGGTTTGCTCTCTTCTAGAGCATTCAAGGGGAAAAAAAGGGGGAAAGAACTCTCTTTGGCATCTCTGGATATTTGAATAGACAACAAGGAAGAACTGTAGCTTTTTTTTTTTTTTAAGCTAAATTATCCTAAGAACACTCTGCTCTAACATAGGAATGCCAGTGGAATAAGAGATGGTAACACAAGATGCACCAGGAGACTCGAGGTTTTGTGTGTTTGAAACTTATATTCTACTATAATGACTAAATTGTAGAGAAGCAAAGCTAATGTGTGTGTGTGTGTGTTTAAATTTGCCCAATGTTTTTTTGGTTCTGTCTTCTAGGAGCAGAAAAGCTTCTTTTGTTTTTTGTTTGTTTGCTTGTTTGTTTTTAAAAGGTCGCTCCAATTTTATAAAACAGTATAAGACAAGGAAAATTAAAAAGTTATACTACATTAGAACAATATATTTGCTCAAAATAGAAATGCCAAAGGCTCATAAAGGTATACAGTGTTTTGCAGTGTTTTCTTTCACATAATTTATGGAGATGGGTAGGACTTTTTTTGTCTTTTAACTTTTAATTTCACTATAAACAAAAGTGAAGTAAATACAATGATTGTTATCAACTGAATAATAGATGAAATCTCAGTATTTAAAAGGATATAGATCTCTTCTTATAAACTTGCTTTTGATTTTAATTCAAGAATAATTATGCTGGATTCTTATGTATGACTGGACAAAAAAAACATGTGGTTGTGTGTTTTGGCGTATGTTCTTCCAGCTTTTTCAGTGATAGTCATGATAACCAACAAAGGAAATTTAGATTGGAAGTCCTTTTTCTGTACCAGATTCTAATCATCACCCTAAGAATAATTCCAACACCTATTGGTTACTTTTACTTGAAGACCTTACATCTATATACATGTCAATGACTTTAAATGGTAGAGAATAGGGACATGGAATTCAGAGGAATAAGCTTTTAGAATAGATACCTACCTGCACAATACCATGCTCTTTTCCAGCCCCACTGCTGTTACCGAAAAAGATTTGGGTAAGTCATAATGAAATAAATTGAAATATAATGTTTTTATAACAGATATTTTTTCCATCATTCATGTTTATAGCTTTCCCCTGAGAGCAGAATTAAATTTATAAACCATAGCTTTAACATATATCATTACTATAAAGCAAAAGAATGTGCATGCGCATGCGCTCACACATGGAGAAAAGTCTAGATTTTAGTATCAAATAGAGATGTGAGTGTTATGCAATCAACAAAACACTGTTGTGCAATAATTAAAGAATTTTTAAACTGAAGATTAAATTGGAATGTTGTTATAAACATAAGGGAAATGGCCAACATTTTTCTTTGTATCAAAAGAAAACTCATTTCTAAAAATAAGCACCCTCTTTGTGATGACCCTTTAAAATACTTTTAAGTGATTCCATTCACAGATGAGCTTTCGGGTCTGTAGCACTTTGCTGTAAGTGGTTTGCTCTTTGATCCTGTAGCCTTTAATCAGGTGTGTATCTAGAAGAAGAAAGCATTGGCATAGGAATATCACCAGCCAGACCGACTCTCCACATCTCTCTGAAAGTGAACATGGCATGACTGTCCATAAGCCAGTTAGTGAAACACGCCGCTGGGTCCTGAAAGGTTTCCTTTGGTTTAAGAATTCATGAAGATACTGGTTAAAGCTATTCCCCATTGCTAAACTTTATTTTATCAAACTGAGGCAAACATGGACCTTTCTAAAGTTACCAAACTTAAAGAATCACCTTGATGGGAAAAAAAAAAAGGAAAGTGTTTTTTGTTTTTGTTTTTTTTTTTATCTTTTCGTGTTTCATTTTACTTTCCCAGAAATCAGATTTAAGTAAAAGGAATGTCAGCTAGTTTTTTAAATGTTGTTATTGACCTTTAGGGTTCAACTCCTTTACAATGTGAAATTGATTTAGTGTAATGGAAATATTCCAATTTTCTTTGCTTAGAGTGTCTTGGATATTACCTCAGAAATGCAAAAACCAAAGAATTACTATCTACTCTTTTTATTCACCTCCCGTCCCCACTCAAATCCATACTTCTTATCACTACTGATTCTGTCATTTAGACACCAGACCATCATATTTCTTCCCTGTCCTTTCGCTGCCCTAATCTGAACAGTTGCTCCCTTAATAATAACTTTCTGGTTAAGAACTAGGTTTGAGGGGCACCTCGGTGGCTCAGTCGTTAAGCATCTGCCTTTGGCTCGGGTTATGGTCCCAGGGTCCTGGGATCGAGCCCCACGTCGGGCTCTCTGCTCGGCAGGAAGCCTGCTTCTCCCTCTCCCACTCCCCCTGCTTGTGTTCCCTCTCTCCCTGTGCCTCTCTCTGTCAAATAAATAAAATCTTTAAAAAAAAAAAAAAAAGAACTAAGTTTGAATCCTTTGCCAGTTAATAAATTTGCATGGCCTCAGGCAAGTTACTTAACCTCTCTAAAGATTGTTTCTAGTGCCTGTTTTGTAGGTTTATGGGATTAAATGAAACAATTCCTGCGAAACTGTTAAGGCACTCCGTGCATGTTAGCTACCACTCCTCTCTTGGCCTTCCCTTTCCTTACGCTCCCTTGCCTGCTCTCCCCATCCTCCTTTCTTCTTCTCCCCTACCTCCCTCTGCCTTTCTTCCTCCTCCTCTTTGAGTGAGGGCTTAGCACAGGGTTAGCACTCAACAAAATGGTAGTCTTCATTGTTGTTGTTGTCTCCAGGAATCAAGCCCTCATTATTTCTCCCCCTGGAAAACTGAATTTAGTTAACTGACCCTCATGTCCTATTGATTTATGCCCTTCACAGTAAAGTTCTGTGTCCTTCATTCGAATTTGTGAAAGTATAATTTTTAAATGAAATCATGCATTTAGGATTAGAAAGTGAAATATTACAAAAACCACTGTTAATAACTATTATGTTTTTGCTTTCTGATTGTATTCTTTCTTTGTTATTGATGCTTCCTATAGTTACTGTCCTCATATAGACTTGTTTTAAAGATTTTAAAATTACTTTGAGAACATATATAAACTGTTTTACTTAAAAAGACTTTACTATGTGCCAGGCACTGTGACTTAAGTGCTTTCATACAATATCCTATTTAATTCTCAGTAACCTATGAGATGTTTACTATTATTACCATCTATTTTAAAGAGAAGGACTCAAACAGAAATATGCTCAAGGTCATACAGTTATCAATAGTAGAGAAGGATCTGAACCTAGATAGCCTGATTCCAAAGCCTATACTCCTAAACACTAGTCTATACTGCCCACCCTGCTTCTAGGACTAATTAAATAATTTAGTAAAGTGTGTCCTTAACTTGGAATTTTCTGAGTACTTGAGTTAAAATGAAGAACAGTTTCTGGAAATTCAACTTTTAAAAGGAAAAATAAATTACTTTCTAATAAGTAGTAATAAATAATCTGAAAAATCTGAAAATGAATCTTACCATTGACTCTTTGTCTTTTTTCATGGCTAGTCAATAAGGTTTTCCAATTTGTTAATTGTCTGATAAAAGGAAATGTGTCTGAAGGATGATATCTGAGTTGATGAGACAAAATCATGACCTATGAAAAATAGTTGAAGAATCTGGAGATATTTAGGCTTGAGAAGACCCAGGGGGAATGAAAACTTTTCAAATATTTGAAGGGCTTGCATATGAAGGAAGGATTAGATATACTCTGTGTGGCCCAAGAGGATAGAATTAGAACCATTTGTTGGACTCAATGACTTGAGCGCCTTCTAACGATTAGAACTGTTGCGCCATGGAAAATCATGTTCTGAAAAATAATGGCGAGAACTTTACCAATCACAGTTTAACTATTTGTACTCATCTTCTAGCTCAGAGATCTCACACCTTCGGGGAATGGAAAGGTAGTTCATTTTTTTGCAAAAACTGATATCTGAGACCTTCATTTGTGCTCACTTGACCTCTGAGTTGATATGAAAAGGATGATTTTTATAAAAAGTCAGATTATAAACTTAATACATAAAAAAGAGGTATTTCATAAAACCAGACAGCTGCTCCTAATCCCACCATCCAGGGACAATAATTTGATGTATTAATAACATCTATTTTTTATGATTATAAAAGATTTAAATATAGCAAAGTATAAAGAGAAAAATATAAGAAAAGTAAAAGACAAAAGTTAAAAAAATTCCATAATTTTCTAAATAATCACCCCTTACATTTTGATATATTTTTCTTCTGGCCCTTTATTTTTACATCTAATTTAATTTATAATTTATAACGAAACTTCTACTTTATAAAGTTTTATAGACCATTCTTTTCGCATAGCATTATATATGGACATTATATTTTTAATATTTCAAGTACATAGTTTTTAATGGAGATTTATGACTCCATCTTACAAATATGCCATGATATATTTAACCAATCTCCTATTATTTCCTAACAATTTTGTATGCAGTGGTTTGTTAGCATAACACTGCAATGAACATCTCTTTGTGTATTATTAGTTATTCAAGTGCTAGTTATGTTCTTAGGTGAGATTTCTTTTTTTTAAAGATTTTATTTATTTATTTATTTGACACGGGGGGAGAGAGAGAGAGAGAGCACAAAGGGGGAAAGGCAGGCAGTGGAGAAGCAGGCTCCCTGCTGGGTGGGAAGCCCGATGCGGGGCTCGATCCCAGAACCATGGGACCATGATCTGAGCTGAAGGCAGCCACTCAACCGACTGAGCCACCCAGAAGCCCCTTAGGTGAGATTTCTAGAAGTGGAATTAATAATTCGCCCAAGTCTCTTGATAGATCTGGCCAAAATCATCTCTGAAAACCTCATATCAATTTATTTTCTCATTATCAGTGAGATTAGACTTTCATTTTTAACAGTTTAGTGAATTATAGTTGGTAGATTATGATGGCAATTTTTAATTTGTATTTCTTTAAATACAATTGATATTCCATATTGATTTTATATGTCTAATAGTCAATTACATGTTTCTTTAACATACCTATTTCTGTTTTCTCCCCTTTTCCAGCTGTATAGTTAGTATTTTAAGAATTTATTCATAGGAAGCTTTTTATGTATTAAACACATTAAAACTTTATCATGTTTTTTGTTTTGCCTTTAAATGTATTTATGTATTTTTAACGTTCAGAAGTTTTAATTCATATGTAATCATACTTCTCAGTTTTTGTGAAGCAAAAACACTAGGAGGTACACACATACAGATACAATCTTAGGCAATTGTAGGAACTGCTAAGCAGTGTCCGCAAGGCTGCTGTCTTTGCCTCTGATCTGGGGCTTGAAGTCCAGAGGGCAAGCAGGTGGGAAGACTATGGGAAGAGCAAGGACTAGGTGCAGCCACAATCATGAGTTGAGCCCCTTGGGCACAGAGTGATACCAGGGCCTGTTCAAATTGCCTCTGCCCTTGGTGGTGTGGTGTAGGTGTCTGCCTTCAGTCCTGGGGCCAAACGTACATCTGTCCCAGGAGTCAGAGCAGCTGAAGGAGCATACAGGGGAAGGCCGAGCACTGCCTGCCCAGGCACGCCATCACACCGAGAGAGAAAACGATTGGCGACAACCTGTACACGCTACAAAATGGCTGCTTCACTTCTATTCTCCAAGTCTCCCAAAAGAATCTCTTTTGTCCACCCCTCCGAGAAATAGAAAGGAAAGTTGACACATTACGAAACTACCACATGCCAACATTTTTTCTAGTTTAAGTTAACTTGGGGAGAAATGATACCTTTTCCAAAATTAGCCTGTCCGTTCAGGGTCATGGTATGTTTCTACATTTAAATCTGATTTTATATAAGGAAGTGCTTTAATTTTGTCATGTGAGCCCTACCTAATTCCTATTAGAATTCTTTTATGTTTGTTGTTTCTAGAGCAAATGGAATCATGGTTTTCATTATTTTTTAGCTGATTGAAAAGAAAGCTATTTTAGCATGTGTATCTTCTTTTCTGCTGCTTTGCTAAACACCTACTAATTTTAGGACTTTGTATTCACTAGTTTTCTAAGCATATAATTATTGTTTTATCTACAAACAATAGCATTGACTCCTGCTAACTCAATTTTTTTTCTTTTTTTCTTTTTATTATGTTATGTTAGTCACTATAGAGTACATCATTACTTTTTGATGTAGTGTTCCATGATGCTAACTCAATTTTTGTTTCCTCTCTGATTGTTCTGGAATCCCTGATTGACACAGTGTTAACCAGTAGTAATGATGGTGGGTATCCTTTCAGTTTATTTTACTATGTATATTTTTAATCTTGAACAGCTACTTCTATTTTTGCTAGTTTGTTCATTTCTAAAATCAGGAATCTGTGTGGAATGCCATTTGACATCTACTGACATGTGGTAGAATACATTAATAAATTTCTCAGAAGTGAACTATGTGCAATCCTGTAATAAATTCTGCACTGTCCTGGTGAAAGATTTACTTTTTAAGGTACTGATGAAATGTATTGCTAATAATTTATTATTTTAAAAATCTTCATTTCTAAGTAAAATTGGTCCAGTTTTTTATTTGGCCTCAGTCTCAAGAGTTGCGCTAATTTCATAAAATTAATTCAATAGCTTTACTTACAAATTCTGTCACAAAATCTGTGACAAATTTACTTAAAAATTTCTCAGTTTGTATAGTCTGAGAAATATCTAGTTTTAAAAACTGTGAAAGACCTTACCAGTAAAACTGGTGCCAAGCATTTTTGTGGTCATTTTTTTAAAAAAAATTAACGTTTTATTTGAGGTAAATTATACATATGGTAAAGTACACAAGCCTAAAGCATATAGCCCAATGAAATCGTATGCATATACAGACACACGCATACACATCTCGGCATCCACTACCCAACATCCCAGTGAAAACCGCTCCAAAGCTAATCACTATTTTGACTTGAAAATAATTTTTATTTCCTTTTTTTTCTGTTGGGAGTAGTCTCAGTGAACACTTGTCCTTCTGTTTTGGCCATGGTATTAGTTTGCTAAGGCCGCCATAACAAAACACCAAAGATGGGTGGCTTAAGCAACAGAAATTTATTTTCTCACCATTCTGGAGGCTGGAATCAAGATACGGCCAGGGTTAGTTTCTGCGGAGGCTTCTGTCCTGGGCTTGCAGTGGCTGTCTTCACATGATCTCTCCTCCAAGGGTACGCGTCCCTGGTGTCTTCTTGTGTGTCCAAATCTCTTCTTCTTATAAGGACACCAAGTCACATTGGATTAGGGTCTACCCTAATGGCTTTATTTCAACTTGATCACCTCTTTATTTATTTATTTATTTTTAATTTAAATTCAAATAGCCAAGGTATAGTAGTACATCACTGGTTTTTGATATAACGTTCAATGATTCATCAGTTTAGCATAACACCCAGAGCTCATGATCACCTCTACATTCTGAAGTACTGAGAGTTAAGACTTCGACATATGAATTTGGTGGGGAACACCATTCAGTCCCTAGCAGCCACCTGACAAATTCTAACACCTTTCTTGTCTTTGGAGAATTAAGCACTTCCGGAGTTCACACCTTTAAAATTAAAGCTAGAGTCCAGAAACTCACTTGCAAACATTACCAGAGCTTCTGCAGATTCCGATGATTGCACTGCACAACTTTGGAAGATGACGTTCACATAAATGTGATGAGAATTATTCCTTGCAGAATTTTGCTGGGTGCAGCGTCTCCAGCATCTGACTTAGGTTCATTATTTCCCATCACTTTGAAACTACCATCACAAAGAAGCAGCTGTTGCAGGAATCCATTCCAATGCTCATGGGAATGGAACTGTACAAATCCCAGAGACAGAATATTGTGACAATGTCCGCTGCCCAGTGTGACCAGCTACAGTCTCTACACTGCTGTGGCTGCTGAAGTAGCAGCTCCACAGGGACCATCTAGCAGAATAACATGGGCCTCATGTCTGTCTACATAGTCTCCAAGTTGGGATAGTTGGTCATCTAAGAAATTCAGTGACCACATAATATAAGTGACAAATTAATTTTTGCTTGAGCTTTTTAGAGTGAATTCTTTTGTTTGCGACTAAGAGCACTTATGGATACGTTAGTTTATTCAGGGTTTTTGCTTTTTAGAAAGAAAATGAAAGTTAAAGTTAAGGAAAGGGGGATACGTTAGTTTATTCAGGGTTTTTGCTTTTTAGAAAGAAAATGATAGTTAAAGAAAGTTAAGGAAAGGAAAGTTAAGGAAGGAAGGATGGAGGGTAGGAGGAAAAGAAAAAAGAAAGAAGGATTTTTGACTATGTGTTTGTAAAATATAGCACATATCTAAACAAGATAAAAAATTGGAAGTGTGCAGATTTAAAAGAATAATAAAACAGATTTCTATGTACTCATCACCCAGGCCAAGAAATAGACCAGATGCTTCCATGTTCCTGCTATCTGTACCTCTCCTTGTTCAGACATTTATGTTGACCCCATCCCGTTGCATTTCTTTAATGTTTTTACACCAACATGTGCACCACTAAAGAAGACACTGTTAGGTTGTTCCCTTCCGTGAAATTCATATGAATGAATCCTACTGTATGCATTTTTCTATGGCCACTTTCCTTTTTCTTGACACTGTATTTTTGAGATTATGTCCATGTCAATGCACATAACTTTGCCTAACTCATTTCACTCTCTATCGTGATCCCTTTTGTAAATATCCCACAACTTACTGATTTCACCACTAATGGATATTTTCAGGTTTTTATTGTTACTACAATGTCACTATAAATATTTTTATACTTGTCTTCAGGTGCTCCTTATAGGGCATCTGGTGGGCTTATAGTCTTTGCATATGTTCTTTTTTAGTAAGTAATACCAAAATTTTTCCTGATTGTATTAATTTTTAATTCTACCAGCAGTGGATAAAAGTTCCTTTTGTTCTGCATTCTCATTAACACTTGGTATTGCAGACATTTAAATTTGTGCCAGTCTGGGGGTGCCTGGGTGGCTCAGTTGTTAAGCGTCTGCCTTCGGCTCAGGTCATGATTCCAGGGTCCTGGGATCAAGCCCCGCAACAGGTTCCTTGCTCAGCAAGGAGCCTGCTTCTCCCTCTCCCACTCCCCTTACTTGTGTTCCCTCTCTCGCTGTGTCTCTCTGTGTCAAATAAAAATCTTTAAAAAAATAAAAATAAAAATAAATTTGTGCCAGTCTAGTGAGTATCAATACTATCTCATTGTGATTTTAGTTTGCATTTCTCTGATTTATCAATTAGATTGACATCTCCTGTTGTATGTGTATTTTCATTTCTGCTCCTGTGAAATTCATTTTTCCCCTCCATTTTCCTATTAGGTTCTTTTTAAAATTGAAGTACAGTGTTCTTCATATATTATTGATATATCATCCTTTGTTGGTTATATATTTTGCAGATATCTACATTTCACTTACTGTATGGAGTCTTTTGATAATACAAGTTCTTAATTTTAGCCTTCATATGAATTAATCTGTTCCTCTGATTTGTGCTTTCTGTGTTTTGTTCGAAAAATCCTTTTGTGCCATGAGGTCATAAAAATATTCTTCTATACTGTTTTCTAAAAAATTTATAGTTTTGCTTTTCACATGTGGCTGTGAAATCCATCTGGAATGGGTTTTGTGTATGATGTTAGGTATGGATCCTCTGCAGCAACCATCCCTATTATATAGCAAATGACCATAGAAGGGTATTTGTTTCTAAGGTCTTTATTCTCTTATCACTCTAGTATTGATTTCTGACTTAATCACATTGTAGTCAGAGAAGAAGGTCTGTGAGTACAATCCTTTCAAGTTGGTTGAGAATTGTTTTATGTATGTGGTCACCTTTGGTAAATGCTTCCTGTGTGCCTGATAAAAAAGTGCCTTCTGTAGTTGTTGGGTGCATTTTCTAGACTAACATGAGATGAATCTTATTAATTATGTTATTCAAATTGTCTATATCCATAATTTTTTTCTACTAAATCTTCCAGTTACTGAGATAGTTACGTTAAAATCTTCCACTGTTATGGCAGATTTTCCTCTCTCTTTGAAGTCTGTTAATTGTTGCTTTGTATGTTTTGGGGTCATAATATTAGGAGCATGGAAGCCTAGAACTGTTAACTTTCCATTAAAGAGCATGTAGTGAACCTCTTTATTTTAATAATGCTTTTTATTATAAAATCTATTGTGTCTAATATTAATACAGTAAAATAATGACCACAGTTTTCTTTTGGTCATTATTTCCTAGGATTTTTTTTCAACTTTTTCCCTTTAAACTTTTTATAGTCTTGTTTTAGATGTAGATTTTTCTTTTCTTAAATGTATTCTGATGATCTTTGTCTTTTAATGGATGTATTTAGTCCATTTAAATTTATTTTAATTACTATATGTAGATATAATTACCATATATGTGTAAGTATATATGATATATAAGTATATTTTTATATATAAATATCTGTTCATATAAATATATATGTTTTAAATTACCACACACACATATTTGGATATTTTTTTCTAACATTTATTTTGTGTTTCCTTATTATTCTATTTTTTCTATGTTTCTTTCTCTCTTGTCTTTTCTCCCAAGCGATATTTTTCTGTTATTTTACATTAGTCTTATTAGTAGATGCCATATCTTTCAAATAATAAAAGAGGTATTATTCCAAGGATTTTCATAGAAATTGTAACATGAATGTTGCGTTATCAAGATCTAAGTTTAATAAAAAATCCTTACTCCCCTCCTGAACAATACACAAACCTTAGCACAGTTGATTCCAGTCACCTGCTTCCCATTTGTGTCCTATTATTGTCATGCATTTTAATTCTAACTTATTCTTGCTTTAATTTCAATCCAGAAAGACATTAGTTTTGTTATTTTATACTATCAAGATTTGATTGAATTCATCTGTATAACCCTTTCCTTCTTGTACTTTAAACATTCCACCACTGTTCCCATCCCATGTGACTAAAGAACATATTTTGGAATTTCTTTAGTAATATTTTTTCTAGTGAATTAGAATTAACATACAGTGTTACATTAGTTTCAGGGGTACAATATAATGATTTAACAGTTCTATACATTTCTCATTCTCCATCATGGTAAGTGTACACTTAATCCCCTTCACCTATTTTGCCCATCCTCCTGCTCACCTCACCTCTGGCAACCACCAGTTCTCTGTGTTTAAGAGTCTGTTTTTGGGCGCCTGGGTGGCTCAGTTGGTTAAGCGACTGCCTTCGGCTCAGGTCATGATCCTGGAGTCCCTGGATCGAGTCCTGCATCAGGGTCCCTGCTTGGCAGGGAGTCTGCTTCTCCCTCTGACCCTCCCCCCCTCTCATGTGCTCTCTCTCTCTCTCAAATAAAATAAATAAAATCTAAAAAAAAAAGAGTCTGTTTTTTTGGTTTATCTCTTTTTTTTTATTTGTTCATATGTTTTGTTTCTTGAATTCCAATTTAAGTGAAATCTTATGGTATTTGTCTTTTTCTGACTGACTTACCTCACTTAGCATGATAACCCTCTAAGTCTGTCCATGTTGTTGCAAATGGCAACAACATGAAAAAAAAGATTTCATTCTTTTTTATGGCTGAATAATGTTCCATCACAGACACCCCCCCATATACTTATATACACATTACATTATATATATATATATATATATGTATGTATGTATGTATGTATGTATATACACACACACACACACACACACATTACATCTTCTTTATCCATTCATCTGTGGATGAACACTTAGGTTGCTTCCATATCTTGGTTATTGTAAATAATGCTGCAATAAACTTAAGGGTGCATATATCTTTTTGAATTAGTGTTTCTGTATTCTTTGGGCACATACTCAGTAGTGGAATTACTGGATCATATGGTAATTCTTATTATTTTTAAATTTAATTTTTAATCTTAAAATTTTTAATATTTTGAGGAACCTCCCTACTGTTTTCCAAGTGGTTGCATAAATTTGCATTCTCATCAACAGTGCATGAGGGTTCCATTTTCTTTAGATCCTCACCAACATTTGTTGTTTTTTGTGTTTTTGATTTTAGTTATTCTGATATGTGTAAGGTGATAGCTCATTGTGTTTTTGATTTGCATTTTCCTGATAATGAGTGATATTCAGCATCTTTTCATGTGTCTGTTGGCCATCTGTATGTCTTCTTTGGAAAAATGCCTATTCAGGTCCTCTGGTCTTTGTTAAATTTGATTGTTTGGGTTTTTGGGTGTTGAGTTGTCTAAGTTCTTTATATATTTTGGATATTAACCCCTTATTGGATATATCACTTGCAAATATCTTTTCCCATTCTGTAGGTTGTCTTGTTGATAGTTTCCTTCACTGCACCAAAAGCTGTTTTATTTTAGTAGTATTTTATTTTATGTAGTCCCAATAGTTTATTTTTGCTTTTGTTTCTTTTGCCTGAAGAGACATAGATCGAAAACTATTGTGATGGCCAATGTCAAAGAATTACTGCCTATGTTTTCTTCTAGGAGTTTTATGGTTTTAGCTCTTACATATAGGGATTTAATCCATTCTGAGTTTATTTTTGTGTATGGTGTAAGAAAGTGGTTGAGTTATTCTTTTGCGTGTAGCTGTCCAGTTTTCCCAGCACCATTTGTTAAAGAGACTGTCTTTTCCCCATTATATATTCTTGCCTCCTTTGTCATAGATTAATTGATCATGTAAGCGTGGGTTTATTTCTGGGCTCTCTATTTTATGTGCTTATTTTTGTGCCAGTTAGTAATATTTTATTGGTAGCAAACTCACTGTTTTTTCTTCTCTGAAGACATTTTTATTTTACCTCCATTTTAATGACTTTTTGGTTATAGTCTTTCTGGGTACAGAATTCTGATAGTTCCTTTCTCTCGGCAAAATTGAACACATCATTTCACAGACTTCTGGGATGCATTGTTGCTATGAAAAAGTCTACTGTCAGTTTAAGTTTTGATCCTTTGAAGATCATTTTTCTTTTTCTGTTAGGCTTCCCTAAAGATCTCTTTATCTTTGATGTTCTGTAGTGTTATTATGATGTCTAGGTATGATTTTTTTTCTTTTAATCTTACTTAAAATTCACTGAACTATTTGAGCCAATGGAAGATAATAGAAGATGACATTCTTTAGTTTTGGAAAAATTCTCTGCCAATATCTCTGTTTTTCTTTATTCTTAATGTGATTTTTTTTCTAAATGATCCTATGTTTCTGTCACATGCCTATCAAAATAGTACATTAATAACCTAATGCTGCATAATAAGTCAGCCCAAAACTTTGTGGCTTAAAACAACAAAATCATTTATCTCTCATAGTCTCTGTAGGTCACATTCAGAATGAGCTTAGAACTCCAGGTCATTCCATGAGATTGAAGTTTTATGTTGGGTGGGACTGTAGTTATCTGAACGCTTGAGGAGTGCTGGAGAATACATTTCCAAGGTGGCAAATTGCTACTGGCTGTAGGCTAGGGACCTTAGTTCTTCTCTTCATGGATTACTCCACAGGGCTGTTTGAGTATCCTCATGGTGTGGCAGCCACATTTGTTCAGATTTTTTCTTCTTATGAAGGTATGAAGGTGGGAGACATAACTTCCAAGCTCTTTGCTTGTTAGAGCAGAAACTGGAAGTGCTGACTGTCTTTTAAACTATTGTTTGAAATTTTTATTCTGTCTATTCTGTTTTTGATTTTAAGATATCTTATTTTCTTTTATCATCTGTAGTAGCAGATGATAATTGTTTCATAACTATAGTAACTTTTCTTACCTTTCTCTTTTCCCTCTCAGCAAGTTGTTTAAAAGTACTTTTACTTTCTGAAGTTTTCTTTACTCTTTTTTTTTTAAGATTTTATTTATTTATTTGACAGAGACACAGCGAGAGAGGGAACACAAGCAGGGGGAGTGGGAGAGGGAGAAGCAGGTTTCCTGCGGAGCAGGGAGCCGGATGCTGGGCTCGATCCCAGGACGCTGGGATCATGACCTGAGCCAAAGGCAGATGCTTAACGACTGAGCCACCCAGGTGCCCCTGAACTTTTCTTTTACTCTTTGATTTGTCTTTCTTTTTGAAGGTTAATTTCTGTTCTGGATTTTTTAAGTTTTATTTTGATTGCCATATAAATGACAAATGAAACTTTAAGAATGGATGAAATTACCTTGCAACAGAATGAGAACAGAGTCTAGCATTGGGAAAGTCCAAAATTTAATAGGTATTTATTTTTATAGCTTCTTGAATTAAATGTTCATTTACCTCTATTCATTTTTTTAAATAGTAAAGCTTATGAAATTGTCCCTTTGGACAACTTTGACTATATTCCACAGACTGTGACCCAAATAGGAGAAACACTGTTAATTTTGAAATGTTTTTGTTTAAACTTCCATTATTTTATAAGTGTATTGCTTTGTAATTTAAAAATTAGCCTTTTATAATTTATTTTTGTAGAACTTACTTATATTTTCTTTTTGGCTTAGTGGAGGTCAGTATATTAATTTTACTTAGGTGCTTTTCAAATTATACGAAGTGTTTGCAGAGTGCATCATTAATTTAATTATTAATTATTCAAATCTCTATGTTCTTATTTGTTTTTCTGTCTGATATGACAGAATTTATAGTAGCATGTTGAAATTTTCTATGTAAAGGGTATTTCTAAATATTTCACATATACTCTAGTGACTAATTTTATACTGTGTAATTTGATATACAGATTTTTATACAGTTATGGGTCTTTATAATGTATTATTGTACACATGTATTTGTACCTTTTATTCCACTTAATGCTTTGTTCCTTGAACTGTCCTTTTTATGAAATTAATGTTTGACAACTGTTTTATATGTGTTTACCTAACACATTCTAAGGTGTCTTTTACTTTTAAACTTTGTCTGTTATTTTTTTAGTTGCTCCTCTTATCTGAAGTATTTGCCTTTTATTTTAACCTGATCTGACAGTCTTTATCTTTAAATTGAGATAGTTTTAATGCTAGTTCTGTGTATATTTTTATGTGGTTAAATGCATACTACATACATAATTTTTATTATACACTTCTGATTTTGCAGTGTAACAAAACAGTTTTCTTTGTCAAAAATCTTTTCATAATTGATGTTGGTTCTGTTTTTCTATTGTTGGGCATTAGGTTGTTCCTTTTGTTGTAATTGTTTCAAGTGGTATTTCAATGAATTTCTCTATATTTTGATTTAGGGTAGATTCTCAGAAGTGGAATTAATGAGCCAAAGTACACAAACAGTTGTAATAAGGCTTTTGATATATAATTCCACTTTTTATTAAATTTATTCTCCCATCAGTGTCTGAGACTGAATTTAAACAAATATATGAGACCTTATATGTCCCAAAGTATCATCCCCCTTAAAGTGAACATTTTGCACAGATAATTACTTAATATAACATGCTATAAATACTGAAACTCCTCTTTATGAGTTGCTGTTAAAGTCTAAAGCATAACTTTTTAGGGGTTTTCATGTTGTAATCCTAACTTTTGAGAACATATTTGATTTTTAGAACTAGGGTCTTTCAGATTCATGTCTCAAGACTTAGAAAAATAAACTAGATATTCCTCTCTTTAATGAAAGTTTTAGTATATATCTACCTAGATAAGGTAGGATTTCAACGTATATCTGTCTGACCTCCAAACCCATGTACTTAACCACTAGACTTACAGTCAGCAGACAAAAGTTATTCTGGGTGCTGTGCTAGGTGCCAAGAATAGAGTAGGGACCAAAACAGACATCTTTTGATCCTTATGCTGCGGAGTCTAGCTTATGCTCAACTTTCTTCTTTCAGTTATACTCTTTTAAACATATTAGTAATAGTACTTTAAAAACTCCATCTTGTTATTTGGTAGTGCTTATATACACCAACTTATGATGTATCATTTCATTAAAAGCAAAAGGCATTAATTCTTTTTATCTTTAAATTGCTTTGCATTTAGTGTTGGTAAGTTAGTACTTGCTCTAATGAATATTTAATTTTATATTGATAGCTTTGACTCGAACTCATTTTAGATAGGTTGACTTTATAATTTATTATCTGAGCTGGAATATATGATTGCCCTAACTTTATATAGTATATTAGAGACGTGGTTTCACAGGGCAGCGTGTAGATGCTTTGATAATATTTGAAATGGGATGAGAGGATAGGAAAATTAATCTGGTTTTAGAGGACTTCAAGGTAAATTTCTATTTGTGAAAAATATTTTTATTAAAATAAAAAGGGAAAATTAATAAATATTTCTTAGAATCTCTTTTATTCCACTATCTTTATTTTATTAAGCCAGATTTTGATAATTGCAGCCATAGCTTAAAATAGATTAATCCATTTGAATCCAGTACTGTGGCAGGATTGCTTTAAACATTATGGAAACAGCAGTAATTGGTCCTAGACTTATAGGAATAACTTAGTCATAGATTTTGGGGCCTCCAGAAAGAAGATGAGCATTGCACATTTTCAACTCGTTTATCTTGGCATCTGAATTTTAATAGCTTGGATGTTTGAATCATTTCCTAAGCCCTGTTTGTTTTTCTTAAGTCAACATGAGTATATAAATCAATCATAAATTTTAAAGGACATCTGGAAAACATTTGTTATCTCCTGAAATAATTTTATTTTAAATTCAAGATCACATGAACCATAGTAACTTCTTTTGATTAAGAAAAATTAATAATTAAGATATTTAATGTAACAATATTATATGTCAGTAACTATTTGAAATATAAAGAGATTTAGAAAGGTTTGTTTTTTTGTTTTGTTTTTAAAGATTTTATTTATTTATTTGAGAAAGAGAGAGAGAGAGAGAGAGCACATGAGAGGGGGGAGGGTCAGGGGGAGAAGCAGGCTCCTTGCCGAGCAGGGAGCCCGATGCCGGACTCGAGCCCGGGACTCGATCGCGGGACTCCAGGATCATGACCTGAGCTGAAGGCAGTCGCTTAACCAACTGAGCCACCCAGGCCCCCTAGAAAGGTTTGTTAGTGGAAGATGAAAACCCACCATTTACTCATTTGAAGTGGCTATTGCATTTTCCAGGTAAAGTTTGTTCTAATAATTAAATGATTTTTTGAATTAACAAAGTGAGATGATGTGAGATGGTGAGATAGGTTAGAGCTAGGAAAATCACAAGAGCTTTATTCAAATATAAATCTTACTTTGAATTTGCTAAGTCTTACTGATAGTGAATATGTTATATGTCATAGATTGGGGTTTCTTAAAGACCCATCTATAATCATTAATATCAGAATCTTTGGGGATTCTTGCTTCAAATGCATCTAGTTTGAACACATCATTCTAACTGACCAAACTTTAACAAAACTGACCAAGAAAAGGAAGAGAGAATACCCAAATTACCAATATCAGGAATGAAAGGAGGGGTATCTCTACAGAACCTAAAGAAATTAAAAGGATAAGACAACTATGAATATCCCTCTGCTTATAAATTCTATAACAGATTAAATGGACACATTCCTCAAAAGACATGAATTACCAAAACCCACTCAAAAAGAATAGATAACCTGAGTTGCTCTATATCTATTAAAGAAACTAAATTTATATGTTAAATTGCCTTCCAACAAAGAAAATTGTTTCTATTGGCAAATTATACAAAACATTTAAGAAGGAAGTCATATGAAGTTTTCACAAGCTGTTTCAGAAGATAGACAAGGAGAAAAACACTTCCTAACTCTTTTTATGAGGTCAGCATTATTCTGATACCAAAAGCAGACACAGGCATATAAGAAAACACAGTAGACCAATATATCTCATGAACACAATTATAAAAATCCTCAACAGCATGTTATTGGATTAAATGCAGCAACATATAAAATGATTATATATCATGACCAAGTGAGATTATCCCAGGAATGTAAGGCCATTTCAATATGCAATAATCAATCAATATAGTTCATGATATTAACAGATCAAAGAAGAAAAACCACACAATCGTCTTATCAGATGCAGAAAAAGCACTTGAAAAAATTCAACAATTATTTATGATAAAAATTCACAGCAAACTAGGAATGGAAGAAAACTTTCTTAACTTGATAAAGAGTATATATAAAAAACTACAGCCAACATCATTATAGTAAAAGACATAATAGTAAAAGACAAATGCTTAGCAACAAGTAAGGATGTCTTCTCTCATCAATCCTATTTAACACTGTTCTGAAAATCCTTGCCAGTGCAATAAGAAAAATAAATAAAATGCACACAGACCAGAAAGGAAGAAACAAATTGTCTTTATTTAAATGAGTTTATCAAGGTTGCAGATACAAGTTTAATGCACAAAAATCAATTTTACTTTTATATAATAACAATGAACAAGTGGAAATTGAAGTTTTAAAAACTGTACATTTTACAAAAAATAAAAAATAAAAATAAAAGCTGTACACTTTAGAATCACACTAAAAACAATGAAATATTTAGTTACAAACCTAGCAAAAATATATGCAGGATCTGTATGCAGAATACTACATATTATTGGTGAAAGAAGTCAAAGAAGACCTAAATAAATGGAGATATATACTGTGTTTATAGATTGAAAAATTCAATATCATTAAGGTGTTAATTTTTCCTAAGTTGATTTTTAGATTCAATGCAATTTCCAGTTTAAATCCTAACAGGATATTTTTTAGATACTGGCAAGCCAATTCTAAGATGTATTTAGAAATGCAAAGGAGTTAGAAGAGCCAAACACTTTTGGAAGGAAAAAAAAGAGAGAGAGAGAACAAAGTTGGAGAACTGAGACTATCTGATTTCAAGGTTCACTTTAAAGCTACCGTGATCAAGACAGTGTGGTATTCATGAAGGACAGGTACATATATTAATGGAACAAAATAGAGTCTAGAAATAGGCCCCTACATATATGGTAGAGTAATTTTTGAAAAAGGTGTGAAGACAACTCAATGGAAAAAGGACATTCTTTTAAAAAAAATCATGCTGTAACAAACATCAATAAGCAAAAATAATGTACCTTGGCCTATACCTCACACCTTATACCAATTTTACCTTAAAATTTATCATAGGCATAAATGTAAATGATAACAGTATAAAAATTTTGCAAGAAAACCCTGGAGAAAATCTTTGTGACCTTGAGTTAGGGTAAGAATTCTTAGATACATCAAAATCACAATCCGTAAAAGAAAAATATTGACAAGTTGGACTTCATAAAAACATTTTTACTCTGCAAATGACACTGTTAAGGAAATGAAACCAGAAGCCAAAGAGTTGGAGAAAAATCTCATATCTGAAAAAGACCTTGGATTCAAACTATATAATGAAAACTCAAAAATAAGAAAACAAACAATCCAATTAAAAAATAGACCAAAGATTTGAACAGACTGTTGTTTGGGAAGGTATACAGATGGTATATATGCACACGAAAATATGCTCAATACCATTGATCACTAGGGACATACAAATTAAAGCTACAACGTGATACCACTACTTACTGATTAGAATGGCTAAAATCAAAGACCATTCCGTGTGATTCCATGTGTACAGGACTGTGTGGAACAACTGGAACTCTTATAGAAATCAGAGAGGGAGAAAACCATGAGAGACTCTGGACTCTGGGGAAAAAAGTGAAGTTTGAAGGGAGGGGGTTGGAGGGATGGGGTAACCAGGTGATGGGTATAAGGAGGGCATGTGTTGGGATGAGCACTGGGTATTATTTGCAACTAATGAATCGTTGAACACTACAACAAAAACTTATGATGTACTATATGCTGGCTAACTGAACATAATAAAAAAAGATTTATTATTATAACTTTATTTTCTGTACTATGTTTTTAAAAGCATTGTGTGGTGTATAGTTTTCACTAATCAGAACAATCAGTGTAGCAGAGAAGAGATAGGGATCCAACTGGTAACTTCCATTCTCAGGAAACAAGCAAGAAGTGAATCATCCAAGAGGCTAATGGGACAAGAGAATGTCTTGATATTCCTCAGAGTCTTACTGAGCAGGGCTGATGGTCACACTTACTTTTTCTTTCTGGGCTACATCCAATCAGTTATGGTGAGATAGAGAGCAGAAGAGAATGGATAAAAAATTTCCGTGGAGCATCCAATACTGCGACTTCAACCAGTGATGACCTCTCTTCCCTGGATACCAATGCAAGTTGAATGTTGAATTTTATAAATTTTATTTCCATCACACCCTATGGTGAGAGGCAGTAAAAAAAAGAAAAAAGAAAAAAATTAAGATTTAAGACAGAAAGGAACCAATGTCAAAGGCTGAGTAAAATCTACAGAGAGACAGCAGGGTGTTAGGGCATATCATAAATGTGAAGGTAAGACGTATTTGGGTTCAAATCCCAGCATGCCACTTACTAGATATTTAGGCAAGTTACTTGACTTTTATAAGCTTCAGTTTCTTTGCTTTTAAATTGGAAATATAGTATTTATCACAATGAATTGTTATGAGAATTAATGAGATCATGTAAGGGGCTCAATTTAGTATTTTGCACAATGAAGATACTCAGTAAGTAACAGTTGTTACTGTTAGTTGTTATTATTATGATTATGCCTTCGTAAATCAGCATGGAATAACTAAACTGACTATCTTTAAGTTTCTATTATTCCTTCTATTCTTTTTTTTAAGATTTTATTTATTTATTTGAGAGAGAGAGAATGAGAGATAGAGAGCATGAGAGGGAAGAGGGTCCGAGGGAGAAGCAGACTCCCCGCTGAGCAGGGAGCCCGATGTGGGACTCGATCCCGGGACTCCAGGATCATGACCTGAGCCAAAGGCAGTCGTTTAACCAACTGAGCCACCTAGGCGCCCTATTCCTTCTATTCTAATACACATTAGTGTATGACTTTGAGCACATTACATAATTTCTCTGGTCTTAGTTTTCTCATCTATAGAATGAGGATTAGCATAGTAGTACCTATCTCATAGAATTGCTGTGAGGATTAAATAATTTTGATAGGGAAAATCTGTGTCCTAAGATGGCTGACCGAGCCAGGGAGAGAGTCCCAGTCCTTGCCCTGGGGCTCTTCTGGGTTCTTCTCCCTGCTCTGCTTCCCATGCACCAATCCGAGTCCTTCTCCCAGCCCTGCTTCACTCATTGGCCAAAAGTGCCAAATATGCAGAAGTAGAAGTGTATAAATTGCCCCCTTTGTTTGTGCTTGGGGCTCAGATCTTTGGCGATCACTCTCGTCTGAGCCTGCCCATGTTAAAAAAAAAACCTCCTATCCTCTGAGATCTACAGGTGCTGCTTGGTTCTTCCATCGGGCGATCCAGTCCAAGTTTCATAACAATTTAATACTTCTAAAACTCTTAGAACAGTGCCTTACACATAAAAGGTACATAGTAAATGTTAGCTGCTACTATTATTACTACTATCATGCTGTTGTTATTATTGTCAACCAGTGATTAACATGTACTAACTGAACACTATTATGGGCCCAACAGTGTTGGTAAAAGAAAATATTTGTAAGTTCTACTGAATATTAAATTGCATAGTCTTGAGTCTAAGTTCCTAGTACTAAGTACTCAAAATATTTGATTAAATAATGAAGGTGTTCATTAGTAACTCAGTAACTAAATATGTCTGGCCTCAACATCTATGATCTGTCCGAATGGACAGTGAACTGGTGAGGAAGAATCAGGAAGAACAATATTCATATTTTGAGAGAATTAAATACATGGGGAGAAAACATGTCTCCTAGGCTGGGACAATGACATAGAGGCGGAAGTGGAGCAAGGTACGGGTGGCAAATCAAATTTCCACCAGCAGTAGACTAGATACAAGAAACTGCAACATAGTAAAGTAATACAATGGATTACCATGCAGCAGAGAAAAATAACTCATTATACCTCTCTATCAATGTGAATGAATCTCACAAAGAGAATATGGCATGAAATAAGCAATCCACAAAATAAAAGCCACTGTTATTCCATTCATATAAACTTTGAAGACAGGCAAAGCTAAATTACCTTATTAAGGGATAACATATGTAAGTGATGAAACTATTAATAACGGTTATCACAAAAGTTAGGATAGTGATTATATACAGGGAAGAGAAGGGACGGTCCCCTGAGATATTAATGTTCTGTCATTTTGTAATGTGTGTTTGTGTGTGTGGGGGAGAGAGAGAGAGAGAGAAAGAGCCAGAGAGGGAGCTTGGTATGTACTTTACAATGTTTTTTTTAAAAGTACATGTATTCTTTACACACCCTTTTTTATGGATGACATATTTCACAATAAAAAGTGAAAGTAAGAGTAAATGGGGTCAGGAAGTCAGCCAGCCCAACCAGAGGATATTGTAAATTGTGGAGTTGTAGGAATTAAATTAACTGATATTCAATCCATTTCTTTTTGAGTACTAAATGGCATCCAATTGGTTGCTTTTTCCCCTCTGTAAGCTTAAAAATCTCACCTTCTTCAATATATCGAAACAAATCATGGAAGTCATCAAGCAGAGTCAAGGGGTCACAACAGAGGGTATTGAAACCTCCAAGAGGAATGTTACCTCTGACACCTAGCGACCCGGACGGGGGTATCAGGCACAAGGCAAAAGTGAAGCGTTGATAGCGGGGAGTTGTCTATCGATATTCAGGGCTTCCTCTGCACAATCGAGGCCCTTATTCCAGTTGACAAATGACACCCCACCGAAAGAGTTGATGGAATTCATTCTGCTATCAAGGGTATGACTGAAGTAGAGTCCGGTAAGTCCTCAGTAGGAAAATGGAAGAGATCAAGTGAGGATAAACCAAAGGAATGTACTTCTACTAGGAAGATCAGAAAGAGATATAGGCTAATATATGTGCAAGTTTAGACACTTGGAGTTTATCTCCCATGTCCGAAATCTGCCCCAGACATTCCATTACTCATTGCTCTTTTTCTTTTAATCCTGCTGTCAAGGAAATAAGATGCAAGCTGAGCAGGTGGAAACTAAAATCAATAAGTTTAATACTGTATTGGAATGCCTGTAGACTTTAGCCAGCAAGAAAAAGTTCATTCCGAGCCCCTCATTATCTTCTAATGGTAAGCTAGCTAAGACCTGGATATTTGGAAGTATTTCTGTGCTATTTGGGTTCAGTTGAAATCAATCTCTCTCTCTATCTGAAATTATTCTAGAACAAGTTAGGTGTCCAAAGCTTAGATAAGAGGAATAGTAGGATATCATAGCAGATAAATCTTACATGGCTATAATAATTATTTTATTGTTGTATGTAAAGTGCTAGGCACTTAACATAATTGCTCAACAACCTTGAAAGAATGATATTTTTCTAGTTAAGAAAACCAAGGCTCTGCGAGGTTAAATAGTTTGACCAGGAATATAGTGTGGAGCTGGGATACCAACTCAGTTCTACCTGAACACAAAGCAAAAGTGATAGGTGATAACTAGTTTCTTAAGAAGGAAAGGACTTAAACAGGAATGTTATCAGAGCTGTTCAGAGAGGTGAGAGGGTAGGGTAGTTTCCACCTGGACTGGTATATCTAGGGGAAGTCTTTCTAAACTAATGCAAGTTTGGGGGGTGAGGCTGTTTAACAATGAGTATAAGGTGGTGGCAGCTTCCTAAAGGAAAGGGAAAGAGAGCCATTGAAAACACCGAGAAAAAGTGATAGTGGGTCCGCAGATTGGAGACTCAGCATAGTATATTTGGACTTAGTCACCTAAGACATCAGTTATGGTACCATTTTTGCTGCTACAGTTGTCATTGAAATTTGGGCAAACTTCACCACCTGGAATATATCATAAGGTATTGAAGTTGAAAAAAATGCAAGAGGATACCTAGACCCATAACAGCCTGGTACATGGAAGGAGTGAAGATACCAGTGTCAAGCTGTATGTTTCATGTTTACAAATCTTCATTTCTTTCATTTCTTAAGATAAAAATAAATATACGTGGAAGTGCTAACATTTTCCTCCTACACCTCATTGGATTATCTCAGCACCCTAAAGCACACATTCAAGACACCTGGAGTCCCTGGAACAGGAGATGCTTTCCAGAAGATGGCAGAGTGATTCTGAGTCTAGTTTCAGGGACATAAGCTGAACGGAACACAGGATAAGGCTAGAAGAAAGGGAGTTCCAGCTGGAGACCTCTACTTTGGCAAAAATGCCCTCTAATTTTTAAATATAAAGAGATCTTTGTTTTATCTGACAGTAGCTTATGATGGACATCGCAAACTCAAATGCTTGAAGAGACCTCAATAAATGAAGTGAGCTAGATATACATGGACACTCAGTCCTTCTGTTTTCTCATCGTGTTAAGAAATATATTTCTACTCTAAGTAACCGCATGCAGGAAGGGATGTGACCTGTGCAGGGCAGCAGTTGGGAGCAAGGGGGAGGATGTGAACTGGAAAAGTCAAAGTGGCTACTCGTGTCCAGCTGATCACTGTCATGTGGGATTTAGGACCGCTGTTGCTAAATTTCTTATTTTTCCAAAAGGGCTAGAAACCAGGCTTTTAAGTAAAAATCTCCTGGTTAAAATATATATGTATATATATTCTGAGTTTTTTTGAGAACAGTTTAACGGTCCCAGATTGCCTTCAGCCTAAATCTGTCCTGCAGGCAACTGGTTTGCAATCCCGGACTCATTCCAGTGAGTGCTGGAGACCTGGGCTTGCAAACGGTTTTCCCTTCAGCCTGCAGGGAGCTGACTAGCTGTGGCTTCCACCGGGGAGCCTTCTCTGGCGGTTGTGCTATCTCTTGTCCTCTGGAAAGCCCCGTTCTTCCTGGCCACACCCTTTCTGTGTAATCACATGTTTGATGCTTTTCTTTCCTGCTAGTCTGTAAATTCATGAAAGAGGGGACCATTTCTGTGTCGATCACCAGGCTCTCGGAAATTGGTCGGGCTGACAGGGAGTTGTGTGAAGAAGGATGACTGGAGAGGGCTCCTGGGGGCACCTGGTGGGCGCAGGAGCAGCTTTTGGCTGGGAGAGAGATAGTAAGCAACTTTTTATAGCCATATATAATATATAATAAATAATTTGTTATTACTTTAACATAAAGATATGAAAATGTGTGTTGATTTGAAATTATATTAAATTCTGTATTGTTTATTTTTCTTTTATATAAATGCTATTATTTAAACCAAAGCAATAGAACTAGTTAACAGTGCAATTAATAACTAGTGATAGGACTAATTGAAAAACCATAGGAAAAGTTAACAGTATTTTGATAATATTTCTTTGTTCTGATACTATGATTTAATTCTTATCTTATTAGATGTTAAACAATATCAGGCTATATTAATGTGTATTTGTAAGATCCATACTAATTAAACAGATGTTACCTCTAACTAATAAAAAAAAAAGATGAGATGTTTCTTTCTGTCTCATGATCCAGTAGGGTGTTTTTACTCTTTCAATTTCCTTTTCCAATAATACTTCTCTGAACTGCCCGTAAGCTTTTCTTTAGGGCATCCTATTTTTTTTCCTCTCTCTTATGTAGCAGCAAAAGTAAATATAGTCAAATGTAAAATTCACTTTCACTTGCAGCTCTGCTCTTACTAAACCCACATCACATTGATTCCTGATATCAGTCCAATGTGATGATCTAAATATTTTCAACAAAAGAATCTGAGCATTGAATACTTTGGATTTCACTGACTAGTAACACCAGGTTTTTAGATTTAGATTTAGAATTAGAAGAATTAGTTTCTAGCTCTCCCAAAATGTCCATTCAGTTTGAATACACAGACTTGTTTTGATAAACCAGCTGCTTATTACAGATAACCACTTAGAAGTTAATCATTTGGTTGTCTATATCTAAATTGTCTAACATTTTAAAACACTCTTAATCATGTCACCATAACTGAAACCTCTGTTTCTCAGGGAAAATGATTTTAAAAGCATAGAGGTAGTTTGAACTTGTGAAATTAAAGTTGGATTCCAAATAAGGTACAGTTTTAATGAAGAAATGAGAAAGTCCTGTTTAACTTGGCTGCCATTTTGTGCGTTCTAAAGCAATCTTATTTCCAAAAAAAAATGAGTCATTTTTTTCATTGTATGAATTCCATTGCAATCTACATGTAACATTGAACAATTCCTGTGCCCATTTCACCTTTTCCTAGGTTCCTTATAGCCTCCCCAAAGATCATCCATCAGTTTCAAAGGAACAGCATATACATTTCTGTTTGACTGTAGTCTTTTTTCCATTCTTACCCTCAAAGCATTTGCAAATTAGAGGATATACTTTTTTTTAAGATTTATTTATTTATTTTTGAAAGCGAGTGTGCATGAGCAGGGGGAGGGGCAGAGAAAGAGAGAGGGAGGAAGCAGACTCCCCCTAAGTGGAATAGACTCTGGGCTCAATCCCAGGACCCTGAGATCATGACCTGAGCCTAAACCAAGAGTAGGATGCTTAACAGACTGAGCCACCCAGGTGCCCCTAGAGGACATTCTCCTTGTGCCACACTTTGAAAATATGATTTTATGGCAAGCTAATATTTTAACATGTTACCTATGGCTGGCAACAATGATACTCATCTTGAAAGCCCATGTCTAAGGAGACAAACTTCTTCCATTTCTATAAAGTCAATAATCTCATTAAGGGCTTTCATACATTTACACATTTCACACATTTTGAAAAGTGACCAATGTTTTCATTATGAAAGTCTCAATATTACAGCTAAGCAGACCTTACTCTTTTTTTTTTTTAAGTAGTGTTATGTGCAAGATATGTAGAACATTTAGCAGGTAAGACCTTCTCATGTTATTTGATAAGAAGTTTATAGACTGAGTAGAATTTTTCAAAATTTACACTTGTGCAGTATATCTGCTGACTATGCAGATGGATGAGCAAAATCTAGTTCTATTTGAACAAGATATGACCAGTCTTTTGTATTTTCCATCATTTCATTAAAATCTTCATAGGAATCAAGAACATGATTTGAAACTCCATTGTTCAAACCAAAATACCTAAGAGTCAGAGAGAACATTTTTGCTTCTTGCCATGATTCAGTTTATCACTTACGCTACAGAAAGAATGATCATTGGTAAGATCTGACAGAATCTGATTGCTGGTTGCCAGAAAGCGGTGGGGGATGGGTGAAATGGCTGAAGGATCAAAAGTTACAAACCTCCAGTTATAAATGTCATGCGGATGTCATGTACAGCATGGTGACTATAATTAATAATACTGTATTGCATATTTGAAAGTTGCTGAGAGTAAATCTTAAGAGTCCTCATCACAAGAATAAAAATTTTTGTAATTATGTATAGTATGGTAACTAGACATATTGTGGTGATCCTTTCTCAGTCAATGATTCAATGGCCACTTTTTTCAGTTAACCATTAGTGTCTTTGGGGGAGAGGAAAAAAACTATTGATTGATTTAGAAGCACTTGCCTCCTTCATTACTAACTTGTGAGAGCTTTCATATGTGCTTTCACCTTCCCTTCTCCACAATGCCCCACGCAAAATTCTTTTTTGCATCTCACACCAATATTATACCAACAGTATTCTGTTTTGGTTTGGCCGTGTGTTCAGTATTTAATAAAGTATTTCCAGCATTATGAAAGACCAAACCTTGAGCTGTATCTCATACTGGGAGACTGAATCGACATTTCATCTTCAACTGCTTAATAGGGTTCATTCTCATTTTTAGAAAACTGTTCCATTTTCCTACTTGCTACATGAATAGGAAGCTGTCCTACATGGGAGGCCCTGACAGGAAACTGCAGTGAGTCCTGGATTCACTTAGTACAGCACAATGGAAATAAATAAAAGCCACCTTCCTTCTGCTGGTCCATTTCTCCTTTTGGATGAGCAAATGAGAATCATCTTTAGGGCATTATGTATTCACTGAGGGGCTGTGACCTTAATCCATAAAGCCCTATAGAGTTTATGCTTTGATTTTCTTAAAGCCTGCCTCCCCCTATACAGTGTCCCAGACAATCAAAATTACCCCCGCAGTGTGCTTGCTAACAGTTCACAATTTCAGTGGACCTAAGACTGAGCCATCTGGTAAATAGGACTTGGCACAGAGATTCCTCTTAAGGTGATTTGACCACACCACACTGTTTGCCTGGAAACCTCCCATCTTGCCATAAAGCTGAGCCAGTTTTTAGAATTCTCCTTGGATTATTGGTGATTAGAGTAAGTAACAAAAATATAATTGTTGATCCACTGCAATTGCAATAAAGTTTCCATGAAGAAGTTACACATGTTTCTAAATAATGGTATTTAGAAGTTTCTTGCTATTAAAAGGAGATGAATAAAGTTTAAATTCAATTGGAGGTATAAGAGAATGAACAAAGATTTTTGGAGAACCTACCATGTGTTAGGAAATAAATGTTTTCTCATTTGACCCTCACAACTCCATGTTGCAGATATCATTATTTCTATTCTACAGATGAAGAGACTGGCTTAGTGGTGGTAAGTAACCTTTCCAAAGGCTCATGGATAGTAAGGGGTAGACTTGGGATTTAAATTCAAGAGCACAGGCTCCAGATTCCCCGTGTTTATACCCTATTACCCAAATAATAATCTCTTTCCGAGCTTCCTACTTCTCAGCCTGCTTTAACTCATTTCTTCTGTATCCTATTTACTTTTCATATATTGTCCACCAGTTTGCCATGTTTTTCATCATTTCTCCTTGTGATAATCTCTTTAAATTCTTCTTTTAATTATTGTGTTTTTAGTTCTCTTTCTCATCTCCAACAGCCTAAGTCCATGTCCTCTTTCTTAGAGCCATATTAGTGTCCTAACTGGTCTCATATTTATTCTCTTTCCCTCAAAAGTCTGTGCTCCACACATGATTGTGTAAAGGAAATCGTTTCCCTCCTCTGTGAAGGAAATTACTAAACTATACCATTCATAACTTCTCGTGTATCTTTGTAGATATATTCTATGTATAAGTATCTTCTTTCTTCTTCTTTGTTGAACACACAGGAACATAATGATACAAACTTGCTCAAAATCCTGCGATGAGCTCACATCACAGTTTAGAGTCAAATTCCCTCCTTTGATGGCTGAGAGGGTGTCCTGTGATTTGGCCTCCACTTTCATCTTTCACCACGTCTCCTGTGCCTGTTCCCCAGGCTCATCCCCTTCCAGCCACACTGGTCTTCTGCGGGATCTTATATGCCAAGTTCATTCCTGCTGTTGCACTTGCTGCTTCTTTGTCTTCCCTCTGGTCTTTTCCTGGTTCACTTTCTGACTTCATTTAGGTCTCTGATCAAACATTTTCTGAGGAGAGAGGTCTTCCTTGACTCTATATCTAAAGTAACTGCCAGCTAGTCCCTCTGTAATGCCTTACCCTAGAATTTGTCATTCACTACCTAGATTTAGGTTAGTTTTGAACATGAATTTGTTCTTTTTTTTGTCTTTCCCCTATCATTAAAATATAGGCTCCATGGTGACAGGGATCTTTCTGTCTTGTCTATCACTGCCTTCCAGAGCCTACAGTGCCTGCTGCAGTACACACTCAGGAAATATTTGTTGAGTGAATAAAGATATACTTTCACAAATGTCTCAGTAACATTCAAGGTGATCTTAGCAAATTGATTTTCTGGTCTCCAAATTATTTCTTCACTACTCTTATTTGTTGGATTTTTTTTTTTTTAGCTAAACCCCTATTCTAGCAATTGATCACATACTGCCTTATGATGTATTTTGTATTACTTAAATAACTTTTATACAATATTGCTATAGTTTGTGGGTTTCAGTTCTTATCTTGTGGAAAAGCACACTGGTAGCTCAAGCACAATCTTTATTACTCTTAGTATTTCTCATAGCAGCGCAGTCCATTAATACCATATAGTAGGAAATCAAGGATGGTTTGTCATTTGATGATTGAATCAATGAGATATTATTAAACACCTATTATGTGCTAGACAATATTCTCTTTGTCAATATTACTTCTTCTATCCTTACCACAACAATCTGGAGTGGGCATCCTTACTTTCATTTTACAGACAAGAGAACTATGGTTCAGAAAGTGGAGCTGACTTGGTTTATTAAGGTTATACAGTTAAGAAGAGGTGAAGTGGGTCTTAAACATAGATACGGACTTTAAAACAAATGCTCTTTCCACGTTTTGCAGTAAATCTCTGTTAATATGTAGATTCATTCATAAAGTACAATGACTCTCAAGTCATACTGAGCTGACTTATTTACTATGGGGGAAGAGGAATGTGCTGAGTAGAGTGTGTTGTTTTTGATTATTATCTTTACGCCATGTGTTAAGGGTTATGGAAAGAAGGACTGAGCAAGGCAACTGTATCTACTCAAGAGAAGGGCATTTAAAAATGTAAAACAAACAGATGCAGAGGTCAAGTACAATTGTGATTTAATTTCATTATCTGGGTTCCATATTACTTGAGACCCAAGACACATGATGTTGCTTTCCCTTTTCCTTCCCATGACCATTATCCTTAATCAGGCCTGAAGCCCAGAAGAGAGAGGTTCTAATTAGAATTAGGAAACTCAATATGGAGCCTAGGGGAGAGAGAATCAACTGCTAGCTAGCCACATTCCAGTTCCCCACAGTTGTCCGAACCTGGCTAGACCTGACATCTTTGCAAGCATGACATCGTACAAGATGCCTGGCAGAACCAAAGATACAGAACCCCTGCCTAAGGAGCAGGTAAGCTGGGGAGCAGCATACAGTAGATATTCGGGGATTTGACTTTTCATGAGATCTTTACATTTGCTGAACTTTCTTATTAAAGTCAAATTGTCTTAATGCTATTATAAATCACTGGCTCTCCAAGGTTTCATATGCTTAAGAATGAACAAGGTATCCTGTGTGAAAAAGCAGATTCTCGGGTCCTCACTGTCAGAGATTCCACCTTGGGTGGGGCTTGGGAACCCGAGTCTTAAAACAAGTACTTAGGGATGATTCTGATAACACGTTATCCATGGAGATATATCAGTCCAAGACACTCAGATAATTTACCTCTGGAATTGTGTTTTATATTTCTGAATAATTTACCTCTGGAATTGTGTTTTATATTTCTGAATAATATATTCTTTCTCACATGAGCATGGAAGATAATTGAATGTGTTGTTGTGTTAATATTAGAAACTCAATTCTAAGATGATCATCAGCCAAGAGATTTCTCTTGTAATGATTTTTTCAAGTCTGGTTTTTTTTTTTTCCTTCTATGGCTTTTAATGCACAGTCTTTTAAATTAAACATCAGCCAACCATTAGCTCGCAATCTATATTACTAAGTACTAAAAGCTGGCCCAGCATTCTGGCAAGAAGGAATGAGCTGTGAACAGTGAGGCCTGACAACCAAAATGGTGTGAAGTACTCAGATCCCCTTGGGGAGACTCTTGGCACTAATGCCGATCCTTATTTTTCAGAAGGTCCCTCTAGTGTCACGTGGTGGGGAAACCGTTAGCAGACACGCTTTGAGGGGATTTTGATTGCTGCAATACCCACATGCTTTATCTTCTGGGGATTTTTGTACTGCTTTCATTACACTAAATTCTTTAAATAATTGCAGAGAATCTATATGAGACTATAGAAAATGATATATGTCACAGACCTTGCTCTGTTTAGCCCATAAGGTATGAATTGAAGCAGACATGTATGTTATTAATATGATACACGATGAAAAGTGCCACACAAAAGGTATGAACAAAGCACTCAGACATTGTGAAGAACAGTGAGGATGACTTTCAAGCTAGGCCGGAGACTATAAGCAGCCTTTCACCAGACACAAAACATAACAAGGCCTTTCTATAGAGAAGAACTGCCCTAGGATAAAACAAAATAATGGCAACTAACATTTATGGAGAACTTACTTGCTAGACACTGTTATAAGCACTTGTCATGTTTTATTTAATTCTCAAAAAACTTTATGTGACGGACGCTGTCATTGTTCTCAATACAGACACGAGGAGACGCAGCTGTGGGCTGATGTGTGGAGTATCTTCGGGTAGCAGGAACATGTCAGACAGTGGCAAATGGCGTGGTGTGAGCTGAGCCAGCAGAGAAGGCGTCAAAGGGAGGCTGGGCTGAGTGATGAGGTACCTTCATTAGATGGTGAGGAAGTGCTTTACGTGAGGGTTTTGTTCTTGTTCTTTTAGTTAGTGTTTCCTATTATACAAGTAATATCTACACATACTTTTAAAATCTGCAAACAGCATACAATGAAAAGAAAATGTGGCACCACAGATACTCAGTTCCGCAGCCCCTCTCCCAGGAAACAACCATGATCACTAACTTCTCGTGTATCTTTGTATAAATATTCTATGTATAAGTGTCTTCTTTCTTCTTCTTTGTTGAACACACAGGAACATATGATACAAACTTGTGTCTTGAGATTGCCCCCTATCAGCACATTTGGCACATTCAGATCTGTCTCATTCTTTTCTACAGCTCCATGTTTTCCAATTATATGGTTGAACCATGGTTTATTTAACTGATCCACTAATGATAGACATTCAATGTGTTGCCAGTCAGTATACAGTGCTGATTTGAAGATTCTCATCTTTGAAAATGTGCAAGTATTACTTACAGGAGATGCCCCTCGGGGTGGCATTTCTGTGCCCTTGGGAAGGAATTTCACCAGGGGGAGGGCACGACGAGCAAGTGGGCCTTTGAGAGCCACTGGTCTGGTGGCTGTGTTGGAGGAAGGAACAGAGAGAGGAGGCCTCAGAAGTGAGGAGGATGGGAGTCTCTTGTATCTCTTCAGGAGGAAACCTACGAGAGCAGCTGAAAGCTCAGCCAGCTGACCACTGGAGCAGTTTACAGATGGAATCACCCAGAGAGCCTTCGCACAACGTCTCTGATGGCTCTCCCTTTCTCCTCCCGGGCTTTCTGTTTCCCACCAAGTTCTTTTAGCAGGTAGCTCACACCCGTGAGCAGAAAGTGTCTGTACCAAATTTGTCTTTGAGGGTAAAGCTCTATGTTTTTAGTATTCTGAAATCAGTAACAACAGAGGATTGAAGGAGCCAATGAGAAGTGGGGAGAAAACCCTTTTCAAAAATGTTCCAAAAGTGACCGTCGAGTTACCTTAGTGCTCGCGTGTGCTCTCAGTCCTACCAGTGGATGGTGGATGGCGCTGTCTATCTGGGTATCTTTTATTGCCCTCTTTTTTTCTTTTTTTTTATACCAATAAAAGCAAACTTACTACCCTTTGCATTCGAGGGTAACTACCATACCCTCATTAAGCCCTGTGACTTCTTTCATTCCTCGTCTGGTCATAATCTTAATTACCCCTGCTTTAAAAAGCTTAACCTACATAAAGGAGAAATAACAAACTAATCCTAGTTTGACAACACATGTATGTTGCATCTGGCATGAGGAGCAGCAGGGTTGACCTGGCATCTATCACCGCGCAGCCTCGGAGCGGAAAACGCAGGGAAGTGAAGGCTCATGGTCACTGTCCTCTTTTCTCCCTTTTTGGTGCATGGAGTCCCTTTTGGGTCTGCGCTCACTCGCTCCACGCCTGAGCTCCAGACAACTCCACGGCCATGTGCCCCAGGGCCAGCAGCCTTATGTAACCCAGAAATGAAGCAGAACTGCTCCTGGTGTGGTTGCAAGTCAATTAGAATTTGAGAAACATAAAACTGAAAGCCAAAGAGGATTGGCTGCCAGTCACACAGCGTGCCCTTCTGCCAGGGCACGCCTGCTCCCGATGAAGATATGTACGCCAATGTTTATTCTGTTCTGGAAAGAAATAATGCCCATGTGGTGCAGCTCACGCCACTTTGGCTCAGAGGGAGACCCAGCGCCTCACACGCCTGTGCGGCGCTCAGCAGGCAGGTTTGGACAACAGCGCTGCAAGACAGGAGTTCTGTTCATTGTGGGGGGTGGGGGGCGGGGGGGTGACTTCTGCAGCTTGGCAGTCTTCAGGGCAAATGGTGCTTGCAATATGCTCTGGGCCTCCTAATGTTTCCATTTTAATTACTATTGTTCTGTTTTCCTGGGGGAAGAAGCAAGAGTAAGGAAAATTATGACTGGGATCTTTCAGGTGGTGAGGTGTGTTTGTTTTTCTGACTTTATTCAACACATTTCTTTTTCTTCCTGGGGACACTGAAATTTGGAGCAGGTGAAAGAGCAGGGAAATGGAAACGGTCAGAAGGGGAGAAGAGAGATGATAAGGTATGTTCTCAATTCACTTCCTGTTCACATGCCTGGAAAATTTCCGAAGGTAGAGCTTCCAAAACAGGGTGGATTTCAGGCGTGCCAAAATGTTGATCCTTTTAGCTCATAGGTGGCAGGACAGGGTCAAAGGGGAGCTTCAGCTGCCTTTTCCATGTAGCCTAAGTCACTTCCAAATATAATCCTTTTCTATATAGACCCAGATGTGAAAGGTTTTTTTTAAGATTTTATTTATTTGTCAGAAAGAGAGAGAGAGAGGGAGAGCACACGCACAAGGAGGGGGAGCAGCAGGCAGAGGGAGAAGCAGGCTCCCCACTGAGCAACGAGCCCGATGCGGAACTCAATTCTAGGACCCTGGGATCATGACCTGAGCCGAAAGCAGACACCCAACCGACAGAGCCACCCAGGCACCCCTCAGATGTGAAATTTTCAAAGGCAGTAAGAAATACTATCATATACCGTCTTCCACCCAAATTCTTGGATAGAAACCCAATTGTATGTTTGGCTTCATCAAACTTCAGTTTTATAGGTTGTGTGGATATGTTTGTGTGTGTGTGTGTGTGTGTGTGTGTGCATATGTGTGTATACACATTCACACATGTATATATGTATCTATATATATATCTGTATCTTTATATCTATAGAGAGAATTAGAGTTAATCAAGCATAGTAGCTAATAGTATATGCTTTGGAGTCTAGCAGATTTGGTTTGCAACTCAGCTTCACCACTTTCTCACTGTGTGACCTTGAATAGGTTACTAACCCCCTCTGAATCTTAGTTTCTTGGGGGATAACTATCTACCTTTCACAGTCATGACCTTGAGCAAGTCACTTGAACTCTTCGCTCTACAGTGTCTCCATCTGTAAAATGGGATAATAATAGTTCCTACCTCATAATTTTGCTATATGGATTTATATGTTAACTGATGTATTAGTATATCAGTTAATATATATAAATCACTTAAAACATTGCTTAGTACATGGTAAACTATGACACTGTGAGTTCTCCTTATCGTTCATCATCATCATCGTGTAGTCTTTAGCACAGGGTCTTGAATACCCCACAGCTCTCATCACTGCCATCATCATGATTATAGGTAGCTTTGGGAAGAGAAACGGTTTCTGATTTCACTTCAGAAAACCAAAATGTGTGGAGCTCTGAACATGTGAGAGCAGCTGCTGAGAATGTAGGAGGTAAGACCCTTGCTTGGGTGAGTCTGAAGGACAGAGGACAAGTTGTCCTCCCAGCCTAGAGGATGAGCTCCAACGTGGGATTCTTACCTAGTCAAAAGTCTCTCTTTACTCCTTTCTTCCCGGTCTCCATTCTATCCCTGTCTTTGTTAAAGCACTTATCCATTAATGCGGCTGGGGGAAAAAAGGGAATATTTGTGTTCTTTGGAGCCCTTGTATGCCTGTTGCCAAATCAGAGTCTGCTGCCAAGAAAGCATGGCTTGAGGGCTCGCTGGCTTCGCCTGAGTGTTCCCACTCAGCTGTTCTCCACATTGCGGCTGAAGGGAGCAGTGTTCATGGGAGGGCGTGTGGGCAGTCAGCAAAAGCTGAGGGGGGCTAAAGGGTTATTAGAAACAGAAGAATTACTGACAAATTGAGCTTTCAGTAATGGGAAATTAAAGAAGCAATCAAGATTGAGTACAGGTGGGCACCCACCGGCCAGGAGTCTTGAGGCAGAAATACTGTGCAGGAGTGTGGCATAGGCACCTTGGTCCTCTGTGGACCTCCTGTTGCTACCTGTTACCCCCTCCCAGGGGTCAGTCTACACCATCTTTAGGAATCGCAGCAGAGAGCCACCCCTAGGTGAGAAATAAGTGGGAATGGCCTCCTTGGTTTATGCGCCTTTCCCCCTGCGCATGCTCAATAGGCAGGTAGCTGGAAGAAGGAGGGTCCAAGTCAGAACTTGAAGATTCCATCTGGAGTTCATTCCAAAGCTTCCTAGGGGCTGGGATAGCTATGTGGGCTTCAGATAGCCCTGAGCTGAAGTCCTAGCTCTTCTCTGCAACTGAATGAGCATGCTCAAGTTATTAATTTCTCTAACCCCAAGAAATGGAGTTAAAGGCAGTTGCGCACCTTACCTCGTGCCTGAATAAGTTAATGTATAGAAGGAACTCACCACGGTGCTGCAGCGCAGGTGCTTAATGAATGGTAGCTGTTACCATTCTCTCATTATCATCATTAACGTTAGTGTCATACACTAACGTTATGAACATACACACCATTCTTCCGTGGGTCTCCCCACTGCCACCTCTGAGACAAAATCTTTTTCCTTTCTTCATTCACATCTGCCGGCAGCTTTCTGCTGACCTTTCTTGAATCCGTACCCTGAACACTGCAACCGAGGCTGCATTTGATCTGGGTTTTACTTGTATAACCACGTTTCCTCTTTGTGATTTTTCCTGGACCCTGAGCTCTCCTTGAGCCACCCTGATCAGGAGGGAGGTTGGGAGAGAACTCACAGTCTCAGATCTTCTCTCCTGCTCTCATTCTTCCCCAGTTTTGTCCTGCCACATCCAATATGACTGAGGAGTTTTATAAACTACAGAGGCACTCCCGGGGCACTTGCTTGGGTCAGGAAAAGGAAACGATCCCTTGCCCTGGCATGATCTCTGGAGCGAAGGTGGAAGGGAGGTTGGGTTACACAACAGGGAAAAATAACGTGAAATCTTGCTGTCAGTAGGTTCTCACTGGCGGTTATTTCGGTCTCTGGTTTTGAAACTGCTGTGCAAAGTCAGCTACTGACAGTTTAGGTTGCTGTTTTTTGATGCAGGAGGATCCTAAGCCCAACCAAGGTTCCCCCAAATCTTCTCCCTGGGACTGTTCCAAAGAAAAATAAAGAGAAAAAATGCCACTGGTATCTTCTTCCTCAGGAGCTTTGGTAGCTTCTCCAATCAACATTCTGGAAAGGGCTCTGGCCCAGAATTTCATAAGACCCAAATGAAGTATGTAAAAATATTCCTCGGTGGGCCAGCAGGAGGGATGACATTAGATGTTATATAGATGGACATGCAGGCTCAGAGGAACTGAGTTTTAGTATGAACAGTACCCTCTTGATGGCTATCCACACAGGGTCTCCACAGGTCAGAATGAGGAAGATGTGGTTCATCCTCCTAATGAGCATGTATGTGAAGCAGGCATAGGGATAGGGAGTGACTCTGAAATCTCAGGATTCTAAACCTTCTAAACCCAGCAGATGTCGGTGGTAGAAAGTTAACTTTTCAAGTTAACTCTGAAAAGAAATAAAGAAATAAAGAGGAAGAGTTTTAACTCAGGGTGAGGACTCAATTTTTGAAGGCTGACTGAACGAATACCTGGATAATACTCCGAGTCCATGTGTTTTAGATACGTGTCTTTCTTTGCTCCCGAACCCAGGTTCAAGGGATGCCATCTGAGAGTTTGTTGAAATGGTGACAATGTCATGACGTTTGTCTTCTTGGCCCTCCCTGAGTGCTTCTTCTTCTCCCATCCCTGTGCCTAATGAGTTCTTGTCACTCAGTTCAATTTCTGTAATTATCTAGCTCATAAAAGTCTATAAAGTTCAGTGTGTCCTGGACATATCTAGTTAAAAAATCATAACTAAATTCGTATTTTCTGTGTTGCAGAGGGGCACTGAGGTCTGCACCTCCAGACTAGAGGGGGCAAAATGATGCAATGCAAAGAGATAAAGGGATTCTATCCTTCCAAAGACAATTTCCTATTTAACATAAGCACCTAAACCTTGCTGGCCAAGCTAAGGACAATCTATTTTTTTTTCCCGTTTCTTCTCTAACAAGGAATTCATTCATTCATTCACTCATTTGTTCATTCATTCATTCAACAAATGTTTATTGAGCATCACTACATGCTAGGGATATAGTAGTGAACAAAACCAACTTTATGCTCTCATGGAGTTATATTCTACTAGCAGGCAATAGCCCAATAACCCGTGAATATATTATATAACGCCAGTGGAGGTAAGTGCTATGAGGGAAGAAAAAAGCAGGCTATTTAGCAGAAGACTAGTTTGGAAAGCAAACTCCTTGAGTAGATAGAAAGTTGAACATTATCCTACTATTCCAGGCATCGCTTATTCTGTACAGTTTTCCCACTCGAATGCCTTAGGCATTCTTACATGATGTTAGTGGGCATTTAGCAGAAAGCACAAAGGTGTTTACCTTTGTGCAGACATGGAGACATTGGTGCACATCATAAAGAAGGAGCCATGACTGTGTCAAGTTTGACTGCCCCGTGCAGACCAGCCCTTACCTCAGAGTGGGGCTGGGCACAGAGAGGATTGTAGTGCTGAGCTTGATATATCCAATTTAGTTCTTTTTTTGGCTTTAAATCTATATATTTTTTATTGTGGTAAAGAATACATGACTTATATTTGCTTTGTTACCCTTTTAACAATTTTTAAATATGCAGAACAGTATTATTAACTCAATGTCCATTGTTGTACAACAAAGCTCTAGAACATTTTCAAAGTCTTGCATGACTGAAACTCTATACTCACTGAAGACCAACTCCCCATTTCCCGCTCTCCCAGCCCCTCTACTTTCTGTTTCTATGAGTTTGAGTATGTTAGATACTTCATATGAGTGGAATCATACAGTATTTGTCCTTTTGTGACTGGCTTATTTCACTTAGTCTAATGTCCTTAAGGTTCATCCATGTTGTAGCAAATGACAGAATTTCTTTTTTTTTTTTTAAGGCTGAATAGTATTCTATTGTATGTATACACCACATTTTCCTTATCCATTCATCCATCAGTAGACCTCCAGTTTGCTTCTACATTTTGGCTATTGTAGATAGTGCTGCAATGACCACGTGTGAGCAAATATCTCTTCAAGATCCTGTTTTCAAATCTTCTGGATATCAGTTTAGCCACTCTTGAATCACTGTGTGATGTGTTGCCCAGAAGGAAAGGTATGGATCACTCTCCTTGTAATTTGCAGTGATTCCCTGGTTCCTCCAAACCCATGCCTCAATCACCTTCTGTCTCCCAGGCTCTGGGGGATGCAGAGGAGAATAATAATAAAAGTTACCACTTCTGTGGTGCTGAGCATTCTTTTAAGCTAACCTTGGGAGGCAGGTGCTATTATTATCACACCCAGTTTCAGAGGGAACGCTGAGGCAGACAGTTAATGGGCAAAATGAGAATGGGATTTGGTCTCAAGCAGTCTGGCCACAGAGGTGCTTGTAACCCTCTTGTAACCGAACAGTTTCTCCTTTGCCTTTCAAGTGTTCAGGGGATGGCAGGAGAGGGTGACAGACAAGGCAATGACTACATTCAACAGTGCAGGAATTGCTGCAGTGTAGAGAGATGCTCGAACAATTTGCTTTGGGAACACAGAGCAAGAAGCATTGAACTCCATGAAGTTGGGCACGATTTTTTTAGAGGCAGAGAGGTTGACTCCTGATGGATCCGTGGAAGGACCAAATGAACAAGAAGGTATTTAAAGCACATTCCAGGTAAAATAAAAGCCATGTTTTCCCACATCTGTTTTGTACATTCCTACATTAAATACCTGCCGTTCAAGGGCTTTGTATGTGCTAATGCAAGTATTTTATGTATTGTCTAATTTTTTCTAACAAAGCATTTTATGTATTGTCTTATTAATTTCTAACAAAGCACTGAGGGGCAAGTATAATGATCCTCATCATACAGATGAGGAACCTGAGGCTCAGAGAGGTGAAGTGCGGTGCCCAAGAACACACAGCCAAGGTCCAAGGCCAGGACCTTGGGCTCCAAAGGGGCGCTCCTGACACTGTGAGTACAAAGAGACGCTGAGTGGTGTGGCAGTCAAGGTCCTCCTCCCTGGAAACCCCCCAGGGTGCAACTGTCCAGGCAAAGGTGTGCCGTTTGCTGGTCCAACTTGGCCCACCAACTGATAAACCTGACTGGCGTACACAGCAGAAAAGGAAAGGTTAAGGAAAAGGGCAAAGTAGCAAGATCTTTCTTTAAAGAGAAGAAAGGCCCATCTCCTCCTCCCCCAGCCTGGCTGTGCGGCTCTGTGGTCCGGCGGGTGTTTGGTTGCCTTGCAGCTGCTGTTCGCCCCGGTCTAAGGTTGCAGCGCAAGACTCTGTTCACCTGACACTATTGAAAAGCCGAGTGAGTGAAACAGTGGCTTATCACAAGGCACCGGAGGTCTCTGTTTCTGGCTGGGTTCTACCATGCACTTGGCATTCAGAAAGCGCTTGTAGATGGATTGCCAAAATGCCAGATTTTTTTTTTTTTTTTTTAAGTCCAAGGTAGGGTCAGATTTTCTCCCCATCCACCCATCTCTCCCTCCCCCAAGGTAGTAATCGCATCACACGGAAACCTGAGCTCACTTGTTTTTTGCCGCCAGCTCCTATTTGCCTGGAGAATACGTTTGCTGGCAGGACTCCGGGAGAAGCTGCATCCTGATTTATTGCTCTTTCCCTGAGAAGTTTTTGCTTCTGAGAATTCTATTGTGTCAGAGCTGGGATGGGATTTAAGTCTTGCTCTAAAGGGACCGAGTATTGGTAATGGGATTAATAAAGGGTATATTCTGGCCCCGCCAAGCGCTGTGATGTGGCAATTTACTAAACAGAGACGGGGTCGTCGTTAAAATTGCTTTGCTTGCGGACCTTTAACTGCTACCCTGATCACGATGATGGGCCAACTTGGAGGTTCCAGGCTGTCTCACGGGTCCTCCCTGGAGCTCTGTAGCATACCTCCATCTCCGAACTCCCTCACACACACAGTGGCAAGATGCCCTTGACAAAGGGAAAGAAGAGAAATAGGTGTGTTTCGTCGTCAGCGGCAAACAGCCTTAGTGCTGTGTGTGTGTTAAATGGGCGAGCTGTGATTTGGGAGAGTTGGTGATGGTGGAAATGGGAGCAAAGGGCTGAGAGAGAGAGAGAGAGAATACGGAGGGCCGCAGTGGGAAGACAAAGCTGGTGTCATCACCTCCTTTGTTTTCTCCGCCACCAAAATCTTTACAGTCCTGGTTTGCGAAATGCAGCTAGGCGGCGTAGCTGGCTTGTCCAGAGACGAAATGATTACTCAGTATCCAATAATCTGGAACAAAGAGAGGCCCAAAGGGGCTGCAGCCCCAGGCCCAGGAAAGAAGTGCAGGCGCCGAGCTGAAGCCCCGAGTCCGGTGGACTCTCGGTTTTATTACCTATCATCAAAACCTACTATCGTATCGTAGAATGTAAAGTATGCGGAAGCAAGGAGGGAAAAACAACTCAAGAAAGCAGTCACGTGAGGGGCAGCAGGGAACCGTGTGCGTGACTACTAGCAGGGTCCTCGTGGGGCATTATCTAAGGGGCTGCAGGGGCTAGGGGAACTGAGCTCAGCAGGCCTAGCTATCTTAAGCACCATCATTGCTGTGTCCAGCATGTATTGTTTTCTGCACCGACCCAGGGCGGGAATAATTGGCTCTTGCCACACGCTTGGAGCTGTTGCCATTTCTGCGTGTTCTTGTTCTTTTTGTCTCTTTTACCCGCTGAGGTCCTGCTCGCCCACGTTTCCCCCGTTTTTGTTTACGTAAGTTCAAGTTGGAAGGGAAGGTTATAAGGGGGGGTGGTTTGGGGATCGGCTGATAGCGAGACTGCTGCTGGAGGGTCATCATCGCTTCAGCCCGAAGAGTTCTTTTTTTTTTTTTTTTTCCAAGATTTTATTTATTTATTAGAGTGAGAGAGAGAGCATAAGCAGGGGGGTGCGGCAGAGGGAGAGGGAGAAGCAGGCTTCCCGCCGAGCAGGGAGCAGGTGGGGACTCCATCCGGGACCTCGGGATCCTGACCTGAGCTGAAGGCAGATGTGCAACCGACTGAGCCACCCAGGCGCCCCCAGCAGGAAGAATTCTATGAAACATGTAGCCAAGGGCCTTCAGCACTGCAAGAAAACAGAAAAGACCTATAAGAATCTATATTCAGAGGTCTAGTCCTGAAAACCAGCTTTGAGGGGTGAGCCAATGAGCCGAATCATTAAGGTGGGCAAGCGTGGCATTTTGTGCCTCTTCACGTAATTGAACCATTTGTTCATGTAACTGACCTTGAAGGCTGAGAATGTCCTGACCCAGAGGAGAATGAAATGCTCTCTGCAGAAGCTGTTGGACATCCTCCCAAAGAGGGGAGCTATTGAAGGGGACAGGGGTGCTCCACATGGAGTGATATCCCACATCACAGCTGAGATGGCTACGGGTCCGAAGGGCTTGTTGATGTTCCCCCAGCCAGGAGACCGCCGCTTCCCATGCATCAAGGCGTTGGAGGATTTCCTAATTCACTGTGGTCTGAATGATTAATTCAAAGGTTGCATTTTGTAGGTAACTGTTCATAAGATGGGCTGTTTAAATAGGATGGGAAAGAGCGACTACAGCTGTAGGAGTGGTAGCGGCCTGGGCGGGGATAGCTATAATGGATGCTCTGAGGAGCCTGAGAAATCTTTTGCTCCTAGTACGGTCTAGAGCATTAATAATCTGTCCTAAGGCGGAATCTCCAACCCAAGTCCTAGTTAGGTTGACCGGGGTCCATGCCTCAGCCCTCTGCTTGAGCACAAGAATCTGAGTGATGTTTAGTTGGGTTATATTCAGATGTGTAATACAGGGAGTGAGCCCCGTGAAATTGGCAGCTAGTGTTTACATTAAAGGTTTTCATCCAGGGATAACGAGAAGATGAAGAATTTATCTGAAAGATAGAAGGCTCATGGGAGGACATCTCAAGTATGTAGGGGTGAGAGGAGCAAACCCTAATCTGTTCAGTGGTATCATTGGCAACCCAAGTAATCTTTCCACTCTTAGATCTTTGATATTCTCCTTGACACACCCTGCGCACTGCCAGGTGTCAGATGTATTTTTTTAAACAAGGACCAGTGAGAGTGCTTGAGGACATGCAACAGGGGCCCCACCAGTCCTGGGTTCCAGGATAAAGACTGTCCAGAGCAGTTGTAAGGGAGGTTATATGATGTTAGAGTTTTGAACCAGGAGACCCGTTGGGCCCCCATATTCTAGCACTCATCCCTCAAATAGTGGATTTTTAGTGATGTTTGTCGATCTACAGGTGCCCCAACTCAAGTGGAGGCCTTCTCCAATTTGTACCCAAGGCTGAGAACAAATAGGAATGTTAGGTTTAGGGTACCTTTGTTCCCGATTTGATTTTACCCCCTACCCTGGCAGTTCTGATGAATGTTTGATATTTTACTGTCCTTATATGATCCGTCCCTGTGAAGATGTGGTTCATATACCCATTGTGATTGAAAAGGAATACAATCATTACTGGCTGTAGTGTGCACTACAGCACAGAAAGATAACTGTTCAGTAAAGAAGAACCAATCATGAGTGAGTCTATGCCATCCACTGTGATATCCAAGTTTGCTACAGAATTTTCCGCAGTCCTGAAGGGCGCCAGATGGGGGAAGCCAGTTGCTCCCTGTGTAGGTGGTGTCATTGGTGGAAATGGGAGGTTCAGCGTCCCCCTAGGAAAGGAGGCCAAAGACTGGGGGAGTTCAAGATAATGTGTCCAATAGGTGTGATTTCCCATAGAGACAGGGAGGAAGACAAAGAGTCCCCATAACATAAACAGCACAGATACCTTAGAGTCTTTGGAGGTAATGGTTAAAATTTGATTCATTAATTAGGATTTTTTTTTTTTTGTCCATATTGAGTATGCCAATTTAACTTTTTCTATCTGTAATTTTTGGATCTCCTTCTGATCTCTGTTTTCACTGAGCCTAACTTCCCCAAGTCAGATTGAAGATCTCACAATTTAGCTGTTGCCAATCTTGTTTTATGTTGATTGATTCTACCATTTGTTATAAATGAGTTAAAAGATCATTAGTGTGTATTTATGTTCTAGCTAATTCTATTTTTTTTAAAGATTTTATTTATTGATTTGACAGAGAGAGCACGCAAACGGGGAAAGCAGCGGAGTGAGGGAGAGAAACAGACACCCCGCTGAGCAGAGAGCCCAATGCGGGCTCAAAACCAAGACCCTGGGATCATGACCTGAGCTGAAGGCAGAAGGCAGATGCCCAACCGACTGAGCCACCCAGGTGCCCTGTTCTAGCTAATTCTTGACATAGTGTGGGATGGCTCTACTGGCTGGAATTAGTCTCCCACATTGTTAACACAGTTCTTCTATTTACTTGCATATTCTGTTCTCTCTGTTGGCAGAACAGAGTGTCAACATGTCTCATTTCATCTCCGACTTTATTGCCTCCCATGACGGTTGAGGCATCCTAAGTCCCAGCCAAATGGACTTCCCACTGAATGTTGCTTTAACTTCTTTATTCTTTCCCAACTTGAGGGGTTTTGCTTACATAAATTTTACCAGGTCTCTTTAGGTCTCTGTGAAGATGTTTCTGAATCTTCTAATCAGAGGTAAATTTTTAAATCTCTTTAATGTTACAGATATTATGTTATGTTGTTATGTTATGTACTATGACATATTATGTATTATATATGTACACTGTGATATATATGCATATTATGTAGGCAACTTTGTCTTATTTTCCACATTTATCCTAAAATTCCTTGAAGGCAGGGTTTGTGTCATATTTAAAGTTATGCTATCTGGGATTACTTAAAAAGCCAATTTGAATTCCTCTTTGAACCCCTATCACATAGGCTGGAGGAATGAACCATCTCATTCTTATTGCTTCCCCTCCTCTCACTGTTACTAAAGGTGTTACTGTTAGGATGCCTTTATCCCACCTGGAATGGTCCCTTCATTTTTCTGTGTCTATGCCACATCTGTACCACATTTGGGGTATGGGAACCTTAGGCACTGGGGGTTCCCAGGCCTAGGTTTCTTGGTAATTCTTGCAGCCAAAACTCTGAGGTCTTTGTCAACTCCCAAGTGCACTCCCCTGAGATGGGCCCAGGCCCCCACTCCTCTTACTTCCCATAGAGTACTCATTTCTCTGTTCTACCCATTCAGGATATTTAAAGTAAGCTCTTCAGTAAGTTTTTCCAAAAAGCAAAAAAAAAAAAAAAAAAAAAAAAAAAAAAAAGCCATCTTTTTTGGATGGCTTCTGACTTCTCAGCAAAATTCTCTCTGTATCAGGGAAATCCTATGAGCCTGGCTACCTGCTGGGAATGGTAACAGAGGGAAAAAATATAAACAATAAAAATGAATTAATGTTTTTTGGGAAAAATCCTTCCATAAGCAAAAGGCTAAAAGACTAGTTGTGAGATGTGAACCTTTATAAAAATAAAGGACATGTCTGAATCAGGATTGTAGTCAGCTGTTCAATGGGCTTGACTCAGGAGACCAGACAAGTCTAAGCAATAGGAAACAGCAGGTGAGCTGCTGGGGATTTGGCAATTAGCAATAGCTAGACCTGTCAACAAGAAGAGAAGAAGCATCAGGAAGGCTTAGCAGAAGGTGGAGGGCACTGGGACTCAGGGTTAGGGCACTGGCCTTCAGGAGGACTGATGGGACCCAGGAAAGACCTCAGTTTTGGAAGGATGAGTATTGGGTCAAGCATCACAACGGAGTGTTCAAGAAGGAAAAACATGATAAGGACCTAATCACTAGAAAGGGACCCAAGGTTAACTGTGTCCTGAAGCAAGGCTGAATTCATGCTGGGTTGCTGAGTCACTGAGCTACTTGATTATGATTCCCGAATCCTCTAATAGTAGGGAGGAAGATCAGTTCCCAAGCTGGGGGTGGGGCTAAACTCCAGCTACTGCAGAAATCTGAGTTGCCCAAGGGATGGAAGGGAAGAGTGAGTCAGGCAAGCTATTAAACCAGAGTTTTGATGCACAGAGTTTGAAAAGGACACTGGCATAAAAATTAGTTTTCACATACTTCTCTACACATGGATACTGTCAACACTTAACTTTGAGCATGTTGACCAAAATAAAGTTGGCCTGCTTTTTATTATTTTTGTTTTTATTTTTAAAATACTAACCATTGCCTGAAATTTCTCATCCTGTTTGTTTATTTATTTATTTATTTTTAAAGATTTTATTTATTCATTTGAGAGAGAGTGAGAAAGAGCACGAGCAGGGAGGAGAAGGAGAAGCAGGCTCGCCATTGAGCAGGGAGCCCGACATGGGACGCTGAGCTGAAGGCAGACCCTTAACTGACTGAGCCACCCAGGTGCCTCTGGCCTGCTTTTTAAAAATCACCATTTATAGTTCCTTCTCAAAACTCAATTGCCACAGTCTAAGGTAGGGAATATCTCACATGTTGGAAAATACTAGTGACAGTATTGTTCTGATAATGACTGTTAGTGAAGTCTTAAGAACGAATAGCATTTTCTGGGAGGATTAGTGAGCACGTTGTGGGTGATTGCCATTAGTCAAGGAACACTTGTGTTGGGGTGACTCTAAGAACTTTAGCTGGGCAACAACCATAATTGTTGCAGTGAAAGCACTTGGATATCATTCAGTGACTTCATAAGCAAATAGATCCGATCTCTTTCCTCTTTAATCTGTACCACATCCTGCAACCACAGAAAGTTTTCTTAAACTATTAGTTAAATACATTCTTCCTCTTGCTTTAAAACTTCTAGTAGATCCTTAATATGCTTCATGTCAAGTCCGAAGTCTTCCTGTCAAAGATCTCCACAACTTGAACTCCCTCCACCAATTCAGCCTCCTCTTATTGCTCCCAGCATAGTCTTTGCCTTAATCTGTTCTCGACATTCAAATCTGCCTTCCACTTGTGTTCACGCTCTTCATGACACCGAAGTAAACTCCTTTGGTCTTCATATGGATACTCAGCTCCTGCCATTTTTAAAATCAAGCTCTCTTTTCATTTTCTCCATGAAACCCTTTCCAAGAATTTTCTCCCTCTTTCTACTCTCAGTATTGCAGAAACCAATGGTCATCTACCTAACATCTGTTCTTCCAAACTTTTTCTTTTATAGAATTCCAATCAAAATTGGTATTCTATAGAAGAAAAAGATTCTACAAAAATTTTTCTGAGCAGCTCTTTTGGAGCAAGAAGTGATAATATTCTTGCCAATCAGACAGGAAAGAATTTCTAGGAATTGCTTTTGTGATATAGATATGGCACCACCTTTTCCTCCTGGGGGCTTCTTTCCTCATTTTCCCCGTTTTATTGAAATCTAATTGATATATCACATCTTGTAAGTAGGTGTACAATGTGATGATTACATATATAATTGCAAAATGATTACCACAATAAGGTTACTTAACACATCCATCACCTCACTTAATTATCAGTGTGTGTGTGTGTGTGTGTGTGTGTGTGTGTGTGTGTGTAGTGAGAACAATTAAGGTCTACTTTCTTAGCAACTTTCAAGTATATAATATAGTCAAACTATAAATGCCATGCTGTATATTAAATACCCAGAGCTTATTCATTTTATTTTATTTTATTTTATTTTTTAAGATTTTATTTATTTATTTGACAGTGAGAGACAGTGAGAGAGGGAACATAAAGCAGGGGGAGTGGGAGAGGGAGAAGCAGGCTTCCCACGGAGCAGGGAGCCCGATGCGGGGCTCGATCCCAGGACCCTGGGACCATGACCCGAGCCGAAGACAGACGCTTAACGACTGAGCCACCTGGACCCAGAGCTTATTCATTTTATAACTGGAAGTTTGTGTCTTTGACGAACGTCTCCCCATTTCCCCACACCAACCCCACCCCCTGGCCACCACCAATTAATTCTGTCTCTGTGTGTTTGTTTTTTTAGATTCCATATGTAAGAGATATCATATAGTATATTTCTTTCTCTGACTTATTTCACTTAACGATGTCATCAAGCTTCATCCATCTTGTTGCAAATGACAGGATTTACTTCTTTCTCATGGCTGAATAATACTCTGCTGTATATATACATGCACATCACATTTTCTCTGTTCATTCTGTTGATGTACAGACACTTAGGTTGTTTCCATGTCTCAGCTATTGTGACTAGTGTGGCAATGTACAGATCTCTTTGAGATGGCAATTTAATTTTCTTCAATAATACCCAGGAGTGGAATTGCTGGATCATATGGTAGTTCTATTTTTAATTATTTGAGGAACCCCCATACTGTTTTCCATAATGACTCTACCAATTTACATTTCTATCAATAGTGCACCAGAGTTTCCTATTCTCCATATCCTTATCAGCACTTACTTCTTCTTCATAATAGCTATTCTGACAGGGTTGAGGTGATATCTCATTGTGGTTTTGATTTGTATTTCCCTGATGATGAGTGATGTTGAGCATCTTTTCATATATCTGTTGGCCATTTGTATGCCTTCTTTGGAAAAATGTCTATTCAAGTTCTTTGCCCAATTTTTATTTTAAAGATTTTTATTTATTCATTTGTCAGAGAGAGAGAGAGAGAGCACAAGCAGGGGGAGCAGCAGAGGGAGAGGGAGAAGCAGGCTCCCCACCAAGCAAGGAGTCCGACGTGGGACTCGATCCCAGGACCCCAGGATCATGACCCGAGCCGAAGGCAGACGCCTAACGACTGAGCCACCCAGGCATCCCACTTTGCCCAATTTTTAATCAAATTATTATTATTTTGCTATTGAGCTGTATGAATAATCTTGGTTCCCTTGTCAAATATTAGTTGAATATGCATGGGTTTATTTCTGGGCTCTCCATTCTGTTTCATTGATCTATGTGTCAGTCTTTTTATAGCTTGGTAGTATAGTTTGAAATCAGGAAGTGTGATACCTCCAGCTTTGTTCTTCTTTCTCAAGATTGCTTTGGCTAGGCAGGGTCTTCTGTGGTTCCAAACAAATTTTAGAATTGTTTTTGTATTTCTGTGAAAAATGCCATTGGATTTCAATAGAGATTTCATTGAATCTATAGATGGTTTTGGATAGAATGAATATCTTAACAATATTAATATTAATTCTTTTGATTCATAAACATGGGAAATCTTTCCATTTATTTGTCTTCTGTTTCTTTCATCAAGGTTTTACAGTTTTCAGTGTACTGGTCTTTCACCTCCTTGGTTAAATTTATTCCTAACCATTTTATTGTTTTTGATGCTGTTGTAAATGGGATTGTTTTCCTTAATTCTTTTTCAGATAGTTCAAGTACAATTGATTTTATATATTAATTTTATATCCCACGACTGAATTCACTTATTAGTTCTAAAAGTTTTTTCAGCTTTATTGAAGTATAATTGACAAATTATAAGGTATTTGAAGCGTGCATGATTGACTTGATATATAATATAGGTACAATGTGGAAGGATATCTCCAGTCTAATCTATCTTTCTTTCTTAGAACATTTAAGTTCTGCTCTCTTAGAAAATTTCAGTTATACAATACAGTGTTATAGGTGTAGTCACCAGGTTATATATTAGATCCTCAGACCTTATTCATCTTATAACTTGTAGCCTTTTACCAACATCTTCCTATTTTCCTTACCACCAGTTCCCTGGCAACCACTTTTCCATTTTAACAGGTTTTTATGGTAGAGTCTTTAGAATTTTTTATTCATAAGATCATGTCAGCTGCAGACAGAAAATTTTGCTTTTTTCTTTCTGATTTGGATGCCTTGTATTTATTTTTCTTGCCTAATTGCTCTGGCTAGGGCTTCCAGTACTATGTTGAAAAGCAGTAATGAGAAAAAGTACCCTTGACTCATTTCTGATCTTAAAGAAAAAGTTTGCAGCCTTTCACCATTGAGTATGATGTTGGCTGTGGTTTGTCGTATATGGCTTTGATTACATTCCTTCTGTACTCAAATTTGTTGAGAGTTTTATTGTGAAAGGATGTTGAATTTTGTCAAATACTTTTTTCTGCATCTTGATATAATCCTATGAGTTTTATCTCTTTCATCTTTCTAGAACCTGGACTAGAAGTTGCAGATGAAGCAATCATCTTGTGCTTATAAAATGATCAAAGGAATGAAAGCTAAATGCTAAGGAGGCAGAGCTTAAAGAGAGAAGTAGATTGGGATATTGATAACACCATGGAGCTACTGAACCAGCCCTGCACTGCTTATCTATAGCCATATATTTTTTTTTCTTGTATAAGAAAAATAATCCCCTCTCTAGGTAATTCAGATAGTGATTGATATGTGCAGATTAATAGAACCCCTACCTAGTACCCTCATATACTTAAACTCAATATCATGCCATAAATCAGTTATTTATCCTTTTATTTTTCATCTTTGCTATTCTTTTCTCTCCAATTTGTTACCTCCTTATGGATGGGTATGATCTTATATGTCTTTATCAATATTTCTTAAAGATTTATTTATTTATTTTAGGGAGGGAGACAAAGAGAGGGAAAGGGGGGAGGAGCAGAGGAAGAGAGAGAATCCTCAAGCAGACTCCCCACCAAGCAGGGAGCCCAACAGGGGGCTTGATACCAGGACCCTGAGATCATGACCTGAGCCAAAATCAAGAGTCAGCCCCTTAACCCACTAAGCCACCCAGGTGCCCCTTTCATTACTATTCTTAGACACTGTTAGAAGCATCTAGTATATAAATGTAACTAATGTGCAAACGCTGATTGCGTCAATCAGCCAATAACTATATAATAATGTAAACTATGCATCCAGCATAATAGAGACTGTAGAAGCTGGAGGAGTTTGTGTTTTAAAGTAATTTTATTGTGATATTAGAAAGCAGATATTTGCTTATGGGTTTTTAATGTATTTGTTTAAAAATGATCATTAAGAGTCTTTTCAGTTACATTTCAGTATTTAATTTCATTTTATTTTGCTAATAAAATACTTGTACTTTCAGCAGCCAGTGTTAAAATAGATATAATAACTAGGTAGTGATAGATAGAGTTAGGCAACCTTATAGGACCTATTTAAACTATCTTAGTGTAGTACTTATTATGGGATGAATGATGTAATACAATGAAGGATACTCTTGTAATGCATTTCCACTGCAAGTCAGAAAGAAATTTTCTTTTTTTAATGGTGGAAGAAGCCAAGAAGTCAATTGAGGAGGACAAAAACTGAAATATCTGGGTGTTGGATGAATTATTTATATGAAGTTAAATTCACTAAGAATGATGAAAATAAGTGATAGGAAAACAGCCAGCCAGGTACTAAAGTTACTGATGAATGCAAAGCTTGATCAAGAGGTAAATGACAACAAAAAGGGGAGTCAGTAAGAGATGTTGTTAGATTATTATGTATTGGTATCAATTATTGCTATTAAAAATGTTATTTTATTGCAATTTTGATTTTTATTACCCAATAATTATTTAGAAAAGTAATTTTAAGTTTCTAAACCAATGGTTTTCTTTTATTTGGTCTTTATTCTTCATTTTGAATTTCATTATATTTTGGCTCTATAACATGGTCTATTTAGTTTCATTTTGTAGAAAGTTTTGACGATTTCTTTGTGGCCTAATATATTGTCAGTTTTTGCCAGGGTTCCCATTGCTGTTTTGTAAGGAATGTACACTTTTGGTTTGGGAGTCTGGAGTTTGATATGTAGCTCTTGAGTTCATCTTATTAATTATGTTATTCAGGTGATGAGGAAATCAAACCCATAGTTCAACTCATTTTGTGTTAACCCAGAATAATCTGTGCATACTGTTATATAGTTTGTTGTATTAAAGAGAATTTGAAATGTTAAGAATTTGAGAAATTAACGCTGTGATTCCAACTTTAAAAGATTGATAGTAGGTCTGTTATTTTAAGCTGAAAGTTGTTAAGAAAATTTGCCTAAATTCTAAAAGACTATTGAAATACTTATTTATTTACTTATTTATTTATTACATCTTGGGTAAATAGTGTATATTTATTATTTGCATCGTTTGGAAGTTTTTTTTTACTTTGAAAAGGTATGTTTTATTTTCTTCGCTAACTTGACTATTGAAATATTTAAAAGAATTTGAGGGGCACATGGGTGGCTTAGTTGGGTAAGCATCCAACTCTTGATTTCAGCTCAGGTCATGATCTCAGGGTCGTGAGATTGGGCCCCATGTTGGGCTCCGCACTGGGCATGGAGCCTGCTTCAGATTCTCTCTCTCCCTCTCTCTCCGCCCCTCCCCCACTCATGGACATGCTCTCTCTCTCAAAAAAGTAAATAAATAAAAGAATTTGAGAAAAACTAAAAATAGTTATGTAAATGCTCGGATGGATTTGTCTAGAAGTGCTGTATACCTGCCTGATCAAGCACTTAAAAGAAAATACACTAATCTGAAATGCAGTTTACAATGCTTAGGGAACTGAAGGAAGTCCATAAATTAAATAGTTTAAGTAGAATTTGGCTTATTCTACATTATTTGACCAAACATTAATTAGATTCTCCTGAAAATTATTGTTCTTGTTTTACATAAATGTACTAGATTTATAGGTAATAAAAGAATCATTCATGTAGATTTAAAACCTTCAGGACAATTTTGGTTTTAAATTGGGAAATTTATTATATTGAATATTTAAATCCCCTGTAATTCTTTTTTGTTTTCTAAGATTTTATTTATTTAAGAGAGAGACCACAAGCCTGGGAGAGAAAGAAGCAGACTCCCTGCTGAGTGGGGAGCCCTACTCAGGGCTCAATCCCAGGACTCTGGGATCATGACCTGAGCTGAAGGCAGACACTCAACTGACTGAGCCCAGATATACACAAAATTTGAAAGAAGACTATATCTTATGAGCTTTCATGAAGTTTTGCTAGGTCCATTGCAGATGCGACCAAATGAAAAGAAGATATTAAGGGGTTACAACTGTCCCTTTTAAGAAAGTAGAATGGTTCCATAAAGTAAATGACAGATATCCTGGAAAAATGCCATCAACATCCCCTAATTTTGAGAGTCTAGGCTGGGAGCAAAGGATGGGGGCCCTATAATGGGTCAGGGGAATATTTCATTTAAGTCTCTTTCATCATCACAGATCAACAGAGTCTGGAAGCAGAATGTCCAACGGCAAGTGTAGGCACACTAGATGGAAAGAAGTGTGCTTCACCATGGGCTCCTTCAGGGAGGATCCCAGACAAGAGCCCATCATGTGGCTACATTATTCCAAATAGTGCAAATCAATGGGCATATGCTACAGGGGGAAGGGTGAAGGAAATCTTGAATAGAAGGATTTTTAAATCTGGTAAAAAAGCTTGAGTTGGTTATTGCCTCAGAGACATAGGGAAAGGGCCAGGCTCTACTCTTGTCTTGACTTTTTTTTCCTGCTGAGCCTTTTCACACTGAAAATTAAGGCTTAGTGTTTACTCCCCTATTTCCTTCTGTGGTTGCATTAGGGATACCCAGGTCCTATCTCATTGAGGTCTAGACTATGGACTAATGGGAAATGGGTGGGAGGGAATCTGGTCCATACCAGACCCTCTTCAACCTTCTGGTTGGCTGTAGAATATGTTTTATTCAGTGCAGAACTGAGGACCAAAGAAGGTGTTGTGGGCCTGGTTTCTTTGCACTCAGGATTTGTCAGAATAATGGAGCTTACTGGGTGTAAAGCGTACAGCAGATAGGTAACTACTTCAGTACATGCACTACTTTAGTGGATATAACCTGTGTAGTGGGTGGGAGTAAGTAGGCAGTGGGGCCAAGGAGGTTTGTGGAGAAGCTGAACTATACTGGGGTGTTGATGGTTGATGTTGATAACAACCAATGACAAGTTGTCTGTTTGCATTGTAAAATGCATGTATGTCAAATTCATCCATCTTCAGTCTTAGTGATGCCAGTTTACTCCTGCAATGAGTTACAAGAGAATAACCATTATTATCTTATGATTATACTTATTACCAGGTTCTGCTTATTTTCAGGGAAAACAGTTCATAGGCATTTTACCCTTTGTCTTTACCATGACCATGCAGCCTGGTTAGGAGACATTGGTCTGATACAATTGTCTTTGAAATTATCTGTTCTCTGGCATTCTTTACTTAAAAGAAAATACACTAATACACTTGGTGTAAAAATCAGGTGGCTACTAAGGGATCTCTACATGAAAAATCATAACTAAGTGAGCAAGGATCTACTCCGTGTCTGCTTTTAAATAACAGTATGGTTTAGTGGGGAGGAGCAAGGGCCCAGGGTCTTTGCCACTGACAAGTGTGTGACTTTGCATGGGTTACTCAGTTTCTCCAAGTCTGTTTTCTCATCTGGAAACGGGGTAACACTACCTATAAATTGTAAGAATTAAATTATTAAGTTAGACAGTGTAAATCCTCTAACGTAGTACCTGAAACATAAAAGGTACTCAATGAACACCAGCTATTCCTTAGCTACAGCTTATAATTTATTCCAGATGATAGTAAAAACTCTTGACTTGTTGATTTTCAACTGTGTAGAGACCCCAAAACTCAGCTGTAATGTACAGAGAGAGGATAACTCCAAGACATCTGAAAACCCTTCTATTTTAATGCCGTTCCTCAGTCCTAGTATATTTGAATGCCTATTTACATTTTAGGGTTTAAGGTGGGACATCTCAAAGGGAATGACACATGCATTGCTTTTTTAGAGAGAGACTGACTTTCATTCCATTATCTTCTAATAGCTAGAAGTTATGCTAGGCATTTTGCTATGTTCTATCTGCAGATGAGCAGTGAATACTAGGTAAGGGGGGCGGGGGATAAGGGATAAGGGAGAAATCAGGATGAGAAAAATGAGAGCAACAAGAAACACTATTTCTCTCTGTTTTCAGTTGTGTTTGCTCATTCACGTACGCCACATGTCTGAGAAGGTGGCCTGGATAACTGACTTCCTGACATGGACGATTTGGTAGAGACATGGAGTTTAGTGAGCATGAAGCAGTCAGCAGACACACCCCACCCCTTCTGCATGCACAGTAATTCGCATATGTGATATGAAGAGTGCGTGGGTTGGGGAGGGGAGCACAGGAGATTGGTGGAAGATTGGGCAGCACTGTAGTCTTGAGAACTGATTTTGAAAACAATCCAATGACAGTTTGTCTCTGCATTCAACAAATTCCTATACCTGTGTTAATTTAGTTTATATGTCAGACTCCCCGGTAGTTCGTAAGTTCCTTGAAAGCAGATACTGTGTCCTATTTCTCTTCATATACCCGTTCCCTAGCAGAGGACTGCCATAAATGTTTGATGGATGAATGAGTAAATAAATGAATGGTCACAAAGTAAAGTAGCCTGAGCTGAATGTGTCCTGCAATCCTGAAAAGTTGAGACTATCACTTCGGCAAAATCTTTTAAGAGGTCAACTCTGTCCATTTACATGTGGGAAGAAGTGTCACTCACTATCACAAAGTAGATTTCCATAGCCTTAATTTAGTAAACAATGTGCACATGCATGTATGTATTTAAAATTTTAAGTTAGCTACCTGTGGAAATTGGGATATGTCATAAAAATTTGATTTGTATAGTTTTCTTGATTGAATCTTGACTGATACACCACTGTTCTTGAAAAAAGAAAAGATTTGGTCTTAGAAGATCAAATGCTGGGGCACCTGAGTGGCTCAGTCGTTAAGCGTCTGCCTTCGGCTCAGGTCGTGATCCCAGGGTCCTGGGATTGAGTCCCGCATCGGGCTCCCTGCTCCGTAGGAAGCCTGCTTCTCCCTCTCCCACTGCCCCTGCTTGTGTTCCCTCTCTCGCTGTGTCACCCTCTGTCAAATAAATAAAAAAAAATCTTAAAAAAAAATAAAGATCAAATGCTTACATGAAAAAATATGACCAGAGCTCAGTAGTGACTGCCCTCTCTGGATAAGACATGTATAATCTGTAATTCCCCACAGTCCCCACCTACTCACTTTACTCATTTATGTTCTCCACTTGATCCTGAATGGCAGCTTGAGTTGGTGGCCTCTGCACCAGATGATGGCCTGGGTAGAAAGGAGTACACAGGGAAAAAGGGGATACCTTCTCTTCTTCCAAAAATATTATGAGAAGTCTGACTGGACCTAATGGGGAGCTGTTGTGCTTGGAGTTGGAGAGAATGCACATCTGCAGAGCAGCTGCATTGGGGGGGAAAGCTGATACAAGGGTTTGTGCAATGAGAGATGGAGGGAAAAGCAATGGAAGATCCCAGATTCCAGTTCATCAGGCTGCAGAATGATCCTTCATGGTCAACGAAGACCACTCTTCCAGCAATCAGGGGCTTGCAATGAAAGAACTTGTTTCTAAAGGGGGGAGAGCAGAATGGAGGTAGGCTGAGGTTGTACTCAGTCCAAACTACCTCATACAGCTCTCTGGTTCTTAGAAGCCAGCCAATTCAATTTACTTACATTTGGCTGCCACTTCCAAAAATGCATACATTGGATGACACAATCTGTTATAGTAGATTTACTAATATTTTACAGTGACGCAGCAAAGAGCAGGCCAAGTATCTTAGACACATGAGATTTATGGCCAGTGATTAATCTTGTAAAAGTAATGAATTGCCACCGAAAAGGGGGAAAGAACAGATTCTTTCCCAAACAGGAAAGGAAATCTAACCCACTCATTTGATGGATGAGTATTTTAAAAAAAAACAAACAAACAAATAGAAAACATTTGGGAATCTAAAAAATCTCTTCCTGAACACCCAACAGTCCACATCTTCCAAAACCAACTTGGTGGGTGCAGTTGGCAAACTGAATTGGACCTCTCACCTTAAGAATATTAGCAAATTGCAATGGGTCTGCTCCAGAAGACATTTGATATTCTCGTGCTAGGACTTTCCAGCAGGAATACAGCTTCTACGGTTGGCAGGATCTAACTGACACTCACAAACAGGTCCAGTTTGAAAGATGAGGATTCAGGATGCAGTGAACAGCATATTTTTCTTATTATTTTTATGTGTATCTAGCCTTTTGGGAAAAAAATAGCAAAATGTTTCTGAAACTCAAATTCCAATGACTTATAAAAGCCATCCCTTTATCTTTTCTCCAGTTTTTACTTTCTTTTTCTGTGATTTGAAAGGAAAGGGGAAAATGAAATTTATTCTCTTTTAGATTTAGAGGAAAAGCAATTTCGGTTTTTTGAGGAGGGCTATATAGCAGGTTGGCTAAGCCTATATGTGCTCATGTACATTCTATATTTCTGGTGCTCTTTATTATCTGCCTTTTCAATGAAAATCCCATCTTTTGTGAAGTGGTATTACCTTATAGTACATTGCTTTTTTTTTCTTAAGATTTATATAAAAATTCAGGCGAGTCTTGCTTCACTAGTTTTTCATGAAAGAAAACATTTCCTTTGCAGATTGGAATTAAAAAATGCAACTATTGGAGTTGTTTTCCTTTTCCTTCCTCTAAAACCAAGAAACATATTTTTCTTTCTGCACCGAGACTATTACTGAACTATCAGATGACCAGCTGGGTCCTGAAGCCAAGATATTTATAGTCTGTAAATATTTTTATGGTGGTAGTGGTGAAGAAAGGGGTGGTCTTCTCTATACACACAGGCTGCCTTATAATTTTTTTTTTTAACATTTAAAAGTAAAGTCCATTTTTATTGCATGAGAACAAAGCAATCTAAGTCTCTGCTGGGAGGATATATGGTGATTTTCTTTTATTACACTCTCAGGCATTGTGGATCTGTGATTATACAGATTATGGATCAATTTTTGTAGTTGTCTTTCATGTACCACATAGGTATTGAGAAATTAAAAAGGTTTATAAAACATAGACAAAATTATATTTCAAACATGGCACTTTTTTTTTTTCCTGAACGAGTTTTATCTCAGAGCATACAGTCCTGGAAACAAAGTAACTCAGGAATTTACTTTAAAAAATATTGCTGTTTGTGTATCAAAGGCAATTTCCTGATGTATAAGTCAGCTCTGCTTTGGTAACAAATGATTCCTCAATCTCAGTAACTTAGAATAACAAAGGTGTCTGAGGATCAGCGCTGGCTCTGTGGCCTGTGATCCTCTTATTCCAGGATCCTGGATAAAGGAGCAGCTTTTATTTGATTCTCACCATGGCTCTTAAAGCTTCTGTTTGGAGGTGGCATGAGTCATACATGCTGTCGACTAAAGCAAATCACCTGGCTAAGACTGACATCAGTGGGTCAGGGAGGGGTACTTCTTCCACGAGAAGTCACTGCAGTTTCCATGGCAATGGGTAAGATGAATAATTACCATAAAGGAAAGAGGAAACAAATAATTGAAAAATCACAATACAATTTCCCAGGATAATCACAAAGAAGTTCTATAAATCCATTACCAGTTGGTGTAGGGTGCCTCCAGAATCCATCCTACCTCCATGATTTAAATCAGGACTCTTCCAGCCCTGAAGAATATATCCAGAGTTCCTTCCTTCTGTTGTTTGGCATGCACTCAAGGTATTAAAAAATAAATTGTATTACTTGCATAAGCAAAGAAAATTTAGAAGTGTCAAAGTTCTAAAAGATAAGCATTATAATATGGCTCACAACCGGGGGCTCATACAAATATTGCTCAATATTCCTAATTTCTTCTATCTTCTCTTATTCTTGTTCTCTTTTTGTCTTCCAACCTCTCTTCTTCTCTTCTTCCCAGAATACATACATTTTATTTATTATATCTCTCACTTTTTCTCAATTTCTCTTCTCTCCTATTCCCTTTTCTCTTTTAATTTCACTAACTCCTTCCTTCAGTTAATCAATATTGCTTCCTAAATACACCTAGGATACCAAGATAAAACAGTCGTGGTCCCTACCTCAATTTATGAAATAAGAAAATTCTACTAAGTCTGTCTAGGGTAGTTTATAATTGAAATCCTATGATTATTTGTTCCCCGGGGTATGCAGATTTGCAGGAGAGATAAAGATAGACAAAGTTAGCTGCAATATAAGGTAAAATGTTTTAAGTACCAGAAAAGGATAATTATTGTGTTATGGAAATTCAGTAGGAGGAGATTATTTTTAGGATGGGTTGGCAATAGATCAGTCTCATTATCTGAATTTTTAAATCTTTTTCCTCTTTAAAAAATTTCTGTTCCCCTTAATTAACTGACTCTTTTTCTCTCAGATATTTTATTCTTGGTGACTAGAGCAGGGCTCTGAATCTAGTTCTTGTATATCAGGACTCTTGTTTGCAAGTTATGGAAACCCAATTCAAACTGGCTTGAGCAGGAAAAGGGAATGTACTGCCTCATAAAATGGAAAAGTGTCAGGCCTATGGGCATAGAATCTAGGTATTTAAAAGATGTCATCTAGGGGCTTAACCTGGGTTGGTTAAGTGGCTAACTCTTGATTTCAACTCAGGTTGTGATCTCAGGGTGGTGAAATGGAGCCCTGTGTAGGACTCCGTGCTTAAGAGTCTCTCTCTCCCTAAACCTCCCCCTCTCCCCCACCAACCCCACTCTCAGGCATTCTCTCTCTAAAAAAATATGTCACCTAGACTCTGTTTCTTTTCCTTGGCTTTTCTTTTCTTGCTGTTGGCTTTATTCTCCTCATGGCTCCGAGATGGCCTCACAGACTCACAGCCTACCAGTTTCTCAACCTCAGCAGTTCCAGCAAAAGTTCTTTCATTGGTCTGCCTTGGAAAACAGTAGGGAAATGGAATGCTTCAAATGCTCAGGTAGGAGGGTTATGTTACCTCCCACTCTTGGGGCCTGGAGGAAGGTGGGCCTTCCTTGTGAATGGACAGAGTATGTGTGTTACTAAAGAAAATTCGGTTGCTGTTTGAGAGGAAGAGAGAATGAAAAACAGACTTGCATACACAACAGCTATCTGCTACATAGTAAGGGCTTAATAATGCATTTTGGTAAAAATGATGGTGTAGTTATAGATTTTATTCGTTATAGAGGCATGTATGGTTGCAAAGAGAATCTGTTATTTTCTTCCCAAAACTTTACTGTCCTTAGCCTTTTCTTCCTATCTCACTCACTGTCAATCCTTTCCCCTGCAGATATTGTCAAGCTTGTTTTTTTCCTTTAACACATTAAAGCATAGTTGTTTTATCATTTGTCTGTTTATAATGATATTTGGAGTCTTTGTGGGTCTCTTTATGTTGTCTGTAGTTTCCTGTCCACAGTGACTCTTTTGGGTGTATGTGTCTGCTTCTCTTTTGTTCTGTGCTGGTGATTGTATTGGAAAAATCATTTGTAGGAATAATGTGAATTCAGGATGAGGGCGCTTTACTCCCAGGCAAGTTTTAAATTTGCTTCTGCCAGGGCTTGAGTGTCTCTAGACCACCCAGGTGACATAAATCTAGATGCAAGATGTGCTGAGGGCTGGTTTACTACTGAACCACCTGACTCTTAAGTGTGTGGCTGGGGTACCAGGTTATTGTGAGGAGGGTCTCCTATTTAATTCCTCAATTAGTATCTACCTTCAGTTTGAATTTCTATTTCTCTTCGCACAAGAAACCCACCCTTTCCGGAGAAAATGGAAATTCACATTTTTATGTTGGGTAAATAGCCTCAGGATGAAAAGTGGTTTTTGTGCTCACTTAACATCCTGGGTTCTTTGGCCTGTTATTCCTTACTATCTTGTTAGCTCTTTGTGGCTGTTGGAAAGATATTTATTATATTCAGCATTTTTTTAGTTGTTTTCTGCAGAAGAGTTGGTTCAAATAATGTAGCCTACCGTTGCTGGGAACTGGAAGTCTTCTTTCTGAAAACCCTGGTCTGTGCTTCATCATTCCAGATTCTTTCTGTTGTGTTCTCTCCCAGTTTTCTGTCCCATTCTTTCACTGTACTCTGCTTGTGGATAGACTGCAGTTACCAAACCTACGTTTTTTGATGTGATGTCATGAATCAACTTCTCATGATCTTGGATGAACATCTTTATCTCTCTCAGGCATTCTCTCTCTAAAAAAAATATGTCATCTAGACTCTGTTTCTTTTCCTTGGCTTTTCTTTTCTTGCTGTTGGCTTTATTCTCCTCATGGCTCTGAGATGGCCTCACAGACTCTTGCAGTTGATGGTATAAGGTGCTTCTGATTCCTCCCAAATACTGTCATCTTGGTCCATTTGGACTCTGGTGTACTTTTGGGACATCTGTCTTTCCAATTTTAAATTATTTCTACCATCTGAAAGCATGATAAAAATTACAGTGTGATACAGGTGAGGGGTACGAAATACTCAAATAATTTTGCCTATTTAGAATTGTATTACATAAATGTTTGCATACATATTTCCTTTACTTCCTCTCCTCCTTCAGGAACATTTACTAGCCTTATTATTCTTATAATCCCCTTAGATTTGATTCCCCCCCCAATTTTCTCCTTGGTTTGTTCATTGGTTCTCTTCCTCTACATACCTTACATTTCATTTTTTTTCAAGGTTTTCTTCTTTGCATTTAGTTTGGCGATCTCTTCTATTCCTTTAGTTTGAAATGTATTCTATGTCTACCCGATAATCAGATTTTCTCTCTAGCTCTGGCCTTTGTAAAGTGTTTCAGTTCCATGTCATCACTGATCACCTGCTGGCTCTCCCAGGATGTTGTCCATGTTTTAAAATTTGACATTTACAAAATTATACTCTTTCTCCTCCAGATTCTTTTTTGGGATTATATTTTTTGGTAATATTGTTAACATTTACCCAGTTTTCCTAAATAGAAACTCCAGCATCATCCTTGCCTTCTACCTCTCCCTGTTGCCACATTTAACTGACCAATCCTTCCTTGCTGTTTCCCCCAACATTGCATGGGTCTAGTTTCATACATAGGTATGTATGTATATATGGATGATACTTGCTGTTTGTTGATTCTGTATTTGCAAATTTGCCTACTCACGAACATTTATTTATAACCTCAAAATCAATATTCTTGTCACTTACACATTTGTGGATATGCAGAGTGGCAAAAAATGTAAGTCATCTGATGTGCATGTTCCCAGATGAGGTTGAACAGGGTGATACTCTGTCTTCTTGTTGCAGCTCTCCTACTGTGAACAAGTATCTTTTTGCAGTCTAGTACCAGATTTTTCATATTTGGGGAATTTTCTGGTGGTGATTTCACTGTTTCTAATGGGTCCCAAGCATATAGTTGAAGGGCTGTCTAGTGTCCCTGATGCAAGAAAGCTGTAATGTCTCGTGGAGAAAATACATGTGTTAGTTACACTTCATTCAGGTGTGAGTTCTAGAGCTATTGCTGTGAATTTCACGTTAATGACTTAACAATAGATATTAAATAAAGTGTCTTTAAACAGAAACACACATAAAACAGGGTTGTGTATTGATTGGTTGATAAAATGTGACCAGAGGCTTTCAGGAACCGAACACTGTATTTCTTTTAGGAACAATGGTTTAGTGTTCATGGCAACTTTATAGAACACAACTACCATGAAAATCAACTGTGTGTGTATAAATCTAGCCTATATAATATAGTCATATACCAGATATGATGAAATATATATATAATAACTACCTTCTGAACTGGTTTCCCTCAAGTGCATCATTGCTGAAATAATTATCTTTCTAAGGTAGAATTGAATATGTTACACCTCCTACTTAAAAAAAAAAATCCTCTCTTAATACTGATAAAATTCCTTTTTGTTACCATGGAAGTCCATTCACGTACAATCTGTCTGCGATTCACTTTGCCAGTTTAAACCTTCATCTTCTGTCCCTCTCTCCATACCCTACCCCAGTAGCACACTGGTTTATTAGACAACTATTTCCCTTTATGTCTCTGTTTTCTATCACTTTTGACTCAAATGCCCTTTCTTGCTTCCCTGATAAAATCCTATTCAGCCTTCAAAACCAAGATCATATGTCAACATCTCTGTAAAGCCTTTCTTGATACTCACACAACACCAGTAATTGCTTTTATATTTATTTCCAATTTACATTTATCACTGTTGCAGAGTAAGTTACAAGCAAGGAAAGGGGGGGAGGCAAGAATAAACTGTGTTGTTGGATTGGAATGGGAATGTACATAAAGAACTCACTCACGGTTGTAACTCTGATGCCGAGAAAAACTAGAAGCTATGATACTCCTTGCATTGCATAAATCCAGCACCCAGACCTTGGTTTCCAAATATAATTCTCCACTAAATAGAATCAGGGCTTTTTGGAGAAAAGGTTCATTGCAGGGCTGGAACAGGGAAAACACAAGATAAGTCTGGAAGTTATGGTTGTGCCTAAAATTGAAAAAATACTTGAAGAATGTTGGAACATGTGAAAAGGACACAGAACCCAGCTTAAGATTCTCCCACAGGCCAAATCTGGGACAAATTGAGAATCAAAATATAGTAATACCATTGGACAAAATAAGAATCCATGGGTCCATACTGATATTAATCAATTGATCAGGGAGAAGAGAAAGCTTTCTCTTATAATAGACAAACAACTAATAAATGTAGAAGAAATAATGTATTTAGAAAGTCACCGTTTAGCAATTGTCAGAGTAATAATTGATTTGGACTAGAATCATTAAGGGATGACAAAAATAGTGAGTGAACATTTGATGAGGGAGAAAATAGTTATATAGTCCCCAAATTTCACAAATTAATCGTTAATGTCAAAAGGAAAAATAGTGACTTTACCATGTAAGATCCTGACAGACAACATCTTAGCCAAGTAATGGGTAATGGGACAGATCAGTATCATGTTCCTCTTGATATGATGCCCTGATAAGGCCACAGTATTAATTTTATAGTATTCCTCCTAAAAAGGTCATAAGCGGAATCTAGTTATGAGGAAATATCAGACAAATCCAAACCAAGGGACATTAAAAAAAGTTGACTGTTGTTCAAAAATATCTAGACCATGGATGACAAAGAAGTTTCAGATTAAAGAGAACAACGAGGCATGACAGCTAAATGTAGTTATGTGATCCTGGATTCCCTCCTGGCCTGAGGAACAAGTGGCTATAAAGGGCATATTAGACAACTGAGAACATTTGCATATAGGCTGGGGTGAGATAATGATATTACATCAATGTTAACTTTCCTAATTTTGATAATGTCGAGGTTATATAAGTAGATGTTCTTGCTCTCAGGAAGTATACACTGGAGTATTTAGGAATAACAGACCATATTTAAAACTTACTCATCACTGGTTTCAAAAAATTACATATAGCTGTAGACATAAAGTGAATGATAAAACAAATGTAGTAAAATTTAAATAATTGGTGATACTTGGAAAAGGGTATTTGGGGTTTTTTGGAAATTGCATCAAAATAAAAAGTACAAAAATCACGTAAACACTTTGGGAAGCAAAGACAATCTCTTGTTTATTTATTTACTTTTTATTGTTTATCCCTTCCCAGTAATATCTATATAATATAATGTAAGATATAATATAAGCTCCATAAGGGTTGTGATCTTGTCTTCCTTTCTTACTACTGTATCCTCAGCACCCATCACAGTGTCAACATATAGGACTTCAATAATTATTTGTTGAGTGAATAAAAGAACATATGGAGAAAAATAACAGTAGAATACTTTTATGCCTTTAATTTTGCACTCTCCTGAAACCTTACTAAATCTAAGGTAAAATATTTCATCTAAAAGGGAAAAATTCTCAAAGAAAGGAGGAATAAAGACAACTGCCTAACCCCCAACCCTCCCCCTTGGCAGAATATTAGGGAACTTTTCTCTGGGAAATCTGACCAATCCTAGTGAGAATAATTAAATAAATTATATTTTGATTTCTTTCACAAAATGTCTCAGTCAGTTTACTTCTGGTGCATTTTTCCTGTGTAGTAAATCTCAAGTTGACAAGCATCACCCAAGTGATGAAATTTTAAATCAGCTTTTTAATCTCTCATTTTAAAATATAAGCAAATAGCCAAGAATGGTCGAATATCAAGAAAATCCTTAAAGATGAAAGATAAAGACCAAAATAAACACAGAGAAAAGCAACTGTAATAAACAAGACTAGGGTACCACAAAGAAAATTTCAAAAAGAGAGATTTCTTATAATTAAAAAAAAAATGAAAAGGGCAATGGAAAATTCTTTATATGACTTGAAGGATAAAGTTGAGGGCATATTCCAGAAAGTAGAGAAAAAAGACAGACAGATGAAAAATAGGAGAGGAAATATAGGAAAAGTAAAAGACCACTCAAATGTTCAATATTTGGACAATAGCAGATATTCCAAAAAAAAAAAAAAAAAAGAGGGTAGCAAATGTGTATGGGGGGAGAGAGCTCATCCAACAAAATAACCAAAGATCAGTTACAGAACAGAAGGACGTGAATTTGCAGGCTTAAAGGGCCATCAGACCTCCAGCAAGAATAATGAAAAAAGATCCACAACAGAGTACTGACAATGAAATTTTAGACCTCCAGGCTTCTGGGAGGGGACTACAGACAGGAACATAAAAAAGAATCAGTGATTAGAATGGCTTTGGCCTTGTTAAAGTGATTTTGGAGGGTAAAAGACAGCAGAGTAATGTCTCCAAACTACTAAAGAAAAATAATCTCAGTCTAAAATTTTATATTCAGCCAAGTAACCAGTTGTGAGGGTAGAAGAGGGACATTTTTAGATATACAGAGTCTCAAAAAATGTACTCCTATACAATTTTTTTTTTCCGGAAACCCTTGGAGAACGTCCTTCACCACAGTGAAGGATTAACTAGGAAAGAGGAAGATGTGGGACACAGGAAACAGAAAACCCACCAGAGGTGAGAGGGAAAGGGAATTCCCAGGAAGATAGTGAGAGGACATCCCAGAATGACAACTGTGTATCCGGCCCAAAGGGTAACCAGGTCAGATGATGCACACCAGAGTCTTCAAGAGGAACTTTAAGAAGATGAAGCTGATGGTCTACTTGGTATGAATAAACATATTAAGAGGTGATTAAGAACACCCAAAGCATGTTTGCATCAAATTTCTGGGAAGTCACAGAAAACTCTACAGAAGAGAAAACAAGGTAATGATAATTCCAGAGAAAACAAAAAGTTGCACAGCAAAGTAACCACAGTTACAGTTCACTACATGACATGGCTCTGAATAACATCAGTCATAATAACATGACCACTCAATATTGATGTAACCATACTTGAAAGATGGGGGCATGATGTGTAGGGAAGAAACAGGAGAAAAAGGGAGTAAGTTCTCATTTTTCTTTTTAAAGATTTTATTTATTTGACAGAGAGAGCACACGCAGAGGGAGAGAGAGGGAGAAGCAGGCTCCCTGCTGAGCAAAGAGCCCGATGTGGGACTCGATCCCAGGACCCTGGGATCATGACCCAGGCCGAAGACAGCCCCTTAACTGACTGAGCCACCCAGGCGTCCCTCATTTTTTTTTTTTTATCGTGGAAAATCAATAGATAATATTTATGTCGGCCATCGTTCAGTCAGGAGAGCAGATTCACTGGGTGTTACAGGTGGAGTTATTATAGAAGTTAGATCTCACACAATTGTGAGAGAAACTGAGGAAATAAAGATCTGGAAGGGGAACTGGAAGATCAGAGGAGTCACTAATGTATCTGACAAGCCAAGTGTGCCAAGCCACCATAGTGCTATGGCAAAGGGGGAATTTGTGGAGACGTCTCTGGAAATCTGGTGTCCCTACAGCTAGTTGTGTAGTCATGGGCCTGGGGTCTCTGGGTCAGCAGAGCCACCAGCAGGAGGAAGAAGGGCTATATGTAGAAAAGTGAGTTTCAAGCTGGTACCCACTGTGGTCCCTCAGCTTCTGTCCATTACCCTATCTTTCTACGGAAAGACCTTCAGAAAGTCTTGTCCACCGTTTTCTTTCCGTCACCCAAATTTCATGTAGATTCCTCTTTTAGCCAGCTCTAACTCAAATTCATTACATGGCAGGGGATTTGGGAAATACTGTTCCCAACTTAACCACGGTGACAGTACAAACAAACAAACAAAATAACCCATTCTCTTGACAATCTGTCATCCACACACCTCTGTTGACCACATTTAACGCCCAGATGAAGACAAAAGCAAATTTATACTTCCACAGAACATGACACACCTACCCACACAGAAACATATTGACCTTCTTCCCAAAAGAGGATACACAAAGTCTCACATATTCCTTTATTCATTTTTTTTAAAGATTTTATTTATTTGACAGAGAGAAACACAGCGAGAGAGGGAACACAAGCAGGGGGAGTGGGAGTGGGAGAAGCAGGCTTCCCGCTGAGTGGGGAGCCCGATGAGGGGCTCGATTCCTGGACCCTGGGATCGTGACCTGAGGCAAAGCCAGACGCTTAATGACTGGGCCACCCAGGTGCCCCCCTTTATTCATCTTGGGGTGATATTCATTCTTTTAGCTGAGTCACACTCATTTCATATTTTGTGGTTTAATACTGTGATGTAAGGTTGACACAATTTACACATGTTAGATAGCAGAGGAATAAAAGATGACAAAATATTGATATTTGAAATTCATATCCAATCAAGGAGGAAGTGTTTATTATCTATTTCTGCAACTAGTCATGTGATTGTAGCTGGCATTTATAACTTACTTTTTCCCTAGGACCGAAATAGATAGGCAGACTAAGAAAGTCTTACTTGATTTGTATAACAGAGAACCCTTAGGTCTGGCTTACAGAAACCGAACTTGAGTCACCACAATACAGAATCACAGCCCCTTAACCAATCCCAGACTTGAGCCATTTCACAGCCCCAGAGCTCCCTGAATGTAGAGGAGGTCAGGTCTCTTGAGCAAGGATCCTCACTGAGTCTTTCTCCTGGCCTTCCCCAACAGGACCTGGGGCCATTTACTCAGATGACTGTGTTTTGGGAAAGTGGAAATAACCCGATTTTGGAGGACTAACATTAAATTATTAACACCTAAATGTCAAGAGATAATGATATACTATATGTTAATTAATTGAATTGAAACAAAATAAAATAAAAAATGAAATAAAATAAAATGTCAAGAGAAGGGGCTTATGAAGACTGGGTAATTAATGGCATTTTGGCTTGGGTCCATCTCCCAATGGGCCTAGTGTGTCCCCAGATTCACACCATGGATATTTCCTATTCTGGAATGAATAGTTTGAGCAGATACACTCAGCAACTAGAAGAACCCCCACATTGGTTCTCTGACCTGTGTATATATTTTTGTATTATCATGTTTATAATGTATGTATTATTATTTTTAAATTTTCTACATTGTTTCAAAGTTAAAGTAGCTTATAAAGGGGGGCCTGGTTGGCTCAGTTGGTTAAGCATCTGCCTTCTGCTCAGATTATGATCCGGGGGTCCTGGGATGGAGCCTCACGTAGTCCTGTAGTCGAAGTCGGACTCCCTGCTCAGTGCAGAGCCTGTTCCTCCCTCTCCCTCTGCCTACTGTTACCCCTGCTTGTGCTCTCTCTCTCTCTCTCTCTCTGTCAAATAAATAAAACCTTTAAAAAAGTGGCTTATAAAGATGCATGTAATACAGCAAAGTAAGTATATTAAATTAAGTGAGGAAAAAGGGAAAATAAGACTAGAAACAAAATGGAGCAAGAAACGAGACTAGTACATAAAGTGCCTGCCTGTCTTGTACACTTGCTGATGGTAAGCCACAAATTTGTTCTTGCACAGTAATGCAATTCATTATAATTGTAAGTTAAAGACAAACCAATTGCTTAGGAGAGGCATATCTATTTTGGATACTTGTTCTGAAAAGAGTTCTGGGAAGGATATTTCCTGCTCTCAGAGATTACCTGTTCTATTGTTTATCCCAATTAGCATGGCTAATTGAGTGTCAAATAAAACATTCTCTTCATATTTATGAAACTGAGTCTAAGTCTTAAAATAGCTGGGAATCATTTTGTGTCTCTTGTCATTAGCCAAGTGTAGTAACACTTCCTTCCAGCAACCACATTCACACAGAAAATAATGGAAATGACACATATTACTTTAGTTCAAAGAGTTCAGAGCACACAAGATTAAATAAAGGAAATAATTGTAAAATGTCAGATCAAATCTTGAGTTTTTCTCTTATGAGCTGGTCTGAGTTGGACTTCCTTTGAAGAGAGCCTCCTGGATCTCTTCCATGAGGATGGAGAGCAAAATGAGAAATAAACCTTATCACATCAGTCTACAGACGAGTTCTCAAGTGGCAGAACATTGTATTAACATTTGGAGAAGTCATATATTTACACATTTTTCAAATGTTAAATAAGTGATTATGGTGTAGCTTTTAAAAACAACAAATTAGCTTGGATAAGGACTGGTCAGTGACCTTCTGAAGATCTTTCATGTTAACTAATTTAATTATTTCATACACAATATAATAGATGAACATAGGCTATCACATACAACTAGCAAAATATTCAGCTTACATTTAACAGGAAAAAATTATACTATCCATGTTGATACAATGGCAAAAATGCCATAATTTGTTTTGTGGTTATTAATGGATAATTTCTAGACTGGAAGGGCAAGTACAACATCAACAAATTTCAACAATGAGTAACAAAATAGTGCGAAACTTTAGATCTGAGAATATGAATATCTGATAGCATAAAAGATAAGAGAATTCTAAGTCCATTAGCTAATGAAAATGAGAGTCAGAGCCTAAGTCTACCAAATCTGTGAATATAAATAGTTAAGAAAGGCTCAGAAAATTTTAAATCTGTTATAATGTAGCCACATCATACACTCATAAAATCACTATCTTATGGTTTTTAACATAAAAAAAATGGATTAGAAAACTCCCAAACGAAAATTTAAGAAAAATGGCATGGGGAAGAGCTTTTACAAGTATGACACAAACAGAAGTCTATACAAGAGAACACTGACAAATTTACCTACGTAAAAATATATTAAAATTTGCAGTGCAGTAATTATACACATTAAAAACAAAGACAAAAATCATAAAGCTAAGAAAACATTTGCAACAAAAATCACAATATTATGTGTGTATGTGCATATATTTACATATATACATATTTGTGTATATATTCTACAAAGCAAAAATAAATGACCAAGAACATAGAAGAAGAGGTAAACGATACCTTTGGAGAGTTCATGGAAAAGGAAATCAAAATAGCTTGAGCATATTAAAAAGGATTTTATTTAAGAGAAATAAAATTGAAACTATTGAGGTATCACTGTTTGCCTAGGACTATCAAGTATGGGAACATGTTGGCCAGCATATAAGGAGATGGGCATTTTTATACACTGTAGTTTGATAGAACCTCTGTGGGAGGCAACTTTAAGAATGCACACACACACATCCAACTGTTTGATCCAACTTTGCTACTTTTAGGAATCTATAACACAAAGGTAAAATGAACCATGAAAAGGTTAACTGAAGCACTGCTTATAACAGAAAAAGATGAAGACAACCTAAATGTCTTTTGGTAGGGAGCTAGTTAAATACAACCATACAATGAAATGATATGTGATTGTATAAAAGAACAAGGAAGTTTTTTATGAGCTGATACCAAATGAACTTTAAGATGCATAAAAAAAAATCAAGGTGCAGATTAGTGAATACAGTTTTCTACTAGTTGCATAGAAGACAGGGGAAGAATATATTGTATATATTATGTATATAAACATAGACACACACATTTTCTTGATAAGCACAGCAAATCTCTGGACGTATACTCAAAAACTAAAAAGTTATATCCAGATAACTGGTAGTCTCTTAGGAGAATTGGCTGGCTGGGGGAGAGCCTTTTCCTTGCATCTTCTTAATTAAGAATTGAATTTTAGCTGTATCAATGAGTTACAAGTCAGAAAGTAAAGTACTCAAGTTGCCTTCCATCTATAACATCATTTCCCAACCCTGCCCTCACTTGACCTTCTCTATCGCCAATGAGTGGTATGAAGTCAATCTCACCAGTATGCTTCTCTGTAAACAGACACCAGGCACATATCTATTTATAAAGCTAGTTTAATGAAACCACCATCTAAACTCAGTTTGAAGAAAAAGTCCACTGAGTCTCCAAGATGGAGAAACTGTGAGCTGTGAGGCTCAACGACAACACATTCAGAGTTTAGAAATGAAAGGAAGCAGAAATATGGGATTAAAGTTAATGATAGTTTAGGATCTGCTTGGGTTGTATTTTTTAGTAGCAAGAACATTCCTGGGTTCTTGAAATCAGGAAAAATATTCAGTGAATGGCAAAAAATAAAAGTCTGCATTATCAACAAAGTAGCCCCTGAGAGATTAAGTGTGAGCCTCTAAATACCCCAAGAACTAAGTGTGACAGATTTTTGAGGTTCAGTGGTATCCTCTAAAAAGCAGAGACAGACCAGCAGCAAGCACCCAAACAAAGGAATTAAGACTCTTCTTTTCTCCCAGAGCCCATTCTCATCTTAAGAGCACCAACCAGTCTTCAACAGAAGGGGCGCTATGAAAATTCTTTTTTTTTTTTTTTAAACGAAATTGATCTAGGAGTTCACTAAACTGAAAAGGCTCTGAGGGTTAAAAAAATTCCAACTGTGCAACCTAAATGATTGAAATTATGGAAAGTAATCTTTGAAGACAGGTTGAAAGGGGTCTGTAATTTAACTATGAATGACATCTTTCTACCTTGAAACTATCAAAGATGAGTTTGTCCTCACAGTGGTTAGACCCCATAGAAGCAGAAACTTCTTGATAGAAACAGAAAATTGATTGCGAACCAGAGCACGGCAGAGATGGAAGAGATCGTGTTCTAATTTCTTAAGAATACTGCCAAGGAAACTGAGATCCAGGAAACTGCCAAAAGTGACCCCAAGGTGGTTAATGGTAGAGTTAGATCTACTTGATCTTGTGCTCATTTTACCCTTAAATATTTTAAAAGAAAAAAGTAAATAAATATTCTAAAAGACACTGATAACCACTGATCTTGAAGGGGTCTCAAAGCTGTACAGAAAGGCAGAGGGCTTAGAGAAGTCTTTATTCTCCCACGGACTTAACTTATTTAGAAGTGCAATAAATTTGGTGTGTGCATCCTGTGAGTTGTATTTATGATAATGGAGGAATATCTACTGGAATATCCAGCCATCAGGCTAAATGCTAGGCCACTCCCTGAGTTGAAATGTTTCCAGTCACTTCCAATTCTGTGATAAAAATCAAAGACTCTGAAAGCTGAGAAACAGATCCACTGCTCCTGCAATGTGTTTTGTCAACTCTATTTGTGCCCTGTGGGCCAGTCTCAGGGGCTGAATTTTCTTATCTAGGAAATGGGACCAGTGACCTCAACTCAGATTTATCTTAGATGTTCTCAAGCATGCATAAAGGAAATAGCACTGAAGTTCTTAGCACATATTGTTATTTAATAGTGATATCTGTAAAAATAGTTATGGATAGACAATAATGGAATAGTTAATAAACATGACTATTCTAATAGTCTTATTGTTTCAACAGGATTGTATCAAGTTTCTAAATTTCTGAACATCTCCTGAAACTGAAAGCATAGAAAAGGAAATTTAAGTGGTATGATATGCTAGCATATGGTCATATCTACAAACATTCATTCTGCCACGGTTAGCAGTAAAAAAAAAAAAAAAAAAACTTATCTTTTGCCTAAGGAGTAAATACTTTCATTCATACAGTAATGAAAGCAGGACAAATTTCAACAAAATGAAATTAGGTAGCTTCAAAAAAATCAAAAAATCAAAAAATCAGGTAGCATCAAGTGTATGTCATGTAACACTTCGTTAAACAGTAGTCCCCAAACCCAGGGCACCCAGAAGTTTAAGTCAGGAGTCTTTGAGGGTGGAGGGAGAGTCGAGGATTATGACTGAGAAATACTTCAGTGGAAAGTGAACTTTTCTTTAAAGAAGCAAGGTCCCAATTTCTTGAGTCCTGTAATAAGCAAGGGACCACAAGTTTTTGTAAGTTTTTCTGGAGAAGAAACAAAGTCAAGAAACAACACTTCTGAGGATAAGCAAAAGCTATTGGAAATACCCCTTTCATTCGCTACACTGAGTGCGCATTTTAATTTCAGCCGTGCTAACAGATCTTCCTATAAAACAAAGACGATATGTAAATTAAAAAGTGGCAGAGGTGTGGTATCCCTCAGGATGCGGCTCAAGTTCAAACTCAGTCTGTCAGAAGCATCAGTCCCCGGAGGGATCTCAGGAAGTATGGTCTAGGACAAGCCGGCAGTCGGTCAGATCCTCCTGCAGGAAGGTCAAGGCAGGGGGTTGGAACCCACCGTAGAGCCCTTGGGGGTGAAGTCTGCTGGGCTCCGTCGCCCATCGCTGTCCGGGGGAGCCCCGGCTTCCAGCTTTCAGTTTAGCCGCGCACTCCAGGAAAGCCCGGAGGGGATTTGTCTGGGGTTGGGCTCGCTGGAAACTGTCAGCGCTCTTTAGGACCTCAGGGAAACCCGATAGTTTCTGGCTTTAGGACCCAGGAACTCCGAGGCAGCCTGACACAGATGCCTTGGACCACAGCACCACCTACTTATAGAAGCATCCCGAGCTTCAGCCGGGCTGCATCTCCGTCGGAAAGTGCGCTCGCCACATCCCTACGGCCTCGCGGGAGCGTTCTGTCTCCCACAGCTTGGAAAGGGAGAAATCATAGCTGTGAAGTGGCTGTGGAGTAGAGCCCGGGAAACCGCACAACTGGATAGGGACCTAGAGAGTGAGAGCTTGTCGTGCCGGTCGCCCGAGGACCGCACTCACCGGCGGGGACGCAGCATCCCCGAAGCTGCTGACGCGCCCTCTCCGCCGCGCTCCTGCTAGGCACCGCCAGCCCAGAGGACCGTGGGAGCACTGTGAACCCGCGGTGGCCGCAGGAATCGCGGAGCTGCCGGGCGCTCCCGGCGCCTCTCGGCAAACTTTTCCCCAGCCCACGTGCTAGCGAGGCGTCTCGCTTCCCCGGCCCGGGATGGAGCGCCGCGCCTAGGCACGCCCAGCCGTCCGAGACGTAAGTGCCACGGTAGGCGACCCGCGTCTGGCCACCGCGGCCACGGCACTGGCTTGCCGCACCGTGGGACCCGAGGGCCGAGGGGGGCTTCTTGAACCCTGCGCCCTTGCTGCCTTTGGAGCTCTTTCCTTTCCCTGGGCCCGCGGCACAACGCCCTTTCCTCCGGGTCGGAGCCTGCAGCTCGGCAGAGGTTGCTAATTCACTGATTGTAAATCACCTTCCCCTCCAAGTCGCCCGCAGCTGTGCGCTCGGGGTTAAACTGCCCCGCGGCTCGTGCCAAGCGGTGGGTTCCCGCCCCCCTCCCTCCTCTCCTTAAATTGGGACGCGCGAAGAGGCGGCTGTCTCCCTGGGGTGCTCTCCACTGTTTCTCCTCCTTGTCTCTCAGGTTCAAGGTTTGAGAGATGCTGACCGCGCCGAACTGACCAGTGCTGGGGGCGAGGGGGGGCGGCCGCGCTAGTGGCCACTCGCCCTCTGCGTCTTCCCTGGCAGCGCAGTGGGCGCCGGCTCCTCGGATGAGTTATCCAGTTCCCCGACTTTGAGAGGCGCCTCTGCCCCGCCCGACCGCCCAGATGCAGTTTCGCCTCTTCTCCTTTGCCCTCATCATCCTGAATTGTATGGATTACAGCCACTGCCAAGGCAACCGATGGAGGCGCAGTAAGCGAGGTGAGTCCTCCGCCCGAGGTGCGTGGTGTCGGAGTGGGGGCGGGTCGCGGCCCTCGTGCGGGGGCGCTGAGGGCTCCGGGGGGCAGACCGTGCCCTCTACCCGGCTCGCGCGCGCCACTGCTCTGCACTTTCTCGGCCCCTGAGCTCCGCAGAACGCCGTCTTTTCTGTCCTCAGAAGGCGCTGCGAGCCGGAGCGAGACGTGCTGGAGAGCCGGGTGAGGCCGGCGGGCGCTCAGGGCTAAGTGGTGTGCTTGTACCCGGTTCGCTGCCCCGCTTCTACTCCTGAACTTTCTTTCGCTCTCCTTTCTAATCGCGCATCCATTGTTTCTTGTGCTTCTTTGTCTTTCTCTCTTTTTAGTCCTCTTAACCATCTCCACTGCAGCTCATCTGTGTCTACCTTCCCCACCCACGTGCGCCCCAGATATCTTTAACACGGCCTAGCGCTCTCGCTCGCTCGCTCTGTGTGTGTGTGTGTGTGTGTGTGTGTGTGTGTGTGTGTGTGTGTGTGTGTGTGATTGAGAGAGAGAGAGAGAGAGAGAGAGCGCGAGACCGAGCTGAGAAGGGGTACCAAGTCAAGGGGGAGGACCTACATTTACAGGGAAAGGGCAAAATTGATCTCTTTTTCTGGGACCTAAGACTGCGTGGGATTTATTGAACTTTCTGCTTTGAGCAGCAACTTGTACGCGGGTTTTCTGGGGAGCGCTGCCGCGCGGAGTGATGTTTTGGGGACAGGCCTGACTTTCCTCTCTCCATATACTTCCCTCAAAAGTAGCTGTTTCTGCTCTCAATGAAATTCACTTGCGGCTTTCTAACCGCTCCCTCAATCTCCATCACTTGTGTGCTCTGCGGGGAAGGCAAGTGGAAGCCTCCAGAAAGACTTCAGAGAGCTAGCTTTCCGGCAGATTTACTGTGCGCCTATTTGAGTCCTGCTGTGGTTGCAGCTAATTCAGCTGCATTTTAGGGGAAGGGCTGCTAGACACAATGAAGTCTTCTGGGGGGATTTAAACACAACCCCAACACACACCCAGTCCGTGCGTTACCCGGCGCATGGAAGGTGCCCAGCAGTCTCCTCCCCCCCCCCGCTTGGAACTATCTGTCTTCGTCTAGCAATTTGGACTTCTGCACGGTTAGAATTTGTCTCGAAGTTAACAGATTTTGATTTTTTTTTTCCCCCCTGGGATGAAAACGTCGCACTTGACCTGTGATATATGTTTAGAACTTGTTCTATGGCATCTCCGGTCCTGCACCCAGATTTGGGAGAGAGCTCTTCGCGCCCTAACTTTTCATTGCTTTCTAGGATGTCCTTACACTGTTGCCACATACCCGAGGGCTGGAGATTGGCGGGCCCGAGGGCAGAGCTCGGATAACTGGTGGTGTGCGATTTCCTTAACCTCTGCTCTCCAGTTGACGCTACGAATCTGGTTTTTTAAAGAAGTCTGCTCTTTTCTTTTTCTCATTCCTGGCATTCGGAAAATGCTTATTTTCAGAAAAATAGGTTCACAGAAAAATGCTAGGGAAAAATTTCTTCCCGGAGGCCGCAAAAGTTTAGTACTGACGCTCGTCCTGAAAAGGTCCCTTTCCATCTCCTTCTCCACTCCTCCCCACTGGCTCCTTTCTCCACCTGGTATTTTCTTTTGAGGTATTAGTCGCAGATCTGGCAATTTTTGGTTACGCTGTGGTCAAAAGTGTTTGGAGAGGCTGTAGCCCCTCTTACCAGCACAACGTGCGGTCTACTTGGTTGGGGGAAAAAAAACCAAAACAACGGAGATGCTTAAAGTTCGCTCAGATAGAGAAATTCCCAAGACGCCTTGCCAAGTAGTTGATTATTAGATGACTGGCCAATTCCGTGAGTGAGGTCTTTCTGTCCCCACTGCCTGTCCCACTGTGGCGGAGCGAGGAGGTATCTAACGCAGGGCTTTGGGAGAACTTCACCCCGCAGTGCTGTTTGAGAGAGGACATTACAGCACCCCTGCGGCCAGAAGCGGTATTGCAGGCTCTTCCCGGCAGGGCCATCTCTAAAGTTGGCCCTGTGCCTTCTTAGGTATCTGACACAAAACCTATTCATTTCAAAGCTGCTTTGGCAAAATCTCCTAGCAATTACCCTCCACAGCCCCAAGTGCTGACACTTAGAAACCCAATTCTAAAGTGTGCAATAGTAACTTTTGCCAAGCAACCTTTCGATTTAATAAAATTCAACTGTTTTCAACTATGTATAAATTGGTAAGGCTGTAAAGAAAAAAATTTTTTATCAAAGTTTGCGTCCCCCCTCCCCTTAACAGATGTCCCTTCCCAAATTCCAAGTTTCTGGCTAAAATACGGTTTTTAAAAGTGACCACACTATCTGTGCCAACAAAGGGTGTACTGTGTTTTTAATTAAAAGTGGAACTACTTGAAGGCCTGGCTAGACGGCATAGGGTGATAGTAGCTTTTCTGTTTTGCAAGGAAGCTTAAGGATTGCATTGTGAGAGTATTGAAATGAATAGAGATCTAACTCAGGTTGTGTGAATTGTCCCTCTTCACAAACTTAAGCTGGTTTTAATTGATCTCATGTTCACTGATTGATTCTACACCAATTGTTGCGCTTACCAAACAATTGGCTTGCCCAAAGGAGATTGATTTAAATTAGTTCCTTGGTGAACGCTTGACCACTAGCCAAATCATGTCAGCAGTGACAGTTGACATACTAGAGCCTATTGTGGTACCAACATTTCCCCCTTTCCCTTTGTTTTGGATAGTGGCAGTTAAATATTACTTTCTAAGGAGAAAAGTGATTAGTACCTTAAAAAAAAGTGTTGTGGCTTAGAAGATCAGTTATTTTCTTGGCTTTGCTACTGTGTAGGCAGCAGTGATACTAGGATTGGTTAGGCTGATGCCTGCGAGCTGATTTTTTTTTTTTTTTATTCCATCTGCAAATAATCAGACCTTCACTGTGGAGCATTCTCAGAACTCCTTTGGCATTATGTTTAGTCTGCTCTATGATCTCAGATGCTCTGTAATATCATTTTCTTAATGAAATAAAATTCTTGGCAGAGATTAGATAATTTAGTCAGTTAAAATCAATTGCATCCAGTTTGGAATAGAGAACAAATATATCATTTAACTGTATGTTCTATTTCAAAATAGAAGCCAGAGGATTGAGAGAAGAGAATGTCAACCTTCCCTACTGTTGACCAAACCTAGTATGGGGGAGACCATCCTAAACGGCACCACCTCGCTCCTTCTTCCCCTTCTTTAGAAAACAAAATCCTAAAATAAAAATGTATTTGATAATCACTAATAGGTCCTGGTAGCATTAATTTTTAATTAGGCACAAACACAATAGAGAATGAAAATTGTGTAGAGAGGAGGCACATGCCAACGTTTTGAAAAACTGGGTGACAACTCACATTTTGTCTACATGGTAACAGTTGTAACTCATTGGCCCTCTCACCCCACCTCATTCAAAAGCATGGTCATTATTAGCTACTGTGAAACCTCACTGCCTTTATTTGTCTTGGAACCACTTAGGATTTATTTGTATGGTACACTGGGTAGATTGGTTTCATTTTTTTGGAATAGTTATAAGCCACATTTCATGTTGAATTACTGAAAGGTGGATAGACAAATCATAACTTTATTGTGGTTTTTGGGATTTCTTGAGCTTGGTATGCAGTGACTTAATTTACTATCTCCATTGTTTATATGCCCAATCACATTTTAACCAAGGATCTATGAAAACCTCTTGATAAGACTCCTTAAAAAGCAGTAAGGCTCCCAGATATGTGATTGGTGTTTCCGGTGGTTGTATGGTAGGGGGCATAGTATGACAAAAGTTTCCTGCCTAGACTTTTCCATAGTAAAGCCTCAGCTTCTCCCTCTGTAACCTCTCATTTTCCTTAAGATTAGAATTGGCTTCTTCCGTGAAACTGAAGTGTTTATCACAAACAGTGTGGTATGTTTCTCATAACTGAGGTTGGTGAAAAGCCTAAACATCCTCTCTTAAATACTGTTAGGGATAAATTAAAATTTAATGAAGAGATTTGGAGATATTTGGCTTTACAAGTACTATTAATGATAGTTTATTTCTCATTGGTATTCTTTCAAAAATACATATGTCACATGGAACATATTTACCTACACTTAAATGAGAAAACTTTAAAATATGTCTTCTATATTACCTTTTTAAAGTTCCAGAGTGTTTCTGAAAACTTCCTGTGATGTTTAACTTTGCATGTAAATACGCTCTTTTCTTCTTTTAATGGGCTGTTTTGTTGTTCTAGCATAATTCTGAGTTTTTCTGCCTACTATCTTACCAGGGCACAGAGGTTAAAAAAAACTGTGCCTCAACCAACCTTTTATTAAGCTACTGAAATTTGGAAGTGATTCAGAATAGGTGATGTTCTCCCAGGCCTCCATTTAATTCTGGCTTTATCTGCTTATAAATCCAGCTTGGGTAGAATCCAATATTTGCAGAAATCACAAGTTGGAAATGACACTTCTAATTCCTTAATGCAAAACCACCTCTTGATTTATTAAGAGACTAATTGGCCAGTGTATGGATTACCCAGGATACTTTTTACTTCATTCCTTCCAGCTGACTGCCTTTTAAACCTCATCCCCACCCCCCATGGGGATAAGCACTCCTACCCCTCCTAAGTGCAGGAAATAAATGATAGACAAATCATTTGATATAATACTTGATAACCACTCCGCTAAAATGGGGTGATAAGCCCTGGGATGAAAATTGTTTTAAACTTTTTTTTACCCTCCAAAATGTCATTTTTCCCCATTATCTGCAGTGTTGCATGTTCATATTTATACATTTCCATAATTTTAGCTGGAATAAATATGGAAGGTGCTAATGGGAATTTATGGAATAAATATGGAAGGTGCTAATTAATGCTGAAGAGAACACATACATACGATTAGATCTACGCTCAGGATGGGATATGTACGTATAGGTGTATGTGTGTTCGTGGGTGTGGAAAGAAAGGGGTTGGAGATGATATGACTATGAAAATCAGATCCTTGGAACTAAAAAGGATTTTCGTTCTTCTTTCCCAGTTGCTCTCTTGTCCTCTTTCTCAGACTGGATGGTGGGACCAGGGAGGGGGAGGGGGAGAGGGAATGAGTAAGGTGAGTGTGCTTTTATTCTTCCCAAGGCCTGCCCCCTAGCTGTTCTGCTCTTCTCTAGGACCTCTCCATGCCAGTCACCCTCTTTTAGAACATACTGCTTTCCCCCAATGCTAAAATTCTTAATTTCCTTCTTCCTCACATTGCTTTCCAATCCCTTCCCTTTTTCTTCACTTGTACCCTTCCCTTCTATTAACAATCCTGTTCCATTCACCCTTTAATCAGTTACAATATGCCTTCTGCATCCACCACTTTATTGAAAAGATTTTTTATTAACAGTCCTCCTTATATTTGCCTCCTTGCAAGGCCCACATGGTGGCAGCCCTCCATGACTTTTTCTGGCGAAAGCCCTCCTTTCTAAAAGAAAGTCTCTTCCTCTGACTAGCGACCTCATACTCTAGTTTTGCCTTCCATATTCCGCCCATTTCTCTTATTTAGTCCCCTCATTCAGAGGAGGTGTAGACTAGTGTTTATTTTCCTTTATTCTTTGCCTTTGGGGGATTTTACCCATCCCTGTATCTTCAACTGTTACTTCCATGTGAAGTCCTTCAACTCCAGCTTCAACTTAACAAAGAAAAAATTTTTTTCTCTTTAGCTTCAGATTCTATCCCCTCTGACTTCCCAACTACCGCTGTATGGTTAGATATTCTGTTCCACACACACGCAAACTTGACAACTCCTGTCCCCATCTGTGCCTTCTCCCAAATGTGTTCTCTGCCTGTGTCTCTTCCATTCATGAGGTTTCTATGAGTCGAAGCTGAAAGCCTCCCTGTAGCCTGTGTCTTCCCTATTGCCTCTTTCATTGGTTCATTCGGTCTTAGTGAGTCTACCTCTGAAAGGTTTATATCCACCCCGGCCTTTCCATTCCCAAAGGTACCCTCACGGACTTATCTCCCAGCATCTACTTCACTCCATCCTTTATGAGGCTGCCATGTTGAAGGTTTTTCAACCACGGATCTGATCATGTGACTTCTGTTAATAAACCCCAACCCTCCAGGTCTCCACACTGACTGCAGAATCCGTGCCAGCCTCTTTCGCAGGGCTTTCAAGGCGGCCCGCACCACCTATGGCAGCTCATTTCCAACTTTCCACCACCCTGGAAGCGCTACGTGCTTAAGCTTTACCGGGTTACTCCATTTCCAAACACACCATGTGTTTTGAGGTTTTTAAGCTGTTGAGCTTCCAAATGCCCAGCTAAAGTCACTGCCTTTAGGAAGCCACCCTCCCCCCCTGGAATTTTCTGCCCTTTTTCTGAAGCCAGAGTCCATTTTTCCCTCACAGCTTTCTCAGCTTTCTGTGCGACTCTTCAAGCATGCTCTTATTTCCCCCTTTATTCTGGTTATTTTGCCAAATGTTTTCTCCTTACCATACTTCAAACTCCAATTGGGCGGAGCTTCTGATTCCTCTCTGTATCCCCAAAGCAGGCCTAACAACGTGCTTCTCCACAAGCTGTGGCTGAACAAAAAGTCATTGTGAGATTTTGGTTGCCCTTAAAATAAATTTGGTGACTTAATGAGAAGATTTTTTTAAAAAATTTCTAAGTTCTTTGCACATAGTTTAAGTTTGAATGCATTCTTAGATAATAGGCATAATCTCATTATTTGCTATTCTTTAAAGACAAAAACCATTGAGATAGAAAAAGCCTCCCCCGCCCAGCCCTCATTCTGAAGTCTCTTCTGATAATCTTCAGAATTTCACAGAACACCCTAGTGCCTGTTGGTGTCTCTGTAAATACCAGCTGATTATTTCAATGATAGAGCCGTCCACATGGCAGGGGAGTTTGGGGCAGGGAAAGGGAAATTCTGGGGTGGGGTAATCTATATTTTTAAAAACACTTCCAGAGAAAGGGTCAACCAAGGATTTTTTTCATCCCCAAACACTTTGTCCAGAGGAATAATCATTTAGGGGAAAATAAAAGTGGTATTTCTCTTCCTAAAAGGCAATGATATTAATAACACACACACAGCAGGAAAAGTATTCAACCTGCATTCTTGTGTTTGTGACTTGAGTATATCAGAACTATGCAGATCATCGAGGAGGGATGCGGGTGTGTGTGTGTGTGTGTGTGTGTGTGTGTGTACAGATTCTTCTGTAGGTGTCAATAGAGGACCTAGGTTGTTTTTGTTTTTGTGCAGTGCCTTCTGGGAGAGCATTGACATTTCACTATTTGGAGGAGGTGCAACCATTTTGACAGAATTGGAAAGTGAAATGTGATTTTTAAAAACTAATGGCTGAGTGGAAAGTAGCTAGAACTAGAATGTAGTTCTCCTGAATTCCCTGGCTTTTCCTGTACACAGGACATGTCCAACATAAATGCTCATTTAAAGAAAAACAACCTTTGAAGCCATTCAGGAGTTCTTTGAACCACAGACTTTTATTGAGCCTCAACTTCTACAACTCCCAATTATGCTGATAAAATAATATTAAGTAACTGAATGCTGAATAGGCGGGGTAACTGAAGTATAGGACCACAAGTGGGATCTGGTTAAAAAGTTCTTTTTGCATACTTGTATTGCTCAATTTTTTAAAATTATTCTTTGTTTTTTAAAGAATTATTTTTGTATAAATTTTAGGAAACTCTTTCCTTGTATTCCAGTTGCCAGAACAATTACGTGCGTCTGTAGGTGTGCGCTCGAGCAGATGTGTCAACGTGTGTGCGTAGGTGTGTGTGCGTGTATGTATTTTATGTATGCTCACATGGTATACCGTCATAATCAGAATAACCAAGCAAGATTAGAGAAAAGCTATTAAATATTCTTTTACTCTTAAAATGTAGAGAAACTAATTATAGGTAGCTTTCCTTCTTACCTAGTTGCTTGGGGGAAAACCCTTAAAATTTATTTAGAATCTTTCAGTTCTCATCACTTGAAGGCTCTTAAGTGCAATTAAAGACTAGCTTACTGAGCACATTTCTTTTGAGCAGGGTTTCTTAACTTGGGGTCTAGAGATGGAGCCAGGGTTTTTGTGAATCCCCTCAAACTAGAAGCAAAACCTTTCTTCTTAGGGTATAGAGAGAGGATCCTAAAGCTTTCTCTGAAGTCTCAAAATGGACATGGTTCATCTGTTTCCTTCAATAGGTTAAGAAGCATTGGTTAAAGTAATAGGTAGACCTTAACTAGCCTGATGCCAAATGGCTGCTTCAAATTGATATGCACATTTGTTTTCTAAAATTTTATTTTCTGGGTGTCCGTTTCCAGTCATTTGCTGTGTATATATTACACAATATGAGCGAATATCAGAAGTGCTATCTCAAGACTTGGTAAATAATTACTTGGCTAATGATCCCTTACTCAAAGACAATGGATGTTTAATTCTCTCCATTCTTCTAAAAAAAAGTCTGTAGAACAACAATACAGAATAAGGTTTTTGTTAAAATCCTCTTCTCATATGGTCTAATTTTATCTCGTTAATAATAAAACGGAATATAGAGTCTTTAGAAATTGCTGTTGCAGTTTCCCAGCTGATGACCCACGCTGGCATGGACATGGCTCCTCTATATCGTGCTGCTGGTTCACAGGTTGGTCAGAACCAGCCTGAACATTCTTCAGGTCCAGGGGGCTGCTGCTGGGTGTTTGCTGCTGGGTCAGCGCATTTTATAGTTTTTCTACCAGGATGGGCTTCGTGTCTCACCTATTTATTGCTGGATACAACTTGCCAACCAGCCCTTTGGCGATTAAAACTCACAGACCGATAGAGGGCACACTTTGCATTCTTTTCCTTGCGCTTTGTTCTCTCATGGTCTGTAGGATGTGTGCTTACTTTGTTTTGTCCCGTTGGTTCAGGTGGGAAAACTAGTGTGCTTTCTCCAGTAAGATTGATGCTGTGATCATCTTGATATCCACACAGAAGGAGAAAAAAAGACCAAATAAAGAGCTTTCGGCCTTACTGGGGCATTTCTAGTTTGGGTCCCTAATCCTTTTGACAAAGCCTCACCGAAAGGCAAACTTAACCAACCTCACAGTTTTAAGATCTGTGAGATAAAGCTTGTGTCAACTTAGAGGTGGATTCCAGCTTCTACTACAATCACTTTGGAAAACATTAGTTTTATATAAAAAAATTTTCCATGAAGTGCATACCTGAAAATTCAAACAACTTAAAATTTGGAGTTGTCCAAAACAACTGCAAATTAACACTTGCCAATTGTTTGCCAAAGTCTTTAATCTTTATGGAGAATATCCATTTCTTTTAATGAATCTCTCGAATTTTTGCCTTTTGAGAATAATTGATCTTTGAAAATCCAGTGTTTCTTTTGTTTAAGAAAGTTCTCTTTCCTCATGTAATGAAGTCTGATGGAAGATTTAAAAAATTCTCTGGCCTCTCATTGTTCACCTTACCTGCTGTGTTCTAGTGCCTCCTTGTAGATAAAAGCTGGCTTTTAATGTGCGGGATTTGCTAGATCATCATTATGACTTTGCACATTACACTTTTTTTCCCCCCCTGAGACCAGTTTTCAGTTGAGTTGAATCCTAGTGGAGTTAATATCCCTATGACCAGATGGTGGATCCTGTACCCATTGTGCCTCCCCCACCATAGCCTTTTGGGGTAACTCTGGTATTTTTTGTTCCTTTCCACTACCATCATTCAGCCTTAAAGACTCTGCACTGAGTTAAAAACCCTTGGCAGCGCAGTGGATTGAGAAGAATTGCACCTGGGGCTCCGAGTTAACCATCATTAGATATAAATTAAGGCAGTCCTGGTCTTTGACTTGTCATGCCTTCTTGGTAGTTCTTGTAGATAGAAGAATACTTTAGAAGTAATGCTAGTTTTTGATGCTTGAGTCTTGAGGTTTTAGAGGTTTTTTGTTTTTGGAAGTGTGTGTGTGTGTGTGTGTGTGTGTATATGTGTGTTTAAAGGTCAGGTTTATAGGGGGAGTTTTGAGGAACTCTTGGGTGTTCTGCGCTCTTCTAAGTAGATAAAAGGAAGTGGCAGAGAACAACTGTAGGTTGGGTGAGCTGAACGAGCAAACTAGCTTAAAATTTTCTACTTAAGGATCTGGAATCTGTCTAATGTTTTGCGAGAAATTAAGGCTGTCATCCATAGCATTCCTTCTACTGGTGAAAGATAATCTTGTGGTCACTGTCCTTCCATCAGGTTAGTATAATAGAGAAACTTAGTCTCCTAACTTTAACAAAGTAATTTAAAAACTCAGATGTTTGATAATGGACAGCTGTGGTTCCCGGGAGCATGATTAGTGGGTTGAGGTTGGTTGTGGAGTTTGGGAAGCCATTGACCACAACTTCTGCTGGTCAGTAAATCATGCGGTGGCTGATGTGACTCTTGACTGAATCCTGTCAATTATGAATGATTATTTTTTGTCTTGCCTTTAAATAATACTATTCTGTAAAGTGACCTAGGGCTTGGAAATTGTCCCTTGAAAGTTGTCAAATTATGAATTTGGTATAATGCAGTTCCCTTATGCAGAAATAAAATAGTCCTTTGCAACTGCTATGGGTGGTGAACATGATTTTGATTTGAAAGTGACTTGGGCGCCTGGGTGGCTCAGTTGGTTAAGCCACTGCCTTCGGCTCAGGTCATGATCCTGGAGTCCCGGGATCGAGTCCCGCATCGGGCTCCCTGCTCGGCAGGGAGTCTGCTTCTCCCTCTGACCCTCTCCCCTCTCATGTGCTCTCTCTCTCATTCTTTCTCTCAAATAAATAAAATCTTTAAAAAAAAAAAGTGACTCAGTACTAACTGTTGTAAAGTCTTTGGCAAGCTTCAAGTAGTCCTCTTCTTGCTGAATTTTGAGAGAAAGTTTTGAAGAGATGGGAGAGCCTGAACTTAGGGGAAGAAAGAGCAGGAACAGAATCACTCCTATTCAAGACTTGTGGCCTGTCATGTAGAAAAAGGATGTGATTTATCCTAACTTTTGGAATTATGGGCAAAATGAAGGCTCATAGGAAATTCCATTAATGGAAGAGACCTTTCTTGATAATCGCTGGAAATTGCTTTTTCCAACAACAGTGTATTTTCTTTTTTTTTTTTTTTTTAACAGAGGGTATTTCTTAAGAGTGTTGTAAAGCCAGTGACTGTAGTGAGTGTAGAGGGACCTCTAAAGACCACTCACATCATGATGAGCACATCTGTAATGCATCTGGCATCTACTAGGTACTTAAATAGAAATTCTTGTTGACAGCTATTGACTCAAATTATAATACTTTCTAAGCAGAATATTAAACAACATTACTTCATTAGATTCTGCATCATATGCCTCTGAGTCATCATTTTATCTTTACTTTTATTTTTTTAAAGACTTTATTTGACAGAGACAGCGAGAGAGGGAACACAAGCAGGGGGAGAGGGAGAGGGAGAAGCAGGCTTCCTGCTGAGCAGGGAGCCCGATGCGGGGCTTGATCTCAGGACCCTGGGATCATGACCTGAGCCGAAGGCAGACGCTTAAAGACTGAGCCACCCAGGCGGCCCTGAGTCATCATTTTAAATGTTTGTAATACAAACAATACTATAGATACTGAAGCTTAATCTGAATTCCTGACAAAGGAAAGAAGACCTATTTCTCAATTCTTACACGACCATGATGTCAATTTTTGGATACTTCATTATAAGAAAGCCCGATTTCAATGCAGCTATAGACAGCATGGGTTATACCATACAAATATTTTGCTTTTTTGACTAGGTTTACTAGACTGGAAGATAAATGTGTTTGACCAAAATTCGTTAACAATAGCTTGCACTTAGGAAAACATAATAGGCTTTAAAATTCCTATTGGGAAAGGTAGAGAAATGCAGGTATATCATCAAATGTTACTTACTGAATTATATTTGACAGAGTGGGGAGTAATGGATTGTCCACTTTGAGGATCTCTGGTATAGTAAAGGACTCTGTCGTCAGCTTTGGAACAATATTTTCTTAATGATTAGGTTGAAGACAGCTGGTATTACCAACCACACTTTTGCATGATATGAAGTTGAACAGGAAATTTAAATGTTGGTTGATGGGTTACAAAAAGATGCCGATGGCTGGGCGTAACAAAATGAATTTATGAATGAAATTCTAACAAAACGGGGAGTGTTTCTCAAGATCAAAGAAGCAACTATGGAGGACTAGGATGTTGGAGACAAGGGGTTAGCGTTGATTTTTTTTTTTTTTTTTTTTTACTCCTCCTGCGGTTATGATGTGATACCGTTGCAAAAAGTAATTGGCTACATTAGGAGGAATATTCACCTAGACTGAAGAATGAGGAAGATGAAGGTTCCCAGCCCACACTAGTGTTCTGTTCTAGATGTCATGACTTTCAGAAGTGCATTGGCAGCACACACTCCAATACTGTATTGATTTCCTAGGGCTGCTGTAATGAAGTACCATAAACCAGGTGGCTTAAAAGATCAGAAATTAATTTATGCACATTTTTGGAGGTTAGAAGCCCAACATTAAGGGGTCAGCAGGTCCATGTACCATCTGAGATACAGAGGGGGGAAATCCTTTCTGGCCTCTTGCAGCTTCTGGAAGCCCCAGACATTCTTTACTTGGTGTCTGCCTAACTCCAATCTCTGCTCCATCTTTGCATGGCTGTCTCTCCTCTGTTCTTACAAGAATGCCAGTTACATTGGATTAGGGCCCACTCTAATGACCTCATGTTAACTTGATTACAGTTGTAAAGTCCTTATTTCCAAGTTAGTCTACATTCATAGGTATTGGTGATTAGGACTTCATCTCTTTTGGGGGGACACTTTTTAGTCCATAGCAAGTCCCACCCTGTGCTAGACCTTTAGGTTCTTTATGTCCTCATGTTCATAACAACCCTGTGGAATAAGTATTATTAATTATCCGATATAATAATTAGTAGTGGCAATAGAAGTAGAATGTGTGTGGCTGTCCCACTTCCACTAGACTGTGTACTGTGCATACAGGATAATAGTAGTGGGTCCCTGGACTTGGGCACATAGTGGCCCTGGGGGGTGAAGATGCTTTAGACCTGGTTTATAGGGTTTGGACTAGGAGACTTCAAATTCCTTCCTGCCTCTGAAGTTCTAGGAAACTGTATGAATCCAAAGAATCACCCGAGTGTGTTTATTACTTTTTCAAACAACCATGAATCACATTGGCGGCTTATTGTTAAGCTGGAGTTGAAAAATCTGTTTTGCTGATTTCCTGTTGAAGTTGACTGAACTCCAAGACCTGGGAGCATCCTTTACAGAACATTATAATCTTCATGTCGTCTACAGTATATTGCTTCTGGTGTTAGAGGTGTTTTAAATTAGTAGCCTTTGATTTTTGAGTGGCATCCAATACTGTTGTATTCACTCATTTGCTATATATAAAGGGCTACTAGAACATTATTTTAAATGTTCTTGCATTTTATTTTTACTTTTTAAAGATTTTATTTGAGAGCGCGCATGCATATGAGAGCGAGAGGGTGCAGGGGCAGTGGGGAGAGGCAGATTCCCCGCTGAGCAGGGACGCTGACACGGGACTTGATTCCAGGACCCTGGCATCATGACCTGAGCCGAAGGCAGACGTGTAACTGAGCCCCCGAGGCGCCCCAAAACAGTTCTTACAGGAAAAGCGGGCAATATGCTTAACTCTTCCCCTTTAATTGCCAATGGTCAGAGGAAGGAGAGGATGCATATTTGACCAGCAGGTTAACTTCACTGCAAGCAAATAAAATGCTTTGATTTGTGTCAGGCCATTGCCTGTCAGATGGAGGAGGCAAAATCTTGCAATAGTTTCTGCCTACTGAAACATTAGTGGTCAAATGACATCAAAACAGTCCTTCTGGCTTCTGCTAACAGGAATGAAATGCAAGCCTTCTGAAAACCTGAATTCTATTAGACATCTTCTGATAATGTTTTCTGTTAACAGCTTTCAGAGAAGCTCCTGAGTGAACATAAAGTAGCTTCAGCCTGGTGTAATCTGAGGCTCATTGGGTAGAAAAACAGTACTTTGTGCTACTTAAACACTCTGGAAGGCTTAGAGAGGGAGGAAGGAAAATATTTGAGGAGATCAACTGGATGTTGTAGAATACAAGTAACGTCACCTGAGAAGGATTAAAGTTTCCCCCAAGCTCTACCTGAATGGCAGCTAGCCACTGAGAATGTGCTCTCCAGGGCCGTCAATAGCAGGTTTTCGGTTGTGTAGTTTTGAATTTGCAGACATATCAAGAAAGGGTCTAGAGTCTATGTCTTCAGTGGGTAAGTGGCAGTAAAGTTATAAAAAAAAATTAACATTCCTCCTACTTAGGAGATGCAGCTGGCTCTAATTATAAAATCTTCCCCATATCCATTTAAAAACAGCTTGTTGCTACCAGTCAAGTTACCACTGGTGTGCCTTTTATATGACTCCATGAAGGATACCTATAATATGTACATTTAACAGCTTAGTGAAGTTGAAAATTTAATTCACACATGTCTATGAGGAAGATTATATTAAAAAGCCTGCTAGAAATCTTGAACATAAAACACCTTTCATACGTGGCTCGCAAGAACAAGCCTCTTGCTGGAGAAATACAACACTGTAGGTGTATGCCTTTCTTCCACGTAAAGTGCCTTTATGGTACTTTTAAGAGAGCAAAAAGTATGGTGAGCCGAAGAAATTGGTTACATTGCAAGCCAGGTGAACAGAACTGGAATGCACCTAGCTGGTTTTACTAATGAAAGATTGGGAATGATTTTTTTTTTTTTTTTTTTTTTTTTACCCCTTCAACCTGTATGTTTTTAAGAGAATAAATGAGCCATATCCGCCAATTAGGGCTGGTAGTTCATGTCCTTCAGACGCCATTTTTCTTTCAAGTTGCTCACCATGAAATTTAAAAATCTGTTTCCTTACTTTTGAGCAGTCAATACTGAAAACTTTTAATGTTGAAATGTTGATATGAACATCCTTTAAACCTTTTCCCCTTAAGAATCATGCACAGAACTGGATGTAATAATATACTATAATCATTACGTTTATTGAGCACTTTCTTTGTGCCAAGCATAGTTCTTTGTTACATGTAATTTAGTCCTTAAATGACCCTATACGGTAGGCTCTACTTTTCTAGCCATTTTACAGAGGAAGAATCTGAGGCACAGAAGGTAAATAACTGGCACAAATTCACAGAACTAGTAAATGTTAGAGCTAGAATTTCAGTCTAGGCATTTGGATTCCACCATACTCTTCACCACCAAGATAGAAAGGTAAATCTTTGATTTTACTGCCAATTATTCTCCAGATATTGCACTGATGCCAATTTTTTTAGGTGGGAGATGGGATGCTTATTGCCTTGAATTTGATTTTTTTCATATATATACACACACACGTATATAATTATATATGTATATAAATATAATCAGGTCATGATCTCAGGGTTGTGGGATCGAGCCCCACATCCGGCCCTGTGATCGGCAGGGAGTGTGCTTGAGATGCTCTCCCTCCTCTCCTTCTGTGTCCCTGCCCCTGCTTGTGTGTGCACGCACTCTCTCTCAAATACATCTTTAAAACCCCTTGTTGGATTATTTTTGAGAATAGAAAGAAGCCTCTCCTTTTCCCCCAAGGAACTCACTATTTAAGTAGAATATTCTTTTCCTGGCTCCACAAAACATTAATATCCACTTGGTTGCTTAAACCTTTATTTCTCATTTTTGGGCAGTACCTTGGATTTCTATAAGCCCCGTCCAGTATATTCTGAATCCTTCTTCCAAGTCTATTGACATTTTGTAGACCGTGTTATCACCATCTCTCTCCCAAAACATGTCGGTAGCCTTCCAGCTACTTTTCCTGTGGTCCGTTCTCCACAGGGTGCTCAGAGGGATTGCTTATAAAACAAAAGTCAGAGCCTTTGATTCTGCCACTTTAATGCTTAAGAGCTTTTTGTGATACCTGAAATAACACCCAAACTCCTTGCTCAGACCCAAAGGCTCCATGTGACCTGGTTTCTGCTTATGTCTCCAACTCTCCTTTTGGTATCTGTCCTTTGGTCTCTTCCTGTTTCTCAAACCCTCTACCCAATTTTCCTGCCTCAGGACCTTTGCACTTGTTGCTTCCTCTGTTTGGAAAGATCTTTCTCCCTCCTTTTCATAACAAGCTCCTTTTCTAGTCTCTGTATCTAAAGGAGCACATTGCCTTCTTGCTTGATTTTCTGCAGTTAAACTGTCTATTGGGGCCAAGATAGGGTGAGGCAAGAAGGGGGGTCTGTGAGGAGCACAGATCTAAGGTGTGCTCGCCTAAGCCTGAGAAGGAGTGACTCCTTGCATTTTGCACCATAGGAGCCTCACTCACTGCACCTAGTCCCAGCCTCCTCTATTCTATCACATGCTAGAATTTTGTTATTGTAGCAGAGAACACCGTATCTAGCAAAACCCATTTCTTTTGCCTCTTGCACATGTAGCTGGAGTACATTTCCCTTGTACCTGGGTGTGACTATGGGCCTGAGGTTTGTAGTAGAAAGTGTGCAGAAGTGATATATTTACTTCTAAACCTGGCCTCAGTTAACCTCCTATGGGAAAGGCTCTATTCTTAAGCCAGCCGACTTGGTGCAGAGGATCCAGCCTCACTTCTCTGCTCTCCCTCCGCCCCCACCCGCCCTGGGGGATGGCAGGACCACCAGACGAACAAAGCTTGGGTTCCAGAATGGCCTGTGGAAGTCTCCCAGCTGCACATCCACACCAGACTCTGTGATCAAGAAACAAACTTCTTCTGTGTTAAGCCATGGAGACTTTGACATTTGCATCAGCATGGGTGAATCTGGAGGATATTATGCTAAGTGAAATAAGCCAGAGAAAGACACATATTGCATAGCATCCCTTATGTGTCTTCTTAAAAAAAAAAGTCAAATTCATAGAAATAGTGTAGAAAAGTGGTTTCCAGGGGGCTGAGGTGTGGGGTAAATAGGGAGAGGTTGGTAAAAGGAAATAAAGTTTCAGTTATGAGTAAGGTCTAAGGATCTAATGTGTAACATGGGACTATAGTTAACACTATTTTTATAACTGAAACTTGCTAAGAGAGTAGAACTTATTTTCACCCAAAACAAAACAGTAAATAGGTGATGAATGTGTTAATTAACGTGACAGGGAGAATCTTTTCACAATGTGTTTGTGTATCAAATCGTCATGTACACTTCAGTAATACTACACATTTATTTGCCAATTATACCTCAATAAAGTTGGAAAAACTTGCATGGCCCTATCCAATTCTATCCAATCCAAAGCCCCATCCAGCTTTTAGAACATAAGCTCCCAAGGAGTGGGAGCTTTGTTCACATTGTCATCAATGTTCAGTATAATGCTTAGTCTGCTGTAGTTATCAGAATATTTTTGAACAAATAAATGCAGGCTATCAATAGCAGTCTGTCAAAAATCCAAGAATGACAAAAGAATAAGGCAGATAAGAAATGTCTTCTGGGTTCAGAGGGGAAGAAATGAATGATGCTCTAGAAGAGTTTATGAAATTGGGGACACAAATTACTCTTCAATATGAGGGGCGCCTGGGTGGCTCAGTTGAGCATCCCACTATTGATTTTTGGCTCAGGTCATGATCTCAGGGTGTTGGGATTGAACCCCGCGATGGGCTTTGCACTCAGCAGGGAGTCTGCTTGAGGATTCTCTCCCTCTGCCCCCCCCCCCCCCCCGTGTGTGCATGAGCGCTCGTTCTCTCTCTCATGCTTGCTTGCTCTTTCTCTAAAATCTGGGGCACCTGGGTGGCTCAGTTGGTTGTGTCTGACTCTTGGTTTCAGCTCGGGTCATGATCTCCTGAGTTGTGGGATAGGGCTCTGCACTCAGCACGGAGTCTGCCTGAAGATTCTTTCCCTCTTCCCCTCCCCCAGCTTGTGCATGTGTGCTCTTTATAATCTTTAAAATCTAAAAAAACTATTTATAAAGTGGTCCTGATATTTCTTACAGATGTTTTGAAAGCCTATACCAAAGTTATAGCACAGTATTTTACACTAAAATTTTATTTTTAACAGGATGTTAGGCCATATCCAATCATTCTTTAGTTACATGATTCTAACTGGAAAATACTGAAATTTGTTCTTACTGATTATGCCCAATATATTTGAACTTTAAGAATGTCTTAATTGACGCAGAGAAGTAATGTCCACTTTTATTACTGATAAAGTAAAATTCCTTCATGCTCAAGTTCAATAGATTATTTTGCTTGCCTAGTAAAGGAAACATTGGTTTGGGGTTAGGACCTAGTGCATTCCTTCTAGAAATGTCTAGGCCCCGAGGGGAGAGTATTGTCTGAAATTGTACTGTTGATGATGGGAAGCATTTTTGGTTAAGATTATTAAGGGATTTTTAATCCTTTTATGAAAAGGTTAATGTCTTTAATATTTTTGGAAGTGTCGGGTTTCTGGGTGTGGAGGAGGGTGGGTAAGAGCAGAGTGAGGGTTGCTGCTGCGGAGGCCTCAGTCGGCTGTGGTGAGGGCGGAGGCTGAGCGGCTGCTAGCCGCGGGTGCCTTTCCACCAAGAAGGCGGTGAGAGCAGGATGGGCTGGGGCAGCGGCTGGTCCCGGTTCTATGATCTCTTAGAGGATCCGCACATACAGGCTCAGTACCCAGTTGAGACCTAGAGAGTATAAAATCTACGTTCTTTATTCCTACTTAGATTCTAAAGTCATTGGTAAGGTGTGTGTGTGTGTTCTGGCTGGAATGGCTGTTGGCCGCTCTCTGCCCTAAACGAACCTGGAGAGTAACTCTTCACTAGCTCTGCCACAAACTGTGTGTGTATCACACACACACACACCCCCCACAGTGGGAGAGACAGCAAAACACCACACACAGACACACCCTCTCACACCCAGGCACACCCTCTCACACCCAGGCACACCCTCTCACACCCAGGCACACCCTCTCACACCCAGGCACACCCTCTCACACACCCAGACACACCCTCTCACACACTCAGGCACACCCTCTCACACTCAGACACTCTTACACACTCAGACACAAACAGAGACAGCGACTCAGTGACACACTCATGCACATAGACACACACTCGGGGATGCAGACACACTCACAGAGACGCACACAGACACACAAACACAGACACTCAGTCACACTTACACTCATATACGGAAAGACACACATGGAAAGACACACCCACAGGGAAGAGAGACATACACACGGAGGCACACTCCCACACACACACCAGCGGGGGCAGAGGGGGAGAGACTGAGAGACTCACACATACACACTGGGGGGAGAGAGAATCACATACATACACACAGTGAGAAACACGCAGTAAGTGAGAAACACACACAGACACACACAGATTTGTGCACAGACTCACACAGAGAGACTCACACGGGGAGAGAGAGAGAGAGACACACACACACCTGGAGATAAAATCTCTCCCCGTGTGTGTGTGTGTGTGTCTCTCTCTCTCTCTCTCATTACGCGCGCGCGCACACACACACACACACACACACACACACACACACACACTTGGGCAGAGAGACTCGCGCAGAGAAGCGTAGAGAGACTTGCACAGAGAGCGAGAGAGCGAGACTCGAGCGCAGTGGGACACGCAGAGGGAGACTCAGCGAGAGACTCGCTCACAGAGACCGAGAGAGACAGACTCACTCATAGAGACTCACAGAATCAGAGACAGAGGCTCACAGAGAGACACAGAATCGCTCACAGTCACTCAGACACAGAAAGTCACTCAGACACACACACACACACACACACAGTCGCTCACAGACATACACAGAGACTCAGATTCACGGAGAGAGAGGGAGAGAGACTCGTTCACGGACATCCACACAGACTCACAGGAGAGAGAGAGACTCACACAGAAGAGAGAGACCCACACAGAGACGGAAAGAGACTCACAGACACAGGGACTCCCAGAGAGAGAGAGACAGACACACACACAGACTCAGAGACTCACAGACACACAGAGAGACTCCCAGAGACAGAGAGACTCAGACTCGCTCACAGACACACATACACACACACAGCTACAGAGAGAGACTCAGACTCAGAGACTCGCTCACAGACACACACACACACACACACACACACACACAGACTCAGGGAGAGAGAGACAGAGACTCAGAGACAGACTCTCACACACAAACACACTCACACAGAGACTCACAGAGAAAGAGACTCTCAGCAAGACTCAGCGAGAGAGAGACAGAGACTCATAGATTCACAGAGACTCAGAGACTCAGACAGAGAGACTCAGAGACTCACAGAGAGATTCACAGAGAGAGATTCACACAGAGCAAAAGACACACACACACTCAAACACAGACTCACAGAGACGCAGAGAGAGAGACTCGCTCACAGACACACACAGACTCACAGGGAGAGAGAGACTTGCTCACGGACACACACAGATTCACAGAGAGACTCACACACACAAACACACTCACACAGACAGAGAGAGACTCACAGAGAGTCTCAGAGGGCAAGAAAAACTCGGGGACTCAGCGAGAGAGAGACTCAGAGAGACAGAGACTCGCTCAGAGTGTTACAGAGAGAGACTCAGAGAGACTCAAAGAGATTCACAGAGAGACTCAGAGACTCAAACACACACACACACACACACACACACACACAGACTCAAACACAGAGACTCACAGAGAGAGAGAGACAGAGAGAGAGAGACGGAGAGAGAGAGAGAGCGCGAGACTCAGAGAGCGAGACCCCCCGAGAGAGAGACTCACGGAGAGAGACACAGAGAGGGAGAGAGACTCACAGACACAGATTCACTCAGAGAGACTCACTCACAGACACACCCCCCCGCTCACAGAGACACAGAGACTCAGACAGACTCACAGACTCAGACACAGAGAGACTCACAAACACACAGACACACACACACACTCGCTCACAGAGAGAGACTCGCTCACGGACACACACACACACAGACTCACAGAGAGACTCACAAACACAGACTCCCAGACAGAGACACACAGAGAGAGAGAGACAGACAGACAGACAGACTCATAGACACACACTGAGAGAGACTCACAGACTCAGAGACTCAGACACAGAGAGAGAGACACACACACACAGCCTCACAGACACAGAGAGGCTCAGAGAGAGAGCCTCACACACACACGAGACTCACACACAGACACACACAGGCTCACAGAGACTCACAGACACACACACAGATAGACTCACATGCAGAGAGAGACTCACAGAGACTCACACACACACAGAATCACAGAGGGAGAGAGAGAGGGGGGCTCACAAACACACAGACCCACTCAGACTCAGAGCCGTGCACGCACACACACAGAGACCCCCCCAGAGACAGAGAGACGGGCACAGAGAGACATGGAGAGAGAGAGACGGGCACAGAGAGACATGGAGAGAGATGGGCACAGAGAGACACAGACGGCCACAAAGATATGGACAGAGAGGGAGGGAGATGGACACGGGGGGACAGACAGACATGCACATGGGGGGGAAGAGATAGGTGGGAGAAGAGGGAGAGATGGAATGAGAGAGGGACAGGGAGACAGGGGTGACAGTGGGACAGGGAGAGGGATAGGGAGGCACAGAGGGTGATAGACAAGGACAGAGATGGACAGGGGCATTGGGACAGGAATAGACGGAGTGAGAGAGCGCGAGGGACAGGGACAGACGGAGCACCTGAGACAGAGTGAGGGATAGGTATAGACAGCGAGGGACAGACAGCAGGACAGGGACAGGGACGACAGAGGGACAGAGAACTTAGATTCACCTTTTGACCAGACATTCTGCCTATTTAAGATAAAAGGTTGGGGCTAAATTGTCCCAAGAACCCTTTCAATGGTAAATTCATATTTCTATTCATTTGGTCCAAACCTTTTCGCCAAGAATTCTGCCACCTCTTAATGACTCTGGAGCATTGGTTAGCTCATTTCCCATCTCTGTGACTCAGTGGCACTCTGGCGGAGTGGGGGCAATGGTGCTCACCTGGCGGATTCTGTTGCGAGAATCGGAGGCCGTTCGGCAAGCCCCACCCCCCGCCCCGCCCCGCCCCGCCCCCGAGCTGCGCCGGGCGCCGGGGGAGCGTGTGGTGACCGTTAGCCGCTGCTAATTAGATTTTCCACTTGCTTGCTCTGGATGTCTTCTTGCTCAGAGCTGCAACCACAAGTAAGCCTCCAATAAATTGTCCATTCATGGTTTTGAAAGATTCCCTGAGATAGTGTCCTCTAAAAATGCATTCTAATTCCAACGAACTCCTAAGTTACTGCTAAACTACGTAGGAATTAGAGAAAAGTGCGATTTTATTGATCTGGCATTATTTAGCATGGCGCTGAGGAATACATCCTTGGTAGAAGTTTGCTCAAAATCGTAGGTAAGTTTGAATTTCTCAAAAGAAGGAGATTTTCCTTCAAACTAGCTGCTTGTGGGGAAGAACCAAAAATGTGTGTGCTTAGAGAAACCGAAATGTTGCTAAGGAAGGTGCAAAATGTACCTTATCGTAAAGAGTTATATAGAAACATGTTAATCTAGATCTCTTAAGTCCTCATATGCTCAATTTCCTAGCTTTCTATATTATCCAGTTTTACATAGTTTTTATTTCCCTGTGAAAAGGAGTTACATTAGAAATCTTCCACCTGCTGAAAATCTAAAAAGTTCCTTTTTATATTATTGCATTTTTACTTTTTAAAAATTCAACAAACTGCTACTTTAACATGTACACAGCTTAGTTTGGTAGAAGTTACCAAACTTAAATTTACTTAACCCTGCTTGTACAATCCATACGTATTTAATGTATATGGTTTGATGAGTTTGGGGATATGTATACACCTGTGAAACCATCACCTTGGTCAAGGCCACAGACCTGTTCATCACCTCTGCAAATTTTCTCCCACCCTTATTGTTATTTATTTTGTGGTAAGAAAAGTGAGCATAAGATCTATTCTCGTAGCAAATTTTGAGCAAATTAAATTACATCTTAATTTTAATGGAGTGTTGTTAGCTACAGGCACTATGCTAACAGTAGGTTTCCAGAACTTTTGTGCATGTGACTTGAGTTCTTCGGTGAGGATCTAGGAGAAACTGCTGACTTCTGAGGCAGGAGTCCTGGGTTTGAGTTCCTTCTGGATGGGCGTCGCCTCTCGCTGTGACTACCGTCCTTGAATCTTTCTGGGCTTCGTGTCAAAAGAATGAATTTGTCCTTTTTGCTTTTCCTTCTGTCTCTTAAGACAAAACTCCCCGTGTGTCGTCTTCACTTGCTGGGATGATATTCACAACTACTCTGTCCTATCCTTTCCAAATCCTGGCCCTGATCAGCCTGGGCCCTTCTGTCCTACTCTCTGAACATTCACGCATTTTCTCTCTGCACTATTTTTTTTTTTTTTTTTTTTTACTGATGAGGCTTTTAGGCAGTTAGGTAGTATATGAAATATTTCTTTTTCGATTATTGGGCATCTCTTAGTACCCACATCTTTTTGTATACAGCAAGAAGCAGCCAGTTTAATAAGACAAATGTCTTTGTGGCCTTTTTCTTTTTCTTGCTGCTGGAGCCCCAAACCCCAAACCTCCACTGTACTAAATTTAGTGTGTTGATTTCTACCCCCTCCCCCCACAAACTGCCTCTGTAACAGCTCTCAACTCGGTGACTGCCAATGACACCCTGTCTAGATTATAGTAATAGGCATCCTCTTTTAATATTTAGGTGAGTTTTCAAAAATATTAGCTACCAGTTTTTATTCTCTCAACATTTCCGTGAGTCTCTTTGCCAAATGTGTTATTGTTGGGATCGGGGTGCAAGGGAAGGGGGAGAGCAGCTCTGCTCATTGCTGAAAACCCTGCAGCGTTCTTCAGCTCTTGCACACATCCTTACATGTGGTTTTGATTTTATGGTGTAAGAGGGTTCCTCGCTTCTTGATTCGTTTGTGGCATATTGCTGTAGCCATCACTGTAATTCATCTCCCGGGAAGGGATAGGAAAGTTCATGTCAGTAAAGGAGAGCCCAGGAAAAAGCAACTGAGAAACAGTTTTCTTTCCCCCAAGTGATTCTTCTGTCCCTGTAGGCTTGTAGGTGTGGGCAACTTTTCTTCCTGATCTCATAAAGTATATTGTGCTGCTCCCCCCCCCCTTTTTTTTAAATGCAGAGATTGTGGAGCTAGGAACAGATGATCAGCCCAGCCAGGCGTCAGGTCCTGGTCACCATTGCCCAGTGGTGATAGCAGTTTTCCTGAGACGGTTTCATCTATTCCTGCTTGCACTTTATTTCTTTGTTCATTCCAAATGGAATTTTATGAATGCCACCTTGCCCCCTTTTGTTACTTTAAAATTTTTTTTCCAATTCTAATTTTGCTGAACTGGAAATAATCAGAAACATAAAAATCCTAAAATAAACAGTCACATACCCATAGCCGAGAATAAAAATGTAACGTTTTACTATATTTCATCAATCTGTATGTTCATGCTCTTGTTACTCATTTTTTAACAGTTAAACTATAGCTACAGTATGAGCCTATGAAGGAAGGGACAAATTATTCAAAATTATGAATTTTATTCTATAAGCTCTTTTTAAAATTAAACAGTATTATAATGAACTGTACCTCAAGTTCAAAATCTTGTGAAAGCTAACATTTTAGCACTTGAATGCATGAGTGTAAAAGCAATTTGTTTTCACTTGGAAGGCTTTTCTGGGCTGTGGAAATTCTATTTGAAAATGCAGTAGGTAGAAAACAAATATATCCTGGAAACACGTGGTTTGGAGGGTGCTGACAATTTCTCAATGTTGACTGAACATAGTGGAAAAAGTAGGTGGCCTAGTGTTTGTTGTTTGTTTTCCTGAGATTATGGAACTATGGACAAGATAGAACACTTTTTTTAAGTTTTGTAAATCCCAGCTTGGGGTAAAAAGAAAAAAAACGATGGAAAGAGCTGCTTGTGCTTTTTCTAAATGTCAAGGATTTAAAGGTAAAGTTTAAGCTAGTGGTACCTCTGGAAAAGGAGTCCTTTTGGAAAGCCAAGATGCCAGGTAGGTGAAAATGATTTGAAATGTTGGAACTTAGAAAATATATCTTTCCTGCGTCTAATAGATTTTCTAAAATTTGTTTTTTTGTGACTTTGGTATTTCTAACTATCGAGTTCTCATGCAGCCTCGAGGGGATGTAAAGCTGGATATTGAAAGGGGGGCTCCGCTTCTCTTCCCAGCCCTAGAATTTGCTTCCTTGACGTCCCTCAGGACTTTTCTTATAAGCTGACTTTAGGCATATAAAGAGAGGCAGGGTGATGAAGGGATAGCATCTCAGGTCTAAGCTCTATGTCCTTGGCAAGTCGCTCAACCTTTCTTGGCCTCAGTTTTCCTATCTGTTAGGTGGATGTGAATAGTTCCTACCTCCTTAGGGTAATTGTAGGGGTTAGAGTGTGGTACCTCAAGAGTGTTTAACGTCGTACCTAGCACATAATAACAAAAAAGTTCTAGCCGTCATCAATTTTCTGCAGACTTATTTAGCAAATACACATAAGCATATCCCTTAAATGTAGATCGTTTCTCTTTATAATAAAGGAAAATCTTTATGGCATCAATCCCTTGTTCCATGACTTTGGGTGAATATTGTAAATAGAGTGGGCTTCCCCTTAAATTGCATCAACTTTACCAAGTTATTCTCTGAGAGGAAGCACGCTGCCCAGCAGCCTTTCAGGAATTTTCCTGAGGGGTTTTGAGGAGCAAGTATGATGAAGTGTGCAAATTCTTCATCGTTCTCAGAAGATAGCACTTCTGCAGTAACACGTGAGGTCACAAATCGCCCCACATTCCCCTTAATATACTTGGCATGGCCTCTGCCATAAGCAGGATTAAAGATTGCAATTAAATATTTTTATTAAGATTGAAAGCTTTGAATAGGGTTTTCTGGTACATGGTTAACTTCCACATTTGTTCATAGTATTTTGTATCCTGGATAAGGCCCACAGGTTGTATTAAGTGATACTGAAGGGCAGGAAGGTGATAAAAATATTTCTAAGTGCCAGCCCTGCTCCCACAAGGTGACCATTGGCCAACAAACGGCTTCCTGCTTCCTGTGTCCTGCTAAACATTCGTGTCTCTTGGCGCTGGCTCATGCCCTTTTCCTCTTTTTTTCTCCTTACCTTTTTTGACTTTTTTTCCCCCTCTCTAGACACTTGGAATCAATAGTATCCTTGTAAATGACCAGGATTTTTTTTAAATTAAGACTGCTGATTAGGTAAAAACGTAGTGTTTTGTCTGCACACTCAAATGGTTTATTTCTAGAAAGCCTATAATGCAGTTTGCCCTTGACAGTTATATTGGGAAAGGGAACTCGTAGGATGAATGTTTAAATTCTTGCCCAGGGCGCCTGGGTGGCTCAGTTGGTTAAGCGACTGCCTTCGGCTCAGGTCATGATCCTGGAGTCCCGGGATCGAGTCCCACATCGGACTCCCTGCTCGGCAGGGAGTCTGCTTCTCCCTCTGACCCTCTTCCCTCTCATGCTCTCTATCTCTCATTCTCTCTCTCTCTCTCAAATAAATAAATAAAATCTTAAAAAAAAATAAATTCTTGCCCATTCCATGTATAATTTGGCAGAACTGCATCAATGCACTGGGTCAGACTTGAATCATGGACTTGAAGCCCGAACCATTTCAGAACATGAGTGTGCCTGTGTGGTCAGTAGCGTAGTATTTTGCAAAAATGCTTTTGTCTCAAGGGGCTAATTTTAACCCAAGGGAAAAGTTGACATGGCTGGATAGGATAGAAGATTGTTCCTTCTTTTGACTAATGGTTTAAAAAATGACCCATGACCATTCTCAGTGCCAGTCTGAGTTCTCTTTATTTATCCTCTGTACATCGTATCCTATTCACATCTTAATGGTTTTGTCTCCTACTGAATGGGCCATTTTCTTTCTTTCGAATATTTGAATAGTCTTAAAGAAGTACTTGTTAAGTGTTTCATGATGTATGTGGAGTGAGAAAAATCTGTAATTGTTCTTGATTTGGACATTTCACAAGGCAATCAAACCCCAGATATTATAACCCAAGATAAATGATAACACATTTTATCTTTGCATTTGTGAAATCATTATACTGTTCTGCAAATGTACAAACGTTTTCTTTCGCATAAGGCCCCAGGCCGAAATTATGGCTGCTCATTAACAAATGGCTTCCATACTCCGGGAGATGTGTGCAAGCGAGTCTGCCCCCAGCAGTGGTTGCTGCTGGGTGCGCTGTCTGGAATAGGGGTCATTTAGCATTTAACTCTCCCTGTCTTGGCTGTTTGCCTCTTCAGGATAAGCGGTGTTTCACGTTTTATTGAATATTTACTGATGTGAACCTGAGATACAGGGATTCCCCAATTCAGTGAATAAAGATGGCAAGGTTAAGAGGGAGGTTTAAAATGTAGCTGTGTTTTATATTACACAGTTTAATTCCAACCATTTATATATGGGTGTGTGTGTGTGTGTGTGTGTGTGTGTGTGTGTACACACACACACACACACACACACACACTGGGGTCCCGACTCTATGGCAATCTGAATAGGGTAAGCAGTTAGCAAATTGTTCACATATTTTCCCCTGCAACTCACTTAGGTAGATGTAGGGAAAAAATCTTTTACCATTTAAGATGTATATATCAGTGTAACCTATAGAGACAAGATGGCTATCCTTTTAATGTCTAGAAAAGGTGAATATACTTGAGCTAAGCTTGTGTGGCAGCTACGTGTGGAACAGACATTTCTTCCCCCATACTTCATGACTCTTCCCCTAAGGAATAAGTGTTAATACTTGGGGTTTTTTTTGTTTGTTTTGTTTTGTTTTTCTAAAGATTTTATTTTATTTGAGGCAGAGGGAGAAGCAGGCTTCCCGCGGAGCAGGGAGCCCAATGCAGGGCTCGATCCCAGGACCCTGGGATCATGACCTGAGCCGAAGGCAGACACATAACCGACTGAGCCACCCAGGCGTCCCAGGAATAAGTGTTAATATTTGTAAGTTTCAGTATTTGCAAATATGAATGAAACCTACTTCATAAGCTTGAATGTATGGTTCCATATCCATAATAAAGGAAAAAAAGGAATGAATATTCTGAGAGCATTCGTATTTTGAATTCAGGGGTCTAATACATGGGCTTTGTAATCGAGAGAAACTTCTGTGTTTAATTTGTGTTTAAAAAATTGTGTGTGTGTGTGAGAAGGGGGGAATGGAGCCTTTCTTTTCTCTCAAGTTGCTATTGATAACGATTCAAATGGGGTTTTATCCATGTAACATCCCTTAAATTCTTGGTCCTGACAACAATGTTTCGTTCAAGTGGCTCTTTCATTTCCTTTTCTCTGGCGCTGGCTCGTCGTGCAGAGACCCCCTCTCCTCACCCCTGCACGGACAGCCCTGATCACGCCCCAGCTTTCACATTCCTCCGCTTTGTGACTGGCTGTCACAATGACTTCAGCCAAGTTGTCATGGTTATCTCTTTAATTTTCTTCCATATTAAATGTGGGTTGAGAGAATGTTGGCATGCTGCAGGGCGAGAGGTGCTAAGACTGTTTGGTTTTTTACCAAGATACTAGTCCCCCCCATGCCCACCCCAAAGTATATTAGTAAGAATTCTCACCAAACTAAAATTACCATTTCCCTGTAGTCCTTTAGCAAAAAGAGCAATGTAATATTTTAGAAAGAGCTTTAGAAACCCATTTGTTTTGTTCCTTATTAGGAACAAAATATTACGACTTGTTTGCCAGCATTGGAGAAACAAGGCAATGAAACAAGATCCTTAGGTTGTCAGAGCAAGAAAAACCACAGTGGAGGTTTAAACCACTCTCTACCAACCAGCCCAGCCCCTGCCTCTCGGAGGCTTTGACAGGATTTTAGAGTGACAGAACATTACCATTACATGTAAATAGAGCAAGCATTTTAATCAAAACAAACCTCCCACGACAAATCGACAAATCGACTACACTGATTCTTAAGGTTTGGAGGTCCCGTTGATCAAGGTGTTTGCTGTTGTACAGTCGTTCCTGTCTTCCTCTCCCTCCCGCACTGGCATCCCCCGCCGCCTCCACTTTCCAAAGCCTCTGTCTGAGCCGCCTCCGTGCCTCCTCCCTCCTAGTCATGCTAGCTACAGTTTATTTTTGTTGTAGTTTGTATATACTTAGTATGTCCCAGCCCTGTGCTTGACGGGTATTCAGTATTTCACTTGCTCCTTGCAGCCGCCACTTGCTATGGATTTGGAAGCTCGCAGGCGGCAGTTTAAGGGCGCGAAGGGGTGAGGCCAGAAGTTCTCAGAGCTAGCATGTGATGGGACCAGGATCTAGAGCTGGGCCTGACTCCGAGCAAAGCCCTTGATCCCCCAACTGCCTGGTTTTGTTCTGCTTCCCAGGCTGCCGGTCCTTCCCTCATCTGTTACCCATCACTGTTGCCCGGGATGCAGAGCTTATCCTGCGCTGACTAATCCTCTTTATTTTATTTTTTATTTTTTTAAGATTTTATTTATTTGACAGACACAGCGAGAAGGGAACACAAGCAGGGGGAGTGGGAGAGGGAGAAGCAGGCCTCCGATGGAACAGGGAGCCTGATGTGGGGCTCATCCCAGGACCCCAGGACCATGACCCAAGCAGAATGCAGATGTTTAACGACTGAGCCACCCAGGCGCCCCATGACTAATTCTCTTTAAGAACACCGCTCCTTACCTCCACAGGTTTCCCACTTTGTCACTTCCATTCCCTAGGTGTCAGAAGAAAGCAATGTTAATGGCAAAGTCGCTCCTATTTCTGTACAATGACTTTTTCCATCTGCTTGCCATTCATTAATCCCACATTTAAGGAGCACCGGTACTGAGCTGTCATGAAATCTGGGTTGCAGGCCATAATGCCTCTTTTCTGGAGTCTTCTCGTGAAGTCCCCCTCCCTTCATTTCTCCAGATTTCCTTAGAAGAGGAAAGATTGCTTCTCCTTTCTCTTTGCTCTGTCTTAGCCATTATTTTCATCACCATTATTGGCCCATCTCCTCCTTTGTGGTCTACAGTCACTTTTGCCTTCCGCATGTTGGTACCATGCATGGACCTTCAGGGCATTTCTTTACCATCCTCCACGAGCTGCTTCTCTAATGGGCCACAGGGTTCCTCTCAACTCAGCACCCATAGGTAACATATTGGTGACCCTTGAGAACTTGTCTTTGGTCACCTTTTCTCTTCAGTTATTGAAATGACTCTAAAGACCCTTCTCATTCTCAGTTCTCAAATTTGTATCTTCTTGAATACAATTATATGGCTCAGCCCTTCTTTACTATCCCTTAACTGACCTCCTTCTTTGACCTTTTCGTAACCATAGGTCCCGCCTTTTTTTTTTTTTTTTCTTCTTGTAAGCATATTGGTAGACCTTATCTTAGTCCGTTTGGGCTGCTATAACAGAATATCATAGGGTGGCTTATAGGCAATAGAAACTTATTTCTCAGTTGTGGAGGCTGGAAATCTGATCAGGGTGCCAGCATGCTCCTTTTCAGTGAGCATCTTCTTCCATGTTGCAGGCAGCCATTTCCACCATTTCCTTGTTGTATCTTCACATGGTAGAGAGCAGGCTAGCCAGGTCACTGGTCCCTTCTTAAAAGGGCACCAATCCTACTCACAAGGGTTTCATTCTTGTGACTTAATTACCTCCCAAAGGCCCTACCTCTGAATACTGTCACATTGGGATTAGAGTATCAATATGAATTTTGGAGGGGGGTGACACATTTGCTCCATAAAAATCTTCCACGCTGTGGTTTTTATCTTTTTTTTTTAAATGTAAATTCAATTAATTAATGTATAATGTATTAGTTTCGGATGTAGAGGTCAGTGATTCATCAGTTCTATATTATAATACCCAGGGCTCATTACATCATGTGCTTTCTTAATGCCCATCACCCAATTACCCCATCCCCCCACACCCTCCCCTCCGGCAACCCTCAGTTTGTTTCCTATGATTAAGAGTCTCATGGTTTGTCTCCCTCTCTGATTTTTGTCTTGTTTTATTTTTTTTCTTCTTTCCTTATGATCCTCTGTTTTGTTTCTTCGATTCCACATATGGGTGAGATCATATGATAATTGTCTTTCTCTGACTTATTTCACTTACCATAATTCCCTCTAGTTCTATCCACGTCATTGCAAATGGCAAGATTTCATTTTTTTGATGGCTGAGTAATATTCCATTGTGTGTGTGTGTGTGTGTGTGTATGTATGTATGTATACACACCCACACCCACACACCCCCCCACATATTTATCCATTCATCTGTCAATGGACATCTGGACTCTTTCCATAGTTTGGCTATTGTGGACAAGGCTGCTATGAACATTGGTGTGCAGGTGTGTAGGTCTTTATTATTGCTTTCCCCTTCGACCTTTTATGATGCAAATTTCAAACTGCTAAGGGGTATTTGGTGTACTGTTGCCCACAAGTGGGATTTACTACGTCTTGGAGATCCTTTTCATCATTGGTTTTGGACTCGATCGCATCCTCCTCCCACACCTTCCAAATGGTTCTCTGCAGTCTTGGTCTTTATTCCATACTCTCTTGGCCCTCAGATAACAACCTTGCCGCTTACTTCACCGAGAGGAACACAGCTGTCCACTTAGTGCTCACTAATCTTTTCTCATTTTCACCATACGTGTGCTTTCCTGTTGCCATGTCCTACTCAACTTAAAAACTTCTTGGTTTTAGTCACCCATTCTTTTTTTTTTTTCAAACATATAATGTATTTGTTCAGGGGTACAGGTCTATGATTCATCAGTCTTACACAATTCACAGCACCCACCATAGCACATACCCTTCCCCCATGTCCATCACCCAGCCACCCCATCCCTCCCACCCCCCACCACTCCAGCAACCCTCAGTTTGTTTCCTGAGATTAAGAGTCTCTTATGGTTTGTCTCCCTTTCTGGTTTCGTCTTGTTTCATTTTTCCCTCCCTTCCCCTATGATCCTCTGTCTTGTTTCTCAAATTCCTTATATCAGATCATATGATACTTGTCTTTCTCTGATGGCAATTTCGCTTAGCCTAATACCCTCTAGTTCCATCCACGTCGTAATACCCTTGCTTAGCATAATACCCTCTAGTTCCATCCACGTGACTTATTTCGTTTAGCATAATACCCTCTAGTTCTATCCACGTCGTTGCAAATGGCAAGATTTCATTTTTTGATGGCTGCATAATACATTGTGTATGTGTATATATATATCACATATATATTATATTTATGTGATATATATATCAGATCTCCTTTATACATTTGTTGATGGACATCTAGGCTCTTTCCATAGTTTGGCTATTATGGACATTGCTGCTATAAACGTTGGGGTGCACGTGCCCCTTTGGATCACTACATTTGTATCTTTGGGGTAAATACCCAGTAGTGCAATTGCTGGGTCATAGGGTAGCTCTATTTTCAACTTTTTGAGGAACCTCCATACTGTTTTCCAGGGTGGCTGCACCAGCTTGCATTCCCACCAACGGTGTAGGAGGGTTCGCCTTTCTCTGCATCCCTGCCAACATCTGTCGTTTCCTGACTTGTTAATTTTAGCCATTCTGACTGGTGTGAGATGGTATCTCATTGAGGTTTTGATTTGGATTTCCCTGACACCGAGTGATGTTGAGCACTTTTTCATGTGTCTGTTTAGTCGCCTATTCTTTTAAATTAATTTTCTCCTAGTTCACGTGAAATGAAGCCTGTTGTTCCTACTTGTACTTTTGGTCTCCTCTCCTAGGCTTTTTGCTCGGATGTGATCTGTTTCATTTTTATCTTCTGCCTCTTATTCCCTGGCACTGCCCCCTCTGACTTTGAAAAGTTTTTAGGTATCTTCAGTATTACATAGAAGATAAAAACATCCTTTGACTTTGCAACCCTTAAAATAAAATTTTTGCTCTTGCCATTCCTTTCATTGTCCAATTTTTTGGGGAAAATTATGTCCCCATAGAATTCTTTTTTGCCGTGCCTTCATTCTTTAATGTCTTCTAAAATGTTGCAAAGAAACCTGATTTCAGTTTGTACTTTGGGGCGTTCCAAAATTGTTTGATAACTTTAACATCTCTCTGACAAGTCCTGTATTTTCATTTGTATGCTGGAGAGCTCTCCACTTTCTTGGCCAACTTGTCCTAAAAGTGAATACTCTCTAGGATCTCCCCCAGCCAGAGCTAAACAAGTGGGACCCACAACACCACACTGTCATCTTGCTCAATGTTGATTTTAGTGATACCTCAATTCTCTTCCCCAGGTTGGAAATTCTGACTACATCTTAAAATACTCTCTCTTTCAGATCCCTACACTCTGTATTATCAACACTTGTTAGTTTTTGGTTCATAATCAAATCCACACTTTGTTGAATTTCTCCTTGCCAGTGCTCTGGCCCAGATCAATATTTTAGTCATGATAATTGCAAAAGTCTCTTAAGTGATTTTTCTCTGTTTATTGCCCTCCTCTTTCCATTAGTTTTACACTTCAAGCCAAATTAGTCTTCCTATTGTTACTCTTTGGTCCTGTCATTCTGTTGCTCAGATTTTAGGAACTTGATGCCTGGAGACTAATTTTCTTAGTGTGATATTTCATGCACTGTTTGATCTGGACTCAACCTGCCTCTACAGCCGTCTGAGACCATCAAGTGTTTACTCTTTTCTCCAACTGAACAGCATTTATGGTTCCAAAGCATTTGCTTATGTAAGGTTTTGTTTTGTTTCCTCCCTTCTAAAATGCCTTTTCTACTTATCTTCCTTCCATTTGAAATCTAGCCCACAGGATGCAAATCAGATGCCTTCAGTGATCACACAAGTTGAAAAGTTAATGGATTAAAGCAGGAAATTTTAATATGTATATTTTCTAACACTTACCCTGCCTCTTAGTGTAGGTGTTTTACTGCCTGTTCATACAGTCCTTCTAACTGGATCCTTTTTAAGGACTACAATCATGACTTCTATTTTTCTATTCTTCAGAGCCTTCCAGCAACAGACACTCAGTATTCTTGATTAATCCCTTATTTCTACTATTTCATATCTGACCAACAGTGAGAAAAGGTAGATGTGCTTGGCAGCTCAGTAGGGCCCTGGGACACTCTTGGGGTTGAGGAGAGGGGCCGGGCCAGCCCAGTGGAGGCTGGATGGATGAGTTCAGTGCCTCTACATTGTCCAGTTCTTCTCCTTTTGAAGGGAACCCTATGATAAACCATCTTTCAAACATTTTTTCCCCCTCTTAAGCCCAAGAAAAACACCTATTCTTTTGTCCTAAGCACTAAAGTCAGACTGCCTGGGTTTGAATCCGGGCTTTGTCACTTAGGAGCTGAATGATGTTGGATAAGGTAGTTACCTCTCTGTGCTTCACTTTTACCCTTGGTATAATTGGAATAACGGTACCTCATAATGTTTTCATAAATATTAAATGAGTGAACACATGAAAAGCATATGAAACAGTATGGCATATAGTACATTCTCAAATGCAAACAATTATTACTATTAAGCAGTGAGGAATTGCTACAAGAGGAGATACTAGAACTTACAGTTTTTACTTTACTTGCCAGATTGTTAAAGTGCTATGATTTTAATACATGAAGATCTAGAAACTGTTAAAAAAATTTAGAAACTCTTAAAGTAGGAGACCTAGTGAAAGAGAAAAAAGGGAAAGGTCCCAGAAAGTTACAGAATCTAGTCTCCTGTTTCTTTTGTTGTTGTGTACACCAGTGGGCTCATCAGCTGAATGAAGCCCCTCAAGAAGAGAGATGATTATCTGATACCCAAGTAGACACAGAGCAAAGAATTTTATCAAGTACTAGATACTGGTAATTGAAAAGTGAACACATGGTCTTGTCTGGGGGACATGCAAATTGGTAGAATAAACTGGTGAATCCAGCCAAACATAAAGAGCCCTGTTACAACAGGTCCAGAGGCTGTGCCCCGGGCTCTACTGCCATGTGCAGAGGAGAAGGTCCTAGGAGCCACATCTTGAAATATAGTTGGACTTTTACAGAGAGGACAGAACATCTCTCTTGCTGTAGATTTTAGCACATTTTCATACTAGGAGGTGAATTTGTCTTGTATGCGGTACTATCTGTGAGGACAGCACAGCTCCAGTGGTGGTTTACTTGGTATGAAGGGAAGGCTAATTGTACCAAGCTGTGTTGTGTTTGTTTTTTTTTTAATAAAAATTTTGGATTTTAATACGAATTAAAGATGCTTTTTAATGCTCTGAGGACGGTATGCGCAGATTCACAGGATGCCTTTGTCTCTGTCTTCCTAATATATTTAACAGTATCAAGAAAAATGTTTACGCTAGCGAGCACATGGATAGACTTTGTGGTTCTGAAATCTGAAAATGGTGAGACTTACCTGGGGAGCATTTAATGACCTGGGGGCCTGGGCTCCAATCCAGAGAAACTGAAACCAACAGTCTGAGGGGGGAGCTCAGGTTCTGGGTCTAGGAATCTTAAGTGTGGCAGAACTGCAGGAGAAAACCAGGGCTCACTGGAAGCTTGGGCTGTTGATGGGGAAACGACTAATTGTTTGTGGTCTAATTTATACTCAAAAGTGAGATGAAACAGCAAGAAAACACAAAGTGAGTTGAAACTCACTAGGAAGTGTCACCAAATCTTTGACTTGTACTCGTCTGGTCCCTTACTTTTCGAAGAAGCAGCTACAAGCCACAGTATATTTGAAGATAACCATATAATTCAGAAAAGCTCTCCAGATTTCTAAAGTTCCCTTCCACTGCTAGATATGCATTTGGTCTTTGTCTCCATTGTTTGTTTGGAGAAGGATCCAATCTTCTTGTCCCCAGCTTCTTCCTCCGCGCCCCCGCCCCCCCCCCCCCCATTGAGAAATGGGGAAGATGTGGGTGGAAGACGTGGTTGCCTGGAGGGAATTTTCAATAGGTTTCAATATTTAATGTAAAATGGTATGTGTTATGGTGGGGGGTGGAGGAAGCAAAACAACCTTCATGGGGAAAAGTTGGTAATTTCAGTCAAAACCTGAAGAAAAGAAAACTTAGCTTCTGTCTAGGAGTCTGCTTGGTCATGTTGAGGTTATCTCAAGATAACGTACATGTTTTCTAGATCTTATATTTAGGATGCTTTCTGGACTGATTTTCACATAGCTTTGGTCATAGTCTGGTCACAGCAAATCTTTCTCTACTTTGATGCTACTCTGGCCCCAGTAACTTCTCAGCTAGGCCGCTGCAATCATTATTTGAGCTCTACATAAAGGAGAACAAGTAGACTTTAAGAACTTTTTTGGGGTGCCTGGGTGGTTCAGTTGGTTAAGCATCTGCCTTCAGCTTTGGTCATGATCCCAGGGTCCTGGGATCGAGCCTCAGTTTGGGCCCTCTGCTCAGTGGGAGCCTGCTTCTCCCTCTGCCACTCCCCCTGATTGTGCTCCCTGTCAAATAAGTAAAATATTGAAAAAAAAAAACTTTTATGAAGAATTTCAAGTAGAAGATATCTCTACATATCCATCACTCGGACTCAACCTCTAATATGCTCCCTTTGTCCTTCATCTTTTGTTCCTGCTGAAGTATTAATTTTTTTAGAGAGCATGCATGAGTGGGAGGGAGGGAGAGAATCTTATGCAGGTTCCATACCCAGTATGGAGCTCCCTGCGGGGCTCGATCTCATGACCCTGAGATCGTGACCAAAGCCGAAATTAAGCTCTGGGCACTTAACCAACTGAGCCGTCCAGGTGCCCCCCTGCTGAAGTATTTTAAAGCAAATCACAGATGTCCTATTTTTACCATAAGGTACTTCATGATCTATAAAATATGGTTCTTTTAGAATCACAATGCCATCAGCACACTGAACAAAATTAACAGTCATTCTTCAGCATCCACTAATATCTGTCATAACCAAATTTCTCAGATTTTTTTCTAAAAATGGCTTTTAATACTTTATTTGAATTGGGATCCTACTTTGGGAAAAGGGCATTTTTAAGGGTGGTACTAAAGATACATTGAAGGAACACTATTCCATATGTGATTAGAACAAGTGGGGGAAAAACGCAGAACCTCATGGATTTCTTAAGTATTTTGTGGAAGGAACTAATACTTTATCTCCATTTTCTGTCCTTAAGGAGCACTATGATCTATCCCCTGAGAATGAACAATCTGATGCATGTTTTAAACCACATAAACTGCAGTTTCTGGTTTAATGAGAGATTACTTTTCCCATCGCGTTCCACATCCGCGCAGAGAGTGATTTCATGTGCCAAAGTTAGTCCTACAATTACCATTTTGATTGCTCTTAGAAAAATGTACACAAAGAATACAGTGACTCAGCGCAGGGTGTTGCCAGTGGGTTGTAGTTTTTAGCTTTCTAATTATGATGGAATTGCATAAATAATGTACAACTTGGTGTTGCATTTTTCTGCTCCCCATGCCTTTCCACGCCCTACCTACTGGCATCAAGTACACACACCCGCCTTTTCTTCATCTGTTGTTTTTTTTTTCCCATTTTAAAAATGGCAGCTTTTTGTTATCTTTTTTTTTTTTTTTTTTAAAGATTAACAAGGGTCTGGAAAGCCCAGAATACAAGTGAATTGCAAAACTCCATACAAGGCCTTGTTCTTTTTTTTTTTTTTAAGATTTTATTTATTTGACACAGAGAGCTAGCGAGAGCAGGAACATAAGCAGGGGGAGCAGGAGAGGAAGAAACAGGCTTCCCACTAAGCAGGGAGCCTGATGCGGGGCTCGATTCCAGGACCCCGGGATCATGACCTGAAAGAAAGGCAGACACTTGACGACTGAGCCACCCAGGTGCCCCAAGGCCTTGTTCTTAATAAGTAAGCTTTCTGTTCCTTTGTGACTGTAAAGATTCATAAGGCTGTATTTAAAGAAAATAATGCCAGAGAGTCCAAAGAGGTCTAATTTTGAACATAAATTGATGTTCATGTGGCACCTCAGTCTGAGGTAATGGAATGCTTTTATTGCAAACACATGAATGAACACTCAGTTGAATAAGACCTGGCCCCTGTTGCCGAGGCATGCCACCATCTTGGGAGATGGAAGTGTGGCATGGGGAAGATGAGTGGTTTGGAGGGGAGGAAGCTGGAATCAGGGAAGCCGCCTAGAATTTTCACAGTAATCTTGGCACAAGGTAATTAGCGCACTAGGGTCCTCCTATTAGGGTATTGTGTGACAAGAGATGCTTGAAGGGTTTGCAAGTATTCTCTCAACTTGGTGACTTACTGGATCTGGGGAATGAAAGAGCAGTGACCAAGAATTTGTGCTGCAATATACAATAAAAGATACTGTGTTTTTGAAAAGAAACAGGAAAATTGATAGGGGGAAGTAGTTGCATTTGTTTGTTTCTTGTTTTGTTTTGTTTTTAATTTTAGTATCTTCACTTTGAAATCCTAGGCAGCCAAGGGAAAAGGCTCACTAAATATCTAGGATATGTGGCCAGGATACAGGACGGAAATGGGAACTACTGATTTGGAAGATAGTCATTTATTCATCTATATAAAATACAACAACCCTCATACAGAAGAAATTGTATTAAGGTGTCAGTGATTAAATTTAAGAGTGTCTGCCCTTGAGGAGTTAGTTCATGATTTAGTGGGAATGAAGATGAATAAGTAGATACTCAGTTCACATATGGTCTATCCCTCATGTATGTTATTACATGTTTATGATTAGGCCTAAATTTGGTAGGACCAATAGATTTTTTTTTTTTACTCTTTCTCCTTTCCTTTCCTTTTTTTTTTTTTTTAAAGGATCTTAATTTTGGAATTAGGACAGGGTATACAAGGTGTTTTACTTGAAGTTTCTGAGTTAAGGAGGCAGGATTGGGGTGAGAACATGTATTTGCCTTGTATGCATGTGGTCTCACCCCTGGGAGAGCGCTACATCTTGTACAAGCTGTGTGTTGGTGTATGGGGTGACCACCTCCCCTCTGTTCCCTCTCCCTCACTGGTCTCTGTCAATCTAAGCCACCAATATAGCTGCTAAACCACTCTTGTTATGAGCAAAGTGTGGGGCACCAATCCTATTTTATTCTGTCACTTTTCTTTTCTACTTGTGCCAGGGATGAGGGAAGTTAGTCACTGTCTTCAAAAGACTGCACGTAATCTTGGCAGCTTGATGGATCTCCTGACCCAAGGTCACTTTGTATTCCTTTACCATTTACAGGGAGAGAAGAAGAGGGGGGAGGGAGATAGCAAAGACAGCACAAAGTCTACTTATTACCCCAAGCTTCAATTTTTAGCATTCCCACTGTCAGTAAATATTATTTTTTCATTTGTGGCTGATTTTGAATTTTGAATGTAGAAAGTTTCATTCTCTAATTTTTATGTCATTTCTTATTCTCACCCAGGTGACACTTAATACTTGTATTCCTCTTGTCCTGAAAGGGCTTTCGCAGAACCAGACAAGGTTTGGCCTCTTCTTTTAAAATGGATTGACCATCTACTCCGTAGTTTTCAAAGTGTTTTTAATAATAAGTAATAAACATAATTTTTTTAGTTGGTAGCATGATAAGGCCATTTAGTTACACACCACAAGAAAGGAAAGCTTATAATGGACTCCTTCTGTTTATTCTTATAACTTCCTGAGTCAAGTTTTCTGTACCATATAATGATGATCCATTAGTGATGCAAGATCTTTGCGATATTTTAAGTACCCTCTTTATAGCCATGATTTGAAGAAAGATTAAGCTGGTGGTAGATTCAAGCCCATAATACCATGACTTATAAATAGACTGGTTCAGGTTATGCCTGTTCCAGTTTGAAAATATATCTTGGATGCATATCCTGTGAGATAATTTAACAATGAAACTGAACTCAGTCCATAGGAGAGACTAATTTTCCTCTGGTAGCGTAAAAAAGCCATCTTGATCCTTAGAGAATATTGCTATGTTCGTAGCAAAATGCTTGGCAATTCTTCAGGGATGCCATACAATGATTTCAGTGAATGTTAGAGACACTTGATGAAACGTATCCCATTATTATATCTTCAGAAGAAGGAAAACTGAATAACTGACAAAAATGTAAAAAAAACATTTCCTAACAAGAGATGTCTTTCCTTGTTACATTCTTAAAAACAGAACTGGTCTTTCTCAGAGTTCTTTCTGACTTGCCTCCACTGGCTGGTTTTAGAGCATCTCCTCTGGTTTTCCATAGGAGCTTGTACATATAGCACTTACCAAAATGTATTGGTTTTAATTTCATATGTATCTTACATAAGCGGAACACATTTAAACCAGCAGAGGAATGATAAAAGGACTGTGCGTTCCACTCCCCATCAATTCCTCCAGTTATTTTTGGGCATCACATGCAGTTACCATATGGCATCCATCATGGCTCTCCTCCCTTACTTAGCCACTAGTCAATGTCTGTGGCTCATGAAGTCATTTGGGGATGCCTCATCATGGCCACTGCTCTTGGCAGTGCAAGCTCCAGGCAAGACCAAAATCTCTCACTTCTGAAACTTCTCAAGTTGCCGACCTGCTGGGTACCAGAGACAGGCTGGTTTCCATGCAGAGGTAAAGGCACCCTTCCAAGCTCTGCTCTACTTTGGTCGTATGAGTAAATTCTGCTTGGGTGTATCCACCATTTCCTCGACCAGCTCACCCAGCTCTGATACCTCATCTTTTGAACTTTGGGAATTGAAATCCAGTTCAAGGGGCTGGGCAACATTACAAGCTTCCTTGTTTCATCTTTTTATCTGTCCTAGAATCCTCCCTTGCAAAAAAAAAAAAAAAAAAATCTTCCTCCATCCCGTCTACCAAGCAAAACAGACTTGGAGCTGAGTAAAGGGGAGAAGGGTCATTTCTGTTAAAAGTGTATGAACTTCAGCTGGAAGAATTCAGATAACCCTGTTAAATGTATGTTTGTGTTCCTCACTGAACTCTGAACTCTACAAGGACAGGGACTGTCTTTATTTTGGATCCCTGGCACTTAACATAATATTAAAGGAGTCAGTTAAGTGCATGAAGAGTTATTGCGGTGTTTTGGTCAGACTTAGTTTTCACAAGTCCTTTGAGTCTGGAATAGCTCCCATAACTACCCTCTGCTTCTTATCCACTGAAGAATATTAAGTATGTAAATATACTTACCTTGTTGCTCATGTTCTATTTCAAATTTCCTTTAGTGGAAAAAAAGTTTAGTGTATCCTTTATTTCTTTCGAGTCATTATGCTAGGGAAGACTGATAAACGTCTCATAGGTGTTTTGCAGTGTAAGAGTTTTGGGGTTGGTAATGCTTCCTGAGCCTCTAAATTTATAGCAAATTAAAAAAATTTTTTTGTGGGATTTTTTCCCCTCCAGGTATGGAATATTTGAGTATAGGGTATTTTAGCTGTTAATTTTGTATGTCCACAGAAATTTTATTTTTAAAATATTACTTTAAATATTACTGTGGATTTAAATTGATAATAACCAGAAATATGCTAGGCACTAGCAATAGATAGCATCTGATCTGTAATCCTCACAAGAATCCTTAGAGAAGCTGGCAAATTTTGTCCATAAAGGGCCAGAGAGTAAGTATTTTAGGCTTTGTGGATCACGAGTCTCTGTAGCAACTCCTCATTTGGGGAAAAAAAAATAAGGCCCAGGTGTTAGGAGACTTACCCAAGATGACCTTGCTTGTAAGCACTGGCTGTAGGATTTGAATGGACTCCACTCTGTCATGATTGAAAAAAAAATCAGTAGTAAAATATTTGTATCTACTCACTGGGTTAGGAGGCACTGCATAGTGTCTATGGAGACAATACAGGTCGGTTATAGGACCCTACAGTGTAGATGGGGGTGGTAGTCAATAAATAGCATTCCTCTTATCTACCCAAGTTGTATGGTGACAAAAGGTCAGGATTTTTAGATGACAAATCATTTTTGTTACTGGTAAAGCTGGTATTAGAAAACATGGTTTTGATCTAGTGTAAAAATGAGCTTCCTAATCTCATTCCTTGGATTCAGACATGCCGTAGCCAGACAGGCACAGACAGTGTGTGTGAACACAGGACTCTTGCTTCTGGAACACTTTAGGAGTGCAGGTAAATTCCAGAGAGGAAAAGATGGAGGAGGTTCTGCTGGTCTGCAATGAAGAGTTCCTTGTCCCCAAATCCTCATAGAGAACTCCCTTTCCCTTTCTTGCAGAAGAATTAGAGGGAGGGAAGGTGCATAGTATCATGTGAATAGATATCCCCCTGTGAAGAAGGAAACATCAGGAGTGTGGAGTATCTGACCTCTTTCTGCCCAACAGAGAACAGTTGGCATAAAATGAGAGAACAGTTGAGTTGCTTTGGAATTTAGTGAAGAGAAATTACTTCCAGAATTGGAGAAAAGGAAATGTTTGAGAAGGTGGGATTTGGAGAAGTCCTTGAATAAGTTTTACTTGGATATATGGACATAAAGGGGGCAGGATGAGCCCAAGAATAGGAGCATCAGAAGCAGGTACATTGGGGAGGTCAAGAGGTCAATTGCTAGGTTACAGAGCTAGGGTTACCAAATGTCCCAACATGCCTGAGATCATCTTAGTTTCAGCACTGAAAATCTTGCATCCTGTGAAATCCATCAGTCCTAGGCAAACTGGATGGTTGGTTTCTTGAGTATCAGGTTAGAAACTTGAAACTTTACTTTGCTGGATGGTCGAATATATAGAATGGGTCCATGTATGGCAAGTCACTGGACTTCTGGTATATATAATTACATGAGTCACTAGGCTGGAACTAGAGGGTAAGAGGCTGTTGGAGGTATTGGGGACCATCAAAGAACTTTGAAGGATATGAGGGTTATAGTGAAACTTACAGTATATAAATATGTATAGAAAGGCACTTGTGGACTATTGAATATAAAACCAGGTAAGAATATATTAGGGAGTGAATCGAAAAATCCAGGAGGGTTTTGTTTTTGAGAAGGATGAAATTCAAAGAAATAAGATCCCTCATTGTTTCTCTTCAGCTCTGAAAAGAGCTAGTTAAAATTCACTCCCCCAAAAGTACACCTATCCTGATCCATCTCTTCTAATGGATAAAGTTTATATGCTGTATGGAGGTGTTAGTTAATGCTACAGTAATAATCACATTGTAATATATAAATGTATCAAATTATACACCTTAAACTTATACAGTGCTTTATGCCAATTATATCTCAAAAAAAAAAAAAAACCCAATGGGTAGTAGTGATTGGAATGAATTGTTATAACCGAACTCATGGATATATATACGTATATGTGTGTGTGTATATATTTTTTTATAATGCAAGCTCTCTACTTTTTTTCCCAGATAAAAATGCCTTTGTAATGGAGATATATACAGAAGTTTTTTGAAATTATTATTCAAGAATGGTTTTCATTTCTTTGACTGTATTGAATATTCTGCCTGCATGTGGGAATCCATGCAGGATCTATGCAAATTGGCAAGATTGGTAATTCATTTGGCAAAGCCCATTGGGTAAAGTCTGTATGGTGGTTTGTTGTTGGCACTGAATAAACTAGATAAGCCAGATATAGATGTTATCTGTTTAACAAATAGTTATTCAATGAAAAACATTGTCTAGATGTTTAATTAGATATTTTCTCTACTGAGAAATCTAAGAGGAAAATGTATGTTTGAGCATGTTGGTCTTTCAAGTAATCAGACAATATATAAGAAATGTCAGGTTTTCATGATTTACTTCAAAGCTCTAGGGAATATAGAAGTGACACACATTTGGTTCTTTGGAAAAACTAGTAGCTTCCACAAAACTACTTTGTATTGTTATAGTTTTTATAGGTAATTATAATTTTGAAATTGGTTATTGCTTCTTTTGCTTAAACTTGTTATATTGTTTAACTATTTTGAAATAATTTCAGACTTATAGAAGAGTTGCAAAATTTGTAAAGAATTATATACCTTTTACCTAGATTCCTCAAATATTAATATCTTACCAAAGTTCACACTTGCTATGTTATCCATTTTTCCTGAAATTTTGTGAGTAAACTGGTATCATGCTTCTTAAAAACTCAATGTGTACTTCCTAAAAACAAAAACCTAACTTAAAAGTACATTTATTAAAACAAGGAAGCTAATGCTGATACAACACTGTTATGTAGTCTATAGGACTTATTCAGATTTTTCCCATTAATGTCTAATGTCTAATCTGGAATCATGCATTGCTTTAGTTTTCATGATTCTTTATTCTCTAATCTGGACCAATTTGCAGACTTTGTCTTTCATGAGCTTGACATTTTTAAAAAGTACTGGCTGGTTAGTCTGTATAATATTCCCTTATTTGAATTTGTCTATTTCCTTGTGATTAGATTGAAGTTTTGCATTTTTGCTAGGGATAGGACAGAAATGTGTGGGGTTTTTTTTTCTTTTCAGTGTATCATATCAGGAAGTACATTCCTCTGGCTAGGAAATATGTGTGTGTGTGTGTGTGTGTGTACACATGTGTCCATATACATGTATGTATATATTAAAAATAATGACTACCTGCTGCTATGGCTTCTGATTCTAATCCAACCCTTCAGGGGTCATTCTAGTGTTCCCTCTTTCCATATTTTAAGTCTCTTTTCTAACTACAAGAAACTTGTCATGCACAATATATTTACCTATTCCTTGGAGAAATTATTCCAAGACTGGGTCAGAGAAAGTAAAAAAAATCAGCTTGAGACATCTTATGCCAGAAAGCAGAGAAGTCTTCACAAAATGATGGGAACATGTCAAAAAGACCAGGAGAGCTCAAATGTACTAAGAATGAGCATTTGTTTAGAGTTCTCTTTGTCATTAGCTTAAGGATAGGTTTTTAAAAATTTTGTGTCCAAAAGTTACTTGGGTTAATTCCCCTCCCACTTCAGGGTGGTTCTTGTAGTCATTTGAAATTCAGTTAGATTGATTTGTTTTTGGCTTTTTTGGGGTGCTGGGGGGTGGTTTCCTCTTCCCCATCCTTGTTTTCAACTTAATTTTTGAGTATGTCAAGTGTTAGCATGATTCTGCAGGTCAGGACAAAGAGCTGCACGTCCTTGCACACCCTCTCCTTTCTATCCCGTTGATGTTCCCCTGTCGTTTCCCTTCCATTTCACCTGTCAACAGCAGGTAGCCAGTCTCACTGGCTGTATCTTGTTGTTCTGTATCTTGTTGCACAAATGAGCAGACATGTATATGTTCTTATTTCTCGTTTTTTACCGAGGTATTAAACTGTCCTACTCGTTTGGGAGCTTGTGGATGAAGGGGAAGTATTTCTCCTCCCCAAAGGCAAGGGTGGGAACTTAGAGAAAATCAGTTCCAAATATATTAGACACTCTTTTTGCACTTTGCTTTTTTTTTTTTTTTTTTTTTTTTTAACCTAGCCGTATATCCTGGAAATCCTATCAGGTTAGAGATCTTCCTCATTATTTTTTATGACTGCATTGTATCCTGTTGTGTGGCTATATCATAATTTATTGACTTGCACTTCTCTGTATGGGCATTTAGGTTGCTTCCAGTATTTTGCAGGGACAAACAATGCTTTAAAGAATAACCCTGTGCATGTCTTCAGATGAATATAAATTTTATTTCACTGAGGCAACTTAATCCAAGTTTTCTCCAAGTTTGGAGAGAATTCTGGAGTTAAGTCTGTGTCAACTTGTTTTCCTTCAGAAGTATCCTCAGTGTATAAAATTGTTAAGTTCTCCTTCTTTTAAACACAGAAACCGACCATATTGGGGCTATACACCATGAAATTTCAGTAATTTAATTCATGTTTAATGTGTGGTCAAAAGAGCCCTATGCTTCCTGGCTTTTTATTATCTTGGGTAATCTGAGTAGCTTCTAACAAGAGGTTCTAAAAGAATTTGGGTAACTGGTTTTATAGCCGTAATTGAGACACAGCTCTGCATAACTCCTTCCATCCACAACTTCCTCCTCCCTGTATAGGATACAGGCCCTCAAGACCACTTGCAGGGCCATGTACTTTTCCAAACTAATAGTTCTTTTAATACATGTAGTCTCCTAAACAATGTATTTTCTAAACACTTGGTTATTAATACCTACTACCTGTGACTGTAACACAATGTTCTATTTAAATGGAACTATATATATTGTGGATTTACAAATAACAATGTTTATAGGGCTGTTCTGCGACACTTTTAATATTACCACTTTTCTGTTCAACTGTCACCATCTGAGAGGAAGCCAATCTTAATTTTATTTGTACATCCTTTCTCTTAAGTGTTTGCATTCTGCGGGTTTCTTAACTTTTAATCTAAAATCAAAGCATATCATTTTAGTTCAGATGCCATGTGTTGTGCTTTATCTGATCCTCATGCACTTGAACTCAGGTTTCCTTGACAAAGACTCTGTTGTTTCTGGGTTGATTGACTTTAACCAGAAGCTGGTGTTTCCTAAGCTTCGTTTTTAGAATGGGCTCCGGGGGCTACATGGTGTGCTCCTCAGGGATGCCTAAGTACTATGATGTTTGTCTCTATTCTGAATTTGCTGCATTTGATTAAAGGGATATAATTTTATTCCTTTGCACTAACCATGAAGAGAAGCTCTTCTCACTATTTCTGAAGGGTAAATTAATAAATAGTAATATGAGTACTAAGACTCTGAAAACTTGATGAATGAGTCATTTCACTAAAAGGAATCAGTCTACCTCCCTCATTTCCTCTCTCCATCTTTCTCTTCTTTTATTCTCATTTTAGTTACACTTGTTATACACAAATATATCTTCAGGAAAGAACAAGAAAAACCTGTCCCCTTTCATTACCCTTCTTCAGGCACAGCTGTTATTTTATATCAATTCTGATTCTTTGTATGGGTTTATACCTTCACACAAACTGTCATACTCGTTCGGGAGCTTGGTGATGAAGGAAAAGAGTTTCTCCTTCCCAAATGCAAGGGTGGGCACTTCAAGAAAATCACTTCTAAATTTTGTTGCTAAGACAGAAAGGGGAGGTAGCCTTTCTTGCCATTGTGGGAAATTTCCTTAGGTAGTGCCCTATTGCTCTCTCGCCTGTCTAAAGAAAGAGGAGATGGAACCCACCTCTAGAAGGCACTGAAGACAGAGCCTGTGTGTATGATTATGGGGTGGATGAGGTTTGGGATTATGGTCTTGACAGGACCCTTGTAGCAGAGTGGCAAGGGGGCTGGCTAATGCTTTTATTGAGGTATTCACTGGACCCCGTGTTTGCTGGAAGATGCAGTGTGATCTGTACAGGGAGGACTGAAGCCTAAGGAAGTTGGTATGGGTGTTAGCCCCTCCACAACAATGTTCCTTTTGATGATGGTGATGAAGTCATCACTTTTCTTCCTGAGACCACTAAGACCAACCGAGAAAGAGGGATAGAACCATATCCTTTAAGTGGAAGATGCAGCCCTTTTTCTTCTGTAGCACACTGGGGAGTTAATGGATCCAACCCTATATACTCCAAGCTGTTGGGGAATTAGACTTTTCCTGCTTGGGTATGGGGAAGGGAGGAGAGGCTTTACATTCAGTTCAAGTTGATGTTTTAAAAAGGAATGCAAGAACTATAATAAATTTTGACTCTTTCATTTATAGAATCTGTTCAGTATACCTAAGGAGCTGATACCTGACTAGGAAGTAGAGATTCAGAGCAGTGGAAGGGGCAGGTTTGGTGGGGGGAAGCTTATTTACATATCCAAGTGAGTCAAGCTCTCTCAGTAAATTGGTTAATGATTGGTTTGGCAAAGGGATACAGTGGATTTGCCTTTCAAATCCATGATCTGTAAAACATTGTCATAAACTTGTTCAAAATGATTGCGACCAAACATTACAAATTTTTCCCTTTATTATTTAATGTTACACTAAATGTTACATGTTGTGAATACACATCTTGTTAGATTAGACTGTTTGTTCCTGGAAACTAGGAACCTTATTTTCTAACAAGCCAAGTAAAAGGTATGTGTGCTACACTTGTTAGTTGAGAGGCACTGTATTTTAGCAATATATTCCTACCTAAATAGCAAGCGTCTATACTAGATGGGAAGCACTGAGGTGGGCACATCAAAATATACAGGAGATGATACTTGTCTTTGAGGAGCTTATGTTCCACTGGGGCAGACATACAGCTGGTTAATTTCATAATGTGACAAATATAGTAATAGACAGTCCAGGGGCGCCTGGGTGGCTCAGTTGGTTAAGCGTCTGCCTTCAGCTCAGGTCATGATCCCAGGATGCTGGGATCGAGTCCTGCATCGAGCTCCCCTGCTCAGCGGGGAGTCTGATTCTCCCTCTCCTTCTGCCCCTTCCCCTGCTTGTGCGCGCTCTCTCAAAAAAATAAAATCTTAAAAAGTCCAGCATGTCTCAGGGGCATATTAACGGTGGCCCTTAAACCTTTCAAAGTGATTAAGAGTATCAGAAGCAGCTTCCTGGAGGGGATTTCAAGTTCCTTTTTAAGTCAGGGAAAAATAAGTAAAAGACACAGTTTCCTATGTCCTATATAGTAGAGAAACAATCATAACTGTTTCTTGAATGAATAAATGAATGAGTGAAATAGTCTAAGACCCTTTAATTATGAATATAAAGTAACTAGAAAAATAAGGTCAAATGGAGGTTGAAAGTATTCTAGGGATTAATGGCAAAGCGTGGAAGCTTCGAGTTTAGGTGTTTTGTGTAGGGATGAAATACTGCTCAGAGACGAGATTGGGCTTGGTTTTGGAGGAGTATAGACTATAGTGGACTTTTAAACAAGGGGAGTAATAATATTTTAATCGAATTTTTAAATCCTTCTGGAAGTATAGTGGAGGAAGGATCAGATGGAGGGGAGAGTTGGAAACATGAACGCGTGTAGGCTTGTGGAAAGCCCAAATTCTGCAGTGAGAAAGAAGGTCATAGAAATGCAGAAGAGGGACTGAAGGGGACATGAGAGAGTGAAGATTGTAGATGTTGGTAACTGACTGTGATGAGGGATGGAAGTCCAGGATGGAGGTAAGATGCCCTGCATTGGGCTCCTTGCTCAGTGGGGAGCCTGGTTTTCTCCCTCTGCTGCTTCCCTTGCTGTGCATGAGCTCTCATGGCTCTCTCTCTAATACTTTTTTTAAGATTTTATTTATTTGAGAGAGAGAATGAGAGAGAGCGAGCACATGAGAGGAGGGAGGGTCAGAGGGAGAAGCAGACTCCCTGCTGAGCAGGGAGCCCGATGCGGACTTGATCCTGGGACTCCAGGATCATGACCTGAGCCGAAGGCAGTCGCTTAACCAACTGAGCCACCCAGGTGCCCTCTAATAAATAAAATCTTAAAAAAAAAAAAAATCCTGAGAAGAGCATTACGTATCAATAAGGGATTACCATATTTGCAGGAAAATTGTGATTGTCCTATCTTTAACATGCACTCAATCAGCAAGTATTTTAGAACTTCCTAAGACTGATACCGTCCCCCATCACAGAGAATAACAAAAAAATAAATGAAAGGTGATTGTGGTCTTTCTCATCCAGCTTGATTTGAATGAAAAGTATGAAAAGTAGAAACCCTCAAAGGGAAGTTGAAAAGCAGCATGTAAACATGGGACTCTAATGTGACTCAAACTAAAAGACTAAGGGAAGCCCACAAAAGGGAAAGGCTACCATGGAGTGTGGGCCAGCTTTGCAGAAGATCCAATAAAGAGATAAGTTGGGAAGAGTTGTATTTTGTTAGTAGCAAGAATCAGTGTCAGGTAGTTCACTATAACATTGTGAGTTGAATTCATTTTGTTAGGCTTGAAAATATTAGTTGACCATGAGGTTCACAGACCAGAAATAACATAATAAATCTATCAAGTTGATAGAAGTTGATACAGCTCTTGTATTTATATTTAAAATCTATATTGCATTGCCTACACTTAAATATACCACCATACATCAGTTTTCAAAACTATTTTAAACATGTGCAATTCTTGGGCTGGCATGAAGTCTGTTTTCTTGAAGTATGAATTAAATATAAAAGCCAGATTCCCTAAATGATCATGAAGGGATGAAATTCAGGGTACTAGCACTTTTAGATTCTTCATGTTTTACAGAAAAAAAAATCTTCACATTCAGTAATACATGAATTTAATTTAATTTATTATTAATGCTTTATTGAGATTTTCTATCATGTCCCTACCTCCTTTCCCATTCTTGTAGAAGACTTTGAGACATCTTGGCAAAGAGGAACAAAGAGATTTAATTCTTATTGAACATGAAACTCTTCAGGCCTGGATAAAGTCCGTATTTTTGCTAAGTCTGGAAAGTTGTAAGTGTCAGCCAACACTGGAACAGCTTGAGAAACTGTTGAAATCATACATGTATTGTTTTGTCTCTTATGTAGGAAAGTACTTCTGTGTGGCCTGGTTTTGCTTGATGTGGTCCTAGTTAATCTGGTTGGCTGCTTGAGGTCTCTTGTGTTGACCTAAGGGAAGTTTGGGAAGTATTGGTTAATATGCCACAGTGTGAGAAGGATTTATAACAAATGCCATGTATCCTTAATACAGGCATTCTTTCCTTGTAAAGTCAATATTTTATATAAGAATGCATCACGAAAACTGAGATCTGATTCCCTCATTCCCCCACTTGAGGAAAATGCAAGAGCTCCCTCACCACCCCAAAAGGGTTCATCATAAAATAAGGTGAGCTGTGTGTCTGTCTTGAGACTTATTTTCTGCTAATATATAAGCAAAGTCCCCTGTTAGTAAGAAAATATAAATATGAATTCAAGGTATGATTTTATCCACAATTAAGTGAATAAAAACATTATGGCAAATTATGTATTGTTTTTCTCTACATCAAATAAGTTTCGTTCATTTGCTGAATGAAGCAAGATACTCTCAAATGAGCCTTCAGATTCTAAAGGTTTTTTGTTACTTTTCTAATTGGTAGCAATTAGAAAAAATCTGGAATTTGAATATTGTATTAACTGCTGACAGCCCACGGAAAATTAACATTCGGCTGTGTATTTCTCTCCCTATAACTTTGTAAATGCTATGCAATTGAATCTTTAGTTTGAAATTTCTTCTAATTTCATCCCATAAATAGAAAATTTCCTAAGTATAGGTAAATCACTCACTACAAATACAAGAATAAGATTTTTTTGTTTTAAAATTTTTTAAATCAAAGTTATACACACATATTTTAGAGTTGAATAATTCTACCAGGCTTGTTTTGAAAAACTGTCCTTGCCCCAGTGCCGTCCTGCCACTTCTTCCCCAAGTGCTTTGATGTCTTTTATTTTTTTTATTGAACTATGGTTGACACATGTTACATTAGTTTCAGGTGTAGAAGATAGTGGTTCGACAATACAATACATTATGCTCGGCTCACCATAGGTATAGCTCACCATCTGTCACTACACACCCCTGTTACAATACCTTTGGCTATATTCCCTATGCTGTACCTTTGATCCCTGTGACTTATTCATTCCATACTTTGAACTCTTCTAGAATCTTGGGGGTATTTATGTCCATGACTTTTCATAACATGCTTTTATTACTCCTCTACTTTTTAGTTTGGAGCATTATGTATTCAGTTTCCACTATGGGAGGTAAGGATTTAGCCCACTTACACTACTTTCCTTCCTCACTGCATGCTTCTCCTCCCCATCCTCCCAGTATTGTTAGAGCATAATATTGGAAGGATGGATACCTTATGTTTATATTCTTAAAACCATTCAGACATGGCTGAGCTACATAGGGCATATATATCTATTGCATTTTCTATCCTGAGTTACTTGTTTTCTCTGGAGATGGTTTCTCCTTTTTATAGGCATCCCTAATTCAACTATAAACTTTATTCAGTTTGCCTAAATCTCTTCCTAGTATGTGAGAAGATAATTATTTTATTAATTATATCCTTTTGAAGAAACTTCTTGGATCATTTGATCTTCTGCAATCTGGACTGATTGCTTTACAGCCTCCTCCTTGGGGCTCATCCTGCCATTTCCCTTCACCATCCTCTTGGGCATTCCTTTTGTCTCTAACTTGTGTTTGATGCCCTGTTTCCTGGATTCCATCTTTTATTTTTTTCCTTTTATAATTTCCTGCTTTTGTGGAGCATATCTTTCAGTAACTTAGAGTACAAAGGATATATATTTTTGAGACCTATATGTCAGAAAATGTCTTTATTCTGCTTTGCAGATGACCATTTTGGATGTTCTTGGATACTTTCTGGAGACCTTCTATAGCCATCTCATCACTCCCAGGTTTCAACCTCAGGATGAACCTTCCCATTTAACTCTCTTAATTTCCTCTCTGGTTCTTGGGCACCCAAGTGGGTGGTGGAAGTTAGGAGAATGTACCTCTCTAGAAGAGTACCTTTCCTTTTTTGGCAGCCTCACTTTCAAAAGTTATCACGGATGCTGATAGTTGGTTTGTGGTTGTCAAAGAGAACTAGAACAGGACAATAGTTATAGTTGTAAAAGCAGATTGTATTCAGGAATCTCTGCAATAGAAGAAAAGAGACTTCAGTATAGAACTGGGTTCAATTCTGGATACAACAAGGGAAAGTGGGGATTTACAGTCAAGGATTAGGGTGGGGATGGGGGTTGGTGGAGACAAAATTAAAAGATATTGAGGGTAGGGCAATATTCTTGCTAACTTAAAGGATTCTTGCTGAAGGTGGGCCAAGGGGATCAGATATTAAGGGTGGAGGATGAGGAATGTGATCAGGTATCAAGGATTGATGAGAATTCTAAGCTAACTTAGCGATTCTTGCTACCACTGGGCTATGCAGGCCCAGCAAGGACAGGTCCAAGATCAAGGTCTACTCAAAAAGAGGCTCAGAGGAGCCTAATTAAAGTTTGGTCAAGGGGAAAATCTTCATTGTGGTTGAAATTCTTGTGACTTTACCACATGGGTTCAGATAGTGGAGAGTAAAAAAATTCTCAAGGTTAGTCCTTGCAACATACTCATGAGTGGGGTCACTTGTTTTTTTGTGTGTGACAGGATTTTAGACTGTGAAATGAATAGTACTACGGACATCTAAATCACCTGCTGGGAAGAATAAGATTTTTTTAAGATTTTATTTATTTCACAGAGAGATAGCAAGAGCAGGAACACAAGCAGAGGGCGTGGGAGAGGAAGAAGCAGGCTTCCCGCAGAGCAGGGAGCCCAAAGCGGGGCTCGATCCCCAGGACCCCAGGATCATGATCTGAGCTGAAGGCAGATGGTTAACGACTGAGCTACCCAGGTGCCCCTACTATGTTTTTTTCCTAAAGAATTTAATCTAAATATGTATGTATTTCAGAAAAGAGTGATATAACTTTATATCTAGAAACTATAGTTAAGTGTATTTAGGCTGCTTCTATTATGGTTCACAAACCAATTTAGCCTGGGAATCACGGGGGTAATGTGGGGGCATTTTTCTGCAAAGGAAACATGTAGCAAGCTGGACATCCTAAAGATTGTTGATCAGTGTAATTTTAAATTAGTTTACTATTTTGTAAGAGTATACAGGTTCTACTTTTGGCTGTTAATATTGATCTCTACCAGGTAGTAGAAGGCCAAACCAATGAGGAGAGATTTAGGGCAAGCTCTTGAGCTTACCTGAGCATACAGACCTAGAAACAGGCAGATGAATTTATGTTCACCATGATGGACAAAGATAAGGCAAAACAAAAAAGGTGAATTATAAGTGTGGGAAATTAAGTTTCTAGCTTATATTGAAGTTATTAGTATTGGTGAGGGTTTACAGGATCCCTGAGAATTTTGACTGAGGTTTTAAATCATCAGGAAATGAATTTTGAAATCAAGCAGAGAACATTCTCTTCTCTTTAAACAAATTAATAGCATACCCACTCCCTGTGATGGACTGATAACCTCCCCCCGGCTCCCCGCAAAAGATATATCCTGAAATTGGAGAAGATGCAAGGAAGATTCTAAAAGGGTCAAGATACATAGTGCCTGTCCATGAGGAGAAAAGAAAAACAATTGGAATCTATAGATACAAGTGCTGGAAAGAGATATGGCCATGTTTTTTGATGTCAAGGATATGAATAGTATTGATAGTAGGAACACTGCCTTGTTTCAAGATTGGGTAAGCAGTGGGACTAGAAACTATCACCTTATCCAACTAGTTATAAACTTATGGAACTGATTAAGAGGAAGTAGGAGTGGAAAATATAAATAACCTCAAAAATGATTTAGCTAAATTTGTGGATTACAGATTCATAATGGGTTATTACAAGGAACTAGGATGTTTTGGGTACACTCCTAACCTTTGAGGTTGACATCAAAGAGCAGCTATTCTCCCCACAGCATGTCCCCTGGTGCCATCATCAGGATCCTGGACAGGAAGGATTGTGAGTCTGATCCAATGTGGCAAGACCCATTAGACTCTGATCGGTGCCAGATCTGTGTGGGTTGTAAATTTAGGGTAAATTCCAATATGAGGGTTGCAAATTTCAATGAACGAAAACTTGAAAACCTTAACTTTTATATTTCCTAATCTTTGTTAATTCTCCCTTATTTAGTGTACTCTAAAGCACATTTTTCAACTCTTTGGAAGATCTTTTTATGTAGATTGTACTTGACTATGATTGCACTTCATGAACTAGTAGTTTCCCACACTGTAGGTTGAACAGGGTCAACAAATAACCCTGGGAAATAAATCTTCCGCCCTTAGGATTTCTCTTGCACATCAACCCATTTCCAATTTGCAGTTTAAGATTGAGAGAATAAAATAGATTCTTTTTTATAATTTTATTGTTATGTTAGTTATCATACAATACATCATTAGTTTTTGATGTGGTGATCCACGATCCATTGTTTTCGTATAACACCAGTGCTCCATGCAGTACGTGCCCTCCTTAATACATATCACCGGGCTATAGATTCTACTTCAATTATGACTTTAGGTGTTTCTGATAGATCTCTAAAACTCCCCCTTTGAATCCATTTTAATCTGTGTATAGGGATGCACAAAGATAATTTTTGTGTTTTGAGGTACAGAGACTTGTTTTCCCAATATTACTTTCTTGGGGTGGTGGTGGTAGGGGTGTTATATTCAGAACTTTGATCTGAATGCCTTAAAGCAATGTGTAGGAATCAACTAGGGACCTTGTTTTAATATGGATTTGGATTCACTAGGTGTGGAGTGAGGCCTGAGATTCTGCCTCCAGGTGATAATGTTGCTGCAGGGCTGAGAACCACATTTTGCAAACAAGTTTTAAAGTATTACTTGCTAATGTAGCACTGTAGTTTTCAAAATCAATCTTGGTTTCAGCTTTCCCTCGAAATATGTTTTTGGAAAGTTTAAGGGATAATTAAAACAAATAATTTGGGTGGACAGGAACCAAATGCTCTATTTGGACCTTGAGCTAATCTAGAAATACTTTTTCACCTCTTCTCAATTCTTCCATCTCTCTTCCTTTTCCATCTTAAATATTTCCATTCTGTTTTGAAAATGGTGACTACACGACACAAATGTTTCTTGTTTCCATTAAACTTAAACACACACATGCACACACTTTCAGTTCTGTGTACTTTGCCTAATTATTGGCAATAAACTCAGTAAAGGGATTTAAGGCTTAACAAATGTTCTACTTGGAGGAAATTGTAATTAAGGTTATTAAGGCCTTTGGGTTCCTGTGTGTGTTTTAAGCAAATTAGGATTTTATGTGTCTTTTAAAGATACAGTAACTCCTCCCTGCCCAGTTAGTTCCTCTGCATGGATGAGCATGCGCATTCAGTGCAAGTGGTTGAAATGGTACATGTCCTTTGTTCTTTCATGTAAATCATTGATGTAAGTGAAGGATTTATTTTTTTCTCAATTCACATGTGAAACTCTGGATAACTTAAAGTAAAAACTAAGAAATGGAGAGAAGGGGTCCATTGTAATTTGGTACCAAAATCATTTTGAAAACCAAATTCTTTAAATTCTTTAAAACATTTTAAGGCAGAATAATTGAATAATTGCTGTTAACCTTTTATTTCCAAAATAACATCATTTTCACTGAGAAAGCAGTATGGTTCATCACAAGACATTTATGAAGTGCTGAACTGTATAAGAAGATGGACTTATTTTACCTCCTTGCCTTAACCATGTTAACATTTTTGTGTCTATTTTTCTAAGATTTTTCTGTGTGACTGTAGAAAGTAGAAAGTTTATAAAAATTTACCTTTCCTTTAAATTCCAGTATAGTTAACATACAGTATTATATTTGTTTCAGGAGTACAATATAGTGATTCAATTATACTATACAGAACTTGGTGCTCATCTAAGACAAGTACACTCCCTTTTTGTCCATTTTACCCATCTCCCCACCCACCTCCGCTCTAGTAACAAGCAGTTTGTTCTCTGTAGTTAGTCTGTTTCTTGGCTTGTCTTTTTCCTTTGCTCACTTTTTTGTCTCTTAAATTCCACATATGAGTGAAATCATAGGGTATTTGTCTTTCTCTGATGTATTTCTTAGCATTGTACTCTCTAGCTCCACCCATGTCCTGGCAAATGTCAAAATTTCATTGTTTTTTTGTGGCTGAATAATATTCCATTATATATCTACACACACACACCCCCCCACACACACAGACACATCTTCTTTATCCATTCATCAATTGATGGACACCTGGGCTGCTTCCATAACTTGGCTATTATAAATACTGCTATGAATATAGGGGAACATGTAACCCATTGAATTAGTGTATTTATATTTGGGTAAATATCCAGTAGTGCAATTGCTGGATGATAGGGTAGTTCCATTTTCAACTTTTTGAGAACTCTCTCTCTCGTTTTCCACAGTGGGTGCTCCAGTTTACATTCCCACCAATGGTGCGGGAGTGTTTCCATTTCTCCACCTCCTCACCAAAACCTATTGTTTGTTGTGGTGTTGAGTGTAGCCATTCTGACAGGTGTGAGGAGATACCTCCTTGTAGTTCTGATTTGTATCTCCCTGATGAGTGATGTTGAGCATCTTTTCATGTATCTATTGGTCGTCTGTTTGTTTTTGGAGAAATGTCTTTTAATGTCTTCCCATTTTTAAATTATTTGTTTGGGTGTTGAGTTTTATAAATGTTAAGTCTTTAACTTCCAGTTAACATACAGTGTAATATTCAGATGTATAATATTGTCATTCTACACTTCCATAAAACATCTGGTGCTCCTCACAACAAGTGCACTCCTTAATCTCCAACACCTATATAACGCATCCCACCACCCACCTCCCCTCTGGTAACCATCAGTTCTCTATAATTAGAGTTTGTTTCTTGGTTTTTCTTTTTTTTTTTCTCCTATGATCATTTGTTAAATTCCACATATTAGTGAAATCATATGGTATTTGTACAATTGCACCAAAGAATAGTAAGATACCTAGAAATAAAACTAACCAAAGATGTTAAAAGACCTGTATTCTGAGAACTAAAACATTGATGAAAGAAATTGAAGATTACACAAAGAAATGGAAAGATACTCTGTGCTCATGGATTGGAAGAACAAATATTGTTAAAATGTCTATACTACCCAAGGTGATCTACACATTTAATGTAATACCTATCAAAATACCAAGAGCATTTTTCACAAAACTAGAACAAAGAATCCTAAAATTTGTATGGAATCACAGAAGACCCCCAAATAGCCAAAGCAATCTTGAAAAAGAAAAGCAAAGCTGGAGGCATCAAAATTACAGACTTCAAGCTGTATTACAAAACTGTAGTCATCAAAACAGTATGGTACCATCATAGAAAATAGACACAGAACAGAAAACCCAGAAATAAACCCACAACTATATGGTCAATTAATCTTTGACAAAGCAGCAAGGAATATGCAATGGGAAAAAAGACCGTCTCTTCAACAAATGGTGTTGAGAAAACTGGATAGCAACATGCAAAAGAAAGAAACTTGATTAGTCTTATACCATACACAAAAATAAATTCAAAATGGACTAAAAACCTAAATGTGAGACCTGAAACCATAAAAATCCTGGAAGAGAGCACAGATAGTAACTTCTTTGATATCAGCCAAAGCAACATTTTTCTAGGTATGTCTCCTCAGGCAAGGGGGAAAAAAGCGAAATTAAACTATTAGGACTACATCAAAATCTTCTGCATAGTGAAGGAAACACACACACGTACACACACACACACACACACATATATACGTGCAATGGAATATTCAGCCATAAAAAAGGAATTAAATCTAGCCATTTGCAATGACATGGATGGAGCCAGAGAGTATTATGTTAAGCTAAATAAATCAGAGAAAGATAAATACCACCTGTCAGAATGTCTAAACTCAACAACACAAGAATTAACAGGTATTGGTGAGGAGGTGGAGAAAAAGGTGATGTATAGAATTGTTGAAATCACTATACTGTGCTCCTGAAACAGATATAACACTGTATGTTAACTACACTGGAATTTAAAGTTAAATTTAAAAAAAAACTTTCTACTTTCTATGTACCTACAGAAAAAAAACCTTAGAAAAATAGAAATAAAATTTGTAAATGGTATTTTCTTAATTTCTCTTTGTGCTGCTTCATTGGTGTATAGAAATGCAACAGATTTCTGTATTTTTATTGTGTGTGCTGTGACTTTACTGAATTTGTTTATCCATTCTAGCAGTATTTTTGGTGGAGTCTTTTGGATTTTCTATATATAGTATCATGTCATCTGCAAATAGTGAAAGTTTGACTTCTTCCTGGTCAATTTGGTTGCCTTTTATTTCTTTGTTTGATTGCTGAGGCTAGGACTTTCGATAGCATGTTAAATAACAGTGGTGAGAGTGAATATCATTGCCTTTTTCCTGACTTTGGAAGAAAAGCTCTTGGTTTTTCCCCATTGAGTCTGATGTTAGCTGTGCGTTTTTCATATATGGCCTTTACTATGTTTCCTCTAAACCTACTTTGTTGAGGGTTTTTATCATGAATGGATGTTGTGCTTTGTTAAGTGCTCTTTCTGCATCTATTGAAATCATATGGTTCTTATCCTTTCTTTTATTAATGTGGTGTATCACATTGATTTGCAAATATTGAACCATCCTTGCAACCTGGGAATAAATCCCAGTTCATCATGGTGAGTGATTTTTTTTCAGGTATTGTTGGATTTAGTTTGCTAATATTTTGTTGAGGATTTTTGCATCTACATTCATCAGATACACTGGCTTGTAGTTCTTTTTTGTAGTGTATTTCGTGTTGGTATCAGGGTAATGCTGGCCTCATACAATGAATTTGGAAGTTTCTGTTCTATTTTGTGGAATAGTTTGAGTAGAATAGGTATCAACTCTTCTTTAAAGGTTTGGTAGAATATACCTGTGGTGCCATCTGGCCCTGGACTTTTCTTTTTTTGGGAGTTTTTTGATGGTAATCGGTCTGTCAAGTTTTCTATTTCTTCCTGTCTCAGTTTTGGTAGGTTGTATGTTTCTAAAAATTTATTCATCCATTCTGGGTTATCCAATTTGTTGGCATATAGTTCTTCATAATCTTCTTTTATAATTGTAGTTCTGTGGTGTTGGTTATTTCTCCTCTTATTTGTAATTTTGAGTCCTTTCTCTCTCTCTCTCGATAAGTCTGGCTAGAGGTTTATCAATTTTATTTTTTTCAAAAAACCAGCTCCTGGTTTCAATGACATGTTCTATTTTTCTCGTTTCTATATCATTTATTTCTGTACCAATCTTTATTTCCTTCCCTCTGCAGGTTTTAGGTTTTGTTCTTTTTCTAGCTCTTTTAGGGGTAAGGTTAGGTTGTTTGAGATTTTTCTTCTTGAAGTAAGCCTGTATTGCTATAAGGTTCCCTCTTAGAACTGCTTTTGCTGCTTCCCAAAGGTTTTGAACCATTGTATTTTTCATTTGTTTCCATATACTTTTTAATTTTATTCCTGTTTGACCCATTCATTGTTTAGTAGCATGTTATTTAACCTTCGTGTATTTGTGGTCTTTCCAGAATTTTTTCCTGTGGTTGACTTCTAGTTTCATGGTGTTGTGGTCAGAAAAGATGCATAATCTTTTTGAATTTGTTGAGGCTTGTTTTGTGGCCTAGTATCTGATCTATTCTGGAACATATTCATGTGCACTTGAAAATGTGTATTCTGTTTTAGGGTGGAATATTCTGAATATATCTGTTGAATCCATCTGGTTCTGTTTGTGAAAGCCATTGTTTCCTTGTTTTTCTGTTTTGATGATCTATTGATATAAGTGGGGTGTTCAAGTCCCCTGCTATTATTGTATTATCAATTAGTTCCTTTATGTTATTACCTGTTGTATGTATTTGGGTGCTCCCATGTTGGGTACATAAATATTTGTAATTTTTGTATCTTGTTGGATTGTTCCCATTATTATTACATAGTATTCTTCTTTGTTTCTTGTTACAGTCTTTGTTTTAAAGTCCACTTTAAACTTGTTGGGGTACCTGGATGGCTCAGTTGGTTAAGCATCTGACTCTTGATTTCAGTTCAGATCATGATCAAGCCCAGTGTGGAGCCTGCTTAAAATTCTCTCTCCCTCTCCTTCTGCGCCTGCCCCCTCCAAAAAAAGTCTAATTTGTCTGCTATAAGTATTGCTACCCTGACTTTCTTTTCACTTCCATTTGCATAATAGATGTTTCTCCATCCTCTCATTTTCAATTTACAAGTGTCTTTGGGTCTCAACAGAGTTTCTTGTAGGCAACATACAGATGGGTCTTGGTTTTTTAATCCATTTTGTCATCCTTTCTCTTTTGATTGGAGCATTTAGTCCATTTACATTCAAAGTAATTATTAATAGGTATGTGTTTATAGCCATTTTGTTACTTATTTTGTGGTTTTTGTAGTTTTTCTCTCCTTTTCTCTCTTGTTCTCTTCTCTCACAGTTTGCTGGGTTTCTTTAGTGATATAATTGGATTCCTTTCTCTTCATTTTTTGCATATCTGTTACTATTTTTTGATTTGTGGTGGCCATTAGGTTTGTATATAACATCTGTATATAGCAATCTAGATTATGTTGATGGTCACTTAAGTTTGAACCCATTCTTTACTCCTCTCTCCTCCACATTTTAGGTATATGGTGTCATAATTTACATCCTTTTATTTTGTGAGTCCCTTGATTGAGTTTTAGAGATACATATTTTTACTGGTTTTTGTGCTTTCTACTTTTCTTTTTCTTACTTACTATCTTTCCCTTTTCATTCTAAGAGTCCCTTTTAACTTTTCATGTAGGGTTGGTTTAGTGGTCATGAACTCCTTAAGCTTTTGTTTGAGAAATTCTTTATCTCTTTCTATTTTGAATGATAGCTTTACTGGATAGAATATTCTTGGCTGCACATAGTTTCCATTCAGCACTTTGTATATTTCATGCTACTCCCTTCTGGCTTGGAAAGTTTCTGCTGAAAAATTCTGTGATAGCCTTATGGGCTTCCCCATATATGTAACTGTTGTTATTTGTGTGGCTGCTATTAATATTTCTTCTTTATCACTGTATTTTGCCATTTTAATTATATCTTGGTGTGGATCTGCTTTTTGATTTTGTTGGAAATTCTCTGTGCTTCCTGCATTTGGATATGTGTTTCCTTCTCCCAGATTAGGGAAGTTTTCAGCTATTATTTGTTCAAATAAATTTTCTGCCCCCTTTTCTCCCTCCTCCTCCTCCTCCTTGGACTCCTATAATGTGAATGTTACTACGTTTGATGGAATCACTGAGATCCCCAAGTCTCTTCTCGTTTTGCCTAATTCTTTTTTTTCTCTTTCTTGTTCAGCTTGATTACCCTCCATTACTGTATTCTAGGTCATTAATTTGTTTTCTTCCAGCCTGTTGTTCATTCTTTCAAGCATGTTTCTCATTTTAATTATTGAACCCTTTATCTGTGCTATGTTATTCCTTATCTCTGTGTTAGCGTCTCACTGATGTCCTCCACTCCTTTCTCCAGTCCAGTGAGTATCTTTATGATCATCACTTTAAATTCTGTATCAGGCATGTTAACTTATATCTGTTTCACTTAGATCTCTGGCTGTGGCCTTGTCCTGTTCTTTCAGTTGGGACAAATTCTTCTATCTTGTCTAATTCTTTATGCCTGCTCTGTGTTAGGAAAATCAGCTATATCTCATGTTCTTGAGGGTAATGAACTTAGGAAGAAGAGGTCCTGTGGTGCCCTGAAGTCTAGTGGCCACTGTTCCCCAGAGCCTATTGCTTCAGGGAGTGTCTCCAGTGTGTGCTGCATGCACTCTGCTGTTGTGTGCTGGCCGCTTTATCCTTCAGGCCAGTCGTCTGTAGCAGCTTTCTTTGCCTGTTGTGGGCAGTGTTTGGTCCCTGGCCTGAATGTGGCGAGTTTTAACTAGGTGTGCTCTGTTCTGCTTATGAAATAAAGGCATAGTTCCCCCTTTGGAATTAAGTAATCTCCTGGGCAAAATTTTTCCAAAAAACTTTCACCTAATGGTATTAGGATGGTGATGATCCCTGCCTGAATTAAAGTATCATATTAATGATGGCAAAATGATAAATCTAATTATGTGGCCATAGTCATTCAAATTCAAGATTGGAAGATATTCTATGAGACAACTGGCCTAGACTCTAAAAGATCTCAATGTCTAGGAAGACAAAGAATAGTGGGTGAAGTATTCCTAATTGAAAGGACTAAGGACTAAAGAAACAAACCAAATGCAGTTCATAGTCTTTGTTGGTTTTTTTTTTTCCAAGATTTTATTTATTGAGAGAGAGCAAAAGTGAGAGATCACAGAAGGAGATGGAGAAGGACTCCCTGCTGAGCAGGGAGCCTGATGTGGGGCTCAATCCCAGGACCCTGGGATCATGACCTGAGCTGAAGGCAAATGCTTAACTGGCTGAGCCACCCCTTTGATTGGTTTCTGGATAGATGGGAAAAACAGAACAATTTTGGAATAGCTCAGGAAATATGAATATAGACAGCATACTAGTAATATTATTTTACCCATGTTAAATTTTTGAGGTCCTACAATGGTATTGTGATTACATAAGAGAATGTTCTTATTCTCAAAAGGTGTATGCTAAATTTCATGTGAAGTATTGTGATGCTCGCAACTTTCAAATTATCAAAAATGTATATGTGTGCATTTCCATACTTTCTCCCTATCCATAGATCTTTGTGTGCATAGAGATATAATAGGGAGAGAAAGGGGGAATTATTTTTTATAAATAATGAGGTTAGTTTTGATAGAGCTTATTCTTAATGACTTATAAATACCAGGATAGATGTTTATAATAATTGTTTTAAACTATAAGTGTTTACAACCCTGTTGTCCTAAAGCCTCTTCTAGAATTTGGAGGTTTTGAAGTTCAGTTTTCCAACTTACTGAAAATCAAACATTTATCCATCTCTCTTCTTTAAATTTCTATTTCATGGGATGCCTGGGTAGCTCCGTTGATTAAGTGTCCAACTCTTGAATTTTGGCTCAAGTCGTGCTCTGACTCATGAGATTTAGTCCCGTGTTGGGCTCTGCACTGAGCATGGAGCCTGCTTATGATTCTCTCTCTCCTTCTTTCTCTGCCCTTCCCCCTGCTTGTGTGCTTGCTCGCTCGCTCTCAAAAAAAAAAAAAAAATTCCTGTTTTATTTTTTCAGGAACCAATTTCTCAATAGTTAAACTATATAAAGATATAATTTATTAGCATCTTCCTGCCTATCTTTTATTTCAATATTTTTTAAGCTGTGCTTGATTTTCCTTCACTTTGAAGGCTTTATTTTTAACTGTTACAAAAATGAAAGCAGAAAATAAAAATTTGTCTATCTCTTTTATGTAATATTATGTAATATTACCCACATCTTAATAGTTGGGTTTAACTTTTCCTTTTAATTTTGCTCTAAAAAATTTCCATAAACCTTAGGAAACTTTAGCCTTCTTCACATTTCTTTTGTGATTATTTTTTTTCCTGAATGTATCCTTTAGTACATGTTGCTTAAAATGTTTGAAATTATTGGAGAACTTGCTATAAAACCATATTGAATTCTATAGAATGTTACTCATTTTTTCCCCTTTGCGATTATTTTTTTATTTTTTTTTTTAGTAGTCTCCATCCCCAGTGTGGAGCCCAGCGTGGGGCTCAAACTCACGACCATAAGATCAAAACCTGAGCTGAAATCAAGAGTCAGATGTAAAACTGACTAAGACATCTAGATGCCCCTGTAGATTTCTTATTTGGAAAAATAGCCTTTTAACACCTATTCTAATTTAGAAACATTGGCTGCAAATTCAAACCTGTTTCCTTTCAAACTTAAGAAAAAAATACACATTCTTAAAGTCTTCAATTATATTTCTGGAGTCACAGTTTCTGTATCCTACTGTTATAAACTCCATGGTAACATCATAATTTGTGTTCTCTGCACATTTTTCCTTGAATCTAAGTTAAGTGCTCAATGGCTCCTTTTGTTGTTTTTTGCTGTTGGCTGAAAGATAAATTGTCAATAAAATAAGCCAAGAATTATCAGACCTATTAAACATTTTTTCCTTGCATTCCCCAACCCTGTGCATACATCTGGCACATACTGCTCTGTCTTTTTGGGATAGCCTCCTTCAATGGGCAAACTTCTGCTTTCTCTTTAACACCCAGCTCCTATTACCACCTATTTCTTAGCTCTTCCAGGATAAATCAAATCTTCCCCCATACTCCCAAATACTTGGTGTCATGAACATAAAATGCAATTTAAAAACCACAGCACCTTGAAGGGCTCATACTGAACAAATCTAGAATAAGATGAGCATTAAAAACAGTAACAGATGTTAGTCCACTGAATAAGATCCATGATTCCCTGCTGACATAAACAAGCAGACAAACCATTGCAGGAGAAGGGCAAGCTCCTCCTAACATTTGAATGCCCCCTAATCCGTGGAGAAGGAATGATGGAGTTAGAAAATCACCTTTGAGAGCCATCAGAATGAGAGTTGATTTAGGCAAGAATAAAAAATGGATACCATAACTAGTGTGTGGAATTGTGATGAACAGGATATTTATACAAGTTACTGTATTTTTTTTTTCAAAAATTACTTACTATAGAGGGGAAAATAGTAACTTTGCAGTGTAGAAACCTAGGAGACACCATCTTAACCAAGGCATCAAGGTTAACATCATGAGTAATGCAACCAAATTCATCAGGTGCCGCTTGGCATGCACAAGAAAGGAGATAACATCACTTTGTACATTATCCCAAGAATGGCCAATCATGAGGGAGTATCAGACAAACCCAAATAAACTTTCTATAAATAACTGACCTGTTATCTTCCAAAATCCAAGCTCATGAAAGAGGAACTGTTCCAGATTAAAGGAGACTAAAGAGATGACAACCTAATGCAGTGCATAAACTTGGATGGGATTCTAGTCTAGGAAAAAAAATAGATATGAAAGACATTATGGAATAATTGAATATAAACTATGGATTAGAAAATAGTATTGATATGGCTGATGTAAGACAATGTCTTTGTTTTTGGAAATACTGAATGCTGAGAAAATATAGAGATAAAAGAGCATAATGTTTGCAACTTGTACTCAAATGGTTCAGAAAAAAATAGTATATGCATATATTTGTATATACATATGTAAATGTAGGTATATATTCATGTCTGTGGCTATATATACATCTTTGTAAACACATATGCATGTAGTTTTTGCCACTTTGAGAGTGACCAAATGCTCTTTACAGTTTTCCATTAATAGACAATTTGCTTTTGGCTTTCAAGGCCTGGAGGAAATGGAGAACTGTGGTTCAGAGAGCCGCGGCAAATTGCCCTCCAGATCCATCTAGAACAGAAGTTTCTCCTCTGTGTCAGAATGTTAGTCCATACCTCCCCACTTCAGCACATCTTTAAAGTCTAGTTTTGATCATTTGACTGGTGTCCCCAGCCATTCTAATTACACAGGTATGCCTGCTGTGTTACTACTTCAAAGGCCCCTTGGCCAGGACACCATCTGTCTTCAAAGACAGTGAGGGGAGTGGCCCATTTGCAGGAAATTGTATGGTTTAGGTAGGTTCCCCCCCACCCCCTTTGAACTTGTCAAGTAAAGATCCCTATTGAAAAAGTGCTGGCCTTTTGCTGTATGCCCAAACAAATACTTTCCATTTATAATTCTGAAGATCGTCTTTAACCTCTGCCAGAAGAAACCTGTAACTCAGTTTCCCCCTGTGCTGTATCAACAGTGTTCCTCTGAAATGTTTTCATGGATGACATCTTAATTTTGTTGGTTTATGAGACTTAATATATTCCTAGTAATGTTAGGAAAGAATTAGTATAGTGCTCTTAGTGACTAATCATCAAAAGGAACTTTGGTTATTTTGCTGCAGCTAAAAACAGAGCGCAGGCACAGTGAGCAAATTACAAGGGTATGGCCTAATTTGAAAGAACTCCATTTCAATCATGTTTTAATGCATTTTTTTTTCTCCTAGGAGCTGTACATGTATCTCTTAATGGGGAAAGAAAAAGCATGGCTTTTGAGAGAGCTGGATTCAAATTTGTCACTAACAAACTGTATGACCTTGGAAGTTTCTTAAACTCTCTGATCTGTTTATTCACTTTGATAAACAGAAATTATGAGTAATAAGCATGACTTTCAAAAAATATGAAAGCATGTAGCCTACAATTTGTCACGTACCATATTCTCCAAAGTTCAATTTTCTTCCCCCTCCCCCCCCATTTTGACTTTCCTCTTTTTCATTGCTTTTTGTTCTGAATAGGTAGAACTTTCTTAGAAGGAAAGACTGGTGAAGCAGATTTGAACTGGCTCTAAAGTAGGGATTGCAGTCAGGCATGTCTACAAAGCATTTTAAAATAGACTGTATATAAATGTTAAACACAGACAATTGATTTAAAAATTGAGAACTGTATCTTGTGTAGGTCTGGAGATTTAATAGTGAATCATTCTGATTTTTGTTTATGTGATTTTTTACCAAGAGTGACCTACATTGAATATAATAAAGCTTTCACTTTTTTTTTTTTTTTTTTTGCATCACAGTGTAGTCTTGAATAATTGTTGCATAGTGTTTGTCAACCCTAAGGGTTTGTTAGTGTGTTTTTCATTAATGCAACTTAAATTTTTATTATCTTGAAGAAACCTTTCTCTGGGACAGTGTAGCTAATAGAGTGTTCATTCTCAAATTTAAAACACAATGGTATGACCCATGGAAGTTTCCACATCTAAAACACATGGAGTCTTTAATCTGGTTGGTTATGACACAGATTCTTCTTGAGGGCTGGGTTTATGACACCAAATAAGCCATCCAGTTTGCTTTCCATTTATTTTAAATTTAAAGTCGGATAAACAGAAGTTACCAAGCTAGTTTCTATTCTAGGATGCAGATGGTATATGAGGGATAGTTCGATTACTTATCTATGATGGGAATGGGAATATATATTGAATAATCTACCCATACCCATCCTCCCCTTTTTTTTAAAAACTCTACTCAGAATGGGGGAGATTTTTTCTACAGGCAGTTAGATAGGTCAGATACTATGGCACTTATGTTATAGTATTTACGAAGTATGCAAAACTATTTTGAAATAGTGTTAGTATAAGATGTACTTAAGTACTTTATGGAATAAAATTCTGGCTCTGTGAGCAGTTTGTTTTTCTCTATTTAAGTAATTGGATTATCTTCTTATGTAAACATGGAACCCTGTAAGAGTGGTGGTTTCACAATCTTCATAAATGTATATATTTAGATCTCAAGTTGGAGTTAACCATTAGCACCAACAGTCTGTCAACATTTCCATGGGGTTGCTTAAGTATGTCGTGAAAGCCCAAGCCAACACTTGGCATGAGTAATCTGTACTACACAGCAGTTTCTAGCTGCGGCTTATAGGATCACATACGTTCTAACTTTAAGCTTGCTTTTCTTTTCACTTTAGAATAGTTTTATGGAATACATTTTTTTTCTCTTTCACAGATTCAAGCAGGTGGCTTATTTTATACAACATATGACTCTTCCCTTATTTCAAAAACATTATCTCTGAAAAAATGAGCAATCTCAACCCATCTTCTATTTTTCTCTGATTTCATCAACTAATTTAAATTCTTGGCGTTAGCAGTTGTAGTAGCTGAAGATCTTATGATTCTGGTGGCGGTATTTGCCCACTGTAGTAGCTTAGTTTTGTGATGTGTTCTGAGCCTTACTTGTACATTCCCCCCTAACCCCCTGTTATCTGTCAGAATTAACATCAAGTATAGGGATATGCATTATGATTTTTGTGTCAAAGTGTTTAGGGGAGGAAAAAGGAATAGTTCTTATAGGCTTGGCTTCCAAAGTGAGTTTAATTACGGGAAATACTTCATTTGGGGAATTGTATATGCTTAACTGAGGACTTAGGTTTTTTTTTTTTTTTTTTAATCCAGGTCTATATATACATAGCTACTTTTTTCCATATGAGTGACTTGTCTTTTTACTCAGAGTATTCACAGCCATTTTGGAAACATGTTTTTGGAGAATTTCTAAATCCCATTTAATTCTTTTGAATTTTTATGTTCTACCTGAGTTGCTCACTCCTCCACTTTGGGCAGACTGTTTTAACTGCTAATGATGTCTGTGTCTTGTGAAGTTTTGGATAGGTTTGTTGTACTCTCAAACAGACCCGTGTAAAGTCCCACATTTGTTTTGCAACTGTGTCTTGGTTCATCATCTTTCCTTGACCTGCAGTTATTGACTGTTCTGGGCTTTCCTGTGACATCTTAGTTGTCCCACTTAAAGCATGCATGACACATGCCTCATAGAGGCTTTCTGATTCCCTGCTCTGTTGGCAGGGGGTGGGGGGGCGGAGTAATTCCTGCCCAGTGAACCACATTATGGCCACAGTTAACTGTGGTGGAAAATGTGCTTCTGAGGTGCCAATCCATGAGGATTATGGCTCAAATGGCGCTGGCAGGTAATGAGATTATAACTGTGGTCACCTCATTTTTTTTTCAAGTTATTAACACTCTGTGTTAATATAAATCTTTGACTCTATTTAACTCTCTCCCTCTGTATTTTAAAATCTCCTGGTAGCCTTGAGTTTTGGTACAGTGAGATACATACTTTTGTAAGACAAGCAAGATCATCGAATTAAAGACCTTTAATCCTAACGTCATTAAAATACTCCTATCTAAAGGTGATTTCCATATTTGGGGGGGGTCTTATAAATTTTTAGAAATGTTACTTTCCCAAGAATTACTTGTAGAGATAGGAGCCTATTGAGTCTTTCATTCCTAATTGTGCTATTTTAGGTGGGTAAAATGGAATTATTAATTATCAAGTAATTATCAAACTTTTAGGTAGCCAATTAATGTGGATTTCTTAAAGCTAGTAGTTCTTTGAGAAATTGAATTTTTTAAGCCTTTTACTTAAAAATATTGTTACCTATAGAACTCATAAAAGAGTCTGAGAAATATGGTTTAATTCTAGAGATTATAGAATTTGGGGATTTTTTGGTACAAGTTTGCCTTTATTCTCAATTTTTTTTCTAGAATAAATTCATGTTAAGTGGACATTTTAGAAATTTATCTCTAAGCTTTATTAACATGGTTAATTTTAACATCTATTTTCTTGGACATGAGGACTATAATCATCTAGAGTATTAAAATTTGTTGTCTTTATATCAAAGATCAGATTACATGTTCCATGATGTTATTTTCTATAAATATTCACAACTTATTGTAAAACTAAGTAAAGTATTCTAAGATAGTCCTTTTTCATCTTGGTCAAATCTTTTGTAGATCCTTAATTCATGACCTTGATGGCTTAGTTGGGTTTGAGCTTGGTAGTACCCATGATTAAAGGATTTTTTTCTCCTAATGTTGCCAAGCTCTAGTGGGAGGATCCATGCCCAACTTTTTCTGTATAGAATACAACAAGCAGGTTTCTTGTTATTGGTGCCCTAAGTTTGATCAATGAAGTTGATAGTAATTATCTTTAAAAATCTTTTGAACCATAGCACATGTGCTATGGTGAGCACTGTGAATTGTGCAAAACTGCTGAATCACAGATCTGTACCTTTGAAACAAATAATACATTATATGTTTAAAAAACAGGAGGGGAAGAATGAAGGGGGGGAAATCGGAGGGGGAGATGAACCATGAGAGACTATGGACTCTGAGAAACAAACTGAGGGTTCTGGAGGGGAGGGGGGTGGGGGATGGGTTAGCCTGGTGATGGGTATTAAAGAGGGCACGTTCTGCATGGAGCACTGGGTGTTATGCACAAACAATGAAACATGGAACACTACATCCAAAACTAATGATGTAATGTATGGTGATTAACATAACAATAAAAAATGAGTAATCAAAAAAATAACTGCTACTATTGATGGTTAAAAGTAATAGATTTCATATTCATGTCCTATAAATCTGAACAAATTTTGTTTCCTCAAAATAAAAAGCTTTAACTCAAAAATCTTTTGAACTCTTATTTAACCAGCAAATATGGAGTCAAGGGGCCAACAGTCCATTGTTCAGTCCCATTATTTAGAATTCAAAATTTGTACCTTTTGTCAGGAATGGATGCCTTCACCAAGAAGGAATTTAGGTTTCTTCTCTCTTGGCAAGGGCTAAATCCTGAAATAGGGGAACACTTTTTTTTTTTAGGGGAACACTTTTTAAAACTGTTAGGAGTATATTAGAAACAGATGGACATTCAACACCTACATAAAAGGCACTATGGAATAAAATGTGAATAACTGGATTTAATTTAACAAAAGATCAAACTTAAAATACCAGGATTCATAAAGGACCAAACTTACTTTGCAATTTAAGAACACAAATAACTAGACTTAAATAATACTGTTTTTTTCTCTTCATATACTTGTTAGTAATATAGGTATTCTTACCTGGGTTCTGCCTGATAATTCTTGTTTTTTATAGCCACATGTTCCTTTCTCTGTCAAGGAGATATTTGTAGATTTGTGTTAATACTACTGCCTAACACCTTTTTGAAGATTTTTAAAGTTTCATCTGAAATATTTCATCTTTAGAATTTTGGGTGGGTCTAGATTTAGAAAAAGTGTTTTGGTTGGAATGATGAGACTCTGGATCTCAGCAGGCTTTAGAGTTGGAAAACTTAGAGAGAGCAAATAAACATGGTCATCAAAGCTGGGAATTAAGATCTGTTTATTCACCTGCACACTTGAATTAAATCTCATAGCAATAGGCAGAGACACTTAACTTATTAGGATCCTGACCAAATAAATTATAGTCATGTTTAAAAAGTCTATTTTTGCCTGGCTTTAGATACTGAGCTTGGTATGGTCATATGATGGATGAAGATGTTCTTGTTGAATTAAGTTATGGATTTACACGGTAGAGACCACTAGGATGGCTGGCACTGGACAGTGGTTAATTAAACTTAAAAGTCTGCTTGAGGTTTAGGACATGAAGCTTCATGTTGCAAAAAATTACATGTGCCCTTGTCCTTCAGTGTTGAAGAGCATTATTAATGGCTAGAGAAGATTGGGGCATGGGAAGATCACTTAGGTTGGATGTGGCTTACATCATTTTTGCTTTAAGAGAATTCCTCATTTGTGGGGTTATAAAGATATCTGATAGGGACTAAGATAAGTATTCCCTGATTCATTTCCATTAAGCCAGTAAAGGCTCAAGTAAGTAAGGCCTAGCTTTTAATGATTTTAAGAAAACCTTTAAAAAAAAATGTGGAGCACAATTTGTTGACTCTGAAATATTCCTGGTCAAGATGAAAGTTAGCTTCTGATACATAAAAACAAAACAAAAAGGCTTTGACTTATGTTGATCTCTAAGTTCTGCAATTCTCTTTTCTCCATACTTGTTATGATAGAGTGTGATTTATGGTGATAAAGAGCTCTTGGTTTAACTTTGGAACTAAAAGTATAGCTTCAGCTTTTGTTTGTGGTGACAGCCTTTTTAAACCATTCTGCTATGTATGTAACTTCCAAATTATCTCTTACGAAGCTAATTTGGGATTTGGATAACCTTGATATAATTCTTCAGATCTGTAGTTAAAGTGAAGAGCAGAAGGCAGCCAGGAGACCACTCACAGACCTGCTGCAGGGGGCTCTGCCGTGTGGGGCTCCCACAGATGCAGTTCCAGCCAAGCACCTCTGCCCTCACTTGAGTCTCCTGGTTGCTCCTATTTAAGGCTTGCTCTTTCACAAGAGACATCAATCGCTTCAAATATCATGCCACAGGGTCTTTGTGCTTAAGGTGGGTTATGTTCTTAGACAACCCTGAAAATAGAGTTCTCCTTAGTTGCTACTACCCCACGCCAAAGCCATTTTGTCCATCGTACAGCTACGGAGGACTCCAGTTCGGTTCTTCTCACCCAGCTTTTTGCACCCTACCTACCCTCTCTCCAATTTTACCCCTTTCTTAGAGAAGCTGAGCTGTATTCCAGTTTTTGAAACTTACCTATTACACCCTGCTCAGGACACCAATAATAATGTCAGAAGGCAGCTGGAGCAATTGTAAATAGTATAGGCTTATTTTCATCTATGTGAAAATGTGTTATAAATCAATATTACCATGTCAGAATAAGGTGTAACAAAATCCTACAATGAGCATAAAAGCAGGAAAATCAACTCAACAACAGTGTAGAATGAAAAGAGAGGTGGGTATGGGGTAGGGGCACCATAACTGTCTTAGCAGTAATAAAGGCCTGAGTTATGAGAGGATTAATGGAAATCAGAATAGCGAGAGTTGGAATTAAGTGTATAGGAGATATTATCATGGAAACCAGAGGAGGAGTAAAACTTTCTGAAATGACTGAGGCTACAGGAGTTGTGAGGACAAGAAACTGAGAATGAGGTCTTGAATTAAGGATTAGAAAACTGGTTGTGGTTTTCAGAAAAGGGCGTGCTGGAGATAACTGAGTGGTTGTGGTAAATAGAGGCAGAAGACAGAACTGATTCTTCAAAAAAAGTGATGTTGGTCTTATTGCTATGAAGAGATGCTCGCACCACTTGACTGAAATTGAGCAAGTTAGGATACATGGAAAGTATGGTTAGTTGTGAAAATGCAAATTATGTTACATATATGTAGATGTGTCTAGAAAGCGGTCTCCCAAAATTTTATTAGGAATTATATCTGAGGAAGTAACTTTTCATCTGTATTGATTCTTTTCTCCTCCACAGTTGCAGATTTTAGAAAATAAGCTAGTAAATAAGGAACTGTTTGGGAAGCGTCAATAGGTTTGCAAGCAAGAGAATGTCCATAAAATGGATTCAGTATGCAGATAAAAGCAGCTGAACAGTTGATAGAACAAAGTCCTGGGATATAAGCAGGAAGAAGTGGATCTTAATGGCCAATTCAAAGTCTTGGCTCTTATTCCTGGTTCTGAGTGCCTTGGTGGTTCTTTGTTTTATCTTTCGAGAAAAGAGCCAAACTCCTGTTTTGGGATCTCCCTAGAAGAGAAGCTACAAGATCAAATCAGGGCTGTGGGAGCTCAGGAGAAGTAGCGAGAGCATCTTGGGGCCTAAAACCTATATAGATATGCTACCAAGTAGCTATAAATACATTGGTTGTTGAATCATTATAAGGAAAGTTGTGGTATACTGAGTACTTTGTTGTATAGTTGCTGCCAGTCTGAATACTTAGGGCTTGGTACTAATTGTATATGCAAAAAATATGTAGGCCTCAAAGCTAGAAATTTCAATAATTGCTGAGTCTTCTCTTCCTTCTCTTATTTCTTCTGTGGGTTAGCCTGATAAAATGAAGTCAGTGTGGGGGCACCTGGGTGGCTCAGTCATTAAGCATCTGCCTTCAGGTCATGATCCCAGGGTCCTGGGATCGAGCCCCGCATCGGGCCACCTGCTCTGTGGGAAGCCAGCTTCTCTCTCTTCCACTCCCCCTGCTTGTGTTACTTCTCTCACTGTGTCTCTGTCAAATAAATAAATAAAATCTTAAAAAAAAAAAATCGGGCGCCTGGGTGGCTCAGTTGGTTAAGCAACTGCCTTCGGCTCAGGTCATGATCCTGGAGTCCCAGGATCGAGTCCCACATCGGGCTCCCTGCTCAGCGGGGAGTCTGCTTCTCCCTCTGACCCTCTTTCCTCTCGTGCTCTCTCTCATTCTCTCTCTCTCAAATAAATAAATAAATAAAAATCTTTAAATAAAAAAGTCAGTGTGACCTAATATATCTTATCACTATACCAAGCAAGTCATAAAGTTACATGAATTTTTCATATTTTTAGAAATTATATTGGGATGTCAGATTGTATCATTTTTAATTTTATGCCAGGGCTGGAAACAGTATTTTCTTTGAAATTACTCTTTTTATCATTAGATGTAGTAAACTCTGTAAGGTTCATATATCCATTTTCAGATGGTATTTCAATGTTTACTTCGTATTATCCCACCTGTCCTTCCAATGGGATATTTCTGTTATTAAAAAAAAAAAAAAACACTAACAAGTCAGGAAATGACAGATGCTGGCGGGGATGCGGAGAAAGGGGAGCCTTCCTACACTGTTGGTGGGAGTGCAAGCTGGTGCAACCACTCTGGAAAACAGTATGGAGGTTCCTCAAAAAGTTGAAAATAGAGCTGCCCTACGACCCAGCAATTGCACTACTGGGTATTTACCCCAAAGTTACAAATGTAGGGATCTGAAGGGGTACGTGCACCCCGATGTTTATAGTAGCAATGTCCACAACAGCCAAACAAGAGCCAAGATGTCCATTGACAGATGAATGGATAAAAAAGATGTGGTATATACAAACTGGGGGTTCTAGAGGGGAGGGGGGTGGGGGGATGGGTCAGCCTGGTGATGGGTATTAAAGAGGGCACGTTCTGTGTGGAGCACGGGGTGTTATACACAAACAATGAATCGTGGATCACTACATCAAAAACTAATGATGTATGGTGATTAACAATAAAAAATTGATGAAAAAAAATTTTCCACGGGGGGAGGGGGGAAATAATGATGTAATGTATGGTGATTAACATAACAATAAAAAATTTAAACATAAAATTTAAAAATTAAAACCCACAAACCATAAAAGTAAAGCATATCATATGGATGAGCATCCACTATAATTTAAAGAATCTTCAAAAGAGATGTAATCACAAGTGACAATTACATTATCCTGAAGTTAGTGTATGGCCTTCCTACCTATTTTTTTTTTTTTTTTAAAATTCAGATACAATTTACTCATAAGTTATGCACATTACTTTTAAAAAATGTACAGCTTGGTAAGTTTTGCAAATAGATACATTGTATATCCAATATCCAGTCAAGGTTAGAATATTTCCATCACCTCCTATAGTGGGTTAACTAGGGTCTGCACCCCTAACGCCTGCTCCCATTAATGTCCACCTAGAGCCTCAGAGTGTGGCCTTATTTGAAAATAGGGGCTTTGCAAATAAAATTAAGGTAAGGATGGATAGGAGATCCTACTGGATTAAGGTGGGCCCTAAATCCAAAGACCGTGTCTTTATGAGAGACAGGATACACAGAGGTATATAGAGAAGATGGAGTCAGATTGGAGATACACTGCCACAAGCTAAGGAACATCTGGGGCCACCAGAAGGGGAGAGGAGGTTTCTTCCCTAGGGCCTTCAGAGGAAACGTGGCCCTGTGGACACCTTGATTTCAGACTTCAGTCCAAAGAACTGAGAGAATGAATTCCTGGTGTGTAAACCTCCACATTGTGGTCATTTGTTAAGGGAGCCCTAGGAAACAAATAGACCTGCCAAAATTTCCTGTGTACCTCTTTCCAGTCAGTCCCAAACCCTCAAAGGCATTTAATGTTCTAATTTCTGTCACCACAGATTAGCTTCACATGTCGTTGACATCAGTATAAATAGAATTATACTGAGCATACTTTTTGGGGGGGAGGGGTCTGGCTTCCTTTGTTCAATATAATGTCTATAAGTTTCATTCCATTCTTGTTTAGGTATGTGCCAGTTTAATTTTTTATCATTAAAATATACGATAATTTATCCATTTTCCTGGTCATAGACATTTGGATCCTGTTACCTCCTATTCCTATTTTATACATTTACTATATCTGTGGTTGTCAGTGGTTTAGAAGTTATACATTACTGTTTCCGTGGTTGCTACCAAGAATTTTAGCAAGTACATTTAACTTAAGGAAGTTTAATATATATTGTTCTTCCTCATTCAAAATACAGAAAATTTGAATGCTTTAACTTTGTTTTCCCTGAAGACATGAGTCTTCCATGTTACTGCTGTTAAATATAAAATATGTATTATTTTTAAACCTTGGAAATGAATACTTCTTAAAAACTGATACTTTTCATAGACAAACCTGTTTCTCAGTTGATTTGATCACTATTGCTTATTACATTCTACTTCCTTCTGTGTTCCATTTTATTTTCTCCCATATATGCAGTTTATTCTTTTGGTGAGTGATTAATAAGTTCCTTGACTTTATTTTGGCTGAAAATACCTTTATTTTGCCCTCATTCTTAAAATATCATTTAATTACTTATCGAATTATAGTTTGATAATTTTCCCTTAGCAAGTTGAAGGTAATATTCTGTCTAACACACCTTATTTCTGATGAGATGTCTGGTAGAGGTAAAAATTTCTAGGTGATGTTTCTCTCTGGTTTGATTTCATTCTTTAGTATAAATCTGCTGTGTTCAGATGCAGACTTGTTTTTATTGATCTACTCAGATCTCTGAAGTTTTCATCTAAAGAATTCTTCTCTTTCTTTAAATCTGGAACTTGAGTAGCCATGATCTCTTTGGATAATATGTCTTACTCATGCTATTTTTTGATTCTGTAGCACCTAATAATCATATATTAAAATTTTTTCTTTTTACATGCTTCTTACCTTTTCCACATTTTCATCTTTACTGTGTTTGGTGCTACAGTTATTTAAACCTGTTTTCTAGTTAAATACCTTCTATTCAATTTGTTCATAGAATTTTTTTCAGTTTTAGAATTTTCTTATTGCACAGTCATTAGATACTGCTTCTTCCCTTGTGATTTCTAGTCCTTATTTTATCTCTTCAAGTATTCTGAAGATAATCATTTTTAAGATTCTTTCAGATTGTTCTGTTACTTCTGACTCTTTAGGTGTGAGATCTCTCTCTCTGAGACTAGTGACTCTTCCTCATGGAGATTTGCTTATCCCTGTGATTGGTTCATTTTGGTGTGAAGGTGGCTTTCCATGCAAGTTCCAGGTCTCAGGATTGTAGAACATTTCCTTAGGGCAGTTTCATGCTTTTTTCTTCATGGGTTTTCGTGGATTAATGTTTTTATGTTAGTATCTTGATTTAGTGATTTGATACTACACTGATAATTTGAACTTGGATCTCATACTTGGATGTATTGCAGATTTGGGGTTTTTGTGTCTCATGGATTATATTTTCTCTCTACTGGGCTCAACCACCCTATGCCCCTAATCTGTGGTTGAAATCTTCATCTCTGGCAAATTGGGGTGGGGGCTTCAAGTATTTGTTGCATGTGCAAACAGCCCTCACTACTCCATCCTCCATAAAGAGACCCAAGTGTCTGGTCTACATAAGCATATTTCTTGGCCTGGATTCAAGACCCTGCTGTGAGGTCTGCCTCTGTCTGGTCTAACTCTGTGAGCCATTCAGTTTCAGTTTGAACTCTGAGTTTCCTCTTTGTTTCTAAGTTTGGTTGTGTATTAGCCTTTTTTGTGGGCGGGGGGTGAGGGAATATTTTGTGTAACATTTCTATGATTCAAGTAGGACAAGAGACACTTGTCTTCTCACCACGTTTTATTGACCGGACGTCTTGATCATACTCCTATTTAAACCTGTGTTTTGTGTTTTTCTTTTACAGCTAGTTATGTATCAAATCCCATTTGCAAGGGTTGTTTGTCTTGTTCAAAGGACAATGGGTGCAGCCGATGTCAACAGAAGTTGTTCTTCTTTCTTCGAAGAGAAGGCATGCGCCAGTATGGAGAGTGCCTGCATTCCTGTCCATCCGGTTACTATGGACACCGAGCCCCAGATATGAACAGATGTGCAAGTGAGCAGTTGACTTTTGTCTACTATTTACTGTTTATGCAACTTGGGGGAGCTAAGTTTAAAATTTTGAATGAAAGAAAGTTTATTTCTAATATGCTACAGAAATAGTCTAAGCTTAAACTTGAGTGGGGTAGGATAAGAGCATTTTCATCTTTTGTCTAGAAGTATATTGCACATTTTTAAAAAGATTATTTTTTTTTTTGCATAACAAGCATCTTGAAACAAGCTTGTTAGCAGATCTTTGTAAAGCATACTTAGCACTCGCCCCCAAAAAATCCCCGAGGAATTTAAATATCTTTATATTGGGTATATTCTCTCTACTTCACTGCAGTGTCTATGGCTTCTTTTTCCTTTTTTTTTTTTTTTTAATCTGAGTTTGTAATCCCTTGTTTAGTATAATCTAGAATTTAATACATTTAAGGTTCTGTGAAGCACCATTACTGATAAAAGATATAACAAAAATATTTAGTTTACCTTTGAGTATTCTGAGTTCTAAGTTTATTTTTTTATTTTTTTTTTAGATTTTTATTTATTAGAGCATGAGAGGGGGGAGGGTCAGAGGGAGAAGCAGACTCCCTGCTGAGCAGGGAGCCTGATGCGGGACTCGATCCCGGGACTCCAGCATCATGATCTGAGCCGAAGGCAGTTGCTTAACCAACTGAGCCACCCAGGCGCCCCCCCGAGTTCTAAGTTTAACAACTACACAAAAGTTATTAAGGAATGGCATTCTGTACATAGGCATGCAGGAATGATTTTTATCCTTTAATCCAAAAATCACTTATACAGTGATTCTCAACTTTTAGGTAAACAGTAGAAATTGGAGTTTAAAAAAAAAGATGCCACAGAAACATCCCTTTCTTTAAGGAGCTTAAATGTTAGGGCACAGAGGGGATAGGGAAAAAAACGACATGGAGTGAAATCACAAATGGATAAGAAGTTTAACCGTAATTCAGTACACTAAGCTATGTCAGCAGGCAAGCAGTGTGTTATGGGAATAATTATCTCCCATTACTACTGTATACATAGTTATGAAGCCAACCAAGGTCTTTAGATAAGAAAAACAACTTTAAATGAATGGAATCATCCAGGGACAATATTATTTTGGAAGGAGGCAGAATTAATAGATTCTAGAAAGAAGGAACCACACATGTCTAAAAATAATGTGCTTGGGAACAAGTCTCATCTAGGGTGCTATTTGACAAGGCGATTTAATCTATGTTGCTGAACACTTAGGATCCTCAGTCCCTGCCTATGAAAGGTCCTTTGTGCCCACAAGTCACTGAGACAAGTAAAAATGTCCCCAAACAGTTTTGAACACCTCCTAATGGAGAAGTACTATCCCTGGATGAGAACCACTGAACCGTGTGAGCTTAGGAGGAGGTGTGGTTGAAACCGAGAGCTGATAAAAGTCTTGAGTGCCTGGCTGAGGAGTCTGGATATTGCCTGCCGGTTCTGAGCAGGGGAGGACTGAGAAGGTTGCTCTGTTGAGGATGTTCGAGGCAGCAGCGGGGGATGAGTTGGGGGAGGACGGAGAGTAGAGGAAGGCTCCTATGACAACTGCACTTAGAAATCAGGTTCTGGTGAAAGGTTTGTGGGTGATGAATTCCAGAGCTTAAAAAAAAAAAATAGAATCAATAGGACTTAGTAACTAATTACAAAGAGTGAAAAGAGAGAATCATATTTGATCCTAAGGTTTCAAGGTGATTAGTTTTGCCATTAACAGAGATAGAAATAGGCTCAGAGGAAATTCGGATCTACTTCTATTTCATGGAATTGTTTGGATTAATAATTACGGAGTCAGAACTCCCACCATGTATCAACAGGCTGGCTAATGTTTGCAAATACGTAGCTTGTCCTTAAGTTGTGTGATTTGGGGACTATCTAGTAAATTGTCTCCCATAATTTTTTTAACTTTCATGGAAGGATATCTCTACCTTGAAATGGATTTCTATTCAGATTGTGTTAGACCACCTGGTTGGGGGCTGTGTTTTGGGATCAGAGTCTGAATATTCGGTGCATTTTTCATTCCACACCTTCAGTGCCCAAGGAAGAAGAGGTTAGAGTGTAGATGTCTCCAAGCACTTACTCCAAGTTCTAAGGCTAGCATTATACATCCTGTGTATGGACAGTAGGCTGCTATATCATGTGTTACTCAACCCTAGGATATTGGCAAGTCAAAGGGGCAGCTATTAATAACTATGCAGGGACACTGGTGTAAACCAGGACTGTCCCAGGCAAACTGGTATGGATAGCCACCTCAGCAGTACTGCGTAGCATTTCAACAGGGTCATCTTTGGAGATACGTCCGGGCAAGGTTTCACAAACACGCTTTTGGCTAAGTTTACCCCTGTTCTCAGAAAGGAGAGCAGTGACTGTAAATCAGCCTTGAAAAGTGAATTTATGTGTGAGAACGGGTTTGCTCTGGTTATACTTATTTAAGTGAATGCGATCAATGTTGCAGTTTACTGACCTAGAGGAAATCATTACTTCTCTGGTACAAGCAGGAAGGGCTTATTAACAAGACTCTTGTGAATCAAAGTGAAAGTGGAAAATTATTTCTCAATTCTCAGTTTGTGACTTTGGATGGCTGTGGTTCTTTCATACTAATTATTTGCTTTCCCCCTGTACTTTGCATATATTCCATTGTTGTTTATATTCTATTCAGAAGAGAGGAGGCAGAGTTAAATGGGAAAAGCTGTCAAAGACTTAGAAATTGAAATCCTACTCACTTTCTTAAGAGATTATTGTTTTATCCTAGAGAAGAAAATTATACTTCAAGCAACAGTAGCTTTACAAAAATTTCTAGAAATGAAACTTGCTCATTTGTTTTCTAATCACTAGAGTAATATTTCAGTTGCAAAACAACATCCTTCTTCTGAAGGAAGACTTGCTCTATGAAGTACTGGCTAGGGTTGGCTTCTTGGTGCAAACTGTAAAGCTTATAAAATCAGACGTGCCTGTGAAAACCAATTCACTAATCACTTGAAGCATATTATGAAAAATACATACACTAATGGACACTAAGAGCTGTCAGTGATTCTGTTAGCTGAGATTTCTCATTTTTTTCTCATTTACGTGAAAAAGCTTTATTCCTTTGTTATTATCATTGTTATAAATATTCCTTGTAGAAAGCTTAGAAAGCACAAAGACCTTAAAAGGCAAAAGCAAAAATAAAAAAAACCACTCAAAGATAACAAAAGTTAACATTTTGGCTTCTAGTCTCAACCATTTGTTTCTACATGTGTTTATGTCTTTCTTCCCTCACAAATATATCATTGTTCTGCTTTGTGACTTGTTTTAACTTATTGGATTATGAATATTTTGTTAATGTCATTAAATATGGCTGCATATATCGTACTGAGTGGATATATCCTAATATATTTAATTACCTATTAAAACTTTAGTTTTTCACTAAGCAGTTATATGAAGAATATCCTCATATAGTCTCTCTCATATACATGTAGTTTTATACATTTGTCTGATTTATTTGCATAAGATAAGCTTTAAACGTAATACAGCTTTCCAGCTTTTTTGAGATAAGATTGACATGTAACCATATTACATATTTTATAGACTTTTGATTATATATTGTCAAATGGCCTTCTAGAAAAGTTGTGCCAGGTCACATCTTAACTAATAGACCTTTTCCCTTGCATCTCACTAACAATGGGTGCTATTGACAAAGTACCAAAATGCATTTTTTGTTTAATGTGATTTTCTTGGATGGGTTCATTTATTTTTCACATGAATATTTGCATTGTATGGTATTTACCAGAATCTCTGGCTTTTTTTCCCCCTCTATTTGCACAACTGTCTTGTTCTTAGTGATTTTAAAAAAACTTTAAATGAAATATCACAGGAATTCTGTGTTCAGGAATGTAAATGGAGAGTTCAGTGAATTATCACAAAATGGACACACATGTGCAATCACTATACAGGTCAAGAGGAATGTTTGCGCCCCAAGAACCCTCGTGGTGTCCCGTTCCAGTCACTCCGCTTCCTCCTCCTCCAACAAAACTACCATCTTGACTTGTAACCAAGACACATATAAAAGATTACTCTTGATGACACTGCCCATACCAACTATAGATTGGAAGTAACCCTAATGTCCAAAAACTAGAACATTGAAGAAAGCATAATATATTAAAAAAAAGGACATATGTAAAAGTGGAAATGAACTACCACAACATACTGCAACATAGATAAATCTCACAATGTAATGTTGAATGAAGGAAGCTGTAAAATAGACATTTACATACATTGTGAAAAGAGTTAAAAATACTCTGGTACTAGAAGTCAGGATTGTAGTTCTTATATGCATTTATTGAACACCTACTGTGTGCTGGCTTTTGTCCTAGATACCTGGAGATATAATAATGAGTCATAGTTTCTGCCCTTGAGTTGCTTATGGTATAGAGTAATGATTCCCTGCCAGGCGTGATTTCTCTCTCAGGGGAAATTTCGTAATGTTTGCAGACATTTTTGGTTATTACAGCTGGAGGGATGCCACCAGTATCTAGTTGATAGAGCCTATAGATACTGCTAAACATTCTACAATGCACAGGACAGCCCCCTGCAACAAAGAACTATTTGGCCCAAAATGTCAGTAGAGTTGGGGTTGAGAAACCCTGCTCTAGTGAGACAAGTAATTTACTCAGTGTAGTGTGTGATAAAGGGTGCTAATTCACTTCTATTCTGTGCCAGTTCTCTGTTACATACACATTTTCTCAGTTTTCAAAGAAGTGTGCAAAATGGGTTGTGGGATTTTTATTTTATGAAGTTACCTAAACTGGGTAAAATACACTTTCTAAACGTTGGGTGGATTTCAGCAATGAGGGAGATGATGCTCAGGAAGACCATGGGTGCTTTCAGAATTATTAGGATTAAGCATTATAGGTAGGGGGAAAAGCCACATGCGAAGGTGTGGGGAGACAAACAATCATCCGTTGTTAAGTAAAATGCTGGTGGTGGGTCCTGTTGCACAGCATAACCAGAAATGATGCTAGTCGGGGTGGTGGCCCCTGGAGCAGACCTTACGTGCTAAATTTAGGCAGTTTAAGCAGCTTCCTGAAGCCACAAGTAGTGGATTTCAAGTAAGAGAATGGTAAGGTCAGGAACTACTATTCTTTTGGCAGCAAGAAAGAGGAGTTTAAGAGAAGTCAGCGGTGAAGTTGGCAAGAGGGATCCAGGTTAAAAAAAAAAAAATGAGAATAGCTGTTTCCTCATCAGACCTTCCCTGGCTGGTTTGTCTAAAATGTTAACATTCCTTATCCCAATATTTCCTTTCTTCCTTCTTTATCCCTCCTTCCTTTCCCCTTTTCTTACTCCTTCCCTCCCTTCTTTTTTTAAATTTTATTTTATTATGTAATGTTAGTCACCATACATCACATCATTAGTTTTTGATGTAGTGATCCATGACTCCCTCCCTTCTTTTCTTAGCACTGTGGGTAACTAATGTACTGTATATTTTGCTTATCTGTTTTGTTACTCTCTCCCACTAGAATGTAAGCTCCAAGAGGAAAGGGATTTGGGCCTGTTGTCTTCAGGCTCATACTATGCAGAATAACGTGACACTCAGTGGGGCTCAACGAATATTTGTTGAATGACTGAATGAAGATGGTCATAGTGGAAACAGGGAGATGGAGAGAGAGATTGAGGAAGAATCAATAGGACTTGATAATTTGATGTTGGCTAAAGATGAAGGGAGAAATTGAGATTACTCTTATGATTTTGGTTTGGGAGCTGGGCAGTGAAATTTATCCAGGTGCAGAATATGGGAGGAATGGTGTATGTGTGGGCGAGAAAGGCCATTATGGTGGAGAATGGTTGATTTGGGACATGTTGAGCTCAAGGTAGTATGAGATATCCTGGGGAAGGTACCCAATGAGCAGTTAGATGTAAGAAGTTAGATGTCTCAAGGGAGGTCTAATCTCAGTCATTGGCAGGAAAAAGAGCATATTAACTGAGGAGTGGAGAGTGCTGAGGATTAAAGCCTGAAGAAGGTTGACATTTAACAGCAAGCAAAGGACAGCCTGTGGAGAAGTCACCAGGAAAGTAGAAAATCAGACACTGATGTCCCAGAAGAAAGAAGTAAGAAGGCATGAGAAGTAGCAAGTGGTCCGTGTCAGAGTTGAACTGTTTAAACAATAGAATTGTTGACATTAATAGGAGAAGTTCATTGTTCTGTTGGAGCACTATCCTGATTGCTGTGGTTTGAGGGAGCACATGGAGTCTGAGGCAAGCAGCCACTGTGCTTGTAGGTAGTCCTTTTTCTTCATTGCTGCACTGGTTGAAAAGTAATGCTAGCAAGAAGGCTCTTGGATTAGGAGGGGTGTGTGTGTGTGTTTGTGTGTGTGTGTGTGAGAGAGAGAGAGAGAGAGAGATGGAAGGAGACTTGATTGGGAAAGAGTTGGATGAGGTGGAGAAGGAGAGGGACAATTGAGGAAACCAGATCACTGAAGAGACGGAAGAACACAGGACCCAAAACTTAAGTGGGAAAACTAGCCTTGAACAGAACGCTTGTTGCATCAGCAACCTATAAAGTATCATCTAGCTCCCAACAGTCAATGTTTCATTTTATTCATCTATCAGGAGGAGGGTCAGAAATATGCTGAAGTGACAGAAAAAGAACCAGTTCATTTTTTATACTAAGGAAATAATACATCCTCCGGCAACAAAATGATTCTGCCTCGTTTTGGCACTTTGTAAAAATGTGTTTTAGGCTAAGAGAATGTTGACATGTTTTTGAAATGACATAGGTTCAAAAACTAGCAATTTTGAACATCTAAGAAAACTCATAGTTAAATAAAACCATCCCTTAATTTGTGAACTCCAAGACGAGTGTTTAGGTGTTTTTAAAGAATTACTGCATGTCAAATTTGAGTGCTTTTAGAAACACCTGACATTTTTGAATCATGAAATTTAATGATGCATTTGGAAAAAGGTCTAGGTATTTAAAATTAACAGAAATGTTTAAAATGTTTTTTTTTTTTTTTTTAAGATTTTCTTTATTTATTCATGAGAGACAGAGGGAGAGAGAGAGAGAGAAGCAGGCTCCCAAGGAGCAGGAAGCCCGATGCGGGACTCGATCCCAGGACCCTGGGATCATGACCTGAGCCGAAGGCAGATGCTTAACCATCTGAGCCACCCAGGCGCCCTAAAATGTTTTTAATCAAATCTGAACAATTGTGAACTGCAAGAGGGAGGTATATAATCACTCTGAGAACCGTAAAGTCTATATGATGTGTGCTTAAAGATCTGTAAAGATGCAGACCTCTAACAAATATGTTGCTATGATATCAGTATTTGTGGGATTATATGACAAGTAAAATAAATAAGAATATCTTTAGAAGATGCTTATGGATGGACTGAAAATGCAGTTGGGTTGCATGCGAAACTCCTATAGAATCAGACATTGGTATTTTATAATCCCTATTACCCAAAGTGCTGCTAAAGCACAAGAGACAAATGGGGTTAGGTATATTACAGAATCATAAAAAGGGTCAGAGAAGGGACATAGCCATTGGGTGAGAACAATAATTGAAAAATTATGAAAATTGTGTAACTTAACTTTATTTTCTCCACCCATCTAGCTTGGGTGGCTAGACAGTGAAGAGTTAGGGGGCATTTGGTGTTTAACACCTGTGAAAACACTGGGTGCTATTCTCCCCCACCTCCCTGCCCATGCCCCGAGCCTCTGATTTGGTAGATCTGAAATGGTGCCCAAGAACTTAACATTTTCAACAAGTGCCCAGGTGACGCTGAGCTGGCTGAGTCAGGCACTCCACTTTGAGAATTGCTACAGTGTAATAATTATGTTTCTCCACCTGTCACTGATGATGGAATAGGACACTTTGTATTTAGTAAAAGACAAGTTTTAGTACCACCTAAGCACATGAGGATATCTTAAGGAAATATGTGCCCTTCTCTACGTCCATTAATCATCAGTATAACCAGTAATCCTAGCTCTGTGTGCTCTATGCTCTCTCAACAACCCTGTGATGTAGGTAAATGTTTACATTTTATCATTGAAAAGACAAGCTCAGAGAGCCTCAGAAACCTACCCAAGGACACACATATGAAGCAGAGCTAAGAATGAGATCTAGGATTCTTATTCTAACACCTGTGTTTCTCGTTTTGTTTTAACCCATTTTTATCGATATAATGGACATATAGCGCTGTGTATGTTTAAGGTGTACAGCATAATTTTACTTATACGTTTTATGAAACAGTTGCCACAATGTTTAGTTACATCCATCATTTCATTTAAATACAAAGAATAAAGGAAAAGAAATGTGATGAGATCGTTGGTATTAATTATAGTCATCATGTTATACCTTACATCCTTAGTACTTACCTTAGAACTGGAGCTTTGTACCTTTTGACCACCTTCATTCAATTCCCCCTCACCTTACCTTCAGCCTCTGGTAAACACAAATCTGATCTTTTTTTCTTTTTCCTGAGTTTTTTTTTTTTTCTTTTCTCTTTCTTTAGATTCCACATATAAGTGAGATTATGCGATATTTGCCTTTCCCTGTCTGATTTATTTCACTTAGCTATTTTTCTTTAACCATACCATACTGCTTCTCTTGGAGAAAATAAAATCACAAAACACATTATTTGTTAAGCGTCAGAATATCTTTTTTTGAAGGTCCTCACTTTTAATTAGCACCCTTTGAAAGGCATTCTCTTAAACTGGTTTCTTTCCCAAAGAGGGACTTTGCCCTACAGGCCACTCTGCAGAAAACACACTGTCTTAGTTAACAGGTTACTTCCAGCTGCGGAAGTTTCATTGGCTAAAGTGGTTTTTACATTACAAAAGAGCTGCTACCAGCTCGTTAATAAACTGACCATAACTTAATAAGGTTAAGGAATTGTTCTTTAAAGGGACCATGAGGATGGCCCTACTGCCCCTTTATCAGAACTTAAGTGAGATGTCATTACCTGCTGAGTCTCTTGATTCTTAATGCTTGCTTCTCAAGAATTCCATCCCTGCAAGAGAGCTGGCTGTTTTGATGCACCTATGACTGGGATAGAACAAAGCATTTATTAATTGATTTTAGTTTCAGGGGATTGTACCCAGGCTTGGCCTCAACAGAACCACAGTTTAATTGCCTGAGGCCAGCCAGTCAAGGGCTGGGCATCTAAAAGGTGCTTAATACGTATGAATTGGATGATTGATATCAATCCTAGGTAGCTCAGGGTCTCTCAGAGTAGGAGGGTGGGCTCAGTAATATTAACTGCTCTTCCATGAAAGACTCCTTGTACTTATTACTAATAATACACACTTAGCACTTTCTTTTTGGCTAAATCTCTTCAACAGCTTATGCATTCGATTCCTGACTATTTGAGGCAAGAAGATGGAGGGCTAGAGAAGTTAGTAGCTCATTCAAAGTCACTGACGGATACAGAGCAGAGTCGATACTGGAATGCATGTCTGGTGACAACCCATGTTCTTTGTTACTGGACTACATGTTTCTTGAAGTGCTTTTCAGTTTGTTTTAAAGAGGGATTGCTTTATAAATTTATGGAACATACAAGCTAAAAATTGAAGCTAATTTTTAAATTTTTTTATCTTATGTTAATCACCATACATTACATCATTAGTTTTTTAAAATTTTTTATTGTTATGTTAATCACCATATATGACATCATTAATTTTTGATGTAGTGTTCCATGACTCATTAATTGCATATAACACCCAGTGCTCCACACAGAACGTGCCCTCTTTAATACCCATCACCAGGCTAACCCATCCCCCTACCTCCCTCCCATCTAGAACCCTCAGTTTGTTTCTCAGAGTCCATCATCTCTCATGGTTCATCTCCCCCTCCGATTTCCCCCCCTTCATTTTTCCCTTCCTACTATCATCATCATCTTCTTCTTTTTTTTAAACATTATTTGTTTCAGAGGTACAGGTCTGTGTAAGACTGCTGAATCACAGACCTGAAGCTACTTTTATATTTAATGAAGACATTCCTATTAATTAGTTTTAGCATTTAAAATCATGTAAAGGTAAACTAATTTTGATGAGATGTGAAATATGATTAGAAAGATAGTGGTACAGTGCAGCAACCAGGAAGGTTGTTCATCATGGAACAGCTCTTTTCACCATCTTTATTATTCTTTTAGTATAATGATGAGGATAGACGATGATGAAGATAACTGGGTGATACTTTTCTATGTAATTGGGTGTATTGTGAAATATCTCCTGCCTCATCATTTTGTAGGTCAAGTTCAGGTAAAGAGAAGTAGCAGCTTAATGTGTTGTGACAAAGAAAACAAATAATAACAGCATATTTCAAGTAGTGCTTAAAAGAGAGGATGTTTTATTCAATTAATACTTTCACTGATCATCCAGAATGAGTGTGTGAGTGTGTGTGTGTGTGTGTGTGTGTGTGTGTGTGTGTGTGTATGTATGTGTTCACAACCCTATAAGGCTTCTATCAGGCATGTAGAAGTTCCCTTAATTAAAAAAAAAAAATATCACATAGATCTGAAAGAGACCTAATTGATTCTGTCTCTCTCTCTGCCTCATCTCCCTCAAGCCCACCAAAAAATGTGCATGTTGAGGTTTCTAAGTAAGTACTTCCCCAAAGTCACACAATTTGCCAGGAACAGTGTGACGCCAGAGACTGAGATACACCAGTAGAATGTTCTTTTTTTACATTGTTCCTTCAAAAATCATGTAATGTAGATGAAACTATTATGTACAATTACAAACCTGAGTAGAGAAAAATTTCAAAGTCTTTGTTCTTGTTTTGTTTTGTTTTGTTTTCTGAAATGGTCAGTGTTGTCAGTGTTTTAAACCCCGTTAAGGATTTCAAGACATTAGATTTTACATTCTAAAGAAAAAAATCAAGTTGTGGTTAAATCACATCTTTGAAAGAACACTGGATTAGCAGGAACTTAGCTCTGATTTGAGCTACAACAGTTACTAGCTTTGCAAGCTTACACAAATTACATAGCACAGTCTTGGGTAATAATTTCTAATTCTAATAACTGTCATGCATCTATAAAAGAAATCTCAGTAATATCTACTATTGGCAGTTACCATTTTAATATTGATCTGTTTTATGTCTAGTTTCTGCAAAGTACAGTCTTCCTCCAATGCTCCTCTCTGCATGGTTTACAGTTAAGGAATACACATTCTTTTTGTTCCTTGAAGATAAAAAAGAAAGACATAAAGAGCTTCAATGTAGTACATAAAGATTGTTGTCTAATTTGGAAATGGAGCTCTTTATAATGTATTTTTATACCAAAATCATGCTATTGCATTAAAATATACAGGGTGGACTCTGTTTCAGTGTTTATTCTAAGCTGATAGAAATTTAGTAGATTTTTTAGTCATTCCACAGTTAACACTTGTCATCCTCTGTTATGTCAAGCCCTTTTGCTAGGCCTTGTGATACAGAATAGAAGAAGCGTTCCGTTTTCTTCATCGGGTCCCCATTTGATGCGAGGATTATGACAAACATATAACAACCACAAGAGAAGAATTGTTGTCTCGGGTATCTGGATGCTGGGAGGACCTGGGGAGTGTAGAGGGAACTTCGCCCTGGCCGGGGTCAGGTACCCGTGGCGATGAGGCTAGGGAAGTAGCAGGGTAGGTCCAGCCGGAAGGATCTTGGGCTCTAAAATCAAGGGTTTAAACTGATCCTGGAAGTAAAGGGAAGCTGCCAAGGATTTTAAAGCAGGGAAATGACATGACCAACTTGGCCTTTGAAAGAAGACAGTGGTCCTCCTGTGGCCATAGCAGAGCCATCTTGATCCTTGTGACCTGTCTCCCCAGTGTGGCTAAGCCATCAAGGGTTTAAGAAGTGGCCACATCAGAGATGCCACCAAGAGCTCCAGTAATGGTTGTTCCCCGCACACTGGGGATGTTTCATATGCTGGTCCATGGCAGCGAAGCCCTATAGCTTTGTTGTAAGCAACCCTGTATTAATCGTATTACATAACCCTCTAGAGAAAACTACTGGGCCACACTTCCTCTCTCCTTATTCTAGAAGCTAGATTATATCAAATAGATATCCTGAGAGCTAGAATAACTATTTTCTTCTCTGTGGCAAACATGGCTTTGTAATTTTCAATACTCATCAATGAAGATTTTTTTTTAAAATTTTTAGTTAGGATCCTAATGGTTGGAAAGTAAAAAGCCTGCTCTGCTATTTAATAAAGGAAGTCTTATTTCTTGAGCTTACATTTAATTTTCTTATGGGGTAGTTCTTTTGAATTAAGCCTCTTATTTCAGTTTAGACCCAAGTTTGACAGTATCATTCTGTTTGAAAGGCAGATGCTACCTTGTGCTCGGTTTTCCTTTGTGCAAATAAGGCTTCTATTTTGCACTTTAGTTTTTAAAGTGCATTCACATTCATCCTTTCATTGGCTCCTGGTAATCAATCCTAGGACTGAAGCAGTGTTATCCCCATTTACAGAGCAGGTAACAAGTTCTGAGAAGTCTACTGACAAGCCTGAGGGTTTGCTGCTCCTACATAGCATGGATGAAACTGTCTACTTTTATCATCAAACTGGGTAAGCGGAGATAGCAAAGCTACCTTCACAAACAGTTGGCAGGTATATCAGACCATAGGGCGAGGCATAAATGTTATGCAGGTCTTAGCCAAAAAGTATTGTTTGGTAAAATTATTCTCTCTTCTTTCTCTCCAGCCAGCCCTTCACTGATAAGTCAATGCCATATGTAATCAAGAAAATAAAAGCTTATTAAAACAGCGTGGAATTTTGACCTATTGACAAAAATGTCCTCTTTCTTGATTTATCAGTATTAGTATGAGAAACATGGAACTAAAAATGTTCCCACATTGTGATACCTCAATTCCAGCATCCTCTTATTCATTTGGTATTTGTCTTATGAACACAGCCAGATGATGTATATAAGACATCACTATGCCTCCCTAAGCTTAAAAGCTAACATTTGGGGTTTTAAAAATGAAACCTATTTCTTTTTTCCTTTTTCCTTCAATATGCCCCATGGCTTTCAATCATTCTGCAGCCTAGGAGTCAGCAAACTATGACCCACAGGCAAAATCTGGCTTGCCACCATTTTTGTGGGGCCCTTGTAAGAATAGCTGTTAGATTCTTAAGTGGTTGGGGAAAATATCAAAAAAAGACTACACATTTTTGTGGGGAACACAAAAATAATACTTTAAATTTCAGTACTTATAAATAAAGTTTTATTGGAAAGCAGCCACACTTAAGCACCTACATATTGTCTACGGCTGGCTTTGCTCTACCACAGAGTTGAGTAATTTAGACAGACTGCATGGCCCACCAAACCTGAAATATTTATTACCTGGCCCTTTAGAGGAAAAGTCTGCTGATTTTGGAGTGTGAAGGGATTGAGAGATTGTTCTTGTTTTCCTTGCATGACGGTTGAGTGGCAAGCAAGACCTGTATTAGCTTCTGTATACTATCCTGTTTTGTTAGGTGGAGAGAGATGCATTCTCCAACATTTGGAGAAATTCAACTAAGTCTCAGGACTGAAGTTTATGAAAGTACTCTGGTTCTACCTTAACGTGAAAGGTTGACAAGTTACCAAAAAAAGGAGAAGCACAAAGAGTAACCAAGATGAGAGATCTGCTACTTGGTAGGAAAATAAAAGCTGATAAGAGACATTAATTTGCTTTATGATTTTTAAAAACTTTTTTATCACATTCCTTCCCTATTTTATTTTGAGGTAATTGTCCTCCCTTCTGATCTGCTTTAAGTGGACAAAGTCCGTTTAAACACTTGGTTTTGTATTCAAGGCAAATGTATCCAAGTTTTAAGTTATTTTGAGAATGACTTCAAATATGCATCACTTGAATACACGAGAAATGGAGCCAACATTTTTATAGTTACTCATTGTTTGATCGCATGATTTCACACAAACCTCAGTGTTTCTTCAGATTTTTTTGTGTGGGTGGGCAAGATATAGTTGGGGTTTTTTTGGGGCAAGATAAAATTCTTAAACATTCAAATATTACAGTGCATCTACCAACATATTTCACAAATTTGAGTTTTAGGTATTTTGTTTTTTAAATGAACTGTTGTAAGCACTGTAAATTGAGTCAGGAGAAAACAAGTTACTTTTGATAGTATATGTGTCCTCCAAAGTTGAAATAAAGGACACTTTGGCATATAAGATAGAACTCTTATCGCTACCTGAAAAACAATACATAAATTTCTGACTGGACTCCATTTCCTAGCTAAATTGCAACTTGATTAAAATTCCAACCAAGTCCAGAATTTTACTACCCTTGTAGTAATTTACTACCCTAATGGCTATGATAGACCACCTTTAGCACACTTCAAAAATTGAACGTCTTCATTGTACTTAAAAGTACAGGGTGCTGCACTTTTCAAGCAGTATCTGTTGAATATTTTGTGATACACGGTATAACAATATTTTGGATGGGCTTATTTAGCTTTAGGGAGTGATACAATTTTTACGTGGTACTTTTCACCTGTTCTTTTTGTTCTCATCTTAAATTTGGTACTCCAGACAATCATCTGATATGGTTAGGTCTAGTATTCTTCCCTCCTATCTGTTGGTGAAGGGAGTAGGGCACAGAGAGGATGTAATTTTCTCTACCAAGGTCAAAATTGCATTTGGATCTCTGTTTTCCTGAGTTCTGGTTCCTAATGTTTGAAGTAGATGACTTTCTACGTAGGTAACCAATGAATGATTATATTCCATTTCTTTAGCTGAATGACCTAAACAAAGGTAAAGCCATTATATTGACTACAGGTATTGGTGTTTGGATAATGTCTTTCATTTGAGTAGTGCACATATATAAAGATTTATTAAAATGATTATATATATACGTACCTACATGACCACTACACGTGGAGTATCCTTGGATCTTGTTTGTGCTTCCTTTCATCCACCATCTTGGACTGTTCTAGTTGGTAAATTTTTACTCATGATAGCTCACATTCTTTGATCACTAATTGCACAGTCGATATTGTGTTGAAATTCTCACCTTTGTCAAGCCTGCTGAATTCTCTCAATCCTGAGATATTACCTCTTTTTATAGATAATGATACTGAGGCAGAGTTTTGCCATCTCGCCCACAATCATATAATAGTAAATGAGCCAAAATCCTAACCTCAGATGTGCTAACCATTGTGCTATTTGGAAGGCCACTATATTCTCAACATAGTTCTTATTTCCTGCCTTTGGCTCCTGTTCCAAGTCTCCTATTCTGCACTTGATGCAGTTGAATTTCACCCTATGCTAATTCTCCTAACTTAGTAAGGGCAATCTTGGCTTAACCCCATTCCGATGGGTTTTACACAGATTTCTACACTGGATCTTCTTTTAACAGTAGAGCTGGTTTTCTGTGTCATCACACAAATAGTTCAGTTGTAAGTATGAAACATTGAGTCCTGAAACCTCTGAATCTTTTATTTATTTTAGGTTGAAACCTAAGCTTCTAATGAGCTGTGTGTAACTTAGACCATACTACAAAAAATGTAATTTTAAATTTTAGGTCATAGTTTTCAACAGTCCCTAGCCTAATGGGATTGTTGCAGTAGTACATATTAGAAATGCATGATTTTGGTAACATAAAGCTTAAAAACTTTAATTAGGGATACATAAGCCATTGCAAGTTTTGAGAAGGAAGGTTAAACAGCAGTATTTGTAGTTGTTAGAGAAGCCTAAAAATATTTAAACAATTAAAAAAACTCATATTAAGTTACACAGTTTAGTACTTCCCATGTGAGAAATTGCTAACAGTCTAATTTTGAATGTCTTTTGGAACAACCTGTCCCATGAGTTTCTGTTAAAATTTTAGCATACACTGAGTGGAGAAGCTCTAGGGTTTTCAGGGGTCTGGCTTGATGCTCTTTGATACTTATGACTCCAGTCTGAAGACTAAATAACCCTAGTGGGGGTCAGCATCTGTTACATTCTGAATGGAAATGCTGAATAGAGATGCCCAATAAAGGGCAGTTAGACACTAGGCAGTCAGATTTTCATGGTGTGCTCAGGCAGCCTGTACCCACCCAACAGCCCTGATGATTATGAAGAAATAATAGAAAAGGATGCATCTGTATGGGTCTGAGGTCTTCTCTACTTCACCGATTGCTTCCCTTTCTCTAATATTTAATTGCTGTATATAGAATTACATTTTCACAGTTGAGTTTAACAAAGGCTGGTTTTTCTCTGCTTTTAATTTAAGGTTTTAATTCTTCTGCTGTTTATATGATTGGCCATTCTGAGCTATTCGGTTAATGGATGGTTCTTGTCACCTAGACTTTGGTGGGAAGATAAACAAAACTCACTCTCTCGGCGTGCCAAAGCCCCGGGAGGGCTGGAACACCAAAGGAAGAGAGGGTGACTGGGGATCTTTGGCTTCTTAGTTTTTCATCTCTTCCACCCAGTTTGTCAGTTGTATTGATTGATTGTAACTCCCTTTCCCATGACCGTTACATCTTAGTGTTGAGCCTCTTGGTGGTTTTCCTTACCCCCACTCTCTTCCTTCTTTCAGGAAACCTAATTTCCTGAAAGTATGCACTCCCCCGCTCACTCTGTATATATGAAAGAGTAATCGCATTACTATCTCATTGCCTGCCTGTGTACCATTGCTTTTAGTAGACCAGGATCCTGAAGTGCAGGAACCTTGCTTTCTCCTCCATGCCTTTTAGCTCCCCAGCATGATGCTTGGCCTCCTGGCACTTCTATCTGTTGAAATCAGGGGACAAACCAGGTACCATCTTGGTCATGTTGCTTTCATGCTCAAGAATCTATGAAGACCTCTCACTGCTAGTCAGACCAAGCCTTAAGCTTGAAACTAACTTCATTTTTATTAATTATTACTTAAATACTTGTACAACGTACAAGTAATTTAAAATTTAACTTCTTTGTTTGAAATGAAGTAAAATAAGAAGTGAAATTCTCCACCTACAGCAATCTACACCTAAGTAACCATCCCCTGATTCTAATCTCTGGCTCATTCAAGCCACTCTTCACAGGTCCATCACGTGCCATGTGAATTTTCTGTTGTGTGATTGTGAATGGAGTCACCCTGGCCACGGCTCTACTCTTCCCATTGTCTCTCTCAAACCTGCTCAGCTGAGGTTCCAACTTCCATGACCTGTATTACCTACCACACTTCAATACTTATGTTCTCTATTATAATTGTTTTCAGGTGTTGGACTATTTATTCTTCCAATGAGATTTGCAGTCCTTTCCAGCCACCATGGCTTTTCTTTCTAAAGATATTTACAGGGCATGTGCAAGCGATCTCATACTAAGCATTCAAATGAGTTTTTAAATATAAAGGAATTGAGTTTTTAAATGGCTCTTATGTTAGTTCACTTGGCAAGCATGGAAACTCCACCATGTGTCCGGCACTGTGTTAGAAACAAAGAATTTACAGACTGAAAGGAAAAAAAAAAAACAAAAAACAAAAAACTAATGGCAGAACAGAAATGGGTCTGTCTTTTCTATCTCTACCACACACGGCACATGCCTTTAACATCTACTGTGCTATGTTGCAGTGTTTGTGAGTGCCTCGTGGCCCCCGCCCTTTGGCTTTTGCCCCGCCAGGACAGGGAATGGGTATTATAATTTTATGTTCTCAGGGCCTGGTACAATACCTGGCAAGTGCTCCATTTTTGGAGAATGCTTGGAATGGACTGTTGAACTGAACTAAGTATAATTTGAAAAATGTTATAATGGAGCCTGTATGGATACCACGCAAGGGCAGGAGAGGGCACCTACCCTACTTTGTTTCTTGGCCAGGGTGAGCTCCCCTCACCAAATGACAGCCCCATCAGATTGTATTTGGACACAGTCTCACTTGAACAGTAATTTTACTTAAACCAATATTGGCAGTGCTCGCTTGGATTACATTTTTGAGGAGGCACTGTAATTTAGAGGCATGTAAGTTGGCTAAACCATGGTCTTATTTCTGAACAAGGCCTTAAAGTACAGATTTTTATAGAGACCCATGTTTAGCAAACTTTGGTATTCCTGTTTTCTTAAGCCGTATAGGGTTTTCTAAAGTTCACCAGTCTGTTGAATGATCCTCTTGGTGTTTTAAAACTCATTTATTGATAAAATTAACATAAAGGTTTTCCCAGATATTTAATACAATGGCTATTTCTGGGAAGCAGGCCTGATGTACCGTTCAGGTAAATAAGAGTATATCTGTATCGGGGCACCTGGGTGGCTCAGTCATTAAGCATCTGCCTTTGGCTCAGGTCATGATCCCAGGGTCCTGGGATCGAGCCCCACATCGGGCTCGCCGCTCGGCGGGAAGCCTGCTTCTCCCTCTCCCACTCCCCCCGCTTTTGTTCCCTCTCTCACTGCGTCTCTGTCAAATAAATAAATAAAAAAAAATAAAAAAAAGAGTATATCTGTATCTTTACCTGTTTTGAATATTTATAATGAGAATGTTTCACTTTTCTAAAAAGGAATTAATAAGGTTGATGTGAATCTGAATTGCTTAAGTATGACCAGTTGAAGAAATTTCTGGGAGTGTGGATACAGGCTGGAGGGAAAAGCCTAGAACTATGAGGCTCCACAGTGGTTTTCTCCAAAGCAGAAGAGTGAGTTCTAGGAGAAGTAGTCGAACGGGACAGGGAGCTGTGGATGGGGCTGGAGATGGTGAGAAAAGGTTTCTGAGAAGCATGTCAAGGAGCAGATTGTCAGGCTAGGTGGTTTGTGCGGTTGCTTTAAAAAGCTTTCAGTTCAAAGGTGTTGGTGATTAGATGAGTTGTGTCTGTTGAGGCTGCTGAGTGCTGTGGGCCGCCTGCACCGGTTTTTATGTTGTGGTGGAGTCACTGAGACCAGGAAGGTCAGCGGAGCTTTGGATGATGTTACGACTTGGTGCCAGTCAAAGCTTTTGTTTAAATGCTCTGTGAATAAGAAATATTTAGGGATTTTTTCCCCTAATGACTTGAATGAACGGAAAGCACCCTTGAACATATGGAAACAAAGAATACTGGACAAGAGATGGCCAAACAGTTGGGTATTTTGAGGCTAAGGTAGATTCAACATTATAAGGGGTATAATTTCATGTACATAATTTTTCAGAATTTCCAATTCTGAAAAACTTGGATCGAGTACTATTCCTTGATTCATTCTTGCCAGTTGGAATCAAAAGAATTTGTTTCAGAACATTATATTATAGCGTTATTTTCTGTAAATTTAAGCAAGTCACGGTGTCATTGAAATAACTTGTTTTACTTTTAATACATAAATGCATTACAATTACAAAAGATTCATATGATTCAGAAATAGATAATTTTTAACCTATTTCAAAACTCCACCACCCCTTTCCCAAATTAACTTCTCTAAGCTCCTTCATGAGCGCACGTGTGGTTTTCTTGTACCATACTCTCTATATCCTGCAACTTGCCTTTTTCACTTAATGATAGATCTTAGAGCGTATTCTCAGCCATTGCTCATAATTCACCTCGTGCTTTTTCATGTCTGAAGTAGTCTACAATTTGAATGCGTCAGATATTCTACTTAAATTTGAAGACAAATAATCGAGCTTTCTTTTAGCAGGATTTACGCCTGAAGAAGTCCTAAGGGACTTGACAGAGAATGATAGGTATTTCAGAAATTCACATTCTATGAACTGGTATTAGGGCCATGGAATGAAATGAAGAAAGAAATTAGGGCGCTGCAAGTAGCAGTCAAGATTAGCAGAGGACCTTGTAACATTATTTCCAAATGCTTATTGCTATAACTTTTAGGCCAAAGAGCTTACTGGTGTAACTCGTGTTTTAAAGAAAACTCAGACTTTGTAGATAACAGCTGATCTATAAAGTGTACAGTCCTCTTTTCTTAATATAAATGCTTTGTTCTCTTCCCCCCTTAGTTCTGTTTTGGAATGTTTATCATTTCTTGGAAAATAATTCGGCTAGTAGGAAGGGCTGCTTGCTTTTCTAAAAAGGCAAGAAAACCAACAATTTGTGGACATGATGGTCATGTGTTTTGACCATGATTAAGAAGCTACTGACCAGCTATAGACCACCATTTCATTACAATATAGGTTACAGCATTTAAGATTACAAATGCACATTTTATGGGGTGATAAACTGTTCTTCTTTACCCACCATCCTCCCCAAAAGAGCAGTAGTGTAATTTGACTATGGACTTTCACCCATACATAGTTGGTTTTCCAATTGTAAGTTTGGTAACATTTCACAGATTGAGTTAGCTGCTTCATGGTGGCCATTTAATGCATGAAGACCTGTGAGACCCCAAACTGAAAGGTGAAGAATTGCCGTTTTCTTTTTATAGGTCCAGAACCTTGTCATTATTTAAAATATAATCTATCTCAACAAAACTTTTTATTTTCTCAATTTTCAAAATATTCAGTGATTCCATGTTTTGGTTCTATTTTTTATTCCATTATCTCTTTGCTTACAGGAAGAGTCCATCTTAAGCCTTTTTCTGAATCATTAAAGGACCAAATACAGTAGTGGCATTCAGAGGCTTGTTAAATGAATAAAAGTGTTGCCATGGAGTTTTCATAGAGCTTTATGTATTCTTAATTGCCATCAATTAAGTCTGTTATAAGTAATATGTACTATAATCTGTTAAAAATCTGAGCTTTTAATTAATCCTCCTTTTTCTTTCCTGTACTTGAAGAGTAGAGTGTATATATTTAGAAATACATATATTTAGAGTATATATATATAGAAATATATATTTCTATATAGAAATATAAAATATATAGAGAGTGTGTATATATATATATATAAATATTTTCACCTGTGCAAGCCAATCCCTCTGGTCCAGATGTTACTGGCCTACCAGCGAATCTGACCTCTATATATATAGAGAGAGTATATATATATATAGAAATATAGAAAATATATTTTCACCTGTGCAAGCCAATTCTCTCTGGTCCAGATGTTACTGGCCTACCAGGGAATCTGACCTAGGATACTTAGCCTATAAATTCATTCTTCTTTTTATACTTTGTTGTAAAATGTGTGGGTTAGTGGAAAAATACATATTTCTAATCTCCAGTTGATTTGCATATGCCAGTACAAATCTTCTCAACAGCCTTGTAAAGTCAGTGATGTCCCTGTTTTATACAGAAGGAAATAGACACTCAGAGGCCTATTGTTGTCCTGAGTCACAGAGCTGCTAAAAGCGGAGCTGGGATTCAAACCCAGACCTAGCAGACCTAAAAACCACTTCTTTTTCACAAACTGCAACTAGTGATATTCTGTTAGTGCATTATAGAGAAAATATTACAGATTTAGAAGGCAATCGGTTTGGGGGCCTCTCAGAATCAGCTCAGCCACTATTAGCTGTGTGACTTTCTCTTAAATTCAGGTTCCTTTTTTGCAAAATAAGGATACCACCGCCCACCTCGTAGGATTATTATAAAGACTAAATGGAAATGCATGTAAAGCCTTTGGCACATTGTAGGTTTGCAAACTAGTGACCTACACTACCCCTCCAAGTTAAGACACCTTCTGCTGAAAGTAAATGCCAGCACTGACCAGCATTAAACAGGATTTTAATTTACTGTCCTGAAACAGAAGATACTGATTAGAATATTCCCATTGTGTTTTTCACTATAGGTTTTTTGAAGAGCAGAACAGATTTCAATCTCAGCAGCAATGAGATTTGTAGTGGGCGTGTTTGCTTTTTCTTTTTAATCCTTTGTTTTCATCTCATTTGTAGTTGCAAAATTTTCTGAAGGGTCTTATGCTGCTTAAGGCCTAGGCTGGAATGCTGTCAGCCTATTGATGTGGTGAGCTTGTTGGAAGAGGTAGGAGTGATTTAGAATGTGATGGCATTAGCAAACAAATGAGTTGAACGCATATTTCTTTAACTACTAGAATTTCGATGGAGCTAACTGGTAAATTTGTGAGTGTTATTTGCAAAACAAGTAAATTTCTTTGACTGAAATGTTCTTTTTTTCTTTAAAATTGTTTTTAGGATGCAGAATAGAAAACTGTGATTCTTGCTTTAGCAAAGACTTTTGTACCAAGTGCAAAGTAGGCTTTTATTTGCATAGAGGCCGCTGCTTTGATGAATGTCCAGATGGTTTTGCACCATTAGATGAAACCATGGAATGTGTGGGTGAGTAGTTTTTCATGTAACTTTCAAACTTTTATTTTAACACCTGTTTCTTGAAAAATAATGCATGCTGGATATATTCAACTTAAAAACAAATTGGTTCTCTTGTTAATTAGAACTGAAAATTATTTAAGTTCTTTGCTGACTTGCTGAATTTTGGGGGCATCAGGACATCGGTAGTCTACTAAATCTTGCTACAAATTTGCTAGTTGTGTGTTGCCTAGGTCAACTATTTAAGTGCTGGTATGGCTTTATCATCTGTAACACATAACCTTTTTTACCTTAAATTATTAATAACTGTTAGAGAAAAGCATTTTGTGTAAAAGAACAAAATTTACAAGCAGTACCATGTGGTTAACTGTTCTGTCACTTTTGTTATGTAGCTTAATTATGGTGCTTCTTGTTTAGCCATTTAAAAAATTGGAAAGAAATTTTTTGTGCAAAATTGATTTTGTTGATGATTGCATGTTGCCAAGGTATATTAAAACAATGTTTTACTGAATTTATCTAGAATGCATAACTTAATATACATGTGTACACTGCTCATGAATAATTAGGAATATACATTTTATAAATTTTATACTTTTGTAGTGTTTGAAAAACACTTTGATATTTTTATACAACTGATGAAAAGGTAAAGATCTATAATACCTACATTTTGATGAATACCTAATCGAATGAATCTAATCTCCAGGTGTAATGGCATTGTCCCCACCCCCAAATTTTATTTAACATATTATACATCTGATATGATCTATAACAGAATTACGTATTATAAACGAGACTTTCCAGCACCTTAGAATGGAGACTTAAAAAAAAGTAAGGACTTCTTTTCTGCAGATATATTGTTGAGTCTGTAATTATATATTTGAAGGTTTGCAGAGAACACCTTTAAATGACAGGTATTTGAAGAAATGTGTACTTATGTTCCTGTTTATGTGTGGGTTTGTACATTCATACAGGTGACACTCTATTAAAAAAGTCACTATAACAGAGTATTCAGAATGTTGAATTTGCTTTTGAGAGGCAAGATCCACCCCCATTATAAATATTAAGTGGAAACTCTTACAAAATCCTTAAATATAAGAAATTACAAATAGAGTCCTACACACTTCCGTGAATAAAAATCTTAAACAACTTTGAAAAAATCTCAGAGTAACCACGATGCCTGCTGAGATCAGAAATGCTAAAATACTGTGTGTGGACTCCAGTCCCGGGTCCTTATCTGCTAGGGCATTTTAATAGTGAATTTGGTGAGGTTTAACTTTGCATATTTTTATCCTTTTATTATCTACCTCAGGGGTTTGGAGGATAGCTGTCTTTTCTACCATATGAATTTACAAAAGGAGATGCTAAAAGCTTTTACATATAAACAAACATTTTCAAATATCTGACCGTATCTAATTATAGTGAGATAGAGCACCAATTTAGGAAATGAGTACATACAGTGGTTTTTAGGTACCTATTGAAAGAATTGAGATAACCAGAAAATGCAAAATAAGCTCCCTGTCCTTTTCACTAAGTACTGACTTCCGAAATAAAACTAACATACTTGTGAGTTACTATGGGGGCATTCAGAATTAACACGTAAAAGTATGTCTTCTGTCATTGTTTGAAAAGAGGATCTTTTTCTGTAGGTTTTAGTTGTTGAATCTTTTAAAGAGTATATATTTCAGTGTCTTTAGAATGGACCAATAGCAGTCCTTCAAAAAATGAACTAAGACAAATACAAAGTAATAGTTTTTAAATTACTTATGTGGTAGTTGCTTATTGTAGATGAAAGTAACTCTATGGTTCAAAGAATTGAAGCATCCAAAAAGAGAATACAGGTCTTTGTGGGCTGTACAACTTAATTTATCTGAAGGGGGGTGTGGGGAAATACAGCTATATAAATTTGATGGCAGCGGGGCAAATGGAGACCAAGTTATCTGTGTTTTTTTTTTTTTTTTTTTTTTCTTTATTAGAAGGATGTGAAGTTGGTCATTGGAGTGAATGGGGAACTTGTAGCAGAAATAATCGCACATGTGGATTTAAATGGGGTCTGGAAACCAGAACACGGCAAATTGTTAAAAAGCCAGCAAAGGATACGATACCATGTCCAACCATCGCCGAATCCAGGAGATGTAAGATGGCCATGAGGCATTGTCCAGGAGGTGAGTTTAGAGAATTCCTGTCCTGCATGGGCTGTGTGCTTTCTGAATTCTCCTCCCCCCAGAGCATCTATCCACAAAGGAAACCTAGTAATAACATCAGTGACAGGGTAAAATTTCACACTGTACTCACTTTAGAGACAACTGCTTAAATTGTGAAGAATATAAAGCGAGTATTTCATTTTCATGATGCCTTGAAAATGATTTAGAAGAGTGCATGACAAATGAGCTTTCTAAAATGAGATTTCTAGGAGAGAGAGAGAGAGAGAGAGAGAGAGAGAGAGTGTGTGTGTGTGTGTGTGTGTTGCTGATGTACCATAAAAGCGGGTTCTTAGGAAATCAGGCCTTTGCAGATGTTGCTCTGAGGGAAGCGGCCAACTTTCAGTAGAGAAGAGTTTAGATTAGAAAGGTTTATGAAATCTGTAAAATCATCTGCATCGTTACTAGTTGAAGATGACAACTTAAAATAAACTTGCCCAAACACTGGGAGGAATAAATGTTGTCTTAATGTTACCACAATTAGCCGGTTCCCTTTGTTTTGATAATAATTTGTAGAAAACAGCTACTGGTATGTGTGTGTTTATTCATGTCTTTGTAGTAATTGTGCTGATTTGCAGTAATTATTCTGTAATAACAGGATTCGGCCCATTTACAAATTAGGAGAAGCGAACATAGCTCAGGTGCTGGAGGAAGCCAAGTCAGGATGGGGAAATGCAGTTTTTAGCATTGTTGCTGTGGTTCTGAAAGCATCATCGCTTCTCATTTTAACACTAACGGATGCTATGTTGCCAGAGATGAAGTGGGGATTTTTCTAGTGCGCAAAATAGAAAAAGCAAAAAAGAAAGTGGTGTTTGGAAAATTGCCCTTGAAAATAATCAAAACGTTTGTTTGCCTTCATTCTCACTGTTGGTGCATAGCTTTCCAGCTCTGTGGCTGTAGCCCAGAAAGAGAATATATATCTGCTTAAATGGATTTATATTCCTATCGGCCTTCCACATAGGGATGTCTGTGATCCATGGAGGAAGACAAAGCTTTTAAGACTTGAAGACTCCGGTCGGCCTTTGAGAACTATTAGATCCAGATTCAGAAGCTACCATGAGGAAGGCAGCTTTCCCTCTTGAATTAGTTTTGCTTTTCTTTGCTGGGTCTTTGAAACAAAGTTTTTTTGGGTCTGCTTTTCACTAACAAGGATGGTTTTGTTCAGTTAAACTGAGTATTTTTCAGTCAAAATAAAAGAAAATATTTTCTTACAAAACTAATAAGCCACTTCTTGGATAGCTGAGAGCATTTAACCTGCAACCTTGTGCCTAAAAACAAACCTGATGTATTCAGGTATTGGAAATAAAGACTTTCTTTGTTGTATATTGTTTATGTAACTACCCCCCACCATTCCTCTTCCAGCAATGTGGTCCCCCAATTGTGGTTTGCGTTAATAGCAAAAATTAACCCGAAAATGCTCCTATAACAAACATGCTTATGTGTAACAAGAACCAGCACGTTCCCCTCCCCTCCAAAATTATTTTGACCTAGCCCCAGTCTTGCTGGAGAATTTTGTAGATAACAGCGACGTTGTTAACCTCTAATCTTTATTGCATTTTTATATATTTTTTGCTTCCGGCAACAGTATACTGTCTTCATAGAAGACATAACCTGATACTGTCAACGTTGAAATTATGTCAAAACAAATGTTTGTGTGTCATCTGCTAATATCTTTTTTGACAAGTGAACCGGCAATGAACTCTGATTTAGCTCATATTTAGGTTGTACCAAATATTATTTACTAGGAGAGAGCAGCTATCACTCTAATCTCTGTATCTACATTTTCGGTTGAATAAATTAAATATTTATATAACCTTTAAAGTTAGTAGGTTTAAAAGGGGAGTTAGAATTTGTTGACTGGTTTATGTTTTGTAAAAAGAAAACGAAAATAGAATTGTTGATAGAAATGGAAAGTTACTCTCCAATAAAAACTTCTGTTTACAAATGTAGGAAAGGAAAAGTAGAAAATTAATTTTAGAACTTGAGCACCAATTGATAAAATTGGCATAACTTCCAGTGGAGTATCTCACCTTGCCTCAGGTGAGAGAGGGAAAAGTTCCTTTCTTCCATAGGTCATGGTGATTAATGGAAGAATGGAGAAGAAAACCACCTTATCCCATTTTACATCTTGACTTGATTTCAGTGATCTGCTTTGACAAACCATGCAAAAATGTAGTCGTAATCAGGTTGGGAATACAGGCATTTTTCAGATCTTTTCAACATATGTATGGATTTCTCTCCTGTTGGAGCCAATCTTAACCTGATTGCACACAAATGCAGCCTTAACCTCCTTCACACTAAAGCACTAGCACATTAAAATCAGCTGCTTTTGATTACTGGAAGGCATGAGTTAGAGGTCAGCGAAATGGAATAGTCACTAAGTGTATAAGATATTACACTGAAATCTATTAAAAACAAGACAATAAATGGCTATAAGATAAAAAAACAGTATTTTAGCTTATTTTTTTCTTAATTATTGCCTGCTTATTTGCTTTTTCAAAAAAATATCTTAAGTCATGGATTGATTTACACTTGAAATTACTCAGTGTTCATTCCCAAACTTTTCTTCTTGATTAGTTATCTTTTTCTTTTATTTCTGATGACCTGCTTGCAGAGTTTTTTGGGGGCTTTTCTGACATTCTGGTCTGGCGATCACGAGATCTGGGTCTCTGCACCCTGTCAACTCATTAATTCTGTGACCCTTGGCAAGTCACTTAACCTCTCTTGGCCTCTATTTCCTCATTTTGTAAATTGAGGGTATTACGGGGGATGTATTTCTAAGATCCAGTCCAATTCTAAAATCCAATGATTCTAAGACAAATTGCCAAAAGATACTGGCAAGTTTTGTGGTTGTCACATAAGCCCGAGAGCGTTGTTCATGACAAAAGGACTGAATGCTTTTCCAGTAGCTGTACCGTGCATTTGCCAAGCTTTTAGCATGTGGCAGCTTTTCACCCTCATCCTGCCACCTCACAGGTAGTCCACCCTCACGGACTAAGACTCCTTAAATCGGCCTGTGACCTGTGGTTTAGCCACAAAGGTGGTAAGAGGCTAGAGAAAGAAAAGAGAGGGGATCATGAAAGACTGTGATAAAAGGAGGCAAACAGGAAAAAGAACCAGGGCAAAAAAGAAAGGACTACTTAAACATGAAAACGGTACTCCTCGCCCAGACCTGTCTCGCAGTCCTCTCGTTCCCACTTGAGCACACTAATTAATGGGATTCATTCTGGAAGGATTAATTTATTCTGTTCATGTATAACCTGGAGGTTCAAATGGGAGGAATTTCTAGTCTGGACCATGTTGTACATTAGATAATCTATTAATAGAAAAATATAAACATGCCATTATATTTAAATGACAAATGGAAGAGCAAAATCATGGTGCTGAGGCATGGAGTCAGAAGATGTTCAAGGTCAGAGGGAATTGTCATTTGGGTAACTAATCTTCAGGATTGGCCAACATAATATTCTGTCCCATGTGTATGGCATTCCTTGTTATTTTTTAAGGTCCCATGACAATCTTAATTTATCAGATATTGAGCACTGCTATGTACTAATCACTGGTCTAGACATGATACTCAGAGTCTTTACAGAAGTTTTTCTAGTGGGAATCATGGCAATAAAGAAGTAAGTGAGGGAATTCATAATTTCATGTGGAGATGGAGACTGGCAAGAAACATAAAGCGGGATAATCTAGTGAAAGATTGAGATGGGAGTGTATTATTTTACGTGGGGTATTCAGAGAAATTGAGGGAGTAACATTTGGTCAGAGATCTGAATGAAGGAAACCGTCTGAGGAGCTAAGGGAAGATTTTTTTTTAAGCTATTGACGCAATGGTTGTTTGTGAATATCCTTGATTCTCCCAAATTACATTAGGGAAGAGGAAGGAACTGCAATCTGGAGAGGCTCTGACTGGTCCAAGGCAATACATAGCAAGTTTCTAGTGTTAGGGCCAAGAGCAGAACCAAAACCTGAACTTGCTGCCTAGGAAACCCACCTTGTTCCTTGTTCCTGATAATAAAAATCCAAGATAAAGCTAAGGTTGTCTGTTAAAGAAGCCAACTTTAAACTGTTTCTCCCCCAACCCAGACACATCATCTTAATGCTGCTCTACAAATACTTAAAAAAAACAAAAACAAAAAAACCTGGTGCCCTGCCATTACCACCCCCTCCCAATATCTTCCAACTTGAAAGAGTAAAACATAGCCTGAGGGTCATTTCATAAACACCAAAGTATTGAACCACTGGCTTTGCTTTGATTCAGCCGCTCCTACAAAGACCCTCTTTCTTTAATTTTAGTGTCATTGGTCCTCGTTGGGGAGGGGGGGGGAGTGTGATTTCCAGATTATTCTTTCCATCATTAGTGTTTTGGAGTCACCCTCTGGGCTAGCCCCTGAGGCTACCTTGGATTGAGTCACACTCAGCACTCACCTCTGCCCCCTCATTCCCTGGCCTGCATGGCAGCTCTGGGGATCTGAGTCCCACCCCCCACATTTCGGGCTCTGTGCCCAGCATGGCTTTTCTCTTTCTGACCCAGTCAAGCAATCAGACTGATAGCGTAATTTAGGTGATGCTTTGACAAATACTCTGATCGCTTTCTGTCTCTTTTGCTTGTGGTTGCCTCCACTCACCGTGCTACAGTTATTAGTATTGGGATGCAGTTATTTAAGCCCTCAGATTTTCTCAGAACTGTGCTGAAATTTAAACATGGAATGTGCTACTGTAAACTATTTCAATTTGAAAATAACCCCTTCCTCTTACGAGACATTACTTGACCCTCATCTACTTTTTTTTTAAGTGGCTTTTAACTTGATAGGAAACAAAAGAAGATATCATTTAGCAACTTAGAAACTTAATCTCTGCAAACATCTACTTTTTAAGAAGAAATAGTAAAAAGACCCCTCTAATCTTTGTTTTCTGTATATAAACTGACAGCAACATGCGGACTAGGTATTAGATAATACTAAAGATGGTTGTGGATCGTGATGGATTGAACTGAGGGCAGGAAATAAGCACAGTTGCAGGAGGATAGGGTCAAGAAAATATGCTTTAGACATATGTTCTTTATTTCTCTACATTTTGTTTACACTTGAGTTGCAATTTATGTGGTCTGTTTTATACATGCCGGCCTTAAGAGTAGTTTGGAAGAGAACGGATAAGAGAAAAACCTCTTCTAAAAATTTCAGAGTTGGCAGGAACATGGGTACTGGGTTATTCTGTGAAGAAGAGAGCATCTAAAGAGGGGGTTCTTTTTGCCTCTCTGTTTGCTCTGCTAAATAGCTGATTATTTGTGTTAGTTTAAGCAAATTGTACTGTATTTCCCAGGTACTCTGGATACATGGCAGCTAAAAGTAATGTTTAAGGAGATTATAAACAGGGATAGTCACCCATAAGCTGCCACATTTTAAATGTCAATGTATACTTGTTATATAAAATGGACATTTAACGAAGATCCACCTGTCTCTAAGTGTTTCTCTTAGTAGCTACAGTGTCCAAATTTCCTGCCTCAGTGGTCTGCACAATGAGCCTTTAGGCGATGTCTTGGGAAGTGCTCCCGCCCTCTTTGCCCCCTTGCCTATCCCTTTTTAATTTTTAAAATTTGTTTCCTGGAGAGTGGATTGGCATCATATAAAACCTGGAGCATCACCATTGGGACCTGTCGGTGTTTTTGTGTTTGTTGCTTTTAAGCAGTGATTTCTTTCAGATTTACTCATTCTCACATTTCAGAGGGTGTAAGTGTCTAGGGCAGGAGAGGGGCAGAGAAGCGGGCTCTAACGCAGTATGCACTGGAGAAGATGAAAATTTGTGAGGGCAAAACAAAGTACGGTCTTGGACATAGACCTAAAAATCTAAGGGTGTGTAAAGCACTGATGACTTGCAGTCTGAGGGAAGGGCTAGAAGGCCCGTTCCCCTGCCAGTTTCATTTTGAGCCTGTCTTGGTGCCAGCCTTGCTTGCCCGAGGGGCCGGGGAGTGAGCAAGTGAAAGAAGCTACACCTTTGTGTGACTGTCTACAGCTTCCCATCTGGGAGCTCTACTAGCCTCATTTAATTACAGTCCGGAGCAACATGTCCTAGTCTCTTTTTATGGGTACTTGTAAAAAGGATTTCTCAACTACACACACCACTGAAGGCATGATGTTCTATGTGTAACAAGGCAAGGGCAGGAAAATTCCAAAGGGGCCTTTCTCTTATGAATTCAACACAGCAGTAAGCTACTCTGATCTTAATGTAAAATATATAAAGCAATTTTTACAACACTCTAAAATAAAAACAACTTTAATAGGACACACATGGTGTCAGTGGTTAAGATTCCTGCCCCCCCCGCCCCCCCGTTTCCAGGGGAGTTTTTTTTCCCTTATGAGATAAGAACTCTGAAGTATAAATCCCCTAATGGTTTCCTAGAACAACTTACTTTCCTCATCAGACACCTCTCTAGAATCTTTAAATGATGTTGATAAAGAGAGCGCAGGCGGTTTACTCATGGATATTTCCTGTAAATACTTAGTCAGCTACTAGACTGACCTAGAGCTGTAGTTGCGGATATCGTCCAGGATCAGGAGGCAGAAAGAAAACATTTCAATGGAAATAATGACAGAGTTTTACTAAAATCTCAGCATGACTCATGTTGTCATCATACAGAAGTGGTTAAGATGATAAAATTACTCTGCAATAGAGCGGGGCAAAAAGTTTCAGGTGGCAAAAGTTATTACCATTAATTTAAACTAAAAATGTAAAGGCAGTAGGTTTTGCTTTACAATTGACCTGTGTATGTAATACTTGGACCTACTATTTCTGTGTGTCAGTATTATTTTCTTCTATTTGAGGACTTTGGACACTAGGAATTAGATATTTGAACTTGTATAGTCAAGAGACATTTAATTGATGCTATGCCCTTATGCCCTCCATTAGTCAAAGGATTTAATAACAATGTAAAAAGATATTCAATAAACAAAATTTAGACATCAGAACTAGGAAAAACTTAGGAGCTCAGGACTAATAAAGAAAATAGACCATATGAATATATGTTGGTTGAAACAATTGAGCCAAAACTTGACCTTGGGTTTCCTACCTAAGGCAAAGAGGAAAAGTTAGATATGGCTCTTTCTATCTTAATTTCAAATAAATGATTTATAAAATACAACATAATTTAATAATAGCTCCTAGGGGGAAAATCCATTATCATATATATGTATATGCACATAACATACATACGTAAACATATTAATATATACATATATGCATGTGTGTGTGAGTGTATATACACACACATATATATCTATATACACACACGCACATACATATACACAAACATGAGTACCCATTCCAACTTCCAACACATGAAAATGTGTGTATGTGTGTAGGTAGGGTGGGACCTGCATCATAGAATTAATGATTCTTATAGGAAACATTTCAGTTCCGTAGAGAGACAAACACTAAACAGATTTCTCAAATGAGGAATCACATCCAGAGTAATAAACGGTATGGTGGACAGTGTCTTTACCAATATCCATATCCCCAGCATATGTTTTCAGAAGACAGAAGGCATCTTGGGAGTGTTTATTCCTCAATGTAAGCTGAAGACATAATTGCAAAAGTTGACTCTCTACTGGCCTGGGCAATATGGAATATGGAATCAGGATTTAGGTTGACTTATCAGTTATATTTGAGTACAATTGTCCAGTAGGTTCTTTTAGTAAATATTGAATACATTTAGAACTTCATGGTATCTAGAGAATCCAGAAAATGTGTATTTGTATAGAGGGTCAGTTACCCTTTGAACTTGTCAATAACTGTGGTGTCTTTTCTATATAGTAAGATGTTCTTAAGTAAGATCAGGAGTTGCAGGGGCGCCTTGGTGGCTCGGTTAGGTGTCCCGACTTGGTTTCAGCGGGGGTTGTGATCTTGGGTTCCTGAGATCAAGCCCCAGTTCAGGCTTCTCAGTGGGGAGACTGCTCGAGATTCTGTCTCCACCTCCCTCTGCTTGCGCATGCCTGCTTGCTCGCTCGCTTGCTCTATCTCTCTCAAAACTTAAAAAAAAAAAAAATCAGGAATTGCCTATTTAGATGAGTTATTTATTTCCAGTGATTTATCTCAAACCTTGCACTAATATTTTTAATAGCCTTTTTTGTTTTTTTGTTTCTTCTCCAAGGTTGGCCTTCAATTATTTTAATCTGTGAAAACTATTTGATATGAGAGAACCACACAGATTTTGAGTAAATGCTTACTAAGTGTAATTGACTTTATTAAAATATGTTGTCAGGTATCTTCTGATTTCTCTTTTGAGCCTACTTCCCCAATATAATTCAGGTAGTAAGTTTGGGGCTGAGTTTCTAACCAACCCATGATTTTTCCATTTCCACGTCTGTAGGTTCATCAAATCAATTATTTAAACATCTATTAACTCCTATGTTCTGAAGAAATGGGCAGAGTGAGAGTGATAACAAACAAGAGTTTATAGTCTCAAGGAAGAAGAAAATGCACATTACAAAATAACAAAAAAAGCAAGGTTGAATTTGTAAATATAGGCATTGTTATAGGCTCTGATATTATAGAAAATAGCATTTTTAGCTGTTGTGGCTAGGAAATGCTTTCTGAAGAACAACATTTACATTATATTAAGGGGGGCGTGGAAAACACGCTAAAAAAAGAGATCATTTTTTAAAAAAGATTTTTATTTATTTATTTGAAAGAGAGCAAGAGCATGGAGGGAGAAGGAGAAGCAGACTCCATGCTGAGCAGAGAGCCTGACGTGGGGCTTGATCCAAGACCCTGAGATCGTGACCTGAGCCCAAGGCAGATGCTTAACTGACTGAGCCACCCAGGCACCCCAAGGGAGGAGCTCATTTTAGACTGAGAGAACACTATGGGGAAAGATGTAGATGCCAAAGACTGCCTTCTGTGTCCCAGAGAGGATGAGCAGAAGAACCTGGCTGTGGCTGAGTTTGTCAGGGGCAGTTACAACAGCTCACAGCAAAAATATCCGTTGCATACTGATTGTGAAGTGCCTCTAAGGAGAGGACAGGATTTTTCATTTTACCTAGTCCACTGTGGAGAGCCATAGGGCACTTGAGCTTGGAGGTATTTTAGCAGAATGCTGGTTGAAATGGAAGTGGCTGAGGTTGTGTTGGTGAGGTGGAAGGAAGTAGACTTCCCATCCCAAACTATGGGCAGGGCATTCAGCAGAGTCTGACTGTAGGAGAATTACCAGAGAATACTTACGGGTTCTAATGTTTATGCATTTTTCTGTTCTGCTTGCTTTCCTAAAGGGTGCAGGATTTGGTCTTGACTTGCAGTCCACTGTGACCCTTCTATATTTTCTGCCAACTTTCTAAGCCAAGCTATTCCCCAGTTTGTATTAGTGCAATCTATTTTTGTAAAATCTAAGCACATTTTGCATTCACCCTAACTGAACTATATTTACTTTCTAACTGCTACTTTCCTTTGCCATTTACCAAGACTATTGGATGTATTATTCCCTATTTTCTAGCTTATGATGTTAATCTCCTGATGGATTTCCCTTACAAGCCAGCTTCGAAGTACTCTGAAAATTTAAAGTATAGCCATTAAAAATTATTCATATCAAAGACGAAAATGTTCCTACAAGGCCCAATTTCAGTTGTATAATCTAAGGTGGTTTTATCTAGCATGTTGTTTACTAGCCACTGCGTGGTGTTGGGTTGAGAAGGATTCTGAGTTAAATTCTGGGTTCAGGGGAAAACTGTATCGTTATCAATTTGTGGTGTTTATAGCATAGAAAACAGTGTATTGTGTATTCTCCCTAATTCTAATCCTCTGATGATTCCTGCTCTTGGCTTTCTCCTGTCTTCCCTCCAACCCCCCAACACACACTTGGATGTCTTTGACAAAAATTCATCTAGCTTCTATTTTATACCTGTAGTGATGGCAGAGGATTGTATACTGGGGGCGGGGGGGGCGGAGGGCAGCATGGAAAAACAGAGGAAAGAGTTTTAAATTTGATAAATCCGGTTTTCATCACTTACTAGTTGAATGACTTTGGTTAAATTTATTTCCCAAAGCTTAGTCTTCTATGAAATGGGGATAATACGTCGCAGGATCATTGTAAGGAGTAAATCAGCACATATGGAAATAGGTCTTCTTATTCTACATTTTGCTGTAGTTCTGTTAATTCTATATTTTCCATTCTTCCCATAGCTGGATTACTCTTGCCTCTTTACTTTCCTTTGATTTCTACCCATCTCATGGCTTCAGCTGTGAAATCATCTTCCCTTTGTGCCCCAATCCCACCAATTTGGCTATTGATACTCATCTTTCCCTAGATGTCTTGCTGGCATGTCAAACCAAGCGTAGCTAAAACATTCCTTGCTGTCTTTCCAAAATCTAATTTCTCCTGGGGTGTCTGTCCTTCCTAAAGGCATCTCTAGCCTCCCAGCTACCCAGGCTCTCAGCCCTATCTTTGTGTCTCTTCTTTACATTCAGACAGATTAGTACCCAGATCTTTCCTCAACCACCTGAAAGTATGCGAACTTAAGAAATTTACTTAATCACTCTAAGCTTTCGCATCTATGTTATGGGGATAATAGTAGATGCCTGCCTCATAGGATTGTAACGAGGATTAAATAACATTTAAAATAGTCAAGGCTCAGAAAATGTGGATTGTTATTTGCTTTTTTTTTTTTTAAATAACCATCTACCCAACTCTGTTTCTCTATTGTCCGTTCATCTTTATTTCTGTGGTCTCCACTTGAAGCCTTTTTATTTATGTAGAAGGTTGTAATAGACTTTTGTGGGCAGAGAGGGTATAGGTTAATTTATATTCCAGCTAACAGCTGTGGCAGCACATTCTAAGCTGAACTTGTTTCTCATTTACAGTCTAGTCTAGCTGGTAAGATGGAAACATTGAATTCTAAAAATGGCTAGGACAGCCATTGAGTGTACTGATGAGCACAGGACTTAGTACAGAGCAGGCCCCCAGTGTTGAAAAGGATGAAGTTTGCAGGGTGACTTGGACAGGTTAATGCTGGCTGAGGTGAGACTTCAGAATATAGACCTGGAATCATGGGAGGATTTGAATAAGTAAAAATGAGTTCAGGGTGAAGGGGGAAGACAGGACGAGCAAAAGTGTGACAAAATGGGATGTGCCTAGGCTACCCTTTACATAAAACGTGGGGAATCTGTTGAAACAACACATGTATTAGGAAGCAAACAGGAAACATTGGGGCAAAAGGTATAGAAATAAGGAGAAGGAATGAGCTCAGCAGATACTTCAGAATCAGGAAGGGTGGGTTGCCACATTAAGCCTCACGGATTGACCGGTGCCAGAAGAATTTGAGACAGACTGAAAAATTTTCACAGGGAGAGGAAACCTCTGCCCATTTGTGGTGATTTGTTTATAAACTGCAAATTGAGTATTCAAAAAGAAATGAACCCTGGGTATCACCTTTGATACATAGTTTATAACAACTAGCCACCTGAGTGATAAAGTAATGAGCCCGAAGTTAGGAACATGGGTACAGATGTTTAACAAATTCAGTGACGTGTGTTGCCTCACTGTATCTAAAGACGTTTTTGCTTTGGAAATTCAATTTCTTAAACCCATTTGTAACAGTAATTTAATCTTGCAGAAACTTATAGAAGGGAAGGAAGCTCTAGACCTAGATTCAAGAGTGGTCACACTCGGTTCTTTGCAGGAAAAATTGGTGCGGGTTGACCCTTAACAATGCAGGGGTTAAGAGCACTGACCTTCCACACAGTCAAAACTCCATGTTTAACCTCGGACTCCCTAAAAACGTAACTACCAGTAGCCTACTGGTGATTGAAGGCCTTACTGATAACGTAGTTGATTAACACATATTTTGTATGTTAAATGTATTCTATACTGTATTTTTACAACAAAGCTCCAGAAAAGAAAATGTTAATAAGAAAATCATAAGGATGAGAAAATACATTTACAGGGCTGTACTGTATTTATTTTTAAAAATCCTCACGTAAGTGGACTGGTGCAGTTCAAACCTATGTTGCAGAAGTGTTAACCGTGTGTGGTGGTTTCTCACAGCTTGCAAGGAGGCCAAGCAGGTTAGGGATCTGGCCTCTCACCCCTGGTTGAATGAGAGTAGATTTACTTTTTTCTCTGTTACATTTTGGAGGTTCAGCATGGGTTTTCCTTTGAAAAACGAGCATATCTTCTTATGAAACAAAACTTTAAGATGCACTCCTTTATATCCCTTCCTTTACGTGTTTGAAGCCAAGGTGCAGAGGTGCCCAGTGAATTACCCAGGCTCCCGGTAAATGGTAAAGGCACAGCTCGGTTCTTGTTTAGACATCAAACTTAGAGCTCTTTCTCCACGTGGCCTCATTGTGTCTCAGCCCATAATAATCTCTGGGAATTCCTCAGAGGTAATACAACTAGGATTGTTCATGTTATCACATATACATCCTCCATGGTGACTGGCCTTACCTTTTTGCAATATTTTCTCTCGGAATGGTAGTATAACACTTAGCATGGATTGAATTCAACAACATATCTACTGTTTGCAGGGGACTCTGCAAGGCACAGTGATGGTCCAATAAAAACAAAAAAACCTCTCTCCAATTAATTTATAGTTTTTCATTCAGATTTACAAACTATAAGTTAAAATGGTATAAGGTGGGTAAGCACATGATATGCTCCAAGCACAACTTTATTGCACCTTGAAGTACCTGTTTAACATTTTGTTCAGTAGATATTCTCTTCTAGGAGAAAATTCTGGCAGGTCTCACATCTTTTCTGCTCAATTTTGGTGATACAGTCCTATGGTCACTTTTAGTCATTGATACAGTCTTACTTTAGTTATTAGAATGTCTAGTCTGAGATAATAACCACAATTAGAAACTTGAATTAGTAATAATTGGACTACAAATATAAAATGTATAACAGACTCTGGCTGACATGAAGTCTCTTTTCCAAAATACCTATGGATAGAAGAGTATTTTCTAAACCACCTCTTTCCTGAAAATTCTAAATTGAATAACCCTCTGGTGAATGAAATGGTAAAAAAGCAACTAAATGCTAATCCCTGGAAGATGTATATTATGTCGACTTCCATCCCTTTCTCTCTTTTATTTTATGTCAAAACCTGGAGAAGGAAACCACATGCCTCTATCTTGCGTGTATGCAAAGATTTCTTGCAGTATCCCTGTATTTTCAGGTTGAGAGTGGTATTGCTAACTTGAGTAATTTAACGTAATTTCTGCCTCAAATGTCAAGTGTCTGTTGCATTTCAGATCTTCCTCTATTTTGGTGTAATTGTCAAGTCTGAGCGCACAGATTGACCTGATACAGTCCTCAAATATGCTTTGAATTAAGCGTGATTTGGCTAGCTTCTGTAGCACTGTTTGAAGCAGTGCAATCCCTTGCTGTTACCAGTTTGCTGCTCCTTTATCAGAAACATAAGACTTGTATATTCCAAGAACCACTACGTGAAACTTACCACCAGGTGGATGACATGTGAGCATATCTAGTTGCAAAACTGTAGCATTGCTAGTAGCCTAATTTGAACCATTCCTTTTATAATAGCTTACATTTATTAAGAACTTGCTTAAAGGAGTTCAAACAAGGGTGGTGACCTCTTAAGCACCCATATCTTAAAACTTTTTTAAAAAAACATACAGCCCTCCAATTGCCCATCTTTTATGCAACTTTTAGTACTTAGTAACAAATGATTCCATAATCAGTACTATGCAATGAATGCATAATTAAAGAGGATTGAAAATTCAACATATGTGGTCATTTGTTCCCTTTATATACATTTGCACATGAGAGTGTGTGTGTGTGTGTGTGTGTGTTGGGGGAAGGGGGATGAGAATTAGTGGTTTCAGCACTGCAGTTAGGGAAATGTTCAATGTTGCGCTCGGCATTTTGTTTGACAGTTGTCACATTGTTTTCATTGTCTCTCCACTTTTGTTTATTTCCCTGCTTCTTAAGCAGCCTGATGAAATCTCATCAGCTAACTGGGATTGAATTTTGATGAGTGCCAAGTTGCTTTGATGAAATCTAGTGTAATTATGTTAAACCCGACTTTATTTGGCTTTAATGCTGGCGTTTTCCATATTGAGAAAATTAGTGCATTTGTACGCTACTGGAGATAGAAGCCCAGTGAGAAACAAAGATAGCTCAAATCCAGAAAGCAACCACAATTTAAGTTCATTTTATACCTTTGTTTCAAAACTAGCTTGTCCATGCATTCAAACTTTTTATGTTTCAGCATCTGTTCCTTTTAACAACAAAGTCAGAATTAGCTATTAGCCAAAACTACCCTAATCCATGAATTAGAGAAAGAAAATATATAGTTCCTGGTCACCAGGAAAAAGCTTTTGTGTCCTGTTATCTGGATTTTTTTGGGGGGGAGGAGGAAGGGGGCAAAAAAGATTTTAGTACTTTAGGTACAAAATATTGTTTCATTTATCAACAAAGGAAAAAATTGAGTTTTTAAATAGCACTTCCTAGTGTTATTTCAGGCTACAAATCTAATACTGTACAGGAGTCGAAGAATTTTAGAATCCAAAGACTCAAATTTAGATCTTAATTTCTGATACTTATGATGTAGAGGAAATTAAACTTGCTGATATTTTATATAATTAAGTAATAACATTGTATCTCTTAGGAGATCATTATGCCAGAATTTTAAGTTTGGGCATTAGGTCATGGTACTGCAATAGGGTTTTCAAGATGTTCACGTAGGCTGAAATAAGACATTTAACTGCTCAGCCAGTACATTTACCCCTCCTAACAGGAGGCCAGCAACCTTCTGTCACTAGTGCTTCTAAAACAGGATCTGGAATTGGAAGAGACGTCCCACTTTTATTCAGTAACCATGAACAGCCCAGCTACTCTGGATGGTTCTGGGGGAGACTGGGTTGTTCTGGGGACACTTAGAGTTTATTCTCTAAGTTTTTTGCTCTGAGTTGTTCCCTTAAGTTACTATAGAATTCTGACCTCTAAAGCCTGGCACAAAACATCCCTACTTTAAAACTCTTACAGATGGTGATAGTTTAATTGAAGTCAGATAATTGGTGTCAGGTCATTGAAGGCAGTTCTGCGGCCCTGGGAGAAAGTTATATATGTTAAATTTCTTAAAAACCCTGTGTTTTGTGCCTTTATATAACTGAATTCAAATGTCTTTCCCTTTTTGTGTTTTTTCCTTCGTCAGTTTTCAGTGGGCATAATTTACCAGATTAATCACTATAAAGCATTTACTTCTTTACTACATTGTTTATAGAGTGTTCAGTTAAGGACTACTTTAGAATTACAGCATTACTGAGTTCTGCAAACTGTGAAACCAAGCAGGTTTCTATGTGTGAACAGAATGGGGGTCAACAAAATGCCGATTCCTCACTGGTTAGGTTTATTTGTGTTCTGCCACCCATATCCACTGGACATGAACATTTGTCGGAGTGGTATCTATGATGATGTAAACTTAACTGTATTTTATAGTTTCAGTAATCCACGAAATATCTGGCAGGGGCTGTCATAATGGATTTTACAGATGAAACCCAAAACACAAAAATGGTCTGTGTTTATTATATATAGTATGTAGGAACCACCTTTACATAAATGACTTCGAATCTACTTGTTACAGTGATTGTGTGTGTGTGTGTGTGTGTGTGTGTGTGTGTTCACTATTAGGCTGTTGGAGCTGTTAGATTATGTCATCATCATCATCTAGACCAAAGATCTGGCAAGACTTTTTGTACACCCAAGTTCCTAGACTTTTATGCAGATTGAGAGTAAGGCTACCACAGAAGATAATTTCTAGATAAAGAATGTAGGAGAGTGGCTTCCACCAGCTCTGTTCTCAGCTTCCTTTTTGGATTCTGACGGTGACCAATGTCACAGCCCCAGATGAATTGCAAATAGTTATTCCAGGGTCTGGATATAATTGTTGTCGTCTTGGTGTAAGGATTCCCCGATCCAGTCTTGAGAGGGACTGATAAAATTTGCATTTTCTGCATGGCTTTTCATTATAGTAGGTATTTTACAAACCATGAGCCATAAGGATGAGGTGATTCAAGATTTGAAAAAGTTTAAAAGCCACTGAAATGAAAGCAAGAACCAACTGCCAAAGGCAGGGAACACAGACACCATAAAAAAGCATTGATGTCAGTTGCTGAAGACATTCATCAAGGGTGTATATTAAGGCTTAAAACAAAACTTTCTCAGAAAGGAGTTGTGATTTGTTTCATCAATTGCTGAAACAGTTCAGTGTATTTGATTCTGTTTCATTTCATCTCTTTGTCAAAACTTTTCAAATTGCTTTTTCTATATAATGAATTCTTTTTCAAAATCGTGCTTGTGTCTTCAGCTTTCCAAGTCCTGTAATTTTTTTTTTTCTGAGTGTAGTTGACATACAGTGTTATGGGAGTTTGAGGTATACAACACAGTGATTGAACAACTCTGTACATTACGCTATGCTCATCACCAACTGTCACCATACAATGCTGTTACAAGAGCATTGACTATATCCCTTATGCTGTGCCTTTTATTCCTGTGACTTATTCATTTGGTAACTGGAAGCCTGTATTTTTTTTCTTTTAATAAAAATTGCACCTACTTAAGGTGTATAGTCTCCTTTTTATTTGGTATCCTGACTCTCCATTACTCACTAGACCCTACTTCAGGAAGGGCTTTGTCGAGGCCAATCCTGAACAGCCTTGGACCAAGACGCTATGAGCCAAGGCCTCCAATGTCCAGACACAGAGTTAAAGCTTTTCTAAGAGAAACAGACGATCTGACTTTTTAATTAGAAAACCGCTCACATCCACACCTCAGTGTCATCTCCTGAGGCTCCTAAACCAGAATCTAGGGTATCTTTACTAGTGTTTTTCTTTTTTAAAACATGCAATAAATTGTAGAACCATAGCCAGGGGAGAGATGAAAGGGTAAGGGGGTGTGTCTCAAGGGATTGATAATAGGATTAGAACTTTGTAGAAATCATTTGCATTTCTGGCTAGCGTCAGTTACAAAACACCTATACTTGGATGGAGCTATGAAACCTGGTGTGTTACATTTTAAGTTCCTTTTAGGCGAAATCCAGCACCTTATCTGCTAAGCAGAAATGACCATCTCTGTGAAAATTTAAGGACTAGCCCCAAATGCAGGAAGGAGTAGACTAGCCTGGGAGGAAGTCCACTCGGGACAAAGCCCTCTCTAGTCAGTTCAGTGGCAAAAAGGCATGACTTCTTTCAAATTGTTTGTAGATGACATTGAAGATGATGTTACAATAGTGAAATCAAAAGGTTCTCAGGTGGCTACAAACTAAAACATTGAGGAAGCTATGTTCTCTGTTGACTTACAGGTCGCCAGTTTGGATCTGTTGGTAGGAGAGCTCTCCTTAAAGTTGTCTCTGGTTCAAAGGTGATATTAAGCAATTGTGGGTTTTTTGTTTTTTGTTTTTTAGGACAAAAACTATATAGTGGAAAGCACATAAAATCAGCATTTTGTTTATAAAACAGCCACAGAAAAATCAAGGATTGATTTTACTACCAAGCTTGTAGCACGCACTGGACATTGAGATTCTAGATAGTTCTTTTTCTTGCTATGTTAATAGAATGTGGACAAAATACTTGGCAGTTAACGTAATTGGCATCTTTTGCTGCATGTTCGTGTATGGCTGGGCACATCCTTCATGGGGATCAGTAACACAAAGATGACAATAAGTTTTCGAAATGCTACTTTTAGCATTTCAGGCAATGCTTTTGAAGATGTTCTCCATTCTCCATCTCCAACAGCAAAACAGAGGCAAAGACACACAGACAGCCTCACCGTGAATGCTAATTTAATTAAAATTGCTGTTCTGTATAACCCCACCCCATAATGAATTTCTTAATCATTGTGCCATTTGGTCTAGTAACTTTTTCAGCCCCACCGCCTCACCACAGTTTATGATGGATCAGCTGTATTACCAGGCCATCAAATGTATTCAATTTTGGAAGCAAACACTTCATGGTTGTTTAAAAATCCAGAGTATTCACATGGGGAAAGTGTGGGAGGTTTCAAGTTTCTGAAACATTCTGCAGAAAATGAAGTGATAACAATTCCTGCCGGTGGCCATATGACTCAATCATAACTGGAAGAAAAAAAATGTTTGTTTAGGCTTGGCTGGAGTTAATAATAAGCCAGAGTTACAATCTTATTTTTGCTTGCAAACATGTTTCCTTTCTCCCCGACCCCTTTCCTCATCTTCTGTAGACACGTTGGGCTTTCCTGGGACCTGCCCTCACTCTTGGAGTGATCAAATATGTATTTTGTGCTGATTCAAGGTTTTGTTTTCATCCCTCCCCCCCCCCCCCCATCCCCGGTCGTTAAGAACACAATACCGGCATAATCTCAAATCTGTGGCCACAGTCCAGAGTCAGCCTGTGCTGTGGCAAAATGTGAGCAGTGTTGGAGGTGGTAGGCAGACAGAGGGAGATGCTGGGAAGTTTCTCATTTCAATTACATGACTTACTGCCTCAGTTCATCAAAATTCTTTACTCTCAAGGATTGCAGGATACATTTGGCACCAACATGTGCTAACATGAGCTTTTGTGGTGTTTAAATTCCTTCTCAGCTTGGCTGGCCAGATCTTTATTTTATTTTGGTCTGTAGGCACATCTGTCACCTGTCTCTTCAGAGGTTATATGCCTCTGGGGAAGGACTCCTTTTTCCTGAACCTGTGCTTCATGTTTAGCTTCCAAATACTTTTCACATTTCTACAGCCACAATCAGGTGAGCTACCCAATTTTTAATCCGTTGGGTTGATGGGCTGGGGAGTTATGGCCTGTTTTATTGTATTTATTTTCACTAAGTGGGTGGGATATTGTAGCTTTAATAAATGACCTTCTGTGCTGATAGTGTTGTGGGCAGAGAGACCGTGTATTTTGAAAAGACAACCTTTCATTTCAATATGTTAAGTAATTCTGCAGGAATTTAGAAATGAAAAGTTTAGGATAATGTATTTTAAGGAAGCATTTGCCTAGGAAAATGGTGGATGTAAACTGTCACAAGAAAGAAATTATTTGAACATTAATGGTTTAAACTAATTTCTTAATATTTTCAAGCTCTGAATCCATGAAGACTTTAAACCAAAGCAAAATATTTGAATTCATAAACATGCAGAACCAATGTTCAATGTAGCCAAACCAAAATTTTTTATCTGTGACAATAAAACTCCCAAGCCTATTAAGTGTTTTCTCTCTTCTAACTTGAAATTTAAACTGTAAATTACACTAAATTGTAACGTTATAAGAATCTGTTTGTTAAAGCACTATACTGCAATTTCACTTCAAGTATCCTATTGTGGACAGGTTCAGGATTCTAAGCAGAGACAAGAAATATCAGTCTTCATATACCTCAATCATATTCTCTCTGTATATTTTCTTACCTGGTCAGCTGACTATACAGAGGGGGAGTGCTCCCTGTAATACGGGTGAAATACCCAGTTCCTAAAAGGCTTGGTGAGAATAACATTACAGAAAGGTTATAGTGTAGAATTGCCAAGTTTAGGTATCTAGGGGTAAATATTCTGGTGTCTCGCATGTGGATTGTCTTTTGTTCCTTGATGACTTGGCATCTCCAGTTGATGTCAACCTGTTCCAACCTTGATGCCACCACAGCCTGGGATTCCATTGCTGGCCACCTGCTCCATCTGTTTCTATTTTTCTCAGCCCTCAAATGATGGCAGGCAGAATAGCAAGGGAGTAAAGAGAGCCAGTACTTCCCAGTTGGACAGTCCTGAGATCATCTTTCCAGGGCTGCAACTCCTTAACATGTTGGCCCTTAGACACATCTCTGATACAGTTCTTTTCTGTAAAGTGAGGCAGATGACAGAATCTACCTTTCAGGCTTGTGGGGCTTAAAGGAGAATGCCGAGTGTCTGCGCATAGCTAACATATTTTGTGTGCTCAAGGTTACTTATGTTAGTGTGAGGGTACCAACAACTTCAGCCGACCCTGGAAGGCTTGCTAGGACACTAGAGCTCTTCAGGTTCCAGAAGGTAGTAGAATTGTTCTAGATTCCTGGCTCTTTCTGTTAAACATGTAAACCTAGGTTCTTTATTCATGAGGTGCAAAGGGCACCCATTCTGTCATTCAGTAGAGTGCTATTCTGTGGACCTAGTACATCGGTCCCAGGGCTTTCTGTCTGATTCTTGCCACTTGCTTGGGTTACTGCCCCAGCTTGCTTGGGCATTTGTCTCTCATTGCCATTTCTGGAGGGACCTGGTCATGGTTTCCACAAATCTTGGTAATCCTCCCGAGGGTGGGGGGTTATCCCGGGGGAGAGGTTGGGCAGGGATAAGGACTTCTCACAAATTCAGGACCCAGTAGGAAGCCATGAGGTTATAACACTTAAAAGGTGAATATTTAGAGTACATCCGTTTTGAGCCTTATCTCATGATGGGTATCTTTTGTATTATTGTATATATTTTTCTGAAATAAGCTTTAAAATTATTAGCTGAAAGATTCACCATAGTATATAATTTTTGTATATCTGAACATTTTTAGGCATAGTCAAATCTGAGTATTTTATAAAATATATATTAAATTACATACATGTAATCTTTTATATATAATATATATTACACATATGTATAATATAGAAATATGTGTATTATATGTATAACCATTTTATAGAAATGAGAAGATGCCTTGCATGTTATAAGCCTATGGCCTTTTTTACCGTGCCTAAATTATAAAGTTGAACACTTAAGATTTTCCTGCATTTGGAAAGAGTTTTTTCTTTTTCTCAGTAAGGCTCCTGAGCAAAAAAGGATCACGTTGGAAAAATCAATAGCATTCTTCGTCATAAGTATCAGCCAACCAAAAAAATGTAGTAAACATATTAAACAGAAAAATAAACTGGAAGTCACCAAGTTATTAATAGTGGTTGTTTCTTGGTGGTGGAATTAAAATTAATTTATGACAGGAAGGACTGTCACACTGACTGTTCAATCTTCAGTGTTTAATAGTTCCTTGCATAGAAGTAGGTAGTTGGTATCTAAATGAATGCGGATGTATAAAAATGTGCCTCCTTTGTACTTTAAAATTTTGTGTAATTAATTGTCTTAGTATTATAATAAGGAAAAAAATCCTGAAGTTATAAGAAAATATTTTTGTGATTATCATTATGAACATAATCTGTATTTTGGATTATTTTCTTAGAATAGATTGAGTAGTAGAATTACTGTATAAAAGACTACGAATTTTTTGGCCAAAAGTTATATTGCCAAATGGCTTTTCAAAGGACTTTTATGTATCCTGTGCTACCAGCAAAGTGTATCAGCCTTACCACACCTTGCCAGGACTATGTTTTATATTTTAAAGCATAATTTTATTATGTTTTTAAAAGTATTTCATCTGTTTGCAATTGTATTTACTTGTTAATGAGGGGTTCCCTTTTCCATGTCTTCTGTGTCATTTCCTCTTTTCTGAAATGTCTTTATAACCTTTGCTTATGATAAGCAAAGAGTATATGAATTCCTTTAAAAGCTTAGGAAAAAGGAATATAAAAAAATTATGTGGTAATTTTTTAAGATGATGGTCCAAGAATTCCACAATGGCAAAGAGTCTTGAAATTATCACAGTTGGATACTTATGACTACGTTATCAGGTCCAAGTATAAGGTCTTTAATTTTTAGATGGAGTGAAATGAGTACAGAGTTGCACAAAAATGCTGAATTTATAACCTGTTGCATTGTACAATGATAATTTTAGCTTCTGTTGTAAGCTTTCTGAGTCTTGAGTGGCGCCAGCTAAAACAAATAGAATTAAGGGCATGTCAACTTTTTTTTTTGAAAAATTGTTTTATGAAAATGAATTTAAAATATTCCTTTGAGGTAAAACTTGGCATATGTGTTCCTCCAGAAAGCTGTTCATGGGATTCAACATTTTTTTTTAGAGTTGTTAATGTGGTAGTACTTAAAACAAAATTTTTACACAAATATATCTTTTACATGGGTGATAAATTTGAGACCAGCATATTTTATGAGCATGGAAGTAAATGAAAGAATAATTTAAATATGTATATTTCATATAAGTATATATGCAATTTCTTTGGCCAATGCTTTTCAAAAGTTGATTATTTTATGTGAGCCTGTATTTACTTTTACAGCAGGCCCAACGTGTGTACGGAGTAGGTTGTAATACTGGAAAAACTATGCCGTCCGATTTTTCATATTGGTAGTGACATGGTTCATATAAACTCCACGTCAACTCGGAGGTGTATGCACGCCCAAGTGAAGACGCCATTAGGTGGTGTTCACGAGGAGGTTGCAGCAAGGCTATTAGTCTTTCTATGACTGAACGACATATGCGGGCTTAGGAAGAGAGGCTGCAACTCAGCCTCATCATCTCCAACCTGATTCAGTCTCAGGTTGAGGAAATCCCAGACCGTGTGGACAGGTGTCCTCACAATCGTAGCTAATTCCTCAGCCCCGCTTCAGGACCCCCTTACCTCTCTCATTTGGCACAGTTGGTAACCCCAACCTTGACTGTTCTCAGAAGAGGATGTCTCCTTATGGCTTACAGCTGAGGTGACTGCCCCACCTTTCTTCCTGCCTGTTTATCTTCAGACACTGTGCCTACTCATGTTTTCTCAGGGGAAAAACACACCCCTTTCTTTCAAGGCAACACCAGTATTCCTGAGTCCTCGCCTTTTCCCCGGAGGACCTTATTTATCTGTTACGACTTTTTCTTTATTACGCTTTCCTCCTCTATCCACTCCCTCTCAGCTGCCTTTATGACCGCAGCCCCTGACCTTCCTGTTTCCACCTGGTTTTCGCGCATGTACTGAAATTAGAAACGCCTGAAATGACTCCTAATTTTCAAACAGGCTCTTCCACCTGCTCTGCCCTATTTCAGAGGCTGGCATCACGTCCCTGCTCATTTTAGCCACAACCTGCAAATCATCCCAGACTCCTCTATTCTTATTTCCCTGGCCATTTTGTTCCCGATTCCACGGGATTCTACCTTCACAGCTGGTTGCCTGATCCTTCTCTTTACCTGGTGCTGCTCGCTCTTTGCCCACCTTGACTAAGGTCTCTTGCCTGGTCTTTTTTTTCTTTTCTTTTCTTTTTTTAAGACCAACTCTAGAAGAGTATCTCTTTACTATCTAGGACTAGAATTTTTTTTAAGGTTTATTCATCACCAGAGAGAGAGGAGGAGGGAAGGAGGGACAGAGGGAGAGACTATCAAGCAGACTGCCCACTGAGCAAAGAGCCCAACGCGGAGCTCTAGCTCATGACCATGAGATCATGACCTGACCTGAAGAGTCAGACTGAGCCACCCAGGCGTCCCAAGACTAGACTCTTTTATCTCACTTTGGTATTACCTTGAAATAAATATGCAACTTTATGAAGTGTTATTAAAATTTCTAGGTTAACTGTTTAGTGATACAGTCCTCTTTTTTTTTTTAAAAGCACATGTTGCATTTATTCTGTGTGATCACTTTAAATTTTCAGCCAGCTGCTTATTTCATGTTAATTGTTAGTCCCTCATTTTGTGTAATTGGACTTCTGCAAATTTTATTGTATTTTACTTTTCTGTTTTTAGTACAATATTTCTGTGACTGGATACAAATGATCCAATTAATTTTGTAAGCACCAAGCCTCCAAACATAAAGTGATATGGAGTGATAACTTTCATGTGCTTTGACAGCATTTAAAGGGAAAATAAGGGAGGCTTGTGTCACAAGTGTACTACAGATCTCAGATTACCAAGGGCATTACCGGACTTTGGGTATCGTGGAACCATAAGTACTGCAAAGCTACAACTTGGAGGATATGTGAAGAATAAAGACCTACTTTATATTAACTTTTCTTTTTTACTACAAAGGAAATAGCATTAATTTGAAGAGAGTTTATACAAAGTAACTCTTGTTCATTGTTGGTTTCAAATTTTTTAGTGCAAGATTAATAAGAATTATTAAGTGGTTTAAACCTTAAATTTGTGTCTTGTAATTAGCTTAATTTCATGTCACAGGTTTTTATGGGAGTCATCTAAGCTTTTTTATTCACTGGGAAAGTGCTATTATGTTTCCAGCCTGAGTAGAGGAATGCTGGATTTTATGTCCTGAAACAAATTAGCACAGTTTGGTTAAAACAGCTGCCTAAATGATGAGAAACAAATTGGATTATAAAATCCTACTTGGTGGTTAAGCATGTCAATTAGTTCAGTTAGGGTTTGAACCATATCATACAGTCATGAGATGAAAAATGACACACGGTGGTCAAGCCAAGTGTCTGGTAATAGGGCCAGCCTCAACCCCTGGCTCTGCCGTTGATCCAGGGAATCACGTATGTCCCCTTCCGACAATCGTCCAGGTTCTCCAAGTGTGGGATCAGAATTGTTACATTTAATAGGGCTTGACTGAGTACCTGTGGTGAGTTAGACGACTTATTTAGAGATGAAGCAACATACTTGGAAATCATTTACATAAAGCAAGACTAATTTCAGTGCACTGGTGCTTTGTTATTCAGTGTTATGGTTCAGAATGCATCTGCCTATCATGAAAAATCCTGGTGGTAGTCTGGTGTCATGAGGGAAATTTACTGGGTCAGATGCATGAGCGGACTTAGAATGTTCATCAGCAGTTAAGTTCAAAGTTGCGGGATCCATGCGGCTCCAGAACTGGGGGCAATGGGAAAGGTCTACGGTAAGAGGGACTGAGGTCTAGCCAAGAGAGCCTGGAAAGTTTAGATCCTCTTTTATCATCATTCTTCTTCCAAACTTAGTTTCCAGTGCTCCACTTCTACTTTATTTCTGACTCTTGAAGCTCTTACGTCACCAGGCACTGCAAAGCCTTGGAGTTCACGTTCTGGCTCCTTGACTTAGTAGCTTTGTGACCTTTGCAGCTCCCTACCTTCATGACCCTTAGTCCCCCCATTTGTAAAATGATAATACCTACCTTCAGTGTTGTAATGAATACTGAACGGGTTGACCCATGCAAAATTCACAGTACCTGGATATGTAATGTTAACTAACAGTGATGTTGATAACATCAGTCCACTGAAAGCAATCCTAATGGTACTAGCGAAGTGGTTCCCAAGCCAAAGAGAATATCCGAATCACCCAGAATATTCAAAATAGGAAAGAAGATACATGGATTCTTTCTGTGAATATTATATAGCTGAACTGGGCCTTATAATCCCCACTGGCAACATTTTTCCTCTCCAGCAGATATTTTGCCTAATAGCTTCTTTAAAAAGAGTTAATAGTCTAGACAGAATTGCTTTGCATTTCTCTTCATAGTGGGGGAAACCTGTTTGGGTAGGTGGAAAAAAAAATAGAAGAAGCAGAGTAGCTATTGAAAAGATGAAGCTCATAGGTTTCTGTGTTTTCTACAACTTAGCCTAGATCGTTGTAAGGTGACACAGGGAGGGTGGGAGTTTTAAGTGTCCTTCAGTGATTTTGGAAACTTAATGTTTTCTACATTAGCAAAGCTAAACCCATTTATCTGCATAATCTCTTCAAGCTTGCAGTTATTGAAAAATTTCTGTCTTCTCTCTCCCTCTTCTCATCTGAGAGCCACTTGCACCGTATTTGCTTACTTGGGTGCTGTTCTGCAAGTTCATCTATTTAAAGTGTATGAGGCAGCAAGCCACAGGATTTGGCTGGCTTTCAGCTGCTAAACAGGGGGCATGTAACTTGCCATTGGTCCCCAACTGAGAGAACTGTGGGTGTAATTTCTTTTCTGGTAAACATCCATCCTGAAGTGAATTTATCTCCTTTACACATTGGTTTTCCTTTGGGTGTTTTCCTTTTGTTGCTTTATGCTCACATTGTTGGACAGGAGTCCTTCTGTAGCGTCACTTACCCTCTCAAAACAACAAAATATTACTTTATCGAAGCTGTTTACAGAAGAGGATGTAAAGTAAATCCCATCCCAAGCAGCAGTTACCATTCATCAGAGGCGGGAGGAGCAATTTCAAGTTGCTCTTGAGGTCAGAAAAGGAACAGCGCGTGGCGGCCGGAGCTGGGACGGCACAGCCAGGGTCCCGGCTTAAGGACTGTGTCGGGGCGTGTGGTCAAACCTCCTCTGCGGTTGTGCTCCGAGTGAGATTGTTTCATGTGGTTGGTTTAAGGAAGGCTAAGAAGATATATTCCTTCTCTCTGGCTGTCATTGCTAATCTTTTGTTATCATCAGTGATACACCACCCTTTCTGCTAACACACCAACATATATTCAGTGCTAACTCTGCACCATAAACTGGGCTAAAACTTCATTCTCTGGTTTAATCATAACACCATTTTTTTTTAATGCAGTAAGAACTATTTCTCACATACTACAGATGAGAAACTGAGGCTTAGAGAAGAGACCAGCTGGGAGGCTTTGGATCAAAAGTGTCAGAGCTAAGGTTTACGCCAGGGCTCTCAGTCCCCAAAGAACATGTCCTTAACCTCTGTGCTATATTGCTTTCCTGAACTAAGATGATTGTTGGAAAGTATCCATGGTAGGAACTCACCACTTTTAAATGTTCCATACATAAAAATGTGGAATGGCATTTCTCCCAGTTGCATTACTTTTATATAATGTAAGTACCTCTAGTAAAGGGAATCAAAAGGTTAGGCTAGAAAGCTTTATATAATTTGGCAAGACTAAATTTTTAGTTTCTTGTTTAAAATAAGACGTTTCAAAAAAGAATAGGGAGTATGTGTTTACATAAAGCCAATTATTTATGCAAACTTTGTCAGCTAAGCAGTACATCTGTTAACTCTACTTTTGAAAAGGGTAGTAAAGGATGATCTAATAAGATATAAAGATCGTAAAGATTATATGGAACCTGGTAGCCAATGATTTTTTTTTTTTCTCTCTGAGAAGCTATTTAAATGCAGAAGAGGGTTTGGAGTTCAAATAATCAAGAGCTCCTTGGTACTTAAGGTTGTTAAAAATACTTAAGCATTCTCTTGGGTCTCTAAAATACTTTGCCCAGGATAAATGGATGTAGACATATTTCAAGGCAGATAGAGGAAGTAGATGAACCCTCAGAGTCCAGTCCAGCACTGTGATAATTTTTTCGTCTGCATTTAATAATTCTGATTAGTCAGGAGATTTTTAGAATTTGACACTTAGCATTCATGTAAATAAAACAATTGGACTTGAGAGCTGTTCTCAGTCATGTAAACTTAAGTTTCAGTATTTGAACGTATTTAGGATTAATGTTCAATGGGCTCTGAATGGTGTCTAGATGGGCTTGTCCCTAAAATACTTAGAGGATGGAACGGGTAACACTGTTACCTATTATCAGAATCCAGAAGGAAGTCCCAACAAATAAACACCAGAAGGACTAAACTGAAAAACATAAGTTGAGGGTCACTTATGTGATGTTACCGATGACCATGTCTCCCTGAGAGCTGGAAACGGCTTCACTCCCAACCATCTGGCCCCTGGGTCAGACATCAAAGTTCTCTGCCGATGAGAGAACTGGACAGGTGTCCTTTTGTTGCATGGCCTCTGCTTTATAACAACAGAATGGTAATTATAAATAATAGTCAATACTTATGCAGATACTGTATTAAAAATAACCCATCTCATGACTGCAGCAGTCGTATAGTTTAGATACTGTTGTTCCCGATTTCCAGATGAAGAGGCAGAGGCACAGAGATGGCCCGTATTAGCTGTGTGCTTTGAGCAAGTTCAGTAATGAAGCCAGAATTGGATCCAGATTGTCTGGCTTCGGGGCTGGTGCTCCTAATGACACGGATAAACTGTCCATGAAGCCAGACTCCTCTTCCTTCCATCTTTCTCCCTAAAGCCTCTCTCTCACATCTTTCTACAAATATTCACCAACTCCCAGAAAATAAATGCATAAGAAATAGGTGGCACACTGTGTCCCGGAAAGGGTGGTTCCTTTAAGTGCTTTAAGTCGGGGGGATGATGGAAAGAACCCTGTTGGGAATGACTGCTAAAGATCATAATTGAACGTATTTCCCTTCAGTGTGTTAGAAATCCAGACAGTAGGTAAGAGAAGGTTCCATGCTAGTTGAGCATGGTCACAACAGAGAAAAGTTTCCTACACATTGGATTAGGTCAGGGAATGGGCGGATCAAGCGCTATTCATGAGTTGGGAGGAAAATGGAATTTAATTAACACCCAGATGGACAGAGAGACAGGGTCTTAAGGCAGCCCTCACAATTTAAGTCCTAGATCTGAGTAGACTTTCCTTTTTTTTGAGGGGAAAAAAGGAATTTATGGAATAATTGTAGAATGAGAGGAAAACCATTCAAAAACTGCAAAATTCAGATTCCCGATATGTCTGCATGAGAAGAACAGAAGGAAAATTTAGGAAAGAAGTTTGTTCTCAGTAGGATGCAAGGAAGACCTCTTCATAAATTGGGTTAGAAAGCAGTAGGGGCATGGGCTAAGATCAACGGACAACGTGATCCCAGGAAAGGTGAGGTCAGTTGAGATGGAGGCCTGAAGGCAGGCTAAGCCCACAGCAGCCCAGGATAGCATTGATTGTTTGGAAAATAGAATAACGATACCAAGGAAGATCTTAAGAAACTAGTCACATTTTAGAAAACAAAGATAACTTGATGAAAATGATGGTGGAAAAGTTGATAGAAATTAACAATAAAAAGTTTCAGTTGAAAAATGAAATCGGGTTTATAAGGCCAGAGATGATCAGCTCAGCTTGGCAAAAACATTTGAATAACAAGGGATAATGAGAAAATTCCACAGGCATCTATAGGAAAGTACTTTACCTCCAGAGGACAAAAGTAAAAATCAAGCTGTCCTGAGACTTACAGTTTTGGTGTCAAAAGGAAAAAAAAAAAAAGTGAACTAGCATCTACCTTTTGAAAGATGAAGGTTGTAACTAGATAATCCTGTAACCCAGCCAAGTTACCTTTATGCTGCACCATGCTACCTGAATTGCCACTGTTGCAATTTTGGCTGTAATTACTTGCAAAACATTTTACTCCAGATTTATGAAACCCTATCATAATGGGCTCACAGGGTGTGAGTCCAGACAAGAAAGATGTGCGGGACATTCTCACCACCATGGTTTTCCTAATAGGAAAATGCATGTTCTGGTTATCTATTGCTGTATGACAAACATCGCAAACTTAGTAGCTTAAACATGGTAAGAGAGTAGCTTAAAATAATTACTTCTCATGGAAGAAATTTTATTATTTCTCATGACCTGAGGGATGACAGGTTGTGCTTAGAGGCTCTCACTTGGGAGCATTCATTCTGCTGTGTCCTTTGCTGAAGATGGATGCATCTGGAGGCTTCTTACTCTCATGCATGGCTCCTGGGCTGGCAGAGCTGAAATAGTCGGTGCTGGTTGAGCCTCACTCTATCCACATGGCCTCTCCATGTGTTTTGCTTGGGTTTCCTCACAGTTGGGTGGACCCAGAAGGAAGCTGCAGGACTTCTTAGGAAAGAAGTCACCAGAACATCACCTCTGTCATGCAAGTTGTCAAGGCCAGCCCAGATTCAAAGGGAGCAGAGGAACAGACTCACCCCTGGAGGAAGGAGTGGAATATGCAGACAAGGAAGGAAGAACATGATACCCTGGGGTCCCACTACCAGAGTGTCACTGTTCACTTTATTTCCCAAGTGTGGAAGCTTTCTGATACCATAGAGTGCTATTGCTTGGTTAACACAAACACACCTAACAAGGAGTTTGGTTTTACTACATAGGTAATTTGGCTATCTAAATGATTTTTATTCAGAAATCCTTGGCTGGATTGTTACATAGATGTTTACTAAGGATTTTAGTGCTATTCTGGGAAATTAGTTGGGATAGTTACATAAACTGGAAATAAAATACTTTTTCCATTCAAAATGGAAGACAGGCTCCACTACCCAAAAATGTGCTATTCAGTATGTTTTCAGGAATGGATTGAATCCAGATACTGAGGGTTCCTGTGGTGAAGGGACATAAAGATACTCAAATATGCAACAATTACAAAGTGTGATGCCAGTGTACTCATTTCTTGAAAAGAAAGCATTGTAAGATATCCTAAGAAACCAAGTAGTTGATTAGCATTCATGATAATGGAAACATTTTTGTTTAAAACATACACGAGTGCGCGCGCGTGCACACACACGTAGGTATGTGGTTAATTAACTGGTTAATTCTAGGAGTATTCTTTTTTAACATTTTACAGTTATTTTGTAGTTTTTAAATACCACAGCTGCCAAGAGGTACATATAATTTATATGTACAGTTTAAAGAACAATGATAGAAGAAAAATCCCTGTACCCACCACTCAGTTTATAAAATAGGCCATTACTGATGGCATCGTCAGGTTCTCTACACAGATCTGTAAACAAAAACAGCTCTGGGAGAGCTCTAGAGCCCACTTAAGAAACTTCAGCAACCCCATACAACAAAAAACTTGGAAGTAAGTGATCAAAGGGGGAAGGAAGAAGTTTCATTTTGCTCTTAGCATTCCATCTCCCATGACTGCATTGCTCAGAGCCAAGAGAGAAGACCCAGCTAGAAAGAGTTCCCCTCCCCAGCGTCCCCAGGCTTTTGGGGTGCTGCATGAAGGACCCACTTCCATCATCCCGCTCAGAGACGGGCAAAGCTGAGACATAAAGATGGCTAGGAGCAAGGCGGAAAAGCAGGGGCTACCAGGGTCAGCCACATGGGGGAGGAACCACAGTCCCCAGGGAGCTGCTCTGCAGATGGCACTGGTAGCTTTCACCACTGAAGAAACCAAGGGTCACCTAGACCCCCGCAAATTTCCCCAGTTTTTGCGCCACAGGTATTCATGTTTGCTGATACCAGCTGCCCGAGTTCCTACCCACTTCCTGCCCTCCACCCTTGCCAAAAGCCCGGGACCCACACAGAAAGCCAGTCCCAAGCCTCTGTGGTTATGTGAGTGCAAGAAAGCAGCTCAGAACATCCCCAGGTGACCCTCACTGCCCTGTGTGCTCTTGGGGCTAGCCCCTCCACTCCACCTGTGCACTTGAACGCTGCTGGGCTCATGCCCATCACCAGTCTCCATTGCCATGTGTACACCCATGGCCAAGGCCCCCACAGCTGTTTGTAGGCCCGGATCTGGCCCTGTCTCCTGTCATTGACCTGCACCACTGGGCTCATTTGCAGCTAGCGGCCCCTGTCCCCTGTCACTGGCCTCCACTGGCCATGTACACCCGTGGAGGGACCATTCAGCCTCAGGAGGGCATGCACATAACTAGGGCCCTTGCATCTGCCTGTGGACCCAGATCTAGCCCTGGCTCCTGTCACGGGCCTCTACCACTGAGCTCGCCTGCAGCTCGCTCCCGCAGCTGTGTACCCACACACCCCCAGGTTGACTCTTGACACCGGCCTCTACCGCTGTGCACCAGGGACCAGACCCAGCAGCCGCAGCGGTAAACACTGACAGCCGGGGCTCCCAAAGCTTCCTAGGGCATCTGCAGTTGGCCTTAGCCTTTGCTGCTTGTCCTGGCTCCCACCACTGTGTGTGTGTGTGTGTTTTCACAACTGGCCTCAGCCACTAACCAGGCACGTGCAGCTGGTTCCCAGCAGCCAAATGCATGCACACCACCAGCTCCAGCCACCACTGCCACCTGCTTTTGTCCCCCCGCCTCTGAACCTGGAGTTGCTCCTACAGTCCCCAAGCAGCTCCTGCAAGATCCCTGCAGCAGTCACCAAGGACCTGCGGTTGTTGAGTTGAGAGGGTGCCCACTGTTAACACTCCTATACCTTCTGTACGTGTGTGAGGAGAGCACCTGAAGTCTGTCTCGGCAAATTTCCGGCATTCAATACAATAGTAACTATAGTCATCATACTGTCTTTTACCTTTAAGGCTTAGAACAAAATGGCATATGATCGAAATGTTGCCATTTTGTTTTTGTAATCTCTCCACTGCAGACTTCCCTAGAGGATTATGTTTTCAGGAACTCTTTATGATTAGTCTCTTCGGTGTTTCTGTAGTGGAAATCCTTAGAATAGGATCTGTGACAAAGTGATTTTTATATCCACTTATAAGTTCTAACAAGTAGCGTCATAGTAAGGCTTTGAAAGCCCTATCATGAATAAAGTGCGTACCTGTCATTTGCATGACCTTAGAGATTGACATCTAAGTGAGATACTTATTAAATGGTCCCCTAGACCAGTTTGTATTTGAGTTGAATGGAAGCCATAATAATGATTTCTCCTTCCCTCCTGCCATACAAGACTTTTGGTTCTTTCCATATTTTGTTTGTAAATATAGGAACTGGGAAAGAGATCGTAAGTCATGCTCTGCCCTTAATAGGAATTATTTTTCCATATTTCATGGCCTGAAAACTGGACCCTTAGAAGAACTTTGCTGTTCAGTGCAAAATATTTTTTTGTCAGAGCCAGAAAAATAGCGCTGATTAGTTATGACTCTAAGCCATAAGCTTTTAGCATAGAAATTTTGCTACTTATGTTGCATTTGCAATTTTTAATTCCCCAGAATTTTTAATCTCATATTTAAAGAAATGTGTAATTTGGTCATAATCTTAAAAATATAATTTTACGTTCTGAGATTCACACATATTTAAGTGTAAGTAAACAGTCTTCTCAATCAGTATATCCAGGTGTAGTTTATGGAAGGATATGTTTTAGATATACATGCACTTATGAATACAGATACACATACACCTCAGAGAAACTGTGCACAGTAATTTTTAGGGTGGACTATTTCATTGCTAGTGAAACTGCCAGTGACCTAGAATTTAAGATTAAATTGAAGGGTCATTAAAATATGGCTGCAGTTGTCTTTCAAAGAAAGACCTGATTTATGCTACAACCAATTTAGCTTTTAATAAAACATTCAAATGATGAGCCCTGGGCATTATTTTGGTGGGGTTTAGAATTTTTCTGTAGAAAGACTTGGAAAATGCTACTTAAAGCAGTTTAAAATACTTGTTAATGAAGCGATATCAAAATGTAATATTAACCCTTAGCATTTATTACCCATACATTTTGTCAGTTTTATATTAGGATCATATATGGAATTGAAGCAATTTCCAGAAATTTCTTATTCGTTTGTTATCTTCCAACTGAGTTCTGTATGAACTACTCTCAGAAAACTGGTTGCCTAATCTTTGAAAATGGCAAAGCAGGAAAGCTTTTTCACATCTGTTCTTGGTAACTCAGTCTCTGACTTCCCTAATAAAGGAGTTACTGCAATGATGTTATAGCTTTGTTGCTGTAGCTTCACCTAATTTTGATTAGCAACATAGTGAAAGGTAGAATGCAGTTCCGTTTCTTAAACACGTCTTTATATGCCCCGTGAGCCTTGACGCCTTCTTGTCCTAGTCTTTCCTCAAAGCCCCCCCACCTTTTTTTTAACATTTTCAATCTGGTCCCCTCATCTGGTGATGCTTCAACTACTGAAAGCCAAGTAGGATGCTGTATCTGAGCATAGTAAATGTGCAGTGCTCTGCCCACCCTACTCCAGTTTCAGTGTCCCTGACTTTCAACCATTAGCGGGCATTTTATTTTATTTTATTTTATTATGTTAGTGTTCCATGATTCATTGTTTGCATATAGCACCCAGTGCTCCACGCAGAACGTGCCCTCCTTAATACCCATCACCAGGCTGACCCATCCCCCACCCCCCTCCCCTCTAGAACCCTCAGTTTGTTTCTCAGAGTCCATCGTCTCTCATGGTTCTTCTCCCCCTCCAATCTCCCTCCCTTCATTTTGCCCTTCCTGCTATCTTTTTTTTTTTTAAACATATGTATTATTTCTTTTAGAGGTACAGATCTGTGATTCAACAGTCTTGCACAATTCACAGCGCTCACCATAGCACACACCCTCCCCAATGTCTATCACCCAGTCACCCCATCCCTCCCACCCCCCCACCACTCCAGCGACCCTCAGTTTGTTTCGTGAGATTAAGAATTCCTCATATCGGTGAGATCATAGGATACATGTCTTTCTCTGACTTATTTTGCTCAGCATAACACCCTCCAGTTCCATCCACGTCATTGCAAATGGCAAGATTTCATTCCTTTTGATGGCTGCATAATATTCCATTGTGTATATATACCACATCTTCTTTATCCATTCATCTGTTGATGGACATCTTGGCTCTTTCCACAGTTTGGCTATTGTGGACATTGCTGCTATAAACATCAGGGTGCACATACCCCTTCGGATGCCTACATTTGTATCTTTGGGGTAAATACCCAGTAGTGCAATTGCTGGATCATATGGTAGCTCTATTTTCAACTTTTTGAGGAACCTCCATACTGTTTTCCAGAGTGGCTGCACCAGCTTGCATTCCCACCAACAGAGTAGAGGGTTGCCCTTTCTCCGCATCCCTGCCAACATCTGTCGTTTCCTGACTTTTAGCCATTCTGACTGTTGTGAGGTGGTATCTCACTGAGGTTTTGATTTGGATTTCCCTGATGCCGAGTGATGTTGATCACTTTTTCATGTGTCTGTTGGCCATTTGGATGTCTTCTTTACAGAAATATCTGTTCATATCTTCTGCCCATTTTTGATTGGATTATTTGTTCTCTGGATGTTGAGTTTGATAAATTCTTTATAGATTTTGGGTACTAGCCCTTTATCTGATATGTCATTTGCAAATATCTTCTCCCATTCTGTCGGTTGTCTTTTGGTTTTGTGGACTGTTTCTTTTGCTGTGCAAAAGCTTTTTATGGTGACGAAGTCCCAATAGTTCATTTTTGCCCTTGCTTCCCTTGCCTTTGGCGATGTTTCTAGGAAGAAGTTGCTGCGGCTGAGGTCGAAAAGGTTGCTGCCTGTGTTCTCCTTTAGGATTTTGATGGACTCCTATCTCACATTTAGGTCTTTCAACCATTTTGAGTCTCTTTGTGTGTGTGGTGTAAATTAGCAGGCATTTTTTAAAAAAAGATTTTATTTTTATTTATAGAAAGAAGAGAGAGCAGCGGGGGGGGGGGGGGCAGAAGGAGAGGGAGAGAGAGAATCTCCAACAGATTCTGTGCTGAGCATGCAGCCTCAGGCGGGGCTCGATCCCAGGACCCAGAGATCACAACCTGAGCCAAAATCAAGAGTCCAACGCTTAACTGACTGAGCCACCCAGGTGCCCCTCAACTGTTAACAGGCATTTAAACTCAACTGCACTGGTGGGTTTGGCTCATGTTTCAGTACAGGTCCTGAGCCTGCTGCTCTGCTCAGATGGTGAATAGGATGTCTTTTTTAATGTAATTGCTCACTGATATTCTTTATATAGTTTTTATGGTGGAACTCCTGGTGATATCCTTACCTCAGGTATAGAAGTTTGGAATGTGAATCTCCTCTTGGATCTCTGATTCAGTGATGATTCATTTAAAATCATTTTGGGGCGCCTGGGTGGTGCAGTCTGTTAAAGACTGGACTCTTGGTTTTGGCTCAGGTGGTGATTTCAGGGTCATGAGATCGAGCCCTGTGTGGGGCTCTGTACTCAGTGCCAAGTCTGCTTAGGACTCTCTCCCTCTCTCTCTCTCCCCCCACCCAAATAACTAAATAAATAAATCTTTAAAATTGTTTCCACTAGGTCTTACATTTTTTTCATGTTAATTGTAAACTTTTGGTTTCTCATGTTTTCCTTTGACACCTCTGTTGAATAAAACTGATTGGAATATAGTGATGGAAGCAGTGCTTGGGGAATACTGCACATAGTTTTTGTGTGTGTCCATGAGCAGTAGCTTCCTTTGATTTTGGTTTGTATTATGTACTTAACAGTCAGTATACTTTTTCTGGAGAGTAAAATATTTTTTATTAAACATTAGGATGTTTGTAAAAGTAATTACCCATGTTCTGCTCTTTTACTATCTGGCAGTCCCAGACAAAGATATTAGGATTCAAGATAACAAGGTTTTAGACTTTGTGAAACCTTAGAAATGTGACATCTCTAATAATCATTAGGTGTGTTGAACATGTTATTTAGAGTTACTTGTCCAGTATTTTCCCTCTAATTGAGATCCATTGCTGCTACTTGGGTCGTTGACAAAGATTCTACAGTGACTGTAACATTTGTTTAGTCTTTACATGTAGATAGAGACTATTCATTTTGGCAAATACTTGTTTACTTTCTGTGTCCTGCAAGAGTAACAGAGAAAAAAATGCCCTTTATTGTCCTGGGCTTGTATCAAAACAGTGATGGGCCCAGCCTTCATTTTATGAATTTAGTGGTCCAGCCATTTCACTGTGAATGACCTGTTCATAGGGCATGTGAGCGTCTCTGATTAGAGGGAAGAGTGGTAGAACACTGACCTCCTTCTTCCTCCCCTCTCTCTCAGCACATCACATACCACAGAGGTGATGAGAGAGAGAATGGCACGATGGATAGGCGGGAAGCTTACGGACCAGACTGAGTCCAGATCTGAACTCTGCCATATACTGGCTCTGTCATCTTGGGTTACCTTACCTCTAAGATCTTCAGTTTTCTTTTCTGCAAAGTAGGACTAAAGATAGTATCTATTTTAAAGGAGTATTTTTTTGTATGAAATGAGTTATATGTAAAACACTTAGTGCGTGGCACACAGCTAACACCAGATGATGATTTAATAATTTGGATGAAGCTCAGAGTGCTTTCTGAAAGAAAAAAAAAAGACGTGGAATATGCCTCCTTCCTGTTATACAGCTAATATTTTTATACCTCTGGTATTAAATATTTGACACAATATTTGTGTCACCTACTCTGGAGGGTACTTTTCTCTTTCCAATTTTTGAAGTGCCAACTCTATATCCTAGTTAGGAAGAAGCCCCCAACTTTACAGTAGTTTAAATGTTTTTGTCCAACTCTTTAGAATTTCTATAAACTTAACTAGATTGTCTTTCAGAACAGAATCTTGTTAATTGAATGAATTGAGACATTCAGTAGAATAAAAGCAAGTTTCTGGAATATAGCCACAGGAGAAATGGGTCTGCTGTAATGTGAGTGATCTATACCTTTGCTTGAGCGTAAAGATAGGGGCCCTTTTCCTGGGTGCGGCTTGATGTCTGCTGCTTTCTTGGGGCATCACCACAAACAGAACCAAGGGAATCCCAGCACAAAGCAGTTTGCTTCATTTCACAATTTGAAAGTTATTTCTCAGCTGGGAAGGAGGTGGCCATTTATTTTTGAAGTGCTCTCACACCCTCTTCCAAAGTTGGTTCTCTCTCCTGCCCATGTTCTTTTCTGCAGAGTTTTATGCTCCAGACTTGCATGTAATCTTAACTTTGTGCTGAATCACCTCTGCTGCTTAACAATTCTGGATTTTCTGTCCTGAAGGTTTCACTCAGGAGTCAGTGTATGGCTGGGGAAGCTATATTTAAAAAACCTCCCTGGAGGATTCTGTGTCTGGCCCATGACCTGGCTTTTGGAACCACAGGTCTAAACTTCCAACTCCCAGCTGAAAAAGAAACATCCTGTGTTTTCTTCCCTTGGGCTTTGCTATGGGCACACTGTTGATACTGAGCTGGAAAAGCTAAATGTGTTGCTTGACCTCAGGAAACTGAGGCTTTGAATGCCTTAACCCCAGGGAATAATTAATATGAGAAATATACATTGTAGGCCAGGCCTATTGGGGAACTTAATGTGGCCCAAGGGAACCCTGGGGCTTGGTTGGGAAGGTTGATACCTTTCTTCAACCTAGTATTTACTTATTAATTTGTTTGTTCAGCAGCTATTTAAATGATTATGAGATCAAAGATCTTTTGCTGGGCACAAGGGATCCAGAGTATAGTGGAAAGAGTACAGGTTTTAGAACCTGCCAGATGTTGGTTTGAATCATTGCCGAGCTATGTGATTTTTGAGCTATTAACTTCTCTAAACTTATTTCCTCATTGGCAAAATGGAAATAATGCTTACCTTGCAGGCTGGCAAAAGGATTAGAAATAATACACATGAGGCACCACCTCATGCTATAATTAGCATTCATGTGCCAGGTATAGTATCTGAAACTGGACGCACATTTTCTTTGCCCCTCATAGGTGGTACCTTTGATATTATCCATTTAGAAATGAGTAAACCAAGCCTGACAAAAGTAACTCATCCAAGATCACTAGCTTCTGAGAGGAAGAGCTCTGCTTTGAACCTAGGCCTGTCTGACACCCAAACTGATGTTCCTAACCATGTATCCTAGATGACTGCTCAGTCTAGTGTCATGTGACCCCCTCCCCCCCCCCCCCCCCCCGCCCACCCAGGCTAGACCGGGGAGTGACCCATCCTGTGGGCTGGCCAGGCTTCCATGTTGAATCCCTCTCGGGGGAATATGCAATCAAGCCAAGAGACTGAGGTGTTATAAGAGAGAGGTAAGCTGAGAGAAAGGTCACGGGGTTTACTCGGGGCCAGGGTTACCTTTGTAGACCATGTGTAAGCTGAAGCTGAGGGCCAAAGCCATGTGGATAGAGTCCAGGAAAAGCAAGAGAGTTCATTTTATGATGGATGATGAAGACCAGGTGGGTTTGGTTCCTCACCACATTCAGTGTTTAGATCTAGCCCATATATCTTCGCTCCAATTCCTCTTTTAGTGAAGTTTGAATGAATATCTGCCACTTGATTTTTAGAAAGACCTGGAGTTTAACCAGGCATTAAAGTGTAGTTATTTGCATAGTAGCTATGATTTGCAAACAAAATTGCAACAGAAGGTAATAAAATTTTTAATGAGGAAGGTCTGAAGTGCTCAAAGGCAGAGGGATGGGATGACTTATGATCCTCCATGGAACATGCATTTCCTTATGTTACCCTGTGCTGGCTGTCTTTATGTGAGGCTTGCTACTTAGGTGAGCGGTAGGCTTGGACTCGTGGCCAGTTCTCGGATTTACCTAATATGTAGAAATTAATTCATTTTACTTGTAAGTAGGTCTTTAAGTTCCATAGAAATCGTGTGGAATCCAAATTAAATAAATGCTTGCCATATGATGATAGTCCTAAATATAATGGACTTTTTTAAAATTTAATGGTTATTGATTGAAGACCAAGAAGAGAGTATTAAATCCTCTTATTCTAATGGAATTATCTTAAAAGGTATCTTCTGGTCTAGTATGAAGTCAGCTATGGAGGAACTTGAAATTCTCTGGTTTTCCCATTGGTCCTAATCAAATGAAATCAGTTGTATCATTTTCTCTGCAACTGAGTGCAGAGTTTTCTGACTTAACTGAAGAGTGCCAAATGAGCCTCATCGTTTTCTGCAAATTTTGAGTAAGTTTAGGGTATGTAGCTATGAAACATTCCAGCAGAATGGTTTGAGTACTGAATTTTTTTTCACAATATTCAGCTAAGAAGGTATGTGCAGCACTTACAGTACACTGTACATATTAGGAATGCCCACCATCTCAACTACCTTACCTAGGAAACTTCTAGATTGCACCTTGCTAAAAGAAAAAGTGTTGAATCGATGCTGTGTACATTTACAGCCAGTCTTAGGTTACAGATGATATTGGTGCAATTCATAAAAGGGTTTTCAGTTATGATGAGGCTCAGAGAAAGATGTTTCTTCTAATACTTTTCTGCCTCTCTTGAAAAATAACTCTAAACTATGTCCTTATCCAGTGACCTTTAAAGCTGTAAAAGTATATAAGAAAGAGACCTTGGAACCTATTTGCCCATCCAGCTCAGCTGCTAGGAAGCTGTAGGAAAGTGGGTGGGATGCTCTAGGTTTTCTGTGCCTCACTTTGCATCTTCACCATTTAGTGGAATAGCGCTAGAGCCAGGGTAGTAAACACCTGCCATACTCTCTGTCTCTCCACCCTTCCCAGCACGGCCAGCTGATGCTCATCCTGGGAGGCCAACGTGATCAGAGCCCTTTGTCAGCAAATGGCACCTGACAACCAGCTTTTATACTTGGTATTAAATCTATGGGCTCTCCCCGGACCAGAAGATAATGAAGATCATTTTTAGTTTGACAGCTCTATTCTTATCAATGAGAGATCCAAGAAGTGGACCTTGTTCTTAGCAAGTAGTTTATATTCACTTCCCCATAAAATTGCAACCTGAATGTGAGAGGAATGCTTTTCTCCTAAATCACTGTTTGAAAAGCAAGATGTATCGGACTTTTTTCTCTCATTCTCTCCCTAGACCCTGACATCTTCTTAACAGCAGAGCAATGATTACTTTTCATTGTGCTGCACTTGGACTTTGCTATCTATTCTTTAGTTCACTATAGAGCTTACCTTTGGCTTTAAAGGAAAAAGAAATAAGGCCTCTAACTGGGGTTAAAAGAAAGTATTTAAGAAGTGAGAGCTCCAGAGCGCCCCTGTTCACATTTTACGCCAGGGATACTTACAGTAAAGGTGAATCACTGCCCCCTTGTGGTAGAATTACATATTTATTTTCTCACACAAGTGAAGTTGAGTGTAACGTGTCTCTGCTACCTTGAAACTTTTCAATGAAGTTAGTTATTATGAAAAGAACTGTAGGTATTTTTGAAACCCCCCTCTCCTTGTTTGTTTGTTCTCACCTGTCTTAAACTCCATGGAATCTTGTCCGAACTGATTTTTTTTTTTGAGGTACCAGGTATCTAAGAACTTAAATGGAATGGCCCACGTTATATGGAAGATACCCAAATCTCATTCAAATTACTTTTCTGTGGTCCTTGCCACTTCAAATGAGTTTGTAGGGTTTTGGGAATGTCTTATTACCCCTTTAGAAGTCTGCACACGAACATTCTTCTTCAGAGCTATAAAATGGGGAAATTTTGAAATAACACGTCCAGGAATCTTTATTCGCAAAGGTTCAGGTGATCTTTAGGATTAGCTTTTCTTCCAATTTCATAATATTGAACATGAAACAAGATTTTAAAACCAAACTGGGGCTTCCTTTCAACAAAAGATAGACTTCATGTCTAATAAAATGCCTTATAGAGGAAGAATGGAGAGGTCTTAAAGCCATTTCGTCCTATTCTTTTTACAAACTTTTACAAATAAAACAGTAATGCACAGTCATAATTGGCTTACTGAATTAGTTCTTTACAAATGATCATAAATATACATAGGAATTCTGAATGACTTTCATGTTTGCATATTTGGAGAAGTCCATTTTGTCAACTATTTTTTATTTTGGATTGTTGTCACTCCCCACTAATAAGTTGCAAGTAGTTGTTCTGCTCACAAGACTATCTCCAGGTTATGTGTACATTTTTGAAGCACATGCTCTTTTATAAAGATGAAATGACTGACCACTTGGAAGATTTTCACATTATGACTTGACGTTCAAGATGGCCCAGTAGAGTCTCCTCAGCATATAGCTTGTTATTTTTCAATACTTGAAAATTTGTTGGTTTGTCTTTAGATTATTTTGTTCTCAAAGACAGTTTGATCACAGAAAACAGTCATTGATGGATTTGCCAGTCCTTTCTAAAGACCTCTCTCTCTGTAATATTTTTAGTGGAAAAGAGGTTATTTTAAGAAACCAGATAAATGTCACTAAAAACACCAATTAAAGAACTTTGTACTATAAATGAGATAGAGTGGATACACGTGCTTAACTTATTCAGTTAATAAGTTTCCTTTCCTCTTGAGGCTCAGCTGATGTAAAATAGCCATTAATATGTTATTTGGAACTATTACAGACAGGGGAAGATTTTTATCTTAGACTGGGTAGATACACTGGTAGATTCCGGTCATGCTCATCGTATTTGCCTACTTGGATGCCTTTCTAGATGAAAACAGCTTTGTGAACTAACATCCATTCTTAATGCCAGAAGTGTTGAGGTAGTTCAGTAGTTCTTAAGCTTTTGTATCTTAGATCCAATTATGATTGACCATTCCACTCAAAAGTCTGCTTACCACTAGAAGAGGAATGTTTTGTATTACAGCCTTTTCCTTATACCTATTTATGATAAATTTAGGGACATGCAATTTCTCTTAGGAACAAATTTAATTACTGGGCCTTAAGAGACAAATACTTCATAGTTAAAAAACACTATTGTTTTAGTAATCATAAAAAGAGGTCATGAAAAATTGTGTAGTAGGACATTTTGGTAATTTATAATTTTTTTCAGAGTTATATAGTAAACATCTCTATGCATAAATCTCTGTCCACGTTTAGATTATTTTCCTAGGATGGGTTCCTAGGTCTGAGTCAAAAGTTATGAATATTTTAATGCTTTTGTACACATTGCCAGATGGCTTTTAGAAAGACTGTATCAATTTTATATTCTCATAATGTATCCTGATGCCTGTCTCACCACATTCTCACTTTTTACTTTTAAGAATCTTGGCAGTGGCGACTCATTTTATTTGGCACTTTTAATTGTGAGATTTGATTGTTTCATATATTTATTAGCTGTTTTTATTTCCCTTATGGATTATAGTTAAGTCTTTTGTCTATTTTTATATGAGCTTTTAAAATATTTAGGAGCCAACTTGGCTCTTTTCCAGAGAATCATCAATCACTCTTAAATAAATAAATCTCTGTTGCTACTCATTCTTGGGCAAACTCAAGTTGCCCACATGAAAAAGAGAAATAGCTCAATTGCTATTCATTGTCTACAACTCAGTCCTTGTGAAGATGTGGAAGCAGCTTTCTCTGCTCCACCTCTAGTGTATCCTCTGAAGCATGACAAAGTTCCCCAGCTTGGTGGATTTCAGACTTTTTGTCCCTCGGTTTCAGTTGCTTTGAAGAATGGCCTGATCTCCGAGATGATCCCCAAATCTCCCTGGTGAATTTCATAAATACAGTGAAGCCCGGGTTTCAAGTTAGCATCACAAATTTATCATTAAAATTTAACAGAAAATAGTCCTGGTTTCAGATGATCACCTTTGTCATCACAGTTGTGGCTCTAACAGCGGAAATTACATTTGTCATAATTGTGGCTTACTGTCCTGTGTGTGTGTGTGTATGTGTTTGTGGAGAGACTCTTTTTCATAGTCACAGCTACTGAATTATTCAATTTTCTTTCATTGCATTTACCATTAGAAAGTCTTCCTCAAAGTACTTAGTAATCTTTATGGTAAACCTGTACAACTTTTGTACCTTACTAATGGATGTTCCGGAACCATTGTTCCAATTATGAAAAAACTCTTACCTAAACCTAGTGAGAGGAGAAACATTTTGAAGACTTTCCTCGACTTTGGGGCTTAGGAAAGAATGAAATTCATGCCTGCCTGGCAGTGGAGTCCGTATTTTCACAGCTTCATGTAATTTGTGAGTCTGCCTGGTATCTTGCTGGAAAATAATCTATCCTATTTCTGATTCCAATAGCAGTAATCGACAGCTGGACTTTAGGAGTATTTCCATAAGGGGCTGATCACCTTTCTCTGTAGAAGAGTTGTTAGGTTATCCTGTTGGACCATTTCCACATGTGTGCAAATCAATATAATTATGTTGTTTAGAGTGTGGTTTTGATGGTATCTTTCTAACTTTGTTCATTTTGAGGATGATCTTACCTTGCTCGTGATATTTTATACAGCTTTCTGCTGAAAGAGGATCATAGCATCTTCATTCCATAAATGTAAAAACAGAGTCACAAGGATGATGTGTTAGGAAACATCTCAGTTACAAGACCACACTTACCTCCTGGTTCCCTTTCCTTCGGCCTTCCCTATTGAACCCCACTGCTTTCCTTAACGACTGTGATGTCTGAGCCGGTCTTCTTGCATCTGTACAGCAGCACTGAAGAGACTGACTGAGCAGTGACTTGTCAAGGCCACTGTATTCTTAAAGCACTCAGGACAAAGATATGCAAATGTGTCCTTAGAGTTGGACATAGCTAGAGGCTGGTAATGTCATCATAAAACTCAAACCTTTTTCTGCTGATCTTGGGCAGTACATTTTCCAGGTTGTTGCTCGTGAACTAAAAAGAAAGTTAAATCCATGACTAGAATTTCTCTTTGGGTGACTGGCATCATACTTACCTTTAAATGCTTCCTGTCAGGGTGAATGTGCTTAAGAATGTGAAATAATCTGAAACTCTAGAAGGCATTCTCCAAATCTAATCTCCTAGCCGCAGGTGTAGAGAAATGGAAAAACACAAATTAGCATACTTGTATGTCCAATATAACTTATCTTCAAATATATAGATCAAAACGGGGATATGTATTTTCTGTTAGCTTTAATCTTACCGATTTCTTATGTTTAAAAATCTTAGAGTTCAGGGCGCCTGGGTGGCTCAGTTGGTTAAGCGACGGCCTTCGGCTCGGGTCATGATCCTGGCGTCCCGGGATCGAGTCCCACATCGGGCTCCCTGCTCAGCGGGGAGCCTGCTTCCTCCCTCTGACCCTCTTCCCTCTCCTACGCTCTGTCTCTCATTCTCTCTCTCTCAAATAAATAAAATCTTAAAAAAAAATCTTAGAGTTCAGAAGAAAATATGTACAAGACCTTTTTTGTACCTTAGGTTATATTTTAATATTTTTTTTTTATTACTTTGGGCTTTAAGTCAAAATAGCCTACTATGGACCACAAAATATTTTCAGTTAATTTAGGCCTATCTGTGGTCAGATCTTGGCTAACCATTTTAATTCTTCTGTATTTGCAATATATCCTACATGAGAAATGGGGCTGACCAGAAACAAAACCAAGCAATGAACCAATAGCCCAGAGATGTCATTCAAAAGAGACTTCTGAGGAAAATTTTTAGGGTTGTAATTCAGTCTTCCAAGCATCTTTAGTTGAAACCAGTACCATATAACTTATTGCCAATGGAATAATTGTACAACTTAAACTTATTTAAGTTTCCAGAAGCATTGCTGAAATTTTGGCCACACTATGAACTATTTTATGCAAATATTAAGAAACTTTCCTATCACACAATATTATATCAGCCAGCAAATCCAAAGACCATTTGCTACTGACAGTTACATCAGAATGATATATTAAGTAAGGGGCATGAAATTGTCCCTCTCTTAAAATAAGAATTTCCAGTCATTTAGCATAGATTTTCTGTTAGTGAACGTACTGCACATTTTTCATTTGAAAAATTGAAATGGTGAATGGGAAAAGATTTCTTGAACAAATACTTAGTATATTTTTATCTTAACACGTTTAAACATCTATTAATATTATTTTTCCATTTACTCAATTTCAATTTGCTTTTAAAAGAAACTCCAAGCTTTAAATAAATTAAACATGAGCTCATTTTTACAATGTAGTCAGCAATGATTTTGACTAAGGTTTTTGTTGTTTGTTTAGAGAAAATCTAGAACTAAGGAGATCTTCAAAAACTTTACAATTGAAACTTCTTTTTAAATATGCAATTTTATTTTAAGTGTTTCATCTGTCTGCCCTCATTAGGTGTGTCTCATCATTCAATCTAATGTTACTAAAATAGTTGTAACTTTACAGCTTCTTTGATTAATGATGGTTTGGACTAAGGTTTCATTGGGTAGGATTAACTATGTTTAAAGATGGCAAGATGCCATTAAAACATTAATGCCAGAATTTAATAAGAACCAGAAATTAACTTCAGGGACCTTCATAATTTAATGTGAGGGCACAGTCATATTCTGATTATTTTAATGTCATGTCCTCTTAAAAATAAGTTATCTTGTGATAAAGTTTTACTTAGCAAACACTTGTTGATTGTCAACTATGTGCCAACCAAGTGACTGTTTTTCATCTTCAAACAAAATGAGAAATGCCTCCCTTGTTTAGAAATCTCCCAGGCTCCTGTAATCTACTATGACTCTGCTTTCCTGAGGCAGGGATCTAGCTGCCTAATTTCTGGTCTGTTTCTTTCACATCTCCTACATGAGCTGCCACCTCCATCGTCTCGACAGAAAAGCTGCCCAGCTACATCTCTGTCACAAAGGGTCTTGGAAGGTTGGAAAGCATGCATTAGAATTGAATGTCCAATTTGTGGTACTGATTACTACGGTGTCGAAGAGCTACACTTCACAGAAAAGTTTTGTAGGACTACACAAGTAGAACGGAAGGAAGGGTGGGTAGGAGAGGAGAGTGGAGCCTGGTGAGGGAAGAATCTTTCTGTTCTGAAGGTGTATGGTGATGACTTAATTTCTGCAAACCTCAGTGACCTTTAAGCTCTTTTCTGCTCTAAAAATCCCACAATTCCTGTGTTTAGAACCCAAAGAGGGCAATGGACCTAAAGCAAATGCCTGTTGTTCATTTCTCTCACGATCTTATGTATATATACTTGCAAAGAAATGTTGAGACGTTGTAAAAACTATGAACCATAACCACAAAACACAAAAAGTGAAATACAGCAGAGGCAAAGGGAAAACTATATTCAAAAACTCCTGATGGAGACAAACCTCAGCGATTTCACTGTTGGCCCGGGCTTCCTGGTGGTGAGGGCAAAGAGGAGGAACAGGATTAGGTGGCGGAAGACGCCTCTCCCCAGTTCTTCGGGAACAAATCAGCATTTTTCTTGTTCACAATAGTAAGAATAACTGGTCTAGGGGATTTGTGTATGAAGCCCTAAGCCACATAGTGAATGCTGTCCTCATGATTTTTGATAGAAAATGAAGTATACCCCCTCTGTCATTTCATACACTGGTCTTTGGAGAACAGGGAGGGAATAATGTTAAAAGCAAGACATTTCTTTTGCCTGGGGCGGGGGAGGGGAGGCAGGGAGAAGGGAGTTTGAAACTTCTGGTATATTTACTGTAGATAGATGCTTATTTTCTTTCGACCTACCAACATGTGGAGCAGTAGAAAGATGTAAAGATGTCTAGTAAAGGGTAGCATTGTTAAAAGTCGGAGGGAATAAATGGAATTTTTGTGGCAGGATGATATTTGCAAGACTGATCAGGCCGCTGGGAGGTTTTTAAATATGCCAGTTCCCTATAACAGGAAGATCAGTCTCTGTTTTAGACAGCATATCCAATTTAGTAAATTATTATTATTCCATCAAAATTAATGTGAACAATTTTCTCTTTGAGGCTGCTTTTTCCATAGGTGATGTTTTCCAGATGGGCTTTGTGTAAAACTCTTAATGTTTTGTGTTTTCTTTCCTAGAGAAGGAGCCGTTTCTGACATGTCTTCATTTCTCTTTCCCCCGGTGTAGGAAAGAGAGCCCCAAAGGCAAAGGAGAAGAAGAACAAGAAAAAGAAGAGGAAGCTGATAGAAAGAGCCCAGGAGCAACACAGTGTCTTCCTAGCTACAGACAGGGCCAACCAGTAAAATAAAAGACACGTAGGGTAGATTTTGGGGAGGGGGTTTGCTTTTGCAAAAGTGCACAAAGCTCCTCTCCACTCCTGGATCCTGGCGTGCGGCCTTTGTGCTGCTCTGACCAGTACCTGTTCCCAGTAACGTTGTGAATGGAGGAGCCACGAGTGTGGTCTCTCTTATTTATGCTTTGTTTGCATCTGGAGCCCGTGAAGGCAGGAGCCCATGACCTGAATCCATGGAAGCAGGAGTTAGGGGTCCAGCATGGGCCTTGGCTCCACGAGGGGCAGGAGCTGTGAGGCCATGGACCACCCCTGGACCCAGACTTGTGCATATTTATGGGAAAGAAGACACTCAGCAGGCCAAGTGCTCTTTCACTGGTGACCTTGATTTCTCACATTGTGCATTCGTTCGCAAGGATAAATGTCTGCCGAGATCTGCTTTGAGCTGGGGGTGGGGGGTGCTCCAGGAATTCCTGCTCAACTCCCCAGCAGCTCCAATTGTACATACTCTGTGGGGCTGCATATAAACCTCTTACAATGTATATTTATGCTTTCTGATGTGTAACAAGTCATGCCTGATACTATGTCACTTTGTTTCTAGTGGTTCCTAACCATTGTCCAGCACATGGCTGTTCTAGATTTGCGAATTGACCAATGTTGTGTTGCCCCTTGACATTTAACTTTTTTTTTTTTTCAGGCTTATTTCTCATTGTAAGAATAGGCTAAGCTAGTTTGTACACAGGCTCAAATGACCAGTGTCAAGGACTTTGTGTATCCGTAGACCTTCGCCACTCCGTGTCTCCTCACGCAGATAAAGCAGCAGGTGACAGGCAGAAGCTAAAACTCCTTTTGTGTCTAAGATGTGATGACTTCATACAACACAACTGAAAACATGAGGCATGACATGCAGTCCCTTGTAGTACTCATCATGCTGTTTTACCAGCTAGCTAATTTTTCACTTTTGTTTCAAACTTCAATATATATACACACATACACATATTTATTTAAAGCCATCCCTGACTTACCACGACAGGGTACCTACCACTTCTCTTGGGGTCACTGTAGAAATTACCATCATGAGACCATGCATAGCATTCGAGGAGAAAACAGGATGCATCCCTGTAACTGCTGGTCAAATCCTAACAGGCCTCCTTGGAGCCAGAATCCGTGTCCTCTCCCAGACAGAAGAGCCCTGTGGAGACTCTCCAGGGGACTTGCGGACCAGTTGTTTCAAAAACATCGTTGTGTAGTTGGGGGAATCCCTTCTTAGAGGCTTTGAATTGGCTTCTTCTAAAAGCATCATTATCTTCCTGGCTAATCCAGAAGAAAATTAGAACAAAGTGAAATGGTTACAGATGTTTGAGGAAAACAAGCAAGGCAAAGCCTTTTTTTCTCACTGTGCATTGGCCAAACTACCTCTCCAGCATTTAATTTTTGAGTCAAAAGCATCTTACCAGTGAGTATAAATGTCATATGCATTGTTAGAATATTACTGCTATGAGATAGTAAGCCATATATGAATGTTGTATACAACTTTAGGGTTCGCATTTAATCCTAAAGTGTTCACCACCTTTCACGTCTATTTACACTAGATTCCTAAGTGGGGAGGGGGCTCCTTTATATAGTGCTTCATCGTTAATAAGTCAGTACCTGTTATGTTTCTGAGATGTTCTTTTCGTGCATTAAAAAACTTCGAAATTATTCGTTGTGGAAGTTTTCTTTAGAGGTACATTTCTTTGACAGCTCTACCCCTAAATAATCCTTTAAAAGCAGGCAAAATTTTTAACAACCAATGTTTGTTAGTAACTATACCTAGGAACTAGCTAGATATAAATTACACTAGAGTGGAGTGGTTAGGAGCTTTTTGTTTTGTTTTGTTTTTTCCAGATTATTTGGAGACAGGGCATGTGCAAGCCGGGGGAGGGGCAGAGGCAGAGAATCTCAAGCAGACTCCATGCTGAGCATGGAGCCTAATGCAGGGCTCGATCCCATGACCCTGAGATCATGACCTGAGCTAAAATCAAGAGTTGCACACATGGCTGAGCCATCCAGGGGACGCAGGAGTTGAGATTTTAGAGCCACGCTGCCCGAGTTCCAGAGTAGCCTGGGATAGATTCTCTCTCTAGGGCTCTGTTCCTCATCTGTGAAATGGAGGTAACAGTATTGTCTACTTATAGGGCTGTGTTTGTTTTAAGGATTAAATTAGGTAAAATGTGTAAAGTATGGTCAGCACAGGGTATATATTAAATTGCTACCCAAATTACCTGTTATTAATTGCCTCTGTTCTTGATATTTTATTTAAAAGACCTTCCATTCTTGTTAACAATATATTTATGGAAACATCAGTTCCCTTCAATCTATTGCTTGAAGCCTGGACATTATTTGCCCAAATTTTTATTCTTGTGGGAATTGATTTACAGTTGCTTCATTTCTAAGCCAGTTAGAAGCAAATACACTACAGAGACACATACTACAGTGTAATTTATAGCTTCAGGGTAACACAAAGAAGATCTGGTGGTTTTCCAAAAGTAGCTATACCATATATACATATATATATAATGTATGAAACTGGTTTTTCCCTCAGTATTTTCAGGGAGTTTAGCATCTGTAGAAGTAAATGATGGGATCACAACTTGGCCAATTAAGAGGTTTGGGTCGGGGAAATGGGTGCAGCTAGTCAAAAGGTGCAAACTTAATTATACAACGACTAGATCATGGGGAAGGCAAGGTACAGAATAGGAACTATAGTTAATATTGTATTCTCTTAGCAATTTTCAAATATAAAATGTCCTAATCACAAAAGTTTGACAGATTAGCACTTAGGAAAAGTCAGTTCTATGAATGTCTTTTTTAAGAGGCTAACAGCAATCACTGTATACATGAAATTTTCATGTTTTGCTAGAAACATTTGGAGAAAAGCTAGCACTTAGCCTCAAGCGTGTGATTCCTCCTCTAGATTTTTTTATCTTTTTAAAGGAGAGCTATGAGCAGGAGAGAAAAAAGTGAATAACGCTCTGTTCCTGTTAGAAGTCTGTGCATAGTCGATACTACTTGATAATATCATTAGAAAAGAGAACTAGTAACCCTATAAATGCGTCTCTATCTCGACCAATCACATCATCCTCCCCCTTCTTTCCAAAGGAATAACTATTGCACGCAAGCATCTGGCCTCATCCCCTCTTACTTTTGTGGGGTCTTCAGAATCCACTCCTGACCTTTCTTCAGCCCTTCCTCTCCCCGTGACTCAGGTACTATTTCTCTCAAGGTCTTCATTGTCCACTCTCCTGAAAAAGGAGTTTTTGGTCATTGATGGTTTTGACTCTGTTCCCTTCTTATTGATTTCTTCCCCACCACTGCATTGTCCTTGTTCTCACAAAGGGAGCAATGACATTCCCCTTGCTAAATATGAAGAGAACATTTGCCTTGTTTGCCTCGATGCTTTTTGTGTGTGTCCTGCCTGCTATTTCCACCAAGTTTGATTTTACTGGGCACTTTTCAGAAATTTCATTTTTCGTTTGACTTCTATGACATTTCTAACGTGGGTTTTCTACTTCCCTATTTCTTTTGGTCTTTTTGAGTTCTTCCTTGGCCTAAATTCAAAATACTGACATTTCATAGGTGAGCCCACTATTTAATCTTTTAAATTTAATCTCTTCATCTCCTCAACTTGGGAAATATGACCTTCTGGCTTCAGATACCAACTGCATGCTGTTGATTTCCAAACCCAGCTCTCTGCCTCCAGGTCTTTGGTAAGGATTTCCGAGCCTACTAGAGATCTTGACTAGGGAGCCACACACTTAAGCTCAATGTATTTGAAACTGAATTTATTACCATATCAGTCAGGCTCCAGTCAAGGAAATAAACCAGTTGAAGTATTTCAAACAGGGAGTTTAATGCTGAGAACTGGTCACACAGGTAATAAAGGAGACAAGAAGCTGAAGTGGGGATGACAAGACCACTCAGGTTAACAAAAGCAGGAAGTCACTATCACCCCTAGGGCAAGGGCGGTAACAGGAAGAGGTTGAGTGTCCTGAAGCCAGAAGGTAAGGCCACCCAGCTGGAGCTAGAACTGTAGCTGAGGCTAGAGCTGTGACCAAAGAGGAAGCTGGAACCAAAGACAGAATGCTTCTCTGGTGGGAGCTAAAATCTTGGAACAGATCTTGTCACCCTGAGAAATGTTGCCTGGCTTCTTCCTACCTTCCAACCGCTAGTCTTCTACCCACACCTGCCATTAACCAAACCTGACTGGAAACCAGGGAGCCTGAGTAATGTAGTTCCCTCTGTAGGGAAGGACATAGACCCAGGAGCAAGCAAGCAAATAATCAACATAATCACTGACATCTTCCCACAAAACAATTCCCCTTTCTGCCTTCCCATTTAATCGTTAATAAAATCTTTACTTACATAGTTGGTTACATGAACACTCTTGTAATCATCATTTTCTCCCATTGTTCCCTACATCTAAACAGTTCCCAGATTCTAGCCAGTCTACCTCAGAAGTATCTCCTGAATTTCTCCCCACCTCTTCACTTTCTTGGTGCTGTGGCTGTGCTAAGTTTCTCTTTGTCTCTCTTCTAGACTGCTTCATTATCCTACATATTCTTGCCCAAAGCTTCACTCCAATGATTATATTTCTATCACTTCTTTTTCCTGTTGATATATTGGTAGAGCTCTCCATTATTTAAATAACTTCCTGTTTCTTATAGAATAAGATCTTGTAATTTTTTACATGAAATACAATACCCTTTTAACTTTCTCTTCACTCATGTAGCTTGTGAGGATCAAGAAAAGACACTGTATGGTCTGGGATGAACACTGTAAAATTTTGAAGAGTTCCTTTCAGGTACACTTGGATGTGCTTACCATAATGATTGATATCCTTGAATCATGAAGGCAAAGATATAAGGGTAACTATGACTTTGAAAGCAAGTGATAAACATAAAATCTGAGAGGTCGAACAGTCTGAAAAATGTGTCAAAGATTTAGACAAGTTCCCATGTTAATCTATGATGAATCATTACAACAAATGGCCATGTGCCACTCCCCTGCCCCCCCCCCCCAGTAGAAAACACTGTTAAGCACTACCGACCTAAACACAAGTCTCAGAATCCTTCCCAACAAAGGTGTCCCAAAGAAACACTACCAAGAGATTGAAGTTGACAGGGGAGTTATGGCCTTTTGGATTCCCAGGTCAGCTTCATGCCCAAGATGGTGACAACTGTTTTCTGTCAGAAACACTCTGGAGTACTCCATGAACTACTTTTCAAACCTTGCCACCTAGGTACCCTTAAAGACAGAAAAGTAAAGTTTTAAGTCTGGGATTATAACCTTTATTAGCCAACTGACTCCTCGGGTTTTCTAACCTCAGTCTCTGTGGTAGCATGCGACCCAGGTGCTCATTCAAATTTTATTTGATTCTCTTCTACTGGCTTCCTTTCTTCCTCTTGCTAATTTAGTTCTAAGACTCAGCCACAAGACTTCTTCCTAGATCTGTTTTTGAGAAGAGGGGTTAGCAAAATTTCCATGAAGGGCCCGAGAGTAAACACTTTAGGCTTTACAGGACATGTGGTCTTGGTCACAGCAACTCAGCCATGCCACTGTGGCACAAAAGCCACCACACAGTATGAAAACAAGTGGGTATGACTGTATGGTAATAATTCATTTGCAGACACTTAAATATGAATCTCATACAGTTTTCATATGTTTCACCATATTATTCTTCCAATTTTTTCCCAACCATTTCATAAAAGTGAAATTGCTGGCTTGCCAGCCGCACAAAAACAGGTGGCAGTCTGGATATTGTGGATGACCTGCTGGTCGGTGGACTGTCCTGATGAACTCTGTGAGAGGCTGCCTCTAACCCTTAGCTGTGCTCACTATTATCTTGGTATGTTTTCTTTCCTTTAGAGTTTGGCTTCCATTTCCTGCCTTAGCCTATAAAAATTGAGTAGACAATGAATGCCTACTCTTTACAAAGAGTAAAACTTTGCAGGCAATGATTGCAGTGCCTCTGTTCTTGGCTTGTTCATTTTGAATGAAAGATGATTTTTAGACGAATGTCGCGTATCCTCTCCAGCTCCCCCACTATGGAGACAATAGAGCAGGTTATGTGATAATGTGATAATGGCAGGAGTGTCAGGAAAGGCATCTCTGGGAACTTTGGCATGAAGCCCAGATGCTGGGTATATGAAGATCTGGGAAAGAAGTAGCCCAGACACTGGCAACAGCCAGTGCAAAGTAGCCCTGATGTGCAAACAGAGTCAGCATGATCAAAGTACAGACAAAATGGAAGAGTTGCTAGAGTACAGTCAGAAGGAGCATGGGGCCAGCATGAGGTTAGGAGTATTCAAAGGCTAGGTCATGAAGGGTCATGAAAGCTATGGCAAAAGCTTTAGTCTAAGTGCTTAGAAAATCATTGGAGGATTTAAGCAGGGGAATGATATGATTTGATTCCTTTAACCTATTCACTTGGGCTCCTGTGTGGAAGGTTGGTTTTCAGAGTGAAAGCAGAAAGACAAATTAGCAGGTTATTTCAGTAATCAGATGAGAATTAATGTGACTTGGGCTGGTAGGTGGCAGTAAAGAAGGAGAGAAGTGGTTGGATTCAGGATGTAGTTTGGCAGAAGAGCCTACACATTTGCGAGTGAGCTGGATGTAGGGGGTAGTCATGAAGGAAAAGAGGGAAATGAATATGTCCCCTATGTTCTTGCCTTATGCAACAGGATATATGGGGAAGATGGGGAAAACTGGAGAATACATAAATCAGTTTTTCACATGATAAATTTGAGATGTATGTTTGATATCTCTGTGTTAGATATATCTAAATCTGGAGCTTAGGGAAAAGTTCAGCTCCAGAGATATAATTGTGGGGTATATCGGTGTGTAAATGGCACTGAGCACCAAGCTTATTGGCTGATGCAGAGAGAGAATGTCCAAGGAGAAAAAAAGAGCCTTAAAAGCATCCAACTCTTAGACCTGAACCAGTAAAGAGACTTGGAAAAGTGTCCAGGGAGAAAAACTAGGAGCAAATAGTTGCTAACAGTGACCAAGAGCTGGGATTTAAAGTTTACATTGTTTCCTTCCTCCTCATTTTAGAATAAAAATATCAAGAGACGGGAAGCACAATTAGGAAAAATTTGTAATAATTGAGGAGTTTGGTCTTCTCAAATTGTTTTCCTCATTGTACACTTGAAGAGTGAAACTAACCAATACTTTATAATCTCCTTGAAAATGTTTTCAGTGTAGAAAGAACTTAAAATAAGTCAATGCTCAAAAAACTTTGGAAACTACTCTACACAAATGTGATAATGATACTTAATTTCAGGTTACCCTATCACCTACCAATTTCATCTACATTTATGATGAAATAATTATCTCAATGACCCAAGAATTTTCCTTTATTTCTTTCAAATTTAATAAACTATATCAAGTGAACAACAAAACAAGCATTTTGTGAATTATAGGTCCTTGGGTTTGTAATTTTCAACAATGAGGATTTTTTTTAAACTTGTAATTATTGAGGTACTTTTGTAACAGCCCTCTGATGTAGGACCATACATGTTTGAACAGAGTTAGGTATTACACACACATACACAATCGTGGTATTTAACTGGAAAGCAAGATAAGTGTTAAAGTACTTTTTTCAGCGTTTACTGTGTAAAATAGGATAATTAAAGTTCTAAGGACTTTCATTACATTTTCAAATTAATAAATACATTTCTAAACTTTTTTCCCATTACACATGCTTCTCCCAAGTTTGTTTTTTCCTACATATACTACCTGGAAAAAGTAAATGGTAGAAACACCGACATCATACCCATAACCAGTTCTCTCCTTTTTGATCAACAAGGAGCATCCCATTTCTCAATCTTCTTGCAGTTGGTTGGGGCCTTGTGATTGATTTTAACTAGTGGAATTGTGGCTGGAAATTATGTGTGTCACTTCAGGGCTAGGGCATATAGGAGCACGTGTCTGTTCTGCATTTCTTTTCTCTTTTGGTTTTGACTATAAAGGTAGGGCCACAAGATGAAAGCAACCTAGATCTCTGAGTCACTTCATGGAAAACAGTTTCCTTGGGTGGTTGCCAAACCTAACTCAAACTTTGCATGAATAAGAAATAAACCCTTATTGTATTAAGCTACTGAAATTCTGGGGTTATTTGTGACCTTAGCATGGACTGGCATCACTCTGTAATGCAGTTTTTCAGCTTACTTTTTCTTGGGACTGAGAAAAAAAAAAAAAACATAAAAACAAACAAAAAAAGAGGAGAAAAAAGTATCTTACTTACTAGTCAAAACCTTGTCAGTAGATATAGAAAAGCAAAAAAAGTCAAAAGAATATTTGAGCAAAATAATCAACTTGCTTAGGCTTAGAATTAGAACACTGATATGTACTTTTAATGAAGTGTCTCATTTTGATGGCAGAGACTGACATCCTGATGATGGTAGTACAATAATTTGTCAAATTTCCAAGGATTCATATAATATCATTAGATAGTCAAGGTAGCAAAAATCCCTATAGGTTTTCTCCACATACCTACCCTATATAACAAGAGTATGCAATCTATAAACTCCATTAGTGGACAGTCAACCAGATGGTTAAATAGGAGGCTCCTGAATTCTCCTCCTCCCATAGACACACTGAATGTACAGCTAGAGAGTAATGACCTCAGAAAGAGATCTGGAAACTAGCTGAGTAACCTCTACACATTGGGCAAATGAGAAAATATCCACATTGGAATGGGTAGGAAAGACTGAGACACACATTCACCATAAACCCCACTCCCACCATAGCACCATACAACCAAGAAGGAGATCCAAGCTTCAGCTTCTCCATGAGGAGGGGAGGGGTTCAACCCATATATAGCACCCCAACTTTTAAGACTCCTGTTGAGTAACAGGACCTCTAAACACTTAGCTCTTGTGTCCACAAGACTCTAGCAAACAAGGAAGCAATTGTTAACCGGTGTGAATACCGACTGTGGTTATGTCCCTATGGTTTAGTGCAGAGGGAGCAGGCAAAATTGCTCATCTCTCAGTTGTTCCCTGAAAGATGTCCACTGTACATGTTAAAAGCTGCTACCTGAGGGTTAAGCTTCTAATTTAGCACACATCTAGGGGCTACCTGTAATCCTCCCTGGAGATCACAGGAACCAGTGGACACCTCCCTTGCCGCCTTCCTATAGCCAGCTACAAGTCACCAGTATCTCCCTGAAAAGAGCCTGTACACGTCTGCACCCCAGGTGTTGTGCTGCCACTTGAGAGACAGGTCCCTGGATTGCCTGGCTCTGATAACCAATGGAACTTCCATTCATAAATCCCACAGGACTGTAGCAAACAAAAAAGGAGCTCTTAAATGGCTATTCTCCTAGGGCTCAGTTCAGAGGAAACAGGCAAAAATGCCCATCTCACAGCCTTTCCCCGAAAAGGGTTTATCTGCATACTTTAAAAGCTTACGCCTGATGGTCAGGCTTCTAATTTAGCATGCCATTAGGGGCTGGCAACAAGACTTCATGGAGACTAGAGAAGCTGGTGGACACCCCCTCCACCTTCTCCCTCCAGCCCACTCTAAGTCACCAGTATCTCCTTGGAAAGAGCTTATATACATGTCTGGCACCACAGCTTTCATGGCTGCTGCATGAAGGACAAGCTTCCAGGTCTCTGGGCACTGACAGCTAATGGAGCTTGTATTTGTGACCACTACAGAAATGTAACAAAGGGGCACCTGGGTGGCTTGGATGGTTAAGCATCTGCCTTTAGCTCAGGTCATGATTCCAGGGTCCTGGGATCGAGCCCAGCATCGGGCTCCTTGCTCAGAGGGAAGGCTCCTTCTCCCTCTCCTTCTACTGCTCCCTCTGCTTGTGCTCTCTCGCTCTCTCTGTCAAATAAATAAATAAATAAAATCTTAAAAAAAAAAAAAGAAATGTAACAAAGAAGCAGTTTTTAATGGGTGCAGAAACACTCCCTTCTCCCATCATGGCTGTAATTCCCAGCACAGAGGGAGGAGGCAAAATGACATCCCCCAATTTCTTCCTGGAAACTACATACTTTCCCAGCTGCTGCCTGAGGGTCCAGCTTCCAGTCAGCTTGCACTAAGATGATGAATGTGATCTTCCCCTTTGGGACACTGATGGGCCTTGGCATACCTCTCAACTTCTGAGGGAGACTAGGAACAAAGAAGCCAACTTGGACAATCACAAATGTTTGAGAGATAACCAAGAGCTTGGGCTGGGAAAATTGATGAAGTTCATCTCCTACACAAGACCATTCTATCAAAACTGGGAGAGGTGGCTATTTTATCTAATGTACAGAAGCCAACACAAAAACTCAAGGAAAATGAAGAAACAGAGGACTATGTTCCAAACAATAGAGCAAGATAAATCTCCAGAAACAGATTTTAATAAAATAGTGATAAGTGATTTACCTGATAGTTCAAAATAATAGTATAAATATGCTGAGGGGAGGAGTGCAATTAATGAACAAAGTGAGAAATTTCAACAAATAGAAAATATAAAAACACACCAAACAAATCAAAGAGCCAAAGAATACAATGATTGAACTGAAAAGTTCAATAGAGGGGCTTAATAGGAGATTAGATCAAACAGATGAAAGGCTAGGCAAGCTCAAAGACAGGGCAATGGAATTTATCTAATCAGAGGAGCAAAGAGAAAAAAGAAGAATGAAAGAGTGAAGACAGCTTAAGGGACTTATAGGACACAACCAAGTGTGCCAATATACGCATTATAGGGTTCTTAGAAAGAAAAGAGAGAGAGGAAGAGCAAAACACTTATTCAAAAAAATAATGGCTGAAAACTTCCATAACCTGGAGAAAAAACCAGACATGTAGATCCAGGAAACCCAGAGAACAAATAAGATGAATTTAAAGAGACCCATACTAAGAAACATTATAATTAAATTGTCAAAAGTTATAGATAAGGAGAGAATCTTAAAAGCATTAAGATACAAGTAACATTTTATGTACAAGGGAACCACCATACGACTCTGAGAAGATTTTCAGCAGAAACTTTGTAGGTCAGGAAGGAGTGGGATGGTATATTCAAAGTACTGAAGAAAAAACAAAAAACAAAAAATGCTACCAACCAAAAATACTCTACCCAGCAAAGCTGTCCTTCAGAATTGAAGAAGAGAGAGTTTTCCAGACAAACAAAAGCTAAAGGAGTTCATCACCACTAGACTGACCTTACAAGAAATTTTAAAGGGAGTTCTTCAAACTGAAATAAAAGAATGCTAATTAGTAACAGGAAAACATATGAAAGTATAAAACTCACTGGCAAAGGTAAATATATAGTTAAATTCAAAACACTATCAGGTAACATGGGTTTATAAATCACATAACTACTTTAAAATTGAAAGAAAAGTATAACCATAACTACAATAATTTGTTACTGGATTCACAGTGTAAAAAGACAAAAATTGTGACATCAAAAACATAAAATGTTGGGGGGGGAGTGTAAAAATGTAAAGTTTCTGTATGCATTTGAAGTTATCAGCTTAAAATAGACTGTTACAAGACATTTTATGTAAGCCTCATAGTAACGACAAAACAAAAATTTACAGTAGGTATACAAAAAATAGAGAATGGAATCAAAACATAACACTACAGAAAACCACCAAATCACAAAGGAACAGAGGAAGCAAGAAACGAAGGAATTATAAAACGGAGAACAATGAACAAATGGCAATAGTAAGTTCATACCTATCAACAATGCTGTAAATGTAAATGGACTAAATTCTATAACCGAAAGACATAAAAGGGCCGAATGGATAAAAGTTTTTTTTTTTTTAAAAAACCTCACTATATTCTGCTTACAAGAGATTCAGTGTATCTTTAAGGACACACAGAGACTGAAAGTAAAGGGATGGAAAAGATATTCCATGTAAATGGAAACCAATAGACAGCAGGGGTAGCTATAGTTTATAGGACAAAATAGACTTTAAGCCAAAGACTGTAATAAGAGACAAAGAAGATCATGATATAATGATAAAAGGGTCAATCCAATAAGAGGATATAATATTTATAAATATTTATAGACCTACTATGTATAGAAGCACCTAAATATATAAAGCAAATTTTAACAGATCTGAAGGGAGAAATAGAGAGAAATACAATAATAGTATGGGATTTCAAAACCTCACTTTCAACAATGGATAGATTGTCCAGATAGAAAATCATTATGGAACCATTGGACTTACACTACATGTTAGGGTAGAGGTACTAACAGACATTTACAGAAAATTCTATCCAACAGCAGCAGAAAAAGATTCTTTCCAAGTGCGCATGGAACATTCTGTGGAAAGATCATATGTTAGGCCACAAAATAATTCATAATAAATTTAAGAAGACTGAAAATCACATCAAGCATTTTTCCCACCACAAAGGTTTAAAACTGGAAATCAATTACAAGAAGAAAACTGGCAAGTTCACAAATATGCAGAGATTAAACAACATGCTCCTGAACAACCAATGGATCAGTGAAGAAATCAAAAGATTTCTTGAAACATATGAAAATGAAATACAAAGGACCATAAGACACTACTATCAACAACTGCATGCCAACAACTTGGACAATCTTGAAGAAATGGCTAAATTCCTAGGAATATACAATCTACCAGATCTGAATCATGTAGAAAAATAAAATTTAAACAGACCAAATTACTAGTAAGGAGATTGAATTGGTAATCAAAAACCTCCCAAGAAACAAAAATCTAAAGCCAGATGACTTCACTGGTGAATTCTACCAAACATTTAAAGAATACTAATACTTTCAAACTCTACCAGAAAATAGGAGAGGATGGAGAACTTTCAAACTCATTTTAGGAGTACAGCATTACCCTGATACCAAAATCAGACAAGCGTGCTACAGGAAAAGGAAACTAGAGGCCAATATTCCTGATGAACACAGATGCAAAAATTCTCAGCAAAATATTAGCAAACTGAATTTAACAGTACATTAAAAGGATCATGCACCCTGATCAAGCAGAATTTATTTTAAAGATGCAAGATGGTTATTCAATATTTGGAAATCAATGTGATACACCACATTAACAAAATGAAGAATACAAATAATGTGATCATCTCAATAGATGCAAAAAAGTTTTTGACAAAATACAACAACCTTTCATGATAAAAACTCTCAGCAAACTGGGTAGAGGAAATGTATTCAATTTAATAAACCCATATATGACAAACCCACAGCTAACATCATATTCAACAGCAAAATGCTGGAAACTTTTCCTTTAAGATCAAGAATAGGACAAGGATGCCTACTCTCCTAACTTTTATTCAACACAGTGATGGAAGTCCTAGCCAGAGCATTTAGGCAAGAAAAAAAAAAAAGACATTCAAATCAGAAAAGAAGAAGTAAAGTTGTCTCTTTGTGGATGACATGATAGTATACATAGAAAATCTGATATACTCCACCAAAAAAACACCGTTTTACCTAATAAACAAATTCAATAAAATTGCAGGATACAAAATCAATATGCAAAAATTAATTGTGTTTCTATACACTAACAATGAAAAATAAATAATAGAAATGAAGAAAACAAGGGGCTCCTGGGTGACTTAGTTGGTTAAACATCTGACTCTTGATTTTGACTCAGGTCATGATCTCAGGGTCATGAGATCAAGCCCCCAGGCAGGCTCCATGCTGAGTGTGGAACCTGCTTAAGATGCTCTCTCTCCCTCTCCCTCTGTCCCTCCCCCTGCTTTTGATCTCTGTCTCTCAAAAAAAAAAAAAAAGAAAGAAAAGAAATGAAGAAAACACTCCCATTAATAATAGCATCCAAAAGAATAAAATATTTAGGTATAAATTTAACCAAGGACATGATTGATTTGTACACTGAAAACTGTAGGACCCTGATAAAAGAAACTGAAGAAGACCCAAATAAATGGAAAGATTTCCTATGTTCATGAAACAGAAAAATTAATAATGTTAAAATATCCACACTACTAAAGTGATCTACAGATTCAATGCAATCTCTATCAAAATTCCAATGGTATTTTTCATAGAAATAGAACAATCCTAAAATGTATATAGAATCACAAAAGATGTCAAATAGCCAAAGAAAATCTTGAGAAAAAAGAACAATGCTGGAGGCATTCTTACTAGTTTCAAACTATATTACAAAACTATCGTAATTAAAACAGTATTATATTGGCATGAAAACAGACACATAGACCAATGGAACAGGATAGAGAGCCCAGAAATAAACATGTGCATATATGGCCAATTCATTTACAACAAAGGAGCCAATAATATACAATGGGGAAATTGTCTTTTCAATAAATGGTGCTGGGAAACTGGATTGCCATATGAAAAGAAATGAAACTGAATCCCCATCTTATACCATACATCAAAAAATACCTGAAAATGGATTAAAGACTTGACTATAAGCTCTGGAACTGTTAAACTCCTAGAAGAAAACATATGGGGGAAAAAAAGGAAAACATATGTGCCAAGCTCCTTGAAATTGGACTTGTCAGTAATTGGATTTGACACCAAAAGCAAAAGCAACAAAAACAAAAATAAACAAATAAGAGCATTTCAAGCTAAAAGCTTCTGCTCAGTAAAGGAAAACATCAACAGCATGAAAAAGCAATCTGTGGGAGAGGAAAATACTTGCAAAACACATATCCAATAAGAGATTAATATCCAAAATATATATGAAACACATACAGCTCAATGGCAGAAATAGGCCAGTTAAAAAAATGAACAAAGGATCTAGATGAATGAATAAAGGATCATTTTTTTCCAAAGATGGCCAAGAGGTACATGAGAAGATGCTCAATGTAACTAATCATAAGGAAAATGCTGATGAAAACCACAAGGAGATATCACCTCACATCTGTTAGAATGGCTATCATGAAAACTAACAAATGAGATAAATTCTGGTGAAGATGTGGAAAGAAGGGAAACTCTGTGCACTGTTGATGGGAGGATAAATTGATTCAACCACTATGGAAAATTCTATAGAGGTCCCCCCTCGCCCAGATTAAAAATAGAACAATCACATGATATGGCAATCTCACTTCTGGGTATAACATTTGAATGAAATAAAATCACTACTGAAAGAGAGGTCTCTACCCCCATGTTCACTGCAGCATTATTTACAATAGCCATGACATGGAAATAACGTTAAGTGTCCATTGAGGAATGAATAAAGAAAATGTTTATGTACATACAATGGAATACTTTTCAGTCATAAAGAAGAAAGAATTCCTGCCATTTGCAACTATATGAATGGAACTTAAGGACATTATTGTAAGTGAAATAAGTAAGAAAGAAAAAGACAAATACTTAATGATCTTACTTACATGTGGAACCTAAAAAACCTGAACTCATAGAAACAGAGAATGGATTGGTGGTTGCTAGAGGCAGGGGGTGGGGTAGGGGTAGGGAAAATGAATGAAAGTGGTCAAAAGGTACAAACTTCCAGCTATAAAATAAGTTCTGGGGATATAATGTCCAGCATGATGACTATAGTTAATAATACTGTACTGTATATTTACAAGTTGCTATAAGAGATCTTGAAAGTTCTCATCATGAGAAAAAAAGTTATAACTGTAAAGTGATGGATATTAACTAAACTTATTGTCATAGTCATTTCACAATATAGACATATATCTAACCATTACATTGTACACCTTAAAATGATAAAATCTATATATCGACTATAATGCAATAAAGCTAGGAAAAAAAACAAAAATATATGTTGAATAATGAAGTTAATCCCAAGTAAATTTTGAAAATCCTTCACATTCATTTTTAGCTAATATTAACTTATTCCAAAGCCTAATCTCTTCACAATCTCCATTAAAATGGTTCTAGTTATCCCCTCAAAGCCTCCCAAAGGCCCACGATTAACTATTACCTCATGTGTCTTAGGATGGCTATTATAAAAAAAGACACAAGATAACAAACACTGGCAAGGATGTGGAGGAAGGGAACCCTGTACACTGCTGGTGGGAAAGCAAATTGGTGCAGCCACTATGGAAACAGTATGGAGGCTCTTCAAAAAAATTAAAAATAGATCTACCATATGTTCCAGAAATCCCACTTCTGGGTACATATCTGAAGGAAACAAAACTATTCTCTCAAAAAGACATCTGTACTCCCACGTTCCTTGCAGCACTATTCACATATCATTAGCCAAGATATGGAAACGACCTAAGTGTCCATCAACAGATGAGTGGATCAAGAAAATGTGTATATATATAAAATGAAATATTATTCAGCCTTAGAAAAGAAGAAATCCTAACATACATGACAATATAGATGGATCTAAATGGCATTATGCTAAGTAATATAAGCTTAGAAAAAGTCAAATACTACATGGTATCACTTATATGTGGCATAAAAAATTTAAACTCATAGAAACAGAGAGTAGAAGAGTGTTTGCCAGAGGTAGGGAAAATAGGGAGTGGTTGGTAAAAACAGGACAAATTTTCAGTTATAAGATGGGTAAGGTCTGAGTTAATGTGTTTCTTGTGGATCATAGTTGATAACACTGTACTGTATAGTTGAAATTTGCTAAGAGAGTAGAACTTAAATCTTCTCACCAAAAAAGGGGGAATTAAATATGTGAGATGCTGAATTTGTTAATTAACTCTATGAGGGGAACCCTTTCATAACATATATGTATACCAAATCCTCATGTTGTACATTTTAAATATCTTAAAATTTTGTCAATTATGCTTTAATAAAGCTTAAAACTGCTATTAATGGCAGCTTATAATTATTCTTTGTTAAGGAGGTTAATCTTTGACTGTTACATCACATCACTGACCACCCACCCCACAGAATATATTCACATCCAAATCCCATCTATTATGGACTGACTTATATCCTCCAAAAATCCATATGTTGAAGGCATAACCCACAGTGTGACTATATTGGAGATACGGACTTTAAGGGGGTAATTAAGGTGAAATGAAGTCATAAGAGTGGGGCTGTAGTCCAGTATGTTTTCTTATAAGAAGAGGAAAAGAGGGGCGCCTGGGTGGCTCAGTTGGTTAAGTGTCCAACTCTTGGTTTTGGCTCAGGTCATGATCTCAGGGTGGTGAGATGGAGCCCTGCGTAGGGCTCCATACTCAGCAAGGAATCTGCTTGAGATTCTTTCTCTCCCTCTGCTCCCCCACCCTTGTTCTCTCTCTCAAATACATAAAATTAAAAAAAAAAAAAGAAGAAGAGGAAAAGACACTAGAAGCATGTGTGCACAGAGGAGATGCCACGTGAGGATACAGTAAGAAGACCGCCATCTTCAAACCAAGGAGAGTGGCCTTAAGAGAAACCAAACCTCCCAACACCTTGATCTTGGATTTTTCAGCCATCTGAACTATGAGAAATAGATTTCTATTGTTAAACATCTAGCCTATAGTACTTTGTTGTGGCAGCCCTACAAGACTAATAGACCATTCTTCTCCAGGTTCCCCTTGGCCATCATCTCCTTCTGGAGCTTTACCTCCCTGAAGGAGGGAGGTAAACTTATCACTGATACTCTCCTTTAAATTTCTACTGTAAGTGTAATTCAAGACTTAATATCACTTTTAAATAAAGTGTTGTAACTTTTTTTTCAACAAGCTAATTATTTTTATTTCACCAACTGATTGTAAATCCCTTGAGATAAGAATCCATGGTCTGTATACCATCTTTTTATTCTTCAAAATTGCATATATGTAGCTTTTCAGTAAAGGATTCTGTTAATGATCCAGTATTTTCTTTCTGATTTTTGATTATTAAAATTTGAATCAGTCCAGAATCCCAAGAAGAAAGTTTTTATGAGAGTCAGGAGTGAGAATTTTTATGTTATTTGTATAATATTTCAATTACATTAAATTCCTCTTAAGGATGTGATTGTTAAAGTACTTCCTATCATATATCTAAGATAATTGTGTGTCTGTGATTTTGCTCAATGTTTAAAAGGGAATCAGGGCAATTTATCTGTTTAATTAACTCATAATTTATCAGATTAGTTCTCAATTCAATGTAATTTGCAAAGTGACACTTGGTCAGTTAAAGTTTTAATTAGGGAAGTAAAACATCTGTTTTAAGTGTGACACCTTTATTTTGTGATAAGTGACTTGGGATGAATAGCTGTGGGTTTCCTTTACAACAAAGAGCAAAAGTGGAATCATCCATTTTCAATCATGAGCTATACTCAGAAATTATATTGAAACAGTCTGAACTCTTCTATACACATATTTATTAAAAAATAAAAAGAACAGCGTTCTATATATTTTTCTGTCCCTGTTTATGTCTTTCTGTGTCTCTCTGCCTTTTTCCTCCCTTCTCTCTGATTCTACTCCTGACAGCTTTGTTCTGTTGGTCTGTGTCTGTCCCTGAAAACACAAAAATGGTTTTTGGATAGGTAGGCAAATGACTCCTGAAAGTTCTTGGTGTTCTCTAGTTTGTTCTGAAATTACACTATTAAGAGCTTTCTGAGCAAAACTCAACATTGATCAAATGGAAAAAGGAAGCACCACTAAGTTACAGCTCCAAGCAAAACCACTTTATGAGTGTGTGGCGGGACTGCACATTAATGACACCAGTGCCCAGGTGGCCAAATTTATGTCCACCTTCTTGATCTGATAATACAGAGCAGGGGATGAATTGGTAATGAACCAGGCTGAAAACAGATGGTGACTCCATGTGTGTTTGCTGCTGAAAACCTACAAAGGGGAAACATTAAATATGTGTCTTTAAATTTAAATTAGTGCATTTCAAAAACACAGACTGTTGAGCTTTTGAAAACAGGCTGGCTGAATGTGTTTCATCTTATAGTTTTGAACTCTGATGCGTTTTGTGGAATAGCAACAGGCAAAATGGATGGTATGTGAGTTACCCTTTCTTTAGCTCCTCAATATCAGTGGTGCTCCACTGTAATTAGGGGCCTGTGTGCAGTTCTTTGTCATTAAATTTGCTACACCCTAATTAGGAAATTTAGAAAATTCAAAAGACCACCATCTAAAAATTGGCACCAATTATTAAATATCTTTTCTCAGATTATATGATTTCTGTTGTACTCCACAATACTGATTGAGTGTAGTACTGGCATGATTTGTTATAAAACATTTTCTTGATGTACAAACAGCATTTTATAAAAATGTATCAAAACATATAACATTCTACTGGCTGTATATGTACTTGGGCTGTATTGAGATATTTGAGTCTGAATCTACCCAGAAATGATTATTTCTTTGATTTACATTCTGAGACAAGTAAAACTGGTGCTTAAATGCCAATCCAAACACATCCCAGAATAATTTGGGGAAAAGCTACCACAACCTCACCCTATGATTCTGTGAGGGCCTTGGATGATTTAATATAAAACTACATAAAAATGAGTATAGTTAAAGGTTGGGTAAAGTTTATAGCAAGTCCAGAATTTGGTCTGGACTCCCTAGACAATGGAGTTACAGGAAATTGGGGCCCAGATAAAAGGGGGATAAGAGTGGTTTACTCCCCACCTCACATCCCACATCTGCTCTGCATAAATCTCGGGGCTATTATTACCTGAGCAATTTCTTCTGTGTTCTTCCAGGTAAAACTCAAACTGTCCAAGTTCAAGTGGATTTGATTTACATCTTGGACATGCCTGAGTTTACCCAAGGTGACAGAATTTCTTAGTGGTGCCAATTTTATACTACCGTATGAACTTACTTCTTAAACATAATCTCTCCCTTCCTTTTGGTTTGGTGGTGGTGGTGGTGGTGGTGATTTTAGGAGGGTTTATTATACTTTTTAAAGCTTTTATACAAAGATATTAAAACTTTATCAAGTGTCCTCACCGAGGAAATATGTTGAGCAGCAAGTATTCTCACAAGCCTAGGAGACCAGGCGAAGGTGAGATGCTAATGGAGCCTTCCCAGAGGGTCCTGATTCCCTCCCTTCCTGCCCTTCATCCTCTCTCTTTCTTTCTTACTGCTCCCACCTCTCTGTTTTCCCTTCATCTCTCTTAACTTGAGAAATACAATTTAGGGAAAGTTATGGTCCATGGTTTTCCTTGGAAATTATATGTTATTCAAAGTAAAACAAACTCAAAAAGAACAATAAGAATCTTTGCCTCTTGTCACTGTTTCAAATGTGCAAAATTACTAAAATTAAGGTTCCCAGCTGTCTGGAAGTCTGAGCAGTTGGAAGTGCAGGTTCATAAAGTCTATAATAGGAATAGGAGGATCTGATGGCTTGATTCTTCACGATGGTACTTCTGCTCTGTGTTCCAAAAAATCACTGGTTACTCCATTAGAGTGAACAATCCAAACTTGTAATTGTATTATAAATACCCTGAAGACAGAGATCTTGGGTTTAAATCATTGTTTCCAGATCACTTAGCATATGTCTTTGCATATAACAAGTAGTATTTCTACAGTGATTCAAAATGTTTATATATATAATGTGTATGATATACAAATATATGTTATATAATATAAAGATTAAAATACATATACACAAATACATTCTTAAAACTTCGGTTCATACAAAATTCTGAGGTATGACAAACAAGTGGTGATATTCCCATTTGATACAACAGGAAACAGAGACTGAGTGAGTGAATTTATATAAATCCCTTGGTTCTTTTTATACCAGGCTATCTGCTAATATTTGTTTAGTAATAATTGAATATAAAATTGGCAGCCAAATGATCTATGACAATGCCTGACAAAAGTGTTTCTTCCCGGACTAAATGTCTATCATAACTAAATTGAAGGCATATCTCCATCCTCTTACTCAAAGTTTTGACATCAAAACTTGGTTCTATATAATTTGAATAAGTTCATAAAAAGCACTTATACAGCATATATGACATTAAATGTTGAACACTAAATGTCAAGCAATATACCCACCTTAAGATAAATAAGACCTGACTTGGCACACTCCTTTTTCTTCCTCAAAACACAGATGGTGTCTTACTATATGCCAGTGCCTGACTGCGCATTAGGAGTGCACATGAAAAATACATGCTCCATGCCCTCAGGCAGCGTGGAGTTTAGTAATGGAAACAGACCTGTGAAGAGATGCTCGGGCACACTAAATACCAAGTGCTAAAACTGAGCTATGAACAAAATACTCTGCTAAAACACAGAAAGATTCTGCCACCATTTTCAAAGAGACCAGTTTCTGTCAATTCACTAGTCCCAGTCATACATATTTACTTTCGGATTTATCACTCTGAAGTCTTTCCCCAAATCCAGGAAAGATTTGTTGTTTCCCTGTACCTTTAAGGCGGTGCAGTATGATTTGCAAAGTTGGACAGTTGGTGTTTGCCCATGATGCTGATTCCAAATGATACTTTTTGAAAGACGGGTATAAAAGAGAACTTCCCATGGTCAACATCTTTGCTTTTAAGGGCTAATTAGGGTTTGGAAAATTCAAATACGACCAAAGGGTTTTTAAATTCTAGTTACAATCTTTGATATACATGTACATAATTTTAGGTTAGTATTTTTAACAAAGATGGATGTAACCTCAAACATTGAAAACTGATATTTTAAAACTTTTTAAAATCATTTTTATTTTTATTTTTTAATTTTTAAAAATATTTTACTTATTTGAGAGAGAGAGAGAGAGAGAGAGCACGTGAACACGAGCGGAGGAGGGGCAGAGGGAGAAGCAGACTCCTCACTGAGTGGGGAGCCCAACTCAGGGGGCTCCATCCCAGGACTCCAGGGTCATGATCTGAGCCGAAGGCAGAGGCTTAACTGACTGAGCCACCCAGGTGCCTCTAAAATCATTTTTAAAATATAGAAATGTAAAAAAGAAAACAAAAATGATCTAGAATCCCTTCTCCCAAAAGAGCATAACTTTTAGCATTTTTGTATGTTTATTTCCACTTCTTAATGCATTTATACATGAAAAAATAAAATTAGAATCATACTGATTTAAGTATGATTTCATAATTATTTTATATTTTATTTTTATTATATGTAGTTACTCTATATTATTAAAATAATATAGGTATTTTCTATGTCATTTTAAAATTATTTATTTGACATTTATTCCAATGTTTTGCTGTTATAGATGTAGTGTGCTTCAGGAGAGAATCCTAGGATAGAAATGCTGGGTGAATAGGTTTGCATATTTTTAGGATATTTTTATTATGATTCCAATTTACCATATAGAAAGTTTATCACAATTTCTATCCCTACCAATAGTGCATGAAGGTATCCCAAAGAAGCAGATTTTTAGATCTAATTAAAAGGAAAAAATTAATGAAGGCAAGCATTATTTATTAGTAGAATAAAGAGAATGACGGTAGCTAATGGACACTGCTTCCTAGATGACCCCATTATTCAGTAAGAAATGTTCCTAACTTAATAACGATATGGGATTTTAAAAATTTAATCATAGGAACTTTTCTATTCTCAGATGTTAGTTTTATTATTACACTTAACTCTAAGCTCCTTCTTGGGAACAACTGTGTCTTTGATCCTTAATTTTTCATGCCTTAGTACCCAAAGCATTCCAGGGACATTACTGATATACTTAAAATACACTGACTGAATCATGTAGACACAAATTCCAGCTCAAAAAAAGAAGTTTCTGTTCAAAGCTTGACACAAAGTAATAATGTATTATCAGGTTGTATTATGAGTAATCAAAGCTTTTTGCTTTCAATGAGGCTAACTTAATCAATCCCTACAACATGCACTGAATTGGATCAAGAAGTACAATCCCTTCCCTCAAATTGTTCACCTCCAGTAGAGCAGACAGACATGTAAGCAGGATCAGCTATATATGTGAGCCCAGTACAAAATGCAAATGCAAAGCCTCTTCAAATATTAAGAATTTTAAGAGAGCCACAGTGCAGCTTTAAACCATGAGTGGGGCCCTGCCAAGTGTGGGCACCGCCTGGCGGCTCAGGTCACACGCCCATGAAGTCAGCATGATTGGATGATACAGGATGATAAATGCCTAAATGGAAGTGTGTAGTAAAGTATAATAGGAACACAATGGAAGTGGTGCTCTCATTCTGAATAGTTCTAGGGGCTTCATCAATTAGCATAGAGTAATCAAGATAAATCTGATTGCTTTTAGCAAAATATTGCAGCCAGTGCCATCAAACCTGCAGAAAAAGTAGATTTATTTCAGCCTACTGCATGTATTAACTGGATATTAGATAGCATATATTATTTAAACACTGAGTCCAACATTTGGAGGAGAGATGAGAGTCATTTTCTTTTTTTTTTTTTAAGATTTTATTTATTCATTTGACAGAGACAGAGACAGCGAGAGAGGGAACACAGGCAGGCGGAGTGGGAGAGGGAGAAGCCGGCTTCCCGCGGAGCAGGGAGCCTGATGCGGGGCTCGATCCCAGGAGTCTGGGATCATGACCTGAGCCGAAGGCAGACGCTTAACGACTGAGCCACCCAGGCACCCCGGGAGTCATTTTCATGTATGAAGAATAGCAAGGCAGACATATGAGATGAATACCAAATATGTTTGTGATTTTGTTCGTTAATCTATGGGAGCCAAGGAAACTCACATTTTACTTTTTTTTCCTATCCCAGTCAAGACAATATAATTCTAAGAAAGCAAATGAAAAATATTCCAGGACAGGACATCAATCGTTTTTTACAATAAGAATGAACAGACCAACAGACCTTCTGGCTTTTCTTATTTGGATTAACTTCAATGTCTAAAAGTTGCTAAGTAACACTTTTAATAATAAGAGATTTCAAGGCCAGGGAATTAATGATCCATGACCCTATTTAAGAGAAATATTAGTGCATCGTAAGGCGAGATGGCTGAATACAGTAATGGGAATTTCGGGTAATACACTTAACCACTTTCATGTGCTACTTTTTCATTGCTGCTCAAGGTCAATTTGGCATGACACTATTTTTTTATTAGACCATTTACCAAGATTATTTCATCATTATCTCAAGTCAGCTAATAATTACATGGGAAAATAGTGATATGGAGAGAATAACCATTGTATAATCATGACCATTTTGAAACAAAGTTATTTCTAGATCTGATAAACATAAAAGTTTAGAACATACTAAATGCAATTTAACTTTTCAATATACAGCTCATGGACTCATTTCAGCAAGACCAAACCAACACACACAGACATGCACACATACACATACATGATCCTCTCAAAAACCTCTCCCTGTGCTAGAAACACTTATCCACTCGGCCTTGGACTTAAGTAACCTGGTCCTCCCCGTGAAATTTAAGCCAAGGGCTAAACCACCACACAGAGAGGACTCAACCTGGGCAGAGAACAATCTCTGAAGGTCTCCTGAAGCCAAACTTGGCTAAAACCCTGTCAGCTCCAAGTGAAAGGAAACTTCAAAGGAAGTAAACAGCTTCTCTGGATTCACGGCCATGGCAGTTTTAAAGCTGAATAAAATCCCCCAAATTGGCTTGACTCATTCTGCTGAAAGCACAGAGAGTTTCAGGGGAAACACATCACCTTTTAAAACAAATGTTTTAATTTCTCTATAAACACATTGTGTTTTTTGTTTCGGAAACTTCTTCAAGTAGCAATCTACTTCCTAGTATCAGCAGTTAGACCCATAGAGTTCACAATAGATTACATCCCATGGCCTCTGAGAATGGGGAGTTTAGGACAGTTGAGAATGTTTTAGGGAGCTCTGGAAACAAATCCTGGAGGCATTCATTTTGGCTAGCATATGAAAGCCAGGGATCCTAGGGCTAAGTTTTTTTTCCCCCTGCAGAAAGGAAAATTGCTCACAAACTGCCTAAATCTAAGACTCTGTTATTTTTATGATAAACCCAGAAGGTTACTACAAAGAAGTGACTTATTCTCCTTACCAATATTCAGGGGAAGATGGTTGCATATTTAGAAATGTCCACCTGTTTGGATTTCCAGTCAGATCTTTCTCAGATGACAACCTGGTATCCACCTTTCAGAGATTTATATATACCAGACACGATAACTCCATCATAAAGAAATATCATGTGAAGTATGGTGTGAAATAACCTGGATATTTCCCAATAAACTAGTAATTCTTACTTTTAGGTGGGTAATTATACAATTTGAACTTGAGAATACCTAACTAAACTCTCATTCCCATTAATTTCAATTAAATCTATAGCTTCATTACAAGGCAAGCAATATCCAAAATCTGTAACATATCAGCTAGAACTATGGGTAAACTTTTCCCCAGTTTGAACTTCAGGTTCCTCATCTATGAAAGGTTTAAAACCCTGTTAGGAGTGTTGAGAAATCCAATGACCTAGTATGTAAAGTATTTTCTATGTAGCAGACAATAAATGCAAGTCATAAGCATATTATTCATTATAATGTCAGAGAACCTTGAAACAACATCCAGCATGTTTTCACAGGCTTCATGAAAAACTTTTGGTTAGCAGATGCTGACTCTCTCATCTCCACACAACTTGGTGTTCATCACCCTGTATGAGGATAGACATGTTCACACGTAAGCCATTGGTTCCTGGGACTGCTATATTGAAGGACAGTCCTGGCCTGAGCTCTTTGATGGTATGAGACCTTCCATCCTCAATTTCCTTTGTGACTTGCAAGCATCAGTCATCACTGTCTCTCTTTTATCTTCATCCTGTCTCTCTGGTCAAGGGTAATGAAAGCTTCTTGACTGGTTATGGTCTCTCTAGTCCTTTAAAAATTGCCACAGAACTCTAAATTTTACTCTACTTACTATATTTCTTTTTCTCAGTGCATAGACAGAACTAAGGAAAAATTAATCCCCATGCACTTTCATATTTCAGATCTGAAGAAAAGCTAATTACAAAGAGGAAAATTGGGTGGTTGTGGACAAAGATGGTAAGGAGGATCTTATTCTTTTTTTAATATTCCAAAAGTTTCAAGGGCATTATATCAAAACTTTAACAAATTTAAAGTTGGAGAAGATGAAAGTGTGAGTTATTCTGCTGTGAAGATGCTTTGAGGAAATGGGCAAAAATTATTCATACAAGAAGCAGCCCAGATGATCACTAAGCATGTGAAAGGATGCTCAACTCCAGTAGTAGGAAGGAAAACATAAATTAAAACCATATTGAAGCACCAATTCATACCCTTTCATTCGAAAACATTTTTATATATGCTATGCCAGGAATTAGTGAGAATGTAGGAAAGTAGGGATTCATATACTGCTAGTGGGATTTTACGATAGAAGCTGCGCACATTTCATGATCCAACAATTTCGCTTCTAAGCATACCTCTTAGAAACTCTCATACATTTTCATGGGGCACCTTGCGTGGCTAGAACAGTGTTGAAGCAGCATTGTTAAGTCTACCAACTGGGGCAAGAATAAATAAATCATGAATTGTTCATATGATGAAAAAGTATGAACAGAGAATTGACTGAACTAGCTCTATATAGATCAATGAGGATGCATCTTACAAAGACATTTTCAGGAAAGTCTGTTTTTCAGAATACCTAGAGTATGATGTTATCTATGTAAAGCTTAAAACACACAAAGCAACTCTGTATACATACATAGCATATATGAATACATATGCAGTAAAAATATAAAGAAATGCATGGGATTAATAGCAAATTCAGGATAGAAGTTACTACCTTTGGAGAAGGTACTACTGGGAGGTAATGGGGTCTGGTACACAGGATGTATCAACTATTGATTAGGTTTTATTTCTGAGGCTGAGTTTATTATATTATTCCTTAAACCCTTCTGTATCCGAAGCATTTTATAATAATTTTTTAAAGCTTTGAAGTATAAAATCAGACTCGGTTTTTAGGGTGAATAAAACATAGCAGAAAGGAACTAACGGTAGTTAGACATCTAATCTGTTAGACACTTTATAATTTTTATATCTGTTAATCCTTACTGTCATCTCTGCTGTTTCAGGTGAACAGCTGGAGAAAGTTCAAGTACAGAAAAGGATTTCACCAAGTCTAGTTAGCTCCAAAGAACTAGGTACAAGACATTGTAGGAAGAGGGGGAGAAGTTTGAGCTTATGGAAAGATCACCGAGGACATGTTGCCATGGGGACAAGTTGCCTTTCTCCCTCTCTTTCATCTTGTAAGTCAACACCTCTGACAATTTAATTTCTCCTTTATTTACATGTAATTATCCTTAGCAGACAATAAGTTATTCAAATTCAAGGTTTATATCTGATTCATTGCCATGGTCACATGCGGTTGTTAGTGCTCAGAGCTTAGTGGGTGCTTAGTACATGCTGGATGGATGAGTGAATGATGGGTAATAACACAGATGCCCCAATATGATCATATAGATGATCTCCTCATTCATCACTATGAACATATTGATTCTGACATGTAAAAATCAGTACAGACAACAACAGGTAAATAAAAAACAGAATACTTAGACCCAGCTGCAAAATGAAAGGGAGCTACATGTTCTATTATGGGGGCAAGGTAATTCCCTTCAAAGTGGTAATTAAGGGAGATGATTCTAATTTGAAACTGGTTTCCTAATTGATGTTTGGCTTTTAGAAATCTCACAGGCCTTTAAATTATATATATTTTGTTTAACTATCTATAGCTTACCCCCACCACCAACAAACCCTAAAAATTCTTTCTTAAGATCGAGAATGTGAGTCACATAAAGGGTCAAAGAATTACCAGTTACTATGTAGGATATCAGTTTGCTATCCAAAGTCTCAAAAATTATGAAATATGAAATAATGAAAATTTAGGAATTAAAAGCATTAATATTATCAAAAGCTTTTTAAGCTCATATGTCACCAGTCAGATCTTCCCTGACTAACCAAGCTAAAATAGCAACCCTCCTCCCCATCGTTCCTGTCAGCTTTCTCTGCCTCACTATTCCTGGCAATGACAAAGAACCTATTTGTATGTTAAGCATGTTGACCCCTCTATCCCATAAAATGTAGCCTCCAAGAGGGCAGGAACTTCACTTGCATTATTCACACATATATCCCTGGCACCTGAAATACTGTCTAGAAGATGGTAAATCCTAAATAAGTATAGGTTAAATGAATAAATGATTGAGTCCATTTTACATTTGCAGCAATAATCTGCAGAGATTTTCATTTAATAAATGCAAGTCTTCTTCTATGACTATATTTGTCCACATGATAGGGATCTTCAAATATAGTGAATAGCAGGGGTTTTTCTTCTTTCTTTCCTTTCTTCTTCTTCTTCTTCTTCCTTCCCCCCCTCAACAGATTCATTGAGGTTTAATTAATAAAGAACTGCATTCTTTTTAAAGTGTACAACACATCCAAAAGTTTCCTTGTTTCCCTTTGTAATCTCTCTTTGTACCCCTCTCTATCCTCAGACAACTAATAACCTGCTTTCTGTCACTGTAGATCACATTTTCTAGAATTTTATACAAATGGAATAGTACAGTATGCACTCTTTATTCCTGGCTTCTTTCATTCAGCATAATTATTTTGAGATTTGTATATGTTGTCATATGTATCATTAGTTCATCCCTTTTTATTGCTGAGGTATTTCATTGTATGAATATACCATAATTCATTTATTCATTAAATAGTTCATGGGTTTTTGGGTCATTTCCAGTTTTTGGCTGCTATGAAAGAACTGTCATGAACATTCATATGCAAGTCTTTATGAAGACACATGGTTTCTTTTCCCCTGAGTAGATTTCTAGGAGTGAAATGACTAGGTCATACCATAGGTATAAGTTTAAGATAAAAAATCTGACAACCTGGGGTACCTGGGTGGCTCAGTCAGTTAAGCGCCTGCCTTCCGCTCAGATGGTATTCCCAGGGTCCTTGCTCCTTGCTCACTGGGGAGCCTGCTTCTCCCTCTGCATGCTGCTCCCCCTGCTTGTGCTTGCTCTCCCCTCCCACGTGTCAAATAAATAAATAAAATCTTTAAAAAAAAATAAAAATCTGACAACCTATTTTCCAAAGTGATTGTACTATTCATTCCCACATAAATGGATGAGAATTCCAGTTGATCCACATATTTACCAACACTTGGTCAGTCTTTTTCATTTTTGATATTCTAATAAGTGTATAGTGGTATACCATTGTGTTCCTACTTGTATGCTGCTAGCATATTTTCATGTGCTTATTTGCTATTATCTCTTTTTTGGTAAAGCACCTGTTCAAATATTTTGCCCATTTTTAAAAACTGGATTTTTATTGTTATTTTATTTTTTTTCTTATTCCTGAGTTTTAAGAGTTCTTTATATATTCTGGATACATTTGCTTAATGAGCAAGGTCATTTGTCCCTATTTTCTCCCAGTCTGTGGTTCTTTTTATTTTCTTAACAATGTCTTCAAAAAGCAAAAAAAAAAAAAAAAAAAAAAAAAAAAAATTATCAGGGTTTCTTTACTGAACAATTTTATAAAATGCCACCCTCTGCTAGGATCTAAGAATTCAGATGCTTACTTGAAAACAAAGTTTCTGCCTGTAGGGTGCTTACCATTTAGTATAATGAAGTGCAACAATGGATCAATGCAGGGAAACAGAATTACTGATAGCACATGTTAATCTATATAAATCCTGGAGGTGGGTATTGTACATCCAGGAAAGACTGTGGCCCATCCTTTGCAGAACCAGCTCCTGAAAGGAATCCCATAGGTGTAATAATGTTGTAAGTTGGTCTAGTTTGACTTGTCATGTGTAAAAACAAGAAACAATGAAATAAGGCACACTTATCTAGAGTTTTTCAAATTGCAAATGACTCGAGTATTTTAGTGATTTCCTTTCATTCTCCCATTCTATAAAATACCTACTGAATATTTTGTGCTACCTGAGGTGAAGGGAAATGAATGATTTTTATTCATAGTAGCTGTAGAAAAATATGGTCCAAATCCATTTACACTTTGATAATTGCTAGAATTAATAGGCAATAAAATCTTAAAATAAAAAGACTACATGTGCTCATTTATTTGGAGAAATGGCAGGAAAGACAGAGATTTGTAGTATGTCCTACTCCTTAGCCTACGGAAGAGAGAGTCGTGAACTTGGAAGGGTAGGTGGAACATTTTTTTTAAAAGTGGAGAGAGAACATTGGAAATATTGAGCCAACATGACTGATCACCAATTCTAAGGCCTAGGGACATAGTACCTCAATGGTCACTAAAAGATTTTGTGCCAAAATTACTGAAAAAATAAAATGGTGCTATTGATAGAAATGTATGTCTCAGAAAGGGGACTGAGTTTTGAGGTAAAGATAAGTTTGATTAAATATTTTTAATTTTGGACAGACAGAAAAACATCCAAATGGAAATGCCCAGTAAACAGGGCTAAGTATGACTGGTGCTTAAGGATTTCTTAGGACTAGAGAAAACCAATTATGAGTCATCAGCAAAAAGATAAACCTGAGAATAGATACATTTTTAAAGGAATGTGGAAATAAAGAGTGCTGGGTAGGAAATGAATACTGGGCAGGGAAAGGACCTAGAATTATCATTCCAAAGAAGCACTGAGTTAAAAGTAACTGAATTATTTTAATCTCTTCTGCAAAAGGAAAAAATAAAACTTTTTATAATATGTGATGTGGTCAGTAGGTATTTGGTTGACAAATGGAATATTTATAGGTTTTTAAGATAGCCTACTCTGTTGCCCAACAATCTGAACAACTGGAAAAAGCCTTTCTTGTATTGAGCCCCATATGACCAAACCATGATCTTTGACTTTGGTTACAGTTCCTGGCACAGAGTAGGCATTCAAGCAATGTTTGTTAGATGACCAGATGGTTCTCCTTCTGTTCCCAGCCAATTCAGTAAGTCTACTCTCTTCCATGTGTAAGCCAGATGGCTGAGCAGTTACATGAATTTTTAGCTGTATAAACCAAAGTAACTTAAATTATTGTGATTGTCTATTGTGCATCTCAACTTGTCTTCTTATTTTTAAGGTAAATATTCTGAATTTACAAAGAAAATCCTCTTATGATATCTGGACAGTTTGAAGAAGATAAATGAAGAAATATGTCATATGGTCTCCTTCTCAATAAAAGTAGGTGGTGTTATTTGTTTTGAGTGGAGATATTTGAGGAGACAAAGTTTTATGCAGTGGCTCTGGAAGAGGGTGTTTAAGATGTATAAGAAGATTGTGGAGTACCAAATAAATTGTATATCTTATGGATTTTCAGTGGGCCATGATGGTTCTATAACTTACAGAAAAATAGCTAACATTATGGAAATTGTGGAGAAAAAGGACAATGAGAATACCGCCGAATTCAGAAGACAAAGTAGAGACGATGTAAAACGTGACACTAACATGTTAGACCATGGAAGCTCTCGCTCCTCAGATTTTTCCATATCAGAATCCAACTTGTTGTTTTATTCCATCAGTCTACCATGGGTTGTGTTAGCCTTGTATGGATCACCGTACCAGGTGAGGCCAGGAACTGCATCTCTGGTGAGGAATTATGCCTTAGGGTACACGTTCAGGTTTCTATAAGCAGGAAGATGTTGGATTTGTGGAATGCTTAACCCTCATTTAGGAATGGCCACAGATAAACTGCCTCTCTTTCTTGGGTAGTTTCTGCTACTCGGAGTTGACAGATGGTTGACAAGAGATCATGGCTATTGTTTTAGTTTCCCTTCCACTAATTGCTACTATAATATAACACAATGATTAAGAGCATGGATTTTGGGAGTCAAAGAGATCTATGTTTAAATTCTGGTTTTGTTGCTTCCTAGTTTGTGTAAGCAGTACTACGTTACTTAATATGTCTGGTTACCATTTTTCATCTAAAGTGAGAATGCAATATGTAGGTTGTTACACGTTTAAATGGTTGTTTTAAGGGTTAAATGAGGTAATACATCTAAGGTGCCTTGCTTAATGGCTAGGTCTAGACAATCTAAAAAATTGTTATTGAGTTCCTGCCCTTCCAGAATCCTTGACTCTCCTATTACAAGGGAAATTTATATTCTCCCATCCTCATGTTAATGATCTTAAAACTTAGGGATCATATAAACACAATATGCAATAACAAGACCCTTTAGATATTATAGGAAACTTTTGTTTGAGCAGAAGTCTTAGATTTGTTCCAGGGTATCATGAAATGTAGCAGAGGTTTACGAGAGGGAAGTCAGTGAATAAACAATGATGTTTGCACAAGGACTGATGATATTAAAGAAGAACATAAGCTTACCCACCAGTTACAAGCAAAAGCAGTTGCAAACCTGCAGACTTCCCTACCTTCACAACTACTTGCCCTTGCAAAGTCTGACCTCCCAATAAACTTACTACATGGAGGAGACCAGGGCAGCACAGAGTATATATGGAGTTTCATACAGGTATGAAACTTCCCCAAAGAAAGAGCTGGTAGAAACTGACATACACTTGTACAGTGCTCACTCATTCTTCAAGTCCTGAGAGAAGTAGAAATGAAAAATTGGCAAGGAAATCATAGAATTCTTCCTAATACTTCTCAAAGGGTTGGAATTCCTGTTTTATTGACCCAGGCAGGAACAGGGAGAATTTGAAAGGATATCTGCTCTTATATGTATCAAATAGGGGTGACTCCAGAGGAGAAAGAGACCCTTTCCTTTTTTGGTTCTGTGCCTTGATCCTGCCTGGTGAGGATATGGCCATGCCCATTCATTTAAGTATGGACTGTGGCTGCTTTCATACAACAGCTGAGTTGAGTAATTGTGACAGAAAACATATGGCCCACAAAGCCAAAAAATATACATTATCTACCCCTTTATGGAAATATACATTATCTACCCCTTTATGGAAAAGTGTGCAGACCCCTGATCTGGATCAATCACCCGGGAAGCATACCCCTGTTTCCTCTCTGTTTGTCTAGTAGCATGAGAAGCCTAAAAATGGCAAAGTGACAGTCTCAACCTCCAATTCAATGCAACAGTTGCTACATCCCATGGTGGAAGAATGTCTCTCTTGGGTGCCAAATCCTCCAACCAGAAAAGCTCAGAGTTTTAGGGACAGTGAAAAAAATGTTTTACAAATGGGTAATAAAGTACTATAATGGAAGGTGTCACACCTACATCCACTCCTGGGTTTCCAGGCCCATGTATTCTAACATTGGGAGAAAAAAACACTTCATCTCAGTCACTGGCTCAGAATATATGCCACAGGCCAACTTGCAAGGTGCTAATTGCCAACTGGTGCTGTAACTACATCTTTGATAAACCTTATTTATATGGGTAATGAGGTATATGGTAAGACTAGAGAGCTCCATTAGGATCAGCCCACAGGCTCATTTCTTTGGCTGAAAAATGAGTTTGTTGGTCAGGCTATGCCATGTAGAATACTCTGATAGAGATGAGGTTGTGGCTGTTATTTTTAGCAGAAACATCGTTGGTAGGAGAGGCAAATCTAAATCCAGAAATACCTATTTCATAAAGCAAATCATTGTCTCTTCCATGATTGCCGAGGCTGAATGGTTGTATCCCCTAAAATTCATATGTTGAAATGTTGATCCCCAATATGATGGTATCAGGAGGTGGGACCTTTGGGAAGTGATCAGGTCTCCAGTAGAAAATCTCACGTAGCTCCCTAGACACTTGTACTATGTGAAAATAGTAAAGAAATCTGTGACCTCAAAGAAGGCCCTCACCTGACTATGCCGGCATCCTAATCTCAGACTTTCAGCCTCAAGAACTGTGAGAATCAAATTTTTATTGTTTATAAGGCACCCAGTCTGTGGTATTTTGTTATAGTAGCCAGAAATGACTAAGTCAATAATGGTAGGGCTGCAATATAATCAACATTTTATCAGATAGCTGGCTGGGTCTCTAGGGACTCAGACTGGTGTCTTCGGACTTTGTATACCCAAAGTGGGGGTAATCTGGCCAGGCTTGGCGAGAGCAGTCTATGTTGTTGATCTTGCATAAAATACATACATCCCTGTAATCATGGCACATTGTTCCTGAGTTCACTGATCAAACATTTGGGAGACTGGGAATGAAGTTGACTCGACATACACACGATATACCATCCTGTTCATGTTATTTTTGAGAGTCTCTTCCACAAAGGAGACCGTTAGTGAACACTAACATGTGATAAACTGTTTTCACACTTCAGGCCCATTCTGAAGGGACCAGATGACCCTTTCCAAAACCTCAGCTACAGCAACTTCTTGCTAGACACAACTCCAAAGGCAAGGGAGACGAGCAAAAATGAACTATTGGGATTTCATCAAGATAAAAAGCTTTTGCACAGCAAAGGAAACAGTCAACAAAACTAAAAGACAACCTATGGAATGGGAGAAGATAATGCTGGAAGTGAAATTCAAATCAAATGTAAAAGGAGTTATAGAAGAAACAGCTGACCTTGGGAATGTTGACATTTTTGCCATTTGAGAGACTCCAGATATATAGCTAGAGGAACTTAGTGAAGGCAAACTTACTGATACAAATGAAGAAAGTAGTTGTGACAAGAAGTGATGATATTCCAAGGAAGTGATGCTGACCAAAAACAATAGTACATAAGAAACATTAAAAGAACTCTCAGAGATACTTTATGACACTCTAAGTGCGAAGGGGAAATGTTCAATGTACCTCTGTAACAAATAATACATTATATGTTAAAAAAAAAAAGTAGGAAGGGAAGAATGAAGGGGGGGTATCGGAGGGGGAGATGAACCATGAGAGACTATGGACTCTGAGAAACAAACTGAGGGTTCTAGAGGGGAGGAGGTGGGGGGATAGGTTAGCCCGGTGATGGGTATTAAAGAGGGCACATTCTGCATGCAGCACTGGGTGTTATACGCAAACAATGAATCATGGAACACTACATCAAAAATTAATGATTTAATGTATAGTGAATAACATAATAAAATAAAATTTAAAAGAAGAGTATGGCAATTCACTAACGCAAAGAAAAGAAGGCTCTCTCCATTTTATAATTTACACAACGAGATGATCACTGTTTAAACTACTTCTGATAAGCTTTTCCTTGTTTCATAAAGAAATAAATTTTCAATGTTTCTAATGTTTTAAAATTACAGTGTATTGATATTAGTTTTACTATTTTTTATTTCCCCATACATTTGTAATTGATAGTGAGAAAGTTTTTGTTTGTCAAAAAAAAAATTAAAGGTCACAGAACAACACAAAACAACAATAGCTTTTCCCACTGAATATTAAGATTGCTTTTCAAAGTTATATCTTACATGGCCATTTTTACAGTCCCAAACTACTGTACAAAGAGAGGCATAGTAAGAAGATTCTGTCTATTAGGATATCCGCTCCCATATCTCATCCAAGGATATTCCTGGTCATTTCAAGCTGATGCCAGCACATGAAGCAGGACAATATTCAAATTAAGCTCAATTTCCTTCTTTCTTGGTCATCCATTTTATAGAATTCCCCATGAGGCCATAAGAGATAGTAGTTCCACAGAAGTGGTTTCAACGGAAATGCAAGCTAACTGTTCAAGCATTTTATAATTTCAAAGCCTTGCCCAGTTACCTTTCCACTTGAAGATGGAGTGGTGTGAACATGACCAACTTTATCTGCTGGTGTAACAGTTAATACCCAGTCCTTGATGGATAGCTCGGGTTCTATAGACATCTTGTTTTCCACAGTCACTCTCTATCAGTGTCCAATTGCAAACCAAGAGCTGTTTCTCTTCAAAAGGGGAATAGTTGTAGAAGAGCATAGTTTTTCTCCTAACCTCTACTGTGATTCTCTTATTGGGGCTTACTAGAGACTTCAAACAACTATCTAATCTTTCCAAAAATGCTTTGATTTAATTGGTTCCACTGAGTTCCCCTGGTCTATATTTGGACAAGCTGGAGAGCTTTCTCAGGTTCTACTCAAAACTGGTAGACCTTTGGGTCACTTAGTACATTGGTCAGAATACTAACCAAAATGTTCTAAGTTGTCTCAAAAGTCTAAAGAGGTCTAACAAATGACATCACTAGCTTTGACATATAGTGACTATGCACTAGGTATAGCAACTTATTTTTCACTTTGGAGAGAAAAATCCCTGCATACTCCAGACTACTGGACCCCCAGAAATTTAACCAAGGTGGAAAATTCCTGCATTTTGGGGGGTTTTACTTCCTACCTTCTGTCCTACAAAAACATTTATAATATCTGCCACTTCCTGTTTTCTAGAGCCCATGAAAATGGTGTCAAAAATGTAGAGCATTGATGCGGCATCCTGTAGGCTGCTAAGACAGTCAAGTTTCCTGAGAATTCAATTATGGATCAGAGTTGGAGAGGTTACTTAATTCTAGGCAAAATAGCAAAAGTTACTGCAACCCTGATGAGTGAAAACAAATTGTTTTTGGTGATTCCTGGTTTTGAGCTAGAGAGAAAGCATTTGTTTTGCTCTATTCCAGACACTGGGGCGGGGGGGGGGAGGTGTTCTGTGCCAGCAGAAACATCTGGACCAGCAGTTGTGATTGGACTTGCTCACTTTAATTATATCTTTCTAATATTTATACCTTTTATTTCTCTTTCTTTTCTTATTGGGCTGGCTAAGACATCCACTACGACGTTGAATAGAAGTGGTGAGAGTGTACATCATTGCCTTGTTCCTAATCTTAGAGGAGAAGTGCTCAGTCTTTTTTTTTTTTTTAAGTCCAATATTAGGTAGCTACAGGATGTTTGTACATGTCCTTAGAAGGTTGAGGAAATACTCTTCTATTTCCAGCTTGCTAAATTTCTTTTTTCTGAGTGGGTGTGGAATTCTGTCAAATATTTTTATGCATTCATTGAAATAATCATATGATTTCTTCCCTTTTTTTCTGATAAGATAGTAAATTACTTTGATTTTTTTTAAATGCAAAACCAACCTTAAGTACCTGGATTAAAACTCTTTTGGTCATGATGTATTATTCTTTTACATATTGCTAAATTTGATTTGCTAAATACGTTTACATCTGTATTCATGAGGGATGATGGTCTGTAATTCTCATTTCTTGCAATGCCCTTGACTGAGAACACTCTGTAAGTATTTGTTGAATAAATGAATCCAGTACACAAAGATAAAACACAAAGATACAGTGTACTACCATAGTTATACACTAAAATGCATGCAAGACACATGTACAATTGGGAGAAGATTGAGAACTCCCCACTTCCAGATATACCAACTATAGCCCATTCCCCACACTGTATACAACACAATCTTTCTAAAAGATAAATCTTATTTTGCTAATTCCTTCTTAAAAACCTATCAGTGGCTCCTATAACCCTCGGAGCAGTTTAAGTTTTTAAGCTTTTGAAGTTCCCAATCTTTTGTATCTCTAAAGTACCAGCAGACAGCACTAGTAATGAATACTAGTACTTTGTTGACTCTGGACTTTTGCACTTGCTAGTCTCTCTATCAGGAACCCTTTATCTCCCCTCTCCACTGCCAATGTGTGCACGTGTGCACACACACACAGACACACATACACACAGCTATACACTTGTCATTTTGCCTGGCTAACTCCTAAATATTCTTTTGGTCTCCTCTAAAATATAATTTTCATCCTCTCCATGAGGGAGCTCTCCCTAGGCCCCAAGACTGAATACAATACTCTTTGTTAGGTGCCCATGGTGGGGTGGGAACTGGGATAAGATGAAGCAGATTTTGTCAGTAGATCTGGATTCAAGTCTTAGTACTGACGCTTATTATCTGAAGACATTGTAGAAGTTACTTGAACTCTGTGCCTCATAAACTTCAAAATGTACCTAAAACAGTTTGTTATGAGGAATAAATGGAAGAGGTATATACTACGTAGTTGGACATGCTTGGCTCAATGCAAAGGAGATAGTAAATTCTCAAAAAAAATGGACACTACTGTTTTTTTTTGCCATATTAATTTTACCACGACAGAACGTAGTAGCATGTGTTATAGTTCTCCACATATTTTCTGTTTTTTTTAATTAGATAGTAAGTTCTTTAATATATTCGCTGTAACTTTAGTTTTCACCACAGTATTGGAAATAGAAGTGTTCACAAAATGTAAACTGTTGTTATTCTTATTATTATTATGAAAACTTAGAGCTGGATTTTTCTAAATCAGGTGGTCTTAAGGGTTGGACAGAGAGGGATGATTCTATTTGAGGGGTGAATGAAATCATGCTGGAGGAAAGAGGGTTAGCACATGGGACCCTCAAGGTGACAGGAAGTCAGATAAGGTGACCACATATTGGGGAACTGGTATTAAGAACTACGGCATTGAGTACCATAGCTTTAGGAGCCTGGTTGGAAGGTCCTAGAGACCAGGTTTGCTATAGGAAAGTGCCCTTAAATGAGCCACAAGGGCGTGGTCTCTTGGAAATGGCAGAATAGAATTCATAGACTTGGAGACTTCTTTTACTGGGAAGTTCCAGGACTCTTAGACAGTCATTGGAAGAGAGGAAAACTCATAAAAAGGAGTTGCAGTTAGATTTTTCTACAGGTTGTGTAGGGCTGAGCTGGATTGAGTAGATATAGAAAAATAAATATCAGCATTAATAATTTATCGCAAACTCCCTGATATCACACACCAGTGAGACTGATAATTCACACAGAGTATTCTGCAATGGGGGGACAGGAGGTAGGGATAGAGATGAAAGGGTCAGATGTGAAGACAGACTGCTGAGGGCCGACTTCATACCATAGACTCTTGGTGACCAGTTCTCAGTCAGCTAAATTATAGTGGACAAGAAGGATCTGGGCAAGAATCTGGAGTTCTCCTTTGGCCAGCCCACCTAGGATTCCTAACCTTTCCTCCTGCCTCCTCTTCTGGGGTCCTGTGAGATGAGAGAGGTGTGGGAAGGTAGGAAGATTTATGGCGGCCACTCTTACATCTTGTAAGTCATGAAGAAAATTCATGCTGATTCAGTAGTATGCTACATTTTTCTGATTGTTTTTTTAATTTACTATTAATGGAATTTTAGGTCACTTTGAAAACTCCTTAGTTATACTGGAAAAACTTATAGAGTTCACAAAGTCCTCTGAATTTCTATCAAATTTCCCACATGGCTAGTTGTGGCTACCAATGGTTTACCCCTACTATTGCCGCCCCCCCCACCCTCCCCTGGGTCCTGAAGCTACTGGGTCATTCATGAGGTTATGGCTTCCTTCATCAGGTTAAGCTGGCATGCACACTGGCATTGGCACTGATGTGAGAAATGACACTGTAAATCACCATAAAGTCAAGAAGTATCAAGACTATGCCAAAGCTGGGCACCTGGGTGGCTCAGATGGTTAAGTGTCTGCCTTCGGCTCATGTCATGATCCCAGGGTCCTGGGATCAAGTCCCGTGTCGGGCTCCCTGCTCCTTGGGAGCCTGCTTCTCCCTTTGCCTCTCTCTCTCTCTGTCTCTCATGAATAAATAAATAAAATCTTTAAAAACAAAAACAAAAACAAAACAAAACTATGCCAAAGCCATTCTGTTAAAACAAGGAGGATCACTTTCCTTCATTTCTGTGATACTTTTTGTTTCTTTAGTTCCAGAGTATCCTTGTGGTCCCAGTGACTCCTGGGGCTTCCATATTTCCACATCCAACAGCCATTGGTTAAAAGCCTCTGGGAAAAAGCACGGAAAAATGGTATAAAGGGATCCCAGGCAATATGGGGGAGCATCAAAATGGTCTACTACAATCATCATCATCATCATCCATCACCATGCACTAGATCCCACAGTAACCTTTACATGCATTCTTTTATTTAATCATCACAGCTGCTCTCATCTTACAGAAGAGGAAAATGAGGGTTGCATAGATTAAAAGCTTGCCCAAGTTCACTCAGTTAGAGCTTAGTGTATTCTGAGAGTCCGGAGGTGATGGCCACAGTGCTGAATGGAAGACAATGCAGTAGAGGAAACTGTTGTGGATGATCCACAGTACTAGGTCAGAATTGGCTGGATGGCTACTTGCACTGAACAATTCCTATTAAGGCTAGAGAAAAACAAACCAATGAAAAGTCTCCCATTTAACCTCTGGGTAGTCCTCCATGCCTAGCTCCTGCCCATGGATGTCTGTGAGCAAGGCTGTGAGAGTAATTAGCTTAGAGGGTCAGGGAGGAGATGAACTGTAAGAAACTAAGCAGCGTCGATGATCAGCAGCTGCAGTTCGCTAGATAGTCCAGCACAGCCTCTTGTCACTAGAGAAGGCAGATCTTCAAACCGTAGTTTTTCTATCTGCAGGGACAGGCAATTTAAATTACATATTTTCAATAATATTTTGACAAAAGAGCTCACTCAGTGAGGAAATAAGTTATTTAACGAGAAAGAAAATACTTCTGTCCAGAGGGTTTTATTCTGAAAACTGACAGGAAGGGATTTTATAGCAATTGTTAAACTTTGCAGCCCACCCAGAAACGCCGTTTAGTCAGACGGGGTAGTTGGGACCTGAGACCTAGGGGTCACGATGGGATTAATCCTCTTCCCCTAAGAGCCGAGGAACCTTCCCCATTCTCTCCAAGAAGCATGGAGTTGTGTCACAGAGACCAGTAGACAATTGAGCATCTGGCTGGTGGCCTAGTTGTAGTAGGAGCCTTTAAGACTATGGCTTGTTGACCCTTGAAATTCTACCTATTGACCTGGCATGACGGGCTATTATATTTGCCTCTTGGAGTTTGAGTTTTGTCTGTAAGAATAGTGGAATGGCCCAGTGTGCACAAAGACCATGCTGGAGGGACACTTTTCCTTTTGATTACCTCTCACATATTCCACCAGCCCCAATTATTCTCCTAATGGGGTTGGGAGTTTTGATACCAGACTAATCCTGACATAGTTTTGCAGTACATATCATGGCTACTCTGGGTGTTGCAATTTGCCTTGGGAAGAAGACCCAGGTTGTGCCAGATCAGCTACAGAGCTTCCCAAACTCACTGCAGTTCTCCCAGTTGGAGCTTACCTGAATTTGTGGAAAGGTTCCATTACATTGCCCCACTGCCCTCCATCAGAAAGCCATGGTTCTTCTCCTTGGCAACTGGTACAAGGTTGCTGGAGCTGGAGATGTTTCCTCTTACACAAACCAGGACGTTACAAATCACCTGGTGTGCTGAAGGTTGTAGACTTGTGATTCCACAAAATTCAGCCTGGATCGGGATCACCTGGTGAGCTATTCGATCCCAGACCATGAGGCCCAGTCTCAGAATATCTGAGTCAGTCGTTCTGGAAGGGGGCCCAAGGATCTGCATTTCTAACACGTCCCAACATAATGCTGGGGTTGCTAGTTTCAGGACTGAACTTTGAGAAACCCCGAATATAGAAAAGTTTACACACAAATGGCAAGCTATAATGCAGCATGCTAAAAGTTGAACTTTATTAACGCAGATTGCAGGGAAGGAATAATCAATTGCCCGCCAAGCGTCAGGAGGATTAGGTGAGGACAATGAGGATTCTAGCTCTCCCTCTCAGTTTTTGCATTCTCCAGGATGACATCGATATGAAATATGCCCAAACTGGAAATACCAGCATCACCCAAGACTTGTAGCTCAGCTGTGAAATCCAAATCCAGTCAATTCTCCTAAATATCTTGCAAATTTACGAGTTTTCTTTACCCAGTCATTGTTTCCTAGCTCACCCTCTCTCATCACCTTCCACAGCGACGGCCTCTTCCCCACTCTGCTGCCTCTACTTAACCATCAATTCTCCACGCAGCTATGGAAACCACGATCTCAAATGAAACCTTGATCACCTGTTCATATTATGTTCGAATGAATTAATCATTTGTTATAATCAAATTAAGTCAAAAAGAGTGCGCTTCTCATACTCTGGTGCATTCCCGTTCTCAGCAAACTATTTGCTTGCATTTTATTCTTGCCAACTAAATGTTAAGCATCTCAAAGGCAGGGACCATGTCTTTTTCTCTTCGCATTCTTAGCACACAGATAGCAATCATAATCGAACTGATAAAAAAAATGATGTGCTAAGCACTTTATACTCATTATCTTCCAGCTTTAAACTACTGGCAATTTAGGCACCATTTACCCCACTTTTCAGGCAAGGAAATGGAGGTTTGGAGAGGCTAAGGACCTTACTCAGGCTCACACAGCTATTACGGCACAAAGTTGGGACTTGAACTCAGTTCTGTCAGCTTCAAGGTAGTATCATCCCAGAGACATCTGCCACATGGTGCCCAGAGGAGACAAAATCATTCTTTGTTGCCTGAATAGATCTGCTGATAATCTATACTACCAAGCCAGGCAGGTAAGCCCAGCTTTCTCTTGGATCTGTGCCTTAGCACAAGCCAGTCTTCGCCTGCAGTGCCCTTCTCACTCAGTGTGTTTGCTCATTCTTCAAGAATTAATTCAGGCTCCCCTCTCCTAAAGTTTTGCCATTCCTCCCCAGTGTTTCCATAGCATCTTAAATATATCTGTTTTCAAACTTATCACAACTTTACTAGCCTGACACTCTTTTCCTCTATCATGAGTCACTGAGCTTTTTGGGGAAACTCATTTAAACCTGCAGTGACTGGAATAAAATATGTGAATTAGTTAGGGTATTTTTGGCTGCAAGGAACCAAAACCCCAACTCAACATGGCTTAAATAAAAAGGAAATTAATAGGGGCTCCTGGGTGGCCCTGTCGGTTAAGCGTCCCACTCTTGATTTCGGCTCAGGTCATGATCTCAGAGTTGTGAGATCCAGCCTCATGTCTGGCTCCACACTAGGTGTGGAGCCTGCTTAAGATTCTCCCTCTCTCTCACCCTTCCCTCCCTTCTCTTCTCACAAAAAAAAAAAAAAGGAAATTAATAGGCTCACATAACTTGAAGTCCAGCTTAAAACATCTGCAGGGATTTTATGAAAACCGAGTATTTTACACACAGACACATAAAATATCTCATATTTATTGCATGCATGGCATAGAGTATGTGCTCAGTAAATAGAAGCTATCATTACCTTCGATATTTCATTTATCCATATCTGGATCACATATATAAGGATTATTTGCAAAAACTGCAATTCTAGACTGGATTTTTTCCCCTGTATTACCTAGGACAGCTTTTCTCAAAGAATGGGGACAACATCCATCAGAATCACAGGAGGTACTTATTAAAATGCTAGTTTTTATGTCTCTTTTAGACTTACTCAATTGGTGGGAGGAGGGTTTAGGAATCTGGGGAGTGGTGTTGAACAACCTTATTATAAGATTTGCAAGTAATTCTTATTCCCATGTCTCTCCTCTCCTTTGCCATTCTATAATAGAATTATAGATTTCTATTATATCTGGGAGAAATGTCTGAAATTTCCAGTGCACTCAACACTCTGTCTTCTACAGGTGAGGAAGCCGAGGCCCAGGGAAATATAGTGAATTGTCCAACGCCAGCGAATTACTGGCAGAGCTGAGCTTTAAAGATTTTTTTCCTCTACCTTAATTTGGTTCATTTTTACCATTGCTCCTTCTCCACTGGTGTGTCAGAGCTAATTCTGTGTTCAGCAAATCGGGTAGAACAAGGTTAGACTGCCTAATAGAAACACTTAGCTTTTATTACATGTTAGGAAGTGTTTTGAGCACGTTTCAATGATATCCCATGTAATACTTGGAAAAATCTTCAAAGGCAGGTGCTATAATTATCTTCATTTTACAGATAAACAGAAGCACAGAAAAGTTAAGTAACTCAATCTAGGTCAAACAGTAAGTGGGTGATGCTGGGATTCAAACCACAGAGTCTGACTCTGCACTTTGCTCCTGCCCGTCATGCCTCCTCTGGGGGAGAACGCCTCAGCTCACCCCAGTAATGTGTTCATTCTTACCCGCTCTATGATGGTAGAGTTTTTGCAGTGTTTAAAAGCACACTGCATTTCCTATGCTCTGCTCTTCAAGGACGGCAATCAATGTGGTGTGGATTCAGTTTTAGCCAGGATAGGACCATCCTAAGAGACAACTGTTAAGCTCCAATTTTAATCATTACTTCCTCTATGTCTGTGTTTTATAATCACATAGTCTAACTGCTTAAGGGAGAAAGAGTAAAGGATTTATAGTCACAGTCTAGCCCTGGAACCTAAGCTTTTTTTTTTTTTAAGATTTTATTTTTCAGTAATTGCTACACCAAACATGGGGATCAAACTCACAACCCCAAAATCAAGAGTCACATGCTCTATTGACAGAGCCAGCTGGGGGCCCATCCTAAGCTCTCTCTCTCTCTTTTTTTTATTAGCTCCATGTCATTGATTACCTTGCTGATGCTCTCTGATTCTCAATAGCCTCTGATATGTTCACCATTATTTTAGTTTACTGAAATCCTCATTGTCCCTTTAAGTCCTTGCTATTCAAAGTGTGGTTGGAAGGTCAGTAGCATGAGTATTAAGGAGAGCTTGTTAAAAATGCAGACTCTCAGACCTTACCCATGACCCACTGAGTTAGAATCTGCAGTTTCACCAGCTTCCCTGGGGATTCCTCTAGACATCTTTGGGAAGCACCTCTTTAATGTACATCTGCCATGCCCTAAAACTTTCCTGGTTTAAATCTCAGATCTGCAGCCTGTCAGCTCTGACCATGGCCAGTTAACCCTTCTCCCTCTCTCTGTTGCCTTACTTACAATATGAGGGTGATTTTTTTTTTAAGATTTATTTATTTACCTTAGAGAGAGAGTGTGCACAAGGTGGGGGAGGCAGAGGGAGAGAGAGAATCCCAGACTTCCCGCTGAGCGTGGACTTGGGGCTTTATTCTAGGACCCCAAAAATGAGGATGATTTTTGGGTGTAGGATTCTTGTGAGCACTAAATGAGACAGAGTGCAGAAAGTATCCGATACATGGTTACTAGTGAAAAAAATATTTGTTATTCTCAATCCACCATCAGTGATTATAATTTTGCTTCTTTGGAATATTGCACTTTTGTTTTCAGGTATTCATCTTCAGTTCTGTTCCCTGAAGGCACTGTACTTTATCCCCATGGTGGATGGCTCAATGCCCTTCTAAGTTGTTCGATATATATATTTATTGAATTTGATAGTTGTCAACTGATTCCCATTACTTCCTACAAGGTCAAAGTCCTCTCATGTCAGAGAACCAGACTAATTCTTTAGTATTACAATAAAGTTCCTACATTGTGAAGAATCTTCAAAAGAGCACAACATATGGGCAAAGGCCCTAATTAAACAGTTGTTGAAAGTAAATTAGTTAATTAGAGTTGACCACTACTTCCCACAGAGGGTAATCAACACAAGGTCTGTGGAGAGCACCAACATCCTGTGGGGGCAGAAACAGGGCTTGTTTTCAGGCAAAAATATGTCCTTTAATAAATGCTTTTATGTGCTTCATCCTGTCCATATTAGAAAAAAAAAAAGTCACCAAGTCCACAAACAAATAAAATGGTAATAACCCAGTGAATTTCTGGCTCTGTTACTTCTAACATGAAGGTACAACTCACAAAAAGTGCTACCATATTTTCTCCAAAGACAAGTAATTTGGGGAGTAGAGACTCAGGGTTTCCTTTTATTATATTATTGTATATTATTATAAAGAAAGGTCAATTCCTAGCTGGACCCCCTTACCAGAAATAACTGGAGAAATAACTGTGATATGTCATCAGTCACTGGAATCTAACATTTAATGGAATAGGCTAAATTTCTGGGTATTTCTTTTGGGGGGGTACTATAACAATTTTATTCGTATAAAAATCAAGGGTCTAAGTCAACAAGAAGTAAAAAGAAATCCTGATCTAACCAGTTCAAAAAAAGAAAGAAAGAGAAGAAAAGAAAGGAAAAGAAAAATCAAGGATCTAGTTCAGATAAAATACAAGCTAACCTAAGTCATCATTCATTCACTTTTCACACTAGGCTTAGACCACTTCTGGGGTTTTCTGATTTATGCTTATTTTCATCTGGGTATGTAGTTTGGGTTTTGGCTAGCACCAGCAATGGAAATATCATGAGAAAAAAAAGTTACTCTCAAAGCACTTTGGCCTTGACCAAACCCATTGTTTCCTGAAATTGAAGTTTTGACATTAAATTTTTTGGAAAATAACTGCCAAATAATGCTGGTTTCAGTCATAATAGAGCAATAAATAAACACTTTCTCTCTTCTACATGGCCTTGTGGGAGATAGCTGGAACAAGAAGAGCCCCAAAGTTGAGACTTGGGTTTTGGTTTTGTCTCAGTCACAGAATGAGTCTGCCTTGAACACAAAGAGCACCCTTTAAAGCTAGAAACACCTAGAGGGGCATTCTATAGGGTAGTCCAATATTTCTCTTTACCATCCCATTGAAGATCCCCCCTCTTTTTTGTCTTGTCTCTTTCCTTCCTACTCCTTTCTTTCCTTCTTTCCTTTCCCCCTTTTTTTTTCTTCCTTTCTTCCTTTCTTCCTTTTTCTTTTCTTTTTTTTTTTTTTTTAAAGGACTTTTCAGTGAGCTCAAAGGCAAAACAATAGCTCAGACTAGGGCTGGTGCTGCCTGACAATTGTATGTGTGCATATGCATGATTTTTTACAGTTTGCATAAAATGTTGAATTCAGGTTCATCCTAGGATGACAGAGGACTACATTCTGAATTGAAGAAACTGACCAGGTGAGCAAGGAATGAAGAGGGGGACACTCCGTGGCAAAACAGAAGCATGGCAGTCCCCTTACCTGACAGTCTTTGGTGGGTTTTGAGAATGTTTACACATTTCCTGCTTGTCAGAACAGCTACACAAAGTTTGATTTGAGTTGTTGTTCACTGAACTCAGCCACAGAGACTCCCTGTTTGAAACCACAAATGCTATTTGTACTGAAAAAGCAGTCCCATGGCTTATGAAACCCAGCTATTTTATTGGCACCTTTTCATTTCATGTTCTTCCATTAGAAACTGGCTCTTCAATTAGGGGTGAAAAATGCAAATGAAATATGCCTCCTATTTTTTTTTTTTAACTCCAATGTAGAGAAATTTCAGGCTTTGGAGAAAGCTCAGTATGTGTCTCGTGTATTCTATCCACTTGGTTGTCCCTCTGAATATCTAAACTAGACAAAGCACAGTTGATTTAGATAAGAACAAATACATTATAAGAAAAAGATCTGTTCTTTTTATGAGGAGTAGGAGAAAAAGTGAAATATCAGAGATTATTCACTATTAGACTCAGGCTGTTCAATATTTGTGTTATAAAAATGTATGCACTTTAGGACAACCCAGCATGGAAGATTTATTGTTTCAAGCTATTGTACCTACCTGACCTATTTTTTTTTTTTTTTTATTCTTTTAGTTAGAGCTTTCTTTTGCAGCTCCTCTTACAGACTGTTCTTGACAAACTTCTGATTGACTGAGTCAGGGCTTTGTTGAACATCGGGAGGGATGAGTTGGTGGAGCACCAGGGTGCATGTGGCCTCCAGTAGTATCTCTGAGGTTCCAGAGAAATGTAAGTGTTCGAACATGTAAGAGAGAGATTTCCATTAGAGCTGAGCTCCCTCCAACTTACTGTTGAGTGTTAGCTATAATTTCAGTATAAGAGGTTGCAAGAAACCCTGAACAATGGTAAGCACACTAGCTTTACGACCCTTACCCGGGAACATCCCCACCCCAGGGAAAACTAAGTGCTCCTTCTAGAACTCTGCACTTGGCTTTTTGGTAGGTCAGAGTTCTGGTATATCGCATGAGAGGCTTCTGTGGTAGTGTTAACCTTGGTTCCACGTCAAAGAGATTTTATTTTTCTTCTTGCCTTAACATTTGTCAACATACTGCTGTGTGATCTGTTTGTTGATTAATCAATGGATTTCTCTTCTGCTTGTGTACTTATTATAGAATACCATTTCTACATAAAGGAATCATTAGATTTGCACAGTAGCTATTATGATCTGGATGTTGGTTATCTGACACAGACTTTATGAGTGTATTTCAAGAAGTAGTTTCTGAAACTAGACTAAAAGCAACTTCACTAGAGTGTATGCATCTCCAGGGAAGAAACCTGGCCTTAGATATCTTTAAAAACTCAGCACTTAGTGCCTGACACATAGAGGCATTCAGTAATTGTTTATTGACCTTGGTTTCTGTGAATTGGGCCAACAGTGCCTTTTTCTATGTTACCTACTATAGTAAGGTATTATGACACTGTCATGAACAAGTCATATCTACGATAGATATTTTCAAATTTCAGCATGTATAGAGATTGCTTAATGAATTTTTTAAGGATGTGTATTCCCTGGCTCCATACCCACAGATTCTCATTCAACAGGACAGCATGGGCACAGTCATCTCCATCTTTGCAAGCACCAGAAATATTTTGATGTGGGTGGTCAGCTGGAGAAACTCTCCAGAGTACTCAGGAATATTTCTGTGCATTAATGAGATTTTTAAAGATGTATACACTGGTCCTCAATTACATGAAAGTTTGAAAATACCAGTTTAATATGCAATTTGAACACAATGAATTAATACAGTAATATTTTCAGATAAAGTCACTATAAATAGTAATTACTGTTTATGACTGTAGATACTTTCGTATGTGTGTGTCCGTGTATAGCCCAGCACTATTAAAGTGGCAAATATTCGTTAAATTCTTATGAGGTGCCAGACAGTTTCAACGTGCTTCGCATGAATGAACATATTTAATGATCAGGACAACCCTAGATGATAAGTTCTTTTATTATTCCCATGTAAGAGTTAAGAAAACTAGGCACAAAGAGGTTAAATAATTTACTTAAAGTCACAACCTTCGTAAGTTGTTATGATGTTAATAGTTCAAAATGTTATTGATTTTGGATAAAGGCAAGACTTATATAGAACAAAAGTAGGTACAAAGTACTCTCAAAGTAAATCAAGGGGATCAAAGTAAAACAAAGTTTGTGAGTTCCTGAGTGTAATATTAGGTGAACTTTTTAGAACTAATTTCATAAACAGTAAACCAATATATTATTTTATTCTGTAGTTTCTAGAATAATTTTGAGTCTGATTTTTGAAAAATCATCAGGACAAAAAATAGGAGTTTCAGATTACCTGATATTGTTATAGAGGGAATATTAATTCAAATGACCCCAAACCTCTGATGTGACTCCAGAAACCACAGGTGGAATAAAAGATAGTCCTGCAGGAGCTGTGGCTGAGGAGCCCAGGGAACAGTCATGGGGAGTGACATTCCCAGCCTTCTCACCTTTAAACAGCCTGTGCAACCAGGAAAACTTCCATTCAAAATTGGCATTGCTGTTTTTTTTTTTCTTTTCCAAATTCAGATTCAACAAGCATTAACTGAGGACCGACCCTGTTCCAAAACTGCTGCTAGCTTTTAAATTATATATTATCTTAGTCCATCCTTACAACCACAGCCCGTGGTATGTTATTCATTATTATTAATGCTTGCCATTTTATGTATGTGAAAATTGAGGCTTTATGAAATTAGGTAAATGGCTAGCAAGTGGCAGACCCAAGATCCTGGTCCAAGTCTGACTCCAAGTTTAAGGATTCAGCCCTTCTATAACCACCTTAAAAAGTGGTTTCAGATTTTGTAACAATGGCATAAAGTTTGAGTAGTCTGTGGGTTTTATAAAGCAGGACTTAAAGACTTCACAAGGGTTTTATTATGAGTATATTCTCCACTACTCTTGGCAAATATATAAAATCGCTAAAACAAGGTGTGTGTGTGAGAGAGAGAGAGAGAGAGAGGGAGAGAGAGAGAGCGAAAGAGAGGGAGCAAGGGATGTATCTGTGGGAAGAAGCATATTCATTCATTCAGCAAAATTTATGGAACAGGACCGCACCACACACTGTGTTAAGTACTGCGGTACAAGAAACAGAATAAGACACACACAGAGCTGAAAATCTAGCAGGACAAATACATTAAGCAAAATATAGTTGTGTTAAGTGCCATGGAGGAGAATCTTTAAATACTATTAACACAACACAGAGATCCAAACTGATTTGGGAAATTACTGAAGAACTCTCAAAACAGGGAGCTATAAGGTAGGACTGAATGAGAAATACGAAGTAGGCAAAACAAGAAATGGGTTGCAGAATTCTTACAGAATCTTTTCTCCTTCATGCCACCATCTTCTGCACTAGCAGAGTACACAGTTCTGCCAGGGATGTGATCAAATTCCCTCCATTTGTTAGTGTATCTCCCTAAGACCTTCCCAACTAGCTCAGAGTGAGCTCTACACTACAGGGGAGGTCTAGGAACCAATATTTTGAATGCAAATAAAATAAAAGAATCCTTGGAAAGTTTAAATTCTTTTCCCCCAAACTAAATATTGGCAAGCACATCAAATGTAGCACCTCTACCTTTAAGAAAACTTCAACATTTAGCTTAATTTTTATTATGTTTCTGAAGTCTATAAATCTCCATTGTACATTTTCCACAGAATGCATTTTAATTCCATTGATATTAAAGAAAGTACATGGAGCACTCTGGCCCACTAGATGGGGAAATCAGAATGGGACGGAAGTGTGGCCAAGACTCAGAGTTTCCATTCTCTTCCAAGGGAAACCAAATGAGAAAAATAATACATCGTAAAAGTCAGAGTTCTGAGCACAATTCTGGAAATAGGGAGGAAATAGGATATCTCACTTTTAAAAAGTGTGCCTTGAATTCCCAGCTGAATCTAAAAGGTTATGCAGAGTACACCCTATCACCTTTCTCATCAGGCTTTCTAATCAATGGTTCCTCCTGGGGTTCACAAAACACCCAAGTAGGCATTTAGAGAAAGCAAGTTGGGTACCTTTATAGGGGTCATGAGTTAGGTTCATCAGTCAGCTGTTTAATACAGACCCTCCTCTGTCCAAAATTTGATCTTTCCAAAGTTTATTCATCTAAATCGTCCATGACAAATGCTTCCCCTGCAGTGAGATCTCCCACGTAACTGTGATCTGGTGTTGTCGATAGTAGGTAGGAACACAAGAGTCCTGCCTTATCCAGCAATAGGTTCTATCAGAAAATCTTTTCCAAGCCCTGCACATTAGAATACATGAGCAACTTTTAGAGCATCTCCATGCCCATGTCCCAGTGGCAGAGACTCTGATTTAACTCGTCTGGAGTGGCACCTGTTCAGCAGTATTTAAAACTCTCCCAGCTAATTCTAATGTATAGCTAGGCATTACCAGTTCTGGGTCTCAGTTTTCTCATTTGTAAAATGAAATGATTTCTAAGGCATTTTTATTTTATTTTATTTTAAAGATAAGTGGATAAAAGTTACAAGTGTGGTTGTGGTTTGGACCTTTTCATGTTTCTTTCAAATTTAATGAATGCTTATTGTTCATCAGCTGATGACATTGAGCTTGAGTTAAGGTGCATACTACTCCATGTTCTATCTGCTTTTTCTACTGGGGCTTGATCCACATAATAGTAGCTAATGTTGAGTGTGTGTTTGTGCTCCATACTGTGTAAGGCAGTGCTACTCAAACGGTGGCCAGCAAACCAGAGCATGCAAACTGTCACTGGTGATGACAAGATAAATACAAAAATTAAAGTGGCTAGAAGATTTGCAGTAATCTGAGCTGCTATTGTGTATATATTTGCCTATATAAAGAGAAAAGAGAAAAGTGTTGTGTATGTATATTGCCTATATTGCCTGTATATATATATATATATATATATATATATATATATATACATATATATATGATTTCTAATAATTCATTTTGTTGCATTTTTAAAAAAGATTTTATTCATTGACACACAGAGAGAGACAGAGAGAGCACAAGCAGGGGGAGAGGCAGAGGCAGAGGAAGCAGACTCCCCGCCGAGGAGGAAGCCCAACTGGGGCTCAATCCCAGGACCCTGGGATCATGACCTGAGCCAAAGGCAGATGCTTAAGTGACTGGGCCACCCAGGCATCCCTGCATTTTTTAAAAAAGTATCTTCCACAGCTGTTTGGGAATTTTAAAATCCTCTAGAACTTCACCATAGATGGTTTGAGAGGCAGTGGCATCAAGTCCTTTATGAGAGCTATTTAATTTAATCCTTGCCATTAATTCCCACGAAGCAGTTGACCATTTTACAAATGAGCAGGACAAGGATTGAAATAACTTGCTTAAGTTTGCCCTGTTAGTAAGATCTTTAGGACCTGAGCCCAGGAAGTGTGAAACTAGAGCCCAGAGCCAGGGGAGGGAAGGGTGTAGAAGTGAGCTCCATTTGACTTGCGCCAGGGAAGTGTGGCTGTGGGAGAGTCCCAGTGCCAGGGAGGTCCCCTTTCACACAGGGTGACCCAAAGTGTCCTCTGGGGTGGTATTCTCCTTTATGCATAATGAAAATCTCCCCAGTCGTGTCAACATTAGTGAAGCTCCTATAATGAGTTTGTAATCTGAGTTGCCTCGATATTTATAAAACTAAACCAGAGTGAAATAAAAAGAGCCTTTTTAAAACTGGGAGAATGGCCTTTTGGTGGCAAGTTTGAGTTTTTTCCTGCCATCAGCAAGATAAGATGAGTTAAAGAAAGAAGTTATTTTTCAGCATACTTTGATCATCTGTATGTTAAGTTTTAAGCCTGTTCAAGCTGTGTGGTGGGCCTCTTTTATCCTCTCTTCTTTATCCGTACAGAAAGAAATAGCTTTTTGGAAAAGTTTCTGAGACTTCTACCCCAAGAAAAACAGACTTTTTACCCCAAGATATTGTCCTATTTTCCCTCCAGAACTTTACTTTCTAGTCAAGAGCTGTAAGATAAAAATGATTGAATTCCCTCTTTTAAAATTTATTTTAATATATTTAATATTCAATATATTTAATTTACTCGAATATATTGAATATTTAAATAACACGTTTAATAAGTGGTAATGAAGTGAGAAAAATTAAATCCAGCCATTTTTGTCTTACATCTGTTGGATCCTTGGTTTAAATCAAGTGTTCTCTCCTAGAGCATAAAATAGCTTAGATTTGGTTTACATACACATTTTTTAGAAACATACCTATTATGCAGAGTGAGATGTATCTGGCATACTAAGAGCGTTGAAAGAGGAAAGATTAGGAAATGTTAGGTGACATTCGAGTACTATAACGGAAATATGGCATACAAGTGGAATTTCAGAACCAGAACTGACCCCTGCATTTCTCCTAGGTGTGACGCAGCAAGTATGAAAATCCCCTTGTCTTGAGAGCTAGGGCCCCAGTGACCCTCTGCAAGGGGTGTTGCCACGCAGCACACAGGCAGCTCCCCCGAAGTCTCTACAAGTAACTGTTTTAGGCTTGAGTATTATCTCTTAGTCACTAAATGATGAAAAGCTCACTGAATTTTATCATAAATGCTTGCTAGTGCCTGGCTGTTCTCAGACTGAGGAAGCGAAGAACCTGGCAAGTAGCTCGGTGAGGTGCACGAGAAGGAGCAGGTGCGGAGAACAGGAAGCGGAAGTGCTCAGGTGTGGGGCCCCGCCCAGGGCATGGGAGCGCAGGGCGGGGCAGCAGCCACCAGAACTCGGGGTGTGGAATGAAAGGACTGCCTGCCTATTCCCTTCTCAGTAGTTTACTAAGCATCTTCTTAGATGTCCGTTCTGTAATTTGTTGCTGGTGATCAAAAGGGGCCTAAGACATGGTTCTCACCTTCATGTGAGGCAGAATCTTTTCTCTGTGAAGAAAGAATTCTAATACCCCCTGGATGGCGTGAAGCCCACTTCCTTATAAACGCCAGGAGAAAGGAAGGAGGAAGTGATTGACTGCTGTGGACTTGGGCAAACCAAAGGTGTAAATGGGGAGAATTCCATTTACCAAACAGTTGCGCAACAAATCAGATGAGCTAGGAAATATGTGGGAACTGCTTTTAACCTGTAAAGCAGTGTTTTTATGTTTATTAATCACCTGAAAACATCTGAAGCCTACAACATTCCCACAAGAATCAACAATTAACCATGGCGGGGGGAGGCAGAAGATTGTGCTGCCCTCGGGATGGGGTATATTGTATCGGGGGTGGGGTGACCCTTGACATCCCCACACTCCGCTATGATGCAGCAGCATAAAGGACCCCCCCCTTGCTCAGTGGGTTTGCACCATTGCAAATCCCTGCACCTTCAAATGCTGAACTCTTCCCTCCGTGAGGAGTGCCATTCCCCTTACCATTTGTCTCAGACAGCTCGGGCGGCCATAACAAAATACCACGGATGGGATGGCTTCAACAACAAACTTATTTCTCACAGTTCTGGTAGCTGAAGTCCAACATAAGGTGCTGCAAATTTAATTCCTGGTGAGACCCCTCTTCCTGGCTTGCAGCTGGCCACGTTCTTACTATGTCCTCATATGACAATGAGCAAGAGAGAGAGAGCTCTCATCTCTCTTCCTCTTATAATGAGGGCACTAATAACCTCATGAGAGCCCATTCTCATAATTAGTCATCTAAAACTCTTTTCCAAAGGTCCCACCTTTAAATACCATCATGTTGGGGAAATGCTAGGGCTTCAACATTTGAATTTTGAGGGAACACAAACATTCAGTCCATAACACGTTTCTAGATGTTACACACGTCCTTCAAGACTTGCAAGCATCTTATCTCTAAAAACTTTCTTTACCTGTTCAAATAGAATTGATCATTCTCATTTTGCCCCACCAGTGAAATTGCTATAATTATGATACATGCTACAAAATATGATAGTTATTGACTCACTAAATATTTATCATGATCATCGTGTACAAAATACTCTTGCTTTTTGTATCTTGGTATTCACTGCTCCAAGCACCATGATTGCACACATAAGCTAAGCAGATAATACATGTTTATGGAATAAATGTTTAAATAAATGAAAATAAAATGGCTTACTAGGTAGTAGCCAAAAAGAGTGAAGAAGCAGCATATTAAATAGGATAGGGGATTGATCCATCATCTGTTTATCAGCCATAACAACCCATGAAAATAGGATTGGGAGGAAAATCTCAGGTACTTTTCTTGAAGAACAAGTCTTGGAAATATATCAGGAGAGAATTCTGGGAGGTAATGTCAGAATAGTATTTGGAACTTAGGAATGATAGCACTATGTATATTTAGCTAGATTTTGAACAGGAATGCAGATTGACTTTCAGTACCAAGCACTCTTGCTAAATGAGTGTAGTTTTATTTCAAATTCTAATATGGGCTACATTTGGAGACATTTTGATTCGCTGGGTGTTCAATTTACAAATGCCTCAAGAGATGGCTTGCTAAATTTGCCCAAAGCTGCTTTTTGTGTTTCTCTACCTGCAGTTTGTATCACTGAAATAAATACTACGACGAGTTTGAGCTCTGTTTGGTGTGGTCCCAGAGTATAACTGCTCTACTAGGGCCCTGTTGGACTGTCTATAGTCCCACACTTTTTATTGGCAGCTAAAGGAAAGAATGTAATAGTCTAACTACCTCCTGCCCACACCCCACTCTTTTCACCCTTTCCAACAGTCAGCCTCCTGTCACAATTCAGTGCTGAAATAGGAAAACATTGCAACCTATCCAGGCCATCTGAGGAAGAAGTAAGTACCGCTGTGTGAGATGTGAAAGAGATAATGCCTCAAACCCTGACATGAGAAAGATCAGGCAAAGAGGAGATTTTGCCAATGGGAAAGTTGCTCTCTTGGAACATATTCAAATTTCCAAGAAACAAATTAAATGTGATTTAAGGAAAATGGGTGTGTTCCTCTAATCTAGACATAAAAAGAAAATTGCAACCAGGGTTAAAGGCTGTGGATGGGCCTCGTGGTGGGCTCCACACAAGTCATAACTTTTCCCATCAAGATTGCAGGATGTCATTCTGGTGTTCTGTTTATTTGTTCAGAGTTTTTTTTCTTTTTTTTTTTTTCCTTTTTTTGGTCTGTTTTGTTCCATAGCTTGAGACTTTCAGGACATGGATTTCAGGTTCTAGTATCCAGCAAATGTGCAGAAGATAGGCAAAATGAATAGACTTTATCTTTTTCTAAAATTTTAAATTAATATCAGTAGCAGGCTGACATTGGCCCCACTTGTGGTTTGTGCTATATGGCCCTAAACTGGCCCTCATCCCCCACCCTGGTTGGCAAAATTATTGACTAACCTGACTTCCAAATTTCTGCTCTCTCACCATGTGGCCGACTTGACCTATAGACTCAGTCTCGTTTCAGGCAGCAGGATGACCCATTCTTCCCTGGTGGGGAGGGATTAAAAGGTGTCTGAGTCTGGCCAACGAAGCAGCTCAGCCTGAGTCAGCCCTATTGTTAGTGCCTCTCTGAGCCTGTGCTCTACTCCTGATAACAGACCCCTCACCCCCATCTTTTTCTTAATAATCAGCCAAGATGGTACCTCTTCTGAGCCCAGAGTCCCCTGACTGCAGCATGGGGTCTGCTGCCAATCTTCTATGATCCTGACTTTCTGGCACCACTCACCCTACTTTGTTCAATCACTGCTCAAACTGTCTGCTGTCACCACAGCCCCTGGATAGCCTGCTCTGTTTGCTTACTTCTTTCAGGAGTCCCCGCTTCTCGCTCTGCTGGGATCCGTCCTTAAGCTTCAGCCTCTCTGCTGGTCACGACTCGGGATGCCTGGTTTCAGATGGTCTGCTCGCCAGCCCCTGGGGTAATCTTTCTGACACGTTAGAAAAGGCAGAGGAAATGACCTCTGCTACTCCCCTGAATGGATTCATGGATCAGGAGTGGGGTGTTGATAGAAACTGATTTGCAGGGGCGCCTGGGTGGCTCAGTCGTTAAGCGTCTGCCTTCGGCTCAGGTCATGATCCCAGGGTCCTGGGATCGAGCCCCTCGTCGGGCTCCCTGCTCAGCAGGAAGCCTGCTTCTCCCTCTCCCACTCCCCCTGCTTGTGTTCCCTCTCTCGCTGTGTCTCTCTGTCAAATAAATAAATAAAATCTTAAAAAAAAAAAAGGAAAGAAACTGATTTGCAAAGTTCACCTTTATGGCATAAAGGGAGGGAAAATTGCAAGAACCGCCATTAAGAAGGTGACGTGGCAGCACCTTCAGAGCAGAATGAATGCTATATCCTAGAATTAGAAGTAGAAAGAAGTTTCACAGTTTATCTAAATGCACAGCAGATCAAGGAGATGCATGGGTCAGCATTTACCAACAAGGCGCTACTTTGACAGTAGATGGAACTACTGACCCAAAAGAAAAAAGCTAAAATGCCCTTAGTCTATGTCCAATCTCACTATGACATAACTCCTTCTCCTCCAATTTATTATTGTTGCTAATTCTTTTTTTATTTTTTTATTTTTTATTTTTTTTAAAGATTTTATTTATTTATTTGACAGAGAGAGACACAGCGAGAGAGGGAACCCAAGCAGGGGGAGTGGGAGAGGGAGAAGCAGGCTTCCTGCGGAGCAGGGAGCCCGATGCGGAGCTCGATCCCAGGACCCTGGGCAGAAGGCAGACGCTTAATGACTGAGCCACCCAGGTGCCCACTAATTCTTTTTTTAAAAAATGCATGCTCATGGTACAAATTCAAGGACACCAAAATTGTATAAAATGAAAAGTTAAATTTTCTCTCCCACCCGTGGCCATCTATGTATTTTTTTGAATTTTTTTCCATGAAGATGTATTGTTTTTATAATTAACATGTATATTTTAACACAAATTAGATAAAAGTGTAATATAAGCCACTTCCTTTTCCTGCGACTTCCTTTATTTTATAGCTTACTATATCTTGGGCAGCTTTCTACATTAGTACCCACACTGTTTACTGAACACATTCTCTTTAATAACTGCATAGTATCCCAAGATCTGGATAATCCAGTCTACCAACATACTTTAGATTCTAAAATTGGAAAACTACAGAAGAAAATAGAAACCATAAGTTGTCTGGAGATAAGCTGTACCAAAGGCTAGACCAGCTGAGTCAACCTGCAGCTTTGGCCTGCCCCTGAGAAGGACACATGTTTGGGAAAATGGTTCAAGAAAGGGCCAAAGACTTTTTAATAAAGCTAAGGAAGGAGAGGAGGGTACATTTGAAGTACAGACCAGAAGGAAAGATGTGATAGATTCACATGGCTTGTTTGTTCACGAAGAAAGGATCTAGGTTCTTTTTGAGTGGTTTGGAGGTTGGGAACAGAGTTTAGCCCCCAAGGACAGCTTTCAGTTCAAAAACCAGGGAAGGATGATGATGAAGTGGTTAAGGACCATGGCATTTTCTTTTAAGTCATGATCAAAATGATGCCATCCTTTATAGGAAAAATCAAGACTAGACTTTATAGACACACCAGCAAAGCAATATCATTTCTCCAGACATCAAACCCTGAGTTTGTCTGTTAGGCAAGATCTTTGAAGAGCACAACTGTAGCATCATGTGTTTAGAAACCCTAGAAAGAACGGTACTGCATTGAAAGGAGCAGAGAGCGTGTGGTACCTTTTGGGTTTTATAGCAATCCTGCATGAAGAGAAGTGTGATGGGTGCTCCAGAGCACCAGAGAAGCCTGGCACTTGGCTGTAGGCAGAGAGCTCTGGAGAGTTCTGCGGGTTATCAGTGTGGATGTGGACTGTAAGAAGGGAACAGCTGGTTCTGGCAGGGAAACAGCCAACAATGTTGTGTTTCATCCCCCTTCTATGCCTTCAAATCTGAGTTTCATTTGCTGCTTATTGTCATGGGTGATCTTCTGGCTGGAACAGAATGTCTCAATGTGTCTTGCATGGGACCCGCTAAGAGAGAAAGGCTGCCAGGAGAGCACTCGCAGGGAAGTCATTTCATTCGGAAATCTGATGAAGAAGGGAAATGGTTTCAAAAGAGTCGAAGTCCAGAGTGAATAGCTTGCCAAAAGATAGACATTGTGGATGAAGTAAGAGCTTTGCTCCCAGAAGGATGGGGAAACGGATGCTTCGTCAGGAAACAAGAAGCTGCTGACAGGGAGAGATGCTGTCAACTGCAGACTGACTCCTTTTATACGACCCCGTTTCTCGTGATAATTCTGAGGAACGGCATTGAAATCACGTTCACTTTGCCACTGCTTTGCAAGCCCTGGTTCCATGGAGAGCTTGAGCCTTGCCAAGGCCAATTTGCACTCAGTTATCTCTAAATACAGGGAAACCTTCACTGGGAATCCTGAGAAACCACAAAAATGGATATTTCATCAAAAAGACTTTTCCTCCATGTTGATTTCAAGTTTTGATGGTTCTAGGCTGGTCATTTGACACATGTGTGTAGCTCCTTGGTGCTCATTCCATGCAAGGAGGAGGAGCTTCAGACCTGGGTTTTAGTTAAAAAAAGAACTTTACTGAGTGGGGACCAGTTGTAGACTTCTAGGTAAAACTGGCACACAGACCTGGCTTGATTTATTTTATAAAAGAGAAGATGGCTCATGTTTTATATGGCCTTAGGGAAAAATAAATTCCTTAATTGCCTGGGAGATTCAAAATTGCATCCACTGCTGAGCACTGTCCAGCCTTTTGGCTTGTTTCTGGTGAGCCTGTTGAAGTAATATGGCTCTATTTAATTTGGCATAACTTTCTGTTATTACTGAACAAGAGGGAAGTTAGGTTTTTGATAAAGAAATATCATATTATATTCTGGGAATATTCAAATGTCAGTGAAAAAGAAGAAATGTAGGTGGTGTTGACAGTAAAACTCTTCACATTTGACTTGTAAGAACATGGCTACCACTCATTAGGCCAGTGGTGCCATGGAAAATTTATGGACTTTGGATTTATATAGAACAACCAAGTCCAAGTTGCATGTATTTCTTCACTCTCCAGATCTCTATTTCTTCATCTGTACAGTGGTGTTTGTCACAAATGGTGAGGGCGTTAATCACCATAACACTTACAACATGCCTCACAAATGGCAGGGGCTCAAAATGTCTTAGTTTACATTCTTTCCTCTTCTCCCTGCCTTCCGCCGCAGGTTTTCCTTAATAAAAGAAAAGTTCTATGACAATCTAAAATATTTAGGTCCTCTTCCCTTCAGACCCAGAATAAGACATGGGAGTGAAGTATTTCCCTTCATACCAATTTATCCAGTCAATTATTGCTGAAGTGAGAAGTGAGAGTGGGGTAGAATTGTTCAGTTTGTACACATAATAGAGGTATGATAACTTCATAAAGTTTGGCACAGGTATTAAAAGCATGGGATTTGGACTTGGGGAGTCTTGAGTTCAAACTGGGGATAAGTGGCTTGTCCAAGATCAAACTCACCATCTGTGTGACTGCAGCTAAATTACTTAACACAAACATGCCTCCATCATTTGAGATAAAACTAATGCCACTGTCATCACTAAATATTATTTTAGTCAAAAATATTTACTGTTTTAGTTTGGAGGATGGAGTTATGAAGAGGACAGAAACCCTTGCTGGGGCTAACACATGAGTGGGGATGGACATGTGAACAAAGGAATACAAAAGATAAATTCCAATAGCGCTATGTTCGGTGAAGGACATAAAACAGAGCGATGGGCTGGAGGGTGAGTGAGAGAGGTCGATGGCATGACACTTTAGTTAGGATGCTTCAAGAAGGCCTCTCTAGAGGCAGGACACTTGAGCTAAAACCCAAGTGGTGCACAGGAGGGAGGCAGTCTTGCAAGAAAATCTGTAGTAGAGGGTTCAAGGAATGCCAGGTGGAATGGCAGTGAGTTGGGAATGAGGCTGGGGGCTGCACAGAAAGAAAACTGGTGTGAGCAAGGGAGGTGAGGAAGTTGGAAAGACTGGAAGAAGGAAGATTATGGAGGACTTTGTAAGCCATGGTAAGGGGGTTAGAATTTACTTTAAAAAATTATTTTAATCAGGTTGATTAATCAGATTTACACAATTAAAAGATGACTCTAGATAGTGAACAAGAGAATTTTTCCATGGCCAAGTCAACTAGGAGCACACCATATCCTATAGTAACTTTTAGTATATTCATAAGACCCACATCTAAGTTGGTGTCAGAGTGTCCCTGAAGAGCTAGGTAATATTGGCTCAGCACCCCATTCTATGACTTATGGAAAGTCTAATGCTCACTCCAAGTCTTTGGTGACTTCACAAGTGGCTCACATTTTCGAGGTCAGTTTTGGTAAATGTCCTCCCATCAGAAGTGGAGACAATTTCCATACCCTTTGAACCTGTGCTGCACTTGTAACTTGTATTGGCCAACAGAAACGTGGGAAGTGGTAGAATGCCCATTCAAGATTAGGCCTCAAGAAATGTTGAATGCTTCTGCTCTGTCTCAGAGCCTTGCCAATACCAGGTGAATGAATAAGCCTGGTCTACTGAGCTGGAGAATGAGATACCACATGCAGCAGAGATGCGCCATCCCAGTTGAAGCCATCCTGGTTGAGCCAACCTCCAGCTAACCAAGCACCTGACTGATAAAGAAGTTAATTGCTAAAGCTAACTGATGCATGAGGCTTTGGTGTAGCACAGATTTTACTCAACTTTCAGGAGAGGAGAATTTTACAGATTGCATTAACTCAAACAACTGTTCTTAAAACTGTTACGCTGCTTGTTCATCACCCCCATCCCCACAAGCTCCACATTCTCAGGAGGTCACCCCCCAACCTTCCTTTTCTCCAAGTCCTTGCATCTTTGAATGCAGAGCAATCCAGGCCTCTCCAAACCTGGCCACCGAATTCAAATCAGGATTTCACTCTGCATAGCAGAAGAGTCATTTCTGTGCCCCATTAACTTTGTTCTTCTATTCTGAGTCTAACGTTTCCTCCCTCACTACAAGCTCCTTCAAGGAAAAGAGAGAAGCACATACCATGCATTTCATCACTGATGGGATTTATGACACTTAGGGCACAACTGAATGCTTTACCCTTAAACACTACAGTTACATGTCTATTATACATGGTAGCATTTTAAAGTCTCCCAGAAGTTCTACCAGGAAGACGTGGATTTCACTTTGGCCCAACATCTCACAGTCTTTTGCCCAAGAAATACTCTTTTCTCTTTCTCTCTCTGTCTCTCTCTCTCTGTCTCTCTCTGTGTGTGTGTGTGTGTGTGAGAGAGAGAGAGAGAGAGACAGAGACAGAGACAGAGGACAGAGACCTTTGATTATGCTGTTAAACTACTCTTTGCTAGAAACATTTTGGAAAATGCTGCCCCTTGCAAGCTGATCCTCCCTTACTACCAGCACAAATACTATCTGGTGAAGCTGTGTATTCCTCCAAAAGGCCATGCTCATTTCTGTCACCTTTCCATCACTCCACATGGGGAGGGCCCACTCTCCAAGATGTGTTGTAATTCTGGTGTCTTCCATGCAGTAAAACTTGCACGGTTTCCACTCAGCCTAGCCTCTTCTTTCTCTGGTTTTCTTCCTTTACTCTTGTACAAGAAGTACTCTTGTACTTCTTCTTGTACTCTTGTTTTCTCCCTGCTCATTTAGACACTTCCCCATGGAATAACACCCTACTTTTTTCAGGCTTATTTCCATAATTAAAACAAAGAACTAAATGATAAGCTTCTTCAGGACAGACAGGAGCACTGCATGGGTTCTGCGGTGCTGGACGCATAACAGGTCCCGAGAATCTATTTGCTGCATTGAGCTGATGATCAAACAACGAGGATAACTGTTTTATTGAGCACCTTCTATACTCCTGGCTTTATATAAACACATTATATACATGATCATATTTCATTTTTTAAAAAACCTTATGAAATATTATCCTGATGTTACAGATGAGAACATTAATATTCAGAGAAGTGAACGACCAAGTCACAAATCAGACCCAGATTTGACTCGACAGCCAGTGTACTTTTAACTACTCTGCCGTATTGGCCCCAATTACGTTTATACCTCTGCTAACTGAGTTTGAAGGCATTGCACACAGCCGCAGATGTCTGCACTTACTTTAACACACATGATAAATGTGTGTACTGCTTATTGAATGATCAGAAGTTCTAGGCTTGAGATTTTGCCTACATTTCTCCCCCCGTCACCACAACCATGTCCTGTCACAGCAGACTGGCACAGAAGCAAGGTCACTGTGAGATGACAGGAGAAGCAAAAAATACCAGACAGAATTAGGGCAATCATTAAAATCATTAAAAGAAGCATTAGGAGTTGGGATGGGCCCTGAAAAGGAGATTCACAGCCCACAAGCCCAGCACACGGGGCTGTATTTGCTGTAATTATATTAGGGATGGTTATGGTTTGCACATTTATTGTATTATACTTTGAGATCATGTACATCATTTAAGTAAGGAAAGTCTTTTAGGAATGATATTAGTTTCAGTCTAAATTTAATTTTTGAAAAGTAAACAAGGCACAGTGCATCTAAGCCATAGTTAAAGCGAAAGTCTTAGCTTTGTACCTAACAACATATCTTCTTTGGATGCTTAAAAATCCAACCCCCAACACCCCCACCTCAGGAACTGATCTTGATTCAACTGTGGCTCTGACACGCAGCTCTTTAATTTAGTTTTTGCTGACAGCTGCCTCCAATTTTGGCCTGTTTATGGAAGTAAATTAAAAGAACACACTGTCTGTGATCCAGTGGCTCTTTGTGGTGGAGTCCTATTCAGTTCCTAAATCAAAACCCAGATAGTTGTCAGGAGAACTAATCCTTATGTACACATGATTGCATTTGCAGGGCAGAGCGCACAGGGGCTCTGAGCACCCCATAGGAAGCATGCCTCTTTCCCAGGTACTTCAAGGGTCAATGTCTTTGCTATTTCCACTTCTAAATAATGAGTTTAGAACAATTCACATCGGGTTCAGAAGCTTCCGATGGTTCGAGCCATGGCCTTTGTTTATGCACACGTGAGAGTCCCCATTATTTAGTGATTACGAGAGCATCCCTCTGGCGTCAGTACTTAGAAAACAGTGGGACAAATACCTGGAAAGAAGCCTCCAATAGCTTTTAACTCCTATAACTTCCCTCCAATTCAAGAATGCCTTGGTAAAAGATAGTATTCTTTCTCATGAAAGGAGACTTGATTTTAAGTATAAATAAACTAACAGTATTGCCTATGCTATTTCTAGGTTTTCTAAGCAAGGGGAAAAAACCCCAACTCTAATTTTACTGGCAGTGGAAAGGCACTTATTAAAGCTATTTAACCTATTATATGTTCCTGAAATCTTCAAATCTAGAAAGCGCCAGGCCACAATGATTGTTTCCTCTCTTTGGGATGTTACCTTCCTGGAAATATTTGAAATAATCACTGAGAAATTTCCCCATGAATATCATGCTGCTTTACAGGGTGTGAACAAGGCTGCATGTTGCTATACAGTCTGTTGTTAAAAGTAGAATATGATCTTGTGAGCCGATTAAGGGCAAGAAGCATATTTTATGATTTCTAAAAAGAACAGCATTAAGTGACAACCTTTGGGTGTTCTTCATGGGTAATTCTAATCTCAGTGTAAAGCATAATAATGTTTAAGCACTATGATATTTTATCCCAGAAGTGGCTGCATTTCAGAAGTGGACCATAATCTTGCTTCAAACTTGAAAGATTTTTGATCTTTTAGCTAACTGCAAATACACTCCCAAAGTGCAAAATACCATTAACTTCTTATCATTTTTAGAAAAGAACTTCTGAGTATTTTAGCTTAAGAAGGGTTAATGCGCTTTTTTTTTTTTAAGATTGTATTTATTTATTTGACAGACAGACACAGCGAGAGAGGGAACACAAGCAGGGGGAGTGGGAGAGGGAGAAGCAGGCTTCCCACTGAGCAGGGAGCCTGATGTGGGGCTCGATCCCAGGACCCCGGGATCACATGACCTGAGCGGAAGGCAGATGCCTAACGACTGAGCCATGCAGGCGCCCCGACGCGCTACTTGTTAAGATGATTTCATGCAATAATACTCAAGGTGTAAGATAAAGACTGTCCCAGACTTACAATGGTTTGACTTGAGATGTTTGGACTTTGTGATGGTGTGAAAGCGATATGCAGTCAATACAGACCATACTTCAAATTTTGGATTTGGATCTTTTCCTGGGCCATAGATATGGGGTGTGATCCTCTCTTGTGATGCTGGGCCATGGCAGGGAGCCCCAGTTCCCAGTCAGCCACACAGTCTCAAGGGTGAACCACCCCCTCCCCTAAGCCCCATTCTGTACACAGACAACCTTTCTGTGTTTCACTTTCAGCACAGTATTCAATAAATTACATGAAATATCTAACACCTTATCATAAAATAGGCTTCGTGTTCAATGATTTTGCCCAACTATAGGCTTATGTAAATGTTTTGAGCACGTTCAAGGTAGGCTAAGCTAGAATGTTCAGTAGATTAGGTGTATTAAATGCATTTTTGACTTAACAATATTTCCCGTTTATGATGGGTTTATTGGGACATAACCCCACCAGAAGCCCAGGAATATCTGTATATCTTTTTCTGGGAGACAACTCCCATGGATTCTAAGCAGATAGAATAGCATGACCAAAGGTTCTGAGACAGAGAGGAGGAACTGAAAAGAGGCTGGTGTGTTTGGAGCAGAAGAGTGAAGGCAAGGGTGGTATCAGCTGAGACTGGGCAGGTAGGCAGTGGCAGGTATAAAGCTATGAGGACTTCAGAGCCTTTTAAAAATGCAGTGGGGAAAAAAAATAAAAATGCAGTGGGAAACTAGGGAAGAGTTTTAGGCAATCACTCTGCTCTGTGGGATAGAAGGAGGCACGGAGGTGGAGGGCAGACAGCTAGAGGCTTTCTCAGGCATCCTGAGGAGGGGAGGTAGCCTAGACTAGGGTGGCCAGTGTGAATGGAGGGATTCAAATACTTTTGAATCTATTTGGGACAGTCTGTGTGATAACTGCTATGCTAGGAAGGGGAGATAAAGTGATAAAGGCCATAGTCTGTACATGTGAATTTTAATTTTCTAAAATCTCAGCATCTACTTGAAGGGTAGATAACAAACAGAAAGTCGTACTTGAGAATGGTAAATCCTATAATAGAATCAAATACAGGACACTTTGGAAAACATATGGAATAGGAAATCAACCTGTAGGAAAACTACATGTAAGAAGTGTTGGCAACTAACTGATTATCAACTTTTTGTTGAAAAAGCTTTGTGTGAGTGCAGTTGCAACACTGTATTAGAGGATCTCAGAATTATGTCTATCTATCTGTGAATTTATTGATGAAGAAACTGGTGTTTAGGAAGGCTAGGTGTCTTTCCTAAGAAAATGCAGGTGAATACTCACAAAATTACTTAAACATTTATCCACAATGCCTTGTTCATGGTGGTAAATAAGAAGCATCGTTCTCTTACTCACCAGCTTTTCTAATTAAGATGGAGAGGTTTAAGGTGCCTACAGTTTCTTGACTGAACAACTGTGTTGAAGGTAGGGTCTTCGATTAAAATAAGGAACACTGGAAGGAACAGTTTTTGAGGTGTCAGGAGTGCACAGGAAGAACAGAACAGAACAGATTCCATTTGGAGGTGGGATGTTCAAGTGGAAATATTAGTATGAAAAATCATTTTAGTAAAAGGCCAGTATCCTACTTCATAGGCCAATATCCTACCTAACTCAACTAGTTAATTGAATGACATCTCACTATAATTCTTGACTCAAATTAGAGCCAGAGACAATTTGTCTCCAGATAAAATAGTTATTTTAAATAGGGATATCATAATAGAAAGAGGTGTCTACATTCTCAAATGTACTAAGTACTTCCAAATCAAACTGGCATAGTTTTTTTCTCTCCTGGGAGCTTAAAGAGAATTTTATTTTTGTTTGTTTTCTTGCTTTAATTAAATTCATCTTATAGGTCTGAGTAGCAGACACTGTACATTGTTCTAACATTATGGAGAAACATGCACAGCAAAATTCACCGGGGAAAAGAAATCATTAATTATTCCTTCTTCCAGGATTGCTGTAGGTACTGGAATTGTTTATGGGGCGCCTGGGTGGCTCAGTTGGTTAAGCGACTGCCTTCGGCTCAGGTCATGATCCCGGAGTCCCGGGATCGAGTCCCGCATCGAGTCCCGCATCGAGTCCCGCATCGAGTCCCGCATCGAGTCCCGCATCGGGCTCCCTGCTCGGCGAGGAGCCTGCTTCTCCCTCTGACCCTCCCCCCTCTCGTGTACTCTCGCTCTCTCAAATAAATAGATAAATCTTAAAAAAAAAAAGACAAAATTTTGGATCTGCCCACCCCTCAGATCAGCTAATTCCACATTCCTGGAACATGTTGGATGAACATATTGCTAGTGGCAGGAGAGAGGAAAGAGGGACATTGATCTGCAACGTGATGAAGCATGTGTCAGGAACTTCACCTTTCAATTTATAACTTTGATTAATCAGTTTGGTATAAGTTTGATTGATTAAATAAAGCAGTCAAGGGATCTGAAACACGCAACCAGAATCTCCACATTCAAATTTTAATTTTCCTAGAAGTGAGGCAAATCGCAAGAAAAATGCATAGCAGAGATCTGTCAAGTGAACACACAGAGAAACCAATATAGCCACCACCCATCATGAGAATAATCTCCTTGCTATATTTTAGAACTAGCATAATTCAAACATCCCCTGATTTAAAACATCAGGTTTATAAATATTCCAAAATTAAAATAAGGGGGAATGGCTCCCTGGAGAGAGTGAAACTTCCTGTGGGTCATTGTGCTTTATTCTCATTGGAGGAAACCCTTGAGGGGAGGAAAGAGGAGGAGCTCCACTTACTAGAAAAAGCAACAAGGACCATTCACTAGTAAAGCTTCCAGGTCCTTTTGGCCAAGTGAAGAGGTTCGGGTCAAAATCAAGGTTCTTCCCCACAGTAGAGCTTGGAAAGAAGGGACTACTTTTGAAGGTGTTTATTTATCTTCTCTTTTTTGAGATCCCCTGGTGGAGAAATACAAATGTTCAAACTAAGGCAAGCTGTGATTGGGCCAATTAGGGAGGAGGTGGGGGTGGGGGGGTTGAGGGAGGGCTGGAAATCCCCCCACTTCGTTATCTTCTTTGGCGTTTGGAATAAACGTATCAATCACATCTCACAAGGGGTTTAGGACCAACACTCTGAAACGCATCTGGTTATCATTCCCAGGGGAAATTAGCTCATGCTGTGTCATTATCCTGTCAAGAAATCAAAGGGCTCTTCCTGCATCAGAGACTTCTAAGACTTTGTCCATTTTTTGTGACCCTCACCTGGGATTGGCTTGCAGTGGCTTTACAGCTATCCGTCCATAGCCCTTCCCCGGAAGCTGGCTTTACTATAACCACTTTACGTTTTTATTGGGGTAGCCCCCCTACAAACATTTTGAATTCACTTTGTCATTTAATAATAATTTATAAAATTGTTCATAGGGGAAAATAGGTTCCAGTTTCCAAGCAATCAACTTGAAATGGTATTTCTACCCTACAGCCTCTTTGTGAATGAGTGACCCTTATACCTAGTTAGCCTAACTTCCTGTATCTTCTTCATCGACAGTGTAATGCTCCTACGAGACAAGTAGTATAGATATTAAATAAGATGACATGAATAAACATAGATTTCTTCTGTAGAGTTATAGGGTTGGAAGTTGTCATTAAGGCATGTAGTCAAATTCTCTCATGTTATAATTGAGCAAATTGTGGCCCAGGACACATAATTAGATTGATCATGTAATTTATTGTTCACTACGAACACTCTCGGGGTGCTGGAGCTACATGTATACAATGGGGCAGTGTGCGGTGCACTGAGACACATACCCTACGTGCAATCAAATTTGCCCAATGGGCTTTGTAAATGACAGAGATAATACCATAAGCCTGGGAAGCCTGAAGCTTTGTTCTTAGAGCACACTGAATGAAAAGAAATTTGATTCAAGCAGTTTGGAGAGATTGTCATCCATAAGTTTCTCTCTCATGCTGCATTAACACAAAATAAAACATATTTTCCATGTTAATTTAAGTTTATCCAAAGTTAATTCCCAAACATCCTTGTTAATATTTTACTAAGGATAAAATTCATATGGATGATTATGAGATTTATTAATTTTTTTAAAAAAATTGAGATATAGGCAGTACATTTGCTGCCATATTTTGAGTGGTTCTGAGAATCATATGGATCTGCAAGTTTTTGATTAAATATAGACCCATACAAAAACCAATGAATTACCTTTTACAGAATACAAAATGAAAGTCAGCAAAATCAGAGGAAAACTATCAGAGAAACACCTAGTAAGTCATAGCCATAGAGCTTTCAAAACACATTCACTTTATGAGAAAATATATTAAAAAGTGGTAAAGCAAAAAATAAAAAGATGGTAAAGCAAATTTAACTTAGAGAATAACTTTATTGAGAGATTCTAGCATAAACAGGGACAACATTCTAAACTATCTCATGACAGCCATCCCATAAAGTCTGAGATATCACATACCCCCAACGGGTCACCTTTAAAACCAATGAACTTGAGGTGAACTGAGTGGTGGAAACTGGAAGAGTAAGAATACCAGGACCACAGTCGTGCTCTTGGGGTCCCATTTCTGGAAGAGTAAGAATACCAGGACCACAGTCGTGCTCTTGGGATCCCATTTCTGGAAGAGTAAGAATACCAGGACCACAGTCGTGCTCTTGGGGTCCCATTTCGTATACTCAACCACTGACTTTTAGTAATCAAATCTCAGCGTCAGTTTTCCTTCCCTTCAACTCACTGGCCAATGGTGGCCAACCAAAAATAAGTACTCCCGTTTCCTTATTAAAAAGACAATGTCTTATATTCTAGTTCACTACAGGGAAGAGATCAAACTCACTGCAATGTGAGGTACGAACCTGGCCAAGTAAGTGAATTATAAAAGAGAAGGTGGAATTTGCCTTACATCAACATCCAAAAATAAATCTAGTCTCTGGGGGGATCAAAGCACCTTATAGATCCATGGTAACACAATTAAATTCTCTGTCCACAATAATCAAGTTGCTAACTAGATCCAGGGTGTTTGCTGGGTAGGAAGCATACCTTTTACATTTTTACAATTACTGTTCAAATACCAACTGAAAAAAAAATCCCTGTACTTCTACACACACACACACACACACACACACACACACACAAAAGAAAAAGAAAGGAAAAGAAATTGCTGCACCAAGTGAAAAGACCAAAGCTTCATAGAAGTGTCTCTTGAAACTGAAATATTCTTAAGAATCATCTGGGGAGTATGCCAATTCTGGATCCTGCCTCTAAAGATTCTAATTTTGGAGGGCTGGAAAGGAGACCAAGAATCAGAGCTTGTGAGAAGTACTGTTGAAGTACCTTCTGTAAGGTGATTCTGATGAGGGAGGTTCCTAGGTAACAGTTTGATTTAGAAATAGGCAAGTCCATAAGCTGGAAGATTTATCTGTGTGTTCCCAACAATATTTGCCCACAGGTTTTCTGAGTTTTCCTAGGCTTTAACAGGTTCTTTGAGTTCAGGTCCATGAATTCAGGGTAAAGAAATCTTTCAATAGTTTATTTCATTAAATATTATTACATGGGAAAGGTATTATGTTTGACTATTTTGTCATAGCATAGGGAGTGTGCATGTGTGTGTGTGTTGGGGGATTGAGAAATCTGGATGCAATAATTTATTCTTTAAAAAAACAAAGTTCTTTATAAAATTGGTTTATATGTAAAAAAGTGGTTGTTTAGACAAAGCTACCTTTTTTCCATGGGCTTCACTATATATTTTCTCCTTAAAAACATAGAAATTTCAGGGCGCCTGGGTGGCTCAGTTGGTTGAGCAACTGCCTTCGGCTCAGGTCATGGTCCTGGAGGCCCGGGATCGAGTCCCATATCGGGGTCCCTGCTCGGCGGGGAGTCTGCTTCTCCCTCTGACCCTCTTCCTTCTCGTGCTCTCTCTCATTCTCTCTCTCTCTCAAATAAATAAATAAAATCTTAAAAAAAAAAACAAAAAAACATAGAAATTTCATCTGGTTTCTCTTTTAACTGCATAAATATCTCCTCAAATAAGAATAACATTTAAAAGGATAATGAAAAGCAATGAAATATAATTTCAAATAACTTTAAGAAAGAAATCAGAATTAGTATAGATAGAACCCAAAACAATTAATGAAAGTCCTGAGGGAAAGTTTTAGGAGCTGGGTTTAATCTAGAAAAGAGATGATCAGGGAACAGTTTTTTGTTTGTTTGTTTGTTTTGTTTTTATAGTGGCCAAGCGTAAAGCATTTAAAGCATTTACTCCTGTCCATCTGTTACTTTCCTTCCTCTCTTCCTTCGTGGGCAAATAGAGCATCTGTTATGTGCCAGGCACAAAGGAAATGGGGTTGGTTGAAGTTAGGTACATTTGGTTAGGGAGGATTTCATGAAGCTTGTTGCTTGGCTGTTTCAACATTTTGCAAGGTATCTATGTATAAAATGACAACTGGTATGGATTGCACAGGAGGTTTCTCAGAATGATCACTTACTTTGGGAAATTTCAGGCTAACTTTCACTTTGTTAATCTCCAACAAGAGAGTCTAGTAACATGATTCAATTTTAGGGCATAGAGTATTATAAAAAAGTATTAAGTCCAGAACAGTGGAGAAGCTACCAGATAACTTTTCTTCTATTTAAAAAATGGTTTCACTGATAGCACTTGGAAAAGATTATCAAGTCTACTTGGCAGGCTTCTCTGCCCTGCTCCCCCCAAATTGCTATTCTCTTCTTTCATTTAATGATCAAAGAAAGATACTATTGGCCAAATGGAGTGCCCAATCAGGTGAAGGGGCGTCTGATTCTATTTTTCGCAATTATTATTATTTTTTAAGGGTTTGTTTATTTAAAAGAGAGAGAGATAGAGTGGGGGGGGGGAGGGCAGAGGGAGAGAAAGTCTTAAGCAGACTCCTCACTGAGCACGGAGTCCAACACAGGGCTCGATTTCACAACCCTGAGATTCTGACCTGAGCTGAAACCAAGAATCTGAGGTGTAACCGACTGCACCACCCAGGTGCCCCTTAGCAATTATTGGTAAGAAATTTGAATAAGCTATTTAACTGGTCTGAGTTTCATCTCTTTCTTCCTCTCCATCAGCCTTTCTGAAATATTTATGTGACCCGTTTTTGAGAAAGATTCATCTTGCATCTTGGGGCTCATTTGGGTTCAGGCTAGGACCTGGAAATAGAGCGTCCCACTAGGTGGGCTATTGAGAAATGGGTTCATGAGGCTCAAAAAGTCAAAAAAGTCAAAAAGAGTGAGGGGGCTGAACTCAGTCCCAGCAAATATGCAAGGTTGAATGGTGAAGGATGGTGAAGGGAGACCAAGAAGACTGATGGAGAATGTGACAGAAGATAATTATAATTAGGACCCAGGCAAATCGGTGGTTGGTGCTGAGAAATATTCAGCAGGGAGGCTCTGGGAGGGAGCCTGGGGTTCAGGGAAAAACGCTTGCAGGCAACTGGTCTAGCCTTAGGACTTCTAGGCAAGAATTTGAATGAATTACCAAGTGTTTTTAATTAGAAGTGATGTGCACACCTTAAGAATGACTACATTATACCTCTTAATGAATATAGTGCTGTTAGAGGTTTTCGCTAACTAGAACTTCTCCACTTCCACTTCCAGACTTGTGTCCGCAGCCTCTATTTCATGTTGTATTTCGCCATCTCGTGGCTGATTATGGTATAAGGGAAAACCTACTCAAACCCAAACTGCTATTTCTGTACGTTTTGTTGAAAACCTGAGGCATTCAACTTTGCAAAACACTGGAGATTCTATTTGTTGTCTTTACATGACGTCTTTCTCTAAGGAGAATACATGGTGGGTATGCCTTGGGGTTGAAATTTTAGGACTGAGCAAGTTTGAAAACAAAAGCTAACAAAATTATAAATAAATTTACACTTACTATTTTTCCCAGCACTAAAAAAGTCACCTTTTTGGTATTTCTCTCTCACTCAAAATCTACATAAATTGAAATCCAATAGATTTCCCCAACTGAGTCATTCTGGTTGGCTCATTTTTTATTGTATGCTGAAACCAATCTAACTTTCATTTAATTACAACAAAAGTTGTAGGTCATTTTCCCCACACTTTGCCCACCTTTTCTTTTCCCTTTGTGTCCCTTGTTTGTGAAAGAGATATCACTTGACATCCTTGCATCATTTAAAATTTTAGGTTGTGGATCAACTTCTTGTTTCCTCACATGAGACGTGACGCTGATTATTATTAAATTAGCTTGTAATTTATGTTATTTATTTTTTTAAAGATTTATTTATTTGAGAGAGAGAGAGAGAGAGAGCAAGTGGCGGGGAGGGGCAGAGGGAGAGGGAGAGAAAGAACATCAAGCAGACTCCCCCCTGAGCACGGAGCCCAGTGAGGGGCTTGATCCCAGGACCCTGAGATCATGACCTGAGCCCAAATCAGGAGTTGGATGTTTAACTGAATGAGCCACCCAGGCACCCCAAAATTATGTTGTAATTAAAATAAAATAGTCTTGAATTCTTTGTTCTATGGGGCACCAAGTCCCTTCGGACTGCTTGTGTGTGGGGTTGTGGGGGGCGAGGTATGTGTGAAAGACAGTCCACATGCACCATTCAAACAAATCAAAGAGGAAGGCCTTGTGATGAACAGTTTACACGGTGCTCCGAGAAGAGCACAGCAGACTTTGAAATCACATTTGGAGAAACTGTTGAATGCACAGGAATTTAGTTTAGTTTGGTGGTTAAGAGCATGCTTTGGAGGGAATGGACAGATTTGCATTCCAGTTCCGATAAGCAGTGGTGCCTTGTGGTATTTAACCTCTTTAAGCTTCATTTCCTTGATCTGTCAAATAAGAGAATTGTAAGGATTAAATAAAATATTTTACATATAGCTTCGTCTTACGACAGTGTCTGGCACACAGTAAGCATTCAATAAATAGAACTTGTTATGATGATATAACTGACAATGACTGGCAGACAATCCATGTTTTGCCATAAATTTCTAATTTTGCCTAAATAACCTTTTACGATGTAAATGCTTGGCTTACTCTCTCGGAACTCTGAGATGCTCTTTGGGGCAGCCTACTCTGTAAGCCCTGTAGCTGGAGGAATGATTGGCATATGATGGTCAAAGATATTTTACTTCAAGCAAGAGAGGAAGGAGGGTCAAAAAGAGAAGATCCAGAGTCACAGGCCTCATTCATTCCAGCACTACAGGCCCTGGCCGTGCCAAGGGGAATGCTCTGTGGCCAGCACAGGCAGGAGGAAAGGAGAAAATCCATGTTTAAATTCTTGAAATATGTTTTCAGTACCTGTCAAAAGGGACTCAGAAAGAAATAAGAGCCACTTGTCTTACAATAATAAAGAAGCTCCACTCCAGATCTTGCAGGAGGTGAGAAACGAGGAGCAGATGTTGAGATCAAATGAGCCACTGTAAAGCAGATTAGGGCTCTTGTTCTACCATTTCCCAGCAAGCTTAATTTGGTGGAAATCACTGAGTACCATGGAGTCTGTTCTTTTGACATCTACAGGGAATAATGTGGCCTTTGGGGCAGATCACAATATGCCGTGGCTGTGCCTTTGACATCTACAAGGGATAATGCAACCAGGAATGCTCATGGGATCCCACTGTCCTGTGATTGTGGAAACTCCATGACAGCAGGTACCAAACTATCTTGCTTTTCACTGTGTTCTCTGCACACAGCACAATGCTCAGGACATTGTAGATGTTTGCATCTTATTTGTTGAAAGAGTGAGCCAACGTACTCATTGCATGTTTCCATCCCAAACCCCAAACCTGTATCTACAACTGTCCAAAGGAGAGTTCAACTGGGCATTTGGAAAGTGGTACAAAATTGTGGGCAAAACAAATTTCTTGATCTCCACCCTAATAGCTGAGTTCTGTGAATGGTGCTACCAACCACCCATCATTCATGTCAGAAACCCCATTGTCATCCTTGTTTCTTCTCTTTTCCTCACTCCAGGAATTCTGTCACTTCTAACTCCCAACCTTATTTGGAATATGTACAGCTTTCTCGACCTCTTCTACCACGCCCCTGTTTTAGAACACTTCTCTTGGTGAACATCGCAACAACCTTAACAATTGCTTTCCTCTCCTCCCCACCAATTCATTCCTGATGAATGGCAGGCCTCTGGGAAATGAAACCCTCAAGCGTACAGTCAGAGCTGAAGAAAGGAGGCCTGTGTGATGGTGAGCAGAACTCTGGGATGGAAGAGAGGAGACCTAAGGTCTGGTTCTGGCTCCAGTGCTGCCTGCATAAGTGAATTTGAGCATATCTCTGCCTCTCTGCACATTGGCTTCTATGTCTGTAAAATAAAGACCTCAGATCACGTGATTTCTAAGGAGACTTTCAACTTTAGAATGCAATGATTTTGTTAAAGGTGTTTCTAATTCTGGAGCAAGTGCCTTTTGCGATGCCTTAAAATAGATTTTAATAATAGACTTGAGTCAGATACCATGATTTTTGAAATCTGCAGACTGGAGGCAGTGGCCAAATTAAGAAGGATTAAGGACTCAGATTGAGACAGCTGCTGATGCTGGGAAAGAGACTGACCGTGGATCAAATATTGACTTTTAACTTGACTCTACTATTGACTTTTAACTTGACTCAACTTTATTTCAAATTTGAATCACCTGGAACGAAAGATACGTGATCTTTCCTAGTCATGAAACTTCTGGCAATTCTTATGCTCATAGTTTTTTGAAAGAGGTAATCAGATTTTACATATGACCTTTTGAAATCTGAAGTGAAAATACAGTGCTTACATGTATACTACCAAAATGGTGATGGGGGAGCAGGAATAGCTCAGACTGTAGGCTCTCTGAAGACAGGGATCATACCTATTTTTGCTCACCATTTGTAATCCCAGGGCATATACTATTTATTCTTAAAATATTTTTTAATTAGTTAAGGCAAATAAAGTGTCACTATTATTTTACCTAGCTGTCTAATGAATTAAAGTTTTATAAAGTGTAGCATGTGCCTCATTGAAGAGGTATGGGGTAAACTGATTACAAGAGTGGCCCCAACTCTCCACCTCACAACCATACCCCTTTGTGATATGAGTCTGAATCTTCTCTCATCAAGAGTTAAAGTCTATTCCCCACGCCTTGAATCTGGGTTGTCTTTGTAACTTGCTTTGGCTAATCCAATGTGGGAGAAGTGATATTGTGCCATTTTCAAGCATAGACCTCAAGGAGGATTTGCAGCTTCTACTCTGTTGGATGCCTGCTTCTGCCATAAGAATAAGCCCAGGGTGGTCTACTGGAGTTTGAGAGACCATATGGAGCAGAGATAAGTTGATCCAGCCAAGGTTCTAGACTAGCCAGCCCTCCTAATCCAGTGCTGACTACAGATGAATGGAAAGCCCATATGAGCATAAGTGGCCAGAAAACTCATAGATTTATGAGAAATAATCAATGGTCATTATTTAAGCCACTATGTTGTCAAATGATTTGTTACACAGTGTTATTCTGGCAATAGATAACTAATAAAGGATGAAAAAAGGCTGAAGTCATCCAGCCCATGATCCTCTTGTTAAGCCAGGAAACCTAGTGTGGGTTTGTGCCTGCTAAGAGGAAAGACGATATATATAAAATTTATTATTATTACTTACTTATTATACATATAAAGTTAATATATATTTATAAAAGTTAAATATATACATATATATTTTTTAACTTGCATTTGAGCTAACAGTAGTCCTGACTATAGCTGCTGGGATAGGGAACATAATTTCCTCTGAAGTTCCCTGAAAATTTGGTCAGAATAACTAATTACTGCTTTTATAAGGACAACCTTTGCTCTTCACCAGCCAGGTGTGGAATTCAATGTTACACTGTAAAATTAGGGTTTGCAAGGGTGTTATGAAGAAGCTTCTCACTAGGAGTTTCATCTGTAGTCAGGGCACCTTCTACCAGATGGGCTGTGGCATGTTGGTAGAGCAACCTGGCTTCCCACCAGAGAAATCAGAGTACATTGTCACTTACTGAGAATTCTAAAAATATTAACATGCTCTTTACTGCAACAGAGCATAAACACTGAAGGGTGAAGTAGATAATTTTAATGATCTCATTATTATTGGAAACAAATATCCAGGGACAATTTGGTAACTTTCCAAAAACATTTTTTAACTGCTATTGATCTGTTTAAATTAGCCATGTTTTTATGCCCAACTATGAGTAACATGCAATTTAAACCTCATTTTGATTTTTCAAACACACACACATAAGCTAAGTGAAATAAGTGAGACAAAGAAAGACAAATACTTATATGTCAAATGTAAAAGAACCGAATTCATAGATACTGAGAACAGACTGGTAGTTGCTAGAGGTAGAGGTTGCCAATATATATGTCATATATCAACAAAAATAAATATTTTTTTTAAAAAGAGTTAATAGGGTGACATGATAACCTAAAACGGAACCGCAGGGTTAAGCTGCACCAGTAGGGTAAAGGGATAAGAGAGAAAATAATGATCCCATAATGGGATTCATGGCTTGGGCAGTATCTGCTGTTACCATAGTCAGTCTGAGCACTGTATTTTTGGAGGCACACTGACAAACTGGAATGAGTCTAGGAAAGATACCATGCTGTTGTGAAGCCTGGGAACCCTGTGGCATGAAATACAGTTGAAGAAGCTGGAGATATTTGTGCTAGAAAAGAAGAAACTTATGGGGAACACCAGAGACTTCAACTTCCTGAAGGACTGTCAGGAGGCATAGAGATGTGGTGTCCTCCAGGGCTTCCTTGGAGAGAATGTGGGATCTTTGAAACATTGTAACTCAAATTACATTGTTTCCCCATGTTACAAATACTCACGTGGCTTCTCATTGTTCCTACCAGGAAATCCAATTTCTCAGGTCTGCCTTCATCCCATCTGATATCATATATGCCATTATGCCCCTCATTCACTAGGGTCCAACACAAAAAATTTAAATCTACCTCAGGACTCTTGTACTTGCTATTCTTTGACTAAATGTGGAACTAAATGAACAAGTTCAGGGAACGTTAGTACAAATAGGTTAAAGATAGCAGGTTTTGCTCAATACAAGAAAGAACTGAGAATCAGAGCCCCAGATCCAGAGCCCTGGCAGAAAATGAAGGTTTGTCTGTCTGGAATGATCAAAGTGAGGGCTAATAAACTCCCAGCAGTGAAGCTGTTGAAGGTGGATGAGTTGTTTTGGGTTGTATGGAACAGAAGCTCAACATCAATTGCCTTAGGCCCAAAGAAGAATATCCTGGTTTATTTAACTGAAATGTGATAGCATGGCTGAATCCAGGTAATTATTAAATAATGTCCGTGGGAACATTATTTGTTCAACCGCAACCTCTGCTTGTCTCTATCTTGGCCTCATTCTAAGGCAGGCTGTCTCCAAGAGGAAGCAGCGTGGACTCCAGAAGTTTCAGGATTATATCCTGCCTGATTAGCAACCTTAGAAGAAAGAGAGTTGCTATTTCCTAAAAATTCCAGCAATAGTCCTGGGATTAACTATGCTTGGCTTGGCTGAGGCCACATGTCCACCTTAAGCCAATCACTGAGGCACAGAGATGAGATAGTCTCAGTCGCTACAACTCTCAGTTCACTAAAATCTAAAGCAGAATCGGCCTTCCTGGAACCACATAAAATGAAATTGTGGGAGGGCTGATTCCCTATAATAAGGTCAGGGAGTAGCTAACAGAAGATAAAAGGATGCTGGAAAAGCAACAAACACGAGATTCCTGTTATAAATAACATTCAAGGTTTCTACAACTGGCAAAAAGATTGGGTTGCCTGACTTCTACAAATGTCTCTGTGTTCTATGAGAGTGAAAGTCGTTCCTTTGTCCTCACCTGCTCTGCTCCAACTCTCAGGAAGATCCTGTGGTATCTGATGGCTTGAGCTGAAGGCAAAATAATCCATTCACAGCAGATACAAGGCAGGTGTTGGGAAAGTGGACAGGAAAGTGGGACCTGCCCTGAGATCAGACTGGGTAAGAGTTGTGAGACTGTGACCCTGTTACAGAGCCTGGCTCTGGAGGTTCTGCTGTGTGGGCTAACCAGAGAACACCATCATCTTCCTCACAATTCCAGAAATCATTGGAATCAAGCAGCCTGAGGCCTCAGGTTACTCCTTGGCAGCCCAGAACCTCTCACTCAGGCCCAATCTGTCGATGCCTTCTTTGAACACTGCTACCTGACTTTGGGGTATATGGATCCCTTACTCCTATAAAGCCTATCTCAAGTCCCCATGTGTAAGGACTTTACTATCAGTTATTCTCCATGTTAAATGGACAACAGCGTTTTGATATCTTCTCAGGGTGTTACCCTTGCAGAGTAAGATGCTTCTTTGACTGTAGCTGAATCTAAACTGGAATTCATAGGTCAGCTGCAAATGGTAAGACAATGAATGGCCGGCTGATCCTTCCCTCACTCAGCCACCAGGAATATCTTTGCGCAAAGCAATTAGAAAGCCTCCATCAAGAGGGAAGTTTTGGGCACATCTCAGGAAAGAGAAAGACATAGAAAAGAGAGACAGGGACAGCTGCATGGTCTTGGGTCCAGCCTGGCACCAGGAACTAGATCTGACCCAACAGAGATAAAGGCTGCCCGCAATTTTCATCAAGAACATTGTGAGTTACGGAGATATTTATCCATGATGAATTGCTGAGCCCAGGTGGCAAAGTGGGATGAGGAGCTGGGGGGTAGAGGACAATTTTCATTTCTGAAAGGAAGCCAGCTTGGCTTTGGGGCATTGATGAGGGCTTAAATTAAGGCAGCTGCATTTGCGGTGGAAAGAAATGACCAAGGAGAGCTGGATAGACAAGGGCGAGGGACCAGACGGGGAAACTCAGAGACAGAGGACCAGGGCCGCTTCCCAATTTTGGTTTGGGTGTCTGTGTGCATGGAGATGGTGGATGCCATTTACCAAATTGGGGAAGAGAGGAGGAGTTTTAGGTAAACTCTCATTAATTGAACATATTTACTGGCAAGCGTTTCTGTGAGAGTCCGGGTAGTTTTGAATGTAGCTCATATTTACATCTAAGAATTGGGTGTGAGTATACGTCCCAGAGGTGTGAGTTGCCTGTGGGTCTGTTTACATGTCCCTGGGTGGGCTGTGTGTAGGGCAGGTGGGGGCTGCAACGAAGGAAGGGGGAGGAAGGTTTCAGACCTGAGGTCGATTGACACAGCAGCAGTAACCAAGCAAGCCTATCCCATTCCTCAGTGGGCAGTAAATAGTCCCATTTGGGCAGTAATATATTTGTGAAATCAGGAGAAGAGATAGACTATAAGAGTGATACAGTAATAAAGCTCTCCTTGGATTGTTTAGTTGTTTGAAATTCTACTATGTTGAGAAAAATGCTCAGTGCCAACATAGGTAACATTTTTCAATTTTTCCAAGAATGGCTGTGGCTTTGGCTTCCTTCAGGACGACTTCATTTATGTTACATTTCATAAGCTAAAAATAAAAACCTCCTTTTTAGTGTACATTATTAGCTAGAAAAGCTATTTTATATTTTACACAATTCATAATATAATGCTAGCTAAAACTCACTGAATGCCGACACTGTGCCAGGCATTAGTCTAGGTTTTGATTGTTTGTTACATCTTTAATGGATGTTGACTCCTTGAAATCAGTAGGTACCAGCAGTAACTCCATTTGGCAGATGAAGACAGTGAGGATCAAAGTAGTTAAGTAACTTATTGAAGATCCACATAGCTAGCAGGTAATAAAGCTAAGCTGGGAACTCAGGTAGCCCAGCAATCAGTCACAGCGACGCATGTGGTAGGCAGCCTCTACGATGCCCCAATGATCCCCTCCTCCTGTATTCACACTTTTGTGTAATTCCCTCCCCTTGCATGTGGGTTGGGCTATAGATCTGCTTCTAAAGAACAAAATACAGTAAAAATAATGGGATGTTACTTCCAAGATTAGGTTATGCTTTGGTCTAAATGTGTGTGTCCCTCCCTCTCCCCCTCAAATTCATGTGCTGAAATCCTAAAGATGACAGTATGAGTAGGTGAGATCTTTGGGGCATGCTTAGATCATAAGAGTGGAGCCCTTCTGATAGGGATCAAAAGAGACTCCAGAATATTCCCCAGCCCCTTCCGCCACGTGAGGACTTGACAGAAGCCTGCAACCTGAAAGAGAGCCCTCCCCTGACCATGCTGGCAGCCTGACCTCAGACTTCCAGCCCAGAACTGTGAGTAATAAATTTCTGTTTATAAGCTGTGCAGTCTCTTTATTTATAGCAGCCCAAATGGATTAAGACAGGTTACAAAAAGACAATGGTTCCTATCCCACTCACTCTCTCTACCCCTCTTTCTCTTACTCTCTCTTGCTCTCTCTCTCTCTCTCTCACTCACTTGACAGAAGCCAGATGTCAGCTTGGGAGCCACACTATGGAAAGGCTTACGGGGCATGATGAACAACCGAAGGCCTCAGCCCTACAACCCAGAAGGAACTGAGTCTGGCCAGCCGGCATGCGTGTCGATGAGGAAGCAGATCCTGAGCCTCAGGCTCGGGATGACTGTACCCCTTCATGAGAGATTCTGAGGAAGAGGCACCTAGTTACCTCTGGGTTTCTGACCCACAGAAACTGTGAGATGCCAATATCTGTTGGCTTAAGCCATTAAGTTTCCAGTAATTTGCTACCCAGGAATAGATAATGAATAAAACACATGTCAATAAATTGAGGTTCTCGTCCCTTTCTTTCTCCTTTGGCTTACTGTGTGCTCTTTATCTTGATGGATAAAAAACAAAAAAATGGTTTATAATCAGATTATCTTGCCATCAGCATCAGCATCTGCCTGTTAACAGGCTATTTTCCTAAGCACCTAGTTTCTTTTTTTTTTTAAGATTTTGTTTATTTATTTGTCAGAGAGAGACAGAGAGAGACACAGAGAGAGGGCACACACAAGCAGGGGGAGCAGCATGCAGAGCGAGAAGCAGGCTTCCCACTGAGCAAGGATCCCCACGCGGGATTGGATCCCAGGAAGGCAGATGCCTAACCGAATGAGCCACCCAGGCATCCCTCTTCTTCTTCTTCTTCTTTTTTTAAATTAAATAAAGATTATTTTCTTACAAGTCACCCTCTAAAATGCTGACTTTTCTGCTTCTGACAGAGGAAGTTTTAAAAGCACGGGCTTTGGATTTAGACAGACCTGGGTCAAGATCTCCTTCACTAGCCACACACCATTGTCACTTAGGGAAAGTTATTAAACGTGGCTGAGCCTTAATTTCTTCATTTGTTAAATGGAATAATAATACTAATGTTAACCTTTTTTTAACTGAAGTGTGCATGTGTAAATGTGTGTGTGGAATGTGTGTGTCCATATGTGTGTGTCCATATGGAAAAGGCATATGGACACTTGGAAGTTCTCTGGGGAGGCACCCTGTGTGACCCAGGGAGGCTTGTCCACCCAGGTCCACACAAAGACTCTCTGCTGAGTGTTGGGTGCCCAGGGTGGCCCTCAAGTTGTGGAATCAGCAGGATACCACCAGGCATCTAAGCTGTAACCAGTGGGGCCTTCTCTGGATTCTTCGTTCTGTAAACAAAACTCGGGACTTTTGCATCACTTGGAGTCAGGTAAACTCATGAGAGAGTAAATGATGATGGAGCATTAATTCCTCGCCATTCAGGCTGCATGGGATCTTAGAGCTGGATGTCTGAAAATGATTTAAAGGTAGTCAAGTAATGAGATATTCCTTATACTCCCTAGTGGTGGTTAAAAGTTCACACCCTCTGTAGAGAGGCAGAGAATGTTCTCCCTGTTGGTGCCCAGGGCCTTGGAAGCTCCCTCAGAGTGGCCTGTATTGATGGAGTATTGTTATTGCTCAGACGTGCATTTCATGGACGAATTGCTCTAATCCACTGTGCAAAAGGCTGATCACTTTCTCCCAAGAGCATGAGTCTTTTCCAGGCTTTATTTATTCCTAGCCTGATAGTCGAGCGAGATATGCCTGTGCAGATAAGACCAATGTGACCTTGTTCCAGAATGTCAGAACTTGTGATTTTCATCACTCTGGCTTACCATCTTTTAGGGTGAAGATTTTCCAAAAGGCCCAGTTATCATTTCTGACTTATGATGACTCCCCAGAGAGCGATCACTGATTCCAAATAGAGACATTTATTTTGCTTGGGGAGCTGTTTGCAAAGCAGTTTTAATTAGGTGCTGAGCTCTTTATCAGTCCTTGGCAACCCAAATTAGCTATCATAACCCCCTGAGAGCTCCTCAGCTCTGCGTTCTCAGCCTCCTTCCTCTTCCCCACCCTGAAGGTCTGTAGGAGATGGTCCTATGGACCACTAGCACTGCTATAAAACTTGCCTTCTGCTTCTAAGTCATGTTGCAATCTGCAAGCTGAACAACGTTAATGACCTGATTTTTATAATATTTAACAGGCTTTAAGGGAGTTTAGCTATTTGGAGTTGAATCTGGAAGCACTTCAACTCAGCTATTTTTCAAAGCTGTTTATTTTCTGTATCTCTGGCAGTGTTTTGCTAAGAAATGCTGCTGACACGCTCTCTCAGTAGTGGCATTCCAGACCCCTGCAGGAACTCCTTAGATGAGAGAAATAAAGGCCACATTGGACAGAGGTCAGACTTGAACAGAACACTGGGAATTTAAATCAATGTAAGCATGTTGCAGTATAACAAAACGAGTCGCCCTTCTTTGCAGTGCCAGAAAATGCTTTGTAATTCTAGGAACAAATTATCAATGTTTCTTTATGAAAAACAGCCATGACCTTCTCAAAGGGAAGGCAAAAGGAGTTCTTATAATAAAAAGTGCACAAGTTGGACCACAGGACTCTCACCTTAAGAAAAGCTTTGAGGACTGATACCTAAAAGGACTATCAAAGGGAAAGGGAAGGATTTTGAGATCTAACCCTGAAGCACAAATTAAAAAAAAAAAAAAAACAAAAAGAAAACAAAAACAAAAAACAATGCTGGTGTTAAAGTCAGCTTTCAATATCATGCATTAAATGATTCCTGGCTTGGAAATTATTTTCTTAGTTTCCACCTTTTCCTTCATAAGGAGATGGGTGTAAAAGTGTTTCCTTTGCTGGTATCTGCATAAATAAATACTTCACTAAAGTGAAGCCTTTTTATTTTTTATCTTATTTGACTGAAATCAATAGCCCTGTGTTCGTTCAAGTTTCAGCACTCATCTTGTTTCTTCCTAGCTGTTTGAACTTGACACATTACTAAAATAAATCTATATACATTCTTTGGTAGGCTAAGTCAAAGAGTTTCCACTGATTGCATTTTGAATTGTTTTCTCTCCAAATGTTCATTTTCAAGTTTGTTACTATGATCTCCATCCATACGTATCTTATTTCTCTTGAATTTATTGATGTACAAGAAAATTAGCTTTTCTCCTGAAAATTTGCCCTTCTGAACTGATTTGGGGCATTTTCAAGAAAAAGGGTTTCGAGACCAAGACTGTTAAATATTCTTTGTTTCATCATTGGTCATTTACTTCATCATTTATGTAATATTACCTCTTACATATTTTTGGAAAACAATAATTATCTTTAATAATGCCTTATAGCTTGAACTATTTTGAGTTATTTTATATTATTTGCACAATTACACAGGCACAAAAACTACACAGAGAATTAACTGACTCGCCTATGAGCCCTCAAAAATTGCCTGCACAAGACACACTGTCTTTGCCTGGACCCTCCCCTCCAGCTCTACCATCTCTTGACTCAGTTTTTCTAGTTCGAGGCTCTAGTCTTTCCAGTTCTTCTGTCTTCCCATCATACAACAGCCAGAGTCACCTTTCACGATTACAATCTGGTCAAGGTTTCGGGCTTTTTTGTTTTGTTTCGTTTTCAGTTTGATTTCCTCTAATATTCCTCTATTACCTAAACCCTTATCATTAGTGCATAATGGAGGAATATTTTGATGTTAACAGATTTTCCCCCTTTATGAAAAACTTGACAACATGAAAGTGTTCCAACAGTCAAAGCACAGAGGAAAGGGTAGTAAGAAAGTGGAAAGAGGAGTCTGATGAACCCTCATGGGCTACGACCTAGCTTCAGTGGTTCATCACAGAGGGCTAGTCTTGTTTTACCTGCACTCCCCCATTGTCCAACCCCAGTAACCTTTGCTGGATTAATTTAAAGCAAAATCTCAAACCACCTGTTGTGTTCTATCAGCAATGTCCTCCTTTCTCTTGATTTCAGGCAGGAACCCAGGTAGCCCAGACTCCCGGCCTCAGGGGATAGGACCTGCAGAAACGGGTAAAGCCCATTTTAGATTTCCAATGTCAAAGTAGGCTTTCGGAACTCTCACCAGGGTCAAGGGTTTTCAGTTTCAAAAGACAAAGTGTTCGTGAAGGAACAGCTGGGAAGAAGAGGGGGTGGCGTCGAAGTCCCTCTCCTGCACAGGCTTCTGAAGAGAGAGGCCATCCCGTGAGGTCCAAGCACCCCTGCTAAGACCCCGTACGGATGCATGGGAGAAAATCACAGCTGGGGGGCTGTGGGGGGGCTGCAGCAGAGAGCATGCCTGTGACGTTAGGGCCATTTAAACCTCAGGCGGAGGGAGAAAGGTGGTTTGGCCTGGGGGGGGGGGGGTGGCGGCGGTTTGCAGACTTGGAGCTTGTCCAGGGAGAGCTGGACCTCCGGGAGGGACTGCATGGTCGAGACAAGGAAGCCAGAGAGCAGGAAGCCGGTGGAGTCCTGGACTTCTCAGAGGGGCCATCCAGAGGGAGACTCGTGCATCTGTGGACCCTCCATGCCGTGGAAATTTCCATCAACCTCAGGGGAAGGGGAGCGGCCAGGCCCCGAGTTCACTGATACACTGAGTTGTCTCATATTCCCGGTTTTGCCACCAGGTGAAATGAGAAGTTAAGACAGAAATTGCATTTGCTTCTGGGAAGTAGCATACACTTCTGACCCCCTGAGCGTGTGCTCACTCCATAGAGAAGTCATCAGCACACAGATTTTCTCTCTCCCTCTCTTTCTCTCTTTTCTCTCTCTCTCTTTTATTATTTTATTATTTTATTATTTATTATTCTCTTTTTTATCTAAATCCCATAGATTTATACTTTATTATTTTTTATTATTTTTTAAAATTTTTTATTGTTATGTTAATCACCATATATTACATCATTTGTTTTGGTGTAGTGTTCCATGATTCATTGTTTGTTCATAACACCCAGTGCTCCATGCAGAACGTGCCTCTTTAATACCCATCACCAGGCTAACCCATCCCCCCACCCTCCTCCCCTCTAGAACCCTCAGTTTGTTATTCAGAGTCCATCATCTCTCCTGGTTCGTCTCCCCCTCTCACTTACTCCCCTTCATTCTTCCTCTCCTGCTATCTTTTAGAGAGAGAGAAAATCTTAAACAGGCTCCATGCCCAGCATAGACCCGTATGGGGGGCTGGATCTCACAACCCTCAGATCACGACCTGAGCTGAAATTAAGAGTTGGAGGCTTAACTGAGCCACCCAGACACCCCTCTCCCTCTCTTCTTCTTTAGAGTCACACTCCACGTCTTGGTTGGCTCTTGTTTGGCAGGCCGTGGGTGGGCCATGGCTGCTGGAAGCTTCAGGCAGACATGACCCCGACTGTCAACTCAAAGGAAAAAAAATCCCACCTCTTTGCCAATAGCTCCCCCAAAGCACCAGGGCCGACTCACGGAATTGTTTTTGCATCATGTCCTTGAACCAAGCACTCATACGGCTTCCCTGAGTGACAGGACTATATTGAAGTTGAGGGTGGGGTCAGCTGACCTCCATTTCCTAAGGGGAAGTGAGGGTCATGTTCTCGGGAAGGCAAACAAAGATATAGAATAGGCTGAGAGAACAGAGGGCCTCCATATAAATATCTAGTAAATATTTGCTTTAGTGGAAGAAACAGGCCTTCAAAATCTAAGACCAGGACTCTTGCAACTAGACTATCCTGCCTCCATCTTTATCCCATAGATTTATACATTAACATCCTTTAGTGAACAAGAAGTTGGAATGTGGCCGCCCTAAAATGATGTCAGCTCTGGGGCGCCTGGGTGGCTCAGTCGTTAAGCGTCTGCCCTCGGCTCAGGTCATGATCCCAGAGTCCTGGGGTCGAGCCCCGCATCGGGCTCCCTGCTCCGCGGGAAGCCTGCTTCTCCCTCTCCTGCTCCCCCTACTTGTGTTCCCTCTCTCGCTGTGTCTGTCTTTGTCAAATAAATAAAATCTTTAAAGAAAAAAATGATGTTGGCTCTGTAGGATGGGAAGTAAGCTAATTATGACACATGTTGTGCAAGATTTATGAATTTTTAATAGTGCTTGTATGGTACCTCGCTTTCAAGATTTAAAATCTTATAAAAATTTAATAATGCGCTTCTAAGTAGCAAGACAGTGCAAGAAATGAAGTGAGAGACTGCATTTCAAGGTAAGAAATCTGACCAGTTCTAAGTGACATGTGAATTTAGGGAGATTCATACACCCTGAAAGAAATAAGTTTTATTTATTTATTTTTAAAGATTTATTTATTTATTTGAGAGAGAGAATGAGATAGAGAGAGAGAACATGAGAGAGGGGAGAGTCAGAGGGAGAAGCAGACTCCCTGCAGAGCAGGGAGCCCGAAGCGGGACTCGATCCCGGGACTCCAGGATCATGACCTGAGCCGAAGGCAGTGGCTTAACCGACTGAGCCACCCAGGTGCCCAGAAATAAGTTTTATTGACTTAAGAAGTTTCTGAGTTCTCCCCAAGTTTACCACTTATAGTCAAATGCCCACTGGATCTGTGGGGACAGTAAGTCACCTCTAGTTATTCCCCAAGATAGACTATAAATTCCATAAATGCAGGTCCTGTTCTCACCCTGCACCCCATGTCTAGCACACGCTGGTCACATGGCAGAACGTACTTGCTGAATGATTGAACGAATGAAGGGAGCATGAGCAGTGGTTTAGCTGAACGGAGTATAAGCACACTCAGTTTTGCCCATAGAATGTACACAGCATGTTATTTTTAAGTGGGATTTGTTTTTTCATACTTTGTGCGGATTCATATTAAAATTACATCGCATCCTGAATTTCTCTTCTCATGGCAGTTATCCTGCTTGTTAATAATAACATTGTATTATTGAATCTTACCATGGAGCAGGCACTCTTGTAAGGACAGTTCACTTAATCCCTGCAACAACCCTAGGAGGTTCTGTTATTACACACATTTTTTTTTTTTTTATTACAAAATTTGTTGCTTGTAGAGTGCTGGGATTTGTTCCTGGCAGTGGGATTTCTGTGTGTATTCTAGCTAGTAGGCTTACAGGATCTTTTGTAAATGCTTGTTTGACGTCTGTTTCTGTCTCGGAATGCAGGCTTTACGAAAGTGTCTTATCCACCCCACCTAGCCCAGGGCTTTGCGCATGTTAATGTGCACCAAATGAAAGAAGGAATGAATGAGCTGATTTCCTCAGCGCAGGCTGATTGAAAGGAAAGAAGAGTTAAGGGCCTGCTTGGCGGCACATATAATAAATTGGAAAGAAGGGCTAAAAAGTGTGGTAGGTATCAGAGTTTGCAAATTTCTTGGAGAATATAAGGAGCCTATAACAAATAAGAAGAGCTGAATATTTAATGGAGATAGAGATACAGATAGAGATATTCAGCATTTGTAGCCTTTTAGTTAGACTCACTAATTTTCAGCCCTAAATTTGAATAATAAAATCATCATATTTTTGGTGTGGGTTGGTACACTTGTCACACTTAATAAAAATTTTGACACTTTTCTACAGAAAACAACTACTCTTACACGAGTGGCTTTTTTGAATTATTTCTTGTAAGCGTGCTTGTAGACACAATGGAATAGAAGAAATATTTCTAGACCTGAAATACGAAGGTCTATTATAATCGACATTTTATTCTGAATCACCAGCACTCTACACCTGAAAAGAATGATGTAATAAGTTATGAGGAATATTGGTATCAAACCCTTTTAAATATTCATGTTTATAGCCCACTGAGTGCAACAGTCTGAAGCACTTCCTTAATTGTGCCAGGGATAGTGAGAAATACAAACAAACATAAATCATGGCGAGGAGTATACTAATCATGTATTTCATAATTGCCTTAAGAGTTCAGTTGTTTTTTAGAATTTTGTTTTCTTTCTTTATTTTTGAGAGAGAGAGAGAGAGAGAATGCAAGCACGAGTCTGGGGAAGGGCAGAGGGAGAAGCAGACTCTGCACTAAGCAGGGAGCCCGATACGGGACTTGATCCCATGACCCTGGTATCATGACCAGAGCCAAAGGCAGACGCTTAACTGACAGCCACCCAGGCGCCCGCTTCTCTAGAATTTTAGTCTGCCAAACAGGTGTTTCTAGCTCTCATGTGTCCCTCTAGCTACCCATCTATTTTATTTAATTTTTTTTATTGTGGGGCTAAGTGTGAATTATTATTGGATGTCCAAAACCAACTCTAGATTTAATTTGGATAAATCATTCAAACTGATGTTGGCAATTCATAAAATTAAGTACTTAGTTTGTGGAGTAAAAAATTGAACCTGCAATCTCAAGGAATCTCCTCTGAGATCACAGATGCTAGAACTGAGGTATAATTATGGGATTTAATTTTCTAGTAACTGCTAGCATCCTCTTCTCCAACGTAGCAATCTCCTTGAACTATACCCTAGTTGAATTTCATAACTTCTTAGTCACTTTGTCTCAGGTTAGAACTGTAGGTCCAAGGCTTAAAAGGTATGTCAGAGGGTCTGGTCTGTTAGCTTCTCCGCTCCACTCTCCTTTACTTTCTATCTGTTTACTCCTGTGGTGCTATGCTGGGGAGGAGGTGGAGACAAATGACATTCCCTTAGGTGACAGCTCAGGGCAAGGTAGAGTCCCCCTTATTTCTTGGTCAAAAAAAATCACACCAAGGGCCACCCTTAACGTGTGCAGGGTCCTGGGAAATATATTTTTCTGTGGCCCCTGTCTAACAAACAGCTACATTAAAAATATACTATAAAATTCATGGACCCATATGACATATAATGATTGATCAATGGACCTTGAGAATAATGGATAGAGAAGACGTATTTACATATTTATTTAGTGTCTAATCGGTGTAAGTAAAGATTTTTCATGGTGTCTACATCCCATCACTTCCTGTTGATGTTCAGGAACCATCTCTTTGTGTTATTGTCAAATGTGCTGTTCCCAGCTAATTTCGTATCTTCCACCGTGGGATAAAGGTAGACATGCTGTTATTATTCACAATGCCATGGCTCCTTGGAACTTGTTTTTATAGAAACAATATCGATTGGCTTCCCTCTACAGTTCCCTAACACCACTGACTTAATGCAGGTTGTATCATGACCCACGAGGCTGCCATTATCCTGTGGACAAGTTTCCAGGGACTCGCTCAAAAGTTATTACTTTATTTTGTTGATGATAACATAGGCAAGGTTTATCTGGTTTACCCAGGAAAATGTGAACAAGAACTTCTTTTCTGGCTTTGTTAAATTTATCATTTGAAATTTTACAGTGTAAGAGCAATTCACCTTCCTTCAATTGTCTTCTCTCGAATTGGTCAGGACCATAATCACTGGGCGCCTGGAAAGTGAGGTCTTCGTTGTAGAAGTCATCTGGACACTGGCTCGCTCACGTGGGCACAGTTGTCAGTTCTCTGGAGGGTCCTGCAGGCCCCACAGAGTCTCATGGTACAGAAAGCCCAGCTGAGACTTTTGCCTCCCCTCTGCAATCACCAACGACGGGCCACGTCACAGTCCTGTTGTCAGGACCCATCACCATGCAAGTAGTCCTCTGTGGACCATATGGTATATTAGGTTTGGAGATAAAGATTTCTTGAAAGTTGTTGGCCAGTCTTCAGTATGTGAAGTATATGAAGTTAGGTGGCCCAAGATGTACATCAAGAACTAGAGCAGAGATGCATCTCAGCCTTTTCCACGTCCTCCAGACTCTCTGTCTTGGTATCTTTTGTGCTCAGTCCTGCTGAAGAGGAGTGGGATCAAGCAGCTACCTTTTATAAGCCCTCGATCTTGGTCTGTCTTTGAGACCTGGAATGGGAGAGTGAATGACTTAGATCCCATAAGAACAGGTTGGGAGACATGTTGGGAGACACTCTCCGATGGCATGATCCCCTATTTTGTTTCCTAAAATGCACCCAAAGCACATGAAGTGTACATTTACCGAAGACAAATTTAAATGATTTTTATTTGATTATGGACTGGGTAAAAAACTTGGAAAATCCATCTTTTTACTTATGCTCTTTGTGCTGAAATTCTTTCTGGTGTTCTAAACATTTATTGGTCACAAAGGTAATTAAAAATCCATTTCCTGGCAGCAGATTCCAAAATAGAAGCTAAGAACAATAAGGACTTAATAAGGAAAGCACGCACTTTTGTACCCAGATAGCTTACTGAAGAAAAAGCCAGACTCATTGTTAGCATTTCTTCCTAAAATTGTAAAAACACACACATATGGACTGTAGGTCCTTTGTTTTAAGTTTTGGTTTTCTTCAACCTGTAAAATGATTCACATAATGGGGAATTATAGTTAGCCTTAAAAATATAAAAAGATATACATTAATATATATACATATTTATACACATATATATACATGCTTATACATATATATCTCAGATATATAATGTGATGTATATCTCAAATGTGTATGACCAAGTTTTGTGAAGCATAACCAAGTCATCAGAGTAATAATATTGTCATTTAAAACAGACTCCTCTGCATGCTTTGCTTTTTCAAAAAGTTGGAAAGCAATCCTTGGAATTGAATTTTATCACACAACGCCTATGTAACTCTAGCCTACAGTTTATTTCATAAAGAAAAAGAATAATTCAAAATTGTTATTCTCAACCATGAGCTTATCTCATGGGAAGTGGAGAAATATTTGACCGTGAACTTTCCAAAGCTATGGTAAATTTATTCCTATCAAATCTGGTCCAATCACAGCATCTGATGCTCTTCAGCCACTTTGTTATGTAACATCATTCTCTCCACGGTCTCCACCACACTTATCCCTCTGGTTTGATGGATTTCATCAGAGTAAGGTGCTTTTAATGTAGTTAATTGATATAAAAGGGTTTGGGAGTATGTAATATCCCAATATATACATTTATTGAGAAAAGTCTTTCTCTTTGGCCCCATGCTGTTTATGACATATTCATGTTTCTGATAAATCTTGGCTTAAGTCAACAGAAACAGGGGAGAGAGGCATATGTGGCTATGCAGGGTGGGGGGGGGGGGAGGGTGGCTTCAGCCTGACGTGGGAGTGGAGCAAGGAGGGGAGATCTGGGGAGGACTGACGTTAAGGTTGGAAAAGCAAAATGGAGCCAGCTCATGGAGACATCTGATTCCAGGATTTTAGATTTTATCATGTTAGATGTAGTTGATCCTCAATATTCATGGATTATGTGTTTGCAAATCTGCTTCCTAGATAAAATTTATTTGTAACCCCCCCCCCCCCAAAATCAATACAGGCTTTTGCAGTCATAATGAGATATGCAGCGGGGCAAAAGTCTCTCTTTGGAGTCACCAGCACAAGCCGAAGCTTTGCCTTATTGTTTCAGCTTTCAGACTGTAAACCAGGATCCCTTCCCAGTATATTTAGGGCCATGCTTTGCACATTTTTTGGTGATTCTCCTGTTTAAAAGGGCTCTAAGAATAGCGCTGGAGTTCTGTCTAGAGTTCCTACGGGTAAGAAAGCTGACTTCTGGAGGAAATACGTGTGTTAGATAGTGTTCGGTAAGCTTTGTTCAGGCATGAGTTACAGTGCTGTTGATGGTGAGTTTAATGTTAATGAATCAACAATGTATATACTGAATAAGATGTTTTTAAACAGAGTCATACATCCAAGGCTATGTATTGGTCAACTAATGAAAACGCCATGATGAGAGGCTTGAAGGAAGCTAACCCTGTCAATCACCTAGGAGGAACAGTTCCATAGTAACCAATTAAGGGTGCTTGGTGCCTTCACAGAACGTCTCTACCATAGCTAATAAGAACGTCTCTACCAAAAGCTAATAAGTAACTTTTTTTCTAAATGCAATGGGAAGCCCCTGAAAGGTTGAAAGCAGAAGACATGCTGTATAGTGTGCATGTACATGTCTGTGCCCATTTTGAAGACACAGGCAAGGGATGTCTGCCTGCATGTTTTGAATAACATTCAGATTTAAAGCTTTGTTATGCAGAGTATTGGAATCTGCAGTGGGCCCAGTATTCTTTCCAACTGTAGTTCACGTGCACACATGCGCACACATACCCTCATTCAACTAGATAGCTTCTCTAGCTACCTTATTATTTCATTCAAAAAATATTTTTGAGCGTCCTTTGTGTGCCAGGGATGGTTTTAAGGACTGAGGGTTGAATGCTGGACACAAAATCCCTCCATCTGTGGAGCTTATAATCTAGCACAATAGTTCTCAATCCTGGGTGTACATAAAATTTTCTAAGAAGTACATTAAAAATCCCGAAGCTGCACTCTACCCGCAAATCAATTATCTGTGGGTGAGACCAAGGCATCAAGTACTTTGTAAAGTTCCCCAGATGATTCTGCTGTATGACCAAGACTGAGAATTGCCATTCTAGTGGAATAACAACCACTTAAATGGAACTTATTTTGTGTCAAGCAGAGTTTTAAGCACTTTACATACAATGTCTCTTTTAATTCCCACAATAAACTCCCCAGTTAGGTACTATAATTTCCATTTGACAGATCAGAAAACTGATACACAGAGAAGTTGAGTAGATCGTCCAAGGTCTCAGAGTTAGTGAGTATCAGAATCACGCCTGGGCAGTCACAATTCAGGGTTCCTGCTATGAACTATTACTCTATGGCCTCTGTTGTTCCAGGCTGGGCCCTGACTCAGGCCAATCAATAATCTTCTCTCAGAACTTTAAATGTCCATGAGAAGCTAGAAAGCTGTTAGAGGGCATAACGCTTCCTTGTAAAGGATGACTTCCTGCACTAGAGACGAAGCTATTATGAATGAAGAAGCACAGCTGATGAACACTGAAATCACCCAAGACCCTAATTTTAGCTGTATTTATCGGCCAACCGGATCCTGCTTTTCTTGTGATTGTCTGTATGAACTTCAGCTGAATTCTGTTAACCACCAAATTTCCATTTTTTCCTAAGCTAGTTCAAATTAAGAGTTATTCGTAAATAAAAGTGTCCATAGTCCATTGGTTATATTCTCTAAATTCCATATTTAATTCACTCCAGGAGCAAAGTTAAATAAGCTTATCATCAACTCTACATCCATGACACCGTGATCTCAGAGATGTCTCAATCTGTTATGTTGAGACAGTTGCCTAGCCTATAACACAAACAGCAATATCTCCAGTAGCAGCCGATTCCTTTTGAGAAATGAAATCTCTCAAGAGTGATTGCTGGTGCTGGTGGGCAGGTAGCCTTCCATGACGCCATTCTGTTAGTAAATATTTTAGCCCTTGCTGAAGCCAGGATCAGGAGAAACATTTCCATGGCCTAGATTTTTAACTCAATAAGTAATTAAGAACATACAACATGCTTCTATGCAGGATCCTTTGTTGCTTTGTTTTAATTTGAAATGAAAACCTCCTAGTATATTAATTCCAGACTATACACTGATTGATATCAAGGCAATACTGTGCGTTCTGGCTATTGTGTGTAGCATGGATTCTGCTTAATTTTCAGACTGTAGAATATATTAATTTGTCCCCTGGTGGCATTTAAGAGTGGGTTTTACGCTGCCTATTACTGTAGATAAATAGCAAAATGCACAGATGAGCAAGTCTTCAGGGGAAACTGTATTTAGCAGGTCAAATATACTCTGGGATTACTTTATCTTCCGTAACTGCATAAATAACTACAGGATCCCAGAAGACCTCATTACAAATATTGAAATACTGCACCCATAGCGTTTATAAAATCTCTCTGCGACTACTAGCAACATTCTAGCTTCAACCTAGTGACCGCTGGTATTATAAAACATCTACTTCTTCATCTCTTTTCTGCTTCTATAGATCTCAACCTCAGTGTACTACAATTTGATTTGCATTTAAAGCATTGTCAGTATTCTGTTGTTAACCTTTTATGATTATGATTCCCTGAATGGGCTTATCCCTGAACCTTACAAATCTGTATAGGCTGCAAGGAATTAAAGCATGAGGTTTCTCCCTGTGTACCAGCAGGTGGCAGCAGAAATAAATAAAATAAGCTAAACAATGCATTACAAAGACCCAGAGAAATTATGCCCTTTATCTGAATCTTCTGTTTCCCAACCTCATATCTTTCTCATTTCATTCCCATCTCCTTCATTTTGCAGAATAATTTGTTGAAGCTAGCAATATTAGCTTTAATCTGACTGCTGTGGAAGAATCAGAAAGGATGGAAACAGTTTTATTTATTCTCTGAATTGTTTTTCTTGCCTTGATGTTTGCCTCCAGGGAGGTCCTCTGGCAATCCTTCTAGCAGAAGTTGTTGAAAGACAATCGTTCACCCTGGCTGTAAAGAAAGGCTGAACTCATTAAGGAGATTATGATGGGTGATGCAGAAGAGGTAGGGGAGAGGTGATTAGAAGATGTAGAGAGTAGTAATTTGCCAGGACTGGGGGTAGGAGGGCTGTAGGTTCTGGGAGCAGGGGGCATCTACAGTCTCTTCCCCATAGTGTGGCTGGGTGAAGGCAAAATACTTGGGTGCGGGTGTTGGGTAAGTGTCGAAACAATAAGATACAACTGCTAAGAAATGCAGGATACAAGAATTACAGTTTCCCACTTAAGACCTTTAAAAATGGAATCTATATTTACTATCTAAACTTAACTCCCACAACTGACCCCTGGGTTTTTTTTTTTTTTTAAGATTTTATTTATTTATTTGACAGAGAGAGACACAGTGAGAGAGAGGAACACAAGCAGGGGGAGTGGGAGAGGGAGAAACAGGCTCTCCGCTGAGCAGGGAGCCTGATGTGGGGCTCGATCCCAGGACCCTGGGATGATGACCTGAGCCGAAGGCAGACGCTTAATGACTGAGCCACCCAGGCACCCCGAACCCCGGATTTTTAAGAAGAGTTGTCATCTCACTGATATTCCTTGAAAACTTAAGAAAGCAACTTATTAGTTTCCAATAAAAATTTTTCGTAAGCCTGTACTTGGTTGCTATCCATAAGTGTAAACTGAGATATAAAATGGTAAAATGACATGCAAAGCATTAGTTACAAAAGTCATCTCTATATCCTTGTGACAGCCCCTGAATTCAGAAAACCACATTTTTCACTAAATTATAAGATAAGTTTCTCTCACTGAAGATGCAATACACTGAATTCTTTATTTGCGGTCATCCTTGAGTGCAATACTTTTATTAATTATTGAAAATACCTTAAAGTGACTGGCACAAATGAAAAATCAAGATATGTATGGCTCAGTCAGTTAAGCTCCCAACTCTTGATTTCCGCTCATGTCATCACCTCAGGGTCCTGGGATGGAGCCCTGCATCTGGCTCCACACTCAGCAGGCAGTCTGCTTGAGGATTCTCTCCTTTCTCCTCTCCCTCTCTCTCTCTGCCCCCTCCCCCCCCACCTGCCCACCTGCTTACTCTCTCTCTCCCTCTGTCTCTCTCAAATAAATAAATCTTAAAAAAAAAAAGATAGGTATAGACAAGGATTAAAGACAAATGAAAGAAATCACTTCTGGTTGTATAGAGGTACAGAAAACAGGGATCACACCACCTTCTATAAAATTTGAAAATCTATAAAAATCTCACTGCAAATGTTTTTGCTATATTCTTTAAAACCAAGTACTACATTCTGATCAGCATTCTGAAATTTAACCAGTAGGGGGCAGTCAAAGAGCGACTCATAGAATTTAACTCATCCAGGCTCTATACGCAGTTTTTGAAGAATTCCTTCAAGTAAGCTTCTGTAAACCTTTAAAAATCCTGTGTCTTCATTTATCATTTCTGGGATCTGAATTCACGTTATAGTTATAACAATGTTTTTTCCTGACAAAGTATATATTGTTTTCCTTCAAATTATTCAGGATTTGAAATTTGTGAAGTATTGTTAGTATCTTTAATTTAACGTGGCCTACATTGTTTTTTTAAAAGACTCACCGTAAAACAGAAAATGAACATTTTTTCTGTATCTGCGAAAAGTCTGACTATAATTTAGAAATGTTGAATGAAGGATTTATCTAGAGTGTGAGGGAGCATAAATCGGAGGAGTTGCCAGATAAGGAAAGACAACTAAACCTTCCAATGTTTAGAGTCATATCAAAAGATTCGAACTCTTGGTTTTAATTTCCCTTACCTAATTCCCTTTTGGGGAGAATTTCTGGTACTCTCGGCATGTTTGCAGCATTGCGGCCTCAAGTGGCCCCTAATTCACATCCAGTCTGCACCCTGGTGAATCAGGTAAGTATCAGAATCAAGAGCTTCAAATGAAGATGATATGAAGTTTCATTTAAAAATGGGTGAAAGTCCAAGACTGACTTAAAATTTTGTTTCAAAAATTGTTTTCACATGCTGGTTGTAACAGAAATCAAGCAACATATTAATGTTCGATTCAACCCAGCAAAGAGCTTGCTGCTACTGTGTGCTAGGCCCTCATCACGGAGGGAAGAAGGGAAGAGAATATATCCAGGGTAAGCTACAGCCGCGCGGAAGCTGTTGTGGGAACACTTCTTGCTCATCCCGAGGGCATGTGACGCTCTTGACTGTTTTGTGTGCCCCCAGTTCTCAAAGTGTGACGAGTCCTCCCTCCCTCCCCCCCCCGCCCCCGCCAAACCAGCAGCAGCCCTGTTACCTGGGCACCTGTCAGAAATGCAAACCAATAAGGCTTCACGTAGAGCCCAGCAATCTGGGTTTTAACAAGCCCTCCAGATGATTCTGTTGGGTGCTCAAGTTTGAGACCCAAATCACTGCCCCTAGGCAGGTAGAGGAACATACGTGATACATGGCAAGAAAGCACTGAGCATGCTTCCCTCAACTGCCCTCTCTTCCCATGAGTGAGCTGCAAGCAGGTGGCCGGGCTTCGCAGCTGCTTCTCTAAGCACAGGCTCTTCCGGCCCTACTGGGGCTTTGGATTCTAGAGTTCAACCCCTATTCCTTGCCTTTTCAGTTGGTCCAGAATCCAGGCAGGGAAGAGGGACTGTGTTCAGTGGGCCCCACTGAAGACCCTAATGAAGTTCAGGATGTAGCAGAGGAGATGGATTTATATGAAGTTTAAGTTTAAAACAGTGTAATTCCGGGCGCCTGGGTGGCTCAGTCAGTTAAGCATCTGCCTTCAGCTCAGGTCATGATCCCAGGGTCCTGGGATGGAGCCCCGCATCGGGCTCCCTGCTCAACGGGGAGTCGGCTTCTCCCTCTCCCTCTGCCCCTGCTCATGTGCTCTCTCACTCTCCATCTCAAATAAATACTCTTAAAAAAAAAATAGTGTAATCATCACTGTGTCAACTCAATTAACTCAAAATAAGACATTTTTCTAATGAGAAAAAAACCAAGCTGTTCACACATCTTCTTTTACTTTAAAAAAAAAAATGCCTTTCTCAGAATGTTTTTAAGAAAGCTTGAAGGATGGATCCATTTAATACTCATTAAAATATCAGAAATTGATAACTCAAGAATGCTTCTGGTGACTTCTTTTGGAATCTTTGCATTACAAGAAAGCACAGGCTTAACCTGCACTTGAAAATTAAAATTCCTGCTCCACTTCTCTTAGCTAATCTAAGTCCTGCTGGTCCCTTGCTGCCTGGTGTGAATTTCTTTTCCTTGCCTGTGTTGGTCACCAGAGACCTCTTCTTCCTCTGATGCCCATAGAACTCATGGCCTTGTCTTCTTGTCTGATATTTCACCTGTGTTCCTTCATGATCCATGTCCTGTTTTCTCAAACTCATTGTGAATAGACAGCATGTTACTCTCCTTTATATTCTCAGCCCTGTAGTAGATGATGTATATATGTGGGTTGATTATAACTTTTATTTCTTATGTATCTTTAACTCTTATTTCTGAGTATTCAAGAAATGATTCACATTTTACTTATAAAACTTTTATATATGTTAGTTATGTAATTCTAATTCATCCATTGATTTAACTTTGGAATCCATCATTTTAAAAACTTCTTGGGGCACCTGGGGTGGCTCAGTCGGTTGAGTGTCAACTTGGTTTCTGCTCAGGTCATGATCTCAGAGTTGTGAGATGGAGCCCTGAGTTGGGCTGCCAGCTCAGCAGGGGGTCTGCTTGTCTCCCTCTCCCTCTGCCCCATCCTCCACTCACGCTCTCTCTCTAAAATAGACAAATCTTAAAAAAAAAAGACAAACTTCTCATAGAGACATAATGTAAACTGGTGATTGCCTCCAGCTGGGAGAATTGGAGAAAAAGAGTGATTGTTAAAGGAGACAGGGTTTATCTCTGGGATGATGAAAATCTTCTAAAATTGATTGTGGGGGCAGTTGCACAATCGTGAAAATATACTAAAAGAGACTGAAGGGTGCCTGGGTGGCTCAGTTGGTTAAGCGACTGCCTTCGGCTCAGGTCATGATCCTGGAGTCCCAGGATCGAGTCCCGCATCAGGCTCCCTGCTGAGCAGGGAGTCTGCTTCTCCCTCTGACCCTACCCCCTCTCATGTACTCTCTCTATCTCATTCTGTCTCTCAAATAAATAAATAAAATATAAAAAATAAAATAAAAAAATAAAAGAGACTGAAGTGCACATTTTATATGAGTGAGTTATAGGGTATGTGAAATATACTCAACAAAGCTATTTTTGAAAACAACCTCATTTGATAAGGACTCGAGTGATACACGTGCGAGACATTTCATTGTTTGCCATAGATACTGGTAGATGTCTCCCTGACAGAATATAAAGGGAAGTTTGAAGGCATGAAAATCTTCATGAAAAACTCATAATCTTTTTCCCTCCAATTCCCATGTTCACAGATGTATATGAACCATGTCAACCTTGTTCTATTTCTAGGAAGATTTTATTTCTAAATTCCAAACCAGTTCCATATACAGGAAAGGGAGTTTTCTTAAAAACGGATTTCTCACGTAAGATGGAAGGCTTGTTCTTAAAATGGGCTGCAGAAATGGAGGCAGCCCACCAGCGGTCCTGAGTCTCCTGCCTCAATAGTGTTTGACTCCCCTCCTCCCGCCTCTTAACAGCCCCCAGCCTTCCAGTCACACCTCCGCCGTCCCTTGCCTCCGAGACCAGCCAACACCATTTTCTGTGATTAGCTCCATATTGTGCTACCAACCCTGAGCTTCCAGATTCGTCAGTTATCCACTGAGGTGGAGGCCGCAGTCAACAACTTGGTCATCCTGCTTCTGGGAGCCTCCCACACTTACCTCTCCCTGGGTGTCTGTTTGCACCGCAAGGGATGGCTCTGGAGGGTGCCTGCTGCTTCTTCAGAGAGTTGGTGGGGGAGCAGTAGGAGGGCGCCGAACAACCAGCGGGGTGGCAGCAGCATCTTCCAGGACGTGCAAAAGTCCTCCCAAGATGGGCGGGGGGGGGGGGGGGGGGGGGGGGGGGGGCTAAAGCCGTGGAAGCCACAGAAGCCGCCCTGGCCCCGAAGAAGAACCTGAACCAGGCCCTTTGTGATCTGCATGTCCCGAGTTCTGCCCGCACAGACCCCACCTCTGTGACTTCCTGGAGAACCACTTCCTGGTGAGGAGGTGAAACTCATCAAGGAGATGAGCAACCACCTGACTGATCTCCCAGCCTGGCCAGTCCCCCAGCTGGGCGAGTATGTCTCTTAAAGCCTCACCCTCAAGCATGACTAGGAACCTCACAGCCCAGCAGCCTCTCAGGGACCCTCTGCATCACCCCTGGTGTCAGGGCTTCTGTCTGAGCCTCTCCCCACAGACATTTGGCAGCTTTCAAACACCTGGGAGCCCTCTCCCAAGCAGTGGACCAAATGGAAGCAATAAGGTTTGTTTTTTGTTTTTCGGTTTTTTGCCAAAAAAAAAAAAAAAAAGGAAGAGAAAGAAAAAAAATAGATAAGTTGCATGATATGTTACTGACAACCATAGTGATCTACTCTGTTATTAAAAATGGTTGATACTTCTTGTTTATTATCTCTGTTTTACATGTGAGGAAACGGAGATAATGGAGACATTAAGACGAAGTCACTCTGCCTGTGAGTGACAAAGCCAGTTGCAAGCGGTCTGAATCCAGAGCCTCAGTGCTTAACCATCAACCCTTTGTGCCTCCTACAGTAGATCTTTATAGGAACGAGCCTTCCCCATTGCCAAGGCATGTTTCCTGTGCAGATGGGAAAATAGCACAGCATTGAAGTGTCTGCTGGAATGGCAAAATAAGAAAACAAGAACACTAGATTATGACAAAATACTGGGTTAGAGTCTGTTTAAATTCTTAACTAATAGGCTCAACCAGTCTCAGCATTATTTCTAATCTGGAAGCCTGGAAGCATGCTGTCCACTATAGGATCTAATGTAGATTAATAATGATAATGTGTGTGAAAGTGTGTATTACCCTATGATACCCAACAACAGATGTTTGATTTATAAGTGAATGCAAAGTGCATATTTTGCCAATCAGTCAGGTCCTCTTTTATTTACATATAATGCTTTATGGCAGAAATTCAGAGCGCTTTATAAATGTTTTCTTATTACTCATAACCCAGCTGTTATGAAGTTGGGACAAATATCTGCAAAATGTGTAAAGTTTGTAGGAACAGTATTGAGGAGGGACAAATACTAAGTACAAACAAGAAATCATTCTTATTTTAGTGTTTTTATATATTCATGCTATTACTAGTGTTAGTACTATTACTTTCTATTACTTAATTATTAATTCAGCATTATTTACTATATGCTCTCCTAAGTGACTCATATTATTTAGGCACAAGAGATAGAGCCAGCCATGAATGAGACACACCAGGGCCATCATGGAGTGTATCTTTTAGGAGGGGGGGAAAGACAATAAACAAGTGAAATTAACAAACGAGCAAGAGAAAGTCTGGTAGTGATGAGTGCTAATGGGTTTACAGAAAGGATTTAGTTTAGAATGGAGTTAAGCCAGTCCTCAGGGTTCGTGTTGCTGATCCTAAAAGACAACTGGACACTTGTGAAGTATTGATCTTGCTACAAAAAATGTCAGCTGTATTGCTGTAGAGAATCTTGAGGAGAGTAAGTTCTTTATAATCAGAGATCAATGTAACAATAATAATTCATTTTTGCAGGGGTGCCTGGGAGGCTCAGTGGGTTAAGCGGCGACTCTTGATTTCGGCTCAGGTCATGATCTCAGGGTCGTGAGATCCGAGCCCCGCACCAGGCTCTGCCCTGGGCATGGAGCCTGTTTAAGATTCTCTCTCTCCCTCTGCCTGTCCCCCTCCCTCTATTAAAAAAAATAAATAAATAAAATCTGTTCTTGCAAAGTACTTTGGAGGGCCAAAAGCACCTTAAGGTATGGGCACTAATAGAACGACTTGCTTTTGTTTTTGTTAAAGGGGAAGGTGCTGAACTCAGCAGTACTCTCTCAACAGTACCTGTGAGCACCCACCACTACCTCCGAGGACAAGCGGATCAGTTAAAGAAGCCTGATCAGTGACATGATCATCTCTATGTTCTTGCCAGAAAAATATGCTCGGTTTTTTTCCCCTTCATCTTTTCTGAAGGGAGTTTTTATTGTTCTCTGACTGATTAATCATCTGTTAATCTTCAAATTGCAGGGACAGCCAGGTAGGTGTAATGTGAGCGTTTTAGTCAGACGCACTCTGGGACCCAGGGGGAGGATGATGTCTTGTGAACTTAAAAGGCAAATTCATTTTTGTGACTGTGTACACGTGAGTCTTTGGTTCACTTCGAGCAACTATTACTGTGTGTGTTTTTGTGTAGTCACTTTTTAGTAGTAATTAAGTTAAGAGGGAATGAATATATGGACTCATTTAAAATTTGGCCTTTAAGAGGTGAGAGGTCAGCACACACTTTGTATGGTTCCTCCCCGTACCCCCCACCCCTTGGACCACGGACAAAAGGAGACGCTTCTGAAAGGCAGCTGTTAGAAAACAAATCTTTAGTCATGTCAGTAATATCAGCTTGCATCTTAGAAAGAGGATGCTTTCTTCAGTGCATTCATTTCAGTGGGTTTACTTTCACTTTTGAGGAGAGTATAACCTCCTTACTTTTTGTGTTATTTTCCATCTTTAGGTCTCTTGTTTTTTTAAAAATGAAATTTCATTTTAAAATTATCAAATCACTGTATGAATATTCAGATCCTACTGAATTAAATGTAAAAGTTTTCAGGTTTCCTAATTAATAAAACAGTATGTTCAAGTTACAAAGCAGAGGTTTTTTTTTATTTTTTTTTAAAGATTTTATTTATTCATTTGAGACACAGAGATACAGAGAGAGAAAGCATGAGCAGGGAGAGAGGCAGAGGGAGAAGCAGGCTCCTCACTGAGCCAGGAGCCCAATGTGGGGCTTGATCCCATGACCCTGGGATCATGACCTGAGCGGAAGGCAGATGCTTAACCATCTGAACCACCCAGGCACCCCACAAAGCAGAGTTTTAAAGGCCGAACCATATGAAGTTGTTATTTTGTAGGCCAAAAACTGTTAAATACTAGCAATTTAGTAACATTCAACATTAATTAGACAATCCAAGGTAAGTTTCCAATTTTATTTAATTTTTACATAGACTGACACATTTGAAATTGACCAAGAAAAATAAACTGAAATCTCTAAGTTGTGTTAAGAGTGAAAACGAATGGACTTCTCCCTCTACTGCCATATAGAAAGTAAGCATAGTCTATAACTATTTCACCTGAGGGTGAAATCCAGAGAATAGGGGATTAGCGGGTCATTTCACATATTTGATTTTCCATTTCTGATTACCTCATTTTTGTTTGTAAGGAGCCAGCACTGTGTTTTGCAGACGATGAGGGATTCATATATATCCACTTGGTTGATCTGAAGGAGGTGTTCTTTTTTGCTTAAGCATTAACATCCTACCTGTGTTTTCTGCCTTAAGAAAATGCTACCAGATGCTGACTGTAATAGGGGTTGGGACAACTAAGGGAAACTCAGTAAAATGGATTCAACCTAAAGTTTGCTTAGGTCATATCATATAACCAGGGTTGTGGGTAAGTTGGGAACTGAATTTGATGCTGCAGTTTTGATAGTCCCTGAATGAAAACTCGACCTCTGAGCCGGGAACCCTGGCTAGTTTATTCTTGTCTCTCCCAGTACAGGCCTTTGAACATAATAGGTATTCAGTGCTCATTGAGTTGAACTAATATCGGAGATAATTTGTAGCACATTCAAAAGACAAGGCAGTACTTAATAAAGAGACTGATTATCATGCAATATACTGAAGAGTAAGTGAACATAGAAAAAAATTAATATTGTTTAAAATGTAAAAATTGGCTTCTCTAGCAAACTGGATAAGAGCTACTCAAACTGAGTTTTATCGGGTTGTTGTATTCTGAAAGTGTATATTTGCATCTTGTTGTCTGAAATTTTCTGGAATACCTAAGAACTAGGTTGAAACTTCATGCAAGGCAGAAAACTGTGAACAGAGTTGGTGTATGATAGTTCTTTGTGGTCCTAGCACACTAAGAAAACACTACTACATTGGTTACAGTTGCTTTTTAGTTCTGCCTGTTGTTGGCATTGCATATGCCAACTTAATCTTTCTTGGCGATTCTCCTTGCAGTTAAGTAGTCCTGGCCTTTGCTCATTCTCTCTCTTCTCTAACGTAATTTTAACTATGTACTGAAATTTACTAAGATGATATGTAAGCACTGTCTTTAACTAATTGTGCTTACAGCTAGCATCTGGAAAGTATAATAGAACATCTGCTTTGTGTAGAGCCACCTAAGGATTATTAAAATCTGATATTTTAAGTCTTTTTATATTGTAAGTACCATGTGTTAGCCACACTCAAATAAAAATGATAGGAAAAGAAATTAAGCAAAATGGCTGTAGTTCAGTGCTTTAAAAGAAACAATCAGGACATACGATTAAATTTTATCTTGCTTTTATTTCAATCAAGGGAATTTATTCTTTTCTTGGTTTGTCTTGGATAGGGTGGGAAAGGTGGAAGGATTGGGCCAGGGGAACTGGAGAGTGTTAAACAAATGTGAATAATCGCAGAGTAAATCCTATACAATTTTTCATAGGCACCAAATGAAAGGAGCATTATCATCTAGTTGGAAACAATTTTTAATCCTTGAATTACATTTGTGATCTTTGACCCCAGAGTTCATTTAAGAGTGTACAATTATTAAATGTGTTACATGGCAGTTTTTGTTTTATAATGTGTATTTCTGCCTTATACCATCTTCTCATTCTTATTTGACACATGCCTTAAAAAGTACAGTTCCATTAAATTTTGCCATTATATAACTTCTTAATTTTATTTTGCGCTTACAGCTATCTGTGACACAAAGAATGAATATTCTTGTTTCTCCTCCCATGTTACAGTATTTTATAGAAACTTTTATTTTACTACAGGCATATGCATACACACACACACACACATATAAACATTCATCCTATATTTATTATGAAAGGCCACAAGGAATGAAAATATTCCCTTTATGGTCTTTTAGAATCATGCAAAGTAAATAAAGTAGCAATGATATTCTGTTAATAAAGGTATTTTGTTAATGAACAAAACAGATAGTAATCAAGGGTAATGATTTGACTATTGTACAAAAAGACCCACATGGATTTGGTGTGAATTTCAAGTAGCTAAAATTAAAGAACTGACTGAGAAGTTTACTTTGTACCATTAGTTCATTCTGTTTCATGGATGTAGGCTAATTTTTGACCTTGTCCATCCGCTTTGCAAATATATAGATTGCTCATTTGTATATATAAACCCATTTGTACTAAATAACTAGAGCAGATGGTGTGCAGATATGGTCAAGGAATATCATTTTTCCATGGGAAGGAGATTAATTTTTAGAGCAAAGAAACTATAAATGTCCATGGCAAATAACAATTGCAATAATAATTTGAGTAACAGCTGATGTTTACTTAGCTCCTATAATGTTCCAGGCACTCTGCTAAGTGCTTGCTTGGTGTTTCATGCCGCAATCCTAAATCAAGTACAGGTAACTATTCCCACTTTATAGGTGAAGAAAAAAAAGCCTGAGTGAGGTTAAGTGAGTTGCTCAAGGTCACACAGCTCATATGTTGCAGTGCATAGACTGCTCCCATATTGTAACAAAGAGTAACTGGGAGTATTTTTTTTGAATTTTAAAAAACTCATACACTTTTAAATAGGCAAAATGCCCAAAAGTTAGAAATTTCAGAATGCAACTGAGTTTTATTTCTAAGAGGAAGTTTAATATACAGAGGGCCTAGAGAAAAACTAAGGTAAAATTTGGAAAATATGGGAAGACAATCCCATATGCTCTAGGACATTGGATGTCCCTATCCCCCTTAGTCACTTGCAAAGTGGCTTGTTTAAAACATTTTTCCTAGCTTAAAATTTGTTTTGACCTTAGCCAACTTAGTTCACAAAGTCATGAGTTTTCTATAGATTTAAAATAAAAAAGGAAGGAAGGAAGGAAGGAAGGAAGGAAGGAAGGAAGGAAGGAAGGAAGGGGAAAGAGAGAAAGCAAGCAAGCAGGCCATACTGACGCAGATATGCCTTTCGATCCCTTCTTTTCAAAATAAGAACCCAATGTGGTATATATATTTTGGCATATTTTGTTTTAGTCACATTGAGAAGAAAAAAAAGCCATTTGGCTAAAATTACATTCCAGTTTTTGAAGAGCAATGTTTCAGTGAACTTAGAATTACTTCCAACAATCATCTTGCCCAGTTAAAGATGTAAGCTAATTTCTGATCCCCATTGTATGCTTTCCTGGCTTTTGTCTACTTAGGAAGGAAGAAGGAGATGCTGACATTGGAAAAGAGAATGAGCTAGTCCACAAGTATCCTGCTGTCATGGGCTCCATTGGTGTTAAGGAGCATTTGGGCTCAGTAGCATGTAACAGGGACCTTGAGTCACTGGTTTATGCAAGATAGAAGCTTATGTGTCTCTCACCTAATAGTATGAAGGTAAGTGGTACAGGATGGGCATGGCTGCTTTGCTACAGAACTGGACACAGCCTCCTTTTGTCTTATTACTCTGTCATCCATAGCTCGGGTGCTGTTACCCTCATCTTCATGGTCCGAGATGGTGCTCCATCATATCTATGTTTCAGGAAGCGGGAGGGAGAAGGTGGGAGAAAGTTCATCACCCTCCCATTTAAGGACATATCCTAGAAGTTGCACAGATCATTTTCCCTCACATTCTCTTGGCTTGAATTTAATTGTACAGCTACCCTTAGCTGAGAGGAAAACAGGGATAGGCGATTGCTACTCCCAGTAGCCAGATGGCAGGTGGCTAGCTAAAATTCGCAAGTTCTATTATAGTGGAAAATGGGAAATCAGGTATTAGAGGACAGCTGGCAGTTGCTGTCACATCATCTTTATAAAAAACAACTTCTCTTTTATTTTTTGATAACTCGGGAAGTAGAAGGTCAATTTTCATGCTCATTTGGCTTACTTCAGTCTTTTTCTAATCATTTGAATCAACAACAGTGTCTCCTTCAAGCTATTTACGGGACATGACTAGGAATGAATTCCCGACTATGTGTGGAATTCATAAGTGATTTGTACTGAACTCTTTTCTAAAAATGAGCTCAGGGTTGCTACATTATGAAATTGTCTTCCCTCTTTCTTTTCTTCAGTTTTGATTGACTTTCTCTTCTAAATCATTTGATCTGCTAGATTCTGGAAATAAAAGGATGACTAAGAAACATGGTATAGAGAGAGGAAGCAATGGATTGAAACCTCAAGGTGTCTGATTCCAAAGCTAAGCTCTTTTACCCCACCTGCTTCCAGAGGGAAGTTCATCACACGATCTCTTTGACGGTTAGTTTTTCCATTGACATAAACAGGGATGACATAGGGATGTTGCTAGAGTGAAGTGAGGGGCATTAATAACTGTATTCGACATGTAACATGTTTTACCTCCCACTTCAGCCTCTTTTATTGGATCCTGAAGTTGAGTGTTTTTGACATAGAGTTTAGTTCAGAAAATGCCATTGTCAGAATCTTTCCCCCCAAATGACATTGAGGAACTATTTTGAGGTCTAGAACAGAGTCTTGACAAGCTGATAATAAATCTGAAGAGAAGAAATGGTTAAGAGATGGTGTTAAGTGGTGACTCTTGCCTTCTTATCACTAAACACACAAATAGTGCCATGAATGCTTGTAAATTTCAAATTCCAAAATAAAGTGTTTTTCCCTTGAGTTTATTGCTCTGACTTCTTCTAATGGTGGGTATCTCCAAAGAGAGAGTGTAAATGATACTACAATTTGGGACATGGTTGATAATGGAACTTATTTGATGAAATGATATAACATTTATTGGGCCTCTATTATATTTCAGGTACCTCCTAGGTGATTTTACATATGTTAGCTCATTAGTTCATTGATGTTACCACATAGAGTCTATGTTGATTACCTTTCAAAAATTATAATAAACAAAATATACTTGATATCAAGACTGCAATACATGTTTTTATCTTTCTCGCCTCATACTTCATTTCATCATTAGTCACATTATGAATTTACTGTTTTATCAATTAACATAATTTTAAATGCTTGCATCTTGGACAATCCATATTTTTTTGTTTTTTGGTTTTCATGTTTCTCTCAGCTTCCACTTCTCTTAGGTAGAGCTTCCTAAAATGCAAATCTCCGCTTGAAACTTTCTGATATTTTTCCATTACCTAAAGGAGAAAATTGTTAGTGTGCCTTACAATTCCCTCTGCAATCTGGTTTCTACTCCCTTGTCCAATCTTATCTTTATCCCTGAGAGCTTCTTTTCCCCACACCTCACCATACACCTCAGCCAAATCTGAGTTCTTTGCAGTTCTGAGAACAAGTCATACTATTTTGTGCTTTTATTTTTTTGCCTACACTGATTCTTCTGCCTGGAGGCCTTTCCTGACTGCAAAGGCATAATTGAAAACACACAATTCAGTGGGATAAAATTTGGTTCAAAATGCCTTTTTGGTGAAAACGTATTTGAAAATGACCATTTGCCATGAGTTTTTCATGTATCAGAAATTTTAGCACCCTGCAGAGAAATTTTGCCATCTACTGTGTTTTTAAGCATTTTTGGTTGTTCTTTTAAAAATTGTTTTCAGTTTCTTTTTTCCCTGGGTACAAAATTTGAATTTATTTTTTTAATGAAATATTCAATATAAAATACATCTTGGCCCTTAAATACAAAGATTGGGGGAAAATGCTAAACCAAGTAATCTCTCTCTCTCTCTTTTTTAAATATCGGGACCTTGGGACATGCTATTTATTCTGCTGAAACACCGTTCCACCCTCCCCATCACTGTCTTCATTGTCCTTCAAGTCGGCTTCAAAATCAATGCTCTCGAGAGGCTTCCCTTGATAGCCTCAAGTTAAATTTGGCTTTGTGTATACATTTTTTTTTTTTTTGTAGATGAAATTTTTCTTTACATCATTCATCACAATGTATTGAAAGTATTTTCAATCGTATCGTTTAGTACTCACAATTTAAAATATTTGCAGTATATTCATTAAGAATACAGGCTCTGGAGCCAGGGTGCATGAGTTCAAATCCCAGCTCTGCCACAAATAGGTTGTAGGACTCTGGCCTCTTCCATCTCTTCTTCATGTCTCAGTTTCTTCATGAGTAAAATGGGGCTAAAAATAGTAATGACCTCATGGGTATTATGAGGACTGAATGAGAAAATATATTTAAGTACATTGCATATGGCCCTGGCATATCAAATGTTTATCTATTTTGCATTTGTGTTTGATTACAAAATCCTTATCTTTCTCATTATAAGATCTGTCAGTAGTACCATGCCTGTTTGTGAACCATTGTACCCAGCAGGTAATAAACATGCCAAAATCATTTGTTGAATGAATGAGTGAATGAATGAATGAATGAACTAATAATATGGTAATTTGAAGGAAGTTAAGTAGAAGTTTAGGACCAAAAAATATTTTACTCATTTAGTTGTCCCTTTATAATCTGTACCTTCAAGTCATCCTATAGAACATTTGGAATGTTGGTTTTTGATTTTGAGAAAAGGGTTCTTTGACAAGAATCTTAATTCATTGAAATGGTGGCTATGACACAATGTGATGTTTAAAACTCCAGTATTGAATGTGTCACCAACAGGTACATATATTTTAACAATGTTAGGTTAATTGAGCTTATTTAACATAGTCACTATTGGGGCAGTCATGTCAGTTTGTTTAGTTTTTTTTTTTTCATTACAAAAAATGTGATGGACATTTTACACTTACTTAAAAGAGTAAAGGGTGCCTATTCCTAAAGTGAACACATTTTTAAAAAAATTCTCACATAAAAAAAGCAAAGGTAGCCTTTTACTGGGCTTTCTCTCTTTTTCTGTTCAATCCAATGGAAACGATGAAGTTCTGGATTAATATGCGAATCATATGCCAATTCTTAATGAATGCTCAACTTACATGCTCATTCTATTGGGCGTCTAAGTAGTTATTTTCACATTAAGTGAGGCTTTATTTTTCTGTACGATACATATCTCTTTTAAAATAAACCACATGAAGTTTGAAGCAGTTTCACTTTGACAATTTACATTACATCACAAACTGAATTTTATGCCAAATCTGATCTATACAAGCTGCAACTATGTTCAGCCAGTATTTGGTCTAGTTTGAATTTAATACCCAACTGGCCTAAATCTGACAGACTTAATTTTATTAATTCAAGAAAGTTTGCTCTGTTCTGCCTACATGCCAGAAATGACCGTGGTTCATTGAGAAGACTGAGGGGAAGATTGCTGAATAAACCTTTAAGGATTGAAATGAAGGGTCACAGTGACAGGAACTGATACATTAAATGTTACAGATTTTGTACTGATAAGAGCATCTAGTGAAAAAATATTTTTACCACTCTTTAGAAGTTATTATTATTTAAACAGCAGGACATAATTATAAGAAAGTGTTCTGGGCTCATTTGTATTTAACAGCGTAAAAAAGAATCCATGGATTGGTTTGAGTTATCTGAATATCTTACATATGGCAATGCCCAAATTAATTACATAGTGACTGAATTATCAAATTGGTTTTCATTTCATGGATCTCACCTTGCCTTCAGATGGGTGTCATCTGAAGCCCAAGTCAGCTTGGGCTGCCATAACAAAATACCATAGACTGGGGGGCTTAGACAAGTAAAATTTATTTTCTCGTGGTTCTGGAGGCCGGAAGCCCAAAATCAAGGTTTTGGCAGCATTAGTTTTGCCTGAGGCCTCTCCTTGGTTTGCAGGTAGCTACCCTCTTGCTATGTTTTCACATGGTTGTCTCTCTATGAATGTATGTGTCCAAATTTCCTCTTCTTACAAAGACACCAGTCAGATTGGACTAGAGCCCACCCTAATGGCCTCTTTTTAACTTACTCACCTCTTTAAAGGCCCTATCTTCAGATATAGTCACATTCTGAGGTACGGGGGATAAGGGCCTCAGACTATGAATACTATGGGGGCACAATTCAGCACTTACCACCAGAGATGTTTGTTTCCCAATACTGACATTTTGAATCTCTAGTGATAAAAGCTACAGTACAAAATAGCTTTTTCAAATATAATCACCAGCATACTCCTAGCATCATAGGCTATAAGAGCACTTTTACCTTACAATAGCCACTTTTTCTGCATTGTGTTTGAACTCAGATTAAAGATGCTGTAAGCAGGCATAATTTTTTTGCCAAGGTAATAAAATGGAACCAAGATAAATAGGACCACATATCTCCTTAAAACTTTTCAAGGATTTCTTTTACTTTCACCTCAGCTAGCCTGTGAGGGTTCAAGGGATGGAGTCTATGTTTGTCTGCATCCCCACTATCTCGCAGCGCCAGACTCAGAGTAATTAATACATATTTATTTATTGAATGAATACATTAATGATTTGTCTCGTAATATGTAATTATAAATCATAAAACAAGGACAGAATCTTCTTCAAAGTCGCTAATAAGCTATTACAAGTATGGTCTATTGGAGGAAGTTTTCTTTTAAGCTTATAAAAAATGGTATCGTCTGATATGAAGTTTACATCTACAGAAATTAAAAAGTGATTAATTTTGGATAGATTTATTTCAATACTTTAAATGATGCCTCTAAATTCTTCTCAGCAATGACTTGTGCTTTTTATTGAATGGAAATTAGTGCTCCAGGTCATTTTAGGGATGCAAATGTAAATGTAGATGGTGATGTAGGCAATTTTATGGGATTCTGTGAAGATGAGGTTACCTTTTGACAAGGAAGTTATGAAATAGTAATGGTATTAGTCAGGTGTAGGAATAATACATGCTCAGTGAAAAATAGAAGTCTCCGCTGTTTTATGGGCACTCAAAGAAGTTCAGTAAAAGTATCCTGGGTGCAGTCTTAAAGAAGAAATTTAGAATGTAAATGTGACTAAGAAAGCTCATTTTTAGTTGATGTTCTCTGTAGAGATTATAGGGTGGACACAATGGAGCAAAGAAAAAATGAAACCCAATGAACAAGATGTTGACAGGTGTTTTCAGCATACTCCTGGGAAAAGGGTTAGACCTCCTGGCAAACATATCCATATTGCAAAGGTGGTGTATAGGCTAGAATAATGTCTATTTCATTAGATAATATCTATATCATGTAAGTCTGCCATAACAGAATACTATAAACTGAGTGGCTTAAACAACAGAAATTTATTTCTCATAGTTCTGGAGGCTGGAAGTTTAAGATCAAGGTCAGTAGGTTTGGTTTCTCCTGAGGCCTCTCTTCTTGGCTTGTAGATGGCTGTCTTCCCACTGTGTCCTCATACGGTCTTTCCTCTGTGCATGTGCATTGCTCATGTCTGGGTGTCCAAATTTCCTCTTCTTACAAGGACACAAATCAGATTGGATTATGCCCATGCTAATGGCCTCATTGAACTTAATCACCTCGTTAAAGGCCCTATCTCAAAATACAGTCATATTCTGTATCCCAGTAGGGGATTAAGACTTCAGCATATAAATTTGTGGGGCGGGGGGCGGGGAGACACAATTCAGCCCTTAACCTCATATGGACATAAATAGGCCTGCTTGAGTTCATGCTTCTAAATGACCTTCTCTTTATAAATTGACTTTCCACATACATTATCTTAGTTGGGATAAACTGGGCCAGTCAAATTTCCTCCAAGCCACATTTCTGCATATCCATTTTCTCACTGACACTAGGATATTCCACAGATACTTCTAACTCAACATGTCCTCACTTTGAGTCATTGATGACTCCTCGAAACTTTTACCTCCTTTTGTGTTTTCTAGCTTTGTTATTTATGCCACTATTCATCTATTCCCACAAACCTGAAACTTATCCTACCGATTCTTTTTTCTTCATTACCTCCTTTCCTATCATAAATTTGGCTGACCCAGCCTCTGTAATCTTTTTCAACTGTGTCCCCTGGCCCATGATCATTTCATTGTTTTGGTTAGGCCTCTTATTTTTATCTTGCCTCTGTTGCTACAATAACCTCCTTATGATTTCTAATCCATTCGATTCATACTCTATACATGACCATCAGAGAATTTCCCCTAAAATGTATGTCTGGCCATTTTGTTTTCTTGAAGTTTAATGGCTCCAATTGCCAAAGTTCAGCCCTACTAAGAAGGCTCATAGGGTCTCTGTCTACCCTTCAAACCACTCTCTATTCTCACCGCAAACACTGCATCTTCTCCAGCCAGAACACGTTCCCTGAATGTGGCCTCACATTTCCTCCTGCTCACCTCTGGCTATGCTTCTATCTCTTCCTAGACTAACCTGTTCTCCCCAAGTTCTTTCTCTCCAAATCATGCTGACTTGGCTAACTCCCATCCATCTGACTTTGTTGAGATGTTACCTTCCCAGGCACCAGATACTTTTTCCTATCTCCCCCTAGAGCTTTTATCATCTCTATTCTACCATTTCTGCAGTTATTTGCTTTTCTGTGTCTCCCTTACTCCCCTGAGAGTCCTCATGGAAGAAACAGTTTCTTGGCAATTTGTTAATTTTTATTGCTCTACTGAATATAATGAGATTTAGGATATTGTCCCTGGAGTCTGACTGAGTGGGTTTCGTTTTATGTTAACATTTCATATTGAGATGTTAGTTCACGTCTTTAAACTTGCCGCAAAGTAAACAAAAAGTACTGGTTATCTCATTATTTGTATTAATTTTTTTATTGACTCAAGAAGGAATCAATACATTTTTGAGAGAAATAAATGTGCTCTACTTTTTTTTTTTACAAATGATGTAAATGTATCACCACCAGAAGGTGACAAAATTGAAAACTCTTTGGTTGTCTTTCTTGAAAATTACAGAAAGCTGGGAAGAGTGTCTGAGGTTTTCTGTCAGGATTATGGATGCTTCATACTTTCTTGTCATCTTGATTTTACATTGGCATTCCCTGAGTGTCTTTTTAACAGAATCATATTAACATATTGTGTAGGGCAAATGAGCAAACTGTAAGCTCCACTGCATGCGCAAACATGTTATAATGAGATAAGAAAGCATATTCTTAGAGAAAAGCTTAATAACATTATCTACTACTACTGCCTCCTATCTACTAGTATTTTATTATTTACTCTTGGAATTATTCTGAAAGGTCATTATACCATCATCATTAACATATCAATGAAGAAGATATATAGTTTTTGCTATCAGCTTTTTTTGGCATCAGACATTTCTCTGTGTACTTTAAATAGTTGTATTCCATCCATGTTTTTTTTCTTCAAAAAATGTATTTTTAAAGTCTTTGGGTCTTTATTAATTTCTTTATGTTGGAAATATTACCTTTTGTTTTCATAAGCACAGCATGAAGCTAATAATTAAAACATCATGGAAATGGGACATAATAGGCATTGGATACATATTTGTCAGGAGACATCACATATTATTTATCTTTTAAATATTGATGTCATAATCTATATATCACATATATAAAAATAGCTTCAGATTGTTTTTGATGAGGAGGAATTTCAAATCACCAAAGGAAATCAACTGAATTCTTGTATCAGTAGTTGAATTTAGATCTCAGAATATTGTTCATTTCTGTACTTTGGGTTCATGTTACAGATCATAAATCAGATTTTCTATAATCCTTTAAGGGTCAAACAATTCTGTGAAAATAAGCCAAATACTTCCCTCTTTTACATAATGGGATGTGACTTCTGATAAATGTTGAAAACATAGATAGGAAAGAATGTTTCATTAAAGGAAATACAAAAGGGGTTGAACATGTAACATTTTCATAAATTTACTCATGCTCAGAAAGTAGAACAGAGCCAAAGAGAAACACATAAAACTCTTCATGAGTAATAACAAACACATTTCTCCAAAAAAAAAGGCATGTCCTTTTCCTACCATAATAAAAATGCAGCATTAAAAATAGTACAACAAAATGATCACTCATCAACACAAATATGATTTTTTTTAAGATTTTATTTATTTCAGAGAGAGAGAGAGAGTGCACACAATCATGAGCAGGGAGCCCCAATGGCCCAGTGCAGAGCTCCATCCCAGGACCCTGGGATCATGACCTGAGCTGAAGGCAGGCAGACGTTTAACCAACTGAGCCACCCAGGTGTCCTATGAATATGATTTTTTAAAATTAAAAAACAACAACATAATCTGTTTATACATGTATTCTTAGGCGATCTTATATGAAAAGAAACATCTTTGACATGTTGATAATATCATATCTGAATTAATTTTATTTTAAAATTTAAAATTATATATCTTAAATGATGTATTCATGCTCATGACTTTGGATTAAATTCTATGGTTTAACCTTATATTAAATTAAATACCTAAGCATGCCTTCAGATAATCTACATGTTGATTTGCAAATGCAAAAGCCTACATACACATGCTTAACTGTGCTCTCAGATTCAGCATTTTTGTATAGTTGGATTAATGTATTTTGGAGGGAAGATAGTAAATTCAGGCCATTATCAAAATTCTATTACATGCTTCACTGTAAGAAATTGAGATGTTAAAAATACTTATGCTTTTGATTTTATCTCATTAAAATAATGCACCATTAAGAAAGATACAAATAGACCAAGAAAAGCTTTGGGGTTTTTTTCCCCTTCAATCTAAGAATAGAAAGGAGACAGGCCAGTGATGGACTATAATATGCAGTGAAATATAATTCTTGGCAATATTTCCCAACCAAAGTTCTTTGAGGGGGTAAATATGCATTTGGACTATAGAAATCAGTGTACCTAATTTACTTAGACTTTTACAAGGCATTTGACAAGGTTCCACACCAAAGATTGATAAAAACAAAACAGAATCAGGTTGCCATTGGATTTAAGGAAATATTTGCTTTAAATGTAGAACTGGCTAAAAGACACGAATGCAAGTTAGAGATAATAGGAAATGCCTGTATGTAAATGTGTGCCTCAAATGTCTTTTATGGGGTATAGTAACTGATATGTAATGAAAAATAACTTAGTAAGTAAGAGCAGAAACTGGAATTCAAGGCAAATGGAGGTAAATTGAAAGTTTTCTAAAAGAACAAAACGAAGAAACAAATCACCCCAAAAATACATGTGAAAGGGAGCATCAGAAAAATAACTTTGACCCATATTCTAAATATTAATAGCTTAAAATTGACATAATGGAAGTCCCTCCTCCCCAGTCTCTCATACTGTCACCAGCTACAGAATTATTTTCTTCCTTCTTTGTCCCCATGACAGATGAGAAGCATTTAGGATTATTTTCTCTAATTCTCCATTTGCATTTCTGTTTCTCACTTGAAGTTGAGCTCTTGGAGGAAAGGGATAGTGTATGATTAACTTTACGTCTCCAGCACCTCCAAAGGTATGCACAACATAACAGCACACATATACATTTAAAGTCCATTAAATGGATTGAAAGAGAACTAAATCCATTCTATAGCTTGCTTCACAATGCACGATATTGCAAGCAATACCTCTATGATAGAAAGGGCTTTTCCTAACTGTTCAATTTATATTATAAACTGGCTCTCTCTTTTCATTTTTCTTTTTTAGTTGTATTTCAGGAGTAGCATCTCCTGTTAGTTTCAAAATCTCTTGGAGGTCTAGTCCTACATAGTGAATTTTGAAGGGGACAGATGAAAAAGAGCCCTCTCCTGCTTATTGTATTCTAGCAGCTGGCCAGAAATAGGAGGGCAAGGCAAATCTGTAGGCAGGAGAGGAGCTCTGTGGCCTCACCTTTGCTTCTCCAGGGTCCACTGCAAAAGGGAAGAGGCAAGAAAGAAACTGGCAGGCGCCATGAAATTTATGAGCACTCAATTTGATTTTTCCAGCCTGTCACAAACTTAACATGACTACATGACCTAAAATTAAACTTGAAACTAAGCAGGCAACTGCCACTTCAGAAACAGAATATGAAATGATTACCTTTGTTTACTTTAAGTTTTTATTTTAATTCCAGTTAAATTACAGTGTCATATTAGTTTCAGGTGTACCTTTGTTTATTTTAAAACCCTTGCTGACTGTAAGCTCTTTGAGGGCAAAAATTTTGTTTGCCTTACTTGACTTTTCTTTTTTAAAGATTTATTTATTTATTTATTTGAGAGAGAGGGAGAGAGAGAGAGAGAAAGGAGGTGGGGCAGAGGGAGAGGGAGAGAGAATCCTCACGCAATCTCCCCACTGAGCATGGGGCTTGATGTGGGGCTCGATACTGGGCTCAATGCTGGGCTTGATCCCAGGACCCTGAGATCATGACCTGCACTGAAATCAAGAATCAGCCACTCAACATACTGAGCCACCCAGGCACCCCTGCCTTATTTGACTTTTTATTCTCTGGTCCTAGCATTGTGCTCAGCACATTAGCACATACTCACTATGTACTCATTGAATGATTGAATAAACAAAGAAACAAAACTCCTAGGAACTGAGCAAAAACAAAGAAACAAAACAAAACCCAAACCAAAAACAAACCCATACCGTATAGGTAATTCCTAATATGTGAACAAACTGAACTGCCTGAAATTCTTTGAGGAGGAATGATTAGGGCATAGGCCAAAAATATAATAATAATAATAATAATAATAATAAAATAAAATAATAATAAAGTTAGTTTAGTTTTGTTTTTTTCCCCAAGTATTCATCTGCAAGATGGTTGTTTGGAAATCAGAATTTCCCATAGACACGTGTTTTATACCGTGATTGGCAAGTACTTCAAATACTATTTTACCAATAATGTAACAGGACAAAATTCATTGATCGTGTTTTTAAGACAATGCAAGTTAATTTTCAACTTGAAAGTCATGGCTGGGATTAAAATTCCTCTCAAAAGGGCCGTTTGAAAAGTTTATCTATATAGGCATAGTAATGCTTGAAAAAGCTATTCAGCATCATTAGACATTAGGGAAATGCAAATTGAAACTACAATGTGATATCAAAACATAGTTATCAGAATGGCTAAAATTCTTAAAAAGTGGTAATACCAAATGCTGGTGAGGATGTGGAGAAACTTATGTAGGTGTAATCAGTTTCTGTTAGCCACTGATTATGGGATGAAAGGGGAAGAAACTCAGTTGAATCATATAGAACCATCAAAAAAACCCAAGATACTAAAATGTTACTTACTATATTATAATAGCACAAAATTTATACTGCTAATTTGTATTACAATTCAAATATTTTCAACAATTTAACCCAACAATCTCTTAGAAAGAATAAACAATAGAAACCCTTAAAAATGAAAAAACCCAAGCCAGCAGTAGATGGTGATTATACACAATTACTCATGTACCTGATAGAACTGAGTATGTGAAAGTTTTATCTGGAGCTTTCTCCATGAGGTACTTGTGGCCTCTGCAGACGAGCAGTTTTAAAAGCAAAAGAGAAATTCATTTAACAGTTATGTCCTAACTAGCTGCAACTGCTACCTCACGTCGTTTATAACACAGGAGGAACATTTCAGGAGTATTTTATGTTCCTTTGCTCACTGTAACATCTGTAAGGTGCTGACAAGATAAAAATAATCTGTACTGAGACCAACTGTTGAAAATAAATCATTGTGTATTCATTTTATGGTGAGAGATTGCATTCTGGTTGAAAAAGAAAGAATACTTAAGTATAGCAGAGTAGAATATTCGGAGAAGTGAACTTGGTATTTTACCATTTGGATTTTCTAATGTATTGTTGAGCTTGACACACTTAAATAGTGTGATTCTGAGAGTTCTTAAGTATAGTTACTAAGCTGATTCCATCTGGAAAAGTTTTGTTGCTATTTGGCCAGACATAACTCTTAGGTAGTGGTCCATATCCAGATACTGACCAGGTCCCTGGAGTTCAGAGAGAAACAACAGAGGCTGTTCCAGTCATTTGTTCAGAGTAGCAAAGGATATCCATATGGAATTTGCATAAAAGTCTCAAACCTTGGACAAGTAACTTAATATTTCTATGTCTCAGTTTCCTCATTGATAAAGTGGGGATCAGTATGTATCCACCTCTACAATTGTTTATAAGGTTTAAATGAAGTAAACCTGTAATACATTTCAAGTAGTGCCTACTGAATGTTAAATGTTCTATAAAAGTTTTTATCATTAAGACACCAACTTGTAGCACATACAGTGTAGTGCCTTGCTACTTAATAAATGTGTGGTCTGTAGACCAGCAGCATTGACATCACCTGGATGTTTGTTAGATGCAAAACCTCTGCTCCCACCCCAGACCTAATGGATCACAATCTGCATTTTAACAAGATCCTTGGGTGTCTGTCTACACAGTAAAGTTGAGAAGTACTGGCTGGGGCAGACTCATATTGTGGTATTTCTCTGGCTCCTACAGAGTGCTACCTGCCTTCATCTTCACAGTCTTCTGGAAGCTGGTCTCACTTCCTGGTCATAGCAGAGTGGCCTAGATGTGGACATCTGCCCTGGTTGTACTAAAAAATGTTCCCTTTCAAGGATTCTAACTGAGTGAGACACAGAAACTGGAAAGTGGATATGGAATCATCTTAGGGGCAGAGCCCAAGAGGGAAGATCTACAAACTCCAGCAGTTGGAATAATGACAGTTGTCTCAATTCCTGCTCTCATTCCCTCTTGTCCTGCAGGGCCTGCTGATTGTATGTTTGCCCAGGCTACAGATGTGCCCTCATACACTTGGTTCTTGTTTCCAAATCACCCTACTGCTCCTGGAGCGTTAGAGAAATTTTCCCGTCCCAAGGGTTTTGGGAAAATATCCCAAAAGGGCCCTGAGAGAGCAAAATAGAACTATTTGCCTTACGTATGCACCACTAAGAGGGGTCCTCTCCTGCAGAAGAGTCTACTGGGTACAGAAATAGCTAGCAGCCTCTGTCCTCTCTCCCCAGGAATTCCTAACTTGATGAAAATAAATTACTCAGAGTTTTGAGGATTCCAACTTACAGATATCTTGTTTTCATTGAACGAAGATAAATAAGGACAGTCAATGAACCAAATACTGGAAACAGAGCAAAAATATAACTAGGGCCAATTACCTGTTCTGGATCCTCAGGCCAACATGTTGAAAGATCTATTATTTTGCAATATACAGGGTGTAATAGTTTTGCTCAGGAGTTTTCATTTTGCTCTAGCTAAAAATGTGTAGCCTATCAGATTGAATCCAAAGTAGAACTGTTTTCTGGTCAATATAGATAACTAGGTGTAGTTTCTTTCAGGTGCAGAAACCTCCTAACGATAGCATCATATGCATTTTAAGTGGGCTTTTTAGAGACGGGTGCACTTAATCAGCTCTGGCTGCTGGGGCTGGGGGATTCCTGAGCTAGGAAACACCTGGAGTGAACAAAACTTTCAATAGGCTAAGTTCTGCTTGCTACCTTCAGAGGAGAACCTGTTCATCTTGCTCCTTATTGAGTGGAATATTTAATCAGCATTTTTATAAGGGCTGAAATTTCCATAAGTTAGAAACATGGTCTCCAGTAAGTATATGCTCCGAATCCCTATCTCTATTCTTACACATGCTCTCAATCATAATGCATAAAACTTAGGACAAAAATCAAGCTTCACTCTCAAGTATTTCAACACCATAAATGGTTTGCTTAGCCCTGTGGGTCATCGACTCTCTTAATTTACTGAAAGCCTGAGTGCATTTAATAATTGCTGGACACTCAAAGCCAAAGCTAGTCATCATTGGTTATTTACTTCTCTTTTCCTCTACAAAAAGGGAGAAAGCCAAATTCCCATAGCTGTCCCAATCTTCTCCCTCCCAAATGGAGAGACAGAAATCTTCTGCCAAAGCAGACTGTGTGCAGCTCTTCATGCTTTGAAGCTGCCAGTTTTCCTAAGTGCAGATTCAGAACTAATACATCAACCTTGAACTTTAAATTTCTGATGTGCCCTGACATTTGGAATAGCCTAGGATCCAGAGGGATAAGAAAGCAGTAGATTCTCCTTCTTTAATGATTTATGCTTTTTTTTTTTCAATCTCCTTTTACAGTTCAAGGCAGCTTGCTGGTATCAGTCTATCTGAAGCACAAAAGGGAGAAGCCTAGGGTGGTCTTCCAGGGATTTGGAGGAAAGGCAGGCATTCATATATTGAGACCATCCTGCAATTAAAGACTTTCTACAATTGTCAGGAAAAGGAGAATGGTGATTAATATCCATTTTTTTTCAAGTGGAGATACAGGGAATTGGGTGAAATTTTGACAGATCAAAAGGAATGCAATGTCTAAGGTATGAGAACACAGGTAAGAGCACCTGTATTTTCCAGTTTTCGTTTATACAAGCTATCTTCCTCCCACTGAGCTTATGCTTAAGTCTTGAATTGAACACTAGCATTTTTAGCTTGTGTAACAAGGACCACAGGTTCTAATCTCAGCACTAGACATCACTGAGAATTAATAGAATTGCAGCTGTGTCTACACATTGCCAGATACCAGTGTAGATCTTACGGAAAAAAGGAGAGAAAGTATGCAAAGAGCAATAGAAACTTTGCTTTGGGAAAGTCTCAAGGATCTCTAACCTAAAATGCAAATGCCTTAGTAAAACTCATCGGTTACCTAGATACTAGGATGAGCTTCAAGATACTCCCACTGTATGTTAAAAATACAGCTAATGATCCAGGAACAACAATTATCTTTCTGTGTTATTAAAAAACTGCTATCGTTTTGTTAACACCAGTCTGGATTGCTGAGACCACCCAGAAGTAAGACCTTCCAATCACTCCTGTCTGTGAACTCCCCTAAGATAAGAACAGACTTGTTTTATCAGTTAACTTTCTGCGAACTGACAACAAAAAAATGTAACTCGCCACATGAAGATGCTATTACACCAGTTGTTTTGCAATAGTAAATACATATTAAAATCTAAATTAAGACATTTCAATAGCAAATAATAATAGCTCATATATTTCTTTTCCTGTGTTGGAAAATATTTTTGACATAAATATAGCCCAGAGTTGGTTTATGAATTCTGTTTCTACAGGTTCTATGGAAGAGAAGGTGCTCAAAGGTATGTCCATATTCCTTGACTTTCCTTTTCTACCCCTCTGACTCATCTTAACCAAAGAAAATCCAAATTTTGCATGTGTGTTTCACCAATCTCAATGTTGATCTTGTGATTTTATAGCCAGAGATATCTTTAGCACAAGCTTTGGAGCCATGCTACTTGATTTGAATCTTGCTGTGGGCAGTTAAAGTAGATATGTAACTTTGGGCCAATTACCTAACTTCTGTTGCCTCCATTTCTTCATCTGTAAAAGGGGGATCATAATAGTACCCACCTCACAGGACTGGTTTTGAGGATCAAATGAGTGAATACGTCATCGCATTTAGGACAACTGAAACTGACACAGAGGAAGCACCAAGCCAATAGTTCTTACCTTTAGCTAAATGTGTTATTTCACAGTGGCTAAAACCAAAAAGTGAAATTAATACTACTGAAGCTGATCTTGGAATTTGTTTTATTTTATCCCTTTACCTTGTCAATGATTTGTGGTCTGTTAAGTTTTCCTCTTGCTAGCCTAATGCCAATTTTTGCCAATGTGTCCTTGAAAGATGCATATACCCAGAGCCTTGAAAATAGCACATTTCCATACAGCTTTTTCTCGAACATGTGACAGTTTCTACCTTAGCTATGACATGTGGTCGGAACACACCTTGTAAATTCATCAGTTGAGGGTGACTAATTCAATATTTGCACCCATTTCATAATTATACACATGGATCATTGCTTAAGATAGAACTAATTTCTCTTCTTTTAGTTTGTAATACTTTTCTCACCTCTTCTACCAATCTCATTATCCTTTTTAGAAAAGTCTATTCCTGTTGAAATTGTTTGGAAAGATTCTGTATTATTCGGCAAATCATTAGGTTAATAAAGTATAACTCATGATGTCAGTAATGTTATCACTAAAGTGTAGCGTTGATTCTGATTCTTATCTTGTGATTTTTCTCTGAATTATTATCAGTTTTCCCTCCCATTATGTAAGTTAAAAACTTGGAAATATGGTGCTCTTTTCTTCTCTATCCCACACCTCTACAAATCATTGAATAAACTTTGCAAGTGCTGGTTACTTACGGAAATAAAAGTGCTACAATTCAGTAACTGGAGTGAGCAGCAGGGCACTTTTAATCTAAGCACAGCAATTTACAACAGAGAGTGCAGTTCCAAGAACCTTACATAAGCTCTGAGAACCCAGGGTACACTGTCAGACACCTGTCATTAAATTGGCTCCTGCCAAAGGATGACTGTGGCCCTGTCACCCTGGTCAGGCCCATAAGTCTCATTCACACTCCTTTTAATTGGCAGGCTCCCACTCTGGGCACCTCCATGCCCTTGTAACATTTTTTTAAGGCAGATAACTTGACACTGCAAATTTGGCTGAGAGCCTGCTACTATGGGATGTCTTAACATCCGCCCTCAGTGGTCGCTTCAGTTCATACCCTTGAAATTCCAGCCTAAACAGTTTGCAAATTACATTCCAGGGCAGAAAGATGTGGTTGCCTCAGAGGGGTGGCCAGCCCCCTTCACCTGTTCAAAGAAGGAGGATTTGATAACTGGAAAAAGAAGGGGTGAAAAGGTGTTTTCTGTGGACTGGAAGGGGGGGAAGACTATCATCATCCTATCAGCTTTTCAAGACTTGAGGATGCCTAGAGTGTGTGGCGTTTGGTTTCTGACACGAATGAGGCAGCAGGCTCAGGAAACCTGATAACAGCTTTTGTGACCTTGGGGTCTGGAAACGGTTTCACTGATTGAAGTCATATAAGTTCAGCTAAATTTGAATGTGCTGTAAATATTTATCTGGCAGCCTGACATACAGTTGTTCCTGAAATTATGGGGTAGAATCTTATCTTTCCTAGCATATAATTTTTGAAATGCTCTTCTGTATGGTGTTTAAGATTAAAAATATAACTGATTTATTGTTTTGTGCTAAGCTTTTCTCAGGCTTCAAGCCTGGTTAAAAGAAGAAAGGGTGTTTTCTGGCAATTCTGTTTTCCTGAATATGTTGGAGACTGCAGTGAAAATCTGCTTAGAGACTAAGCCTTGGTGAAACATAAACAGTCTGCTTCGGCGAGAGCAATATATTTTCCCTCACATTTCCACAGACACTGGTATACAAGACCTCAGATCCAACGGGTATTTTATGGGAGAAAATGTTAGTACGCAGAATTCCTTTCCAGTGAATTATTGAGTTGTGGGCTGCAAAATGGGCAGGAGACAAGCTAGTCTTCAGTGAAATCGTCCTTCTTTGCTTCAAAAGCTACTCTGAGCCAGCCCTGCCCTGAGACACTGCGGCATAAGAAACAGCAGGAGCACTAACAGACCAGAGCAAGTCCCTTGATGGGTCCTCTATCACACGTACCCCTCATCTGCCACTGACTAACACAGCATCTCAACCAGCACGCTGGTGCCCTTTGAGAGGAACATGTGGGGGTAGTCAGGAGCAGGCCAGGATGAAAGGAATGACAAGAATGAAAATGTCCAGGGTTAAACCTGAGACCAAAGCTGATGCTCAGCCACTGTTGATGGGGTTCCATCGATTATAACAGCCCATTTAATTATCTGATTTTTCTCACATCTCCAGACACTTTTACTGGGACCACTTCTAGGTTTATTAGAAATTCCCAGGTTGATTTAGATGTGCTGCTGCAGAACTTTACCATGTGCCCAAAGAAGACAGTCAACCCTGTGGCCAGCTAATACATATGCAAAATTGCTGCATTGAGAGAGATCCTATAGCTCTGTTACATAATTAACAAACGCTTTTTCGTCCTGTTGATTCCTTTTGCAGTGCTTATATCCAACAATCATTTATTAAAGATGTATCAGACATCAAGGTCTGAACTGCTTCTGGTGATATAAAGGTGAATCAGCCATGCACCTTACTTCCAGACACTTCACAATCATGTAGAGGAAGGAAGGTGAGAAGGATCTCCAATCGAACTAATTATGATATAATTTCACAAGTAGTATGTTAGTGAAATGTGTTTGAGACATGACCCAGTAGTAATCTCATCAAATGTCTTAGTTGAAGTAGGAGTAGCCAGAAATTTTAATCTTATTATGGAGTTATTTTTGGCAAGATGGGGGGGGAGGTGTTGTGCAACAGACCGTCTAAAATAACACATTTCCATTTAGGGCTTTCTATTCTGTTTGCTTTAAGATCAAATGAAAATGTTCAGTATTTCAAACCCAGGCCAAATTTACACTCCACATATAAGCAGACATTATAGCATTAAGGTAGAGAGGGCTGGTATGTGACATGTATGTTTACAGTCCCTTCTGTGCCCACTGCAGATATCCAAGTCAACCGTGGCTCTCTTTCTGAATAAATCTGAATTTAGCTTCAGACTTCTTAATCTACACAACCTTCAGGCAGTTACTACTAATCAATCCTAGTGAGCATACTAAATGAAACTTATTTTATCATCTCAGGTATATATGTATTCTCAGGTTCTAAGGTGGAGACCACATTAGTTACTGACTAGTAATTTTGATGATAGATTTACATTTTCTGCCTTTTGCCAGCTTCATTTTTCAAGAATTTCAACTTTATCATCAGAAAATATTCCAGATACAGGAAACAAACTGAGGGTTACAGAAGGGAGGGGAGTGAGGGGATGGGGTAACCAGGTGAGCCTTCAGCTCGGGTCGTGGTCCCAGGGTCCTGGGATCGAGGCCCACATCGGGCTCCCCACTCTGCGGGAAGCCTGCTTCTCCCTCTCCCACTCCCCCTACTTGTGTTCCCTCTCTTCTCTGTATCTCTCTCTGTCAAATAAATAAATAAAATCTTAAAAAAAAAAAAAACAGCAGGTAAGAGTTCTAAACAGAACTGTTGTGTGGGTAACTAATGGGTGGAGCCAAAGCCACTTGCCCTTCTCATTGTGCAAAGAAGTATGGGAAAATGAATTCAATCTTCTCTCTTTTATGATAAATCCTCAAAGAATGATGATTGTCACCAACACGACAATTCTCCATCACAATACGTTCCCGTGAGGATACTGCTCTCTTAGCATTAACTCTATAGTTTACATTAGAGTTCAGTTTTTGTGTGTAAAATCTATGGGTTTGGAAAAATGTGTAATGGAATGTTTCATCATTAGAGTATTGTACAGAAGATTTCCATCATTATAGTATCATACCCTAAAAATCCTCTGTGCTTCACCCCATCTCCTAGTAACCACTGATCTTTTTACTGTTTCTATAGTTTCGTCTTTTCCAAAATGTCTTATAGTTGGAATCATATAGTATATAGACTTCTCAGGGTGGCTTCTTTTATTAAATTATTTTCATGGCTTGATAGCCTATTTATTTATAGTGTTGAATAATATTCCATTATCTGGATTGTACTGCAGTTTATTTATTCATTCACCTACTGAAGGACATCTTTTCGGAAAGTGTTATAAATATCTGTATACAAGTTTTTGTGTGGTCCACTAGACTTTGAATACCTCAAACAGGAACAAAATCTCCCTTTTTTCCCCCCTCATCCAACATACAAACTAGGATTTTATGTGCAATACTTAGTCCATACTCAGCATAGACACTCAAAAATGCCTGGTGAGTGGATATTTGCAAATAAATCAATAAGGGTAAATGGATCAACCTATAAATTCCATTGTTTTCATTCCAACAATAATTGACTTTTATTGAACACTTGTTTTATTCCAGGTACTATACTAAATGCTTTATCTGTTTTATTTCCTTTAACCCATACAACAAGCTTATTAAGCGAAATTGAAGCCTAGAGAGGGTAAGCAGCTTGCTCAAGATTACACACTTGACTAATGGCTAAGTCAAGATTTAAACCTAAGCAAAGTGAACTCCAGAATTTAACCACCACTCTATGTTGCATCCATGCCCACTTTAATAATAACTTGAACAGACTGTCAAAAAGAAAGTCTCCAACATCTAGGAAGAAAAATTGGTAAAAATAACTTGCCTTAGAAAAGAAAAGCTGGTTTGTGGGTCAGTGGAAAGATATCCACTGTATTAACTAATATTGCACATCTCTTCTAAGCCAACATGCAAGGACTGCCTATGACACACTGAAGAGGGGTAGCTTGCAAGCTCTAACTTTAGTATCCTCTCACAAGGCAACATTAAATTTTGTAAGGGGGGAAAACACAGAATATAGGTAAATTAACAACTTAATTTTGCTATTATTATTGAAACATAAGTTCAGTCATGAGAGAAGACTGATCTTATTCATATTGATTAAAAACACATTAAGCAATGCATTGCCTTTAATCAGACTATTAGAAATATGAAAGAATTTATTACACAATACTGAAGTAGGGGGAAATATAAACATGGATTTTGACTTAAACAGGGATGAAAGAAAATTAGCTAGATTTTTTAAAAACCCACAAATTTTTAATTTTAAAAGCCTGTTTGAAAAAAAATATACCACAGATTTAAAGATTAGTATATATAGGTATAAACTATATTCACTAATGGTAGTTCCTGTATGAACTTGCAATACAGTTAGTAGTTGTAGTAGGTAAAGAAATAGACTAAATTGTACCTTATTACATCAACCTCTCTATCAAGAGGATTCTATTGTGGTGGGAGTTATTTGACAATTTATTTTATTTTTTTAAAGATTTTATTTATTTATTTGAGGGAGAGAATGAGAGAGAGAGCGCACATGAGAGAGGGGAGGGTCAGAGGGAGAAGCAGACTCCCTGTCAAGCAGGGAACCCGATGCAGGAATCGATCCCAGGACTCCAGGATCACAACCTGAGCTGAAGGCAGTCGCTTAACCAACTGAGCCACCCAGGCGCCCTTGACAATTTATTTTAAGACTACGACTTTGGTTGTATCCCTTAAATGTGTCCAACTTTGACTTGAAAGCATTCTCAATGACTTCATGCAGTGATAGGGTACTAGAAAATTGATGAGAGTTTATGGAAACCTGATTTTCACTGAGTTAATCACAATGCAAAATTCATCACCTCACAGATATACAGAAAGCAATATATGAGTGTACAAAAATTACTGATAATTGTATACAGTTTTCTATTAAGAGAATTCCACATTTATTAGAATCCTATTTGTCTCTAACACATTTATTTGAATTTGGAGCTATTTGATGAGAAATTTTGGTTATTTTTGATGTGGAATTAGTGCCCTCACCTTTGGAATCTAAACAGGACCTCTAACAGCTATTAAGAATGTTCATAAATGGCAATTGATAAATTATATGAGCTAGAGTATTTTTTGAAGGGAACTGGAAAGATGAGTTGAAGCATTCTTTGGTTGTCAAGCTCTCTGAGTTCAAACATGAATGTGAACACTTTTATTGTGAATGCCTGGGCATATCACTTAACCTTTCTGTGTTTCTATTTTCTTATCAACACAATGAGGCTAATAATACTGATTGACCTCATAACATTTAATTAGGCCATTGGAAAGCTCTTTGAAAATGCTAAGTATCATTTGTTGGCACTTAGCTTCTTGAAAGGTTCATGTTTTTAACACACTGTGGTTTGAGGATGTGTTCGTACAATTCCTGCCAACTTCTTGTTTCTCTGCCATATCTTTACTGAGCTCACTTTGAAGTCAATGGGAATTAGGGTGATTGAAGGCACTTAGGGGAGGCTGCAGGAATGAGAATGTGTTCTCTGGCATGTTTAGGACTTTCTCCTTATAAAAAAAAAATGCCATGTTTCTAAATGGAAAAGGAGCTTGATGACTTCTCATTGGTTTGTGGGTGGGTAAATTCATGATTGCTCACAGAGCTTAAGCCCTAGATGAAGAGATTTTTTGGCAAGGACAATGAAAAAGTTTAAATTGTTTGAAAAAATTTAACACACCCACTTTTAGGGAACCTAAAGAATAGCAGGCTTCTCTAGGGGAGGATTATGGCTTTTATTTTCTGTGAAGAGCACATAGTTGCTACCCAATACATGCTTGCTAAATAAATGCATGATGAATGGGCAAAAATTACTATAACAGTAGCATAGTACATGATAATTATCATATTATATAACATTAATGCAGGTTCTAGAATATATTTGTTACTATTTTAACTCCTTTTATGTGTGTTTCCCTTGTATTATAGCATTAATCTGAATGCTTGTGGCAGCGTTTTCAGAAATGTGTTGTATTACATACTTCTACCCAAAGTTTTTATTTTTTTTTAAAGGGAGGGAGTTCCATCAAACTTTAAAAATTACATATCTTTGGAAAATTACCATATTCTCATGATTCCCATTCTTGATTATTTCAACAGCCTTCTAGAGGGTCTCTTTGTTTCTAGTCTTTTCCCAGATCCATTTTACAATCCACTGCCAAAAGAATCTTTATTAAACATTGCTTTCATTATGTCACGCATTTCAAAAGTTTTCAATGGCTTACTGTTTCTTTCATGTCACGCCTGTCTCCAAAACTGTGATTTTAAAACTGTCTTTTATAGGCTACATTGTGTCCTCCCAAATTTCATGTTGATGTTCTAACCCCCAGTACCTCACAATGTGACTGTATTTGGACATAGGGTTTTTAAAGAGGTAATTAAGTTAAAATGAGGTCATTAGAGTGGACCCTATTCTAATATGATTTGTGTCCTTCTAAGAGGAAATTTGTACACAGACAAGCTAGAGGTAAGACCATTTAAAAACAGAGGGAGAGGACAGCCATCTATAGGCCAAGGAGAGAGGTCTCTGAAGAAATCAACCTTGCTGACACCTTGATCTTAGACTTGTGGTCCAGAACCATGAGAAAATAAAGTTTTGTTGTTTAAGTCACCTAGCCTATGGTATTTTGTTATGGCAGCCTGAATAAACTAATATAATATCCATAACATAGAACCCCACATGGTCTTACTTTTTTTCTCTAAAGATAACTTGAGTTTTAGCCATCTGGCTAAATCAAAATCATTATTTTCTTGTGATCACAATTTCTCTTTTCTCTGTGTCATTATCCCATTATAAAACCCCCATGATTCCCCACAGTCCAAAGGAAAGAACACTGAACAAGAGACAGAGACTTCTTTTACTGATCTCAGGACCTGGGCATGTCATGTTCCCCTCCAAAATGAGGAAAATTATATACCTGCTTTTCCCACTTCTATAGGCTTTGGGAGGATCAAATAAGATGATGCATAATGGACATATTTGCAGAATTGAGAAAGTTAACTTCTTACTTTCCAAATTCTGTTCAGCTGCAAGTAACAAAGATCTTCAACCTACATGCTCAGCTATACCCTCCTTAATCTAGAGCCTGAGTTTGAGAAACCATACCAATAGGTAGACTATGGAGTTAGTTTTGCTGATTAAATCTCTCTATCAGGCTCAGGGTAAGCTCCTTGGGCATTTGCATCTCCTTTTTAGCATTTCCTGCACTGATGGCCTGATCTTTATTGCTTGGCTTCAGCCTTCTTTCTTATTTTATATTCAAGGTCATTGTTATAAATTTGACCCTGCTACAAACAATAATCTACTTGAGTTAGGGCATTCCCTGGCACTCTATTCAGTACTTGGTACCCCCTCCACCAGGAGGTTAGACTCTGTCCTTGGACACTCACCAAGTTCTGGAACTCAGCTTTAAACTGGAGGTCTATCCCCAAAGTCATGACAGCCCCTGACATGGTTTTCCCTTTTGATGATACTTACTGTTGTGGACCAAATGTTTCTATCTCCCTAAACTCATATGTTGTAGTCCTAAGGAGATGGTATTTGGAGGTGGGATCTTTGGGAGGTAATTAGGTCATGAGAGTAGAGCCCCCATGATGGGATTAGTGTCAAAGAAGAAGAAGGAGAAGGAGGAGGAGGAGGAGGAGGGAGAGGAAGAGGAGAAGGAGGAGTAGGAGGAAGAGGGGGAGGAAGAGGAGGAGGAAGAGGAGGAGGAGGGAGAAGGAGGAGGAGGAAGAGGAAGAGGAGGAGGAGGAGGAAGAAGAGGAGGAGGAGGAAGAGGAAGAGGAGGAGGAGGAGGAGGAGGAGGAGCAGGAGAAGGAGAAAAGAAGAAGAAGAAGAAGAAGAAGAAGACGACAACTAACTCTCCCTTTTCTACAATGTGAGGATACAACAAAAGATGACCAGGAATGGGGCCTTTACCAAGATCCCAACCATGCTGGCATTCTGATCTAGAACTTCTAGCTCCCAAAACTGTGGGAAATGAATGTTCATTGTTTAAGCTACCCAGTCTATGGTATTCTGTTATAGAAGTCCAGACTAAGGCATTTGCCATTAATAAGATCAGATGTCCTGTGTCTGAGTACCAGTCTGAATCAACCCATTTAGATACTGTGATTTGACCTTGAGACCACCCCTCCAGGGCTAGCCCCACAATTAGCTAGGCCCTTCATATCTGTTCTGTCCTGTGCATTTACTGCTCTTGCTCTAATATTGTGTTTCATTGCAACAAACTTCAAAACAGCTCATATGATGCATGGAAAGATAAGGGATTCTTCTTATTTTATTACAGAAAATCAAATGTAAGCTCAGTTCCTGCTTTTCTAAGAAGTATCCTCTGATTACTCTCTCAAAAACATTTCCTTTCTTTGAACTCTTAGAATATTTTCAGTCTATATTACAAAATTTAGCCCATAATAATGCAATTGATCTCATATTCTTTTTGAGAAATTTTCATGTGAATTCATTTTCTTTTGACAACTAGATTATGAAATCTTAATGACATACTTTTACTGGGTGTATATCTGAGTATTACAAAATATAAAACCTCAAATGAGTTTCAAAATTTAAAAATACCCATTTTTTTCTTTCCTGTTATCTATTTTTTTTTTTTTTTTGCTTTTTATGAACACAAGTTTCAACTTTAGGCTACACAAATACATTTTGCCATATCATTTTTAGGATGTTTTTGATATTCATAAGTTTAAAGTTTCATGTAATTATTTTGTCACTGGTTTTCATTTTGTATATGCTAAGAAAAACCTTCATTTCCATATGCTCAGTTGAATATTAAAATGTGTTTTCTTCTGGTCTTATATTTTATTGCTTTAATTCTTTAATTCATAAAGTAAGTTATTAAATTTGTAAATGCAGGCACACACTGAATATTCATCAGAAAATGCTGGCAGGAAACATCAGAATATTAATATGATTATGTGATCAGGTCTAGAAAGTGATTACTCTGTTTTCTTTCCACATTTCTATATATAATTTTATTTCTTTAATGTGGAATTCCTCTTTTAAAATAAAAAAAAGATGAAGTAACTAAGAAAAGAAAATTTGAAATCTATTTCCATGCTTTCTTGTTACATTTAAAAATGTTTTTCCTGCATTTATAGTTCATTGATCTCTCTGTATCTCTATTTTTTCTTATATCTTTACTAGCTTTTCTTAAAGTAGACCAAGAGAAGTGAAATGATTAAGTAAATGTGTGTAGAGTCTAAAAAGTAGAGATCCTAAATTCAAAGACCCTAAATGTTGTTTTAATCTGAATAGATTATGCTATGGTAAAAGGAAAAATCTATATCAAGAATTCTGTGATAAAGCTTATTTCTGGCTCGCAGTATATGTCCATCTTGAGTCAGTAGGGGGCTCAACACACCACAGTCACTCAGAAGCCTGAATTGACAGAGAGGCCACCATCTCAAACTTTTATATGGATCACCTTGCTGAAATAGAAGACCTCAGGAGAGTATCTCACCAGCAGTTAAATACTCCTCAGGGAAGTGACACAGGTTACTTGTACTCACAATTCATTGGCCAGAACTAGTCACATGTCCCCAAAACACATGGAAAAGAAAGTGCAATCTTAGTACAAGCCAGAAGGCAGAGGAATAGAAATATTTGGTGAATAGCACTAATAACTGTTTGCCTAAAATAATTTAAAGATTTAGCAAAAAATAGTTCTAGGGTAAATTTTCAAATACTATGAATTATATTGTGACTTAAAGGAAATAACAGGTAAATTTTCATTTAAAACATTTGTATTTTCCTTTATGTTACGAAAAAAATAGGGATATATTGAATGTCTTCAAATTAAAACCATATTAAAATAAAACTAGAGGCCTAACTAGTTATGTAAATAATAGCCTATAAACCCAGATTGTTATATATTCTGTTTACTGAAAATGAAAACGTGATTAAGGATATCATGTTAGCAATTATTTTCAATTTTTAATTTTGTTAACTAATTTAAATAATTAAATTGGAGAAAATGGATTTAAAAGAAAAAATTGATTGTTTTTGTGCAAGTCATTGGATAGACAAAACAAGGATATCATCAAACATTTAAAATTTTGGACAGAAATTGTGATAGAATATCCTTACATTTCTCATAGGAGTACCCAGTAATTTAAAGAATTGCATAAAGTTAGAAGAAAATTAAATTGTTGGATATAATAAGAAAAGAATTTGAAATCAACAACAAGCCCATGCTAAGACTAAGGATAGAGCTAATTTTCAGGTCACCTTAATTATACATGTGACTTTGAGAGTCAAGTCTTGAAGGCTTCGTAAGTCCTTTAAAAGATCCTCTAATCTGAAATCTGATATTTTCCCACAACATCAAGGGAATGTCTTAGATAAAAATGCTTAAAGGAAAGAACCCAACAACTTCTTTCCAATTATTTTCCATTGAAGTATTTTCAGTGACCTTGCCAAAACAAAATAAGTTTTACTCCAATAGGTTTAATAAAAAATAATAAATGATTGTATCATTCTGTTCTTTTCCTACTAGGGAGATGTCTTCATCCAATCTTTAGTCTCTGAAAGTATTTTTCCAGGGAGGCGAATCATATGAAGTCATTTATAAGGCTTAAAACGTCAAAAGTGCTGTCACTAAACCACTAATATATGTCTATAGGGGAAACATTCTCCTGAGACCTGCTGCTGTTCATAAACCACTTGATCTGTGATCTCATATTTTATATTTTCAGCAGAACACCTCTTGTATATTACAATACCCTATTTGCTTGGAGGTGCTCCATTATTCTCCATGTCAAGTGTAGTCATGCCAAACTTGTGATTTATTCATTCCTCTCTCTTTAATAATAGCAAAGATATAAAAGTATCAGTTTACATTACTATATTACCAGGAGTCACTGAAGAAGAGGTCCATGCTGGACCTACCCCCCAAAAATCCCCAAAACAATTTATTGAGAAATGCCTATATTCAGATCTGAGTACTTCACTAGTTGACAAATTAAATCACTAAACAATAGAATGGAAGTTTTGCATTACACATTATTTTTTGAAAGTTAGATGAGAGAACATTTCAAATATGAAGGGAGAGAAATTGGAGTCATTTGTCAGGCAAAATATTTTTATTATTATGAGATTGGAAGACTGATGGAGTGTCTGGGAATTGTGGGAGATCATTCCAGATGTCAGGAGTTGCAGCGAAGATGACTGTGACAAGGAGAGTGGCAAGACGATCTGATGGCTTTGGAAGGAGTTCGGCATTAGACACTCTGAGAATGGTGAAAAGTATTATAACTTTGATGTAGCAGGTAAATGAGACTGTAGCATATAGAATATTGAAAAGAAAGTAAGTTATTTAAAGTGGATCTTAAAATTATTGGGAAACCAGGTCTTCAAATATCTGAGGGAACAAAAAAGAAGAATTCAGAGGCATCAAGTACTTGGATTTTGGTAGCCACTGAAGAGGCTCATTGGAGTAATACAAAAGAAAATCTTTCAAAAAGTTCAGCAGAAGTGGGGATGATGAGAAAGAGTAAATGTGAATCATTTAAAACTGACATGGTGGATGGTTTTGTCTATAGGATATGATGCAGGAGGAAAACGTTAAGGGATGTTTCAGGACAATTGTGTAATTTTATACAGAACCACGGGATACAAGGTATGCATTATAGAGGGTAAAGGCAACAACAAAAAAAGTGCATTGGTATCTATTAGAATAGAGGCAAGACTGAAAAATAAAGAATATAGAACTAACTTAGAAATTAATATCAAAATGTTAATACAGAAAGGTAAAGACAGAAAATCAAGGCCTACAACAATGGTTGATGTTAGACTTATTCACTCTACTGATTTATCAAAAAAAATAGTTTGTGCTTATAATTGTGATACTGTGTCAGTTCTAAGGAAAAACAAAATCATGAAAAAGGATGCATTTCACATTTCAACTGATGGAGGCTGTTGTTATATAGTGAAATCAGTGTTGAAGTTGGATCAAGAAGAAAGGGATTTATATCCTGATTCTGACATGAACTGGATGTATCATCAGGGACAAGTCACCTTCTTAGTGTTCATTTCCTCATATGTAAAAATGAGAGTTGTAATTGTGGCACAGAATGCCATTATTCATCAATACCTACTCCTTTCTTCTATCGGAGTAAAACTCACAATTTTTAGCCTGGAAAATATTGTCCCAAATAAAGTAGCATTTCCTATTCTCCCTTGTAAATAGGTGTGACCATTTCTGAATGTACAGAGGGTCCCCAATTTATAATGGTTCAATTTACAATTTTTTGACTTTATGACAGCATGAAAGCAATATGCATTCAATAGAAACCATACTTAGAATTTTGAATTTTGATCTTTTCCTGGGTTGGTGATATGAGGTACAATACTCTCTCTTGATGCTTGGCAGGGGCAGCGAGCCACAGCTCCCAGTTAGCCACACAATCATGAGGGTAAATAACTGATACTCATTCTGTATTCACAATCATCCTATTTTTCACATTCAGTATAGTTTTCAATAAATTACATGAGATATTCAACACTTTATTATAAAAGAGATTGTTTGTTACATAATTCTGACCAACTGTAGACTAATGTAAGTGTTCTGAGCATATGTAAGGTAGACTAAGCTAAACTATGATGTTTGGTAGGTTAGGTGTATTAAATGCATTTTTAATTTAAATTATTTTCAATTTGCAATGGGTTTGTTGGTACATAACCCCACTGTAAGTCAAGGAAGATCTTGACTTAATTAGGAGTAATTAGGAATGTCATGTGGCAGCTTTAAGTAACCTTCCTTAAAAGATGACTGATGTGAGCCCATTGCCACATTTATTCTTCAAATCCTTCCCTATCCTGCTGTATGGAATGTAGATATGATAGCTAGACTTCCAGCTGCTCTCTTGGGCAAGGAGGACAGCCACATCTTAAGGATGGTAGAATAGTGAGCCTAATGGGGCCTGATTCCTTGGGAACTTTATGAGGCAGAGTTAATATATCAGCTTTCAGACTTTTATGTAATAGGAAAAATAGATTTAAATCTTATTGAACTCTGTTATTCATAGCTGAACCTAATCTTGATAATATATCTGCCTTCTAGTTTATTAGGAATGTTAAATAAAATATTGGGTACAAAAACTACTGTTGAAGTTCTGGTATATAATGGGAGCATAATAAATTGTAGGTGACTTAATGAATCTATATTAACCAAAAAAATTTAAAACGATTTTAGGTTAGCACCAATATGTAGCTCACTGGCAGTTCAGATCTATTTACTATTATGAGGTTGGAAGATTTAAATCTGAACTAAATGAAAAAAAATTATCTGGAGATTGCTTGAAATGAGTTAAAAAGTGGAACAAAATAAGTACAGGAAAAATAACAAAGGCAAGAGATGAGTCAAGTTACAAAGAAGTCAACTGTCACCACCTTAATGAAGTCTTCATTGTTTACTTAGATAGAGCTATCATTTTTCTCCTTTGTGCCCCCAAAATATTTGAACCCCAAACCACACATTACTGTCCCATTTTATGACTGTGTGATCATGTCATTCATCCTCAAGGGCAATATTGCACACCTACTCTGTGCCAGGTTATGAGTAACTCAAAGGGATGGTTACAACTTGGTGTTTATATAGCATCTGAACAAAGAGCAACAAATTTGTAGAGAAGTGACAAGACAAAGGAAAAGGGGTTTAGGTTTTCAGAGGCAGCAAACGGTGGGAAGGTAAATATATTGGGGAAACCAATGGAAAATAAGGATTACTTAGTAAAGTTTGTTTGTGCATGTTCATCTAGATGCCATCTTGTTGTTGTCTCTGGTGATAAGGTTGTGATAAACTTCCTAGTATGGGAAGCGGGGGTACACAACTTCATAAGAGAAATTTATGTTTTGCTTTCAGGAAGATTGGAGGAGGCCAGAGAGCTCAGCCTATGTCTGGTTTTACTCAATTGCCTTCAGCTGAAAAAAATCTTTATGCCAGAGTGGCCTATTTCGGGGTAACATTCTCTGAATCCCTTCAGTAACATCTTCCCCCTTGCTAAAGATAAGTTTAGGGATATATACACCAGTTCTGCCAGTGAGGCCAGTGAGACTTGTGAGGAAGCCAGATGGGTGCTTTTAGGAAAGATTTTCCTCTTTGTTTAAAAAAAAAATAGAAATGAGAGAAATGACTGATGCTTAGTTAGCAGCCCCCTTTTTCCCATCTTTCAGGTGTGATGCCTGCAGTATGGCTGCTAGAATGTTCCCAGTAATGGGAAAGCTAAGAGAATCACAGAAATACCAACCTTAGAAGATTCTAAGCAGATAAAGTGTTTGAGCCTCTGAATTTACCTTGTAACCCCTACATATGGGTCTCTCATTAAATGTGTACAAATAAATGCCTGTATTGCTAAAGTCATCTTTATTGGGTATTCTGTTACTTAGAGCTGAAAGCACTGAAATTGACATACTCCTTCCTATTGGCAGAATAAAACCTAAACTCCTTTGACACAGTAGATAAGATGCTTTATGATCTAGCTATCTATCTTTCAACTTCATTTCTTCCCCTACCCTCCACCTGCCCTGCACCGTACATACTACATTTAGGTCTAGACATTTAGAACTTTTTTTCCTTATACACAGTGCTGGGTCATGTCTTTATACAGAGTGATTTTTGACTCACTTATATCAGCTGGGGTTTGATCACCTACATGTATCAGGAATGGACTACAGTGAGTTAAGTAAATAAGGTCTATTTCCCCTCCATACTAAGAAGATGTAGGCAGTTGAAAGCCAGAATATCAGTTCTAAAAATTACTAAGGATCAAAGCTCCTTCTAGCTTCCTATTCCATTACATCTTGTGAAGGGTTTACATTGCATGGTTTCAGGATGACTACTGTGCTTCCAGACAGTGAATCTGCATTCCAGGCAGGAAGAAATAAAAAACAAAAGGAAAGACTGTGTACTAACTGAGTCTGTCAGTTTTTATCAGAAATACAACCTCTTTTCCAGAAGCTCAATCTCAGAGACTTCTGTCTATATCCTCATTGGTCAAACTAGCAGCTAGGAAACCTGGAAGATTGAGTATTTTTTACTGAATTAGAGTTCTGAAAATAAGGAAGAAAAGGAAAATACATTTTGAGTAAACAACTAGGAATATCCATCTATGTATCCATTGCACCTTTACTTTGATTATAATACTAGACAGAAAAGATTGTTTACATCTATATCTGGCTCTCTATGAGACTATTCCTGAGGGCAGTATGCAAGCCAGGGCCTCAGTAGGAAAAGAATGGCATACAAAAAGGGTATTTAAAGAGAGTTTAAAGAAGGAACTATTTACAAAGGTGTGGACAGGATTATGGGAACAAGAGATGGTAAAACACCTGGAGATTACCAACAGAGGGCAACAATTATTACCTAAAGCCTAAAGGGGCAAGAAAATCAGCCGCTACGGGGTCAGAGCTGAAGCAGCATGAGCTGTGGCTATGGGTAGAAGGATTCAGCTTGAGACAATTTACAGCCTGTGATATATGGATCAGGAAGAATAAACACCCTGACCTCTCCCTTTATTCCTGGTAGTAACTCCCATTGGGCAAACCCAACAGGGAACCGGAGGGCAGACATAGCTTCCGAGACTGGAGGTTAGCCTCTCAGGGCTGAAGGCAGGGTGGAGAAGGGCAGGGATGGATTTTGATGTGTAAACAGAGAATAATCAGCACAGGTGGGTATCATTTTTGTGGGACAGTACCTAGTACAGTGGCTGGAATACAGTAAGTGCCCCATATGTATTTACAAAATAAGTATTATTGAATGAATTAAGTGGAGGAAAATACTCTTCCAATATGTGAACTGCCTAAGAATTTATAGAGCTTTAAACATGAATTGGAAGGGGTGGTTTGACCCTTGCAAATGAATGGCTTGGGGAGCATTCCAAATTACCAAGTGTCTTTGAGGCTGAATTTGCTCTGGATGATTCTCTAAAAGAATGTAACAAACAGAATCCGAGATGCTCACATATGCCCAGAAAAAAAAAGGCCTTTCTCTGGTAGGCCCCTTTTGTGGAATAATATCATGATAAATACTTGTGGTGCAGGGATTGCCAAACCCATAAGAGTTCATAGTTGGATGACACTAGAGGTCCTCTTACCCTTCATTATCTTTGCTAAATACATTGGGGAGATCATATATTTTGTGTTGGTTGCTTTCAGTATGAAAGACAAGTAAATGAATGCCTTTGCATTTTGGGGGAGTCTGGTAATCCCAGCTACCAATAGAGTGCTTATAAGATTTTCTATGAGTGGCTGTTTGAATTCTAGGTAAATACAGGAATGGAAGAGAGGGTTGTCTTCAATACTAAACCAATGACTCTCATGAATTACTATAGATTTTGTAAAGGACCACTGGCAAGTGCAACAAATATAAAATACATAGGTATATCAATATTTTTAACTTTTTTGCAGTTGGTAAGATTTACTTTGCAAGGAAGGTGAATTTGGTTGAAATAAAGTTTTGATTAATTTCCTTTATTGCGGTGACAAAACGTAGGTTTTTGGTGGTAGAAGAAGGAAAAGGAAACTGCCTTCTGTTCCTGAGTTGGCAGCTGGTAGAACTTCCAGAGGGATTAGGAAGAAGATACAAATTGGATGGGTATTCATGAAACTATATGCTGCAGGGTATATGGCAGAGGTTGACATGATGAGGAAAGGAGAAACGCACCTAAAGAGTTTTCTGAGGGGCGCCTGGGTGGCTCAGGTGGTTAAGTATCTGCCTTTGGTCAGGTCATGATCTCCAGGTCCTGGGATGGAACCCCACGTCTGGGCTCCCAGCTCAGCGGGGAGTCTGTTTCTCCCTCTCCCTCTGCCTTTCCCTCTGCTTGTGCTCTCTCTCTCTCTCTCTCAAATGAATAAATCTTAAAAAAAAAAAGTTTTCTGAAACTATAGACCAGGTACTATGACTTGAATTCTGACTTAGAAGTCTAAGTGGGCTCCAGTTGTTTGGAAGGTGGTTATGGATAATTAACGAGTATTTTAATGGCTCTATCCTTCATTACTCTGGTTATAGCTTAACCTGGGGCACATGAGAGGCACCACCTCATGGCTAAAAGTGAGCTGGATTAGTTCCCAACTACGTATTTGGAAGAATTCCTATTTATTAAAAAAATCTCGTGCTTTTTGAGTCTTTTCTAGCATAAAGTATACTGTATGTGACAAACCTAATAAAACTTAAACTCCAAAAACATGGTTGTAGGTAGGTAATGCAGACTACATATGCATTATAATTTCTATTACAAATATATTTTATTTCTATCACCAAGTTACTGCTAGTAAAATGGTGTAGGAAAAAATGTTTAGTTTTAAACTGACATGGTATCTTGATATTGTGACTGTGTATAACTGTTTATGAAACAGCAGAATGGTTCTAAATGTTTTTAACAATGGTTTTACATTCTTGAATTTTAAAATAACAAAATCCCCCAGTGTATTTTTAAAATGTAGTACATCGTGAGTAACAAAAACATATCTATTAGATTTTACCAATAATCATTAACTATTTCTCTGTAGTTGTCTATAAAACCTGAGAACCAAGGAATAGGTTCAAATTCTCAAAGAAGAAATATATTCTACTTACTACTAAATATTGGGGTACATGATGAGTTTACATACTAGTACCTAGGAAGATTATTTAAGATTCTTAACAAAAATAAATGATCTTTGACCAAAGTCTAGGATAAAAGAAGGTTTTAAATTTGTATATGACAGTACTGGGTTGTATCTTCCTTTAAAATTTATATGCAGAAAACTGATACACTTTGGTACCTAGACAAATCAGGCAGAAGCAAGACAGAAGAGTCTACATAAGAAACTGCTGTGCTTTCAGCAAGAAGATGTGTGTGCTCAATTAGTTTTGTTTAAAGTAGAGTTAATGTGACTGATGGGAAGAGATGTGACAAAATACTACAAGTTTAAAGACTATCTTAGCCACTTACAATTTAATTTACAACAAAAGACATTTACTATAATTCCTTTGGGGTAGGTATGTTTGGATAAACTTTTTCACCACAATTAACCTGCTATTATTTAAGAAACTGTGGTGTTTTTTTAGCTAGTATTGTTTAATTTCCTAAAGTTTAACTGTCTCAATGTAGTAAATATATCACACACTCTGACACTTTTTTTTTTCCTTATCTGGTTCTCTTTGGAATGCTTCCCAGGATCTTCTGGAAATCAGATTTTTTTTTTTTTCATCTAGGAACTTCTACTCATTAAACAGCTGTAAATACAGAAAATGTATAGGATAGCTCATTGTCTTTGTCACAGGGGTTATTTAACGTAGGACCCCACTGATACTTTTGTTCATTGCTACATATTAACGTGAATTATGAACATCTAATGATAAAAGTTATGTCCAATTAGATGGCCTTTTCAATATTTGTAACTCAAATCTGGTCTTATCATTTTATTGCATTGGCACCAAAGCCAAAGACACAAACCTGTTAACTTGTAACACATCTACACTTGGCCTAATTTCCATTTCAAATTGAGCATGTTGGTAGAGGTCTAACTTCTGGCTTTCTACCTGAAAATCAATTAACAAACAGTATCCTTATCTTCCTTCTGAGTTGGCATTTGGCCTTCAAATTTGTCTTTTCCCTAATTAGCAATGGAAGTAAAATTTTCACATGAAATTTTTTCATATAAATTCATGTGACTCCTCCTGACGAAACAGAACTGGATGAAGACTGGTTTCACCAAACCCAAAAGTCAGACTAATTTAAATTGAAATGGGATATTTAGGCCTGGACTAGGATTTTCAAAACTTGGACTTCAAAATCAGACTAAAAGGAGGTAGTGGAAAGAGAAATGTCTTATTTGAAGCACTCCCTAGAGCTAAATCCAGGCCTGGGTCAACCTTGGTTTTGAAGGAGTCAGAGTTGGATCACATGGTAACTAGGCTTACTTTTGCTTAAAGTGGGCCTAGGAATATACAGGAATGGTGGCATATCCTGGGACTGGCTCCTGAAGGGACACTCATGTCTTGTTTCTTCTTCTTATTTTGGGGAAACTGCTGGCCTTCCTGTGTGATTCTAGTGAGAGCTAACAATTGAAGGCCTCTCTTCTCCAGGTATAGACACTGAACTTTACTTGTGCCCACTGAACTCATCCTTGGGACTTCTTTTGAACTGGAATTTAAGGAAACGTTTGTCTTATCATTAGCTGACCACTAAGTTAATGAAGCAGAGACTTCAGGGGGATGAACATGACAAAGAATATAGACCATAAAGAATCATTCCAGGAAATTCACTAACTAAACAGGAACAACAACAAAAACAACAAACAACAACAAACTCTGGGGAGAGGGAATCTAATTTCCAGAGTTGCTGAATTATATTTAAAAGATTTACTTTTCAACAAAAAAGTCATGAGTCATGCAAATAAACAGGAAAATATGACTCATACACAGTAAAACAAACAAACAGTAAATAGAAATAGTCCTGGAGGTTGTATTTACCAAAGACTTTAAATCAAATATTATAAATATGTTGAAAGAACTAAAGGAACCATGTCTAAGTAATTACTTAACCAAGCCACAGATACCACTGATAAACCTTCTGTCACTATAGATTCATTTGTAAATTCTAGAATTTTATAAGTGGTATTATATAGTATGTTTTCTTTTTTATTCAGCATAATTATCTTAAGATTCATCCATGCTATTACATGCATCAATAGTGTGTTACTCTTTATTGTTGAGTAGTAATTCATGTATATAATCAGGCTTTGGCAATTCAGTTGGCCAACTTCAGCTTGTTGTTGACCAAATCTGACCACCTCCATCGCTTATATATTGTTATGGTCAGTTTTATGCTACAACAGCAGAGCTGAGTAGAGACTATACGGTCCAGAAAGCTGAAAATATATATTTGTCTCTTTACAGAAAAAGATTGTATACCTTGGTGTAGGTATATCATCCATTCACCTGTTGACGAAAATTTAAGATTTTGTTTTAGTTTTTGGGTTTTAAAAATAAAGTTGCTGTGAACATTCATGTAAACTATTTATGGACATACACTTGCATTTTTCTTTGGGAAATACCTAGAAGTAGAAGGACTGGCAAGTATGGTAAATGTATGTTTAACATTGTAAGACATTGCCAAATTGTTTTCCAAGCTGGTTGTGTTATTTTACGTTCCAACCAGCAATGTATGAGAGGTTCAAGTTGCTCCATGTCTTTGTCAATTCTTGATATGGTCAGTTTTTTTAATTTTGGCTATTCTATTGAGTGTATAGTAAAATATTATGGTGTTATAAATTGAATTTTCTTAATGACTAGGAATATTTAGCATCTTTATCCTCACTTGACATCTGTATATTGTAAACTGTGTGTTCAAATAGTCTGCCCAATTTTTATTAGATTGTTTGTATTATGAGTGAGATGTAATAGTTCCCTACACATCCCAGATATACACCACCTGTCAAATATAATTTACAAACACTTCCTATAAGTCTGAGGCTTGCCTTTCTCTTAAGTATTTTTTGAAGAACAGAAGTTTCCAATTTTGATAAAGTTAAATTTATTGATTTTTTTCTTTTATACTTGTGTTCTGTGTCCTGTTAAAGAACTCAGCCAAATTCAAGGGAAATTATATTTTGTCTTAAGTTCTTTTCTAGAAATGTTATAGTATTAGCTCTTATATTTAGATGCCTGATTAATTTTGAGTTAACTTTTGCATAAGGGGTGAAGTTAGGATCCAGGTTTATTTCTTTTTCATATCGGTATCAAATACTACACTGTCTTGACTGCTCTAGACTTATAAGCCTTGATAGCAGGTTGTGTAAGTTCTCTGAGTTTTTCTTTTTCAGTTATTTTAGCTTTCAAAGCACTATGCATTTCCATATGTTTTAGGATCAGCTTGTCAATTTCTGCAAAAAAACTCCACCTTAGGTAGATTTTGATTAGGATTGCATTGAATATCAATTTGGGGAGAATCGACATGATAACAATGTTGAGTTTTGAAATCCATGAGTATATTATGTTTCTTCAGTTATTTAAGTCCTATATAATTTGTCTCAGAAATATTTTGCCCTTTTTACTGTATAGGTCTTTTTCATCAAGTTTATCTTTCTGTATTTCATATTTTTTAATGTTACAAACTATTTTTTAAAATTTCAGTTTTAGATTCCTTGTTGCTCATATATATAGGTTTAATAGAATTGTGTATAGTGACTTTATACCTTACATTATTGCTAAACTCACTTATTAGTTCCAAAGGCTTTTTTTGATGGACTTCTTAGAATTTTTTTTTTCTCTCTTTATACTTTATTTTTTAAATTTTAATTCCAGTATAATTAACATACAGTGCTAAATTAGTTTCAGGTGTACAATATAGTAATTCAACAATTTTATAGATTACTCAGTGCTCATCACCATAAGTGTACTCTCAATCCCTTTCAACTATTCCACCCATTTCTCCTCCCCTCCCCCCCATCCTGTAACATTTTGTTTGTTCTCTATATTTAACAGTGTGTTTTTTTTTGTTTCATTTTTGTTTTGTTTCTTAAATTCCACACATGAATGAAATCATATGGTATTTATCTTTCTCTGACTAACTTATTTGATTTAGCTATTCTCTAGATTCATCTATGTTTTTGCAAATGGCAAGATTTCATTCTTTTTTATGGCTGTGTGTGTGTTTGTGTGTGTGTGTGTGTGTGTGTGTGTGTATAAAATGGAATATTTTTTGGATAAATACCTAATAGTGGAATCACTGGATCATAGGGTAATTCTATCTTTAATTTTTTGAGGACCCTGCATACTGCTTTCCACAGTGGCTCACCAAGTTTGTATTCTCACCAACAGTGCAAGAGGGCTCCTTTTTCTGCACATCTTTACCAACAGTTGTTTCTTGTGTTTTTTTTAATTTTAGCCACCCTGACATATGTGAGGTGATATCTTATTGTGGATTTCATTTGCATTTCCCTGACAGTGATGTTGAGCATCTTTTCATGTGTCTGTTGGCCATCTGTAGGTCTTCTTTGGAGAAATGTCTGTTCATGTTTTCTGCCCACTTTTAATTGGATTATTTGGGGGTTTTTGGTATTGTGTTCTAGGATTCTATTTTGGACACTAACCCCTTATTTGGTATATCATTTGCAAATATCTTCTCCCATTCAGTAGGTCGTAGTTCAGTTTTGTTGATTGTTTCTTTTGTTGTGCAGAAGAATTTTATTTTGATAATGCCTCAATAGTTTATATTTGCTTTTGTTTCTCTTGCTTCAGGAGACATATCTAGAAAAATGTTGCTATGACAGATGTTAAAGAAAGTAATGACTGTGTGCTCTCAAGATTTTTATGGTTTCAGGTCTCACATTTAAGTCTTTAATCCATTTTGAGTTTATTTTTGTGTATGGTCTAAGAAAGTGGTCCATTTTCATTCTTTTGTATGTAGCTGTCCAGTTTTCCCAACACCATTTGTTGAAGAGACTTTTTCCCATTGCATATTCTTGCCTTCTTTGTCATATTAATTGACCATATAATCATGGGTTTATTTCTGGGCTCTCCATTTTGTCCCATTGATCTATGGGTCTATTTTTGTGCCAATACCATACTATTTTGATCACTACAGCTTGGTAATGTATCTTAAATCTGGGATTGTGATAATTCCAGCATTGTTCTCTTGCTGTTCTCCAGCATTGTTCTTGTTTTTCAGGATTGCTTTGGCTATTCAAGGTCTTTTGTGGTTACATACAAATTTTAGGACCATTTGATTATTTGTTCTAGTTCTGTGAAAAAATGCTATTGGTATTTTGATAGGGATCGCATTAAATCTATAGATTGCTTTGGGTAGTAGGGACATTTTAACAATTTGTTTCTCCAATGCATTAGCATGGAATATTTTTCTATTGGTTTGTGTCTTCTTCAAATTCTTTCATCAGTGTTTTATTATTTTTAGAGTACAGGTCTTTCACTTCCTTGGTTAAGTTTATTCCTAAAGTTTATTCCTAGGTATTTTATTATTTTTGGTGCAATTGTAAATGGAACTGTTATCTTAATTTCCCTTTCTGCTACTTCATTATTAGTGTATAGAAATTCAATGGATTTCTGTAGACTGATTTTGTATCCTGTGACCTTGCTGAATTCATTTATCAGTTCTAGTAGTTTTTTGGTGGTCTTTAGGGTTTTCTATATATAGTATCATGTCTTCTGCAAATAGTGAAAGTTTTACTTCTTATCAATTTGGTTGCCTTTTATTTCTTTTTCTTGTATGATTGCTGTGGCTAGGATTTCTAGTACTATGTTGAATAAAAGTGGTGAGAGTAGACATCCTTGTCTTATTCCTAATCTTACGGGAAAAACTCTGTTATTCACCATTGAGTATGATATTTGCTGTGGGCTTTTCATATATGGCTTCTATTATGTTGAGGTATGTTCCCTTTAAACCTGATTTGTTGAGGGATTTTATCATGAGTGGATGTTGTACTTTGTCAAATACTTCTCCTGTATTTATTGAAGTGATCATATGGTTTTTATTCTTTCTATTGTTGATGTCATGTATCACTCTGATTTGCAAAAATTTTGAACCACCCTTGCATCCTGGGAATAAATCCCACTTGATCATGGTGAATGATTTTTAAAAAATGTATTGTTGGATTCAGTTTGCTAATATTTTGTTGAGGACTTTTGCATCTATGTTCATCAGAAATATTGGCCTGTAGTTCTCCTTTTTTGTAGTGTCTTTATCTGGTTTTGGTATCAGGGTAATGCTGGCCTCATAGAATCAATTTGGAAGTTTTCCTTCCTCTTCTATTTTTTAGAATGGTTTGAAAAGAATAGGTATTAACTTTCCTTTAAATGTTTGGTAAAATTCACCTGTGAGGCTGTCTGATCCTGGACTTTTTGTTTGTTGGGAGTTTTTTGATTACTGATTTAATTTCATTGCTGGTAATCAGTCTGTTCAAATTATCTTTTTCTTCCTGATTTAGCTTTGGGAGGTTATATGTTTCTAGAAATTTATTAATTTCTTCTAGGTTGTCCACTTTGTTAGCATATGATTTTTCATAATATTCTGTTATAATTCTTTGTACTTCTGTGGTGTCAGTTGTTATTTCTCCTCTTTCATTTCTGATTTTACTTATTTGAGTTCTCTCTCTCTTTTTTTTTTTGATGGGTCTGGCTAAAGATTTATCAATTTTCTTGATCTTTACAAAGAACCAGTTCCTGGTTTCATTGATGTTTTATTGTTTTGTTTTTTAGTTTCTATTTTGTTTATTTCTGCTCTAATCTTTATTATTTCCTTCTACTGGTTTGGGGTTTTGTTTGTTCTTATTTCTCTAACTCTTTTAGGTGTAAGTTTAGGTTATTTATTTGAGATTTCTTTTCTTGCTTCTTGAGGTAGGACTGTATTGCTGTAAACTTCCTTCTTAGAACAGGTTTTGCTGCATCCTAAAGATTTTGGACTGTTGTGTTTTCATTTCCATTTGTCTCTATGTGTTTTTAAATTTCTTCTTTGGTTTCTTGGTTGACCCATTTATTGTTTAGTAGCATGTTATTTAATCCTCATGTATATGTGTTCATTCCAGATTTTTTCTTGTGCTTGATTTCTAGTTTCATAGCATTGTTATCAGAAAGATGCATGGTATGACTTCAATCTTTTTTAATTAGTTGAGACTTGTTTTGTGGCCCAAATGTGATCTCTCCTGGAGAATGTTCCATGTGCCCTTGAAAAGAACATATATTTCACTGTTTTAGGATGAAATGTTCTGAATATATTTGTTAGATCCATCTGGTCCAATGTGTCAATCAAAGCCACTGTTTCCTTGTTGATTTTCTGTTTGGATGATCTATCCATTGATGTAAGTGGGGTGTTAAAATCCCCTACTGTTATTGTATTATTATTAATTAGTTCTTTTGTATTTGTTATTAACTGTTTTATGTACTTGGGTTTTCCCATGTTGAATTCATAAATATATACAATTGTTTTATCTTCTTGTTAGATTGATCCTTTTGTGATTATATTGCATCCTTCTTTGCCTCTTGTTACGGTGTTTGTTTTAAAGTCTATTTTGTCCAGGGTGCCTGGGTGGCTCAGTCGTTAAGCATCTGCCTTCAGCTCAGGTCATGATCCCAGGGTCCTTGGATCTAGCCCCACATCCGGCTCCCTGCTCCGTGGGAAGCTGGCTCCTCCCTCTCCCACTACCCTTGCTTGTGTTCCCTCTCTCACTGTGTCTCTCTCTCTGTCGAATAAATAAAATCTTAAAAAAAAAAATGAAGTCTATTTGGTCCAATATAAGTATGGCTACTTTGGCTTTCTTTTCACTTCCATTTGCACAATAAATGCTTTTCCATCCCTTCACTTTCAATCTGCATGTGTCTTTACATCTGAATGGAGTCTCTTGTAGGCAGCATATGGATGGATCTTTCTTTTTTATCCATTCAATCACCCTATGTATTTTGATTGGAGCATTTAGTTCATTACACTCAAAGTAATTATTGATAGTCTGTACTTTTGTTACAGGTTTGTTTTAAGGTTGTTTTTGTAGTTTTTTGTTCCTTTCCTCTGTTGCTCTCTTCTCTTTTGGTTTTCTGGCCTTCTTTATTGATATATTGATTTATTCAATATTGATATATTTGGATTCCTTTCTCTTTATTTTTTGCATGTCTATTACTGGCTTTTTATTTTTGGTTATCATCAGGTTTATATATATAACATCTTATGCATATAGTAGTCTATATTAAATTGATGGTCACTTAAGTTTGAACCATTCTAAAAGTACTACATTTTTATGTATATGGTGTTATACCTTACATCCTTTTATTTTGTGTATTCCTTGACTGATTTTTATAGATATACTTAATTTTACTGCTTTGTGCTTCCTACTTTTATTATTCTTGCTTATCATCTTTCCTTTCCACTCAAATAGTTCCCTTTAATATTTCTTGTAAGGCTGGTTTAGTAGTTATGAATTCTTTTAGCTATTGGTTAGTCTAGGAAACTTTATCTCTCCTCTTCTGAATAATAGCCTTGCTGGATAGAGTATTCTTGGTTGCAGTTTTTTTTTTTTTCTTTCTTTCAGTACTTTGAATATATCATGCTACTCCCTTTTGGCCAGCCAAGTTTCTGCTGAAAAATTGGGTGATAGCCTTATGGGGTTTCCCTTGTACGTAACTGTTTCTTTTCTCTTGCTACTTTTTAAAATTCTCTATCAGTAATTTTTGCCATTTAATTACTATGTGTCTTGGTATGGAGCTCTTGGGTTGATTTTGTTGGGGCTCTCTGTGCCTCCTGGATCTGGATTTCGATTTCCTTCCCCAGATTTGGGAAGTTTTCAGTTATTATTCCTCCAAATACATTTTCTGCCCCCCTTTTCCTCTTTTCTCCTTTTGAGTTCCCTATAATGCAAATATTAGTATGCTTGAGGGTGTTGCTGCGTTCCCTTAATCTATTTTCATGTGTTATTATTTTTTTCTTTTTCCTGTTCTTCTTGATTGCTTTCCATGACTCTGTCCCCAGGTCACTGATATGTTCTTCTGCTTCCTGTAGTCTACTATTTATTCCCTCAAGTGTATTTTTTAATTTCAGTTATTAAGTTCTTCATCCTGATTGGTTCTTTTTTATGTTTCCTTCTTTATTGAGGGTCTCCTTGAGGTCCTCCACTCTCTTCTCAAATCCAGTGTCTTTATGACCAATACCCTAAATTCTCAGGCATATTAATTATCTCTGTTTTGTTTTGCTCTCTTGCTGTAATTTTTTTCCTATTCTGTCACTTGGGACATATTCCTCTGTCTCCTCATTTTGACTCTCTCTGTCTGTCCTTTGTGTGAGGAAAGTCAGCTATGTCTCCTTGTCTTAAAAGTAGTGGCCTTATGAAGAAGATGTCCTGTAATGCCCTGCAGTGCAATGTCCCCTGTTCACCAGAATCTGGCACTTCAGGGGATTTTTCCTACGTGTATTGTGTGCATCCTACTGTTGTGGCTGATCTGTGTTTATCTTCAATCTAGTCATCTACAATGGCTCTCTGCCAATTGCAGGTAGGGATTGGTGCCTGTGTTGTTAATGGGCAGGTCCACAGGAGAATGTGGGGATGGGGCCCGGTGCCTGAAAGGTCCATGCAGGTCTCTGTGGGAGGAGACCTTCAGCTGCCTGGGAAAACTCCTGCCCAGGCTGGAGTAGAAAAGGCAGGTCTGTAGAAGAGTGCAGCATTGGCATGCTGTTAGCAAGCTAGGTGGAGAATATTCAAGCTGCAATGGTTCCCACAGGTGTCAGTGCATCCAGGTTGGGGGGTGGAGAAGGGAATTGGCACCCACTAGCTCCATCGTTCTTGGAGAAGTCTTCCAAAGATTCTTGCCCCTCCAGTACCTGCTCTGAAATTAGTAAATAAATCTCCTTTTTGTATACCCCAGGGATTTTTCAAACTGCTCCTTCTATGCTGTATCTCAACAGCTGTATCTTTGTTGTGCTATCTCTTTAAAGGTAGGGATGCAGTTTTCTATCATCTCTGGCTCTCCCAGAGCCAAGTCCACTGATTTTTAAAGTTCCAGGTGTTAGGCCCCACTGATTTTAAGAAGTAGTGAAGTTAGCCTGGTGTGGGGTCTGCTCCTCTCCCTTTTCTGTGTCCACAGCATCCCTCCCTTCTGAGGACAGTTACCACAGCTCTGTTTGGCTCCTGACCACCTCTGCCCTTCCTATACTCTTCTCTACATTTAGTTGTGGAGAGTCTGTTCTGCCAGTCTTCAGGTCATTTTCTGAGTTATTTACACTGATGTGGATGTTAGCTAGGTGTGTCCACAGGATGAGGTAAGCCTATGATCCTCCTACCCTGCCATTTGCCTTTGGAAGTCCTCTAGATTTCTTAGGCAAAAGACTGATAAAACTAGGTTTTAGAATAGTGTTTAGTTTGGATGAGGTAGGAGACAGAATGAGGGAGGTGCAAACAGTTGTTGATACATTCAATATTCCAGTTTAATATCAACTAGTGGTTTTGTGGGAGTTTATTCTATTATTAATGTGGGAAAACAAACAGACAAAAAACAAATGATCAAAAATTAAGGATGTCCATTCATGGATCAGTGATAAAAGTGTTAACAGATCAATAAAATTTTGTTTCCCTTACCAAAAAAAAAAAAAAAACCCACCAACAAAAAAAATATAAAAGGAGATATAAGGTGGGGTGAAGAAGAGAAAGAATGGGAGAGAAAGAGAGAAGAAGAAGAAGGGAGGGAGAAGAAGAAGGACAGGAAAAACAAAGAGCAGATTTAGATCTAAGAAAAAAGTTGCAAAGTGCATTAAAAACATATGATGAAGAAATTGCTTCCATGAAAGAGCACTGGACAGAAATGCAAGAGCTCTGGGAGGAGATGGTGAGCTAATGGAAAGAAATGAAGTGTGAGCTGTCAAAGCTCAGGAATTCTGGGGGAAAAATAAAAATAGAAAAATGATAATGATAAGAGAAGGAAAACAAGGGAGGGTAGACAAAAGAGACTATTTAAAACAAATATGCTTTTATTTGTATTTGTATATTGTATTGTATTTGTATTTTATTTGTATTTCTTCCTCTTCCCAATCTTTGTATCTCCCTTTATATCTTTTTATTGTTGCTTTCAAGGGAATGCTGTTGAAAATACTGTGAAGTATAAAATATGAAAGGGTGATGAAGGAAAGAAGGATCAGAGAGAAAAGAATAGATATGGAGGACAGGCAAAGAGAGACTTTGTAATTCCCAATGGAGAAAAACAAAATAATGGATCAGAGAAAACATTTGTAATTCACTTTCTCAAAATAAAAGGACTCTGGGTCTGCATAAGCATGCATCATGTCTAAGGGAAGACTAACCAGGAAAGAGAGCAGAGTTATAACCAATTAAGCATGCTCAACTTTGACAATAAAGGAGAAACCTTTGAGGAGCAAAGAAAAATGTAATTACCTGTAAGGGGTGAAAACATGAGGCTGTCCTCAGACTTCTCCACAGCAAAAGTCGATGCTAAGAGAAAGTGGTGGAATAGCAATTAAAAAAGTCAAAGAAAGAAAGCATGACCAGGGATTTTATACTTCCTCAAAGTGATGTTCAGTTAAGACAACATTTTGACACATTAGACATTAGCTTCTAGGGAATGTTGTTCCCATGAGACTTCTTGATGATTCTCATAAGGAAGAATTTCAACTGGACAAATTGTGAAAAATGAATATTAAAAGCACTGCTGATGAGCACTGACTCCTTAATTAGGTTTACCTAAAACACTGAAATAAGAGTGGAAATTAGTATGGCAGAACAGAGTGAGGTTATATACCCTGTTATATACCCTGATGATATAGAAAAAATTACAACAACAAAAGTTAGGAGTGGAAAGAGGAAAGACGTTTGAGTCAATTATTTCTCATCATTTTAAATAACTGGTGAGAGATATCAAGTTGACAATTCAATTAGTAAGGATTATATATATAAACACAAATTTAAATACTGAAAAAGACAATATAATTGGTTAAAATCAGATGGCATAAAAGAGAAGGAAAGACAGTGAATTGTATGCAGTAACAAATTAATAGAAACTAGGTAAATGAATAGTGACAGACTATAATTAAGCATATTGTCCCATCAGTAAGGACTAAACCAACTTCTTAAAGGAAAAAGGCTTTCAGATCAGAATACACATTAAAACCCCATTTTATGTTGTATGTAAAAGCCACACCTAGAACAAATGAGTCATAAAGGCTGAAAATAAAAAAAATTGATACACATATACCAGGCCAGTGAAAACAAAAGAAAACAGGGGTTGTGGTTTTACTATGTGACACACTCAACTTAGACTTCAAAAATATTAAATAAAGAAGGGTACATTTTAATGGTAAAATGTACAACTCATAATAGTTATGAATACCTGAGCATCAAATAATATGGCATCAATATTCAGAGTCAAAAAGATAACACAAGAAATATAAAAAAAGTAGAAAGGATTTGCAGTGAAAGATATAGTTACTATTTCATAATTCATGACAATTAACTGGACATAAAAAAATGGAAATGATTTAGAACACCTAAGTAAACTATATACTCACACAGTCACACACACAGACACACACTCAGCTAGTACATAACATGTTTTATTTCCAAGTGTTTCTGTAATACTAAAAAATTTAGGGTGCCTGAGTGGCTCAGTTGGTTAAGTGACTGCCTTCAGCTCAGGTCATGATCCCGGAGTCTCAGGATCAAGTCCTGAATCAGGCTCCCTGCTCAGCAGGGAGTCTGCTTCTCCCTCAGACCCTGGCCCCTCTCCTGCTTTCTCTCTCTCATTCTCTCTCTCAAATAAAATCTTAAAAAAAAAATTAAGCATATACAAGGACATAAGGCAAACCTAAGTAAATCTTAAAAAGTGGAAATAGCTCATACAACATTCTGTGATCCCAGTGTAATACAACTAAAAATTTAACAAACTAAGAAAACCTTAAAAAAAAAAGAGGGCAAAAGCAACCAGAAAAGAAAATATAAAAATTTTATCTTAAAAGGGTTGAGGCAAGAGAATATCCAAACAGAAATTGTGGAATATATAGAAAAGAATGACAATGAAAGTACTAAATACTAGACCTACTGAATATAGCTAAAAATTCATGCTTCCTGAGTTTTACGCTCAGGGTGGCTAAGAGACACTAGTACATTACCTTAACACTTTGTGAACTTTGAATCAAGTGAATGGATTATGTATTCAACAACTGAATTTCAAACATGAATATTTTTATACAGTTACAGTAAGAAGCTTCCCATAAATATTTTTGGTGATTAACATTGATGAGGAATTAACCTTGTTTTTGTGATCTTGATTGGCTCAGTTGACTTTAGGTATGCTCCATTCTAGAGCTTGAATTATTGCCTTCAGTTTGCACATGAGAAAATGAAGTAGGGAGAAAATTATCAAGTTGACAGCAGGACGTAATTCTTTCCTACAGTTGCTTTATCACTTACTATTCTGACTGTCACTTAGTCTGTAAAATCTGGGCAAGTTTCTTAGTGGTCGGAGTCAGTTCAGGCTGCTATAACAAGGTACCAAAGACTGGGTGGCTTATTAACAACAGAAATTTATTTCTTTTTTTAAAAAAATTTTATTTTTTATTTTTTAAAGATTTTATTTATTTACTTGTCAGAGAGAGAGAGACAGAAAGCATAAGCAGGGGGAGAGGCAGGCAGAGGGAGAAGCAGACTCCCCACTGAATTGGGATCCCAGGACCCTGGGATCATGACCTAAGCCGAAGGCAGATGCTTAACTGACTGAGCCACCCAGGCATCCCCAGAAATTTATTCCTTATAGTTCTAGAGTTTCAAAGTCTGAGGTCAGGGTGCCAGCATAGATGGGCTCTGGTGAAGGCTATCTCCTGGGTTGCTGAATATGGATTTCTTGTTTCCTCCCAGGGCTGACAGCAGAAAGATGGAGCAAGTTCTCTTGCCATTCTTATAAAGGCACTAACCCATTCTTGAGGGCCCCACTCTCATGACCTCATCTGATTCTCATTATTTCCTAAAGGCCCCACCTGGTAATACCATCACTTTGGGGAGTAGGGTTTTAACATATGGATTTAGGGGAGACACAAACATTCAGTCCATAATGCTAGTGTTCTCCTTTAAAAAAAATATTGTTGTTGCTGTTGTTATTAAAAGTTAAGAGGAAATTTTTTCCCAAGGGCTTTTAAAAAGATTAAATTAGATGACAGATATAAAATGGTTAACAGTATATTATCATTAAATAGTGGATCTTATCTTCTTATGCACATACAGAAGAGTCAGCTTTTTGCTCTTAGATAACAGGTTTTAGAAAGATTCATTTGAGAACTATTTCTTAGACACGTTCTATATAGTAGGCACTATTCTAGGTCAAGAAGATACGGCTATGAATTAAACAGACAAAAATACATGGAATGTAATTCTTCAATATAAGTGGTATTGATCAGCTTGCCATTTTTTGAATTTTTACAATGTTAGGCGACACAGCATGAAGAGTCTCCCCCTTGTCCCCAGCCATCTCTGAGAGAAGAGGGGTCAAGGACACTGGTTTAGTAGTCTTCAGTGGCTCTACTTCTGACCTTCAGACACTAGAGTCATTGTCATAGCACCCTTCTGGAGTAGCTGATACTCATTCTTCTTATCCTGGAAAACCAATCCCGGGTATCTAACTTTAACTTCCCAAGGATGTAATTCAAGAACAAATATCTTTATCATAAAGCAAATCTCACTTAAACAAGTAGAAATAGAATTAAATCATACAATTTCTGGCCATTCAGTGGTTATGAAAAACAAAAATTACTTGAAACAAACTGGGGATCCATTATATTAATTCATTTGTAAGATGAAAAGTACCTTCTGTCCTCCAGGAAAGCATTATGATTCTATAGCTTTCCTACCATGTTTCAGTTGTGCAATTTAAATTACCCTCATATTGAACCAAAGACAACAAAGTGGGCCTTTCTCAATAAGAGACTCCTTGACATTTCATTTGTTTTATTTAATTGACAAGGATAAATCGAATTGGGAAAGATGTAATTCTCTACTCAGGGAGCATCTGGATGAAATCAGTAGTAAAGAAAGCACCCAAATGTGTTACTGAGTATACATATTCAACCTGTCCAGTAGAGGAGGAATATCTGAAACACATTATTGACATTGTCAAAACTCAACTTATGCTCCACTTTGTATATGATTTCAGGCATTATCAGATAAGGAGGTACTAGATTCCCAGGGCACATCTATAAAGCTCATTCAGGAGCAGCAAAAAAGACAATTTAATGAAAAAACTTCTCCCCAAACCCTAGTCCAACAATCTAAACTCAACACTTACTTTCTCTCTCTTTCCTTTTCTCTTTCTTTTTTAAAGGAGTGAGAAACAAAAATTCTGGCATAGAAATGATTAGTTACAGCCACTTCCAATAGTTGTACTGCCAGCCCTTTTTCCGTAAGTAAATTATTCTGAGTGAGTTCTCTGTAAACAATTACAAAGATGCTTAAGTTTGGTCAGAGTTCCCCTTCACTGCTTCAAATTTTGTCATTGAAATGACCTTGTCCACATAGAAACCCGCAGTCTTCTGTCATGAGGATGTCTTTTACATTGCTCTTCATCACTCCAAGATGGAAAGCTTTCCTAAGGACTTTGGTTACATATTAAGGTAGCATTTTCGTGAAGTAAAGCTTTCCCTCTTCCTGTTCATTTCAGGTTTATACAATACAGTCGAGTAACAAAATTAGGTTAGTTTAGCCAAATAAAAACTATCACTGGCCCACTAAATGGACTAGAAAATTTTACACTAAGCAGAAATCCACTCTTAAAAATTAAAGGGCATCAGAAGGCTGGATGGATTTTCATGTTTGAAAGTAAGTAAGAACATAAAGCATGTTCTTGATTAAGCAAGAATATTTTAAATCTAAGGCACATAAGGAATTAGTGGGGAGTTGGGCAACATTTTGGGTACAACCGAGGCATTTATTTCAGTAACTATAAAATCTTGGAAATATGTTGATTCCTCTTTATAATGACTTAAGTCTGGAGTTGTATGCCTATAGGTTACATTTAAAAAGGCAAATCTAATTTGTGTAGTTAGGATGACAGCATTTCCTCTATTAGGGACATAGAAATACTGCCAATTAAAAGGATACACAATAGTGAATCACCAACAACAGGAAAGTTAGCTGAATTTCTGATTCCTGCATTAGCAGTTAGAATTCGTTCGATCAACAGACCCTACAGCATGTTATTTTACTAAGTAAGTAACTAACCAGATCTTTCAGGCTTCACTTATAATGGAAATTAGATCTCAGAAACAAAAAGTACTTATATACTTATAACCAGTTTCAAAAATAGTTATAACAGGAAGATAATATTAAACAGATTTTATTTATTTCTCTAAATAGTGGTATTTACTTTATAAAGGTCTCTTGTAAGCACAAAAAATGGCTATAAGAATCATTTCATACATTAACTAACAATAAAATTCTGTTTTAACGAAAAGTTAAAATAAGCTAAAAGCTCTGCATGTTTAACAGTTTATAAAGACTTTATTTGTAAGGTCAGAAAATAATTGAATCCAAATTGTCTTTATAATAATCATGACCATTTGTCTTGAGCATAAATAGCTTTAAGTCGTGTATAAAATTTTCTAGAGTAATCCGATTTTACTAACAACACATAATCACAATACAAAATTGTTTTGCAGAGAAATAAAAATTCTCCTGCATTATGCACACAGCAAAAATTCTTTGATGTTAGAGGAAATGTGCAAGTGGCTATTTAAATTAAAAATCATTTGTATGGACTTGATGATAGGATGTGCTGGTTAGTCATTGCTATTAATAAATTTTTCCCAAGAAATACAATTTGCACCTCTTATATTGATAGCTTTTCAAAAGGTTTGAGTTTAAGAATAGGTTGATATTTCTATTTTAACCTGGGGCTTTGAGTGATGCCAACCTAAAACATCTCAATTAAGTAGTGTCATTTAATACATCAGTAAAATATTTCATTAGCATATGTTTATCAGTGTCCTTTCTTAAAATGATCATGATACAAATATCTTATCTTTTTGCTGAAAGGCTTTGTAAATCTGGGCTTGGAGCAGCTTTAGTTTGTATCGAATTTACAGTGACTGAGAGTCTGGGTGAAATCTTAGGACATAGAGACAGCTGGATCTACATAGTGATGACCTTCTGTGATGCACAAGGCCAACCTGTACTTTTAAGGCATATATTTCATTGCTTTGTTGCTTTGGATACTACGTAGTATCAATGCTTTTTCAGTCATACAAAATCATCAACATAAAACATTTCTACTGTACCAGCTTCACCTTGAAGAGAAGTTCCAAGTTTATTCTTTGAGGAAAATCTTCAGCATTATAACCAACATATTCATCATGTTCTATTGAAATCCATTTAAGGAATTTTAATATTTAAGAAGAAGAGTTAGTTTTTAAAAACACCAACATGCTCATTTTCCTTTATATTAGCCAACTAATTCTTTCTGGGTACTCTTGTGGCTTTTTAACATTTTATTTTCTTAATTAAGATACATGATTTAGAAGATAGAATGATTTAAAACAAGCACACTTGAATTAGCAGATTGTGAGGGGTTAGGAATTGTGGAGAGTGCAAACAGTTTTGGGAAAGGGAACTGTTAAAGAATTGCACCTCAATAACAAGGAGCACTGTAAAAAATATTGAACATCATCAGAAATATTTATGAGATTAAGTGAAAGATGAACACAGTATATATAACAAAATCACAGGTTATAAAAATTAGACAAAATAAACTAGAATAAAAATTAGACAAAAATAAACTAGAGTATTAACAATCATGATCTCTGGGTTATGGGATGAAGGGTGATTTTTATTTTCTCATTGACCCTCCACCTGATTTCCATTACGGTATAGTGGTTAAAAGACAGCTTAAAGTTAACTTTTAGTTCTACCACTTAGTTGGATAAGTTAAATAACCTCTTCAATCCTTGTATGTAAAATGGAGAAAGTAATATCAACCTTATTGGTGCTGCCTTAATGAGATACACGTAGAAGTGCTTATCATATAGTTAAGTGCACAATATATCCTACCTAATTTTATTATGTATTTTACTAAAACAGATTATTACATTTGCAAAATGTTTACCATTTTAAGACATCCTCAAATACAAAGAATATTTTTAATCTAGGTGATATCTCAAGGATAAAAATAAACACTTTAATTCAGGAAAAGTATATGTATTTTTAAATTATTCTAAGCCAATTTCGCAAGTAACAATTTTTTTATGCTATTTCAGAAGAATGTATGTTTGGAGTAAGGAGGACATGTGTGCTCCTTAATAGGTATTATAAAAGTTTAAATTACTATATAAAATTTCCCATTTTTCATTATATTGCAAAGCAAACTCTATAAAACTTACAAAGTAGCTTGAAACGTGTAGGCATAAAAATATTTTCAAATTTCCAAAACTTTAGAAAATCTCTACTTAGATATGAAAAACAATAATCCATGTGCTATGTAAATAATAAACAATTCATGAAACTAGCCATAAATCATTAATGGTCTATCCTGAATACTTCTAAGGATAATAAAATAAAGGATATATTCTGGTAATCTAGCTGAATGGCCATAATTTTAGTTTCTGTTTGAACTAATAATTTGAAGAGAAGTTGAAGGGATTAAACTGTAGCTTTCTAACTGTAAGCACAGCATTTAGAGGTTCGTTATTTTTACAGTAGACCTAGCTATTTGGCCATCCAGAGTAGATAAGCTCAAATGTGGCTGAGGGATAAGATATGAAATTTAAGTTCTCCTGGACTTTTTGTTTTAATTTGTTTGCCTTAGTTAGCAAACAAATTAAAAGCTAAGAAAGAAGCTTAGCTTAGCTTTTTGTTGATGGTAGAATGGGATGTGAAGAGTAAAATAAAATGGAGTCACTTATGTAAAGGGATTTTAAAATGAAGCCAGAAGGCCATTAAGGAGGTGGGCTTTATGCACCTCCTCCCCAGATACAATGATGAACTTTTGAACTGGGCCAAACTGCAAATATTCCAAAGACACTGCAGGAACATCTGCAACTTGCTACAGTAACATACTTTTGTTTAGTGATAGCCTTAGCAACCAATTATGCTTAGCCAACATTAGTTTTTTGCCTCCAACACCGATCAAAATTCTTTGTAAACAATGGACACAAGCATTCCCTTTTGTCATTAAAAACCTCAGACTTTTGTTCCCTAGTGGGACACAATTTACTGGAATTTGTGTTACCTGAATTGCAATTCTGAGACCCCAAATAAATGTTTTTGTTTCATTTCAGTTCTGCCTCTTTTCTTGGTTGACGAGGGCCTCAGAATTAGAACCAGAAATGACATAGTCAGCATCCAACCATCCATATCTATTACTCCTGCCATCCATCATCCATTCACCTATCCTTTATTTTTTCTCTAAATATTAGTTCAGTCTTTTTAATGTGGCATGCATTGTGCTAATGTGACATCCCTCTTTAAAATATAAAGGTGAAAAATGAAGACAACTCCCTGTCCTCAGGCGACTTACCATCTCTTGGAGGAACCATACAATAAACAAGTGGAGAAAATGAAAAGTAAATGCTATAAAAGAAATTCAAGGGTGACATGAAAAAGAGAATACCATTTGTTGGGTGTGGGCAAGGATGGAAGTTACTTCAGATAGGGTAATGTGGGAACCTTCTCTGAGTTGTGACCTGAAGGAGAAAGCCAGCCAGAAAGAGCTGGGGAAGAGCCTTTGAAAAAGGGAAAATCACAAAGGCTTGGAGAACAATCATGATGTAATATTAAGTGAAACAGGAATGCTAAACTGATTTATACATATAATAGGACATGGTCAAAAGAAATGGATTGACATGCATCAACATGGATGAATCTCAGAAAACATACTGAATGGAAAAAGGAAGATGCAAAATTATGCTTCTTATGATACAATTTATGTAACTGTCCAAAGCACAACAAAATGTATGTATTTTTGTGTATATACATATATAATAAGGCAAAAATACATATTTGATAATGATATATACTAATTTCAGGATTTTGCTTACAATGGAAAGCAGGACTTTAAAATGTTTGTTTCTTTAAAAGAAATAACTGAAGGACAAACAAGTCAAGGAATGATTATATAAGTGTTAGACTTTTTACATTTTTCTATATATTGGAAAAGTTTGAGGATTAGGAAGTTTAAATAAAACACAATACAAATGGTATTAACCTAATTTTTTTGGCCACTTTATTTTAAATTGTTTTATTTCAATTCTACTATAGTTAACATACAGTATTATATTAGTTTCAGGTGAATAATATAGATGACTCAATACTTCCATACAATACCTGGTGCTCATCACAAGTGCTCTCCTTAATCCCCATCACCTATTTCACCCACTCCCTCACCCCCTTCCCCTCTGATAATCAGTTTGTTCTCTATAGTTATGAGTCTGTTTCTTGGCTTGTCTCTGTCTTGTTTGTTTTTTTTTTTTTTGGTCTTTGCTCATTTTTGTTTCTTAGCTTCCACATATGAGTGAAATCATATGGTATTTATCTCTCTGATTGACTTATTTCATTCAGCATTATACTCTAGCTCCATCCATGTTGTTGCAAATGGCAAGATTCCATTCTTTTTTATGGCTGAATAATATTTCATTGTGTATATATAGCACGTCTTCTTTATCCATTCATCTATGGATGGACACTTGGGCTGCTTCCATAATTGGGCTACTGTAAATAATGCTGCTATAAACACAGGAGTGCATGTATCCTTTTGAATTAGTGTTTTTGTCTTTTTTGGTTAAATACCCAATAGTGTGATTACTGAATCATAGGGTAGTTTTATTTTTAAATTTTTGAGGAAATTCCATACTCATCCACAGTGACTGCACCAGTTTGCATTGCCAAAAGAGTGCAAGAGGGTTCACTTTTATGAATCTAATATTAAAACTAAATCCAAATACTGAGAGTATGATCCTGATAACAAAAACTGAAGAAATATCCTCAAATGTTAATAAACATAATCTCTGTGTGGTGGAATTTGTGAATGAATTTTGTTTTCTTTATTCTTTACTCCAAAGAGCAATATAGAATGTAGGAATGGATTAAGAATGCAGGAAAAGAGACTGACCATGAGAGAAGTGGGTAGTTAGGAGGTATATTGTGGAGGAAAAAGAGTAAGATGGAACCATTGTGTTCTTTTGATTGTTGGAACAATGTCTTATAACCTTTTGCTGTAGATGTTCCACAGTCTATTTTTTTAAAGATATTTATTCATTTGTTGTTTTTCAAACAGCTTTGAGGTATAATTGATATAAATTCCATATATTTAAAGTGTACAATTTGATACATTTTGACATAGGTATAGTCCCATGAAATTACATTTAGCTCACGAACATATGTGATCCCCAAAAGTTTCCTTATGTCCCTTTGTCATTCCTCTCTCCCTTTTACCTCTCACCTTCTGCAACCACTGATCATTGTATAGACATATATTGATGGAATCAGAGAGTATGTACTCTATTTTGGCCTTGATTCTTTTACTCAGCATCATTATTTTGAGGTTCATCCATGTTATTGCATGTATTAACTGCTCATTCCTTTTTATTGATGAATAGTACTCCATTGTATGGATATACCACACTTTATTTAACTGTTGATGGACATTTGGATTGTTTTCAGTTTTTTGCAATACATATAAAGCTGCTATAAATATTTATGTGTAAGTCTTTGAAAGGACATATTCCTTCTTTCCTCTTGGGTAATAAACACAATCTATTTTTAAATGTCTGAAGGAGAAGATCTATTCCCTTGAGATTATTCTGTGACATTTGAGTTCCCATGGTTAAAATGCTTTCTGTTAAATTAGACCTAAATTTCCATTTCCTCAAATTGATATATTTAATTAAATTCATCCTCTCACTATTCACATTTATACTTGAAAAATATTTGTTGGCTATTATTATGTCTTTAGTCACCACTTTGTTAAACAAACTTCATATTCAGGATTCTTGAATTTTTTCTTGGATGAGTTAGTCCTTCTGGTTTTTTAATCTCATGAATTGTTCAGATTATCTGGTATTTAACTTATTCTATTTCTAGGTGATTTATCAATTGCAATGTTTATAAACATGAAAACTGAGTGAAGAGAACAGTTTTTAATGCTTATTTTAAACTCAACTCTTAATTCAACAAGCATTTACTGATTAGTTTCAACGTGATTGACATTGGTAGTAGTAAAATGAGTAAGGCAAAATGACAGAGTGGTTAAAGGAAGAGCTTTGATTTTGACAGATCTGGAAGTGAACTCTGGCTCAGTTATTTCCAGTCTTTGATGTCCTGGGCAAGCAGCTTTATGTGTCTAAGCCTTGTTTCTTCATTTATAAATGGAGAAAAGACTAGTACCTCTTCTATCCAGTTGTTGTGAGGATTAAATGAAATAGTGCCAGTGGGATATTCAATATTTCTTCTTACATCTCACAAAACACTTCCCCTCCCAAAATGAAATAGTCCATCACTATGTCTGTGAAACTGCAAACTAATAAAGGCCTTCAATGAACTTCACTGGAATTTCTCTCTAATCCACCATGCCCAAAATGTCCTAAAGATGCAAGTATGTGGAGGTCCTTACACTCATGGGTCTCTAAGTACCAAGGAGGTTTCTAAGGCTATAGATATAATCATATTCATGATTCCTTTCAATGTTCATTGACTCACATTCCCCTCCATTTATATTAATCATTTTTTCTTGTTTTCAGTTGTTTAATAGAGTAAGAACTTTGATGGTAATAAAAGAAAATGTCTTTGAAAACCAGCTATTCATTGATGAACATTAATTTATTTACACAGCTGGAAGCTATTAGGATTTTGGTGAGTCAGTAAATAAATCCCCTCTTTCCCAAATAATTGTGGAACATGCTTAGAGCTAAGTGCAGGAATCAGAAGAATGGAGATCAAAATATTACTTGTTTTGTTACATTGACAAAGCTGATTTAAGTATAGAGGGGAATGGGCTTATTAATAATCCTTTATCCCATGATTAAACTTAACTCCCCCCACCCCACCCCAGTACTGGCAAGCTGGATAATCATAGGATTCCCTTACCAGAGTAGACTTCCAAGTGCACAGATGGAGCAGTAAACACTCTCAGCCTCCTGCCAAATCTCAGGAAGAATGGGTGCCATGGTGCATGCTAAGATCTGAGGATCGTTTTTGAAACCCCCCATTCAGATATTTCATTTATTTCTCCTTCCCTGGGGTGGGAAAGACAATGTTCATCTAAGTAGAGTCCTTCTACATGGAAACAGAGGAATATGGAATAATTGTCCCTCTGTCCCCCCAAAAAAGTTTCCTACAGTTCATGGAGCACATCACCTTTCAGAGTCAGGGAATCATGAGTGCCTGTCATATTGGGTGGTTGCATGAATCCATGTCCTTCCATACTATGTGTCTTCGAGTCAGGGTCCTGTTTTTTTCTCCCTTTCCCTCAGCTCTAGGTAAAGTACTTACTCAACACCACAGAGTGTAGAGTGACTTTAAAGTGATTTTATTCTTGAATAAAGAGGATATGGCAAAGAATAGAGATAGAGGAATTTGTCCTTGGTTGTCCCGCCAGGAGGGAAATGGCTAATCTTAACAAAACATTCCCCTGCTTTCAAGGCTTTCCCTTGGCATTGGAGGGGACCTCTCACTTACTTTTACATTCATTGAGAACTTCCAAGAAAGAGCATGTTTCTTTTCCCTCTACATGTGAAGATAGTATTTCTGTTTCATACAACTCTTTTAAAAAGGAGACAAAAAGATATAAAGGTTTAAAATCTGCCAATTTCAATGTTTGAAGCTTTCACAGTTTGCTCTGCTGAAGTAGTTGATATCAATGGATTGCAAGTGCACTCCATTCTGGAGAAAGGAAGCTTGTCAAGAAACTGCTTCTCTGTTGAGCTATCTGACTTCAGCTTTATCTTAATCATGTTCCAGCACTGATACTCTATAAGGAAGTTTAATCCTAAAAAGTGCTTTATTAAGAAACAGAAAAAGAATCAGTGTTTTGATAGAGGGTTATTTGTAATTTTCCCTTGTGAAGCTATGATCTTTAAGTTTGGAAATTTGGGAATATCTATCATGCAAGAATAGTATGTGGTTCATTTCTATTCCCTGAGGATCAAATGAGGAAAATATAAATATTACTGTGATAAATCATTTTGTATCAAATTAAAGTATAGGAGTGTGGAGAAGAAGCTAAATTACAATCCTTGTATTATAATTACTTACAATCTATATTACATGTTATATAGGCAGAGAGAAAACCTGATCATTTTGACTTGAAATGCAGTTTTTTTCCCTCCAATTTTTTTGCATAGTTATTGAAATGATACAGAGTTTTATCTCTGCTAATTTCTTGACTCTTATTCAACAAAGGAATGTGATTTTCGTATTTGTGATAACCACCATAAGAGATCAAAACAGTGCTACCTTTTTTCCAAAATAAATGTCATCCTTTATCCTGCTTGTTTCTCTCTCTCTCTCTCTCCCCCCCACACACACAACACAAAAATATATAGGTAAGTTTTTGCTGTGAGTATAAAATGGCTATTATTTTATTTATATCCATTAAAGTTTCCCCATTTTGTTTCCACAGTAAATAGTCTCAATCTTGGCTCATGACTTTCTTACAAAGAAGCTCTGCACTATGTCTCCTAATGTCACATGCTTTTACTAAGGAAGAAAAATCACAACTTGATATATGGTGTTATTTCACTCATCAATTAAATAAGCTTCATCTACAATGCTTCAGTAAGTTCTAATTGCTCATTTATAAACAATCTTTGGCAAAAGCAACATTTCAGATGACAGGCACTAATGACTTACTAGGAGTAGAAAAAAAGTATTCTGATCTTTTTCATGATTCAAAAGCAAACAAATCTCAGGTTTTCCCCAGAAAGAGAAATATGATCTGTTTTAATGTTTTCCTGTACTCACTAATTGTTTTAACTACAGGAAAACATAGATTTGGAGAATTCAGAGTCACTTATGTCATGGGTACTTCTCCAGGCCAATTAAGCCTAAAATTTAGTTAGGATACAAAATAATCAGAAGTCTATTGTGTGGTGGTACCCCATCTTTTCTAGGGTCTTATTGGCTTCCAGCTACTAGATGATCCTAATTAATCTTGGTTCCCAGCTTATGCTGAGAGAGACTACATGTCACAATCCAACATCCTCTTAAATTGTGTAGCTGTTAGCACAGCTGGGAGGTTTCTTTATTTCTACCACTGGCGTTCTTGCTCTTGCCTGACATTTTCCTCCCCTCTCTCATGGAAAGGTATATAATGCACTTCTGGGCAAGGACACAGTAGATCTCTTAAGAGTTTTATTTGGAGTTTGATATTGATTTTAACATCTGGCAACTATATTAAATGAAGAGAGATGAGTCACTTGTTAACAGGCACATCCCAGCCCCATGTAAAGGCACCATAATTGGTTTGCTGTCCCAAAAGAGGCAGAGACTGGATGGGAACAAGACATTTTTGTGAGGCTTTAAAATTGCTAGATCTCTGACAAGGTGGAGATATTTTATTTGGTCATTAATCCTGGATCCAGGTCACTATTTAGCAAACAAAGTTAAATGGGCAAACAGGAAACAATTTTCTAATTTACTTTTAAGCTGATACAACTGATACCTAAAGAGACTAACCTGACAAATGATAAATATTACTGGTTTACGTCATGAGAGAAGAAGCTTTTCCTGATGTCATGTAATAAGTTAACTGTGATTGCCCTTCATGAGGGCATATGACAAAGTGTTGACCCTCAGTGATTTTCCATTAATGTAAACTTCTCTAATTAACTCATCTGTTTCTCAACTATAAACCCTTCATAACACTGTTTCCACTATCTAAACCTTAGACTCAGTGAATAAGAGTTCCTTGTCATGCCAAATTATTTTCCATGGTAAGCAACAGCCTGTTACAGTTCAGGAGTATTAGTTTCCTGAACTGTACTTCAGACACAGCTTTGGAAAAAAAAAAATCACTTTTTTTTCACTGTTTCATAGCCCCCCCCTTTTTTTTGAGACTTAATTGACATATATCAGTTGCAGATATACAACATAATGGTTTGATATGTGTATGTATTGGGAAATGATTACCACTATAAAGAGGACTCTCTACCAGGTACTGAGTTGGCCTCTGGGGCAGGCTGAAGGATGGAGCCAAGATACCCTCCTCCTCTTTCATTTCCCCTGGGCAAGTGCAGGTTCCTCCTCTTCCTATAGCATATAGAGAAAGTCTCCTGAGAAGTTAACTTGCAGTGCTGAGATGAGACTGAGAAGCACTCTCGAGCAGACAGTCTACTTTCCTTCCTACCAGTGGTGGGATCCAGGAGTCCCCCGAAAACTGCTAATTTTCCTCCCCCCTCTATCTGAATGCATACCTAGGGTTAAGGCTGTTGTTTTGATATAAGCTTGCTATTTCTCTTTGAGGCAAGTGAAGTATTTACTCCAGCTAAGAGGAAAATTCTCTAATAGAGATGTCATGGATTCTCTAAAGCAAAGCCACGTTCTCCTAATGTTCTTAAGTAACAGGAACACTATATTTCCAATACTACACTAGCAGTGGGGGTTGTTTGAAGACTGGAAATGCTGCCCCATGCTTATAGTAGAAACTCTAGTAGCAGCTCAAATATCACCACACTATTCACAGCTCACAGAACTCACAACAGAGAAACAGAGAGATAGTAGTCAAACTGCACTTATATGTTAGTTATTCTTAGACATATTCACAGAATTGCAGAGAAATATTCTTTGGAGATGGATAATTGAAATTCCTGGATTTGAATATGCTCTGGGTACAGTGTTAAAAAATTAAACTCAGGTACTATCATACGTTTGAGTGACAACTATGAAATATACACATGGTTTCATTACTCATAGTTGTTACAATTTCTAGTCTCATAAAACTTATTTGTGTTAACATCATTAACTATCCCCGATCTCAATTTTCTTCAAAGTTTGTAGCTTATTAAGCTCATTTCTCATTAACCTTTTTAGTATCACTACTACTAATTAAAGCAGATGTTTACTGCATGCTCACTATGCATGCATTCAGTTGAACAGTTTATGTGTATCCTTATTTCATTCTCTCAATAACTTTATCAGGTAGTTACTGTTATAATTCTTATTTTACAGATGTGGACTCTGCAGCACAGAGCTCTTAAGCAATAACAACCACACAGCTATGAAGAGGAAGAACAAAAATTCAGACCCACGTATATACTGACCAACTCCACATTTTGAGCTCTTAACCATTATATGGTATCTGCATATTATGTACATAGCATGTACGTAAAAATTAATAGATTCAGTTAATCAACATGTCTATTAATATGTACATATACGAATAACATTTCTAATTACCTTGATACTAGGATGTGTTTAATTGGTTTGTGAACATTTACTACTCAGAAAATTTAAACAGCAATCATTGTCTTTTTTTTTACAGGTAAATTGAAACATTACCTTGTCTGCAAAAATCGTGATTTTGTAGGATTAAAAAACACACTAATTTTCACTCAATTTTTAGTCATTGTTTTCTGCTACTAATAATAGAAAAGACATCAAGCACACTTGAAGAAAAGAACGCTCTTATTGATGACTTGCATTGTATTTTTTTTCTTTCTCTCTTCAGATTCCTTTGGTTACCTTATCTAAATATTCTTAACTGCATATAGTTAAAAATAATTAGTATATATGTCAATGTGCCTTAAGTAGGTCCCCAGCTATTAGCACTGTGCCTGGCACACAGTTAGTGACTCATAAATATTTGCTGCGTTTTATTGAAGCATAATCTAAAACATGGAATTAAATTCTTCTACAAGTTTATAGACAAAAGTCAATCTCTTTTAGAAAAACATCCAAATATTTATTTAAATACGCTTACTTATTTACAGCACATTTTGGAAGTAGTTTAAGTAAATATCTCTAAACAAAAATTTAGAGACATTAACCAATTTTAGTTATTCTGCCATTTTGTCTTCAATTAATGTATATGGAATACAATTACAGGATAGTCAATGTTTAATAAATCTGGCTCACTTGTAGGCATATATCTGTTTAAATGAAACTTATGAGAATGTGTCCAAAGTTATTTTATTTGGATTTACTTGAAACTCACGGTGAATTCTATTTAGTTTAAAGATCAAACATTTGGATGCTCTGATTATTCTGTCATGTACACATGCCATTTTTTTTTCTTAGCTAAAACCAGAAATGGAAAAGGCAAAAATACCGTGAGAACAGCGGTTTTCTTGTGGTATTTCCAGCTCATTGGAAGTGGAGTATACTGGAAATCACGGGAGACAGGCCTTTCCCAGGGGGCTCTAAGTCCAGTGACACTAATCCAAGACGTTTGGTTTATTTAAAGCAGTTCTTTTAGGCTCATCTATCACCAGTCTCAAGACCCTGAACAAAACCCCTAGCAGTCCAAGCAATTATACACGCATTCTGGCAGCCTTCTCCCTCTACGTGGAGTTATCGTCCAAATGCACAAACGTTTTCCTTTCAACAAATATGTAATGGGTTTTCATAACTCTGAAAGATGGGTCTCCAAGTATAGGTTTGCTTTTCATGTCCTGTGTGGAGGTTTGGACCACTTTCTGATAGCAGAATGGAAAATGAACTCCCTTTCAAACCATCAGTGTTTAATTCCTTCCTCTTTCAATTTAGCTGTTGTGACATTTTACCACCATTGCCAAGTCTAGGGCAGGGCACACAAAATAATTTGAAACACCAGAGATGTGAGCAGTACTTTTGGGGTTTCTCAGTCACCAAGATAGCTTTCAGTTTTTTAAAAAAGAATGTTTTTCTGTTGGCCAAAGAGAAACAATTGAAGGCCAAAAACATGTATTTAGTAAGAAGAGAATTTAATTTGCTTCAATAAACATTTCCCAAGTACCTACTCTGCGGCAGGTTCTGAGGATTCTAAAATGATTGAGACAAAAGCGGGTGACATTTTGTGAATGCCGATCATTTGCCTGGAGGTCTTCTAAGCCCTGAACGTATATTATCCCCTAGAAGCCTAACAACAGCCCTGTAGGGTAAGCACTGGTATTCAGCCTATTTTACAGAGAACATCTGGGTGCAGCAAAGTCCGTTAACTTGCTTAAGTCACATAGGTAGAAAATGATACTGGGGTTCAAAACCATGTAGACTATCTTTAGAAACTATGCTTTTAATCATAGGCTCTCTCAAAATATTGACATCTTAAGGCGAGAGACAGATTTAGGTAACACTCTGAAGGAGTGGAGGGTAGAGGAGGTTGCTGGGGAGGCTTCAAAGAAGAAATATGTGGGTGGAGATAGAAAGGTGAAAATGGAGTTCACCACATAGAACAGTTTGGGTAGGAGGACTGGATGGGGAAGCTCCTTCTGTGAGAGAAGGACAGCATATGAAACAGTAGAGTGATGTTCTGAAAACCACAAATGATGTGGCATTTCTGAAACATAAGGTGTTGATATGGAGGAAGGTGGCAGGAAGTGAGTCTAGAGATATAGGCAAGTGCCAGTTCACAGGGGACTTCCTACGACATGCTAAGGAGGCTATATTTTATCCTGTAAATCAGTATTTCTCAAAGTTCCCCTTCATGTTCCCTTACAGACAGAGAAATAAACTCTGAGTTGTGGCACTGTAGTTCACATAGTCCAAAGTCCTAATGTGGGAAAAACTTTTGAAGTGTATGGCTTTGCCTAAAATTTATGCAAGTTACACAATACAGTTGTGCATATTTTAATAGTTCAAATTGTTTTACTTAAGAAAATCAATGTTGTAGAATGATTTCTATGCTTCATGCAAATGTGACAAAGTACCTTGTGTTTGAGAAGTTCAGCTGAAGACCTTGGTGGGGCAAGAGGCAAAGCAATGATATAATTATGTTTGCCTCTTTGAATAATAATTTTGGAGGGGCAGAAAGAGAAGAGGAAAATGCTCCAGACCAGACTAGAATTGATGAGGGCCACACCAAGGCAATGACAGTGGTGATGAAGAAGAGAAAAATGGTTCTAGAAACATGTGTAAGGACAACTAGTTATCAAATGGATAAAAGGGATAATGAAGAGGATGAAGGTGAGGCTGTATATCAATTCATGGTAGGGCAATCTCAAGTGAGATGGAAAATATAGGAAGAAGAAAGCATTTTCAATGATTTTCATCATAAGGAAGTCTCAAGATAAAGACACTAATTCCATAATTAGGGACATAAAATTCAACCTTTTCACATTCAACAAAATCTCACTATATCATTCTTGATTTTCTTTTATAGTTTTTGAAGGTATTTCCTCCTGGAATTTGAAATTAATACATGTGTAGTGTAAAACAACCTATAAAATTCAGGGATATTATTATAAAAATAGAAAAATTGGTAAGTATTGATAAGGACATAGAGAAACTGGAACTCTTATGTATTGTTGGTGGGAATGTAAAATGGTGCAGCCTGTATGGAAAACAGTATGAAGGTTCCTCAAAAAATTAAAAATAGAATTACCATATGATCCAGCAATTCCAGTTCTGGGTATATATCTCAAAAGAATTTAAAGCAGGAACTCAAACAGATATTTTTACACCAATGTTCATGCAGCATTTTTCACAATAGCCTAAAGGTGGAAACAATCCAACTATCCATTAAGGGATGAATGGATCGACAAAATGTGGTATGTGTGTATATATATATATATACATATATATATATATATATGGAATACTATTCAGCCTTAAAAAGTCTTGAGACTTAAAGACTTAAAAAGCTTGGGCTTATTTAAAAAGCTTTAAAAAGTGATAGGCTTATTCCAGTTTTTAAATGTTCTGGTGTATGAGGCTATGATAAAACCAAAAGAAGTTGATTTTCCTGAAATTGTTTATTAAATGATCACCTTCTTTCCCATTAGTTGATTATGCTTTTTTATCATGAATCAATTACATATTTTTGCAAGGGAGTATATCAGGACCATGTCTTCAGTCGCATGGACCTGTATGGATGGAGAAGCTATGTAGGGCTAAGAATATTGGCTTTGAATGAATTGATCTATGATGAGTCAAAGGTCCACACTTTCTAGTTGTGTGGACTTAGGGAAGTTACTTAATCTTTTTTATTTTTTATATTTATATTTTTAATTAACATATAATGTATTATTTGTTTCAGGGGTACAGGTCTGTGATTCATCAGTCTTACACAATTGACGGCGCTCACCATGGGAAGTTATTTAATTTTTATTAGCCTTGGTTTTTCTATAAAATAGAAATAACAATATTGTCCCACCTCATGGGATTGTCGCCAGATTTGGAAAGAGAGCCTTGCATATAATTAGTGCTTAATCAATGTTAGTGATCATTACAGTATAATTTGGGAGAGTTATATATGTACGTATACATACATACATATATATATCACAAATCTGTCTTGACTCCATTATATTTGGTTCCTACAATTTTCAAGTATTTCCTTATAGAGAAGTATTGAGGCTAAGATTGTATGACTGTGTAGTCTGCAGAGCTCTTTTGCATATGTTACTGATTTCCTTTTGATTCACACAATAACTCTATGATACAAAATACTTTTTCTCCCCTATGGAGTTGAGGAAACTCTTAAAGGTCACAAAAGTTTTAAGGCAAAGATTTGGGACTTCTGCTAAAAGCATCTGACTTCCAAATTCAGTGCTTTTTCTGCTATATCATGCTGCCTTTGGGGAACAGAATCTCTTTTATCATATAGCTGTGTAAACTGTAAACAGAGTCTTTTTATTTAGGAAAGTGCTTATTTTAAGCATGAAAAGAATCTACCTGATGCTTCTAGGGCAGTCCACATGTCCATAACTGAAATATCTCTAACTCCCGAAGTATGAACAGGAGAAGATTAAAGAGACCACTGGAATACTGTATATAATGTAGGAGGTGCTTGATTTATCCCTCTATAAAATTTTAGGAGGATTAAAGAGTTTTACTGTGAAAGTGGTGTCAAAACTAATTATAACACCTGATTCAAGATAGACATTCTTCAGACTTCCATCAGGTGGGAGCTTTCTTAGCAGCCTGCTCTCATCACAAAAAGGTGTTGTGAGAAGCTGATTTTTCTCTGAGCAGTCAAGTTGTACTAAAATTCCCAGAGGGGAAAAGGTATGTTTAAAGCTTTCCACAGTTGTTAGTAACTGGCAACTTCTTGCTGAATATAAATTAGCTCTTTCCACCTTTCCTGCCTTGGTCTGTCATGTTAACCTAACTTTTTAGTATAACTGAATTTTTCAATTCAGTCATATATAATAAACTATTTATTTATATTTATTATTAATCATTAAGAATGGCAATTATGGTAAAAATGCTACTTCTTGCCTTTATTACCCAGAATTAGTCATTTTTCCACAAACTTTTTCCAGGTTTTCAACTTATGGAGGAAATTCAATCATCAAGTTTAAAATGTCATATTCAAACTAAAAGCTTAAGTCAAAGTCTATATAATCATAAATCCTTTTTGGAACGTGCTGCATGCAGCTTGGAAATAAGTTTCCATTTATTATGCAGAATCCTAAGACCTGAATGAATTTCAGATTTAGCTCCCAAAGAAATCTACTTTACAGGGAAAGGTTAGCTAAATCATCATACAAATGAGATTTAAAGCATCTGTAGCTGGATTTTCTTCATACACTGTAATTTCTTAACCAGCCACAGCATATATTGATTTATACAGCCATGTAATGTATTTACTGTGGTGTATAGTTTTTATTTTGTTTTCCAGTTTGCATTAGTTCTTCTTTTGGTACCAGTAACTCTATTATTTTCTGAAGAACCACTCCTATACTCCATGTGGATCTCTTAGTGTGAACTCCATCTCTGGCTCTGAGTATGAGCATGTTATTCAAGCCCAGTTAGAGCACCTGAGTTTCCTTGGCCAGAATGATTGCTTCAGGAATAGGCATGTGGCCCAATCAAAGCTAATGGCATTCAATAAGAATTTTTCAAGGACTTCAGGGAAAGAAAGGCACTCTTTTCCTCTGGGTTTGAGAGAATGTAGACTTTCAGCTATTGGCAGTCATGTGTGACACTAGAAGCAGTTTGACAGTGAAGCCAAGATGCAAGGGAGCAGAGCTGGGACTAGAAAGTAGCTGGGTTCCTCTGACTCATTTGAAGCTTTGGATCAAGCTGGTATGCAAACCAGCCCTACTCTTGAACATTAACCTCTGACTTAATTGCTAAACATTTATTAATTAAGAATTCTTTCAAAGACTTTATAGAATAAAAGACAGTACAAGTTGGCAAATACAGTACACTGTGATAAACAACCAGTTAGGTCAAAGCAAGGTGCTGGAGGGGAAATCAGGGATGCCTTGGTAGGGTTAGACAAGAAATTCAGAGGGAGGTGATCCATTCTAGTTGAGTCCTAAATGAAGATCAGAGGGTAATGATTGGAGGATGGTGAACAGAGGGAGGGATGGCTGCGAATGGTCTTAAGAAAATAGCTTATGCAAAACCCTAGAGACCCAAGTAAGGATGTTTAAGTAACACTGAGTAATGTACTATGGCAGAACTGTACATTTAGGAAGCGGGGGGAGAGTTTTGGAGTCATGAGAAATCAAGCTGGTGGAATAAGCTGGAGCGAGAGGAAGGAGATCCTTATATGCCGTGGTTTTAACCAGAGATCTTGTGTTTTAGAAATACAACTCCTAGCAGTGCGGAGAAATGGTTTGAGAGACAGCAAAACTGAAGGTGATTAAATTTGCTAGGGGAGAGATGATGGCCACATGGTCTGATATAGTGGCTCCGTGAATGGAGAGAATCAAAGGGATTTCAGAGATTTTGGAAGGATGAAAAAATCAGGTCTTCTGATTGACTGGATGTGGGAGAAACTCAAGATGTGTTAGAAGAGATTAAAATATGAGATGCAAGTTTGGTAGTCAAGTTCTCCTGCAAATCTCAATTTCTGCTCTCTGTGAGAGAACTGCTCCTTCTTTTGTGGCTGTTCACACTAAATGATGTCACCAGCCATCCAAATGTTCAGCCTCATCCCATTGTCTTTTTTGCCTTGTGGGTGCATATATGACAGTTTCCTGCCAGTCACTGCCAGCAAAAGTCTCCTCTATATCAATACAGAATACAGAGAGAACACAACTTACTACTGGAAAACTACTAACAGATTCATTTGCATTCAAGATAGTATGAAAGTGACTACAAAGTCCAGACAGAATTTCACATAAATTAACACAGGAAAGTAGAAAAAAGAACAAGTTAACTTATCTTATCACATCAAGAGACAATGATGCATGTGTGATCGCTACCTCCTCAAAGACTTGTATGTTCGTTTTGGAGATAAGTGTTTACAATTCCAAAGGTGAGAAGGCCTGTGACCTTGCATTGTAAAATCAAAAGGTTGGGCCTTTTATGTTTTCTTCTTGGGCCTATTATGTTTTTAAGAAGACATCCTATGAATGGGAGAGTAGGGAGGCAGCCACTTCCCTTTTCTTTATTACAAAGAACATTTCATAACTTTACTCTAGAATTACCAGGCTCTCCCTGATTGTTCCATCCCAGCTGGTTCAGCCTGCCTCTGTTTATTCCTTGAATTCAATATCTGTGATTGGTATTACCTAATGCAAATTTAAGAGTGAAGGACATATGAGACCCCAAGTCCCTGACAAGTTCAGAGAATTCCAAGGTCCCATTGAAGTTGTTGGTTGACTTGGTAAATGCCAGAAGTCCATCATACTTGTTCACTGGGTGCCTCCATGTGTTTGATCAAATGTGTTTCCAACGAAAGGACAACAGGGGACAAGGCCAGGTTCTGTGAGTAAGAATGATACTGTGCATGCTTGTTTCTCCCTCTCTTTTCTTCCCCTGTCTCCGAGCATCTTAGTTTCTTAATAAACTCTGTAGTGGCATGTCCCAGGGAAAAGAAAGTAGGGTGAGACTGAGGAAGGATTATTTTGTTATCCTCTGGTTCATTTTACATGTACCTTTCAAGGTCGTGTATCAGAAAGCAAGGGGGAGAGGGGTGCATCCTACTCAGGTACACAGAAATTCTTCCTCAAGTCAACAAACCTTCTAAAATTGCAGTGTTTTTAATGATCTGCCACCTCCAGTCTTGATCCATCTCTGGGTTCCACCTAATGCCTTCCATACTGAGAATCCTAATGGGGATTTTGGCTGTCTTGCAGAAGCTTCTCTGCATGGTGGCTGTGGTGAGATGCTAAGTAGTAACTGCTGCTGTCACTTTGGGATGTTATGCTTGGCCAAATAATCTGACTGGCTCTTGAGAGGGGAAAAAATCCTGGCATTTGAGTATTGGCAGAGGTGGTCTGCAGTAGTGCATTTACAAGTAAGGACTTTTACTGATGAAGTCATAGGGAGACCAAGGAAAGGATTTTATTTGACATCATACCCAAGTCTTCTAAAATATCTCTTTAAGCATTCTCGCTCTTTCTCCAAAGTCTTTTGCCCATATGGCATCTGTCACCTCTCTCATTTCTCCCCATGCCTTTCCTTCGATTACTTTCATCTTCTCTTTCTTACCTCCCTTTTGACAACCCACTTCAGCCTTCTCTCATTTCCATTTCCTCTGGGTCCAGCTATCCTTTTCCTTTTCGATTCTATTTATTCCTTTTTTGTCTTCTCCAAAATGTATCCTTAACAGTTACAAAGCTCAATGCTAAACTTGAAAAACACCAGAATGTTAAAAAAAAATTGACATATTTTGTATTATATATATAAAATTATATATTACAAATCAATGAAATAATAATATATACACTATATATGTAAGTATAAACAAATACATCAATAAATTTATATATACAATTGTTTGGACTTGAGCCTTGATGAAATGTAGTAATGGGAAATGAACTATTATTTTTTTTAACACTAAAACTTGTCAATCCAGTAGTGTCCTTTAAAAAAATATAGTGAAACCTTCTTTTATCAAGTTTTTTTGCTATTCATCGTATGTTCATCAGGAAGTGGAAGGTACCCATCAATAACAGAGTGCCCTAGGTTTGACTTAAATTTATCTCCGAGGCTCAGTTTTCTTATCTATAAAGTGGGAGAAATAATCTCCAGAGGACTGTTTGTGGACTGAATTTGTGACATATGAAAACATGGGAGACCCTCAGCAAACTTAATTTCATTTCTCTTTCTTACCTTGATTTCTCCTTATTTGAAAAGGAAAACCAGGCATTTGGTTTTCTTTTCCCCAAAACTTAGGTGACTATGATATAAAGGTAAACTTATTAGGTATTGAAACAGTTATGACATTTACCTTTAGATGTTCAGTTTTAGTTGTTTTTGGAGGGGGTGCTATTTTTCTTCATAGTCATACTTTTCTTCATGAAACCTGTTTGGGTCTTTTTAACTTTACTTCAACCATCCTGCCCAAAATAACACTATTTGTTAGTATTGTTAATCCAAATTTATTTTACAGCTGTTTACTTGGAGTGGATTTCTTTTATGAACTCTCGAAATATCCAAGAAATAAGGTAATTTTGGCAATGTTCTGGATTCATGTTAGTGTGATTCTCTTTGGAACTAAATAAATCTGCTTATTTTCTTTTTGACTACACCTGTAAGCGGAAAGCCTGTGATAATTAACTTTTTATCATCTCAATTTGGATTGCAAACTGTTTTGGTAATTAAAAGCAGATGGCAGAAGCTGGAGAAAAATGTGTAGCAGCTGATTAGTGGAAATAAATGAATTTGGAGTTATTTAACATCCAGATAATAGATGGGTCAAACACAGTTTATACTTTACAGTGTGTGCTTTTAGAGTAATTTCAAACACGTTGTTTGATAATATATCGAGAAGTAGATGTTTGTTCTTCATCTTCTTTTGCTCTCTGTCCCATGACAGAATGCTAACTTTCCTTGTACAGCACGTGTGCCAACACATTAATTTCAGCTCGACCTGGTTAGTTGGGTCACCAGTGGCTTCTTGATAAGGATTTGCTTTGCCTGAGGGTATCTTGAGGCTAAGCATTATGTGTTGCTTGAATTTTTCTTTATGGAGCTTGTTATTAGCTCTCAAAACCAGCATTCAACAAAGTTCAGCCACCCTATAAAGTTCATCTGTCAGCCTAATAATTTTCATTCTGGTGCTGAAAACAAAAGACTTCACTGGGTAAATGAAGTGGTTTAGTAGGTTAGACATGTTTTAAGCACCCTCTCAGATTAATGTTAATTAAGATTCTAATTCCCATTACTCTGGAACTGTGAAACCAATTTGAAAGGTGTGGGTGACTCTAATTTCAAGAAACCTGTGTTAAAGGAGTTATATGGCCATAAAGGCTAAAGAATCCAGCCCTAAACATCAACCCACCAAAGCACTGAAAATTCACGTTCCATGAATGAAAGTCATCAAAAATAACGAGATCTTTTCATAGAGTTTTCAGTCATTCTCTGAGAAATGTCTGCTGGAGTAGAAAAAGTTAGAGTTCAAACAACATAACATAGACTCTCCTTTTCAGGGCAATCATTCTTTGTTCAAGAATTTTATCAACTTTTGGGAATAGCTCTATTTTTTTTCTTTGTAAATTTTTGCCTTGGTAGAGAAAGTGGCACATGATACCAATCCTATTATTATTAAAGATTTCATGAGAAACAATCTGTATGGGCTGAATTGTGTCCCCCCCAAAAAAAGATATATTGAAGTTCTAAACTCCAATACTTCAGAATGAGATGTTATTTGGAAATAGGGTCTTTGCAGATTTAACCGAATTAAGATGAAGTGACTAGGACGGTCTCTAATCCAATACAATTGGTATCCTTATAAAAGCAAAATTTGGACAAAGACACAGGGAAGATGATGTGAGGATGGCAAAGGCAGAGATTGGACTAATGCAGCTGGAAGCCAAGGATTGTTGCCCACCATCAGAAGCTAGGAAAAGGCAAGGAAGGATTCTACCCAGCGTCTCAAAGGAGCATAGCCCTGCTGACACCTGGATTTGGGACTTCTAAGCCACCCAGTTTGTGGTACTTTATGGTAGCTAGAGCAAAATGATACACAATCCGTTGTCATCATGAAAATCTTTCCTTGAGAAACACATCTGGAAGAATAGATGAATAATAGAGAATATAATGCTCTATCTCATTAATAGATATACTTTCAATCTGTTTTAAAATGTTTTTTTTAATAAGAAATTTCTATTACTAATATAAAAGCTACCACACTTTCATTACGGAAAATGTTAAAAACAAATAGGTGATCTAAATTGGTCCTTGCCCCATGCTCTATTCTCCACAGATCAACTAGAGTGAACTAGTTAGAATACTGATTCTGCCTCTTCTCTCATTAGAACTCTTCAATGGCTTTTCATCTAAGAGCAAATCCATAGAATTACAGTGACCAATAATCCATTTAAATCACTGCAGCAATGGTTCTTAATAAACTGGGGGCATTTGAAAACTGCTGCTGTCTGGTTCATCCTAGATAAATTCCAACAGAATTTCCAAAGGTGCAGACTGGGCAAGGGCATTTTGAGAATCTCCCTTAGGCGATTCTAATGTACTTAAAATGAAGAACCACAGTCTATCACAATTTCTCCTCCCCACTCCTGAAACCCTTTCTTTTTGCCCCTGTTATCTCCTGGACCTCATCTCCTACTAGCCACACTGGCCTCCTTATAAACTTCAACCATGTTCTCTCTTGATGTTTGTTCTTCTTGCACCACACTCCCACAGGCATCCATTTACACGACGGGCTCCTTCACTTCTTTCAGGTCTCTGCTCAAAGGAAACTTTACCAGTTGAAGCCTTTTCTGAACCCTTAAAAAAATACTCCCCACATTCCATCTCCTATTTCTCCTGCCCTTGTGTTCCTTTTCCTCTTTCCCTTCTTTATTTTTCTTTATATCACTTACCAATCTTTGACATATTATGCACTTGCTTATTTTTTAATTGTCTGCCACACCCAACTTGAATATAAGCTCTTTGAGATCAAAGACTGTGTTGTTCACTGCTATATCCCTAGAATAATGTGACACATAGTAGGCCCTCGATATATGTTTGTTGAACTAATAAATGAATTATGATAGGGTTGGAGAATATACTAAAATGTGAAATGAAATCATGTCCTAGTGCATACATGTAAATTTTGTTTCAACTCCAAAGTCAACTTTGCCTATCAGAACCATATTAATCATCTTATTATAACAAAACAACATAAGGAATTCATGAACATTCTGAACTACCTTCAATATCTTCCTAACATTTCTATTTCTACTCCCCTGTCATTTCCTTTTCTTGATATTTTAATTCTCTGATTCCTCTAATTCTGAAAACTCTGGATTGGTCTTCATCTTCATCCTTTACTCATACCTTGAATATTGGTGTTGGCTGTGTTCTCATTACACACATCACTGCATGTTCTTTTCTGCCCCCAGTTGCCTTCAGTGGTTCTCACTTTGGCTACCATTTAGAATATGTGGAGAACTTGAAAAAATACCAACTCCTAGCTCCCAGCTTAGACCAATTAAAAAAGAATCTCTGAGTCGAGGCTCAGGCATTGGCTTAAAAAATTCCTTGGGTAATTCTAATGGACAGCCAGAATTGAGAACCACAGAAAGATGTTGGGAACTTCTCAGATCACAGTTTAAATTTTTCTGTATTTCGGGGAGTAATATAAACAAGACGTAAGTTAGCAAGATAAACTGCGGAAATGAAAGTCAACCAGGGAGAGACTAGAGGGAAGGAAAAGCGTTAAGCTATTGCAAAACTCTAGTCAAGTGATGAGAACACGAATTTAGGATACTGGCCATAGGAGTGGAAGGATAACAGATTACACAGACATTAGGCAGGATGTATCACTTTTCTCTTGTTGCATAATAAACCGCCCCCAAATTCGGTGGCCTAAAAAAGTAACAATGATTTATTTTGCTTATAAATCTGCGATTTGGGGCTAGGCCTCAATGGGTATGGCCTGTCTGCACCATGTTGTATCAGTGGGATGGCCCAAAGGGGTCTGAAAGATGTACTTTTTTTTTTAAAGATTCTATTTATTTATTTGACAGAGAGAGAAAAAGAGTGTACAAGTTGGGGGGGGGCGGAAGAGGAAGAAGCAGGCTCCCCACTGAGCAGGGAGCCCCATGCGGGGCTCGATTCCAGCACCCTGGGATCATGACCTGAGCCGAAGGCAGACGCTTAACCCACTGAGCCACCCAGGCGCCCCTAAAAGATGTCCTTTTAAGATGGGGTACTCACATGTCTGTCAAGCTGGGTGGTGGCCGTCAACTCCGAGGCTTAGAAAAGCCTTAGGCTGAGAGCTTTGGAGAGCTTTTTTTTAGTTTCACAAATCTGATGAGGGCCGGGTGGGTGGGATATACATTCTGGAAGACGTCCCAGTCTTGTCTCTGAAGGCTCCTCCACCCGAAGGCCAGCTCTCGCTGTCTGCTCCTTCCGGGGTTCACGTCCCAGGCCAGAGCGTTCCTGGGCGGTGGGGTCATCCTGTCGGCGCAGGCTGGGTGACGGGGACAGCCCCGCTGAGACGGGACGGGTCTTGCTGTAGCCACGACTGGGGCTCGCTGGCCCCGTTCGCTTCCTCCTGTGACAGGCCTGGCTGTCGGTGGCGGTGCGGGGCCTTCCAGGTGGGGCCGGGGCCGGGGCCGGGGCCGGGGCCGGGGCCCGGGCGAGGGCGGGGTGGGGGGGGCAGGTTTCCTCTCGCTGCGCTTGCGCCTGTGGGCGCGCAGGGAGGCCGAGAGGGTATGTGCGGGGAGAGCAGGAGCCCTGGACTTCCCCTCCGAGGCTCTGCTTGGCTTCTCCACCGCAGGGGTGCTCCGAGCAGCCGGGGGCTGTGTGGTTGGGGTAGGGCGCCCGCGCTGTCTCTGCCGGCACCACAGCGCGGTTCGTCAGCCTCCGCCAGCACCTCTACGTCAGCATCTTCAGTATTGCTGGTGGCCCTCCTCCCCGAGCTGCCCCCGCTACTCGTCGAGGAGCGGCTCCATCTCCTCAGTGGCTGCCTTCCGCCGCTCCGTCCTCCGCGGGCCGAGGCCTGTCAGGTGTGCCCGCGGCTTCTTAATCGAAGCCGAGAGCGAGCCGCGGCCTGCGGTCGGTGGCCGCCATCTTGCTGCTTGTACTTGCGGCCCTGGGTGGGGAGGCCTCCGTCAGCCCCCGCGGCGCAGGCTGCCATGCTCGACGCTGCGGCCTTTGCCTCCTTACAGCACGGTGGCTGGGTTCCAAGAGCGAGCGTTCCAGGAGGACCATGGGGGTGTGAATTGCATTTTCAATCCCAGTGTAAGTCGCACAGCGTCCCTGCGGTTATTGGCTGAGTCAGTCACAAAGGCCAACTTAGATTTAAGGGAAGAGGACACAGACTCCATGATCTTGATAGCGGGAGTGGCGAGGTTTTAGAGGCGATCCAGGTGAGGAGACAGTGGTGGCCACCTGAGGAACGGCGGTCTGCCGCATTCTTGGGGTCTAATTGGAAGGGGGCAATGAAAACCGCGAAGGAAGGGCAAAGGCCATTTAAGCAAAGGCGACCTTAAAGATAATGCTTATTTGGATTATTACCAAAAAGTAAAGTACGTAGTGTTATCACTAGCCAGGGCTGCGGGAAAATACTATTTGTAATACAGGGTCTTAAAGCATAGGGAATCGTGTGTTTCATTTGCTTTGTTCCGTGCCTGTGTTGGATATGGACACTGGATAATCCTTCTGGAAGGACGATGATAGTTTTCTAAAAGCTTTTGGAAACCTTTGATAGCTAGGCTGTTTTTACACGTTCATCCTATTACTTGACACAACTCAAACAACTGGTACAGTTAGTGAAAATATGAAACAGAAAATAGGAAGTCACTTTTTCCAACTCACTGTTGTTATTATAAGAGATTAATACAGTGAAATTTCTTGACTTAACTCTAATCTTCAATTATATGCTTCCATGATTGATAATACAAAAATGGGCACAGTGGAACCACCTCTTTGTCTTAGGTAAACTTAACTAAGGGGAAAAAGAAAGGCAGCTGAGATCATTTTGAAAAATGACCTTCCCATGGCAGTTCTGGGGTCGGCTGCAATAAGTGTTATGGGATGATGGTGACTGTGATGAGTCCGCTAAGAGAACGTTGAACAGGGTACTGGTTCCTTTGGACTCCTTTATCCCACTGGCAAACACTCCAGAAGAGGGGTTCACACCCAGCTCTGCCGTGTCCATGTGAGTGCTTGTTGTCCATGTTGGTTCACACAGTATCTTAAAGCAGAATGAAGGAAAAGGAGATTGAGAAATGCCTTTAATGGTTTCATTGCAAGACTAAGTTTACCACATATTTTGGCTGCTTTTTTTCCCCCTAGAATTAATTAACTCAAACTGATGCTTAGATTTGTTGTTTTTGCCAAAGTTCAAACTGTGTGAATCCTGTGAAAAGGATATAACTAAAGTTATCAGATATAATATTAGGAAAACAGGTGAGTGGCAAAGTATATTCGTTCACTAAGCAAGTATTTATTAAATGCCTACTATGTGCAAAACACAGTGCCAGCTGACTTTCGAATCTTGTTCCGATTTGGACTAAATCTGAATGCAAGAGTCGGTCTTGTAATGATCCTTTTTGTTAGTACAATATTTCACTTTTACTCAGCCAAGTTTACAAAGCAGCTCATTACTTAAAATTTGACTCATCAACTGGCAGGTTTTTATTGTGCTTTCTCTTTTCTCAGCCATTTCATTGGCTATATGAATACACATCATAAAATCAACACCATTGACTTTGAAGACATTTGTTAAAATAATGCATTTGTGAGAGGAAATTTTTTAAGACCTGTGGTTTATAAACTCCTTGATCTATTTACTCCAGATGATTGGATCTTAATCCTTGAAGGGTGGGACAGGCCCTGGCGGTTATAGTTTGGGGTAAGAGAAGTTTTAAATGTATGAATCACAACTGGCCTGTACTGCTCTCTCTCAATGATTGTGGGCCGCACATTTGTTACTTTTGTAACCTTGATTTAGATCCAAACGATACAAAATTAAAGGTGTGTCTATGTGCTAGGTAACTCTCTTAGAGGAATGGCCTATAACAACTATAACTTTAAAAGTATATTTTCTAAGTAGCTAAATTTGAGTAGTGTGCATGCATGTGTACTGCCAAGATCTGTACATTTTATTTATGTAAGATGTACTAATCAGTATTTACTAAAGAAAAAAATTGAAAAGTGCATCTCTCAGAGATGATAGAAAAACAGGAAGAATTTTTCTTAGGTAGTATTAAATTAGGAAGAAGGTTCAAAATAGTAACATGGATTTTGGTGGAGAAACAAAGCTATCTACATGTCAGGCACTGGGGTAGTCATTGGGAAATCAAAGATGACCGAGATTTGGCTCACACCCTTTGGGAAGCTGCAGTGAGGGTGAAGAACTTGATTCAGATGTGAAGAACAATAAAGCACTAGCTTATATGCTACAGTGTTTGCCTTCAGAAAGGAGTTATGGAAGACAACCTGGAGAGGCAAATACTTGAACTAGCTCTTAAAGCCTGAATAAGGTTTCCCAGGGAGGAATGGCAAGACACTGTTCCAGGCAAAGAACCACAGGGAATTTCTTAATTACCTTTAGGGAAAAGACACCAAGAAGGAGGAAGATGCATGTAACCAAAGTGCCAAACCCCAGGAACCTATAAGAGAAAGCAGGGTAAGACAGATGAGGGTGGCCCAAAGAACTTGGAGAATGTGAGACTTGGGGTAGAGGCTGGGAAGGCTTGATGGTGAAGAGGTCTTGAAAAATAAAGACGAAGAAAATCTTGGTGGCTATTCAACAACAACAACCACAGCCTAGTAGGAGGCAGCCTAAAATAAAATCAGAATTCTTTCCCCTAGCCTAAAAGTCCTTGCTTGGTGGGAATTTCACCTAGTGGTAAAGACCACTGATGATGATAAACATCCTACATTGCACAGGATGACCCCCCACAACAAAGAATTATCAGTCCCAAAGTGTGAATCATGCCAAAATTGAAAAACTCTTAGGTGTTCCCTTAGCATGAGTGTTCTTCTCACAGATATAGTCAGTCTATCACCTTCCTGTTTTATGTGTAAGTAAATTGTCACTATGGAATAATTCTTATTTATATTTTGAATTATTGTGCTGATCCTCTGTCAAGTTATAAACTTCATGAGGGCAGAGGACTGAACTATATCAATAGGTCCCAGAACAGTGCCCAGAACACCATAAGTGCTCAATAAATATTTGTTAAATAAATAAGTGGGTGAGTTGCAATCCTGGTTCTAGCCCTTGCAAGCTCTGTGACTTTGGCAAGTTACTTAAATTGTCATATGTTCTTTTATTTCATATGCAAACCCTGTGGGGCAGGGACTGTATGTATTGGGTATAGAGTTTTGCCCACTCAGCAAGAACAGTTCTTGACACATCAGTAGAACCTCATTGGCATTAGTTGAGTGAATGTTGAAAGATCGTAAATTCCTTATCAGAACCTACTAACCCGTTGTCTGGATTTCAAGGTAAACTTAAGCATTTAAGAAAATGGAAAGGTGGGTAGGTATTTTAGCAAAAGTAGCTTGGTCCTTCAAAACTAGGTGATATAATGCATTTTTTTCCTGCTTTCAGAAACTGATTTTTGTTGCAGGTATTTTATTTGCGATTGAAAAGTTCCAGCCTGACTCTGTTTTTGTTTGTTTGTTTGTTTTAAGAAAACAAGACTCTGGTTAAGCATTTTGGAGTAGCTAAACTATATGTTCAGACCAATTCTGGCCATACTTGAATGTTCAAGGAGGGTAGAATTAGTTCTAAGCTCAATGCAGTGCATAGGGCCAGACATCTGGGTGACAAAGTAAAGAGGAGTAACTCCCGTGGCTGATTTTTAATAAATTGATTCACAGCTTCCAATTTTGGAAAAAGCTTTAGGGATACCAGTGGTTCAGAAACAATATGATGAGACAGCATTAGAGAAAAGAGAAAATGTCACATTTAACTTGTGAAAAATGTTCAGAGATAAACCAGAAATTTTCCCCATTGGTAAAAACAAACAAGCAAGAGCTGGGGAACTGGACCCAAGGAGGCCTGCCAAAGTCAAATTGCCTGCGGACACTTTGCAGATTCTTCATTTCTCTTTCATTTGATTTTCACCATTTTTCCAATACCTCCAGCAAAAAATTAAACTGGGAAGCAATATATTCTGGTTATCTATTTTTTCATCCTCATTAGAATCTAAAATTATACCTAAGTAAATATTTATGTCTAGAGGATAATGTTGTGAAATTTTCTAACCATGAGAAGGATGGATTGTACATTCTTAGGAAAAATGTTTTAAACAAACCAATATTATTGCTGATCTCTTTTGTAAAATATAATTATTTGAATAAAACGAATAGTTTGAGAATGTTTGGCATGCTTTTGAAAAACTTCATGGTAACTGTTATACAGAGCTTGTGGATTAGTTGCCCACAGTATAAATTAGCATGAAAGTATTTTGTATATGTAGCAAGGTTTTTTTTAATGATCTAAAATTTAAAATTCAGTAGATTTTATATAAACATTGAAATTTCTGTTCTCTTTTGAAAAAAATCAGAAGGTCTATTAATCCAGGTCTCTTTTATTCTTCACTTGTTCATGGTCAACAAGTATTTCCTGAGTGCCTACTGTGTAGCAGGCACTAAGGCAATCGCCTGGAACATTGCAGCAGCCATCCCCTTTATGGTGCAAAGTGGCAGCTCTGTGTGTCCTTTAGTGTGCCATATAGCTCAAGCCACTTCACTGAGTTTTACTCTCAGTAGCTATTTATCACCACTCTTGCACAGTTGATTCTCTCATAATGGAGAAAAGAAATCTTTGTATCAACATGTGGCAGACAGGTAGCTGTCCCATAATTATTTGTACTCTCTCTTTTATAGAGTAGAGTTGCCATTGGAAAGTATCTTCTTAACCAGGTAATATATTTCACAGCCCCCTTTTTATCCAAGTGATGTGAAAGACTATTACCAGTGGAATGAGAGCAGAAGTAATGGGTTTTATTCTTGATAGGACTTTTAAGAAAAAAAGAAGTAGAGTCTCTAAACTCTCTTTTCCCTCTTTTGAAGGCTGAATTGGAATATCCTAGATCTTCAGAACCACAGGACAGAAAGAGTCTGAGTGAAGACACCCCCTGAGCACAGACACATGCACTGGACTGTTACCCTGGAATTTATTTGACAGCAACTAGCACTAACTTAGGTAAGATATCATGTCTTTTACCAAAATAGGGAAAACAAGAACATTTAAGAGGGTGATGTGTTTCAAAAGTAGAAGAGAGAATTACCTGCCCACATCAATAATTTGCAGTATCTACCTGACTCCTGCAGGCCTAGAGTTTGAGACCCCTTGCTTAATGAAACCCTTCACATCATTGGTTTCCTGTAATTTTACCCTTGATCATCTTCTCTATAACAGGAGTAAATAAATTTGGCCATAAAATTCAGAAAGTTGAAAACACAGTCTTAAAATTTTAGGCAAAAGGAAGTGGCTTGAGAAACATTTTCAAACATCCCATGCTCATTATTTTATCTGTGGAAGGCTATAAAGTATAATAAAATCAAGGACTTACAGAATTGAAGGTCTAAGGCTGTCTAATCTTGCCCTTTATATCTGATGTGTGGAATCTCTCAACTGTTACATTTGAGTCCCACCTCTTTGTAAATACTTGCAGTGATGGGGAGCTCCTTACCACACAATACAGCTTTACTGAGCAGTTTTATTGTTAGAACTTTCTTTATCATTTGATAAAAATCTGTCCCCATACTTACCACCAACTATAATGAATTCGATTCCCAAATGCCTGTGAAGTCACATCGGATAAACCTGATTTCTCTTCCATGTGCTCATGAAACAGCCGTTTAGTTATTGGAAGATAGATGTCAGATGTCATGTCTATACTAAATCTTAGTTTTACCAGACCAAAGACCCTCGGTTCTTTCAGTTGTTACACACACTCATTGTACTATCATAATCTTGATTGGCTCTTATAGAAGCACTCCATGAACTTCTAGCTATATTCTTAATTTTAACCTATTTTTATTATCATTTTGCATTATCATTTTCCCATTTCCTCTTCAAATTTTTTTTAAGATTTATTTATTTATTTTAGAGAGCACGAGTGGGAGGGGGAGGGCGAGAGGGAGAGAGACTCTTAAGCACACTCCATGCTGAGCATAGAGCTCAGTGCAGGGCTCGATCTCACAACCCTGAGATCACGACCTGAGCCAAAACCAAGAATCAGAGGCTTAGCTGACTGCACCACCCAGTTGCCCCTCTCTTCATATTTCTTAATTACCTTTAGGTTTCTGCATTTCTAAATGTCTATATTTTCTTATGGAATTTTTAAGCTTTCTGTATTCTGACTTTGTTCAATTTGAGGAAAAGACCATTTTACTTTTCAGTATATCTTATATGATGCTTTATGGTTATGATAAAAGCAAAAATGAAACTTCCATTTTCTAATTATACAGACTCAGCTAAGAGAAACCTGCTGTCTTATCTAGCTTGACCAGTATTCTGGACCAGTAGACTGATACTGAAGTTTCTTCAAATAAATTTAGGTATTATAGTCCACTTGAAAACTCTACACATCAAGCTTCATTTCCCTTCAAGGGTTTTCCCATTCCTTCTTCCTGGTTATAATTTCTTACGATATTGGAAACCTGTAAGGTGTTAATAGAAAGGGGTTAGGGAGGTCTGTGTATATGATTGTCCACTTGTCCACTTGTCAGTACTGGGAGGTAAAGTAATCCAGGAGAGCTTTGATGCTGGGTCCAGCTGTTAGTGATCCCAGTGGGTTCGGTGACCAGGTGTTGTTGCTCTCATAGCACAGTGACCACAATGGTGGCACTAGAGTGTGTTACACTGGGTAGTTGGAGCGCCCAGCTGGGCCTCTATTAAATTTGATGGCATGGTGGTCCTTTGACCTTTAATCCATAATTAATGCCAAAGCCTCTCCTGGGGGCTGGTGGATTAAATAATGTGCCTACTTCACATTTATAACCTCTTGTAAGCCCACAGAAATTTTAGGATTCTCTTCTATGCCAGATTTAACTTCAAAGAAAACTGGTGGTCCTTGCCTTTTCCAGCCTAGACATGCCTTTGCCCCTATCACTTATGATCTATCCTGGATAAATCTGCACATTCTGCTGTGAAGCAACTCCAGTCAATGAATCGTTGCTCATCTTCTAGATTCTGAGCCCTCTTCCCAATTTCCTGGGAGGGCAATTTTTGTGGTACCAACTCTTTCCCCCAGTAAGCACCCAGGGAACAGCTAAGGCAATACAAATTGCTCTGTCAGTTCCCCTTCACTCCCTGTTCATGTCTTTTTACAGCTCGAGACAGATACTAGCTTTTCAGGTTTGCATGTTTTCCCCAATCTTCTGTCTGGTGAGTTGCTTTCAAGCCAGGTGCTTTAAACCATCCTCTTTATTGGTGGTCCATGGAGGGGATTGGGGAAAGAACAAGGATGTGGCCAATATATGGCTCAAGTTGAAGCCACATCTATCATTCAATTCATGCAATTCTCAGGGACAGCCTTAATTTGAAGTTTTATTAGCTCCCTTTTCAAAACACAATGACACTCTGGATAATGGTCATATTAATAGTGTGAAGATTTGTGTTTGATGAAATACTGGTCTAACAAAAATGTAGGATTAAAAAATCAACTTCTGTAGTTGTGCATATTTGAAAGACAATTCTGGGACCTGTTCCTCTTTTTCATCTTTTGCAAAGCTACTCTTGAATTTGAGTTTTGTAACTCAGATAAGTGGATAATTAAGCCCATCTTTCACTCCATCTGTCTACATTTAGTAAGCCACCATGTGAGGATATGAAAATAAGGCCTGGTCCGTGCCTTGAGCCAAGAATGGCTTTCACATTTTTTAAAAAGTTGGAAAAAAAAGGACAAAGAATACATGACACTCTTTGTAGCCTACAAAATCTAAAACATTTACTATCAAGTCCTTTGCAGAGCTCACTAACCACTCACCTATGACATTTTCACCTGAATATGAAATTTTCATTTTTTTCATTATTTTCTATTTTTGTTCACTACTTTGTATTTGTTTTTATTTTTTATATTGATATGATTAATCTGTAACATTTTGAGATATTTCATCTACTTATCAATTTTTCTGTGATTCTTGTAATCTTTTCATTAGCTTTGACCTCTCCTTCTTGCTATACAAATCTAGTCAACTCTTACTCAATTTATACGGTCTTTTGGGCAGGGTAAAAATTGAGTAAAGACTACATTAAAACCATGAAATTGATTTCCTAAATTTGATTAGAGCATTTTTTAGACTTTGTGCTGATGGCTGCATTCAATAAATAATTTTATATTTTAAAAAACTGTCTATTTTGGATGGATGGTCATACCATTTGACTTAAATTGATTTATCAATTCAGTCAAAATTATCAGTGTTTATATACATACACATAATATAGATTTAGATAGATAAATAGATAATGTCCTTCATCTAGCAATAATGTAACATGTCAAAACGTTGTATTGTCCTCAAGTTGACTTACTGCTATATTCCAACACCATCGCCTTAGATTCAGCACATTTGTGCATTTCACTATACATTTTTGGAAAGACTTGAGTCACAGCCATCTAATCTAAATGGTTTTTCAGGATATTAAAGAAAAATATTATTTTAAAAATCAAGTGAGTTTTAAATACTTCTTTAAAGCCACACTTCTTTCTGAATTTCCTGAATTTGAAGGGTCATGATAGCTTATGCCTTTTTCGTATAAAAGCAATTAGCATCTAGAAGTGTTTTGGTGTGTCAATTTTGTATACATAATAATTCAAACTCTTAAAACTGGTCTAACATAACCCATATGCTTTTTTTTCACTACTTGTTACTACTTGAGTTATTCTAATCCCTATCATTTATTGATTATATTATTCTTTCATGGTCTGTATTATGCCAGGTAGAACCAGGAATAGCATAATAATTGATGCAAGCTAAAACCTTTCAAATAATTTCCATGAAGAACAATCCTGCTAAACCCTCTTTGGGGACTTAATACCATATTCGAATTCTCTGTGTTCCACAAACATGCCAAACTCTTCTTTCTGCAAGGGCCTTTGTTGCCCCTCTCTCAGGATGGTCTTTCACCAACTCTTTGCTCTACTGATTTTCTCATTTTGGACCAGAAGTATTGGATCAAGCCAAGGCATCCATGATTACTAAGATTATATTCACCCTAATCCACCTCTAGAGGTTTTGGAGTGCTGGAGTAGGAACCTTGTGTATCCGTCCTTACTTTGTGGCACAAACATCTAGATTAGTTGTAAATGGAGATTTGTTTCAAGTTGTCTGCTGTTGGCTTCTCAATCTTGCTTTCTAAAATATTAAATATTTTTCCAGAGGATGAGATTAATATGTTCAGTGGGAACAGACTGAAAAAGAGAGTTGCTGTTTCACATGGTCACTGCCAAGAAAAGCTCCTCAAACCACCAGTCATAAACTTATAATTCCAGTCCTTGGGGTAGTGTCCTTTTGTGATTCTACTAAGATTGCAGAAACAGTGCAGTGGTGATTCCTTTATAAAGAGTACTGGCATAAGAATTTTGTATGGAATATTTCAATTAAGTAATTGTAAGACACTTGGTATTCACACCTAGAGTCTGAATGTAAATTATAAATATAGTTGTAGTGAAATAGTATTTACAAATTTTACTCCATAGCTTTATAGCCGAAAAACAAACTATGGATTTAGGTCTGTAATCAGTTCTCTGGGGCAGGCTATAGCTCATTAATAACAATGGAAGACAAGGCCATGACTTTGAATATATGTTAATATATGGTATTGAGTATATGTTAATCTTTTTTTCTCTTTGTGTTTGTAAATATATATTTAATATCTTTTAATCATTTTTGAAGTAATCTTTTGCATGCCTTTTTACATTAGCCTCTCACTATTTAAAATGCCAGTGCACTTATCTAGAGTTATATGACAATGTCAGTAGGAGGGTAAACAAAGCCATTGCAAATTCCTAGTGGTCTGGACATTACTTTTTTATATTGAATTTTGCATATCTAATATCTCTTAAGCTGTTACATCAAATCCTAGTAATTAGAGATGAACAGGACAATAGTCGTTTGGTCTGTTTCATTCCCATATAGAGTGATTCCCTGTACTATATTTTCTACTGATTCATCTTATTGTTACTTGATTTAAAGGAGAAAGTTGCTGCCATTCCCAGGAGAGAATGTTTTCTGATGCAGGATGTCAAAGAGAAAGCATAGAATTTGAACTGAATTTTCGGGTCCCAGTTTTAGCTCAACTGCTTATTAGCAGAATAGTAATTTAATTGTCTGTGAAAATTAGGATATAATAGTACTTTACAAGTTTATAGAAGGGGCCAAATGAAATGCTATGTACGAAGGTATTTGGTAAAGTGCTAGCTGTAAGTTAATATCATCAATTATTTAACCTATGGTTTTTCTATATCGCATTAAATAGAATCTTATAGCATGCTTTCTGAACAAGGTGATATTGCTCCCAACAAAACAAAAATAAGTTTTTAGAGGAGGCAGGAAAAAAAACTTATTCTTTTTATGTGTACGGCACATGTATAAATATAGCACATAAATATATGTATGATATATTTGTGGTGTTAAAATTTTATGAGGAGGGTAATAAGGGAAGAAATGTCTAAGAAGGCTTGTTGGGGAAGTGATAATACAAAAAAGGTTGAGAAACAGTACTTCATAGAGTTGTATAACAGACATGAGTCAGTCTACAGATTTAGTATGGAATAAATATAATTTCTTATTGCTTCTTCTCCGTAAGCAAACTTTTTTTTTTTTTTAATTTCATGCTCCCTCTGCCAGGAGGAATAAATGTAATCTGAGAAATTCAGAGTTTCAGTGTCCTTACTTCCCTCATCCTATAATCATATCCATGTACTAAGGAGCTTATGTGATAAAGTTTTGGGGAATTGACTCTTCTTTGAATTCCCAGATCCCTTGGAGTTGGTCCTCTCTGTCAGCTGCTTCTGGACTTCTCTCTAGGGCATAGGTCAAAATTGCCTTCCTTCTTGCTACTCTAGAACTATAGGAAACTTGATGGAGCTCTCAGAGGCTTTCTGCCTAGATCCTCCCTCCAGATAGTTTGCTCTGTTCACCTTTTTGAACATGAGGAATCCAGAGATTTTGTCCATGTTTTGGGCTTTATCCAAATACAGGAGCCAAAGATTCCTATGCATTTAGATTCCTCAAAATTTTACTGGTTTCTTTATCCTACCACTACCCCACCCCGTGGTTCAACCTAGGGGCAGGGGGTGGGGTGGAGTATGCAGAGTATTATTCCCTTTTGGGAGAATATTCTCAAAGCTATTATCACTTCCAGGTGTTTTAGGAATGTATTTTTAAGCTTGAAGGACAGAACTTACTTCTCTGTATTAACTCTTTTGTTGTAGTAACCCTATCCTACAAAATGGTTGCTTCATGATATAATTTTAATGGGGAAGGGCCACTATGTAAAATTAAAGTATATGGGTATGTGGGTGGTGTATATATGCAGGGGACACGTGAGATTCTATTAAATAATTATTCAGGATATTTTCCTCACTTTGTTCTTTCATCATGTAGCAAATTCTTTTTTAAATAACTTAAGATGTAATTTACATATATAAAATTTACCAATTGTAAGGGTACAGTTGAATAATTTTTTGTAAGTTTATATAGTTGTGCAACCATAGCCACCATCCAGTTTTAAAACTTTTCCATCTCCATAAATTCTCAAAAGACTATTTCAAGTCAATCCTAGTGGGATCAGTACTTCATTCCATTTTACTGCTGAATAGTATCCCAGTAAAATAGTATTTTGTGGATATACCACATTTTGTTTATCCATTGACGAGTTGATAGTTTAATTATTTCCAGCTTTTGGCTGTGATCGGTAAGACTCGTATGAACAGTCACACAGAAGTCTTTGTGTGGGTGTAAAGTTTCATATCTCTTGGGTAGATTTCTAGGAATGGGTTTGCTGGTTCATGTGATAAGTTTATCGTTAACATTTTCAGGAAGTACCACACTGTAAGAGGCATTACTCTTACATTCCCACCAGCATGTATAAGGGTTCCAGTTTCTTTACATCCTTGTCAACACTTGGTATTATAAGTCTTTTAATTATACTCATTTTGGTATGTGTATTGTAGTTTGTCATTGTGGTTTTAATTTGTATTTCTCTAATAACTAATGATATTGAACATCTTTCATATGCTTATTAGCCAGTAATATATTTTCTTGGTGAACTATCTACTCAAGTGTTCTGCTAATTTTTTAATTGGGTTGTTTTTTTAAAATATTGAATTGTGTGATTTCTTTTTTTTTTCTTTTATTATGTTATGTTAATCACCATACGTTACATCATTAGTTTTTGATGTAGTGTTCCATGATTCATTGTTTGCGTATAACACCCAGTGCTCCATTCAGTACGTGCCCCCTTTAATACCCATCACCAGGCTAACCCATCCCCCCACCCCCCTCCCCTCTAGAACCCTCAGTTTGTTTTTCAGATTCCATAGTCTCTCATGGTTCGTCTCTCCGTCCAAATCCACCCCCCTTCATTTTTCCCTTCCTACTATCTTCTTTTTTTTTTTTTTTTTTAACATATAATGTAATATTTGTTTCAGAGGTACAGGTCTGTGATTCAACAGTCTTACACAATTCACAGCGCTCACCATAGCACATACCCTCCCCGATGTCTGTCACCCAGCCACCCTATGCCTCCCACCCCCACCACTCCAGCAACCCTCAGTTTGTTTCTTGAGATTAAGAATTCCTCATATCAGTGAGATCATATGATACATGTCTTTCTCTGATTGACTTATTTCGCTCAGCATAATACCCTCCAGTTCCATCGACGTCGTTGCAAATGGCAAGATTTCATTCCTTTTGATGGCTGCATAATATTCCATTGTGTATATATATATATATATATATATATATATATATATATATATATACACCACATCTTTGTGTGATTTCTTTATATATTCTTGATACAAGTCTTTTATCAGATACATAGTTTTTAAATAATTTTTCCAGTCTGTGACTTGTCTTTTCAGTTTTTTAATAGATGAGCAAAAGTTTTTAATTTTAATGAAGTCCTTTTTGTCAGAACTTTTTAAAATGACTTATGTATCTGCTGTCATGTCTAAGAACACTTTGTCTAACCCAAGATTATGAAGATTTTTCTCTCATATTTTCTTCTATAAGTTTTATAGTTTTAGCTCTTGTATTTCAGTTTCTGGTCCATTTTGATTTAATTTTATATATGGTTATGATATAGGGTCTAAATTTAGTTTTTTATCTTATTATTTGCAAATTATTTCCAATTGTCCAAAATGTCCTAGCATCATTTTTTTTTTTTTTTTTTTACTGTGCTTTCTCAATTGAACTGACATTGTGGCACCATTGTAGAAAACCAATTGGCCATAAATGTAAGGGTTTATTTCTGGACTATCAATTTATTGATCTACCTGCCTATCATTATACTGTTATCACATTATTTTAATCATTATAACTTTATAGTAAGGTTTGATACCAGATAATCTAAATTCTCCAAATGTATTCTTTTTCAAAATTGTTGACTCTTCTGAGTCCTTTGCATTTCCATATAAATTTTAAAATCAGCATGTCAGTTTCTATAGAGAAGATTGCTGGGGTTCTAATGAGAATTATGACGAATCTATAGATCAATTTGGGGTGGGGGTATTTGAAAACTTTACAATATTGAGTCTTCTAATCTGTGAACATTGAATCTCTTTCTAATTATTTTGACTTTTTAAACTTCTTTCTATAATATTTTATAGTTCTCAATTTACAAATCTTTAATTTCTTTTGTCAAATGTATTCCTAAATATTTTATCTTTTTTTGATGCTATTGTATATGTAACTGTTTTCTTATTGCTTACCTCAAACAGGACCATAAACTCAGACTAGGGGAGCTGCTGTCTGTCACTCTTTGCTTGCCACCAGGGTCACCACTTTAACTGTCAACACTTCATATCAAAGGAGCCCATTCTGGTGGAATCGGCAAAAGTAAATGATTGTTTTTGGCAGTTTTGCTCAACTATATAGTTGGTTTTCCACAGGCTGAAAGTTGGAAACAACTTATTTTTATATTATTTTTTTCTCTAAATTAGTTTCAGTATTTAAAAGGTTAGCTACTTTATGCTTAGGAACTCTTTTTTTATACCTTTTTTTATTGTTTAGAACTTTAAAATCAGAACTAGGCAGTTATATATTTTATAATTTTTGCCAAGTAAAATAACTGCAAAAATATATTTTATTCCTTGTATGTATTCATGGATATTTTGTGATATTTGAAGGACAGAAGTAATTGATGAATAACCAAAAGTATTCACACGCTAAAGTCACTCACTGTTAATTAGTCATTATTAATATAATGAGTAGTGTGGTATTTTTCAGTGGTTTATTTCTCCTTTGAAAGTTTCAAATTTGCTACTCCAGTGTTTAAAGAGCTGTCATAATTTCAATATTTATTCTAAAAATGAGGATTTCCAGCTTCTTAGCTGTATAATTGATTCATTATATGACTGTGCTCCAAAATCCACATATATGGGTACAGATACTAAGCCGGAAGTGTTTATAAAAGTTTTATTTTACTTCAGTATTTTCATTTATTGAGATTAACAAATATTGTATACTCTTTCGGCCAAAGTTTCAAATTCTAGAGATAAAATAATTTGCTTTATTCTTAACTAAATTTTAGTCCTTTGAATGTAGATATCACATTCTTTTAATAATAACTCTCTAATAGTACTCTTCACAGTACCTTATATAAGTAAACTTGATATATGCATTCTCTACCCCACTCAGTCTCACATGGTGGAAGTATTACATGTCTCATTATGAAAAATTAGAAATAAAAGATAAAGTACCTAGATATTAAGATAAGTATATGAAAATTGATAGCTTTTTCCCCATTTAATAAACAGATATCTATTTAGTACCTACATTATGCCACTCACTAAGCTAGATGATGGAGTGGTGGTAAATCATAATAAACATTATCCCTGTACTTGGGGATTTTGTTTCCTAGGGAGACAATTTGTAAATAATGAACAAATAAATAATTCAAACCATTTAACTACTACAAAAGGAATTAGCTAGGTGAAGCAACAAAATAATGGGAAAATCTGCTTTGATGAGATGGTTCAGTGGAAAGGTTTTTCACATTTCCCTCTGTTGTTTCGCTATTTTATTTTTATTTTTTTATTATTTAAATTTTTTATTTGGCATAATTTCAAACTTTCAAAAAATTTCAAAATTAAGTACAAGGAATGTCTGTATATACTTGTTCAGATTTGCATAATGCTAATATTTTACATCATTCTCTTTATCATTTGTTCTCTAAATCTACCTCTTTCTATCCATCTACCTATATATTACATAATTTGTTTTTCTGAGTCATGTAAGTGTGCTTCCATTATGGGCCTTTAACTGTAAATTGTTTAGTGTGTATTTCCCCAAAGGAAGAATATTCTCTTATATAGTCACAATAGACTTCTCAACTTGAGTGAGATTAACATTGAGGAAATAGCTTTATCTAAACTAGTATTTCAGGGCTCCTGGGTGGCTCAGTCATTTAGCATCTGCCTTCCGCTCAGGTCATGATCCCAGGGTCCTGGGATCAAGTCCCACATCAGGGTCCCTGCTCAGCAGGAAGCCTGCTTCTCCCTCTCCTGCTCCCCCTGCTTGTGTTCCCTCTCTCTCTGTGTCTCTCTCTGTCAAATAAGTTAATAAAATCTTTAAAAAAAAAACCAAACTAGTATTTCTGTTCCTATTTTGTCAGTTGACCTAATACTATCCTATATATAGCATTTTCTCTCTATTTTCTAGTATGAGATCCCATCTAGGATCAAATAGCGCATTTCGTTGTCATGACTCTTTAGCTTCTTTTAACCTGGAACATTGCTACAGCTTTTCCTTGTCTTTATGACATTGACATTTTTGAAGAATATCTGCCCCCCCTTTTTTATTTTTATTTTTTTAAAATTTTATTTATTTGAGAGAGAGAGCAAGAGCACAAGAATGGGGTGAGCGGTAGAGGGAGAAACAGACTCCCTGCTGAGCAGGGAGCCTGATGTGGGGCTCCATCCCAGGACCCTGGGATCATATCATGACCTGAGCCAAAGGCAGATGCTTAACTGACTGAGCCACCCAGGCCCCCCCTTTTTTTTTAAATAGAACATTCCTTACTTTGAGTTTGTCTGATATTTCCTCATGATTAAATTCTAATAACTACAAAGCAGTCTACAGGAAGACATTTTAAGACCATGCACATATCCTTCTCAGCAAAATATTTCTCTGGATTTGTATCTACTGACATTTCTTTCCTGTTCAGTCTTTACTGCGATCATTGTAAAATAATGATTTTTTTCTACCCCCACTGCTCCCCTCATATCTTCAGTCAGCATTTATCATTCTCCTATAAGCAAAGTCCTCCCTTCTCCTCCATTTATTTATTTATCTGATTATTACTGGTATGGATTCATAAATTCCTGTTTTTCAATGGTTTATAATTAATTACTGAGCTTGATTGGTGCTCAATTGGTCTCAGATTTGGTCAGTGGGAACATCCTCATTCTAGCTCCTGTGTCCTTATGACACACCCATCTTCTTAACATTTATTTTTACTTTTTTACCACTTCCTTACTTTCTGGCACTGCAGGATGTTTCAGGCTCATCCTATTACTACCCTGTATTAGCCCTGATGTCAGTCATTTCTCCAGAAATCCTGCTCAATAGGTCCCACATAAGTGAGAAACAATCAGTTATAAAAAAGATCAGGCATTTTATTCTAAGATCAGCATTTAAAATAAAGATTACATGTAATCCAAATTACCCCCTGAAATCTCTTATGAAGGCCAACACATCTTCTAAATGCTAATAAAATATAGGATAATAGAGCCGAAAGACAGAATTCATCTTAGCAAGTGAAAATTTGTTAAAAGATTGGGGTAGTTATAATAACCTGGTATGGTACTAGACTTAGCAGGTATAATACAGTAATAGGAAAGGCTAAAACAGCCTCAACAGTGATTTTTTAGAAAAAGGACTGAGAATCACTAATTCATAGATTACTCATTGCTCAATCCAATATTGGACTTTTTTCCCTCATTGAGCAGAATTCATTAAAGTGGAATGGGTTAAAGAGTTAATGTCAAAATTAAATGTTAAAAGAAAAAAGTTGTATGAATAGTTAATTGAACTCAGGATCATCAAGGATTTTTTTTGCATATAAGAAAAAAGAGAAACACTCAAATAATATTTATTGAATTGTAACTCATTTCCACAAATGTTTTACCTTTCTCTTAAAATTATTTTCTAAAAGCTGATTATTTCACAAACCTTGGAATAAAATATTCTATTTAAAAAAAGAGAAAAGACTTCATATATATCACAAATGTCTCCACGGCGCATGCACCTGCTGTGCACATACCTTCTTAGCTTCATGTCCACTATCTTCTTTGCTCATTTTATTCCTAGTGCCTAGGACAGTACCCAGCACATAGTAGGGCCTGGATAAATATTTTCTGAGTAAATGAGTCAACAACTTGAGGGAGTTGGAATAAACGATTTGTACATGCCCTTCCAGCTTGCAGGATTAAAATGAAGGCTTTCTGACTCCAGGCCCAGATTGTTTTGTTTTCTTTCTTTCCTTCTTTTTTTTTTTTCCCTTAAGATGTAATGTATTTATGTGTCAGAGAGAGCACGAAGCAGGGGGAGGCATTCTATACAATGTCTGTCATCTGAAGGCTATTTAATTTATTTTATCTGTGCCCTGATGTTGGCTGAGATGAGCATCCACAAGAACATATTAATAATTGGAGCCTTCCTTTGCTTGTCCTAGCTTAAATTGATATACACATCTTTTTTTAAATTTTATTTTATTATGTTATGTTAGTCACCCATACAATACATCATTAGTTTTTTGATGTAGTGATCCACGATTCATTGTTTTCATATAACACCCAGTGGTGCATGCAGTATGTGCCCTCCTTAATACCCATCACCAGGCTAACCCATCCCCCCACCTCCCTCCCCTCTAAAACCCTCAGTTTGTTTCTTGGAGTCCATAGTCTCTCATGGTTCGTCTACCCCTCCGATTTCCACCCCCCTTCCTTTTTCCCTTCCTTCTCCTAATGTCCTCCATGCTATACACATCTTCTAATGGACTGAATGCTAAAGAGGCCTGAGGACCATTTCAGTATTTCAGAGAAAATGTGATTTTAACCTTTTTCAGATTTCTGAATATCTTGTGCACTCACACCCTTAAGGTGACTATAGTTTGGAGGAAATAAAAAGATTGAAAATTACTTTGGAACCCTGGGAGCACAAATGTTACTGGTTTCTGTTCTTCAGTAGCTGGGAGTAATGATAACAAAGAAAAAGATTAAGTCTGCCAGCGTGGGCCCACAGAAATGCACTGGGGAGCTCCAGTCCTGTGGTTGTTCCTACAGAGATATTGATTCGAAGGTAGCTTTATAAAATACCCAATGAAAATATTTCATAATTTTTGTGTGTGTTTGAATAGGTGAATAATTATGAGAATAGTTATATTGACGTTTTTAAACACTGTTTTGTCAGGTGAGACTAAATATAAGAGATTTTGTCTAGTATTTTTTTATAGCTTGCAATATATATGAGTCATACTCAATTACTGTATTTGAGAAGTAAGGTGCCGTAGAACATGTGTGTAGGGTATCCTCCCCATTATAAAAGCCTAATGCCATGAATTTCAAAATGCTAATATTATATTATTTAACTCTTAAAGCTGCTGGGCAGGGATTTTTGTGTCCCTTTAATAGATGAGGAATATAGGTCACAAAAAGCCAGGCAGCTTGTCCAAGGAACACAGACCTGTGAAGTAGCAAAGCCAGGCTTATTTCCAGATCAGCCTGTCTTTGCTCCGTGGGCTGCCCTTGACTTCTAATGGCCATAAAGTGTTGATTGCCACATGGTTATGATTTCAGGCTAAGAATCCAAATGTATTTATTAAACACACACACACACACACACACACACACACACACACACACACACACTCATACTCTTCAGGCTAAGAATCCAAATGTATTTATTAAACACACACACACACACACACACACACACACACACACTCATACTCTTCAGGCTAAGAATCCAAATGTATTTATTAAACACACACACACACACACACACACACACACACTCATACTCTTCAGGCTAAGAATCCAAATGTATTTATTAAACACACACACACACACACACACACACACACACACACACACACACACACACACACTCTCATACTCTTTCCCTGAGTGGGGAAGAGAGAAGAAAGGAGAAATACTAGGTATAAGACAGTAAGATACCTAAGAAAGAAATATTTTTTAGTTGCTAAAATACAGAAACTCTTAAATTATAAAATATCCTTGATTCTCAATTAACTTTATGTTAACTCAGGTCTTTTGGCTCCTGGCTAAAAACCTGAAATAGCTTCTGTGTAGGTAGAATAATGAACCTCCAAAGATGTCCACATACTTATCTCAGAACCCTGTAAATATGTTACCTTATATGACAAAAGAGAATTTACAGATGTGATTAAATTGAGGATCTTGAGATGGGGAAATTATCCTTGTGGGCCCACTGTAATCCCTTTATAAAAGTGAAAGAGGGAAGTTGAAGAGTGAAAGGGAGAGGAGATGTAACATTGAAGTGGTAATTTCTGTAAGGGGGCCATGTGCTAAGGGATGTGAATGTGGGCAACCTTTAGAAGCTAGAAAAGAAAAGGAAGTGGATTCTCTCCTGGCGCCTCCAGATGGAACACAGTGCTGGTAGCCCATTTTGGACTTCGAACTTGAGAAGCATAATAAATTTGTGTTGTTTTAAGCCACTAAATTTCTGGCAATTTATTACAGCAGCAATAGGAGACTAATACAGCATCATCCTACTGTGATTGTGATCAAATCCAAAGTCCTCAGCCTTGTCTCTAAGACCCTTCAAGATTGGATCTCACTCAACTTCCTGCCTCACATCTGAGCTCCATGCTTTATAATTTGCTCTCCACTGACACTATACTGCTCAGAGTTGTTTTGCATAAATTCTTGCCTTATGTGTTTCCTGGTCTGGCTTTTCTCTGCCTCAGGGTTCTTCCCCAACCTCTCTCATATCATCTCTTATGTCAACCCCAGTTCCACCTATACCACAGCCAAGCTAATCAATACTTAGCTCAGATTTCATTCCTATGGGAAGCCTTCCCAATACTTTTTCTATTTGTCAATAAGCACTCTTTTCTGTGCTCCCTGTGACATTGTGATTTATAAGAAATATATATTTGATAATTCAGATGACCAAAATATATTTCTCATATATATTTGGGTTTTGTCGATGGTTCCTGGCCCACAGCTCCTAAAACCCTTTGAATTTCCTGTGATAAGAGCAATGAAAATGTCTTTTTTTAGGCTTATGAAACGATTTTTGGAAAGCTTCTGGGTAACCTAAGGATAGGGGTATGGTTTTCAGGAGAATTAACCATGTGATTAGAGGGTTGAAACTTTCAGCTCCCATCCATCCTAACCTCTGGCGAGGGGAGAGGTGCTGGAGATTGAGTTCAGTTGCCAATGGCCAGTGAGTTAATCAGTCATGCTAATGTAATGAAACCTCCATAAAACCCCAAAAGGACAGGATTCAGAGAGCTTCCAGGTTGGTGAACATGTTGGGGTGCTGGGAGAGTGACACACCTGGAGAGGGCACGGAAGCTCCACACCCTCTCCGCATATCTTGCCCTATACATCTCTTTCATCTGGCTCTTCCCGTTATTATATCCTCCTTTAATAAACTGGTAATCAAGTGAGTAAATGTGTTTTCTGAGTTCTGTGAACTGTTTGAGCAAATTAATGGAACCTAAAGAGGAGGTCTTGGGACCTTTCATTTATGGCCAGGCTTGTGACTAGTGTCCGAAGTTGGGATGGGGAGCAGACTTGTAGAATTGAACCCTTAACCTGTGGAATCTAATTGCTACCTCTGGGTAGATAGTGTTAGAATTGAGTTGAATTGTACAACATCCAGTCAGCATCCAGAGAATTTCTTGGTGGTGGTAGGGGTAAGCCCTTCCTCCCCTCCATGAATTGGAATTGGGATCTGGACCCTTTTACTCCCTTAATTCTACTTCTACCCCAATTCATCTTTATGATAGCATCTATTCTACTGCATGAAACAATCTATTCATACTTTTATCATGATTTTGTCTTGAGGCCTAGCATGGTGCTGCCAGTACACAGTCAACGCTCAAGAAGTGTTTTCTGAATTGTTGTGTTTAAGAAGTTTGTAAACTAAAGGTAACTGGGTTATTTATAGAGGACAAAAGGCCTTCTTGGAGGTAGTTCTGAAAAGAACAGCTGAAAGTAATGAATAATTTGATAGCATGTGCAGCTACCTCTGGCACATTTATGCTTTTGGTACATAATATTAAGTTTTTATAAAGGGAAATGTGCAGTATAACAACTCATGAAATGATCCACATTCTGTAGTTCTTTATGTTTGAACTATGAATGTATCACAACTGATGTATCCAGTATTTGCATCATGTACAAACAACTATAGGACATTTCTTACATCTAGATTTCTTTTAAAAATTTGTTCCCATTTTAGTAGTGTAGACAGAACATGGGCAGTTTCAGGGAGAAGTGAGAGCCCTTGTGTCATTACAGTATTAGAGATGACTTCTTAAATAGACTGGAGAATTAAGGGACCCTTAAGAAAGGTGGAATCTGTGAAAGAGAGGGTTTCACATGAGGGAAGGGTTAGGATCTGCTGGTGAGGACTTGCCATCCTTGTACTTGCTACTTCAGAAAAGTCAGGTGTAAAAGAAACCACACAGAAATTTAAAAAATAGTTTTCTGTTGGGAATATTTAAGTTAAATTATACTAAGCCATAGTTTCAGCTGGTCAGAACAATTATATTAAACAGATATACCCTGGAATCAGGGACAATTTGTTTATCAGCTTTGCTTATCTGAGTCTGAGTTAGGTCCTCCACTGTTTGAAAAGCTTTGATGCCTCAACATGATGTTTGCCAAAGTGGTGTCTATAATGAGCAGCCAAATTCTCTGTATTTCAGGCACTTTCTTTTAAACTGCTTTTGAATGAGACTGTCAAGTGTTGCATGCTGTATGTCAGTTAACACTTGGGGAGTGAAATTCACAAAGGGCACTTATTGTACCTTCACAACAAGGATATCTTTGCCAACACTTCAGAGCTATTTTAAGTTTTGGATTGTAAGTATCTCACTCTTCTTAGGAGTGATAGTAGTGACCCAGGATGCCTGCGTTTTAAGTGAGTTTGCACTTTCAAGACATGCTGGCACACGTTGGGATTTCAACTGCATTATATGTCCAAGGAATTGTGCCTTTTATTTATGTGGCTTCGTTCATCTAAGAGGTTTAATAAGAGCAATGACAAATAACATTTACTGTTTGCTTGTTAATTACTTGATGTTTTAAGCATTTATCTGTATTATCTCACTGGATACACACTAGAACCTAGAAGTAGATATTATAGTCCTGTTTACAGATGAGAAAATTGAGGCTCAGAAAGTTTAAGTAAAATGCCTAAGGAAATAGAACATAAGTGATGAAATTGAATTTGCTGCAAGGATCCCATAACTTGAGATCCTGTACTTTATGTTTCTTTATTCTGAGAAAACAAGGCTGTCAAAGGAGGGTGGGGAAAGGTGCATGTGTGTTTGGCAGGGTAGGTGAGGATCATATAAAATACTTAGGTACCAATTAAATCCTTTCTTTCTCAGTGTTCTTCAGTGGAGTATATTTTGTGTGTGTGTTGTGTGTGTGTGTGTGTGTGTGTACTCTTGTATGTATGTGTTTTCTCATTTTCCAGTTTTCTTATGTGCTCAAAAAGGTTGTGAGTACTGATAATCTTCTGTGTTTTATTCTGGTAATTTGAGATTCTTGTATTTCTGTCTCTTTTGTAATCTCCTGTTGGTAATGTTTGAAAAAAGTATCAGTTCCTACAGATTGGAGCTGGGAATTTAATTTGTAGACAGCTCTTTGCCTCTCTTGTTGCAAGCTGACCACGGACTCACTTTGTACCTTGGTGCTATTGAGAACAATGGAAAAATAAAGAAAAACAAAGAATAGAGGCAGGAGTCTAAGGACTGGGAAAATAAGCATCAGACTCATTTTGGAGACAGTTGTGGATTGGCTTAAGTCTACAATGCCTACACATTTCCCTCTGCTTTTCATTCATCATTGTCATTAATTTCTCTCCTCATTTGCTAAACAGATGAATAGCAAGGAAGACAATGGAATTAAACTGGAACAAAAAGGCCCCTTTAGCCAAGTTCCTCAGTGTTCCTTTCCGAATAGGGACATTTAATGATGGGAGGTCCATCTGATTATCTGAAGCTGATGCATTCTATCTCAGTAGTCACTGCTTTCAGCAAAAGTAAAGGCTTGTAAAGGGGTAAAGATCAAGTTAATTGACCGCTTTGAAGAGAATTAATCTATTAATTCTCTTCCACCAAAAAGGTGGACACCACAAATTTATTCTCCCCTGTACAGAGCTACATTATGAAGTGCAGGCCATGTACTGCCTTGACTTATTTGGAAGACACAGACTTTTGTGTGTCCTTATAGCTTTACTTCACCTCTAAACACTTGTATGTCCTCTTCCAGAAACTGACGTATTTTTCCCTTGACCTGCTTGTCTATGTTATTTCTTTGCAGAACTACTGCAAAGTCTATCCACTTCTCTCTTGGCTTTATCTTACTAATTAGCTACCTAATTAATCTTCCTAAAGTACAGATCTGATTAGGATATTTTGCTCCTTAAAAAACTAATGGCTTACCCTCATCTAAACAACAAAAGTCTGACTTTCTGGCTTAACCTTCAGAACTTTCTATGACCTGGCTCTGTTGTATCTTTCCAAGCATTATCTTCCTCTCCTTCCCAATGTTTTTTGATTGATTGATTGATCAATTTTCTGGTTTCCTTGGCTTCTACCAAACTGAAACTTTGCTTTCCTAACATAAAGTGTAAGTTCCTCAAGGATAGGACTTTTTTAAATTTTTAAATTTTTAATTTTCTTTTAATTTTTTAAGTTTAAATTCAATTAATTAACATATAGTGTATTATTTGTTTCAGGGCTGCAGGTCTGTGATTCATCAGTCTTATATAATACCCGGTGCTCATTACAACACATAGCCTCCCCAGTGTCCGTCACCCAGTTACCCCATCCGCCAACCCCCCTCCCCTCCAGCAACCCTAAGTTTGTTTTCTAAGATTAAGAGTCTCTTATGGTTTGTCTCCCTCTCTGGTTTCGTCTTGTTTCATTTTTTTCTCTCTTACCCTATGATCCTATGCTTTGTTTCTGGATAGGATTTTTTTTTTAAAAGATTTTATTTATTTATTTGAGAGAAAGAGCTAGAGAGAGAGAGAATGAGCAGGGGGAGGCGTGGGGAGAAGCAGACTCCCCACTAAGCAGGGAGCCCCACATGGGGCTTGATCCCAGAACCGGCTCCTGGTAGGCACTGGATAAATATATGATGAATTGATTGAATGAATAAATGGCCCTTTTCCACATTTCCCTGACTTTGTAACTTTGCTTATCTTTTCTCTTTCTCTGAATAAAGCTTCAGCCTTTGTTTAAAATCTGTTAATAAACCCACTCCCTCATTAAACAGTGTCAGATTAGCCAGAATAAATCTCTCCTCTTTTGTGAGTTCCAACAATTCTTTATATTCTGACAATTCTAGATCACATCTTGTTGTCACTTTTAATTGTAATTATTTAGATGTATTATTTATTTTATAACTTAAAGCTCGGTAGAATAAAAAGCTTATGAAACAGAATATACATCTAAATTATTTTCATCTCCCTGTCTCTTTCCCTATACAAGTGGTCCCAAGATATTGCCTTCCCTGGTATAAACTCTCAAAAAAGCACTTTAATAAGAATTTTATGTTATAGTGTCACTTATTATTCCATTAAAATAGTAAAGTCCTTGCACGCAAGGATTTGTCTTTTAGCGTTCTTTTGTTATATCCCAGTCAACTATAGTTTCAATGAAATAAGATTTGTTTTATTAATTAATAATTTTGAATTATTAAATATACTGGCAGTGGACTGTTCTTTGGCATTTTGGGGAATAATTTGAACCCAAATCCGTAAGATGTACAACACCAAAAGTGAACACTAACATAAACTATGTACTTTGGTGATAATGATGTGACAATGTCGATTCATCAGTTGTAACAACTATACCGCTCTGGTAGGGATGTTGATAATGGCAGAGCGTGTGCATGTGTGGGGGCAGAGAGTATATGACAACTCTGAACCTTCTCCTCGATTTTGCTGTCAACCTAAAACAGCTGTAAAATCTAAAGTGTATTTAAAGAACAAAAACTAAAGCAAAAAAAAATCATTTATATACATATCCCTTCCTTTACACTCTGCTGCCAAATTTTAAAACACACACACTCATTCATAGGAAATCATTAATATTTATCATGTTACTGGCTTAACATTTTTGATGCTTAGTCACATACCAATCATCTGCAACACTTATGTGACAAATAGGTCTTCATTTTGAGATAAATCTTAGAAAAGTTAAATAATTGGCTTTAGCAGCTACAGTTGGTGAGCCTGGAACCCAAATTCTGTAATCTGATTTAGGAGCTGAGCCTCCTAAGTACCAGTCTGCTTTCAATAAGTCACATAAGTTCTCTGGAACTTGGTGCCTCTGCTTTGGCCTCTAACAACAAAACCTTTCTTCCAACACAGAGTTTAGATTACTGGAGGAAAAAAGGTAGTAAAATATATCTTTGCCTTTGATTTAAACTTTCTATGTATTCTGGGCAATAGAACAAAACAACACCAAATAAGAATTTGGCTGAGGTTAATTTCATATTTATGTATTTCCAGAGCATTTACTAATAGATTTGACAGCACTATACCAATATACACATATATTTTTTCCTGTGTTGCTGCTTCTTCAGTCTATATACTTAAATCTTTTTATTGTTTATAGGTCTCACCTCTCAGGAAAAAAAAATGAGTAAAAGCAAGAATAAATGGAGAGCACTTTTCAGCAGACACTTTTCACTAATAAAATGGATGCTTTCTAAATTTGAAGCTCTGATTCCTGAGTTCATTATTGTCCTCAAGGGCATGCTTCTTCAGGAAAGAACATGTTTTTCTGCAGGCTCCCCTCCATTTATTCCTGCCACACAAAGTAATAATCTATGCAGAGGACTCTTGGGTTTGGCAAGACTCTTTTAAAGATGTATCGATTGTAATCAATTGAAGATTTCTGAAAATAAATCCTCATGCAGGCTTTAATGAGTTGAAATCTAGTTTCATGGTTTTGAAAGTAAATTATAGTAAGAGTTTCAGCTTAAGAGTTGCCAGTGCCTACATGACTATTCCTTTTCTCTAATTTCCTTCACCGTTCCATATGGTGGTATAATATGTTCAGTCATGCCATTGATTACTCCTGGGTTTGAAGATAGATGTTCTTCCACAAAACCCACCTCCTGCAATGAGGACTATGTTGATTGTCAGTGAGAAGAAAGGATTCATCAGGACCCTATGAGCTGAGAGACCTTTATGTCCAGGCACATGTTTTCCCCAAGGTTATTAGTATCATTGGTGAGCAGGAATGTGCTGCCTCCTAAAACATCACAAAATAGGTTGTGTTTAGATTCTCTCCCAGAAACAGAAATTAGAGATTAGATAGACTGAGGTTGTTTGAGCTCTGGAGAATATAATATCCCTGTCTCCTTAGAATATGGCAATGTCTAAATTAAGTCATTGGATTACCCAGTGCTATCTAGGGGTGACGAATAGGTTCAAACATCCCCTTAATGTGAATACAGAGGTTGACAACCAAATGGAGGAAAGACTATACCTGTTGTTAAATCCTAAAACTAATCTAAATTCTTCACCTTTTAAATATTTAGTATTTTTAATGGTTTCCATACATCAGAAACTAAAAAACAAAAACTCAAAACCAAATAGGTCTGTAGTTCTATTTATGGTTGTTCTCAGTCATCCAGAGCCAGAAAAGACTGAAAGTATTGCTAAGTCCTATTTTTTTAATACAATGCCTAGAAAATGATAAATAGTTAAACACAGACATACTTATTTCAATGTTTCAAATATACTAATGTTTTGTCGAAACAGAAACCAAATCTAGTTTTGAGTGGTCATAGTTTAACAAGTCAGCCAAATACCGGTAAGTACCCATGTAAATTGAATTTTGCTATTCATATACTAATTTATTTGATAAATATCTAAATATTGATAAATATCAATGCCTTCTGTGTGATGAGCATTAGAGTTGCTGCTGGATACTGAATAGTGAACAAAATATAATTTCTGCCTTTTTGGAGCTTATAGCCTATTGAAGAAAACAGTCATTAAACAAAAAGAGATGAAATGCAATTACAGAAAGCTAGAAAACAGACCAGCAAGATGAATATAAGCACTTGTCATTGTATACAGGTAGATTTGGAAGCATTTTTACCCCATTCCTTCTATTAAAAAAAACCCAGATACTCATTACCCAGAATGAAATCTTGTTATTTGGCCCTGCAGTATTATAATATGCCATTTTTCTGTCACCCTTAGTCTGTCTATGAGCCTCCATGAATGTTTTGGGTGCTGACTTTCCCTGCTTTCCCACATGATCAAGGAATTCTTGCTCAACAACAAGATGTGAACAGCCAAATCCAAATGTGCTTTTGACCAGTTTAGGCTGATGTTTCTTTGACTAGCTGTCCAATTTTCATGTTGAGTGCTGCAAGCATTTCTGCATATTGTCTTCCTCTGTTCACCTCTTTGTGGTCCACTTTGTCACATGCCATCATCTGCTTACTTCCCAGAGACTTTGTTCCCACCAGCTTTTCCTGCTAGTCAGTTTTTTTTTTCCCTGTTTCTAAACATATATCCCAATGTCTGGCATGATCTTTACACTTTTCCCAGTCACCTTCCTCAGTTAAACCTGTCGACTTGGCAGGCAAGCACTTTGGAACTTCATATCTATTCTTTCTCATGCCACTGAGGTATTCTTTTTTTGGCATACAAATGTCAACAGGTAGGATCAAATGGAAAGAGGCATGAAAGGTTAATTCCCCAATATCAGCACCAACTATAGGAAATATATTTGCAGAGTTACAGCTAAGTGGAGCTCATTGAATGAGCTGTGGTCTGTGACAGCTATTAAATGAAAACATTTCTATCCCAATGAGGACAAAGTTAGGTTGTTTCAATGTCATGAGTTACAGGGTAAAGAGCAGGGAAAGCCAGCTCTTCATCCTTACACAAGAGCCCTTCAAACACGGGAGGCTAGTGTTATGGACTACAAAGACTTAACCAAAAAGTAAGCAGCTCTTGTCAGAAGCCAAAGAACAGTTTTTTAAAAACACAGTTACCAATCTTAATCAAATCCCTATTTGGACATAGCCAATATCAATCTCTCATTATCACCTATGAAGAGAAATAAAAAATGATAAACGTATAGTATGTAGAAAAGGAATACAGTTGTTCATTACATTATTTGAGAAATCATGTAATCAGTGATTCTACTTCTAGAGTGGAGGCTATGTAATGGATTTTACATAAGTGAATTTAAAAAAAAAGTTATACACTAAAAATGTTATTTGCTAGTCTAGTTGAAAATGAGAAAGCTTTATACTTTTTTTTTTTCAAAATGGTTTCTTTCCAAATCTCTTTATAGCCAGATCTTTAATGAAATTAATTTACAATGGGGGAGAACTTCAATTAAGCATGAAGAAGATCTTTCTTAATAAAAGATTTATAAGAATTTATTTGTTTAGGGGTGCCTGGGTGGCTCATCCATTAAGCGTCTTCCTTCGACTCAGGTGGTGATCCCTGGGTTCTGGGATGGAGTCCCACATCAGGCTCCCTGCTCAGTGGGGAGCCTGCTTCTCCCTCTCCCTCTGTTACATGCATTCTCTGTCTCACTCTCTCTTTGTGTCAAATAAATAAATCTTTTTTAAAAATTTATTTGTTTAATTTTTGACTTATTTATACTCATCTTCAAAAATGATTTGAAATGGCTTATACATAAACAAGGTGCTATAAGAGTAAATAAGAAAAAGAGCAAAGAGAAGACAAAAACAGAAAAGTAAAGCTGAACCAGGGATAAAATTAGTGTTCATAATAATGGATTAGATCAGAGTTTCTTAGTAGTGATGGCCTCTTGAGAAAGAATAATCAGGGATATAATCCACAGATTTTAGTAGCTCAAGAGAGGACAAGTTATTTGTGTATTGACACCTGAAAAAATTTTTTTCTCGAATAACTCTAAAAGGAAGACCTAATGTGGTGGAGTTAATTGCATTCTCAACAAATATTAGTACAGTGAAAACCATGAGAGGTTTTACATACATTTTCTTTTAGCTTGCTAGATTAGTTTCTTATTGTGCTATGTCAAATTACACAAACCTAGTGGCTTAAAATAGCAAAACAAAACAATATTATCTAATAACTCTGGAGGTTAGAGTGCTGAAATGGGTCTAACAGTACTAAGACCAAAATATTAGCAGAGCTGGGATTCTTCCTGGAAGCTGTTGGGAAAAATGTGTTCTTTACGTTTTTTTAGCTTCAAGAGTTTACCTACATTCTTTGGTTCCTGGCCATTACAGCCTCTGCTTCTGTAATTAAGTCTCCTTTGACTCTGACCCTCCTGCCTCTTTTGTATAAGGACTATCACGGTTACATTGGACTCAGTGGGAAAATCCAGGATAATTTCCCCATCGCAAGATCTGTGAATCCTTTTTGCCATGTAAGTTAACATATACAGAAATTAGGATGTGGTCATCTTTGGGGGATGATTATTCAGACTACCACTTATGCCTTAATCTAAGAGGATGATTGGGTGATAAAATGTCTGTAATATGAAGCTCTCCGATATTCTCATCTAATCAGAAAAAAAAATGTCAAGAGAAAAAGATGAATTATATGGCTCCAGGCAGCTCTCAATATTTATTTCAGTGAATATTTTTATTAGTATTGGGGGCAAAAAGGATTTAGGCTTGCTCTCTGATAATATCTGGAGTATAGATACTCTGTGCTGCTGATTAAAGGGCAGATCCAAAATTGTGCCTTATATAAGAGACAGATGATACCTTCAAATGAAAACTGAGAATTTTAACCAGGCTTTCAATAGAGAAACTACCTTTCTCAGAATGGAGATCTCTAGTCAGGGCTATTAATTATTCACCATACACTTCTGGCCCCACTAACCACAGGTAAAAATGGGCACTGGAGACCTCAAAGTTTTACTATCCTAGTACATAGCAGAAATCATTGTGGCCTCTATTTTTTATCTTATATTTTTTAGACAGATGTTTCAAAACACCTACAGCCATTAAAATCCTAGAAAATCAGTTTAATTGATGCCACAATTTAATTGAGGACCCTCTATGGTAAACTTTTTGCAAAATATGCCTCCTTAGTAAGGAAATGAACTCATTTAAAGGTTTCTTTTTTTTAAATCAATATCTGGGAATGGTTCTCCAAAACGATGGCTTGGATTATTTTGCCTAGATGCGAGGCATTCATTTGGACAGTACTCAGATTAACTGGATTGAAAGAATACCAATATACTGAGTCAACTCTGATTATAAGACCATAAAAATCTTGTCAACAGCATATAGAAAAATATTAACTTTTCTCTCCTTTATAGTAAAGCAGAAAGTAAGCCAACTAAAATGATCTCAAGTCTTCAATATTCAAAGAAAACAGAGTTCAGAGCACATGCATATTTTACCATCATGAAAGGAAAATCTATTCTGACAGCTCTGGTTTTCATTTTGGTGTTAAGCTGTAGGTACTACTCTGAGCTTACATAGCTTATCTTAAGACCCTATCTCTGTTTTCAGAGTCAAAGGGCAAGAAAACATTAATAAAGCTGCAAATAAATTTCTGTAGATTAATTTGACATGGTGATAAAGAGTAGTAGCTGTGCCTAACTGCTGGTCCAAATGGAAAACATTGGCCTAAGAAGCACACAATTGAAGTTTATCAAAATAGAAACTGGTTTTACAGTTTAAGGAATTAGGTGGGTAGTTTTAGAGAAAATGTCTCATCTAGAATATTTGCTGGTGTTTTTTGTTTGTTTGTATGTTAGCTTGTTTTTGCTAACTAAACAGATGTCCAGAGACCTAAACTCTAGTGTCCCCTCCTTAGAGGCAACCCCTGTCATTGGAAGTAATTCTTTTGGGGATCTTACATCCATGATGTCCAGGAGGGGTAGCATCCATATAAGGTTTACAGTGTGTGTAGCCCCCCCTCTTGCTGAGCACTGCATGCCCCTGAAAGGTGATACTTTCTATCCACTGTCTAGATGATACTTTCTAGTCCAATCTAGTCTTACCCTTAAGTTAACTTGGAGGTGAAACTGAAGGAGGGTTAAGCTTTGGCCAAGATTTCTAAATATGATCCCACATTCAGCCAATTGCCAACGACTAAATGAATTTTACAAAATAAAAAGCATTTGCATAATGAAGGAAACCATCAACAAGACAAAAAGGCAACCTACTGCAAGGGAGAAGATATTTGCAACGGATATAGCCCAGGTGATCTTTACAGTAACTGTTCATTTCTGTTGTTGTAGTAGGAAAGCAACTATAGATAATGTGCAAATGAATAGGTGTGGTTGGGTTCCAATAAAGTTTCATTTATGAAAACAGAATTTGGCCTTAATTTGCTGACCCCTGCTATACAGATTGCCACTTTTATTGTGATATTTTAAATCTGTGCCTCCGATTCTATTTCCCTTTTGACCATAGGACATATTCACCTCAATACTGCATCATTAACCCAGTTTTTACTGGAAGAATGAACACTTGCAAGGCTGGTTCGGTGATTTAGACAAAAGAAGATGGTGGCATGGATTAGGAGAGGACTGTGAGTATGGAGACAAGTGGGGATGGATATGTTCATAGTGTAAACTCAGTAGGACTTTTTGATTAACTAGATAGGGGATGTGAGGAAAAAAGGAGACGGAGCGTTCCCCCTTTGTAAACAAATAGCACTTATTCCTTTTGGAGGTCTTCCTATGGAAGGTTTGACCACAGATTCAAATTCAATTCAAATTGAATTGAATTCAAATTCAAATACGTAATTATCTAACTGCTCAAGTTGACAGTGATGCTCTTTCTTTGAACTCCTGGAGTATCTGTTTTTCTTCTTTTTGTATTTACATTAATAGTATCTTGCATTATTATTTATTTCATGCATATGCCAGATTGTAGGATATTGTAGGTTATGTGGACTATGTCTTATATTTCTTTTGCCTCTTAACTAAGTTTCTGGCATGGTTCCATGTACCGAATAGATTGGTGCAAATGCTTATGCACCAATGGATCATTGAGCCATGAATGAATCACATTCAAATTTAATAAAGAACACAGTGGGGAACTTCAGGAGCAGTTTTATCTTTCCACAATCAATCTAATGTTATCTTTCTTCTCAACTCTATCACTTAACAACGATGGCCAATTTTACTGGCACTCAGGTCTCTCATTCCTTCATTAGAATTTAATTCTTATTACACTGTCTACATTTTGCTTTTAAAAATTCTATTATCATTCTGTGACTGTGTCTCTAATGTTTCATTGTAATATTTAATTTCATATTCATTTTTAAAATCTATTACTTTACATGTACTCTTTGACCTTCTAGTCATTGAGACTTTTCTTTAAATTCTATCAGATATCTACTCTACTCTGAATTGATGTCTTTTCCAGTGAGATCTGAGCTCTGTAATATGTGTATGCAGACAAGACTCAGTTTTATAATAGTTTCACAAGATCTGGGCAGTCCAGGCCTGTTCCCATTGCCTCACTGAACAATGTCAGAGGTGAGAGTTGAATGTTGGGGCAGATGGTAATGAGGTAATGCTTTGGGGTGTAAGAATCACTATAAACTAGAACATATTTCAGGAGGACAAATGATTTCTCCTTCTTGTGGTTGTTTCTCATCTTTATGTCACAGAATCTCAATGTTTTCAGTCTTATCTCAATGTAGTTGAGATTCTAATCACACTTCTTATATGTATGTATGTCCTTTCCAGATTGAGTCATAAACTTTAATTCTAAAAAGGTCATTTAAGAAAGTCACAGATGAACTTTTTAGTTAGAGTTCAGTTAGCAAATTATAATCACTGTGATCACTGGACTAGTGGATCAAGCATAAGATTAGAAATTTAAGTCTGATATGTAACTGCAAATACACACATGTGAGTAATATATATTCACATATGTAGTATATATTATATATACTATATTAAAAATCATATGAAACCAATATAGATGAAGAGAAAATACATTTGACTCCTCCCATCAATTTCTGAAAATATATGTGGAAACTAATTGTAATAATTATTTCTTAATTTGCAGTGTATAAGAGCTATAAAATCACAGGTTTGGAAAGAATCCTAACTCTTATTTTAATACTCTGTTCCTATTACCACAGCCTATGTTGATGTGCCTTTAGATTTGTATTCTGTCATCAAGCATGTTTCCTTTCCCTCTCAGATTCTTGTTAAATTAATAAGCACATATCTTTGGCCTAGTTCAAATGATTGATAAATATGTTGAACAAGATGGATCTGTCAACAGACTAACTTAAGGGCATAGACCTTCCACCAAAGTGACATTAATTCATTAGCCATGACCCTTTTTTAAAAAAAAATGTTTGCATTATCATGAATAATCCTGCTATTCTGTATAAGCCATGTTTTATAATAATTCCTATATGTGAGAGAAAGTAGGCAAAGGCTTGAAAGAAATTTATACCCTATGATTAGTACCAACCCAGTGTCATGGATATCTGTAGCTTTATTTTTGAATTCTATACCCCTTCCCTTCTTCTGATAGCCATACCTTGTCTTACTTGAGGAAATATACCCCTTTCCTGAATCCTGTAGTTCTACTGGGATCTGCCAACTAGTACTTAGTTACTCTCTTTTTTCTGCCTGAGTCTTAATCATAGAGGCTGATTAGAGGCCTCCACCAAGATTTTTATACGGGAGCTGAAAGAAAGAGCCCTTTTCTTTTCTGGGGTTACATCTATGGTTTTACGCATATAAAGCCCGAAAGCACCAGTATTTTTTAAAGCTTTCTTAAAAAGATTAGTTTGAGAGACAGAAGCTAAAACAGAGAGGGTCAATTTAGAGATCAGTGAAAGTTCAGATAGTATCTCCATTCCTGTTTCTATTTTTCCTGGCTTTCTTATTATTTGCTTCCACAACTCAGTAGATTCCCTTTTGACCTGAACTAGTTTAAGTTAGGTTTCTGTCATTTGCAACTAAAAGAATACTGGCTAGAATTTTCAAGAACTTTTAATAAACATCTGCATCTGAACAAATACTTGTTGCTTACACATTTTCAAGCTGATCTTGAAAATCAGCAGTATATATAGCTGTGTAAATGGTAGTGCACTTTGAAGGTCTTTCTGATTCCCAAATAAACTGCCTATCTGCCTCTACTGAGACTTGACGTTTTCAGTGTCTGTGCCAATCAAGATTCAATTAAAGAAATGGGAGGGTGTGTGTGTGCACGTGTGTGTGTATGTGTATGGTAGCTATTTTGCTTCAGGGATTTAACCCAATACAATTGTGGCAGCTGGTTAAACAGCCCCTATACAGCTTTTATTTTCATATATGATGATGGATCTTGTTGTCCTAGGGAAGGAAAGGTGAGTATAAAGTGCAGGAGAGCAAGAACGAGCTGGAAACACAAACACACAGTGGGGGAGAACAAAAAAAAAGCCCATGAGTTTGGACTGAAATCCTTTGTCAGTTTTTACTGCCTTTGACCTGCTTTGGTGTGGGTCTCCTATAAAAACCAGGGCTCTTTATCATAGAGCTAGATACAGACTTCTGTCCCAGGAGTTGGAAATGCTGAAGGTCAATACAGAGGAGGATGGGAGAGTTCCAGGCGTGACCACTCCCTCATGTCCAGGAGGTGAGCCAGAGGATCAGCAACAAAATGACTGCTGCTTTACTTCCAACCTTCAAAACCTCCCACCAGAACCTCTTGTGGACCCTGTAATGAAACATATAGAGATAGGAATTCTGAGATACATAGATCAGCTTAGCTAGTTGACCCATTATAAAATCACCACCGCATCACAGTCATTGAAATACTTTAATATATTCTAAAGAAGCAAAAAATACACTGTGTGTCTATGTGTGTTAGGAAGTGGTGGTGTGAGTTTAGGATAGGGAAAGTAGGGAATAGTTGTTAATGAAAGAAATGCATCTTAATGGAGCAGAGGGCCAAATTATCACCATCTCTCATATTGGAATATCACATTGTAGAGTGATGCCTTTTTGTGTGCCTAAATTCTTTGATGCATTGATGACATTTTTTCCTTAAATGTTATAAATACAGTATATTTTTGGAAGAGAGAGTAGGTAACCTCAGAATTTCCTGAAGAAGTGTATTTTACCTTCTAGTAATTGTTGGATTTTCTCATGGTATTCTTTTTTGAATAGTATAAATAGAATTTTATGGTCATGGTGTTTTGTTTAATTCAGGGATGGGTACTTTTGGCTACAGTTTCAGTATTTTTTTTTACCTCTTAAAACTATCTTAGTTTGTTCTAGGTTTGATAAAACATGTAGCCTCAAGGAGTTTTTCTTTAATTTATAAGCCATGTGCTTTTGGAAGGAAACTCAATCCATATATTTTGGATTCGTTTATACTGAAATCATTAACATGTAGTAGAGGAGTACTCTCTCCCTGTCTTAAAAATAAGCTTTTTTTCTCTTAAAACAGAAAGCTTTGTTTTTCCAAGAGTAAATGAACTTGGAGACCAATGGTCTAAATCATTTGGTTTGAAAGTTAAACTCCATGAAATTTGGGTGGGTTTTTTGCCTAGTTGAATTTTTTATATCAGAGCTGTCAATGTAGTTGCTTATATTTTCACCTAAATTTTATTAATATATTTTGGGGTGGAGGGTCTCCATCCACAAAGCATTATCATTACATTATTGTCCTATCAGAATCCTTTTGTTAGATGTGCTGCTTTCTTAAATCATTATCAAAATTCTTTTATTTTTATTTGCTTTGTAATTCCAGAATACCTCATCTTTGCAGAAAGTGTATTTTCAATCTTTCAAAAATTTTAATTATGTTTTAAAATTATTAGCCTACTGATTAAATTAATTATGTTTAATAATACTATCTGAATTTCTAAATAAAGCTTATATAGTTTTCTCATTGATAATTTTTTTAGAAACTTTTTTCCACACCATTACATTGCTGTAATTTCAGTGGAAAATGAAAAAGGATCAAATGCTATTCCTCCTGAAACTTTTTCCTGTTCAAATCCTGAGTTTAAGATTATATTATTATTATGTATAATTTTCTTGAGGCAAAAACAAAACCAGAAATCCAAAACAAACTGGAAATATTATCACAAAACAATATATTTAATATATTTTAAAGCATTTTTATTTATTCTTCTTTGACACACACGTGTATGTGTATAAATGCATATTTGCATATAGACATATATGTATACACACATATATACACATATTTACTTGTATATACCATAATATGGAAACACATATTTTTAGTTTTTATATGTGTATATGTTTATTATGTCATATGTATATATGTCTCTATATAAATAAATTTTCTAATAATTATGTACACATACTATTTTAAAAATGTGCACACTCAGCTAAACAATTCAAAAAATAAAGGGTATTAAATTCATCTTTCAACTACCAAATGTTTGAAGCAGCACCTTTAACTTATAGTATTTTTCACTATACATATGGTTATATTTCTGGATCTGCTCTACTAATTAATCTATGTCCAGTACCAAAGCATGTAAAATATTATAGCTTAGTAATGAATGTTATTATTGAGCAAGTGAATCCCCTATCCCATGTTATTTTTTCAGAATTCTCCACCTATTTTTAGAAATAATTACAAATATTTTAATGTACATTTTAAAATAAGCTTATCAAATTTAGAGAAATATACTTAAGGTTTTATTAATATTAAATTGAATTTATAGATTAATTTAGAAAAAAATTGTTATGATTATAATACTGAATCTTCTCTTAATACTTAACAAATATTTTTCTATATCCCCTGTGTATTTCTTGCTTATTCCTAGTTATATTCTTGTTTCTATATTTACAGACATTATTCCTTCCATTTGTTTTCTAACTTTTTGGAAATATATACAGTATTTTTCATTTAGCTGCTTGTAATGAATATCTTATGTGCACAGTTATGATACAAAGGACTAAATGAAATAAAATACTGACTTTGGTTATTTTCACATATGTCTTCATTACCACAGATTTTAAAATATATACATATTGCAAAGATTCTGAATGTTAAATTTTATATAGACACTTATCAATTGAATAAATGGCTTCTTTTTCAGTTGCCGTTTAGAGAATGTGTACTCATTAAGTTTCCCTCAACCAGGGCTGCCTGGGTGGCTCAGTCTGACTCCTGATTTCAGCTTAGCCCACGATCTCAGGGACTTGGGATCAAGCTCCACATGGGCTCTGTGCTCAGTAGGGAGTCCTCTTTTCTCCCTCTCTCACCCTTTCCCTCTGCCCCTCCCCCTGCTTGTGCACACATGCTCTCTCTCTAAAATAAATAAATTAAAAAAAAAAAAAAGTTCCCTCAACCAGGTAGAGTGGATTACAATACTAGATTCTTATTCTAACTTAAGGTGATGTTTCATTTGTTATAAATGCCATAAGGACTAGACATTCAGAAAGCTATACTTTAATCATCTTAAAATGGATTTCTCCCAAGAAATATAGGAACCCCCTCAACATCTTTGCTATTTCATCCAGATTAGAAAAGAATTACATCATCAAGAATTGTACCATATTGTCAAGATATTTAAAATTAATAAGGTCAAATATTATGAACAAGAAAGTACAATTAACACATTGAATTCTATTTACATTGTTACTATGAACCCTATTCTTTAGAAACTGATTTACTTGAACTGCACTGATCTGCTTTTTTCACTGAGTAGTATTTTCCTTCCTTTTTAACTCATGACATTATATTTCTATTTCAAAAATAATATTTAAGATTTTCATATACTTCATAGTGAAACCAAAATTTAATTACATTTTATATGCTAACATTTGTATTACAGAAGAATAATTTTGTATAACTTTCTTCAAAGTGGGTATCATTAATTTGTTAGTTATCCTTTCATATTATTATAATTTATTCCTGTTTGTAAATATGCATCAGAATGAAAATGGAGGAAAATATGTAAACATTTCAGAACCACAAAAATGGCTAGCTAAGACTTAATGGTAAAAGTAGGTCAAGGCTTGAGAGGGAAAAAAAGGAATAAAATATTATGAAATAGACATAGAGCTTTCATTTTCTTATGCCTGAGGGTATAAGACTAATATTATGCCAGTGTTGATTTTACATTTTTATTTTGCCCTGTAGAAATGTTTTGGCATGGGGTGCCTGGGTGGCTCAGTTGTTAAGCATCTGCCTTTGGCTCAGGTCATGATCCCAGGGTCCTGGGATCGAGCCCCACATCGATCCCCACATCGGGCTCCCTGCTCCGTGGGAAGCCTGCTTCTCCCTCTCCCACTCCCCCTCCTTGTATTCATGTTCTTGCTCTCTGTCAAATAAATAAATAAAATTAAAAAAAAATGTGTTGGGAATTAGTGGAAAGAAAAATCTCTCGTGCTATTTTGATACAATAAAGGAAGTACATACAACTTTAACACAGTAGAGAAATCAGATAATTTTTAGTTCTTTGTCATGCTTTCGCATTTCATTTCTGTCCCATTAACAATAAGAATTGCTTTTAAAAAAGCTTAATCATTCAGTCTTTAATTTCTCTTTTCTTTCAAGAAAAGATTAAATATTCGAAAGAAGAAGAGAGAAATAATATCGTGTTTTATGCAGCCATAGATAAAGTAGAAAACCTACCAATAGATAAATCATTCAGATTATATTTGAGAACTTGATGGGAATACTGAAATGGCTGTTACTTTTAAAAGAAGAGTAGAAAACACAGCTTGTCTAATTCAAAGCACATGAGACATAGGAAAACTACTACAAAAATCCTGAATATCTAAGTTATTTTAAGCCTTGAGAACTATATGCAAATAAATTAGCATACAATTATCAAGGAAACCTAAGATATTAGTAAATAACAATTAAAGTTCATATGCTTTTTAAAAATTTTATTGTCAATACCAAAACTACAGATTTAATAGCTAAAGAAGGCATAAATTAAATGTCAGTACATGTTGATTTTGCTTATTTCTCTGAATGTTTATTGTCAATTTAGCATTTTTTTCTTGATATGATTATTAGTAATCATATATTTATTGTACTGGTATGGAGGATTTAAAGAGGCTACATGTTTTCTGTTTTGATCCAGAATTTTTTTTCAAAATACAGTGGGTGGTCTGAGTTCCCCTTTTAATAGCTTTATATTTTAAATGAAAATCCATACACACTTGGGAACTGGTATTACAACTTCAGGAAAGGCTCTGCTTGTTTCTTAAAAAAAAACAAAAACAAAAAAACCCCTCTTCATTTAGTTATGCATAATGTATTGTCAAAAACTATTCCAAAATTTAAATACCTAAAAGTTTAAAAAATAAAACTGAACAAAAATTGTGTCCGTAGTCTTAACTAGTGACTGTCTTCAGAGACTATGTCTTTAAATGGGAAGCTGCTTTAAGCAGCTTTAAGAATTAGAACAGTAAGATGTGGTAACAATTTGAATTAAGGAAGTCTGAATGGTAGACTATTAAGAGAATGGAAGAAAGAATGGAGAATGGAAGTCTTTCTTAAAAACCTGGATTGTTTATAAGCTATATTGAAGCTGCTACAATATGTAATACATGGTGAGTGCATTTACAGATTAATGCTGTGCTAAAATACTATTTTGCTATTCACTAAATAGTTTGTGCATCTTGATGTTCTGGTCCTGTAACAAAGACATTGCAAAAGGTTTTTGAAATTGGTTCAGATGGGAGACAAAATATGAAGACAAGATGAGTTAGCAGATAGAAATTTATAGTCACAAAATTCTTTTTATTTATGATTTTTATGGCCATATAAAGCTAAAAACCATGGTACAAAGATCAAGTATAAATCTCAGTCTCATGATTTGCATGTGCTGTCCATATACAGTTACTATATAGAATTACAAAAGCTTGAAATAACATATTAAAACTCTTTCATTTTACAGATTAAATTCAGGGACTATGAATAGCATTGTTTTTATGTCTGTGAGATAAAGTGAATTCAGGGAGTGAAAAGATGAGAGAATTAGGCAAACATCTGTGATAGGGAGTTTTGTTTGTTAAATCAAAGATCTTCCTCTTTCCCCTGTGACACTTGAGATCACATGCAGAGAACTCAGGCTGAAGAGTAGAACACTGTGTGCTGAGCTCTCAGAATCTCAGATGGGAGAAAATCTTGTTCAGAGAAGAGTGTGTCGTAGGTGGAATCAAGGATCTTACCAGTTGGACCCACTTAGTTTTATATTCTTTCTCTTTAAAAATATTTGAGAATATTTAAAAATTTTATAAAGAAGAAAAAGGCTTGTGACAAATCACATTATAGAATGGGAACTATAGAGATACATGTGAATGGATTAATATTTATAACAGTGTTGTAAAGGGGAGGATCAGAGAGTAAACAGAGCACAGACTGCCTGTTGCCTCTTTTGCACCTAATCGTGGAAATACGAAAAGAATTTAAGCAGCTGGTAGAATTTTAAGCATTGCAGCAATTGTAATAAAACCTAGGTCCAAAAGTATAAGCCAGCATTATAATAGGTGGAACTAATGGAAATGATAGAGCAGTGAAGGTTCTTACTCTTTCACAAATTGCCCTAGATATTTCTATACATCTATTCTTCCATAAATTTTTAAAACCAGTTACCAGGTTTCCTCCAAAAATTCTGCTTGGATTACAGTTGAAATTGCATTTAAGTAATAACAGATTGATATGGAGAAAACTGACAGCTTTGTAATGATTGGATGGACCATGCATGAACATGGTATATACTTCTATTTTATCAGGCATTTTTTTTTTTGTCCTTTAATAGAATTGGCTGTTTCTGAGAGTCCTTTTTTTTTTTGTGCTATTATAAACCGCATCTGTATGTTCTATTTCATTTTTTAAAAGATTTTATCTATTTGAGAGAGTGGTCGACAGAGAGAGAGAGAGAACACTCATGAGCCGGGGGAGGGGCAGAGAAGCAGGTTCCTGCTGAGCAGGGAGCCTGATACAGGACTCAATCCCAGGACTCAGGGATTATGACCTAAACTGAAGACAAACACTTAACCAACTGAGCCATCCAGGCACCCGACATTTTATTGTGGAAGTAGAGAAATATTGAGATATCTATAGATATATATATAAACAAACTACTGGATTTACAAGAGATCAGTCAATTGGCTGACTCAAGATCAACATATATGTATATATATACATATATAATCAGCCATATATATATACATGTGTATATGTATGTGTATATATATATATATATACACACACACACACATATATATAATCAGCCTTGTGTCAGCCAATTGACTGATCTCTTCTATTTCCAGTAGTTTATTGATTCTTCAGAATCTTCTATGTAAATTATAGCATATGCAAATATCAATATTGTCTTTTCCTGACCTTTTTTTTTTTTGCTTGATTACTTTGCCCATAACCCTTAAGGTTATGTTGCTCAGTCATGGTTATAATAATCATCCTTGACTTATTTCCAGAGTTAAAAAAAGAATGCTTCTGGAATTTCCCTATTAAGAACAATGTTTGCTATAAAATTGGCAACTGTATATTATTAGTGTAAGGGAATTGCCTTTTAGAAATTTTTTCTAGAGTGTTAACATAATTGGGTATTCAATTCCCCTTTATTTTTTACCCTGAATCTGTTACTTTTCTCTCATAGTTCATTAATAAAGTGAATGACCTCATTGGCAAATATGCTGCTGTTGAAAAACTCTGGTGTTTCTGGTTTAAATTCTACTGGAGCACGGTGTAGGATTCAATTACCTCATAGAGTATTTATTTAGAAAATTTGCATTTCTGTGAATAAGTGTTATTGGAATATGATTTCCTTTTTCTGTTGCCTTCAACTGATCTCATAGGAGATTAAAATGTTCTAATAATATAAGTCTGGAAACCTTCCCTCTTTATTCTTATTTTTTGAAATATCTTGTGTGACATAAAAATTATTCCTTAAGAATTTGGAGAAATTCACCAGTAAAACCATCTTAAGTTTGAAGGTGCTTGAAGGCAGGAAAAAGGACAGATTTTTGTTTACTATTTTTAATTCCTTATTGATTATTAGTCTACTTAAGTTTTCTATTTTTTTGTGCTAGTATTTTTCCAAAAATCTATTTACTTAACCCATATTTTAAAATCAATTGTCATAAAGATCATATATTTTATCATGTGTAATTACATCATGATTGTTACATCTTGTTGAGCCCTTATCCTTAGTTTATATCCTTCCGTTTGTCTCTTAGGATTTTTTTTTTGCCTTAAATATTTATTTCCCTAATGTTAAAATTGCTTCTAAGGCTTTCTTTTTGTTTATGTTGACCTGGTATATATTTTTCATTATTGCATTCTACCAAAATTGAATGTCTGCTGTCGGGCTCTATTCTAGGCCCTAGATAAATAAATAGGTGATAATCTTGCTTGTCAGAAGCTTATATTTTAGTAGGAAAAACATATAATAAGAGATTAAGAAAAACCATAAGTAAAAATCTGTTGTATGTCAAGTGGTAATAAATGCTACTGGAAAAGCAATGGAGGAGGGGCGCCTGGGTGGCTCAGTTGTTAAGCGTCTGCCTTTGGCTCAGGTCATGATCCCAGGGTCCGGGGATTGAGCCCTGCATCGGGCTCCCTGCTCTGCAGGAAGACTGCTTCTCTCTCTCCCACTTCCCCTGCTTGTGTTCCCTCTCTAGCTGTCTCTCTCTCTGTCAAATAAATAAATAAAATCTTAAAAAAAAAAAATAGAAAAAGCAATGGAGGAAAAACAGGATTGTCTGGAGTAAGCTGAAATTTTAGATAGCCTTGGGAAGGCCTCTGTTTGATATAAGTACCTAGAATCCCCTGCTGGATGCTGGACAGCTGCTAGCCACACTCCTTCCCATCAAGCCTTTATGGATAATGAGCAGAATGACACATAGGTACCAAAAAGATAGAAAGCAAAGGTTGTTACTCATGTTAAGAGGCAAAAGAATTCCCAAAAGAGAACTCCAGTTCACCTGGGAGTGAAACAAGGAGGGACTCTGGTGCTTTGAGTTTTTATTGTGGTTAGTGGATGGAGCTGGGATGTTACAGGTTTGGGATCTTACTGCTCAAATATGGGGCAAAAGAGTAAAGGAAAAGCTGGGGACTTGAAAGCTGTCTGGGATGATCAAACACCAAAAATATGGGGTCTTTGTCTTTATTACAATCTCATTGTGGAGGGAGTTTGAGGAAAGACCTAATCTTTTCAAACTTTTATCCTTTTTGTCACATTACTGGATTGTTTTTAATTCAGTCTGTAGATCTATGTCTTGATAGTGAATTTTTCTCATAGGACTTACTTCCATTTATTTAATACTTTTTATTTTCTATTTCTATATTGAATTTTATTTCTTTTTTCTCCCTTATTTCATATTGGATGTATTTTTTTTAAGATTTTACTTATTTATTTGACAGAGACACAGAGAAGAGAGAGAACACAAGCAGGGGGAGTGGGAGAGGGAGAAGCAGGCTTCCTGCTGAGCAGGGAGCCTGATGCGGGGCTCGATCCCAGGACCCTGGGATCATGACCTGAGCCAAAGGCAGATGCTTAACGACTGAGCCACCCAGGCGCCCCATATATTGGATGTATTTTTTATTTTATATCTTCTGAGGGTTATCTCTCTCAAAATCATTTATTAGATTGTCTTTCTTGTTTGTCTGAAATTTATCAAATTCTATGTATTCTATCAAACAAAACTTTTAACATCTAATCTGTCCTGCCCTGAATGTACAGTAAGCCCAGAACTACCTCCCATGTTGGTATCTATAGTAACTTGTGAAGCTCAATGCAATTTATTAAGGATATAAAATTTTAAAGATCATTATTTAATTAGAAAAAGGCCTTATTAAATTGTGTATTCACTTTATTTCCTAAATATCTTCCTCCTGGATTAATATTTCTTACGCATGTAGTAAAACCTCCGAGGATTATTCTGACTAATATCCTTGTATATTAAACTTGCCAAAGAGTATCTTTATTTTACTTTGTATATAAAACTATAGATTCCATCATGTTTTTCTCCTGGCACACAGTAGGTGATAAGTAAATATTTGTTGGCAGTTCAGTAAATGAATATGAAAGTACATAAGGAGAATGTTTTCATACAGAGCCAGAGAAACCAATGTTTAAATGAACCAGAATCACACAAAAAAAACAACATAGCCCAGTGCTCTTTCAATTACATTAAGATCTTTAAACAGGAAAACAGATTTATTGTTCTTCATCCACCACACATTTCACAGGAAAAAAGTGGTATATTTGTTTTTAGGTAAGTGTGGTGTAAATATATTCAACAATCCTAAATTTTGACTTGTAAAGCTGTGATATATTTAAGTTTTATTTTCTATTTAAATAGTAGGGAACGGATGAGTAGGAAGAGAAAGAACACATAACAGGCCTTTCCTTAAGCGCCTATTAGGATCCAATTTAGGATATTTTAGGATTGTGAACTCCATTTACACAAAACCAACTTTATCCTACACTTTTAGTGGACCTCTGAGATTTACCAGCTCCCTCTCATGTCCTCCCATGGGTCTTTTCATACTGCCTTTTAATCATGTGCTTGTATGTGTGTCTCCCTTATTAGATCACAGACTCAGAAATTTGTCTCTCTCTCTTTTTTTTTAAAGATTTTATTTATTTATTTGAGAGAGAGAGAGAGAGAGCACAAGAGGGGTGGAGGGTCAGAGGGTGAAGCAGACTCCCTGCTAAGCAGGGAGCCCGATGTGGAACTCGATCCCGGGACTCCAGGATCATGACCTGAGCCGAAGGCAGTTGCTTAACCAACTGAGCCACCCAGGCGCCCAAAATTTGTCTCTCTTATTTACTCATTCAACAAATAGTATTGAGTTTGATCCTGTGCCAGGCACTGTCTTGCCTATATTCAAAGATGGTGTAAGTACTCAATAAGAGTCTTAAAGAAATGAATCTTTCTGCCCCTAGTTTAGAACATTTCATAGCACTTGGGTCATATGTCTTTATTGTATTCATATACCTTTTGGGAAAAGTTCTGCAAATTTATACTAAAAATCCAAATGCCAATTTATTTACTTCTTGAAATAATATCTTTTATCAGTATTTTCTTAATACCTTTCAAAAAACATACATATCTAGGGGCGCCTGGATGTCTCAGTCGGTTAAGCTTCTTCCTTTGGCTCAGGTCATGATCCCAGGGTCCTGGGATCGAGCCCCGCATCAGGCTTCCTGCTCAGTGGGGAGTCTGTGTCTCACCTCTTTCCTGCTTGAGCTCTCTCTCACTCTCTCTGTCTCTCTCTCAAATAAATAAAATATTAAAAAATATTCATATCTATATTAGTGTATAGAGATTGGGCCACATTAGTGCCATGCTTTGTGTGTGCAGATGCAGTGTTGTACAGGAGTACTCGTGCTAGGTAAATTATTAATTACTGCAGAATGGTAAGGAAGCCAGTCTCCTTCAGAACAAATCAGGATAACCTTGAGCAAGTTAGCTAAACTTTCTTAGTCTTAGTTTTCTTATTTGATGTGAGGATGAAATAGGAAATATATATAAAGCACTTAGCACATCAAGTCCATGGAACCTGGTAAATGTTCAAGAGTGATAGGTGTTGTCATTTCATATGTTTTATTTAGGTGCTAAAAAAGTTGGATAATAAAAATTGTATACATTTAAGAAAAAAAATGCTTAAAATAGCCTGTTTATCCTTACCTCATCAGTTTCTAGCATCATCTTCATGGCATTTAGAAAAAAATAAGGTAGTGAGTTTTGGATGTGAATAATATTTTTTTCTTATACTCTAAAATGTGAAAATACTGTTTTGTTAAAACCACAGTTTATATTGTTGAATGTAATTAGTAAGAAGTCAGTTTTTACTTATATTTAGTGTATATCCAGATCAGAGCATTCCATTATCTACACAGCCAGGAGTCTAAATACCTACCTTTCCTGTTTCTCTATCAAAACAATAAAAGTAATTTCATTCGTTTTTCTCTTGCCTTTGAATATTTTGAAACCATACATACATATGTGAAGCAGAATTGATAAACATTAGCTCCATCTTTTAATCAGAGTAAATGCTATAGATAACATTATCTTTTCTTTTTTCATCAGTAATATTTGCAGTTTTGGAATAGAAACTTAATTGAGATGAGCCATGTGACTATCTTGGGGAAAGTCTTCAGGAGACAGGATGGAATAGGCATAGGTCTTGAGAAAGAAATTAGTTCAAACTGTTAAGGCCAGTATAGTTAGAGCAGAATCAGTGGGAAGGAGAAAGGAAAGACACAAAGTAAGAGTGGCATGGAAAAGTACTCAAAGACAAAAAAAACTAAATTCTAAGAAAAATTAATTTCTTCCTCTAGCTCACCATCAAGGTCTTAACAACTTTTAGCATCCCAACTTGATTTTCTATTTGCAATACTAGATTGTTTTTTCTTGAGACTTGACAACTGATTTATTTTAAAATGACTAGGAACAGCAAAACTACTAACCAGATCAAAAGATTTTTCTGTATTAAGGATGACTTATATGGATTATACATTAACCAGTAAATGATTTATTTAAAAGAACACTTTTTAACTTCTCATTTCTTGTTTTAATTCTCTTATGCAAGTCTTTATCCACAAATATAAAGACTGAAGTGTCCTGAAATCAGAGTGTATTTGATTTGTGTTTGATTATGGCTTGTCTATACACAAGATGCAAAGTATATAATTGAGTCAATTACCTAAAAATTAAGGGCAAATAATAATTTTGTCTTAAACATATAAACAGTTATCCAGTTAGGGAAACACAAAATTAGATAGTCAAGTGGTATGCTTAAGTGATGTTTTGATGATTTAAGTGTAAATGAATCATAAACATTAGGATTACATTTCCCTTGAAAGAATCTTGTGTTTAAAATCCATGGAGCATTATACTTGGCAGAGTGTATTTTGAGTTATAGTAAAACCAAAGACACATGAAAATGGTTTGGGATAGTTTGCTGACACAAAATCCTGGTCTGAACATATGATAACAAGCATGCAACTGTAGCAGTTAGCTACAGGTTTGAAGTTACAAATATACTTGTCAGAAATTCCCTGATCATTATGCAGTCATTTATTCGTGCATTCAGTGAATATTGTTTGAATCCCTACTATGTGTTAGTCATTGTGCTGGCTTCTAAATTTATAAAGAACAAGAGAGTCTTGCCATTCAGCCTTTAGGGGTTACAGGCTTCTGAGGAACTTGATGGGTTAAAAAAAAAGCCATTCCTCAATTCTCTGTAGAGGAGAAAGGATTTTAATTCTACTTTAAAGATGTAAAGTATAAAAAGATCACCTGGATTTTTCTCTGTCCTTTCTTTAAAAATTGAGAGACTGCTTCTCTGATGAATTGTTTTTTCTCTGTTGAGAAAATATATTAGGAGTTGAGGTTGTAAGGGAGGCATGGCTTGAAGAAGGAACGGTTAATATAGCCATGTGACTCAGTTGCTTCTCTTCTTACTAGCAGTTAGGGAAGGAAGGGGAGAACTTAGTTATTGGTTTAATGTCCATTTGGGTGATTTACTAAACAGCAGTCTCAACCTAGTTGACTTTATTCAAAATTGAGATGTTTGCAAGAGTAGTGTCATGAAAGGCATTGTGAAGTGATGAATCATAAATATAGAGGAGAAAGAAGGAAGTCGTGGCTAACGGGAGAGAGTGAAAGACCTGTCGATTGGAATCTATGAAATTGAAGGGACTTGTGGGAAGGAAAACTGTGGTCTCAGAGTAGAGAGAAGCATTTCTGATTTCAGAAGTGGAGCATTTCTGCATGGGTCCATGAGAAGGATATAAGTGTAGCAAAGGAGAAGATAAGTTCAAAGATTATTTGCATTCAGGTTTTAGTGAGTTGTCCAGTAGATAACATTACTCAGAATAACAGGAAATAAATGATTTGAGTAGGTGCCAAAGCTTCAATCAAGGGAAGTATCCAGGAGGATAATAAAGACAATGTCAAAAATGTATAAAGAATACTCAATTAGCAAGAACTTCAAGGGAACAGATTATTTGTTTATTTGTTTTTGTGAAGATGGGATAGTCATGAGCTGAGAGTTGCTTGGAAACCCTGATATATGTGATGTGTGAAAGAAAGAGCTTCTATTCTTGAAAGGACAAGAGAACTTAATGGAAAGAGCCGTGTCCAGTTAAGCCAATCTGAAAGAAATGATCAATAGAGAGGCAAATGGTGTAGGGGAATTTGTTTAATTATTAGACAAAGAAGCCTATACAATGGATGTGGATGGATGTGGGGAGTAGTAAGATCTTTGTGGTTTGGGCCTTGAAAGAGACTATTAAGTATCAAATTTACTTTTACTTTAATATCAGGGGAATAAAAGCAACAGAACTCCTTAGCCTGTAATACCCAACAAATTGCCTCAATTTACTTCATTTCATAGGTGTAGGTCTTGTGTGAATATCTTGTTCTCAGCATATCATCTGACTTTTCAGATGTCTTGGATTTAATAAAATCCTAAATGTATTTTGCCAAGAAAATATCATCTGAGATTTTAGGCATGTTTATTTTTGGAGAAATATAATCCTCATATTTATGATTCATTTATACTTGAATCAAAATACTGCAAAGAGAAATCCACAGTACATCTAAGATAGTTCTTGTCATTCATGCATCATTTTAAGAGAAGTTTTCTTTAAGTTCTACAACTCTGAAGATTATAACTTATCTAATTTGGAAAGTTAAGAGATATGACTTCTCAATTTAAGGAGTGACACAACAACATTGAATCATAGACCTATACAGCTTGAAGGGACTTTGGGAATCATCTCATCCCTTCAATATAAAAGAAGAAACAGGGGGTTGCTAGAGTGGTGGAGGGTGGGAGGGATGGGGTGGCTGGGTGATAGACATTGGGGAGGGTATGTGCTATGGTGAGCGCTGTGAATTGTATAAGTCTGTTGAATCACAGACCCGTACCTCTGAAACAAATAATACATTATATGTTAAAAAAAAGATAGTAGGAGGGGAGAAATGAAGGGGGGGGGGAATTGGTGGGGGAGAAGAAACATGAGAGAGTATGGACTCTGAGAAACAAACTGAGGGTTCTTAGAGGGGAGGTGAGTGAGGGGATGGGTTGGCCAGGTGATGGGTATTAAAGAGGGCACGTACTGAATGGAGCACTGGGTGTTATACGCAAACAATGAATCATGGAACACTACATCAAAAACTAATGATGTAATGTATGGTGATTAACATGACATAATAAAAGAAAAGAAAAGAAAAGAAACAGGGGCAGAGGAGTCACCTGCCATACCTACAATCTCATTCAACTTGGGAAAGAACCAAACCGACTAAGTTAGGTGGTGCTTAATTAATATTTCACTTTAGAGCCCATGAGTACTTAGCATAGTATCTTAAACCCAATAGGGTGCCAAATAAATGTTTGCTTATAGATCAATGTCATTGGGAACTCCATCTTCAGATAAATATGATCTAGTTTGCCATTTGACATGTTTATCATCATCCTCATATGAGGGGCCTAATGATGGGCTATGTACAAAATTATCATATACAATTATTAGCCTTTAGAAACTATGAACTCAAAAATAACAAAGTGTTCAAAAATTATTAAAGAAACTTATTAGTAACTGTCATTTTGTATGAGTATTAGTATGAAAATGTCTATGAATATAAATGTATGCATTACAATAAAAAGTGAAATACTGGTTTTTATTTCAAGTGCATGGAAAATGTTTATGAAAGAGAAGGATTTGAGGAGCTCTTTACTTAGGCAGTACTGCTAGAGGAAACATCCTGTGGAATCACTGAGCAGACGGAGAGAAGATCTAAGAGCAGGAGGGAGAATTTAAGTGGAGTTGATGAGTAGCAAAGTGAGGTGAAGTGTGGTGAGGGACCCACAGGGACATGTAGCAACATGGTGAAGGACCCATAGGAGTGATAGTGTGAAATGAATTGATGGAAAAAAGAAATGTTTTGGGAACTCCAGGAAAAGAACTAGAATTTGTACACAAAAGATTTTAATGTTATGGTACAGAGGTTTAGCTGTGTGACCCTGGGCAAAGCACTTAATTATTTTAAACACTGGTTTCTTGAGATAATCTTAAAAATGCAGATAATCATAGTACCTGTCTCATGTCTTTCAGAAGGATTGATTTAAATGATGTTTACTCTGCAGATAGATCAAGTTAAACCCAGAAAGGAGATGTATAGTGAGATATTGAACTCTTCTGCGTTCCATTCTTAGTCAAGAGGTACTGCTCCAATTCCTTTTTAATTGTGGATCTCAATCAGGGAATTTTCATATATGATTGTTTTCTATATGCCTTCTCTTTGCTGAGAGCAGTTCTCTTATTTGAACCTCTTTTAGTGAGCCTACCTGGAATGCTGTCAAGGAGAAAGTAAACAAGAGTTATTTATGCATAATGACCATATTCAAATGGAATGAATCCTGACCATTTCTTTGGTGGTAAGTGCTAGATTAGCAGAGTGTACGTCAGGGTGAGGATCCCCTAATGACCTGTTTGTGCGTGTGGTATGGTGGGAAAGGCGCTAAACATACAGTTGGAAGACCTAGGTTTGAAAGGGAAGCCTGCTTCAGCCACTTGCTAACTGCTTGACTTTCGATAAGTTATCTAATATTGCTAAGCCCCCATTTCTCAATCTATAAAATAGATTATTATGTAAATCACAGAAAGTTATTCTGGCAATTACATGACATAATCTATTACAAAGAACCAAGCACAGTGCCTGACATTAAATGAAATCTTAATACATATCCCTGTTCTTCCTTCATCATTTAAGTCTCAAGATGTATTAAAGCAATCTTCAGGTTTTTTTTAGAGACAAGCATATAAAGCCAAAAAAGGGCAAGGAGGGAAGAAAACTTTGCCCTTAACCATCTAAGGAAAAAGGAAATGAAGGCTTAGAAAAAAAAAATTCACAGAGGACTATCAATTATTCTCATTACATGTTAAAAAATTACAAACAGGGATACTTGGGTGGCTCAGTAGGTTAAGTGTCTGCCTTAGGCTTGGGTCATGAACCCAGGGTCCTGGGATTGAGCCCTGATTTGGGACTCCTTGCTCAGCGGGGAGCCTGCTTCTTCCTCTCCCTTTCTCTGCCGCTCCCCCTGCTTGTGCTCTCTCTCTGTCAAATAAATAAAATCTTAAAAAAATTACAAACATTGTACATTTTGTAAACTTCAGAAATCTAAAGCTGTCAGATGATGGGTGTTTCAGTTTGGAATGACTCTCAAAATCACATCATAATTGGGAATCCTAACAGTCTAGTTAAATGGTGAAAAATCAGCTTCTCTTCCAGCTGTTTAATTTTGTGGGATGATCAGGACAAAAATAAGGAGAGAAATGAAATTAATAAATGATATGGGAATGATAACACAGCACAGTAATCAAGTTTTATAATGTCATAGAACATTAGAATGACATTACTGGAATCATTTAGATTTCAGTAGTACCTTCTTACCACAGAGCTGAAAGTGGCCTGTTTAGATGGTTTTCTTTAACTTTGGAGCTGTTTGGAGAGCTAAGTTTAGGAGTGAAATCTTTCCAGCTGTTTTTGCCATCATTACCTTACTCACTATTTCATTTCTAATAGGTAGAGATTCACCTCTGCAAAAATCCTGCAACAAAGCACGTTGTTCCTTTTATAGGTTAAGTGGTGGGCAGCAGGTGAGATTTGTTTTTCAGTTAATTAAACACTGTGTGATTTCTTAGACACATTTATGACAGGACCAAAATTTTATTTGCAACATTTAGCGAGATATAATTTATGTGGTATCCGAATAACTATAGAATGGCTTTTGAAAAGTTAGATTTTTTTTTTGGACAGTTCAATTCTCATGTCAAATCTCTAAGAGAATGTACAGTGTGAGGTAATAACCTTTTCCTTTGCAACCTGAAATCCCATAATTTACTCTGATGCTCACTGATATGATTATATTAGGTAAAATCTGGGGCACCTGGGAGGCTGAGTTGGCTAAACATCCAACTTTTGATTTCAGCTCAGATCATGGTCTCAGGGTCCTGGGATGGAGTCCTGTGATCGGCTCCACCCTCTTTGCAAGTCTGCTAGAGATTCTCTCTCTCCTTCCCCTTCTGCCCCTCCCCCGACTCATGCACTCTCTAAATAATCAAATAAATAAATAAATAAATAAAATTAAAAAAAAAAGAAAGGTAAAATCCAAACAAGATATATGCTATCTTATGTTCAAGTAAAAATGCTTCTAAACAGAAAGCAAATTCTTTGAGAAAAGGACATGTCTAACATTTTGTGTCTATAATTACAAAAACACCTTAAAAATGCCCCAGTAGCTAGGCTCTACATTCCTCATAGATACTGGATGATAAACTTTCTGAAGGAAAAGGTTTCTGACTCCTCTTTGCATCTATCATGTAGAATGCAAGGTTTTTTTGTTCTAGAGTCAGAGGCTGTACCACCTGCAGTGAAAATTGTTCTTTAAGGAATTTTGTAAGTGAATGTTAAGGGAAATCTCTCTCTCTCTCTCTCTCTTTTTGGAAATCTCACTGAATCCCCTCTGATTTAGCTCTGAGTGTAATACCTAAACGTGGTTGGTATAATATTCTTTCATCAGTATCTGTGGTCTAGATTTTTCACTCTGGTATAAGGTTCACTTTTGCTCTCTGAATAGTTTCCCCATCTGAGGGTCAAGCTTCACAGTGTAATTGTTATCTGTTGGTAAAGTGAAGCCTCCAGTTTTTATTCAACACATGTTTTTAAAGACATGCTATATGTTAGCTATTCTGCTGGAGGTTGGCAGTTCATTGGTGAGCAATCTACATAAGGCTCTGGCTTTATAAAGCTTACAAGTCAAAGGGCTACTAGAAAATACAGCAGACTTGTAATTATCTGAAGAAGGCAGAAATTCTAACAGGTGATACTTCTCAAGGGCTTCCTATGTACCAGGCACTATTTTAAGTACTTTACAGTTAACAGTTTTAATCCTAAAAATGGCCTAATCAATGTAATTATTATCTTCACTTTGGCTGTGGGGAAACAGAGGCACAGAGAAATGAAGAGAAATGAAATTAATATATGACATGGGTGTGATAACGCAACACAGAGAAGTGAAGTCTCCATCTAGTAAGTGATGGTTCTGGGATTGGAATCCAGACAGCCTGGCTCTAGGGTGTGTCATCCTAGCCACTCACCATATAGCCTCAGAAAGAGTAAATGATTTCAGGCAGCTTGTTTTTCTTGTAGCTAAGGTGAAAAAGAAAAATAGTTGATTATATATATAGTTTTGCATTTTTGATGACAGAAAAATGACATCCTGAGGCATTTTTTTTTTCTGGAGCAAATTTCAAGTTTGAATTATAACATGGGGTGTGCATAAAGTATATTATATGACACACTGCACAATGGCTTTAACTTTAATATCACAGGAGATACAGAAATGCTATTTAACCAAATAGTTCTCATATTAACACTTCGAACAAGCAGAGAGCATCATATCCAGGCACTGTGCTCCTTGAGCTTACATAATATGAGGATAGTACTGGGATAGTCTAGATGATGAGATACCAAATACATCCATTAGACTGCCTCTCTGAAATATCAGATGTCTTAAGATTGCACAGGTACTGGATTTCATTCAATTTGTAAGCACATCCTCTCATAAATACCTTAACTGCAGATATTCTATAATTCTGACTACAATGAGAACCAAGTAAGAGAGAGGCAAAAGGGACCTTCTCTAGGGTGGTTGAAGAGCCAGACTCTTACCTCCTGCACAGAATAAAGGCTGACTCTCTTCACTATGGAAATCAGCAGAATTCTTTCATAATGGCTGTTGATCATCCATTCACCCCTTCTTTCAACAGGCCTTTGTAGGCCAGGCCTCATGCTAGATGTTGGTTGTGCAGACGTAAACAGAACATAATTGCAGAGAGCCTCCAGTACTACCAAATGCCAACTATTGTTTTTCCCAAAAGTTTAACAATGTTTTAAACTCTTACACTAGTTATTGGTTAAGAACTGAGGATTTTACATCATAGCACGTGACTTTAACCCAGAGTTTCTCAGTCTCAGCACTAATGACATTTTGGACTAGGGAATTTTTTATTGTGGGAGGCTTTTCTGTGCATTGAAAGATGTTCAGCAGCATCCCTGTCCTTAATCAATTAGATGCCAGTACTACAACCACCCTCAGTTGTGACAAGCAGAAGTGTCTTTGGTCACCTCTCTTGGTTGAGTACCACTACTTTAACCTGAAAATATTTAGAGCAAGTGTTAATATGTTTATTCCCAAACAGAACAAGTGAAAAACAGTAACAATAGTTTGAGCCTTAACATTTAATGAGTTATAAGATATTGACCCCGCCCCAAATTACATTTACAATATGCACATTTGGGAAACTAAAACATGATTTACTATTTGGGGTTATTTTAGATTGACCATTTAAAATATTAGCAAATGCCGAAGTCTTTATTCAGGGTGAATTTTTTTCTGGGAATATCATTCCTTTCTTACCAATCATGGGTACCATACAGGCCTGAAAATTTCTGAATCCCAACTATTAACACTGTATTATTCTTTCAGCCCTTCAATTCAAATAGATTCAAGGAGGGATAGCTCTAGTCTCACACACCCAATTTCTGATTAGAGTCAGCTAAAATCACCCATTAAGTGTATGTTCCTGTTTCCCATAGCTGGAAAACATATGTCCAAAGGCCTAGTAAGATAGCGTTCCACTTGTAAGCTCTTTGTAACACATAGTGAACACTCAATGAACAATTGTTGGGTATTTATTTTTCATTTAACCTTTTACTACTTAGCTTTTTTTCAAAAAGAGGTAGGTTTCAAATAGAACACAGGGCAATGAAAAATGAGTTAACCATGGCATGAAGTTAGCACTCGAGTTCATGTTTTTTCAGTTGCGCAGAGTTAGGCAACAATTTTGACTTTTAGCAGACATGGCAAAGAGGAGATGATAAACAATAACGGGTTACATGATTTGGGATCTCAAAATAAAGACAAATTAGTTGCTTCAGAGAAATTCAACTATTTCTGGTACTCAAGCAGAGAGAAATTTTACCTGAAGATTCTCCTAAAGGAAACAGGAGTGATGTTATGAGCCACAGCTTCAGTTACATTCACATAATAGATATAATAATGAGCTTTAAAAGGCAGGTCTTATGAAGGCTATCAGTGGAGGTAATGGTGTAATGTCAAAGTTCAATTTAGTGCAAGATTATCAATAGGACATTAAAACAATGAGGTGTTAAACTCCTGGCTTGGATGAACCCATATGCAAACAAGCATTGGAGAACTGCAAGTACTGCATGGTCTCAGGAATTCACTATTTCCAGCATTTGTTTTAGCTGGTCTTTGCTAAGTTGTGAGTGGCTATGAATAAAGTGATATTCTCTAAGAAGTACCTGGAATGTGGGTACTTTATGTTACCAGTTATTTTCACAGTCATTTTCCTAACAGCTGGAGATGATGGGAGGACTAATATTCTCCTGCAAAATTTAGTGGCCTACCAAGGTAGTGTGCCTGAAAACAAAGTCATCTCACATCTGCCTCCTATTTGCCTAAAGTAGGCTCCTTGGAATGGGAAAATAATTATCTTAAAAAAAATAATAAAACAACCCTCCCAAAAAGAGCTACAGCTTTAAAGTTTCCACATCAAAAAAATTTGTGGGGCGCCTGGGTGGCTCAGTTGTTAAGCGTCTGCCTTCGGCTTAGGTCATAATCCCAGGGCCCTGGAATCGAGCCCCGCATCAGACTCCCTGCTCGGCAGGAAGCCTGCTTCTCCCTCTCCCACTCCCCCTGCTTGTGTTCCCTATCCCACTCTCTCTCTCTGTCAAATAAATAAATAAAATCTTAAAAAAAAATTGGTTACAATATTTATTTAATTATTTAATTTTTATTGTTAGTCACCATAAAGTAATTTAAACCCAAACAACTTTAAATAAGATATAATTAGAAACAACCAATTTTTTTCCAAAAATAATATTGGTAAAGCATCAACAAAATATATATCCTTAAGCTGTGCATCTTTCTTAATGTAGGTTTCTCTATATCTTTCTTTCTTCCTGGTATATCTTCCAGTGTGACTTTGTGTAGAAGATTCAAAATAGCCAAAAATCTTTTGCTACTTTTCTCACTGAGACATGATGTTGGAGTCCCCTCCTTTTGTGTCTGATGTGGCCTTCAGGTCTGGCTTGACTGATAGAAGATTCCAGAGGTGACATTCTCAGACGCTTGAGGTTAGGTCATAAGAAGCCTTGCAGCTTCCACCTGGGCTCCCTTGAAACACTCCCTTTGGGAATCCCTGAGCTGCCATATATAAAAGCCTGACTGACTACCTTTAGACTCCATGCTGGAGAGAGGACATGTGGGTGCTCCAGCCCAGGCTGACCTTAGCCTTCCAACCATCTCTCCCAAGGCACCTAGGACTTTTCAGAGTAGCCTAATCTGTCAGTAACACCTGGAAAGGAGAATTACTCAGCTGGACCCTAACTGAATTGTGACACACAAATGTGAGATTTTATAAAATGATTGCAATTAAGCCACTGAAGTTTGAGGGAGTTAATAATAGACAGCAGGAACAACTTATAAACATATATACACATAGGATTTGACTGGTTATGTATCCAGAAGCCAGTAAAATTTAAGGAGGTAGTGTATCTACTATAATTGGTAGTTTGGGTTTTGAAATACTGATTTCCTTTTTTAATAGAGAGGACTGATATTCCCCTTTGATGATTCATTTTGCTTTATAGATAAGGCTTTGATAAAAGTCCCTCCTTCCTTCCTCTTTTGGTTCTTTCCTTCTGCCTTTCTGTTAGGTCATTGGAAAAAATAAATTACTGCAAATCTGACTCTATATATGGCTTTATAACAAAGACTATATATATATATATATATATCACATTTGTGTGTATAATTATATATCATATATATATGTTTCACTTTTACATAAGCAAGCCTGAAGGTAGTGCTATTATAGACATTTTAAAGAATCCAAAAATATTCATTAGGTCCCATATATTTTTAAAATTTATAATTTTCATTTCATACAAGCAGCAGACTACATTTAGTTTCATGATAAATTCCATTGCAAAGTGATTGTGAGAATTAGACATAGCAATTATCTGCTTGATAGTTTTCTACATCTTAGTTTTATATGTGTAATTGTGTTTACTTTGTCTGAAGCTCCAGCTTATTTTGATAAAAGCCTTCTCCAAAATTAATAGAATTTCAGCCATCTTCATGTGAATACCTCAAATGAAAAAGTTAAATAGCTTTTCTTTATTCATGTCTTAGATTGCTTATATTTTAAATCAAATTTAGTTTGGATAGCTCTTGAGTCACACCAAAATAGTGCAAATCTGTTTTTAATGTTTTCTTGAATCTACTTAATTATAAAAAATGAGGATGGAATGCCAATTTTTGCTACACTTTGGATTGTACATATCTTTCAACTTTCTCTGAAACATTTTATGTTTGAGAGCTTAGACTGGAGAATCTATTCTGTCCTTTTTTCAGTCAGATCCAATTTTTACTTGTTAAACACTACTTAAATTGCTTAAATACAAACTTGCCATTCAAAATTTAATGTAATTTTTATGTATTTAATGTAATTTTAGTTTTTGTGTATGTGTGTTACATTATAACATTGCAATTGGCATTATATTACAGGTCTGTTATAAAGACTTGAGAAATATAACTCATTCATTATCACACCTCATCAAATTGAATTACACCTTTACTGTGAAAAAAACTTACATTAATTAAGTTATAAATTGATTTTTGATATAGATGATATGGGCAAGTATAATTTAAATATCTTTGTAAAAGCATGCTTAAATGTACTAATTTTCTTCCTTTCTTTTTCTTTTTCTTTCTTTCTTTCTTCCTTATTAATGATTTCTTTTGAAAAAATTCAAGGCTGCTTGAAAATTGGAAAAAAATTAAAAACAACTGTGATTCCTTAATTGTTTATAAATCTCAAACTAAGCATCTATATGCACAAATGTTAGCCTAATGAAATTGCATTGAGAGTGCTCTAGATTTTCCTTGGAATAAATGAGTTGTCTATAAAGAGACCCTTTGTGGAGAGTGACTGTAAATGATTTACTAGGACTAAATATCATCTATTAAAATATATACTACCAGATCTTCAAAAAATAGTTATTTGTGTGATTAGGATTTTTTTCATAATGAAGAGCAGCTTCTCAAAACCATTTGCTTGGACATATTACTAAACCCTTAAAATTTTAAATTTCCTCTTTCATGAAAATATGTGTTCTCCTTTTAAAATATTTCAACTTGTAGAAAATTACATTTACTTTTGGCACAACTCAAAAGTAATTGACCTCTATGTGTATTGCATTGTTAGTATATCTAACAATAAAATGTTGAAGGGAGCAACAGAGAAAAAAATCCCAAAGCTATCATTTCATAAATGACATGGCCATAGTTAAGACTAAGCTTGAATTACATAGTTTATGTTTCTTGAATTAACAGTATAAATGCCTACTTATTCATTAATCCGATCTGCAGTACTTACTGTGTGCCTAAGAATCACACAGTGTTTAGCGTCCAGGATGCATCTAGGTGAATATAAATTGATACCACTTAATTGATGCTTTCAACAGACATTTCATGAATATTTACTACTATATGGGAAGAACCATCCTAGGCATTATAGAACATTGAAACTGCAGTAATACACAGATTTAAGAAAGGATAACTGAATTGAAGCCCTTGTCAGTGTCTGTATTCACTAAGTCATGGAATATCACGGCATAATAAAAGGGTAGTAAAAGGACATCCATTCTGATCCCACTGCCTAATTGAATAGTTTATAGAGGTTGCTTATAAAAGCCAGATTTACCTGATCATTAATATTATAATCAAATTAATCATGATCTCATGGAAAGTTTTGGAATTGTAACCATGTAATCATTATCCTAAGTAGGTTGTCCATCTCAGTGGTTAAGGACACTATATTTTAATTCAGAGGTGTATTTGGACTATAGTAATTTCCTAACTCCATCTAAATATGTTTTGGTAGAAAATAGTATGCCTTGGGTTGATCTCTTAGGAGCTGCATTATAAATACTTTTTTTTTTTTTTTAGACTTTAGGTGCTTTTGTGATGAATATTAGAAATAAGACAGGGGTTTCTTGATCATTCGTTATAGAAACTGTCATGGTGAAATGGCACATTTTTGCAAATAGAGGTGCTTTGCCAAGACAGCTTAGTTCAACAGAGTATAGAGATTTAGAGATTAAGAATGTGCCAGAGGTTTAGAGACTGTTGGAACTCTGGAATCTAAATTTGCTTTTGTGATACAATCAGGGAATATCAGTTGCTAATTATATTTTTTGAAAAATATCAAAGCAAAACATGTAGACAATTGTATATTTTTTCTGATCAAATTAAGGTGTAATTTTCTAAAAAGTCACCTCCCTAATGAAAATTACTTCATTACAATCATGAGAGTTAATTTTACAAATAAAATGACTTGAGCCTAATTATCCAAGACCACTCTCTTTTGATAACAGTCACAAAATAAATTTCTTGTCTTGCTTAGTGTGAGGAACTTTGGGGTTTCGTTTTTGTGGTTTTAAAATTCAGCATGTCTAACTAAAAATAAGTCCATGCTTTTCTCCCTATTAGCTGGGTAAGACAGTAACCTTCTAGGGGTTTACACTGCTGCCAGTAAATCTTCTGAAACCAGACACCATGATTTGTACTCAAAAGGAAATTTACTTGTAACATGTGGGAATTCATGTTCAAATCTATCATCACTTCTCTTATTGGTGCTACATTTGTGTTCTGTGTCCTGTGGTGAACTGAAATAACCTCTGTATTCTGTGTGAAGTGAGCAATGAGACATCTACTCTAAATCATGTCTCCTTTCTCAGGAAACAGATAAAAGGGCACAAAAGAATGAATGCAGTCCTAGTTCCTCTCCTACCTCCATAGGCACTGCTTTTCTTTTTTATTTCCTTCTTCTAGCTTCCAAAATGGTCTCTGCTTTCTAACTCTGAAGGTGTTTTCAATGCTAAAGGATCCAACAACCATGTTTCTTTCCAGGTACGAGTTCTGTATGAGTTATTCACCCTCTCATCTAACTGCTTGCTCTGTGTCTCTGCTATATACAGTTAACTTCTGTTATCTATCTCATCATTGGCTCAAACAAACCATCTATAAAACCATCTTGTAAATTTTTAGAAAACTGGCTTTTTCTTCTGCTGCTCTAACCGCCAGTCAGTAACCACATCAGCATTATCACAGCACATAGATACTGAAATGTTCAAGTAGCTCTTTATCCTTTCCTCACTGCCAAAAGGGTGGTACAAAATTCTGCCATGTTTTCATACAAAGTGTTTCTCTTTCCCTTTCTGTTCCTACTTCCTCACCTCCAGTCTTGGTCCTTTAATACTCATAATGCTAATACCAAAGAATGCTTTTACCCCAGTGTTCTTTCTATTTTACCAATCTGTTTCTCTATAAAATCAATTCTCCTGAAAAATATAACATTGAACTGCTTTCAGAAAAAGAATTCTCAGTGGCCCTCTGTCCTTAATCTCTCTCTCATTTCCAATAGCCAAAGCAATCTCCTTGAGGGCAAATTATTATTATTCCCAGTACATATTTCAAAGTATCAGAACCTCCTCTGGAATTACCACCAGAATCTTCCCTTCCAGTACCCTCTATAAAGAGTTGGTGCCACTTTTATCAAAAAAGTGTAGAAAGTCATTTGGTTAAGGGAAGCATATGAAAGGTAGATGGAGAAGAAAAGTGAGATGAAGGAGAGGAGTTTTATATACACTCAACGCCAGTCTACTCAAGTCCAAATCAACTGAAGCAAATTATATAAAGGGAATTTCTTAAATATACGATGAAATTTCTAATAAGCTTTTAAAACTTTTCTCATGTCTCTCTAACCTTCCTGCTTTGTCACTGCTGTAATCTTTTCTGCTGCATATTCCCTAACCACTGTTTTCCCTCAAGTTCTTTCTTCAGCTCACAGATCTGATTTTTCCTGTTGTTTCTGGTCAATCGGACTCTTGATTTCAGCCAGTTCACTATGCTCAAGACTCAGATCTACATCCCTATGCAGAGCTCAGCCCTGAGCTTCAGATTAATTAAAAACTCCATTTACTGGGCACTGGGGTGGCTCAGTTGGTCATAATCCTGGAGTCCCAGGATCGAGTCCCGCATCAGGCTCCCTGCTTAGCAGGGAGTCTGCTTCTCCCTCTGACCCTCCCCCCTCTCATGCTCTCTCTCTCTCTGTCTCAAATAAATAAAATCTAAAAAAAAAACCCAAAACAAACAAACAAAAACACCATTTACCTTTTCCTCCTGGAACTGCTCTTTGTCTTCCTGCATTCTTTGTCCTAGTTGATGTAACCATCACTAATAATTATCCAAATTATAAATCAAATTATCATCTTTGACTTCTTCCTTCCCTTCATGCTTTCATGCCAATTAATTCCCAAGTTCTGCTGATTTTACTTGCTAACACTTTCTCAAATCAGTTCCTGTCTTTCTATTCTTTACATGCTTCCAATCCTCATCTTTTATTACCTTGACCTACCAGTGAGGAACATTTTGTCAACTGGAGGGCAACTTTGGTCCTTGTTATCCTCAAAGTAATCTGTACACATAGTTTCCAGAGTGGTCTTACATAAACCATAGAACTCTCCATAAAACTCTGCCCTTCTTGAATGTTTCAGTAGTTTCACGTCATCTATAGGATAAAATCCAAATCATTAATATGACATACAAGCCCAAAAGATCCTTCACAGTGGAACCCCTACTCAACTACCTCTCCTTCCTTATCTCCCACCACTCAATGCTTTGTACCTGTGGTTCAGTAATATAGAAATACTTGTGCAATTATCAAACCCTACTGCTTCCTGTCTATGTTCTTTTAGTTATGCTGTCCCATTTGCCTAGAGTGCTTTTCACTACCTTATGCCTCGTCTTATACTTTAATACTTAGCTCAGGCATCAGTTTCCTTCAAGTCTTACTTGTTGTACCAGTTGTCTACTGCTGCATAACAATATTACCACAAACTCAGTGACTTAAGAAAGCATTCATTGATATTTATTATTATTGTTGTTTTTGTTATTTATGGTTTCTGTGGATCAAGAATCCAGACATTTCTTAGTTGAATCCTGCTTCATTGTCTTTTATGAGGCTACCACCAATGTGTCAATCAGTCTGAGGTCTCATTTGAACAGACTTGGGGAGTATCCACTTCCAAGCTTATGTTGGCAGGATTACATTGGCTTACACTGTTGGCAGGATTCAGTTCTTTGACTCCTGTTGGACAGAGGGTCCATTTATTTTTCAGTTATTGGCTGGAGGCTACCCTCAGTTCCTAGATGGCTATTGGTAAGAGGAAGCACTTAGTTCCTTGCATATGGATGTCTCCAACATGGCTTCTTATATTGTCAAAGAGTACAAGCCAAGAATCCAATAGAGGGAGTACGCTGGAAAGATAGAAGCCAAATCTTAAGTGATACAATCATGGAGGTGACATCCCATTGCTTTTGTCATATTGTATTGGTTAGAAGCATCGCACAGGTCCCACCCACACTCATAGGGATGGAATTATACAAAGATAGGAATACCAAAAGGCAAGAATACCACCTGTCCCTGTTTTATTGAGAAATAATGGACATTATTATGTAAATTTAAGGTGTACAGCATGATGATTTGATTTTACATATATTGTGAAATGATAACACTAGGTTCATCTTCTCATCTAGACATGATAAAAATAAAAAAAAGGGAAAAAATAGAAAAAATGTTCTTCGTGTGATGGGAATTCAATAAGAATTATGCTCTTAACTTTTCTATATACCATACAGCCACGTTAGCTATAGTTATCATGTTGTACATTACCTCCCTAGTACTTATCTTACAAGTGAAAATCTGTACCTTGTGACCACCTTCCACCAGTTTCCCTTCCCCTCACCCTTAGCCACTAGTAACCACAAGTTTGATCTCCTTTTTTATATGTTTGGTTTTCTCTTTTTAAATTCCACATATTTGTTTTTTTCCATCTGACTTATTTCGCTTAGTGTAATGCTTTCAGTTTCCATCCCTGTTGTCACAAATGGTAGGATTTCATCATTTTTTATGACCAAATAATATCCCAGTGTGTGTGTGTTTGTGTGTGTGTGGGGGGGGGGTCACAGCTTTTTTATCCATTCATCATTCATCCATCCATGGACACACACAGGTTGTTTCCATGTCTTGGCTATTGCTAATAATGCTGCTGTAAACATGGGGGTGCAGATATCTGTTCAAGTTAGTGTTTTCATTTCCTTTGGATATATTCACAGAAGCAGAATTGCTGGATTATATCATAATTCTGTTTTTAATTTTTTGAGGAACCTCTATTCTGTTTTTCATAGTGGCTGTACCAACTTACAATCCCACCAACAGTGCACAAGGGTTCCCTTTACACTGCACCCATACCAGCATTTGTTATCTCTTGTCTTTTCAAAGGTGGCTATTCAAAGAGGTGTGAGGCGATATCTCACTATGATTTTAATGTGCATTTCCTTAATGAGTAATGATGTTGAGCATCTCTTCATGTACCTGTTTGCCTTTCATATATATTCTTTGGAGAAATGTTAATTAAGTTCCTTTGCCCATTTTTTAATTGGGTTATTTGGTTTGTTTATTTGGTTTTTGGTGGTGAGTTGTATGAGTTCTTTATATATTTTGGCTATTAACCCTTTATCAGATATATGGCTTACACATATTTTTACCATTCCATAATTTTCTTTTTTCACTTTTTTTCTTTTTGCTGTGCAGAAGCTTTTTCTTTTGATGTAGTCCCACTCGTTTATTTTTTATTTTGTCGCTTATGCTTTATGTGTCATATCCAGCAATCATTACCAGGATACATGTCAAGGAATTTTATTCTTCTGTTTTCCTTTAGGAGATTCATATCTTATATTCAAGTCTTTAATCCATTTTGAGTTAATTTTTGTGAGTGGTATAAGATATGGATCAGTTTCATTCTTTTTATGTGTGACTATCCAATTATTCCAGCATCATTTATTGAAAAGACTGTCTTTTTCTCTGTTGAATATTGTTGGCTTTCTTGCCAAATATTTGCTGACTATATTTCTTGGGTTCCTTCCTAGACTCTTGATTCTGTTCCATTGGTCTATTTGTTTATATGCCAGTACCATACTGTTTTGATGACTGTAGCTTATTATAGTATAGCTTGAAATCAAGAAATATGTTGCTTCCTGCTTTGTTCTTTCTCAGGATTGCTTTGGTTATTCAGGGTCTTTTGTGGTTCCGTTTAAATTTTGGGAGTGTTTTTTCTCTATAAAAAATGCCATTAGAATCTTGATAGGGATTGTATTGAATCCATAGATGGCTTTTGGTAGTATTGACATTTTAACAGTATTAATTCTTCCCATCCATAAACACAGGATACCTTTCCATTATTTCCATCTTCAATTTCTTTCATCATTGTCTTATAATTTTCAGAGTAGAGATCTTTCACCTCCTTACTTAAATTTATTCCTAAGTATTTTATTATTTTTGATGCCATTATAAATGGGATTGATTTCTTTATGTCTTTTTCAGAAATTTTGTTATTTGTGTATAGAAATGCTGCTGATTATTAATTTTGTATCCTGAAACTTTACTGAATTTATTAATGAGATTTAACAGTTTTTTGCTGAGTCTTTAGAATTTTCTTTATATAAAAGTATGTCATCTGCAAATACAAACAAATTTACTTCTTTCTTTAATTCTGTTACCTTTTATTTTTTTTTTTCTTGCCTAATTCCTCTAGCTAGGCTTCTAGTACTATGTTGAATAGAGTGGTGAGTGGACACCTTTGTCTTGTTTCTGATCTTAGAGAACGAGCTTTCAACCTTTCACCATTGGGTGTGATATTAGCTATGGGCTTGTCATATATGACCTTCATTATGTTGAGATATGTTTCTTTTATGCCTAATTTTTAAGAGTTTTCTTCATGAATGGATGTTGAATTTTGTCAAATGCTTTTTTCTTTGCCTATTGAGATGGTCATGTGATTATTTTCTTTCATTGTATTAATGTGATCTATCACAATCACATGGGTTGGTATTGACCATACTTGCATCCCAAGGATAAATCCCACTTGATCATGATGTATGAGCCTTTTAATATGCTGCTGAATTTTGTTTGCTGGTATTTTATTGAGAATTTTTACATCTGATTTCATCAAGGATTTGGCTTATAGTTTTCTTTTCTACTGGTACCCTTTTCTAGTTTTGGTATCAGGACAATGTTGGCTTTGTGAAATGAGTTTGGGAGTGTTCCCTCATCTTTGATTCTTTGGGAGAAGGATTGGTGTTAGTTCTTCTTTAAATGTTTGGTAAAATTTACCAATAAAGCCATCTGGGCATGAGCATTTCTTTGTTGGGAGATTTTTGATACTGATTCAGTCTTCTTACTGTAATTGGTCTCTTCACATTTTCTACTTATTTCTGATTTTGTTTAGGTAAGTTTTATGTTCCTAAGAATTTTTCCATTTCTTCTAAGTTGTCCAGTTTTTTGGCATATAGTTTTTCATAGTAGCCTCTTATGATCCTTTGAGTTTCTGTGGTATCAGTTGTAATGTTTCTTTTTTCACTTATAATTTTGTTGATTTTAATCCTTTCTCTTTTTTCCTTGGTTAGTCTAGCTAAGGATTTGTCAATTTTATCTTTTCAAAGAACCAACTTAGTTTGATTAATCTTTTCTATTTTTCTCTTCTCTAGTTCATTTATTTCTGCTCTAATCTTTTTTTTCTTCTTCTTCTTCTGCCTTCTTTTTCTTCTTCTTCTTCTGAATTAAATTGGAGAATTTAATTCATTGATATTTAAAGTAATTATCAATAGGTAAGTGCTTACTGTTGCCATTTTGTGAATTGTTTTCTCGTTATTTTGTAGATCTGTTGTTCCTTATTTCTTATCCTCCTGTCTTTTTGGTGTTTTGATATTTTTTGGTACCATATAGTTTGACTTTTTTGTCACTTCTTTTGTGTAATTACTGCAAGATTTTCCCTTGTGGTCACCATGAGCTTACATAAAATATCTTAAACTTATAACACCCTATTTTAATCTCATTATAACTGAACTTTAATAGGATTAGTAAACACTACACTTTTACTTCTCCTTCCACTTACATTTTAGATTATTACTGTTACAATCTATGTGTGTGTGTTTAATAGTAACAGATTATTGCAGTTATGGTTATTTTACTACATTCATTTTTTTAAAAAATTTAAACTAGAGGGGAGCCTGGGTGGCTCAGTCGTTAAGTGTCTGCCTTTGGCTCAGGTCATGATCCCAGGGTGCTGGGATTGAGCCCCACATCGGGCTCCCTGCTTGGTGGGAGGCCTGCTTCTCCCTCTCCCGCTCCCCCCTGCTTGTGTTCCCTCTCTCGCTGTGTATCTCTCTTTGTCAAAAAAATAAAATCTTTAAAAAAATAAATTTAAACTAGAGTTGCAAGTGAATTATAGACCACTATTACCATACTGTAGAATTTAAGTATGACTATATGTTTACTATTACCAGTGATAATTATACTACCTCTTTATGTATTTATGATATTAATCAGTGTTTTTGTTTTGCTTCCACTCAAAGAACTCACTTCTCATAAGGCAGATTTGGTGGTAATGAACTCCTTCAGCTTTTGTTTGTTGGAGAAAGCCTTTATACTTCCTTAATTTCTGAATGATAGCTTTGTTGGGTATAGAATTCTTGGTTGGCAGTTATTTTTTCTCAGTATTTTCAATGTGTTACTCCATTTTCTGGCCTGAAAAGTTTCTGTTGAGAAATCCACCTATAGTCTTATGGGTTTCCCTTGTATGTAACTTCTCTCTTTTCTCTTACTGATCTTAAAATTCTTTGTCTTTGACTTTTCACAATTTAATTATAATGTGTCTTGATGTAGCCCTATTTGGGTTCAACTTGTTTGAGATTCTTTAGGCCTCATGGATATGGATGTCCATTTTTCTTCCTAGGATCAGGAAGTTTTCAGCCATCATTGCTTTAAATATACTTTCTATCACTTTCTCTTTTTCTTCTTCTTCTGGAATTGCTATAATGCAAATATTGTTTCTTCTCGTGTCCCATAATACTTTAGGTTTTCTTCACTTTTTTATTCTTTTTTCTTTTTGGTCCTCTGACTCAGTAATTTCCAATGTCCTATCCTCCAGGTTGCTGATTCTTTCTTTTGCACACTCGAGTCTACTTTTGAAACTTGTTATTCAGTTCTTTAGTTCAATTATATTTTTCAGCTCAAGGATTTTTTTCTTCTTTCTTTCTTATTTATTTTTTGATGGTTGCTATTTCTTTGTTGAACTTCTCATTTTGTTCATGCATTGTTTTCCTAATTTTGTTCAGTTGTCTGTTTTTGTTTTCTTTGAGTTTACTAAACCTATTTAAGAAGATTATTCTGATTTCTTTGTCTCACAGTTCATAGAGCTCCATTTCTTTAAGGTCAGTTATTGGAGCTATATTAGTTTCCTTTGGTGGTGTCATATTTACCTGATTTTTTGTGTTCCTTGATTCCTCATATTGGTATCTGTGCATTTGAGTAATTGGGCTCCTCTTCCAGACTTTATAAGTTTGCTTTGGCAGAGACAGTTCTTCACCAGTCAGCTCAGTTTGTGTTTCTAGGTGTGTCTGCTGGTAATGTCCTTGGGCAGGTGAAGTCTGCTATTATGGTCTGTTTTGGGGCAAGGCAACTGTTTGAGCTTTAAGGACAGGGATTTGGGAGGGGGAGTGTTCCACTGACTGAGAACAATTGGATAGGACTGCTGACTTGATTTCCTACCCAAGTAAGGGATGGGTTCCATAGTTGCCTGTATTCTCTCTTCAGGCTTACAGATAGTCAGGACTAGGTACTATATTCAGTAATAGTTGGATCTAAGAATTAGCTTCCCTTCCCTGGCAATGCAGCAGGATAGGACTCAGGGCCTTTGCAGTTTGTTATTTAGGGACCCAAATCAGGGTAGAGTATGCACTGAATTCTCTGGTCAAGTCAGGTTATCAGTTTTGTTCTACAAATGGGGAAAACCACTGGCTGTGCTGTCTAAGTGTTACTGTATGTAGGGCTATTGAATAAGCTGCGCAGCTTCTAGTGTGCTCTAGTTAGGTTTCCTGGTTAGACAGGCTGAAGGGTCTATTCAGCAATGAACTGGGCTATGAATTAGATCCTCTGCCTAGGTGCCATGGGGGAAGCAGCTCTAAAGTCAATAAAGCTCTTTGTAGTCTTAAACTCAAGCTGACTTGCATCCTAAGTTCTCTGATGGAATAGGACACTGGCTTTGTTCTGCAAACTATTGCCTCTGCCCACCTATCTCTTGACTTGAGCCAAGCAAGATAGCCAGCTTCCAGGAGTTATTTCCAGGCCTTCTGGTAGATGATGCTAGAAGACATTCTCCAATATGGATGGGGCTGTCTCAGCCCTCTTGCCTTAGAGAGAATGGGTGGGGCCTCTCCAAACTACTCTCAATTTTCCAAACAGGTTCTCCTGCTGGGAGGGACTGGGAGCTACCCTCAGCCTTGGCTATGAATTAATTCTCCTGGCTATGCATAGCACAAGAATACTCTGTGGTAGGTACTAGCTTTGCTGTGGGGGCAGTCAGCTCTGCCTGCTTGCCTCTTGGCTTGAGCATGGTGATTTGCACAGCTTCTAGGAGTTGTCACCAGTCCTTCTGGTTAGATAGATGGGGCTGGAAGACACTCTCCCCAACAGGTGGGGCTGTGGTCAGTTTCTTGCCATGTAATAGGCAAATCAGGCTTTAGGTACAGCAAAACTCCTTGTTTGAGGATCCAAATCGGACAGATATGCACCCCATGGCATTCTCTGGTCAGAGTGCACCCCCAACTTGGTTCTTCAGGTGAGCAAAACTGCTGGTTGGGACTACTACTTGGGCACTGCAGGTCTCTGCCAAGATCCATGTGCTGATTGTTGCAGCTTCTCCCCCTTCTCCATCACAGTCAGATTCCCAGCAGTTGAGCCCTGAGGATTCACCTTCAATCTCCATGGTGCAACATCTAAGTAAGGGCTCCTGAGAAGTGACTCACAATGCTGGGAGAACTGGTTGTCCCTGTGGCTTCTCTTTTCCCAGTGGAGGAACTGAAGGCTCAGGGCAGCTGTTTCCATGTGATATTGCACTGGCCTGGGAGAGGGGATGTGGTCAATGTGTAGCCACTTGTCTTACCCTTCTAATCCAGTCTGTCTTGGTCTCTGTGGTACAGGGGGTGCTTCAGCCTTACTCCCATGTCCTAGGAGTTGTCAGTGGTGTCTTGTTCTTGAATAGATGTTACTTGTTTTCCTTGGGTGTGTGTGGGGAGGGTGGTGGGTTGAAGTCAGGAATAACCTATGTAACCATCTTGATGGCTTCCCCTTGGGGGTCATTTTTAAATTTGTCCACCACACCTGCCCTTCCCACTTTCATTTCTCCCTCATCTGGATAAGGAACTCCCTCTCTGTGATTCTAAAGTGCTTAAACTCACTCAGCTATTGAAAAATCAGTTACATTATAACATACACATTTTCCCCTGCTAGCATATAAACTTCATGAGGGCAGAAATAGTCTATTTTTGCCACTTCTGTATATAACTTCATGTATAATAAACTTTTATTGACTGATGATTTGTTCATGAGACTATGAATTATCTCTATAACCAGTGGTTAGTACATTGGCTAGCACATGGTAAGCATTCAACCAAAGTTTGTCAAATGACTGCTTAGTTGAAAATGTTGCTATTATTGAGATATTCAGGAGTATTTTACTCCGTGATTTCTTTGATCATTTAAGATTAAAGGGACTCCTTAAAATATTAGTAACCAGTTACAAATATCCATGGCTTAAGTTAATAGCACAGCTGGCATTAGACTATATGGACAGAAAGGGATATTCCAGAGAGTAGGAGCTATTCTGTGAATTCCATTTCTCTGACTTCTCTGACATAGCCTGAAAGTATTCTTGATTATGGTGAGGGAAGTTGTATACCTCAAATCACAGGCTTAATTTCTCATTGTATGCCAGGGCCCAGTAGCCATGCCTTGTGAAACAAAAATAAAAGCGGTTTCTAGCATTCTTCCTTCCATTTCTTTCTCCTTATTTACCAAGCAGATGGCATGGCTGTAGATGGAGAACTCTCATTTCTGGAGTGACCCTTCTCCTTGTAAACTGAGGAATATTCTTAATTATAGAAACGATAGTATAAATTGTGATTAGTTTTCTGGGCCAGCCCACAATATAGGTCTAACTTATTAAGTGGTTGAAATATTGTCTTTTTTGCAACTAAAGTTCTAAGAAAGAGTATTTGGGAAAGATATTTATACTATTATATTCTATAGATGAAACAGTTTTCTGTGGGCTAGGCTGAGGGCCTGCACAGTAATTGTAAACCTCCATTTGAAATATGGTTCTCTGTGATATTCATTAATTAATTCCTTAATTCATTTGTTTAATAAACTTTTCTGAAGCCATTCCTCTGTGCTAGCTAGAGCACTACTAATACATGCTATTATAGCCCTCGGGAGATGACAGTACCAAAAAGAGAAGCATCTATGTAAACTGATAATTATTATTTAACACGAAATTTGTGTCAAAAGGAAGATTCACACGCATTGCTTTGGGGGTCAATGAGGAGTTTGCCTGATGGAGAACTTGAACCTTTCTTAAAGAATTAAAAGGCATTTATCACAAGTAGAAGGTTGTAGAAGGCATTTTAAGCCAAGAAACAATACAAAGCCACAAAGTTCTGGAAGGAATCGTGTCATTTAGGAATGACCAGCAGAAGTCTAGTGGAAATAGATGATGAGAAGTGATGGGAAATGTAGAAAATGCTTGTCAGAGTCTTGAATGAAAAGGTACTATGATAAGGAGTTTGAAATGTCTTTAGAAGAGGTTCAGTGATATTTATACAGGAAAATGACTGGATCTGATTTGTGGGAGCAGAAATATCCATTAGAAGGCTCATGAAAATGCCCAAGTGAGCAGCAATGATGGCCTTATTTATGGCAGTGGCAGCACAGTTTCAAAGGAGGATATTCATGCAAGAGAGGATACTGAAATAGAAATAACAGGATTTGGTGGCAATTAAAGAGGCAGTAGCAGAGGGCAGCAAGATGGGTAATGGTGCTAAAAGAAATTAGGGGGAGAAAGAGTAGAGAATATTGCAGAGATTTGTGTTTGAGGAACTTGGGAAATTACTGTTCATGGAATATGAGAGAACGAGCTGATTTGTAGTGATAGATAATGACTAGGTGATGTTTGAAGTGGAATTACAGTTTTAAAACTCAAGATCCCACACCATTTCCTGAAAATCACTTCCAAGCATCAGTTTCTCCTTTTACTTGTTCAATATCTTGGGCCAAAGGAGAAATTGGTTTTGTTCTTGTTCTGATGTATGTTCTAGACAATAGACCACACTCTTAAGTCAGCATTCCTTTGAAATCCAGCCAAGCACAATGATCATCCCTTGAGCCCCCTCTCTACTCCATGCAGACAGTTTTATTTCACTTGTTTGTTTAAATGAACACTTGTCAAGACTCATATCTTACATGACATGATTTTGGTACCTAGAATAAATTTGTAAATGAATGTGTAAAGGAAATCTTTTTTTTCCTGAACTCCAGGGTTTTGCCATCTTTTTCCTAGGTTTTCAATTTTGTATCAGTTAGGACTCAACTAGAGAAGGAGAAACAGTGGGAAGGTTACCTCTCTCTCTCTCTATCATTTGAATTAAAGGATTAATTACAGAATATTGACTTGTGGGGGCTGGGTAAAGTCCCTGAAAGCTATCTCTGTTGGGTGCTAGGCTGAAGTCCACATGGTAGACAGTCAAGAAGAGAAAAATCACCAGCTGACTGGAACCCCACAAGGATGAGCTGGAACCTCATAAATGCCTGTGAGATCAGTTGGCAGATGAGGAAAATGTGTGTGCAACAAAATGGCTGCTGACTCCCTTCCATCCTCTAAAATCTCCCCTCCTAGCTTTGGAAGTTTCTTTTAATCTAATCTGGGCATTGTGTTTACAATTTTATTTACCCTCACACAAGCAACAGAAGGGGCTTTTTGTCTTTCATTCACACTTATTTTGTCAATTTCTAATCCTGCGTAAGCCTCAGAAAGTTTAGCTCTGCTGGAGAAAGCACCATCATTGTGTTAACAGATGCTTCGGAGTATTTGTGCTGTCCAAACGCCATTGGCTCTTCACTGCTCATTTCCCAATCTTTTATTATTCTTTAGTGATGATATGGTGCTGTGTTTTTTTTCTAAGCCTTTCTCACACTTCTCAAGCTCACAAGTCGAGCCTCAACTTTAGACACTCTCAGACTATAACCTTATCTCTTTCAACTCAGAGATTGTAGGAAAGAAAATTATGTGAATCCCTGAATTTCCTTTCCTTCCCTGTATCTTCAGTGGAAAAATATACTGACTTTTTTCTTAGGTGAGTTACTTTTCTAGAATTGATGATGGGATTTTGCTATGGCAATGATCTCTTCTTCCTTTTGAATCTTTAATCTCTTTCCCTCTATTAAACTTATAAACATGTTCACATCATCCATTTACTTAAATAGGTATGTATTTTGAGTCCCACCTCTACCCCTTTTTAAAAACCAGCTTTTTCCACAACCACTCTGAAAAGTCCTAAAAATAAGTAAGTTCCTAATTATCAAATCTAGTAGCCTCTTCTCTGTTGTCATCCTCCCTGACCTTTCTGCAGCATGTAGCCAAGTTTACTTCTTGATACTGTCATCTTAGATCACTTCCTAGTCTCCTTTACTATCTCCTTCTTTACCTAGTCCCTAAATGTAGGTTTATCTCAAGATTCTTTTCTAGGCCTACTTATTCTAAGTTATTCCCCCATGATTGATTAACAATTCAAGGAGCTCCTTTATTAGAATAGAATTGTCTAATAGAGATATAATACAAGGCACATGTATAATTTTCCTGGTAGCCACCTTACAAAAAGTAAAGAAACATATTAATTTAACTTTAATATACTTTATTTAGCTTAGCATATCTACAGCGTCATCATTTTAACATGTGATAAGTTAAAAATCATTAATAATATTTTACATTTTGGGAGGTACCATCTATTTAATATCCAATGTATACTTTACTCTTAGAGCATATATCAGTTTGGACTAAAGTCCTATTTCAAGTACTCAGTAGTCTGATGAGGCTAATAGCCACTGTCTTGGACATCACAACTATGTAATCTATGACCTCATCCTGAATTCTTAGTTCCAGAGCTGGAATTCCAACTCCTACTAAGATCTCATATTCAATTTCTTATTTGTATAATCTCTCACTTGTAGTGATGGCAGTTATCCATGAAAACATGAGGCAAAGATTTTATTCCATTGCTCACTTATCTTTATGGTTTTCTACTGCCTAATGAAAGGCAGTATAATGAACATAAATCTTGGAGTCAGAGATTATTAGATTTGACTAGCTTCACTGCCAACTTTTATATGATTTGGGACAAATTACTTAACCCTTCATAAGATTCTGTTTTCTCATCTAAAATAAGGGGCAAATAATATTTACCTTTTGGGTTTGGTATAGAAATATGTTGATATTATTCCTGACAGTGCATGACCCATAGTAATTGCACAATAAGTGGTAACTAGACCATTAACATGACATTCAAGTTTTTTCATTCTTAGCATAACTTTCCAATCTATGTATTTCTCTGAGATCCAACTACATACCTGTTTTCTCATGCATTTCTACCTTCATTTCTTCATTCTTCAAAAAACATGCCTATAATGAACTAGGCCCCATGACTAAGGGTTCCCTTAAGAAGTTCATTTAGTCATTAATTTGTTCGTTCAAGAAAAATTGATTAAGCCTAGACTTTGTGCTACTATTTTTAATGTTTGAGGTAAATTAAGAGAAACAAAATAAAGTCTCTTTGAATAAAAGAGACAAAGCATTTACTCTTAAGAAATTTTAGTTCAGGAAACAGAAAATAAAGAGTAAATAAAATCAATTAAAAATTACATAGTGTGGTAGAAGCCTATGAGTGGTATGGACAATAAATGAACAGAGTAAGTGATATCAGGAATGGAGAGGAGTCTCTTACCCACTCTAAGTCCCTGGATACAACAGTTTCTGTTATGCATCCTCAAATAGTGTGTAACTAGTGCTTTGAACATAATAAGGACTAAATAAAGAACTGGATTCGGTGGAATGTGTGGGGAAATGCTATCTAATTTCTAGCTAAGCATTGTAGACATGAGCTTTATGAACACTTTTTACTTTAAATTAGAGCACCCTTGATATTCTCTAGCAGAATTCTTGTAGCTGGCATTCTAATGGGTACCTTTGTTTCTCCACAATTTTAATTCTTCAGATGGGGTGCAGTAAAGTATAGGAATAGTGAATGGATCCTGTGCTAATTAGAACTCAGTTCTCTTGTAACTATGGATAGTTATAGCTTCATGTTGCATCATATTATTGCAATGTTCATGTAACTATGCATAGTTACAGCTCCATGTTGCATTATATTAATAAGAATTATGCAAAAAAATGAGGGGGCTGATGATAGTCCAGAATTTCAGAATTTTTGGAGTAAGCAAAATTTAACAGCCTTAAATGTGTGAATGTATCTTAGACTCACCAAGAAGACTATTGAATATAGTATGCGGCATTTCTCAGATAACTATAGAACTCCTGATATATGGAGAGATTCAAGTTCAGGTAAATGTACATTTGGAAATGATGTTCTAGAAAACAAATGGTAATGCAGTCAGAAGTACTTATACTGTAAATAGGATAGTCCTATAATTTGTCATTGAAAGCAGATATTTTTGAGAATGAAATCACAGTTAATAATTATGCCAGGTAAACAGGCATTAACCAAGATTGTCTCCAGTAAAATGGAGCATATGGTCACTGTATCTATAAGACACTTTCTCTTGGGGCACCTGGGTGGCTCACTCGGTTGGGTGTCCAATTCTTGATTTCAGCTCAGGTCATGATCTCAGGGTCATGAGATCGAGCCCTATATCCTGCCAGGAGTCTGCTTGAGATTCGCTCTCTCCCTCTGCTCGCTTGCTCTCCCTCTCTCTCTCTCAAACTCTAAAATCAATCAATCAATCAATCTTAAAAGAAAAAAAGACTATCCATAGTTCATTCTACATTCATATCTTTACCATATACATCTTTTCTGCTTAGCTTCTCTAGCTCTTTTGAGAGGTGGGCCCAAGGGGAAACCCTGCAGGAAAGGAAGTAATGGCTATGCGCTCCTTTTTGATGAAGATTTTTTTGAAATTTCCAGTAACATAATGTACCATAAGAGAGAAGATGAAAAATGAAGACTTTGGGGAAATATGTGCTTAACCTTTACAAGCAAAACAAGGAACTATATCATCCTTGTAGCTAGTTACTTAGACTTTTCAACTTAAGGAATTGTTTTGGTTACCTTTCTAGAAATATTATGAAGGAGGTAATTTTAAATATATTGATATATTTGTGGCTATTTTTGAAATAGAAACCACTATCAATACTTACGAAATAAGGTTTTTTAAAAAAAATTTATGGGTTTGGAAATTTTATAATAAAAAGTAAATAATAGTGTAAAGTCCATGACACTTGACAAAATAGTGTTTTTTCGTGAATACATGAGCACTCAGTTGTATATTTAAATGTGTGTCTCGCTGTAAAAATCTACACTAAATTAAGTAATAGATGAAACTCCAGTCTTCTGCAGTAAGTTCTATTTCTGTTCTTCATATAAACAAACAAAGCAAACCAATAACTTCCCATTCTCAAAGTGGAATACAATATTCCTTATACTAATTATAGCCTTCCTTCAGCAAACAGTTTTTAAATGCAGCATCTAAATTCAGGATCATTGGGCATTAAAAAAAAAAAAAGGAAGAAGAACAACCTTATTCAGAAACACTGTATAAACTAAAAGGGTAATATTTTTATAGAGTTTTGGATAAATGTTTTATGAGTCTCGGAAGAGAAAAGTTCTAATTTTATTAAAGAACATTTTGTCCTCACATCTCCTTCCAAGTTTAGTAAATAGAGAAAGTCCCCAATGCAAAGGCATGAAGTGCTTATATATTTACCAGAACATATTTTTTAAGGAGACAGTAATATTAATAAAATTTAAAGAAATTCGTTATTAAAGTAGAAACTTTTCTAAGTTGAGTTGCGGGATAACCACATTGTAATTTTTCTGAAGCAGCGTGAACATCATAATTTGCATTTTCTGTTTCCTTTGACCTGACTCTGATTAACTTTGTATCTGATTGTCTCCAAACGAAGCAACTGGCCTTGACATGTATAGACAGAGGACATGGTTACTCTGGCAACAGGCACCATGGACCACATGTGACCCTTTTCTGAAGAAAGTCTATGCCTCCTTTTAAAAACATAAAAAATCTGCTGTCTCCTACTTAAAACGAAACAAAATAAAGTGCTTGCTATATTTCAGCTTCTTTATTTGGCAAACTGTTTTACTGTGGATTTGGAGATGGATCCTCATCACTTCTTTGTGTTAATTTCATCACCATGAGTAATCCAATTGATTAAGTAGCTATAAGGTACTAAACCTGTTTCTGGCCCTTAACAGTCTGAAGATCCAGTAGAGGGAGCCCACACGTTGTTTTTTAAATGTCAGTCTAAAATTATGATATAATTTTATTTTAAATGTTCTAATAATAGAACTCATATTTTTGGATTCTAGAGATACATACCCATCAAAGTATAAATTCCCTAATGTCATTTTGTCATTGTTGCTGTTTAAATCTAATGAAGTGCCAGTATTTCTTAACTTATATTTATATGAGTAAACAACAATTTTTAGATCTTTTTTGTGGAACCAATTCAAGAATACCCACTGGGACTGATCTAACCTTTATTTCAGATTTCCCAAAGTTTTTAGCCATATCCACCCCCCACCACCACCCACCTCCCCGGTGTTTGGCTATAGACAATCAGGGGTGCACCCACGAAAAGTGTCACAGAAGATTTTTCTAACTGAGGACAAAAAACATGAGGAATCCCCAGCTGGTTCCATAAAAGGAACACAAGTGGTTTACATGGCATTGTTTTCATGTCAAGAAAGATGTCTTTGAAAATGACATGCCTTCCATAGGAAGCTGTGGGATTCCAGGGCCTGCCTTGCTCTCAGAAGACACAGAGATTCTCAGTGTTGTTCATCAACTGAGGAACAATCATTTGCTTAGTCATTCCTTCAGAAATATTCATTAATTTCCTTCTTTATTCCAGTCACTGTTTGAAGTTTGGAGAATATAAACTAATATACGTAGATAAAGCTATAATTTATTGAGTTCTAATGATGTGATATAGATACTATTCTGCATTCTCTTTTAAGCCTTATAATAACCAATTGACAGATGAAAAACTGCATTTCAGCGAACTTAAATAAATTGCCTATGCTCCCAAAGGTAATAAGTAACAGAGCTTGAATTTGAATGCAAGTCTGTAAGACCCTAAATTGCACATTGGTAACTGCTATGAAATATTGCCTTCCAAGACTCAGGAGATTCATGGCCTATTGATTTCACTCTCGCTTCTACTTAAACAAGAATTTCTTGCCCTTAGTACAAAGACTTTTAGAAAGGAAAAAGAAAAAGTGGGTTATAGTTGAGTGTTTATCCTGTACCAGTCATCATGTAGATGCCTTGTAAGTCTCATTAATCTTTACAACAGCCTTAGGAGGTACATATTATCCCTACTTTACAGATGAGGAAACTGAGGCCTAGGAGATGATATAATTTACCCCAAGATGATACCATGAACACAAGATTTAAATTTAGATCTTTCTGATTTTAAAATCTTCTTTGTCATCCTCCCTGTACTTAATACAATTATTTCTTCCAAGCAGTTTCTTAAAAGTAAAAGTTTCTGAAGTAGTTATTTGAATTTAGCTTATAGTATGAAGTATTTTAAAGGAATGTTTGTAACCCTCAACTCAAATATTCTTTCACAGTTAAGTTTCTTGAAGTATATATATGCTTATATTAATTTTTAAGTAAAAACATGTTTTATTTCGCATTCATCAGATAATCTAAACATTAACTATTAGTTGAAACAAAGATTCATAGAGTTTAAAAACTGGGATGGGTCTTGGTACTCATTAGTGTGATTCCTATTTTATTAGTGAGAGAACTGAGACTCAGAGAAATTGTGACTTGGTTGGTTTCCCATCATTAGTCAGTGACAACACAGAACTACCATTCTAACCCAGGAACCAGCACTTTCCTACCCTGTTTCCAAAAAAAATTTAAGATGAATTGTATTAGAAACATATTCAGTCCTAAAGTCATAACTTGGGTCATAACCTGATGATGCCAATGCTGGATTGTATTCATGGTGTAAAAATTAAAATTAATGTAAGTTTTATCCAAAGTCAAAAAAAGAAAATGGATTCACAGCTCAAAATTTAATGAAATTAGTTTCAAAATTCTTTTGAGATCAAACTAATGAGCTAAAGACAATAATATTTTTAGAGCTTTTATGTAGGTAAAACAGCAAGTTGAATCATATAATTAATATTAAAATATCAAGGGGTGCCTGGGTGGTTCATTTGGTTAAGTGTCTACCTTTACCTCAGGTCATGATCTCAGGGTCCTGGGATTTAGCCCTGTGTGGGGCTCCCTGCTCAGTGGAGAGTCTGCTTCTCCCTCTGCTCCCCCACCCCCCGCTCGTGCTTGCTCTCTCTCTCTCTCTCTCTCTCTCAAATAAATAAAATCCTTTAAAAAATAAAATATCAAGTTCAGAAGACAATGGGATTATATCACCGGTTTACTAAACCACTAATTTTAATTATATATATTCATTTTATTTTATTTTTTTAAGATTTTATTTATTTGACAGAGAGAGACACAGTGAGAGAGGGGACACAAGCAGGGGGAGTGGGAGAGGGAGAAGCAGGCTTCCCGCGGAGCAGGGAGCCCGATGCGGGGCTCGATCCCAGGACCCTGGGATCATGACCTGAGCCGAAGGCAGACGCTTAACGACTGAGCCACCCAGGCGCCCCTATATATATTCATTTTAATTCAGCAATTTATATTATCTTTTTGTGGCTCATTTCTATCATTTGCAGATGGAATGTTTCTGTAGGTAACTTTGAAAATACACACACGCAGCCCACATATGTACAAGTACATGCATATATGTGTGAACAAACACAGTTTTTAATCCAGCCCATGACACTTTTGCCATGTACTTAGAGTCACAGCAACAAAGTTGTTGAGTGAGGACAGACTAGCAGCTACATCCTGATGAGATTCTGACTCCTGATACCTTGAGCAGTTCTGAAAAAGTTAAGTCTCTGTTGGGGTTAGGGCATCTCAGTGGGAAGAGTTTTAGTCTTTAGAGGTTCTAATTTCATAAAGGTCCTCTAATCCTATCAGTCTCTTCAGAGCCCATGGTATGATCTCAGCAGTGATAGGACTAATATATAAGAAAGTATGACTGAGCCTTAGCTATGTTATTGGTTGAGTGTATACTTCATAAACTTTCAAATTTGCCCTTTGGCAGAGAAAAATTAGTCAACCACAAAGTAATCACTGTATACTAGAAAAGCCATTCAAAAGAAATTTCAGATATGGCATCCAGTTTTAGAGAAGCTTTAGAGAAGAAACAGGGCCAATGGGAAAATATCCAAGAACATGAAAGTTAAAAAACAAACAAAAACCTTAAAAACAATGTTTTAACCATATTGTCATCCTGCTTTTAGTTCTTTTTATCTGTTTCCCGTAGTCCTTTCTTAGTCCCTGACCCTTGTAGACTGTCCATAATTGTTGGTTGAATGGGTAAATCCTGGCAGCAAGTATTTGCTGAGTGTTTTCTGTGTGCCAAACAGTATAATAAGAGCTTTTAACTACATTTTCACATTTAAACTACATAATAATTCCATAAGATACAGTTATAGAAACTGAGACTTCTGTTTTATACCCAAGGCAGGATTTGAAGCAAGATCTATGCTTGTTGGGGATGATGCTTTTAATAACTAGGATATGCTGCCTTCAAGCAGATTAAATTGGAGTGTTTCCATCATGAGCTAAATTACTGGTGTGCTCTCTCATTCTGATCACACAGTTTTTTTTTAAGTGACAGTGATTATATGGTCATATTGTTGCTACAAGTTTTACTGTCTTACATAAGGTATTTTATTTGCTTTGCTACAGATGCCTCCTTAAGGAATGTAGGGACCCTGGACTTAAATATAATTTCAGGTCACTGGTTGACCCAGCTCCAAAATTCCTGTGAAAATGCTGCTTTCCGTGGGGAAAAGATACATTCAGGACATAGGAATTGATGCACAACATTTCAGTTCTTGCTGCAAAGCCCAGAACTTCTGAGCATAAATGGACTTTGGATCATGTTATATTATAACAGCCTATCACTTTGGCACCTGGTTATCACCTTACTGACATTCAAATTCCAGGACAGCTAGAAAAATGACTCTTTTCCCCTGAACAGTACTTTAAACAAAACTTGAACCTAAAGTGGGATTTGGAGTTCACCTCTGAGCTCATGGAAATGTGAATGAGGTCTAAGACCAGGTCAGACTGGTCAAATAGCTTGGAATTCAGTCTGATATTTTTTCCTTCTTAATTAAAAAAGGGATTATTTTCTCTTGCCACTGAGTAGCCTTTGGGTTGGGAATATTGTATAACCCAAGCAGCCATCTTAATAGATTAGTCAGGAAATACACTGTTCAAGCAATCTTGTTTTTTGGCCTATGGGGAGAATGTATGGTTAAGTGAGCCAGGGCCTGGAGTAGGGCAGGAAATTTACAAGATGAACATCAGGGAATTGCATTCTTTGTACATTCAGGATCCACTATAATTCATTACACTGATCAAATCCTGTAAAGCAACTTCTAGTTTGTTGGATCTATAAAAAACATTTATCACTGTTTTAAAATACTTATCTAGAGAAAATTCATTTGTTGCACAGCTGGACAAAATAGTGCTTCTTCCTGACTGTTCTTCCATGATGCCATACATCACATTTGCTCTGTTTTATATCTTGAGTTCCATTCTGTCACAGGTTACAAGTTGAGACAAAATATGTCCTAACTGGCCACTCCTCTGCAGGTGACCTCTTTCTTTTGGTATAAATATGGATGAGTGGCTTGCTTAGTCCAGTCCATTCCTTTGAAAATAGCCTGAATTAAATGTGATTTTTGAGAGACAGTCTGGAGATGGGATCTAGAAACAACTAGATTAAGCCACTTCTTTAATCATAGAATCTCCTGGTTGAAGGTACCTCAAAGGTCACACAGTACAACCACATAACTACAGTTTACCATTAACTACAATCAGTTAATATTCATCGAATACTTGCTAGTACCATATACTCCAAAGTTGTTTGATTAAAAAATAAACATTTTAATTTGATTTCCTATGCCTTCGTCACTTTAAAACCCTTGAAATTGTTCCTCATCAATTCTATTTAAGATGTCGTATAACAGCAGTTGGGCAAGGAACATGTCTATGGGAAGTTTGATGGTAGAGCGGTATTGTGTGACCACTGTTGGGCTCTTTTGCCTGGCAAGCACAGGGGTTTCACAGTAGACAGAATGTCTGGATTCAGATGTGGCTCTGATGTTTGCTAGCTCTGTGATCTCAGGTGCTATACCAAACATCTCTAAGTCTCAGTATCCTATTATATGAAAAGGAATAGCAATGCACTGACCTCACGAGCTTGTTGTAAAGATCAAATGGGATAATACACACACATGACTTTAGCATGGCACCTTACACATTGTATGTACTCAGTATGTACAACCATTATTTATATTTATATTTACTATTTTTTAATATATTATTTACGCTTATGTTTAGTATTAATATCCCACTGTGGCCTTTTGACAACATAGTACCCATCACATAATAGGTGCTCAGCATACATTTATCAAATGAATGAATAAATGAGTAAGTGAAGGAGATAATCTTTAATGGGAGGTAAGTCAGTTAGGATTGGTGACTATTCATCTCAAACATTTGTTATACATTACACCTATGGGCACAACCTGTATTCACACATAAGTTGGTAAGGACATCAAACTTGGTCAATGATCTCTGCTCACTCTTGGAAACCTATATCTTGAATATAAGTGAGTTGAGATTTTGGGGGAAACATGGCATGAGGTAATTTTACTCAGGAGGAAAGCTGTCATCTTTTATGTACACCTAAACCCAGGAGGCTTGGCCTAGGCTTGCTTCACAGCCTAAACAGGATTGGTAGATTTGAGATAAATAAAATGAAGAACAGCTGTTGTTGAATAAGGTTGAACAAAGGCCTGGATTCAGTGTCCTTACATTGGCTTTAGGTAATGTTTATGTTTAAAGATCCAAAGTGGTGGTGCAATTCCACAGTTGAATGTTGTTGTAGTGAGCATTTTCAGCAGTTTCTTTCTTTTTTTCCCTTGTTTTTAGTAAAGAAAAAAAGTTTGAATATCTGATATGAATGATCAAGACATGCAGATGCAAGTGAGAAGGAAAATTTCACTACAAATCACTAACATTAGTAAATGGAATGACATGGTATGTAGGTGATGAATCACTGCATTCTACTCCAGAAACCAATACTGCACTGTATGTTAACTAAGTAAAATTTAAAATAAATAAATAAATAAATGGAATGACATTAATTAAAGAAATAAGATGCATACTACAAACTGCCTTTTTTAAAAGAAAACAATTTTTCGAATGCACTTAAGAAATACTGAGGGATTGTGGTATGTTATACCTTCCTAAAAACCTTACTATATTATCATTTATTATCTTCATCATAGGGCCGGTTCATTTCAGTTCAACAGCTATTTCTTGAGCACTTACTCTGTACTGATGATTTGGTTCCTGAGGAGATGTAGACATGGGGGAAATAAAGCTTGTTTTAGTTAAAAGATGCTAAGTGCTGTGATGAGTAGGAGGACGTTGTGAGGGAAACCAAAGATAGATCAGAAAGGTCAGAAAGTTTCCTAGAGGAGATGAAATTTGAGATGTGTTTTGAAAGATGAGTAGGAGTTAGAAGGTGGAAGTGGTGGTGGGTGTAAAATAGGGCATTTCAGGGAAAGGGAGCAACATGCCAAAGACGCGTGGGAAGGAATGTACTGCTCATGAGGAACTGCAAGTCGTACCACATGCCCAGAATGTGAGGTGAACAGAGCAGGGAATCGGTGGACTGGCTCAAGCCCTTGACTTCGGCGCCTTAGCATGATCGAGTCACAGTGTGCCAGCATTTTCAAAATGTGTCCCAAGGCTTATTAATAGCTGTTACTTGGGGAAAAAAAGAGACTGTAAGTCAAATGCATCTGGGATAAGCTGGATCGGACAGTGTTATGTATTGGTTTTCTTCAAGTCTTTTTAGGACCTTTATTGCGTCAGTGGCCTTTGTGCTTTTGCAGGAGGAGGATATAATATGCAGTATTTTCTAAACTTATTTGGACCCAGATGATCTTGCAGTATTTGTGTGTTATCTTACAGCATTTGGAGCATTTTCTAAACTTATTTGAAGTTTAGTGCAAGGTTTGGTGTTTCGTGGAAACTTTTGGGAACCACTGCTATAGACAACAGGGAGTCTGTACATAATTTTAAATATGGGAATGTAGCTTATTCTAGTAGCAAAGTAGAGGAAGAATGTGAAAGGGAAAAATTAGATGGAGGCAGATTATGATCTCATTTTAATAGTCCTGGAGTGACTTAGAGAGAAATGGAATGGGCAGACCCAACCTTCATTAGTATGCAACAATGATGAGGAGAGGACGATTGATTGAGAAGCACTTAGGAGTCTATGGGAAACACAGATATGATGATTTTATTCCTCTTATTTAATTAGGAGATTGAAATAAGCAGGACTAGGCAAGTGATTGCACATAGAGGGTAATGAGAGAATAAATACATCTATAATGAGTCAGGTTCCTGATTTGGGAAAGTGGGTGCCAAGTGGTGCTTTTTATTGAGATCTGAAATACTGAAGGAACAATTTGGAATTAATAGAACTGAGAAGGGGAATTTTAGGCATATAAAATTTAATGTGTCGGGGGAACATACAAGTTGAATGTCATACAAGTGATATGGATGCGGAAGACATGAGTACAATGGTAGTTCAATCCCTGTGAATGGAAAAGGTCACTCATCCAGAGAGGAACATGGATAATTTTACCAAAAAGCAATTTGCAAAAAGCCATGTCTTTCAGCGAGTGGCTTTCACAGGCTTAGCCACTTAGGAAATTGCCTTTTGGATAATTATTCATTGGCATATTGTCTATAGGCAAATTGATTGAGAGCTGCTAGGAAAACTGTATAGCATGAGAAGAATTCAGGACCCAAGCTGAACCTTTGGATTAAGAGACAGCTGGAAAAAGAGAAGCTCATAAAAGATAAATGAAGAGCTATAGATACTACCAAATTTTCACCAGAATGATACTTTATACTGCTAAATAAATATTTATTTATATAAAAATGTCAGCCTCAACAGAATTAATACCAAACTATTTAAGTTGCAAAATAGCTGGGAAAGTGTGTTTGTTTTGTAATGTTCTTAAATGGTCCAAGGTCAGGATTAACTGAACTACTTTATTTCTATCAACAGTCCACTGTTAACCAGGTCACCCATTTCTATTATGTATTTTTAACATAACACAAACTAAATCTAGCCCTTACTGCCTATAATAATGATGGCTGTACATAGCTAGACACATTACACATGTATAACTAATAGCAGCCAACATTTTTCAAGATGAAAATAAATGAGTATTTTATTTCTAAGATCCCTTGCTTAAATAAGAAATGACTGTGATTCTCAGAACTCTTTGGGTTTTTTCAGCAATGATCAGTTAGTTTCAGAATTAACTCTCATATATATATATAGTGCTTCTGCTGGGCCACAATCTGTGCCTGGGATCTCGGGTCATCACCAAAGAATGAATGTGTGGCCCCATGTATATGAGAGCCAAGTGGCCAGTAGAACAAGCGGAACACAGGGTTTCTATCCTCAGGGTTTATTTATTTAATAACTTAAATTTTATTTTTATTTTTAATGTTATTTTATTTTGGTAGTAACACCTAACATGAGATCTACCTTCTTAACAAGTTTGTATGTGTACAGTATTGTTAATTATAGAGACAGTCTTGTACAGCAGATCTCTAGAACTTTATCATCTTGTGTGATTGAGACTTTATGCCTGTTGATTAACCCTCCCCTCATCCCATGGCAATCACCATTCTAGTCTCTTATTCTATGAATTAGACTATTTTCATTACCTCATATAACCAGAATCATGCAATATTTATCCTTCCATGACTGGTTTATTTTACTTAGCGTAATGTCATCAAGGTTCAATCATGTTGTCACATACAGCTAAACATTAGATTGGTGTTAGTGAAGAGGGGGAATGAAGTAATATTGAGTACCAGCGCAAGTACTATGAAGCAGGAAGGACAAAAGAGATCAGAGACCAAACTGGAAATCAGAAGACAAGCTAAGCATCAACAGTAGCTACTCTTCTTCTGAGGTCCCTAAAGTTTAAGTTTCACTTATTCTGATAAACAATGAAGAGCCATTCCTGAATGAAGAAGGTAATGGGTTGCAAGCTCCTAGAATGATAGGACAAATACGTAGAGACTGTGTTTGAATGTTATCAACACCTGTGAGTTTAAAAAAATAATAATTCTAATATTTTATCTACCAAATCTGGGCAGCCAGACATTGATATACATTCTTTTAGAGAGGGTAGAAATAGTTCCCCCATATTTCCTATGCTGTGCTCTTCCAGCCCTGGCATCTTAGGGCATGCTGTGCCCATATCTGCAATGCTCTTTTCCGCTCATCTATCCAAATGTTGTCTGTCCTTCATGGTTCAGCTGAAGATGTCTTTTCTCTATGAAGATTTTCCTGATTTCTCTTGTTAATATCTCATTGCTCTATGTCATTAGTTCATTCAAAAAAAATTTACTGAATATCAATTATGTGTGAGACTCAGTTCTTGGACCATGGTATAGCAGTGAGCAAAACCAAACCCCCTTTCTCATGGAGCTTACATTCTAGAGGGGAGAAATTAGAAAATAAATAATATTTTTCTCTTCAGATAGATAAATAGAGAGAGATATAAAGAAATGGATGGTTGGACAGATGGACAGACAGATGGATGGCAAGATTGGTAGAATAGATAGAGATTCAGTTGTTGAAGGCTATAAAGAAAAATTATAGGAGAGAAATAATAATAGGTAAATAAAATAATAGAGTGATCAGCATATGTGTAGTGGTTGGCTGATATTTTAGACAGTGTGTTCCCACTTATTAATATTTGCTGCCATATTGTAAGTTCTTTGAATAGAAGGGCCCTGTTTTTCTATGTGTTCCCACTTACTAATGTTCCCTGCCATATTGTAAACTCTTTGAATCGAAGGGCCCTGTTTTCTACTTCTCTTATCCTCTCATCAGTGCCCAAGCGCAGGGCTAGACTCAGGTAATAAGCTTAAAATATATTTGTTTATTGACAAAATTCTTCACTTTTCATCGGGATATTTTGGCATCACAGAGGCACAGCTTTATTTTCCATTGAAATGTCAAATTGGTCTAAACAGGCTGGCTTAGAGATTTGTTTGGTTTCATATTTATATGCAGAGCAGTATGCTCTAAATAAATCCGAAGGGATTCAATAACAGTTTTTTTGGCAGCAGCTTCCCTTTCGTGCTTCTGTTTTTCTTTCTTGGTTTTCCCTGATGTTTTCACATTACCAGAAGATTTCCTAGTGCAATTAGTATAGCTCCTCCCAGTGACCTTACACCCTTGCCCTGAATCGATGAACAAACTGAGCCAGAAAGGAAAGAAGGGTCACAACAGAGGTTACTAAGGCCGTTCTTGGGGCTGGGAGGAGTAGGAGTGGGTGTGGGTTATGTTCTCTCTTCCATTTATGCTCACCCTCTCAGTTCCCACTAAACCTGTCATAGGAGGACACGTGCTATTAAAAAGAAAATCTGGGTTTTTGCCCAGGGAGTTATCAGGGGCAGTTCTGGGAAGAAGAAAAACAGAGTTAGAGAAAAGGAAAGAGAGGCAGGGGAAAAATAAATCTCAGAGGATCAGAAGTGAACCAGACCTGGGATCAAGCCCCGCATCAGGCTCCCTGCTCCGTGGGAAGCCTGCTTCTCCCTCTCCCACTCCCCCTGCTTGTGTTCCTTCTCGCACTGTGTCTCTCTCTGTCAAATAAATAAATAAAGTCTTTAAAAAAAAAAAAGTGAACCAGGCCAAAAAAAATGTTTTGCCAAGCTCTTGTATCAGACATGGTATCTCTAGATAGTTTCTCAAACCCAATGCACTTTCAAATGGCATTAGGAAGAACTCTACTTGGAGTTTGGGGGAATTTACAGTATTCTTGGAAGGGGTGTTTAAACATCACTAGTTTGCAAAGAAACAAAACCAACAATCTGATTTACTCTGTACTGTTTGCATTTTTCCTCCTATTTATTAATGCAGTCTTACTTTATAAAAACAAATGAAAACTGAACTAATTGGATCTCTGTGAATACCAGGCGTTCTGCTTGTGCTATCTCATTTCAGCCTCACCATGATCCCTGGGAGGGAAACAGGGTTACTTCCCTGTCACAAATGAAAAAGCCCAAGTTTGAAGCAATTAAGAGCCTTCCCCAAAGCACACAGTAGTTGTGTCAGAACAGGGATTTGAACCCAGGTGTTTGGGACAACAGGCAGAGTCCACGAATTCTTTTATGTCCTTTAACAGGCATCAAATCATTATGTGAGAAATTACATATTTCTTATATGATGGCCCTACCATAGACACACACACACACACATACACACGTGCACACACACACACGTGCACACACACACACACACACCCCTAGACACAGAGGGATTCAAACAGAATAATAACAGGTCATGTTGCTTTTCACCCTTACCTAGCACCATACTGGTTTTCTGCTGAATTTCTTTTTATTGCTCTGATCCCTCTTAGGCCCTGGGCAAGGAGGCTGGCTTTTACGTCTGTGATTATTTATAGTCATGTTTTATTTGGTTTGCCATGTAGGAATTTATCCTGAAGATCTCCCAACTCCCTTACAGGTGTCAAATAACCCTGCCATGGGATTGGAAGGTACATTTTATGAAAATCAGTTAAGAAGTAAAGAAAGGGAAAGGAGAAAAGTTTCTAGTAAGTGGAATTCAGAGGTCAAGATTAAAAGCGAAAAATAAAATTTGCTTTTGGTGCTTGGATACTGAAATCCTAATTTGGAGCCTATCTTATAAAAGTATGATGAAAATATTATAGGAGTATATTAACCAGCTTCTAGTTGAAAGCCATTGTAATGTGGGGTGATTTCTTGAGTTATAATTTTCTTAACTGTAAAATAAAAGGGTTTATTTAGATCATTCAGTGCCAGAATTTTATGATTTAAAATTTCCCTTATTTCAAATTCGTCATGTGTTTTTTGAGCCTCCAAAATGATTCTAATAAATAATATTCTAAATGTTATTTTAGAACATTTTGATTTTTGATAGTTACTAAACTGTCTGAATCTTAGACTAATTGTACAAGGGTCCCGAACCTGTATTTTGCCATTGTAACTTACCTACAGTCTCATGGATTTAATTTTCCTCACTGCACCATGGCTATTTGTGGAAAATGGACCCAGCAAAATGAGGTTTGGAGGTTCAGGGCAGTAATATTCGCTGTGTTGCCTCAGAGATGTCGGTAACATTATGCAGTCCGTCTGTACAGAGCAAGCCTCCCTCAGGACCTTTTACCTAGTAGACTCGGCAGAGCAGCCGCCCCGTCAGGAGGCCAGCCACTAGGAGCTGCAGGCGTACAGTAGGTGTGAGCCTCTGCCTCGGCCCAAGTCCTCAGAACAGCTGTCATGCTGAGGTCACGACACAAGGTTACAGGACATGGCATCCAGGAACCCATATGAGACAGACAGGTAAACACTTCAGCCATGGCTAAAGAGCAAAAAGAAAAGAGGTTTTTTCGGCTGAGTGGAAGACAGAGGCATGAGGAAGTGTTTTTAACAAACAGTGGAGAAAATTTTTTAAGTGGATTCTAGATTCTAAGTTAAGAAAGCCTTTTGAAGCCTAATGGTATGTTTTCTTCTAATAATTTATTTTTTAATGTAAAACTTAAATTGATAGGGAGTTTATCTTGGTGTACAGTGTGAAGTATGAAGCCAACTTTATCTTTTTCCAGATGAATACCTAGTTGTCCTAACACCACTTATCTCTAAAAATCCTTTGCCTACTGATTAGAGATGCCCCCTTGCTCATATACTAAATTTGTCTAAGTGTTTGGGAATATTTTTTTGAGACCATATTTCCTAAAGTGCCAAGTCCAATTATGTTTCCCTTCTATCATGCTTCTCCAGGTAAAATAACCTTTGACTTACTCATCAATAGCTTTTTATGCCATGTTTGATGGAAAGAATTGGGAAGGAGATGTGAATATCTCCCATATAAAGGAAATAGTTTTTAGGAAAGCCATATATAGGCCCAGAAGAAAAATGATTCTCCAGATATTATTGATAGAATATCCCCCAACAACAGGATTTTTCTTTAATTTCTAAAGGTATTGCCAAGTCATTTCATACGACTCAGGAGATCTTCTACAAGTGGTCAAAGGGAAAAACCTATAACACTTAAGGGGAAAAAAATGAAACAAAGAACATCTATATCTATATCTATATCTCCAAGCATAAATCTCCTGCTGCTAGTCATTGCCCCCTTTAATAAGAAGCTACAACGTTTTCACCATAAAAAAGTAGTTCACTTAAAAAAATCTTATCAAGCCAAGCAAAAAGGTTATACTGCATTCATATGTCTATAGTTAGACTTATTTTCTGGCAGCAGTGCTTCTTAGAGTAAAGATTGCTTATTTGTGCAAGAATATAGGATAGTTTATTGGTAAGTTCAAAGATAATTGTTTCAGTAACTCTACTGGTATAACAAGGTATAAAAATAAGACCAAAGACGGTATATATATATATATGGTCAGTGTGTACAGGTTAGCATGTTTCACACCAGGACTAGAGATTTAAATCTTGTGTTTTCATTTTCCTATAACATTAGCCAAAAATGCAGTGCTAAACCTTTCAAATGCTTTTATGGGTGGCTTCTTCTCTGAGATTGATGTTACTATTTACAGCAGATCTCCTTGCGAAGGTCATCGTCATTTACCAGTGCCAATTCTTTGCCTTTCAGTCTTTCTTAAACCAGCTCTGATCAGGATCAGCATCCTACATCCCCACTATTCTTCTGAAACTGCTCTTTTCAAGGGCATCTGCCACCTTCATGTTGCTTAAACAATTGCTCTCTTCTCAGTTTTCATTTTACTTCATCTAAAAGCTACATTTGTCATAATGGATCACCCTCCTCCCTGAAGCACATACTTCACTTGGTTTCCAGAACACACACCTTAATGTTTTTTCCTACCTCACTGGTTACCTCTCTTCAGGCTCCTTTGCTGATTCCTTCCTGTATCCTAATCTCTTAACACTGGGGACCTTCAGAGTCAAATTGTTAGAACTTTTTTCTTTCCCATCTACCCTTACTCCCTTGTGATTACCTCTACTCTTATGATTTCCAGTACCATCTGCAGGCTCCCTGATGATATCTAGATTTATGTCTCCATTTTGGACCATTCCCCTAACTCCATAGAGTAATGTATCTAATCACTTACGAGCTGGGTTTCTTCCAGAAGTATCTCAAGTTTAACATCTCTGAAAGTAAGATCCTGTTCTCTCTCCCAAATCTGTTCATAATCTTCTCTATCTCATAATCTTCTCATTAACAATTTTATCTCCATTTGCTTGGGCCAAAGCCTTGAGACATCTCTCACACTCAACATACAAGCCACCAGGAAATCCTTCCCATTCCACCTTCAAAATATTTACCTACTTCTCATGTTCATAGCCACTGCTCCTATTGAAGCCACCATCATTTAGGTTACTGAAAGACCCTCCTCACTGGGCTCTAGGCTTTTGTCCTTGCCCTTCATAGAGCTGTCATCCCTTTACAATATAAGATGAAACACATTCCTCTGTTAAAAAATTTACAGTGGAATAAAAACAAACATTACACTGGCCACCAAGGTCCTCCATGATCTTTTACCTCCACCCTCCACTCTGACCTCATCTTCTATTACTGCTCTTTTTCAGACTTCCTGGCCTCCCCACTGCTCCTTGACCAAGCAAGACACTCCTTCCCTGTATTAGTTTTCTATTGCTGCTGTAACAAATTCCCACAAACTTAGTGGTTTAAAGCAACACAAATTTATTATCTTATCATTTGGGTTTTTTTTTTAAGATTTATTTATTTAATGGAGAGTGAGCATGAGCAGGGGCGGGGTGGGGGGAAGGGCAGAGAGAGAGGGAGAAGCAGACTCCCTGCAGAGCAGGGAGCCAGACATGGGGCCCGATCCCAGGACCCTGAGATCGTGACCTGAGCTAAAGGCAGACGCTTAACTGACTGAGCCACCCAGGTGCCCCTATCTTATCATTTTGTAGGTCAAAAGTCAGACACAGGTCTTACTGGGCTAAAATCAAGGTGTTGGAAGGTCTGCATTCATTTTGGAGGCTCTAGAGGAGAATCCATTTCCTTTTTCAGCTTCTAGAAGCTACCCACATTCATTGGCTTGTGATACCCTTTCTCCATTTTCAGAGCAAAAAAAGAGATTGCATCCTTCTGACCTTTCTTCTATAGTCACATCTCCTTCTGACCCTAGCTGGGAAAGGTGCTTTGATTTTAAGGACCAATGTGATTAGATTAGGCCCACCCAGATAATCTCTCCATCTCAAGGTTGGTAACCTTATTAATATGTGCAAAGTCTTTTTTGCCATGTAAGATAACATACTCAGGGGTTTCAGGGATGAGGATGTGGACATATTTGGGAGAGGGACATTATTCTGCCCAGCATACTCATCTCCTTAAATACTTGCTCATGTACCACCTTTCCAGTGAGGCCTTTCCTGACCCTCCCATTTGTATCTACCACCACCACAGTATTTCCTCCCTTTCTTTCCTATTTCATTTTTTTCATAATACTAATCATTATATAATATACAGTGTGGCATATATTAATAATTCAGTATATTTTTTATATTTCCTCTTATCAGAATGCAAGCTGCATGGTGTCAGGAAGGTTGGTTTCCCTATTGTACCCCCAACACCTGCAGCAGTTTCAATCATGTGGTATAGCTTCAATAAATATTTTTTGAATGAATGGATGAAAGAGTAGAGATAAAGACAAGGATCCTACCCTGTTTCTAAGGTAGACTTTCCAAATTAAGGAATGAAATACATTTTGAATCAGTATCCCCATAGGGTCATTGTAGAATTTGTAAACTTTCTTGTGAACTTTACTCACTGTATGTTAAATAATGGAATTTACCAGTTATTAACATATGTGTAGTGACATAGTGGATTCTCGGCACATATATTAGTGCCTGATTCATAACAGTGAATATATAACACAACTCTTTTGATTTAATTTGAGCTATAGTTTATCACTTTTGTATTTGATGAAGTTGAGATTGATCCCCTCTATTCCTAGTTTTTCTGAGAGTTTTCATCATGAATGGGTGTCTCATTTTGTCAAATGCTTTTTCTATATTAGTTGATATGATCAGGTGATTTTTCTTCTTTAGCCTATTAATACAGTAGATTACATTGACTTATTTTTAGATATCAAACCAGTCTTGTATCCTTGAAATAAACCCCACTTGTTCATGGTATGTAATTCTTTTTATGTGTTATTGGATTCTGTTTTCTAACATTTTGTTAAGAAGTTTTGCTTGTATATTCATAAGGGATATTTGTTGTAGTTTTTATTTTTGTACTATCTTTGTCTTGTTTTGATATAAATATAATAATGGCTTCATACTTGAGTTGAAAACTGTCCCTTCTCTTCTAATTTATGGAAGAAATTGTGTAGAAGTTTTAACCAGGACAATAAGGCAAAAAAGGAAAATAAAATATAAATTGGGAAGGAAGAAATAAAACTATCCCTATTTGCAAATGATATGATTGCCTATGTAGAAAATCCAAGGAATCTACAAAAAAACTTCTAATAAGTGAGTTAAAGAAGTTTGCAGGATATAAATAAGCATTCAGAAATCAATTATGTTTCTATTCACTAGCAATGAAAAGGTAGAAACCAAGATCAAAAACAATAGCATTTGTAATCACTCAAAAATGAAGTAGGTGTAAATTTAATAAAATGTACAGGCTTTGTGTACTGAAAACTACAGAATACTGATGAAAGAAATCAAAGATCTTAAATGGAAAGGCATATCACATCATGATCAAAAGACTCAGTATGGTAAAGAATAGGAAACATGTCAGTTCTCCTCAAATTAGCATACAGTTTCCTTGTAAATATATCAGCAAGATGTTTTATAGATTTAGACAAAGTTATTCTAAAATTTATATGGAAAAGCAGAGGAACTAGAATAGCATTAACAACTTTTTAAAAGAAGAATAAAGTAGCAAGAATCACTCCACCTGTGTTTAAGAATGATGGTATACTGGGGCACCTGGGTGGCAGTCACTTAAGCATCTGACTTTTTTTTTTTAAGATTTTATTTTCTGACAGAGAGAGAGAGAGAGACACAGCAAGAGAGGGAACACAAGCAGGGGGAGTGGGAGAGGGAGAAGCAGACTTCCTGCAGAGCAGGGATCCCGATGCAGGGCTTGATCCCAGGACCCTGGGATCATGAGGGTGCCGAAGGCAGACGCTTAACGACTGAGCCACCCAGGAGCCCCAGCATCTGACTCTTGATTTCAGCTCAGGTTGTGATCTCAGGGTTGTGAGATAGAGCCCCCCCCGCCACCTTGTTGGGCTCTGTGCTGGGCGTGGACCCTGCTTGTTAAGATTCTTCCTCTCCCTCTACCACCTCCCCCATTCCTGTCCCCCGGCTCGCTGGTGCACATTCTCTCAAAAAAAAAAAAAAAGAAAGAAAAAGAAAGAATGATGATATACTATGGAAACCAAGACTGTGTAGTGGTACTGGTAAAAGGAGAGACACATAGATCAATTGGAAAGAATAAATAACTTAGAAGTAGACCCACACAAATACAGCAGATTGATTTATTTTTTTCTAAAGGTGCAAAAGCAATTCAATATAAGAAGAATAATCTTTTCAATAAGTGGTGCTGAAGCAACTGGATATCCATAAGCAAAAAAAAGAAAGAAACTGACTTATACCTCATGTTATACAAAAAATACATTATTAAGACATTTAAATGTAAAGTAAAAATTGAAAATAACGTAGGAGAAAATCTTTAGTACCTAGAGCTTTGTGAAGATTTCTTAAATAAGACACCAAAATCATGATTCATTGAAAAATATGATAATTTAGACTTCATCAGAATTAGAAAATCTTGTACTATGATGACTTTATTAAGAAAGAAATTTAAAAAGACAAGCTACAGACTAGGAGAAATATTTGCAAACCATGTAACTGACAAAGGGCTTATACCTAGAATATATTTTTTAAAAACTCAATAAGAGCAACAAACAAAAAACTCTTAAAAATCAGTATTTAAAAAAACACAAATAATCCAATTAGAAAATGGGCAAAGACATGAAGAGAAATTTCAGTGACAAAGGTATATACCATGGTACATGCAGAAGTGTTTAGTAACACTAGCCACAAGGGAAGTGCAAATTCAGATCATGATAAAATATTATTCCACATTCTTTAGAACAGCCAAAATAAGAAATAGTGATAATACCAAATTATCATTTGGCAAGGATGTGGAGAAAGTGGATCTCTCATATATTGCTGGTGGAAATGTAAAATGGTATAGACACTCTTGAAAACAGTTTGGCAGTTTCTTTTTTGTTGGGGGGGGGACAGAGGGAGAGGGAGGGAGAGAGAATCTTAAGCAGGCTCCACATCCAGTGTGGAGCCCAATGTGGGTCTCCATCTCACGACCCTAAGATCATGACCCTGAGATCATGACCTGAGCCGAAATCAAGAGTCAGACACTTAACCAGCTGAGCCACCCAGGTGCCAGCTGGCAGTTTCCTAAAAAAATATACTTTTACCGTACAATCTAGCCTTCATGCTCCTAGGCATTTATTGCAGTGATGTGGAGATTTATGTCTACACAAAAGCCTGTACACAGTTTTTCTTACCAGCTTTATTTGTTACAGCCCCAAAGTAGAAACAACCAAACTGTCCCTTGATAGGTTATGATTAAACAAACTGAGGTACATCCATACCATAGAATGGTACTCAGTAACGACAAGAAATGAATACAAAACAACGTGGATGGATCTCAAGAACATTATGATGAATGAAAAAAGAGCCAGCCTCAAGAGATAATATACTATACAATTCCATTTATATAACATTCTTGAAATGAAAAAATTTTGGAGATGGAAAACATATCAGTGGCTGCCACGGGTTAGAGATGGTGTTAAGCAGAGAGTGGATGACTGTAAAGGAATAGCATGAGGGAGACCTTTGTGGTGGTGGAATATTTCTGTATCTTGATTATGGTGGTTGTATGATTTTATACATGTGATAAAATGATAAAGAGCTATATATGCACATTGTACTAATGCCCAGTTCCTGATTAAAATATTATACTAAAATTATAATTACTGGTAAGTTGTAACCAATGGAGAAACAGTGAAAGGTACATGAGTCCTTCCTGTACCAACTTTGGAGGTTCCTATTTACCTATAATTACTTCAAAATAAAAGTTAAAAAAAAGACATGTTTTATATCAGCGCATCTTATGGTAATCTAATGAAAATACAGATGCCAAAAATGCTTTTTGGAGATGTGGTGCCAATTATTGTTAAAATTATTTTTTTATTGAGGTGAAATCACATAGCATTAAATTTAACCATTTTAAAGCATACAACTCACTAGTACATTCACAGTGTTGTGCAACCATCACCACTGCTAGGTCCAAAACATTTCATGAGATCTCATTAAGCAGTCACTCCCTACTGCTCCCTACATGCAGCATTAGTGGAAGACCACTAATCTGATTAGTTGCTCTGGATTTACCTATTCTGGGTATTTCATATAAATGGAATCACAATATGTGACCTTTTGTATCTGCCATCTTTCACTTACTGTGATGTTTTGGAGGTTCGTCCATGTTGTAACATGTATCAGTACTTCATTCCTTTTTGTGGCTGAATAATATATTGTGAGGATGTACCACTGTTTGTTTATACATTCATCCATTCATGGACATTTGGATTGTTTTCACCTTTTGGCTATTGTGAATAGTGCTGCTGTAGACATGTAATGCCAATTTGATACAAGAAAATAGTTATTCCTAAAGCTCATGGTTTTCTTGTGAAAGACAGACTCTATACGGGTTATATAATCAGAGGATACAACCAGTAATTCTAAACCCTTTGTTATTTATTTAGGACAGTTTACTTCTCATTGCTGATTTCCCAGACATTCATTCATCTCAGGTGAAAAATCAGATATTGGAGCAGTTAGAGATAAGACTACAGGTATTGGCTGCTTATTTTGGGAGGGACAAATAAGAATGCTTTGTGAGAACAGAGACAAAATGTCATCATAACAGCAACTGTAAGTTACTAGATGAGGGTCAATATTGTACTCATGAGTGATAAAGACATAAATATTTTATTCCTTAAACGCTTTAAAAATAGAAATTTAAGAGATAATTTACTTCAACAACAGCAAAACAATATGAACCATGGAGATACTTAATCTCTTGAATCTGGTTTATTTAATCTGTGATCATCTCTGTGTCCTTAAATGCTCTAGAAATTAAACATACAGCACTTTATAGCACCAAGGTCATTGTTTTATAATCCCAGAATTAAATAACTCTCCAGAAATGTTTTTAGGCATATCTAAGTAAGTTTACTATTTATTTCTTTGTCTAGAACCAATCTATCTCTTTTCACAGCATTTCTTCTTGGTTAGCTCTTTCAATTAAGCCATTGGTTCTCAACCATGGCTATACTTTAGTACCACCTGTTACATTTTTTTTTAAACAGTCCTTGTCTATGTTGCACCCCAGATAACTGAATCAGAATCTCTAGAGACAAGCCCAAGCATCTTATTTATGTTAAGTCCTCAAGTCCTCAAGTGATCCTAAGGTTCTGCTAGGGCAAGGAATTAATGAATCAAACAAGTGGTTCTCAAAATATATAAGGATCATAGTATCTGTGAGACTTGTTAAAAAGAAGCTGGGTCCCATACTCTGGTTTCTGATTCAGTAGTTCTGGGTGGGACTTGGGATTTTGCATTATGAGCAAGATTGCTGGTGATGCTGATGCTGCCAGCCTGGGATACAACTTTGAGGACAATGAACTAGTCTTGCCTTTTTCACTCAGTGAAGATGAGAATACAACTGGCTAACCTCCTCCGTATAAATACCTTGTAAATGTTTTTTTTTTTTTTTCCCCACTTATTTTAGACAGTTTTTTTAGTGTATTAAGATGACTGGGTCCTGGGGCCCCTGGGTGGCTCAGTTGTTAAGTGTCTGACTTCAGCTCAGGTGATGATCCCAGGGTCCTGGGATCAAGCCCCGCATCAGACTCCCTGCTCAGCAGGAAGCTTGCTTCTCCCTCTCCCACTCCCCCTGCTTGTGTTCCCTCTCCTGCTGTCTCTCTCTGACAAATAAATAAATAAAATCTTTAAAAAAAATTTAAAAAGATGATTGGGTCCTAAAATCAGATGGCCTGGTTAAAATGCCACTTCTATATAACCTGGGTCAAGTTTCTTATTTTCTAAAGCTTCAGTTTGTTCATCTGTGAAATGGGTATGATATGCTTGTTTAAATTTGATAATGTATGTAAAGTGATTGACATACAGTAAATATACTGTAATTGTTAACTTCTATCGATAGCTCTCATTCTCAACTATTACAACTTTCCTTTGGTGTAATTGGCTCTCAGGTTCTATGCTTCTTACTGGTGTAATAAATAAGGAAAGGTATGCGAAAAATCAGGTAGATAATTAATTCTGGGAATCCAAATGAACAAGTCCTCTTCAAAGGACTTATGGAGGGCTTGTATATGTGTAATTGCTAAAAGCTTCACCTCTGGAATCAGAAAACCCCGGGATTGAGTCCTGCTTGAGGTTTCTGAATTTGTTATTTCCTCTGTAAAATTATGGTAATAAAAGTTCCTGCATATTGAGTTATTGTGATTCTAACAGAACAGATAATGCAGGTGCAATGATTAGCACAATCCTGGACATATCATAGGTACTCAAATGTTAGCTATTATTAAACTGAGAGTAATTCATTCTTAACTGCTCCTTTAAATATTAACTCTCCTTTCCCTCTTTTGAACTGATGTGTTTTTATGGCTCTATGAGGGATGTCAGGAAGGAATGTAAATTCTTCGAGGGGGAATGCAACTCTTGAGGAGAAATTTGTTTACTGTTTCCCCAACACTCATCCAAAAACAAGACGAAAAAGGAGTGAAGATTTACTCTTTGGACACTAAATAACCTCACTATTTTTTCCCTTGCCAGAATCAAGAGAAGAGCTGTGGAAATTCCTGGTCAATCATTAGTCTCAATTTCAGGCCATCAGGACAGCGTTACAAGTAGGGCTGCTGCCGATCCTTCCCCATGACTTCCAGGTTGAGATGGAGGGAAGTTCTTTATGTGCTCTCTGGCAGCATAAGTACAGAAGCGTCTGTTTCAAAAGCTTTTTTGCATTTCTGATTTGACTGCAGAATGGGAGCAATCCCCAAACACTCTGGGCATAATGCAAACTGATCTTGAGGGACTGCAGCAGCTAGTCTTTTCCACAGATATGTTGACAGGAGGTATTATTTTTCATTCATTTTGCAAAGAGAAAGTACCCTACTGTAGATACCACTAAGTCATGTTTCCCAAAGTGTGCTACACATTCCACTGAGGACATGAAATATGTAGTGGGTGGTTTGTGGACAGATATTCTATTTAATATTCTGTGTTCATCGTAATATACATTAGGAAAAAGCACATGTGATTGGTTTTCCAGATATTCTTACTTAAGGTAAATCTCAGATACAAAGAAAGCTTAAAATTTGAGTTAAGGAAATTAGTAGGTAAACAGTAGTACAAGGGGCATGTGTGCAGTTTTGATACATACACTGAGGGTGAATGTGATACAAATTTGGGAAACATTTTGTAAAATATACAGGCTGTTTTATGCCTCTGGAGTTGAACATGATCCATCTGAATCACAAGAAAAATAAAATTTAACTATATAGAATGAAATGGTTATCACAATCTTTTCTGATTTTTTTCAGTCATTTATGCTGGTCTTCTAGCCTTTCTTTATTTGCCACAATTCTCCCTTTTAAGGATTTGTACTAACTATAAGAGGAGGATAAAGAAGAAAGAACCAGGTACAAGTTCAATGAAAAAAAATATATAAGCTTTTCAGATTTAATAGGTACTTCATTTAAGGTTAACATTGAAAGGACTGGTCTTTGCCTGTCAACTTGTGAACTAAGAGCCTGGTTAAGCCATTATATTTTCACAAGTTTTTATACCAATGGAATTTATTTTCTAATTTAACTGCCAAATTCCTAATCTGATTAGAGCCTAAGTGGAAGCAAAATTATTGGAGAAAAAATAGATAAAATAAGATTTCCTTTGCTAATGTACGAGTCGTGCCCAGCTGTATATTTCTTATAAGATTAATAGTAGAGTGTTTCAATTCTTTTTCATTTTATCAGAGGCAAACACTTGCCACTTTATCTCCTCATCCTAGGAAACAGAATGGGGTGATATATGCCACAAGTCTAGTCATAAAAGAAGCTCTTGAAAATAAGGTTATCTAGTTGAATTGGCCGGAAATGAGTCTGATAACAAGTCACAGTGATGAAGCCATAAATGGCATCCACATTTCTCCCATGGTTCCTAGGGAATAAAATTCATATCACACTACATTTATATGTTGGTCTGCCCTACTAGATGTCTCTGTGGAATAGAATATTCTTACTAAATTGTTTCCAACTTCTTTCATTCATTCAACAAATATTTATTGAACACCTTGTATGTGTCAGCCACTCACTGTTCCAAGTGCTGAGGATGCAAGCCCTGAGGAAGAAAACATTCATCCTGCCCTCAAGGAAACCAAAGCTGTTTATGTGAACTATCATTGTGAATGTGGTCACTGTCCCATATTAGTCACTTAAATGTGATTTTTAAGAGGTTCAGAAGTGATTTTAAACAATTGAGAGGATGAAATGATAGGGAATGGAGTTAGGTCAAGGTAGTCATAAAACTCAAAAAATAAGTTTAAAAGTAGGATCATTTTTGAGCGCAAGGAAGAGAGCTTAAATTTAGAAATAAGAACTAACATTCAGAGTACTTGATATGCTCTAGATATTGTGTTCAGTACCTTATATCCATTATTATATTTAATCTTCGCACCCCCACTTACAAAAGTGATACTGTATTATCATCCACATTTTAGGGATAAGGAAACTAATCTTAGAATAATTAAATATCTTACCCTGTGTAATTCAATTTTGTTTAAAAGCATAAACAAGAAATAAGCAAAAACAAAGAGAAAGCAATTTGCCCCCCACCTTAACCACTACTGAACAGTTCATCCAACGTCTGATGAGCAGAGGTGGTCACAACTCTCTAATCACAAAAAGAATCACAGAAGGTCCTGTATCTTCTAGTCACTGCTCAATGGAGGTCATTTATCAGCTTTGGCTACAAGGATTAGTCACCATCCATGTGCCATTGGGTACATGATTCATCACATGATGATTCTAGCCATTCCTTTCCATTCATGTTCTTTCTGAGTTTCTGAGAAGATGTAAAATACATGTTCTTTCTGAAGTTGTAAAGCTTAGACAGAGAGACCTTTGCATTTTTCTCTCATGTAGGAATCAAGACTTCTATAGGGAAAAAGAGGAGAAAGGAGACAGTTAATAAATGCAAAGTGGGTTTATATGCTTTTTCCCATGATAAAATCTCATCTCACTGGGTCTCCACTGGAAATCTTTCTCCATTCTGGTATGAGGGGAATGTTGGCATCTGTATTTCTACTTGTTACAATCTCCAGCTGTTTGTTTTCTTTTATGACTTGGGTACTTGTAGAAGTTATCTCTGTTGTAGAATTAACAAGTAACCTCACACTGGAGGGTATTTCTATAATGTTTCTTGAATGGTTCTACAACTATGTCCCTGGGTGACTGGGACTGTTGGGTACTATTCCACTGAGATTTCTGGGATTTGCTTTGAAATATATGGATCCTGATCTCCTATATGACTCTCCAGAAAGTGAGGTCTTGGAACCTAGGCAAGAGAACCTGCAAGGGAGGGGGATGATTCTATGTCTTCAGATCTCATCATTGGGAATTAAAGTGAATGAGTCAGACAGACAGTCGGCTGGATCACAAATATTTATTAGTTGCTTCTTCTGTGCCAGAAAAAGGGGATAGAATGATCAATAAGACAGATGCAGTCCCAGCGCTGGGGAGGCTCTAACCTAGTGTGAAATAGCAAAATGAAATATATATTGTGTTCACATTAATAGTATAACTCAGATGTTAGCTCCATATATGGAGCAAGGACCAATGATTCTTCTCATTCATGCTAAAGAAGTCACTTGCCCATAAGCATGTGTTTTGCTGAAAAAGAGGGATCTTATCTCACAGGAAACACCATTTCACTGCAGACCTCTGTACTCACTATATCTTCCGGAGTTTCTCTCAGCCACACAGCCACAAGTTTCCTTTCTCTTCTAACTCTTCTCCAAATCTCTCTAGCTCATCTTCCATTTCCAGATCTTCCCTTGAGTCCCTTATCTACTTTCTTATGTGGAACAAATTAATTCTGTCTGAGCCCTTTCCAACTTATAGATAGCTACAATTAAAAACTGACTTAGATAGCAAGACATCCACCAATTACCAGAAATTTCTCTCATCAGAAGGCAGGGGACTATTTACATAATAATTTTTATGTTCTTCACCTATGTACATTTCTCTACTCACTGCAGTGTCTTCCTCACCCCGCCCACTGCAGTGTCTACCTCTTTGTAGTCTTTCCAATTCATTTGAGAGTTACCAATGGATATTTCCCATGTACTCACGAAGTGCCGTCAGTCGCCAGGTGATATCCTCCATCTTCTTGTTTTTCTGTTTTAGCACTGTGTGGTTATTTCCATCTGTGTGGATACCTTTGATGCCTACATAGTTGAGTGAAGGGGTCTTGGCTCTGCTTGCAGGGATTATAGCCAAGTGCTTCCTTTTAGACATAGCTACCACTGCCATAGCCCTACTGATATTCTTGAACCCTGAAATTGCCAGAGCAGAGCCATCAAATATGGTGCCCTTAAAATATAGAATGTGTTTCAAGAATATATCTACAGAATATGTGCTGAATGACATTGTGTTCAGTATACAAGGGAGGAGAATGCTTTCTTGTCCCTTTTGTCATTATAGGGGATCTATGTGAATACTAGAGGAGTACTTGATGGTGTTTTTGAGGAATAAACTCTATTTTATATTATTTAATGTTATTTTAGAGCAATATATATAACAGGTGATATGGCACAGGACTAAACATAAAGAATTCATTCTAAGTATAACCTGAACAATCAGGTTAGATGTTTGTTAGTAGATGGGAAAACCATACTGGTGCATCTTTGCTTAACATTAGCCCTGTTATAAAAGATCATAACATGAATCCATGAAGGCCATGGCTAAGAGGAGGAGAAAACCCATCTTAGTTATAGATGCCGTGTTGTTCCTGTCCCCTAAATTTAAGAAATGTTTTCTCCCTATTTCCTAATACTGAGGTATTGCTGGAGGCATTATAGCTCAGTGGGTTAGGAATGTGGGCCCCAGATTTAGATGGATTGAGGATCAAATTCCTGCTCTGCTACATAAGAGATCATCGATCTTGGGTAATTCACCTCTGTGTGCCACAGTTTTTCTCATCTGCAAAACAGAAATGATATACAATTATGGGGTGCTGTAAATGTTAAATGAGGAAATTAATTTGTTTTGGGTTAGAAAATGTTATGCATTATTATTGTACCATGTTCTTCTATCTAACTCATTCTTTAGAATAAATTTTGTTTCACCCCGATTCTAGGCAGACTCACCCGACAAAATGCAACAGATGTGGCCAGTTATATAGTGGTCAGATACTTAGTAATTCAATTAGCTCAATTCACTCATTCATTTGTTCTCTCATTCCTTCAACCAAAGTGCATAGCATAGTAAGTGCTGGGAAATCAGTGATGAAAGAGCAGATTACTTTATGAGCTCACAGCTAGAGGGGGAGATAGACCAAAAAAGAAATAATTAGAAAAGCAGTGTGAGAAGTACCATTATGGAGATATGAAAAGAAGGTTATTGAAACACATCAGAGAGAGTCACTTTTTGGGCCTGGAGAAATTAAGAAAACTTCACAAAAGAAGTAACAAAGACTTGTTGTTAGGAGAGATTTAGGGCCATCAGGTTCCCATATAAATGGTGTTCCCTGTCTCACTGGAAATTTCTGGATGAGGCTAATGTTTACTAGGATTATTGTAGATAAGAGATCAGACACTTAAAGCATAAACCTCCCTATTCCAGAGCTCTAGTAATGCAAAAATAAATAAATAAATAATACAAAGATACAGAGCTTTCAAGATCAAGCTGCCTGAGTATTCAACTGAATACAATTATTTAGTTCTTTTGAATTTTTTTTTTTTTACCTTTTTGGAGGTGTGGCAGAGCAATTTTTTTTTTTAAATATGGCCTGTGTTTCAAATTCCTTCCTAAATTCTGAAGTCTCCTAACCTGCAACATTTCTGAATAGTCAGCAACAACGACCCACCGTATTGCTGTTGGTTAGGTTCAGGTCCTTGGAAGCTTATGCTCTTTAGCATGTCACGAGGAGCCTCAAATGCACCCAGTGTCTTCTCAGCTGAAGTCCTAAAACATATGAGTTCATTGTACATGTCCCTGTGTTTTCCAGCTGCTTAAAATTCATCTTGAGACTTTTTTTTTTTCCAGATTGACATTAGTACTTTCAGTGTCATGTTTTTTTCTTTATTTTTCTGGAAAAGAAATAAATCAGTTCCTTTTACTGTCTTTCTGTCCCCTCCCCCTTTTTTTAGTACTTGTATTTCAGGCTTCCTTTCTTAGTTGTCTGCTTTTCCCTCAGGAAATTGTGAATTCCTTCATTTCATTTGTTCAGATTGGAAAAATATATGAACAAGCACATGTAGATTCACACACACACACAAACACACACACACCCCACACGGAGGAACAGATTTTTAAATTTTGGCTGTTATAAAACACAGAAACACTTTAATAGAAACCTCACTACTTTTGTGTCTTCTGCTGATTTTCAGCTATATTTAGTTTTTAACGAATCACTTAAGGGGTTGGTTTTGTACTCTCTTCTTTCCAGGAATAATTTTCAAAGCAAGCAATGTTGGAAAATGTTCTTAGACAATCTGTGCTTTGCCAGTTTACTTCATCCTTTTGTAGGCCTTTAAAAACTCTATTGCATGGGTTACCTGTCACTCCTGTTTGTTTCTTGGGTACAGAGGACAGATTAAATCACTTGGGTGGTATAAACTGGCTTTTAATCAGTTGTTTTACTTCTCAATACCATTACTTAGTCTGCTCTAGGACTGTGAATCAGTGCAGCTGGAGCCCTTTTGGAAGCCTTTTGGCTGGCTTGGAGGTTAGAAGGACAGGCTTGGAATCAGTTGGCCAGAGTTTACACATTGGCACCATTCCTAGCTAGCTATGTGAATTGTGACCACTTCGCCTTTCTGTGTCTCAGTTTTCCCATCAATAAAATGGGATTAAACATATTATCCATGTTTCAGGTTCATTGGAATAATTAAATGAGATCATGTGCAAGGAGTACGTGCACAGACCTGGAAAATATTAAACCCTTATTAAATGCCTTTTTTTTTTTATTGCACATGAGTGACAAGTCAGCCAACAGGAGGAAGCTGCAGAGACAATTCAAGTACTTTATTGCTATGTTTGGTATTATTTGCTTCAATTTCTGTCAGATCAGAAATTTGTTATTTGGTATGGAAAAGACTGATAAATTTCGGAACAATTTTTTTGTCCCAAGGAAATCACATTTTTTTCTGGAATTTGTTTTGCCCTTTCCTCTAACATTTCCCTACACACCAATCTCCAACCTTATTGCCCTTTACCCACTGACCTGTACCCCGAGGACACAAGAGTCAACATCTGTGACTTCTGTTTTTATATCATGACTGCAGTTGAGAAGCTCTATTCCTGAAAATCCCTCCCAGTTCTTGATGAAAGCCTCTGCTCATAATTCATGTTTTCTGCACATACTTAGTAAAGATCTCAGTGCCATAACCTTAATTCTATAATTATCACCTATTCTTTATGTTTTACTGAACCTTTTGTTCAAATGTTTTCACCCTACATGTGAGAAATTACCTTCCGATAATTTTTGTTTCTTATTTAATAGAAGGAGTGATTTCTCCCGTACAGCTCTTTGCTGGCCCATTGACACACCTGATGTATGTTTATTCTCAGATAATGTTCTTGTGCAGCCCCAGGAGACTTTATGGGGAACTTCCTTAGCAGGGTTAAAGATAGCCACAGCAACACGAAAGAGGTCCTTGTGAAATCCATGATTAGGATGTACCACAGGAATTAATAATTCTCTGGCCACTGTCTTAAATTGTAACCACACTGTTTTTGTAAGAAACTTGCTCAATTTATATACATAGAGCACAGAGAGCTATATTCTGATCAGGGGACCAGTTTCATTTAAAATCCTTATCTCAGAAAGTACTTAGCTTATTCTGCTTAATATGCACATGCTGTCTATATTCCTTTGAGTGACAAGTTGTGAAATTTTTTTTTGCTAATTTGACCCTCCCTGACAATTTTCTCCAACTCCTTAAAGTCTAAGTGAATACCATGAGTGAGAGAAAACCATCTCTAAAAATGGTTTTTAATATCTTTTTCCCAGAGTCAAGAATAATTTTTAAAAAAATTAATATTTATACAGATTTATCATTCACTATCAAAAATTATTTTACTGGACACCATGCCAATTTCTTCTTAGAGTTCCCCAATTAAATAGTAACTTTAAAAACATACTGCTAGTTTGCTAGGTTTTAGTAGGTCAGCATGCACAGCAAGAGTGTATTAAGGTGGACTGCTCTATTGATTTGCCCTGAATCTGCTAAAGGCTGGAGGCAATTGTCTGCGGAAGGGGCGGGAGGGCCATACATGATCGAGGTCATGCGCATCTAGCCAATTTGTAAGACGATCCGCTGCTCCAAGCCTTCAGCAATCCTTAGCATAGGGGCACACTCATGCATTCCTGTCAAGTCATCTTGTGAAAGGCTGCCTGCTTCCAGCTTGGCTTGGATGTGCAACCTTAATAAAACTCACTGAGGTCTGGGAGAAAATAGCAGATCTGCTGCAGATAGGGTAGGGGAAAGGGTCTAGAATATGTACACGCAGCTGACTCAAGCAGGCTCCACGCTGAACGGTTACACAGAGAGGAAACAATAAATCTCAGCTACTATGCAATAAATATCTCAAGTTTTAACTAAGGAAACTACCATTACAGTGAAATAAAAAAAAAAAAATAACATTTTAGAACAAAGCTAACAAATGGCTAGTTTTCTGTGATTCTTCTTCAAAAGCTTTCTTTGAGGGGGAAAAAGTCAAACAAACAAGCAGTTTTACCTAAAATAAAAACTAGTTTAAAGGTCAGAAGAAAGGAGCAAGTTTTGCGAGAGGCACGGAAAGAGATTGCTGGCAGTACAATGACAGTTTTCCTTTCCTTTGCTTTCCTCGCTGCCATTCTGACTCACATAGGGTGCAGCAACCAGCGCCGAGGTCCAGAAAACGGTGGGAGAAGATATAACCGGATTCAACATGGGCAGTGTGCCTACACTTTCATTCTTCCAGAACACGACGGGAACTGTCGTGAGAGTACGACAGACCAGTACAACACAAATGCTCTGCAGAGAGATGCTCCACACGTGGAACCGGATTTCTCTTCCCAGAAACTTCAACATCTGGAGCATGTGATGGAAAATTATACTCAGTGGCTGCAAAAAGTAAGTGATTGCTTTCAGTTTCTAATTGCAGAGCCTTTTCCATGCTTGCACTGCAGCTGACTTAGAGTTCCTTAGGGGGGCATTTGTGTGTTTACCTTTTGCTCCTGGGGGCAGTGTTTGCAAATCCAAGCCTGTTCTCTCTCTGTGACTTCATGGGTGAGCCAAGGTTTTCAGGCTTGTGCAAGCCTCTGAAGGTGTGGTGGCAACCCATTTATGTGCCTAGCAATGGCACATTTTATGACATTTTTGGTTTCCTCTTACTTAAAATTGAGCTTGATTTTTCTGACTGTCAAAGCCCAACTTAGAAAAGCGCATATGTCTTGAGACCATTGGTGAAAAAAGAAAATAATGACAATACTGATTTAGTATCAGATAGATTTTACACCAGGAAATTTTCTGCAGCTAGGGTGAGAAATCATCACCAAATACTTATTTTTCAACCTCTAGTACAGTTAATATGAAATGGGAGTATATATAAAGTATGATATTTGATTGGAGAAATTGTATATGTATATAAAAGCAACTTAATTTTAGCAAGTAGCAGAATAGTGGAGGACAGATTTCTGTCATATTTTTTCTGTCCTTGAGAAAAAAAAAATCAGGAAGGTAAATTTTAATGTGAACTTTTCAGGAAGAGGTTGTTTGCCCAGTGTGGAAGGAGAGATTGAGCTGGTGGTTGCTGTTGCCAAAGACATGCACCTGCAGATTTGAGCTGGGCAAAACATGGGCTTTGCTATCTTCCTGAAATACCTCCTTTTTCAGGACATTGTAGTTACCAACAGTGCCATGTGGGAGTCTAAGTATCGAGATGAATGTTAATGTCGAGTATGCAGTTAATCCCCATTTATACAATTCAAAATGAGCATTTTATTCAGTTTTTCTCTATAAATCATTTAAAAGTTTTTGTTGAAAATGTCTATTAGAATATGAACACACTTTCTGCAGTTCCTTCTTTCTTTGCTGTCTGTTTAGTTGAGTAACAGGTAAACAACAGATAAGTGTATTCAACTACATCTGTGGAAGAGTGGCAATGTCACATTTGTGAAAATTCTTCTCTCCCACATATCTTTGCTAAAAATTCATTTGGTGCATATAGGTAGGAACGTAGTCGGTCCAGTCTCCTTTAAGTTAGTCTGTTAACAGAGCAAACCCTTCAAGAAGATAAGGAGAGGACAAATGCTCTATTTTTTTTTTCCCCTGTGTTGTCACGCTCACTTCCCTCACTGCCTGCTCAATCATGCCAAGTAACAGTTATTCTACTTTTGTCCGCTAGGGACTGAACTAAGATCACTGATATTTTATCTGACAAGTTAACTGAAACTCCGTAGATTCAGAGTTTCTAAACCTGGAATTGTAGTTAATCTTGCTATTGTAGACTACAGGTGAAAAAGATCAATAGGGGCAAAAGAATAGAAAGCAAACGGAATCCTGAAGCCGTTTGATAATTATAGTTTAAATTTCAGGCACTAATTATAGCAGCAGTTTATAATAGGATATCTGTTTTTTTTCTTTGGCAAAATTTATTTTCACGGTAAACAAATTAATTTGGTTAAACAGTTTTTTACTCTTCTCAATATACCATCCATATAGTTTTTAATGAGATTTCAATCGTAAATTAGTCTGAGTTCTTTGAAGGGGCTGGGGAGGGAAATTTAGTCCCAAATTGTCCTGAATGAGCTATTCTACCAAAAATGTAATATTTTGTTTACTTAAAACATATAGTTAAAATGGTGACTCAAGCATAGTAATGCATATTTTTTTGTTGCTGTGCAATTATTCAGCAGTGATAGGGTAAATACATGATTCTTTTTGGCTTATGTCATACACATGTTTCATATGTTAATTTATTGTGTGAGATAAATTTGATTTTTGTTTACATTGTTCTTGGTCAATGATTATGGCATAGTTTTCAGATTATAGCCAAGCATAACTATGCAAATGTTCTTTGGTTACATTGACCCTTGCTAACGTGATTCTAGCTGATTATATGCTGAAAATGTCCCTGTTGGTCTGAGTCAGAGCTGTTTGGCTTGACTATTGTCTGTTTAAATTTGCATATCTTTTGTCATTGTTAATGCGATTGGTAGGAGGATCAAGAAAAGAAATAGATTCTTTCAGCAAAGAACTTACTAAAAAGCTCTCCCAAGTTTCCTTTAATTAGAGGTTTGTTTTTTTTTTTACTTTAGGTTCTAAATTTCTTGTAATGTATTTATTTTGATAATTCAAATGGAAATCTTTTTACTGTAACTATTTGGTATGCTTACTGCTGCAAATTGTACTACTTCTATTTTAATTCCGAATAGTTGTGTTAGGATAAAAAGCAATGCAATGCAGAAACTGAGGCTATCAGTGTAAATGCAATTAATTCATCCATTCAGCAAAATAATTAATCAAAGCATGGTGATTATTATGCAGCTCATGGCATCACTATCAGGAAAGTTTTTGATGCAGGATGTGTGTTATCAATGCTAGATGCTGCTAGATGATAGTTTATGTTAATCTGATACCTTCCATGAAGTTTGGTAAACTGGATTCTTTTACAAATAATCTTCACAAGACACTGACTTCACTAAAAGTCACCTTATGAGACTTAACACTCTCGAATCTCATTTCTCAACTTTTCTGGTCTTGCAACTAAATAAGATGAGAAGTAAGGTGTGCAAAGGAACAGATGATGTGTTGGCCACCGTAAGTGTTGAAATTATTATGGAACTTGTCTTTTGATATGATGGATTTCATTCAAGGAGATCAACTTTGCATAGTAACCTGTCAGTTAACACCAATTGTGAGTTAGGTTGATAGCATTATTCTCACTTATCAGATGGGGAAGAGCAATGTTAATAATATGCTCAAAAATCACCATTTAATTAGGTAGAACACCTGGGCTGTATGTCTACATTTGACTCTCTTCAATCATATAGTTCTTTTCAGAATTATTAGTAAATCAAACCCAATACCTGAGAGGGACCAGGTCTTGGGGTAATAACAAGAAATACAAATGGCTTTTGTGTCTTTGCCACTTTCTTGTGATTCCTTTCTACCTTTCTATAACAGAGAAATGTCTAGTGTTTAATGTCTACTTTACATCCCGTGCTTCTTGAGTTAATATTTTCTTTCTCTGTATCCCAGAAATTCAAAAATATGTATATTTAAATACCCAGATTTAATCATATAAATTCTAGAATTTGAGGCAATGCTTAGAAAGTCTTTTACCTTTGCCAAATGATATCTTTTTGTTGTTGTTGAAAGTATAGAGTCAAAAAACGTGCCTTGTAGCAGACAACAAAGGTCTATCTACTGTAAATATTTTATGCTAGCTAAAATTGATGAGCTGCTAATTATTAGTAGAAAATGTGTTCTGAATTGCCATCCAGAATATTCTAAAGGATGAAAAATTTTTACTTGAAACACTTGGCTAAATGTTTCTATTGACAGCATTTTTTGACTAACAACATCCTTTACTTATATTCTTTGTTTCAGAGAATTATGATTATCTTTTTACAATTCATGTATACAGATATTAACCTATATTAATATCCACTAGAGTGTGACCTCCATGAGACCAGTGACCTTGTGTGTTTGTCTGTTGCCATATGCCCAGAGCCTTAAGCAGTATATAGTCCATAGCAGATAGACAATAAATATCTGTTGAATGAACAAATAGATGCATTGTCTACATGTTACAGTCTATACTTTACCATGTACTATTAACAGTTTGTTTTGGATATACAATTTACCTCCCTAAATAGATTGTGTGTTATCATTTAGGTAAGTACTACATCCTATAATTACTTTTGTCCTGATATTAATCAAAACGATATTGGGTCTAAAGTAGGTGGTTGTTAATTATCCAAATTGTACTTAGCCAGTGATCTAGGATCTCAAACTTCTGCATTCACTCTATCTTGTCCATTTAATTATTCTTTAAGAGTCAGCTTTGTTGTCAGTTTCTCTAGGAAATATACCTGCATTCCACTTTCCCTCCCAGGTTGAGCTCTCCAGTGTTACAGTAAAGTTGCATGTATCATGTTCGCACTGCACTTCCATGTTATGTGGTTATTGTCATTTTCATTATTTGTTTTGAGACCTGTTTTTCTACTCAGACTATGAGTCCCCTCGAGTGTAGTGAATGTTTCTTTATCCATATGTATCTGAAATGTTTATTGAGTGTTTGAACAATATCTCTGTTATCATCATAATATAACAATAAAAGACATCAGGTGCTCAACTGTGTGGTGCTGGGATAAAATAATGAAAATTAGGAGACCTTGTAACTGCTTTTAGATGCTAAACTTTGCTTGAATCTTTTGTGCTAGATTACTTGAGGGTCAGCTAGACGTTCCTTTGGGAGGAAAAATAATTTTATACTTCCAGGCCAGTAGGTAACAATTTACTGCAAGTCATAATGACACATATTTACATATAATATGTGCATATGTGTGAATATAAGTAACTGGAAATGATTTCTCATCCGTGCATTGTTTTGGGGGATGGTGATCATGCAAAATAAAGCAGAGAGGATGTTCTATGTTTTATTTGCACATATTGGGATGAGAAGGCTTCCTGAATGTGTGAAAAGAGCAGACAATTGATAAGTGTTTTTAAAAATTTGTCACTAGAAGAAAATATGCATATATGATTTATACACAGAGGTAGAAAAATATGGCAGTTGCCAAGAAAGGTGAAAGGAATAATTGCCTTTTAAATCCAGTTGTAGAAATGTCCCTACCAAGTTCATTTGAGATTAACCCTTGGTTTTCAAGCCAAATAGGAACTCTTTAGTTAATACCCCTGTATTAACTTGTCAATGAATAGTTAGGTGTTATTTTTTGCTTGTTATATTTTAGAATCAAACGGCAGAATAACCTTTCTGGGCCCTAGAAGTTGGGCAGTTGGAGCTATAACACTCTTTTGGATTTCTCTTTAAGAAGGAGCAAGCCTCTTCCCAAACGGTCTACATTGGCAGATCAGGGCAAGTAGGCCCTTTGCTATGGGTGATTGCAGCCCTTCTTTACCCCTGACTGTGCCATTTCACATTAAGCTCTTTTTAAGTAGCACTCATCTCATATGTAATTATTTGTTCAATGTAATCTAAACTAAGAATGTATCATTCTTTTCCTTAAAATTTTCCTACAGTTTTTCATTATGTAAGACTAAAATCCACATTCCTTACCATGAGGCCCTAGAAGATCTGTCCCCCCACTCCTCTCTAGATTTATCACCTTCCCCTATTCCAGTTACTAAAATGACATTAGCCTTTTTGTTATTTCTACAACAGACCAGCTTATTTCTGTCGCAGGGGCTTTATGTGCTGTTTACTTATCTAGGAAAATTCTTCCTCCAGAGCTTGGTATAGATGGCTCTTTCTTTTCATTCAGGTCTTTGCTCAGAAGACATCTTTCTGGAAAGTCTTGTCTGAGTACTATTACCTTCCACCTTCCTGCGTTCTGCTAAATGACATTTTGTCATATAATACTGTATTATTTCTTTGTGGCATTTACCACCATGTGACCTTTTATTGCTTATTGTTTGTCACATTATTTATTTTTTCTCCATCTACTGAGAATAAATGCCATAAGAGGTCATTGTCTGTCTTGTTCCCTGTAGTATATCTTACTCCTAGAAGAATGCACAACACTTAGTAAAACCTCGGTAAATATTCGCAAAATGTATTCTCCCAGACCCTGCACTCTATGAGGTAGAGATTGTGCCTGTCTTCTTCACTAGTTTTTATTTATTATTTTATTTGTTATTTTTGATAGCAGATCTACTTTTCTGGGACAATACCTGGAACATAGTTAAAAGGAATACTTTTTTCTTTTTTAATGAATAGAGAAGTGAATGAATTCCGTGAGTAGATTTGGACTATAATTAAATATACATATGAAAATGAGACTCAACTATATTCCGTGTGTTACCTATCTAACTATGCAATAGGAGAAATTTTAATCTTCTGAGTTTCTTTCTCTATATCAAGGATCAGCAAATATGGCCCTTGAGCTAAATCCTTCCAGCCACCTGTGTTTGTAAATAAAGTTTTATTGAAATACAACCACGTCCATTCCTTAATGTATTGTCTGTGCGTTTGTAAATAAAGTTTTATTGAACAGAGTCACACCCATTTGTTTATGTAGTGTCTATAGTTGCTTTCTTCCTATAAAGGCAGAATTGAGGGGTTGCAACAGAGATCAAATGGCCCACAGGTCCTAAACTTTAATATCCAGCCCTTTACAGAAAAAGTTTTCTGATCCCTATTCTATATCACAAAAGGAATATGGTATTAATATTGGGACCATTGCAAGGTAAATTGTGAGGTTTGTTGTGTGGGAAAAAGACCGCCCTCCAGGAGGTCAAGTAATCTTCAGGTTCATGCCAGTTGGCTAAGAGCCTGAGTAAGTCATTTCTTGGCTTGGTATCGGGGACATGCTGTGAGGTGACATTTTAGAGGAGTACAGGCAGGGAAATTTCATGTCTTTTCTTTCCCCTGCCCATCATTATGTGGACAGAGAAATATTCCAAAAGCAAATACATGTTAGAAAAGAAAAAGCACCTGAATAACAGTACAGATCATCAGCCTCTGGGTTTACCACGTCTGGGCGCCAGGGTCCTTTGCTTTATGTTCATGTCTCAACCTGTTGGTTGTGGCATCAGCAGGAATGTTGACAAAACATCAGAGTCATTCTGTTTTCATAGAAGTGGGGCTTCAGCACAGCCTCTTACATTCAATCTATTTAGAAACCTTTCCTCCTTCTATCATTTGCTTTAGATAGAAACATTACGAGTATTCTCATTTGTGTAGATGATGAGAGGGGAGGAGCAACAAGTGGGTGTTCAGCCACAATGTGCAGAGGTTGATCAGCCCCTATGCTATCATTTGCTAATTAAGGAGGTTTTGTTTTCATTCTGCCATGGCCTTGTCTCTGTGTGGAAACATTAGCATCCTTTTCCTGGACCTTGTCTTCTTTTCTTTTTTTTAATACCATTTCCTTAGATGCACAACCCTAATTACATTCTGAGTCATTCTTGCCTTTTGTTCCAATACAAGATTATCATTTGCTGTGAAGTTTGGAAGTTCCAAACCTTCTTTGGTTCTGGCCCCATGGTCTGAGGGAGGGAGGGCTTCTTAGTGTTTAAATATCTTTACAAAGTGTACAAAAGATATGCCCCTCCCTTATCAAAGAGGTTTCTAAAGAATGAAGCACTCCATGGATTATCTTTTCTTTATATTTTGAGACTTTGTGCTTAAATACTTTTCTCTAATTCTTACACAGAAATATTAGGAATGAGAGGTTTTCAGACTTGTTTGGTCTTAGATGCCTATCCAAATAATCTGATTTCTTCCTTCAAACATATGAAAAGGTAATCTTTAACAGTGAAAATGGTGTAAAACATATAAAGCCAGACATAACGCTACTGGTAGCTAATAATGTAATCAATAACGTATTTGAGCATATACCTATTTGGCAGGAAGTATTGGAGAATATAGAGTAAAATCAATGTAATAAGTGTTACTTGTATATATATGCTATATGACTGCATTACAGATTACGGGTCTTCATTGGCATGTAGTTCCTAAGTTTGTATTGAACTAGTAAAAGAGCGTGCAAATTAACATAAGTATCAAGCTGTATCTAAAGAAAATCAGTAGCTGAAATATCAGTAAAATACAAGTAAGATGTGAATATCTTGAAACAGGAATATATACAAGGAAGCCATCAAACTCACTGGTATCAAATAGGTAAGCTTTCTGTATATTTCTGTGGAATTGTTGGTAATATTTTTGAAAGATAATGTATTTTAAAATTTAGTTACATGTCTAGCTTAACTCATTAGGATCATGAAAGCTGAATGAGTTGAATCATAATACTAGACCCAAAGATTGTTAGAGGTTTCCATTCCCAGAGAATGGATAAATATTTTAAAACTCTATATTTCACTTCCAAACCTTTAGAGATAGTCCCAAGATTTTGTAAAACATTTTAACACTGTTCTTGTCTTCACTGTTAATATATATTGACTAGATTAAAATCCAGTAGATATTTATTATAGCTAAAGATTTGCTTTAACCAGCAGACCTTGCATCCACCTTATCTCAAGTGCATAGATATAAGACATGAGAATTTTATCCTTATTACTAAATCACCAGTCTTCTCTTTGTTTTTCAATTTTACTAGGTTTTTAAATAATAACAGAACTATAATAAGCAGTAGTTTTAATATTTACTGAATAAGTGAATTATTGAATAAGTTGAATATAACTTTAAAATGTTAATATAGTGAAGGTTTAATATTTTTGAACAAATGAACTGATGGAAGTCTAAATATTTCTTAGCAATGGAACCCTATTTCCAAGCAAATTATTAGGTAGATGCTTGATATGTAATCTAGATGCAAAGGGAAGGGTTAGAGGAGAACTGGAGAGGGGTGCTGCCAAGGCCCTCTCCCTGATCCCCTCTCCCAGAGGCATTCCTCAGGGGACCCTATATGTTCAAAGGAATATAGTTTCAGAATGGCTGCAACAAAACTTTCAAATAATCAAATATTAGGTAGGTAAAACTGTCAAAACCAATCTACTGGCAGACAGGAAGAATCATAATGCTTGAATATTTTTTGGTAAGTTGATGTAAAAATGTCCAAATCTGCCATATACAAAGTAGTTTAAGAATGTTAATGTGTAAGTTACAAAAGTACAGGTTGTTCTAGACTCTCAGAATGTTGAGGCCCACCCATACTTAACATGACCAAAATATGTTAAGATAATAGACAACTCTTGGACAATTAGTGGCAAATTGTATAACTTACCTATTTTCTAAATTATCCAATTGCATAGTAGTTTGTATTTCTTTATTTTAAATTTAGGGACATGAATTACATTGATAATACCTAATATCTCAAGCTACCATATTCACTTAGAACAGAATTCATTGTTAAGAATAGTGAAAGGAAATATAAATTAATTTTATTTATTTATTTTTTAAGATTTATTTATTTATTTTAGAGAGAGAGAGAGAGAGAGAATGAATGGGAGGGGCAGAGGGAGAGGAAGAGAGAATCTCAGGCAGACTCCGTACTGAGCGTGGAGCCTGATGTGGGGCTGCATCTCATGACCCTGAGGTCATGACCTGAACCAAAACCAAGAGTTGGATGTTTGACTGTGCCACCCAGACACCCCAGGAAATTTGAATTTTAAGTAGACATTTACGTATTTCCAAAATTTTCAGTGATTCTTGTTCTGTCTACTTAGCTCGTCTTTGTTTTTATTTCTAGAATATGACACCAGGAATAGGAATTTTAGAATTGCCATTTTCTTATTCATTTGTGCTGAAATATTAATAAAATACAAGTAAGGTTATTTAGTATTTTTTAAGGCATTTATCCTGACTGCAAAGGTTAATTTAGTTAAGACTAGATAAAACCAAACTTTCCAAACACACCTCAGCTGCAACGTATCACAACGTTCTGAGAGAGGACAATCACGTGAAGGCAGCACCTTCAGTTGTATTAGCTCTGTGGAGCTTTTTCTCTTTCTTTAGGAGATGAATGATACACGGCTGTTTGATATACTGAATGAGGGCTCCAAAGTCAAGCCTTATATGAATTTATTATTAGCTTTCTTATTATGTTAGAAATAAAAGTCCTAATAATTTTTTCTGACTTCCCGGTGGCCTGCTTTTTTCAAAAGCCTATTTCCCATTCTGTAGTGGGAGACTTCTGAGACTTGAATACCAGAAAAGAGACATGGTGAGGCAGTCCTTAGATCAGGAAAGACAAAAGGACTCAAAGGAACTCATTCCTGGCCTGCCTCTCCTTTTCATTCCTCTTCTGTCCTCTGGTATTGTTTTTAGTAAAGTTCTATGTGATCCTCCTTGTACCAGTGACCATGGAGTGCAGGTGCAAGAAAGAGGATGGCAAAAGGGAGGGTGAATGAACAAGGTGACCAGTGGTGACTGTCCCTTTATTGGGGGCAGGGGACACAGTGAGAGGTCATGGAACTGTAAGCAGTGTCTGGAGGACTGCTCCATAAGAGATGGCAGTGAGTTCTGTCATGGGATTTTAGGATACAGTCGTGAGTCACAGAACTAAGCACCTGCCATTAACAAAGGACAGGCAGCCAGTTTGCCAGTTATCTAATCAAATATGCACAAGGTAGTCTGCTAGGTACTGGGAGGCAGTGATGAATCCACTACAGTCCCTGTTGTTGAGAAGTCTAAACCCACTGAAATAAATAGTAAATGCATTGTTTGTGTCCACTGTTTTCTATGTCAGACAGACAGTTACACGGTGATGAAGTGTGCTCTACCTAAAGCCAGACTGCCTGAATTTGAATCTTGAAAGCACCACTTCATTGCTGTGTGACCTTGGGCAAGTTTCTTAACTTCTCTGTGCCTCACTTTCATCACCAGTCAAATCGAGGTAATAATGATACCTAGGGTATCGTTATTATAAGGTGATTGTTAAGAGTAAAGATGATTCACATAAATTACTTTGCGTAAGTTCTCTAACATAGTAAATGTTAAATAAATATTAATTATTCCTTGGGGGTAGTTCTGGGTTATAGTAATAGTTAAATGTTGAACCCTTTTACCAACTATCAGGCCATTTGGAAGCACTTTACATGTATTAATCTATTGAATACTTTCAAAAGCCATTGTGAGGTATAGTATTATAATTTTTCCCACATGTGAAATTAGGAAGTTGAGGCACAGAGAAAGGAAGTAACTTGCCCAGGATTACTTGGTGGCCAAGTGGTGGGGCCAGCATGCAATTCCAGGTAGTTTGGCTCCATGACCTATGCTCTTAACCAACTATGGGATTAGCTACGGCAACTTTTACTGTGTCTCCTCTTGTCAATCTTCAAACCTTAAGTCTGTTTTAAGATATTTTTCTGTAGTAGTCTTTCCACCTAAACCCTTAATTCTTTCATTCTAAATGTGTTTGCTCCTTTCTCAAGTACTATTTCAGTCATTTGTCCACATCCTAACTCTAAAGCTCCATGGTTAAATTGACGGTGACGTGTAGTGATGCTGCTGATTGAAGCACAATAGCCCAATTCTCTCTGCCCTCCCAGAGGTCTGTTAGCAGACCAGGAATCCCACATCTGTAGTCCCTACTGCCTCTCTCCTTAGAAGCACGAGCTCTTGAAGTTACAGAGCTTAATTGAATCTGACTATTTATCTAAAAAGTTTTAAAACACAAAGAAAGGCTTACAATTGCTTTACATGGGGTGAAGCCGCCTATTCTGAATATCTTCTGTTCAATTTAATGACCTCCCTCTTAGATTTATCTGTGGGCACTCCTTCTTGGAAAAGCAAAAGCACATCCTGGAACTTAAAATATTATTTGCATGCACTTTCTTTTGTGGGTCATTCAAGAGAGTTGTAAAAATGAGAAGAAAAGCCTTGTTTTCTAAGGCAATGACCTCTTATCTCACTTCCTATTTTATTTATCATTGTCCCTATTAATTAAAATATTTCTGGTATTTTGGTCCAACGCCAGAACACTGCTACTCATAGAGAATTGTGATGGTTCTCCACTTTTTTCTGAATCTTGGAGGCCTAACCACTCAGATGCCTGGGCTTGGAGGGTGGTAGCATTTGTATCTCATAACGATCAACCGCATAAGGTAGAAAGTCTCCAGGCTACCTAATTTCCCTCTGGCCATTCTTTTTCATGGAGTCCCAAAGAAGAGAGAGGACAAAATAGGATGGGTGCATAGGGAGGGAAGATGGAGGAAAAGTAGGGGACCCTCATTTCATCTGGTCCCTTCAATTTAATCAGGCCAAAATTAAAAATGCTTTAACTGAGATGCAGTCTAAAATGGATGCTCTAATAGGTAGGGTAAATGAGGCAGAAGAGAGAGCCATTGATATAGAAGACAAGATGATGGAAGGGAAGGAAGCTGAAGAAAAGAGAAAAAAACAACTATTGGACCATGAGGGGAGGCTTTGAGAAACTGGAGACACCATAAAGCAAAACAATATTAGAATTCTTGGAGTCCCAGAGGAAGAAGAAAGAGAGGGGCCAGAAGGTATATTTGAGCAAATCATAGCTGAGAACTTCCCTGATCTGGGGAAGGAAACAGGAATTCAAGTCCAGGAGGTAAAGAGAACCCCCCATAAAAATCAATAAACGTAGATGAACACCCCAACATATAATAGGCTTGCAAATTTCAGAGATAAAGGGCTTGCAAATTTCAGGTCAGAAAGGGCTGGCATGATATATTCAGGGTACTAATAGAGAAAAACATGCAGCCAAGAATACTTTGTTGAGCAAGACTGTCAATCAGAATGGAAGGAGAGATAAAGAGTTTCCAGGACAAAAAAAAAAAAACAAAAAAAAAAAACCTAGAAGAATTTGTGATCACTAAACTAGCCCTGCAGGAAATATTAAAGGGGATCCTGTAAGCGAAAAGAGAACCCAAAAGTAACATAGACCAGAGAGAAACCAGAGAGAAACAGAGACAATATACAGAAACAGGGACTTAACATATAATACAATGACACTAAATTCATATGTTTCAAAAATTACTTTGAACGTAAATGGGCTAAATGCTCAATCAAAAGACACGGGGTATCTGCTTGGATAAAAAAACAAGACCCATCCATATGCTGTCTACAAGAGACTCATTTTAGAACCAGACACCTACAGATTGGAAGTGAAGGGGAGGAGAACCATTTATCATGCTAATGGACCTCAAAAGAAGGCTAAGGTAGCAATCCTTATATCAGACAAATTATATTTTAAACCAAAGACTGTGGTAAGAGATGAAGAGGGACAGTATATCATTCTTTAAGGGTCTATCCAACAAGAAGATCTAACAGTTATAAATATTTATGCTCCTAACATGGGAACAGCCAATTATATAAACCAATTAATAACAAAATTAAAGAAACACATTGATAATAATGCAATAATAGAAGGGGACTTCAACACCCTACTCATAGCAATGGACAGATCAATATAAGCAGAAGATCAACAAGGAAACAAGGGCTTTGAATGACCCACTGGATCAGATGGACTTCACAGATATATACAGAGCATTCCATCCTAAAGCAAAAGAATACACATTCTTCTCAAGTGAACATGGAACATTCTCCAGAATAGATCACATACTGGGTCACAAATCAGGTCTCAACTAGTACCAAAAGATTGGGATTATCCCTTGCATATTTTCAGCCTACAGTGCTTTGAAACTTGAACTCAATCATAAGAGGAAATTTAGAAGCAACTCAGATACTTGGAGGTTAAAGAGCATCCTACTAAAGAATGAATGGGCCAACCAGGAAATTAAAGAAGAATTAAAAAAATCATGGAAACAAATGAAAATGAAAATACAACAGTTGAAAACCTTTGGGATGTGGCAAAGGCAGCCCTAAGAGGTAAGTACATAGCAATACAAACCTTTCTCAAAAAATTAGAAAAGTCTCAAATACACAAGTTGACCTTACACCTAAAGGAGCTGGAGAAAGAACAGCAAATAAAGCCTAAACCAAGCATGAGAAGAGAAATAACAAAGATAGAGCATAAATCAATGAAATAGCACAGTAGAAAAGATCAATGAAACTAGAAGCTGGTTCTTTGAAAGAATGAACAAGATTGATAAACCCCTAGCCAGACTTATCAAAAGGAAAAGACACAGGACCCAAATTAATAAAATCATGAATGAAAGAGGAGAGATCACGACCAACACCAAAGAAATACAAACAATTTTAAGAACATATTATGAGTAATTGTATGCCAACAAATTAGGCAATCTGGAAGAAATGGATGTAGTCCTAGAAACTTATAAACTACCAAAACTGAAACAGGAAGATATAGAAAACCTGAATATACTCATAACCGGCAAGAAAAGTGAAGCAGTAATCAAAAATCTCCCAACAAAGACTTCAGGGCTGGATGGCTTCCCAGGGGAATTCTACCAAACATTTAAAGAAGAAATAATACCTATTCTTCTGAAGCTGTTTCAAAAAATAGAAATGGAAGGAAAACTTCCAAACTCGTTCTATGAGACCAGCATTACCTTGATCCCCAAACCAGACAAAGCCTCCACCAAAAAGGAGAATTACAGACCAGTATCCCTGATGAACATGGATGCCAACATTCTCACGAAGATACTAGTAGGATCCAACAGTATATAAGAAGGATTATTCACCATGAACAAATGAGATTTATTCCAGAGCTGCAAGGGTGGTTCAACATTCACAAATCAATCAACGTGAGACATCACATTAATAAAAGAAAGGACAAGAACCATATAATCCTCTCAATTGATGCAGAAAAAGCATTTTGCAAAGTGCAGCATCCTTTCTTGATTAAAACTGTCTAAAGTGTGGGGATAGAGGGAACATACCTCAGTATCATAAAAGCCATATAAGAAAAGCCCACAGTGAATATCATTCTCAATGGGGAAAAACAGAGCTTCTTCCCTAAGGTCAGGAATACGACAGGGATGCCCACTTTCACCACTGTTCAACATAATACTAGAAGTCCTAGCTTCAGCAATCAGGCAACAAAAAGAAATAAAAGACATTCAGATTGACAGAGAAGAAGTCAAACTCTCACTCTTCACAAATGACATGATACTTTATGTGGAAAACCCCAAAGACTCCACCCCAAAATTGTTAGAACTCATGCAGGAATTCAGCAAAGTGGCAGGATATAAAATCAATGCACAGAAATCAGTTGCATTTCTATACGCAATGAGACAGAAGAAAGAGAAATTGAGGAATCGATCCCATTGACAGCTATACTAAAACCCATAAGATACCTAGGAATAAACCTAACCAAAGCAGTGAAAGATCTGTACTCTAAAGACTACAGAACACTTATGAAAGATATTGAGGAAGACACCAAGAAATGGAAAAACATTCCATGCTCTGAGATGGGAGGAGTAAATATTGTTAAAATATCTATGCTACCCAGAGCAGTCTACACATTCAGTGCAATCCCTGTCAAAATACCATTGATATTTTTCACAGAGCTGGAACAAATAATCCTAAAATTTGTATGAACCAGAAAAAAAAACCCAGATAGCCAGAGGAATCTTGAAGAAGAAAGCCAAAGCTGGTGGCATCACAATGACAGACTTCAAGCTATATTACAAAGCTGTAATCCTCCAGACAGTATGGTACTGGGCACAAAAACAGACACATAGATCAATGGAACAGAATAGAGAACCCAGAAATGCACCCTCAACTCTATGGTCAGCCAATCTTCAACAAAGAGGGAAAGAATATCCAATGGAAAAAGGACAGTCTTTTCAATAAATGGTGCTGGGAAGATTGGACAGCCACATGTAGAAGAATGAAACTGGGCCATTTTCTTACGCCATACACAAAGATAAACTCAGAATGAATGAAAGACCTCAATGTGAGACAGGAATCCATCAAAATTTTAGAGGAAAACACAGGCAGCAACCTCTTTGACCTCGGGCACAGCAACTTGTTGCTAGACATGTCTCCAAAGGCAAGGGAAACAAAAGCAAAAATGAACTGTTGGGACTTCATTAAGATAAAAAGCTTCTGCACAGCAAAGGGAACAATCAACAAAACTGAAAGGCAACCTATGGAATGGGAGAAGATATATGCAAATGACATATCAGATAAAGGGCTAGTATCCAAGGTATATAAAGAACTTAAAAACTCAACACCCAAAAAACAAATAATCCAGTCAAGAAATGGGCAGAAGACATGAACAGACATTTCTTCAAAGACATCCAAATGCCCAACAGACACATGAAAAAATCTCCATACCTCTTGGCATCAGAGAAATACAAATCAAAACCACAATGAGACATCACCTCATACCAGTTAGAATGGCTAAAATTAACAAGTCAGGAAACAACAAATGTTTGCAAGGATGCAGAGAAAGGGGAACTCTACTACAGAATTGGTGGGACTGCAAGCTGGTACAGCCACTCTGGAAAACAGTATGGAGGTTCCTCAAGAAGTTAAAAAGCTATCCAATACTCAGCAATTGCACTACTACAAGTGTAATGATCCGAAGGGGCACCTGCACCCCAGTGTTTATAGCAGCAATGTTCACAATAGCCAAACTGTGGAAAGAGCTCAGATGTCCATCGACAGATGAATGGATAAAGAAGATGTGGTATATATGCAACGGAATATTACTCAGCCATCAGAAAGGATGAATACTTAACCATTTACATTGACGTGAATGGAACTGGAGGGTATTATACTGAGGGAAATAAATCAACCAAAGAAAGACAGTCATCATATGGTTTTACTCATGTGGACTATAAGAAACAGCACAGAGGATCATAGGGGAAGGGGGGGTAAACTGGAAGGGAAGTCATCAGAGAGGGAGAAAAACCATGAGAGACTCTTAAGTATAGGAAACAAACAGGGTTGCTGGAGGACAGGTGGGGGTTGTAATTGGGTGATGGGCCTTCAGAAGGGCATGTGATATGATGAGCACTGGGTTTTATATATGCAATTGATGAATAACTTACTGAACTCTACATCTGAAACTAATGATGTACTATATGTTGGCTAACTGAATTTAAATTAAAAAAAGAGAAAAGAAAAAAGAAAAGAAAAAAATAGAATGGAGGCAAAGTAGAATTCAGGTATGCTTTTCAGCAACCTTCACATAGTAGGATGGATTAAAACATTAAGGAGAAAAAAAAAATCAGTGTGTATCTACTTGCGTGACCTGAGTTTTCCATGGAATGCTGACAATCAGCAGTGTGTGGCAGATCAATGTTATAGGTGCCCCATAGCTACTGGTAGGATGTATACATAAATAAATGCATGGTGTGGTGCTCAGATTATTTAGGGGCAACTTTTGGTCAGTGAAATGGTCTGAAAGATTAGTGTTAATGCTGAATAACCAGGACCTTTTCCCAATGTGCAGGAAATTATTAAGTTAAGGAGTACAACTATCTTAATTTTAAGGGTTTCTTTATGATATGTACCATGTCTGATACTTTTTATCTCCTCTCAAGAGTTAGCTGACCAAAAAAACGAAAAAAAAAGAAAAAGAAAAAGTTCATTGACAAAATAGCAAATAAATATTAATAGAAGCTGGGAATTGACCTCCTGTATTTACTGGTATAGTTTGTACTTTATGTGGACACATGATTAGAATGTGATTTATCTCATCCATTTAGCACCATCACGTTTCCTACCAATGAAATTACTATTGCTTTGTGTATGGAATAAATCAATTTATCTGCAAAGAGGACAATGGATATCAGATATTCTGTAGCAAAGCAAGTATGAAAATGACATTCTATATTAAGAAAGGTGCTTAGTAATAAATAGGGTATTAATAAGTCTACTTTCATTAAGCAATATCATCATCCATACAGATAAGCACATTTTTGTAAATAGTAGGTATTATCATATCCATTTTGTGGATAAGCAGAGGACCAATGAAATAAAATGATTTTTAAAAAATTATACATTTACTTTGAGACAGATGTAGAATTTGAACCCAGGCATTCTGAGAATCTGAATCTAAAGCTCTTTATTGTTCATGCCTCTCACTTTTCCTTCACAAATTAAAACAAGTTTTGATTGACAGAGAGTAGGGAAGAGGTTCAAATAAATGATGTTTTCCTCTAAGTTTTTGGAGAATATATTCAGAATAAATAACCTTCTGTAGATACTGGAATAATTAGCCAAACAAGAATGAGAATTGCTTTAAGAAAGTTGATATTCTTAGGAAAACTACTTCCTAGCACTATTCCTTACCTGATACAAAATTTTATTTAATTCTAAAAATACGTCAGATGCAAATAACTAATTGTTTTTACATTTTTTCAAATAAGTGAGTTGCTTACACAAACTGCCTCAATTGATGTTACCCAGGTATGAGTATACAAATAAGGGTAACATTTTAAGCTAGTTTATCTGAAACACTACATTGTAGGGCTGGGCTATATTTCTTTCAGTTAAAGACCAAATAGGAATAAAATATCGTCAATAAAGGAGATTGTTTGACACTTGAATATTAATGAATTAGGTCCTGTTTATAATATTTTTGGGAAAATGACCATATGTCATATGTGTCTTTATTTTAGTTTAGTTGTTCAGTATATAAAAGTAAGCATTGATCCCAGGTTTATGTTTAGAAAAAAAGAACAGAAAATTAATAAACACTGAAAGTAGAACTGTCATTATCTCTTCCTGACAGTCAAGATAAACTAATGAACTAAGAAGACTTTGATTCCAATAAATGATAAAAGTTGAAAGTGGAAGTGGAAATCCCACACTCAGCACTCAAAAAAAGCTCTTAACTGAGGACTGAGTATATATATATAGGAGCTGAGAGGGCTCCATGTCAGAGAGAAAGGGAAATTCTTTATTTTGTGATCATCATGTTTCATATGGGACTTAAGCTTACATACTTTGAGTTCACAAATTAAACTTGTGGAGTTTATAAGGGAAAGGATCACTATGGAAATTAATTATCTTAAGCATAAAATATCCCTGTATATTCTTCTACTATTTTGAAATGCCTTCCTCTGCATCTAACTTTGCAAGTCTTAGCCAAAAATATATCAGAGGCAACTAAAAAATTCAAATAAACTCTGTAAGACAAATTGCTTGTACTTAAGTAATTTACCAAATATTTTGAGAATTTCAGAATTTCTCTTCTGTTCAAATATAAAATATCCGCTATGGAAATGAGATTAATATGTGCTTGGTTCTTTTCTGATTACTGGGCAATTGAGAAATCAATGGCAAGGAGGTAATTTTCTATCAGGAGGACATACCAGTTCTACCTGTCCACCCAGTGGGGTGTATCAGAATCTTTTAAGAAGGTGTAGTTTGAAAAATCACATATAGTTTTTAAATTTAGAAATGAAAAAAATCCCCCCCCATGTTTGGGTACTAAAACTATGCAAAGAAAATACAATTTTTAAATTTAACATGGTGGAAAGAGTAGAAGTTAAAGTTAAAACAAGACCAGAAGGTAATTATTGGTTGTATTTTCCAAAGATGGTTATAATAGCATTATATGTATATATAGTATTATGTCATAAATAGTATCATGTCTGCATGTCATTATGCCATAAAGAATTCCCTTCTCTTTGAATCTGGCTGAGTCATAAAAGGCAATTAAGTTTCCATGTTGTTCATTACAATACTCGTGCTTGGAGCCCTGAGCTACCTTATTAGAAGTCCATCTACCTTGAGGTCACCATGTTGTGAGGAGATCAGGCCACATAGAGAGGCCACGTGTAGGTTCTCTGGCTAACAAATCCCTATTTTTGAGTCATTCCAGCTCAGGCTGTAGACAGTGAGTGAATGAGCCTTCAGATGATTCCAACCCCCATTCACTCACATTACGTCCAGATGTGAAGTTAAAGTCCCAGGCATCATGGAGCACAAACAGCCCATTCCCAGTGTGCCTTGTCTGAAATCCTGACCCATAGAGTCTGTGAGCCTAATGAGCATAATGGAATGGTTGTTACAAGCCACTCAATTTGGAGGTAATATATAAATGCAACAATCGTGACTGGAATAGCCCCCATTTCCATAGGCATACATGCAAGGGTTTACTGTGGTACTTATTACTATGGTAGTCCTTGAAGAACAATACATTAGACCTGAACTCTGCCTTCCAGAAGCTAACATTTCAGTAAGGCTGTTGATATGGGTAGAATGTCATAAGTTGCTTTTTTTTTTTAAGATTTTATTTATTTGACAGAGAGAGACACAGTGAGAGAGGGAACACAAGCAGGGGGAGTGGGAGAGGGAGAAGCAGGCTTCCCACGGAAAAGGGAGCCTGATGTGGGGCTCGATCCCAGGACCCTGGAACCATGACCTGAGCCGAAGGCAGACGCTTAACAACTGAGCCACCCAGGTGCCCCATAAGTGTTGGTTTTTAAACCAAAATTTTTACTACCTTTCTCTATTCTTATAAGGTATTTCAGGTTCACATAAATTAAGATTCAATAAATATAACTTGAAGACTACATATATCTTTGTGCTCCTTAAAATAGTTATTAGTAAGGATTTTTCTTACCTTCAAAACAGAATTTGTAAAAATCCTCTGAGCCTTCCTAAACTCCAAGTTGACCAGACGTCCATAATACCAAAATGCTATACTATATAGTTTATGTGAGTCTTAATGCTTACATTATTTGCAGTTTTTCTATCATCTAAAATTTGTAAAAATCTCAGTGAATTCAGATTTTTGAGAATCAAGGCGTGAAGCTGTTTTATAACTATTTACTACTTAACCTGTCATGTTTAGGCTGTAAGTTTAAATCCAGATGTTTCTGAAAGCTGTTATTGAGCACGGCTGACTGGTGGTCTCCCAAATGTAAAATGAGTTAGCATCTGTTCAATTCCCAGTGGTTTGGAATTCCTGCAATAAAATCCATCCCAGATTCTCCCCTTCTTAATGATGAGCAAAGGATGTGGATTTGAATGAAACAGGTATGGGAACACTCTTTAAATATACAAAGTGCTTTGCTTATTACATTATATATTGGTTGAAACTTATTGGAAAACAACATAACAGTAAATATAAAGAACATAAATATTTTTTTATAAACTTTAACTCAGTAATCCTACTTCTGAGAATCATTCCCAAGGAAATAATTCAAAAGAAGTAAAAAGTAATATATATGAACATATTCATTGCAGCTATTGTAGCAGGAACATTGGAAACAAATATTATTATTTATTTGGTATTTACTATGATACCTTGCACCCATGATCTCTAACCCTAAAAAAATTCTGAAAGATACAGAGTATTATCCACAACTTCAAATGACGAAACCATGCATAATCTCCCACAAGCAGTAAATAGTGGAACCAGCAGACACTTCAACCTAGGATTCTCTGATGAAAAGCCATGTCTTCAGTGACACCACGACTGCATCTGTTAAAAATGTATTTTGACAAGAGAAAATTCCCACAAAATGTTGAGTGAAAATGTATGTATACCTGAATAATTATAACAATGAAAGTATTAGCTAATATTTTGAGCATGTAGTATGTACCACACCTGGGACAATTTAAAGATATTAGTTTATTTGATCCTTACAACTCTGTACATAGATATGTCATTGTTCTAATTTTAGAAAAACTACATATATTACAGCCCTGACTTTGTGTGATGAGAGTGGGTGGTGGAGAGGTGGTTATATATTTGTAAGTATGTGCATAAAAACCATTGACAGGAAACACATCCAAAACATTCACAATGATTCCTTTTGAATGGTGCAGTTGAATATTTTTTGTTTTCTCCTTTATGCCCATTGTATTTATTGTACAGTATGAACATGTGCCACTTTTATAATCAAAGTAATGTAAGCTTTATTTTTTAAAGAAATATGGGTATTTCTAGACTGAGGTCAAATGAAGAAGAGATGTTGGGAGATTAACCATGTTAAAATTCACATCAGTTTTCAAAATAACTCTTCCCAGGGCAAGATAAATATGGATGAGCCTTTAGAAATAGTAACAAAATCAGTAGGTAAAAGAAATCTAGAAGAAATGTTTGGACCAGGGTTTCATTAACTTCACATCCTCCCCCCTCCCACCAAGCAGCTACCTTCCTATAAGACCCATTTCTGAATCCACTTTCTTCATACAGTGGTCATTTATTCATTTCTTACCAGTTTTCTCTTCTTTCTTCCCTTTTCTCTACTTTTGTGGATAAATTGATGTTGAAAGCTCTGAAAATGGTGAATTATAGATAGAAATTGGGTTCAGGTAGTCTTTTTTTATTCAAAGGAAGAAATATATTTTAAAGAATTTTATTTATAGAAAGATAAGTTTATAAAACAGAAGGTGAATGGGTGACCTAGGTTTGTAGAATATAAACTCAGGATTAAATGTTCCAGGATTTGATGTAGCAATGAAAGCAGAAAGGCATATGAAAGAGAGATTAAAGAAGTTATAATTATATGGCATGGTATGTATGAAATTACTTTGCAAGATCGTATTATCTATCCCGGTGCAAACTGCATTGGGCAACCAGAGCTTTTTCCAAAAGTCAAAACCCAATCATGCCATTCTTCTAGTTAAAATGCATTAGTGGTCCCAGAGTACCCTCATATTGAGGTTCAAACACCATACCTTACTTAAACTGGCCTTTAGTCTCATCTCTCATATTTTCTGCATGGTTTGCTATGTTCTAGCCATATCTAAATCCTAGAAGTTATATTACACTATCATGATTTATTTTCTTCCTTAACTTTGTGGACTCTATGCTGCAGCAAATTCCTTGCATCTCTCCTGCCTCATACTCCATATAGTATTAAATAAATGGGTGGATGTTAAGATGGATGTTTGAAGGGATAAATTAATAAGTAGATGTGATACCTATTAATAAGTAGGTATGATAAGTATTGTGACACTGGGACTCACTCTTAAGCAATGGAATTTGATAGGAAAGGTGATGAACAAAATAATAGAAGCTTACTGCCAAATTTTTTTTAAGTTGATCCATATAAGTTTATTTTATGAAACCTGTACTATTTGGCCTGTAATTTTACATCTTTGTTATATTTAAATTCCTGTTGCAAGATGCTAGTGATTAATCATAATTTTTTTTTGAGATTTGAAGGTTCTCTTTATTTATTTATTTTTAAGATGCAGTTACTTTATTTTTTTTCATTATGTTCAGTTAGCCAACATATAGTACATCGTAAGTTTTTGATATAATGTTCAATGATTCACTAGTTGCATATAACACCCAGTGGTCATCCCAACACATGCCCTCCTTAATACCCATCACCCAGTTACCCCATCCCCCCACTCCCCTCCCTTCTGTAACCTTCACTTTGTTTCCCAGAGTCCAGAGTCTCTCATGGTTTGTCTCCCTCTCTGATTTCTTCCCATTCAGTTTTCTCTCCCTTCCCCTGTGGTCCTCTGCTCTATTCCTTATGTTTCACTTGTGAGTGAAACCGTATGGTAATTGTCCTTATCTGCTTGGCTTATTTCAGTTAGCATAATGCCCTCCAGTTCCATCCATGTCGATGCAAATGGTGGGTATTCATCCTTTCTGATGGCTGAGTAATATTCTTACTGTCAAATCTTTAAAGGACATAAACAGTAATAATGGTGAGAAAATGGTTTTGGATTTTGCGCTAGCTTTATCAAAGGATGAATGACCAGAGTTGGGTTTGCAGGGAGAATGGCCTGCACAGCTCTAATACTTGGCTAAAGTACTAGGGTGATAAGGTAAACAGATGAAAGGCTGAGGAAAGCAGCTAGAGAATTAGGTAACAGGTGAAACTGTGAGGGGAAAATCGTAATAGCACTTAGGTAAATAAAAACAAAACAGAAGTCATCATCAAAGATAATACTGACGTTTTAGAACTGGGGACATTACAAGGATGCTTTATTCAGGCAATAAATATTGTGGAAATAGTGTTAAATTATGACCAAAAATGTTTCCATATTAGTGCCATATGGAGCTGTTAACTTCAGGTGACTTTAAGAGTAATTCTGAGGGTTGCTGGAGTAGTGGGGGGTGGGAGGGTTGGGGTGACTGGGTGATAGACATTGGGGAGGGTATGTGCTATGGTGAGTGCTGTGAATTGTGTAAGACTGTTGAATCACAGACCTATACCTCTGAAACAAATAATACATTATATATTAAAAAAAAGAAGTAGGAAGGGAAAAATGAAGGGGGGAATTGGAGGGGGAGATGAACCATAAGAGACTATGGACTCTGAGAAACTGAGGGTTCTAGAGGGGAGGGGGTTGGGGGAATGGGTTAGCCTGGTGATGGGTATTAAAGACGGCACGTACTGAATGGAGCACTGGATGTTATACATAAACATTGAATCATGGAACACTACATCAAAAGCTAATGATGTAATGTATGGTGATAACATAATAAAATTTAAAAAAAAAGTAATTCTAAAATACTACATAAGACAAGATGGACTCCACTTCCATCTTCTCAAATGAGAGGAGGAAAGGAAAATCCTAGGGTGCTTTAAGATTTCATAATTCAGGTAGAGGTAAAGAGCCCCAGTCTGTCTTCCATTCCTTGGTGTACCCCATGCATTTACAGGTTTTATAGTACAGAATGTGTTAGGGAATTGAATCGAATTACTCATTAGGTCTAAGGTTAATGAGCTTTACATTGGAGCTTCCAACCACTGTTAAAAATACATTTGTACTGGGGCGCCTGGGTGGCTCAGTTGGTTGGGCGACTGCCTTTGGCTCAGGTCGTGATCCTGGAGTCGCAGGATCGAGTCCCGCATCGGGCTCCCTGCTCAGCGAGGAGCCTGCTTCTCCCTCTAACCCTCCCCCCTCTCATGTACTCTCTCTCTCTCTCATTCTTGCTCTCTCAAATAAATAGATAAATCTTTAAAAAAAATACATTTGTACTATCAGGCTGGATATATACTGCACTATTCTATTTGTGTTATATACAAACTTACATAAAGGAGTGATTGAATTCTTCTAAGTCTGTTTGATCCTTGCAAATTAAGTGAATCCCACTGAAAAAATAAAACTTCATGGTTCAATTTTGAAAATAAAGGCATTAGCCATTTCAGTGAAGAATCCATTCAGAGTTGAAAACAACTTTGTGTTTACAAGTGGGTCATTATATATTTGTAAACATGTGCATTTTGTAATAATGAAATGTGAAATGCTCTTCAGCATTTACCAAGTAGATCATGGGTTATGATACATTTCATGACTTTGCAGACACAGATTCCTGGTTAATATTAGGAATATGTGTGCCCTGGTGGTCATGCAGATTTCAGATAAAATGTTTGAATAGAAATCTGGTTCTGTAAAAACATAGAAACTCCATGTTTGCTGAGCAAGAATAATGGTCTTGTAACATGGAACACGTGGAGAGTTAAGCAAATGCATATTTGTGCCTAGAAATAAAATATGCTCACTAGGAAATTGACATCCTTTTAAAAACACATGCTCCTCTTACAATCATATGACTTTATATCATGGCATCTTATTCACTCAAATGTGTGAAACCCCTGCAGAACTGGACACCTCGAGCCAGGTGATGACCAGTTCTAGTGGTAGTGGGGATACAGAAGTCATTTATCTTCTTTATGATGGAAAATGAATGGGGAAAATTAGAATTAGAAATCTCTAATTAGCCAAGTCTTCTCTTCTTGAAAAGAAGACAAACCAGAGTCTTTGATATGCTTCCTGCCTTTGTTATATATGGGAAGGTGTTATTTCATAATGCATAATGCCTATACGTGTGTGTGTGTGTGTGTGTGTGTGTTTGTTTGTATACATGTACATAATTTAGCTTTCAGTATTTGACGGATTGTGGGTGTGAATTGGGCAGGGTACTTTACCTCTCTGAGCTTCAGACTTCTGCATCTATGAAATAAGAATAGTAAAGCTTTCTTCATAAGGTTGTTTAGTGATGATATGAGACAAAATTCACTAAGTACCTAATAAAGTCTGGTATAGAGCATATGTTTAATAAACTACAACTATTCTTTAAATTTTTAATGTTTTCTTTATAAACTGTACCCAACAAAACTAAGTGATTTTCTAAGGGCTACATGGTTTGTTAGTAATCAGATGAGGATTGGTTTAAGATTCCCTTGTTCAAGTCCCAGTGAACAAATCTCTTGTGCAGAAGAATTTAAAATAATTTATATAGATGCTCAGCCCTAAAGGACATGGAGTATAACTCCCAACTCCTTAAGCATAAGCTGCATAGAGTATCTTCTTCCTAAGGAGTACAGTGTTGAAAGGGAGAAAAGAGAGTAACTTTACCTCCTTGAAGCATATAACCCCTGTCTAATCACGTCAAAAATATCAGAAAAATCTCAGTATGAAGGGGGAATCCTCCTACACTGTTGGTGGGAATGCAAGCTGGTGCAGCCACTCTGGAAAACAGTATGGAGGTTCCTCAAAAAGTTGAAAATAGAGCTACCCTGTTTCTCAGCAATTGCACTACTGGCTATTTACCCCAAAGATACAAATGTAGTGATCCAAAGGGTTATGTGCAGCAATGTTTATAGCAGCAATGTCCACAATACTCAAACTATGGAAAGAGCCAAGATGTCCATCAACAGATGAATGGATAAAGAAGATGTGGTATATATATACAATGGAATATTATGCAGCCATCAAAAAAACCTCCAAAATCTTGCCATTGCAACAACGGGGATGGAACTAGAGGGTATTATGTTAAGCGAAATAAGTCAATCAGAGAAAGACAAGTATCATATGATCTCACTGATATGAGGAATTTGAGAAACAAGACAGAGGATCATAGGGGAAGGGAGGAAAAATGAAACAAGATGAAACCAGAGAGGGAGACAAACCATAAGAGACTCTTAATCATAGGAAACAAACTGAGGGGTTGCTGGAGTGGTGGGGGGTTGGAAGGGATGGGAGGGCTTCGTGATGGACTTTGGGGAGGGTATGTGCTATGGTGAGCACTATGAATTGTGTAAGACTGATGAATCACAGACCTGTACCTCTGAAGCAAATAATCCATTATATGTTAATAAAAAAAAAAAGAAGATAGTAGGAAAGGAAAAATGAATGGGGGGAAATCGGAGGGGGGAGATGAACCATGAGAGACTATGGACTCTGAGAAACAAACTGAGGGTTTTAGAGGGGAGGGGGGTGGGGGGATGGGTTAGCCCAGTGATGAGTATTAAGGAGGGCACATATTGCATGGAGCACTGGGTGTTATACACAAACAATGAATCAAGGAACACTATATCAAAAACTAATGATGTAATGTATGGTGACTAACATAACATAATAAAATAAAACTTATTAAAAAATAAATTAAAAAAAAGAAAAATCTCAGTAGAGCGGTGTTCTACAAACTGTTTGACAAGCAGTCCTCAAAAATGTCAAGGTCATCAAAAAAATCAAGAGTAGCCTAAGGATATATGATAAGTAGATGTTATGTTATGTTATGGGTGGGGTCCTGGACCCCCCCAAAAAAAAGAACATTAGGTAAAACTAAGTGAATCTGAACCAAGTATGGACTTTAGTTAATAAAATGAATAAGCAAAGAAACACAGACCAATCCTAGTGAAAATGTATACTGCCTTAGATTTGATGGACGTGCTTGATTATGGCAATGGATTTCTCTAAACATTAAGAAGACATACTAGCTAATTCTGTTTTAACATGAATAATTGTCTCAATAAAAATCTGAGAACAGCTCTGCTTGGCAGTGCTTGATCCTTACAGAAAGCTATTTGAAAACAAAAAGACCTACAAAATAATAGATTTCAACTTCTCAGATATGAAGAATCGTTTCTTTAAAAGCTTCCTGAAATAAGAGAAATAAGGCTTTTCCTAAAAACCTGGTACACATCCTAATGTAATGGTGATGTGATGGTTATATGCAGGAGAGATTACACTTTTGAGAAACAAAGTCCTACATGAGAATATAAACATGAATTTGCCAGGTCACTGAGGATGCATTAAGTGCAATCTGATGTATTTTATTATCCTCCTACAATAATGCAAATGAAAAAAATTAGTAAATCTGCTAATAGCACATACTTAACATTATAGCCTCTATAAATGTCTTTCTTCCAGTCCCTTGAGGCTACAGCTTATTCTTTCAGTTAGAAAACTTAGTATATAATTTTTCTTCCAAAAAGTGTATTAATTTTCTTTGCCTATCATTAAACAAACTACAAGTTGTAACAGAACAAGAAATCAAAACTATATCACTTAATTGAAATATTATAAAACAAAATATTCTCAAATTTTTATTATATTACATCAGATCTATAAAGTATTCTAGTTTCTGAATATGGATGTTTTCTACTCCTCTATTCTGTAACAGCTATAATGAGCATTACACAGATTGTACACAGATCAATTGTGAAATATTCTCCATTTATTTTAGCTTACAGAAAGTAGTTAAAGGCACCACTCAAGCAAGCCAACAAAATCTGCATCATGTTATCCTTTTGTATGCCTCATGAAAAAGTATTTTTAAGATGTGGTGTGGTGTTATCCATATTGCCTGATATCAAATCTCATTGCTTGGTAACTCGTGACAAACCTGTTGTGTGTTAGCTAGGAGCTTATGAAGTACAATTTGAAAAGCCAGAAATCTGGCTTGGCTTCCCAGAAAATAAATAGATGGCAATGATAAAATTTCATAAATTAGGGATGGAAAAACATTCTAGACTTTGGTCAATTTAAGGCTAACTTGTGGGCTGTGTTTATTGTGCTTTCTCATTTTCAGAGATGATACAGTTTATGGTAGTGTTCTCCCACAGTGTGAGAATGGTTTTACCTTAAACTTTTCTGCAAAGACATTCTTTGTATGTAATAGTGTCTGTCCTGGAGCTTGTGCAAATAGCTTATAAAGCCGGCAGTTAATCAAAATTTTCTCTCCAAAGTTGCATTCATTAGTTTGTTCATTCACTGGCATCTATGTTTGTGAAACATAGTGCTAAAATATTGGGGACAGGGGCACCTGGGTGGCTCAGTTGTTAAGCATCTGCCTTTGGCTCAGGTCATGATCCCAGGGTCCTGGGATCGAGCCCCGCATCAGGCTCCCTGCTCAGCGGAAAGCCTGCTTCTCCCTCTCCTACTCCCCCTGCTTGTGTTCCCTCTCGCTGTGTCTCTGTGAAATAAATAAATAAAATCTTTAAAAAAAAATTAAAAAAAATAAAACACTGGGGACAAAGGTGAGCAAAAACAGACATTATCCCTACACTCATAGAGTGTACAATCAAGTGAGGAATTAGATATTACTCAAATAGTCATGCAGCTAATTTTAATACAATATGGAAGAGATCCATGGGACATTGAGGGTATAGCATTAAAGGATTGGATTTAGGATTTGAACTTTTCAGCTACTAACATGCTAGAGACACTACAAAAATGTACCAAAAAAAAAAAAAGGGAAAATAAGGACATAAAGAAAACAAAGAACTAAATAAATGAGCCCAAATTGTCTATATTCTGTTTCTGTCTGTGTATTTATGTAAGGGAAGCCGTAGAGTGTTGTGGTTCTAGTCCCACAAGTAACATTTTGCTCTGGGTTCTCCCAGTTTCTCTATTGTTGCTTCATGCATACAATCCATAGTTACTTTTTTTTTCACCCCTTGAATCTGACTCTCAAACAACTATCAAGAACTGAGGACAAAGGGTGGAAACTGGTTATGCACACATAGCCCACACTTGCCAGTTTGATAGATAACATTCTCTCATGCGTATACCTTGTAATGTGATCTCGGTTGAAGGGTTTCCTTCCACTTAAAACTGGCCTTATATAATATTTGAGGAGTCTACATTTCAAGGAGAATGTAGGTTCAAGGAATGGTAAAGGACTCTTGTATTCTATTGCCAAACTTGGGCTGCAATTTTCTTTCAGTTATGGCATTAATATTTATTTAGATGTAACTTGTTAGAGGCTCTTCCTATTCATCAGCATCAAGCTTCTACAACGTCTAGTGTGGGCAGTGAGAGATTTTGAAATAACTGTATTCTGTAACCTTGTGGATAAAGGTCCTATTGTTATTTTTGCTACTAATATTATGTACAGGTGATATTCATAAAATTGCTCTTAAAAATTGGCATATCCTTGGGGCGCCTGGGTGGTTCAGTCATTAAGTGTCTGCCTTCGGTTCAGGTCATGTTCCCAGGGTCCTGGGATGGAGCCCTGCATCAAGCTCCCTGCTCAGCGGGAATCTCCCTCTCCCACTCCCCCTGCTTGTGTTCCTTCTCTCACTGTGTCTCTCTCTGTCAAGTAAATAAATAAAATCTTTAAAAAAAAATTAACAAATCCAAATAAAATGTGATCAGTAAAGGATATGTCTACACAAATTAATTGGAATAACTATTTTTATTGAAGAGACTTGCCAGTTCAGCATAACAACTGCTTTGAATGATTTTCTTGTTTTGATTTGACCAAGGCAAAAAAAAAAAGTACCCCATTTATCAGAATCCCAATCATGGACTTTAATGTTGGTAACCTGAGGGTTACCTAAGCTCACCTCCCACGCAGCACTGAGAGTTCACTTTAGCTTGATCATGCATAGCAAAGAACTTGCTACTAGGCAGGTAGATAATTCCACTCTAATGCAATTATGAATACTAAGAATTTTTCTTTTCTATCAAGTCTTAGTTTCCATTAATTTCCCTATGGAAGAAAAACCATGTCTTTCTCATCTACACGAATGCCTTCAAATATTTGGTATGAAAGTAATCTTAGACAACTTACTTTTTCTGAGCATCAAATTCTTTATTTGAATAAAGGGAGCTAATACTATGACCTCCTGGGATTTATGAAGGAGTCAAACCAAACAACTTGTTTAAAGTGTCTCCAACACACTCCAGCACATAGAAAGCACTATTTTATCAATGTCGTGATTATTATAGTATCGTTGTTGTTTTATGGCTATTTTACCTCCCTAACATTTCTTTTTGCCTAGCTATGCATTCATTGCCTCTTCATCTGTTCTTAATAGACTTAGGTCAATTTTACCTTAAATTGTGGAGCTGAACACAAGATCCACATGTGGTCCTAACAGTGCAGAAAAACGTGGGACTGTTTGATTCATTGGTCTGGACATTCTATTTCTTTGTTTCAACCTAGACATTACCCATTTTTAGTAGCTTTATTATACTATTGGATAACACTATCCCAAATAACTCCCCGAGTTTGAACAACTTTTACTTATTATTTTTTAAAGATTTTATTTTATTTATTTGACAGAGAGAGAGAGAGAGACAGTGAGAGAGGGAACACAAGCAGGGGGAGTGGGAGAGGGGAAGCAGGCTTCCCCCTGAGCAGGGAGCCCGATGCAGGGCTCGATCCCAGGACCCCTGGATCATGACCTGAGCCGAAGGCAGACGCTTAACGACTGAGCCACCCAGGCGCCCCTATATGAGCAACTTTTAAACATGTCCTTCTTCATCTACCCCTTTTTTTTTTTCTTTTGGTTTCATTTTAAAACTAGAGGCAGGACTTTGAATTTATCTGTATTAAATTGTATTTTCCTTTGGGTGTGCTTATTAGCTTGCTAAGAACTTTAAGAATCTTTATTCTCTTGTCTGACAAATTATATTTTAATCATAACTTTTGGTCATTTGCACATTTGACAAGTCCATGTTCTGAATCTTTAGTCAAGCCATGATGTTGACTAAGACATGGATTAGGATTAGCATTTCAACATTATATTTACAATCCAGCAAGAGGAAATGAAGTCCTAATTTAAGGTAGTAATGGTGGGGCTGGAGGATAAGAGATTGAATTTGAATATGTTTTCTTGATTCAGGTAAATGATTAAATCCTTTGGATTTCCTTGGTTATAAAAATGATTCCTTTTTCTTAATTATTTTCTCACTGTCAACTACAGTGTATGGGACACAATTGAGCCTGGCAGGTTTAAGATCAGAGCTAAGAGGAGCAATAAATGACAATAGCCTTTTAGTAGAGTAAAAACCCTACTTAGTAGGCATACCACGGAGGTTATTCTTTTCAGCCACAGAATCCAGCTTGTCCGTCTCCACATACTAGATGACAGACTCCTTGGAGGCATGTCACTTTAGGAAGGAATTAATATTCTCTAGTGACAGTGGATACTTTTGAGATTCAAAGTATGCTCCATTATTTATTTTGCCAGGACAGTAAACATAAACAGGACTATAAAGCAAAGTAATATTTCTGACTCATATTTTATATTCAGTAAAATGGGTATTTAAGTAATTGAATTGCACTTTATAATTGGAAATTTAATAGTCATTTTGTTCACTTTCTCCCTTCATACAAAAAGCTTCTCATTCAGACCAACCTCTCACAGTCCATATTGTAACTCCCAGGATAGATGAATTTTTAGTCTACATGAATGCGTTCACTGTCAGGAATGGCACTATCAGGAGGGGTAGTAGAAAGGCTCCCAGAGGGCTTGGCTTAGCAGTTCTAAGCAATAGAGAGCTCTAGATGGAAGTCTTTATGAGAAATTGTTCCTCATAATGCACCTCCTAGTAATATATGTTAAATTAGTGTCCATTTGATAGCTTCCCAACTGTTTGAAGATGGTTAAGTGGAAAGAGTTAAATGAGTGAGGAGTACCACAATGGACCCTTGCCCCAAATTGCATTCAAAATGCTACCAGTTGGAGTGGCATTTGCATTTAGTATCATTTCTCCCTAGGAGAATAATTTAGTTGTCTGGATTGTTTTTCTTTGCATATGATGCTGTTGGCAACTTCAACAGATGCTTTGTTGTATCTATTTGGAAATGGCAGTGTATAGTGAATGGACAAATAGTGTGAATTTAGACTCATCAGTTTGTATTGAAGTGGAGGAAATATTTAGTTACTTGCTTATCTTTTGGTGAAATTCTGTTATTTTTAAAAATATTCCATGTTGAAATATTTAACCAGACTGTACCTTCTTAAACCACTTCTCTTAGTTCCTTAATATGAAATCAAATATTGACTCTGGGAAACTTTCATTGTTTACTATATTCTAGCTCCTTGTGCTCTGTCCCTCCCCAGCCCATTATCATGCTCAATACAATGTGTTTCTTTTCCTTTCTTACTCTCCTCCTGACAATACTAGTATTAATTGCATGCTTAACTATATTCCAAGCTCTGTCTACAAGGTTTTGCCTGTATTAACTCAATTAGTTCTTACCACAAACTTATGAGAGTGCAACCATTATCATTCCCATTTCAAAGGAGAGGAAACTGGGGTGTTGAGAGTTAAGGAAATTGTCCAAAATTGTTAAGCCCTATGTCCCAAAAAGTCTGATTTAAGGTTTGGACTCATAACTATTATCTTAGACTGCTTTTCTAGATCAGCAACTGGAAGTCAAGAGCAAGCTTTTATCTTGGTATTATCAACATTTATTATACTGTCTAGCATATAGTAGGGACCTAATAAATAAGTCTGGAATAAATGAATGAAGGAATGACTACCTATTTTCTACTTATTTTAAGTATTTTGAGTGATAGAAGACAAAGATCATCAAGATTTTAAGACTGTAGAGGACTTTACAAACTTGTTTTATACAAGCTCTTATTTTATACCTAGAAAAACCATGATATATAGAGGTAAGCTATATGCATAAGATCACTTGTTGTTTTTTTAAACTCCCATTGTATGCTAGAAACAATTTCAGATGCTTTACATGTATTATCCCTGTCTAATCCTCATCTAAGTGGATATTTTTATTGTTCCATTTTAGAGATGAGGAAACTGAGGCATAAAGAGATTATCCAGTGTCTCATACATGTTAGGTAGCAGAGTAAGGAAAAGAATCCAAATTGGACTGGCTTCAGGAATTCATGCTGTTATCTACAACACTAAATTAGCATATCTAATTACTGCCAGATGTAACCGCAAGTGAATGCTCTCAGTCTTTCCATATTTTATCCGTATATATTTTTTAAAAACACACCTTTTTTAAAGTTTATCTGAATCTTTATCTAAATTTTATAATATATTTAATATTTTATTTTATTTGAGCTTTTAAAATCTCTTGATCTTTAGACTATGTTCTACATGTCTACAAATGTTACTCAGAGAAGTCCTTATGCAGTTTCTAAAGCAATTCTTTATTCTAGAGAACTTTCATTTTTTTCAAAGATTTCATTTATTTATTTGTCAGAGAGAGAGAAAGAGCATAAGCAGGGAGAGTGGCAGGCAGAGAATGAAGCAGGTTTCCTGCTGAGCAAGGAGCCCAACATGGGACTCCATCCCAGAACCCTGGGATCATGACCTGAGGCAAAGGCAGACACTTAACCAACTGAGCCACCCAGCCATCCTTAGAGAAAAAGACATAGTGCAAGACTATGTGTATATATATGTATGTGTGTATATATATACATATATATGTAAAATCTTTAAATATTTGGGCCTTCAACATAGATTTATGAAATTTGCTCTGCAGCTGCTGATTTCCATTAAAAACAAAAGATAATGGCATAATGACAATGTTGATACCTTTCATTTATTTGCAGACAGTTGTGTTATTATTGAGAGGATGTTGTTAATAAAATTCTTACGGGTCCTAGATGAACTGGAATGCATTATAATTTTCAGGAAGGCATTTGGGGACTCTTAATTTTTTATACGGTATAAGTTATTCAGAATTTAGTAGCTTATAACACATATATATATACACATACATATATATACATACATATACACATAATATTATATATGTATATATATACACACACGTAATATATTTCAACTCCTATGTACAGCTGCTGATAATTGACAGTTTTAGGGTACTCATGAATAACTTTTTTAAAAATGCAAGTTCTCTAGGGATGCCTGTCTTTCTGAAGGTTTATAGTCCAAGGCAAAGTTCTCATATCATCACTATACAGTTAATAAATAAAATGTTGACCACATAAGTGTTCTTAACTAGTGGTTTGTTTCATAAACTGACACTTCCTGCACTTGTTTGCTGTATTCTTCAATAAAAAAATGAATATAAATAAGACATGTATTGACTTGTTTTGAAAATAGAATGGCCTCTAAAACATTTTGTGTGTTTCAGTGTGTAGAGAAAGCCCGATCTATCACCAATAAATTTTATTTATGTATTTACTCATTCATTCATTTATGAAAACAGAACCATCAACAAGTAAGCAAAATATAATTAGCATCTGGAATTTATTGACTGTTTATGGCATACTTTGGCCACAACATATATCCTATATGAATGTAAGTTAAAGGTAACTGGATTTTGAAGGATAGTCTTGGTAACATCAGACCCATTATATAGTGGGGTTGTGCAATGATTTTTTTTAATGCATTGTATTGACTCTGAGATACGAGTGATTGTAAGTGGCATTATTTTAGATAAAGGAATAAAACACTGCAAATTCAATGATGACACTATAATTTTTTATCACTTTGATTGTAATGTGTATCCTGACTTGGAGAAGTTAAAATGCCTTAGGATTGCATATCAAGCTGATCAATAGCTAATTAATTAAAGAGAGGAAGAGGCACTGAATTGTTTTAAGAACCCATTGCAAATACTGACAAGTGGCCTGCTGCTTAGGGCTTTTAAGAGTATGGTGCCTTTCACTAAAATTTAATTGAGGTTTGTCTTTCTATAATTAACCCCCTGAGTTTCTCAAACTTTCCCACTGAGATGCTCCTAGGCTCCTAGGTAGAGAGAGAGAATGAAAACCCAAGAGTTTGCAAGTATAGCCTTAAATGATCCAGCCCAATACAAAATTTATAAATATTAATAAGATAGCAGTAAATATGTTGAATTATCAGTTTATCAATTGTCAATTTTTAATATAAAATACTTCCTTTATTTATACATTTTTAAATAAAATTAACACTCAAAAAGATGTTTCATATTTTTCCTGTGGTTCTGTGTCCTAGATGTACTGCAGTATGCCTGAGGTTTCAGGTATCCTTGGAGACTCAGGCAACCAGAGGCACTATATAGACTTAGCAAAGGATCTTCATGATTTTTTGAGTACCCCCCAAAATATGAAGAGGACGAAAATAAAAAACTTAGTCTCATTAATGAGTGTTAATATACACTTTCTGCATTGGACTCCATCCAGACACTGCCTACTTGTGAAGAGTTATGTTTATTCGGATTTAACTGAAAATTATATCTAAATGAGAGAAAACTGAAATTGCCTCCCTTGATCATAAAAATATACTATAATTAAGTTGAATGTTAGTTTTCTTCCCTACTTCCATGTACATTCATCAGGTAGCAAGTTGACTAGCACATAGTATTCTCTTTAAGTCGTGTGTGTGTGTGTGTGTGTGTGTGTGTGTGTGTGTGTGTGTGTGTGTTGCAGAAATATTCTGTTAAACCAACCCCAGGTGAAAACAGTAAGATCTTACATTAAGATCTGCATTTGTTTATTTGTTCAACAGCAGAGAAGTGCTTACTCATGTGTGCATAAATATTGAGTTATAATTCACTGGCTGAGTCTATTTTATGAGATATCAATCCTATTTTATCTTTAATTTTATTCACAAATCCAAATAGGCACCTAGTAGCCCTTTTTTATGTATCCAAAGACATGATCTATACATATATCTCCTGCTTAAACTCTCCTACCCCTGATCCTTACCCCATCCCCACTCCTCTACCTTTCACCCCACACCAAAAAAAGGGGATTGGGAATCCATACATGCTATAGAATGTGCTTATAGATACTGATTTAAAAATAAGCACTTTATACTACACCACATTGTGGAATTCTTGAACAGCTCTACTTGAAGGATACCTGGAGCATTTCATTAGATTCATACTGTGAAAGACTCAGGTGCATCTTGTCCCCTTCAATGGAAGCATAACACAGAGACACAATGTTCAAAACAAAGTAGCGAAATTATGGTGATGCTTTCTTCATATTTTCATAGGCAGGTCAAATCTGCTGAAAATCACTTGTAGTCCAGGGAAAATCACTTGTAGTCCATGAAACTTACGACAGAAGTTTTAGCAATTATTAATTTTTTTTTTAAGATTTTAGTTATTTATTTGAGAGAGAGCATGAGAGGGGGGAGGGTCAGAGGGAGAAGCAGACTCCCCGCTTAGCAGGGAGCCGGATGCGGGGACTCGATCCCGGGGACTCCAGGATCATGACCTGAGCCGAAGGCAGTTGCTTAACCAACTGAGCCACCCAGGCGCCCAGAAGTTTTTAGCATTTAGTCACCAAACAGTCCTCGTTCTCTTTTCACTTATTCCTAAAGCAGAGGGCAGAAAAATAGAAGATGAATTTTAGGATAAATTTTACATTTTATTCAATTCCCTGTATTGTTTATTTGATGTGTCTTTGGACCCTGCCATTTTTTTTTCCTACTACAATGACATTCTGCAGAGGCAATCAAGCATGTATTAGAAGGTCTAAGGTTATATGCAAGAAATAACTTATTTTATGTAAACTGGTTTAACCATGCAACCAAGTAGCCTAAAACTTGTATTGGTTAATGTAAAGTGAAAGTAGGCATCTTTGAGTTATGAACACGGAAACTGTTGTAAACATTGGTAGTAGGGTACAGTGGAATTTCTTATTCATGCTTATCAACTTCTCATTTTGTCTTATTGATGAAAATTTTCTATTTAATTGAAGTATTTCATGTTGTGTCCTCATATAGTTGTTGGGCACATGGACAAGTTTGCTCTTTCAAGATAAAATGAAGCCAAAGATTACTCCATATAAGATTTAAAAAAAGAGAGAGCAAAAAACTGGGATGCAGAGTTACGCATATCTAGAGCTCTTAAATCAACTAAGCATTACAAAGTATAGGAACTTACTGAACAGAGCTCAAATTGTCTTAGATGGAGTTATGAGTACTAGCTTTGAAGTCCTGGGTTTGAACTTGCTAGCCATATAATTTTCTGCTCGTTACTTAACCCTTTGGGGCCTTAATTTGTCATATGTCATGTGTAAAGGGAAGATAATAGAATTTATTTGATGAGGTTATTGGGAAGATTAAATGAGATAATACATGCAAAGCAATGAACATGATATTAGACCTCCTGGACCATATTCAATGTGATCAATATTTATTTAGTGAGAGGGAAGGAAACTGTTATTCTATAGAAAAAAATTTCTTTCTTTCTTTATAGTAAGGATATTTTTGCTGCAACCAAACATAATACAACATTTTGATGCATTTGAATTTTTTTAATACTTTCTCACTCCTTAGTTACAATTAGTCCTTTTCTGTCACCAGAAAAAAAAAATTACTAGGGATAGGATAGGGATACTTGTTCAAATGTTTAAAAATTATTTTTTTGTTTTAGTTTAGAAAATATTTTATATCTTATGATACTTGTACTTTTTGATTGGAAGCATTTCCAAGCTGTAATCAGGTCAGACTTTTTCTTTTCTTTTTTTTTTTTAAAGATTTTATTTATTCACTTGAGATACAGAGATACACGAGAGAGAGAAGAGAGAGAGCATGAGCAGGGGGAGAGGCAGAGGAAGAGAGAGAAAGCAGGCTCCCTGCTGAGCAGGAGCCCGATGTGGGACTCTATCCCAGGACCCTGCGATCAGGACCCGAGCCGAAGGCAGACACTTAACCATCTCAGCCACCCAGTTGCTCCTGATTAGACTTTCTTTTGACATAGACAATTCTAAGTACTTTTGATGAGCTAAAATTTATTAAAGTCACAAGCAAAATTCACAAGTAGATTTTCTGTTAACAGTTTTTTTGTAATACATTAAGATGGAGAAACAGCAGTTATTGGAATAAACTCACTTGTTTTATCTTTGTATATATTTTGCATGTTACAGTACAATCATAAAATACTCAATTAAGTTCAAAATCCCACTTAGCAGACCATTATAATGTTATAAACATTAGTCTAATCTGGAATACTGGAATTCAGCTACACACATGCTTGGCCTTCATTTGGAGAAACTTGAAAGTAATTATTGGTCACAACAGAAATCAAGTGATCTTCTAGTTTATTTTTGGTTTCAGATTCAGTATGAACATAATTTTCTGTAAAACAAGCTTTGATATATGAGGAAGGAGCTAAATAGATTTATTTACTAATTCATTTACTTCTACAGAGTCATTGTCCTAAAACAATCCTTAGATATTTCCCCCGCTCTTTGGTGTGTATGTGTTTTGTGGTGTATGTGCATCCTGTGTGTGTGATTTCCTAAATCACAAAATTCTTGGGAGGCATAGCAAATGGTTTAAACTTCAGACAGTGAAATAGATTACTTGCTTCTCGTAAAGAGCCTTATCCACATATTAGTAGTTTCAGTTGACTAAGACTGAGATATAAACAACTCATCTGGCCAGTTTTAGATTTATCAGAACTGGCAGTTGTGTACTTTGAAATTTACCTCTCAAAAAAAGAGACTGGGATGGCAAAGAGCTATTGTTATTTTAAATTTTCCTTGCTGGCACTAATTTGGAGTGATTAGGATCAGTTTTTCAGCAACTACAAAGAAGTCTTATGTGGAAATCTAAATTAATAATAATATTATAATTTATTCGGGTGATGTTTAATTCCCCTTAAAAATGGCATCCTGGTTAGTTGGTTGACTGCCTTACCCCTTAGCATAACTTTGTTGTCTATTACTCTTATAGCATAATCATTGTTATGGTGATTATCATTATTTCCATACAAGAATGAGGCATAAGCATGTAGCAATTATTTTCTTCTGCTGTCTCTAGATTATTAGGAGCATCTTACTCAGGGGTTTCAGACTCGTTTATATAACTCTGTGCAGTGATATGTATGTATTAGTGTAATTCAATGTATAATCTATAATAAAAATATGTGTGAAAATATTGTGTAGAATTTTTTATTGTCTGTCATACTAGTAAAGTTATGATACTAACCACATAGTTGGATTCATAAAATTAGAAGAACATATGATACAACTTTACTGTATTGAAGAAAAATGACAGTCTTGGACACATCTCCCATTGGCTGAAAGCAGAAAACAAAGTTTTTATCCTAAAAATATTGCTTTATTAAATGCTGTCTTGATCAATCTCCTGGGAAAGTAAGATGTTCAAAATAAGTATAATTCAGAGATTTGCTTTTTATTTTTTGGGTTGGGATCTCTAGTTTTATATCTCCATTTTTAAAAAAATGTTATATCATATATACTTTGAGACTTGTATTTTGGAAAAATGCCACAAAAATGGTAGACTACATGTAACACTTTATTTCTAGGCCTTGAGAAAAATTATTAAAGCAAGTTTATTGTGCATTTCACCTTTTCCTCTGCTCAGTGTTGTGTATAGTGATTTATCTTGTTTGTATAAACCTCAGACATTTGGTAGGATTTGGGGGAAGAAATTGGACTAGATAGCTAAAAGTTCAAGTTCAGGGATTTAAGTAAATTTGTATTTGAATCAATGTAGTTTTTAGCCATCCATAAGTGATTTAAAAGAGAAGTAAAAACTTATGACCTTCTCTACATCTCAGTTTTTAGAACAGGACTTTTGACTTGAGATGCTTTTTATTCAGGCCTTGAACCCAGAATACCACTGAGCATGGAGTTTCTTTTTAAAGAGAAATATGCATGTGGAATGTTGTTGCTACAGAAAAGATTGTGCAAACATCTCTGCTTTGCTCAGGACATCCAAGTTCACGGAAAACTATTTGTGACTTCAACTGCTACCCAGCTTTCTGTTTTAATGTTGACCAAGTGATGTTTGGTTGACCTAATTATAACACCACATAGAACATTTTTGAACCTGTAATAAGATGTTTTTAAATTTTTGTTCACTTGAAAGAAAGGCACAACAAACCTGTTTTTAATACAATGATGCCTGTTCTAGCATCCACTGATGTGCTGGTGCACACACCAGGTCTCAGGGGTACATTCCCCATGGTAGGCAGAAAACCATGAAGATCAACTTTCTGACTTCTTGTTCTTATAAAAACATGCTTTTTACAGCTTCATTCCAATCCCAAAGTCATGGGTCTTTCTAAGGCTGTTTCCATGCTTGAAGATGTTGACAAAAGAGTCTAATGAGAACGGAGGTTCTCCAACCAGATTCTTTCTTCGACGAAAGCCTTGATTACGAGTTTAGTTAGGCCCTGCTGCCTCTCTTATTGGAGATGTTTTATTGCAAGTTTGGCAATAGGTAAAGGATATTTAACAACAGCCACAGCAAAATTGCAAACTTTACCCACAGTGACTCATGAAGAAAGGGCAGAAATTACCATAAATATCTGTTTTCTTATTTATAAACTCTCTTTTTGAAACATTGTGCCCCATTCAAAACATAAGTTGGTTCACCTAAGAGTACAATGCAAAGGCTCTTGTATTTACTTGACTTTCTTTCTTAGAATGGAAGGCCAGGGTTAAATCACATTGCCAGGGAATTCTGCGATAGTTATTAATCATAGAATGTGGGAAAGCAGGAGACACTTGCTGGAAATGTGAGCAGAGACATCTATGAGGACATTTAGGAAATGACTTGATATGTAGAGTTTAAGTCACTTATTAGTTTACTATATGAGACAGCTCCATCAAAAATTAGAAAAATACTGACTTGTAAATTTAAACTATAAACCAAAGAAATGTGCTACAATTTCCAAATATTATTTGTAAGTAAAGTTATAGAAAACAGTGTTCTGTTTTCTGTACTATTCACACAGAGATAAACAGACCTTCTATGCATAAACTTATTTTGAACCAAAAAATGGTCCTGTTGTTAAACCCTTCCTGCTATCTTTCTAATCATACAATCTCAGTAAAGGGAAACGAGGCTACACAGTGAGGTAGCAAGACATCTGGGAGCTATTTTTAGGTTGAGTAAATGGGTTCTGAGGGAATATTTTGAGAAGGTGGGTAGAGAAGAAGACATATGGGGGCCAAAGGTCATGGAAGAGGGTTCAGCCTATTTCCAAGTCACTTCATTTTACAAGCACAGGCAACATTTTGGGGAAGTACACCCTAGACATTTTAACCTAGTACCTGGTCCTCCTATTGTAATGTTCTTTGCCTTCTCAACAGGACATACAAATTATTTTACAGAGCACATTAACACTAATGTATATTTATTTATTTTTTAAAGACAGGAAAATATTACATTCAGTTAAAGAGTCAGAAACAATGTTAAGAAGGTGAGTTTTGTAAGAGAAACCTGACATTCCCATCCTGAGTGGTAAATTAGACACTCAGGGTTGTACATTATATCTCAATCTATTCGCATATCATTTAGGTTGGCTAACCAAATATGTGATACTTCTTTTGAGTAGAAAATGTACTAGTTCCTACTTAGAGTGTACTTTAACAGTGTATATCTATCTACGTAGCAAGGCATGTGTAGGTATCAGTTTACTCTAATGACTTAAAAAAGAAAAGTTGAAGGTTTGTATCAAAGTGCCTGTTAACACTCCAAGATACTCAAAAGTGAGAGAAAACTGGCTCAGAACTTGCTCTAAATGACTTGTCTGGAAATTGATTTCTATGGTAACAAACAGAATGGTCTTGTCCAATAGCAGCATGTCTTGAGTAAGAGAAAAGATAAAATCTAAATGGTGCTGATATCATCTCACTAGCCTAGTCACCCTCTCCACAAGACTTCTCAACTATCGTATATTTAGGTTGTTTAAGGTCACTCAAGTACATCTATTAAAAAAAAAAAAAAAGCAGGATTGTAGACCACACCATATAAGTAGCATGCTGTACTCATTTCTTTTCTAAACCATTTGCCTTAGAATGTACCACCAGTGAAGCATAAAACAGAACAGAAGTTGAGTCAGATTTTAGGCAGTTCTTTGTTTTTCAGCTAATGACTCTTATTACCATAAGTGGCAGGTGTTCATCACTGAAAAATGAGAAAATACAGATAGGCTAAAAGAAATAAAAGTCACCTGCAATGTTGCAGAAACAACTATAGCCATTTTCACATCTTTTTGGTGAACTCTCGCAGGTTTTTTTCTTTACAGAAGTACAAATTTATTCCAAAAATAGGGTCATTCTATACATGATATTTCAAGAACTGTTTTTTTAATCTCAATTATATACTATGTACGTCTTTGCATGTCAAGAAATGTATTTTGCCATCTCATTATATAATAGCCAGTTAGAACTCAATTATCTAAATGTATTCTACTTTACCCCGTCATCTCCTATTGAACATAGATTTTAAACCAATTTTGTATGATAGATAGTATTGTAATGAACATCTTTGTAAATAAATTTCTGTGCCTATTCTTAATTATTTTTCATCAATCAATATTCTGGGAAGTCAAATTTCTGGATCGAAGGTAATATACAGAAGTTCAAGACCTCGTCAGAGAGTCTGTGGCAAATTTATGTATACTTCCATTTGCATTATGTGAGAGTGACCATTCCTCAACAAGCAGAAACACACACATATGTATATTTTTACAAGCATTGGGCACCATCATTTAAAAAATTCACTGAACATTTGTCCGTTTTGGATGTCAACTTATAGTAAATTTTTCCCTATATAGCCAATTCCAGTAAGGGAAAATAGGCCCCTATAAGTTCATTGTAATTTATATATTAAACATTTTCAGAATGTCTAGAGTGTGTTTAGTTAAAATCTAGTGAGTGGAGATTGCCATGAGGAAGACTAAGGACAGAACCAGCATTTCTTGAGTCTGTACTACGTAAAATAAAAATATTTTCTTCAGTTTTGAGATGAGGGAACTAAAGCTTTTGGAGGTTGGGCAGTTCATGCAAATTCAAACAGGTAGCCCAAGCTAAAATGGAATGGGAATCCCCATCTGTTTGGCTTGATAATCCATGTTCTTTCCACGAGACCTTAATTGTGAAGGATAGGAACAAATTTCATTGCTTACATTATCTTTAATTTCACTTTTTTACTTAGAGGCAAGAAAATTTGGTATGGGGCGCCTGGATGGCTCAGTCATTAAGCGTCTGCCTTCGGCTCAGGTCATGATCCCAGGGTCCTGGGATCAAGCCCTGCATTGGGCTCCCTGCTCTGCGGGAAGCCTGCTTCTCCCTCTCCTACTCCCCGTGCTTGCGTTCCCTCTCTCGCCGTGTCTCTGTCAAATAAATAAATAAAATCTTAAAAAAAAAAGGGCGCCTGGGTGGCTCAGTTGGTTAAGCGACTGCCTTCAGCTCAGGTCATGATCCCGGAGTTCCGGGACCGAGTCCTGCATCGGGCTCCCTGCTCAGCGGGGAGCCTGCTTCTCCCTCTGACCCTCCCCCCTCTCATGTACTCTCTCTCATTCTCGCTCTCTCAAATGAATAAATAAATCTTTAAAAAAAAATAAAAAGAAAAAAGAAAAAAAGAAAATTTGGTATATATATCTCTATGGAAAATAGTAGTGTACATATTTTTTAAAATATATATTATCGTACGTATTGTGTCAGAATTATTGTTGGTTTTATTTTCCTGATTGTTACTGCCCTGTCTTACTCTAGTCATTCTATAAGGAACTTGATATAGCTAAGGTACACACTCAGACTCACACTCATGCACATATATGTTCATATATAAGCATATACATACATGCACATATGAAGTATAAAATAAACATTTGGGAATTAGATTAACAGAAAATAAAGATAGGAAAACAGAATCACAATGGTGAAATATACACTATCTAGTCCTTTAAAATTGATAGTGGTGAACCAAAACTTAGAGTAAATTTTCCAGCGGTCAAAGGAAAAGGTAAACATATCAGGTATAAGAATTTAGGAATTCAGAAGAAATATTTTTCTTCATACTCCCAGGTCAGTGGTCTAAAAAGAAAGATCTTACTTTGTTGCTCAACAAAGGATCACCATAGGCACAGATGACTTCCACCATAGCATCCCTGTTATAATGAGATTTTCTTATCTTTTTCCCCTCTAGACTGTTGTAGTCAGAACCTCTCACAAATTATTGTCCAAATGATTTATAAAATAACCAGATCCCTATGTTAAGGAGTCACCCATTTCAATCACTTTAAGAAAATGTGAAATGAATAAATGTCACCATATAGATATAGATCTCTTTCTATAGTACTAAGGTATCTACAACATTATTAACAATAAGCCAGAATCTTCTATTGATAAAAGCTCTCCCCTCATTATAAATAGAGGTCAATATCTGTAAAAGCTGAACTCTTTTAGGACCAGGGTATTCTTTGGAAGATATTGTGCATAATGTCATAAGGTTAAAAAAATGTGTGTGTGTAGTATGTGTGTATTTGTGTATAAATTTGGGGAGAACAGTTTCTCTCATTTTTAATCTCTTTTTTATTTTTATATTTTTTAAAGACTATATGACAGCGATACAGAGAGAGCACAAGGAGAGGGAGGGACAGAAGGAGAGGGAGAGAAACAAGCAGACTTTGGGCTCTATCCCAGGACCCTGAGGTCATGACCTGAGCCAAAGTCAGACCTACTGAGCCACTCAGGTGCCCCGAAGTGTATTTTTTTATTTAAGAAATGCACATATGGAGACACTTTCTTTGGCCCTAATTGGAGGCATGACCAAAAAAAGTGAGGAGGGGAGTTATAGAATGTCAAATAATTTTTACCTAAATGAGATGTGACTTAAAATAATGGTGCATTTTCAGGGTATTCTAGTAAATATGTAGAAGGCAGTCAAAAATTTCCTCATCTGTGTAACATGATGCTAACTTCATGGTGTGATTATGGGTATTAAAGTAAATCAAGGGAAAGCAATTACCAGAATGTCAAGCAGAGTTAGAGCTCAATAAGTATGATTTATTCTATTGTTACTGGTCTTACCATAGCTTTAATATCTTTCTATAATTTCCTGCTTTAAAATAGGAATACATATATACCTATTCCTATTTTCATATTCTTGGCAACACTCTTGGAAATATTTCATTTGGGCCAAGCAATTTTTCAGGATTTTTTTCTTAAAATAATATTAGACATTATTTTGTTTGTTTTGGGTGATTTTGCTTTCTTTTGGATGCTCTTGGCAATTTCACGTGTGCTTGTTATTCTGATTCAAACCTGGGAGGAAAATATATCACAACACTGTATGATTTACAAGACCACACAGTGATTTATAAGGGTTTCCTCCCCCCCCCCATAGAGCTTTTAATGGGGAAAACCCATCTATATTGCTGTGTCAAGAAATCACCACCTTTATCACATACCACAGACATAAATGAACCATATAAAAGCAAATAATCCTTAACTCCTCTACAGGAAGCTAGAGCAGAATTTGAGCTTTAGCAGATGCTTAGAATGTATAACTAGCTGTAGAAACCATGAAATGTGGATACTAGCAAGAAGTAATGCAGATAGTTTATCTAGTACAATGGCTTTAAAAACCACTTTTGAAAATGAAATCTTTTAAACAGTATCTAATATCCCATATGGTTCCTCTAAAAACTCAAGTCATTTTTAGTTCTGTATTAACTTTACTTGGATTCAGATAGGACTCTTTTGCCATACTCATTTAATTTTGTGTTTTTAATCAAAACACTGATAAATCTAATGCATTTTTATATTTTCAAAAGTTTAACAATTACTGATTGCCAGATTCACTATTAAAGCCTGAATTTTAAAATCAGATATTTAGCTACTTCTAAACTTTGTGAGTGTATCCACATTAGAACATATTGAAGTAAGGGAGGCTTGTTTCACCCAAGGAAAATTATTTCATGGATAAGTTTCACATAATATCTACTCATCATCTAGGGTAAATATGCAAAGAATTATACCTAATATCACTAGAATTATGTGAGCTAATACATATAAAGAACTGCAGAAAGTTCTTTATGCAAACTAATAAAATCAATAAACACTACAGTTTGGCCTAAATTCAAAACGCTTTTTGCCTAATGCAAGAAATCATCTAAAGAGTTGAAAATATGTTGATTCCAAGCTAAGGTATATCTGGTTACATGGCTTGATGCAGAGGCAGAAGAATAGGACTCATTTAAATTATGGAATAGGCAAAGTGTATCCCCATATGAGTAAATTTTGTTCAGGCATCAGTCTCCAAACAGTGCTGCTTACCTGTTATGTCATCTTTGGGCCCCAGCATTTCACGTGAAACTACAGATTCAGGGTCTTGTTCTTTCAATACATTTTTCTTTGAGAATATCAGAAGTTTTGTTTTGTTTTGTTCATAAGGGATTTATGAAGACAACAAAAAACTCTACCTATATTCCAGATTGAAATATATAGTAATTTACTAAATAGGTAATTACTTTATGTCATATATGCAAATAATAGACCAAAAATATCACCAAGGAGGGCGTTTGTGATGACACTGTAAGTAGAACAATAATCATTATTGATGTTTTCATTGTCACACTGAGCAGCACTAATGTTAAATAAAAATATTTCATAAAATTATATCATATTCATTAGACATCTCCATTCCTCCTACTCATCTCCATTTACAGCTCACTGCAGGGAAGAAATACGACTTTGTTTTTATTCTCTATTCATACAGGCCCTCTAGAAGTCCCTAAGACATCCTTATTTCAAGAAGAAACCAGCACCCAGATATTTCAATTCCCTTCAATTTATGCTGCACCCAGATATTTTGTTACCAATGTTGACTATCCTAAGAAGGTTAATTTGCTGGCACATAAAAAGATGATGTACACACTGATATGAGGAATTGTTAATCTCAGGAAACAAACAGGGTTGCTGGAGTGGTGGGGGATGGGAGGGAGGGGGTGGCTGGGTGATAGACATTGGGGAGGGTATGTGCTATGGTGAGCGCTGTGAATTGTGCAAGACTGTTGAATCACAGACCTGTACCTCTGAAACAAATAATGCAATATATGTTAAGAAAAAAAAAAGAAGATAGCAGGAGGGGAGAAATGAAGGGGGGGAAATCGGAGGGGGAGACGAACCATGAGAGATGATGGACTCTGAAAAACAAACTGAGGGTTCTAGAGGGGAGGGGCTGGGGAGAGGGGTCAACCTGGTGATGGGTATTAAAGAGGGCACGTTCTGCGTGGAGCACTGGGTGTTATGCACAAACAATGAATCATGGAACACTACATCAAAAACTAATGATGTAATGTATGGTGATTAACATAACAATAAAAAATTTAAAGGAATAAAAAGATGATGTACACAGAATACTGAGTCAAACAATAGAGGGAGAAAGTGTTACTTATTAATGCTAGGGACCAAACCGTGAAAAATATGTGAAGTGGGAATTGACCACAATTAATAACTGTTCTCTAGCTTATTCAACAATATCACCATCTAGTAAACCAACCTGAGAAACAAACAACAACAAAAATTCATCACTCATTTTAAGGAGGGTAAAACTAATAATGATTATGATTTTCCAGGCACTTTATATCACTTAAGCCTCACTTTTATAGGTAGTAGATATCATTTGCATCTTTTTAAGTTAGGAAACTTGGTGATAGAGTAATTAAATTACTGTCTCAAATTGACACAGCTAATATGTGACAAATTCAGCACTCAGCCCCAAGTGTGTCTGATCCTGAATGGTTTGCCTCTGTGCAATTCCACACTGCTTCTCCCTTTTCCCCAAAAGGCAGAGCAGTAGACTGTAGGAGCCAGGATATCTGGGTTTCTCTTTCTGTCCCACCACTTACTAGCTGGGTGACCTTGGAAAAGCTACTTATTCTCTTTGTGCCTCAGGTTTCCCATTTTGTAAAGTGAAGATAATGATAGTACCTATCTCAGAAATTTTGGCAGATTAGCTAAGTAATATGTGTAAAGCACTTAGATTTACTTTGGATAACATACCCAAAGTATACCGTCAATAAGCCTCTGTTAATATGATGTTAGCTATTATCAATGCAGTAACTTCTTCTCTATTACCGTCACCACTTTCCCAGTTCACTCTGATCATCTCTCTCTTTCATTCAACAAAGATTTATTGAGCATCTACTTTGTGTCAAGCATTTTCTAGTACCTTAAACTATATCAGTGAACCAAAAAAGACACAGATCCCTGCCCTCATAAACTTGCATTTTAGTTGTTCTAGGAAGATTAGATAGACAATAAATAATAAATATATAGCATGTTAAAGGATAGTAAGTGTTATGGAAGAAGAAAAAGTAGAATAGGGTAAGTTGAGTAGGTTAAGAGCAGTGGGAAGCATTAAAAATTGCTGTTATTTCAGACTTATAGAAATGAGTCGCAATAGTACAAAGAACACCGCCATTGCAATATTACAAAGAACACCGCCATTGCAATATTACAAAGAACACCCCCATATCTTTTACCAAGGTATACCAATTGATTACATTTTGTCCTATTTGTTTGTCTGTCCTTCCTTCCTTCCTCCCTCTCTCTTTCCCTCCCTCCCTTTCTTCCTCCTTCCCTTCCTCTTTCCCTCTTTCTCTTTCCTTTTATTTATTTTTTCTTTCCTTTCTCTTTCTTCTTCTTCCTTTCTTTCTTTCTTTCTCTCTTCTTTCTTTCTCTCTCTTTCTTTCTTTCTTTTTCTTTCTTCTTTCTTTCTTTCTTTCTTTCTTTCTCTTTCTTTCTTTCTTTCTTTCTTTCTTTCTTCCTTCCTTCCTTCCTTCCTTCCTTCCTTCCTTCCTTCCTTCCTTCCTACCTACTTACCTACTCATATATACATATATAAGATTTTTCCCTGAACTTTGGAAGGACGTTGAAGACATTGTGCCCTATAACTTCTCTAAATATTTCAATGTATAATTCCTAAGAATACAGACATTTTTAAACATAATTGCATTACAGTTATCAAAACCAGGATATTTAATATTGATATGGTATTGCTATCTAGTCCAGAGTTCCTACTCAAATTTCATCCATTGTCCTATTATTATGTCCTTTATAGCTTTTCTTTTTCTTGGTCCCGAATTCAGTCCAGGTCCATGTGTTGAATTTATTCATGTTTTATTTTTTATTTTTTTATGTTTCAGGTTTTTATTTAAATTTTAGTTAACATATACTGTAATATTAGTTTCAGGAATAGAATTTAGTGATTCATCACTTACATATAACACCCAGTGCTCGTCACAAGTGCCCTCCTTAATACCCATCATCCATTTAGCCCATCCCCTGCCCACCTCCTCTCCAGCAACCCTCAGTTTGTTCTCTATCCATGTATTGACTTTAATGTCAAATTTTATCTTTGTTTCTTGATCCTTGCTCTTGACATTTTGCAGTTCAGGCTAATGGCATTTAATTTTAGATTTACTTTGTTTCTTCTTGAATAGGATTATGCATTTTTTACAGGAAAACTACTAAAATGATAGTCTTCCTCAATACTTTATATCAGGTGACAAAAGATGTTAGCTTGTTCCAATGTTGGTGATGTTAGCTTTGATCTCCTGGTGGTAATCCAGCAGGTTTCTCTGCTGTAAAGGCAACATTTTCAGTTTGTAATTAGTAAATATTTGTAAGGAGATACTTTGAGAATATTTATGTATCTGTTCCTCATCACACTTTAAATTACTACTTTTACATTCACTGATGATTTTCTAAATCCATTATTATGTCTACATTTATTGATTGGCATTCTCCTTTAAGGAAGACATTTTCCTTCTTCATTTCTTTATTTTTTCATTCATCTATATATATCAAGTGGGCTCATTCTATAGCTAATTCTATGTTCTATGATGTCTTTATGTTTTTATTTCTGTGTCTAAATCTATACCCATCTGTATAATGTGTGTGTGTAAACCATTGGTTCACACTTCTATCTCCCAATTCCTTTTTGATAGTGGAGGGTAATTTCTACCTAGTCTTCCTTCTTTCAAATATGTATCTGTCTTCTTCAAAAGAAGAAACTTGGTTTTCATTATTCTCTACATATTTATTAATTTGCTTATGACTCAAGTATTAAAAAGATAGTTTCAGAATTAACACTGTAAAAATCAAGCCTACTAAATAGAGTTTAATGTTTTCAATATTTGTTTATTGTTTTTCTCTTTGTTGTTAGTTTACATACAGTGATATACACATATCTTAAATGTACAAATTGATTAATTTTATCACATGTATAAACACTCATAAAACATATAACCCTGTATGGAACATTTGCATAGATTTGCATTCCCAGAAAGAGGGAAGAGAGATGAAGGGAGGAGGAGATGTGTGTAGATCATGAAGGGTCTTATAGGGCATTGTTGGGTATATTAGGCAGTTATCACCATAATAATGAGGGATAACAACAACCCCAAAACTCAGTATCTTCAAGAAGCATTTATTTCTCACTTGGGTCAGCAGGTCAGTTGTGACTCTGCTAAGCTTGGCTTGGATTGATTGGGCTTGGGTTCAGGGTTGTAAGCTGGGATCAAGTCTGTCCCTTATATATCCTCATTCTGGGTCCATAGCCATCTGGGCTATGCTCTTCTTGTAGTGAATAGCATAGAGCAAGAGGAGTGAGTAAAAATACAGGATGTCTCTTGAAGACTTGGTTCAGAACTGAAACATGATCTCTTTTACCTATTTCATTGGCCAAAGAAAGCCATTTGTTCAAGCCCAAAGTCAATGGGACAGGAATGTGAATTCTGTCTACTCTTGTGAAAGATACTAAAAATTCACATGGCAAAGAGCATGAATGCATAATTCTATTACAGAGAGCCAGGGAGAGTTGGGGACAATCTAATCTGCCATAGAGGTACTTTGCCTCTGAGTAACGTGGAACCCTTGAAGAGTTTCAGGAGATAATTGGATTTAAATTTCATAGGTGCCAGTCTGGTTTTTGTGCTAAAAATATACCCTCAGGGATAAGGGTAAGAGCAAGGAGACTAGGTAGGAGCTACCACAATTCAGTGAGGGATGATGATAGTTCAGAGGAGGGTGGTAGCAGTAGAAGTAGGGAAGTGGTCAGATTGTGGATATGTTTTGACCAGTAATCAATAGAGATCTCCTGAGGAATTGGATATGGGAGACAGTAAGAAAAAAGGAATGAGAGATAAGTTTAAAGTTTTCAACTTAAACAGGCCAATTAGAAGGAAAGAGGGGCATCGATTGAGATGGGGAAGGCTATGCATAGAGCAGGTCTTAGTGGAAGAGTAGGAGCTGAGTTTTTGTTATTTTATGTCAGTTACCTATTATGTATCTGAATGGAGAGGTCAAGTATGAAATTGTCAGGTCTGGAGTTTAGTAGGGAAATCTGGGCTGAAGAGTTAAATTAGGGACACTTAAGCATATGGATGATGTTTAAATCCATGTCTCATATTCTTTGCAGTTGACACATACTTGGACTGTTTGGTTCTACTCTTCCTATTTTCCAAATTCATCTTCTGTTCTGCCAACATTTATGCTTGAAAGCAGAGTTCTGATTCTGTTACTCCTTGCCTTAAAAACCTAGCCATAGCTTAAAGACAAAATCCAAACTTTATATAGAGCTTCACAATCTGGTCATAATATTCTCACTTTGCTTAATAAAATCTTATTTATCTTTACCAGCCAAACTCAAATGTCAGCTCTTTTGTTCAATTTTCCTGATAACCCAGGGAGAGTTACTCTTTTTTCCCTCCATGTTCCCTCAGAACTTGTATGCTTTTTCCTGCATTGTCCAATATGGTAGTTACTAGCTATATGTACACTTGAAATGTGGCTAGTTCAAATTGATATGTGCTGAAAATGTAAAATTCACATCTGACTCCAAGACTTAGTACAAAAATATATAAAATATACCATCAATAATTTGACATACTTGTGAAATGGTAATATTTTTGATATGTTAGGTTAAGTAAAATATATCATTAAAATTAATTTCACTTCTTTAATTATTATTTTTAAATGTGGCCTGCTAGAAACTTTAAGATTATATATGTGAATTCTCATTTATGTTTTACAAATGACTTTTATTGGACAATGATGCCTTAGAACATACATACCATTGTATGCTGCATATCTGGTTTTTTTTTTTTGAAAGATTCTGAATTTTCTTTTTTTAAGATTTTATTTATTTATTTGAGATAGAGAGCACGAGAGGGAAGAGGGTCAGAAGGAGAAGCAGACTCCCTGCTGAGCAGGGAGCCCAATGTGGGACTCGATCCCGAGACTCCAGGATCATGACCTGAGCCGAAGGCAGTCGATTAACCAACTGAGCCACCCAGGCGCCCAAGATTCTGAATTTTTGAAAATAGAAATTATGTTTTTTTTTTTTTTTTTTTTTTTTTTAATTTTTTATTGTTATGTTAATCACCATATATTACATCATTAGTTTTTGGTGCAGTGTTCCATGATTCATTGTTTGTTCATAACACCCAGTGCTCCATGCAGAACGTGCCCTCCTCAATACCCATCACCAGGCTAACCCATCCCCCACCCCCCCTCCCCGCGAGAACCCTCAGTTTGTTTTTGAGAGTCCATCATCGCTCATGGTTCGTCTCCCCCTCTGACATACTCCCCTTTTCTTCCTCTCCTGTTATCTTCTTTTTCTTTTTTCTGAAAATATGTTGCGTTATTTGTTTCAGAAGTACAGATCTGTGATTCAACAGTCTTGCACAATTCACAGCGCTCACCGTAGCACATACCCTCCCCAATAGCTATCACCCAGCCACCCATCTCTCCCACCCCCAACCACTCCAGTAACACTCAGTTTCTTTCCTGAGATTAAGAATTCCTCATATCAGTGAGGTCATGTGATACATGTCTTTCTCTGATTGACTTATTTCACTCAGCATAACACCCTCCAGTTCCATCCACGTCGTTGCAAATGGCAAGATCTCATTCCTTTTGATGGCTGCATAATATTCCATTGTGTATATATACCACGTCTTCTTTATCCATTCATCTGTCGATGGGCATCTTGGCTCTTTCCACAGTTTGGCTATGGTGGACATTGCTGCTATAAACATTGGGGTACACGTACCCCTTCGGGTCCCTACATTTGTATCTTTGTGGTAAATACCCAGTAGTGCAATTGCTGGATCGAACGGTAGCTCTAATTTCAACTGTTTGAGGAACCTCCATACTGTTTTCCAGAGGGGTTGCACCAGCTTGCATTCCCACCAACAGTGTAGGAGGGTTCCCCTTTCTCCACATCCCCGCCAACATCTGTCGTTCCCTGACTTGTTAATTTTAGCCATTCTGACGGGTGTGAGGTGGTATCTCATTGAGGTTTTGATTTGGATTTCCCTGATGCCAAGCGATGTTGAGCACTTTTTCATGTGCCTGTTGGCCATTTGGATGTCTTCTTTGGAGAAATGTCTGTTCATGTCTTCTGCCCATTTCTTGATTGGATTATTTGTTCTTTGGGTGTTGAGTTTGATAAGTTCTTTATAAATTTTGGATACTAGCCCTTTATCTGATATGTCATTTGCAAATATTTTCTCCCATTCTGTCGGTTGTCTTTTGGTTTTATGGACTGTTTCTTTTGCTGTGCAGAAGCTTTTAATCTTGATGAAATCCCAATAGTTCATTTTTGCCCTGGCTTCCCGTGCCTTTGGCGATGTTTCTAGGAAGAAGTTGCTGCGGCTAAGGTCGAAAAGGTTGCTACCTGTGTTCTCCTTTAGGATTTGGATGGACTCCTGTCTCACGTTTAGGTCTTTCAACCATTTGGAGTCTATTTTTGTGTGTGGTGTAAGGAAATGGTCCAGTTTCATTCTTCTGCATGTGGCTGTCCAATTTTCCCAACACCATTTGTTGAAGAGACTGTCTTTTTGCCATTGGACATTCTTTCCTGCTTTGTCAAAAATAAGTTGACCATAGAGTTGAGGGTCCATTTCTGGGCTCTCGATTCTGTTCCATTGATCTATGTGTCTGTTTTTGTGCCAGTACCATACTGTCTTGATGATGACAGCTTTGTAATAGAGCTGGAAGTCCGGAATTGTGATGCCGCCAGCTTTGCTTTCTTTTTCAGTATTCCTCTGGCTATTCTGGGTCTCTTCTGGTTCCATACAAATTTTAGGATTATTTGTTCCATTTCTTTGAAAAAAGTGGATGGTATTTTGATGGGATTGCATTGAATGTGTAGATTGCTCTAGGTAGCATTGACATCTTCACAATGTTGATTCTCCCAATCCATGAGCATGGAACGTTTTTCCATTTCTTTGTGTCTTCTTCAATTTCTTTCCTGAGTATTTTATAGTTTTCTGTGTACAGATCTTTTGCCTCTTTGGTTAGATTTATTCCTAGGTATCTAATGGTTTTGGGTGCAATTGTAAATGGGATCGACTCCTTGATTTGTCTCTCTTCTGTCTTGTTGTTGGTGTATAGGAATGCCACTGATTTCTGTGCATTGATTTTATATCCTGCTACTTTACTGAATTCCTGTATGAGTTCTAGCAGTTTTGGGGTGGAGTCTTTTGGGTTTTCCACATACAGTATCATATCATCTGCAAAGAGTGAGAGTTTGACTTCCTCTTTGCCGATTTGGATGCCTTTGATTTCTTTTTGTTGTCTGATTGCTGTGGCTAGGACTTCTAATACTATGTTGAATAGCAGTGGTGAGAGTGGACATCCCTGCCGCGTTCCTGACCTTAGGGGAAAAGCTCTCAGCCTTTCCCCATTGAGAATGATATTCGCTGTAGGTTTTTCATAGATGGCTTTTATGATATTGAGGTATGTACCCTCTATCCCTATACTCTGAAGAGTTTTGATCAAGAAAGGATGTTGTACTTTGTCAAATGCTTTTTCTGCATCTATTGAGAGGATCATATGATTCTTGTTTCTTTCTTTTGTTAATGTATTGTATCACGTTGATTGATTTGCGGATGTTGAACCAGCCTTGCAGCCCAGGAATAAATCCCACTTGGTCGTGGTGAATAATCCTTTTAATGTACTGTTGGATCCTATTGGCTAGTATTTTGGTGAGAATTTTTGCATCCATGTTCATCAAGGATATTGGTCTGTAATTCTCTTTTTTGATGGGGTCTTTGTCTGGTTTTGGGATCAAGGTAATGCTGGCCTCATAAAATGAGTTTGGAAGTTTCCCTTCCATTTCTATTTTTTGGAACAATTTCAGAAGAATAGGTATTAATTCTTCTTTAAATGTCTGATAGAATTCCCCTGGGAAGCCATCTGGCCCTGGGCTTTTGTTTCTTGGGAGATTTTTGATGACTGTTTCAATTTCCTTAGTGGTTATAGGTCTGTTCAGGTTTTCTATTTCTTCCTGGTTCAATTTTGGTAGTTGATACATCTCTAGGAATGCACCCATTTCTTCCAGGTTATCTAATTTGCTGGCATAGAGTTGCTCATAATATGTTCTTATAATTGTTTGTATTTCTTTGGTGTTGCTTGTGATCTCTCCTCTTTCATTCATGATTTTATTTATTTGGTCCTTTTTCTTAGAAATTATGTTTGATTTCTCTTTCCAAGACCTTGTAGGATTTTGACTACATGCTCCATAGAAAGTTAACTGAAAGTTTATTGATTTCTGATTGATGCTTGTTTTCAGACACTGATCTGCATATAGATTGCTTATAATATGAACATAAGTAGAATTTGAGAAAAAAATCAACTGCAGGAGGTCCATAGTATATATTTAAGAAAGCCAAGTACTTGCCAAAGTCATCCAAAATTTTAGCTGATCCCATTATTTGTATCACTATTTCAATCTGCTTCCTAAAGGTAGCATATTCAGGATCAAATTACAAATTAAAATTTTGTATTGTTTGTAGTAAAGATTGATAGTATCGTATATTTTCAGTTAAACTTTTTCAAAGACGTGGATTATAGTTTTTTTTAAAAGATTTTATTTATTTGAGAGAGAGTAAGAGAGGGGTGAGGGACAGAGGGAGAAGCAGACTCCCAACTGAGCAGGGAGCCTGATGTGGGGCTCGATCCTGGGACTCTGGGATCATGACCCGAGCCGAAGGCAGATGCTTACCTGACTGAGCCACCCAGGTGCCCCAAGGATTATAGTTTTTTATGACTTCAAATTTGTAAGTGAATTCTTATTACACTGATTTTTATTTTAATGACATTTTCCTATTAAAGAGAATCATGTTTAATTATTCTTAACCTATTATGAAAGAAGTAAAATATAGTAACACATAACTTATATAAACTAAGAATTACAAGTTCTGAAGGAATTCTAAGGACCCAGAAACATTTGCAAGGGATAAAAATAAGGATGAGTAAGAATGTAAGTTTTTTCCCTTTCACTTTCATTTTTTCTCCTCCCCATTGTGTCCAATACTCCTGATTTTGGAAATAAAATTAAAATGTAAACTATCCACTGAGCAGTAAGATTCTGATGAGACCAGGATTCATCAAAATGGGTAATCCAATAGAGAAGACAGTAAAATGCTTCTTGAAGTTTTCTGCCTGTGAGAAACAAGACTCTGATATGATAGGGGATATGCTGTTATTCAATATAGAGAACATGTGCAGGGTGAGCACTCCTGTAGGAAACACAGTTAGAGGTTGCAAATTAGTATGTACTGTCAGTTCTGTTCAGGGTGAAGTACACTGATTCTAATGACCAGTCCTAGGTGTCTAGACAGAAATACCCCTGCAGTGAAGAAGAATAACATCTCAAGATATGTTAATTTAATGTAAATCTCCCTTTGACAAGCTGAATTTCCCCTTTATGGTTCACTCAACAGGTTTTGGTTTCTTATTTGGTCTCAGGAGTTCTCTGCCCTTCAGAAAAGGAGTAGGGGCAGAATTTATCTTCCATGATAAATTAATAGCCATCATCTGATCTACAAATCACAGTTCTATGTGCTTGGTTGGGCAAAATGACTTTTCACTCTCATAAATGTTGTAAAGTAACAAGAATAATGCCTGAATCTGAGACTAAGGGGTGTTCCTGTTAAACTCATAAATATTAAGGAAACCCTACATAAGCATAGTCTGTCAGTTTGTATGTCTCTTTCTATTCCATATCAGCTTCACTTAACCAAATTTTTTTAAAGATTTATTTATTTATTTATTTGACAGAGAGAGAGGCAGCAAGAGAGGAAACACAAGCAGATGGAGTGGGAGAGGGAGAAGCAGGCTTCCCGCTGAGCAGGCAGCCCAATGTGGGGCTCGATCCCAGGACCCTGGGATCATGACCTGAGCCGAAGGCAGATGCTTAACGACTGAGCCACCCAGGCACCACCACTTAACCAAATTTTAAGGATTCTTTTAGATATTACTGATGACAAACTCATAAAATTTTATCTCGCTATGTAAAATATTCATATATGTTTACAGAGCTATTTCATTTCACTGAGAACAAGGGGTAAGACCTAATGCTAGAATGTTGACCCTGTTTGAGTGCTCAGTAATGTCATTCTACAAACACTTGGGCCAACTGACAGAAACAGAAGAAGTTGGCTTATTATCTCAAACCAAAAACATATCCTTGAAAAGTGAGTGATTTGTTTTTTTCCTCATTAACTGTGTCTAGCTTCCATGTGAAAGATAATGATGCTCAAGGTTCAGTTTAATTCTAAAAAAACTATTCTTTCCCCTAGGTATCCTAAGCCAAAATAATATGTACTTTCAGAACTCCCAATGTTGCTGAATGTCTTGCTCAACACTTAATAGTTTGAGGTTTCGGGGTTTTCTGTTTGGCGTTAGGCACTAGTGCCAGTGATTCAGACATGGTATGCCCACACATAACCCACGGACATGCTGAGCCAGATTCTCTCTTCACAGGAGATATTCTGAGAGCAATTTAAACACATCGAGAATAGGATACTGACTCTTCTTGGACACTCCTAATGTCATTGCCATCAAACATAGTAAGTCATACCCAAATAGTCTGAATCTGTACTTAAAATTTAAGACTTTAACCAGAGTTCATTTTGTGTTCACCTGTATGGTAACTTCATGTTCAGTGATACTGGTGACCTAATCTCATTTTATCTTTTTGGTTAGAATGGTGTATTAATATACTGTCAAAGATTTTTTATTACTCCCACACATTATAAATTACAGCATGTAATTCCTGAGACTCAGAATTTTCAATCCAAGGAATATGTTAAAGATGACTTAGCTCAACCTCCTTATTTTAGGTGCCTCTAGAAGTTAATTAACTTTCTCAAAGACATTGATTAATAACTAATTAAGAGCTAGAACCAGGACTGAAATGCAGGCCTCCTAATTTCTAGTCCTAGTATTTCCATCACATAATTTTGCCATAATGATTGAACCAAAGAGATTCACTGGAGAGGGGAAAATATGTTGAGCTAGTACTGTTCCAGACCTTTGGGATGACTAGAACATTTTCTCTGCCCTCAGAAAGCTTACTGTCTAAAGAGCTAGGTAAATAAATTAGAGCTTTTAAGTTGTATAGATGCCCTCATAGAAGTATATAAAGTAGAAAATGGGAGCACAAAAAAGAAATTATCTATTATGTTGGTCAGTGGTTGGAAGATGCTTAATAGAAAATGAGCTAGAGGATTTTGAAATAAAGAATGGGCTGGGCATTCTGCATTAGGGAAAGAATATTTAATTCTGGTCTCCGACATGAAGACATTGTGCAGATATTACCAGAAAAATGAGTGTAGTTGAAAGTGTGTTTTCTTATTTGCCCTATGCAGAAAAAATGTGGCACCTTCTTACAGGCAGATGCTTAACAGGCTCAATTACTAAGGCTCATGGGACATAGTGAAATTTAGGCACAGTTTCAGCAGTACTTCTATACCAAATGGGGTGTGTGTGTGTGTTGAAATTCGATCATTGCCACCTTTCAAAGCAGTAGGCTGAAATTTCAGACTGTGTTTGGTGATAGGAAAACTAAGGAAGCTAAAAGATATGGAGTGAGGGTTATCATAGAAGAAATATCAAGTTTACCCAAGAGCTACCATTGTCTTGTGAAGGAAATCTTTTCAGAAGAGAAGCTGCTCACACTCTGACAATATTTTAAGGGGCTTGGTTTGCTTATTCTTATACTTCTTTCTTGACAAATATGTTACCTGGCAATAATGTACACAATGGCAGATGTGGCACTTATAAAACCTTTAAAATAAATTAGAATAGAGCAGTACAACCTGAAACTAGGTTAGATGGTAACATTAAAAAAAATAGGAGTACCATATAACCAATACCAGTTTGTTTTTGTTGGTCTCTACTGCCTTTTGCCAGAATGTATTATTTTTCTTTTTCTGTTTGCATTTTTGCCCATTTATATTGTAAGGATATTTGATGTGAATATATTTTGTGAAGTGCACTCAAGATTTCTTTATGGAGGATGTGTGTGTCTACACACATATTAAACATGCAAATATTTAAGTAAACTTTCAATTCTCCTTGGTTTCCAGCTGATACATGGTATATGGGCCTAGGAGGTGATGGGGTTCCTCTTTTTACCTGCAAAGATCTGACTCCTCTTAGGGGTGTGGGTTTGGTGAGAGCTGGGCCGGACACCAGACCATGTATGATCTTGTCTTGTCATCACAACAGGACTCTGAAGTTATTATTCTTATTTCAAATCTGACAGATAAGAAAACTGGGGCTCAGAGGTTAAATAAGTTGTGTAAGATCAAACAGGCTGTTTATGAACAAGAAGAGACTTAAATAAAGATCTCTCTGACTCCTGAGATGACTTCCTGTCTACTCTACTATGCTGTACCATAGTAAAGAAAGTGCAAAGTGAAAGGAGCAGATTCTGTAGAGAAAAAAACTATAGAACAGTATGCTTAGGATAATTCATAGGAGGAATGACCAGGGTACAAAGAAACTCAGGGAATTTGGTAGCTTTCTTCAAATATTGCCAAGATTATCAGGGCACAGGAGATATGACAATTGCTTTGAATGATCTTTAGGGCTAGAATATGAACTGATATGTATGTGTAAAGTTGCAAGGTAACATCATTATATGAAGGAATTTTCCAAAGAGATAAAGATAGACTACACTTGCTTCAAAGCTAATCAGTTTTTTGTCATTGGACAGATTCAATCATAGGCTGTATAAGCATTTGATAGTCTATTACCAAAAAAACAGTCAAATGTAAACTTGTAGTTTAATGAATTCTTTGCCTCTACCCCTGCCTTTTTTTTTTTCATTCTGACTACTCAGTTGAGTAAAGGGTGCAGTTAGTATAACTACCAAGAAATTGATTGAGTCATTTTCCAATTAAGCAACTGAAAGTCTACAGCTTACATTATAGCTATGCTGGGTTTCTGCTAGACTTATTTTTTTTCCTTTGGTTTTACCCATTGTATAAAAAGTGACTTGAATGTTTACCTTTTTCCTCTAGTTTTAAGTGTCTACATTATACATTTCGAATTCAGCATATAACATGGCTGGGATCAACTTTAAAAACTGGGAATCTCATATGTCCTCAAATAGAAGTTTAGAAAGCATCTTACATTCCTATGGGTTATTCTGACTCTGTATTGAATGAAGAAGTGTTTCTAAATGTGATTATGTTTCAATATCATTAGCCTATTTTTTTAAAAAGACATATTAATGTTTGTAGAAAACCTTTGGTTTCCCAATTATGGTATCATATAAGGCTTTGGGTCAGTCATTTAAAGTATACTTTATACTTATATACTTAACGCAAGTATGACTGAATTACAGTCACAAAGGATTGACAATTTATAAATAGAAATGCATGTCAGTATAGAATTTTAAATCATTCCATTTTGCATTCATCTATATCTGCATATTTTTACTTAATGAATGAATGGAAACTTATTTGCCCAATAACCTTGAGCACGTCACTTCACATCTCTGGGCTTCTGCCTGTCTATAAAATGAAGGAATTGGATCAGAAATCTCTCAAGGGTCTTTTAGCTCTAAATGGTAAGTTTGTAAAATTTGGTAATATATTAACCCCCAAGGAGAATCCAGAAATACTTAAAAAACAAATGTAATTAAAATAGGAAGTGTTTTTAATAATCTATGGTTTGCAGCCCATGTCGTCTGAGCAAGTCAGGATGCTTGAGCACTCAATTTTATTTACCACCCACCTCTATGCAGACAATTTCCAGATCTTCCTCTTCTGCCCTGACCTTTTATATTCTTCCCAGTCAAGATTTCTTTCTGTTTATGGAACATCTTTACTTAGATGTCCTGCCATCACCTAAATCTAAACATGTTTAAAAAAAAAAAGAAAAAAACAGGAATTCATGGTCTCCCCTTAGCCTATCTATTTTGCTTTCCCTGTATCATTTCCAGGCTGAAACCCTGGGTGTTCCCTGCCCATTCCCGTTTACTTACCATCTCCAGGCTGGTCCCAAATTTTCTTGATTCCTACTCAACGTTTTGTTGTGTTTTTTTTTTTTTTTTTTTCATTCCTGTACTTCTGCATCTCTCCAGCCTCAGTCTGGTCCATGCCCTGTACACCCAGACTATTTTAAGTGCCTCCTGGTGAGCCTGCCTTCCTGTATTCATTCCTTATTTTCATGGACACTATGAAGAGCCATAGAATCCTTTACTCAAATGCCTTTTGAGCAGCAAGACATACTCCTTTTCTGACTCTAGTAATTTAATAGTGGTATGTGCCTTTAGGGTAGTATTTATTTTTGTATGTAAATTTCAAATGTAAATGTTTACTTATACAAGTTTTGTCTCTCTCATCCTAGATCAGGAGTTGGTTTAGGATTGGGACCAGGTCTTTTTCTCTCTTCTTCCTTCTTTCTACAGATTTTGTTGATGCGTAAGATGCTCTATCAAGCATTTTGATAGTTTTAAACATAGAGGGAACATGACTCTTATTTTTGGGAAGAATACTCACACCTCCTAAAGTAAAAAAACTAACATTTGTTGAGTACATTTAGATGCCAGGCATAGACCATGACATAAATTTTCTCATTTAAGTATTGAAAACTTTCTTTTTCCAGCTTTATTAGGATATAATTGACATATCACATTGTATAAGTTTAAAGTGTACAACATAATGATTTGGTATGTGCATATATTGTGAAATGACTACTACAATAAGGTCAGTTAATGCATCCATCACTTCACATAGTTACAATTTTGTGTGTGTGTGGTGAGGACTTTTAAGATGTACTCTGTTAGCAACTTTCAGATATACAATACGATATTGTTAACTGTAGTCTTAAAACTTTGTTCAGTGAAATTATTATTTCCAATTTTACAGATGAAGACCTAAGGTTAGAAGAGGTGAAGTATCTTACCCCAGGGTTTAGATAGCTCTGAAGCCCTAGTTCTTAGTTCCATTGCTCTGTGTGAAATCTATATTTAACAGTTTCTAAATTAATGGCATTAATTCTGGTATTCCAATAGCCTAACAGTTTTCTAAATGGTTTGCTATAAGCCCAAATGATTAATATGCATCTGGACTTTCCTTTATTTCTCATAAATAATGGTGCTATGGTTACTGACATAAAAATTTATTATTTAGATCTTAAGCTGTATTGTGAACAGTATTCTGTGGAACATGAGAGACCCCATATATGATAAAAACTTTATATAAAACATATCGTATTTGGACCCACCCAAAATCATTTCATTTTAAAATTCATTTAAAAGGGGCGCCTGGGTGGCTCAGTCAGTTAAACATCTGCCTTCGGCTCAGGTCATGATCCCAGGGTCCTGGGATCGAGCCCCACATTGGGCTCCCTGCTCAGCTTGAAGCCTGCTTCTCCCTCTCCCACTCCCCCTGCTTGTGTTCCCTCTCTCGCTGTCTCTCTCTATCAAATAAATAAAAAAATATAAAAAATAAAATTCATTTAAAAATGTGCCCTTTTTGTATGGTGACAGATGGTAGCTATACTTGCAGTGAGTATAGCATAATGTATAGCCTTGTCAAATCACTATGTTGTACATCTGAAACTAATGTAATGTGTCAACTATACTTCAAATAAAAAGAAATTTTAAAGATGTAGATTTTGTTCGTTAATTAAATACCATATGCTGTCTTTTTAAAAGGATGTATCTTATAACCATTCTCTCATGTTAATTAATTTATCAATCCTGTCCTGCTATGAACTTGGTAGGGCTATTTTAGGATGCCCATTTTTCAGTCCAATAAGACCTTTTTCTTCCCTCCAAGACCACACCCCACCACATAAAACAGATTTATGTCTGGAGTGGTTTTTGTCAACAAACTTCAAAAGAACATATTAGATCATTTCTGTGATAGCCATGGCCTAAAATCTCTATCATGTTGAAAATTAGTAAATAGTAAAGATAAACATGTTTTCCCAGCCTGCCAATTCACTGTCTTTCAAAATTATTTTAATAAGTAATTAGTGTATGGTAAAAATTCTTCAGTTCCCATGTTTAGAATAAAATCGCTGCCTCTCTACTGTGAACTTAATTTGTGAGAACTTGACATTTTAACATTTTACATAAAAATGATCAAATTATTTTCAATAAGTATTTTAAATATGTTTGTACATGGCAAAACAGTATTTATCAGGAAATACCAATGAAATTTTTTAAAATGAAATGAAGGCACCCCTCTTCCCCCAAATAGATGACATAGAGACAACAAAGATGAAGATGGTGACAGAGAGGAAAAGGAGGAAGGAGTAAAGAGAGGAGAAGGAGGGGAAGGAAAATAAACGGTAGTAAAGCTAAAAATTAGGTTTCCACATGGGTCATTATTGACAGAAGCTTCTATGATTTCTCAGTTCTTTGTCCCTGCATTGTGAAATACACCTAAGAGTTTCTTTCTTTCCTAGCCTTAGATAGCATTGTGGGTGGTTAAGGTGTTATGAACTTTTCAAGCTCTTAGAGCAACTGAGTTAAGTAGGGATTTAGAGGCTGAATTTCATACAGTAATTACCAGCATGGGATTTTCCTGACAGCAGAGGACTAATCATCTAATTCCAGTGGTGGAAGCATGCTGGAGAGGGTCTGCTTTCAGCAGTTCTCTACACAGAGCCTGGTGTCTGGTAAATAGAAGACGCCAGTCTTCAGTACTATCAGTCCTTTGCTTTTCAGAAACACTTAATTCAACTGAGTTTTGTTTTGTTTTGTTTTTTGTCTAAGATAAAAAGATACCTGCCTGTCTCTTTTTGTCTGCTCTATCCCATTTGCCACCATCTACTGTTCCTGTAGCTTCTCAATTAAAAGTGCACACAAAGACAAAATCTGCAATGTTTTTAGCATGTTTAGTAGAGTCTGGTTAAGTAAACATCCTCAACCAAAGCAGCAAAAGAGAGCTTAAAATAAATACAGCTACTGTGCCAAGTTCATAATTACTTACACATTTAGCACTGTGCCCATCTTCTAAGCATGGCCATTAAAAACAGATTTGTGTATTTAATATAATTGTCTTGAAACCATACTAGTATGTTCAGATACTATAGGTCATTTACATGCTTGAGTATTTTTTTAAATTTTTTTTTTATTCTCCTTCAGCTTTATAGAAGCTGGAATTTGTTACACAAAACATTTCAAGGTAGCTACTAACATCTCTATAATAGGCCAGATCAGATTACTGGTTCTTATAGAGTCAGCTGTTCCGTGGGAAGACATACTCTTGTTCACATTCTCCAAATCAAGTATTCTGGGGCGCCTTTGTGGCTGTCATTAAGCGTCTGCCTTTGGCTCAGGTCATGATCCCAGGGTCCTGGGATCGAGCCCCGCATCGGGCTCTCTGCTCCTTGGAGAGCCTACTTCTCCCTCTCCCACTCCCCCTGCTGTGTTCCCTCTCTTGTTGTGTCTCTCTCTGTCAAATAAATAAATAAAACCTTTAAAAACAAAACAAAACAAAAAAACAAATCAAGTATTCTTTGGGAGGGTACTGAGAAGTTTCATATCCCAAATTAGAAGGGTAGCATGGTTAGTTTCTAATAGGCCAGTTAAGATGAGGACCAAAAAATAAAAGTCTTAATTAAAGCAATGTATAATGGCAGTATATAATATTAGAAAAATATGAGCTTTGGAAAGACAATCCTAGAGATACCATCTCACCTCAGTGGCTCTCAGTTTCAGGTCTGCAAAATAGTAGTGGTGGTGATGATTGGGATGGGAAATATAGCTGTACTAGAAGGTGATTTTTTAAATTAGAGATACTAATAATATAAGTGATAAACTTATTCATCTTCAATAAATGTTGGCTATTATTAATGGTTCAAAAATATACTAGCATATAATTTCCCATTTTATATTTTCATCATTGTTCATATTCATGCAAATAAGTTGTTAAATTCCGAATATTTCTCTAGGAATTCATATCCTGTGTAAATGACAGTGGTTTGTTGTTGTCCTGGTATGAGCACTTTAAGCTAAGACATTTCGTTGAAGGACTGGATGACTGACATTAATGAGCACTGAATCTGAGCTGTCCTCAGTGGGTCAGTTTTGGATTCTATTTTGTTTAACTACATCATTAGTGGACTGAAAAAAGGAAGTAAGTAGCATGAGAAGTACATCTGCGGATGATAAATGAAGATGAACTTCAAATTCCCAGGAGAGGAGAGTATAAATAGATTCTCAGAAGGTTACTGAAATTGGTAGCAAAGAAGAGAAAGAAATGTGGACCTAAATAACAATCTTCCATATAAGCACAAGAGTGCTTCAATAACGTGAGGCCCAGAAAGAGGAAAGAGCCAAGCTAATAGATTGTACAAATAGCCCAACTTGCCTAGGGCACCAAAGCCCAAACAAACATAGCATTCTATGATAGTAAATGCAATCTAAATTTCTCATTTCTTAAATATAACAGTGAAATTAAGGAGGATGTAGTTTAGCATAGTGTTGAGATGAAGTCTTGGTTTTGAGACCAAGCACTGATACGAGAACGGTTTGTTCACAACTGTGTCTCCATTGCTTATCACAATGCCTGACACATGTTAGACAGCAAATACAAATATTTTGAAGGGATGTTGAATCATAGAGTTGTTTTCAGTGTTATGTAATATATATGAGAAGTATCTTGAGTTTTTATTTGTTTTCCTTACTATCAGCCTAGGAAGCCAGCTCCACGGAAACAAGAAATCACCTTCTGGTTCCCAGCTGTATTCTCAGTGCCTGGAGCTGTGGCACTATGATGTGTTTTTCTGCCAGCTTATGGCATCACCTGGAACTTTGTTAAAATGGTAGAATTATGGACCCAGATCCAGACCTACTGAATTAGAATCCCTATTTACTATTCACTGATAATTCTTAAACACATTAAATTTTGAGAAGCACTAGGAACATACCTGTTCCTAGTAATTTCTCTGAGTGTTATCAAATAAATGACTACAAGTTTTACCATCACATTTAGCAGATTTAAAATCCTTAATAAATATACTCCAATAATGTTTTTAACAGATTTAATGAAGTATAACTTACCTACCATAAAATTCACCCATTTTAACTGTACAGTTCAATGACTTTGAGTAAATTTGCAGAGTTGTGCAACCAGCACCACAGTTTAATTTCAGAATATTTCCCTCACTCCAAAAAGATCCCTGTGCCCATTTGCAGTCATTCCCTATTTTCAACCCCAGCCACTATAATGTTATTCTAATATCCACCTGCCATTCCCCATTGTAGATAGAGAGTAACTAAAGGACGAACAAATAATCTCTTTCATACACACTTCAGTAAATAAAAGTGATTCTTGAATGAGTTTCATTGTGGTTTAACTTGGCGTTCACCACAACTAAATGATTTGCTAAACAACTGAGTTCAAATATGATTCAAGGGAAATGTTTACCACTTTCGGGGAACAAAACATTTTCAAATAGTTTATTTTCTAAACTAACTGGGCACACATTTACAAGTAAACATTATCAGTCTAACAAAAACAGAAGCTATAAAAGTTTAGTCTTTAACTTTAGTACGCTAATTACAAATCATTTCCATCTAATCAGGGCCAATCCTAGGCCAGCCTACAACCTTTAACTAAGATTGCTGTTTGAGGTTTTGTATCTCCTTAGAAGTTTGTGTTAGCTGAGTTGACTTTCTTTGGGAAAAATCTCTTTACTCTTTCGTCTCCTCTACTAAATTCATGTTGTTAAGATCTCTTTCTCTTGGACTTTCTGAGTAGACCAATAAATGATCTCACTGGCCTCAATCACCCTATAGCCTTACCCCCTGCATTCTCTCTTCCCAACTCCAAGAGGAGTTATTTCAAATTCTCTGCTTAAAAACCTTCCATGATTTCAAATTGTCCATGTAATGAAGTCCAAACTCTCTAGCATGAATTTAGTCCAGCCTATTTTTTCTGTCTCATTGCTTGTCCCTCTCACAGTCCCATCTGGCCTGTTAAACATGCTACACTTCTCCCTGTTCTCAAAACCTGCCAAGCACATCACACATCCATGTCTTTGCTAAGGCTGTTCCTTTATCCCATCTTCTCCCTACTTAGACATGAAATCTTATTATTTGGACAATAGCTTAAATGCTTCTGTGACCCCTTCTCCAATACTCACCCCTTTCCTCAGTCAGATTTCCTCTTTTTCCATTTGTACTCACTTAATATCTCATTTTTTATTCAAAATGATTATATAGAAGGATGAGGACTCTGTCATAGATAATTATGTATTCCTATCACCTTTCACTGTATCTTCAATATAGTAGGAGCTTAAGAAGAATATATGTTTATGAATGATTAAGGGGATCTTTGAAATCCTACCTTTGAAGATTGTTGGACCTGGAATTGCTCTGACATCTAGATGAAACATACACTTTCAGCTCTCTAGTCAGGAGTATTTTTGGTATTTTTGTGTGTATGTCTCTTTTGTACAAAGGTATATATTGAAACATTTAAACTTCCTGTTTCAGATAAGGAAAGACATTAACAAGACGAGATTTTTTTGTAGACTTGGTCATAGGAGCTTGGCTTATGATGGAAGTTAATATACTGTTTCATCCATTTAAAATCATAAACTCTAATAACTGAAAGGAATTAAAAAATAATTTTTTCAATCCACTGGTTTTCCAGATGAGGAAAATATTGCCCAGTGTGTTTATTTGTACAATTTTCTTTTTCATCTCACATGACAGGGGATTGAGGCAATCTTTTCATTTTTAATCCTTTACTCTATATCTCTTTATTAATAACCTAGTTAAATACTGTACCTAGAATATATCCTTTCTCTGCACAGGATTTTGAAAGCCACAGGACTATTTCATAAGGCAGATCTGGTTTCTTGGGGAAGAACTCGGGGAAGAATTCACCATTCCAACCCACTTGTAATAGAATATTCCTTCCCCAACATTTATTTGCCACTTGGTAGCCATTGGACTTTGTGTGTAATGAAAAAAAATCATGTGACACTAAATGGAAGGTCTGAAATTCACTTTTGGCTCTTTTTCCCCTTATGTATAAACTCTGTGTTTTGGAAATCATTATTAAAAAAAATAAACCTTTAATTTCCACCACACCCCCATCAACTGGGTAGTACTCAAACACTATTTAAGAACATTCAACACTTTTTAAAAACTATCTTAAAAAATGGAGAGAGAGAAAAATAGAACTATTCCACCTGAATGTGAAATATTAATATTTATTAAATAGAAGGTTTTTTAAACAAATAAATACATTATTGTTTTTGTAAGACCTCTCTTTATAAGGACAAGAATTATAAATTACAAAGTATAAAGGATGCCTATGGCAATAAATGCCTACATAAAAAGTACAGATAAAGCAGGAGATTCCATAAAGCACATAGATAGCAAGACATAGCAGTTCTCATCTTTCTTTCTGTATAGACATATATCTCCTTGAAATAAATAGTTGTCATTAACAGTATTATGAAATGTCTAACGCATATTAAATGCATATTATTTAAAATCTGACAGGTGAGTTAAACACTTGTGCAGACACCCCTTGCTTTCCTTAGAAAGCTATATTTCAGAAAATTTGGCAGGCAAGTAAATCCTGTTGCCTCACCTGACTTCTATTATAGCATCATTATAGAATGGGCATACTCCCAAAATAATTTATTTAGAATTAGGTTTATTTATATCTTATGTCCTTGGGGAAAGTGAAATTGATTTCTGTTTTTAAAGGATTTTATAGTTAAGTTATTGTTTTAATTGCATAACCTTACTGTAAGTTAAAAAAAAAAGACAAAATCCTAAACATCATTACATCTATCATGCAGTTAAAAGTTTGCAGTACTGTGCTGTTATTGCAATTCATTGTGTTATTTGAAAGGTACTATGATTTTTTTTCCTCAAGTCAACATCTGTGCTCAATTGATTTGCCAGAGTTTGCTGAAATATGTACCAATATAATTCCTCTTCTAAATTAAAATATTGGGACCGAGAAAGCTTATTTTAAGACAAATTTATTATGAGATAATTGTAATTGGGGAGGGGTATTATGTTTAAAGTAACTTAAATCACTAGATCACCTTCAAAGTCTGATTTATCAGATATTTTAGTCTTTGAATTTCTTGAATTATATCCTTGCCTAGCATGATACTCTGAGATAAAAAAGAAAAGCAGTTTCCTGGAAGAATTTGTAGGGAGGTGGATGCATACTTTAAGGCGATTCTTACGAAAGTATGTTGGGAAAATGAAGAGGTCACAGCTAGGAGCTTGAGGAGTCAGGGAAGACTTCATAGAGACTGCAGATTTTTGCTAAGGGATAAAGAAAGTTAGTAGTTGTAAGATGGAGGAAGACGTTCCTGGCAGAGGGCATGTGGCATGCACAAGGCTCCAGGGGCCTGGGAGAACGCACTATGTGAAGAAAACTGCAGGTACTTGGACATAGCCAGAATAAAGCTGCATTTATCTTGGCCTGCCTTACCTGTTTTCTGGATCTGTCCTCAGTTACTAAGCCCACCAGAAAATTGAACACTCAGAAAATTCCTCCTCACATATGCTTTGTAGACAAAGCAACAAGTGACTTCTAACTAGAATCTGTTTATCTGAGGTAATTTATTTAGGCAGTCAATATTTATATACTTATATTTTCTACTAAAAAATAAAATCACTGACCAATTACCATATACTAATAATGTGCTACATACACACACACACAAAAAAAAAACCTTATTCCTCAGAGGAAACCTATGTCTTTGATGTAAGAACTACTATTATCCCCATTTTATCAATGAGGAGACTGAGATTTTGAGAGTTAAAGGAAATTGAGGTCAGACAGCTAATTGGTACAGAGCTGAAATTTGAACCCAGGAAGTTTGAGTTAAGAGCCCAAAAGTTTTCACCTCTCACATTCTGCCTCTTCTAAGAACACGTGACCCCACAAGGTTCATCAAAGGGGAACTCAAGGAGAATAAATGGTTTTAATACACCAAGTAATAACAGACTATATTAGTTTCATATTGCTGCTGTTATAAAATATTGAAACCTAGTCAAGATTTTGGCCAGTCTGGTTTCTTCTTGAGGTCCTAAGGTGAGAATCCATTCTCTTGCCTTTTTCAGCTTCTAGAGGCCACCTACAATTCTTGTCTTCCTTACTGCTTCATCTTATCACTCCAACCACTTGCTTCTGTGGTTACATCTTTTCCTGCTAATGCTGTGCTTCCTGCCTCCCTCCTCTTAGGTCCTTGTGATTACACTGGTCCCACCCTGATAATCCAGGATAAAAGACTCCATCCCAAGATCTTTAATTTAATTACATTTTCAAAATTCATTCTACCATGTAAGGTAACATAGGTCCTGAGGTTTAAGATGTGAACATCTTTGGAGAGGCCATTATTTAGCTTGCCACAAAGACTGATACAATCTAGGAAAAATATTTTAAGTTCTAGACAAGGAAAGGTGAAGAAGCATGAGCTCTGCCCTCAAGGGGCACAAAGTCTAGTGGAAACTGAGACATGTCAACCTGAGGCATGTCAAAAATGATAGTAAAATGGGGAAGGTGCTAAAAAATGCACAGTAAGTACTTAACAATTAACCTGATGATGTTACAGAAAAAACCACAGAGCATTCTTTGAAATATTATCAGGACCCCATAAAGGCCATTGTCTCAAATTGACTTTCTATTGAGAAAACAGTAAACTTAATTTTAACTAATTATCACATTCATGACTTTTGTGAAATTCTCAAAACATTATCACCTTAAGAGTTAAAATTTCTTCAAGGATTTTTTTTCCTATATATTGAAGTTAAAACTTTTAATTCTAAAACAAACAAAAAAAGGAACACGGATTCTTTCAGTACATTCCTACAGCAAGATTCTAACCCAAGAAGTTGATTTATATGTGTGTGACTACCTAGTCTGTTACTTTAAATGAAAAATGTAATCCACATGCCAAATGGATTTTTTTTTCTCAGAAATGAAATGTAACCCAGTTAATTGACCCAGGTGTGTGGCTTATATTTTTGTTGCCTCTTTATTGTTTTTACTTTTATGTAGATCTTGACAAACCACTACATTGTCCGAGTGTCCTAAAACAAAAGATTTGTGAAGGCCTGCATTTCATAAATAATATAATCTACAGAAAACTCCTTTACACTATAAAACAATGACTATCCTTTGACCATACTCCAGCAGTTTTTCCCTTACCAAGACAAAAGCAATCCAAAACCAACTAGTGCTGGGAATCCAGCAGAGTTGATTCTTTTTGCCCTCTTGGAATTCAGCAATAGGCTTTCATACTTTCTTCCAGCTCCCATTGGCTTTGGGGAGAAAAGACAAATAATTAACCCTGAAGTAAGAAGCATTTCATTGTAGACTCTTCCTGCTGGGTTAACGAACATCTCTAAAAAAGAGAGCTCCTTGGGAGTGTCTCACTCAGTGTCATTATTGATTAGTGACACCCATTCTCTTAGCAAAGCCTTTGGGAACTTAAGCTTCAAGGGGGGTTGATAATTAGAGATGAAGTTTTCAGTTGCTTTTTGGTCCAAATTTGTTAACTGAACTGTTAAGTGATGAAATGCTGATTAGAAAGCCTCCCTGGTAAGTCCTGGTTTCACTCATGGCAGTAACCAGTTGCCCCTTATATGTGGCTCACTTTGTTCCTTCTTGCTTTAAAGGATTCTTCCCCTATTTTCTCTCACGGCCCTGTAAGGGGTACCATAGCATCTCACAGCTTGAAGTTGTAACATATAAGCATCTATTAATTAGAGTAATAAATAGCCAGTTATCCTTAACTAACCTGGTTATTCATTCTCTAAAACAGCTTCAATATTAAAATTGGTTTTTTGCCTTTTGTTTTTGTTTTTAACAACTCTAAGACCATGTAACATGACCTGATGTGTATGATTTAAAATGGAAAATTCTATTATATCAGAAATTTTTTCTGGCATATTTGGAAGTAAGTCCAGATTTTCAACGTACATGAAAAGCAAAAAAAAAAAAAAAGTACATGAAAGGCAATGTTGAATGAATAACTTTTCCTTAGCTTTACCTGAGAATTTAAAGGCAGACACTTAATATGATGAATACTTTCTAAAATGCCTCTGTGTGGATTCAGAATTTTGCCAGCTTATTTAAAGAATGAGCTAAGAGGTCAAAATGACAAACGTGATTCTTACAAAGATTAGTTATTACTAGTGACATGGCTATTGTCAATCACTCTTAAAATGTGTGCCCTTGCTTAAAAATGTATCTGGCAGGTGTCTGTAATTGTTCTTGTTCAGTGTTAACACTAGACAAAGCAAAAGAAAACAACTTCCAGCATCACCACAATAAAAAATCCACAAGAGATCTGAACTAGAAACTATGATATCATTAAAAAAGAGGGGTGGAATGACCAAAGAAGAAGAGCTGAAGATGGAATCTTGGGAAAAACCTGTGTTTTCTCTGAGACATGTGATAATAGCACCATTTTGTTTGTTTTTATTTTGACTGGTTTTTAAATATAGGATATTACACTATGCAAAGCTTAATGCTGCATTTAAAAGTCTCATGGTAATAAGTGGATAAAGGCCACGAGGGGGGGTGGGGCAAATGGAAAGTATAGTCCTGCCTGGTCCTTGAAAATTCACCTACTGGACAAGTTGGCTTTGAAAATGTGGCTTCTTGAATCGGCAATGTGAGGATCTCTTTGTTTGGATCTATTTGCTGGGTAGACCTCTTTAGGCAACTTAACCTTAATGCCTACCTTTATTTCTGTCTTCCCAATTCCAGTATCCTGTCTTGGGAACTGCATCTTCTCTATATATGACATTGGGAATAAGAACCCATTTCCCCTTGCCCTCCTGTTGGGAGAAGATGCTGACTCCTCCACATAAGGATTTGCCCTTACGGCCACAGCTGGGCACAATACCAGCAGAGAGTCTAAAATAAGTCAACATACGTACAGTTTCAAAAGTTCAGTAGCAGGGAGATCTTCATTGGCAATTACAGTTATTCTAGAAAATCTTAGCAAAGGGAGGAAGAAGTGCTTCAACAGATATTTGGTATAGTACAGAACCAATGAGGAGATTCTATAGACATCAACTTCTCCTTCACAAATGGCTCACAGCTGGCTCTCTGATGCTTGAATTGAGATCACAGTTTGTGTAAGACATCTGGTAGGGTACTTACAGTCTAACAATGAAATGTTGTGGAAATTGTTACAGGATCCTAAACCCTCCTGCTGTAGAAATTTCAAAACAAAATTCAACCCTGGAACTTACACAGACTGCCTCCCCAAACCCCCATTCCTCCAGAATACACACAAAAGTGCTCTTCACAATTCTAGGAACCAGGGACCAACATTTTCTTTAGTTTTAACTGTATTATTGACTAAAGCAGCTGATTCTGACTATAGTTACCAGGAATCACCATATCCACGTTTTTTGTTTTGTTTTGTTTTGTTTTGTTTTGTTTTTGTGAATCAAGAAAAGAGAGTGGATGGGCAGCAGAGTTTGGACTCACATTCCTTTCCAATATTAGAATTCTTATGTAAATTCTGTGAAAAGTTGAGCTTATTTGATTTTAATTTTTTAATTTTTAAAAAATATGGAGTGTCATTTTCCTCTGCTTTTTTTTTAATTTTTTTTAAGATTTTATTTATTTATTTGAGAGAGAGAGAGAGAGAATGAGAGATAGAGAGCACGAGAGGGAAGAGGGTCAGAGGGAGAAGCAGACTCCCTGCTGAGCAGGGAGCCCGATGTGGGACTCGATCCTCGGACTCCAGGATCATGACCTGAGCCGAAGGCAGTCGCTTAACCAACTGAGCCACCCAGGTGCCCTCATTTTCCTCTGCTTAAAAACTTTTCTCTGGTTTTCCATCCCACTCTATCCAGCACCATGCTGGTGAAATTTTGGTGACATAGATACTATATGGGAAAGGTAGCATTTGTTCTTCTTGTTGAGCTTCTTAATGTCTTAAGGGTCTTGGTATAAAAGAGAAAAGACTTGCCTTTTTTTTTTTTTTAAGACTTGCCATTTGCTATTCTCCTTTTTTTCTCTCCTTTTTTGGGCGTTGTGTTTATCTTAAAGACAAGGACAAAATATTGTGATTTGGTGAAATGTCCCCCAAGTAGAAAGCAAATGCTGTATGTAAAAATTCTGGAAGCCAGGTTTTATATCCTGCCTCCTAGAAGGTTGGAGGCCAAGGAAGTAAAAAGGAAGAGGAAGAACAAAGACGGAAGGAAAACCACATAATAGGCACATTCTAGGATTATATGTAGAGGGATTCTCCAACTTGCCACCTCCCCATCACCTTTTCTTCACATTTAAATAAGCTTTCTTTAACATGCTATTATTTCTTGACACCATAACATAGTGCAAAGAGCATATACAGCCTTTGCCCCACCCACTTCCATTGCTCTAGAGAGCTGATTAACCATCCTGTGAGTGCTCATCTCTGTGAGAAAGCTTTCGCAGTACCCAGGGTTGCCCTTTCTCTCTTTATCGTCCCACTGTACTTTAGACACATGTGCCACTGGAGGCAGATTTACCTTGAAGCTAGTGAAGTCTGAGTGTCGGGGCCCCTCACTTACACCTGCCTCTGTCCTAGGAGTTGCTGAATGTTGTAGAGAATTCTATATGGGAAAGGAAGCCAGTTTGCAAGTAGGAAGCAGTTCTGTATAAGCAATGTCTGGTAAATTAACAAAGAGGTAGCTCTCCAAGAATCCAGTAACTTGGTATATTTTCCTTTCTCATTTGAAATAATCATGTTTTTCTCTGGTTGTGCATTTATAGTTTTGTATTCTTTTTCTTTTCCCTTTTTAGTTTGAATAAATTTATCTTAAAGATTAAAAAAAACGGGGCACATGGGTGGCTCAGTTGGTTAAGCGACTGCCTTCAGCTCAGGTCATGATCCTGGAGTCCTGGGATTGAGTCCCACATCGGGCTCCCTGCTTAGCAGAGAGTCTGCTTCTCCCTCTGACCCTCCCCCCTCTTGTGCTCTCTCTCTCTCTCAAATAAATAAATAAAATCTTTAAAAAAAAAGATTATCACTGGAACTAGAAAACATGGGTACTGCAATAGCACTAGACAAGTCAACAGTTCTATGCTCTGCTTTCTTACTTACAAGACATTATTTTAGTAACTATTCTGTACACCTCTTAACATGTTATGAAGCTCAATATCTGTAAGGTAAAATTAATGAGGTTTGAGGATATGTTGTAATTTATAAACCAATACTTTCAGTAAGGAATTGGTTTATAATAGCCGGTATGGTTAATTCAAACTGAAAGTTCTTTTGTTGTTGTTGTTATTGTTTGTTTTATTATTCATTTAATTTTTTTAAATTCAATTAATTAACATATAGTATATTATTAGTTTCAGAGGTAGAGTTCAGTGATTCATCAGTTGTATATAACACCTAGTGCTCATCACAACATGTGCCCTCCTTAATGTCCATCACCCAGTTGCCCCATTATCCCACCCCTTTCCCCTCCAGCAACCCTCAGTTTGTTTCCTAGAGTTAAGAGTCTCTTATGGTTTGTCTCTCTCTCTGATTTCATCTTGTTTTATTTTTCCCTCCCTTCCCCTATGATCCTCTGTTTTGTTTCTTAAATTCCACATTTTCTAAGAGAACTCCCAAATGGTATAAGCTTCAGACCCCATAAAACCTGAAACCACTCCTGGTACCTGCATAGTGAGCACTTTTTGCTGAGATTTGGAGAAACTTGATCAAAGAATATTCTGAAAGATACCCAGATTGGTTCCAGGATCAGTGATAGAAACCAACTCTTGGCATCTTATGGACGAAAGCATGGGACCGATTTCGTCTCTCTTTGCCTTGGCTTTATTATTCATCTACTAGGAAAATAATCGCCTGTAGCCTCCCATTCACATCCTTCCAGATCCAAAAGGTAGGAAACCTTGGTTGGAATAATCCATGATAGACCTCTCATAGATTCAGTTTGAGACTGATGTGTCTGGGATTTTGGTTCTGTGACTGGTAACCCTCAACAGAGGAGGCTGGGATGGCTAATGGAGATAACAATTCTAGGGGAGCAGTGTGATATTATCTACAAAAGAAAATAAAACATCTACTAAATTACCTCTACTTGGAATTGAACTTATTTCTTTCATGTGTGTCTCTTCTGTAAAACTACGGGATCTGTAAGAGGGATAACCTTTCTCATTTATCCCATTATCCTCAGTGCCTTCTGTAATATATTGTCCAGAGTTGTCTGAGTAAACTAATAAATTAGCAAATAAATAGGAAAAAATCAAGATTGTATCCTCCTATAATAGCATGTAGCCATTTTATTGTTAACTGACGCTGAATTCCATGCTAGAAATCAGATACCAAACAATATTCCTTTAATGTGATTTCTCAATGCATGGTAATTTTAAAAAATGGTCTTTCTAATGTGTCAGAGAGATTTTATTTTAATATATGACCAATATGTGAATTATTATGACTTAATTTTGTTAAGTTCCTCACAGTGTTCTAAGAAATATTATGATTCTAAATAAAATAATTAATCCCTTAGTGATCATCATGATATTCATGCATAACCAAGAATGTACACAGAATATTATTTTACTGGATGGCTGTGAATGGCTGCCCAGTGTTTTTGAGCTGTGGTTTGCATTGAATTCTCCCTAGAGATTCATTATGCTTTGGTCCTGTGCAGTCTCAGGAGGGGAATAATATGGTTATCACATTCAATTTTTTCTTTGAAATTGAGCAAAGAAGGCTTTTATCAGCTAATCAGATTACTGAAGAAACAGCTCCTTAGTTGTCCTTCTCAGAACTGTGTTGTTATGAAATTTGCATTCATATTACAATTAAAGACTCCTGAGTGTGATTATCTTAGAAGTTCCATATGCTTAAGATTTAGAAATCTAAATTTGATGAGCTTCTGAAATTATTTTATTAGTTTAGTCAAATTTTGCCATTTTTTTCTGACTCTTAAAGAGATTTTTACTATATACAATCCCTAAAGAATCCATTCAATTTGTAGGTGTTGACTTGGTTCAAATGTGTATATTTTATTCAGATCCATCATTTTGAAGAGTAAACTGAGATTATAGGCAACCATTATTTTGTTGGAGTTTTATTTTTTGTCCATAACAGACTCTTTTTTAAAAAACTGCAAATGAGGAAAATGTACCTAAAACCATTTTCCCCTATCTCTACCAACTAGATTAGGAACTAAGGTATAATGAAAGAATAGTTACAAATATATTATTAACAACTGACATTTATTGAGCACTTCCTATGTGCCAGGTAATGTTACATTTATGTTCCAGGTCAGATTCCCTGGGAAATAGTCACTGGGAGATTTTTGTGCAGTTTTGGGGTGCTTGCTCTCAGAAGCAACAGGGCCTTTGCCCAGCAGGCCTGGGCAAAGGGAGAAATTCAACTGTGATGCAGTTGAAACAGTGACCTTAGCAGATCCTACAAGAGGCTCTGCAGCTGGAATGGCTTTTTGAGGCTCAGGTCTCTGTACCCCCACATCAACCAGGCTATCCAGTGAAGAAGGGGTATAATCTTGTGTGGGACAACTTCCTTCAGCTAAGGGCTGTTCACAGAGGGGTACAGCTGAGAGCCATCAATAGTCAATGCTCCCTGCACCTGGAGGAACAAAGGCATGCTTCATATCGACTCTAATGTATTATCTCACTTCATCAGTGTTGTGCTGATAAATGTTTCCCACTGGCTTGTAGTAGGTGACAGGACAAGGCTGGCTACATTTGAAGTCTTTGTCACTTTCCATGGGGTAAATACTCCCACCATGGCCAGTTTCAAGTTATCAACTTGATGGTAGCGACATAGACCTGAGGAGAGGAGTGCACAACTGGCTCACAGAAGTACGAGCAGGCTCCAGAACATCCACTTTAAGCATTGTAAAGCCTGTGGTAAAAATAATACTATTATTTCCATTTGTGAAATGGGAGAGCATATGAGAAATGCATGGCTCAATTCTTCTCTCTCTCTCTCTCTCTCTCTCTAGCCTGAAAGCTTCCCTGCAAAAGTATTTAGAGTTTTTCACCATGACATTTAGAACTGCCTGCATATTCAGTTTTTTAAGTATGTATATTTGAATAAAACCATGCTTTCAAAGTTTTCCAAGTAATAGCTAAATGCTGATTTGAGGAGTTAATTTAGTGATTTCTTTGGGTTAAGTAAAAACTCTAAATTAGACTAAGGAAACTCTAGATATAAAATTTATGGCATAAAGTCCAGGTGTTTCATATTCCAAGTGTGACATTTAGAAGTTTCTGAATGTTTGAGACTGAAAAAAATTAACAAATGCAGGTAATCATGTTAAAAACTTTTATTAAGAGCCTCCTAGAAGATATTCTAGAGTGGTGAATCAAAATTTCTGAGGCCTAAGAAAACAAGATTACCATGAGCTATTCTCTGAATTTAGCCATAAGAGGTTTAATGGTTCCTAGAAATATGTCTATTCTTTTGTGCAAGGTTATTTTAAAAATCTGAAGTTGGGTTTTAGGGCAATGAAAACATTTTGCATGATACTGTAATGATAGATGCATGTCATTATACATTCATCCAAGCTTATGTAAACACCAGAAGTGATCCTGAATGTAAACTATGGACTTTGGGTGATGATGATGTGTCCATGTGTGTCCATCGGTTGTAACAAATACACCACTCTTCTGGGGGATATTGATATCTAGGGAGGTTATGAATGTGTAGGGGTAGAGGGATAATGGATACATGGGAAATCTCTATACCTTCCTCTCTATTTTGCTGTGTACCTAAAACTGTTCTATAAAATAAAATATTTGAAGAAAAAAGCTATTTTATGTACACTGTGAAGCAACTATGATGTAGTATAATGAGAGAGCCTGAGTTTTATAGAAAAAGAGATTCAGGTTGGAATTATAACTCCACGTCCTTGGGCAAGTGGCTCAAATTCTCTGGTCCCCAGTTTTCCCATCTGTATAAGAGGAAGTAATACCTCTCTTGCAGGTTGTTGACAAGTTTAAATGGGGCACATCAGATTGCCTGTCATACAAGTGCATAATAAATTATAACAGTTGGAATTAGTGTTGGAAGTCGAGTGTTTGGGACTGAATATGGAGTTTTCAGTAGACCAAAGTAGTTTTATGTTTCTTGGAATTACTCTTAAAAACTAGAATAAATTATTTTCATTTGTAGTAGGGAATATTAGTAAACTCCAAGAGTATGTATGGGCTTGCTCCCTACAGAATGACTCTAAAAGAATGAATTTTAATAGGTGTTTAACATGGAACTCATTAAAATTCTATAGCAGTGGCCACAAATGGAACACAAACAATGAATGGAAGCCAGTACAAATAAGAATGTCCCAGAGAAAAATCGGATGGCTGGAATAAAATATATGAATTATCAAGCCTATGGACAATGTATAGAAAACTGTCTCAGTCATTTTCAATGCAACACCCAAATTATAATAATAAAGCTTCTATTTCTTACTTTCCATTTCTTACTTGCTTACTGAAACTAACCCCATTCCTATCTAAAATAATCCATATGCAGTATTGTGTTCCTTGTGAAACCCTGAGCTGCAGATACACTCCATTCACTGGGAGATCTCATTAAGCAAACAATTCAAAGAGCAGCTTTGCTATTGTACCATGCCTGATATTGACAGATGCTAACCTTACCAGCAAGACTTCTCTTTTGTACACTTATGATAGGGAAGGAGGTTTTCTTTCATTTTCATAGCTCAAGAGAAGATTGACAGACACCGAAGTTGCATTTCTCTTATTCAACATGGCTTTAGCATACTTGTAAGTGGTACAGAAAAAGTGAGACTTTACTCTCTGTTTCGTTGCTTTCCTCCAATTTTACATTGTTTTGGCTGGTATCTTGAGTCATACTTTATATCCTCACAAAAGGCCACAGGACATTTTTATTAGACTTGGAGAGAAATGTTACTTAGCTTTCTTTTATTGGCAGATTTCCATGCAAACTGTGACTAATACTGCTTCCATTGTTGTTTGACAAGAGAAGAAAAGACAATTTTTTACTCACAGTGAGAAATGCTGGCAGCTACTGGATAAATAAAGGATATGCCCTTTACCTTTCCATACATTTCTAAAGTTCTTGATATATAACAGAAAAATTTTAAAAATTATATCCTATAATATGCAATGTTGTATTATCCCTGTCAAAATAAAATAAAATATTGTCTTGCTATTTTTATAAGCACTAACAAAGTAGAAATGTCAGAATTTATGACTATCTTTAGAAAAATTCTAAATGGAAGAAATATTCTGGTGGGATATAAAGAATGAAACATTCAAGGATTATTTTTTACACATGTTCTAATTTATGTATTAATAAGTATAAATGTTAGAAGGAATATGAGTGAATAAATATAATTTCCATATTAGATCTGTTCTTTTAATGATTGGTTCCCTAGGGACTTGGTAAAAATCTGTATGTTTTTACATTGATGGGCATATTTCCAGAGTTAAAAAGTATTAAGACAATAAAAACTTAAATTTTGAACTACTTGTGTGTTCTTATGTAATGAAAGGACATTTCTAAACCAAAGATCTAGTGATTCATTCTCCATGGACCATGTAAGAATGATGATCTAAGTGACAGATTGATAACAAAAGTTTTGGGCCAATTCCCAGTTCCTCCAGAGTTGACAAGAAGAGTTTTATGCAACTGAGAGGGTGTGAAACCTGAGGCTTTTCTTCTCCACCTGATTGTACACTGCTTTAACAATGTACTCTACCCAGTTTATGAATGGAAAGTCAAGTAAATGGAGGAGACATTAATGACTAACAGTGAACCTGTGATGTTTGCTTGGACAGAGGCAATCATAGTATTAAAGCTTGCTGATTTCTTCCCAAAAAAAAAACATTGGCAATCTGCTTCCTTCCTTGCTTGCTTCCTTTTTTTTCTTTCTCTACCTATTTATCCATTCTTTCATTAAGAACTCATGGTCTGTGCCATTTATAGTTCATGACTAATTCTGCCAGGGATTAAAAACTTTTTTATACATTTGGACTGGGACTAAGCAAAGCCCAGGTGTTTTTCTTTGACTGCTGATGACAGGCATTTTGTCCAGTCTTAACAATCAGAGGAAAAAGTCCTTTTTTTTTTTTGCCTGTGAATAATTATAGACAAATAATAAGATGGCAAGTCAGGTGAATAATTGCTTATGAAATAAACTACTGGGGGCCGTGAGCAATAATCAGTATGCAAAACTGATTAAGGTATGGATTCTGTGAAAGCTTCATGGTTAATGGCATTTGGGAATATGAGTCATACAAACCCAAGTTGAAATTTTGGTTTTCATCTTATCCTGTCTAAACCTAAGATTCTTCTTCATCTGTAAAATGGGTACATATTAGCTTATAAGTTCATTGCAGAGAATAAACATAGTCATGCATGTAAAGTACTTAGTATAGTGGTTGATATAGGAGTAGAATGCATGGCATGCTTATAATGGCAACTAAGAAACATTTCCCTATGAACCTTCTGAAATTAATTAAACCTAGATATTTGATCTTTTCCACTCCCAAGAAAAGGTTTGAAATAACCCAAAACTTTGGTTATGTTGAAGCTTTCTTCCAGGGTCAGTTTGCATATTTTCTCTCTCTCCCTCTTTTTTCACTTGTGTGCATGGCAGAATTGGGGGGCGGTGATTGATTTTAGACCTAGAAAATATATTAGTAATAAATTTATGAATTAGTTCTTGGCTTATACTTACCAAACCTTCCATATTAGAAGAGAAGTAAAAGATATGTATTTGCCTTTAGTACAAAGAATGGAATACATTGGGGCACCTGGGTGGCTCAGTTGGTTAAGTGTCTGCCTTTATTTAGCTCAGGTCATGATCCCAGCGTCCTGGGATCGAGCCCCACATCAAGCTCCCTGCTCCCCCAGGAGCCTGCTTCTCCCTCTTCCTCTGCCTGCTGCTCCCCCTGCTTGTGAGCTCTCTCTCTGTCAAATAAATAAATAAAATCTTTAAGGAAAAAAAAGAATACAAGTAATTCCAGAAGCAGGATTCTTTTCCCTTCATTTTGAGAGAACTGTTATCTTCAGGCAGTTTTACAACTTTGAATAGAAACAAAGCTCTATTAATTCAGGAACTCTGAAGGAAGAGCTAGAACTCCAAAGGAAAAGCTTTATGGTTAGTGACAAGAGTCCAGTATTTTATCCCTTCCTGGTCTCAGCTGACTGTCATTATGTGAACAGAATGCAAGCTTCTAGACTGGATCCCAGGTTCCTATTTTGCATGAGCCACATGTTTCATTTTTTCTTCCAGTGTCATGTACATATGAACTGCTATTTTACTTATACCTTCAAAAGCCATTAGTCTTTTTAATTTTTATTATCTTTCTTACTGAATTTTTCAAGTAGTTTTGTCGTGTATCACTAAATATTGCACTATATTTTTATTATTTTCTTCAAGTAACTAAATAGAGAAGCATGGAAATTGCCATCCCAGATTAACTCAGTGTGTCATCAAATCCATTGGTTCATCCCAGGCCAATACCAAATTCAGTTGAATGTCATGTAATGACTAAGCAACTTGGTATCATCACAAACAAGAGAACATAGACACTCATGTGCCCATTTTTTTTCTAGTTCTTTCATCAGATTTTGTTGATGTTGTCTAAAGAAAAGCAGCTGTAATTCTTTTAGCCTGAAAAGCTTACATTGTGCTCAGCTAAATACAGTTGTCATGGAAAGTGATAAAATTGTGGAAAGGGGATTGTCTACAGAATATAAAATAAATCACTATTTTCCATCAGATTTGATTTAATAATCCTTGCTGCATATTTTGCTTTATGTTCTCTGATTTAAAAAAAAAAAAGTCTAAACCTTCCTTCTTATATCAAAAACAAATAATCTGCTTCATTCACATCTCACATAAAAAGGAAAAGTGTGGGGGTGCCTGGCTGGCTCAGCCGGTAGAACATGTGACTCTTGATCTCGGGGTTGTAAGTTTGAGCTCCTTGTTGGGTGTAGAGATTAGTTAAAAATATAATCTTAAAAAAAAAGGAAAAGTGTGGGGGCGCCTGGGTGGCTCAGTTGTTAAGCGTCTGCCTTCAGCTCAGGTTATGATCCCAGGGTTCTGGGATCAAGCCCCACATCAGGCTCCCTGCTCAGCGGGAAGCCTGCTTCTCCCTCTCCTACTGCCCCTGCTTGTGTTCCCTCTCTCGCTGTGTCTCTCTCTGTCAAATAAAAAAATAAAATCTTTAAAAAAAAAAAAAGGAAAAGTGTGTTATGGTGTTTCAGTCTCTTGAAGATGCTGTGAAATTGTAATTGCTAGTAAATGAGCTGAGATCAGAAGGTAAACATCTACATGCCAATTTGCAGAGACAGAACAATTCTATTCACCTTACTTGATGTATTTATCATTTTTACAAGATTCTAGGGAAAACTCTCTCTTTCCCAGCACCCCACCCCGCCAAGGCCCTCCCTTCCCACTATAGAATTACATAATTTAAAAATGCTGCTGTTGTTTAAATAGCTTATGTTTAAGTAGCTTGGGATTGAAACCACCTGATCAAATTCACTGTCACAGACCATATCTGCTCCATCTCCTAACTTTCTCATTTTGTTGAACAGAGAAAATAACATGTCCTTCAGATATTTCCTGGTCAGACTTGATTCCCCTGGATGAATTTGCAGCTTTTCTTTGATGAGATAAGATACACTCTGGCTGCTGGCAGCCCCCTTTAACTTAGTTGCTCCTAGGATATTCACTATCTGTTTGAGGAAATGTAACATTTAAATGTGGACAGATACAAATTCTTTTCCCAGGACCAGAAATGATGGGGGTTAGAAAAGATTGATCTGGAAAGGTTTCTAGATTGAAGAACGCTTGAAGTAGAATGCAAAACTTGGAAGCCGTCTTTCCGAAGACAAGAGATTTGGCAAAGGCGAATACTGCCCTCTTCTCACTTATTGTGGTTCTACATAAACCAGGATGCTCCTGGTGTTGTAGCATGTGATTAACAATAGCCATGGCCTTTAAGTCCTTTCTGTCCATTCTACCTGACACCCTGATGCCAGATTATTCTCCCCAAAGTCCAGATCTGTCATGACTTCCTCTCCACAAAAATCTATAATGGCTACCTCATGATTATAAGTGAAGTAACTTTCCTCACTCCCTCATCAGTGCCCTTCATGGTAACAGCTCATCTGTCCATCCTTTCTTTACTTTGCTCCTACTCGTACCTTATGGGCCAAGCACCTGACAACTTACTGTATCTGAAATAGAGCCCTCATCTCCCCATCTCACAGAACCTCCCTGAAGCCCTTCTTTCTGTGTCCACCTACCATTCAAGATATTTTTCAAATGCTACCTTCATCTTATGAGCTTTCTTATGTATTCTAAAATGTGATCTTTCCTCATCTAGCTTTTTATTGTGACATTGGTCATAGGGATTTTGAGTCAGAATTCTTGTATTTTCTAGCTATACTCCTTCCTGTCCTGAACTGTTAGCTCTTTAAAAATAGGGATTACATCTTATTCATTTATTTGTCTCCCTCAGTGGTTAGTACATGGTTGTACACAATTGTTAAATAGCTCTAATGATACATTGAACAGGAGAGCCCACCATGGCTACTTAGTACTGTGTATGTGGACAGGTTGGCTTCAAAGATTGAAAGGGATTTGATGTGTTAAAATTAAAATAGGCTGGATTATTGATGCTGCATAACATGGGAGAAGACAAGGTTTTTGTTTTTATTTTTTTGTTTTTTGTTTTTTTTCCCATTGTCTAGAAAGTCATGACCCTTTACTGGATCACCTTCACTTTATCAGTGATATACTCTATTGCTTCCATTGAGAAAGATTTTAACTTTCTGGTTAAAGCAAAGCATGGACATTTTCAGACTTAAATTATATCATGTAACAGGATACACAGGATATTTGATACCCATTTGAATGGAGTTTTAATGGGTAAAGTAAACCTTTTCTGGCAATGGAAAATACCTTAATAAACTCACACACTTGATCTGATATACAAAACTCTATGATGGGAAATTTGAGTATGGTCTTTGAAAGGTTTCAAGTTCATTTTATAAAATTATCAATGGTTTTCACTCAGACTGGAATGTCACTAAAAGAAATCTTAGTTGACTGTAAACACAAGCCTAGATAGTGTTAGAAGTTATTGGGTTCTTTCATGCCAGATCATTCAAAATGAATAGTCTTGTTCTAAAGTTTTACTCTCTGAGAAAACCCTTTCACTTAGACATAACCCCTCCTGTAGGACATGTCCATGTACACTTTACCATATAATCATGGTAAACAGTATCACAGACAAGCAACTAATTTTAGTACTACTGCTTTTGTAGTACTAAAGATGTCTTTAAATTATGCTAGTTTGGAATGATGCAACCACATTCCTTATCAAGGCAGTGAAAACTAGATTTGACAACCATATAGTTCAGTAACCACTCAGAGGTTATAAGCAGTGTATTTTAGGCCTGCATTCTATGATTATCTGCTTAGGGTGTTCAAAGAAGTTTATAATATGAACTGTAACCAGTTTGATAAAATTTAAAGAGTTGCAGCTCTGTGGAAGATGACCATTATACCCTTTACTTTCTTTAAATCTCCTCTCATATCCAGGGGCTATTCATAGACTTCTCTTCCATTAGCAGACAAATAGGGTAGCCAAAAACGTTCAAAGATTTAAGTTTATATGTGCAGTTGTATTATACTTCATTTGCAATTTCACGGTCAAATGGGCACTTGGGGTGGGAAGCATTGTATGCCATCTCAGAGGTCGATGTTAAGATGATCCTATGGTTGCCTAATGTGATTGAGACTGCCAGTTTTCTACCCCAGTAACCCACTTTCTCTGAATTACAATCTTCATTTTTTCTTTTTTTCTGGACTCCTAGCTGCCCTATAAGAAAATACAAAACAAAGAAAAATTTACATTTTTCAATCTCTTTTTCAGACAAGCCAAGCCATGTAGCTAAATTCTTATGAAAGGGAAGCTAGCAAGAAACATGATGTAGTAGCTTCTGGAATTGTTTTTAAAGACTGTAGACTTTGTGCTTTCTGTTTTTTCTTCCCTTCTTCCTCTATCTTATTCTTTGACATTTATATGTGATAGCTCAAGTTCTAAGACCAGGAAAAAAGAGTGTTATTTAAAAGAATGACCGGGCTGAAAACTGGAAACAATCTAGGTTCTTAGGACTTTGTTGAGCAGAACTTCCTTTTCTGATCTAAGCAGCTGTGTCTGGACTTTTACATGCAAGAGAAATAACATCCTTTGTTGTTTATGCCCCTATTATTTTTGGTCTCTGTTATCTTTAATCATACTGAGGTCCCACAGAGCAGTATGGCACTTAGTGGAGAACTAATAGTGAATCACAGAATAAAGATGGGATGGATCTCAGTCCTTATCTGTCAGATTTATCGTGGTGTTCCTATCACCTAGAACAGTGCCTGGAACAATCAGTATAAAGATACTGAATGAATGAATTTCTGAACAGTTTGCAAACAATAACTTTATCTTGCCCCATTCAAGAATTCTGCTTATTTCTACTTCACATCTTACTTTACTGGCCAGAATATCAAAGTCAGTGTGGATTTTGGTTTTCATTTCCTGTTTACAAAAAGAGGTTTCTAGAACATCCTCCGTTTGAAGAGAATGTTGATGTTTGAGTTGAATGTTGTCCTAAATGCTAATACTTTTCCGTGATTTTTACATGATTGTGTTAGATTTTTCAAGTTCAAAGGCTTGCTATAATCTTGTGATAATACTTCATCTTAGTTATATGCATTTATGAGTTGAAAATTTTCCATTTTAAAAGTGCCCTTCCAATATATATTTTATGTATTCCTGGGAAATAAATTGCTTTTAAATCAATAAGAATCAGTTCTAAGTGCCTCACATATCGCTTATTATTCATAGCCTGAAAATATTTAAATATTGAAGACAATCTAAAAAACATTTGACACAGAGACTAACAAAGGAAATTGTTCAAAAAAGCTAACAGTTCTTTTGGAAAATTGCCTTTAATGCAGGTACTTGAAATCCAAGCAAAACAGTAAGTTTCCAAAGAAATAATTGATCAGTGAATTCATCTCTGTGGTTCATTAATTAATGTGTATGGTTAATTAAAATCTGCTGTTCAACACCAAATGCTAATAGGACCAATTAAAATACTTAAAGAGGTTTTATTTGACTGTTTTAATTATTTTGAGAGTTTATATCCCTAGAGGTAAAAAGAAAAGAATTAAAAGTTGTTAGTCACAGCTTCCCAGTTATGAGAATTTTTAAACCATGATCAAGATTAACTTTTGATACAATTATTAATTATTTGTGACACAGTGATATCACATAACACCTCAGAGTAAATTTGTGATCATTTATACATTATATAATCTATAAAAATTGCACAGTGAAAAATCAAGCTACAAATAATTTCTGAAACCGATTGATGCTTTAAAATGTTGATTTTATCACATTTTAAAATGTGTATCTCTTCCCCGATATATCCTCATTCATGATTTGTGCATGAATTTTTGTATTAATTTATCATCAATGAATGAGAGCTTCTGTTACATAACAGTTATCAGAAGAATGGCTTAAGATCGATTTCTGTAAAACAGAATTCTTTACACTATTTCCATAAATTTAATTTATTATCACATATCTTGTCTGTATATTTGGTAAATTCATTTAGTACTTTACTGCATATTGCAACTAACACTCCTAAAGGATGTGCTTCTGTCAGCATTGTCTATAACCAGGTATTTTGTTGTTAAGAGAATTGAAATTTTTCTTTAGTCATGAGAGAGAAATCTTGTTTAAAAATTTTGCAGCAAAATGTATCACAGCCATAACCTCACTATCTATTCATAGGGGAGCCTTGGCAAAAAGTTTAGACTCCTGAAATGTTTAAAAAAACAAAAACAAAAACTGTCTAGTCAGTTGATTTTTCCTCTGCCCGTAATCTGCAACACAAATGCCTGAACTCTCACCCTGTTCCAAAGGTGATAACCTTAACCTGTCTCCTGTTTAATTTTCATCAAAAGGTTGATTGAATGAAACATCTGAATGGGAAATAATTGTAAGGACATGTAGTCCATTCATTTCTTTAGCTAGTCTGTTTTTTAATCTGAATTTTAATCTGCTTTCTAGTCTGAATCAAAGTGAACTCCCAGAAGCTTTGTAATTGGATTCCATTGTTTTGGGGGCCTCACTTACTTCTTCCCACCAGATCCTGAAGAATTGATTCCATTGAATATTCTCCCTTTAGGGTCTATTGAGGGTTCCCGACAGAGTAATTAATGCTTTTAAGGATATTATCATAAATGCTATACCCATGTATCAAGGCTGTTTTGGACATCCTGATCAGATGGAACATTTTCAGGTGCCATAATTTCAACTTGATCATTGTTTTTTTTTCTGAATTAACTTTCACTACCAAACCTGCTTATCTTCCTGTGTTCCTTTCCCACTTATTGGAGTGACTGTGCATCTCACCATATCTAGTCAATCCCCAATCATTACTATTCTATCTACCTATAACATATATCTAAAATCCATCCAGCTTTCACAAGACTCACTGCCCTGACTTAATTTTACTGTTAATTTTCCTTTTTCCATAGGCTCCAGCATGGCTCACCAAGACACTGTCACCAATGCTGTCTTTATTTAAAATTTTTTCTTTGTTCATGATACTTTGTTCATCATAGATTTTTAAAAAATTGTTTTTGATTTAAAAATATTTTGTTAAAGTAGCTTCACATTAATATTAGCATAATATTCAATAACAATGTTATAATTAATATTTAATGTCTCATTAAAGGTTATTAACTTGATTCCTGAGTTCTTGGGTTAAATTTTGTGCCTGAGGCAAGTACCTCACTCACTTCACTCTAGTCTCAACAATGTTCCACAGACCCCCATTTCTTGGCTTTGTTAGTTTTTACTTTTACCTGAGTTAGGAACAAAATAGCTACAAAGGATTAGAGGATGGGAGGTAGGGAAAGCAGAGGAATCAGGACTTTGCCTTCCAGCCGGAAGTTGTTCCGAGAGAGGCAGGGAAAAGGACTTCATGCTAAGTCAGATTTAAAGTTTCAGTAATTACCTTGAACTGATCACTCAATGCCTCGGTTAAAACTATATTTGGAGCTTAAAGTCACCATAGCCTGAATCACCTGAGTAAATGGAAGGGTCATATGCTGTGTCATCCAGGCTGGCTAAACTTTCCTTCTTCAACTAAATAAAAAGAGTGAAACAGAAAAATACTTATGTTCTTAGTTACATCACAAGCCAAGGTTGTTTAATATATTGGCCACATCTATTTATCTGATTGCTGTCTCTTTCTTTTCACTAATTTGTTTACTGCTTTGTCCATAAAACTTAGAAAGGTGCCTGATGCATAGTAGGAACTTAATATTTTGGCATCCATTTATTCATTCATTCAATAAGTATTTATAAGAATCTGCTATGAGCCATACACTTTTCCATCTGCTGGGAATAGAGTGAATAAGGCAGGCAAACCTCTGAGTGGCCTTCTTTTATTCTTAGGCAGGGTGAGGTTATAATCTCATAGTATGTGATGACAGTACTTACCATACTTTTTGTAATGACCTCTTTTAAGTGTGTCTTCCATAAGTTTCATGAAGGCAGGGAATCCATCTTGTTTATCACCTTGTCACTAGCACCTAGTGGCCTGGCATATGGAACATGCTCAATAAGATTTAAATAAATGAATTAACCACAATTCCCAGTATTTCATCTATGAAGATCTACCTGAGTAATTTCTTTTATATATACATATCAGAGTAAATATTGTTTGGTCTGAGGAAGTTTTGTGAATGTTGTTGATTGCCTACTCTGAATCCTTTATTTCTTCCTAATAGAATTCCGATGTTGTTCAGGAATCCACCTTCCCTTACTTAGCCCCCAAGATTGAAGGGAAGCTGACCCCTTTTCTATTACCAGGAATTTGACCCAATTAGTCCCAATGAGAGTATGTATTTCTTTTCCCCTTTCCCCCCAGTTTTATTGAGGTATAATTCTAATGAAACTTTTCCTGATCTTCATGATTGGCTTAGGTATGGCCATGCAATTTAAGTCAGTTTAGTCTGAAACGATGTTTTCCAAGGGCTTCTGGGAAAATTTCCTCATAATCACCTCGAGAGCCCTTCTCTATAGCAGTGGTTCCAAATGTGGGCGATTTTGCCTCCCAAGGGATGTTTGACCATGTCTGGAGACATTGTTGATTGTTATGGCTTGGGGGATACTACTGGCATCTAGTGAGCAGAGGCCAAGGATGGTGCTAAGCATCCTACAAGGCATAGGACAGCACAAGAATTATTTGTCCCAAAATGTCATTAGTCTCAGTAATGTCAAGGTGGGGACATTCTGATCTAACATATGCAAGGAAGCATGGAATTCCCTCCAGTGGCCCTCGCCACCGGACAGCTGCAGGAGAACTAGCTTTAGGGTGAAGCCTAACTGTAGATGTGAGAAAGAAGAGAAAAAATGATTATGGGTTCTTGATTACATATCCAAGTAGTTGTATCTAGTAATTTTGAAGTTGGTCTTGGCTTTGAACTTTGAATCATCTGAGCCAATGTATTTCCTGATTGCTTTTACCAATTTGAGCTGGATTATTTTAAAATAGCCATTAAAAACATCACAACCCATATAAGTTGGCACATATTTCTTTATTAATCAATAGGAATCCAGTTGCTGATTCCATTGTGCTTTGGTTTTCATTCAAAAGACTGTTCCAATCTTAATAACTATAGGATTTTCTTTCACTTGCGTATCTGCATTCAAATTTTTACATAGTTTTTAATTTTCATTTGTTTTGTATTTTTATATACTTTATACTTTACATAGTTTATTTTTTATTCTTTGTAAAGATTTTATTTATTTATTTGACAGAGAGAGAGACAGTGAGAGAGGGAACACAAGCAGGGGGAGTGGGAGAGGGAGAAGCAGGCTTCCCACTGAGCAGGGAGCCCAATGCGGGGCTTGATCTCAGGACGCTGGGATCATGACCTGAGCCGAAGGCAGATGCTTAAAGACTGAGCCACCCAGGTGCCCACATAGTTTTATATTTTTTGTACTGAATATATGTAGTACATATTTTTTAAAAGCCTATCAATTTTATTGAATGATATTTAGGTGAGATAATACATAAGGAACTAAAGAGATGTTTATCGAATTTAGAATTAATGCATGCCAAACAATGCTTTTTTCAATATTAATATGACATATTTAGTTGGTTTCTATGACTTTTGAAAATCACATGGCAGCACTTGAAATAATTTGGAGACAACATAAGAATCAAAACTCCATCTATAAGCCATTTTTTAAGAGATTGAAACCTATAGATTAGCCTCCTTTCTTTTTCACCACTGACATGTCTAGCCATTTTCTCTTTGGGCAAAAACAAATGGTAGAATTATGTGAGTTTTGTTGTATTATGCATGCTATAACTTGGATCTTTAAATATTTGGTGAATAGTTGAATCAAGACTTCAGGATTTGGGGGTCTTAAGCCTTGTTTACCAATTTTATATTCTGTAATTTTGTTCAAATCTATTCAATAGAAACAGTTTTGTTTTTCTCATTGTGTCTCTAAAATGAGAACAGTTGTATAGGGGTACAGAAAATTAAAATGAGAATTAACTGGTACAAACTGCTACATAACATTATGAAGTTGAAAAGCTTAATAATACTTTATAAGAGATAAATGATAACTGACAAAAGTTTCTGAGAAATAAAGTTTCATTTAAAATAAGGTATCACCTTGATTAATATGTAACAGTTAAACTTATAGTATGCTGGATGTGTTTATTTGTACTATCAGGAGAAGCTAGCACATTTTCTGTTTTTCTTTACTGTGTCAGATCATTTGATATTCTGGTACATAACCTGAAAGCCACTGTTGTGTATAATTAACATAGCATGAGAAGATTTTAGTTAATCTAATCTCTTTTTTTATAGTTTCCTTTTTCTAGCTCGTTCTAAGGTTGAAATTAGCACCTAGATTTTTAGATAGGACACTTCAAAGCAGTTACAGCCCAGTTGCAGAATGAGGGAAAGACAAGCTCACAAAACAGTGAAGTTTTGGGTATTCATCTGTCACTGGTGGACTGCAGGAGGAAAGAGGGCTCTTTGGGCATGTTGCCCTGTGTAGACGAAAGTAGAGCTTGGGAGGGAGGGAATTCCAGAGCCTTAGGACCCTGACCTGGGGACTTTCTCCCCAGTTTCTAGACCATCAATCCTAAGATCTGCCAATTGCTGTGAGTCAGGCGGAAGAGGAATTTATGGGGTTAGAGTGTCAAAAACCTTCTTAGCAGGGTGAGTACTAGAGCCTTGAAATTGAAGGTAACAGTTTAAAGGCTTTCAAAGTTGTTGCAAGTGTCAGGAGCCAATGATTTGTGAGCTCTGTCCTTGCTCGTGCTTCACCCCTCTAACCTTTATCCAGGGCTGGCCTGCACAAGTGGTGTAAGCTGCTGCCAGTGAAGTGTGATTTGAAGGACATCAAGAGGCCCACTTGGCCCTAATTATTTTCCCCTGGGTCTGTCATAACTTCTCTGTTACCCAGCACAACATCTGGCTCAATAATTCTTGGATGGATGGATGGATGGATGGATGGATGGGTGGATGGATAAATGGATGGATGGATAGATGGATGGTTAAGTGAATGAATTTATTTAGCACATATATATTTAATAACTATTGTATGCCAGGTACTATGCAAAATGCAGAGGATCCAAAAGTAAATACAACCAGTATGTCCCCACTTTTCATGAGGCCCAAAGTCTATTTAGAGAGTAAAGAAGGTAAAAATAAATACAATTATATGTGGGGGTTCTGAAAGTTTAGAAGTAAATAAGTAGGGTACTAAGGGAAATGGATATTAGAAAGGTCTTCAAGAGAAGTCATTTCTGATATGAAAAATGACCCTGGTTGAGATATTAGCAGGAAGAAATATTATAATCTCATTGACCCTGGTTATGTGTTAAGAGAGTTTGCCCATGAAAGAGTAAAAGGAGGGCACTAAGAGAATCAGGAACTTTTGATGGAGGAAACCCATTTCAAGGAAGGAAAAAGCCAGATTGCTGTCCATGCAGCACTGAGCTGAGTGTACACTGGAACAGGAGGGCCTTAGCAGAGCAGGACAGTCTCTGAGCCAGGTCAGGGGACCAAAGAGCCTGGAGGATGGTGTCCAGAACCAACTGGTCGGAGTCCCATTGGCATCCTGGGAATCCAAGCTGAAGAGATGAGCTGCAGTAACAAAATCTAACTGAAAAGTATTGAGAACTCCATAAGAGAGTGAATTTTTTTTTTTTTTTTGATGGAAAGGTGAGATGTTATATCAATCAGAGATGAGAGAATTGGCTTTGGGCCACTGGTTTAGTAACAGGAAAACGCGGGGCTATTTATTTTTTTTGTGGTATGTATGTTGTGTATGTATACTTTAATTGCAATATGGTTAACATACACTGTTCTATTACTCTCAAGTGTACCATACAGTGATTCAACAATTTCATACATCACCCAGTGCTCATCATGACAAACATATTCCTTAATCCCCATCATCTGTTTCACCCATCCCCAACTGTCCTATTCAAAGAAACTATTCTTTTGCTCATGTTAGAATCTTTTTTGCCACTTCTAAAGGCATTCAGTTTTCTATTATCAGCTGCCTTTGGATTAATCAGAGAGAGGAGTTTCATGAATTATAATAAAAATGAGCTTTATCTACCATCATGCTTACTTTATCTTTCCAAATTTGAGGAACAGCTACAGATAGTAGAATAACAATGAATGAAGAAATGAATGACTTGTGAGTAGATGAAGGAATTAATGGATGGAGTAAGATTTATTATTCTGCTATCCATGACCCATGTATGTGTTACTTTCACCTCTTTCCTTCATTCACCTGACACTGAGCTCCTGGGAAAAAGAAAAAAAAAAAAAGATACTCTTCAAAGTCCTTGTTTTTATATAAAATGCTATAAGTTTTATTTTTATATGTGATTAGCCAGGCTTCTAAAGCTCCGTTATGTATTCCTGAAACACATAAGCACAGACTGACATATAAAAGATGAAAGTTCAGCCATGGGGGTAAGCCTTAAACTAAATTTGCACTGCTTCCTGGTGTCTACTTCAAAATTCCAAAGATAAGAGTCCCTTTATTTGCAATCCATTATCACTATTTAAACATCTTTCATTGCTGAAGCTGTGCTTTAAAGGAGTTGGATGGGTTGATTTTGAACAGTAGCAGTTCATAAAGACAGCAGAGCCGTCACCTCCCAACCCTATCTCCTGCTCTGTTTTTCTATTTTGAGCATGAAGAATCTTTTTAGTATCAGAGAGAGGAATACATTTTTTCTCTCTAAAAGACATCAAGGGGAAGGAAGTGAAGCAAAATCCTAAAAGCAATCTTTTCAAACTTGTAAAATTTCTCTCTACAAATCATGATTTCTGCTTTCTAACAACAACAAAAGAGCCTTCTTGAACATCAAACAACTCTTACAAAATGGCAGTTTTAAAATATTCAATGTATACAAACTAGAAACATATGGATAACATAGCAAACATTTAGAAGTTAGTGAATTAAATGGAAAAACACCTCTGAACGCACATTTTATATTGTCATTCTAAAACCACAATGTTACTAATATTGGATAAATCCTGAAAACAGCTGGACTTCGGCTTTCTCTAATTGTGTCTGACCCGTATTGCTGTTTTTTTTGTTGTTTTTAAGAGAATATTATTTTTGTATATTACTCTTACTTCCAGAGCTGTGAGTTTTGGACTGTATGGGAATGCTTACTGAATTCACATTCCCCATGTGCATGAATAAATAGAGTGAGCCTGCAGCCCACTGCTGAGTTTTCATAATAATGGAGGAACAATGGTCTTTGAAAGTCACAGATAATCCCTAATCCTCATTGTCTTCTTCTGTTTTAACATAACCTTTCTCTAGAGTGACTAGCAAGATGCAAAATTGACTGATGATCTTCTCCCTTCCCCTGTCTGACCCTACACACACACCCCCTCTCTTGGAGGTGCCAAGGAGCAAAGAACTGACCAAAAGGCAGGCAGTAGGAGGGAGAGGAAAGAAAAACAAACCAAGTGATCAACCCCAAGCCTCTGAGTGTTGGCTGTTTTCTATTATTCACTCATTTGAGCTTTCTCAGATGTGTTTTTGTGAGAAGACTTTCATGTTGTGTTTTCTTTTCTCTCTTAGAGCTAAGTACCTTCTTCCATGTAACGGGCTGGGGGAGCAGAGCACTTGAAGGTCTAGGTAGGCTGCCAGATTCTTGGGATGCTCAAGCATGATGCTTCCATCCTCTTCTGAAAATGTGCTTTTAAATTGTTCATGAAGCCTTGTCCAGTAATGAACAGAAACGAAACTTACAGAGTAGTGGTGGAAATTCAAAAGCAGTTCATCAATCTTTGGTATTTATATACAGCTCTAAATATGAGGTTTGTTTTTAAATTACGCATTTTGGTATTTTGTATATCAACTTTATAAGGGGCAACGTTCAGTTTATAAAAATATGATCCCCATTGAGTTATATTTTGATCTATCCTGTCAGTGTGCTTTTAAATTCTTGCATCATGAATTAAACATAGAACAGTCTCATTCATTTAAATAAAATCCGCCTACTGGGAGCCATATGCATGGCCTGGGTCAAATCTGTGGAAGCACCATTGTGGAAAAGAATGCCCTCAGGCCATGTCTTTTCTGTTTCAATTGTCCAAGGGCTAAGAATGAACACCAAAGAGGAAGGAACACATCAATCTGAGTCACCAACACTTCAAAGATGCTCAGGCTTTCTGGAAAGACCAATACATTACAGGCTTTCATCAGACATAAACTGACTTAAACGGGTTTCCCAAAGAAGCTAGACTTTATGTAAAACTGCTTTTTGTTTGTTGTAGAATTTAATGGTAGAGAAATTCCTTGTAAGTTACAAAAATAATTCTAAAATAGTGATTATTATGATCTATGGAGTAGCAGTTTTGTTCCAACTTAGCATAATGCTAAGTGCTTTACATAAATTACATAATTTGATTATTTTTAAAACCCTATAAGATAGGTAGTATTATTACTCATCTGTATTATTATAATTGAGGAAAAGGAAGCACAGAAAAGTTAACTATCTTGTTGAAGTTCACAAAGCATCATTTGAATTTCCTGTATCTTCCTCTGGAACTTAAACTTCAGGCTTGAAAGAATATGTACTTGTATATTTCATTAATATACTGAAAACTTTCTTACAGAGCTTACTGATGCTGACGTAAGTTGATTCTGGGACACTCAAAAGAGGAATTTTTTATAATTTTGGCTATTGATGGTCATTTCTAATAATTTGAGAATGTCACAGTAAAATGCACATTGCTGTTAGCCATGTTTAACCAAATATTAAAATATTGGCAGATATCAGCATGCTGTTAAAACTGCTAATTACTTTCTCCAAATATATTTCAAGATTTCTAAAGTAGGCCATTTTTTTTCAATATTTGTTTTCCATTCATATTGTCGTATAATTTTGCTTAAGTTAAATCTGTATATTGTATGGCAGATTTATTAAAGAAGTAAATGTTAAAAAATAAAAGAAACCAGAGACAAATATCAATGTCTTTATTATATAAAGATTTTATGAGTCAGCATGCAAATGTAGACAACTAAATTGAAAAATGGACAGAGAATATGTTTAGGAAATTCAGAGAAGAATAAATACAAATGATTAAACTCAAACACATATGATAAAATGTTCAATATCAGTTGTAGTTATAAGAATGTCAATTAAACAACGAAATTTTAATCTATTAAATTATAAAAGATTAAACTATGTTTCATACCTATTATTTCAAGGATATATAAATATGAGCACTCCAAAACATCACTAGTGGGAGTATAAATTATTAAAACATGGACACATATACACATAGTTTAAAATATAAGTAGAAATCCCCAGACTTAAAAATGTTTATACCCTGCCAATAATTTTTCTTATAGTAATTTATATGAGGGGAATGGGGAGGAATATAAAATTTTACCTATAAGGATATTTAGTAAAATAATTTATAAACTCAACACAAAACAATGGCCTTGCTCATAAGTTTGTGATACCACATGACAGCCATAATTTGAAGACTAATTAATATAAAAATGTAATATAGTATTTATAATATACTGTACAAAACAGAATATGAAATATATACAGTATGATCTCAATTTTAAAAACAAATGTCTTCTATGCAGATATACCTATAACATAGCTATTTTCTATATTACATATACATGTTATATACATATATAATTATGTATCATAGAATATGAAAAAGTAATCTATTATCTAAAGGTGGTAGGACTATAGGTTATGTTTGCCTTATTCTTTATGTTTCTGCATTTAAAAATTTACTACCATTAATATACAAATATTTATTTGTAATTAAAAAATGTAAAATACCTGAAAGAGCATATTTCTATAAAGTAAAGATGAATATGGCTAGTATAATTAGGGATCAACCCATGTATTCTCAGGAAATAATAGCCCAATATAAATCCAAGGTATTGCTATTAGTGTAAGTGTTCATTTGAGTAAACACATGAGAGAAATTCAACCTATTACAGAAATATGAATAAGTAACAATGATATTCTTCTACATATGTTGATGTTAAGTGCTGCTGAAAATTAGAAAGAACAGGCACTTTCAAACCCCACTGGCTAGAGTGTGAAATTGGTACAGATTTTTTGGAGGGCAGTGTGTCACTATCTATCAAATTTAAAATCTATATACATTTTATTTTATTTTTTTTTTAAATGTTTTATTTATTTATTCATGAAAGTCAGAGAGAGAGAGAGAGAGAGAGAGAGGCAGAGGCAGAGGGAGAAGCAGGCTCCCCGCCTAGCAGGGAGCCTGATGCGGGACTCAATCCCAGGACCCTGGGATCATGACCTGAGCCGAAGGCAGACGCTTAACCATCTGAGCCACCCAGGCGCCCAAAATCTATATACATTTTAAAGTTAGCAATTTCACATCTAAGAATTGATACTACTATACAACCAACCCAGGGACAAAATTGGGCATACAAAATGTTCAATGCAGCATTTTTTATAAAAGCAAAGTATTGGGGACAATCAAAAGACTGTTTAAATAGATTTGATAACTGATAAAAAAATTTGTGAGATCTATATGTAATGACATAGACATATACACAAGACATACTATGTTTTAAAAAGCTCAGGACACAATAATATGTATAGTATGATTTAACTGAGGTTTTAAAAAATCTGAATATATAGGAAATAGCTGAAGAGATAAATCCCAAATTTAACAGTGGTTATCTCTTTGGAGGGAAAAAAGGCAAGGATTATTGGAGGCAATGAAACAGGAATTTCATTTTTGACTTTTATTCTTGGTGGTTTGAAGTTCTTGCAGTGAGAAGTATTTATGTATAAAACTTATATGATTAAAATGATTTAAAATGTTCAAAGAACCAAGAAAACTGTTAGCCATTTTTTAACCAAATATTAAAATATTGGCAGATATCAGCATGCTGTTAAAACTGCTAATTACTTTCTCCAAAATAAGAGTATTTTCCTTCTTCCCTTAGACTATTTTAATTTTTGTAGCCAGCATAAAGCTGATCTTGGCAAGAGTGGAAGGCATTCTCATAAGAGGAGAAATCCATAGAGCAATGCCTCCAGTATATTAAGTTGCAACAGCCCTTTCTTTGGTGCTTTTGGTTGTATCATCATCTCTTAACAAAACATTTTTATTTTTCCAGTTTAAAGTCCTCCAGTGACCATTTTCCTTGGTTTCTGTTTTGTCTTTTTTTTTTACTTCTTTGCATAATGCAAAATAAATTTGGATTAAAATGTCTTGTTCATTTTTTTGACTGCTCAATTTTCTCCTTCCAACCTGAGCCAAAGAACATTAATATTTTGATAGGAAATAATTTTTCTCTTTGAATTATATCATTTTTCAAAACTGAAGACAGTCATTTATTATAAAAACAATTTGTTAATTTAAAAATATTAGATAATATAAAAATACAAAGAAGGTAAAAATACCCCCCTAACCCTATCACAAAGAGATAACTATAGTTAGCATTTTGGTATATATCCTTTGTGTACATCAAATTTTTTGTGCCTTTTTTTCCCTCATGTAACGTACCCTTTACCCATATTATCATTTATATTAGCACAGGATTATACTAGATGGATATTCTATTTTTAGACATTGAGGTTTCTGTCAGGCCTAACTGGTTGCCAGTGCAGTAGCCTCTCTCTCTTCCTTGTTAGCGAATACTGCCTCCCTTAACAGAGGCTGAAAATGCCAGTTATTCGGTTTCTTAGTCTCTCAGCTAAGGCATAGGGCGCAAGGCCCAAAACTGGTCAAAGAGGCTAAATAAACTTTCTGGAACAGGTTTTCTTCCTAGGTACAAAATAGACATACTTAAAGAAACTTCCTCTTGCTGACTTAAAAAAAAATATTGAAATAAAGTTGACATACAATGTTATATTAGTTTCAGGTGTGTGACATAGTGAATCATGATAAATCATTCAGTGCTCACCATATTACATGTAGTCACCATCTGTCACACCATACAATATTACTTACTCTATTCTCTATGCTGTACTTTTCATCTCTGTGACTTATTTTATAACTGCAAGTGTGTACCTCTTAATCCTCTTCACCTGTTTTCACCCATTCTCTCACCTCACCCTCTCTCCTCTGGCAACCATTAATTTGCTCTATTTATGAGTCTGTTTCTGTTTTTGTTTGTTTTGTTTTTTAGATTCCACATATAAGTGAAGTCGTATGGTATTTGTCTTTCTCTGCCTGACTTATTTCACTTAATACCCTCTAGGCCCATCCATCTTGTCGCAAATGGCAAGCTCTTATTCTTTCTTTATGGCTGAGTAATATTTCATTATACACACACACCATATCTTCTGTATTCACCTCTCAATAGACACTTGGGTTGCTTCCGTGTCTTGGCTACTGTAAATATGCCACAGTGAACATAGGGGGTGCATATATATTTTTGAATTAGTGTTTTGTTTTCTTTGGGTAAATACCCAGTAGTGGAATTACTGGATCACAAAGTATTTCTGTTTTTAATTTTTTGAGAAACCCTCCACACTGTTTTCCACAGTGGCTGCACTAATTTGCATCCCCACCAGCGGTGCATGAGGCTTTCCTTTTCTCCACATGCCTGCCGACGCTTGTTACTTCTTGTCCTTTTGATACTAGTAGCCATTCTGACTGATACGAGGTGATAGCTTCTTGTTTTGACTTGTATTTCCATGATGATTAGTGGTGTTGAGCATCTTTTCATGTATCTGTTGGCCATTTGTATATCTTTTTTGGAAAAATGTTTATACAGGACCTCTCCCCATTTTAATCAGATTATTTGTTTTTTGGTGTTGAGTTATATGAGTTCTTTATATATTTTGGATATTAACCCCTTATTGGATATATCATTTGCAAATATCTTCTCCTACTCAGTAGGTTTTTTTTTTTTATTTTGTTGATGGTTTCTTTTACCGTGCAAAAGCTTTTTATTTTGGTGTAGTCGCATTAGTTTATTTTTGCTTTTGTTTCCCTTGCTGGAGGAGACATATCCATAACTATGTTGCTAAGGCTGATGTCCAAGAGATTACTGCCTATGGCTTTCTTTTAGGTGTGTTATGGTTTCAGGTCTCCCATTTAAGTCCTTAATCCATTTTGAGTTTATTTTTGTGTATAATGTAAGAAAGTGGCCCAGTTTCTTTTCTCCTCCTCTTCTTCTCCTCCTCCTCCTTTTTCTTTTTTGCATGTAGCTGTCTACTTTTCTCAGTGCCATTTATTGAAGAGACTGTCTTTTCCCCATCATATATTCTTGCCTCCTTTGTTGTAGATTAATTGATCATATAAGCATGGGTTTATTTCTGGGCTCTCTATTACTCTCTCTGACTTTGGATGTGATAGTGTGAGGTAGAAAGCAGGAGCTTTCTTGTCACCATGAAGAGTGAAGACTAAGACCATACCAAGGATAATAGGATGTAAAGATTAAGATTCTGAATCTTTGATGACATTCCTAAATTGCTGAATTAATGCTGGAACCCTTTTCTTCCCCCTGGCCCCACAAGAATTCTTAGGGGCTAATGAACTATTATTGTTTAAGTCTCCTTAGTCAAGTAGTCTGTTACTTGCAGCCAAAAGCAAGCCAGCTGATAGAGGATTGTTTCCAATTTTTCACCATCTCAAACAAAACTGAAATGTTCATTGTTAAACATATAATTTTGTCAATTTGTCCAAGTGTTTTCCTGAGATAAATTCTTATAGTGGAATCTCCATAGCATCCCAGATAAATAATCATCCAATGTCTGATTGAATCTTTTCATTATTATTTTAAAATCCTAGATGTGGTAGAGGATGGAGGAGAAGCAAAATTAGGATACCATTGATAGAATGTTATTTTTTCCAATATGAGCGTTAAGGCAAAACAAGGACATCGCATTTCCTGGATGTTATAGTTTTAAACATTAATTGTAGATTGCTTTTTTTAAAGATCTTTTCACACTGATTTTTCAGAGAACTAGAATCCATAAAATAAGCAATGAGAGCATACAAAAACATGACATATTTTATGTAAGCATGTATGTTAGTTTTTGTGTATATGCAAATCTGAATTCTACAATGAATCTCACCATATTATTAAGTGCACATAGAATAATCTTGCATCAAAGGACTGTTGAACTTAATGGAAGTTTTATGTGAAGTTCAGCTATCTTTCCCTTTGGCTAATGACTATCAATCAACCCACTCATTGCCCTCAGTTATGTATTATCCTTTTGAGGAGTTAAAAGCAGGTTGCTTCAGATCTTTAGTGCATTATCTCATCTCTCTAATCTACTGAACAGTGTGTAGGACTACCAAAATGAAATGACTGTTCCAACCTGTAGAAACAGCCAAGATTGTTACGTGGTTCTTTGATAACTCCTGCATTTTAGTGGTTTTGTGAGATTGGTTTTATTTAGAAAAAGAAAAACAAAAGGGAAGAGGAAAGTTTTTTTCCTGAATATTAAACTTTTTTAAAAATATAATTAATGACAAGAAAAAGAAATGCATATTTCACATTTATTATAGTGACAGATGATCAGTTAATATTAATGGATTACCCAGAATGAACTGCTGAACCCTAGAACAATTGCATATGAACCATAGGGGCTTAAAATAAAGACTCTTTTGGATAAATTATCTCTGTCTTCATCCCCAAAAAGCCAACTTTATGGACTCAGAAGGTTGTGCCAGTCAGCAAGCCACAAAACAGTTTGCAGGAGCACCAGAAACACATTTCAAAAAGCAACACTTTACAGCAGGATTAAAGGTTAGAAACTGGCATTTGATGCTAAAATCAATCATTTTTATATTGGGGGTGGGGGTAGGGTGTACATTTATGCGTTTTTGAAGAAGATCCGCCATTTTCTAGGAGGACCTGCTGTAAATTTGTATACTTCCAACTTATTTTAACATTTGAAGTGAGAAGAGCATATTAATACTGTTCCCTGCTTAGGAAGCTCTGATTTGACATTTATCGTTTTTCAGACAGCTGTGATGCTTGCTGTCCACTGCTATAAAAAAAACTTCCATTTATTTATTCATTAACTGCTTACTGAGGACCTGTATATGCTAGGCATTGTTGTGGGCATTCATAATATGGCAGGGAACAGATCAGACAAAACATTTTGCTTTCGTGGAGGATTACAAAAAAACAAAACAAAACAAAACAAAGTACTATTGAATTTGTCAGTTTGTCTGCAGGATCATAATATGTTCAGTAGTAGTCATGCTGCATGCTTTTTGGGATAGGGACTTAATTTATTAAATATATTTTGAAATATATTTGCATAGGGGCGCCTGGGTGGTTCAGTCAGTTAAGCATCTACCTTCAGCTCAGGTCATGATCCTGGAGTCCTGGGACTGAGCCCCACGTCAGGCTCCCTGCTCAGCGGGGAGTATGGGTCTCCCTGTCTCTCTGTCCCCTCCCCCTACACCAGCTTATGTTCTCTCTCTCTTTCACGCTCTCTCTCAAATAAATAAATAAAACCTTTGAAATATATTTGATGAATTTGAAAGGAACAAACTCCCCTCTTTCCCAGTTTGACATCCTACAAGTGGGGGTTGGAGTATCAATGTCCTACCTCAGAAAAGGACTTAGAAAAAAGTGTAAATAAACTATAAGAGTAAAAAAAAAAAAAAAAAAAAAAAACTATAAGAGTAGTAGATGAATAATAGTTAATATGTATTTTAATAAATATTTACATGTTTTAGAAAGAGCTCCCATCTTCCTTCTAATGATGTGCAGGTGGCTCTACTGTGTTTTGAGCAAAATTGGGAGTCTGGAAGGAGAGAAAAGACCTTCTACTTGAATTCCTACTTTTTATGTTGGACTCTCCCCTGATGAGGGCCAGGCTGGGTGTGGCTACATCTTAGCTCCCCTGACCTTTCCTAAGCCCTTTCTACCCCACAAGTGTGGTACCTATCATCTTACGTTATCTGTGAGATCACATCTCAAAGCTATGGTGGTATTTGCTGGTGTGTCTGACCGCTGTGCTGACTCTTTCATGTCACTTTGCCATATAAGTTATCAGGATTCACATTCTTATGGTGATGTCCTGGAAAGGGTTTGGAACTCTCCATGGGGGGAGACTTAGTGAGGCTGGAACCTGACTCAGCCAATCACCTGGAACAGACTTTTGGGCCAGCCATACCCTCCTTGTCTACAAAAGATCTTGAAAGCCTTTTACTGTTTCATCTCTAGAAGTTAATGCATCACTTATATTTGAAATGGTGAACTTGTTAATGAGACAGAATTAAGAGCTTGATAAACACAAACAGTTTTGGGAGAGAAGTGCTATTTTTTCATGCTGATTAATATGCAAAGCAACAAGTGGTTTTTGATAGTACAATAAAAGTTATGATCACTTGTTTTGATAACCTCTTTGCCTAACATATTATATCATTGGAATTGAATCTTGTTTTCAGGGAAAATTTTTAGAATGTCAGGTACTGCACTCTTTTAAACATTTTACCCTAAGCCTATCACAGTCCTTACCATCACTGACCTTCTAAAAGGTTGCTATTGGTGACGGAGAAGGTATACATTAGAGAGAAGGTCAGAAAACATGAGGAGAAGCTTCTGGAATAGAAGATGAAATAAAAGCTTCATCCACGAAGTTGTGTCCCCTCCTCTGTCTCCAGTAATTACTGCTCTGTGTGAATATTGGTGCCTACTTATAGCCACTGAATATAACATTAACATATTGTTATATATTTGTCAAAACTTTTAAATTAATTTAATCCAAACTAAAATTGACCTGGATATTTTGGGACACCAATGGAGGCTTTGAAAAGTGTGTGTTTCTTAATTTGTGTGTTTTATATATTCTAATTTCATTTGCATTTTATCTGATCTTGTTACTTCCTAATTTGGTTAAATACTATAGCTACTGAAATAACTCTGAATCTTTCTCATGATTTTCCCAGAACAGCTATCATTATTGAATACTGAAAATGCCCCAGTGTCTTCTCAGACTGTTTCCTTGTGGAATAAAGATTATGTTTCTTTCTAATGGTAATCTCTCCCCTCCTTTTTCTATCCCATCCCTCAAGAAACAGACTTAAATGAAGAAACATCGTTTTTTATAATACACGAATTATATTTAGCTTCCACTGAAATTTTTTTTTTTAATTTGAAAGCTAGGGAAAACAAAACAAAACAAAACCTAGGTACTACTCTGTGCAGAACAATTTTGATTTAAATCTGCTTTAAGACCAGAAAATGGATTGCATGAACCCTCAAAAGACTTTTCATGCTTGTGAATACAACAAAAAACATAAAATCTTTGTCTCTTTGACCCATAAGGAATTTTCACAATTTAAAACTTATAAAGAGTTTTAAAGCTTATAGGCCATTTGCCTTTGTAATCAAGCACATCTTTAAGTCCTAATACCTCCCTTGAAATAATTGGGTTTAAAAACAATTAAAAAAAACAAATTTAAATTATATTTTTAACTTTATGGAAGTTTTCAAACACACCCAAAAGTAGAACAGATAGCATAATGAATCTTCATGTACCAATTCCTTAGTATGAACAACTGTTAAAATGAGCTAAACTACATTTAAGCTCATAAACTAAACTACAACTAAAAAGTGATACTTTGTAGCAGTAAGCATAGGCAGTCTAAAATCACTTACTTGGATAAAGTAAAAATTTTCCATTATCATCTCAAATTCAGGCAGTTCATGAGAAAATGAAATGGATTATTAAAATTGTCACAACTTACTAGTATGTTAGGTGGTGTTTTGTGTTCTATGTGTCTTATGATCAATAAACAATTGTAAAACTAAATAATCTTTAGTGGAATCAAAGCCCTGGCATAAAATAAGAACTAAATTTGTGAAAACTATTTTTATTCCTTTGGATATATTAATAAGCTATGGGTATTCAGGTAGCTGCTTGCCTAAAATATATAGAAATCCTCCAGGGATGCTTAACACTTCTATTCCTCCCATAATAGATTTATTGTCAGCACTTGGTAGCAAGCCAGTTCAGGAGAATTCATCTGTCTCATGATGAAGGGCAAAGAGTCAGCCAAACCCTGATAATCTGATAATAATTCGATTTAGTTTCATTCCAACTTTGGTATTTGAATTGTCAGAAACCAAAGCCCTCCCATGCACAGGCAAGTTGGCCAATTAGGGCATTTGGTGGGTTTGTTGAACAGAATGAAATGTTTTGAGTGTGTAAATACAATTCTGCTAACTGGGCTTCCATGTGGCCTTTGAAGACTGGTAGTATGACCTCAACAAAGCAAAATCGTAGGACTGGAATGGGGTAGGGACAAATGAGAAACTTCCAAAGGGATTGGTTGGTTCTGAAACCTAACTAGTTCTTTGATCACCTTGCTCAATATTCCTAGACCTGACATTAGGTAGGAAGAGGGTAGTGCTGCTTGGCCCTGTAGCACAGCTTCAGTAATCTGGAAGCAGTAAAAGAAGTGGTTCTTGGGAGCCATGTTAATGATAAAGTCATGTTCCTGAAACACCTGGTATTTTTGTGAGTTATCACAGACTTGTGACTCATAGAAAGAGGGGATAAAGCGAAATTTTTAAGACGGGGAGCCCCTCACATCACCATAAGACAAAGGAAATGTTTGTATGGGTCAGAAGCATCTGGCTTTTTGTTTGAGCCTAAAATTTTCCAGCTTGCATCATCTTCATATTGCTTGCCATAGGCCTTTCAGATGTCCCTGATCCATTGCCCTTAATGGGTGTTTCCAGAGGACAGGGAGGTGACAAACAACGACAGGCATGCATAGTTCCTCTAGGAAAGATGTTTTTGTAATACCCTTCTGCTAAATTAAAACAAAAAACTAAAAACAAACAAAAAGTTATATATTCCTTCTACAAGAAACTAATGTCATTATTGAAGACGTTGAAAGCAAGTGATAGAAATTGTCTTGTTGAGCTTTTAAGTACTCCTTTAAGGTGGAGCAGCACTGTAGTTCCCAAGGATAGGCCTGTAGTTCTCTTCTCTGGCCACAGTCCCTTCCTCTTCTCTGTTACTAGCATTTGTTCCCTTGCCTGACAGTCCTCACTATCAGGTAAACAGGAGAGATGTTCAACTGCTGATCAGCCTTTTCTGCCTCCTTTTAGTTCATCTCATAGGATATTTAGAAGGAAATAAAACTGTTAGCAATGGCTGTGTGTACTCGGTGTTTGAAAAAAATCTTAAAAGGGGATATTTTTAGTTTTATTTGAATTTAATTTCTTGACATATCTCCATTATCTCCCATTTGTAAAGGTAATGGTGGCTTGCCTATTATAATCATTTTTAATTATTTTGCGGTTGAAAATCTAGACTTCAGTGTGTACAAAGGGCAAAATGTGGAGATGAATGAAAAATAATTCAGCTAATTAGATAGGATATATAGGCATGCCCCAGATAAACAAATGCCTGTCCTGAACCTCCCGGCATGATATTTGGTCAATCTCTGAACCCCCGGTTATGTTGCCAAAGTAGACAAGAGCCTTAGCTGCTACTACCAACTGATGTTCTTATCAGGTTACCTTCCCTATTTGTTCTTTTACTACCTTCAGTATAAACAGATCAAATACTAACTACAGAGACAAGATTTTCTCTGTAGTATTCAGATGCTGGAGTGCTTTCTAAACCAATAACCAAATACTTTTCCTAACAACACAGCAGCACAAAAACTTCTGTTCTAATGCTGGAGAATGAGATTGTTCGCTAAAGAATGAGGAGGCAAAATACTCTGATCTCCTTCTTGAGGCTAATTATTTTATTCTCAGTTTCTAGCTCTGGGCACACAATAATTAACAAGTACAGCTCTGGGCACACAATAATTAACAAGTACATCCTGACTTGCTTATTTATTTATTTATTTATTTATTTATTTATTTGCAACTCTTCCTGCTGCTAAGTATCCAGTTCCATATGCCTTTTAATGGTATACACTGACAGAGTTAAATTTGTATATGTTTCAAAGAAACACATACATAGTTATCCATATATTCTTTACTTCCTAAAGCATAGAAGCAACAATATTTTGCAGATATTATAAAATACCCTGATTTACAGTTCAACCCAGAGTAAAATACTGCAGTAGTTGTTTACATTTACCATTTTTGTTATGACTTTCATAAATCAGTGCCAACTTGTAAAAGTGTTTAATGTCATCTTTAATTGGCAAGGATATGGTGAGAAATTCTTCAGTGATAGAAGGTAAAATTATGAAACCAGTGAATTATACATGGCCTGATATTTTCCACTGGAAATGTTGAATGAAAATATGGAAACCTGGAATTAAAAAGCATGGAAATGGAAGAAACCCTAAAGGTCATTGAGTCCCATCCCCCACCGTGAAATCTTTTAACCACATGCTTTATAAGAGCCTTCAGGTGCTCAATAAAGGAAAGTTGAATGAACAAAAGAAAGCAAGCTAGGTTCAGCTTGGACATTTCTAGGAATTCCTTTCTGAAGGCAGCTCACTCCTGTTGAACATTTCCAACATTTAGAGTGCTCTTGTGTACACTACTTGATAACATTTATTACTTTATTATTTCTTAGTATTAGTATCACCTTGATAGTCTCCAATCTATAGAGAGAGACCCCACTTGAAAGAAATACCAGGGCACTCTGCCAAACTTGATCACCTTTGGGCTTTTTAAGGGGAAAAAAAGATCCATAAGAAAGCTCTAGGAAGAGCCGTTTTATTTGTAGTGGTTATTAATATTTCATATGGTTTTAATATGCTGAGTTATCTTGTCCAAATAATGAATACAAAAATTAATGTAATATAATATAAATATTAACACAGAAGAGAAGGCTTAGTAAAATCAGCTGAAGAGTAGAATGGTGCTGGGAATAAAAATCACATAAAGTTACTCTGCAGTTTTATATAAGTGGCTAAAAGGTATTACTGGTAATCTGTTAATTCAAGATGGCTTCTATCAGTTTACCTCCAGATAGCCTACATTTTCACAAGTGAGAAAAAGCAGGCACACTGTCACGATATCTCTTAAACCTATCCCCGTCCCCCTCCCCGCCTCCTTATTCGACTCTGAAAACTAACCCCTCTAGGATAAACCCTGATAACATTAAATCTGGAGCTACCATCAGGGCTGTTTGAATGGATTTCCACACTGAACCTCCTGGCCTTCTGTCTGGGTCCCAGACTGGGGCTAGCTCTCAGCAGAAAGGCTCATCAATCTTCTCTTGCTTTTGGCCTCTGGTTTCTGAGAGATGGTCTAGTTTCTTGCTTGTGTATTCTAGTAAGAGTCAACTGGGAGAAGAGTTTTCCCTAAAATGCACTGGCAAAGTAGAGAAAGTGGAAGTGAGAACACTGTAGCTCTGCCAACCCTAACGCATTCTGCCTCAGTTTCCTTAAGTGGTAACTTACTGCTTAAATGCTACTGAGAACCAGACTTCCAGCTCTAACCCCAAGCCATTAGGAAAATGTCAATATCTTTCGCAGGTCCTGGAATGCTTATTGGGAACTGTAATAAAATCTATGAACCTATGTAAGAGAGTGAATTGTTTCCCCGGGATGGATGGTCTCCACAAATTGTTGTGGAGTTAAAAATGGGTCAAATACAGCTTTCTTCAAAAGACAGAAAGTCTAAATGCATCAGTGGCTTCACTTAAGATTCTGCATTTGTTTTGTTACAGGGGGTGGAAACAAAGTCACAACTGGATTCCAGCTTTGTGAATTGCAGAAAATAGATTAGGTTTTATCCCCAAAATATAGAAAAATGACATATTTCCCATTCATACATATTAAGTCAAATTTATTGAGATAAAATTAGTATACAATTAAATGCACATTTTAAAAATGTACTGTTTGTTGAGCTCCAACAAATGTGTATGGTCATTTAACCACCACCACAGTCAAGATACAGAACACTTCCATAGTCCGAAGAAGGTCCCTCATGCTCCTTGGCAGGCAGTCCCCTCTCTCCACTTGAAATCCTGGGTAGTCACTGATCTATTTTTAGTCCCTATAGTTTTGCCTTTTATAGAATGTTCACTGTCAGGTTCAAAAAATAATACTAGTAATAAATACTTAAAGGTAAAAAGACATCAGCAAGTTCTGATGGAAAAAATTAAAAAGTAACGTGATTTGTGTGAAAATTTCAGGATATAACTTCCGATGTGAACACTAATTTTTTTTTTTCTACACTGCGCACATCATGTTCAAACATTCAATGATTATCCAGTATTAGGCCCTATTCAATGAATAATAAGACTGATGCTGCCGCCATAATCAAAACAATACAGTTTGGCTTAGAAATGGACAAAGAGCTCAATGGAATGGAATAAAGAGACCAAAAATAGATCCACACATATATGGGAACTTAATATAAGGCAAAAGTGGCATTTTGTTCCAGTGAGAAAAAAGATCATTTATTAAGTGGACAGTTTGGCAAAACCAGCTCTCCTTCTGGAAGGGAATAAAATTACCTCACACCACACATGAAATTAATTCCAAATAGATTGAAAAATGTAATTGTAAATAATACTATTAAAATATTATAAAATAGATTTTGGAGAAGAATAGGAGTGGAGGAGATATTCATAGGAGAAATGGAAAACCTGAAGGCCACATGTTTCAAACATAGATATATTTGTGTGGCAAAAGGTGATAGAAACGAGATAAAAAAATAGGTTGATTTATAAAAATTGCTTGAAAACTGATAAAAAATAATCAAAAGAATAGCATATCAGTAAATATGTAACTGCAATGGCTCTTAAAAAGGTGTTTATCCTCATTATTAGTCAAAATAAAAATTAAAATGACAGTAAAATATAATATTTTTCCTCCGTTAGATTGTCACAATTTTAAGGCAGAATAATATCCAATACTTTTGAGGATGTGGGAGAAGAGATATTCTAACATATTGGAGTGAGGGTATATTACTTTCATCATTCTGAAAAGAAATGGCAAGATTGACATTTTATATACCATTTTGGGAAATTTCCTACTGAAATAAAAGTACCAGTAATCATACAATTATGTACAAGACTATTTTCAAGGATATTTATTGTATTATTGTCGAGGGGACTAGAAAGAGGCTGGTGTTCTTTCAAGAGTAAAATAATTGAATAAATTTCAACACATCTACATTTTTAAATATAATGTAGCTATTAAAACAAATGAGTTACATTTCTTGGTTGACTCAGATGGATATCCATTGTGGTTTTCTTTTGAGAAAGTACATTGCACAGTAATGTGTATAGAGTGATCCCACTTTTGTAAAACTGTGTGCATATGTTTTAAAGCAAATACATAAGCATATATTTATATACACTAACTTAGAGAAGGTTGTGAAGTTATGCATACCAGGATGTCAGGCTATTAACCCGAGAGTGTCAGAGTGGAAGAGATGATTATTTTTAGAAAATATGTCTTTACATTATTGTACCTATTATAATAAACACAAGAATTTTGAAATTAATAAAAAAATAAGTTAGAAAATAGAAAGACTAAGCCAGGCTTCTAGATGAACCGGGGCCAGAGAAAGAGACATAAATTAGACTGTTGTATATACCGTGAAAGTTGCTCCCCAGTGCTCAGGACACCAAGCCCTCTTTATGATGGGAGCCAGAGGTGGGAAGACACACATCATCTGAGGCCATAGTCATGGACAGAAATCTGCACTTAGCCTTGAGTAAGTATATTTATCTGCTAAAATAATTTTTGATTAGTAGTTAATTTTTCAATTAAATTTTCATTTCAGTGGTACCTGGCAATTGCTATGCCAATTGGAAAATGCAACCATTTAAAAAAAATTTAATGACAGCAAATATTATACATTAGGAATCTGAGTCAAAAGAGCTCTTTGTTATGCCCATCTTTTTTAATAGTGGAGAGAATAAATAGTAGAGGCATCAGCCTCTCTCAATGCCTTAGTTTCTCAATCTACAAAATGGGCATAATGTGCCTACCTCAGAAGGTTGTTCTAAGAATTACATCTGTTATTATCTGTAAAACATTTGAAATAATGCCAAATACAAATTGCTGTGCATGTGTTTATTAAATAAATGAAAATTAAAAACCTCCTTCTATTCTGATCATTCTACACCATTTTTTTCTCTTTTTTTTTAAGATTTTATTTATTTGAGAGAGGGAACACAAGCAGGGGGAGTGGGAGAGGGAGAAGCAGGCTTCCCGCTGAGCAGGGAGCCCGATGCTGGGCTCCATCCCAGGACCCTGGGATCATGACCTGAGCCGAAGGCAGATGCTTAATGACTGAGCCACGTAGGCGCCCCTCTGCACCATTTTCTAAGCAATTCTTTCGGGATTTATTCTGGGTTCTTTTCAGGATCTTCAAATGATAGATTCTCTGATGATTTAATCTCACATCATGATTTTGGTTACCCTGCTTTGGACATTAACAACAATACTGATCATTTTGTGAACCTCCGGGGGATAAGGAAATGATATCACTAAGTATCTTATGTACTAAGCACAGTATAAGCTTCAGAGCATTCAGTTCAATGTTGTGAACCAAACTGAACTAAATTGTCAAAGCTTCTTGGTCATAATGAAATAGGTCCTGCTTTCCAATCATAAGCAAGTATATGTTCTTATTTACCGTAGGGTCAATGTTAGGTTGCAATGTGCTCAGTTTCATAAAACTTAAGTCTGCGTGTCTTTCTTGCAATAGCCATATATGTATTAAATGGGTTGGTTGGTAATGGAAATAAGTTTCTGAGCATAAGACTTAAAATAAGGAACTCTTGAAATCATTGAAGAGCAGATGATGTGGTAAAAATTATTATGGGTAGTTTACCTTATGGTGTATTTGACCTGTTGGCCTTAAAGGGAACGCAGTTATTGAATGTAGGTATAAGCCTTTGAAATTTGTAATTTACAACACATTTTGAAAAGGAAGTAGGAAGCATGAGATGCTGATTTTGTACTCTCAGAGTGCTTGCTGCAACAAGATTTTTTTTAGGAAAAAAAACTCTGTTGCAATATTTCTGGCATATAAAAATGTGCAAGAGAATATTACAGCACCCTTACCACATTGCCTAGGTCGAAATTATTTTTAGATGAAGGGAGTAGCCACAACTATTTTCTATAGCTCTGTTGTTTGGATTTGCTCTGTACATTATATATATATATATATAATATATATATATAATATATATATATATATAATATATATACCTAATTATATTTTAAATGTTTCTAAAGCACTACAAACCTCCTCTTTTGCACAGAGGTTTACTTTGGCAGTATGTAATTGTTTTTATTATATGTTATCCTCTGTTTGGCCTTACTGTAAGCTAAAACAGACAAAAGATGTCCAGGAAAATTAAGCCAATTCTCAAATCTGGACATGGAAGAGTCTCCAGAGGAGGATTTGCAATGGAACTAACACAGACTAAGGATCCTCTTTAATTTGCTATCCTGTCAAAGTTCTGCCACATCTATTATTATGAAGTGTAATTGCTTTACATATCAAATTTACCTCTCCCAGACTCCTGCAGAATTATTCTTTTCTTCAATTCCCAGGCTAACCTGACTTTGGATAACTAAAGTCCAACATGTAATGCATGGTAGATTTAGATATTCCCAAAGAAAACAAAGGACTGATGCTGGGCATTCAAACACAGCATATATAGGCCTAGCCATGTTCAGAACAAACCCATGAGGTAGGTAGAAGACATGTTTTCACCATTTTATACGTAAGAAAACTGAAGACCCAAAGTCATGGTGGTCCCAGGTAGTGGCAAAGTCATGATTAGAATCTCGCTTTGGGGCACCTGGATGGCTCAGTCGTTAAGCGTCTGCCTTCAGCTTAGGTCATGATCCCAGGGTCCTGGGATTGAGCTCCACATCCAGCTCCCTGCTCGGCGGGAAGCCTGCTTCTCCCTCTCCCACTCCCCCTGCTTGTGTTCCCTCTCTCGCTGTGTCTCTCTCTGTCAAATAAATAAATAAAATCAAAAAAAAAAAAAGAAAGAATTTCATTTCTAGGCATAATAATTCTACATTTTTATGTCACCACATTTTTATTCTAGAAAGTCATATTAATACTGGACCATAATGACTATAAACTATAGGGAATTTAAATGTTAGGCATATTTGACCTCTCTGAATCCAAAGAGACAGTTTTAATCGTGTGAATGAATGTATTCCCACTCTATGGGCTGTCACTTAGACCTGTATCTGCAAATTAAACAACAGAATATTGCAGTCTCATCTGAACCAAAATCTAATGACCTTTGAAAGTGCTCTACCTGCTATGTTTCACAATTTCACATCACAAAAATTAAAGGAGTACTTTCTTTTTTTTTTTCCTTTGTACCTGGAGTATACACCATGTCCACTATAATTTAGCTCATTGTTTCCGTTTCTCTCTCTGTAAAATGGGAATAATAATAATACCTACCTCATAAATCTATTATAAACAATAAATTTAAGTAAAGTGCTCAATGAATATTCTCCTCACCCCACTCTTTTTCCTTCTCCTCTTCCTCCTTGTTTTTATATAACCTACCTCTTAGAGTAATACATTTTAATTTTAATTTTCCATTTTTATCTCTTCCTCTTTCCCCATAAAAATACTCATTTTGTGCACCATTTAAAAGATTTAAAGAGGAAGCATTTATCACTCTTCATATAATCTCTACTAAATCATGTAGGAACTTTCTAGTTTCTTCTTAGTACTCTACAGGAGTACTTTCTAGTACAAATATGATCCACATGAAGCAGAAAGAGTTCTTGGCAGCAGGAAATGCTTCACACTCTCAACAGGTCAACTTAGATGTACCACCAACTCCTGCCAGGACACAGCCTCAGTCTCTACAGATTCAAAAATGTACACTGAAAATTCTGCAATAAAGGAGGTCTGCTCTGGAGACTATGCTTTATAAAGTCCATTAGGATGGTGTGCAGGATAGTACAATCAGGCAGTTCTGTTCAAATGATAGTGGACTATCATGAAGCTTTGTAAAGAAAGGCTCAGAATAAATTTCTGTTTGCAAAATGGAACTTGACTCCTTTTGTGTCTATTGGTCATTAATCAAGACATTTTGTATAATACGTTCTTTCAAGAACCTTTGCCAGAGTTGTTGAGGTCACCATACATTCTTCATAATTATGATTGTGATAAATTAATAATCATCCAAGAGAGCTTCCTTCAATGACTGGCAGCTGTTGCTGGCTATTAGCTGGGGACTCACCTAGGTCTAATGACCAGAGAAACTACATGCAATCTCTCCATGTGGCTGCTTTCCTAGTATCCTAAAAATGAACATTCCAGGATACTCAGGTAGAAGCTGTAAGACTTCTTAAAACCTGGGTTGGAAATCCCAGGTCACTTGTACCACATTGTACTGGTAAAGCCAGGTCAAAAGGCCACCACAGATTAAAGGAGAAAGGGAACAGACTCCTCTCTCTTGATGTTAGAAACAGCATGCACTTAAAGGGAGAGTAGGGATTAATGGAAACCATCAATGAATGTCTGTCACACAGTTCACCATATCCCTTTTTTAACCCCTAAATTATATCTCTTTGGAACAGTAGGTCCAGATCAGAGGTTTTGAAACCTTTTGATATCAGAGCTCTTTTACTGTCTTAAAAATTACCGGGGCACGATTGTCTGCATGGGTACTAGCTATTGATATTTATTTTATTAGAAATTAAAATGGAGACTTTTTAAAATACGTATTTATTTCTTTATTTTAAAATCACTACAGTAAACCTACTACTTGCTAACATAAACATACTTCAACAAAAAACTGTACTTAATAAAACAAAAACTTTTAGAGAAAGGAGTGGCATTGTTTTACATTTTTACAAATCTTTTTAATTGAAGACAGCTGGCTTCCCATATCTTCTTCTGCAATATGTTGTTTTTGTTGAAGTACATGAAGAAAATGCAGGCTTACAGAGGTATGTTGGAAAAGGGAAGAGTATTTTAATAACCTCTTCAGATAATTATGAATATTCTTCTTTGGTACTACCCCCAAACTTGTGGAAGTTTCCTTAATTTTCATTTGAATGTGGAATCTAAATCCATGTCAACAAATTTTTACACTCTATTATAAAAATACATTGGTCTCTCTTGCATTTTGAATAGATCTTTCATCCATGTGATCTTGTAACATTAGGCATTAGCCATTTGGAAGATACTGATTCATTGAATTAAATAGATCAAACATGATATATTTCATTATAAAATATTTAAAAATCACCTTTGTTAATATTAATACTTAACACATTACAAGAGTCTTTATATATTGAAAAGATGTCTGGCTTACAGTGGTGAACACAGTGTTTTTAATATTTTTATTTTCTCTTGAAAGCTCTAAACAAAAAAAAAAGCAAGCTTGAATTCTGTCTTTCACAACAAATATTTCCAGTTGTTTTCCTTTAAATGACATATTTTATTCATTTTGAGAAAATGGCTACCAGATATCCAACTCTAAGTAACTGTAGCTTGTCACTCAAATGAACTTGGTGCTCCATAAACAGAGAGGCAGATTCAGTCTGAACATCACACAACTTACGAGGTATTTTCTTGGAGACAACCGTTATACTTAAGTGTGCAGCATAACTACTTTATGCATTTTTCTATGTATTCATAAGAATATTAAAAATGTGTATTCAAGAATTAAGATTTTAAACAGTTAAAAATCTTTACTGCTTCATTGAGTGCATTGAAAAGGGAAACTTTTTTTAATGCAAATTTGTGGTGGTGAAAAATGCCATAATGACTGATATTGATGGGTAACACTGCTTTGGTTTGCTGTAGGTCACCAGCAATTTCATCCATATTGCTTTTGCACCAAGGAAAATCTCAACATCATGAGAAAGCCCAATAACATTTTAATATTATTATAAAAATAATTTTGACCTTGTAGACTCCTTGAATGTGTCTCGGAATCCTTAGGTACCTGCAGAACATGTTTTGAGAATCACTGATCTAGATCAAGTATGAAGGGGTCATATGTCTGTTGTCACTAAAATAGAAGTGCCTCATATTGATAGGAGAAATGCCACATCAAAATTCCTGGTTGTGTACTGTGGTTAGACAAAGAGAAGTCTGGAGTTTAGTTCTCTGAGCAGCAATCAGTTCCTGTATGGTATGAATTTGAACCCAGAAATTTCCAAACGACATGGATAGAAGATGTGGGAGGAGTGTACAATGGGAAGAAGTAAGGATGGTTTTTAGTAAGCACCCATGAAAGATGCACAAGCAGATGTCATTCATGATATTTTAGTATACGAGAAAGGTCCCTGAACTGGAAATAATGTAGGATATCTATTCTAAATTTAGCCACTCTTGTTTGGTTTGACATAAATTACTCCACCTTGAAGCCCATTTCCCACTTTAAAAAATTAGGGGCCCAGGGTAGAGGACTTCTATGTTACCTCCTATCTCCAAGTATATCTACATATAAGGTGCTGATGCTGGCTGGTACAGGCTCACAAGAGTCTATTCTTTTCTGAACTCTGTTTAGTGACATTAGTTAGTAGCTTGAAATCTGCCATGATGGGAGCATATCTATAACAGCCTTGTAGAGACATGCATAACTGGGAACTTGCTACAGTGTCCAACTCATGGAAAATCACAGATCTTACAACAGGTATGGGATTTGCACATGCTTCAGCTTGATTTGGATGTCCTTTCCTAATTAACTAAACGATTCTGTGTTCTTGGAGTTTACTTTGTTGAAAGAAAATAATAAAGTGCAGTAGGAAAGTGAACGTTCTATAAGCATATGTCAAAATCCCTTTTTACTTTATTTATTTAGATTTATGGCCTACCGATATATTTCTACCATTTTATATTATTAAAAATTTAAGTTCCTTTGTCTGAAATTATAACAGACCTGTTTGGACCAATTCAGAATACAGAGACAGAAATAAATAACGGAGTCAATCATTTAGAGTAACAATCCCTGATAAATTAACTCTGTCCCTCAGACTTTAGGACTCCTAAATGTCAATCCTCTATGGCTTAAGAAAATTTTCTTTGGCCATCTAGATGTAGAGCAGAAAAAGAGCATGAATAAATGGTGGAACAAGCAGAGAAGCAGCATTATTTTAATCAACCAAGAAACTTTTGCTAGTTTTAAAGATTAATACCCTGTAGGACATATTTTTTCTTTTGGACAAGTACCTTCCATCTCCTATTCCTGTCATGCTCACAGTGTCTGTAGCCAGTTGTCATAACGTCCCCCGTCTGATGTTGAAAAATGCTACCATTTGCTTTTGGAAATGTGATTTCAATCGTGCTGGCAGGGATTCCTTAGAAAGATCCTTGACCCATTCTCAGGATGTTCTCAGTTTGCCAGAAGCAAGCAACAAAGGGGATGGGGTTTCACAAAGAGAGAATTCAGGGGACTTCGTGAGTGTAATTCCTCTTCAGGGCTGCCCTCACATTTCTGCCAAGACCCAGCAAGGTGCCTTCATGAGGGCACCTAATCTTCTCTTTCAAAGATATCCAATTACTCAGGCTCCAAGCTATGAAGTAGAGCTTCAGTAAGCATGAAGTGGTTCTTGGGAACCTCTGGAGAAGCAAACATTGACAGGTAATGTCACAGCTGCCTATCACTATCCAACTGGGTTGATCTCTGGGCAAGTTCCCGGCACACACAGTGTTGCTTTTAAGTCCTGCTGATTTGGATTCAGGTTTTTCCCTTTTAGCATTTTGCCTGAAATTTCTGTTTGACTTGGAACTCCCCAACCAGCAAATTAAATGAAATGAGCATGATAAAAAAAGTTCATTGAAATTTACCACAGCCATTTGAAGAAACTTCCAATAAAACCAGAAAAGAGAGCCAATGGCCATCTGCCCAGTGACATAAAACAAAAAGCTGCCCACTAGGAGATGAAATTAAAACACTAAGGAAACTAGGAACAGGAAGAATCCAACTTTTCTACAGTCTCCACTTATCTAAACTTCAGGCCTTCCCAAGAATTAGCGAAATCCATCTGGAAGAGCACTTAATACACTTCCCAACTTGCTTTTCTTTTGCCAATGACAAAGTATTAAACCAATATACACATAAGCAAAACCCATTAAACATGAATGAGTGAATGATGGAGTCCATTAGGGCACTCTGCCTTACACAGTGATCACCATGGTGAGTAAAACTCATTTTTAGGCACTCTGGCTCTGCCCCAGGTTAGTAGAGAAGATATATAGATAAGCTGGGTGAAATATAGGGTGGAAAAGATTTTTCTCTCAGAATAATGATCTATCTATTTTTGAGATACATTTTCTGTTTGATAAAATGAGAAAGGATTGACATGCCACCAGATGAGTTGGTTAAAAAAATAATCTCCTTAATAATGGGAGCTACAGTTCATAGAGCATGAACTCACACTGACTGTATTTATATCACCTATTTAAGAAATTACCAGAAAACACACACACACACACACACACACACACACACACACACAATTACCAAATAAGTTCTGGAAATCTAATGTACAGCAAACAAAAGAAAATAAAAAACAAAAAACAATCACTTTAAGAAATGAAATAGTAAATTGAGTGAAAAAATCAGAACAGTTAAAATGGCATCTAGTTTCTAGTGTGTGTATGTGTATGTATTCTCTCTTACATGCATAATAAATACATATGTGTATATGTGTATAGTAAAGTACTCTGCACATAGTAAACACTCAGTAAACATTTGATGACAAATAACTGGCTGATGAATATATCATATAGCCTTTAAATGCTGCTTTTTCAAACAGAATCAGACTGAACACTTCATTACTACATACAAATTTTAAGTCCCTGGCACATGTGTCTAATAGACTTTAGATATCTGGCATTCCCTCTCTATATTCCACCTAATTATTGCATTAACATTGTCCTAGTAATTTTTCTTGGCTATTTGTGTTTTCCTTCTCTTTTAAACCACATTTCCAAAACTAGGATATTCCAGGGTTCTGATATTTGATGATAAAGCACATTTGCTAAATTTTTGCAAACAATATTCATAGTTATAAAATATGTATTTTCTTAGATTTTTGTGTTCAAGTAGTTCTTTCATCATTTTTTTACCAGTTTCCCTTTGGGATATCTCAAGACCCCAACATCTGGTTAGTGGTTTCTTGGAAAGGCACACTTTTTCAATACAAAATGTTCTTTTTCTTAAAATAACAATAACAACCTAGTTTTCATGCTTTTAGTAGCTTAAAAGGTTGAGTAAAATTTACTTTTCCTTAATAAGTATCAACTTTTACCTTATCATACCTCAACGCACCTATTCCTGCAATAACATGAAACTTTAGATTAAAAATATGCATTCAAATTAATAATTTGGGAAGTCAATAGGCAAAATATGGAAATATCTGCAATACTCAGTGATAAGTTAAAGAACTGATCTGGTGGTAGAAGCATGAGTAACAAACTCCTGTTGTGTGTGGACAAGGTAGAGTAGGTATGGGTCTAGTATCGGTAGACCTGAATTTAAACCATGATTTCATCACTTTGACATTAAATAAATTTTTTAACTCCCTCTGAGACTCAGTTTCCTAATTTATAAAATTGGCAAACTCATAACTCAAGCTTTTCATAAACATTTATTTATTTCAGCAAACAGGCTATAATGCTTAGTCTATGCAGATCACTCTTCTAAGCACTTTCCAAATGTAATTGATTTAATTTTCATGTCAGGCTTATGCAGTAAGCATGTCTGATTTCACTTTAAAGATGAGGAAACAAGACATTTAAACAAGATGATTTTCACCTAGAAGGCCCTCAGTCAGTGGAGTACCACAGCAAGTCAGTTGAGGTGGTTTACTCCAGGTGTCTTTTAGTAGATAATTTAAAATTAATAAGAAAACCAACTAAAAAGTTGGTCTGCATTTTGCCATCATCAGGCAATAGCAATTTTAAACAATGTCAGTGATCAAATACCATTGTTCTACAGTGGATCACTCCCATCCCTCATCCCTAAGTACACATTGACCTCAATATTTATAACATTGTTTTTATAATTAAAATAAAAAGTTACAAGGGTTTGTAAAAATGGAAAATTTAACAAAAATATGAAAAATTTCTATAATTACAGATGGCCTTGAATGAATTAATATATATATATGTATGCAGTTTAGATGTACACATACATGTGTATACATATTTACATACATGTGCACACACGCACACCTTTTTCTCTTAGGATAACTAATATCAGTGGCATCTGCAGTTTGCTTTATACTATACGTATGATATTCACTGGATATTTAAGTTTGGTAAAATTTTCAGCTGCGTTTTCCTTACCACATACTTTCTTTTCAAAACATGTAAATAGTCGTTTTTAGAGGAAGTTGCAGGTTAAAATAAGTAGTTCCTAAAATAACAATAATGAAAATGACAGCAACAGAAACAAAAGTAAGTAGCACTTCCTTCCGTTATTTTTTAAACTAAAAAAATTCAAGGGTGTTTAAGCCCTATAAAGTCTGATTTACTTGAGTAGTGAATCTGTCTCAATTCAGTGTCAGACTTCATATGGAAAAGTCATATTTTATAGTGCAAATTATTGAGATTGACTAGTTACCGTTACAAGTCCAGTGGGTAATTTCTCAATTACCCACTTGGCCAGGCTCCTGGGTCAGTTGGGACGTCTTAAGCAGCAGTATATACCAATGTAAAAGAGTCAATTTTGGCAACAGATGTGATTTTTAAAAAGAACAACATCAACGCTTGTTTTGGATGGATATGCCATTTAAGGATTAAGTTAATTTAACAAAAATATTAACAAAAAGATTAAATTGGGTTTACAAATATTAATCTTTGGGTCATCTTTTCTTCGGTGAAATCCACTTCACTTTTTATATTCTCGACAAGATTGTGTAATTGAAAGCTTTGAACTTTGAGTCAGGATTTTTCAGGTTCAAATCTTACCTCCACCACGTGTTATGTAACATTGGCTTTCACACATGTGAGCTTCAGTTTCCTACTGTGGAAACAGGTTGAACAACACTTACATCATGGGGCATGCTCTGAAGAGTAAATGGATTAAATTGGTGAAACCTAGCTTTGTCCCTGCTTTCATGATCAGTGCTCAAAAATACTAGTTTCTTCCCTCACATCTTCCTTTTTCCCACTTCTCCAAAGACCAAAATACCTAAGATAGTCCCCCTGAGTAGCAGTCCAATTTGTCCTCCAATGGATTGGTATCTTTAGGAAGTCCCTAGATGGATTAAGTTTCAGTACCTGCAGGTGAGGGCTGACCTGGCTAGCACACAGAGCACATTCATCCAGATGGGATTATGACTGGGAGTTTGTAAATTTCCTGCTGTGCTTATGCCAATGTCCTGAGACATCTGGTGAGGAAATTGAGCCTGTTCACTTCTGAACAAGGCACCCAAAAATTTCCAGTATGTTTATTATATAGTTATTTTGGAGTAAACGACAAACAAAAGCTATATTTCGACATTAGAAAGATGTTGATGTATACTTAGAATTTTTTGTGTGTGCCAAAAGAAATAGAACATTCCCTTGCAAAAGTGTGTATTGAAGTGAAATGAAACAAATGCTCCTTTATTTATTTATGTAAGGCTAGACATCGGGTATATTGCATCATTTAAGCTTCATCCTTACACTTCATTACCCAACTAAAAATGAGCCCTGCTTATAAGAATTTGTGTGGTCAGTGATAAGCTGTGCTTTGAAATTGAGTGCTGTAGGTTAAACATAAGAAAGGAAAAGAGAAAGGAAGGAGAGGAAGAAGGGAGGGTGGAAGAACGGAGGCAGGGAAGGAAGGAATGAAGGAACGAAAGAAGGAAGGAAGAGGGGGAGAGAGGGAGGAAGGGAGGGAGGAGGGAAATTGTAATTGATCTTTTGGAACATTGGAGAATAGGTACTTTAAGACTGGAAATTTCCTAAACTCTAAATTCAAAAATCTTAGAAATACTTTTTTTTTTCCCCATGATGCACTAACTCACAAATCATGTATCAATAGCTTGGAAATAACTTCTCGGTTGTTATAACAGACTTTTTAAAATTTTGCCATTTAGTGAGGATCCAAAGTCAGATTTGAAAGCCTGTATTCTCAGATTTTCCCTTTCTCAGTGAGATGAAATTCAGATTCCCTTTAGCCTACACTAAATACCCTCCAGTTTGTGTGTCCTTCCCTTTGTTTCTTCCTATTCTTCCTTCCTTTTTTTCCTATACTTTATCATCTGTATTTAGAGCTAGTTTATAAAGTAATTCATAACATGACATGTAGGTAACCCTGTATGTATAGCCCTTCAACTTACAGCAGTTTGCATGCTATGCAGTTTTTTTATAATCATTGTTTAATTTAATTCTTTTCATCATGGTAAGTGTATTTTTTAATCCCCACCCTCTATTCCCCCCACCCCACCTACCTCCCCTCTGGTAATCATGAGTTTGTTCTCTATATAAGAGTCTGTTTCTTGGTCTTTCTCTGTCCCCTACCTCTCTTTTTTCCCTTTGCTCATTTGTTTTGTGTCTTAAATTCCACATATGAATGAGATCGTATGGTATTTGTCTTTGTCTGACTGGCTTATTTCAGTTAGCATTATATTCTCTAGCTCCATCCACGTTGTTGCAAATGGCAAGATTTCATTCTTTTTGATGGCTGAATAATGTTCATATATATACACACACACACACACACACACACACACACACACCCCACATCTTCTTTATCCATTCCTTTATTGATGGACACACTTGGGCTGCTTCCATAGTTTGTCTACTGTAAATAATGCAACAAACATAGGGGTGCATGTATCTCTTTGAGTTAGTATTTTTTTGTATTTGGGGGGGGTAAATACCCAGGAGTGTGATTCCTACATCATAGGGTAGTTTTATTTTTAATTTTTTTAAGAACCTCCATAATGCTTTCCACAGTGGCTGCACCAGTTTGCATTCCCTCCAACAGTGCATGAGGGTTCTCCACATCCTTGTCAACACTTGCTATTTCTTGTGTTTTTGATTTTAGCCAATCTGACAGGTGTGGGGTGATATCTCATTGTGGTTTTTTTTTTTTAAAGATTTTATTTATTTATTTGCGAGAGAGAGAATGAGAGATAGAGAGCACGAGAGGGAAGAGGGTCAGAGGGAGAAGCAGACTCCCCGCTGAGCAGGGAGCCCGATGTGGGACTCGATCCCGGGACTCCAGGATCATGACCTGAGCTGAAGGCAGTCGCTTAACCAACTGAGCCACCCAGACACCCATCTCATTGTGGTTTTGGTTTGCATTTCCCTGATGGTGAGTGATGTTGAGCATCTTTTAAAGTACCTATTAGCTATTTATATGTCTTCTTTGGAAAAACGTCTATTAAGTTCCTCTACCCATTTCTTAATTGGATTATTTGTTTTTTGGATATTGAGTTTTATAATTTCCTTATATATTTTGAATACCTAACCCTTTATTGGATATGTCATTTGCAAATATCTTCTCCCATTCAATAGGTTGCCTTTTAGTTGATTATTTCCTTCTCTGTGCAGAAACTTTTTATTTTGATATAGTCCCAATAGTTTACTTTTGCTTTTATTTCCCTTGTCTCAGGAGACCTGTCTAGAAAAGTGTTGCTACGGCCAATGTCAAAGAGATTACTGCCTGTGCTCTCTTCTAAGATTTTTATGGTTTCAGGTCTCACATTTAGGTCTTTAATCCAGTTTGAGTTTATTTTTGTGGATGGTGAAAGTGGTCCAGTTTCATTCTTTTGCATGTGGCTGTCCAGTATTGCCAACACCATTTGTTGAAGAGACTTTTTCCCATTGTACATTCATGCCTCCTTTGTCGAAGATTAATTGACTATATAACTGTGGGTTTATTTCTAGGTTTTCTCTTCTATTCCACTCATCTATGTTTATTTTTATGCCAGCACCATTCTATTTTAATTACCACAGCTTTGAAATGTAACTTGAAGTTAGGATTTGTGATGCCTCCAGCTTTGCTTTCCTTTTTCAAGATTGCTTTGGTTACTTGGGGTCCTTTGTGGTTCCATACAAATTTTAGGTTTGTTTGAGCTCTGTGAAAAATTCTGGTGGTATTTTGATAGGAATTGCATTAAATGTGTAGATTGCTTTGGGTAATACAGATATTTTAACAATATTTGTTCTTCCAATCCATGAGTATGGAATATCTTCCCAGGTTTGTTGTTTTTTTTTTTTTTTTTTTGCATCTTGAATTTCTTTCATCAGTGTTTTATAGTTTTCAGAGTACAGGTCTTTCACCTCTTTGGTTAGGTTTATTCAGATATTTTATTCTTTTTGGTGCAATTTTAAATGGAATTGTTTTCATTTTGGGGGGAATTATTTTCTTAATTTCACTTTCTGCTGGTTCATTATTAGTGTATAGGAATGCAATAGATTTGTATACCTTGATTTTATATCCTGCAGCTTTACTGAATTAATTTAACAGTTCTAGTTTTTTGGGGGAGTCTTTAGAGTTTTCGATATCTAATACCGTGTCATCTGCATATAGTGACAGTTTTACTTCTTCCTTAGCAATTTGAATGCCTTTTATTTCTTTATGTTGTCTAATTGCTGTGGCTAGGACTTCCTGTACTATATTGAATAAAAATGGTGAGAGTGGACATCCTTGTCTTGTTCCTGACCTAAGGGGAAAAGCTCTCAGTTTTTCACCAGTTAGTATGATGTTGGCTGTGGGTTTTTCATATAAGACCTTTATTATGTTGGGATATGTTCCCTATAGACCTACTTTGCAGAGGGTTTTTTTTTTTTTATCATGAATGGATGTTGTACTTTGTCAAATGCTTTTTCTGCATCTATTGAAATGATCATATGGTTTTTATTCTTTCTCTTATTGATATTAATATCACATTGATTGTTTTGTGAATATTGAACCACTCTTGCATCCTAGGAATAAATCCTACTTCATCATGGTGTATGATTTTTTAACTATGTTGTTGGATTCATGTTGTTAATATTTTCTTGAGGATTTTTTGCATCTATGTTCATGAGAGATATTTTTTGTGGTATCTTTACCTGGTGTTAGTATACTAGCCTCATAGAATGAATTAGGAAGTTTTCCTTCCTCATGTATTTTTTGGAATAGTTTGAGAAGAATGGGCATTAACTCTTCCTTAAATGTTTAGTAGAGTTCACCTGTGGAGCTGTCTGATCCTGGACTTTTGATGATTAGGAGGTTTTGATTACTGATTCATTTTCATTGGTGGTTATTAGTCTGTTCAAATTTTCTATTTCTTCTTGCTTTAGTTTTGGTAGGTTATATGTTTCTAGGAATTTATCCATTTCTTCTAAGTTTTCCAATTTGTTGGCATATAGGTTTTTATAATATTCTGTTACAATTTGTATTTCTGTGGTGTCATTTATTTTCTTTCATTAGTAATTTTGTTTTGGGGGGTCCTCTCTCTCTTTTTTGAGTCTTTCTAGAGTTTTATCAATTTTATTGATCTTTTCACAGAACCAGCTCCTGGTTTCATTGATCTGTTCTATTGTCATTGTTTGTTTGTTTTTTTAATTTTCTATATCATTTCTCTCTGCTCTCATCTTCATTATTTCCTTCCTTTTGCTGGGTTTGGGTTTTTGTCCTTTATCTAGCTCTTTTAGGTGTAAGGTTAGGTGGTTTATTTGAGATTTTTCTTGCTTCTTGAGGTAAGCCTGTGTTGCTTTAAACTTTCCTCTTAGAACAGCTTTTGCTGCATCCCAAAGATTTTGGATCATGTTGTTATTTTCATTTGTTTTCTGTAATTTTTTATTTCTTCTTTGATTTCTTGGTTGGACCATTCATTGTTTAATAACGTGTTATTTATCCTCAATGTATCTGTGATCTTTCCAGATTTTTTCTTGTGGTTAACTTCTAGTTTCATAGCATTGTGTTCAGAAAAGATGCATGGTATGACTTTGATCTTCTTGAATTTGTTGAGGCTTGTTTTGTGGCCTAATATGTGATCTATTCTGGAGAATGTTCCATGTGCACTTGAAAAGAATGTATATTCTCCTGCTTTAGGGTGAAATGTTCTGAATATGTCTGTTAAATCCATCTGGTCATTCAGAGCCATTATTTTCTTGCTCATTTTCTATTTGGATGATCTGCCCACTGATCTAAGTGGGATGTTGTTAAAGTCCCCTACTATTGTATTACTATCAAGTAATTCTTTTATGTTTGTTATTAACTCTTTTATGTATTTGGGTACTCCCATGTTGGGTGCATAAATATTTCCAATTGTTATATTCTCTTGTTGGATTATCCCTTTAATTATTATATAGTGTCTTTCTTTGTCTCTTGTTACAGTCTTTGTTTTAAAGTCTATTTTGACATCCATTTGCATGTTAAATGTTTCTCCATTCCCTCACTTTCAATCTGCAGGCATCTTTAGGTCTGAAATAAGTCTCTCGTAGGCAGCATATAGGTGGGTCTTGTATTTTTATCCATTCTGTCACCCTGTGTCTTTTGATTGGAGCATTTAGTCCATTCACATTCAAAGTAATTATTGATAGATATGTATTGCCATTTTGTTATTTGTGTTTTGTGGTTGTTTCTGTAGATTTTCTTTGATCTTTCCTTCTCTTGCTCCTTCTCCATGATTCATTGGCTTTCGTTAGTGATATACTTGGATTCCTTTCCCTTTTTTTTGCCACTGTCCCTTGAATTATATTTTCCTAGGGTACTTCAAGGGGACAGGGATTAGACTAGGCAAAAGAAGGATTTAAGCATTTCTTACTCCCCTAGCTACATACCATCTGATACAACCCCAATTTCTAACAGAATTTCTAACAGTGAAGAATAGGTTTCCTTAGTCCTTTTCGGGGACTGAGTGTCAGGTTGGGAAATGCAAGTCAATTATTTGGCCTATAGACAAGAGCTTCCCTTTTCTCTGATAGTGTTCTTAAAAAGGAAAAATTGCCCATTAGATGAAAGGCCATTTGAGACCTCATATAGTCCAGAAGTGACCACCACTAACCTATCTAATGTGTCTGAGAACATTAGAAAACACCCCAGTCCTGCACCAAGCACCAAAGTTTACACAGCTAAATGTGGATTGATTTTGGCCCCCACTCACACCAATGGCTGAGTGCCCTTGGGTTATGACAGAACCTGTCTAACTACTGTGGTGACCTTGGGCCAGAATATACAGTGCACGTGAGCATGTTGGTTTAATTTGCTTTTTTTTTTTAAGTATATTTCCTCATGAGAACTGCCATTGTGTAAATTATAATTAAATGTAAATATTATACTTTATAATCTTATAATAATTTCCTGATAAATATACCCGATAATCTAGTCTGTAGGATCATATTACAGTCTATTGCAGTTGGCTCTCCTGGTCTCCTTTTTGCTTTCCACAGCTATATTTGATCACACTTTTAGGATGGAAATAATCTGGTCTTAATCCTTTCAATAAAAAAAAGGCTGGCAAACTTCTTTTATGAGTAAATGGAAAGGGTTTTGTAAGGCAACATATATAAAAAAAGAAACATTAATCCTAACCCTTCACTTTCTTAAATGGGAATTAAGGGCAGCATTCTTAAAGCAGCCAACTGAAGTGGTGCTAAGTTCAGAAATTCTTTGGAAAGAGAACCAAACAGCTGACTTTCACTAGAGAATAAGGCATTTCAGGAGTTGGGTACTAAGCACTCGTGGTGTCTTTCCAAGTCATTTCTCTTTAACTAGGTCATCTCTTCTAAGAGAATAATGAGGGACCATAAAAAAAATAATCACTATGTTCATCTATTTAATTCTCTATTCTTAATTAGGTCCTACTACCACATTATAAGATACAATAAATCAGATTTTCTCCTCAAAGTCTAGGCTGTTTCCTAAGGAAAAGTGAGGCATTTAGAGAAATCTAACAAGTCTTTCAGTCCATCAGAAATTAATGATGCACTAAATAATGTATTTAAGAGAGCCTCTGGAGAAGAAAACTTCTATCAGGGTAAAACATATCAAACTTTTCTTTTTTTTTTTTCCAGACTCAAGCGGTAAACAGTATCTTGTTGGAGAGGAAATGCTTCTGTGAATTATCTGTCATGAACAACATCATTTCACCCCTTAAATCTATGTCTCATTTCATCTTCCAATACAGCAAACATAATTATACTTAGACATAGCATCACTGCATCTGCTGTCCAATTCCCACAGTGGTCAGTTGTCTGTTTTTCATGTTCTAACATATATCAAAATTCAACCTCTGGATTTTAAATATAGTGTTATGACTTACAAACACATTGGCAAAAAGACAGTGTTCCTTCAAAATTCATAAACTTTCTGCAGATGCAGTCTTTTATTCATGAAGATCTATTTTGTACTTGACTAAAAATAGTGTTGAAGTTAATTCCCACTTAAGAGACTAGGGAATTGAGATACTGAAAAGAAAGTTAGGAAATGGAAAAGGATTTACACTTTATCAAAGAGGCCGTTTTTAGCACCTTATCACAGCAACCACAGAAGCACTCTGTAAATTTAGTTTTCACAGCATTGGCATTATCACTTTTTCTATCTAAGATAAACTTTAGTATGCATTCACATTACTATTTGCATAAAAATCGCCAACATTTTAGCATGACAATAAGGTAATTCACATTGAAATCACATGTGATAGTTTATAAAGCCTTTGCAATACTTTGGTATCATCCGCATGTTAAAGATGAGGAAACCAAGGCAGAGAAATTGAACCTTACCCCTAGGTCATGCAAATATCTTAACCAACTGAGCCACCCAGGCGCCCGGTCATGCAAATATCTTGCAGAGGTCACAATCAAGCCCATGTCTTCTGGTTGGTGCCTCAAAGTATGTATATATAACACAGAAGCACAGAGAAAAATATGTGTAGTGTTGGTGAGCTGCTAACCAGATGAAAGTATCTTCTGTAGTTTCCACCTCACTCAAGAGCAGTTGGAGGGTCAGAGACTTGGATTCTCATCCTTATGGAATGACTGAATCTCTACGAGGCCTTCTTTTCTCTGGGCCCTCGTCTTTAAAGAGAGGACATTTCAGGAGACAACAGCCTTGATGCTTTCCAGACCTCGGAGCGTAAGAATGTGTGTTTGTGTTCTGTAAATATGGCTAAATTTCAGTTATCTGATAAGTTAAATAATAGAATTAAAAAGTTTAAAATAAAATTAGTAGTTTCAATCTCTGCCTTTTACTCAAGAATGCGGTATAAGAATTAGACAAACACATTTGGCTTTATGGTATGATTGCAATTTTAAGAAGTACCAGGAGAGTGGACACCTCCTAAATAAGCCCACAACATTTCCAGAAATTATTTTCTTATATCCCCTTAGTAAACTCACATGCATACTTGCTCAGAAGCATGGCAATTATTTTTATTAGTGGTTCTCAATTGGGCATGATCTTGACTCTCGGTCATTTTGGCATTGTCTGGAGACATTTTTGATTGTCACAGCTGGGGTGATACTAGCATCTAGTGAGGGCAGCAATGGTGCTAGACCAAATCCTATAATTTACAGGATGCTCTCCCACAAACTCACACACAACAAAATGTTATCCTGCCCTCAATGTCAATAGTACTAAAGTTGAAAAATTCTATTTAAATTTATAAATAATTGAATGAAAATTCTACCATCATAAAGCAAGTTAGATATTTTTTTTTCCCTAGGAATTTCAGTTTTGGTCCGTATGACTTACGTAAGATAGACGTATTTTCAATTACAAAATCTTCATTTCAGCTTATATTGATCCCTACGGTCCAAAAAGTCAGGATTTAATTGAGTAAACAAGTATCATTTAAAAAATTTAAATAACCAGAATGGCAGTAAGTTGGAAATCATTCATTCATGCTTTTGTGTAAATTAGTTCAATGAGAAGTCATCGTGAGGAAAAGCAGACCTGGGTGAATACCATAGTAGAAGGGGTTAGGAAGCTGGAAGATAGCATGAGAATCCTAGGCACCAGAGGAAGGGGGAGGTAAGAAGAATGATGGTGCCCACCTCGTCTACTTCTCAAATTATAAAGACTAGCCCCACCATAAGCTACAAATAGTAGCAGAACTCAACATATGTGAATTTCAGTTCTTTTTTTCTAATTCAGCTTTAAGTGGGATGGGCCAGTGATACTTAAAATAATCAATGATTGGAAAGAATAGGGTAAAGAGGATGCTGATTAATTAATAGATTGGCTGACATTGTTATATTAACTTGGGATTAGGAATCTCAGTGATTCATAAATTATATCACTAGCTTTTATTCTAGACTGTATAGTTTGCCTTGAAAATGTAATAATGAACTATTTCCTAAACCATTCATGATTTAGTTTATTTTTTTAATTTTTGCAATTTGAGTATCTTGTTACGTTTGGACTGCTTTTTTTGCTATTAAAAGTGTTATATAATACAGGCAGACAAAAACTCTATTGAGATAGTATCCTGCAAAGTTTAAGCTCTGTTTATATTATCTATTGTTGCTTAACACATTAGGCCAAAATTTAGTACCTTAAAATAGCAAACATTTATCATCTCATGTAGTTTCTGAGAATCAAGGATCTGGGGACATCTTATCTGGGTGGTTCTGGCCCTGGGTTCCTTGTGAGGGTATAGTCAAGCTATTGGCTGGGCCTACAGTTTCCAAAGACCTGACTGAAGCTACAGAATCCATTCCAAAGTCATTCATTTGGCTTTAGCCAAAGGCTTCAGGTCCTCACCTTGTGGCCCTTTCCACGAGACTGCTGATACCATGGCTTCCCCCAAAGTGATGAGAGAGAGAGGGAGCAAGATGGAAGCTGTGGTGTCTTTTTTCAAAGTGACATATCATCTCTTCTGCCATATTCTGTTGTTCACACAGACAACTCCAGTAGAATGCAGGACAGGGACTATGCAAGGATATGAATACCAGAAGGAGGGGATCATTGGACCATCTTAGAGGCTGATTACCATACTAAAGTGCCTTTAAATTCTGTAACCAGCTAGAATTCATCCCACTAGAGTGTCTAAATATAACAATATACAGTAAACTCTGCAATTGGTTACTTATAATAATGACAAGCTTTGTTAAAAAAAAAATGAACCCATGTTCTAAGAAAAACTACATGAGTTTATAGTAGATATGCACATTGATCTTAAAGACAAAACAGAACATATGTTAGGTTCTGCTAGTTTTTTTTATTGTACAGAAACAGCGTTTTGTGCTAATCTAGTCAGAATTCTTTTGGCTTTTTGATAATATAAGAAGTATAATTCTAAGTATGATTTGGAAAGGATTGACTGCTAGTCCCTGCTCTTCCGTCTCCTGGCTGTACAACCAGAGCCACGTTCTCGTCTCAGATGCCTTGTCTATGAAATAGCTCTGATGACATTCATCTCTGATGGTTGCTTTGAGGACCAAATGATATGATGAGAGCAAATATTCAGCACATTGCCTCACACAAAATGAGAGCATAATAAATAGTAGTTATGAATATCAGCTGTAATCCAGTGTTTTTAAACGATCATCATGATTCAGGTTGTGAAACTCAAAACTTGGTGGAGTCAAATCTTCCTGTACAAATGAAATAAAATATCAAAGTCCTCAGAGGGTCAGGAACCTGGGTTCTATTTTTTACTGTATTGCTGGAATAAATATAGTTTCATGAAACTTTTGTTTCTTATTTGAGTGCACATGCAAGCTTGTGTGTGTGTGTGTGTGTGTGTGTGTGTGTGTGTGTGTGTGTGTGTGTGTGTGTCTTTATACTGTATTTGTTTCTTGTCCGGATTAAACTATTCCTCTTACTAGGGGTTACAGTAAAAAAAAAAAGAGAGAGAGAGAATGGCATTATTCTAACCTGACTTTGTGTTTTCACCTAAGGAGAACCAATCTTACTCTGTTCTTGTGATTGTGTCTCTCCAAATGTCTTGGAAATCAGAGTATTTTAATACCTCTTTGTTGGAGCGTCTCTTCCTGTCTAGAATACCGTTTAAAGATGAAATCCCAAAGTGCACAATGCCATGACCTTCCCATGTTATATCATTAGACACACCCCAGGCAAGGACAAGGCTCAGTGCTTCATACCCAGTAGCACAGGGGTTTTCAGATGTATTAATGGTAAGTGACACAGGAAGCTCAGAAATCCCAGTGGAGTGACTTGCCTGGAATCTTTTATATAGCAAGCATCCATAAGGACTTTTTTAGTTGTGTGGTTAAATGAATAAGTGCTAAGCCCCTGAGGCTTTTGAAACTCTAAACATTAATCTGTCTTAATGAGGTACTGCTTCTCATGGAGGAAAGAACCATTTTGGCCTTTTGCTGTCAAATTTGCCAAATGTCCAGTAATGAATCATACAAGTAAAATTTCTTTTTATTGTTTTAATGGCATATTTTCTTTGCCTTACATTTTTAATGATATTATCATTAGTGACTTGAAATTCTTCATCTTCAGTTTGTCAGTTATCAGAAAACAAGACAGTATTTTTACTTTCCAGGTTCCCGTTATCCTAAGTAGAGTGATGAATACTTTTATAATGTGAATAATTTCATACTTTATCTGGTTTTAAGTCAGATGTTCAGCAAGTTACAGTAACTATAATGTTTAAAATGTTAAAAAAAAAAGCTGTCCCATTTTTCTCCCCTTTCACAATCTTCCCCCAATCTTGTCCCCCCTCCTTCCACCACACACAGATTTTTATGAAGGACCTCTGGGAACTTTATTCACTGTAGTCTCTCACTTTATTCATTGCTGGCCTAGCAATTCAGAGTCTAACCATCATCAAAATCACAATTATAGATATTTCTGGGTTAAAATTGCTCAAGGAGAAAGTTCCCTCTGAAGGTTTGAAACAACTAGCACATGTTGTATACGAGGTTTCTCTATACCCTATGGCCTTAAAGTCTGGAAGAATTAGTGAATATATATAATAAATGGCTTTCTGACATTACATTAAAATACAACAAAATACTGTTATTTGTTCCCAGACATTTTGGCCACTGTATAGTACATAGATTCCTGAGAGTATAAACAGAAAAGATACTTTACAGTTCTTTAAGAATGAAGGTTGGTGAAACTCTAACATTAGGCAGGCACTAGTATCAGGAATCAACAACATGCTGTAGTAAATCCTTTATCTTTATATGGCTATGGTTTACAAAACATTTTCATTTTAACTTTACAAAATTGCTTTAAGTATCATTACGTTTACTTTACAGATGGGGAAACCAAGGCTTAGAATAATTAAGTGATTTCTTCATAGTCACAAAGTGTTAGGAAGCTAGGCCTTTAAGAATGAATCCCTCATGATTTTTCTTTAGTCCTTAAACAATTCTGTGATGTCAGTATATTATTATTCCCATTTTCTCAGTGCAGAAGCTGAAGCACAGAGGAAAGCAACTTGTTCAAAATCGTACAGCTAATCATTGGTCAGCCCGAAGCTGTAAGAGTCCAATGCTTCCTTTTTTTCTCATTTCTCTGCTTTTCATATGCTGCTTCTCGCATGGCTCTAAATCCGCATTTGGTAACAGAAGGAATCCTATGGCTAATTTTAACTGTTAATTTTCTTCTTCTTGAATATGTATATATAAAGTTACAACAGAGAATTCACACTTCTTTTAATAGATTTGCAAATTGCTTCTCCCAGCCTGGCTTCAGATCAAAATATAAGTATCTGTCCTTTGCATAGCATCTTAGAAATGGCCAAATGTTTTCACACACTTCGTTTGATTGTTACAACAAACCTATGAGATACTTAGGATAGGTAGAATTAGCAGGATGATTTTTACTAATCGGACAAGTAAAAGACTGTAAAGTTTAGATGCCTGATAAAGTGAAAAAAAAAAAAAAACCCACAAATCCCTCAGTCTCCTGATGACTAATTCTGGGAGCCCTCCACAATGCTACTCTAAAGACAGCCCAGAATCCCGCAACATTCTGCCCACCTATGTATGGGTTCACTTGAGACCTTTCTCCAGCTTTGAAAGAAATTAAGTAGACCATAGCAAATCTTAGCATTTGCCCTGAGAGTTTCTTACAACTGGGCTGTTGGGCATGGAGTGTGGTAGCACAATCATAGACTCTAGGTTCAGGCAAGGTGGGTGAGAATTCTGGCTCTGCAGTGAGCTCTATTTAACTGTGCATTTTGAGGAAAATTATCTGTCCTCTGTAACTCCCCATTTTTTACAGATGAAAAAGTTGTGAGAAACCAAATGTGTGATTTCCTGATATGATGGTGACTGTCCAACAAACACCTTACTTCTTAAATGTAACATATCTCATGCTGTGGCATGAGCATCCTTGGCTTTAAGAAGTCAAAAATGTAAAAGCCTCAGGTGAGATCCTAGGATATATAAAGTTTGGGCTTCATGGTTTCCTGAAAACAATAATGTTGATATAATTTTAACATAAAAAAGGTCATGATGAAACTGAATGCTGAGAGCAACCAGCCCTGAGTGGGAATGCATATCAGGACAGATAAGAAGCTGGTAAGTATGTGCTTTCTCCAAGTTATGTTTGTGCTCAGTCATGTTGAGTTAACTGAGAGGACATACCAAACTCTTTAGTTTTTCTCTATGAGCATATGGAATAAAATTGTCATGGTTTCATAAATTTGGGGTATTTGCTTCACAATCTTATGCAGGCTATTTCTATTCTAACAGTTCCCACATTGTAATGATGTTGTCTATTAATATACTTGGCTTTCTCACTAAGACAGGGACTAGGCAAGAACTGTATCTTTTACATCTTTATATCTCCATGGCACAAGACCTGTTACTATAGAAAACATATAAATGTGTCTCAGTAGATGTTTACTAAACTGTGCTCATCCCATATAAGAAAATATATAAATGTATATATTATATAAACATACATAATTACACTCTCACATCTGTGTGTGTCCCTGTATGTCTTTGTCATTATCTGATCTAGTATTCTGTAATCTTACACTGACTTGATAAAACATGGAATTTTCAAGGGGAAACATTTAGTCTACTATTTTATCACATATGTATGTATGGATATGGATGCAGATATAGGTATATGTATATATGTATTCATGTATTCCAATTCAATATTCTGTATAAATATATGTATCTGCAAAATTTAGGTAAGTATATTTAGCTGTAAGTACAACTTTTGACAACCTAAAATATTTGAGCAAAAATTATTTCAGTTTAGCAGTTTCAATTTAAATATAGTTCAGTGTGTTTTAATTTAGTAACCTAGAAAACATTTATTTCAAAAAGGAAAAAAAGGTTTGTTTGAAGATTATTGATAAAATTTTGTTGGTGAGCTTTTTTTTACGTCATAATGTTAGAGTACGCTCTATGAGAATAAGTTTTCAGAGTGTGTATATAACCATTAGAATAAGTATTCACTTGACGTTTATGTTTGTTTGAAAGGATAATGGTGTAATGAACAGGAGAACAAGCATGATACTAATCCATATGCCATATGAAGATGGTATCTCTGTTTTGGTTGAGTAAATGAAAGAAAATACTTTTCAGCAAGGATAATTAATGAAGCCATAAATAGCATATCATCATGAGCTGAAGAAAGAATAAGTCACCTTGTCATATAAAATAATTACTTTATGCTCAGTTTAGGAAGGCCTGAAAGGGCCCACTACATATTGACCCAATCATTCTGTCAATATTTCTAAGCATGATAGTGGTGAAAGGGATTTTTCACTGTATTTAAAAAGGGAGAACAAGGGGTGCCTGGGTGGCTCAGTTGGTTAAGCAACTGCCTTCGGCTCAGGTCATGATCCTGGAGTCCTGGGATCGAGTCCCACATCGGGCTCCCTGTTCAGCAGGGAGTCTGTTTCTCCCTCTGACCCTCTTCCCTCTAGTGCTCTCTATCTCTCATTCTCTCTCTCTCATTCTCTCTCTCAAATAAATAAATAAATCTTTAAAAAAAAAGTTAACATTTTAAAAAAAAAGGGAGAACAAGTGAATGAAGAGTTTTTTGTTTGGTTGTTTTTTGTTTGTTTGTTTTTAACCATTGGAAGGTGATAAGCAAATGTTAGGTGCCTTCTCCCCTCTTCCCTCCCCCGCCACCAACTGGTGGCAATGCCTTTAGGATCAAGACAGCTTACGTTAATAGCTAAAAGGACCAGGAGTTTTACCCATCCTGGCTGAAGACTTGAAACTGTACTTGAAATGATGGGTTAGCCAAACAAAATACTTCAGCTGGACAGATTTGGGCAGGAAATGGCTCTTTGGGATCCTCGCACTAACCAAGATGCTGAGGCAGAATTTAGTGGAAAGAGAATGGACCTGTGCTTCAGACAGACTGAAGTTTTAATACCAGCTGCAGCACTTGGGCTCTGTGACCCTGATCACATTATTTAATTTCTCAGCACTTCTACCATTTTATCAGTATGAGATGGCAACAATATCTATTTCAAAGGACTGCTGTGAGGAATTTAAGGAAAGTACATAAAGGCCTTGGTTCATTAGCTGACTGACACATAGGAAGTGCTCAGTAGATAATGGCTAGTGTTATAGGCTTTCCACAAAACCTTTCCCATCAGAAGAGACTACCTGAGGGCGCCTGGCTGGCTCAGTTGGTTGAGCAACTGCCTTCGGCTCAGGTCATGATCCTGGAGTCCCAGAATCGAGTCCCACATCAGGAACAGGGAGTCTGCTTCTCCCTCTGACCCTCTTCCCTCTCGTGCTCTCTATCTCTCATTCTCTCTCTCTCAAATAAATAAATAAAATCTTTAAAAAAAAAAAAAAGAAGAGACTACCTGAGGCTATTTCTGCTCTTTTGTTTTCTCTAGTTTATTAGCTTTCTTTAGTTCTCATAAAGGTCTCATAAGGGACAGGGCTAGAGGAGATAAACCAGTGGAACCAATGGAGCATGTCTATGGATCACAGTCCATGTTTTCCAGGTTTGCTCTGACCACACCACTACTGAATTGCCAGGTGTTTAGAAGTTTCCCACAGAGTGAATGCATTCTAAGCATATTTTTGTCTTTCTTTCCTTATTTTTTTCTCAGAATATAAAATTAAATTCTCATTGTTTTTAAAGGAAGTGGAAAATATCAGCCATTTCAAGAAGAAAATAAAATTCACCTGTATTCCCATCAGCCAGACAGGCACTGTTCAGTGTTTCTTTTTCCAATGCATACAAATGTGTCTGAATACATTTATCATAATTGAGAACATATCAAGTAAATATATCATTTTGTATACTGCTTACTGTGTTGAGCAGAAAGGTTTTTGGATTTTTGTTTTGTTTTGTTGGTTTTTGTTTTTTTTTTTTTTAAGCCATGGAAAACTGGTACTTTTTAGTCACTTTGTGCCTTAAAATCTAGACTATACAATCTATTCAATGGGAGCATACCTAGGAAGTTGTGAGGACTGCCTTGATAATTGTGGTCATGGTTATTTTAAAATTTTAATGTAGTAATTTATGTTTGAAAAGGACTATAGAATTAATTTTTAGTTCTGGTAACTTGTCTTGTTTCTCTTTCTTTCTCAACCCCCTAATTGCTCTCTCTGGGAAATAACTATTTGCTAAAGATAAAAATTATTTGTACAGATTCTTGAGATATATTCTATAAACGGGGCAAGATTCATCACACAGCTTTCCTTCTGCCCCTTAGAGAAGAAATCCTAGGGGTTTTGTGAGATGCTGAAAAACAATTTGCTCCTTCTTAGAACTCAGGGTGTTGGGTCTAAATAGTTTGTACTCCTCTCTTCAGAGTAAGTCAGGCCTTGGGGCACAAGACTATTATATTAGCAGTTAAAATGAAATCTGACTCAGTCCCACAGTTCATAATAAAACTGTACTGCTAATACACATCTTAGTCTCAAAAACATAATGTTGATTAAAATGAAAGAGTTGAAGGAGCCATACAATAAGGTAACATTGTAAATCTTGAAAATATACTAGATGGTATGGTTTATTATTTTGTGCATATACCTATGTAGTATAAGCCCATATCAATTTCAGGATAATGGTTAATTCTGGTGTGTATGTAGAAGGGGTGCTTAGGTCATCTATGCAACATTTTATTTCATAATAAAAAAAGAATTCAAAGTGAAGGTCAAAATGTGACAGCTGCTAAATCTTAGTGGGAGCTTCATGATGTGTAATATTTCTAAGATTCCAAGATTTTAGACTTTATCATAAATCAGACCAGCCTTTTTTCAGTTAGTGAAAAATAGAAAGTTTTGAGTAGTCATTGCTTGTGGGGGATGGGGATGAAATCAGGAAGAAAACAGTGAGGTGATCTACAGCTCCCAAAACTAGATTAGTGAATCTTTAAAAGGACTTTTTACAAAATTCCTCTGGCAATACATGTGGTAATGAGAGCAGGTATTTTACCAGTTACTACACTTAGTTTCATTCTCTCTTATGATGTGTGGTTAATTCTAAGAGGGACTAATTCACTGTAATGGTAATTTGGGCTCCCTTCCAATAGCACTTGAGACATAACAAGCAAAGTGGTCTTTGTGAAAGAAGAAACAATGCCCAGTGTCTGTAGTCCTTTGATGAAAATGAGGAAAAATAGGGATTTCATATCACTTATAAAATGTTAGCAATCACTCTCCCTTTCTTAGGTTTGAATAACTGTTTCCATCCTAATAATCTTACTAATTCTTGGACCAAGGGTAATTTAAATAAGAACTACTCAACAAATATTATTCAGGAAAAGTTAGACCTCACACATAATACTTTGGAATGTTTATTATACAATGACGTTGACAGTTTTATGCTTGCACAAACTTATTGTATGTTCCATTGAGTAATCCCACATTGTAGGAGAAGACACACATGCACACCCACATACATACACACAGACATGCACCTACATACATATATAATTTTACCATTAGTTTTGCTGTGTTTTAGCAGATGAAAGACAGATAATTCTTAAAAAGCAACCCTAAACTTAAGAGACATGATGGAAGAGAAGATGAATAGATCAACTTTATTTCAAGGAAAGAAGCAGCATATATGGAAAGATAATAGCCTAAAAAGTCAGAATGTTGAACAGGTAGATTTTAAGTGCTAATACCTTGCAATTTCATATGAAATACCAGAGTAGAATGACAGCAGTTTTCTACCTACTAGTGGTATTCCTGAAAAATCTATATATCTCTTAATAAGGTTTTAAACTTCTGTTACTGTGTTTATTATATCATCTGCTAAGTATTTAAATTACATGAGCTGGCCTGCAGTGTTTAATGCAGGAGTTTTTCCTTAAAGATGAATATCATAAGCTACTTGTTTGCATCACTGTCATTTGTCATAGGAGAAAAAGAATAGAGTGTGCAGAAGATGTGTCTTAGAATTATCCTGTAGAGTCTTCTACCCCATCAATTCCCCACAGGTTACTGTCTGCTGGGTGCTCACTAGTTCAAATGTCAAAGCTTTCTTTTTTAAGTGAATCAGAATGTATTTTATGTAGCATGCAAGGGGATAATTTTATTCCAGATAAACAAGAAACTAAAACAAAACAACAACAAAAAAAATCCCATTCAATTAAAGGGAGATATGTTTGCAGTTTTCTGTTTCAAACAGTATCTTCTTTACTTTTAATTGAGATAAAAACAATGTGTACAAAGTTGCTTTGTGGTTCATCCATTTTCTCTATCATCTAAGTGTAAATTCAGAATTTGGGAAAAAAGTTTCTCGGTTGTTAGGCAGTATACTGGAGCTGTCCATAACTGTTAAACAGGTATTATCTATAGTGATTAAATTTGACATAAAATTTAACCCATCCAAAGGAAAGTAATGCATTGGTGATTTTAAATGGACCTTTAATGAAATAAACTACAGTGAAATGAACAGAACCTCAAGATATGAACGGAGAATCTGACACACATAGGTCGAGAGTAGGGGAATGTATGTGTGTGAAAACACATGTGTACAAGTAAAATATACACACATACACATACATATACACTTATATGTGTTATTAAAGGGGTGAACTTTATGCTTAGTGTATTTGAAAATATGGTAAAGTACAAAGAAATTATCTGCCTGAGCCTACTAAATGAATCTCATATTAAAATCTGATGGCCTCAAAGGCATGCATTTGCTTCTGACCGATTTATTCCGTGAACAGCACATTCCAGGAGGTGGTCAGGAATGTCCTCATGCCTAAGCAAGCATAGCTCCTTGTATGCTGTCATAGTCCTTCTGGCTCCCTCTTTATCCTCCATCCTCCAGGTTTTTCAGGCCACATTTTTGTGTGTTAAGGCAGACATAAGAAATGTATGCCCTCTCTGCCATAATCATTTAGGATTGACTCTGGGAAGACTTCCTTGATTCCCTCATTTAGAGGATTCATTTATTCCTTCATTCTACCCCATCAGACAGGCAGGTGGGCAGACATTTGTACCTTCATTCTAGCACTTGTAACAAACTTGTATTATAGATAGTCTTAATTATCAGAATCAAGTTTTATTCTTTTTGCTTTCGTTGTATTCTTTTGCTCCGTGATTAAAACGTGGTTAGTTTTCATTGTGTTTTTGCTGGATTTTATTTAATTTAAATTATTACCTATAACAAGATGATTGAAAAAAGTAGAAAGGTACAGTTAAGACAAGATGGAGTTATGTGGTCCAGTAAGTGAGGATATATGTCTACAGACCTATCTACTTTTGCATCTTCACATCGATCCCGTTAACATTCAGAAAGGCATCATCAATAATTGGTTATGTGATATTTTGTACTTTCAGAAACAAATATAACTAGGCTAAGCTCACAATTGGAAGCTGTTAGTATTTTCATATACCAGTTCATTGATTCATGCATTATTTGAATTTATTTAAATTTATGAGGAGCAGGGTACCTGGGTGGCTCAGTCTGTTAATAACGCATCTGCCTTCGGCTTAGGTCATGATCTCAGGGTCCTGGGATCCAGCCCCACATCAGGCTCTCTGCTCAGCAGGGAGTGTGCTTCTCTCTCCCCCTCTGTGAACTCTCACTCTCTCACTCTATCTCAAATAAAATCTTTAAAAAATAAAATAAATTTACGAGGGGCACCTGGCTGGCTCAGTCAGTAGAGTATGTGACTCTTGATCTCAGGGCGGTGAGTTCAAGCCCCATTTTGGGTATAGAACTTACCTAAAAAAATTTTTTTTTAAATTTTACTCTAACTTAACTTATTTGCTTAGTGCCAGGCATTAAGTGATACCAAGATGAACAGTTGTTTGCCCTCAAGGAGCTTGTGGTGTACTGAAGACAATGCTGTTATGAAATAAAAGAGGCACAGGTTGCTCTAGAAGTACAAAGGAAGGGGGCATCCAGATTGCTCAGTCGGCCAAGCATCTGACTCTTGATTTCGGCTCAGGTCATGATCTTGGGGTTGTGAGATTGAGCCCCACAATGGACTGCATGCTCAGTGGGGAGTCTGCTTGGGATTCTCTTCCTCTGTTCCTCTGCACTGTGTGCTCTCTCTCTCTTTCTCTCTCTAAAATAAATAAATGAATATTTTTAAAAAAAGAAGTAGAAAGGAAGGATATTACAAAGAGGAGAGTCATGAAAAGTTTCCTTGAGGAGGAAAAACTTGAACTTAGTTTGAAAAACAAGACCTAGCCCATGAAAAGGGAAGATGAGGTAGAAAAGGAACATTCCAATCAGAGCAAAGGCATGGAAGCAAAAGAAAATAAGGTGTGTTTGGAAAAATAATTTGGTGTGACTGGAGCATAGAGTACAAGTAGCGAGAGGGAGGCCAAATCCAGATCATAAAGATTCTTCTATGCTGATTAAGGAATTGTGACTTTATCTGCAGGTAGTGGAAGACACTGAAAGTCAAGTTTAAGGCAGTGGCATGATGAGGACAAATTTATGTTTTAGATAGATCCCTCTGGTTATGCCATGGATGATGGACTGGAGGATATCTGGAGTCAGGAGAGCAGTTATAGGGCCAAAACAAATCCAGAAGAAAAATGACAAGAGTCTGAGCTAAGTCAGTGCCCATGAGAATAAAGAGATGTGGGGAAAGGGAAGCAGGGAGAGGGATGGACCTAGGTACTCTTCAGGAGACAGAAGCAACACAGTCTGACTGTGCTGACTTAATGTTGAAAATGAAGGCAAAGAATAGAAAAGATGACTCCCTGTGGCTTGGATGAATGGGTAGGTGATAGTGGTGCCATTCATTAATATAAGAAACATAGGAAGAAAGCCAGGACGTGTTGGTGAAAAACAAAGAATATATTTTGGACAGAATGGTGCCTAGGAATTAAGGAAACCAGAAATTCTAGGCTTTTATCTTAAAACAAATGTGCTTGCTATGGAAACTTGATCCAAGGCTTTTATATAGTGTTCCTGTACCATTTTTTCCTAATTGCCATTAAGGATTATGTATTATATATGTTATAGACATAGATATTTACATCCATATTTCAATTTTCTATAGTAAATTGAAATCTTTCATACCGTAATACTTTAAAAGGGAAATTTTAAATCAAGTAATTTGAGAGCTTCAAGCATTAGAAATAATCTAATTCAGACCTTCATTTCATAGATGAAGATCTGAAATCCAAATTGTTTAAGTAACTTGCCCAAGTTCATGGAGTAAATCAACAATAGTACCTGGATTAAAATCCGGATAACCTGACTCCTGCCTGAGTGTGCTTTTTATATACCATCTGCCTTTAAAAACATGTAAAGGAGGGAAAAACATGTAAAAGGAAAAATTAAGCAGACACTTATGTTTTAAAATTTCATGACTCTGAATTTTTTTGGGTGTCAGGTGAGTATAAGTGAAGGTGAGTATAAAAGAGACGTGCCAGCCTAGTAAAGTATATTTTGGCATAGGAAACATCTCATTCATTTATGTGAAGAGAGAATGATTTTCCTGGGTCTTTACCCAACTCTGGGTTGTACATTGACTGACCACTTTCAGTAGCCACAAAAATGTGGTCTTAAAAGAATCGTAACCAAGAAAAATTATTACAGAATTTGTTCATATGGGATATTCTGGCATGCCCTTTATAGCTTAGCTTCTCTCTGTGCCTCAGTGGGGGTATTGCTATAATTCTGTTGGAGGTGATATAACAAACGTCCCCTCACATTATTGTCAATAGCTGAGAGCTTCTCCCTATCAAACCGAAATAATATTTACAGGAAGAAATGTAGTCAGAGGTAAATGCCATCAGAGTATTTACCAACTCTATTGAAATGATTCATCTATACATATCTATTTCCTGCAATACTCAACTCTTTGTACACGTAATAGCTGGCACCAGGCTTAGTACACAGGATGCATTTACCATATATTTGCTAGGACTAAATTGATATCATGCAGGGTTAATAAGCCTGAACTAATTTTAGAGTCTGGCTCTGGTTTTTGCCACTTGTGAGGCGGTGCATAGAAAGAATAAAATCAGGGGGATGCTGAGGCTCGGTGACTGAGGAGCTGCTAGCTGGTGGACATCATGCTGGGACATAAGTATAGAGTCCAGAAAGCTGATCAACACCCCAAAAACTGATGGAGCATGAATTGGTATTATAGAAGGGGGGCCTCAAACCAGGAGCCTGTAGAAGTGAAGCAAGTAGCAGGAAACAAGGGATAGGGAAATGCAGGGTGGGCCAACAATACTGGCAACCATTGTTGTTGGCTCAGCTTGATGATATAAGTCTGAGTTTCCCACACATTGAGTGAACACAGCCTGACTTCTGACACTAATTAGTTGTTTCACCTTGCTTTCTATAACTTCCCTGAACCTCAGTCACCACATCTATAAAATGAGATTTTGGGAGCTCATAATATTTAATGTCTCTTCCAGCTTGCTTATTTCTAATGGTTTTCTTTCTTCCATAAATAGTAAGTGCTCCTTCAGATACCAAAATGAGAAATGGGATTCATGTCATGCATATCAGTACAGAAACTATTTCAAATGTCAGCTAAATAGGTCTGTTGTCTAAAAAGACAATTTTACTTTGCTATTTGGCAAAAGAAGCAGTATATTGGTAGATCTAATAATAGAAATTCTTGCAAATAATATATTTGGCCTAAGCCATCTTTTTTTTATAAAACCATAAACCTAAATGTAGTTGCATTTTAAGTATTGCCACTGATTTATAAAACAATGATATTAGATAAAACTATCATTTAAGGCATTTTTTTGTGTTATTTTACCTTTTTATTGCTTTTCCATATTTACCCTTTTACTTTATTTCACGGTTGTTTTGCCATAACTGAGTAATACCATATGCACCAACATTCAATGAGAGTCCACTTAATCTGCAACATATTTTAAGTGAACAATGCCTTTGTCAATTTTTATAGGGCTTTAAAATGTTTTTTTCTTAAGAATTACATGGAGAAATTCTATTTTTTGTGCTTTAAGATATGCTATTGTTTAAGAGAGCCTTTGAAGTGAAATGATAGAGAATGCATTTCATATGCAAGACATGTCATAATATCACACAGATTTTGTTTCTCATGAACACAAAACAGCAAGAATTTTGAAGGCCCAGTAAGAAAACTCTCTCAAAACTCTGTCTCATCATGGAAAATGATATTAGTCATTGGGCAAAAGACATGGGCAAGTGATTTATGAGTGAACTGCAAAATGACTGATAATCTTGACTTCTTAAAAATATTTTTTCTCTACTTAATAATGCAACTTGTCACATAGTTGACTGTATATTTGCTTTCTTATCACCTATAACATTTCCCAGGATGTTATAGCCATCAATCTGTATGAAAATGATTAAAATAAAAAAAATGAAAAATTATCTATCTTTAAACAAGTTTCTGCTCATCTGTTCTGTAGCCTTCATTTTATGTATTTCCTGCATGAATATTATGTGTTACCGGAATTTGTCTATGACATTAGTGGTAGTGTGCTTGTGCTTAATGAGTGACTGTCCTTTAGAATGGAGCATAACCTGCAGGGCCATCTAGCTTCTTTCAAAGCAACATACCAGCTCTTTCACCCACTCATTGTGTGATCATAGACAGTTTACATTAACTTCCCTGAGCCTGTTTCCTTATCAGTGAAACGAGGAAACAATGCAGTGCCTAGACTGTTACAAGGAAATCAGTCAGGTATTTACCTAACCTTAATAGAGGCTTAGCGTGCTGTTGTTGTTCTCTTTGTTATATTTTAGAATAGGTTGCAAGAAATAGAATGGGTAGAAGAAAACAAATATGTTATAAATTGCATACTAAGCAAAAAAGGTAGGAATTGATGAAAGGATTTTTAATGATCCATTGCATTAAAAGTGCTAGTAAAGTGAACTTTCCATATAACTGGCTCTAGAGCCTCTCACCTCCCTTCAAATTAACTTGGCCTCCAATATGGTGAAGCAGAATAAAGTAATCACCCTCTAATGATGTATGTTTTTCTCAAAGGAATGTGTAAATTAATTCTCAGTGAACTGGCTAAAAAGGAAACCAGTCATTCATTAATCAACCAATCAACCAGCCAACCAGTCCAATAATAGAGCAGTTCCCCCAAATCAGAAGCTAGTGGAACATCAGAAGGTAGAGTTGAGTCCTTTCTTTCATCTCTATCATCACCTAAGGCTCTGCTCCATCTCTTAAACCATATAATAGAGTGAATACTCCCCATGTAGGGTTAAGGTGTAAGAATCTAGTCAATGTGTATGAAAGCTTTTTGTAAACACTAAATCACTTTGCAAATTTAAAATTATTTCTTTGCTTTAAACATCATTCATTGTTCATTATCTCATTTCAAATGGCATCCTACGTTCTCTTGCTGGTCTTTTGGACAGCACTTTATCTGGAGTCAGACACTGAGAGTGGCAGTACAGTCAATAATTTGATACTTCCAGTTGGGAGTCTCCTGCTTTATAATGTCTCAGATCTGTGGTCAGCAACTTCTAAGCTTAAAATTGACATCTTAGATGTTTCTAAAATATTAAAACTTGAAGTAGCCATCATATTCTGCAAACATATTTTTCAAAAAGGGTAGGGAATATATGAGGACAATTGAATTTGTTACAAATTTTTCCTGAACCTGGCTGATATGACACATCAAGATGTGTTTCACAGTTCTACATCTACATAGGAATGTTTAGAGATAAGATGAAAGTAGCCCTCCTTATTAATCTCACATTATATATTGACTTCTGTCTCCCTCCTCAGCCTTTAAATCAACTACATCTGGTTTTTGCTTCTTAAATGTGCCATTATCTTTTGCATTAAAAGGCAGTTACTCCTAGAGAGAGCAACCCCGCTTTATTAAAAAATAATTAACTCGAGTTATATATATGTTACTAATCATGGCAGCCCAAATAAGAATTTTAGTATAGGTTGGAGACCTACTATATTGCTGCAACAGGGTCAGCAGAATTGGGAGGCTCTTAGTGATGAACGCCTACATAAAGCAGTTACTTTGCTTTGCTGGTGTTAACTTTTACAGTTAAGAAAAACCATAATAATACAGAATAGATAGGAGCTAACAAAGAAAGAATCACAAAGCAGCTGAACCTTGATGTAGTAACTCTATGCCAGAGGGTGTCCTCCTTTATGGAGACTGAAACATATGATTATATTACACCCAGAGCAAGTTAACCTCTGGGAAATAACTCCCAGTAACCAACTGCAGAAGAAGTTGATGTATAGGGGTGTCTAGCTGGCTCATTTGGTAGAGCATGCATCTCTTGAATTTTGGGTTGTGAGTTCAAGCCCCACATTGGGCATAGAACCTACTTTTAAAAAGTGTTGTATAATTATCAAGCAGATCTGTATTGGAGCTCACTGATTAGTGAATTCTCTCTTACTAGACAAATCTACATGGGAAACCGAGTTGTTATTTGAAGTTTCTTGGTAAGCAGGGAATATGACATTGAATAAATTTGGTGGTCTAAATCACTGGTACTCAAGGAAATTGTTGTCATTTTGCAAACAAGGTAAGAAGCTTGCTCCAGAACATAAATTAAAGCATTAGAGCATCACTTTCTTCATTGAGAGAGTCTTGTTCCTACACACACACTATATTTGTAGTAACAGTGTGCTTAGTGACGTAGATAATTTGCATTCTGGCACAGTTTCTTCATTTCATGACAGACTGTTCACAAACAGGACTCATATAGGCAGTTATTCTGTGGACCACACTTTGAGAAGCACTGGTCTTTGCCTAAATCAGAATTACATTGGGAAGCTGTTAAAATTTATTGTTGTCTAGTATATAACCTTGAAAATTCTGATTCAGAGTTCTGGTGTGCCGTACCTTCATCTGCATTTTTAAAATGCTTCTCATATAGTTTTGATAGATACACAAGGTTGAGGAGCTACACAATAAAATGCACAGAGTAATTAAATAGTGCTAAGTTGAATAGATTAGAGATTGAGAATGTGGAGTTTGGCATTGGGGTTCTTATTGTTTCTCTTGGGGAAATTGCTGTGGATTTTCTAGGCCTCAATAGTCTTACTTGTAAAGCAGCTCTAACAATACCTACCACATAAACTTATTATAAGGTTTAAGTACTGTTATAAAAAGAAAGCACTCAGTTCAATGCCTACCACATAGACAATTGAAAAATGTCAGCTATCTGTGGCGGGTATCACCTCCATGATGGAGATTCACCTGCCATTTTTGAAAATACACCCATTCATAACTTCCCAAAAGAAAGTTAAAAGATGCTATGAGGAAAGGGAAAACATGACGCAGATGTCTGCTGCTCTGACCTACGCCCCCTTTCCATTACCTTTCTATCGTTATTTAAATATGTTTGTGCAATTGGAATAAAGCCAAGTTAGAGACCTTGTGTTTTGTCAAGATAATTTCTAGATATTTATTCTAACCTATGTTGTATTTGTTTTTATTTGTAGGTTGATCTTTTCCCCCTCTACTTCTAATTTCAGAATAAAGAATGAAGGGGAGTTACTTTATATTGACCAGGGATGTAGTCAGAATTTATTAATAACAATATGAGTTTGAGGGGCGCCTGGGTGGCGTCTGCCTTCGGCTCAGGTCATGATCCCAGGGTCCTGGGATCGAGGCCCGCATCGGGCTCCTTGCTTCATGGGAAGCCTGCTTCTCCCTCTCCCGCTCCCCCTGCTTGTGTTCCCTCTCTCGCTGTGTCTCTCTCTGTCAAATAAATAAATTCTTAAAAAAATAAATAAAATAACAATATGAGTTTGATGCTAACCTTTCATTTTCTTTCACTTGGGGCAGATTTATGTTTGATAAATAGAAATAAGCAAGAGATGGTGTTAGAAAGTGAGCTGTCAAAGTTTCACAAAGGGGAATTTGGCTTTAGACTATATTTATTACATGACAATAATGTTACTATGGATTATAAAATAGTGGATGTATTATGGTCCACTAAATCAGTAAAAATCACGTAGCTGTTAATGATTTGGAACCTGGTTTGTGAAGCACAACTTGGCAGAGTTATCAGTGGTTAAGAGTGTTGGTATGAAAGTTAAGGACTTTAGTACTCAAATCCAAGTCTGGCTGTTTTTGTGGTGTGTGGCCTTGGACCTGACTTCTCTGGGATGCAATTTCCCCATATGTGTAATTGGGTAATAAAATGTAGTCACCACACGGTGGTGGGGGAGAATTAAGTGCACTGACGGGGAGGTGTAGGCTTCTTCTGTATTTTTTAAGCAGTGCTTATGCTTGGCTTTATTCTCTCCAGTGCCTAGCAGCCTCCCTCCTAGTGAGTCACTTAATAATTCCTCCTGGCCTCCATGGTACAATTTATTTTACAACCATAGTATTCTCTAAGATGGCACCATAGAGGACTAAATGTTACCCAAGGCGAGGAGGGCAAATGCTGCTGTATAGGTTATACTTTCAGTGCCTTTTTATTTGTTTATTTTATTTATTTATTTATTTATTTATTTATTTATTTATTTATTTATTTATTTTTGATCTTTCAAAGGAGCGCTGAGAATGGTTTTAGCTGGCTCTGTGGCTCTGTAGCTCATTTCGTATACTGTTGCCTGTACTTTACTATTCCCTTAAAAGCTTGTGTTTTGGGCATATGCCCTCCTTCCACTCCTTGTATAATTCCCCTAACCCAGCATGGTCTTTTACTTTTCATTACAGAATGAAAGCAGGAGGCTGAATTTTTCTCAGAGATTAGTGGGCAGTATGCTATAATGAAAAGACCAGAGAACCAAAATTTAGATTTAAATTATCGTGTGAACACTGCTGCATTCTTGCTGGGTGACCGTGGGCTCATCATTGACCTTTGATTCTGTTTCCTCAGCTACAAATAAAAACAAACAAACAAACAAAAAAACCCACAAAAAACAATGAGGCCATCTGTGCCTAACTCACATCTTTGCTGTGAGGGTTGAAGGAGTTGTAGAAAATAAGAAAGCACTATCCAAGTACAAATTTTCATTATGGTTGTGATGATTATATATATGTATCAGTCTATTAGGAGTTTGTTAGCAACTGAGTTCCTGTGTGCTCGGCTCCCATTTCCCCAGCTCCCAGAAATGCAGAGGATCCCTGCCAGATGGCTGATTTGCCAGCTGTGTCTTGTTTTGTCATTGTAAATATCACATGCTCCGAGAGACTTTGCTTATAATGTAGTATGTTTTGTCCTTTATCTCCTGCAGATTGAGAACTACATTGTGGAAAATATGAAGTCAGAGATGGCCCAGATACAGCAGAATGCAGTTCAGAACCACACGGCCACCATGCTCGAGATAGGAACCAGCCTCCTCTCTCAGACCGCAGAGCAGACCAGAAAGCTGACAGATGTTGAGACCCAGGTACAGCCCTGGGCCAGAGTCGACAAACTCTCAATGGAGATTTTTTTCCCCCTTTAGCTTACTCTATAAACACAGAGCACATTTCGCCACTGAGATTGGGGAAACATACACATTTTTTGTTTATTGGTAATAACAGTGACTGCCTGACGTGCTATGCATGTTTCTTTTGATTTAACAAGGGTTGGTATATTTAGCTTTGTATGTGTTTGCAAAAACAAGACTGGCAAAGGGCTTAATCAGCATTGAAATTCAAATAAACACTGCAGCTACCAACTGTGATATGATATGTGTCAAACAAAATAGCCGTTTGGGTCAAATTGGTGCCTTTGATGTGCAGTTTTTACCTGTCCTGCTTCGTCTCTGGTAATACACTGGCCACAAGGGCACCTGCAGAGGTTTGGTACAGTCAGTAGACAGGCAGGAAAACCCAAATGAACTGATCAGCAATGTGTAGATTTTTTTATTCAGCGTGATTTTACAACGAGAAGTCCATTAAAACTCTTTCTCCACGTAGTATCTGTGTCATCCCACCCTGGACAATGACATACTTCTTTATGTACAGTCATATTTCTTTCAGTACAAATCAGTGAAATGCCTGTTAATCATCAGTCACAAACCTACCATTACAGTCTAATGCCAATATTTTTGTTGATTTGAAGATGATCTCTTGGTTACTCCATTTGCCATTCTGAAGCCCAGAGGATGCGTCTTATCTCATTGTAATTGATTTCTGGAAGCAAAGCTGAAATATATTTTAAAAGATACACTGAGGCTCATCAAAATTTTCAAGAATTTATTTGGGCATGCATCAACTCAAGTTGAGCAGTGCTTAGCTGAAAGTGGTTAGGAACAGTCTACTGTGGGAGCTAAGGGGAAGGTTTGAAAAGAGAAGATGCAGAAGCAAAGCAAGGAAATTATTTGATTGATTATGGCCTAAGCAGTTGCTTTATTTGAGGAGGCCTCCTTGGCTGTAATTGATTGTTCCTAACTTTCATTTTCCTGGATTTAAATGCACTGACTCTGGCTCAGGCTTTGATTTACTTACGTAGGTTACCAAGGCATTAGAGCCACCTCAGTCTAATGGCCTATTTGTTTAAATATTTTAGCAATATAAATTCAAAAATAAGATGCAATGTTATTTCTATTTTATTTCATTTCTGTTAATGGCATCATTGATCATATAATGATATTTAAAGATAAAGGAAAATGATGATTTGTATGGGTAGAGAATTATATATTACACAGACAACTTTCCCAGGTACAAATGATTTTTATGAAAGCCATTTAAAGCAGACAGGTCAGAAAAGTTTGAGGAGTTTTCCCATATTGATACAGCTAGTGAATTGAATCTGGCACTCAGACAGAAGCATTCTCATTTCTTTCTTTTTCTATCCCTCTTGATTAGTAATGCTAATAATTAAACTAAGAACTTAAATGTGGATTACATTGGAGGAGTAAATCACATGGGCTTTGGAAGATATTTTTTGCTGCACACTGTCATTGATAACCATAGGTGATGGGGAAGGGAAGACTGTGTATTATAACTAAAAAGTATGAGACTTCATTTAAATCATTTATCATCATACCAAGCAAGCTTGGTGATCTGCAAACATTGACTTCTGGTGGTATAAATGATGTGTATTTTCTCTTGTTTTTATAAGAACAGAATACTCACCATCTCCTATATAGCATTCTATATATTCAAAAACTGGAACAACACAATTAATACTACCACACCTGAGTGAACATTTGAAATTTTTATGCATTTATGTTATAAGTTTTAATGATCTACATGGCAGGGTTTTATTTTTTCTATCCCCCAAATCCTTTTGAGTTGTTTTTGTTCTCTTTTCACCTAGGAATTGGAGTTGGGGAGGGACGGCAGGGGAAACCCCACTGTTAGCATACTGTTCTCCACAAACCATTAAGATGCATGCTATATAAGATTTTAAGAGGTAACAACTTGTTCTGGATCCTTAAGGCTAAGAGATATGTACTTTATGGAAAATAGTAGAGAAAATTCATAGAAAAAAACCCTTCTCTCTATGGGGAACAGCTAAAACTAAATAGCCCTTAAAGGCCAATGAAAGTTTATTGGGTGCACCAAGAAGAATTTTAAGATAGCTAAAACATAGAACATATCTAAAAAATTACAAATCTATCAGACCTTGCAATGAGAGGGAGGTAGAGAAGGAAGACAATGGCTCAGACTAGCTATGTCCTACCTTAAGAAGTAAATCCTGGGTGTTCTTTTCATCTTCATTTTAATGTCTTCCAACTGTCTATGCTGTCTGTTAAGCTGTGATGCTCCAAAAAATTTTCATGCAAATGTATATACCTTTGTGTATATGGGATGTTTAGTTGATCCTTTGCGACAGAACATGTTCTACTTAGACATAACCACTCAAGTGCACTCAAATACAGATATGCAGGAACAAGTTACAAAATGAATCCTAAATTATTCCTTAACTTAAAATGCACTCTATTCTTGTATATTAAGTATTTTTATAAAAAAAGTACCAGTAGATCCTTTTGTGCTATGCAAGCCTACTCATCCTAGGTTTTTGCTACCATATTAATCTTACTTTGTTTCACATAGGTATGTGTTGCTTTTCCTAAACTGACTTCAGGTTCTCGGTTATTTTAGGAACTTAACAACAGTGGTGTGGCAATATATTTTCATGTTCTAACTTTTACATGATGATATTATAAAGATAAGTAATTTATTGCTTTCTGGTCCTCTCTCTAGACCTTCTAGACTTGAACTTAACAAAAGGTGGCAGAAACATTTTTACAGCAATGCCATTTAAAAATACTTGTGTGTTCAATAAGTGTCATAATCAGAAAAGAAACAGATAATGAGCACATCTAAATAACCCTGCCAGCCAAGGCGGTGAGAGTCAGGCGCCAGCCCCATGCCCGTGCCTTCCTCCTTAGTCTCACTTGCAGTGTTTTTCTCACTCTGTTATCAGTTTGTGCCAACATCTCCTTTACTTCCAGTTCCTCTTTCTGAGTGTGCACTATGAAAGGGTTAGTTTCAGACATTATTCATGTCCCTTCCTGTCATGTAAGTCCACTTCTGGCTTCTACCACAGGCCAGTTTTGATTAGAGGCACACTAATGGACCAACTACCTTAACATTCACCTCTAAGAATTGGTGTGCAGCTCTGTTCTAAGCAATTTTACAAATATTAGCTATTTAATAATTTAATAAAAATCTTAGGGGGTAGGTACTGTCACCATCCTTCATTTAAAGATGTGAAAACTGAAATCTAGAGAGCAGAAGCAACTTGCCCTGGGTGAAACAACTAATAGTAAATGTTAGAGCAAAGATTTGACCCCAGGAAGTCTGGCATCAGAGTCTACATGCTTTCTGTACTGGCTCTCTCTGTATTCTGCCTTTCTCAGGATTCCTTTCTCTCTTTAAGATTCTAGATACTAAATGAGTCCAAGCAGAGGGTAAGATGGAAATCAGACAAAACAAAAGTAATGTGAACCTAATAGTAACAACTGAATGTTTTCTATAGATGATAAAGACACTGCTGCCATTGCTGTTGTGCTGATGGCAGCACCAACTGTTGTCATGTTACCACATACCTACACATCGTCTCAGGTGATCCCGGAATCCGGTGTTGTCCATGCCACTTGCTGGCTGTGTAGCTATGGGGCAGTTCCTTAGACACTTAGGCTAAATTTCCTCTAATTTCCAATTATATAGGAACCATTGTGTAAGAAATGGGATTTAACTAAATTTTAAAAGGTATATTTTGGGTATCTCCTTGATGCAAGAGATTTTAAAAGGTACGGTATAGAATACAACCATAAGTAAAACAATCCTTATCCTCAGTTATCTTAATTGAATTAATAAGGTAAAACTTGCCTACACCATTTCTTTGTTAACTTTCCATCAAATTAATTAGCTGTGGAGTCTTTTCGTATAGCCGTAAAAATGTATCTTTCCAGTCTCCTACCATGGGGGTTTCATTGAGCAATGGCCCCAGCTGCTGTGCTCTGAAATCCATCACTGTGTTGATGCAGAGGGCACAATTCCCAGTGGCCACTTCAGGCCAGTGACTCATTGTGGTAGCGATACTTAGATCTGCTCCTGGGAACTCTTGGACTCCACTGACACATGACTTTGGCTAAGGGCTCTCCTTTAGCCTTGCTGAACTTTCTCACAACTGCCCTGGAGGCTAAGACTTTCACTCAGTCTCCTTTCCTTCCCTGTGATTAAACCTGCATCCTAGTCAAAAGGTACTCCTAGACAACTCTGTCTTCTTCCCAATTTTCCCTTACAGGCATTCCCCCTAATAAATGTCTTGCATATCTAATCTCATTTTATCATCTGCCTCTCAGAGGTCACGAACTATCACACCTGTTGTTTGGACTTCAATTGTACACTTGCAAATTTAAGCCAGTTCAGGAATAGTTTAATCAATGAGCATCAATCTCTAGACAGAAATATATTTGAAAGGGCAGCTCTCAAAGTTGAGCCATTGGATCTCTTTAACTTGAAGAGAGAAGAGCTGAATAAATATTTAACCTTGGCCTGGTTAAAATGGTAGTAAAATAAATTTGCTAATGGGTCATCCAAAGAAAATACCATGGTAATTAACTTTCTCACAAGGTCTGGAAAAAGTGTTTGATGGCCCATTCGGAGAGGTCTCAGTGAACTATGACCCACAGGTCAAATTTGAATGGCAATCTCTTTTTGTAAATAAAGTTTTTATTGAACACAGCTACACTCATTCATTTATATGTTGTATATGGCTGCTTTCCCAATAAAAAGGCAGAGTTGAGTAGTTGTACCAGAAACCTTATGACCCACCAATCTATTTACTATATGGCCCTTTATAGAAAAAGCTGGCCAACCCTTGTACTAGGATACAAACTTCAAGAGAGCAAGGATTTTGTCTGTCTTTTTCACTGCTCTGTCCTTAGGATTTAAAACAGCACTTGGTACACAGTAGGCTCTTAATAAATCCTTGTCAAATGATTACATGAACTAATATTAGTCCCTTAATTTCTGTAGATTTCAGCCCAATGCTCCCAAGACCAAAGGTAATGTCCTAAAGGTTGTATATTGATTGTTATATATACCAATAAATAGCTGATGGGTCAGAATAGGTCTTTGAACAGAAACATTCTACTGCAAAATTGTTCTGACTAAGAACATCGGATGACAGCATATTCTCTGTACTCTAGGGAACAAGAGAAATTTGGCCACTTTCTTGCTTCATAGTGCTAGTTTAGCATTGGAGTGGAGTGAGAATTTGGATGTCATTAGCTACAACAAGCAGATGTCATGGTGATATGAAAGAAACCATTTTGATAGCAGTTGGGGGTGGGGGTTGCTTTCTTAGCCAGAGGGAAGCTTCTTGTGTATAGCTACATGAGCCTATAGGAAAGAAGTCAGACTCCAGAGACAGGCTACCTGGGTTCTGATCTGACTCCTTTGTGGATTAGCTCTGTAATGTAAGTACTGTCTCTACTAAACTCCATAACCCAATGAGATTTTCATTATGTTATAAATGTAATATATATTTGTATATAATATAAATAAAATATAAATATTACATACAATAATTATGTAGTATTCTATAACATTATCATGACTAAGATTAACAGTAATTCTCTCAGATTCCTTTTACATTCAAATTTCCTCAATTGTTCTACCCAAAATTTTATAGGCATTTTAGTTTTTAAGACATAATAGTCCCTTTTAATTTAGATCAATCTTCCAATTTTTTTTCTTGAGGTTTTTAAGAAACCGGACCAATTATTTTTGTATACTATCCCATATTCCTGAATTTTTCTCAGTATTTCTTTATGATACGTTTTAATTTACTCATTCATTCTCTATGGTTTTTCTTTAAACCAGAAGTTAAGTCTAAAGGCTCAGTTAGATTGACTTGAACATGGTGGTGGGACTATATAGAATTACTCATTACTTCCTATTACAGCTCATCAGGAAGCACAAATGCCAGCTTGCCACACTTTCAGTGATGCTATTTTTTTTTAAAGATTTTATTTATTTTTTATTCATTTGAGAGAGAGAGAGAGAGTGCCTGCGAGCCAGGGGAGGAGCAGAGGGAGAGGGACAAACAGAGTTGGAACTGAGCGTGGATACAACTTGGTATCCATGCAGGGGTTGTGGGGCTGACCCCATGACCCTGAGATCATGACCTGAGCCAAAATCAAGAGTTGGACACTTAACTGACTAAGCCACCCAGCTGCCCCTCTCAGTGATGCTGTTTTAACTCAGTTAGGAGAGAAGCCTCCACATCTCTCCATCTTAGTTGTCCACTTTTCTCTTGGAAATTAACAGATAACCTGGGGAGTGGTACTTTGTCACACTGCCCATCAGCGACCAAATAAATTATTTCATCAATTTTGTAAAATGGTGATCTTCTGATTCTTTCAACACATAGCCGCCTTTATTTTTCTGTAAAAATCTAATTGCCATGGCATCATACTTTGTGTTATATTTTTCATTTGAAAAACATAAAGTAAAAGGAAGTACAAACAACAAACAAGGCTGATTTCAAAGTTAATATGCTGGTGAAAGAAAATTTCTTTCAAGGGAAATTTTCCTTTTAAGGAAGATCAGAGGCATTCTTTAAAGTATTAAAGGGAAGCTGGCTGAAATTCTCTAACTCACTTGGTTTGAGAAACTAGGCATTTTTATTTTTAAATTTTAGTGTATTTTTTTTTAAGATTTATTTATTTATTTGAGAGAGAGAGCAGGGGGAGGGGCAGAGGGAAAGGGAGAGAAAGTCTTAAGCAGACTCCACATTGAGCGTGGAGCCCCATGTGGGGCTCAGTCTCACCTAAGAGATCATGACCTGAGTTGAAACCAAGAGTTAGAGGCTTAACCAACTGCACCACCCAGGTACCCTGATTTTAGTTTATTTTTTAATGAAGAACTAACATTTTAGAGTCCATAAATCCTCAGTTTCAAGTCTTATGTCTTCCTTACTCTGTGGTATATGCTGCAAAATTTAAGGTTTGAAATTGTTCCTTGGGGGCTTTTTTCACAGACTCTTTGCTCTCCTTTTTTTTTCCTTCCCTTTTCCTTCCCTTCCCTTCCTTTCCTTTCCCATCTCCCTCCTTTTTCTTCCTTCGTTCGTTCGTTCGTTCGTTCCTTCCTTCCTTCCTTCCTTCCTTCTTTCTTTCTTCCAAGATGTGCTTTGGAATATGTTTAGGCTAAAGAATAAAATGCCTTTTGTCATTTTAATGGAACACTTAGATTATTGCTAAGCAGCAAGTTTCATAGACACATGGCAAGAAAGTGGTCAGTTTATCATAGTCTCCTGTACAATTCTCTCAGTTCTTTAGTTTTTAAACTTCAGACCTAGTTTAATACATCAGCAGAGAGAGAATTGAAATAAAGCAGCTCTTTGGTCAAGGTGATGGGAAAAGAAGAGAAGGGGTTGACATTTGTGCTCAAAAGTGTCCAGAGATGACCTGACATCTAGCCTGAACTAAATGAGATCTGGGATTTGTCTCCCTTCTTCTTCCACATTCAGATGCTGTTTTAGGTTTAGATTTTAGATTGTTATCACTGAAGTCCCATTTAACATTCATGTGGCCTGCTACCTTCTCTCTGACAATGACCCAGCCTGAAAAATAACTCACTGTCCATCGTGTAGCATATCATCCCAGCAGATAGCTCTGACTGCCAGTGTGCCAGACCCCATGCTGGGCATTGGCAATTTGGAGGGCTCCAGATGGAAGTCCTGCCTCCGTGTAACCGACAACCTCATGGGGTAGAGAAACAGCACATGAATGAACAGACAGGATAATTTCCAATAGTAATGATTTTTTAAAGACAATACAACAGGATGACTTGTTGGAGGATGGCGGGGAGTTATATTACAGACAGTGACCAGGAAGGGCCACCCTAAACAAGATTGAATAAGAAATCAGCCACGCATCTGGGAAGGTATGGGCAACTGCCCTGAGGTAGAAATGAATTTGGCATGTTGGGGTGACAAAAAGGAGGCCAATGTGGTTAGAACAAAATAAACAAGGACAGAAGTGGCAGGATGCGATCTGAGAAGTAAGCAGAGTTCTGATCATGTAGGACCTTGTGGGCCAGGCTAAGAACTTTGGAATTTGTTCTGATTGCCAGGAGAAGCCATTAGCATATTTAATATTGGCGATGACATAATGTGATTTATATATTTATTTTTTTAAGATTTATTTATTTGAGAGAGAGAGCATGAGCAGGGAGAGGGGCAGAGAGAAAGAATCTCAAGCAGACTCCCCGCTGAGTGGGGAGCCGAGGCAGGGCTCCATCTCACGACCCTGAGATCATGATCTGAGCAGAAGTCGAGCTGGACGTTTAACCAGCTGAGCCACCCAGGAGCCCATGATTTATGTTTTTGAAAAGATCATTCTGGTATCATGTAGCAAACAGATTGCAGGTAGGACAAAGTAGAGAAAAATTAGGAGCTGTTATAGTTTCATTCTGTTCTGTGTTCTCTCATATTCTTCTCAGACATGGAGAAGAACAGTTTTTGCTCTTTGTAAAATAAAAATTTTAGTATTTGAGAATCTCAGAAAGTGTGATGAGAGAGTGTGGTGAATAAGGGAGAAAATAGATTTTGTTTAACTACATATAATATGCCTGATTCAGTGAGACAAAGTATCTTTCATTCATTCAATCAATACTGAGTGTCTTCTCTGTGCCAAGCACTGTTCTCTGTGTCACCAAAAGATCCAGATGCGTCATCCCCTATTTAATTATTTTATAAGTTGTAATTCTAGTTAATAAACAAAAAGTTACCTGGACAAAAAGTATGTTTAACAGTTCAAAATCCCCTCTTGTGTACCCCCAATCTTTACGTTCTCTACCATTTTGTCTTCTGGTCTACTCCTAATTCTGTCTTCAAATCCCAGTTCCTCGTGCTACTGTTTTTCTTCCAATGAAGTGACTCAGAATAGGAAAATATTTTTTTAAAACTCCAAACCACTCCACACGTCTAAGTTATTGATTAGTAGTAGTAATGTTTCAAATGGCTTTCAGATCTTAATTTATGACAATTGTAAAAATGAATCCTAGAACCTTAGAACTTTTTTAAAGCACGAACGCCCCATCTTGCCATTCTCTCCCCTACTCCTTCACCCTCTGCCTCCCATCTGCCCAGCAGGGTTGGGACTTGAGTGAGGAGAGTGGGATCAAGTCATACAAAAATAAATAATAATACATGTGCAGAAGCAGATCCTATCTTTAAGATTATGCTGTGTTCAACATGGATTATTTTCCACTAATTTTGATCTTTTAAAATGTTGCATTAAAATGTTATCTTTTTGACACCTCCTCAAATTTTGCATTTGAGGCAGTTGCCTCTCTCATCTCACCCTAGCCCCTGTCCTGGTCCCTTGCAAATACATCCCTTTCCCCCACAACTTCTTGTAACCCAAGTGAGCCCTAGTCATATCAGTGTGTTTTGAAAAGGTTATGTGCATCTGATATAATCTCAGGTTTCGACCTGCTGCAGAAAATGAGGAAAGCTCTAATGATGTCATTTTTAGAGGTGGACCTCTAGATTGATATTGACTCTCCAGAAGGTTTTCCAGCTCCCTTTCAATAAGTAGTTCTAAGAAAAGTGTGGTGGTTATAAAAGTTTTCAAATGATGTAGGAAGCTTTTAAAGCTAATTATCCTTTTTTTCCTTGACCGTTTTACCTCCCTTAAAGAAGAGCAGGGTTGGGGGTGGACAGAACAGAGACAGGGAGGAACAAAGACATTGACATAGTTTGAAGGTATCTTCTAGGATTGCAGTGTATGATGTTTGCTTGGAGGATGGGTAGGTTTGGGTTCATGGCTCATAGACTCATTTATATTAAAGCCTGGCTAGCAACATGAGTCTTCATGATTCAAAATTAGTTGAACATTTATGGCTTCTAGAGCACCCAGTATAGCACAGTTGAAAGGGTAACTATAATCTGTCTTCAGTGCAGTCTGGGTTCCTGGTCACTTCATTTCCTCAGATTAAGACCCAGGACAGTTTAACCGTTTAGTTTTCGGTATAGAGCATTAAAATTAGAGTCACACTGTCTGGGTTCAAAACCCGGTTCTTCCCTTGGTTCCTGTGTGGATTTTGGCCTCTTTCTGAACCTCCGTTTCTTCATTTATAAAGTGATGGTAGCAATTCCTCCGTTAACATGTGCCCATGTCTATGAAGTGATCTGGTATCTGGAAGGCCTGGTATGACCGAGTATGATAGGTGTTCAATGACCCTGTGGTCCTGAATCTGTCTAAACTATGTCAAGAGTTGTTTGCACATTTATAATCGGTTTTTGTAAGGTGAGGGATCGAAGTGAGCATATCTTACTTGCCTCTTAGTTATTGGTTATATATAATATCTAAGACTTAAGTACTAATTCTTATCTCAGAAATAACATGTATATAATATCAATATTGGGGATTATATATATAATTATATACATATATATATATAAATATGTAACTAGCACAGTAGAATATCTTAGGGATTTAGGACATGAAAATGGACTTAACAACTCAGTTTTCTCATTCAATTGCAATCTCAATCTCAAATGAATGTCATATTTAAGGCACATTGCACTGGGTGTTATACACAAACAACGAATCATGGAACACTATGTCAAAAACAAATGATGTAATGTATGGTGATAAACATAACAATAAAAAATTTAAAAAAGACACATTGCAAAACATTAATTAGTAGAATATAGGCCATTTAATTGATTATTCTGGAAGAAATACTATTTTAAAAGAAAACATAGCTAAATAAAAAAACAAAAATTCTTTTCACTTTTTGTGATTAAAGTTTGAAATGTTTTTATCTTTTATCTTGAGGTACTAAATCAAACTTCTCGACTTGAAATACAACTACTAGAGAATTCATTATCAACGTACAAGCTAGAGAAGCAACTTCTTCAACAGACAAATGAAATCCTAAAGATTCATGAGAAAAACAGGTGAGGATTGTCATATTCCAAATATTTACATATGTACTTATTTTTATCCTTCACCTCTCTGTCAACTCTTAAAAGATTGAGGTGGTGTGCAAAAAAAAAAGGAAATATAGAGACAATTTAATATAATACAAATAATACTATTGCTTACACTCTTGAAATATTTGGTTTTTATAACTTTTAGCACTAATTTATCAAATGTTTAGTTGTTCAGATCCCACCATAGCCACAAGAATTGATTCTGTGACTAAATTCAGTGGCACAAAATATTGACAATTTTCAGCAGAATGACATCTATAGCAATAGAGAAAAAAAGTAGTCTCTGAAACTCTGTAACTTGAATTGTCATTCTACCTGCCCTTAAGCTTGTACAAAGCTATGAGATTGTTGAATTCAGGGATCTTGCACCAGAGAGAAGCAAATTTTATTTTTCCCAGAAAGTTATTTACCCGTAAAGCTGATTCAAGAGTTGCTCACCATCCCCTTTCCCACATTTAAAGCCATTTACTCTGGATATAATAAATTTCTTTGCTTAGTTTTATAGATGTGTTTTTTAAACTATGAATCATCTCAGGTAAGTGAAATGGGACCTAGAGATCTTGAGATGACGTATAGACTATATCATTTTGAAGTCATTGACATTCATGATGGCCAATTCAGTCAAAGCACTGACCTCTGTAGGACAAATAAATGTATTGCTTATTAACTGACGCCTGGCCATTAGGATGGCTTGAAGAGGTTTCAGTTCTTATGCATTATATTGATTTAAAGACCATTGTGTTGCTAGAAATTAGTTAAATGCCTTATGTCATTGGAACTAGAATTTCCACCATATTCCAAACCAGGAAGGCACCATGAGGAATGCTAGTACTCTTACTTTATACATGAGGGAACAGACTCAGTAGAAGTGAGTGATTTTCCAAGGTCACACAGATTGCTAGGGTTACAACTGGGAATGTAATCCAGGCTTCTTTCTTCCTAGTCCTGCTCTTTGCACTGTAGCACATGGTCTCTCAATACCACTATCTGCAACCTAAAAGGATTCCCCAACTTTACGCTAAAAGTGGCCCTTAATGACAGCAATTATAATGAAGCTTTTCCATGAAGAAGATAAACCTGGCTGTTGATTTAGAGTCTGAAAGGGGTCATGCATGCTCTATGACTTGTATTTCTAAGTTTTACATTTATTTATCTTTGTACTGTGTCATGGGGTAAACTGTATAACTATAAATAAACTTGACAGGACTTGACCCTGAACTGGTTGCATAATGAAATGTTTTGGAATTGAAAATCCTGCTGAAAAGTACCATTTATCCCACTGCTGTTTCACAGTAACCAGACATATACATGGAACAGGTATACTTTACATCAACTGTCCCTTGGTTTTAGAGTCCCACCATGCTTTAACGTTGTTGCTAACAGTGAACATCTTGAGTTATATATTTCAAGATGATATTGTGAAAACTTTGTCTAGGAATAAATAAGTAAAATATTGTCAACTTTACCTTATTTTTTAGGTTATTTGTTTTTATAATTACATAAATAACACTTTATTGGAGAAAAAGGAGAAAGTACACAAAATAAAATTAAAAATCACAGTCCTGTCACATTGAGAAAACTGCATGTGTCACTGTATATTATATGTAAATATATTTTTTATGGAAAGCTGTGTCCTCCTATCCAAGCTGTTTTGCAGCCTGCTTTCTTTGGAAATAGCTATCATTTCTCATGAATAAATATCCCTCTAATATCATTCTTAATAACTGCATGGTATTTCATTTTAAGGTGTAACCTAGGGTGGTTTCAGTCTCTCACTAAGTATGTTACCATATATGATTTATCTTTTAAAAAGTTGTCAGCATGAATCTGCATTCTTCAATTCTTCCCCTGCTGATATGTGTATTATCTCTAGGTCTGCATCTGACACTTGAGCTGTCAGGATACCATAAAAAAACCTGGGAGGACTGAAAGGTCTCACTCTTAACTACAAAAACAAATGCTGTCCTTAAGCGTCACTTGTACTCAGCTCTCGCACTCCCTCTCTCTCTCTCTCTCACTCTCTCTCTCTCCCTCCCCCCCCACCGTGTCTCTGTCTCTCCTTCTCTTTCCCTCCTTCCTTCTCATATTCATTCATTCTTTTGTTTTCTTTCTTCTCTTTCTTTTTTAAAAAATATATCCCCTCTACCTTATTTCCCAACCATTTTGGGTTTTTTGTTTTCCATCAATTCTTGATATGGCATCTAGTATCATCTCCTACTATGGAATTCTCACCATGACATTGTTTGTTTGTTTAAGGGAAATTGCTTAAAAGTTGTTCTCTCTGTTCCATGGGTAAAGCTGAGTGAAGGTTCACGCCCTCAAAAGAGCTCTGTCTGCTGCAGGTCAAGTAGAGGCGTCTCGTTCCTAATCCCAGCACATACATGCCTTCTGCTGATGATTTTTTTTCCTTTATTAAGTTCTAATTTCTAAGGAAAATTCAGGTCTTTATATATACAAGTCACAACGCTTATTGCTAGTGATAATTTTTTCAGAGTTCTAACAATTCCTCTTGCCAGAAATGTAGGTATTTCACAATGACTTCAGGGATTTAGGTTTCAACTTGAAATTTATCTCTGTGCTCATGCTGACAAAAACTTACATGCATCTTTTACTCCTCCTTTGCACCCCTTTCTTTTTTGATGCTCAAGTGTAGCATTACTTCACCTGTGGTTCCTGGGGGTATTTTTCTATCAATGTGCTGTATCTCCTGACATTGCTGTGTCTCTTTGTTATCTGTGTCTTCCTGTAGAAGGGTCCAATATGTTTAAAGAAGTGTTGGTGGAACGTTTATTCTTAAACTAGGCATATTCTTCTATGAACCACTCAGAAAAAAAGTATTTTATAAAAAACCAAGAATATCCTTTTGTGATGTACAGCATACTTTCCCTATTCTCTTTATTGTTATTGTTTATTTCCATATATGAAATGGAATTCAGGAACTCTGCCAAGCGCTTTCTAGAGCAACAAAGAAGTACTCCCCCCCCACCACCCAATACAATTTAAGTGGACAGAAGGTCAAAGTCAAGCATGAAACTGTTTATATATATTTTTAAAGAAGTTTATTGATTATCCCTACCTATTCCTTAAACGAATCTTAATCCTCCAAATGTAACAAGAAGCTATTTCTACATTTAGGCATCTCTGAAATGTAGGAACAACATGCCTTTAGTTGGCCAGGTCTGGTTTGGATCAGCTAATACACTTTGCAAAGGGGATTATCTAAATTAAGCTTTGCTTCCTCCCCATGGAATGTCAGGGGTTGTGTCTGGGTGTGTGACTTACCAGCTTTGAGTATGATGGGGACTCAGCTGCCAAGTCGGTGAGCTGGCCCTTAGGAGGGTCCACCACTTCTTTGGCAGAACAAGGAGGAATATTTTATGGACAGGATTATGCTACACAATCATGCTGAGAGGTCCTGCTGATTTACATCCTGACAAATTAAATGCATCACTTGTAGGGTTGAAAAAGGATTTTTGGCCTCATTAGATTCACTTCTTTATCCCTTAAATGGCCAAAGGCACAAAGCAAGAATAGGATTAGCAACATTTGCTCTACTGTTTGTTTTCCTAACAATCTACTGGGGGTGACTCCAAGAAACTTCCAGTTTGCTTTCTTTAAGGAATGTTTTTTTTTCTTTTGTTGAATGCCATCCTAATGTCAAAATGGTTTTGTTTCTTACCTCAAAGAAATAGCATTTGCAAGTACAAGATCAGTAATTGGCCCATGTAATTGAAATTATCAACCAAGATCCCAAGAAATGGGAAGCATTAATATTTACATTGCACATAGGGGGTTGGATCACAAAGTGGAACATGTAATTGTCAACTTTTCTAAGATTCTTTGAGTACGTTTCCTGCCAGGTCAGTTCAAGACAATAGAAGCGAGGAGAGGGACAGGGAAAGATGTCATAATGCAAATCCCTTGAGCTGAATCTTTTCACCTAAAATTTGGTGAACTGATCAAGGCACCTGCCCATCTCTGACTTAACCCCAACTTTTCCCAAGGTGGGAGCACAGCCGGGTAAAAATATATTCCAGAAGAAATTCTTCTGCCTCACCAGGGTATACAGGAAGGGAAGTGAGCATCTTGCATATACAAAGATGGAGCACTTGGGCTTTCCTGATACTTGTGTTGAATATGTAGATAGAAGATTAGGCAAATTTTCATTACCATTCAGAGTGAAGTGAAACTACCCATGTGATGGCCACTTCAACATAGTTTTATCAAAACTGTCTGCTACCTGCCTACCTAATAGGGGTGAACATCTATGCCAGGTGCTTTGCATACATTACAGCTAATCCTCCAACTAATTCTGCAAAGTATCTATTATTATTTCTATTTTATGTATAAAGAAGGTGAAGTCCACAAAGGTCAAGTTTACTTACTTGTCCATGACCAAACAGCTAGTTTATGAAAGCAAAATTAGGGTTGAAGTCCATAATGATTCTCTGTCTTAATTATTATAAAAATATTTTTCCAGCATGATGCATCCTCAAGATTAATTGATGTGGCTGTCAAGTTATCCTCTTTACACAAACAAATAGAAGTTTGAAGAAAGGAGTCGGCCAGTTGTTTTTGGCCTATTTCTATATAGATCATTATTTATTCCTGCTAATACTGAAGTAGGGAATATAAACTATTTATTTTACCTTGGGAATTCACTGAACTTATTTGACAAGCCTCATCTATCTTTTAGCTGGAGTTTATGAGAAGTTATTAAGTTAATTAATTTTAACTGATTGAAATGTGTGTAATTTCAAGATACTAAATTATACCTTACAAATTACTGTAATGGCTTCTTAAAATATTGATTTTTTAATACTTAAGTTGCCTAAAGAAATGAAAAGTTAAGTCACAGTCTTTAAATTAAAGTTCTTTTCTATTTGATAAGATCTTCACAAAATACTAAGGTAAAATCCTGCTAACTGCTAGCATTAGATTAGGCTGAATTATGTTAGTTGTGTATAGTAGGGATCAATAAAAAGTTTTTAAATTTATATTATTCTATTCTATACCTTGAAAATGGAATACCTACAGACTGATTGAATAGAACATTTTTCTTCTTCTCATGTTTTTTAAAAATGTATTTAATGGCATATAGCATTTTTAAATTTCAGTTTCATTAATCTAGGGTTTTAGAGTGGAAGAGAATTCTGAATCAAACTAAAAATCCAAGGGTAATATTAATTTTTTCCTTTCCCTGATTCCTCACAACTCACAGTGACTGTTGAGGCTGTCAGTTCCATCTCCTAAATATTTTTCTCAATCTGTCCTGTTCATTTTATTTCCACTGACTATATCTTAGGTCAAACTCCCATTGATTCTTCTCAGCCATTGCAGTGACCTCTGTGCTTTAAGCCCCATGTCTTTCAAACTGATCATCCAGAACTCTGCAAAGTCTTCTTTCTAAAATGCAAGTCAGATTATTTTTCACTTTTGTTTAGGTCCCCAACACTAATTCAGCCGAACTTTTCAATCTCTAGAGAACATCTGCCTAATCCCCTACTGGTTCTCTGTAACTAACTGAAGAAAGTTCAAGTTTCTTAGCATTGAACACAGTTGGTGATCATTATAATCCTAATGTGGTAGCTCTACTTATACAAGTCTTATATTTTAGAAAGTATGGTCTGATAGCTAAGAACATGAGCTCTGAAGCCAGACTGCCTAGGGTTTACTTTTCCTTTATCCTGCTATAACCAGCTCTGCCATGTATTATTTGTGTGACTTTGGACAAGTTACTTAAACTCACTGTACTTTGGTTTCCTAATTTCTAACACTGGGGTGATGATAATAGTAGTGCATGGAGTTTATGTGAGGATTAATTGGGTTAATGCATGTAAAGCTCTGAGAACAGTGCCTGACACACATCACAAGTGTTTAATCATGCTGGTTGTTAGTATCACACTGAAGACTTGATGTTATTTCAGAGATTTTTGATGTTTGACTTGTCTGAAATGCTCTGTAGTTCTTTATTCAACTGAGAAACTCCCATTCACCCTTCAAAACTCTGTGCAGATGTTAACCTAAGAACCTTTCTCTGACTCTGCCCAATAGATTTGGTCATTACAACTTATATGATAACTCTACATTGTTTTCCCCCATTATTTTACTTATCCCATCACATTGTAATGTGTGTGAGTGTGTTTGTGTGTGTGTGTGTGTGTGTGTGTGTGTGTGTGTGTGTGTTTATCTATTTCTCTACTATTGGGCTGTGACCTTCTGGAACACAGAGACTGTGTTTTATTTATCTTTGTCTTCATGCTCCCAGGCACAATTCTCTACACATTGTATATATAGTATTAAGTGCTTTTTGAACGTTGAATGAATGATGAACTGGCAGATGTCCCGGGAGCTCTATTGCAACAAATGTCATTTATATCTCTATACACACAAACACAACTAAAAAATATTTTTTAATGGAAAACACAAACCACATAGTTTACATGAAATATTGTAAAATATTAATTGTTCTTAACATAAATACAGTAGAGATGATGTTCACACTGCTATTCTGCATCCCCAAAAGCATACTGCATGGCTCCCAAGGTTATCAGTTCACATTTTGAATTTCACTAATTCAGCCCAGTCTTTAAATTTCTAGATAACATCTTCCCAAACCATTCTAGACTCATGACTATCTAACACATCTCTCTGATTAGTAAAAAAGTAAGGCAAACTTATCTAAATATTAAATTAGGTAGAAGTGTATACAATTGAAGGACACAGTCTTCTTAATTCCATACTCCTCCACCACCACCACCCCCTGCAGAGAATCATCACTGACAGTTTAAGTTTGGTGCTTATTCTTCCAGAAGAATATATACTTTTTCTATGAATATACTAAGACATACATCATGTTGAGTGTGAATATTTGTTGTGTTTACACAGACACACACTAATATCCAATCACACACATGTTTAAATACGTATATGTATAATAAATGCATATGTGTATAGATTATAACTATTCTTTACATGTTGGGTTTATTTCTAATTCATAAAAATTTATCATGGATATTTTAAACATGTAATTATATACACCTATCTCTCATTCCTAGTATAGATAGACTATAATTTACAATTTATTAGAATTTTTATGTGATTATTTAAGTTTTCATACATATTGACAAATTATCTCCAAATTTTATATTTCTTCCCAAGTGTGCATGGGCTTTCTAATTTCCCCAAACCTTGTTAACCATTTTATTAATGTTGTCTACTTGAAAAGTTAGGTTGTACATCTTTTCATGTTTATTAACCATTTGCATTTCTTCTTCTGTGACTAGCCTATTCATGTGTGTTTCTCATCTTTCCATTACATTGTTTATCTTTGTTTTATTAACTCATATGTGCTCTTCAGTGGACATTAAAACTTTGTCATATATGCTGCAGATATGTGTTTCTGTAGTTTGTCATTTATTGTGCAGTTTTTTTATAGAAGTATTAGGTTTTTATATTTTTAAGTGTATCTGTTTTTTTCTTGCTTTCTGGCTCCCATAACATATTTAGTTTATTCTTATTTACCCCAAACTATTAAAAAAAAGTATTTGCCAATGTTTGCTTGTAGTAATCTATGTTTCTGCTCCACATTTAAATTACAAAAGTATTTAGCTATAAATTTTAAATTTGCTATGTTCAAGTTAGAAATTTAAAGTATAAATGTAACCTGAAGTTACTATACCCTTGTTTGAAGAGGGAAAAAAAATCAGTCTTTAAAACCCATATTTGCAACACATGTTGACACCTTACATATTGAAAATAATTAAAAAATGGAAACATCTGTAAGCAGTTTCAGACAGATAAAATTGAGAAGTTTTCTATATTTTCAACATCTTCCTCCTTGTTTAAGGGCTATCTTTACACACATATTGCTTAGGAAACTGTCACCACTGTGAATTCATTGGCTGCTATGTTAAGAACTCTATTGTGGGAAACAATTTGAAAGGGAGAGCTTTTTCTGTGAAAGTTTCAAGATGTGTTCAATGATCTGAAATATTTCCAATAAGATATGTTTGAGGAGGCAGACTGTGAAAATGGAAAGAAGTCAACCAAAAACTTCAAATCAGGTTTTGTATATACTCAATTAGAACCTTTTACTGAAGTTCAAGGCCTAGATTATTTTGTTTATTTTATTCTTCATTAAAGTTCACCTCTGCTTCAAACTAGAAGTTAAGTGCCAAAATTTTATGCATGTCTCTTCTCAGAGTGTTTCCAGAAAGATGGGAAACAGGAAGTATTTGGAATCCTGTGAGAAATACTGTCTTCAGATTTCTAACTCCATTTGTATAGATATAGGTACACAGTTTCATAAATTGTTGTTCCATGGAACACTAATCCTAAAAGATGCATCATGATAAAAACTGTTTCTTTAATCTAAGCTTCCCAAAGACTTGAAAGTGGGACTCGTACACCTGATAAAAATATGCAGAATGCACTCTAGAAAACAGTGCATTGGAGTTTGGAATCGGCATCCACATTTTGGATTATGCATTTAAGTCTAAACTAAACTTATTGCTGCAGGACAACATCAGGGAAAATATAACTATGTTGCCTGTCTAATTTTAGGATGCTGGAGCTGTAATATTATCAGCCTTTACTTGTAGTTCTCTGTATCTAGCTGAGGTAGCCTCTTCCAATTGATCTGGATAGGGAAAATGTAAGAGAACCAATAAAAGACTCCAGGAAAAAATGGGATAAAATTACACTAAATGACAGAGGGGTTAAGGCAGAGTGGTGCTTAAGAAAATCTTAATTCAGATTAAAAAAAAAAAACTGGCTTGACAAAGAAACAGTTTTTATACATGTAAAAGATCAAGAGGCTAAAATACTGTGAAAGACAAGCTCCCAGAATAACCAGATGGAGAGTGACAATTACTAAGGAGATGTTAAAGTGATTTCTTGCTTCCTAACAATATAGAAGAAATAAGTAGAAGATATTAAATCAAAGAGAGACTCTCATGCTAGTTTTCATAGCACTGGGATGTCATGGGCACATTTCTAGTCTGACAAGTTAGAAGACATGACTTTTTATCTCGGTTCTGACACAATTAGTGCATGATTCTTGGACAAGATACTTAGATTCTTATTAACTGGGGCTTGTGATATCTACCCAGTCTATATCTCTATATTGCTTTAAGAATCAAAGGAGATAAGGGCTTAAAAGGACTACACAATTATAATGGTATATTACAACAATGAGATTAATAGAGATAGCATGTGAATTTTTTCTGGCAAGGAAGTTTTGGATTCAGACCAGTTTGGAGTAATGAGAAGGGCTGACTTCCCAAGTAGATAATAACCAATGGATGAGAAGATGTATCTAAGGAAAGAGAATAATTTTTGTTTTTTGGGGTTTTTTTTTTAAGCCAAATATGAAGAGAAGATGGAAGTAAGGGATGAGCAGTGTTGGAGAAAATGGAAGGAAGGGCCTAGAAGAGATCAATCCTGCCCAAAAAAGTCTAAAAAGTTATGATTAATATAAAGGATATACCTAATAAATTTAATAGATAATTACTATAATATAAAAGTTATTAAAGGAACTCCAAGTGAAGAAATGAGATGAGAAAATGGAAGAGATAGTTAACTGGCAAGACTTGCCATTTGGGAAACAGTGTGACATGTTTCCATTTTGCCAATAGTTTTCATGCATATTATTTTTTCTTGAATATATTTCATTCCAAACCCTGTGAGGTATCTGTGATGCATGCAGAGCATGGTTCTTACTTCTGTGGGCAGTCCCTTCTTTACTTTGCATTAATATCTATTTTAAGATGACAGGCTATTTGGATTTCTTTTGATAGTCACGTGCATTAAAGGTTGTTCAGTGAATTATGAAAATTAATGTTCTTTTCATCATGTTAAGTGCATATTCCTTTTACTCAGGAAATGCAGGCCTTTTCTTCCATAAGCCAGTTTCAAGTTGTTTTCTTTGACATCAGAGAATGCTTTGATCAACTTTAAATTTTCAGCTCTTTCCAAATTATCCTGAAAACCAAAACAAACAAGCAAAATTCCTTTATTGACATCGCAGGTAGTAGCCATCTTTAAGTATATACTCTCTTGAATAGGGAGTGTATCAAAAGAAGTGGAGAAACATTGATTTAAAAAAATTTTAAACAGCATTATATCTGAAACAAAAGTTTCTTACAGCTGCTATTGTTTTATTTGAGGTATTCTCTCTAAAAATAAATCCTTAGAGTAGGAGTGGTATCATTTTCTATTTTACATAGTACTGAGAACACTGTTGGCACTTAGCAAGCAATAAATGCAAGTTATAGCTATAGCATCATATTTTCTAAGCCAGAATGTTACCTACTGATTAGGAAAACGGAAAGGCCAATGCTCATCTTTTTGTAGGAACAAAATGGTAATTCATATTTTTATTCAGTATTATATGACTATATCATCCAAATTTTGATCTTTACATTATTATTATCATTTTAACAGCTAATTTTAAGGTTTCTTAGTAGTATACTATAACTCTTGTGAATTTAAAAGACAATTTTTTTGTAAGTTAACTGACTTTACATTATGGGCATCTTGCATCTGATCCTTAGGAGGAAAACAAAAAATTAAAAAAGTAAACTGAGAATGAGCTAAGGCATCAGTTGTGGTTAATTCTCAGATCTGAAGGCCAAAGATTATGAGACACAGAGAAAACGTGCTTTGACTCCATAGCAAGTGCACTACACTTAACCAGTGGTTAGATAAACTTTTTAACCAATAGAGAACGGTTTTTTGTTTGTTTGTTTGTTTTATTTAGTTTATTTTTTAACCTCTAACTTCAGCAGCAAATTATTGACACAGAAGAAAACACTAAAAGACTGTGAATCGTACCTACTCTTTACAGATGTTTCTTTTATCTTACCCTGACTTCCTTGCCTAAGGTTTTCATTTCCAAAAGATGTCTTCAAAATACAGATGGCCATCACAAATTTCCCTAATCACTATACCCAGGTTCTATCCAAATTGAGTTTGCTTAACAATCAGGGTAGGGTTTCTTTCACTACTGGTGTCCCATGGAATGAGAGCAACCCAAACTAGAGATGTGGCTTCTCTTATCTTGCACAAGTCAGAGTGGTGCCCCTGACAGGTCTCAGTGGAAATTTTCATATGTGAATCTAGACATGCTACCCAAGGTGTTGCAAATTAGTAAGGTAACATGAATAGAAGCATCCCAGTGTTTTTCAGATGTGGTTCAACAGGAAACTTCCCTGCCATATTCTGATCTACATCTTCTTGAGACAGGTTGGTTGGCAAAGATCCAGAATGCTCATGTGCACTTCTCTCCTCACTTCTTAATCTGTGTAAAGGACAATCAGATATTCTAGCTCATCCCCCAGTACATCAAGTAGGAAAATTTGGCTCTTCTAACATGCTCTATTTTATGATTTAAGTATTAAATTTAAAAAATTCCCGGGAGTCCCCTTTTTGCAAACTTATAGGAGTGATTCAGTGCTATATTTCTCCAAGGTAAATTAAGTGCCCAGTCTGGTATGTTACATTTGAATAACACCTTGTAAACTAAGGACTGGTTGAACCTTCTGAAAATGGAACTGAGGAAACTGAATCAGGCTTTCCTCTGAGGAATCTTAGTATATTATACACTCTATAAAATATAAATACTTTTTATTTACAGTCAGTTGCTAGGATCCAAGAGTGCTTCTGCATTCCCTATCATTTTTAATGTGCTATATGCAAAGGGAGTATCTTCTGAAGAGTTCTGAGAGAAGGAAGGTTCTCAGTTGAAGATTACATCACCCTGAGCAAAATCCCATGTCTTTGTGTAAGACCACACCACCAGTCTGTGGTCGTGCTGTGCAGAACCATCTATGCAGTGATTTGGGAACTGGTGGTTTTAGCCCTCATTCTGAAACTTAGGTTGAGAGACAAGGTAAGCTGTGGTTATGATACAGGACCAACCATCAGAAATCCCAAGAAACCTAATTCACTGAGATTTTGTATAGCTTACTTTCTGGTCCTGTGGGTTCTGCATCAATATACTATTAACTGACCCCACAGAACTATTGTGAAATTTAATCACTGTTAATGTTTTGAGAATCCCAAATGAATGCAACATAAATTAAAAAAAGAGTTTCTATATTTTGTTTGTATTTTTCCTGGACTCTTCTATTAGTTTCTTATTGGACCTATTTCCTTAATGAAAATTATACTGTAACTTTTACAGACTAAAATTCTTTGGGTCCATGTCAGCTACCTTGGATATGAGATGTACCCCAGGAAATAAATATTGCTCTGACAACAAATGGTCTAATAATTCTTTATTTGATATGTTATATATGTAACTCCTATAATTAATATGTGTATTAAATGTTTATATAAATAACATATTATGCATATTAGAATATGTTATATGTGTATATTCTTTTTTAAAAATTTTATTATGTTATGTTAATCACCATACATTACATCATTAGTTTTTGATGTAGTGTTCCATGATTCATTGTTTGTGTATAACCCAGTGCTCCATTCAATACATGCCCTCTTTAATACCCATCACCAGGCTAACCCATCCTCCCAACCCCTCCCCTCTAGAACCCTCAGTTTGTTTCTCAGAGTCCATAGTCTCTCATGGTTTGTCTCCCCCTCCGATTTCCCCCTTTCATTTTACCCTTCCTCCTATCTTCTTCTTTTTTTAACATATAATGTATTATTTGTTTCAGAGGTACAGGTCTGTGATTCAACACAATTGTGCAATTGTGATTGCACAATTCACAGCGCTCACCATGGCACATACCCTCCCCGATGTCCATCACCCAGCCACCCCATCCCTCCCACCCCCCACCACTCCAGCAACCCTCAGTTTGTTTCCTGAGATTAAGAATTCCTCATATCAGTGAGGTCATATGATACATCTCTTTCTCTGATTGACTTATTTCGCTCAGCATAATACCCTCCAGTTCCATCCACATCGTTGCAAATGACAAGATTTCATTCCTTTTGATGGCTGCATAATATTCTATTGTGTGTGTGTGTTATATACACACACCACATCTTCTTTATCCATTCATCTGTGTATATTCTGAGACTGTCACTTATAAAATATTTCCATTGTGACGTACCTAACTAAAATTTCTAACTTTAAATAAACTCAGGATCTAGTTGAGTCATATATTTTTGTATAGCATTTTTAAAATAGTCTTGTCTTTTTTTCCTTATAGTTTATTAGAACATAAAATCTTAGAAATGGAAGGAAAGCACAAGGAAGAGTTGGACACCTTAAAAGAAGAGAGAGAGAATCTTCAAGTCTTGGTTACTCGTCAAACGTATATAATCCAGGAACTGGAGAAACAGTTGAACAGAGCCACCACCAATAATAGTGTCCTTCAGAAGCAGCAGCTGGAGCTGATGGACACAGTGCATAACCTCGTCAACCTTTGCACTAAAGAAGGTGGTAAGAATTTCTTCAATTTGGTATAGTAGATATTTTATTTAACATGGAACAAGTAAATATTCAATACAACTTTCTAGATTGTATTGATTGCTGTATAAAAGCAGCAAAATAACGCTATTCTTAGAAGCATTGCATGAAGTTTGTTAACATCAGAGAATGTATTCATAAGCTTGAACTTGTGAATTCACAGTATCATTCTAAAAGAACTTTCTAGTTTCTTCTCTCTTGCTTGCTCATTTTAGCCTTAGATAAAACCTGCGATGCTGTCCTGGATAAACATTTGATGTTATGGTGTTAGACACTTAAATACAGAAGACAGAAATTAGCCAATGTTAAAGATTAATTCAGAGTCCTGGGAGAGTTTCAGGAAGATTCCTATTTTAAAACTAATATTAATTATTTCTTTTGTAGAGGGGGAGAAGGAAGAGTTGCTTATTGGGAGATACAGAAGATCCCAATAACTATTACGAAGGGGAAAGAATCTTTGTTATTAAAAGTCTTTATTAAGATCACTTATGTTTAGTCCTGTGTAGAGAAGACCTAACCAGGGCATCAAGCATATTTATTCTGGGCTGTCTTTGTGACAGTGGAAATATATATATATATTTTAAATCCTGGTATAGTTAACATACAGTGTTATATTAGTTTCAGGTGTTGAAAATACAAATTTTTAATATGACTAGAATATCTGGAGCCACTTAACCATTGAAAATATTGTAGGCCTGTCTCTTTAGAAGATATCTATCCATCTGCCTGTCCCCACCCAACAATTATTGAATGAGTGCCTCTGTGAACGCTTGTCCACTTCAAACAGATCCTTTCCCTAGTCTCAGGAGAGCTCTTCAAAGTTTGGAGCTTAAAGTCATCTTCTGTAGTTCTGCTCGCTAATCAGCCTTTCTCTGAGTGAAGATGCGATGAATCGTAAATAGTGATGAGTGAAAGAAAACACCAATTATGTCTGAAAGTTATGGTTGTCACTAAGCTGTGGCTTATGTGACCATTCATGCGGTGGTTCCATGTGCATATGCAATATACATACCACAGAGGGTTCTTTAATAGTGGACTTGAGCTATATGAAAAATTAGCTCAATTCCATACTTTCATGTATAGATATGAATATAGACGATAATTCCATATGAAGGGATCTTGTTTTAAAGACATTTCACATTTTTCTATTACACTCCATTACCTTGAGTTTTATCTCCTTTAGATAGTCTAAACAAGTCCTTAATATACTTTGTAAAGAATATTTTTTAAACAGTAAGTTCCCAGAGCTCCATTTGGGTGTGCTAAGAAATGTGATTGGGAAGGAAAAAACCTGCTAATCAGTCAGCGCCTGCCAAAACCTTGGGTTAGAGTCCACTGGAAGGAAAGCTTGGTATGATTTTGCCAGAGAATTTTAATGGAGCTCATGAGTATTTAGAAATTAAATATTAATATGAGACATATCTATTCTCATATTGAACTGAATACATTAGGGGGAACATCGAAAACATATTTTTCTTATCATCCTGAGACTTAAAGCACATGGAGTTGAGTATTTCTTTCTTTCTTTTTTTTCATGATGTTAGAAATATCAAGCCCTGGTGATTCTCACAGAGCTCATATATCTGCCTACTTATCATAATTTCACTTCTTTTCTGAGTATTTGTCCAATAAATATGTCTTTAAACTTTTAGAGGCAGGGGTGGAAGTGACTGCAAAAGTAAAATTCCTGGCGAGGTTTGGAGTTTGGGGGCAACAGCAGGCAACCAAACATCTGTTCAAGAAACATTTATTGAACAATTATGATACTGTTAGATGCTACCCATGTAGCATCTCAGGGTATGTGAAAAGTAACTGTGTCTTTTTTGTGATATAGCATATCCAAAACAAACAAAAATAAGAGAGACGAATTGTCTAATACTTCAGGCCTCTTGACATTTATTTTCTTTTTAATGATACAATCCTAAAATAAATTCTGATTTAATTGCAGGACTTGTGGTCATCATGTAAATCTATTATCCCATTTTCCAGTGGGTTCTGTGCTCTCATAACCATAGGTTTTATTTGCTTCTTGTTAATTGTTGTTTTCTTTAATTCTATAGTTAATATTCTGACCAAATATTTGATTATTAAGGACTCAAAAGACACAAAAATGGAAAATGCCTCTTAATAAGGTTTCTATCAAGATTTTAATTCTCTGCATATCTTCATTTTCACTGGTGTCACAGTCTTTATTATGGTGAATTTGAAATTTTAAATAACGCATACCATAATACTGGATTAAAATCAGTCACTAAAATGAACTTTTATTTCATCCTAATTCTAAAACATGTAAGTAAAACCTTTCCCTACTTTTGTGACCAACAACTCATTTATCAAATGTATTTATTATTTATCAAGGTTTTTTATGCAAATGTTATACTTTTACATTTAAATATATGCAAATATGCCTAAAACCAATATACCACAATTGATTTTTATGCATCGATTTTTAAAAATGTGTATCTTAAGAACTCAAAAAGTAATCTAAAAGATTTTCCAAAATCTTCATGAGCTATGTTATAATACAAAAGCCAAAATGTTTAATTGACTTTAAGGGTCCTCCATTTCCAACTTGACCCAATCACTTACGGAGACAGCCTGAATGTAACACTACAAAGTAAGAGAAGAAATTTTCTAGTGAGTTTTCTGTCTTGCCAGCAACTAATTGAAACTTTATGAAGATGTTTCATCATTTTATAAAGTCAGGATAATTATGTCTACTTCTCAGTGATAGGGAAAGGATTAAGTTAGGTACTGCCTATAAAAGCAAACAACACATGACATAGGTGACTCATTAAACTTTAGTGCCTTCTTTCTCCTCCAAGTGACAAGGTTCAATTAAACACAAATTTATTAAGTGCTATCTATAAGCAAACTTCTTCCATGGAAAATGTCTGAATACAGTGCTCAAGAGCATTTAACTGTTGACAGTCATCCAAGCAGTTTCTTTCAGCCTCAGTTTTCTTATCCAAAATGGGATCATAATACATACCTGATGAGTTTATAGTAAATTAAAAGAAGTTTTTATAAAACATATAGCATCGGTGCCTATCCGTAGTAAATGCTGAAAAAATTGTAGTCTATTTACTTTTATGCCTTCTAAAGTATTTATAACTCACTAAAGTTACATGATAAAAGCATTCTCAAGAAGTGTTGGCTGGAAATTTATCCTTTCCCTAACATGTGCTTGGTCCAGGAATTGTAAATCCATCTTTGCATGTAGGGATTATTTTTGTTTAGTTTCACAGAACTTTTCCTACTAAAACAAGATACATTTAAACTAAGTATAATTTTTAACACTTTCTGAAATAATTCACCAACCTGTCCTCTTCTTGTTCCAAACAGGCAATAGTAGTGTTTTAGGCAAATAATCATTTCAAACTGAATTGCATCCATTTTGTAAGGCTTTTGGGTAACACATTTATTTTTGTCTAACCCTTGTCTGCAAACATTTGGCCACACTTATTCTTAGAAACATTACCCACTAAAAAAATATTGCCCTGGTGTTATCATAGCATCAAAACTCAGCTTATTGCTTCATGTTTTTGGCAATTCACAGTTATTGCTGGAATTAAATAGTTTACAGTAATAATGGCATGGATACAAGGCTTGGAATTCTTCTGAGAAGGATAATCCGGTACTATGACCATCAGACATTCACCAGTCATCTTTATGTTCAGAGGCGATTAAGCTCATCACCACATACGTTGAGCACACATGAGTCAAACATTGTATTATGTGATCAAGGATTTAATTAGTAACAAAGAATTAAAAAAAAGGAAGAAAGGAAATAATATTTAGCCTCCACTCTCTACCACGGGCTGGTTTTCTTACTAAGTCACTTTAGAGCATACTCCTGCTATACCAAGGTATGATTAATAGATTTATCCATTCATTCAAAAATATGTAACAACTGTTTTTCACATTCTCTTCTGGGGGATAAGAATGTTCATCCGTCTTTATTTTACAAATATTTGTTGAGTTCTGGTAATATAGCAGATGGGGTTCAGGCCATTGGGAAGAGAGAAAAGATGTAATTCAGTCTGTAGCTTCAAGGAAACGAGAGTTTGGTGGGTAGAGAGACAGATGAACACACAGTTATATTTTGTATTTCATATTTTGCTACACATGAGGCTAAGGTGCCAGGGCACTAGTGAAATACACAAGAGAAATATTAAAATCATGGCAGGGACAGGATGAGGGCAAAATACAGCATCTGCAGTTTTCTTAAGGATTTTGCTGAATGCTTACTACAATTCAGGCATTGTTTAAGCTTTATGTGTATTAACGTAGTCCCAACAATAACAATATGAGATAAATACTATGGCTAGTCCCATTTTATAAATTCTACAGAGAACTTGAGTAATTTGCCCAAGGTTATGCGTAGCTGGTAAAAGTTGATCCACGATTGAAACACAGGCAGGATGGCTCTAATGGGATGATAACAGCTAAGTCTTCAAAATAAAGAAAACAGGGCATACTCCAGACAGCTCAAAGAACACGTATATTTGCCAGGATTCATGGCAGGGAGTGGGATATACCTAAATGCATAGCCTAAATCTCAGAATCAAAGCCAGGAGAACAATGAAAGATGGAATTAGAGAAGTAAACTGAGGGAGATCAAGGAAGCTGCATTTTTTTCTCTGAAAGCAGTAAGGAGTGCTGTCAATGTATGAGGACCATGTTGACATTTGCATTTTAGAAAAAAATTCCCCAGTCACAATGTAGAAAGAATGTACTGGGAAGTTGATAAGCTTGGAAGTGGAGGGACCAGATGGGTGTTTTGCCATTATTATTAAAATATTAGCAAATATTTGGAGAGTAAAAGCCAATCTTCTGAGCCCTTTGCATATATTAACTCATTCAGTTCTGATAACAAGTCTGTAAACTGGGTGCTCTTATTAGCTTCCTATGACAGATAAGGAAACTAAGCATAGAGAAGTAAATCATTTGCAAATATCACGCTGCTAGCAAGTGGGCAAGCTAAGATTTGAACCCAGAGTCTGATTCTGGACTCTGTACATTATCTATACACTGTACTATGATGGGGAGGGAAGATAGAGTTGATGGTGGTTTTCATCTGATTCTCAAAAGGATATCCTAGGAGAGAAATAATGAGGTGGGACCAAATGACCAAAGAGGGACAAATGAAAAGGCAGATAGAGGGGAAAATCATGAACAAAGGGAATTAGAATCAACAAGAAATAATGACCTATTAGAAAGTGAGTCAAATATAACTCTTAATTTTCTGGATTCAGTAACTGAAGGGATGTTGATTACATTCCTAAAAATCTGCAACATTTAAAAAGAAACAGGTTTAAGGGGGAAAGATTAATGAATTTAGTTTGGGGCATATTGACTGAGGTGACAATGGGAAAATTTGAATCTGGAAGTCAGAGAAATACAAATTTGTAATTCAGGAGTGAAATCTGGATGACCATCTACATTGCTGTGCCCTCAGAGGAGACAAGTGGTAAATCCATGCAGCAAGTGAAATCAATTGAAAGTGCATATAAAGCAATGACTCAACCATTTGGGGGGTTGTAGATCTATTTCAGAATCTGATAAAAACTAGCCTACCTTTCCTTCTCACTTAGTTCAAACACTCAGGCACAAGTTTATGTGCGATTTCAGAGAATTTACATACTAAGATTATGAACCCATTTTAAAATAATAAGAATGTAAAATCCAAGACAGCAAATTGAGAGTTCTTTACAGGATAGTTAAAAGGAGATCGGAAAGAAAACAGAATTAGAAAGAAAAACCAGTAGTGAGGAGTGTTACAACAGAGAGAAAAAAGTTCTGTGAAACGTATTACCTTCATGGCTTATAAATAAGCAGAAAGGCAAAAAAAAAAAAAAAAAAAGAAGGAAAGGAGAGGGAAGGGGAGGGGAGGAGAGGGAAGGGAAGGAAAGAAAAAGCAGCCTGAGAAACGAATCTTGAACTGGGATGTGGCCTCTCCCTGTAGGAGAGCTTGGGTGACATGTATGGTTCAATTGCATGGGTCAAAGACAAAAATGAGCAAGAGGAAGTAAAAGCAAAAAAACTGTCTACCCATATCCAGCAAACTTGATTGTGAAAGGACGGATAACAGTTTGGGTAGGGATGCACATAGGATAGAGAGAAGTAAAAGAAGCTTAAATACTGAGAGACAGGAGCATGGTTGTATATTTAGGTCCCTAACATGAAGTTCAAATTTCAAACCATAAAGAGCTTCTCATGCAGTTCATTAAAAAAAAAGAAAATTTCTTTCACATCATCTAAAAGACATAATGACTGATCCTATAAATTTTTAAGCCATCTAAATTATTTGGTTTAAAATGTCTTTCCCAGAGGCTGATTGCAGTGGTATGGAACTTCTGATTGTTATTTTCGGTCCTCTGGCCTTCTGAAAAGGGGAAATGAGGCATTTGTTTCTTTCCCAGTGCTGAGGAGACATTTGGTTCTGTTCTCAGAATAATTCTACCATCTGAAAGGAATTTACCTCCCGTGCAGTGTCTATTGAGTTTGTGAAGTAAATCATTCAGTCGAGGGATGAGATAGTTTGAACTCCTGCAAGTCCCTGGAGTTAAGAATGATTCTAAAAACATCACAAGCAATGGGAGGAAATTAAAACTTTTTGAATGTCACTTATATAAACATTGATAAAAATAGAATATATCATTTTCATTGACTGAGTAAAATATTTGGGTTTTAGTTGACTACTTGTAATGCACAATTTAACATTAGGTAGAAAGAGAAAGAAAAATACAGGAAGTCATCTGCTGCACACTACAGTGAGCACTTGTTCCCATTTAATGAGGGAAATGCTTTATCTTGACAGAAAATTATATGTCAAACATTTACAATTTCCTTAAAACGAAACACACTTTCTAGCACTTCCTTTCATAAAACCCAATGGCTTTAAGGGGAAAGTGACTGTTTATTTTTGGAAATGGTATATTTCTCCTTTTTGATGGAGCATGTTATCTGCCTTTTGAAAAGTTACAATTTCTGTGGAAAAAAAAAAACTGTGTGAATAGCAGATAGCCAAACTCAAGATAACAAAATAAAAAATAATACAGCCTTTGACCTCTCCCATGAATTATTTCTAAACTACCTCTTTTGGGGAAGATTTGAAACTTTGTGGTTAATTCTCTTTTGGAATTCAAGTTGCAATTTCAGAAACTAAACTATTTGAAAAGGGATATCTCCTGGTTCTAGCTGGGACTGGAAGTTACCAAGGTGAAAGGCCACTCAAAAAAAAAAGGTGTTGCCTTTCTGCTCCAACATTTCTATCAGCAAACTCCATTTCTTCTTCTCTTGTGCTTTCATGGTCTGGTTGGTTAAAGTAAAGAAGCACAAAATATTTTTAATAAAATTTCAACTGAGTCGTTTCCTGGACTCATCCACACTCAAGTTGAACTGAACAGATATTTTCTAAGTCCAGGGTCATAATGGAACAGTGGTTCCTTACAGATAAGCTCTGGTACTTTACACAGAGTCCAAATGACAGCTCTAATCACTTGGAGGGAAAGTAAGGAAAAAAAACCCACATTTTATTAACATCATTAAGTATGTATGCATCACATTAACCATAAACCCTCATGAAATGTCTTCTGCTTTAAGAAGGGAAAAAGATGAAATAAAACCTGAGAAATATTAAAACCAATCAGTTAGGCTTAAATACATATAAACAAAATAATACTGATTTTTAGCATTTTTCTAAAAGTTGATTGTAAAGAACCTTTAAAACTATTGATAAAAAACATTTTTAGTTTCCTATTAGAGCTCACCATTTATTTTCAACTAAAGAATATCAACATGATAACTAAGGACACTGGACTCTATCTTATCACTGGCTTGGATGTTCACATTCTGAATGGAACCATTTCCAATAAGGAATCACATTAATATGTGACCTAGAACAATCTACTTTTTTTAAATGAATTTATGATGAAGTTAAATTATTAAATGAAATACCAATTAAGCCAAACCTCTTTTAATTGTGTATTTTATTGTGTCTTTGCATATATCCATAATTATTTTTAGGTGTGAACATTCTGTTTTCATAGCCAGCCTGAGTTCCTTTAGGGTAGTGAATTTGAACTTTGGGTTTAATTTTAAGTGGAGATTTGGTTCTAAAGGAAGCTTTGCTGGTTGTTTTGGCCTCATGTACACATACTTACAAGTGCACAAATAGACTGAATCTCAACCATAATTAATTCTCCAACTCATCTCCCTAGAGCTGGGATTTAGACAGAGATGGTCACATAATCGGCGTCTTGGAGCACCTATGACATATGCCATCTAGAGGGCAAGGCATGTTGGTCTAGGAGGAACAGGAATCAAGGACATCTGGGTTCTAGTCCCAGCTCTGCTGCTAGTTGCTTAACATAAAACTACCACACACCTTAGAGTTTGTCTGGTGTCCTAGACAAATCCACACATTTTATGACTCATCAATCATTCCATTTCTTCTCTTCGTTTTGTATCACTTCTAATGACTAGGAAAACCCCAAGTTCAGAATGAACCTCAGCATGGTAATCAAGTATTATTCATCAAGTAGATTTACCCCAAGAGTAAGAATCGAAGTGACATACCTATGGTGACAGTCAGCCTCTATTTATTTAAAACTTCAAAGTGAAGTGTTTTGGTTTTGTTTTTGGTTTTTTGTGGGGTTTTTTTGTCAGTTTTCAAAAGCATCTGGCAATTTCTTTCCATTTATAGCATTGCCCAAGGACTTTCATTCCATTTTTAATGGCTTTTGCTGAAATCAATTATTTGTCTACTTATAACAAAGCACAAAAGACCCTTTAAGCTTTCCCACACGCATGGGAAATCTTTTGTTCAAAATCAATATATTTCAGTCAGGCCAAAAACATTACATGGGAAATTAACACACATGAAACACCTGAAATATTTTTAATGAAATGACCTTCTGAACAAATGGCAAGGGTCATGTAGCACTCGTAACTGCCCATCAGGGTACCCAAAAGGGAAACACAGAAATAAATTTTGTGAAAAATGAGTATTACTTGATTAAACAAAGGTTGTATGTAAATCCATTTTCAACTTTCAATTCTTTTTTTGCATCCTTTGTTGCTTTAAATGTAATATGCATTAAATATACATTCAGTTATATATGAGTCATTTCACATTAGAAGAACACTGGAAATTTTATTTGAATACGCTAATCAAACTAAAGTAGAATTATGTAGAATTACTTGATGTTTCATTATCCTACACTAAAAATAATAGCATAAAATTAGTAATCTACCTATGGCATAGGGTGGTTTGCATGTCCACCTAGATTTAACAGTTTCTGTAATTTATACATACATCTCAATATTACTAAAAATATATACAACTACAATTATACATAGGGGTCATATATTCTCCAGATAATTAAAATGTATCTCTTCAAGTAGTAAAATATTAAGAAAATTAAAAAATATTGTGATAGTACATCTTCTGCATTGTTTTAATCTTCTCTTTCAGAAAAGATTGAATAAAATTGAAGCTTTTTATAATAATTTAATTTACTATCATCAGCATGACCTAATTTGCATCAGAATGCCACTATGCCTTTGGAAAAGTATATGATTTGTCCCTTATATACTGCCCAAACTGTTCTCATTTCTTATTTTTGCCTACTTCTAAGATTACTGTCTCTTCCTCATACACACAAAAAAACCTTTTGATATTATCACTTTGTTGTTGTTGTTGTCTTCATGCCTGATTCTGGAAGGTGAACACACACACACTCCCACACAAATACCACACATATGCTCACCCTCCCTTTCCCTACCAGCTCTTCCTCTAAACTTGTAGCTTCAGCAGATGGTCCAGAGGTTGGGACATCAAGTAATTTAGGCTTGTGAGAATATTATCCAAGATTAATGAGGGTAAATTTTGGTCAGCATGATTTTTAAGATATAGACATTATGAAATCCAATATAGCTTCTCAGGCACCTCTTATTTCCTCATGCTCTGTTAGCTTTTGAAGTTGCAGCCACCAGTGCTCCACATTTCTGCTGGGAGTTCCCACCTCACACATAATTCTGCTGCCTGTGGCCCTCTTCTATCCTCAACATTTTTCTTCTTTCTTATCTTTCCTAACCCCTGTCACTCTTCCAATACTCCCTGCTTCCGAGAGAAGAGGCCATAGCCATTCTGAATTAAGGCCTGTCCTGATTCACCCAAGACCCTGGGTATGACCTTGTCATCTGAGATAAGTATTGCTGGGGACTCTGTGACAGATGAGTCATTGGAGTACTGTTTGGCTTTGACTTCACTCCAGGGGCCAGTAAGAAATAGTTAAGATTCTTGGCTTTATAGTCAAAAGAGTGTGACTACTTAGAAGTTTTAATGAAGTTAGAAAGCATCTCTGAGCCTCCGATTCCTCATATATACAACAATATATTGATAACAGTATTTCATAAGGTATTTACGAGGACTAAATGAAACAAGGCATATAAAACATACTTGGCTGACAAAATTCAGAGTTGAACACATAGTAAGTGTGCTAATTTCTAATACTGAGTGTGCCAATTGATTTTATTATAATCACGATTATTATAGTTCCACCAAGAAGATGATGGGTAGTTAAGATTTTAAGTATCATCTACAAAATAAGCACACACAAAGAACACTTCCTTTTACAAAAATTTTAATTAAAGTAATAATGTAGCAAGTAAATGATCTTCAGGTGTTCTTTTATACTGAGTTTCGGGGTACTATGGGGAAAAGAGTAGTAGATCTTTAAAAAGAGAACCTTTTAGCTATTCACCCAAAGACTTCAGATTTAAAGTATTTACAAATAGAATATGTGTTTGTTATACTGTGATATAGCAATTTGCACTATATATATAATACATTTACACACATAAACATATATATGTACAAATATGTTACATTAAATTGTATGCAATTGCCATTTTTGTAGGTTAAAAATCATGCTGAGATATAAACCCCTAGGTATTTAGGTTCATATGCATATGTTTTATATAAAATAAAATACCAACTTTGAAATTTTCAATTCAGAAGCATAAAGCTTTTATGTATTTATGTAGTTATGCATAATGTGGTATGTATTTATAAAGTCATTGGTAAATATCCCTCACCCTCATACCCACACACATAATACTGAAATATTGAATATTGCCTGTAAACCTTTTAATTTTCCACTCGTGAAGTGCAAGGTATTACCTTCTTCCACTTTTAAGTCCTTTCTTTTTTTTTTTTTGAAGCTGAGAACATTTTAAATGTTTAAAAATGAAAAAGTATTCATGAAATGCAACTGATTAATCAGGTATATCAGTTGCAGTAGTTTGACAAAATATGATATGAACATGTTCAGAAAGTTCTATTGCATGTTGGTAAAGGATCTGCCAAATACACATCAATCCCTTAACCATAGAGTTGGTTTTTTTAAATTATGTTAATCACCATACATTACATAATTAGTTTTTGATGTGTTCCATGATTCATTGTTTGTGTATAACACCCAGTGCTCCATGCAGTACGTGCCCTCTTTAATACCCATCACCAGGCTAACCCATCCCCCCACCCCCTCTAGAACCCTCAGTTTGTTTCTCAGAGTCCATACTCTTTCATGGTTCCTCTCCCCCTCCGGTTTCCCCCCCTTCATTCTTCCCTTCCTGCTATCTTCTTCTTTTTTTTTTTAACATAATGTATTATTTATAAATTAGGAATCTAGGGAGTATCTTCAAATGGCTTTTCCACGAGATGCCCACACACCTGGTGGAACAGTATAGAATCTAATCAGTCAGTTGTTTGCTTGTTTGCACCTTATCAGATATGATGATTTACTTATCCATATGTTCAGTTAACTTCAGTGTCCTGTTGAGGTGAAAAATTACAGATTTAGGATCAGTTCCTGTACTGTGATCTCCATAGTGATGATGGTCCAATAAGTAACACAAGGATTATCCTTAAACAAATAACTTGATCCACATATATTGTGATGTTTGCTAAATACTAGAGAGATAGGAACCATTAGCCACATCTAAGATTTAAAAAGAATATTTGAAGAATCGACCCCTTTATGGCAGTTTATTGGGAAGTAACTAGGATCAAGGACTTTGGCTTTTTACATTGTCTCTGGTATAGCAAAGGCTAACTGTTTCCTATGTTCTGTACTAGATTTGCTACAACTCAGAATTACCAATTTCACATTCCAGGAAGTTTTCTCTTGAGGGTTCATCTGAATTGAAGTGACCCTCTGTCTCAGCTTTATGGTTCTTCCCTCAAGTCAGCCCAGTGGTAGACATGCCATCTGGATTGAAATTTGTTGGGCAAATAAAAGGGAGAGCCAGATAAAGTCAACAGTTGCTGCAATCAGGGTCTCAGGTTGCTTATTGACTGAATGTTGGCTGGTGAAAGACAGACATGCACCTGCTTGTGTCCCTATTCTTTCCCTTTAGATCATGAAGATTAGGTGATAGAGATAAGGCTAAATGAAAAGAATGAATAATGATTCTTTCCTAAGACTTTCTAGAATTATTTGTTGATATTGGTGTGCACAAAGTCTTTGAATTGCCATACCAGGCTTTTAAAATTTAGTTCAGATAAACTGCTTTACGTTTTTGTTTTTTTTTTTCTTTTTCATTCAACTGTCCTCTCTTCTGGACAGCCTTCCCCAAGTTTACATGGCAGACAGAATATATGCTCCCTGAATATTCCCAGTGAACTTGATACATACCTCCAAAATAACAGTAGTGTGCATAATCTCTCTTTGGTGCTATATTCAAGCTGGTAACCTTATAGCTCTAGAAGCTGTTGCTAGTCATCTTGTGACCAGGCAGAGACTCATCAGCTGTGTCCAAAAAAAAGATAAAGAAACCAATTCCTCTTCACATTCTTTAAAATCTGATTATACTTTACCTAAAATTCTATTTTACATTGTTTATGTAAACAATTGTTTATGATTGAATAAATTATCTTTTTGCTTAAGCTAGCTTGAATTCTCCTCTGTCATGGAAAGTACTAATCATGGATGTATCTATCATGAGTTATCATTAGAAGACCTACTAATATAGTAGGACTTTCTCCCATCAGACTGTGATTACGTTAAGAGCAGATTGTGGTTTTCTTATGTCTGTATCTTCACTGTCTGGGAGAAGTCATGCACAGGAAAGATGCTCAATCAATATTTGTTGAATTAATAAATATAGCATGGATTTTTTTTAAATTTATTTATTTGTCAGAGAGAGAGAGCGCACACACAAGCAGGGGGAGCGGCAGGCAGAGGGAGAAGCAGACTCCTCTCTGAGCAAGGAGTCTGATGCGGGACTCAATCCCAGGACCCTGCGATCATGACCTGAGCCGAAAGCAGATGCTTAACTGACTGAGCCACCCAGGCATCCCAATATAGCATTGCTGAGTTTAGAAAATATGCATTTGTATGACATTAAAAAGCCTCACTTCAGTGTTTGCAATCTGAAAGCAGGGGTGAGAAAATGAATAAATGTCCTTCCTTTAGTTGGGATTTACCCATGCAAGGGATTAGTAGATGAAAGGACAGTGGGTGGAGACCACGAGGAATTCCAACCTGAACTGTTTTTTAATACCTGATGGTGAGATGGAAGTTAGGAGGAAAGGAAAGGGAGGCTAGTGCGGGACTGATAGTAATGGTGGGGATCCAGACTCTCAATTAGAGGAAAGACAAACTCATTAAGAATTAAAGGGAGAGGAAAAAGAGAGTATATGATCAAAGAAGGAACTTTTAAATATAAAGATAAATTTTTTAATTCATGCTTTTAAACCAGTCTATTATTATAAAAAGTTTGAGCTACTTTGACAGATAGAAAAACACCTCAGTCAGCTCTCTATTGTCGCTGGCTCGTCCAGCTGATGCTTCTTTCATCCTATTCCATCATGTATTCCATATCTGTATCATGTCATTCACCATACATTCTTCTGGACATTATCTTCCATTTTATTGAAACTCAAGACCTCCTACAAAAATGTATCCTTAGTTCTGACACTTGTAATGGTCAGTAAATTCATCTTTTTATTGTCTTTCTTTCTTTTAAAATGTTTATTATGTGTCCAGCTTTATAATACATAACCATAATATCTCTAGTGCATAACAAAGAAAATAATTAGTCATGCAAATTAAAGTTATGGGATTAAAACTTCTACAATCAGTGCGTTGTTATACACATCATATGTCATTTCATCTGAAATAATCTTTTAATTTTAACTGTTCAGATTAAGTTTATATATGCAGCAAGATTAGATTACCTGGGTTTTTTTAGACTTAAACAATGTTATGATGTGGTATAGTCAATGAATAAAATAAACCAATTAGCCAACTTTGATAAGGAAAGGCCAGTTCAGTATACTCCTAAATATAACCAGTCAGTTGTAATTGCTAACATTTGGTCAGCTATAATATTGGATTTGAGGATGGAAGATCTACTATTCCATTGACTGGACTCGCTGGCCTTCTCCAGCCTACTAGTGTCACTTCTGTAAGAAAGAATAATGATATAATGTTGCCATTAATAATATTATTACTATAACAATAATAATAACTACCATTTCTTGAGTTCTTACTGTAATTCAGTCACTCTGCTGGGTTAAATAATCCATACACTTGCCTCAGAGCTACGTTTAACTGCCCCACTTTGTAGATTGAAAAAAGAAAAACTGAAGATCAGTCTACCTTTATAGAAGGGCCTTTTTCAAACCATAGTACTTAATACAAATGTCAAAGGTAAGCTGTGAATGGAGCTTTTATACTGATTTTAAGTGCTTTAATACTCTAAAATATAGCCTGGATCAAACTTTCAAACATAATGTTTACTAATTAATAAGTAATTAAATACAAGCAATCCAATCTTTCTGGAAAAATGACTGTTTCTTCTGGAAAGAATGTGATTCTATTTTTCAAAAATACCAAACTATATTTCAAGTAAATGAAATATCTTCATAAGGTATGTTGCCATTACAATAACAACAAATCCATAGTATAACCATAATACTATTTGTTCCTCTTATGATAGAATCTTTAAGCCATTTTTCCAGTTATAAGACTTATATTCATGGTTTGAACATCATTTTTATGCAGTTTCCATAAAAATAAACTAATACTCAGCTTCTTTTATTTTTCTCTATTATTGAAAATATGTGTGGGTTTCCCTCTTCCCACACAACAGCCCTTTCACCCACATCTTCCTGAGGAGAAAAGGAAAAGAGGAGGGGAGGTGACAGAGAAGTGGGAATGGAGTGTATTGTCACTGCATAACTAAATAAGGAGGAGCAGGAAGTGGTATATTCTGTAAGAGAAGCATTTTCTCCTTAGATAAGTGACTTTCCCCATCTCTTACCCAAAAAAGAAAAATGGGTTTACCGTTGAATTCCTCTTGACCACATCTTCCTGTGTTCATCCTCTCAAGGGATCATAAATTTTATTTGGCATTTCTTTACATCCCTTCCCTTTTTAATTTTTTTTTTTTGCTTCTAATTTGGTCATTTTCAACTTGTTTCAATAGAAGATTAAACATTGAGAATTTAGGAAGGTTTTGTTTTAGAAAAATAGCAGTCCATTAACTTAAAATAAGCAAGTACAAATGAACTGTGTTGATGTTTTTCAGAACAATACTTTTACATAACACACCCATTGCAGTTAAAGATGGCTTTTGAATCAGCATTTATATATTCATTTTTAAATTGCTATTTGCATACCTTCTGTGCCATGCTTCTTCACTGTCCTATGAATGCATAGTCCTCTACTTATTGTGTGTTGATATTGCAGCTGCAATGGTGGTGTTTAGATGTAATTATTAATATAAGTAGACAAAGCCATCAGTGCACACATGAGCTGTATAGAAAACCATAATACTATTAAACGTTATAATTCTATATTTTTGCTATGGCAGTATATCTGAGTGGATATTTCATTTTCTTGAAACGTAATTATTTTTGGAAATTTGAAGTATTTATATTGAGATAGTCATTCTTTCCATCAGTTTAGACTATTTTTAATTACCTATAAATTGGTAAACTCATGCTTCTTAAGTTTAAATCAGGCTATTGCTTTAGATTGTTAGAGCATGTAAAATCAATTCAAAAGCATCATTTAATAGTTTACTTTTGATTCTTATTAAAAAAGGCCATCATGACTCAAAGTGATTGAAAGCAGGTATTTATTAAATAACATGAGACTTTAAGGGCAAGGTGATAAAATAATCTTAAAAAATCTTCTTGAAGGGGTTAATGAAACGAATTACTAAACTATATGTTTATTAGAAAATATTAATAAATAGTTTGTAAATGTGCCATGTATATCTTTAGCAAAGGACTACTAAAGATGAGTCATTTTTGTATTTTGATCTCAGTAATAAGAACTTCATAATAGATGAAGGTCAGTGAATAAAATTCTCAGTAGAGCCTATCTAATTAAATTTCCTTTTTCATTTGTCTTCCACCCTTTACTGAACTCTTCCCCTATATGTTAATTTCAAAACTTATTCATTTGTGTTCTTTTATTGGTATATTATCTGCCCGATAGTTTAACTTCAGGCATTAAATAAAAAACAAAGTTCAGGGGTGCCTGGGTGGCTTAGTTGTTGAGCATCTGCCTTCGGCTTAGGTCATGGACCCAGGGTCCTGGGATCGAGCCTCACATCAGGCTCCCTGCTCCACGGGAAGCCTGCTTCTCCCTCTCCCACTCCCCCTGCTTGTGTGTTCCCTCTCTCGCTGTGTCTCTCTCTGTCAAATAAATAAATAATCTTAAAAAAAAAAAAAAACAAAGTTCAGTTGCCTTTTCTTTCTAGGTAAATTAGGTCAGAGGCTCTTTTCTACTTTCTAAATCTAAATATTTTGAGGTGTGTTTTTTTTAATAGAAATTTCTAGGAGCTTATCAGTCCAAAGCCACAGAAAAACAGTTCTATCTACTTTTAGTGTTTTAAACCTCCATATGGTATTTTTATTTTTGAATTTGTTATCATTATCTCTTCCTCCTCCAAAAACGCTTTAGCATTTTTTTTAAAGTTTCCTATGAAATCTAGGTAAGAACATTTTAGAAATTTTGGAGGAAAATTGACATAATTATTACTAGTTGGAGGTGTTACACTATCAGGCCATTTGTCCCTTGAGTTGATGTTCTGGAAATTATAGATAAAAACAAAATTTAAGTAAGCAAAATATAAAAAGTATTCAGTTAGAAATTGCTCTACAGATTTTTCCGTTAGTTTTGTAATTTTGTGAGTCAGCTCAAATCTAGTATTGTCTTTATGATTGATTTGTCAGTAAATGCAATATTGACATTTGTTTGGAGGAAATAAAGACTTGGATCCATTCGGGTACTAATGGTACTGATATTTTTGCTCACATATTGCAATTTTTTTTTTTGCAGTTTTACTAAAGGGAGGAAAAAAAGAGGAAGAGAAACCATTTAGAGACTGTGCAGATGTATATCAAGCTGGTTTTAATAAAAGTGGAATCTACACTATTTATATTAATAATATGCCAGAACCCAAAAAGGTAAAACCAGAAGTGTTTGTTTACGAGATGTAAAGCAGATCCTAGTTGAATTGCTGAATAATCAGACTGATTTGTGAGTTTGTTAAGCTGAAAATATATATGCCTGAGCTCTTTTCTCCCAAAGATTCTGTTTGCCAGGTCCATAAAGATGAAAACCCTATTGCACAAACCTCCCCCAAACCCATACCTCCCATCCCTCTTTCACAAAGTTTTTTATTTATTCTCTGCTCATTCCTGGGTTGTCCCATTGCTCATAAATGCTTGCCTTGTGTAGATTACATGTTGAGGTGATATGTACTTCAAGTACATGGAGAAGAGGTAGGAGCAATCTTTCAAGGTCCCAAGGACCCAGACGGCACACATCATCTATAGTCTAAATACTGTGGAGGGGCTGCCAGGGACATATTGCTATTTGCAGAATCAGTGTTCCTATTAGGGTGGGAGAAACATATTCTATCTTGACTAATCATCTTGATAGGATTTGCTTTTCATGTTTACCTAAAAGAGTGGGTTGGAGGCTAGGATTCATTAGTATGTTGAACAGGATCCAAAGTAAACTTTGAAGTAAGCAAATACTATGTTCTTGCTGTTCTAACTCTTTTTCCCTATCTATTCACTAAATCATCCATCCATTCCTTCACTCAATACATATTAAGTGGATGTCATTTGTCAGTCACTGCCTAGGAACACAATATAGAACAAACAGATCCCACTGTAGTGCTGAAGACAGACAATTACACAGATGATTATAACAGACTGTAGAAGTGTAGTGATTGAGACAGTCTGTTCAAAGCAGGATTTGTGGAGAGATGTAAGGAGAGCCCTGCTCTTTGACATGTTAAAGTTTTTGCCCAAGATGCCAAGAGAGACCCAAGACTCCAAGAAGACCACCTGCGTTTGTAATCCTCCATCCTCAAAGGATGAAACAATTTTCCTCTCCTCTTTGCCCCACCTAAATTACCAGTCCTGCATCCTCATTTCCTGTGGTTACTGTGCAAGTGCTCTTGGAAGGCCTTCCCTAATTCCCTCAAGCAGCTTTGCATGACTTTTTCACTAGCAAAGTTCTACAAGGCAAGGATCGTGCCTTTTTGTCTTTGGTTTCCTGGGACCCAGCATAGTTTCGGGCACATAGCAGGTCTTCAATAAATATGTGTTTAAACGAATGAATGAACTTCTGACAATAATATCAACATTTCAACATAGTATATAGTAAGTAAGCCTAACTTAGCCTTCTTGATTATTAGTCTCCTTTGATGGATGAGAGAAATGAATCTTGGAGAGTAGTTTGCCAGATGTTACATCATTGTCAAGAAGAGAATATGGACTCTACCAGCGTCCTTTCTCTCCTGATTTCAGTAAGGATTAGTGGTTTCAGTTAGCTCAGTGTTTTTTTTTTTTGTTTCCCTTTGCTGGGACACAATTTTTTTTTCTGAAAGGAGGCCTTTCATGCTCTTCCATAATGGAGAAGGAGGGAGAACGTGCAGTGGGCAAAAAAAGCAGTGGTCACAGTTCCATACATTGCTACCTGGACCACCTACCACAGAAGTTTAGTTTTACCTGTTTTTCATCTTGGGCTTCTGTGCAAAATCTCACTAAATTGAGTGTTCCATGGCTTAAGAGAAAAAAAAAAATAACTATGAGGGTTCAATGGTGGGTCTAGGAGTAAAAAGAAGAGGGTAACTCATTGTGAGGGGGAACCTTTTGGATCCTTTGGATCTTATGACATGAACCCTTCCTACCCTACTTGCTGATATCTTAGAATCATACTTAAGCTTAAATTCAGTTGGCATACACTTGGGCATGTACATACATCCACATACTCTTACACCATACATCTACCATGTAAAGTTTATCAAAAACTGTCCTGGGGAGGAGCGGAGCTAACATAAATACTCTATAATTTACCTACTTGTGTTCTCCATGACCTGTATTCCCCATGACCTGAAAGAACCCCCAAATTATTGTCAGTTCCCCTAAAATACAACTTGGCTATTAATAATAGAAGTTAGCTAAAAATATTAAGTTACCCTCCTTTTAGACACTTAATGATGCTGTGATATAATAAAAGCAATTTTTAGGGACTTCAAAATAACATTCACACTTTCAGAATCTTTTTCACTCCATCACCCAATCCTGCCACATGGCCCCAAGTTTTGACAAAGGGGACATTACAAATAAGTTTGATCATTCCATGAATTTTAATTCATGTATAACCATAACCAGTGTTTTGAACTATGCTAGTTCAGAACATTTTGAGATGCAAATGATGTGCAGGCTATTTGCAGAACTACTGCTCCTGTTAGGGTGGAAGAAAGGTATATTATCTTAAGTCATAATCTTGAATAAATTTGCTTTTAATATTTACATAAAAGTGTGGGTTGGAGGATCCAATTCACTAGTTCAGTAGCTGACTCCTGTGTTGGTTTCATCAGGATGGCATGATTTAAACTTATACCTCTGCAAAATGATGGATTTTCCATGTGATGGAGCTTCAGGATTGTTCTTGAATAAATGAAATCTAAAATATTAAATTCCAAATGTCAACTGTCTGCTCAGTTAAACTTTAAGGTTTGGGCCTAAGGGAAAATGGTAGCCTGAGCAAGTAAGCCTGTAAGAGGCAAATTTTTATCACTATGGAAATAGCCCCATGACTTTTCAGAGGAAAGAAGTTCACATGGCATTTGGTCAGGACTATCATTAGATTTTAGTTTTATTGGAAATAGCAGAGCGTGGTGAGAGGGAGAGATCACTGAGTAGAAGGGAAAAAGACTTAGGTCTTTTTTTTTTTTTTTTTTTTTAAGACTTAGGTCTTCTTGACTTAGGTGTTCCTTCCTTTGTTTTATTCTTTCCCATTTATGATCACGGATCCTCTCACAAGTAGTAATGTTGTTCTATTATGGAAACTTTAAACTGATAAACCTGCACTTTTCATAGATAGCAATTTTTTAAAACATCTCATTTATCATGGCACCAGTAAGAAAAATTATTGTGTGAATTTTCCCTGGTATAATTTAGAAGCTGGTTAATACAGTAGTTCAAATGCATTTACAGTTTGCCAGGTATATTCTAAGCACTTTAGATGTAAAAACTCACTTGTTTACTCTTTTCAGTAACTCTATGAGATGGGTGTTCCCTTATCCCTATTTTAGAAAAATAACTTGCCCAAATCACATAGTTAATAGATACTGAACACAGGCTTTGTAATAAAAGCATCAACTCCAGACTGTATCTCTTAGCAGGGGGCTAAATGAGATAATTATGTTAGTGGTGACTGAAGTTGCACCACTTATAATTTCTTTAATCGGAACCTATATGAGTGACACAGGAAAGAGTTTATTATCAGAAAATTATGTGAAATTGATTCATGTTCTGATTATAAACCACCCTGCTCCTTCCTACCTTGTAATCTCATTTTCTTCTCCTGTGTTGATATAAATCATTGAAATTCTCTGAATCCTGTAAAAAGTGCTTGGAAAATGCATCTTTATGATCGTCACTCTTCCCAGTAAATTGTGCTTTGTAAATATAAAATTTGGTGCTACGTTTGGATATGCTTAGCAAAAGCTTTGCTTATTGTTATGCTTGCAGAAGTTCTAGCAAGGGTATGAAACTCAAGGCAAGCTTATAAAAAATAAAGCAAGTTCTGGGGCACCTGGGTGGCTCAGTTGGTTAAACCGCTGCCTTCAGCTCAGGCCATGATCCCAGGGTCCTCGGATCGAGCCCCACATCGGGCTCCCTGCTCATGCAGGAAGCCTGCTTCTCCCTCTGCCTGCCGCTCCCCCTGCTTGTGCTCTCTCCCTCTCTCTCTCTCTCTCTCTCTCTCTCGCTCTCTCTGTGTGTCAAATAAATAAATAAAATCTTTAAAAAAATAAAAAATAAAGCAAGTTCAAATATGTAAGGTCTGGGATATGGACCAATCAATAAAATTGGGCTATTTAGGCAGCTAACAAAAGCTATTAAGAGGTATTCATCCTGTAAGCAGAGTAAGAGTCGCATGCATACAGAATTGGTATACATTTATTTTTCTAACCGACATCATTCCCTTCTAAGAAATGATGTCTGAAAATAACTATTATCTTTTCAAATGAGATGAAGGCAGTTTTCTAAGACTAATTAATTTTTCAAGCAGATCAAATATGAGAATTAAATCATTTACGTATTTATTTTTTACCTTTGTAGTACTAATGGCTGTCGTTATTTTCTCTCTGAATTCCCTTCAATGCATAGTAGTAGGAAATAGGATTTTTCCTTCTAGTTCATCAGTTTCTAAAACTAAAGGCTTTCTAGCCAGCTTAGATTCATCCAAAAATTCAAACCATTAAATCATAACTCTGCTTATTATAAAATATTAAAAATTTGTTTCTGAATTGTGAGTTCCCTAATTCTTGGGAAAGGACCATAACAAATGTATTGAGCCTTTTTTTTTACTTAAGGTTATGGAAAAATAATTAACATCCTCAAGCCTAATCATTCCAACTTGTATGGAGCATAAAACCGTAAGAACTATGTGAATCAAATTTCCCCTTTTTGTTTGGGTTTAAATCTCTGTATTATGTTAAAAGGTATTTAATGCTTGAAAGCTTTGACCTTGCCTGGGATAGGAGCCAGTTCAATCTTTTCTTGGATGGAGTTAAGCCCAAGTCATATGATCAATAAATGCAACAGGCACAGTAAATGTAGCGGGGCTCTTGTCTCCAGGAAGGCACCACCAGATAGCACAGACCACACAATATTGGCGAATGAACTTTTCAAGTCCTTTCATGTCTCAAATCTTTTGAAACCAACCTCCTATTTTCTTAAACTTCCTTCATCTGTTAAGCATAGGCTTTTTTATTTTTCTTCTGACTAGAAATAACATGTTTTTGGGGTTTTTTTTTTTTTTTTGGCTAGAGTGAATCCAACTTCTTAAATAGATATGTAATAAAAAGAGGCATGCTCAGAGATTAGTGATGTCAATATTATTATATTTACATTATATATTATATTACTATATTAATCATAAATATAGAAAATACATATTATATAAAATATAAATTATATAAAATACATTAATACATATTATTAAGCTGGTGATCTTAAGGACAATTTATGGAACTGTTACATGTTTTGATTTTGTACATTCCATATTATTCTTATTATAAACAATAAATTATATGCAATGGTATATATAATAGTAAACTATGCTACAATATGTAAGATATTATATGCAGAGTATATAATGCATAATGTAAATACATACTATCTCATATGTAAAATACATCTAAGAAATGAGGGTCATGGCAAAGCCCATTATGTATCAAGCACTATTCTAAAAATTCTACATGCATTGACTCATTTAGTCCTTGCAAAAACCTAAGTGATAAAGAGAACAGAGTTGGGATTTGAGACAGGTAATTTGGTACCCAAGTTCATGCCCCTAACCAATACGCCCTTCAGCTCTATTGTGACCATATTCCACAATGGCAGCTATTATTATTATTACTGCTGTTATTGAGTCATAATAAGAACTGTGGAGCAAATGTCCAGCATCTTACCTTCTCTGCACCTTGGCTTCTAACACAATAATCCTCCTGGGGAACTTCTGCCTTCCCATGTAGCTCCGACTCTCTCTGGGCCCTTATCTGAGAAGTACTCTTAGCACATCTTAACATTCTCAAGTCACTGAATATGTTTATTTAAAAGGAAATTGGTCTTTTTCTAAAATTTGTGAATGCTTTTAAAACTTTAAGTGCATAGAATTCTAATAACATAGATAATAGTAATAACAAAACTGTGAAGAATATTTTCCTCTGCACATTGCATATTGATAAATGTAGTTATTCCTTTCCCTGAGTAAGTAAGTGGACTTTATAGCTTTGCAAACACAGGTTAGCAAAGTTCCAGGCAATTAGTGTCCATTTAGAAGAAAATTCTGAAAAAAAATTCTGGATTAACCAGTCAAGGCAGGGTAAAAATTTAATTAAGAATCAAGTGGCACTAGTTACCTCTAGCAAAATGTTTCCTTGACATTTTCACTGACTCTTACTTAAGTATCTCCAGTAAAGTTCCACCTTGGCCACTTGTCTTGGATCACCACCTATGCCCTCTTTAAACTGTGCCCTCTGGGTTTTATTCTCATAGGAATCCTGCAGTCTCCTCAAGGTCACTAATGACTCCTTCATTTCAAATTTAAGTGTTTATTTTCCTCATCTTTGTCTTGACTTCTCTGAATATTTGATTAAGTCGATCACTTCCCCAAGTCAAAAATCCATCCTCAGCTTTCATTGCGTTAATCAGGTTTTCCTATTTTATCTTTCCTTCTTGCTTCTCTATTTATTCAACAAATATTCATTTAGTACCCAGTATAGGCTAGGCACTGTTCTAGGCACTGGGGACAGTGACAAATGCCTGCCTAAAGGTTATTGATGTATTTTACCTCCATCAGTTCACCAAAGCCCATTTTTGGATCCTCCCCCTTCCTGCACATATACATCTCTTTCCACTTTTTCTTTACTTCTTTAAATAATCCATTTTCATGTTATCAACTATTGCTCTCAAGCAGATTACTCCCAATACAGTTTTGAATTAGATAGACATAGGGTTCAAATCCTGGATGCAGGATTTGTTATTAATAATAACCATTGGTAAGTTACTGAAACACTCTAAGAATTGTTTTTATCTTCTGAAAAATAGGGATAATAGTCATATATGTACATCACTGTCATGAGTTGTTATAGAAAATACATATGAAGTGTTTAAATTATCAGGCACCTAACAGCAAGCATGCTATTGTTGATGGTGATTCCTTTCTTATTCCTTTATTATCCATAGTCTTATCCTTGGTCTGCCTCCATTAGATCATCTCCAGTTGATTGATGAACCCCCCCTTTTGGATGACTATACTACCTCAAATTCTATGTGTCCAAAACCATGATCATTTTCTTTTCTTGTATGTTAGATTTTTCCCTTAAGTTTTTCATTTAGATCTATTTAGATCTCTGTCTATATCATTCTTCAGGTCACTGGAGCTAAAAATTGTGAACTCCTACATCTCCTAAAGCCTACAGGAACAATCACTATTGAAACTTTCAAGCATTTTGAGGGCAAGATCCATATTTTGTTCATCATAGTATCCCTAATTGTAACAGAATCAGTGCCCAAAAATGCTGATTAAGTAAAAAATAAGTGAATGAATCAATTAGAATTGAGGAGGAGGAAAGACTAGCTAGAGGTTGTGTTGAAGACAAAGAGTGGGTACCAAATAGTTAAGGGATTAGTCGAGGGGGAACCTTGGGACAGAGAATAGAATTTCAATTTATATTGAAGGTGAGTCAATTCCTAGGGACAGTTAAAGACATACTGATGGGTGACTGTTGTCAAAATAGAGGAAGAGCCCTCTAGAGAGCAGTTTGCCTAATTTATATGCTCACAAATAGTCATGGTTCTCTTAGTTCCTTTCACTCTGAGGAAGTACATGGACAATTTGTCCTCTGAATGACAGTTGTTGCCACTGTTTTCATACCCGTTAGCCATTTGTGCTCCAAATTGAGGGCTTCAGGGAAAACGCTTGAGGCTTTTGCCCTTAATCAGAGCTGAGCTATGTGCCTGCACAGCCTGTCTGCCTCCGTTGCATCATATCTACACCTTTAGCCAGCCTCCAAAATGCTTTAGTCATCAGTTGCCTGGGGAATGGTGTTCTCCATAGCTGGGACCTTGAATAATCAAACTGCCACATTCATGCTACATCAATTACAGTGATTACTCTCTAAAGATAATCCCATTACAGATATGTTTCTCTCCTTGGGTAGACTCGGGGCAAATGAATCGATTTCTAAATAAATACTATTGTTTTAGAATAATTGAAATGAGCATAAGTCTTTGAAAGCATTGGATAACTTTCCACATGGGGAGGAAATGCTTGTCGCAGTCAAAAATACAGTATGTCATATTCTCCTATTATTGTTCATGACGAAAATTCAAGCAAATAATATGTTCTCCATATGCTGTGGACCAAATTTTGCCTCTAATGTAATACTGAGCCATCAAGAATAATTACTGTAGTATGTAACTGTATAGGACTTAATGCGCAATGAAATATATAATAGCTAAATATATATGATTTTTTAAAAAAGTTATTTTTCAAAACCTTTATTATTATTATATAACCATTTCAATTAATTAAAAACTTAAGAATTCTGAGTCTTATGTTTTGGCAATAAAATGGTCTATAATTTTAGAAACCTAGATAGCATTTTTAAAAATCAAACATACCTAAGTGCCTATTACCATTTAAGACAGATTTTTAAAAATAATTTTTATAATCTGAGACTAAGACAATTTTCAGCTGACTGATTTAAATTTTTACAAGTAAGTTATATGATGGAATTTAATCAAAACAATTCTAATGTAAAACAAAATAACTGGTAAGATATCTAAGTTAACATTTTTCAACATAGTAATTTTTATTCAATTTATCTATAGGCCTACCCATCCTATTTCTGTTTTGAAACATATCTGATACTTATCTCTTTAAAACAGACATAATTTTCACTTGACTTTATTTTCCCTGCGTCTATCAGGTATTTTGCAATATGGATCTTAATGGAGGAGGTTGGACTGTAATACAACATCGTGAAGATGGAAGTCTAGATTTCCAAAGAGGTTGGAAAGAATATAAAATGGTAAGATGGAAGAGTTTACATAGTTTCTGATGTTTTATCATGAGGTTATCTTCACCATACTATGTGATAAGCCCTTGTATTTTTAGGTGTTTTTCAGCTATTTTAAAAATAAAATGATACATTAGTCACATTATTTTTATTAAACACAACACACTCATAAATCATTTTCAGTAAATGATTTCCATATGTGCATCAGAAAGAAAAATATATTACTGAAATTATTTGGTGAACTGTTATGTATTATCTGGATTTGTTCCTGGTTGACTGAGGGTGGGGGAAGCTAGGACCCAGACCCAGGCTGGATACATGAACCAGGACAAGGGAGGTGTGCCGGGCTGTGGATTATGGAGAGGTACTAACAGTGGCCTCACACACATAGCTGGCAAATTGTTGCTGGGTGTTGAATAAGAGCTCCTCCATGTGGCTGGGTTGGGCTTCTCTCAGTATGGTGATTCAGGGTCATCAGACTTCTTATCTAGCAGTTGGCATCCCTCACACACAAAAATTGAAGCTTCCACACCTTTTTAATAAGGTCTATTAGACCCAGAAATTGCACTGTATCACTTACACTGCTTTCTTTGGTTAAAGTTACTGACAGAGCCAGTCCACATTCAAGATGAGAGGAATACACAAGGGTATGAACTGTGAGGAATGGTTCCTTAGGGGTCTCCAAAATAATAGCAGACATCATGGTCACCATCACTGTCATCATAGCTAAAGCTTCCAGTGGTTAATATGAGCCAGCCCTGTACATAAATTCTTACTCATTTTTTTTATATCAAACCTATTATCTGTCTCCATTTTAAGAGGAAAGTGAGCAAGTTGGGAGATCAGCTTTTCCAAGATAATATAGTAGATGGTTTAAATAATGCATAATACAATAATTATATAGTAAATGCCTACAATATTAACATTAAAATCAGCTGACAGAATGTCAAGATACAAGAAAGGAAGAGGCTTCCATTTGTGGATTTATTGTCATATTTTACATCTCATTGTTCTGGATAATTCTTGTCTTGACCAATTTTTGACAAATTCCCCTCTCAGAAGGTAAAGAAAAAGGTGAAGAGCCATGTTGTACAGTCTAAGTTCTGTCTTGATATTCTTTTAGAAAATATGTAAAAATTGTAGTTAATCAGCATCACAGTTTATACACTAGTAAGCTCATAGTTGGCCAAATGACAGTTAAAAGGATTTTAATAAATGAAGGGGGGGTCTCTTGTGGTGTGTCTCTGTGTCTACAGTATTTTTTATCAGATACCCAGTTGAACACTATGAATGTAGGTTAATAAAGTTTGGAGTTATACAAAGTTGGAAACTGATGTCTTCAATAAACCATAAAATTCCATGTAGAAAAGAAGGCTACAGCCAGCAAGATAGAATTCTACAGAGGTAAATGTAGTCTTTCACCTAGACCAAAAATACACAAAATTAAGTGAGAATATAGGATAAAGGTGACAAATTAGCTTAAGAACCTGGTGTTTGAAAGTCTGGATAGATTTACTTGACTATAAGTTCATTTTGTGTTGTTGGCTACTAACAGCTAAGACCAGTGTATTCAGGCTACATTAATAGTTTGTGGTCTCAAGAAATGCAGAACTCATTGGTGTCTGTCATAGTCTGGTTACATCAAGAATATGCTTTAAATTCTGGTGGATTTCTAACAAATGAACTTATCCTATGAGGTACAAACAGGATGAATCAATGGGGCTCTAACTTGTAGGAAAAAAAAAAGGAATTAGGTATAAACCTGTCTGATGGCTATTTAAATTGACTGGTTGGAGGTAGATTCTCACAGTGCAGTCCAGAAACCAGCAGCACTAGCTTTGTCTGGGAGCTTATGAGAAATGCAGCATCTCAAGCTCCATCCTAGACTTCCTGAATTAAAATCTGCGTTTTAACACTTCTTTAAAGAGGGAAGCTCCATAATGAATGGAAGAACATTCTAGAGAGGCAAAATTGACTGCTTATGGACAAAACTCTCTTAGGATTCTTTCCAATATGAATGGACTGTCTATTGAGTGGTGAGGACCTCTCTTCCGTGGAAAAACCCCAGTAGAAAGTAAATCACCAGGACTTTTGCAGAGAATATTGGTTCTACTCTAAGGTCTCTTTCTGCTTATGTGATTCTAAGAACATATGGGAAAAATTTAATCTAAGTTCTAAAAAACAACATCACATTATGTCTATATCAGCAGTTTGAGTCTTCACTCTACCATTTACAAACGGAGTGTTTTTTGGCAAATCATTTAACCTATACCTTAACTTCCTCACTAGTTAAAAGGGGGCATTAATGATAATACCTCACCTGCCTTGCAGGGATGTTGTGAGGATTAAATATAAATAAAGCACTTGACATACTAAATTTTCACTAACCAGTAGTTATTACCCAAGATTAAGACATCAAAGACTCCAAAATTTTTACTTAACTCTGCCAAAAATATTATTTTGCAAGCTACCTTAACTCATGATTATTTTCATCATTAAAATGGAATGTGAAGAAGTCATCTGAGAATCAGACTATAGATATAGGTTCAGGCAAATCTAAAATACATTATTATTAATATCAGTGATAATAGAAAAATTAATATAAAGTTATCATCATGGTGACTTTCCAAAATGCTGCATTATTATCTGCTGCCTTGGCAAACTAGGCATGTTAAGACAGACTAACATATGAAGTACGGCATTGATTCATGTCTTATAAGTATTTACCAGATATATATGTATTTTAAGCAATATTTTTTCATCATTTGACTGAGGCTGAATTATTCTTTAATTATAGTTTTTGGGGAGTTTACCCTGCTCCCTTTTTAAAAAAAATAGAAAGACTATCTTATTTCATTCAAACTAGAACAGTTTATCAGCTGAGTGTCCATTCTACATGGTCAGAAAATTGAGATAAGCTCCAGAAATCTGAAATATTTTGGCAAAAATGAGTCTGACTCCTTTTTTTTTAATTAAGAGAATTCATCGCATGTCACAACTTGGTAAACTTTCACCAAAACACATGGTAGAAAGTGTTTCCGTTGCTTTTCTCCAGAGCTTTTTACCTAAAGACCAAATAACCTGAGTCCAAAAAGAATGTAGGCTCCTTTATGCTCATTCTTATCAGTCACTCCCACTTCTGTTCCCTGCTTCAGAACTGGCTGCTAAGGTGTGCATTCTTTGGGAAAACATGAACTTCTTGGCAGGCACCATTTCCTCCCCAATCTTCACTCATCTACTGGTGCACACGAAGATGCTTCACCTCTTTCTTGAGCCCTGAGTCCGGAAATAAAATTTCACCCCTCCTTCCTTTCTGCCTTTCCTCTCTCCTTCTCTTCATTCTGGTTGATATCTATGGGCTGCCTCTTTCCTCATAAGGTTTCCAGAACAGTATGTTAAGATTATCAACACATGAATTACAAATATATATTGTAATTTATTATGTTTAAATCTCTCTCAACATGGAAGATTTGCAATGTATTTGGTTCTTAACATTGGCTTTAAGCCTACAAAAGTCTTTTACCTGAGCTTTGTTTTCACTTAACCTTCCTTAAGAGGGGATTCAGCAAAATCTGGTTTATGGATTTGTAAAGATGTTTGCAGAGGGAAGTCTGCAGTGGGCCTTTTTAATGAGGCACTTAGGGAACCATATTAACTCTTTCAAGCCATGAGGATACCATTTAGTGGCTTCCAGCAATAACACTTATCAGCAGTACTTTTGCATATATGAAGCCAAATCCAGTTAGAAGTTCCAGATAGTACCCTAGTGGCCTAACTTTATAGAAGGTGGTGACTAATGCCCTGGAGACAACCTGGCTTTGTATTGAAAACAGTTACCCCCATAAAAAGAGTTTCCTATTGACACAAATATTTCAGTCTGAGCACCATACCTTCTGGGAGTTCTTTGTTTCTGGAAAGAAATTGAGAGCATATTTTGAACTGCTTTTTAACATCTTCACATTAAAAAGAGAAAAATATATAAGAAATTTAAGATGTTGAAATAAATCATCCTTTTGATCTTTCTTGGGCTGAGTGTCTCAGCAGTTAGAAGAGATACATGATTAAGTTGTGTATTAAAGCACCTCTGAAAAGCCACAGATCAGTAACCCTGCTTCATATCTGTTTTCTCTAATTGTTTATATGAAAAAAGATGAAACCCATAGAATACATTAACTGTGTCTGGTTTCATTTGTGTTTCAGCTATAGAAAGTCAACACTTCTATGAGCATTATCAGACCAAAAATAATAATAATAATAAAGCAACAAAGTATCAGAGACAATTACCTTATTAACTTGGAATCATACAACCAAAACTGAGTATTTCTGCAGGTCTTGGCAAAAACTAATGACTATCGATCTTTCTTCTGTGTGCATTTTTTATTAATAATATATGGGTTTTAGGGCCAACTTTAAGTCAGCATTAGTCTAGGTTAAGTTCCAGTATCTTTTTGCCTTTTATTAAAGAGCTAAAGGAGAAGTTTAACAATCTGTCTGAATTATGGTATCAAAATTTTGCATATGATTGTGATTGAAGTAACTAATCATAATAGTTTTCATGGAAGGATATGACCTAGCATCGTTGGATTTTTTTATAGAAAAGAAGAAATTCTAGTTTTATTAGTATTTTTTATTGTTTTGATAGACACTTGCTGCTTTTTTTAGCATCAGCACTGAATTTTGTATAAGCTTTTGTTTTTATTCATGTAGATATTACAGGCCTTTTGGAATAAAATATAGATCTATGGTAAGCTGTTATGTGTGCAGTAAGGTATGAACCTGGTTTTTTTAGGGGATGTGGCCATCTCTGCATTTCAGGCATCAATATATATTTTTTCAAGGACAGTCCCATAATACATAATCAAAACGTGTCTACTAATATGGAGCTTCATATGAAGGTGAGGTTTTATGCTTCTCTCTTTCCTGTGCGCCACTCAGATAATTTGATCTGGTTTATATATTTTTCCTCATTTGCACGCAGAATAGCTATTCTGCATCATAATTATATGATTCTTCACCTGTGGTACACAGCACACTCACCCATGGAACCTTTCAAATATATGTATCTTTAAGTGCACCCCAGACATACGGAGCCAAACCTCCGTGTGGGAACCGAGTCATCTATATTTTTAAAAAGCTCCACAGCTGTTTCTGATATGCAGTCCTGGTTGAAAGCAAATGTCAAAACTATCAATTTATTGGCATGCGTGTAAGATCTCAAAAATTACCTCTTTTGTAGATCTAAAACTTACGAGATATAGAGAGAAAGAGATTAAAAGAAATAGGACCAAGGGAGAGTTGGAGGACTCAGCTTCTCCCTGGCCTTAGGAAGAAGAAGCAAGAATAAAAAGCAGTCTACGTGTTGGTTTATGGCACGGTTTAGCCCCCGTGTCAACCAGTTGGTTTTAATTTATTTGATAATTAACTTCTTGGATTAAAATGACAGTGCTCATTTATGTAAACCAACACTCAACTTGTCATAAGAATACATTAGTTCCTAGCATCTGAAAGCCTTTTAAATAATTGTTTCAGTATCCCCTTATTAATTTTCAGGCTAAGACATGATCCTGGACTATTTTTGTTCCCTTTCTCGTACAGAATAGAAAGAAACCTACTTCTCAAATAGCTCACAGTCTGGTGGGAGAGAGGCAAGTAAACAGAAAATTATTATGTATTTGTGATATATCCTTTAACTATAATAACAATGAGAATTTTGTTGTTCTCCCGTATCAGCATGGAGCTAAACGCTTTAGGTATCTTATTTCTTTCTCACAACACTATATATGGAAATGACATTTTTAATCCCTGTTTTGCAGATAAGGAAACTGAGGCTAAGAAGTAGTATCGGAGGTTCCGCAGCAAATATGGGGCAGAGCAAGGCTTCAAGTTGGAGCAGAGATAGGGAGTAGAAGTTATTTAATCAAAGCTAAGCCTTTGTTCGTAGGCATCGCATTGGTAGTGTGGCTGATAAGCTGTCCAAGAGACAGTTTACTACTGCGGGAACCCATTTTCCCTTCTTTGACTTATTTTTCATCTCTGTGATGGAACAGTTGTTTCTGCATGGCTGCACTTAGCTTTTAGAAAGCTTCCTCTACCCTAACAGCCATTTCGATTCATTGTAGCCCAACATTTTGTTCCCACAATAGAGAATGTTTAGACAGTTTTTCTGGGAAGGTGCATGAAATGGAATTTTTATTTCTAAAATCAAATTTTGTTGCTCTCTTTTCAGTTGCTCCTTCCTCTCTTTTCACTCAGAAAAAGCAAACTGTTTAGGAAGGGAAGTTACTCTCTACGTAGAGGGAGGTAGAAGCCTGCATGCCAAGCTGGGGACCAAGGCTCCCATAGGAATGACACTAAGGCTTATCCGTTTCTGAGGCTCACTAGAGATCACTGCCCTTGTCCCTGGGGAAGCTGGACAGTTTTATCCATTCAGAGCTTTCAGCAGCACGGAAATAGTGTGGCCTAGAACTTAACACTTCATCATTCCCAGCTTCCTTATTCACATTTAGTATAGTTGCTGACTCCCTTCTAACTATGCACAAGAGGGAATCCTCCAGCGGCTGGAGGGAGAGTTTTGACACGTCTGAGCTGAGAAGAAAATGCAAGGAAAATCCCAGCAGTCTTCTTTTTCTTCCCAGTGGCTGCTGCAACTGAGAATGTGCTAAATTTGACTTTCAGTGCCCTGTAAGTTTCTGTTTTGTTTATTTATTGGAGAAGGTAAGCTTCACTCTTCTTTCTGGTATGTAGCACCGCTGCCACGAAAATGTGTAAAATTCTTAGCACATCCTAAATTGCTCTAATATTCCCTGCCACTGTGGAACTCTGGCAAAGTGTGACTTGTGCTTCTTAGGAACAGAGAAGCAAGGGGACACTGGAACACTGACTTCTATGGATCCCATATCTTTGCTCTGAACTACAGGTAGATGGTCTTCAGGGGAGCATATGCCCAGTGCAATCTGAATGAAGGGTTTGAGTTAATTAAAAACTAAGTTAAACTGGGGAATAACTTTAAAAAGTGCTTACATATACTAATGTATTTCATTTTAACTTTAAGTGTACAATTATATCTTCATTTACCTATTTTTTAAAATGTAGGACCAAAGCCTGGAATTCTGGGTCAGTGGTTCTTTCCTAGAACTTTCCCATAATTAAATGCATCAAATTTCTACCTTCTTTTTTTTTTTTAAACTAGAGCAGGTAAGACACACGCAAAGCAATGTAAGTTAAAATCCTCTAATGTTTTATTGTTTTTCTAGTCTCTTAGAGTTGCTGCAACAAACATAATTCAAAAGCATTTTTTTAGTGATTTGCTTTTATTGAGCAAACCTAATGTTTAAATTAAGTTTTATCAAAACAAAACAGAACAAAACAAATGACTCTTTTTCCCACTAATATTTAAATTATTTACATAAAATTGTGAGTCTTACCATTACAATAACGGAACTGGTGTAAACGGTTTGGGGACCCAAAACAATGGACATTTAGTAAGTAACTCAGTTGACAGAGACAGTAGTATACAAATGTATTAAATGCGTTTAATTTACTTTGGGCATCAATATATTTTATTTTATTTTTTATTTTTTTTAAAGATTTTTTATTTATTTGGCAGAGAGAGAACACAAGCAGGGGGAGCGGCAGGCTGAGGGAGAGGGAGAAGCAGGCTCCTGCTGAGCAGGGAACCCGATGTGGGACTCTATCCCAGGACCCTGGGATCATGACCCAAGCCGAAGGCAGTTGCTTAACCAACTGAGCCATCCAGGCGCCCCATCATCAATATATTTTAAAGAAGGAGTGGAGAACACTGTTTCATATGTTAGGTTTGTTAAAGGGGAAAGCAGTTAAGAATACTTCTACTGTAGGGGCACCTGGGTGGCTCAGTCGGTTAGGTAGCTGACTCTTGGTTTTGGCTCAGGTCATGATCTCAGGGTCCTGGGATTGAACCCCTCACTGAGCTCCATGCTGATCACGGAATTTGCTTGAGATTCTCTCCCTTGTCCTCTGCTCCTCCCCTTGTTCTCTCTCTCTAAAATTAAATAAATGAAATCTTTTTTAAAAAGAATACTTCTACTGTGGTTATAATTCTGTAAAGTTGATATACATTAGATTAAAAAAAACAGTTTCTAAATTCCATCATCTGTGTTGAGAAAAGGAGGATTGCTTTGGCTATCTTTGTACTACTCTCATACTTCTTAATATGGGTAAAGTAAAACCTTTATAAATGAATACTTCAATTAACAGAATCAGTTTCTTTCTGAAATGTCAGAGTATCTCCTGCGGCACTGGAGGTGTGCCGTCCAAATATTAAAGTACACAGGGAAAAACAGGGAGCTTGTTTGGATGCAATGGAGCTGGTTCTCAAATATTTTGATTCAGTGTGGAGCCAGGATTTTTTTTTCAGCCAGAGCTCCAGTGATTATGATTCAGTGGGCACCTTAAAAAACACCTCCCTGAGACTCAGCCAAATTATTTATGACAAGAATTATGTTTTAAGGCTACTTCTCTGAATGTCATTATAAAGTGCTATAGTATTTTCCTTCCTCCCTTCCTTCCTTCCTTTCTTCCTTTAAATGTCAGTGAAGCATATGGAGTACCAGTGTATGCCAACATTCCACTAGTCGCAAATACAGCACAGCTTCTGTCCTCAAGAAGCTCACAGTTTGGTCAGTAAGACAAACATGTAGTTCAAGAATTATACTCAACTTCAAGTATTACCAAGGAATACTTCTGGGGATTCAGAAACTGAATACCCAAATCTAGAATGCCGGCAATTTCTTAGGGTTCCTTATTTTCCTATCACTAACATAACCAACATTAAGAGTTGGTTTTCCTTTGGGGACCACCTCCCCCCCCACAAAGAAACAGTTTTTGAACACTTAACAACGATGATTGGGCTTCCCCTGCAGAGAACAAGAGCCACGTTAAGATTCAGTTGCAGAGAAGCCAGCGAGCTTCACTCACTAGCTCTTACGTGTCAACCTGCCTCAAAACCCAAATCCATGCCAGTGAGACATTTAAGTGACTCTAGTCCTGGATTTACAGGTTTGCTTATTAATATTTAAAAATGAAAATATTAAAGTTAGAAAAGTCAAGGGTCTAGTAATATGTTTAAGTTATTATCTTAGCATAGTTTGACTCCCAAATAATAATAGTAATAGCAACAACAACAGAAACAATAATATTGTTAAATAATTTATCTGATAATATTCATTGAAAATGTTTAAATTATGTTTAAAATATTCTGTTAACTAGTATTTTAGAAACATTTTCAAAAGCAAGCTCTGACTGAGAAGTGTTTACTGGTCAAACCTATTAACCGGATTCCTTTAATCTGAAATCATTTTACCTACACAGATTTGAATATCAGCCTTTTACTGTAATAAGAATTCGACGCAGGGCCCAATGGAGGGAAACATAGCAGAAAAGTATTGAGTCAGTAATTGGAAAAAAGTGTGTAAAAATGTGAAAAATGACCTTTACTGTTAAAGAAGTTTTTCTTATTATTTAGAATGTAGTTAATACTGAACCTGATAAGAGGTTTTCTCTGAAATAACAACCGTATCTCTATCTCCTTTTGTAGGGGTTTGGAAATCCCTCTGGCGAATATTGGCTGGGGAATGAGTTTATTTTTGCCATAACCAGTCAGAGGCAGTACACACTAAGAATCGAGTTAATGGACTGGGAAGGAAATCGAGCCTATTCACAATATGACAGATTCCACATAGGAAATGAAAAGCAGAACTATAGGTAAGTCCTCCTTCCATGTAGGGCTCAACTGCCTTGGGCCTTGCCATCTACCAGTTACAGTGGAAAAGTGTGAAAGACAAAAATGATGCAAATCATGCTTCAAAATGAAAATTAGGTTGTCTAGGCCTATGGTAGTGATAATAAAAAAACTCAGTAAATACTTCTTAAAAGCGTTAAAATTTCAGTTTTCACCGATGGATTGTTTTGATATTGGCTCAGATTCTAGAGGATGAGGAATTGAGTCCAGCACAATATTATTGTTGTCGTAGTTCTTATTGTTACTGTGATGAGATCAGTGCCGTGAATTCATACGTACAAAATTGATGACAGAGAATTGACTCAGACTCAGTGGCTTGAAATAAGTACCCTTCTATCAAAAGATTTTCTACTTACACTTTATTTACCTTTCTTAAATTATTATTTTTTCACATTATTTTAAAAGTGACAAAGGAAAGGTAAAATGTTATGTTTTTATATGACTTACATAAAAGATAAGGTGGGGCATAATTTAGAAATTTTTGGCAAATGCGAAAGCAAAAATAAATTCAAATAATGGTATCAATATACACAATACATCATTGTAGATGTACAAATGGACAAACTATACACTTTCCTATTAACATCTCTGATTTTTTTTCAATGAACAGCTTGTACACTAGAAAAAAACTAAGCAAGTAATGCAGTATTGTAAAATCATTCCCCAAACCCTTATTGTGTTACTTCTGTGTTCCAGGAACCCTACTAGGCACTGCTAATTTTGCAGTGGGTGATGAGATCTCTAGTCTCCCAGACCCCACAGTACAGCTTTGTAACTAACTAGGTCACTAAATAACTGGCTGGCATTCCTTGAGAACAGGGAATATATTTCCATTACTTTTATATCACTACCCATTAATGTAATACTTGGTACATAACAGGTCCTTAATAATTGTGTGTGACTGAGTTTCATAATCAGTAAATTAATGTTGCAATGATTTCTAACTCTCCGTATTGTAACTACTCTACATAAGTTTTGGATTGTGTACATTAAAGCATTGGTACATAGTTTCAAACAAAATGCAGTGACAGCAACCATAGCCTTCTGTTCTTTTTCCAACCTGTGTGGACATCTTGTAGCTCAACCATTTCTGCTGCTTATGTCTTTTTGAGACATACTATTCTTGTAGAGTTTGAATCTACAACTTTTTCATGAACACATCTCATTTTAATGGATTATGCATGGGATTGGATCCTTGGAGACATAAGAATCATTTTCTTGACAAACAGTGATGATGTCACCACAACAGAGGGACGAGAAATGGATCCAAAGGGTTTTCATCGCCTCATGGGAGGGTAGTGAGGGTGTACATAATGGCAACTCAAGAAACCAAAGAAGAGACATTTATAACATGCAATGGAGTGTAAGAAGAAATATTTCCAAAGAGGTCAATATTTGGGGAGTTTTATAACAAGAGAAACCACTGTAAAACATCAGGGGTACTCTTATGTAAATGTTTTAACCTGAAACTTGAAACTCTATGAAACTTGGCTAATGTCAGACAGCCTGATAATAGGACTAGCAAATAAATAGTCTAGTCTTTTTCTAGGCTCCTGAAGAATTTGCTTTGGTTCTTTTCCAAAATCTCTCTCAGTTCTTAGTAGGTAAATAGGTTTGTGTGTCTGTGTGTGCACACGTACACATGCACACACACATGTGTATGTGTTTGTGAGGCGGGGGTGGTATGAAGACAAAGAGTGCATGGACTGGTTTAGGAAGATTGTCAGAATCCAGAGTAGGCTTTAGGGTGCGTGGTATGAATGTCATTCTGGCATCTGTTTGAGGAAGGAGCACTTACTTCCTCTTAGAATGCCCCACTGCCCACACTGAGCATTTCCCATTCCTTCGCTGTATGATTCTGATCTTCACCCACCTGATGCAGATCTGTGATTGAAAAGCAAGTCTTCCCAGATAGAGTGAGGCACACATTCTGGGATCCCCATTTTTCTTTCTTGAGAGAATTATGAACCTAGAGACTCAGGATTGTCCAGAAGGCACTTAATACTTTAATTCCAATCCTTTGGGTTGTCAAGAAAAGAAAGCTGCGATCCAGAAATATGCAACATTGTTCCCAAGGAAGGAGAAAGCCTTAAATAGGGAATGTTTGACTCCTACTGAGTTTGGTGTGGTTTCTACTCTGTAATGCTGCTGTAATAAAGTTGATAGCTCTAGCCCTGTCTCCTGCCAGGACCCAGCAGAAAATAGGTGTGTAATCATCACCTTCTCATGCAATTAAGTGTAAGATTCATGTTGGCATCAAATGGGAAGTTAGAACTCATTTAAACATAATGTCTGGTGAGAGCTTACTGAAAATAAGCACACTGTAAAATGGTCTTATTTACTCTTTCAAAGAAAATCAAACAGAAGCTTGAAAAGGGTGTTTACCCTTGTGACTTCCCTCTCCACCTGTATCATCACTCACTCAAGCCAGGAACACCAAGCGTGGCCTGAGTTAGAGCTCCAGATGTCCAACTTTGCTGCTGCTTTTCCCCCACTTATTTCTCTTCCTTCTGAATTAGGAAGGAATGTCTCATTATGATAATTAGTTAAAAGGATTAGTACTAGCATTTGTATAGTGTCTTATAATTTACGAAATGGTTTTTAACACTTTAGGCATTCAGTATTCACAATGAATTTTTGAGGTAGGTATTACTAGACACATTTAAACAAACTGAGGCTTTGGTCAACTCACCTGCTCAGACTCAAGTAAATTTCAACTAAAAATGGAGCTATGGAATTCATGTTAGATTTTAGGTTTTTGTTTTATGTCTTTAAATTTTCTATATTTTTTCCTCTCCCAAATTAAATTCAGATGATTTTTTGAGAGTTTTTTTTTAAGTATACTGTCTTAACAGAAATTTTATTTTGGAAACCCTTATAATAGCTATGGTCATAATGTATAAATCTAATTTTAAAAAATCTTTCTCATGCTTTGGACACATACTGATAAAAGTAAGTGTTGTTGAATGGATAGATAAGCTTACAATGTACATAGAATACACATATTTTCCTTTTATCCTCTAAGGAAACCCCAAATGATTTTCTCAGAAAATAAAATCTATGGCACCCAGGAGAATATAAATAAGAAAAAGAATAATGTGAGAGTATCATGATAAACACGTCATGTAAAATAACACACATTTAATGTGAAATTAGTAAGTACTTCCTCTAGAGAGGTAGTATTATTCAGGTCTTCATCATCTAACACCCAAACTATTGTACAGCTTTCCTGCCTCTAGTCTTGGTGCTCTCAAATATATCACCCACACTGTTGTTGGGATGGTTTTTCTAAAAGATAATCTGACTTTGGTCTCCGTCCTCATTCATATATTTCAACAATGTTCAAATATCTATAGGTTAGGGGCACCTCGGTGGCTCAGTCAGTTAAGCATCCAACTCTTGATTTTGGCTCAGGTCATGATCTCAGGGTCATGAGATTGAGCCCCGCATGCGTGTGGAGCCTGCTTAAGAATCTCTCTCCCTCTCCCTCTCCCTCTGGCCCTCCTCCCCAAATCACTCTCTCTCACTCTTAAAAAAAAAAAATCTATAGATTAAAGTCTGTCACTTTAAAGTCTTCATGACTTGTTCAGATATCACTAATATACTCTCCCACAACCTCACTTAACCAGATACCTCCTCATTATCATGTTCTAGAAACTACTTGCAGTTTCTCTAAACCTTCTGTATCTTTGTTTATGTTATATCTGTACCCCCGCACATAAACTCAACTTTGGATACATCTTCTAAGTCTTTAAGATTTTCCTTTACCCCAGGAAGTTTTCCCCAATACCTACAATGGTATGTGTTGTGATGTCACATGAACTCACCCACAGTGTCCCTTCAGAACAATAGCCCTACTTCTCTCACCTTCTGGGAATGTTGCTGGTTTACAGTTTGTAGCCAGGGTCCCCTGCCTGAGCATTGCCTGTGGCTGAAGAAAGTCACATCACACAAGATCATTCTTCCTTCCTGCAGACAGATTGCATCCAATGACTAGTCAATATGGGAATGTATAAAGGACCCCTGCCCCAGTTTGGGACAATTCTGAAGGGTCCAGAATCGACTTGGAATTAGCTGAGTTCTTTACTGTAACTGTGTGTGAATCCATCCTCTCTCTGTTCAGTACTGCTTTCTTCACTCTGCCACGAGGATTGATCCTGACAGCCCTCCCCTATAAATCTCCCTATACTGATTTCCCAGAGAAAAACATCACCCTCACTCTCAGGCTGGTTTGGATGTTTTATGCTCCCATAGATCCATAAAAGTCTGTGGATAACTAGCCAGTATTCACATTCTAAGTCATTAATAAGTATTTACTAAATAACTGTGTGTTGCCCTTTTCTGCTATTTCTAAGCTTCTTAAGTATATGAACCATTTTTTATCAAAACTCAAGATATATCTAAGTTAGCCAAAATATTAAGTAATAGTTAATAGCTAATATTCAGTGAGCACATGTATGCACCAGATACCTTGTTTTCACATGAGAAAACAGGCATGGTACAAGGTCACAGGTGCTAATATGAGTAGAAGTTATTTGAGCTTTGACTCATAACTGCCCATCATATGACCATCCCTCAATAAAGGGAAATCCAGAAGTTACTTTCTAGAATTAAATACACTCAAAGCACATTTTCTAACAGATAAAATTTGTTTCTTCTGATCCTGTTTCTGTCTTTAATAATTTGAATGTCCATGGGCATTATCTTATCTCTCTTGTTCTCAATTTTCTGTCCTATAAATTAAGTATTTGTAAAGTTCCTTACAGATCAAAAATTATTTTCTAGAATAGAATTACCTTTATGTATATATTACTTTTTATTTAATGCCCCTTTGTTTCTTTGATAAGTGATTAAATTTTGATCTCTAATAAACACTTAAGTAAGAGGAAATATCAATCCCCTGGGAACATCAGTTTAGGGCTTACAGTGACCTTTTACTTCTCATGAAAACTTTGCTGGTCCCAATACTCAGAGTTAAAAAGCAAATATACAACCACCACCACCTCAACAAATGCTTTAAAAATAACAGATTAATTGTGGGTTTGAGGAGATGCTATGATCTACTGGAAAGTGCTTTGGAATAGGAATCCGAAGATGTGGAAGCTATTAAATAGTAGTGTGTCTTCAGTATCCATAAAACCAAGTTGGTTGTATCAGTGTTCAGAAAAACAGAGCCATGGTCAGCATTACAGAAATAAGACATTTGTTAACACAGATTACACCTTACACAACTGTGAGATGAATTGGGGAAGTAAAGGTCTGGAAGGTGAAGGTGGAAAATCAAAAGAAGGTGGAAAATCAACCACCATGCTTGAAACCCAGCATGGTGGTAGACCAGTGGGAGCTTGCAGGGAAATCCAAGAAACCAAGCTTGTCCAGCCACCAGAGGAGGACCACAAAGTGGGGGACCTAAGGAAAGATGTTACTTCAGTGTAGCGATGTTACCAATCAAGCATCTGGTGGTGGGTCTGGAGCCATTGACAGCATGGGAAGGCAAGCTGGATGCAGAGTGGAAAAGCACAATCTGGGAACTGCCAGGCATCTTTGCCATGTCTACTGATGGTGTGAGTGGGGCCACTGCTTCACTTCCACCTTCCAGATCTCACACAAAGTCCTCTTTTGACCAACTCTAACTTGGAACCATATAAGGAAGGAAATTCTGGGGAACATAGTTCTCAGATTAACCAAGTTGACAGTAGCACAATCTAGCTATACCTTGGGTAAATCACCTATCACTTTTTTTAAAATTTTTTAATTTAATTTTATTGTTACGTTAATCACCATACATTACGTCATTAGTTTTTGATGTAGCGTTCCATGATTCCTTGTTTGTGTATAACACCCAGTGCTCCATTCAGTACGTGCCCTCCTTAATACCCATCACCAGACTAACCCATTCCCCCACACCCCTCCCCTTCTAGAACCCTCAGTTTGTTTCTCAGAGTCCATAGTCTCTCATGGTTTGTCTCCCCCTCTGATTTCCCCCCTTCATTTTTCCCTTCTTACCTATTACTTTTGTACCTCAGTTTTCTCATCTTTAAGTGGGAATAATGCCCTCTCTTCTATCATCCTCACCATTTAGTTATAAGGATCCAATCAGAAAGAGTATGTAAACGTACTTTATATTGGACAAATTTAAATACCATGCAACTATGAAAAATATTTATTTATTTATTTATTTATTTATTTATTTATTTATTTATTTATTATGTTATGTTAGTCACCATACAGTACGTCATTAGTTTTTGATGTAGTGTTCCATGATTCATTGTTTGCGTATAACACCCAGTACTCCATGCAATACGTGCCGGACTAACCCATCCCCCCTCCAAAACCCTGTTTGTTTCTCAGAGTCCATAGACTCTCATGGTTCATCTCACCCTCTGATATCCGCCCCCCTTCATTTTCCCTTCCTTCTCCTAATACCTTCCATGCTGTTCCTTATGTTCCACAAATAAGTGAAACCATATGATAATTCTTTCTCTGCTTGACTTATTTCACTTAGCATAGTCTCCTCTAGTCCCATCCATGTCGATGCAAAAGTTGGGTATTCATCTTTTCTGATGGCTGAGTAATATTCCATTGTATATATGGACCACATCTTCTTTATCCATTCAATTGAGATACCACCTTACACCAGTTAGAATGGCAAAAATTGACAAGGCAAGAAACAACAAATGTTGGAGAGGTTGTGGAGAAAGGGGAGCCCTCTTACACTATTGGTGGGAAGGCAAGTTGGTACAGACACTTTGGAAAACAGTGTGGAGGTTCCTCAAAAAGTTAAAAATAGAGCTACCCTGTGACCCAGAAATTGCACTACTGGGTATTAGCCCCAAAGATACAGATGTAGTGAAAAGAAGGGCCACATGCACCCCAATGTTCATAGCAGCAATGTCCACAATAGCCAAACTGGAAAGAGCCAAGATGCCCTTCAACAGACGAATGGATAGAAGACATACAAATGGCTAACAGACACATGAAAAAATGTTCATCATCATTAACCATCAGGGAAATTCAAATCAAAACCACATTGAGATATTCACGTATTTTTAATTCAGTTTTCATCACACCCAAGAAATTTTTTACTGGTTTCAATAAAACATTTTCATTATATTTTTATATTGAAATCTGTAACCCATTGTTTTACTGATGGGTATTTTTGTCTGTTTATTAATTTGGCTTCAGGACCCAGTCCAGGTTCACTCATTACATCTGTGTTCTCTTTAGTCACCTTTTACCTAGAATAGTCTACCACATACCTACCACAAATATTTTTAAACAATCCAGGTCAATTTTCCTCAAAAATGTCCCTTTCTCAATCTGTCTTATTATTCCTTCCTGATGAGATTCAAATAAAATGTTTTTGATAAGAATGCTGTAGAAATGGTATTGTACTTGCCATTTTATCACATCCAAAGGCACAAAGAGTCAGTTTGTCCCATTATTGATTGGGCTAAGTTTAATTCACTGTAAGGTGAATTTTGTTTTTGTTTTTGCAATGGACTATATATGCTTGCAAAGAAAATTCTTACAAAATATCATAATGTATAAAACCCATAAAGCTTATCTATTTTTGTTGAAGTGGTTTTGGGGACCTACTACACTATCTCTTTGGCCTTTTTCTTGCTAGCACCCCAGACATTTGTGGGCACAGTTTAAAAAAACGTATTGTATCATTATAGCTAAAAGAACAGAGTCACCAATTGGAGAATAGTTGTACTACTTTAAAGTGTAAAAATAAAAATAAAAATATATAAAAAATTTTTCTTAAAGAGGGCACGTATTGAATGGAGCACTGGGTATTATATGCAAACAATGAATCATGGAACACTACACCAAAAACTAATGATGTAATGTATGGTGATTAACATAACATAATAAGATAAAATGTTAAAAAAAATTCAGACTCATTAGAAAGGCATAGTTTATTGAATGAACATGTTTTGTTAGGTAGAGGATTTTGCAGGTTAATTTTTTTCTTTTTTTCCCTTTTCCATGTTTTTTTCTGTTCTTGATTATACTTTGTTCCCTAAAGTTAATTCCTTTATTTTTTACTGTATTAACTAGATTAGTAAATCCTTTATCACAGATAGTATAATAACAAGCTTAAAGGTAGTCCCTCTTTGAACCAACAAGAATTCTCTCTTAGTAAAGTATGGATGATAACATTTAACTATTTATAATGTACATCTTATCATTATAATCTTACTACAATATTGATGCACAGTTTGGGAATATTCTTCATATTTTATTATCTCCATATTATTTGTTGGAGATGAATGATAACTTCAGGGTAAAACTGACTAGCTGTGTTAAAGCCTTGTTCTGGAAGAAATTCCACATGAAGACATAAATGCAATGTTTGAATCAAAATTTTAAAAATTGAAAATAATTTAGCCGTTAAATACATTTTTACACAAAATTTACTTTTGGCCAACATCTTTATTGGGAAAGAGTTTGATGTAATGGGTAAAACCTTGTATTGGGAATCAAGAGCCATGAATTCTAGACTTGGATCTGTAGTTATTTTCTGAATGACCTTGGACAAGTTACTTCACTTTTCCAAGTCTCAGGTCCTCAGAAGTAAAATGAGAAAGTAAGGATGAACTCTTTCCAATTCCAAAACCTTTTTTATTTGTTTTCTTAATCATTAAAGTACTCCCATGTTATGTATGCATTTCAAGGACAAAGCAAATTAGTGTAGATTGAAAAGAATTCTCTCGGGTCTCCCACATAAATTTAAGCCCTGCATTTTTTGTAAGTATTGCAAAACTTGTTTTACTCTTTTTAGTGAAACGTTTTTCATTTCTCTGATCCTCTGGGCTACATGGTCCTGGCTAGAACCAGTAGCAGATGTGTTGAAATACTAAGAGGAAAGTTACTTTTTATAGCAGTTCTGGACTGATCAAAGTAGAAAAAATATATATATAGGGAATCACCTGGCAGTTTCTACCCTCTTGAATTCTTAGCCTAGATTGCAAACTCAAGGTTGTAAGTAGTTTTATTTGTATTGTCAAATAATTTCTCCAATGTGGGAGTTATATACTTTATTTAGACTATGATTTTTGTTGAGTCCTTTAGTTTTTTGGATTGTTGGTTGGATGAGATTCATCTCCCTGATCTATTCAACTCCAAGCTCTTCTGGTTTTTTTTTTCTTTACCTGAAAATGATATGTAAGAATTTCTGTATTGTACAATGCCAAGCAAATGAAATAAAATATTAATAAAATAGACAACATACCTTGTTCCCTAGGCCAACTGATCTTGGAAAAGGATGCTATTTTGTTGTCACTAATCACTAGTCTGTGGGCTACAAGAACTAGTTTCTCTGCCTACAGTTTTGATAACTGCCACTAGGTGACAGAACCTAAACCTTGATTTTATGGAACTCATCTTGGATGAATAACTGAGGGCTTAGTGAATATTACAAGATTTAGTTAATTATACTTTTTGAGTAGAAATTTCAAAATTGTCACAATGACAAATAAAATGTTTATTACTCTCTAATTTATACAATAGTTTTTCTCTCTAGATGATTTATTTCCTTTACAAGAGACTTTACCCATTTCAACCATAAACATCTTAAAACCATTTTAAATAATTATGCCAATTATCAATAAGTAACAACATTAAATGCATCAACTACAAGTCCCATGTTAGTAGTACCATCATAACATTCAACTTTACTATTAAATAAAATATTTAGCCACATATTTAAAATATTTACAAAGTACTTAGATATGCTTCTTGGGGCTAACATCACAAATGCTAGTGTTGATGCTGGTCTGCTTATTCTAGTGAAAGAATCAAAAGTACTTTTTTCTTATGTGGTTCAGTTAGGAGTTCAACTAAACATCTGTATAAAGAATGATTTTAGCTTTATTCATTGTTAGGCTGTCAATGAAAAACAACTTCCTTTCCCTTGCATACCCTTATAATCAATGGTAGAGAGAATTTTCTAAATATGAAGATCAGAAGTTATTATATAAAAATTTGGAGGTCACATTATTGTTATAAAATAATTATCTTTAATGAACTCTGCTTTAAAATAATAGATGCGATTAAAGATCCAATGAATAATTTGTACCTATTTATAACCTGATTCTTAAAGTACACCTTGTGTTCTTAGCAGAAGAATTACATTTGAATAGTGTATGCTTCTTTGACATTTCCTAATCTAAAGATATGCTGATTATAAGAAACGTTAAGTCAGTATTTCCTTGGCTTGTTAAAAAACAGTAATTTTAGGGGCACCTGGATGGCTCAGTCAGAAGCATCCGACTCTTGGTTTTGGCTCAGGTCATGATCTCAGGGTCCTGGAATCAAGCCCCACATCAGGATCCATGCTCAGCACAGAGTCTGCTTGGGATTGTCTCTCTCCCTTTCCCTCTGGCCCTCCCACTGCTCTCTCTGTCTCTCAAATAAATAAAATCTTTTGAAAAAATAAAAATACAATAATTTTAAACATGCAGTTGTCTAATATCCATAATTATTTTATTTCTTAACTAGATATAATTTTGCTTTAACCTGCATAGCTTCACTAAAACTACTCTCTTAAAAGTTGTTATAATTATTTTGAAATCAGGGTCTGCATTCATTTGTTTGTCCAGCCAGCTGGCCATCAAACATTTATCATGTTGCTAATATTTTCCTGATACTATTCAGTTGTTTCCAAACTTCAGTGTGCATATAGTCAACTAGGGTGTTTGTTTAAAGTGCAGATTTCTAGGTTCCATATCCAGAGATTCTGATCTTAGGATAGGACCTAGATCTCAGTTCTACCAACTACACCCAGGTGACGTTGATGCAGAACTAACACTTTCATGACTCTAAAAGGAGACACAATGCTTTCTGGTTTTGTGGTGCGAATAGTTTAGAAGACAGAAGAAAACATGATACAGTTGACTTAAAAGTTGCAGCTTTGGTATGTTTTAGCATTTTTTTTTAAATCAAAGAATTGTGGACCTTTTAAAAAAAATGGCACTATGGATCCTCTCCCCAGAATTACTGAAAAAAAACAAATTTTGCTTATATTTCTGTGTGATTCAGCTCCACACTCAAAGTCCTTGGATAAGAACACTTGGAATTAGGCTCTGGTTGGACAGTAAAGAAAAGTGGTCTGTTTAGCTGGGGTTGAGGATGGATGGGATACATTGGAGGAGATTGAAGGGGACCAGGAAAGGCTTCATAGAGGAAATCCTTGAGGATTGTGAAATATGACTAGGTGCTCATGAGGCAAGTATAGAGGATGATGGCAGAAGGAAAAAGGTCTTGAGATTTCAACCAGAGGAGCAATGTGGATAAAGACCCAGAAGTGGTACAAGGAAGTGCCTTATTAGACAATAGCAAGTAAATTGTATGTGGGAGTTCACTGTGCTACAGAAAACGGAGGGCCATGGTCCTTGATAAGGAACTTGGATGCTATCTTATACTAATTTTGAAGAGAAATAAGCACACTGATGATTTTGGTCGAGAAGAATCTGCTTATGCACACTAGAGCCTTATTTGTAGAACTTATAGCAACACATTATCCAAGTACAACAAGAGAAAGTATTTTCTTTTTGCAAAACAACCTCAGACAATGCCTTTCAATAGTTTTCAACATTCTACTCACCCTTTCCCCTCTCTCTGTCTTCCCCTAGGGGATGCTGGAAAGAAAGTTTCTTGCTGCTCTTTAAACAAATTAAAATGAGAACAAACCTACCTCCCTTGAACTTGCTTATACTAAAAAAATCACCAATTTCAATCACAAGTTTAACAAGGTCTTGACTTAATTTTTGGTAAAAAAGCAAACCCATAAATTCTCTGAGATGGCCGTAGGACTGGTCTTTTAGGCACCAGAATGGTGTCCAGTCAGTGAGCCACTCACTTGGAGCTGACTCTGTCAGCCACACGTGACACCAAGGGAATTAAAATATGTTTAAGGGACTGTTTGTATTTTTTACAGAGGTCTTGGTGCCATGTAATTCATTTTGGCACTCATTTTTTTAATGTATTCTTAGAAAAGGGGGGGAACACTGGAAGGCTTTATTTTATTTAGAACTAAAACTAGGGAATTAGTACAGTGTGTATTTCTAAACTTCGGGAAGTATGGTTTCATTGTCACAGATCTCATGAAAATTATTTTTACATGTACAGACTAGAGTGTACTCTCTCAGTGCTATGCAAAGGCACAGAAATAACAGTATGTGAACTCTGTTTTCTTTAGAGGAAGAATTTCTCATGAGTTTTGAACACAGGCAATCTTCATGTCATTGAGAAACACTGAAAACTGTATTTTACTTCAGTTTGAAGCAGGGATAGCTGGTAGCAGTGTTTCCATTGTCAAGAGCTTGAGACCTGGGTGGTTGATAAACTCAGTTTTACAAAGTCCTACATTATATTAATATTTCTAAATCAAGGGAGAGACATTAAAATGTATACTGTCAAAACAAACAGATGGTAAATTATCATGCAATCTATGCACATATAATGAAAATCAATATATAAAACAATGAGAATCAGAAAATAAATAAAACTGGATTTTCTCAAGTTTCTCATTATTTGAGCTGGTTTTCTGTAACTGGAAATTTATCTTTCTTAATCAACACAGATTCCCATGACCATCACTATCTCAAGTATTTTTCACACTTGCACATCATCCACTAAACATGTTCAAAAATGAATAACATATCTACCTCAGGGCATCTGAGGCTTAAAAAGCAAATAAGATAATGCACTCCTTCTTAGCATAATGGCTAGTTTAATATACAGAAATTCTGCTGATCCCTCAATGATCCAATTCCATTTGAGAACAAATGACACCAATTCAGGAAGATTGAACGTGATGAAGAAACTTTTGGGGAGGAAGGATGAGAATTACAGGATGAGTTGCCTTGGGTGATCTTTTCAAGGATTTTTCCCGGTATCAATTATGGATAAAGAAAGGGAAAAAAAGATCACATGCTGGATTCAGCCAATAAAGTACCCTGATATATGGCAAGAGAAACAGGATTCTCAAAAGATTGGAATGTTAATTTATAAGAATAAACATTTGAAATAAAAGATCATTATTCAGGCATCTGGGTTCAAAATAAGGTAGACCTTTCTGATTTCAAATCAGAAAATTAATGTCCATGGGACTTGAATTGTAAAACATAATTATAGAGTTAAAATGGTTATAAGCCATCTCTTGAGATGAGTAAAACTTAAATTCTAAACAATTTTCACTCTTAGTTCATAATTGACTCAATAAATATTTATTGAAAGTCTGTTATGTATATAATATATGGAGTTTACAAAGATGACTGAGATATGAATACTTATTAGGAGCTGACAATATGCTAATGAAATAAAAGCACATATATAAATAATAATAATAATACATATATAAATAATAATAGGAAAACTGAGATGTGCCACAAGAGAAGCAATTTATCTGTTCAATGGCAAGTTAGAGGAGAAATGAGAGGAGGCTTCCTGTGTAACATTTGGACTTGCTTTGAAAGATGGTTCATTTTGGGCTTGTGAAGATAGGGAGAAAGGGACCAAATCAATAAAGCTCTATTCATTTAAAGAACAAGATACACTTGGACAATCCTGAACTAGAGAGAACAAAATGTTTGCATCAAAGATGTTACTCTGAAAAAAACAATAGAAAATATTATTTAGCTAAAGACAATTTTACTATATTAGCAAAGTCCAATATAGGACTCAAGTTTCCCCTAACATAAATTTATATTCTTTCCTTTATCTCAAGGCTTCCAGTCTTAGTAGTTTCCACCAGAACTCTGCATACTTAACAAACAGGACATTTTAAACATAAAGAATTTCAGCTTCAAATACTAATACAATAAAAGAACTAAAATCTGTCTTAAATGCCCAGTATCAAAATAAGTTCATTGCCTGCCTTTTCACTTGCCATTCCCAGAACATTCAAATGACTGATGGAAACCTTTTTCTTTCTTATCTGTTTTTTTTTATGTTAGGTAACCTCAAAACTTAATTGTGCTATGGATTTCACAACGTTTTTATTGAAAATATTCTCTTCGTCCCTCTCCAAAAGTCCATGTCCTCCACAGCCTCCAAAGCTAACCTTTTCCACTAAATTTTTTGAGCAGTTTAGCATCTCCTGAATTTTTCTTTTACCCTCTTTCCAACAATACTAATTATTTGTATACTTCCCAATGATGCCTTTATAGCACCAAACAAATGCTTAGTTTTGCTAAAACTTAATATGTGGTTTGACAAAAGAAAATTGTCTTTGTTTTCAGCAGAAGATGCCACCTGTATCATTTAAACTCAGTTCTAAAAGACATGTTCTGCTAGCCCTCTTTGCTGATGGTGCCCAGCTCTTTTGGTAAAGAAGGGAGGGTGGTTAGAACAGAGTCAACCCTGAGCAGCAGCAACCAAGAGACAGCTGTGTGGGGAAACTCTGTCAGATTGAGTCATTGCTACCAGGCTTTGAAAGAAAACCATGGGGGTCATTTTGTATTTTCTTCAAGTGATTGTGAGAAAGACAAACTAGTTCCATATGGTGGCAGGGAGAGAGCTCAGAGCCAGAATGGAAATCTGCTGCAAGAGATCTCCTCAGCTTGTCAGTCTGAAAGACCTTAAAGTTCAGATATCTGAGAGTCTTTCTACTGTTTAAAAGAGCCAAGGCCAAACTTCAATTTGTCATACATACAACTCCCACTGTCTTGGGTAATGAAAGAGACTCTTGCTTCCCTGAATACAGTAAAGATGTAAAAATGGTGGGAAGTATGGCAGTCTCTTAAGGAGACAAAATTAATGAAAAACCAGACTCATGACCCTGGACTGCCTATTTTAGAGAAGCTACAGAATCACTTGTGATGATCCATAGGTATATTTTGAAGCTGTTATTTCATAATAGAACTCACAGTTGCTCTACATTTATTAAGAAATAATGATTTAGCCTTTCTGGTTATATGAATTTCTTTAAATGAAAGAAAAGGCATAACTGTATTTTCACTGAGGATGACTAGGGAATCATGACCAATTTCAACATGCACTTATCTGTTTCATTTTTCCTAAAGATGCTAATTGAAAAAATCATAATGGCTGACATTCTTTACAGCCAGTGACCAAATCATGTAAGAAATGTGGGGTTTTTATCCTCATTAATTAGGAAAAATGGGTTGAAAAGGATGAATACCATGATTTTACTTTGTCGCTGCCTTTTTGATCACATCTTCTTTGGAGTTTTTGTCTTATTTGGGGGTTTTTTCTTTTTTTCTTTTTTTAAATCTTCCATATTTCTGTCCCTAAGCCAAATGCTTTACTCTGGAATAATGTATTTGGTTGTTTGTTTGTTTGTTTGTTTTTTATCTCCTAACACATCATCCTTCATGCAAGCCACATCTGTACTGGCTGAACAAAAGAAATAGATGTCCAGGATTCCCATGGTGTTATTTTATGGGCGTATTCTCCCTAATGACTCACACTTTAAATTTTCTTTCACCATATTCAGATGCAAGGCCAACTTTCACCCTTCTGTATATCGACTTTTCTTTTGTAAAGTGAAGTTCCATTAGCAGAATGGAGAAAGCCATAGATAATTAATTAAAATAAAAACATTAGAAATTAGCCAGAACCACTGTTAAATTTAAAAGAACCACCTAAATATTCCATTTGAGCCTCAATTCAAATAAATCTTATCTAATTAGAAAAAATACTTGGCATTAGTGAATGGCCAGCTCTTAGTTTGCCTTTATCAAATAACCAGCTAAAATTGTTGGCTTTGGGTCAATAATTGCTCCTCTGTACTAGCTAAATAGCTGCTAAGAAAGAATGAGCCCCTTAACTGTTCAGATGACCTATCCTTGACTACACAGTTGCTCCCAAATCCTTGTGGGATTCCACAGAAGCATAGTTGTCCTCATTTATAAATTTCTTAAAATAGTGGTGAGAAAAATTATTTCTTATGCACCATCTCTATTTCCCAGTGTAAGAAAATGAGTGTCCATGGATGCCTCTTCCCTAGAAGAGCATAATCAGCTCCCCTGTGACACACTAAGGATATAGACTCAGGGGAAATGAATACTACTGTATGTAAATTACAAGTTCTACTCAGTCTTGTATAGTGAAAATCCTCTAAATATTGGTCTTTTCTACTTTTCTCTTTTTCATTGAGATATAATTAACATATAACATTATATTAGTTTCAGGTTTACAACACAGTGGTTTAATATATGTACATATTGCACAATGGGCCTTCTAGGAATGGGGACAGCACATGCAGATATACAGAGAAATGAGAGTGTGTTGCTTTGAGGGAACAAGTAATTGATAAGCCTGGAGTATTATATACATGGACAGGAAATAAGCAATGAGAGGTGTGGGGGGGTTGGGTGGTGTGGGAAAAGTAGAGGAGTGCAAGATCTTCAAAGTCCTTGTAAACCACAATAAGGAATTTGGACTTTATCTCTCATGTGTTGGAAGAACAGCTGAGGGATTTTAACCAGAGTAGAGGAATAATGAGATACAGGTTTCTGAATGAGCCACTTGGAGCATGGATTTTAGGGCAAGGGGGAAGGAGCAAGACTCAAGGCAGTGAGACTAGTTGTTAGGCTTCTGTAATAATCCAGAGAAGAGCTGCCAGAACTAGAAGACTTACCTTCTAATGTTGATTAAAAGGATCTGGAAAAATGTCTCTTTTTACTTACAGACTCTAACATAGAGCAATAATAAAGTCTGTAGAGGTAAAGGTCAGGAAAAGACATTGTTGATGTGTATGCTCCACTTCTTTCTACATGCTTCCATACATACTTGGGAGATATATGAAGGCACCCTTAAACTTGTAACAATTTTGGGGATAGTCATACAATAGCTTCCAATTGATGTTGGAGAAGAATAAGAAATGGCATGAAAAAAATGGTCATACAATTATGTATGGAAAGCATGGTATAAAGAAATCTGTAGAGTATGATTTTATTTTCATTTGTATTTATACATGAAGACAAACTGTTTTGAAAGATGCAAAACTAATATAAGTGATTACTCTTAAAGAGATAGATGAGATAGGTCTGTGGGCAACTTTATGTGCATTGTTCAAAATTTTTGTAACAATATGATCAGATATTACATTTATATATATATTACATTATATATATATGTATATATATATACTTAAAATAGATAATATTTTCAATTTGGAGGGGGAAAAACAAGGACAAGACCAAATGCATATAACCATGACATCAAGAATAGTTATATTCAGAGATGAGATTTGGGTTGCTTTTTATTTTCTTCTTTTTGCTTTTCTCTACTGCCTAAATTTATAATTGGGCATTCCAAAAAGAAACCATTATAAACTATAAGTCTTAAAATATAACCCTCTTGTGAAAGGATAACAGTATGAAATATATCCAGCACATAGCAGTCACTTCCATAATATCAACTGAACATTTGTGCTGAATTACCTGAAAATGAAGGTGTAGAAAACATTGTGTTCTGGAATCTCTGTTCCCATCAGTGAGCTTAAAGCTACTTATAGGGATAATGGTATTGACTTACCTTTTGAAAAAAAGAAGGAAAGTCATCACAAATCATAGAGAAGCCAAGAATCAGAGATGGAATTAGCATGGCTCATCCAAGAGTACCTGTGGGGTAAACTCAGTCGATGTCGGTGGAGCAGATTTCAAGCCTGCAGAGTCACAGCTATTTAATTTTTGAATCATTCATCTTCTTCCCCCAACTGATTCTGTGTTCACCAAACAAGCAACTTTCCAATTATAACTTGGCTTTCTGTGTGAAACTCTCTCTAAGAAGACCATGAACCTGGACCCCACAATGTCCCAGTTTTGACTGTAAATGGAGAACTTACAAAAAGCCTCCCTTAGCTTTGTGATTGTGTGTCTGTCTCTGAAAGGCTGAGAAAGTGATCAAATCTGGAAGGTTGTAAATTCACCCAGGTAACTTGTCCCAAGCTCCCATTGGTGACCTCTCATCTTTCTTTCCCCTGATGAAACCCACCCACCCGTAGGCTGCCTGCAACCTGAAATGTAAATCCACGCTTCAAAAATTCGACAATTCTCTATCACCATTGACTTTTAGCCTGCTTCTCAGAGTTTTAAAATACAAGCTTGTGTATGATAATTTAGCTTTAGAAGCTGCCTTCAACTTACTGTTAGCCACAGGTTCTATTAATCATTGAAAACAATAAAACCTGAGTAGGGCTTAATCGTATATTTTGTTCTGACTAAAAAAATCTCTGCAGAATATCTGTAAAATGTATTGACACAAGCATACAATAGTACTGTTATTTGCTAAAACTAATATCAACTTCACAAAATAATAGGGGGACCTTTACATATACTTAGGTACAAACACAAGTCAAATATATACGTGAAAAAATAAAAATCCAAATATTAATTGACCTATATTATTTCTATTTTATAATAATGTAAAATTTGTTCAGAGCTGGCCCAGGTCCTAGTAGTGTCTCCCTCACACAAAGATATTAACTATTTTGTGGGTGGATAAGATTCATAAATAAGACTCAGGTACAGAAGTGGTAATATACATGGATATGAAAGGAATATTGCTAGATGATTTTGATCAATGAGAACAGATGAACCATATTAGGTAGAATTAGAAAGAAAGGTAGAGTCTCAACCAGAGAAGACCTTGAATATCAAAGTGACACTTCTGACAACCTTAGTTTGGTTATTCTAAATAACTTGGACCTTGGACCCCCAAGGAACCACTGAAGGACCTGAGCAAGTTTGCATTTGTTCAAAGTACCCAGATGGATATGGAAACAAAGTATAGGATCAGTAGGAAATGACCAGACATCAGTGAACTACATTAGGCATCGATTGTGATTTGTCCACTAGTTTTTAAATTCTAGACCAGAATTCTTCAATCTGCAAAGAGTAATATGAGATACTAATTGAGAATATAAATTCCTACGCCTAGTGAAAAGGCCTTTTCCACAAATAACCAGATCATTATCTATATGTGCAACTGTTGGAGAGCCCCTGATCTAGGTTAATGTAAATTTTATATAAGAAATGTTTCTAGAGAGTAAAGTAGGTTAGGTTCTTTGAAGAATGCCATATTTGAGGTAAAACAGTTGGCATTTTGAACTCAATTTTAGGGATACTACTAGACTGTAAGCTCCTTATGGGCATGGCCCTTCGTCTGATATAGCTTAAGTACTTAGAACAATTTCTGTTATATAGTATGTGCTCAACAAATATTTGTTCAGAGAATGTATAATGATTAAGAACTTGGATTTTAAAGTCAAACACAGCCAAATTCCAGCTTATTTATCTTCTCTAAATCTTAGCATAAAAAATTAGTATATTGATGCCTAGATCACAAATTTAATATAAAATTAAATTAAATAATAACTGGAAAGCATTTAGCAGAGTGTTTGGCACGGAGCAAGTCCTCAATCAATGAGAATTATTATTAGTATTGCTATTAAGAATAATGTTTATCACATCATTACTGTTCAATATGAACATAATTATAAGCTGTAATGACACTCTACAAGGCATTTTTTCTTTGGAGATTAATACCTGTGGTAATAAAATAAACCCATTTTCCTTTTGTAGATCATGCACTATCAGAGAACCATATGAGTTTGAATATGCATTGTGAAATAAACACCGAGCATACAAGCCATAGATAATTTTACTGTGATTTAATGTCTTTTCTTTTCTCTCTTTTTCTTTCTTTCTTTTTCTTTCTTTCTTTCTTCCTCCTTCCTTCCTTCTTCATACCTTCCCTCCTTCCTTCTTTCTTCCTTCCTTCTTTTTTCTTTCTTTCTTTCTTTCGTTCGTTCGTTCTTTCTTTCTTTCTTTCTTTCTTTCTTTCTTTCTTTCTTTCTTTCTTTCTTTCTAGCTTGGGTCTTATACTAGTTTGTTAGAAGGGCTGAGTACAAAGAAGGGAGAAAATGATGAAAAAGGCAAACATTCAACAAACTGGTCTTCTGGGTTCTGTTATTCTGTTAAATGGCTTATCTTTTCATTTTTTTTTAAACTTCAGGTTGTATTTAAAGGGTCACACTGGGACAGCAGGAAAACAGAGCAGCCTGATCTTACATGGTGCTGATTTCAGCACTAAAGATGCAGATAATGACAACTGTATGTGCAAATGTGCCCTCATGCTAACAGGAGGTAAGTCCTATGGGGCCATTCTCTAAGTTATGTTTCATTGGTTTGAGGCTTGAAGTTTCTTATCTGTGAGAAAGGATTGTGATCTTCTGGTCAGGAAACTTAAGAGCAAGTCCCTAGAGATCATTTTGTTCTGCCCACTAATCTACCATGTGTTCTTGTGCAAGATGTTGCTAGCATATTTATAAGTTTGCCTCCCCCCACAGTGTCTATAAAAGGTGCCCACTAGGCTTAATTCTGAATACATTCTTTACCTTCTTGAAGTGCCAGTTATTCTGTCTTCTAAATAATCATAATGATACCTATTGTGGAATGAACAACTATTTGGGAATTCAGCCTCAGGGTGGAGGGGGCATCCTCCATACAAAGTGTTTTGCAACTGTGTAGTAGAGTTCATTGGTCATTCTGTTGAAATGGAATAAGAAGAATAGAGGTATAGTTAGATACAGTTAGATCCAAAGACCAGCTACACTAGGGCTTTGCATTATATGGTATTGACTTCTGTAAGACATTTGAGCTAATATAAGAAATTCCATTAAATAATATTGTATCACTGAGTAAGAAAGTTAATCCTTTTTGAACTTTTTAGTATATTTCCAGCTTTCTGATTGTGTCAAAGAGAAATTCTGTTTGGTGCTAGCATATCTGTAACACTTCTTCAGCACTTACTCAATAATCACTCAATAACCTTCATAGTGAAGAAGGAGCAAAACTCTTTGGCCTCAGGCTCAGGGCCTTGGTTAGACAATGGAACCTACCTAGAATTAAATAAAGTGATCTTATTTTAATTTTATTGGGTTTTATATCTACCTTTTATTATAGCAAGTGGTACTGGTTTCTTCTTTAAAGGAATTATATAATCTTTGCATTTTTAAAGTATTCACAATATTTGATATATAACACATTACTGATTTAAAGAAAAATATGAATTAAATATTAATAAAGTTATAAATGGATAATAGGAAAAATCTGTGAAGTTGATACACGACTAACTGGGGTTTGAGAAACACTAAGCTAAAACCCAGTGGCAAGCAGTGTAGCTCAAGTACGTTATAGGCTCTGGCAAGGAAGGAGTTGGCACCAAACAAAATTGTAAAGGTAACTTTCTTTCCAGTGTTTCTGCTCTCACAGTTTCAGAGTCTTTTCCCTCTCTTAATGGAATAGCAATCACTCCCTGCCCCTGTTCTGATTCTCCTTCTGTATTAATCTACAACAGAACATGTTTTCATGGCAGTAAGGAAAAAAATCTCGAAATTGAGTATTTTCCTTCCCAAAATATGATATTACTACCATTATTATTATGTATTTTTATATGTTATTGCATAGGTTGTACTATCTTACTCGAGCTCCAAACCAGTTCTGTGAGATAAGCAGGGAGAGAAACTCTAATCTCCACTTTGTACATAAGGAAAATAAAAGCAAATTAATGCTCACCATTTTGTATTTAACATCTAGCCCAGTAGATGCAGCACATAGGAACTCAATTAAAAATATGGTGCATGAATGAATGAGTAACCATCTTGTAACCCTTGAAATCACTTTCAAATTTTGAAGCCAATGAAATGTATCATTAGGTTGACATTTTCTCGTCAGTTAACAGAGCATGGAAGAATATGGAGAGGTGATTTTGAAGAAATCTTTCCACCTTCATCCCTATCCCCATGTCCTCCATTTTTACCACCACCACATCACTTCCCATTGACCACCATACTTACATCAATATCTTTTCAACATGAGACCAGCCCTAGCATTATCAAAGCCAATCTGTTATGATTCTTCTTCTATCATATCCTTCTCCCTATACTTAAAAATGGTATTTTGACATCACATACAACCTCATCAAGTAGGTAAAAGTCCTCTATATGTAACTTTATGACCCCCTCTCCACAACACAGTTGTTACAAATTTAGAATGTTTTCCAAAAATGGTACCCATAGGTTAGGTTTTAAACTTTTTTCCTGAAAGAAAATTCTTCTTCTCATTACCTCCCTGATCCCCAAAATGGGATTGTCAGCAAATTTATACAGAGACAAAAGGATTTTGATCGTTTAGTTTCTTGCTCATTTTAATATTGAAATATGCTTCAATTTCTCCACATCTATTTTTACAGATAATTTTTCTTACCAAATAAATGCAATGCATGAAAGACCAACAGTAAAATATTTCAAATGTTGCCTTAGAAGAGCATTCCAATATGTTCATATTTCTGTCATAATAAAATATAGAACAAAGCAAAGCAACAACCTCTTGGTTGTTGATGAGAAAACTTCATTGTTCAGATTTATGATTTTATTTCTGCTTCAGATGATTGAACTTTGTCATGTTCTTTCATCCATAATCATTTTTGGACCTGCTTCTTATTCACCAATAAATACATATGTTGGGGAGAGAAAATTTCCACTTATTGCTTGGGCTGGAATACTCTAAGTCAATGTGTTTTTGTAATAAACGCCATTACCCTATCAAATATCCTTTTGAAAGAATCCAGGCCTTGCAAATCTGTTCACTCTGCAAAGCTAAAATGTGGAATTTAGATAGCTGAGAACTGGAGAACATAAGGATGAATGTCAGTGACAGTCCAGGTAACTTGAGTATTGCCTGGAACTTATATCCTACTTAGCTACTCCCCACCACCAATACTTATTCTGTCATATTTTCCCTTAGAACCATTTTCTTCATCTAATGATTTTTCCTTTCTTTTTTTTTAATTTGCATTTGAACTTACTGCCTATTTAAAGTAGTTTCTTTTAAGCAATAAGATTTCATACTCTTTGAAACTAATAATTCACAGTTTTCTGTCATCATCAATTAAAGCTTTGTTTTATCTTGTTTATTTATATATATTTTTTCCTTTGTTTCTTCTCAAAGAAGCTAAGGGTAAAGTAAGATTGAGTGCCTGCTAACTGTCCTAAATAGTTTTGCCCAAGTACCTGGGGGAATTTTGGTTGGAGAATGTGGTATTGTTGCCACCCTTATCTGTCAAAGACTGAACAACAGGAGATGAGCTTAATTGAAAGCAGAAGGTATTTCAGCTAGGCATAAGGTCAAAATATTATTTTGATCTTTCTTTCTTCTTACCTAATGTCCTAATTCCTTAACTTCCTTCTATCAATGTAACATATTTTTAATAAGTAACTGTTAAGCATCAACTATTCTTAGAGAAATGAGCAAGATAGAATAGAACTTGCATCTATTGAGGGAGACCATCAACAAAAGAGTAAAAAATAAATAACATAATTTCATATCATAGCCAGTTTTGGAGACAAAATATGACATGTGATGGGGTTATTGGAGGATGGGGAAGTGACTTTAGGAGTCTCCAGGGATCAAATGCTGCTAGGGAGGATTGTGCATTTCTAGTTGTGGACATCTTCAAGAAGAGGATATAAAGCTATTTTATCTAAAAGAGTTTACTTACGCATGTTCCTGAAGTTGTAGGTCTAGATAAGAATGTCACATTTTCTTCTGGTTCTGTGATTCTGTTTTCTGTGTACTTATTGTGGCTAAAGTAGGGGAAAACAAGTAATATTATTTTTCATTTCATGAGGTGTAATTCATAGTACATTGTAGAGTGGAAAGAAGGTGTAGGGGCTGAGAAAGCACATTTGCATCTATAGAAATAGGTACAACGTTTTATATATATATTGCCTTTCCCAGAAGTATATGTACTTATTCCTACCTTACCAGAAAGCCAGCAGTTTTTCCATCCAATTTAAATATTGAATAATTTTCATGTTTTGTTATATATTTCTTCTGAGACCAAAGCATATATTTCAAGGTCAAAATTGCCACATACATCTTCTATACAACTGCCCTTTAATTAATCATTGAATAGAGGTAATTTGTCAGCACAGATTTATAAGCCAGAAATGTCTTTGCTCTGTGATGCCACTGACCTTAGGAAAATTTGTAAGTTTTCTCCTTAGGTTTCCCCCTATATGAAGGATATTATGAAAAATCTGTATACTTCAGTAGTGGGAGGGACAAAATTAAGAGATGATTATAGGAAGTATTTTTAATCCTGTAGGACAGTTCCTATTATGCCCTCCTGAGCCCAAAGAAAGGAATCAGTTTCTTTTAAACATAAAAGTTTTATCTAGTATTTAACATTAAGAAAATGAAAACGCAATCTCATCCAATGCATGCTTTTGTTAATATGGGTTTATTGTCTATTAAAACAAACATGCAAAAAACTTCTGACTCCATAATACTGACAATGAACAACTTTTAGATTCTCACATTCAAAGTGAATGTTACATTCAAAGAAAACATGGTCTTTGGTACTAAATTAGCATTCTTCAAATAAGTATTTCTAAAAGTCTGTTAGAAACTACAATTACTAAAGGTTGCTGGCAAAACAAAACAAAACATGGTATTATTTTACATTCCTTTCCTTACCTTACTTTTCTTTCAACACAATTTCCACATTTAGTGTATAATATAAAAGCTATGTAAAAATGTGACCTAACCTTCTGCAGAAAGAATCTGTTGTGGTAGAAACTTCGATCTCTTTTCCCACGCATAAACTATGTCAGCCGACAGACAAGACTTTGCTAAAGCTAACAAAGGATATTTCTCAGTTCAGCCCTAAAAGACAGGATAAAGCCATACACATAAATTTCTTAGTACACCCTACAACTTACCAGATGCTAACAGCAGAGAGTTGATAAATGCTTGCAGAAGAGGGTTGATACAGCCTTCTATAGAATCTTGAAGAAGACAAAGAAAATGAAAGAACTTAGCAGCTTCTCCAACTAGTGAATGATGCTGAGTGACAGAATCTTTGGGAAAATATGATCATCTTAGAGTTTTTAATAATCCAAGAAGGACATACTAAACATTGTCCGATAACTCACATTCCCCAGGTTTTAAGGCAAAAATGTTGAGAGAAAAGATCCATATGGGTAATTTAAGGTTGACCACAGAAATATACATTGCATTACTTTATTTCAAAGCAATTACTTTTAGTACATAATCCATAAGCCTATTCCTCAAAAATGTATGTTGCAAGGACTTTGTGCTCTCTACTACTGTATCCTCAGTGCCCAAGCATGGTGCCTGGCACATAGCATGTGCTCAATAAATACTGGTTGCATGACTGACTGTTTTATCACAGACCCTGAAAGGGCATTGCAAAATCACAAAAGATACCAGTGAGAAGACCATTGAAGTAAATCAATGTGAGTATGAATGTGACTGTTGTATGAATATATATACTTGCAAGCACACACATGACACAATATGATGAATATGAGGATTGGGACTAAATTTTAAGAATAACTAAACCCCAGAAGACTAAACTCCAGAATTGGAAAAATTTGAGCGTTAGGTTCCTGACTTCCAAACAAATATGAACATGCTAAGTACAAAGGTTAGGATTATATTCCTATTTTCTGAAGAACATTTTCACTTATTGGAAAAAGAGCAAAGAGTATCAGAAAATGTCTTTCAAAAGGTAAATTTGGAAAAAAAGAGTGAACCAGAACTGATAGGCCTGTAGTACAAGGCTGCCTCCAAAGGTTAATAATTGACAATGGCTGAGAAATAATCACTTAATTGTGTGGTATTTTACTCTAATATTACGGCAAATATTTATTGCAGTCGTATGCACGGGCATTTTTGCATTATCCTAAATGATTTATATTTAATAACTTACATGACACTTCTAAAGACCCTTTGAATTCAGCACCACAATAATACTGTTGGCAAGAATTGAGATACAGAAAAGTTAGATAATTTGCCAAAGTTCCCAGAATTAGCATCAGGTAAGATTTGAACACAACCTCCAGAGAAGCCATCACTTTATCCACTTTATCTACTGCCTCTGATAAAAGGAACAGCATTCAAAGACACCAGTGAGCTCTGTTTTACTGTTTGCAGCACACATTCGCAAGGATTTCCTCACTTAAATGTTCAAAGTGAAATGCAGTGCAAGGGAGGGAAGAGACAGTAAGAGAATACCTAAAGGTTTTCAGTGAATTCAAGATTCCTGGCCAGGATCAACAACTTTTTCATCTTTGGAACAAAGAGAAGAGAAAGGAAAAAAAAAAAGCCAAGTCCTTGGCCTGAAGGGGATATAGTATGAGATGACAGAGGGAGTGCAGACCTCTAAGAAAGGTCTTTCGCCTCCCTTGCAGCTGCTCCTTGAGGCTAGCTATGGATTTGGCCAACTTTGTACATGTGAACTCAGGAGGTAATTTTTCATAATGATCCCACTGATAACAGTGGCACCAATCAGTTTTGTTCAGCCTCATTCTTAGCAAGAAAAGAAGCAAATTTTCTGTGCAAGTTGTTTTGCACATTGCTGATTAGAATACATGCCTTAGAAAATTAAAGAAATCCATAAAAACAGATATATCTTTTCGTTTTGCTGTACTTTTTACCTTAGAAAGGAAGTGTTGAAGGACATTTTGTTTAGGATTAGAAGAATTTGAGAGTTAGGTTTCCTGATTTTCAAATGAATTTGAACTTCCTGAGTACAAAGTTTAGAATCAAATTCCTACTTTCTGGGCAAAGTTTTATTTATTGGTGGTAAAATGTGAGTTTTCTGCTTCAAAGATAAAAGACTGGAATGACTTTTAAAGGCCTGGGTAGCCCGGGATAGTTAGTACAAAACTAAATTTTAATGAGTTAAGTGTAAATGAATTAGAAACATGCATCTCAGATTTCTTATTAAAATATACATGAGGTTACAGGTTATGAAGAAAAATGCTTGGCAACATACATCTTAGCAGTTGCCAATCTTAAAACATTTGAGACATTTTATCAGTTGTCCCAACAACAGATGGAAGCTGCTGGTTTCTTCCATCCTTTGCTTGCATCGCTGAGTTCTTTTATGGTTAAAATGCCTTTCCTAGATTAACTTCTTTAGCATGTGGCTCGTTTGTTATTCGTAGGCACACACAGAACAAAGTACAGAGTTTAATATTTCCTCAAGATTGTAGAGGATGTATAATATCTTCAGCTATTTGGTATCTTATCAGAGAGAAGCTGCAACCCCAGGCATACTCTCTGTGTGTTCAAGAAGAACACCTCCATTGCTTGCAAACTTATGTATGTACTGATTACCCGTGAGCACATAGGATTATCTATGAATGCCAAGGAGTCCATATGAGTAACCAGGACCCTGCTATAGTTTTGCTTGCTTTCTATAAATATATTTTAAAACCTTGTCTTTTCAGGATTTATGTTTAAAAGAGCTGGCCATGCTTTTTTTTTTTCAAAGAAAAGTAGAAAGTGGAAATTTCTTTGTTGTTTTACTGCATGTGTCAGAGGAAACGGAATACCTGCTTGCATACAAATAACTGTTTATGCTACCTTGAAGTTTGGAGTATTTTATAAAGAACACTACGACAAAAATTGTCATGAGAAATAATCGCCCTTTCATTTTGTGTTGTGCCGTCTTAATTCATAGTCTTTGTTATCATCAGGTGTTCTGTGATTGTCCATAGTGTGCGTGTAAGATAGTCAAACACGTTAAGGTCTTTGATTTCCACATGATGTCAGAACAAATCATTGAAGACAGTTGTTCCAGTCATATTAGGTACTTAAGTGCCATTGTCTTTACAATGAAAACATTGTATGACTGTACTTATTTGGGTCCAAATTATTGTTGTATTTCTCTAATTAAACCCTGCCAAGCAAATAAGGAGAAATATTCACACTGACGATCTGGTTTTCATTATTAAATCATTATGGTGCCCCCCCCCAAAATCGAATCCTTGTTGTTCCCACCCTAAATCTTCCATCCCATTTCCTAATAACTTACACTAAGCACTTATTTCAGATTTTACTGGTCTGAATAGTCAGTGTGTCGTTTTATTTGATCTATACAACCAGGCTGTGAAAATGGCTGATCAGACAATATAAACCACATCATAAGAATGAGGAATCAAATGACTGTGTGACCTTGGAAAATCTCCTTACTCCCTGAGCATCAGTGTCTTTATTACAGTACCTGCCACATCAACTAAGATTGTTTGGGGGAAGAAGTGAGAGGATGCATATAAATATTGTAACACAATTCCTGATGCATATTAACTATTTTATAAGTATCAAATATTATAATAATAATTATTGCTGCTTAGGATGTCTTCATTATTAATTGGTGCAGTCAGCATCAAAGTCTAGGTTTTCTAATTCCTTGTCTGGTGCACTGCAGGCTCTCCATTGCCCACAAGAAAATTTCTAAACATAAAAAAAAAAAAAACCTCTGTGTTCTCCCTCCTGTTTATTTTGCTAGCCCTATGTTCTCCAGCCCCTTACCCAGTGGCAGTCCAGCCAAAGCAGGCTGCTTGCAGACACTTTCTCCTACTCTTTCAGAGTACAAACTGTGTTCAGAATTTCTTTCTGTTCAATGAACTCACATCAGTCTTCAGGACACAGCTCAGGTGGTAAATAAGTAAACCTTGCAGACCCACTGACAGGACTTTCTGCCTATTTCCATAGATTTTGTTCATCTCTGTTTCACAGCCATCATCTCATTTTGAAACAGTTTATTGTCTCCCTCTCCTACACAAAACTGTACACTCCTTGAAGCCAGGAATTCTGTTTTATTCAACTACAACCTCTGTATCTCGGTTAATATTTGTTGAAATGACTCTTAATTGATTTTTTCCCCTTGTTATGCTGCCACAGATGCTCAGGATGGCTTTGGCAGACCATAGTTATGGAATGAGGGCTCTAAATAATATTTAATTAATATTCACCCTGATAGATCTTGTTCCCCTTGGTTCCTATTCCTAGAGAATGTCTTGCTTATTCATCTGATGATGGACAAGTAGACCGGATAAACTCTAAAGTTTTCTGTGAACATTGTTCAACTTTGCACCAAGACTGCCTACTCTTTACCTTCATTTCCTGAGAGTTTCCCCCTTGTTCACGATGTACCAGCTACCCTGATGTTCTTTTAGTTTCTAAGCATGTGAAGCTCTCTTTCTTCCTCATGGTATGGGCAGGTGCTAGACTCTGCTTAAAAGCGTCTTTCCCCATCTTCACACTGCTGCCTCCCTCTCATCCTTCAGCACTCAATGAATATCAGTTTCTTCTGTGAATGTGAAAAGTCAGGTAGGTCCCCTGTTATCCTCCTTCATAGCTCCTTGATTCTTTTCTTTTTTTTAATCATGATTTGTAAGTATTTTACTTATTTGCTTACTTTATGTCTGTCTCTCACATTCGAGTAAGTTCCATCAAGGGAGGGCCCAGGTCTGTCTTATTGAGTATTATGTAACAACAGTCACAATAATTACATATTGAATGGATAAAGAAAGAAAGAATGAACACAATAAGCATGAATGTTATATATTGGGGTGTCTATCAAATAGAACTTTTTAGTAAACTGAACTACTTCAGACCATTGAGACTTTACACAGAGAAATAGTCAAAAGAAGTCTATCTGTCAATAAGCCTGTAGTCACTCCCCAGTCATTTGTTAGGCAAACTCTGTTAGGTGCAGCACTAAGTACAGGAGATGGGCCTGGAGATAGACCATGCCATACCATTGTTCTTAGGATTATGAACAAAAGACTATGTAATTTAATCTTCAGACTTTCTCAGCTTGAGGCTCCTATTTCTCTTGTTAACTCTGACCCAGCTGTATGGTCTTCTTTCTCCAAAATGCCTTTCCCCATACCACAAACATTACTCCACTTTACTCATTAGAAAACATACACAAGATCAATTTATCGGATTCTCTCACATGCCCCTACTGTTTCTTGTCTCTTCGCTAACCTCATCGAAAATTTCCCCATGAATGTATCCTTCAGCCTGTGCCCTTTATTGCCAGGCTGCTTTTGGCAGCAGACCTCTGCCTTCCCACAGTCTTCCAGAACTTTGTGACTTTCTCTAAACCAAACAAAAACACACACTTTTATCTTGAACGCCTAATGTAACTTGGAGGATCATTCTACAATTTGTAGTAGTTCCTAATGATAAAGTAGCTGCACTTCCTTCAGAGACCATGGTGGATATTTGAAAGACTATGAAAGGCTCATTAGGGTGAATAAATTCCCTAATATCAGAATGCTTTTTGTAATATAAATAACATTTTTACTAGTTATACTTATCAAAAAGAATTTAAAGGAATTAATCTTAAGAAAAAAATGTGGAGGGACGCCTGGTTGGTTCAGTTGGTTAAGCGTCTGCCTTCAGCTCAGGTCATGATCCCAGGGTCCTGGGATGGAGCCCTGCATCGGGCTCAGCAGGGAGTCTGCTTCTCCCTCTCCTTCTGCCCCTCCCCTGGCTTGTTGGCTTGTGCTCTGTGTCTCTATCTCTCTCTCTCACTCACTCTCTCCCAAATAAATAAATAAAATCTTTTTAAAAATATAGAATTTATGGTTCATCTTTCCTTGCCAAACAAGAACCTTTCTGAGGGCATGTTTTGACTGCATTAACATCTATGTTGTTTGCATACAGTTGGTAAAACGGCATTGAAGACAGTCTCCCAATTCATCAAGACGTACCTTACTGTACATACCTTACTGTTCTCCAATATAAGTTGGTAATTAATACAGCTTGCTGCGCTCCTCGTATGACTTTATAAACATAACCTTACTGTTTTCACCTTCCAAAACTGAAAAGTGAGAACTAGCTTTTCTCCGTTTTTTTTCTAGTTTCTGCAAAATGATGCTCATGTTACAGTTAAACATCAGTTGTATAGCTTTCTCTTTCTTTAGCTATTAGTCCCTTAGGTATAACTCTGTAATCAAAGAGAGGTCAACTGTATCCAAATAAAAATATGCCAGAATGTCTCTGGCATAAATCTCTCCCTAAAGATTTCAGTAGTGTTACTTCAGGAGACAGAGAAAAAGTAGTACGTTTTATCTAAAAATCTAAGAAACTTAATTCATTAAAAAATAAAATACTAAGTTATCCTTACAGAGAGCTATGCAGGCGTAAGGTCTCCATGTTACTCATCAAGTTGTTTTTCTTTTTACTAGGCTTTGAAAGAACTTGAACAGTCACAGGAAAAAATACTGCCCTGAAGGAACCTATATGGCTACTATTGATGAACACTTCCCCTATTGCTATAAAATGTGGGGAGAGCACAGTAATTCAAGTTCAATTTGTGCATCACAGTCATTGCCCAGTATCCAGTTAATTTCAGAAGCAATTGTGGACCAGTTCTTGGCAAAATTATGAAGTAGATGGAAAACATTTCTTTCACTCTATTTAGATGTCAGTTTTCTAAGCTTCTGAACTTCTTCACTAATAATTGTTCTATTCCTACAACGGGCTTAAGGTGGAATGCCCAAGGGTATCTGCATTTTACTTGCCCTACATATAAATCTAGGTTTGAATTCGATCTTATCTTGAATCCCAGAAGCTTTCCATCATTACAGTGGGAAATGAGTCCCAATGGAGTGACGCTGAAACTTGATTTCCATGGCAGCATTCCTCTCTGTTCATACATTGCCTAAATCGGATGTCATTTAAGAGATTTCCACCACCAAGAAGCTTTTTATTGAATGCCTCCTATTTGCAAATGATCGTACAAAGTGTAAAGTCCACCGTGGTTAGTGCCATTAATTTCCACATGTTCAATTTACTTTTAACTGTTTCTTCTTCTTTTCTCTTTCATTATTAACTCATTTTTCAGGCTGGTGGTTTGATGCTTGTGGCCCCTCCAATCTAAATGGAATGTTCTATACTGCTGGACAAAACCACGGAAAACTGAACGGGATAAAGTGGCACTACTTCAAAGGGCCCAGTTACTCCTTACGTTCCACAACAATGATGATTCGACCTTTGGACTTTTGAAGGCATAATGTCAGAAGCAGTAATAAAAGCAACAGAGAATCTGAAGAAGCTACCAGACAAGAAACTGCTTGAAAACTTCTGAAGCAAACAATAGTGTCTCCCTTCCAGCCACTAGTGGCAGTTATGTGAAGTCACCAAGGTTCTTGACTATGGATTTGGAGCCTTTTGAGTTCACAAGAGTCTCCTGATGGGGTTAACCATGTTCATATGGCTTGACTATGGAGAATGCCACTCACTATCATGTTTTAAAAAGGGAAGAAACTGTTCAGTTCACTGTGCTTCAAACTACTACTGGATCTTATTTTAGAACTATGGTAGCCAGATGACAAATATGGTTTATTTCATGTAAAAACTGAGAAGAAGGAGGAGGAGGAGGAAATGAACAACAAAAAAAGAAGAATATACATGAAGAATAGAAACAGGCCTGCCATAATCCTTTGGAAAAAATGTATCACACCAGTGAAATGGTGTTATTTCTATGCAAACCTACTAAAAATCAGTTTATACTGTTGCACAATTTTAATAAAAGTTTAGGAAGAATAAGCATTGCCCTCTAAGTTGGTTAAGTGTTAATGGATTCCAGAAGCCTAACTCTTTAATCGTACTTACTAATTGATTTCAGTTAACCCATCTTCAAATGTAAATTCCATTTTGGTAAACCATAATGAATTGTAGTACATAAAGAATAATAGTGTGAGGTAGAAACATGCTCCACTTACTCTGGTTTTTGATACAGTTTTCAGGAAAAAAAGACATAATCAAGTATGGACGTATGAGATAAAAAATTATCCCCCCATGTGACAGTTTTCATTTACTTTAAAAACTGACTGATATATAAATATATTTATAGCGTGAGTAAAGTTTAAAGAATGTGAAATATACCATCAAGCTTTTAAAATAATATACATGCATTTAATATTTCCTTTGATATTATACATGAAAACAGTATTTTCAAGTATATTAAGTTGGAGTAAAACCAAGGAAGCTGGAATGGTTCATTTTACAATAGCTTTCTGCGTGTGTACACTTAAGTGTAACTTCATTACATTACTTTTAAAATAATGATTTCAGTTCTTCATTCTGTTATTTCATGCTAATTTAATTTTTGCTAATTAACTGAAACATGCTTTCCAGATTCACCCTGTTCCAGTTTCTATGAGAGATACACTTTGAAGTCTATAAAAATAAAAGAAGAATTATAAATATCATTGTACATAGTATGTTTATTTCCATGGTAAACCTAATAGCTGTTTAATCTGGAATATACAACATTGTCCTTCATTGATGCAAATAAACACAAGTTTTCAGAGAAATCTACTACACTATTTTATGAAATACATTATTTCTTCACATTTTTCTCTCTCAATCTCTGTTTTCATAGGCAATTTCTGATTTTTAAAAAATTATTTAGTGGAGAAAACTGTCAAAACCCTGTATTAAACATAAAGAAAATACACGAAAAGAAAATCCATCATAGTCACCTAAAAAGTTCTGACTGCTAGCTACTATAACTCTCTTAGTGAAAATATTACTATGAAATAATCTATTTTAAGTGAATTTGGGGGCACAGTTTTTTGTGGCAATTTGAAGTTGCTACAGTGTTTTGTCAAAAAGTGCTTTCTGCCTCTAAGTGTGCAAGGTTACAGTAGTGAAGCGTTTTTGTCAAAATGTGAGTTACTATATGAAAACTGAAATATATATTAGATATCCTTTCTTAGAAAAATAAGTTTTTTTAAAGCAACAATAGAGATTTCCTCCATTTGAGAGAATAAAGCTATTCCATTTTTAAGAAAATGTTGTTAAAATATACCACCACATCTTTATGTTTTTGGATTTGTGTACAACCCCATTTTGCCTTACAAGTGATATTTGCTGATAATACACAGTCTTTCTGTTCTTGGTGACTCCTTCGTAGCACCATTTAGCCTCTCCCTCTAAAAACCTTCTCGATTGTTTTCCTTTAAGTGAATGAAAGTGAGTTTTTTTGTTCTTTTGTGTTCCTACAGATTTTTGTTACCAGTCTTTTGATAAGAAATAGTACTTCCCAACTCATATTACAAAAATAAAATGAAATAATGAAAAAAAAACAAAAGCATGATATTTACTATTTTGTTATCTGGGTTTGAAAAATGAAATATTGTTTCCAATTATTTATAATAAAGCGGTATAAAATGTTTTATGACTTCATTATGTGCATTGTGTAATGTCTACATGTGTGTGACTGTTTAAAATGTATATCTTTTACACTTAATTATTTCAGGATAAGATAATTAGGTACTAGGATTTCGTCTTTAAATTTTTATCTCAAAATTCATGTGGTTTCTATGCGAGTTCTAAACATCAGTCACAGCTTTATTTGATTTAAATAAAATTGAAAATAATGTAGTTGTGCAACCTCATCTCATTTTAAATAAATGTTTTACAAATTTTAAATTAGGTATCTATAGAAGTATGGAATCATCAGGGGGAGAAAAAACTACTAAATGAACTAAAGCCTCAATCTTTGAAAAACTTCCAGTCTGGGATGTGATAAGAAAGCTTAGCTCCATTAAAATGGTAGATCAAAGCACTGGATCTTGGTCCCACATCTCTACTGTATCATTATATGTCCCACTAGATATTAAGTGCCATATTATCATATGACAATTGACAGTAATTTCTGGGCACTCTGGATTGGAATTCTTATTGGATGTGTTGAATATTTGAGGTTGGTATAAAAGGAAAGGAACATAAAGGAGATGCTACCAGCCCATCAAGCCTGTTATCAGTGGTTTCATCAGTTCAGTCCCTATTAAGGAACTTTCTTACTTTTCCCCTTGATTCCGTGTCCATTACCACCACATTGATTTGACAATTTATTAACTTCCACCTACATGATTAAAAAAGATATCCTTTCTCCTGTTGCCTGCTTCCATTCACCCATAATCACACAAGCTTTTTCTTAAAGCCAGACTTCTGAGCACGTTTCTTCCCTGCTCAAAACCCTTCAGTGTTTGCTCACTACTGCCTGAATTTGAAATAAACGTCAGGTTAACCCTGGCCTGCATCACCAGATAGCTTCATTCCACCTACTCCCTATTTCAGCCAAAATGAAGAAGCCTATTATGGTAGACTAATTACAAATATGACCCCTATTCTTCCCTCTCTCTACTCATGCCCTTACAATGTGACCTTGCAGTTCATCCCATAGAAAGGTGGAGTCTATTTCCTTGTTTCCTGAATGGCTGGCTTGAAACTTGCTCTAGCCCAGAGGATGCAAATGTGCCTGTGTATCACTTCTGTGCCTAGATCTGAAGAGCCATTCAGCTTCACCCTACCTCAGCCTGGAGAAAAAGCCCAGGGTAGCCTAAGGGAGGACTGGGGAACCACAGGAAGTAAGACTGAGTTTACCAGCTGAGACCACCCTAATCCAACCAGCCCCCAGCTAACCCCGCAGATGACCCCCAATATATAAGTGATCTCAGCTGAGATCAGCTGAGCCTGGCTCAGATCAGCAGAACTGCCCAGCATAATCATGAGAGACAGTAAGAGGTGGCTGTTTTAAGCCACTACATCTTGATGTGTTTTGTTAAACATCATTGTTGTAGCAATAGCTAACTGATAAAGAATGATGCAGCAACCCCCAACCAACAGACACATGAGATTCTTCTGAATCCTAAGGTTTCAGAACCACTCCCTAAAATGATGTTCACTTCTTTCAGATGGGCAAAAGTTTTAACAGTTCTCTGTGGTGCATCCACATATTAGCTGCTTCATGACACTTCTTCTGATGTCTTCTGTTAATTGTCACCCTCTTTCCACTCAAAAAGCTCTTAACACATTTTGTTTGAGCTTTGTTTTATATTTTCTACTGTTTTATAAGAAGCTATCGCTTGGTCATTTTTTAATACCCACAGTACCTAGTAGACCCTTGTCATTTGTTGAGTGGAATTGAATTGCTCTGCAAGATTAAGAAATCCCTTCTATCTATACAAAATTCAACATTCATAGATTTGACCACTATCTTAAGCCATTTATTTTCAGACTAAACTTAGCTCATTTTTGTCCAGAAAAAAAAAAAGATGCCTAATTTATAATTTTATTCAGCTCGGAAATTTACTTCATTACCAACTTTGCAGGAGCATATATACTGTGTAGATTGAGGGAGGTCTATATGCTTCTTTTAACTTTACCATTATGTATATATGTGAAATGTATTGAATAGTAATTACTCATTTTTATTACACATTTATTATTGTTATTATTTTAACATAAGATAATTTTGAATTTAGATATATGTATTTAAGCTTTAGGATTTAAGGTTCAACTGAAATCTTTTTTTCTAGTTGATTTTGCTCTTTTAATAAGGGTAGTCTCTTCTAACTCAAGGTCAGTATTTTCTCATGCATTCTTCTGATCATTACTTTATTGATTACTTACCTTATATCAGCCATTGAGGTTAAAATTAAACATAAAAATAAACGTGAACGTAATAAAAGGATTCCTAGAAATACGTTAAACAAGTCATTACATCTCTTGCATTCTTTCAAGAAAGAAACCAGTAGACTCATCCCAAATGGCATATAATGGTTAAGGCTTAGTAACTCCCAGGGCTTTGCCTTTTACCCCAGGAAAAATAATCTCAAACTCTGACGTGTTAACTCTCATTTTGATGAGAAATGTGATAGGATATTTTATTTTATCTTGTTTTTGTGGAGAGGAGAATGACTCCTGATATCATCTCTTACAGGCAACCTCCTACTTCATCCACTATTAAGACTAATCTGCCTCCTGCCCATCCATTCACTTTATCTCAGCCTTCAGAGGGAGTCGATGTGCACGTTGTGATGGTGGGAACCTGGAAGTTACCACTGTCAGCTAGTTCTGCCACAGAACTGTAACTACCCTACCTAAGTTCCTCTTATGTAAATTAATTTTTTAAAGAAATACACATCTGCTTCCTATATATGCTGTAAGGAACCAGAATCAATTAAAAGAAAAGGGAGGAGGAGTACTAAAACATTGTAAGTTAGGAATGGATTTAAAAGAAAATATTATAAGCAGGGAATATTCATTTGGGTGCACTTTAATACAATGTGTAAACATCAAAACAGTGATGTGAAAGATTAGAGAAGAAAATCATTAAGGTTCTAAATGAACTTAACTATTGCCATTAGGAGAAAGGTAAACCATAATAGTCATAATGAGATGCTGGATTATAGTTACATAAACTCTTCCTTTGGGGAATTATTTTATAACTTTAATGGCAGAATGGGAATTATATTTAACAAACATACTGAGCAATTACTACCATCCAGATGAAGCATTAGGCAGAAAAATTTTAATTAATAGAATTAAGCTACAAAAAGAATACTGAGACAAGAGTGATTAAATCTGCTAAAGGTTGTGCTGTGTATAGCTGTGCATAATAATGTGTAAAGACAAAAATGGGTACTCAATTATAAATTTTATTTATACATTTTTTAAACTGAAGGAAACACATAGGCCTCTCTCAATTTACATAATCCATTTCACAAAAGATGGCATCTGTGCTTTATTTTTAAAGTTTATTGGGGGTTTACAGAGAGACAAAGGAACCACAAAGGCATAAAGATGTCAGAAAGCATGGAGTTATGGGGAACTCCAAATGGTTCAGTATGAATGGACCATAAAGCTTCTTTGAGGGAGGGGTAGCAGGAGATGAGGCCAGAGATAGGGCTAGATCACAAAGGACTTTAAGTTCTTCAAGCTTAGGCTTTATTTTCTTGTTAAAGGGAGACAGCTGAAGGGTTTTACAGACTTTAGGAAGACTATACCAGTTGTAATTAGTAGAAGTGTTGGAAGGGAGTAAGACTGGAGAAGTTCAGATCAGTGAAGATGCTATTCTATAAGCCTGTTAGGATGAGGATCTGAGCTGTACAGCAGTGACAGTAGGAATGGACTGGAGAGGCTGAACTTCGAGAGATCCTAAGGGGGAAAAAAATAAGACTTTAATGATTGGATGGAAGGTGGGGAAGAGGTGAAGATTATTTCAGATTTTTGTCCTGATTGATTCAAGAGAAAGGGACACAGATGTCCAAAATAGGAAGCACGGGCTTTGAAGAGTAGCTAATGAGTTAGCTTCTACATGTTGAATTTGAGACGCTAGTGATTCAAGTTTGGCAGTTGGATATATGAGTCCGAGCTCAAACAGGACTAAATGGACTCTAGAGTATCCAAGCAGAAATGAAAAATTACTAGATGCGATTGTTGCGAGAGAGAATATAATAAGATAGAAATTAGCTGGAACATAAACATTTTAAAAAGCCGGTAAACAAGTATTCAAAAAGAAGATGAGAAATTGTGACTGGTCAGACAAAAGGAAAAACCAAGAGGGAATGACATCATAGTAGATTGCATTAATAATCAGGGATGCCTAATTCCCCACAGAGGGTAGGAGGTACTGTGATTGCAATGTGTCCATTGGTGAAATGGTGATTTTTTATGGGGGGGCCTTAGAGGCATAGGGGTTAGAAGCTAGATGGTAAGAGGGTTCTGGATAAATGGAAGGCAAGGATATGAGGAGAATTAGAGTTTAGACCTTTGCTATTTAGAATGACCTCTAGAACAACATGATAGGCTGGGGACTGGTTAGAGGTATTAGATCTCAGGCCCCATCCCAGACTACTGAATTAGAATCTTCGTTTTAATGAGATCCTCAAGTAATTTACAGACCTTAATGTTTGAGAAGCTTTCATTTAGAAAATACTTTCAAAGAAATGGATGAGAATGGAAGGAGATAGGGAGGGAACTAGAGAAACAAGAACCAAGATAAGGATTTTTTCAGGATGAGAGGTGTGTGAATGAATTTTCAGGCTAAGGAAAAAGATCTGAAATTGAAAGATGGAACAGAAAAGTCCTGGTTGGAGCAAGTACTGGAGGTAGCTGAGGACCTCAGTTAAGAATAGAGGGGGTGAGAGGAAGCTGAGTTTGAAGAGACTTCTTCCAAGAGAAGAGACTAGGAGGGAACGAAATGCCATCAGAGGCATAGTGGCCTCTTTTATAGAGGGAGTGGAAGAAAAGGAAGCTTTATGAGAGTACAGGCAGTTCAATTAAATAGTGTTTGAAAATAGCTTTGGAAAAACCACTTAAGGTAATGGGAGAACTAACTGTCCGGAGGAGTTACAACTTTACCAAATGCTATTAATAGTTTAATTGAGGGAGGCCTGGGTGGCTCAGTCGGTTAAGTGTCTGCCTTCGGCTCAGATCCCAGGAGGGATCGAGTCCCGCATCGGGCTCCTTGCTCAGTGGGGAGCCTGCTTCTCCCTCTGCCTGCAGCTCCCCCTGCTTGTGCGTGCTCTCTCTCTGTCTCTGACAAATAAATATTTTTTTAAAAAGTTCTAAAAATATAAAATAAAAATTTAATTAAGTTTGAAAATCATGAATGTGAAGAGACTAGACCACTTTTTCCAGCAATGTCTATATGTATGAAAATGGTGAAATGAATAGCACCACTTAGCTTAATAGCTTCACACTGCCACACCAAGGTCACTTCACACCATCTAAGGTCTAGGTCAGCCTATACCTAAGTTGTGCCTGTGAATGTTCATGCCCAGCAAAAATTGCCTCCTCTCTGAAGTCCACCTGAATTCCCCTAAACTCAATTACTCACTCTTCTTTTCTGCTGCCAAAGCATTTTACTTCTACTTATATTGCAAGATTTGTGCAGTTTGACTTGTGTTCTAGTCAACTGTTAACATACACGTTCTTGCTCCAGATCACGAGCATTTTGGGTCAGGTATCGGACTTCATTAGTTTTGTGTTACTAGAACCGAACATTGTGCCTAGAATATTCCTTGGATTTCAGTTAAGGGGCAGATTATTCGCACTGTCTTTCTGTTCCAGACTATAAACTCCTTGAGTTCTTGTTCTGTGTCTTATTTTATTTTGTGTTTCCAGGACCCAGCATAATACTAAAAACGTTTAGGTGGTAAGTAAAGCTTTGCTCATTGGGTGGGTAGATGGGTGGATGGATACATGACACATGAATGAAAACAGCAGGAACTCCACATGATCTACCAAGGCATTTTTTTCCCCAGAGTTTATAATTTAAGAAAAATGCTTTTCTGCTTTCAACAAGATTAGGAAGACACATTTTTTTTTCCCAAGCATCAGAGAGCTCAGATTATTTATATACAAATAAGAATCCTGTGGATTATGTTTTTTCAAAATTAAAGATTGTTTTTTAGAGTTTAAGGAAAAACCAGAAACAAGCATTGAATCCTAGCATAACAAACCATTTGATAATCTTTGAACTGCTTATGTCCAAACTGTGATTAATAGTGACTCTAGTGGTCAGAGAGGGAGGAGGGAAGAAAAGACAAAAGCCTCCATGTGGTCTCTCCTGGACTGTTAGGTTCCAACGTATTGGTTTTGTGAGACCATAGGTTAAGAGTGGGAACGAGCCACTTGGAGAGATCCGTGGTGATCCAGGGATCAGTAAAAGTTTGTTAATTGACTGTCTCTGAGCCTTAAGATTCTGAGAAGTGTCATAGCAGACACTACAGGTACCACACAGCATTTACCTCAACAAAGCAAGGGGTGTTTCCTGAGAAAACCTGTCATTCTCCAGCAAGAGATGTTTCGTTTGTTTGTTTGTTTGTTTGTTTTCTGGCCAGGAGAGCATGCTCAGCACATGGACAGGGCGAGCTGGAAGTACTGGGTAGTTAATATCACCAGAAACAGTCTTCAGTAGATGACAGACCCTGGGAGGCAAGTACCTCAGCTTCTTTCCACCTCGACTGAGGTGACTCTGACGTGTATTCTACACTGTCTCACAGATGCCCTGGCAGAAATGAGCTCCAATCGCTCACAGTGGCAACTACCTTGATAGCACCCTATTTCTTGTCTTATTCTCTTATGTGTCTTATCTCTAATCCCGTACCAGTGTTTCCTGGAATCCCCTCCCAAATAAAAGACTTGCCCCTAAACCCTTTTCTCCTGTTCTACTTCTGGCGGAATCAAAACCAAGAGAAGTCTACATGTGTCAAGGTACATTCTTGAGAAGCAGATGCCTCCCATAAGGTCAAGTCCAGTTGAAGAAGAACAATTGCAGAGGAGTCTCTATGAGGACAGATGGAGCTGGTGGTCTCTCAAAGCAGTCATCTCATTACCAGCTATGACTTATATTTTATTTGTTATGCTTCTCTTTGTGTGTTGTTATTAAATATGCCAGGCTAGAATCAGATATATATAGATAACTGAGAGAAGGATGTCTGCCCACTCTGTGTTAGAGTAGAACACTGAAAAATAATCATCTCTGAGACTATTTTGGGTTTGGCCATAGGGACTGGGAAGTTGTCTAAGGAGGAGGTGAACTTGAAGTGAAATGAATTAGAATAGCCAGTATTACTGCTCTTCCTCATGAGAGGATGCTTCCATTACTGTGATCTTTGAATATTTCAGATTAAAGGAGTCATCAGATTTCTTTAGTGTGCCCTCAATTTAAATGCACTCTATATGTAGTGGTTGCATTATTGGCCCAGATCCAAGCCAGTGGTTTACTTCTACCCAATTCCTCTACTCTTCCATTTCAGCATACGTCTCACTGCCCCATCCCCTAATCCCTGCCAAATTTCTACTGCTCTACCCTTATTCCTTCCCAATTATATAGACCCACAACATTCTTAGTCCTATAAACCATGTAACTCAGACTTTCATGTTCTCAAAAGTGATTAAATGCAAACTCAAGCTGGTTTTCAGCAATACGCTTTCAGTGAGAAGCATGTCTTTGGCTTAAAATATTTCAGTATGTTTTATTGTTTTCTAACATAAAAACCTTATTTATTTACCCCAAGAAACATTTTATCAAAATATTTATTTCGAACTGTTATGTCCTTCTGCATTATTGCATTGAGCTTTCTGCTTGGTCTTATAAAGCCAAACTCAAGGCTTCAGCAGGCTGCTTTCTCATCTGGAGCTGGGGATCCCCTTCCAAGCTCGTTGTTGGCAGAATTAAGTTCTCAAGATTGTAGAACTGAAGTTCTTTTTCTTTGCTGGATGTGAGCTGCGGGCCATACTCAGCTCCTGGCTGCTCTCCAGGCAGACTGTCTATATGGGCTTGACCTAATCCCATGAGCCCTTTAAATCTGGGTCTAGATGTCAAAGACAGGAGTGAAATCCATCACATTTCACAGCCTGGGGAATTATATAGAGTAAGTACAATAGGAAGTAGGGAATCTTGGGGGCCACCACAGAAATCTGCCTAACATTTATGATAAACCAAGAGTATAATAACACTCTGCTTATCAGAAAAAAGATCTAGGGTTTTGGAAATGGTGCATGTACAGTGAAACATTGTCATATATAGTTAATAACTCAAGAAACAATCTTCAACAGATGATATATATCTATAGATAAATACTAAAACTAAATATATATATTTAGTAAATCTAGACCAGTGACCTAGCACTGATATTTACCCTGGAAATTCTCTTATCCTCTCTGAAATTTTTTCCTCAGTTATTAAGCATGGAAAATAATAATAATCTTTACCTGCTTTTTTTTTTCTTTTCCAGTATCACTGTCAGAATCAAATGAGATAATTTATGTATCTATTATGGGTATAAATCTCAATTTCACAGTTGCAGACAAGCAAGGAATATCACAATACTTTATATTACAATAATATAATTATATAATACATTATATGTTTTAAATCAACTTAATTTTATCTTCAAACCCCCATCAAGTCAGCAAGGAAATTTCCTCAGTCATTATGGGGGCTCCCCTACCCCAGCAAAGTATAGTGGTCCAAAAGACTTATGGGGAGCCAACCTCATGAAAACCACATCTCCAGGCATACTCTATATCGTCGACCCCTGAGGCACACATTCTCCCTGTCCCCCTATATCCCTGTCTTCTTCATCTGGTCCTGGAATGTTGGAGGACTGGGCGCTGGACCAGAAATACATTCCAGACGAACTGTTCTAAATGTGATTCCTCAGACACAGAGATCTCCCCAATCCCAAGTCCTGAATCTTTGTGCATGTGGGTCCCACTGTCTGGAATGCCTTCTATTTGCTGCCCTATGTCCAGGGTTATTAAAAATCCCAAAACATTCTTTAAGACTTTGCTCTAACATTACCTCTTCTATTACATCTTTCTTGCTCTACAGTGGCCTCGTCCCTGAGCCTGTAAGTCCATATTTGTAAATCTATAAAAACACCTAGTACAAGGTATTATAGTTACTTGCTTGTGATTGCTTTTCTTCCTCACTAGGTCATGAACTTCCAGAGAAAAGGAACTCTGCTCATTAACTGTCATATTCTTTAAATTTAGCACAAAGCTCAACCTTGTTGCACATCCAAATATATGTTTGTTTAAAGAATCTCAGTATTTCCCCTCCTCTCCTACACTCTGTGTTCAATTCTATTGAACTTTCAGTCCATCCTATTGATCTAGTTCTCTTCTGTTCTTATGCCCTTGTGTATTATGTGTATGGATATATTTGATATAGCATATGCCATTGTGTATATGGTATTGTGTGCAGTACTATGGAGCAAAGTCATCGTGTTGAAAACTAGTAAATGAAGGGCAAGAATCTGGCATTTACCCCGCCTATCCTCAACAAACTCTTCCTCAGGATAACCAAAGAGTTGATGTAGATACTTCTTTTCATAAAATGATAGACTTACAATATCACCATTTTGCAGCCCCTAACGAACTAGTGGATCCAAGAAATGGCTGTTAACCTCTATAAAAATAAAGAAGTAAATATCATGTGACTCCTGGTTGAAAAACATTGTTTATGAAGCATTCTTGCCAAAAACTGAACCCAAATCAGCTTCTAGATCTAACTACCAGCTTACAGGCTCCCTTCTGAAATAAACAAAGTAACATATATTTATAAGATAGTCAGGGATATTTGAAAGAGAACTCTTAAAAAGATACACAAATCCAGTGTTATTACAAAGGCATCAGAAAGTGGGCTTATTAAATAAACTCATTTTCAACTTCATTTATAAGTTATGCAAGTGTTTTTGTTGAAATTTGCTAGTAACTTCTCATCATCCTCATGAGATCAGGTTTTCTTGTAAACTGATAAAAAAGTAATACATATGACTATTTTAATGGATTCAGAGCCCACAAGAACTTTTTATTTATAAGATTTTTAACAGATGAAAAAATATTTCCAGTATTTTTTAAAAGTTCAGAGATGAATATTTAAGAGTAAACACATTCATACCACTTTCAGAAACAAAATATCATTTTGTCATTTAACCAGGAAAAATCTCTCAGCATCTTTTCTTAAAATGATGTCTCCATTACAAATATTTCTTTGAATTTCAATTTTTTTAGAATAAGTGTGTGATTTTTTAAAAAATTATCCAATAGTGATACCAGTGATGTCCATTTATCATCAACAAATTTGGAATACTCTTTTATGTAGAATAAATGTATAGATTAGCTTTAAGTCCAACAACACTTTTTTTTTAAGTTCTTTTAAAGTATTTTGTCTCTCCCGTTATGACATGTTTATACACAAGATTTTCATGCCTACTCCCTATCTCACTTTAAAAGTATTTTAAAGATTCTACTGTATCTCAGATGTCTTGCTTTTATGTAGAAGGTACTCTTTAAGAGTTTAGGCACCCAACATTTCTGGATTTGTGCACCCTGTGGCCTAAATAGCTTACCTATGAAGGATTCAGAAAACAATGTTCTCTGCACAATATCTCCTTGGAATATTTTGTGAAATTCCAGTAGAGAGCAGCTGCTTCATCAGTGGTTACAGTTCACAGCTATTTCCACAAAATATTGTTTTTATTAACAAAATATTTTCTGCTGAGAATGCATCATCTTTGCTACATCTTTCCTTTGGTGGTTTACAGAAATAAGTAGTTCTTTGTGTATTTCATTGTTGAAATAGAATTGAGAAAATGCTGTCAGCTAAGACATGTTAGCAACATTCGTGCCTTCCTCCAACTGCACTGAAAAGTTCTCAAGCTGGGTGGCTTCTTTCTAATGCTCAGGTCAGGTCCATCTATATCAATCTTGTGCATCTTTTGATGATTTTATGACAAAGGCACGCATTTAAATATGTAACTACATTTTTATGTTCTTTTCTGTGTATTACTTTAGCCATTTTTGTTGTGGCAGGAAAAATAAGCATATCCTTAAAGGCATTTGGCTTTCCATTTTTCATTATTAAGTAACAAACCTCAAGAAAACATCCTTTAAACATTGTTTTATTTAGTAAATTTTGTAAAGTATGGTTGAGTGTCTTGCAATTTTAAGCAATACACAAAGGTATAGATATTTGTTTTTATGTTCTGACTACTTCCCTCAAAATTTCACATCCTAAATATGAAGGAGTCGAGGCACCAGAAGCCATGGGGATAATTAGTAAGTCTTAATTTCCTTGCAGTGGAGATCTTTGAATTTTGTATTTTACTAATTTATTCCTTATTATTTTCAAATTTTATCAACAGAAAGAGACGTTGTAATATTTCTCCCTGTAATTCGAGGCTTGTCTTGGATGCTTCTGGTATCCAGCCCCTACTGTGGGACCACTCCTCTGTCTTACAAGCTCCTCCTAGGTAAGGACCAGCTTGTATTCATATTTGTAAACCTAGATGAAGTCCAGTGTTTAGCACAAGCTAAAGAATATTTATAGAGTTAAAAACAACTTGAACTTCTAGAACTTGACTAAGTTATATATATTCTCATTCTTTCAGAGGAGGAAATTTTGTCTAGTTTACTGTACTTAGTTACCATCTAAAGTTCATGTCACTTTCCTTATAATGACATGGATTATAGATCTATCAGTGTTTAACAATAATCCGTTTCATTAAGGTGAGCCATATTTTATCATGATTCTTAAAAATAAGCTCTCCCCAAGCATTTGAAATCTGATTTAAAATGTTACGAAAATCTGCTATGTTTAAAAGGTAAACTACAACGGTAAAAAAAAGAGAGAGGAAAAAAAAGACCTGTTTTACTATTCTCACTGCCATTCTCCAAATTTAGGGAGACAAGAGGCAAACCAAACAAAACCACTACTGGGGCATGATATGTGCGCTTCCCTTGGATATTTAATGACTGTGACTAAAACAAGCAATATTTCTTTGCCTCCACTTAACAATATCATTAGGTTTAGTCTCTAGAAACATGCCTGAAATTTAAGACTTCTCTATTATTAACCACTATTTATTGGCCTTAAATAATAGACTTGGAACTATTTAAAAAAAAAAAAAAAAGGATAATTTCTACCTTAAGGCTTTGCTGTGTAACTTGGACCAGGAGCTGAGTGGAAACGTTTCAAGGTAGAGATCCGATTTTAGCTATTATCTACATTTGTAATTCACAGATGTAATTTTAAGAAGCCAATAACCCCCTAAGTTATGACACTTGAAATTCCAAATTCCAGCCAGTCGATATTTATGGAGCACCCACTGTGTAGAAAATATTGTCATGGCACCATGGATAGTTAAAACCAAAGTAAGCATTTTATGACAAGGAATGAACAATTGAGTTGGGACACCACTGTGTCAAACCCTCAATATCATGCTAATCACTCTGATAGGAAGTTGAAGGGGAAATTAAATAAACTCACTCAAGTATTTTTATTTTTCTACAATCCTGAGGTCTTGTCCATGATCCTGTCATACCCTGAATGCTAATTGCAACATCTTGAGCATCCAGACACACCTTGCTCATCGTTTCTATCCCAGGTTGCTGGAGTTGGCGAGTTTCCCACCCTCTATTTGAATGAAGGCTCTTAGTTCCCCTCCATGAAATACTGAGTGGGAATTAGAGCCCGGTTCCCAAAGACCAGACTGAAACTCTCAAACAAGGAAGGAGAAAGGAAAACTGTTCCCACATTTTTGGGAGGGTACCTTCAAAATAAAAGAAGTAACCAATGGATAAGCAAAAGGATCATCCCCAACCAGAGGCTAATATGCACCACTGAGCAGCAAGTATTACAAACAAGCTTGCCAGGAGCAATGGAAGATTCAGTCTAGAAAGACAAGACTGTCAGGGAACAAAAGCCCTGATTAAAATGTAGCTCCAAAACCGGAATCACTAATTGCACTGGTGTTACAAGAAGGCCTCGAATCTGGGTGTTTCTCTGGATAGGTGTAGGGAAGCCCACTCGCGGAATTTTGACATGTGGCCTGGGGGGAGGAGGTAACGATATTAACATTTTAGTGGATTGGGGGCAAATAGCAGACCACCGTGAATTATTTTAGGAAATCGGAACATAAACGAGGCCCACCAGGAGCAAAGCCCGTCCAATAGGGTAGGAGGTGAGGCTGGAGGAGCTCAGTAATAAGACAGAAAATAGTTTCAGGAAATTGTTGTGGACAATAAAAAATGTGTTATTTGGGATGATGCTTCCTCTGGGTAGAGGGACAGTCTTGTGTCAAAAACCCTGGAGAGGAAGTTCTGATTTAGAAGGCAATTATTAGGTTGATAAAGGGAAAAGCTTTCTCTTTCTCTTAGGCCCTAACTCTAAGACTCAGAGACGGAGACGTTGAGACTTTCTGCAAGGGTGAAAAGGTAGTTAGAAGCCACCTCCTGCAATGTTTCCTTCTTTGTTTATTAATGAATCCAATGAGTAAATGGTATATACCTGGTACAATTCTAGGCTGAGAATAAGACATAGAGTCTCTACATTGCTGAGATGGTATTTTTCTGGGGAGAATTAATTAGTTAGTACATACATCACAAATAACTTAATGATAACTAAAGATGCTATCAAGCGAATGAAGCAGGGTTGGACACAAGAAGGAATGGGTGGAGATGTGGGGCCATTCTAGGGAAAGCGGTCAGACAATAGTGAGCAGAGGACTTGAAGGGGACTTGAATGTGAACAGTGAATTAGGCCAAAGCTCTGGGACAGAGTGTTCTAGAGGAGGAAAACGCACATAAAAAGCACCCCCCCCAAAAAAACCCCCCACACACACATGAAAAGAGGCTGGCCTGGGCTTGGTGTGCTAGGGAAAGAAAGGAGGTCAGCGTGGAGGGAATCCTGCAGAAGTCCGCAACAATCCTGCCCCGGAGATGTGTATGGTGTTTTTAAGGATTGAGGTTTTGTTCCAGGTGCTGTGGGAAGCAGTGAAGATTTTGAAAGGTGAACAACATGATCTAATTTAATTCTTTTAAAATTATCTCAATTTTTTTTTTTTTTTTGCTTTGTGAGGAGCGCTAGAGCTGGGCCTGCGATACTCTATACCACTTTCCTCTCCCAGATAGCACTATGGTACAGACTGGATGCCCGATGTTATCCTAAGTATTATTCCAGAATGTCTACCAGTCAGAGGTTTACATTCTTTCGAGGATATCACGCTGAGGAAAATTTTAGAAAGGTAATGAATAAAAACAGTCCTTAAAGATGAATTCCATGGAGAGAAAAATTTCAAGGCCTCAAACGTTCCCAAAGGTAGTGAAGTTCTTCTGTTGGTACAGAATCTAGCAATGATGGACTACACTTCCTTCTTTAAAAAAAAAAAATAGAAAAAAAATTGGTGCCAAAAATTCCTAAATGATGATCAGAATAAAAATAATCCATTGGAACGGAATTCTGGCAAGAGATGAATGCTTCCTGATTCAGGAACTGCCCCTTCGTGTTCCCTCACTGCCTGCCGCCTTCTTTTTTTGATACATTTTCCTATTGCACATTTCCTATTGCAGCCAGTGGACACCTTTCATTTGCCACCAAGACAGACACCATGATTTAAAAAACAAAAACAACAAAACGCCCATTATACATGCTTCTTTTCTTTTCATACAGGTCAGTCGCTCAGCTATGTTCTCTGTTTTGTCAAAACTTCTAGTTAATTCTCACTACCAAGTGATCCTTTTTTAAAATCACTTCCATGTCTATACTGAGAACTATAGGATAAATAGACGAGCTTTCAGAAGACCAATTTTCACATGCAAAGAAAGGGTTGAATCTGTCCCACTTAAAGCTGTGTGACTTTGAGCAAATTACCCAACCTGTCTGGATGTCAGTTTCTTCATAAAGCTATTATAAGGGTTAAGTTGAAATATATATATATTTTTTCACATTCTAGCACCACATACATAGTAGATATAATAAATGATAGGTTTGTTGCTAATAGGTTGTCAGGATAACAATTACCAGTGCAGCCTATACTATTTCGATGAAATAAAGAACAGAGTGAAGCTGTAACCATTTCTGGTCCCAGAACCATCTTAAGAAATTCAGAGAACCATATAAGAGGGCTTATAAGAAAGGTCAAGAAGTTATTTGAACATGTGAATATTTTTAACTAAAATTTACATTCACCACATACTAGCTCAAGTTCCACATGTATATTTTAAGAGTTAAACAAAGAATGTAATGAATAAAATAATATGATTAAACATTTATGAGCGAGAACAATCTTTCAGGATGATTTCTCTATGATGATCTGTTTTACTTACATTCCTCTGTGGGCACACTTAAGTAAAACCCTACGAAATTCAAGAGATTATTTTTCCAAGGATTGGCTCTAGATTATTTTAAAATGACATTTCTTATTTTTAAAAAGAGATCACTTATTATTTCCAAAGGAGTAAAACAGTTTCTTGGCCTTCACCTCTGAACTCTCACCTTCCCAAAAGACATCTCCAGCAATCTGCAAACGCCTCCATATGGAATGATTTAATTTGACAAAGGACAAAAATACCAATTAACTTTATTTTAATTGACTCAACTGTGTGATGTCTGGAAAAGTTGATGACTCAAAGAAAATATGACAAGAATGTTTTCAGATCAGAGGGAAATTGCGAAACTTTTGGCTGGGCACCAAATAGGCAAACTTTGGCAACATCCTGTCATAAACACCAGGAGAAAATTGCGAGGTATGCAACAATTTATTCAGGACAATTTTTAAAGGGTTTCCATTGGATAAAATGGCCTTTTCTTTTTTCATTTAATCTTGAGTGCCTGTCTGTGTTTAGTATTCTTCACAATGAACCACTAATTAGAACCAGACCTAGTACAAGCATCTCTGAAATTCTCCTCAGTAACTGTTGACCTGTGACACCCTTATGATTTCTACTGTGAGCCACTATTATGCAGCCACTTGCCTTGAAAAAAAAAAACCTTACTATTTCAGATGGATTAGGATTGAATTGCAAACTTGACTTCTGCCTTAGTGTGGAAGTTTCCAGACCAGTGGCATCATACTCACCTAATGTGTGAAAGGTGAGAGTACTGAGAAGCTATGTGTTAATGGTTCTGAACTTGGATTCTCCATCTAGATCTCCATTTCAGTAACAGATTTTTCACATATTAGCTGGGTGCCCTGGAGCCTGTTAACCTTTTCAAGCCTTGGTTTCTCATCTGTAAAATGGAGTTAACAATATTAGTTCCTCTCATGTAGGGTTACAACAGGATAAAATAAAATAAATCATGTAAAGTATTTAAGCACAGTGGACCTAGTTATGTTATGTTTTACAGCCTTGTCAGTTTAGAAGGGAAAAATGCTGTTTTTATTTAGACATACTGGGTCAGATATCCAACCAGATCAATAACTCTCATTACTTCATAGGGTAGTTTCGCTAATAAATCAATCCCTTCTGGCAAACATTGGTTAGTTTTAGTCTGTGGAGTGTATGAGAATTTAGTTTCAGCATGAAATCAGTCAACATGGCTGCACCAATTTTGTCAGTAAACATTGCCCCAGGTACGCTTGATTCTGAAATCACATAATTTTTTGTTTGTTTCTGAACCCTAATTCAACAGGAATCAGGAAACCTAAACCTACCAACTATAAGAAAAATAATACAACATTAATTTTTATTTAGGCCCCTCATTTCTATCTATTCAGATTGGTTTACCAAAAAATGATGAATTGATTGTAAAGAGTTCCAGTGTCTTAAGAAATTACATATATTAAAAGGCACAAAAGAAATAAAGCTGGACTTCTAAAAAGAGGCAAACTCTCTGGACTTCCTAGGGACAGGTGACCTAAAATGATATGCTCACTGTTCTCTAAACATCAATCAGAAACTCCAAAGGATAATATCGTCACACCAAATTTTCCAAAAGAGTTGAATCCAATCGGGGCAAGCGAAATGATTAATCTGCATGGAGTGTGGAGGGGAGCAGAAGTGATGCCAAAGGGAGCAAGTTATAATAACACAAAGATGTGTAGATTCAAGTTGACATCCCGCATAGTATCTAGGAATGGATAGAATCAAAATAATGACTGCAAAACAGTGGTACCCTTGGGCTCCAGGAATTTAATAGAAAAGCTTAGGAGGCGTAAAGCTTCTGGATGGTCTTTCATGGGCCTTCAGTAGTATCCCACAAGGCTTGGAGGGAAAAGATACTACAGAGCTGAAAATGTACAATAACTAAAGCACTTTTCACCTTCTCAACCCTTCCTCAGAGAAATATACTCAAATGCAGCATCACTCAAGGGGAAATCAAACTTAATTGCTACAGAAAACTTATTGCCTAGCAAGCAGTTTCACTTCTGTCTTCAGATTTGACAAAATTCAGTGTAGATTTTATCTTTAACTTGAGCTCTTGATGATACCTTGAGGAAGTCTGACATGGAAGGAAAGACTCAAACCAGAGACTTTATATGGCTTGTAGCAACAATTTTCCTTAATTCACATTGGTCTCCTCTCCTAAACTTATATCTTGATGTTGATGAGTGTCAAGAAGGCAAAAAGTAAGTCAAAGATGCTTTTGTACCTTGACACAATAAAAGAAGATGCTTAAAAGATTTGGGACATGATCAAGGTATGGATTTTATAAATCAGTAATCCCAAGCAATTTTGATATACAGGAAAGATGATGGTGATTTTCTGATACACAAGGAATGAATGTGTCAATATTTTCACACTTTAAATTTGTCTAAAAGAAGTAAATATGCTTGGTAGAGTGCTGGATATGTTATACACCCACAAATATATATAAATATGTGCTTATATATATGGAAGGAAGGAAGAGAGAGAGGGGAGAGAGAGAGAAAGAAAGAAGGAAAGAAAGAAAGAAAGAAAGAAAGAAAGAAAGAAAGAAAGAAAGAAAGAAAGAAAGAAAGAGAGAGAGAGAGAGAGAGAGAGAGAAAGAAAGAAAGAAAGAAAGAAAGAAAGAAAGAAAGAAAGAAAGAAAGAAAGAAAGAAAGAAAGAAAGAAAAAGGAAGGAAGGAAGGAAGGAAGAGAAAGAAAGAAGAAAAAGAAAGAAAATATGCACACACACTTAATTCATGTTAGCAGTTGTATAACAAACTATTACATTGGCTAGTATCTATTAATTTCCTATAGATTGAAATTCAGGTTGTTTGTATATAATGCTGAAATAAACATTCTTACATCCAAATCATTATGCACTTATAAGAGCTTTTAAAAGTGGAGTTATCAGATCAAAGGGTAAATATTTGTAAACTACTAGAAAACTCCTAGATATGTCCATATTCAAATTTGAGTAAAAAAAAAATAAGTACAGACCTGAATAAAATACTCAGAATACAACAGAACACACATATAAACCAGAGGCAATGAGACATAGAAGATGTAATGAAATAGTCTAACATGTCATATTGGAGAAACAGAAACAGGAAATTCAGAGAAAAAAGGGAGAGGCAAATTTTGAAGAGAAAGTGGCTGAGAAGGTTACAGAGCCAACGACAGATATAAATATGTAAACTTTGGAAAAACCACAAATCTACAACCAGGGCTATCATAATAAAAGTAGAGAATGCTAAAATAAATATTTACAAACGTAAAGCAAGTAGGGTGCAAAGACAAATAATATAAGAAGGAAGTAAAATTAGACAGTAAACATCCAAAGAGCAACATCTAAGGAAATGCTGTGAACTGAAACACAGTGTAAGTTAAAAAAAGCACAGGGTTCTGAGTTGAGAGTAAACTCAGTTTCAACCAAAATTAAGAAGCAACTTCCAAAATAAACTAACATGAACTTAGACCTTATTTATAGAAATCTAGTTACTATATTACAATAAGGGGAAAAGGTTTAGAATTGCTATACTATTTACTTGGTAAAATTACATTAGGATTATGTAATCCCTAATGTAATATGGGTTTAGTTCTGGTACCATCTTTGTTTCACGTGAAAAAACTCAAAAGTTCTGTTATTCCAGGAGCAGATGAAGAAATTAGGGATATTTGACAGAAGTAACAGATAGAGATCATGAGAGTTATTTTTAGTTACCTCTCAATGTGAATAGCTGCTACACAGAGGGCAAATTAGATATGTCTTCTATGGGATAGATTTGAATGATTGTCACCCAGAATAGGAATTGAATATGTTTGTACCTGGGAACTACATGTGCATTGTCATATTTTGAAGAAAAAGAACCTGATTATTAGAACTAAACAAAGATGGAATGAACTCTTGCAAAAGATAGTGAATTTCTATCATTACAGATGTTCAAAAGAAAACCTAGAAGGCCCTTGGCAAGTAGGCTATACAGAAAATTCAGAAAGTATATGAGAAAAAAAAATGCTTTAAGTCATGTGTTGGCCTGGAAGGAGTTGATCCTACACTGAGAGTATGTCTCTGGAGGAAAAAATAGAAATGAGTAGAAACCAGCTTTCACAATGTGCCAGTCTTACCCAGGAAAGACCTCAGCCTGGCATTAAACCATCAAATCAAAACTATCAAAATGAAATAGTTAAATAGTGGCCCTTTTTTCTAAATTTAAAAGAAAAAAATCCACTTCCTCCTATGTATATGGACTTTTAGTTTAAAGATCTGTTGGGTACGTTTACTCACTTGCTGAGGCGTGTCCAAGAAAAAAATATCAGAGCTCTAGTGGCCAATGACAATATTGGGAGTACCGATTTCCACATTTTCCCTCTGGTATTTTGTGAACTACAGTATATTATTTCTTTCAACGAAGTTAAATCATTTAGCGGCACCGAGGAAAGGGTAATGGGATCTGCTGAATCAAAATTCTATATGTCATAGAGGGGAGGGGGGTGGGGGGATGGGTTAGCCTGGTGATGGGTATTAAAGAGGGCACATTCTGCGTGGAGCACTGGGTGTTATGCACAAACAATGAATCATGGAACACTACATCAAAAATTAATGATGTAATGTATGGTGATTAATATAACAATAAAAAAATTTTTTTTAAATGTAAAATAAAAACTAACCTCTTCTGCAGGCAAAAAAAAAAAAAAAAAAATCTATACAGCAGAGAGGGCAGTAAGCTCAGGAGAGATGTCACCTGGATTCAAGTGCCCACTCTGCCATTTACTAGTTCACTAGTTGTGTGACTTTAAGCAAGCTACTTCACCTCCCTGAGCCTCAGTTTTCCCATCTATAAAATGAGGATCATAGTAACTACCTTACAGGGTTACCGAGAAACTTAAATAAGAGGGAAAAATTCTAGCTCTGTCCTGGTACAGAGTTAGTATTTGATATGTGTTAGTTCTATCTTCCACTAATTGATTCTTGATTTATTTGTTTGTTTTTAAGGAATGTTTTTAAGGAATTTATTTGTTTGTTTTTAAGTTTCACAAGACTAGGCTGCATGAAGGTAAGAACCAAATCTTGGTTGTTTACCATTATATACCCAGGGCTTGGCACAAAGTAGGCACTGACAAATAAGTCGATATTATGATTTAGAATATTTTCATTATATCACTAATTTGAAAAAAAATGTTAAGATCAAAATTCCCCTACCACTTTATGACTTGAATTATTATGCTAAAGCAATGATGCTGTCTCAAAATTTAGGAAATAGTAACTTCTTTTTGTACTTTTAAAGGCTATGTCTCAATAAGAGCTATATTTTCTTATTTTTCAATGGAAGAGGCCACTTACTCTATAGGACAACTTTTTGGAACGGGCCAAAACCCCCAAAGCCCTAACATCTAACCAACAAAAGCTGCCTTTTAAGTGTGTATTTGTAGATGTCATTTTAAAAAAATCAACTTCCCACTTCAGCATAAAAGTTGAGGACCACGTTTTCAATAAAATCCATCTGGTTTGCATTGCATTTCAGAATTCAAAACCAGGTGTCTTTCATGTGTGTTTAATTTTAGAGGGAAGGAGTACCATAAGACATGGAATGATTTGAAGTTGTTTAATAACACAGATAAAGGATATGCTGATAGTGTATTGCAAAAATACAATTATTTCTTGTTGCTCTTATTGTTGTTGGTATGGACTGAATTTAAATTTTCTTTTAAATTATAAGTTTGGGCTGTAAGATAGTAAGCATCATTTTAGGTACAAGTTGAACTTACATACATCCATAGATGTTCATAGACTATATGCACTCAATGAGAATTTCAGAAACTAGACCCATCCCCCCCAAAAGAGAGGGCAAAGAGGAAGGAGGGAATGTGAGAGAAGAGAGAAAAATCCTTCACTAACATCTTTATCAAACAATTACTCATCCTTGGGAAATGTAGTTCAGTTTTTTTTAATAGTGTAAATCTTAAACAAAGGAATAATTATTACACTAGTTACAGAAATCAAGCTGTCTTGGGGGAAAACGTTTTGATAAATGAAAAGTATTTCATTTCTTTGTGTACAGAGAGCTATAAAATGATTTCCCCTGGGAGAATGAGTCCACTTTTAATGAAAATAAAGCCCATGCTATGCATGCATACAGTCTTTCCAGACCTGCCCCCAATCATCAGAAAATCACTAATCATATACAACTCGCCAGTGTTAGCATGCTATATGACATTTTATTTGCTAAAGCAAGTAAATGCCACCAAATGTGTGACTCAAAAAGAGATTCCTTATTTTGCAAAATCACTGACACTCAGAAACTTAGTTTTTCTTGAAAATATTAGTCGATAATGATTTTTCTTGAACATCCTAAAACAGAAGTTGACAGACATGAAGGAACAGACATCCATGTGGAAATAAGATAATCCACATTAAGACTAGTTTAATTAATAAATTAAGTAATATATAAAAAGCCCTAAAAGTATAATTTATTTCAAGGCAACTAGCTCTGAATCCAAAATTTCCTCTACACTATATATTCTGCCTTTAGGGTGAGGTTTCAACAAACACAGTCCTTAGTTGGTAAGCACAAACTCTCTATGTTCTTGGTTGAAAGATAGCCCTTCTCAGACTGCAAAGATGCAAAGGTCAAGTTTACCAGGTACAATGATTCATATCATGCCGTAAAAAAAACAAAAAAAAACAAAAAAAAACACAAAAAACACTTTATCATCTTATTTCATATTATGCAAATCATATATACAAAAACACCAGAAAATATTTTGGTTTAAAATATTTGTGGCAAAAAAGCTCAGGCACCTTCCTGCACTGAGTGACTCATGGTTACAAGGATTGGGGGAGAGGTGGCTTTGAGAACTCTATGGAGCCACCTCTTGGGTGCATTTGGCAGCCCACACCCACAGGTAAGAGTGGTGCAGCACCATCTTTCTACGCATTAGTCATATATCTGTCAGCCTTTCATGGAGCCAAGCTTTGTGTTCAGTTCATTCATGTAATACCAGCTTCGCAGCTTAGTAGGTATGTGACACTGAGAAATAACTTCACCTCTTTGAACTTCAACAATAAGTATTAGATAAGAAAATGTATGACATACACAGAGCTCATTTTCTGGTCAATAGTAGGCATTCAGTACACCAGATGGTAGTATAGTATAATAATAATAGTAGTAATTACTATTATTTTTATTAAGCCCCAACCCAAGAGGGAAATTTTTACTTAATAGGGCCCCATCAGAGTGCACAGGGTCAAATATAAAGATTGTCAACCAACAGACTCAGACATTTGCAGTCATGTTCAAATTATAGAATAAAGAAACATTCCTACAAGCTAACTAAGATTAAGGATCACATTTTCCCTTAAGAAAAGCAGAAATAAATTAGACTTTTCTGACTATACCAGTTTAAAGACTATAAGCCTTATTAAACACACAGTAAATAATGGCTTTTCATTAATTTGATTTATTTAGATGTAAAGAAACTGGAGAGAAGCACATCCTGAACTTATTATAAATCCCAAACTTCTCAATAGCAGAAACAATGGAGTAAGCATATAGTCCATACTCCAGAAGCAGAAATCAATAGTTTAAGGTTGAAACAATTTCACTAACACATGGAAAGGATTTTTTCCAGATACACTGCAAAGATTTGAAAATTAAGATTAATAATAGAAATACAACACAACCCTAAGGTGAACTTGGTAGGTAAACCAAGATTCAAGAGATCAGGAAGTTATTTCCTTATGACTTGATTCTTCCCCTACCTCAGTCCTCGAGGGACCTGCAGATCTTGTAGTAGTTGACTGGTAGCAGCTGGGGTGGTTATCAAGTTTTTCATTGGATAAACATTTATTGAGTATCTATTATATAGTCAGTCACTATGTAGAAACACAAAGATGACTAAGATGCTGCAACAGTAGCTACCTTAGAATTTGGTAGCATCCAGTGGCTCTAGAAACATGTAGATGAGGAGTTACTGTCCAGCATGGCAACAAGAGTTATCGTAGAGTGGCCAGAATGCAAGGTGCCATGTCCACCTGAAGGAAGGGGCAGTCCAGTCTACCCTAGGGAGAGGAAAGATTACACTGAAGTTATAAGACTTGAACCAGTGGCTTTAGAATAGCTGCCTGGGACAATCTGGTCACAAGTGGCTGGCTTGAGGTTGTCTTTGCATAGCACTTCATAGAAGATTGATAAAACACAAGTTGTTCACAAGAGAAAAACTATGGAGGAGACTTGACAGATATGGGGGGTGTGGGGGCAAAGTCACTCCAAGTCTCTCTCCCATCTCAGTGACACCACTAATTTCAACTAAGTACTTAAAGATGAACAGAGGCTTGCAAGATTGAAATAATTGGCAAGGCCAGCCCTGACAGAAAAGCAAGATAGAAGAAATGAATTGGGGGAATTAACAATAGTTTAATTTGGTGAGAAGAACTGTACCTCATTCTGGCAGTAAATAGAATCCCTTGCTGGCTTTTTTAAAAATACCAATGTCCAAGTTTCACCTGAACTCAATTAAATCACAAAACCTGGGCATGGGGTCTTGGCATTGGTCTTGGTTGAAAGCTTACAAGGTGATGCTAAAGTACAGCCAGACTCCAGAACTAGTGCTCTAACATAATGTGTGTGGGGGAGGGGAAGAGGGTGCAGAGGTAGCAAAAAGTGATGCTAGAGATAGGCACCCCCCTTTCAGATTATGAAAATTAGGTCTCATCACATAAAAAAAAAGTAGAGAACTCTTCATCAGTTTTTAAATGGGAGGTGGTATGGTAGGATGGACATTATGTCATTTGAGAGGAAGTGCAAAGATTGGAGTGGGAACCAGGTAGGAGGCAAGGAGCCCCGAGTTTAGTGATTCTGGTCAAGGGATGATACATGCTGAAGGGGCAATGTGGGTGCAGAGAAGAGATGGATTTGGGAGATATTTAGGAGCCAGAACCTATGTGCCTGGGAGTGTGAGGGAGAGAGAAAAGTCAAGGAAAAAGCTAATTTCAGGTTTGAGCAGTCTGATACACGGTTTTTCCAATCACCAAATCGTCACATACAGAACAGAACAGAAGGAACTGGTCTGGAGGTAAGGAGATGAATGAGGCATTGGACAGTTTGAGTTGAAGGTGCCCAGGGAAGAGCCCGGGGAAATGCTGGCCTTTACAAAGCATGTGTAGATGTTTGGTGGTGCTCCAAAGAGAGACCTGGGTTGGAGTCTTGGAGGTAGGGAGATTTGGATAGCAATGTTAAAGTCTCAGCTGAGGGTGACTTCCCCTGGAGTGAGTGTGCAGTGAGGAGAGATGGCAGAGGACAAAGCCATGGAGAAACGTGGCTTAAGTGTCTGCTTCAATGAAGGAATGGCTCAGGGCCATATAATACTTCAATTTGAGCACCTGATCACGTACAATATCACAGCAAATAAAACGTTACAGGTTGAAGAATGCACACTGAAACACTGCACGTTAAAAATGAGATCCTTTTTTTCATCGCCTATGTAATTAACCACCTTCACCTCTCCTTTTAAATCTGAACAGCATTTTTTTTCTAATAGTACATCCTTATTTAAAATTGGTAGGCTTGGAAAACAATTTTAGACAGCATGTTAGGAGTATGAATCAAGAGTCTAAAGAAACAACATTGTTTTACTAATTTATATCATTGCTGGTAATCTATCTTAAGGAACAATTATAAAAACACAACAACTTTTAATAAAGGATGTTTAATTTACAGTAACACTCACTGTATTCAAATTATTATTTATAATAGTGAAAAAATCAGAAACAGAAGTACCTGTTATTTGTGTAATAATGAATTAGTTAATGATGCACAAAAATGGCATATTTTTATATTATAATAATTAGGAGAACAGGTTCTGAAATAAGTTTTTACTGCCTGTTGCATGGGTGACTGTGGGAAATTACTAACTTCCCTAATCTTCCCTTACATTATCTATAAGAGAAGGATAATAATACCTATTGCAGAGGCTTGTTCTGAGCATTAACTGGGGACAAACTAAAAGTAAAACTGCTAACATTTATTGAGTGCTTACAATAATCCAGGCACTCTTCCAAGTATTAATATTTTACATACATTTTAAAATTAATCTTCATAAAACTGTAGTAAAATCCTCATTTTAAAGATGAGGAATCTGATGTACAGAGGGTTGAGCGAGGTCACACAACTGAAAAATGTAGGAGTGTGGATGCTTACCAGACAGACTCCAAAAGGCTGGCCTGTAACTGCTGGGTGTCTGACATCTGGGAGGATTCAATAAACACAGATGATTATTGCTATTATTATTAATTTAAAAGATCATAAAGAAATACATGAGAATAAAGAGTGTTTGTCCTTGGGGGGGTGAGCCTATAGATACTATTTTTATTCTTCTATTCTTCTGTGTTATTTTTATTTTTTCAATTATTAACTCTCAACTTTATAGTGCAAGAAAATAAAACAAACTTAAAATAACCTTAAAATACAACAAGAATCTGAGTTCTACTTCTGCTTCCACCACTGTTGAAAGTAATTTTATTGAGTTGTTCACTTCAGTGGTACTTTAGTATTCTTAAACATAAAATAGGGATGATATTTAACACTGACTTTCAATATTTCTTTTTTTTAAAGATTTTTATTTATTTATTTGAGAGAGTGAGAATGAGAGAGAGAGAGAGAGAGCACATGAGAGGGGGGAGGGTTGGAGGGAGAAGCAGACTCCCCGCTGAGCGGGGAGCCCGATGCGGGACTCGATCCCGGGACTCCAGGATTATGACCTGAGCCGAAAGCAGTCACTTAACCGACTGAGCCACCCAGGCGCCTGACTTTCAATATTTCTAACAATGGAATTCTTTAAGAAAATACATTTTATTTTTTATCTTTTTCTTTAAAGATTTTATTTATGTATTTGAGAGAGTAAGAATGAGCAGGGGAGGGGCAGAGGGAGAGGGAGAAGCAGGGAGCCCCACTGAACAGGGAGCCCAATGTGGGGCTCAATCCCAGGACCCTAAGATCATGACCTGAGCTGAAGGCAGATGCTTAAATGACTGACCTCCCAGGTGCCTCAAGAAAATACATTTTAGAAGCCTAGTAAACAAACCAACATATATTTTCTCTGATTGTAGTGGGGAGGGGTAGGAGATTTAAAAAGGGGGTAAACAGAGTGGGGAGGCCTGGATGATCTTTCCCCCACAACACACACACACACACACACTCACACACACACACACACACACACTCAGGGGAGGTTTAGTTATGCTGTAGTAACAAGCAATCTCAAATTCTCAGTCACTTTAGTCAACAAGGGTCTCTTGTGCATGCTGTATGTCTCAGAAACATAAGTAGGGGTGATGAGATGTAGAAAATTGGAGGTGGTGGATTAAGCTCCACAGGGTCACTCAGGGACCAAAGTTAAAGGAGACTCTTCCATCTCATGGCTTTCCCTCCAAAAGTTCATGGACTTCTTGGTTGTGAGGACAGGGGAAGAAAGAGACTAGATAATGGCAGTCTTTATGCTCCCTTACCAGGAAGTGCGATGTGTTACTTCTCCTCACATTTCCATGGCCGGTACGGGTCACACTGCCCAGCCAACCTTGAGAGGACTGTGAAGTACAGTTTTGCTGGTGCCTGGCAGAGAAGGAGAAGCAATTACTGAAGAGACCCAGCAATTTCCTCCACACTCATCAAGGAGGCCCAGAAGGAACCTCAGAGCACAGTCTTACCCCGTCACTTGATGAGATGTTTAATCACATCCTTCCTGCTCATGTAATCTATGAGTCTTCGAGGTCCACAAAGACTTTCAATAGCTGCCCCTTTTATAACCCTGATATGAAATGGGGGCATGAATCTAGGTTACATTGCCTCATCAACCCTTGCTGTCCTTACATTCTTAGGTATAAACAGATGTCCGTTTTCATTTCTCATGTGAACACAACCAATAATGTGGTTCTGCACTTTGCTTTTCAAAGTCACCTTCCAAATGAAAAAGGGATTTGATAAGAACAAGGAAGTCTATGTTCAAATAAATACCAGAAATACTAGAAAAAATTAAATAGGTATATTTATTGCAGAATTACTTGTGTTTAATATGCAAATATAGTTGCGAGCTGCATTTAATAGGAGAGTATAGTTGTAATTTTCCATGAGGTAGTTATACCATGCAGCAATTCCCAGTATCAAAACTCTTACCTCATTGAACTCTTATTGAAAAGTCTCAAATCTCATACTCACTAGAACATACTCAAGAAAATGTCACATATTGTAAAATATGTTATCTTCAGCACAACCAATATTCTGATGCTCATAGATGTGCTATGAACCATATTTTGGCTTATCCTATTGTTTCTAATGCCTTCAACAGCCATAGGAATGAAATACAGATAAGAAGGTCCCCAAATCCCAAATCCCACATGACAGTGGGTGTGAAGTTGCTTAGCAGTGGTGCCCCTGTCCTAACTGTAATGGTGTTAACATAAAAATCTTTGCATGGCGCTATGCAACAGGAGAGCTAGTTTTCAACACTAACCCTGATAAGTGAGCAACCCCTCCCATCTAAGGGAAGAGAATGAACCATCCTCTGTGTCAACAGAGCCCATCCAGCTAAGAGAAGACAAAAAGAACGGATCATTCAGGCCCCAGAGAGCTACAGAACCAAGCAAATAAACTCCATACCTGGGACAATCCAACATTTTGCAAAACCTTCTCAAGACAGGATTCTGAATGACCAAATTGATAAAGATTAATAAAGATTGGGTGACTTTTGGTAAGTATGTAAATGAGGCCTGAAAATAAAGAGCCTCAAAAAGAGAAGTTACAATGTCAACCTAAATCGTGATAACTTTGTGGGCACCTGGGTGGCTCAGTTGGTTAAGCGACTGCCTTCGGCTCAGGTCATGATCCCGGAGTCCCGGGATCGAGTCCCACATCGGGCTCCCTGCTCAGTAAGGGAGCCTGCTTCTCCCTCTGACCCTCCCCCCTCTCATGTACTCTCTCTCTCTCTCTCATTCTCTCTCTCTCAAATAAATAAATAAATCTTTAAAAAAAAAAATCGTGATAACTTTGTAAGTTAAGAGTGTCACGTATCACAAAAAATGAGTTTAGCAGAATTCAATAGATTAACACACTTTGGCCAGAGTTTATACCCCTAGACACATTGACCATGAGTTCTGCTGACTTATTTATGAGAAAAAGGTAACAGTTTTATCAGAACCATCTCTGAAACAAAGAAGGAAATGTAGCCAGAATCCAGGAGTGGCCCCTCCTGACTAGATGTCTTTTTTCAACACTGGTCCCCAGAGGGATGCCCACCCACTTGACACGCTAGGCAGAAATGCTCTTTGTTACTTGATATGCCTTAGCCCTAAGTCCTTCTTCTTCACAAGCAAAGAAAAGCCCACTTACAGAGACCACTTAAAAGGTTTGAACTTGTTACAGAAGCTTGAGCTTTCTGGAAAGGCAATTCTTAAATCTCAGAAGGTCACAGTACAGCCACGGTTACTACTGAATTTAATTTATAGTCAATTATACATGTTACCAAGAATCTACAGAGTGAGCAGTACCAGGGTTCTCTAAAAGGTCTAAGTGTCTGAAGGCTTTCTACTACTGTGGCTTATTCATGAAAATGTGTGGTCAACTCCAGTACATTTTTGACCTGTCTATTCATTTGTGAATTAGAAAATGGACTTAAATAATTTTCTTCCCAAAGTATGTGTTTTATAATGTTCATGTCACATGATTACACTTTTAAGAATATAAATTCTATTTAAAATATTTTGGAAACTACAGTTTTTATTATTCCTTGCCATTCCATACATTTGATCTCAATGTCTATGCTTTTCTTCAAGTCCCCTCTAATATATTTATGTTTTGAATGAAATCAAATATAACCACATGCAGATATAGAGAGTGAGAGATGTGGCCTCAAACAGGAGCACAATTCTCATTTCACAAATGCAGGGATAGCAAAATATATATTGGCTCCCTCTGGGCAGGAACTGTATTTGTCTTGCTTGCTAGAACAGACCCTACAGTAAGTACTCAATAAATATTTGCAAATTATTTAAGCAATTGCCTAGGAAAATATAGAGCTGGAAAAAAAGTCTTTTTCATTACATTTCTATAAAACTCGACCGTCAAAGATAAATTGTGATTAAGAGCCTGGAATGAGTCAAACTGCTTTGATTCAAATTCCAACTCCACCATTAAATATCTCTGACTTCGAGCCTTACGTTTACATTTTCTATGCTTTGGTTTTTCTTGCCTGTAAAATGGGGAAACCAGTAACCCTAACTGATAGAGTTATCATGAGGATGAGGTCCGGGTTATAACGGGGATCAGGACTGAGGGGTTCAACTACTCACTAAGTAAGCGCTAGGTCCGTGTGTACTACCACCACCACCACCACTGTGATACCAGACTCTCACTGCTGCTGTTTTCCTTGGTTGCAGTTTCTTCACACATGAAACATGTCTGGATAATGAGTACCTTTCAGACACTTGCACTATACCTATTATGGTTCCATTAGAGAAGGCAGAGCTCTCTGAGTGATGTGGAATAAGGGGCTTACTTTCGGTATCATACCATATACGGAGATGCTGTGAGGCATCTGTGGGAGGCTGTTGCATCCACGTCTGGCAGTGGGCCTGAAATGGCTATAGGTCAGCAGAATCAGCATCTGGGAAGAATCCTAAATGTGAAGCAGGAAGAGCATGAACTAGCAGACTCTGTCTCAAGGACAACAGAAACCCCTGAAGTCAAACTGTAATTCACCTCTGCGTCTTGCCACCCCCAACTGTGATGATGCAGATGACCTGTGGGAGAAGCTATCCCACCGCACCATAGCAGAGCTGCATCATGACTAGCTGGGGACGTGGGAAAGCTGAAGGAGCTGCCGGACCAGTTGTTGTCTCGAGTGAATAAGGTAATCTGGCCGATCAGTGACCGTGGATATGTGTTGGCCCCTCCGCTGAACTTCAGAGGATGATGATACTTCTCCATTTGCCTGCCAGGTCTACGGCCAACCTCTCTTGTGGCCAGCCCTAATCTGGAACTAGACAGGGGAGAACTACTAGAAAATATAGTTCTAGTTAGGCTATGTTGATAGAGTACAAAGCCACTGCCTTTAGCAGTTGAAAGCTATCTTTAGTTGAGCTCTCTTTCTCTGGAAAATGCAGAACAGGGTTTAAAATATGTTGGATACGTCCTATCATATCATGGAGCTATGATGTCAATTCTCCGTGAGACTGCTAATGGCATAAAATTGGCTTTCAAGTCAAGATAATACAAATTATTAAAGTCGACTCTAGATTCCATCATTTTTTAATTTTAATTTTAATGTGACAGACCACTCTGAATAACCATGTAGACAACAAATGTCCAAATAGGGACTATGTCAGTGTTTCAGTCCAATGGTGGGGAATAAGAAAGGAGAATATGGATGCTTCCTAAATCAATCCAATCAACTTGTGACCACAGGACTTAAGTACATTTAATCTGTGGGATTTATATTTGCACAATATGTTTTTACCGCTTTTTACTATCATGATCTTGATGGTAAAGATAGGTTGTTTTCCTAATAATTTTCAAACTTAAAAAGAATATTCAATATATGAAATGATAGTTTCCATGAATCAAAGTGTTTGGAATAAAAACATTTTCATAGGGCACACACTCAGGCTGCATTGTGTGTGTGTGTGTGTGTGTGTCTATGTGTGCATTTTAGTAGCCATCTAGGATTTAGAGGTAACGATCTCTGGGGCCAGCAAACTTTTTCTATAAAGAGCCAGATGATGAATATTTTCAGCAATGTGGGCCATATGATCTCTGTCCCAAGTACTCAGTTCAGCTACTACTGTACATAAATGAATGGGGATATCTATGTTCCAATAAAACTTTATTTTTAAACACCAAAATACAAATTGCAGATAATTTTCACGTTATGAAATATTATTCTTTAAAATTTATTCAACCATTTAAAAATACAAATGTCATTCTTAGATCACAAGATGTACAAAAAGATCAACAGGCTGGATTTAGCTCATAGGCCATAGTTTTTACCAACTACTGACCTATCTAAATGGAAATCATTAGCCAATTAAGAAAACTTAAACATTTTATCCAAAAACTGCAAATATTTAACTAAATTTTCTCATGTAAAAATAGATTTAAGAAACTTGAGATTTTTAAATATCCAACCAGGGCGCCTGGGTGGCTCAGTTGGTTGAGCGACTGCCTTCGGCTCAGGTCATGATCCTGGAGTCCCGGGATCGAGTCCCGCATCGGGCTCCCTGCTCACTGGGGAGTCTGCTTCTCCCTCTGACCCTCCCCCCTCTCATGTGCTCTCTCTCTCTCTCATTTTCGCTCTCTCAAATAAATAAATAAAATCTTTAAAAAGTAAATAAATAAATATCCAACCAACTTTCTATCATTAAAACACAATGACTGAAAACTCAAATCCATTTGGATACTCAAAATTGCAATGTTTCATTTCCACAGTTGTACCAACATTGTACATATGTTTCACATGCATGTTGCTGGGCTGAAAAATCTATTATTTTATTAAATAAGAAAAATAAAGTTTTGTATTTGAATTTGTTTTTAAATCAATGCAGGCCTTTAACAAAGTTAAGATTACTTCTTGGCTGCATAGGAGCATGTCAAGAATAATTAAATAATCTCTTGTCACATCATCACAGTTAGTTGTTGAGTATCTTGCTTTTTCTATCTTATGGAAAAAAATGAAAATCTAAGCATTCTGCCAATATGTTTCTTTCCCTAGTGCTCCAAAAGTTTACAAAGCCATCAGTTGCCATAGAAGCAGAAGAATATAAGTTATAATGCATAAAATATGTCCAAACATGGTATGGATTAACAGATCAATCTAGTGTGTAAGAAAGACCTTCACAACCCTGCCAGTTGATTATGGGTTTTGTGTCCCACGAGAGAAAAGCTTGGTATTCCATGAGGAAATATCATATTACGGTGTTGATTCCATTGTGTTTATCTTCAGCAAGTGTTCTGGGCAATGTTATCAGAGACAACAATTTTTAAAAAAGGGTTTCAGTCTCTTAGCAAGAATCAGACTACAAATAAATCAAGATTTAAATTTTCTCTAAAATGAATCTGAAATACAATTTAATATATATTTCCAAAGAGGAATAAAACTCTCTATTAAGTTCATGTTAAATCTCCTTTGTCTATAGCCATGCATTCTAAAATTATGTTTTATGCTACTTGAATAATGATAATAATAATAATATACAATGTGAAGAAAACATTTCATCCAAATAATTCAATTATTAGTATAGAAGACTATAATCCAAAATACTCACATTATTTTATTTTATTTCTCCAAAACTCAGGTATGCCTAAGTTGTTTTTATTTATTTATTTTCTGGAACTCATCTATTTTGGCTCTTTAGTGTTTTCTTATTGAAATCTTTTTATATTTATGAAAGTAAATTGGTTACTAAAAATAAATAATTACTATTATACACCTCTGGTTTTCACTGGAAACAAGCTACACAAGTATTGGTCTTCATCAAATAATAGATAGAGAAAGGAATTAAAGGCCATAGGTTTTAAAGTAATGCATCAGGAAGTCAAAATATTTAGAGGGATTTAAAGTTAAGATAAAGTGAATAAAGATATATTGACAAAATATGGTATTTCAACCTATTCATTGGACTCTTCAACCTGTTCATTAAAAGTGAAGTAAAAGTGAGGAAATGGTCAATAAAATACAATTTTTAAATTCCACTCCCAATTCTTTGTTGTTATCCAATAAGTGTTTTTTATAAGGATGAATATATGATAAATAAAAGTGTAAATGTTTTCACTATAAAATGTGACGTGTATTCATCCGAAATTCTACAGAAACAAGAAGAAAGGAGTATGAAAATTCTTTTCAAAAAGATACCTTATACCAGAGGTAAGAAGTTACATAATTGCAAGTATAGTCCCAAAATAAATTTTGTTCATCACCCCCATACCTAAATATATCTATGACACCTCACTCCTAATCTATAATTACTTATCTATTGCAATCTTTCTTTCTACAGGGGATTATAAGATGACTACTTCTTTCTCCTCCATAGAAAACTTGGTCACCCATGTGAACATTTTCATTCTAACACTTTTAGAGATCCTCTAAAAGTATCATTGTATCATTGGTCCTCTCTGAACTTCAGTCTCTTCATGTAAAATGAAGATAAGCACATCTACATTGCCATGCTTGGGGAGAATGAAGTGAGACTACATACATGAAAATATTTTTCAAATTGGAAAGTACACAGGATAAATCATCTATTATTTTCATGATCTCCTATAAATATACTATTTCAAGTTTCCTTCACTATTCACCCACTCCCCCCCCACCAATAATTTAAAATAAATGAATGATGAGGAAATTCAACCCCCCTTAATGTATTGTATCATCAACAATCTCTGGCATATGTTTTTATCCACTTTGGTAAAACCTACTAGGGGATCTGGGACCTTGTCTAGAGAGCAATAATGATGAAAAGTCAAGGTAGGCAAGAAGAACCCTCTTAAGGGGAGTGGCCCAGTCAGTTGGGCAATGGACTCTTGATTTCAGCTCAGGTTATGATCTTGGGATTGTGGAATCAGCTGTGTTGGGCTCCATGCTCAGTGGGGAGTCTGCTTGAGATCTCTCCCTTTCCTTCTCCCTCTGCCCCTCCCCACCCCCGTGCTCGTTTGCTCTCTCTCTCTAATAAATAAATAAATCTTTTTTTTTTAAGAACCCTCTTGAGTACATAATGCACCAGGCATTTTGCTAGAAATGTTCACATAAATTTTTTCGATCTTTAGGGCAACACATACATAGCAATATTATCCCCATTTTAAAGGAGGCAAAGGGAGGCTCAAGGTTCAGGATTTGTGGTAGAAGATACTGTGTTATGATACTAGTTCTGCTTCTCCAGCATGCTGGATAAAGATATATTTTTCAACCTCTTAACACCTACAAAAAAAAAAGTCCCTCTGTTGATAACTTCCTGTCTAAGTGGAGGAATCAGACACGATGCCAAGTGTGGTTGTGAACAAAATCTGTTGAGCGTCAGTTAAACGGGCCTTTTTGGCAGGGAAGGAGCTGTGAGTGAATGGCCACACAGGTGATCCAGTGACTAAAAACAGGCGGCAAATGCCATTTTAAATAACATGTATCATCACCCAGAAGTTAATTCCTTCTCAAATCCTTCTCTGCAGGCCCCATGCGCCTGACCTTAGCCTTGCTCATACACACAACAAAAGTTCCCCTCTTTTCTCCACATTCTGCAGTCACTTATCTTTCATCTCCAGTGGAACGAGTTATTTTTCAAAACAACATAGTCACTGTAATAAAATGGCCATGTGGTTAGGTTAGCACAGAGCATTTTTGTGAGGAATAGACCTACTTTGTTCCTATCTATTATATAACCAACATTCATTACTAAAGCCTTAAGTTTACATTTTAGATATCTAAGCAAAAAATGTCAGAAAGGGGTTCCTTTATCTTTCTGTACTTATTGTTAAACTGCCTGTATTCCTTTCTAATTGAAAAATGAGCAGGCTCAGTGGTAGAAGGCACTTTCTTTTCCTGATTCCTTTCATTATAGAAAGAGTTTGGTTCTTAAAGAGCACAGGCTTTGAACTCAGATCTGCAATGGCTACTCAGTATCTCAGTATGATCTTAGGTAGGAATCTTAAACTTAGAAGCCCTAATTTCCTCACGGGAGTAAGGGCGACAACCTCGGCTGACTTGGCTGCTGGGATGAGCGAATGGGATGCCTGTGTGAGAAAATGCTCTTTAAATGGTGACATCCTGACTTTTGTCACTCTTTCGGCCATAATTTGTTCTAATCAGCCATTTGTTCATGGAACAAGAAATATTTCCACAGGGCCCTCATAGGTGGCAGGTGTTGTGCTATCTGCAGTGAACGATAGCATCTATTAGTACTTGTCCACAATTAGAAAAAGATAAAGTGATCCGTGCCTTTAAATTCTAACACATTTTTTAGGAAGAAGCAACTGTGAGCTGGAAAATTAGCCAAGAATACAAAAAAAGGCATATTTATATCGACATGATGAAGAATGTGAATATATGTTATGGTATGAAAGGAGATGAACGTTTTGACAGAACAAACAGCATGAGATATGCTTGAGGAACGCAAGATTCCTTCTGTCATGCTTATGGTGATAACCTATGGAGCCTAATTATAGAGGGCCTTGAAAATCAAGCTAAGGAATATAGATTTTATTGTGGTAGGAATTAGAGAGTCTTTGACAATTTTGGATGTAATCATGATACGATCAGAAATAGGACTTCCAAAATGACAGTATGAAGGAGCTCAGGGAATGCTTCCCCAGTGAAGTAACCATTTAAATTATGAAAATTATAAAAATTATAAATAATAATTTAAAAGCAACCACTTGTCTATGAAAATTTTAAATGCAGAAATATTTATTCAAGAAAATCTACTAGCTCTTATTACGAACAGTAAGAGTCTATGGCATCTTAATCACAACCTAGCCCCACCCCTTTCCCCGATTAAGTGTAACAGGAGCTCTACTCCAGGTACATGAGGCCAAGAAGTTGTGTGAAACTATGGAGCAATTTATGCCTGAGGTCGTTCTCAAAAAAACAATAGAGCAGTCACTTAGAAATTAGTGGAAGCTAGCATTTGGAGGTTCTGTTGGGGACCCTCAAAACTGCCCTCAGTTCCACAATTCACTAGGACAACTCAACAGACTCAGCATACAGTTGTACTCAAGGCTGTGATTTATAGTTCAGGGCAAGGTGACAAATTAAAGTCACAAAAGGTGAATGAGGTGAGGTGCAGAGGAAAGCAGGTGCAAGTTTCCAAGAGTCCTTTCCCCATGGAATCACACAGGATCCATAATTCCTCTAGATGCATGCTGTGAAGACACGTGTGGAAAGATAGTTAGCAGGGAAGCTCATCAGACTCAGGCACCTAGGCATTCTGCCTATCATGAAGTATAATTTCAGAATCCCAAAAGGAAAGCAGGAGTTCAGCATAAACCACATTCTTGGTGCAAACAGTTTAGCCACAGTGAACCATTATTATCAGTCCTAGTAATGGTGGAAACCCTCCCTTAAATCCAAGTTCCTAGAGATGAATTACATCACAATCAAGTTGTTAAAAAGAATGATGATGTAATCAAAGCTGAACTTCTGAAAGGTTAATGCCAACTTAATGTAGGGGGACTAGAGTGGAGAAACACTGAACACAGAAGAGAGAGTTAGGGGGTTTCTGCATTAGTCCAGTTGAGAAGTATCGAGGAGCTGAAGGGCAGAGGAAGAGAGTCCCTACTCAGTGAGCAGTGACTGTGCATACATCATGCTTGGCGTGGCCCAAACCTTTATTCGCCATCTTCTTTCCCATCACTCCTCTTCACATATCCTATACTGCAGCTAAACTCAATACACCCTAAGTAAGGTGGTAGTAGTAGAAATGGTAAAGAAGCTCATGATGAAAAATGTGCAGTTACAGTTATACTTTTACCATTTCCTATACACAGACTGTACTTAATTATTCAACAAGTTAAAAAAAAACCATCACCAAGTATGAGACAGGATAGGCTAGATTATGCTACTGCAGTAGTATTCAAACTTTAGTTTGCGTAAGAATATCCTGGAGAGGTTTTAGCATATATATTGCTGCCCCCCACCCCAAGATTTGAACAGAGTATTCTGGAGTGGAACTTGAGAATTTGTATTTCTAATTTCCTTGATGAAGCTGATGCTCTTGATCCAGGGACCACGCTCTGAAAATATCTGTGCTATTTTAACAAACATTCCTCCAAATCCCTGTGGCTTATCTCACCAAAAGAAGATTTGTCACACATGCTACCTGTCCATCACAAGCCACCTAAGTTGGGGTAGAGGTGTGGGAGGGTCTCTGCTCCACATAGTCACTCAAGGACACAGGCTGGGCTCCATACTTCTGCCCCATCTACAACCCACCATGTCACAGGTTGTCAAAGCAGAAGAAAGCCATAAAATCCTATAGCCACTCTTTTATGTTTGGCCTAGAAGTGACACGCATCAGGTCTGCTCAGGCTCTATTAGCCAGAACTAGTCATATGACCCTGGGAAGTCTTTAGTTTGCCAGAATGAAAAGGAAACTGGACATTAGTGAGATAGCACTTCACACCTACTAGGATGGCTATTACTAAACAAACAAAACCCAGAAAATAACCAGTGTTGCTGAAGATACAGAGAAATTGGAATCCTTGTATGTCACTGATGAGGATGTAAAATTGTGCATCTGCTTTTGAAAAGAGCTGGCAGTTCCTCAAAAAAACTAAACAGAACCACCCTATGACCCAGCTATTCCAAAAGAATTAAAAACAGGGACTCCAGCAGAAACATGTACATCAATGTTTACTGAGGCATTATTCACAATAGCCAAAAAGTGGCCCGAACATTCCAAGTGGCCATCAACAGATGACTGGATAGACAAAATGTGGCATATCCATACAATGGAATATTTATTCAGTCATAGAAAGAAGGAAGTTCTGCTACATTGTGGCTTACAGGGACTCCTGGGTAGCTCAACCGGTTAAGTGTCTGCCTTCAGCTCAGGTCATGATCCCAGGGTCCTGGGATTGAGGCTCGCATCGGGCTCCTTGCTCAGCGGGGAGCCTGCTTCTCCCTTTGCCTGCCACTCCCCCTGCTTGTGCACTCTCTCTCTCTCTCTTTCTGACAAATAAAATCTTAAAAAAAGAAAAAAAGAAGTTACAGAACGAGTAATGGGGAATTACTGCAGAGCAGGTATAGAGTATCTGTTTGGCATAAGGAAAAATTTTAGAGATAATAGTGATGGTTGCCCCCACTGTGAAGGTAATTAGTGCCACTCAACTGTGCACTTGAAAATGGTAAATTTTATGTTAGATATATTTTTATATATAAAAATAAAAAAATACTGATGTTATAGTGCTTATGTATTATAGTAAGAATACCAGTAATCTCATTTTAACATGAATATTAAAACTGTCTGATATAATACATACCAGAACATGGACCATACCCTCAAATAATAGGAGAGATTCTTTTTTTCTCTTATTATTAATAAAACTATGTATCCTATTTTATGATAAATGATAATTTAATGGTATCATTAACTTAAGTTTCTTTGAGAAATCCCAGACGGAGGTAGGAGGTCAGTCTACAAAGTAAAATGGCTCTGAGCACAGGTCTTGTAGCTGGGGTTGGCTGGATTCAAATCCTAACTCTGCCATTCGTTACCTGAGTGACCTTGGGTAAGTCACTTAGCTCCCTGTGTCTCACTTTCCTCATTTTGAAATAGAGCTAATAACAGTACCTACCTCTTATGTTGTTTTGAAAATTAAATAAATTAATACTTATGAAGTACATAAGACAGTGTCTGTTTCACGGTAAATGGTATGTCTGTTGATAAAATAAAATTTCTCAGTACAGTGGTTGGCTGCTTTAATCTATAATAGCCTCCTAATTCCCAAAGTAATGCTGATGTAGTAGCTACAGTGGTAACGCCCTATCGCTTTACCTGGAACAAAGTCTTTGGAGGTTATTACACTTGAAAAGTCTTTGTATGGCAGTGATACAATGTAATCACATTGGTGAGCAGAATAAAAATGATTGAATTATGCTAAGCCATCTCTGTACACGAGAAGGATCCTAAGAAAATACAGTTTGTTTTAGCGCTTCTCACCTAGGTAGATGGAAAACGATGCCCAAATCTCTCCTGTCTCAGGGAAGGGAGCAGTTGGGGTTCCACAGGGTGGAGACGGAAGGTAGGAATCTCTTGACATTGCAATCCCAGGAGTCCACCGAACCAAGGGTTGAGAGAGATTCCCTGTCCAATTAGCCAAAAAGCTGTGGTGGGTGGAGGGGAGCCGGGAAGGATAGCCATAGACTCAAGAGCCCAAAAAAAGTGAACCTAAGAATAAACAAGTCAGCTGTTAACAGGAAGAGGTCTGGGTCAACTGCCTGTAATTTTACTGTTGTCTAAAACTTGCTTTTAAGTGCAAGCCACAGCTATTGAACTAAGAGGCAGATGCGGTCATTCGTTCACTCAGCAAGCATTTACACATATATCTTACCCTGCTCTGAACACCACACTATATGCGGAATGAGATGTGGAGCCTTCGGATACACTGATAGATTGTTAAAAGGAAAAGAACCTTTGAGACAGAGGAGGGACCCCAGGGAACTCTAACGTTATTGCTGTTGTTTTTAAAAGGAAGTGAAAAAGGATACTGAATATTTCTTGCATGATGTCCCAGCAAGGAAATTCTTACACCTAGCTTGAAAAAGGAAAAAAAAAAAAGAGGAAGATTAAATCAACTGTGGGAATAAAGCTCTTTTGACCCAGTGACTTATCGGAGCAGAAAGTCGCTTCCCTTGATGCTAGTTGAGACGCCTTGTTTGTACTCACTTGATCCCTGGGCTCTTTTACCCTGCCCGCCCCCCCCAACTCCCATTCGCCTGAACATAGTTAAAAGGCAAAGCAGTAAATCAGGAAGTCTCCAAACACAGCAGGGTTCAGTTGGCAAGTAGAGCAGGGTTAGGGGCTGAAGACGAGTTGTCTCATTTCATTTTCAAAGCCAAACCTCTAATGGCGGATGATCATTAATGACAGACAGTGCTGTGTCAAAGGGTTGCGTGGGGCTCCAGACCTTTCCGTGCTTTACATTCCTATGTTTAATCAAAGGTTAACCAAATCATTGCTGGTAGCAAACTGCAGCTTCGAGGTACTGTGGGTGGTCTGTCTCGGCCACTGAGGCAGACACTGCTGATAAGGAAAAGAACACGCTGAGAGTCCATATGTAAACATGCCTGGCTGTTTACGGCTTTGCAAAAACTGTAGCCCGGGACCGGCTCGTGAGCTATTGGGGCTGGAGAGCCTCTGCCCTTTTATCTTTAACTGGGAACTGATTTGATTATTTGAAGATACGATTATTGATTTATGAAATCATTTCTTTAATTTTAGTCAAACAGAAATGTGTCCAATATATTTATTATTATTATTTTTTAATTTCTCGCTTCCTGTCCAGGCCTTACCTCAGCCGCTTCTCCAAGTTACTGATCACTTTAAGGAGCTTCCAGCTAAGCTCTCTGCTAGGCCTCCAAAGACCAAAAGAGGAGACATTTCCAGCCGGTGAGTTCTAAGCTGACTGCTGCGAGGACACCCTGGGCTAGCTTACTCTACAGTGTGCTGATCCCAAAGGAATTTAGGGGCAACAGTAAAGGAAGATAAAATTTTCCTAAATACCTAGCTGGAGGCTTTTTAATGTTTATAGGTAAGGAGGTCATCACTAGTGGTTCTCAAACTTTGGAGCGCATACCAATCACCTGGCTGCGGGTTAGAAATGCAGATTTCTAATGTTAAACCTCCTGGAGATGATTTAATTTGCCACCTTATTTAATACAGATGCAGAAATAATCGGGGCAGGACAGCAGAGGGCCAAGCCATGTACCCAAGGACACCAGTTGGTCAGCAGAACTGGGAGCGGTAGCTCAGCGTCCTGACACTCCAACGTGGTAAGTATGCAGAGTTGAATGCAAGAAAATTCTGTCCTTAACCTAGACAGACACATAAATGGAGCATTCAGTTCATTGTGATGATTATTCTATTAGCAGGGTAAGCCCAGGGCTTTGGGACTATAGGAGAGAGTACCTGCTGGCCACAGCCAGGGGATGTTGAGGGTGGACTTGAAAGGTAGGGGTTTATCACACCGAGGGACGTGATCACTGGCATTTATGAAAGAGTTTGGTGTGGTTAGGAGACTGAAAATTGTGCATGTGTCTGCGATGCACTTGGGCTCAATGTCGGGGTTGCCTTGTAGGCCAGGGCTGAGCGTGGCTGGAGAAGTAGGTGAGGGATAGACCTTAAAGGGCCTCAGGTGTTAGTCTAAGGAGTCATCACCGCAACCTGCAGGTGAGTGGTGCTCTCGTTCATCACACATGAGAACTGCCCGGCTGGCTCTTTAAAACACGGACGGCTGGGCCCCACTTACGGAACTTCTGATTCAGCAGGCCTGGGGTGGGGTACAAAGAGTGTACCTTTCTTACAGGTTCCCAGGTGATGTGCTTCTGCAGCTCAGGGGGTCACCCTCGTAAACCACCACTGCTGATCATAGCCAGAAGTGGTTTTAAAAAGTAAAGAACATAATAGCTTTTAAATTGTGGAAAGAAAATCCAAGGCGGGGTGGAGAAATTGGGGTATGTGGGTTTCAGGGAAATAAGAATCCACATTGTCCATTTTTTGCCGTTTACTCCGTACAGTGTTTTGTGCTAAGAGCTATATTTCTGGATTTCACAGTTGCCAAGGCTTAAGCATAAGGCTTTGGTCTGACTGAGTGTTAGAAGTGCAGCCAACAGCCTCTCGAGATTGGAAGAGGTACAGGTTGGTGGTCAGCGTGGGGACCAGCTGTTAGCTGCCGGTGCGGAGGAACATTTCCACCACAGTGAACGGAGTTTGGGCACAGCTGGTTCTTCATTAGCTGCGGTGTGAGTGTCCCTGCCCCCCTTTCACCTCTTCTAGGCTCCACTGGTCCTGTAAATCAGGCACCTTGGCAGCCTCAGTCTGACTTCACCCTCCGAGTGTAAAGGCAAGTCGCCTACATGTAGCTTACAATCTGGACCCCTCATCCCGGCTCTCCAGGTTCTCCTTCATCCAGATAACGTTAGTTCCCACAACTTTTAAACATACCTCGTTTATGTTTGAGGGCCTGGTTCCCTTACCAAACCACACATAGGCCATTTTTGGTCCCATCTTCATGCTATTTTTTGTACCAATAATGCCTCTCTCCTTTCCTGTCCAGTCAAACCCTACTCATCCTTTAGATGCCAGCTCAGATTCCTCTTCCTTAGACCCGGCCTGTATTTCTCTAGCCTGTGCTGATCCTGCCAATTGTGCAGCTCTGGAACTGCAATTGACTTGTAACTCACAGTTTAGTCCTCAACTATGCAGTCCTCCGACCCCTGCTCAGTGTTTCTTTATCTGCCTTCGCTTCTCAGCCAGACCACCAACTCCTCAAAGTAATCTTCTGTGCCACCAGGAAATCAGGAAGGTGCTCTGCACAGGTGGAGGAATTAGGTTCTCAAATACCGATCCATAATATCAATCCATAACGTCAATGAAAGCGAGTACAACTAAAACCCGAATCAAACACACATTTCAAGTGGCACAGTAAGGCGCTGTAAGCAACTTACTGAAAATAAATTTTAAAAAAAAGGTAAAGTCACCTAAATATGTACGTGGTGGTCATTCTATTTGCCCATCCTCATCATGTTTGCTCTATGGCAACATCACCATTGTGTTCACTTGTCTCCATTTTTGCAAGCATTTTTCTTCTTTTTGCTTTTAGATTTTTTTTTTTTTTTTACTTTGCTAGTTTTAAGCTTCTGAATTACAAACGCTCTAACCCATAGAGAGAGGCAGGATTAGTACAGATAGAGAATCTTGAAATTCCAGACGCCAGTAAAGTGCCCTCTACACTCCTACCTGAGCCTTCCTCTGTCTGTGTCTGGGACCAGCTCCAACTTGGCTCTGCTCCTGGATTACGTGGCGCCCAGATCTCCCTCTCCCTGGCTGACCCCTATACTCTCCCAGCTACAACAGCATCATTTTGCAGATCATTCCCAGATCTACCTGTCTAAGCCAGCCTCACTACTCCTCCTGTCCAGACCTGCACTTTAAGCTTTTAGATGTTTTGCCCACATGTTTCACAGCCTGAAAACCTATCATCATATGGATAAACATAACACTCGCTATTTCCCCTAAGGCCACATTCCTATCTTGCTTGTCTTCATTTGTAGTACGAGCCTCACACCTCGGCAGTTTTCATATGCAGCCATCACGGGGGTCATTGTGAGTATTTCTGCTAGTTCATTTTTGTCTTCCATACTTTGTTGATAATATTTACAACATATCCAGTTTTGTCATAAAAGGTGAAATCCATGCCTTGCTAACTATATGGAGGAATTATGGCAATACTGGCCTCCCTTTTCCTTTGTCCATTTGATTTGGATTGGTTTTTATGTCCACATACAATGTGGCTGACAAAGATTCTAACATGATTAATTCACACACATGCTCACACCATTTCTCTGTAGGATTTTATAAACTCTTAAAAGATGAGTGGCTTCAAAGCTGGCCACAGGCATATCCTTATTTGATTTGTATTCTTTGTCTTCTTCCTTTTGACTCCTGGAATCAAGATAAACATTGGCTTACCTTCAGCCCCTTCATTCTCTTTATTAGCTCTATACTTTCTTTTATGACATCCTGAGGTCTGGTACAATCTTTTTCTTCAGTTAGAAACTATTTTAGGACCTTTATCCTTCAAAGATCAAGAATTCACTAAAGCATCCTACTTGCAACACCAATCTTAAAAGGATAGGTAGATATATTGATTATTTCTAACTTTCCACTAATAATCAACCTAGATTAATTATCCATACATTTAACTGAAATTTTCTTTAGATTATGTGGGAAAACAAACAAAAAATATCACGGGCCAAATACTCTAGAAACTTGGAAGGAATGCCTTGAGATAATGGGAGAATGGATAATTGCAAAATTAGTTTTCCCTTCCATTTCTTTTTGTGTTCTAGCATCTATCATGGTCTTTGATGCATAATAGGTACTAAATAAATATTTGTAAAATGAAAGAATCAACATGAAAGAAATGCATAAAAGGTAGTAGCCCGTGGAAGTATTCCTAGGGGTTCCAAAGTATTCAGTGTTCTCAATTCAAAATGCCATAGTTATAATTTCTATGTTTTGAAAACAACACTGAAGATGCAGCCAAAATATACCATGTAAACTACATTTAGAAGATCTTCTTAGTTTATGTTTCATCTTAGAAGAATGGAATTTCTAATTTATTTCCCAGAGTTTTGTCAAAAGGGTGGTATTGATTACAATGTTTTATTTATACTTTGGAGTCTCTCTATGGTTTAAACTCAGCTTGAAAGCAGGGTCATGAATTTGTTCTTGTGTAAGTATAACACAAAGTTGCTATAATCAGATAACTTTAGTATTCACATTAAAATTAAGAATAACATTGAAGTCATTTTAAGTAGACATTTTGCAACAGCTCCCCTGAGTCCCCTTAAATAATTTTACATTCTGAGACATCTGAAACTTTGATTGATGCCTTGATAAATGCTTTCTTCTGTTTTAGATAACGAAGAAACCATTGACTAAAACTAAAGCCAAGTTTTGACTTTAAAATATCCTCCAGTGAATGTCAAACTTTATCAAAGCCTAATTCACACTGCAGTGCATATCATGAATATTGTACTGATCATAAATCCCAACTTTAAGTCCAGATCTTACAATGACAACTCTCCTTTCAAACACTTATATTGTCAGTGAGATGTCTCTAAAGACTGACTGAAGGGATTACAAGGTCATCCTTGGTTCCAGTGAAATCCATAAACTTGTGAATAAGAAGTCCTTATTTTTCCAGGGTCTTAAGTGTCACGATAAGGAATATGTTAATAACCTGTTCTGTAGGTTTCCTGTCTTAAATGTCTGGATTCGATCACATCTCGGGTAATAATTTTGCCTCATAATTATTTAAAGTGAATCATTTGGAAACATGGATGGCTGGAGTGACTTTGGAAATAATATTCAAAGTTACTTAGAACTCAAGCTAGTTCATTAATTTCAATCTATTTTAATTAATGTCAATTCCAGGATAACCAACCAAAGTTAGTGTATTTTCAGCACTTTCTTTATTATTCATATTCTTACTCATGCTTGATTGTGTTTCTCAAATTGTTCTTTTCTTATGCGAGCTGAAACTGATAGGAACCATCTAGTGTAAACCAGACTGCAGTAATGATAGACACAAAAGCTTTCTCTGCATCAGGCCTCTGGTTAAAAAACTAGCGTTTCTCACTCCCTACACATTCCGTTATTCCTAACCGGAGAATAACTGGTTGCAGAGCCACTTAATGATGTCCAATGTGCAGCTGACTCAGCCTTACATGTTTGGTGTACATCCTTGATCCTTCTTGCTTCTGTGCCCTTGCCTTCAATGACTTTCCTTTCACTTTCTTCAAAGTCAAAAAACCTTCCCTGACAGTTTCAGCTCCAAAATCCCATTCCCTTTATTTGTAATTTCCTGAATCATTTAGTTGTTTGTACTACTCTTTCTTTCATGTGTCATTCTCAAAAAGGCAAAAACAATGTGGTTTTTCCTGGGTATTTCACCCAGGGCCAACTGAAATATTCCACAAACAGGAGATCCTTCCCACTTGCTGATGAGAGACATCGATGCAATTGGGAAAACCTCTGGAGTTGTCTTATCCCCTCACAAACGCTCTGTTAGGCCCCCTCCCCAACCAACTCTTACAAACAGTAATGTGAATTATTATTGTTACATCCTTCCACACTCCTTTCTGATCATCGTTCAAAATAGGAAGTATCTGGAATGATATTGCCCAAGTGTAGGCACTTGGAGAAAAAAGGGGAAGAAATCCAGGAAAATGGCTCATCCTTAGGCTGATGATTCATGATGGTCTTATTGATTAACAATCATAATTTATTATGCAGTTCTGATAGAAAAAGATTTTTTAGTTTAGACACATAGCTGGAAAGAAGTTATTCTACTTACACAATTGTGAAAAGAAAGGGTCAGGAAATTGTGCCTCCTTGGTTCTATGTGTTGATTTTCCTACCTAAATTATTCCTGAAATAATCTAAATACAGAAGCCTAGTCACTCTTCGGGAAGCCTGAGACTGTTTCTTAGACCTAGTAGCAAAGCAGAAGCAGGCTGTTGAATTAAGTGGAGCTGAAACCAAAGGCTTCCTGCAGCACACCTGTTAATCACTGAAATGAAAGGCCAATTCAAAGATGTAACACAACACTGTTGGTCGTCAAAAAACTGCTTGAGTTACCACAACTTCATTTATGACTCTCATGGGAGCTTCACTGCTGTAAAATCTATCGAATTAGAAACTGCCCCCAAATTCTGCTCCAGGAAGAATGCAAACATTTCACTCACGTGGCACTTGTTTGTCAAACGGGCAAGGGCAGGGAAATTGATGAGGGTACTAATTATTCTTGAAAGAGCCAGAAAGGAGCGGAGGACATTTAAAGACTTTATAAAGATGAGAGGAGCAAGGGAGTGAATTTCCCCAAACTTCAAAAGGTTTAATCCACAGACAGCAGGGCTGGTGAGTAGGGCAGGGCTTTCTCAATTAGAAACAGGTCTCCTCATCTGTTGCAATCCTGACATTTCCTTTGTGGGTTAAGACAGTTGGAGTGAATTTTTTGAAAATTGTGAAATTTTCTATTGTCTTTCAAAGACTGAATATTTATACATAATAGGGAGACACAGACCATAACCACTTTGTCTAATCTTTTGTTCTTCCTGGGTTTCATAAAAATTAATGCTTCTCCCCCCACCCGCAAATACCAAAAAAGAACACCATGGTTGTTCAAGTGGTGAAGCCTTTAGGGAAAGAAAGGTTCGGCTACTCACTATTTAAGCTAGCTATGCAAATAAGCAACCCTGGACCTAAGTGAACTGACTCTGGACTTAGACAAGGCCAAGTAGAATTTGGTTTTGAAGCAATAGGTACTTGCCTCTATCAAAGTTACAAGTCAAAAATTTCAAGAAGAGTTAGATTAATTCTTTGACTTAATAGACTCATACAAACTGGCAACAAATTTTAAGTCCCATGCAAGGGGAAATAAAATATCCATATCATCTTCTGCATCCTTTCTCCAGAGAGTAAAGAAGATCCTAGAAAGCAAGGACTTGAAAAAGAGAGATACTTGAGAAAGCAGGCACACATTGCCATAGGAGGGAACCTTGGGTTCACTCTGTCCAGGTGTATTTGCGTTTTTAAAGGGACATGGTTAAAGATTAAGAAACTTCCAAACATAAAGAAATGAAGCCCTTATTGTTAGGAGATCAAGTGGTGTAACTGGTGTTTGGGATGGAAAATGTGTTTAGAATGGAAAATATTCAAATGTGTGCCAGAGTAGAATGAGCCATTCGATGTCCGTAAAATCCTAACAGTGAGGTAGCAAAAATCTTTCAATTTGCCATTTGCAGAACACTGTTGCATGCTCTCTGAGAACTTGTGCTTGCCCTCAAATTGGTTATAATTCAGTCGTGTTGTAAGAAAGACATGGCAATCTAATGAGAAAATGTTTAGTTTAAGACATAGCATGGGAAGAGATGTCATGTGAAAGTATGAAGATAGGAAAACCAATTCTCCATGCTGAGATGGTGAAGAATATTTGTGGTAATTAAACATGCTTTGCCTAATTGTAGAAACATTCCTACTTGTGGAACTGTGCTTTTCTGCTTCTGAATTGACCCTAAAGTCTTTCATTATTGATTTACTGGGGAGTGTGGCAATCCTGAGAAATCCTCTCCCATTTCTCACCTAGTATGGCACCTCTTGATTATTATGACACTCTCACAAAGGGTGCTGATATAAGATTGAGCATAATTTCTTGATTTTACCCATTATAAAATATTTAAACTACCTGAGGAACTCAGAGCTGGTCATATCAAGATAAAAGGTAAGTTTGGGTTATTAAAAGAAACTACCTTGAGGAGTTATGGTTGGATGACCCTATTTGAACTAAGGAATTATCTTGGAAACACACTGAGCTAGGAAAGAAATGACATGTTCTTCCCAGAGGCTTGCCAAAGCTTGTTCTAGGCCAGTACATTTGATCTCAATGATCTCCCACAAGTGGGATTGTGGTTCAATAAAATGGAACCATATTATCCCTAGTTCTGAAAATAAATATAATTTGGGGCAGCCATCTGGACAAGTAGGTGCAACTCAGGGTCTTGTCCACCCTGTGCCCATCAAGCCAGGGCGGTGCATTCTGTCCAAGGATGCCCTGATCAATGTTTCAGAGATGCAGCCAAAGAGAGGAAACAGTTTCCCAGGCAGGATGGATTATTCAAAGGACTTATAAATGTTTTATAGCTATTCAGTTTCACAACTCCTAGGTTTGGATTACGGGAAATTACATCTAAACTAGGACAGAAAATCTACAATAGATGCAATCCAGATCAATTCCCAGATAATGATAGTGACTTCAATCTTTAAATAAAGTGTTTTGTTTTGTTTTGTTTTGTTTGTTTCTGAGAGAGCTGCTAGATTAGCCAAGTCTAGGTCCATAGAACAGCAGGGTGCACCCACTATCTGCAGATTATCAACATTCTTTTCTTTTACATAAAAAGTCTTCATTCTGTTGACTTGCATACTTGAGAGTTAATTACATGTGTTATGCTCTTTTTCTTCTAGCCAGGTTTAAAGCAGTAAATGATAGGTTGTTATCTGGCTATTTCCTTGAATGTCAGAAAAGAAATGTCAAGCAACTAATTGACTCAGAAATTTTCTGCCCAATTTTGTGTGCCCAGGGGACCTCAGATGTAACAAAATCTCAAACTGAGACTGAAGAGTGGGTGGGCGAGCACTGTCCTTGGAAGCCTTCCTATGAGAGTTATTGGTTATATGCTGTCTCTCTTCTGCTATTTAAATCCTCCCCTCTCTTGTGTTTTCTTCCCTCTGCTTTGAACTTTGGGCAATAATCGAGTCTTCAGGCTATTCTGCCTCTCAGCAGTCCCCAGAGATATTGGAGTAGCTGTAGGGTTAGTCTGCCCACAAACCACCTTACCCATCTGTTAAATTAGCGCACTCTTCTCAAAACTGCCATGTTCTCAAGTCTTTTTTTATAGAAGGGCAATTCTCTTGGTTGGAAGATTTTTCTCACCGGAATTTCAGAGAGTCAAAAAGAATTTCCTCATACAAACCACTTCTGAAGAACTCAGTTCCTTCACAGCTTGTATATGATTACAAATGAAGTCTCCTCTCAGTAGACAGTATCAGCTCCAAACCCACACAAACAAGTTGAGTTCCACTCAAAGCAATAAGAACACACACTCTGTGCTTCCTCTTTTCTGAAAACAGCTTAGCACCTTCAGAGTAATGATATCCTCAAAGAATTCTGATGAGCCAAGGAATGAGAGCATGGGGCTGGTCTCCATCAAACCATGGGCTTGCTAAGTATATTCTATTGGATCTTTCAAAAGACTTGTACAATTTCTCACCCAAATGAGATTAGAATAGACTGACGTATAATTTCTGAGTAATTCACCAGCCCTTCCCCCTTTTTATCATAATGGGGTTATGTTAATCATCATCTTTGTCTTCAGGGATCTCATTTTGAGCTCAACAAATTTGTGAAAATATCGACTGACTTCTCCAGTTTCTACTGTAACATCCTTTATCAGTCTTGGATGTATAATGTTTGGCTTGGTGCCTTGTCAATTATAACATCTAACACTTGCAGAGTTCCAGCCAAGGCTGTTAGCACAGTCTTACTCTCCATTTGACACCCAGAGCAACTTAATTCCCATTTTAGGCAAATCTCACTCCTCCTTGTCCACCATAATTTTGGATGTGCAAAGCATAAGTGTTCTGCTATTTTCCTACTTCCCTGGGCTTCATTTCATTTCAAAATTATGCTCTTTTTTATTCTTCTGAAAATAATGTTTGCTCTCACTATTTATTTGTTGTATATAAAAGAAACCCGATAAACTTAAAGTTTAATGAAAACTATTGCATCTTTCACCAAAGCACAAGTTATCTCAAGGTATAAAAATATTTATTGTCCTTGAAACTGTAGGTTTGAAGAAATGCAAATTAAAATAATAATAGTGTAAAATTTTGGCTTAGCCACTTGGCAAAATAAAAAAGGAAGATAGATTATTGATGAAAATATAATTGGTATGCCCTTTCTAAGAAAAAGCAGAAAATATGTATCAAAAGTTTTTAAACGCACATTTATTTTAAGCACCTTCACTTTAAAATGTTTATCCTGAGATGATTATAAAAATCATGGGAAAAGAGACTGATAAACAAGGAGGCTTTGCTGAACCATTACTTGTAATCATTCCTACAATAGGAGATTAAGTAAACTGATTATATTCATGGAATAATATATTATATTATAATATTATATGGGTATTAAAAATCATGCTTTAATGTAATATTTTTATACCTTTCAGTAAAAATTGTGCAGATTATGAAACTTTACATATAGAATGAGGCTGTGTTATCCCTATCAAAATACCATCAACTTTTTTCAAAGAAATGGAACAAATAATCCTAAAATTTGTATGGAACCAGAAAAGACCCTGAATAGCCAGAGGAATGTTGAAAAAGAAAAGCAAAGCTGGTGGCATCACAATTCTGGACTTCAAGCTCTACTACAAAGCTGTCATCATCCAGACAGTATGGTACTGGCACAAAAACAGACACATAGATCAATGGAACAGAATAGAGAGCCCAGAAATGGACGCTCAACTCTATGGTCAACTAATCTTCGACAAAGCAGGAAAGAATGTCCAATGGAAAAAAGTCTCTTCAACAAATGGTGTTGGGAAAGTTGGACAGCCACATGCAGAAGAATGAAACTGGACCATTTTCTTACACCACACACAAAAATAGACTCAAAATGGATGAAAAGACCTAAATGTGAGACAGGAATCCATCAAAAGCCTTGAAGCGAACACAGGCAGCAACTTCTTCGACCTCAACCGCAGCAACTTCTTTCTAGACACATCGCCAAAGGCAAGGGAAGCAAGGGCAAAAATGAACTATTGGGACTTCATCAAGATAAAAAGCTTTTGCACAGCAAAGGAAACAGTCAACAAAACCAAAAGACAACTCACAGACTGGGAGGAGATTTCTGCAAATGACATGTCAGATAAAGGGCTAGTATCCAAAATCTATAAAGAACTTATGAAACTCAACACCCAAAGAACAAATTATCCAATCAAGAAACGGGCAGAAGACATGAACAGACATTTCTGCAAAGAAGACGTCCAAATGGCCAATAGGCACATGAAAAAGTGTTCAACATCACTCGGTATCAGGGAAATCCAAATCAAAACCTCAATGAGATACCACCTTACGCCAGTCAGAATGGCTAAAATTAACAAGTCAGGAAACGACAGATGTTGATGGGGATGTGGAGAAAGGGGAACCCTCCTACACTGTTGGTGGGAATGCAAGCTGGTGCAGCCACTCTGGAAAACAGTATGGAGCTTCCTCAAAAAGTTGAAAATAGAGCTACCCTATGACCCAGCAATTGCCCTACTGGGTATTTACCCCAAAGATACAAATTAGTGATCCAAAGGGGTATGTGCACCCCAATGTTTATAGCAGCAATGTCCACAATAGCCAAACTATGAAAAGACCCAAGACATCCATCAACAGATGAATGGCTAAAGAAGATGTGGTATATATATATATATAATGGAATATTATGCAGCCATCAAAAAACAAAATCTTGCCATTTGCAATGATGTGGATGGAACTAGAGGGTTAAGTGAAATAAGTGAGAGAAAGACAAGTATCATATAATCTCACTGATATGAGGAATTTGAGAAACAAGACAGAGGATCATAGGGGAAAAGAGGAAAAAATTGAAACAAGATGAAACCAGAGAGGGAGACAAACTATAAAAGACTCTTAATCTCAGGAAACAAACTGAGGGTTGCTGGAGTGGTGGGGGGTAGGAGGGATGGAGGGGCTCGGTGATGGACATTGGGGAGGGTGTGTGCTATGGTGAGCGCTGTGAATTGTGCAAGACCTGTACCCCTGAAACAAATAATACATTATATGTTAAAAAAAAAAAAAGATAGTAGGAAGGGAAAAATGAAGGGGGGAAATCAGAGGGGGAGACGAACCATGAGAGACTATGGACTCTGAGAAACAAACTGAGGGTTTTAGAGGGGAGGGTGGTGGAGGGATGGGTTAGCCTGGTGATGGGTATTAAAGAGGGCACGTACTGAACGGAGCACTGGGTGTTATACACAAACAATGAATCATGGAACACTACATCAAAAACTAATGATGTAATGTATGGTGACTAACATAACATAATAAAATAAAGTTAATAAAAAATGAGGCTGCATTTATTTAATCATGCATATATTTATGCTGAAATAAAAAATTTTGTGTCTTTAAAGGGGAAGTTATTTTGTTTTTCAAATTTCAAGTTTTTAAATTTTGTATACTTCTCTTTTACGATAGATGAGTTGTAACATATAATTTCCCTATTTAAAAATATACACAGAACAATTATAGGCACTTGCAAACACTGATTATAAATGTAAAGAGACAATCATTTGCAGGCTTTCACTTTTAAAATCCCATCTATCACCTTAGACTTCAAAAACAAGACTAACTGAAGTATGCCGTATAATGTTTTATCATAATGTGCATTTCTTGAAAACTGATAACTGATATTGCTCTAAAAATAGAAAACTAAAATAATTACTCAAAGAGAACTATTCTCTAATATTCAGTCATGGGGTATAAAGTATTCCTTTTCAAAAATAGTGTGCTTAAGGGTTTGCAATGTGGATATGTGATAGTTGTCTTTCTACAACTAGTTAACAAAACCATCAGCCAGGTCTCTGGGTGTTAAGAAGATGACCGAAATATACAGAGAAATAAAGTTGCTCTGTTAATGCGATTTCTTTGTTTAAAGCATATGCAAGAAGGCAAGTTGCCAGCTTTTTTCCAACTTAAAAAGCATAGTAACATAGAAACAGTGGACCTTCATTAAGGATCTATTAATTTCAAGTTATTAGGTGAGGTTCTACTACATTCCTAACTCTCTTAATCATTATATAGATCAGAAGAGATATAAGAATTATTGCATTCTAAACTTAAGGATTAAAGTCTCAAAGAATAAACAGCAGCACAAATGAGAACATTAGCAATAAACATCCTTTTTCCTTGATGGAAAAATCATGGAAATCAAAGGCATGGCAAGTCAGAAAAATAGTCAAAAGGATATCAGAAAAAGGTTATTGGAAAGTTTGAGTATTGTTAGTTAGATTTGAGTAAACTGGAAAATGCAAATCGAATAACCACAGGGCTGTGTGTGTGTGTGTGTGTGTGTGTGTGTGTGTGTGTGTGTGTGTAAAGGCACTCATTACAGGGATTTGACTTCATGCAGTTGCCAGAGCCAGTTACATAGTCTATTTGATGCTACTGTTTCTTGTTTCTGTGTCTCATGCTGGAACCTGAAACCCAGAAAAAGGTTTAAGAAGGGAGAAGAGACACAAGGGAAAGCAAGGACAAACCGGAGCCTGGAAGGTTGAGCTGAAACCCACGCAGAAGAAACTGTGGGCTGAGTTGCTCCGCTTCATCAGCTGAGCCAGTATACAAGCACTGATGTGTTGAGCCGTAGCCACATCTTGGGGTCTCCTCTGACTGAAAAAGATGGTTGCTGTAAATGCAGCCCCTGCCTGGTCCTTGTTCAGCTTCTCTACTCTTGGGACAAATGTGTTAGCTTCTTGACAAAGGGTGCCAATATCTCCTTCAAGACACTCCCATCATCAAGGGTGGAGTCTTGCAGGACTAGAAAGAACTTGAATGAAATGTTAAGCAATTTCAGTTCTGGACTCTGCTCTTTGCTGGGTTAAATGACCGTAGGCTAGTCACTTCTCTGGACTTCAATTCTCTCATCAATAAGATGAAAGAACTTGGGCCACCTGTAAACTGGCAAGCCTAGGAAAGTAACACCTATAAAAAGGAAAGGGATATGCAAAAATTACCCTGGGAGAGGCTGCTCACAGCTTTGTTACACAGTATGTATAGGTGCCGAATGGGGGATCTGAAATTAAGGGCACAGGCGGGCCAATGAGAGGTGACCATACGAAGCAAGGAGAGACAGAAAGATGGGGCGAGTGGAAGTAACAGGATGAACAGATGGGAGACCAAGTCTTTTGTCTTGGCTTCATCACTGATTCCTTGAGCCAAACTCAATCATTTAGCTGATGAGGGTCTCAGTTTTCTCCTCCACAACCTGAAGGCATGAGGCAGTCGTACTTATCATAACTCACAATGGAATCCCCTCAGGAACTCTAAAAAATATTCAAGTGCACGTCCCATCACCAGAGATTTAATTGATCTGAGATGTGCCCGGACATCATGATTGTTTAAAGCTCCCCAGATTCTTATGTTCATCTAAGCTTGTGAATTCATTAGAATTTGCTTTGGAAAATGGTAGCATGATTTAAGGGTTGTGGGAAGACTTCCTTCCCACCACACGCATGTGTGTCTGTCAGATTGCACGTTAGTTCACCCTTAGAGATTCATCCCTTTGGGTACTGAAGCCTCTTCATTACTTATTAAAATTTGTATACTCCTGCTAAATGTGACACGTTGAACTTACAATAAGTATGTCTTGCTTAGAATCTTAAAAACTAATTTGGAAAAAATCTCAGCTATCACATTTCAAGCTGGCAAGTATTTTTACTGTGATTTTTATAGATAGGAAACTGAAATTCAGGGATGTCTTAAGCTTTCCTATAGCATTCATTTCGGTGTGGGAGGGGTTTTAATTAATGTCCTCCTTCTTACTAATTTTTTTTAAATAAGAGGTTTGAGACTGTAATTATGTGACCATGCATTTTTTTTTTTTTAAGTCACCTGTGCTTTTATCTCAATCTTTTTTGGAGTTTAAAATCCTTTTTGTATGGGAATTCCCACAAATGACATTTGAGCCATTAATGTGTCTCGTTTATCTAAATAAGCATTTCCTGCTCTGATTTATCATCACCCTGTGATTGTTTTCTATGATCTACCTTTCACTCTTTCTACCTTTCATCTTAATCCACAATAGATCTGCTCTGCTGGCCAAAGAGTATATGTCATTGCCAAATTGCAAAGCCAAAAGATCTCCCCCTTATGTCAGATGACATAAACAGCTGTCAAGTAACATGCATGTCTGGTCTCAAAGACATGTTGGGCATTTTGCCTGTCTGGGAATTGTTTGGGGTTCCACTGGGGTGAATGGATGCAACTCCATAGGTTTATAATACATTAAATTAATCAACCCTGAAAGATAAAGTTCTAATCTGTTTAAGCCTTGGCAATTCTAAGTGTAGCACACCCTTTCTCTCCCCTCTCATCAGCATGGTCCTGTCTAAATCTGAAACTACCTGAATAAAACCCAAGGTATCCCAATTCAACATGCTAGTGAAATGATGTTTGCAAAGGGATGACCTCATCAAGAATTCCACTGGAAGGAATTCTAAGGGCCTCACACAAGCAGGAGGTTACGGCCAATACATTTATTACTTTGGGACCTAAATTATAATTGGAATCACACAAATCTTCTCGTCAAAATTCTGTTGCTGGTTTACTTCTCCATTGGGAAAAAACAATCATTTTTCTGCACAAAAGTAAACGTTTAAATAATTTTTAAAAAATCTTCATCAGCCTGTTTTTCTTCCTTTAACATCTAACCTAGAGCGTAAGGGTTAGTGCAGTGTTGGAGTACATTATATACTGTTTCCATCAAGATGTTTCATTTACATAAGGAACATTGCTATAATGTATTGAGCTGAGAAACTACTTGATGTGTTATACATTCCAGTCTGAGAGAGAAGCAATCCCTTAAGATTTTTCGTAAATATGACCAAGATTTTTCCATGGACTGGCCTCAAGAAATCATTTTTTTTAAAGAATTGAATGAGCAATAAAAATTTTTAATGATACCTATCCAGGAAGAACTAAAAATGCATTACTTTCACTTGGAAAAGTTGTTAATGGGATCCCAGGTGCTACATTTTTAAGGTTTAATATTTGAAGAACCTTGGAAATTTTCCCTGGGACCTTCAGGATTTATTCATGAATTAATGACTTCTCAAATTTCAATTCTCCCCTCTTCATTTTGCATCGAGTGATGTGCAAAAAGCATTTTAATAAAATTTGAAGTATCATACAGAGTTTTAAATCACAATAATCAACATAGAATGACATAATGAGCACTCCTGTCCTTGTTACACCACAGCCTAGCTGTGTGAAAGTTGGCAAAGTTACCTTTTTACAAAGCTCTCATATTCTCATTTGTAGAATTTGTTGTGTGAGAATTAATGATAATGTATGTAAACCACCTTGACCAGTGCCTGGCAAAATAGCAGCTCCTTAAGAAAAAGGGCCCTTTTAAAGCAAAACGTGTTTATCCATGGGAGGTTTGTTACTTAATACAATACCTCATCCATTAAGGATTCTAGCAAGTTTTATTGTTCCCAGGACAATATTTCCCTAAACATGGCAAAACCTAGATCTCACCACTTCCTCCTCATTCTTAAGGTCTCTTCATACTTTGCTACCTGACTATATTCAATTTATCATTATAAAAATCTTTATTTTTTGTCTGTTTAATATTCTCATAGAATTATTGTATTAAACATTAGAAGAACATTTTGAAATAGTGTATATCTACAGAGAAAAGTGTACAGTGTATTTGTGCATTGGTGTACATTTTGTTACAAGGGCTGTATTTATTCAATACACTTTATGTTTTGTTTAAATATAACAGCTTGATGGATATGTAATTCACATACCATACTGTTCACCCACTTAAAGGGTACAGTACAGTAGTTTTTGGTATCTCCAGAGTTGCACAACCATCACCACAATAAATTTTAGAACATTTTCATACCCCAAAGGAAACCCCATAGGCATTAACATTGACTCCTCGCTTTGGTAACCATTAATCTACTTCCCAGGTAACCATCAACCTACTTCCTGTCTTCGTAGATTTGCCTATTCTGGACATTTCATGTAAATGGAATAATATTACACACACACACACATCTATATACATACATTTTGTTTATCATTTATTAGATGATGGACTTTGGGTTGTTTCTACTTTGTGACAATTATGAATAATGCTGCTCAGGATAGTCATGTAGAAGTTTTTGTGAGGACACGTGTTTGCATTTCTCTGAGGTGGAATTCTCTCTAAGAGTGGAATTACTGAGTGAAATGGTAACTCTGTGTTTGACCTTTTGAGGAACTGGACTCTTTTCCATCATTTTCCATCCTTAATGGCAATGGTTGAGTATTCTAATTTCTTCACATCCTCATCATCACTAATTATTACCTGACTTTTTAATTAAATCCATCCTAGTAGGTATGAAGCGGTATCTCATTACGGTTTTGCCTGCACCCTGCATTTCCCGATGGCTAATGATGTTGAGCCTCTTTTGATGTGCTTATGGGCTATTTGCATACTTTCTTTGGAGAAATGTCTGTTCAATTCCTTTGCCCATTTTTGATTGGCTTATTTGTCTTATTATTGTAAGAGTTATTCATATATTCTAAGTACAAGTCATTTATTAATGTAATATTTTTTAGCATTGTGTGGGTTGTCTTTTGACATAGTTGATGGTACCCTCTAAAAAACAAAAGGTTTTAATCTTGATGAAGGCCAATTTATCTATTTTTTCTTTTGTTGCATATACTTCTGGTGTCTAAGGAGGCTTTGCCTACCCCTAGATTTATTCATATTTAATTACTTTAAGGGTATGTTCACTATTTCTTTAGTTATTTCTCAGTCATTACTTTAGGACTTACTATCTATACCTAAACTATTAGAATCTACTTCATATTTATATTAACTTCATTCAAATTAGAACAGAATTGTGACCCTGGGCAGCTCCTTTCCTTCTCCCTCTTTTTGAGCTATTATTATCATCCATCTATATATGTTGCAAGCCAACAATACATTTTTATACTTGTTTCCTCATGTTATTTTACGGCTGCTAAGAAGCTGAGAGAAGAAAGTAGAGCTAATATATGTATATAATTTTTTATATTCTCATATTTATTATTTCTTGATCTCATCATTTCTTTCTATGGATTCCAGTTTATCTGGTGTTATTTCCTTACTCTAACACACCTTTGTTCCTACCCACCTTCTTCCTGCTGTAATCTTAAATTATATTATGTTTCCATATGCTGTAAGCCAATAACAATTATATACATTTTTATGTGATTGCTTTTTAGCTCAATTAAAAGAAGAAAGTGGAGGAAATATGTAATTTTACTGTCTTTGATAATTATCTACATAATTACCTTTACTAGAGTTCTGTTTTTTCATGTGGGTTGAATTACTTACTATCTGGAGTCACTACTTTTAGCTTGAAGAACTTCCATTAGTATTTCTTGTGAGGCAGGTCTGCTAGCAATAATTTTTCTAGGTTTTGTTTGTCTTGTGATGTCTTTATATTGCCCTCACTTTTTTAAAAATAGTTTTGCCGGATATAAGATTCTTGTAATTTTTATTTTTCCAGAAATCTTAGTATCATCTTACTGCTTCTCACCTGCAAATAAGAAATCATCTGTTGATATTTTTCTGTCACAGGTGATGGGTTGTTTTCCTTTTAACTTTTTAAATTCTCTTTTCATCCTTGGCTTTCATTATTTTCTCTAAAATATGTCTGAGTGTGGATCTCTTTCTGTTTATCTTATTGGGAATTCTTTGAGTTTTTTTTTATTTTTTATTGTTATGTTAATCACCATATATTACATCATTAGTTTTTGATGTAGTGTTCCATGATTCGTTGTTTGTTCATAACACCCAGTGCTCCAATTCTTTGAGTTTTTTAGGTATAGAGGTTCATGTTTTTCATCAGATTTTGGATAGTTTCCTTTGATTATTTTCTCTAACATTTCTGTTTCCTCTCATTGTGGCACTCCTGCCCATGAGTGAGCTTAGGGGTATCCCACATTCTCCTGAGGGTGTGTTCATTTTTCTTCATTATTTTTTTCTCTTTTCTTCAGATTGCATAACCTCTACCAATTTGTTCTCAAGTTTGCTGATTCTTTTTTCTGCCAGTTCGTGTCTACTACTGAGTACCTCCTGTAAATTTTTCATTTTGGCTATCATACTCTGAATTTCCATTGGTTCTTTTTAGAATGTCTATCTCTTTATTGATATTCTCTATTTGATGAGACATTGACATTATTTTTCCTTCAATCATGATTTCCTTTAGTTCTTGAGAATGTTTATAATAGCTGCTTTGAAATTTTTGTCCATTAAGTCTGACATCTGAGCCTTCTTATAGGCAGTTTCTTTTGCTTCACTTTCTAGTTTCTTTGCATTTCTCATAATTTTTGTTAAAAATTGGACATTTTAGAAATCATATTTTCATGGCTCTGGATACAACAGCCTTGACACTCCTGCTGCCAGGCCTATTGCTATAGTTGTTTGCTCATTTATTTGTTTAGTGGCCTAGTTGAGAGAAATCTGTATCCCTCTTCAGTATGAAATCTCTTCTGTTGGCCCCTCGGAGGGTACAACCTTGATCATACACAGTCTACCTATGATGACAGTAGTCTTAGCAAGGTCTTTGACTGACTTTTTCCCTGACTTATGTTAAGCTACCTGCATCTTTTGTTATCACGGCCAGTGGTTAGCTTCCACACACAGCTCTCTGATTGCCCTATTTTTTCTTTTTTTTTTATTTATTATGTTATGTTAGTCACCATACATTACATCATTAGTTTGTGATGTAGTGTTCCATGATTCATTGTTTGTGTATAACACCCAGTGCTCCATGAAGAACATGCCCTCTTTAATACGCATCACCAGGCTGACCCCTCCTCCCACTGCCCTCCCCTCTAGAATTGTCTGGGTCCTAAACTGCTCTGCAGTCTGGTCTGAATACATTCAGATGTCTTTGAAGCGGTACATTTTGAGCCCAGGCTCTAGGGCTTGTTCTGGAGCCCAAGAGTGCTCTTCTTAGTTGTCTTTTTCTTCAGCTTCTCTCTGTGAACTAGGCTGCTGAGGAGTTGGTCTGCTGATTTCATGGAGCTACCAGCCCGCTCTTAGATCTTACCACCAAAATCACCATGGTTTACAAGCGTGCCATTAGGCTGAACTTCCCCACTGTCTATTCTAAAGAAAATCACTTCCTTAGGGAGAGCTTTGGAGCTCTTTGTTATTATGATCTACCTCTCACCTCCTTGGGCAGAATCTCCAAGCTTCTACCCCAGAGCTGGAGTTACAATCTGCCTTATGAGCAAGTCACTCAACAGGAACAGTGGCATTTAGGCTTCTCAACTTTTCAACCAGTCAACTCTCCCAGAGTGAAACCTCTGCCATACAACTGAGCTTAAGTGAGGTAAATTGGGGCCTCCGTATTTGGCCTGCGATACCTGGAATGGAGCCTCCACCCTATGAGGGGGACTGTGTGGAGGAAGCCCCCTCCCCTCATCCTCTTAGCCCTACTCACCTAGAATACAGCCCTGCAGCACAAAGCTGACGGGGATGAGAAGAGCTGTGGTCCTACCCCACTCGAGATACCATTGCCCTCAACAGAGACCTTCGGGATAAGGAGAGAGGAAGCAAGGAATGTGTGTTCTTGGCTGCACTGACCCACACTAAAGCTTCTATCACATTGAGCTGGGGCAGAGGAGGGAAGGAGCAAGTCATGCTCAAGCCCCCCAGACTGTCACTGTATTATTGAGATTTAATAGATTTTTGTGAATATTATTTTTCATGAGTTCAATACCCCCAGGAATATTTGCAGAGATTTTAAATGATTCTCTTTCTATCATTTTCATCAGTCATGGTTGTTCTATGGGGGGCAGATCTACAGAACTCACACTGCCATTTTAGAAGTGGGTCTTCTTCTATTCTATAAATTTTCATCTATACAGGAGGAAAAAAATCTTTATCTGAACAAAAATAACTCTTGCGAACATTTTGATATATTTCCTTCCAGAATATTTTTCTAGACTCAGTTTCCTACATTCACCCTTCCTTCCCTCAATATTTGCTACAAGTAATTTTATTTAATGTGTTTTTCACTGTTTTATTTTAACTGAACACGTTTTTAATTATCTGAATAATTTATATGTAGATAGATTTACTAGCAGAGCATCTATTTGGTTTTTGATATGACAAAAAAGAGAGGGGGAAAAACTTATTCTAGAGATCACAATGCAGAAAATTAATGTCAGTCTTTTCTGGTTCACAGGGTACTTCCTGGGGAGTGACCCCTCATACTGTCTATAGGAACATTGCCTCCTCTGCAAGGTGAGCCTCTCCTTAGGTGTCTGGCATAGTCCACTAGTAGGAATCTCATCAATTCACTTTTTTTCTGGTAAACACTCTCTTAAGTAGTATGCTTAAGATTCCAATTCCAATGGGCTGGGCTCGCCACACTTTTTTTTTTTTTTTTTTTTAACCAAAGCATTTTAGGAACTCTGGTATTATATGTTATAGACTTCAATTTTACCTCATCCAGGAGGCACATCTTTCAATTCACTTGATGGGTTAGCTGGCAGAAGCTAACCAGGGAATGTAAGCAAAAGCACATTTCTTAATTCTAATTCTTTCTCTCTATTACCTGTTTGAATGAGAGCACCTCAGTTCATCTTGAGTAAGTTTATGGTGACTAATTTCTTGAATATTCCTTAGTAGGAGGGCACCTGAATGTACCCTCTAAAGGCACATACTTCATTATTAATTTAAGATCTTAGTTCTTGAGTCTTTCTTAGACAACATCCTCACCTATTCAAATGCTTCTTTCCTTCAGGAGGGCAGCTATATTTAGTTAGTCCTTTGTGGTGATCTGTCTATACAGCTTAACCTAGAGTGTTCTAATGGCTGTATACTTCTAGGTCAGCTGTGTAGATGGATAATTACTGTTGATTCTCCCCTCCCCCCCAAATTCAAACCAACAGGTAATGACACCAAATCACATATCCTGCAAGTTACCTACTTATTATTAATTTGAAACAGGACTAGTGACAAATGTGATTTTATTCTTTCCTTAAAATATCTGGCTAGTAGTGGTTTTCAGAGAAAATATTGATCAAAATAACTAACAGTCCAGTTAATTTGGGAGAGAAATCAACTTTTACAAGAAAATAATTTTTCTCTTGTGGTATGAAATAATATATAATCATATTAATTTAGTCTAGAAATAAGTTGAAATTATGTGTTATCCCACATTCTCCTTAAATATACATCATGGGCTGCAATAACTTGCAGTTTTCTTCTGCCATGAAAGAAAAATGTTCTAGCTGAAAACTTTAGAATCATATAACCTATATTTTATTGGCGGGGGTGGGGTGTCTTAAATATGGAAATTCCAAACTGGCATTTTCTCTAGAATGCAAAAGGGCTCACTTTTCAAATGTGACCTTATCCTGAACTTCTCTGAAATAGCACAATCGAATGTATTTAACCCTATCAGTTTACTGAAATTTAAAGCTATCTATCTCTCTATCTATCTATCTACCTACCTATTATCTATATACCTATAGATATCAGGTATTACCAGCAAAATGGTAGTCATAGTCCAAAGCTTCAGATATTCAAAACCTCTTCACATGAAAACATGAGTGATTATTGGTACTGATCGAAAATGGTCTACCTTTTATTATCAGCTGCTATGTGAGACTTCCCTTCATAAACAAAATCATTGAAAGATTAAGAAATAAAAAAAAACTATACTAACTAATTGTAAAATCCTCAGAGTATACTGTTAGTCTATATTTACTTTGAGGAGGGAGAAGGAAATCAGTTACCAATTTTGTTTCAGGTAATTGCTAGGGCCACAGTTACCAGGAAAATTTTTCAGAAGCAAACTCACAGAAGGACAATGTTTTTATTTTCCATGAATTCCACCAAATAGGAATTTGACAAAGGTCCCACCCAGTAACACCACAACACACCATGCTATACCTACATATCCTTACCACAACCATTCTCAGTGGCTCGGGGACAAAAACAATAAATATCCCTCTGGGCCAGAATATGAGCCAACAAGTCCTAACCTAGTTGAGAAAGTTTGGCGATACCAACCTTTAAAAGGTTTAATGTTTTTATGAAAGTGGTTTTATAAGCTTTAATATATAGACTCATACATTTTACTAGTGATATTTTTAAATAAATATTCTACCAATTTAGTTTATGAATCCAATTTCTGACAAGACTGAGAAAAAAATAAAACCTTCCAAAAGAGAAACATGTCCATCTTTTGTTGTGAATACTCATATGCCTAAAAGCATTCTGTAGAGAATACCATTTACCAAGCATACTTGGCCCAAACATCTGTGCTCTATTGTGTTTTCCTGAACAAATCAACCCATTCAGGGACTATAAAACAAGAATTCATATAAAAATGTATGTAAGGAAGACACATTTCTCTTTTTAAAAGCTCATTCATCCATGATGAAGCTATTGAAAGAAGGTTCAAGTTAACAATAAAGAACAAGGGATAATTGTGTGAATATCTGTGCTGGGGAGGACCAGACAAATGGTGGTGGGATTAGAATGATGGAGACCCTGTGACCAGACAGACCACAAGATGTCCTCTGGGGCTTATTTGAGTAGAAATAAAGAGAAGGGGATCTACACAGATGTGCCAAAGATTCATGGTAAACACCTGGCAGACATTTCAGTTAGTGAGGAAAGCATGGTGCCAGGATATGCTGGGGTTATTAGAGGAGAGTCCGGGCAGAGTATGGGGAAAGTGGTGGAAAGGAATGAGAAGCAAGCAACCCACAAAATTTAGGAAGAAAAGCAGTCAGAGCATGGAAAGTACAGCTCTAACATGTCCCAGGGGAGTGGGTTCAAAAATAAACCTCTGATACCACAAAGAATTCTGGTGTTAGAGAGACTGGCATAATGGGGAGGCTCACCAAGCAAGGAGTAAAGCACAGGTAACCCTGCTTCTGAAATCAAAGAATTCTCAAAAATGGTAAGGGCTCACTTCCCCCTTGGCAGTCTATATCAAAACCTGCATGGGATAAGGGCAAGCCATTTTCAAATTACATAATTTGTTCTGTCCCCATCCAGCCTCCACTCTGTTTTAACAGACCACTGCACAGGTGTGGTGGGGCAAATAAAAAGGGCAGAATGCTAAAAATCACTGAAATAGGAGCTTGGTCATAAAAAGAAAATAACAAGGAGCTGAGCTCACTATAGCTCCTGAGCATGGTATCAGAAATATAATTTCATTAAAGTCAACCTTGAGGCTGAGCTGTGAACACAAGGCAGCTGATATAACAGGAAGCTAGCTCAAAGACCTTGGAATCAGGTTGGCCAGGGTTCAATTCCCAATCTGCTGCATATCACAGGCATGTTTTTAAGCTCACTGGCTCTCATTTTTCTACTACTACCTTCGATTCACCCAACCATGTGTTTAGAGAAAAGTATAAACCTGGTGATCCAACTTGGAATTCCAGAAGCATATTTTCTATAGTACTTCAATTCTTCAGTGGTTTATAATATCCTTCCCACCATTCTTCCATTATCTGTACCTTCTCAACTGACTGGAAATACCACCCCCCCCCCAATCTAATTCTCTGGAGATGAGTCTCAGGCAGGAAGCCAAAGAAATTGATGAAGAACAAATTGGTAGTTGGATGGGAGAGTAATGATCATGAATATGGGATCTCAGAGTCATGGGAAGAAAGTGCTGAAGCAGACCTGGGGCCCTCTATGTAAACCCAAGAGGCAAGTGTTTTGCAATGGCTGGAGGTGGACCCTCCCTTTGTGTTCTTTTCAGGTTCCTAGCCACCACCTGCCATTTATGGTGAGGGTCTCTTTATCCCTCTCCTCCTTGGTTCTCTGAAGAATGAACTATTGTTTCAAATATTAAAAATAATAAATCGCACAAATAAGTATATAAGTACAAATCAAGACAAGTGCTAAGTGAGAAAAGAAGAAAACGCAGTGAGAAAGTATAATGGGAATCTGATTTAAGTATGGGTGGTGGGTTTGAGAAGTGGGGAAGTAGAATAAGTAGAAGTTAAATGTGTAAGGAACGGGAGAGGAGTTTCTAGGCAGAGGGAACAGCAAGACTTCTGTTTTACCACCACTGTGATGATAGCTCTAAGAAGTAGCATCAGTATCTGTCTCCATTATTCAGAAACCAGATGAGCTTTAGAACTCATTGACCCATGAATGATTTGGTGCTTACAAAGGAAAATAATAATAATAATAATAAAACCAACAACACTTAAGGTCTTAAAAAAATGAGGCTAAATCAGGAATATAAAATGAGAAATTACTTTAAATAGTAATTATATGGATACAGTCATTTCCATTGTGATCTAACATGGGTCCATCATCTTCCCAGGCCTCAACGCAGGGAAAGAGAAGCGAAAAAGGTAAGAATCCTTTGTAATGTTTGACATTGTCTTCCCCCAAGGTCACCAAACTGTCACTGATGTTTAAGGACTTAGGCCCTCTCAACATTCCTCCAGAACAGTGCTAGAGGTCCTGTGCAGAATATCTCACATGTGGTCCCTGGACTGGGATTTGGCTTCTTCCGGTTTCTTCTTCATTTTCTTCTTCTGGCTAATGAACCCTAAAGCAGCAGTTCTCCTTCATATTCACCTTCACTCCTCCTGGGGTTGGCCGCAGGTTGATGGGCACCAAAGGGAGGTTTTGCCAGCCTGTAGTACCTGTCTTAGGGCAATTAATTTATATAAAGAGCTCTACTGAATGTACCTAAAAGTGGCTTCTGTCATTATCGAAGTTTCTGGCACTACATCCCATTAGTGAAAGTAGTTACTAAAAGCTTCTGATATCACTGTTCCATGGAGATTAAAGTGGAAAATAAACTAGGTTTTACTCACTTCTAGAGAACTCTTCACATGAGGCTTAACCCATCAGCCCTTTGGGACTGTAGGGAGAATGGGTAAAACAAATCCAGATGAGAAGTATGACAATCACACATAATGTTGTAAACATTATCAATATGCTTTTCCTTTGGCCTTTCTGAATCCAAGAGCTCCACCCTCATTTACCCAAAACATCCATTAACCTCAGCAGACATTTGGATATTAGGAGGAGAAAGAATAAGATGCTACCTGGCTGCTGAGATCAAAAAGGACTGTTGCTATGAGAGTAGAATGTTCAGGTTCCATAGAGCCTTTGTTCCCCTTTTAGGTTATAAAAAGTATGCTCAGGGGATTCACTCTGGGGTGGAGGGCATACTCCATCTGGATCAAATGAATGTAAAGAGAAGATAAGATTTGGCACAAATGGAAGAAATGCCCAGCCCTTTTCAGGCCTAGGAAATTTGTGGGAAGGAGAAGAGAAGAGAAAGATGGATGTTTGTCAGATAGGTATTTTCTGATGTCCCCTCTGTGGTGAAAAGGAGAGAACATTCCAGAGAGGTGGGGGAAACACTGAAAGCAAAGAAGAGCTCTTCTCTCTCCATATTAAGACTCCTAGAAAGATGTCACCTCTGAAGCACCTCCTAGTCACCAAGATGGGCCGTGGCCACAGCAATTTGGCAATGCTGGGTGGTCATATGGAGGAAGTCCCCAAAGGTTAAATTTCTTGTGTCACCCTGGGTTTCAGAGCAACTGAGACTCTGGCTGAGGAGCTTGTCATACTGGTTTGACCACATGACTTCTTACCAAGGGTTACTGAACAGACTGTAAAGCTCAAGTCAGCTGAGTTAGACCCTGTAAGGTCTGTACAGAAGCAGAAGCCAATGTGAGGCTCGTTTGCCATAGAGGGCTGCTCAGTCCTGACCACACTGAAAAAGACCAGCTCATGAATCTTACTTCAGCTTCAAATGAAAAGAGGACTGTGTACACAGCTAGAAGATGGACATTGTCCTTGAGGCCAAAATGACAGATATCACTGAGTCTGAGGCCCTGGCCCCTCCCTCCTTAAGGTTATGTGCTTGGCACCCCTCTCTCCCTATTTTCAGACACTAACTTAGGGAAAGAGCATTTGCATGACTATTTTATGATACTTAATAGACTTTGTAAATCAGACTAATATTGATACCAATGGTTCATTTATTCTTATGATTGTTTGACTTTTTTTTTTGGAAGATGGTGAATTGTGTAAGTGCCTTAATGTCAAAGAGTATGTTTCATTCATTTTTGTATCTCTCCTAGTAACTGACCCATGACTCTACATGTAAGGGAAGCTCAAAAATTAATAATTAGTAAAGAGATATTTTTACATTTCAATGGTTCACAAAATCCTAGAGAGCAGCTCATGGTATCTTAAAGTTTATCTCCCTGTTTCCACACTTCCCTAGCCCAGTGCTCTAGAAGTAAATCACCTTGAGTAAGAAGAAGCCACATCTATATGGATTCTTCTAAACTTGAAGAATTTTTCTTTGTTTCCCAGTCATTTTTGTGTTGGAAGGAGGGAATCACATCTATGTTTGTGAAACCCTAGCTAGAAGAGATTTTCAGTCAACATACAAAGGTTCACAGTGGTTGTTCCTTCCAAGAACAATCTCCCAGGGCCCCATTCAACAATAAATATTGCCCAACTTCCCCATGCAGAAGTCAGGGTAAGGCTGCAAACACTAAGGAAATTGCCTCTGCATCCAGCCAGCTGATTTGGCAGGCCAAGATCCAATGCACAAAGAAGGTCTGTCTCTGTTTGTTTTCCTCATACTTTTCCTCCTTTCTGAGCAGTAAGCCATGGAGAGTTATGGCAAAGCCTGGGGAGAATGTGTTAGAGACTCCCTCTTCCCGCAGACCCCCCTAATTACAAAGAACTAAAGTTTTTGCTTAAACTGACTAGGTAGTCATGATTCTGACCACTGGACATACTGCAAACATGGACTTCTGTAAACCTCACCCTAAAAAAAGTCTTGGGAGGAAGGCCTCAGTCTTCAATCACTCCTTCTCCTAGGAAAATTAAATACAACAGTCATTTTATGACTCATTGGCCTTGTTACCCAGTAGAATCCACAGAGACATTCTTCTAGTGTCATAGAAAGAGCACCAAAATAACAAGTAGTTTGTTATCTTAAAAGGACAAAAGACCAGGATTTAAGAGATGTAGCTTATGATTCTGGTGTGAAAAAAAGCCATTGGATCCCTCCATGACATGGGCCAAGTCCTTTTACTTGTGTGGGTCTGAATTTCCATCCTGAAAAAATTTATACTAGTGTTTGAAATTCAGTCATACAGAATAATTTTTAAAATTATTAGCTGGAGGGGCGCCTGAGTGGCTTGTCAGCTAAGTGTCTGCTTTTGGCTCAGGTCATGATCCTGGGGTCCTGGGATCTGGCTCCACATCAGTCTCCCTGCTCAGAGGGGAATATGCTTCTTCTTCTCCCTCTGCCCCTCTCCCTGCTCTTGCTCTCTCTCACACACACGCGTGCTCTCTCTCTCTCAAATAAGTAAATAAAATCTTTTTTAAAAATTATTAACTGGATATAAATCTTGACACTTTGGCCTGAGTTACACTTTTTTCAAGGATATTTTTAGGTGATTTTGTAAATCTTTTCTTAAGTTGATTAGTTTGTATTATTCTTAAATAAAAACTTTCCATTACTAGCTATCTGTATACCTTAAGATAAAATTCACACAGGAATTATAGAATAAGTACTTGATTCTTTCCCATTAACATGCATTGTATTGTCAAAGCCAAGAGAGCCATGATCTATGCATAGAGTTGTTCATTGGTGATTTTCTCTTTGGAGTTCTGAGTAGCTATCTCTTTTAGGTCATTGTGTTTATGCTAACAGAAGCAAGATGTACTTGGTTGGTGGCATTCAACTGAAATAAGGTATTTGGTGGAGTCAGTCTTGGTCCATTTACTAATTTCTGAATTTTCAAAAGAGCTAATAGTTTTATTAATCAAAGGGCTGTCACGCTGTATAATCTTCATCTGGGCCATAAAAAAAAATCTATTCAGATAAACTAGGTAATCTCAGTGAGAGAAGCAAAGTTTTTGGTAATAAAGAAATAACATCAGGGGCACCTGGGTGGCTCAGTTTATTAAGCATCCAACTCTTGGTTTTGGCTCAGGTCATGATCTCAGGGTTGTGAGATCGAGCCCCACATGGGGCTCTGTGCTCAGCGTGGGGTTTGCTGGAGATTCTCTCCCTCTGAACCTCTCTCTACCCCTCCCTTTATCTCTCTTCCAAAGAAAGAAAAAGAAAGAAAGAAAGAAAGAAAGAAAGAAAGAAAGAAAGAAAGAAAGAAAGAAAGAAAGAAAAAAAGAAAGAAACATCAGTGAGATATTGAAATGCCAGCTCAAAAATAGTGACTTTATATTACAAAATGCCATGAAAAAGGGGTTTGCTATATACATTCAGAAGTATATGTACAAAGTGATTCAACACAATTGTTCCCACAGTTTGTACTGAGTGGGCAAAATTTATGTCAATGAAAATTATATAGATATTAGAGGGAGGACATGTTTTTAGATATTTTAACAAAAGTATGCTATTTAGAGTCTTGAAATATTAGCTTCTATTTTGAAATGGAACTATATACTCTAAACACACTGTCCTATTATCAATAACCACTTGATTTTATTAAATTTTAAAGAATATCTAGGTTAGCAACATCCTATACCTACACTTGGGTCAAGTAAGTGCAAATATCTAACAGAAATCAATAAAGAACATGACATATGGAACCATTACTTTTGCAGTTACAGGTGATTATGTTCAGAAAAGAATGCAATAATTCCTTTAATGTTAACTCTACTTAAATTTCCATTTTCCACCTTTGTCTCTTGCCAGAAACACAATAATTATTCCAAACCTGGGCTATGTAATAAATGTCTGGGAATGGTTTACTTGCTTGAGCTGTTTCTTATACTAAGACATAGAACATGTGGTATTCTACCATCTGGGTCCTTATATGTGACTTTTCCTACTTCTCCACCAGAGTTAGTCACATGGTCTGAAATACAATAATGCAAATAATAAGATATTATTTCATCTTTGGCTCAACCTATTTTTCAAAGAGCCTAAGGAAGCCAATTAAACTGTTCATTTGAAGTAGGGTTGAAAAAAATTCAGTGTTGGAAAATAATGCAGAAAGTGCATTTGTGTTTTACATTTCTAAAACTATTACCAAAGTATTGGGAGTTTACAGATTGATGGTAATCCTCCAATGAAAAACAAATAGAAGGGGAGATTTAGGAATCAAATGATCACATTTTAACCTGTAACCTGGGAAGGTGATGAAAGCATATTAAGAATTTTTAAAAAGTCAAATACTAGCAGATGTAGAATATTGTACAAAACACAAACTCAATAGGCATTCACATAAAAAGAACCATGAGAGTAAAAAGCTAAAAGGAGTTTGCTGAGGTTGTTTTAATCTGTATTTAAGTAAGATGGGCTCAGCCAAATTTGCCTAGAAATTTGCATTGGCCTGCCCAAACTGAATGCCTGATAAATAGGTCTGGAATATAGAGATAGATGGTCAGCCGAGTGAGTGAAAGTATGGCCTAGAAAATACAGAGAGGAGACATTCCAAGTGCTGGAATATACAACGCTGTATATATTACATCACACAATGTACTCTTGAAAATACAAACACTGGTTCTTCCGGATACTTCTTTGTGGACAGTGGTCCTGAGAAGAGACTTTTTTGAGTGTCTCTGCTGACCCCTTATTCCAGGTTCAGGCTCAACACATCTCTACATAATCTCCCAAGCAGATGATTTCCTTGAGATTCTTACCTGGTTTTACCAGGCAATCACCAGAGTTCTCAACAAGGTTCTTGCCAAGAGTCTAACATTGTTCTTCAAGAGTTTGCTATGACTTAAAGAGCTCTCATGTGATCTGGCCCCAGCCTCCCTCATCAAGTCCAACTGGGGACACTCTGTGTTACCCTCCAGCTACACTGGATTTCAGTCAGTCTCTAAAATACCACAAGCTCTTTTCTGTTTTTTCCTTTCCCTCTGCCTGAAATGTATCTCCCAAGTTCTTTGCGTGTTTGAAATGTTTGTGGTCTCATTCTTCAGATCTCAGCTTAAATATAACTCTTCAGAGAAGGCTTTCCCGAATTCTAGGTAGAGTGCTTTTACTTCAGGTAGAAAGGAAACTGTCTCCATTAGTATCTAGAACAGCAACCCATTGTTCTCTTGATTATGGTTCTGTTCACCTATGTAATGTTGGTTTTCCTCACTGGAATCTAAATTGTCAGGGAGAAGTTCTGTCTTATTCATTATTGCCTCCATAGTGTCTAGTACAGGCTCTGAAGCATGGCAAGCCTCAGCATAATGTTGTTCAATAAGTGAATGAAGGGAAGAATGAAAAGATTTTACAGTGAAATGAAAAGATAAGAGGAGGAGAGAAGTACATGTGAACAGTGAAGGAGAGGAGAGAGAATTAGGGTGAGGTTTACTTCCTGTGGGTCATATTTAAACCCTTAATTTCCTCCCCCCCAGAACCTAAGCAGACAACATGAGTTGGTATTAGCATATCCTAGGATCCTTTAGAGATATAACCATAGAATTTGACCTTAGGAAGCAAAGGAAAATCAGAGGAGAGTGTCCAAAACACCACAAGAATAAGAGTCTTCAGATATTCTATAAGAACTAACTGAGCCTCTTGACTCACTCATACAGGCTGGTTACCTTAGCCACCTACCCTTTTATAAACTGGGAAACTCAGCTAGAAGATTAAAGCTTAAACATCTTAGGTGTGTTTACTCAAATGGTTAATGAAAATGGAGGACAAAAATTGGAACACAATTTGTTAGGAGCAAGAGAAAGACCGTAAGAAGAGTGCTTATCATATCCATACTATTAAACCTTTGGGAATGAGCTAAGATTAGAGATGTACATATGAGAAGGTGAGGAAGAGTTAGAGCCAGAATATGGCTGAGATAACCCTGTGGTGCTGTGTAGTCAGAGCCCCTCACTCACAGAACACCTGCCATCCCCCTCTTAGTTGGTTCAGAAGTTAAGCTGTGCTGGTGCAATGTGCCAGTGAGGACGACTGCTTCCACTGCTACTAATAATGTCTAGTAAATGGAACTTGGACTGTGAAGCAACAGCAACAAAGAGAGAGTAGACAACTTAAGCATTTTCCCATAAGCACAGGGATCTCATTTGTCCCTGCCAAGGGTTCTCAGTCAGTCTGCGTTGAGCAGCAGGCTGAAACCCACTAAGCAGACAGCTGCTGCTGGCCTGGAGCCCACTGTGGACCTGAAGAGAATAAGCCCCACTCCATTCAGGGCTTAAAATAAAGCTGACTCACCACTTTGGAGATACACAATGTGTCAGCCTGGGAAGGGCTGAGGTCATTGCTTGAGATTGTCTTGGGTCGGGCAGCGATGGGGGCCTTCAGAACATATGTTAACCAAGCCACAAACTATATTACTTCAGTTCACCAATTTGAATTATTGTCCTGTTTACGATGCAAAAGATGGATAGGTGGATTTTCCAAAATTATTTTTTCTTCTCCCCCAATTTCAGAAAATTAAGGACAACTCTCCAGACCTAAAACTATTTCTAAAATACCACTTTCTGAAGAGATTATAGAGATCTCCTAGGCCAGTGTATTTGTGGTCCTAATTATCAAGGGCAGGAAGGACTCAAGGGCCATTATGAAGAACCCCTCCATTTCTGTTCCCTTATGCCCCAACGTGGTGGCAGAACTTTAAGAAATAGATTCAACACATATTTTCACAAATTAAATCTATCAACCAGAGAAAAGATGACACCATAGCTATTTAAAATACCCAAATAATGTAATTACAAAGGTTTTCTGGGATGTAGCTCCCAGAGATTCATCTTCTTTTTTGACAAAGGATTCTCAAACACATATAATAATTCACCATATACAAAGACTCTGTGTCATCAGAAACAATTTATGAAGCAGTAGGAGGCTGTATGTGGCAGTTTATTCAACACTTCTCAAATATATAAACAGCTGGGGTTTTTTTATATGCAAGTAATTTAAGTTTTCTATTAGTCATCTCATGAACTTTAGGGGAAATTGGACACCATATAAATGACATGGAAGCACTGGAAGACACTGAAACACCAAATGAATACATCTAAGAAACTGGATAACATTTTAATGATGTGTATTTTGTTATAGACTGGTTCTTTGAAAATTGGCAAACTACTTCTGTTTTTAACAGAGGGATCCAGATGGACCAGAATGTTCCAAGTTCTTTCTATTTTATCATTTCATTTATTAAATATTTGTTGACATCAACTATTTGCCAGGCACCATGCTAAGAACTAGTTGTATAAAAAATAAAAATAAAAAGACACGATCCATGTCCTTATGCAACTGGTTACTGGAGGAAGCAGACTCATTTGCCTGTTTAATTATGTAGTTATGTCCATGAAAAGTGCCCCCCAAAAGAAATAGGTGGCATTAAAAGAACTTGTAACAGGATATCTCACCATTCTGGAAGGTCAAATGAGGGTTCTCTGATAAGGTGGCATTAATCTAAGATCAGAAGGGTGAATAGTTATTAGACAAAGAAGGAGAGGAAGAGCATTCCAGGCAAAGGAACAGCATGTGCAGAGGACTTAGGATGGAAAGAAGCTTAACAAATTTAGTAACCGAAAAAGTACCAAAATGTCTGGAACATCAAAAGCCAGAAGGAGAGTGATGGTAGATGATGGTAAGCAGGCTCTGCTGATTTTTTATGTTAACACTTCGGGATTTTATCTTAAAAGTCAATGGGAAGCTTTGGAAGTATTGGGCACACTGGAATGCTATCATTAGAAGTGGATTTTCTAAATCTTTTTTTTTTTTTTTTGCTGTTTAAAAGAAATGAATTGACAAAGGAAACAAGGATGTATATAGAGAGATTTATTAAGCAGCTATTGCAAAAGTCCAGAAGAGATCATTGTAGTACTGAACTTGAGTGGTAGTAGTAATGGAAATGAAAAAAAGCAGGTGGCCCTGCGTTAGAATGAAGAGTATTTGATTTACCTGGTGCACAGTGGGTTTCAATAAATGTATGTTGACTAAATGACTGATTAGTTTTGCATTTAGGAAAAGGGAAGAATCAAGGATACTTTGGTCTATTTGAGAACTTTTTAAACATAAAGTTGTTCTCTATTCAAAGTGTTGTCTACAGATCTAGCAACATCAGCATCACCTGAGAGCTAATTGGAAATGCAGAATCTCTGGCCCACCAGAGACCTTCTACGAATGGAGCCATGAATGAGATCCCCAGGTGATTTGTGTACACATTAAAGTTTGAGAAGTGTTCCAAAGTAGGGCAGCACTGGGGCTGAGACGCACACAAAGTTAAGAGAGAAGATTAGAATTAAAGCCAAAAGAAGGGTGGCTCAGTCAGTTGAGCGTCTGTCTTCAGCTCAAGTCACAGTTAGAGGGTCCTGGGATCAAGACCTGCGTTGGGCTCTCTGCTCTGCAGGGAGTCTGCTTCTCCCTCTGCCCCTCTTCCCACTCATTCTCCTCTCTCTCTCTCAAATAAATAAATAAATAAAATCTTGGGCGCCTGGGTGGCTCAGTTGGTTGGGCGGCTGCCTTCGGCTCAGGTCATGATCCTGGAGTCCCTGGATTGAGTCCCGCATCGGGCTCCCTGCTCGACGGGGAGTCTGCTTCTGCCTTGACCCTACCCCCTCTCATGTGCTCTCTCTCTCTCGTTCTCTCTCTCTCTCAAATAAATAAATAAAGTCTTTAAAAAATAAATAAATAAATAAATAAAATCTTTAAAAAAAGGAAATGCTGGGACATATTTAAATGGATTTAATGGATTTAAATGGATCAAGAATAAGAACCTATTCAAGATGGACTTAGGTATATAACATAATTAGGTAAGACTTCTTAGGGAAAGTCATCATCAAAATAAGCAAATTAAATTTTCAAATTCCAAAAAGTGATAAGACAATGCTAGTGATGACTAGCATTGAGATGACTCTTTCTCTAATCATAACAATAAGAAAAATAACCATGATAATAATAGTAGTTATGATAGTAACTATGACTTGTATTACTTGATAGTTATTCAATGCTTGCTTTTATATACTTTTTCTGTTGGAAAAACCCTTAAGAGTATGAGAGGAAATGGCATTGTATTTTATGGTGTGTGCAAGAAAATGTTGAAATTCTTCTTTATTCCCATGTATTTTGGCAGAGGCTAATTAAAAAAAAGAAAAACCTGAGATCAATACTGAAGCTATATATAATAACCTCATAAAATCTGTTTGCCCTGTGTATAAGAAAAATCATGGTGGGTCATTTCTATAGAGCAAGCACAAAAATATTGGAACATAGAAAAGATGTGTATCCAGCATTGCTATATTATTATGAATCTTGATAGGAAGAAAATGCCAGAAATAGTTCTGAGCTACACTCTAACTCAAAGTACCGTGCAACCAAGGTTACTAGGCTGCTTAACATTATGCGCTAGATCAGTTCCATATACCCCAAATGTATAGGGGGCAGGGGAGGGAAGGCACAATATTTCATGTATCCTTAATAGATTGCCAAAAATAGATACGGTTCAATTGTGCTCAATGGCTCCTGAGGTTACAGAACATCATTCTTTTCTAAAGTTCCAGTTGGCAGTTGCTTTCCCTTACTCTCATCTGCTCCCTTGTGTTTATTTTATATTCATGCACATGACAGCAGTTACCGAATCAGCCTGTGCAATCTTGCAATTACTGTTTTCAGAAAATCACACATGACAGTTATTAGATCAACAATTGAATAACTCAAAGCAGTCACTTAATATTAATATCATGTGTGCATAACTTGAAGAGGGCTCAGAGAAGAGCAGCAAGAATGTTGCAAGGCCTTCAGGAAGAAAATGAAAAAGGTGACTTGTTTGACTTTGAAAACAAGAGGCTGGGGGAGAAATTAGAAGCCTAAGAATATAGAAAAACAGCCTTGAAAGGAAAAGGTTCTAGGACTTGGTCAGCAAAGACACAGAGTCTTAACAACTAAAACAGAAGCTGAGGATGAACCTTCAAGGGATGAGAGAACCCTAGTGTAGTGGTTGCTAATACCAGGCTTTGGGCTTCAGTGGTCCTGAATTTAAGTCTGGCTCTGCCAAGTTAGAATAAAACTGACCCAAGGGGCGCCTGGGTGGCTCAGTCAGTTAAGCGTCTGCCTTCCGCTCAGGTCATGATCCCAGGGTCCTGGGATCGAGCCCCACATCGGGCTCCCTGCTCAGCGGGGAGTCCACTTCTCCCTCTCCCTCTGCTCTTCCCCCCTGCTTGTGCGCTCTCTCTGTCTCTCAAATAAATAAATAGTCTTAAAAAAAAAAAGAAAAAAAACCTGACCGAAAAACTGAATGAAAGAAAACTGTCTACTGCTGTTTTTGTATTATTTTGAAAGGGCTAGAGCATGAAAGGTGGTAATTAGATTATCTGAATGCTCTTATGGTAGAAGAGTGGAACATATAACTTTAACCTCTGTTTTGTATTGATTCTGTCAATTACTTGGTAAATTCATTTTTTCTGACTTAGTGCCCCTTCCCCTTTTTTGGAGCACCAGCTCTGAAGTCATACCGCCAGGGTTTGAGTCCCGTGTTGGAATATTTACCAGTTATTCATTCTCTTGCAGTCTCAGGTCTCACACTTGAAAAATAGAAATAATAACCTGTCTTGTACGTGTTTTGAAGGATTAAATGAAACTTTTCACACTGAGTAAACTCTCAATAAATTGGCAACTCTCTGCATTGTTATTCTTGGCCTATGTAGAGCCCACCCTTGGGTCTACGAAGAAGTCAGAGATGAATCAGATAATGAACCTGAACTGGGAGGGCCTTTAGAGTCATGTAGGGGAAATGAGACACGGATTCAGATGGCTCTTACAAAGAGGAGTAAACCTGCCTCCAGAAAGACACAGGTAGTAATATGAGCCTGTAAAAAAGAGAACTGACTTTGAAGTGGGGGGAGGAGGGGGCATGGGAGCTCAATTTGTGGAGAAGGTGAGATCTGAGCTGGATTTAGAAATACAAAGAGAGTTTGGCCAGCGGGAGGTGGGGTGGCGTGAGCGGTAGGAGTAGAGTGGGATAATGCATTCCCAGCTAAGAGAATAGGACAGGCGTTCATTTAGTAAGGTTTTCAGATTCTGATACTGACTTGCAGATTTGTTTCAACACATTTTCCAGCTTAAGATATTCCATCTGTTAAATTTTCAGCAGTCGGCCTCCCACGTGCCAGGCCCCAAAGCAGTGACACATCATTTGCTAAGAAGCAACAACCATTTCAATGAAATACCATGGCCTAGCGTCACTACACCCTCATGAGTTTTCACTGTTATTCCATTGTTGAATTTACTTCCCAATTTTATCGTTTAATCATCTACACTGTGCAAGAACAGTAGTTTATTCATGATTGTTAAAAGGGAAGAAAAACCTCAAATATTCAAAACAACTTATTTCGATTCTAACCAAGTACAAAACACAAACTGTATCTTTTTGGAACTAATGTTCTATTTCATACTTTGATTAAAATTAAAATGTAGAAAATCATGAACATCAACAAACTAAAGAGGCTAGAAGAAAAATGGATTCATTTTCTGAGACACATAGAATTTATTGGGATTAAAATACTAGAGGGAAATATTCCTGGCAAAATATATGCTTGATTTTCCTTCAGGCAGTTAGTTTGGAAACTTTTGCATAGCTTTAAGGGACAGACTCCCAGACAGAGTTGTTTTTTTCTCACCTCCGGCTCATACAGTTTTTTTAAATATACATTTATATAAATTAAATGTTACATTTGTGCATTCCAACAAAAACCCTAATTGTGTGGCATGGGGATTTAAATTCTTTACCAAGAGGGCTTTATTTTCTGAAACATTCCATGATTATTAGCCAGTCAGAATTAGGTACGAGAAAGGGAGGATGGCATCACTTCACAGGCTGACCCAGTCAATTCAGAACGGCTGAGAGAAAAACAGAAGCAGGTACAGATTAAACTAGCCTACACTGGGAACCATTCACACCCTCAACTGGGGTGTCCAAGTGAATCAGATATGTTTCCCTGACTCACATGGAATTGGCAAAAATTGAACCGAGGTTCTCAGTGAAACTGTTAACGTTAGCCAATAAGCAATGCCATTTCCCCCTTCTTCAGAATGAAGTTTCCTCTGAATTACAGTATCACAAATTATTCAAAATTAAACCTAGTGCACTATCAGATTTCCTATGATAAAAATAAAATTTATAATTGCATCAGAACTGATATGAACTGAATCTAATGCAGAATCCCCTGACTGAGTTATATTTCTATTGATATATAATGCCCTCTCTCCTTTTTATGATTGAGACACAATTTAATTTTTTTTAATAAAGAAAGATGTTCAAAGAATTTCTTAAGTAGGATAACGTACAGATTTATGAGGAATATAATCTCTTGGGAAACACATTTTGTTGTAAACATTAAAAAAATACTTCTGTGAGGCTGGCCTGTGTACTGTGGGAAACGGAGGGTCTCGCTCTTATCTGTACACCATATGAACTGAGAGTGAACAACTGTGCTATACAGACACATTTATTCACACATTAAAATTGATGGCTGCATCTGAACTCACGTATTCTAAAGAAAACCACATTGAGAATCATCAGGTTGTAGCAGCACACTGAGGTTTATCTAACTTGGGTGAGGCTAAAACTTCACTGGGGATTTCATTTTATAAAAATATCAATGAATTCTAATTTCTAGGTCACGAGAAATGCCAAGTACTGAGAAAGGAATGCTTTGCCTGTGTATGTCAAACAGAAGACACAACAGTATTTCTTTTTGTTTTTTCATCATAACAGGAAGACAGTATGCACAGTGGAGAGAATGTGAACTTTAGAGTCAGAAATAGCTGGGTTTGAATCCCAGCTCTGCTACTTACAAGGATCCTGGTCTTGAGTGAGTTATTTCTCTGAGTTCCAGTTTCTGAAACACCTAAGATAGAAATGATAATGCCTATCTTGAAAGCTAACTGGGGATACTAGATAAGATCATCTTTGTATCCAAAGTGGTTCTCGGCCTCACAAAACCATAGGCACTTTGGAGTCTCATTCATCATCACAACACAGATTTCAGTATCTCTTGCCCAGTGCCTCATAAGGGGAGGACTTACAGTTTATCCAAGTCTCGGTCACTTTTTGATATCCCTAGAGAGAGCTACCCCCCAAATATTTAACCCTCCAGTGCTTTCCCTCATCAGTATCCTCCGAGTCTGAAGCCTTTCTGGTGCCAGTGCTGCACTCCGCCAGAAGGTCAATAAATGTGCTGAGTGTTGGCTTCCACTGCTGCCCAAATGGAACACTCCAAAATAGCTGAGCCACTGTCTTTCCCTGAATCCTCACTGCTCTGAAGCCAGGATGAGGTCCACTCAGAAGGGAGAAGAGTCTCTCTTTCTTATTCTGTGCCACGTCATGTCACCTGAGCCTGCCTAAGCCTAAGACTGCTTACGCCACCCTGGTTTTCAGAGTCTCTTATGAAACTAGTTTCTTCACCCTTCGCCTGCAGCTTTGTTCTCCATAAGGCTCAAAGCAATGCACCCAGGCCATCAAGGCCAGTTGTGTGAACTTTCTGTACCTCAGTTTCCTGCTATATTAATACCTAGGGTTGTTGTCGTCACCAAATGCATCAATGTATACAAAGCACATATTGTAAGCACTACCTAAGTGTCAACGGTTATTCGAACTTTTATTATTCTTAGAATTGTTCTAGAATGTAGATCCTGGGAACAAGAAGAAATTGTTGGAAGAGGTTAAATGATGACTCAAACTATTTAATATTATTTAGTTGAAATATGAAAAGGAGATGGGACTTATCCTGTACCCCATGCTGGTATGGTTATCGCCAATCAGAAGATACAGTTTCAAAAAATAATCAAAATATTCCGGGAACATAGAGGAAACATTATTTTGCTCTGGGGATGCTTAAGGGAGAGGATTCATGCTGGAGTTAGTGTTTCCAAGAGACTTGGAAAAATTAGTGTGACTTTGAAAGAAGAGAAGATGAGAGGGTAAAGCCAGACTGATGGCAAGTCCTGACTATAGAAACAGGCATGAAAACCAAGCACACTGGAGAAGGGTAAGTGTGCACTGGGCTCTGAAAGAGGGAGAATAGTTAGAGCTTCAGCTTGAAAACTAAGCTGGAATTTTAGATGGTCTGGAACAGCATGCTCAGACGTTCAGATTTGTTTTTAAGGGAATGAAGAAACACTAAAAGTTTTTTTTTTAATAGAGCCTTTGACCATTTTAATATTTTTCAACAATGCTCACATTCAGACATTATGTTTGAAAACCCTAAAATTGCTTTTGATGTTCTAAACTTAGGTGCTGTAGCCCATCCAATACATTACCTTTCAACAGTAGTGCTCGCTCTATAATTTACATCAGCATCTTAGCACAGAAATTAAAACAAAATTGTAGTTTTATTGCCTTTTACTCATTATTTTACAAATAGAAATATTACCCAAAAAGTGCTGACCTTAGTGATAACAAGCAAATTTCTCGTGAACTTATTAAACTCGAGATAAAGATGGGAATCATAGGCTAAACATAAGGACTCATTGAACCTAAACTCTTTGACTGCACTAGTAATTAGGAAGGAAAAGAACAAAGTAAAAAGATATGCATGACATGCTAGTTATAAATTTTTCACAACCTTGTCTAAAAGGTGAACTGTAATTAGCAATTTCGGATCAATCTTTCATCCTCCAGGAAGAGATTTTCCTTATAATCCATAATTCCATTGGTGGCTTGCACGTATTTGACTTAAAATTTCAGGACTACCACCATGTAAGAAAAGAGAGGACTATCTGAAGCTAATGTTTTGGAATGTTAACTTGAACAGGTATGTGGCTAAAGGGAGAAACAATCTGGGTAAGGCCAAAGCCTTTGTTAGGACCCAAATTAAAGATGATGGAGATCTAAGGCAAAGGCAGAGAAAATGAAAGATTTCATAGCAGTTTTTCAAGGAGACAGAAAAGAAGGAGACCCCCCTGCAGTATCTCTCTACTGCCCTGTGCTTTCAAAGTTTAACTCACGCCAGTGGTCAAAGGAAAAAATATTTAAAGGGCCCATCTGCATTTTCACAGGGCAGGCAATAAACTGTACACTTGGAGCTAAGAAGAATTAAATAAATAATGGGCACAATTAGTAATGAACATCTAACAAAAATATACAGTAACAACTATAATTGATTTTAAAACATTTCCTTTAAAATCAAGAACAGGACAAGGATTCTAGCTATTGCCACTCTTATGCAACATTCAGCTGAAGGATCTAGCCGGTAAAATAAGACAGAAAATGATACAAAGCATATTAACATTGCAAGCAAAGGAAAGAAAATTCTAATATTTATATGAGAAACATAAAAGAGAATATAGGGATGCCTGGGTGGCTCAGTGGTTAAGCGTCTGCCTTTGGCTCAGGTCCTGATCCCAGGGTCCTGGGATCGAGCCCCCCATCGGGCTCCCTGCTCAGCCAGGAGCATGCTTCTCCTTCTCCCACTCCCCCTGCTTGTGTTTCCTCTCTAGCTGTCTTTCTCTCTCTGTCAAATAAATAAAATCTTAAAAAAAAAAAGAATATAGTAAATAATTAGAAAATTAGAATTTATAGAGATTTTAACCGAGGCCGCCAGACTGAGGGCTCGTATTTTTTAATTACCTTTATATGTTGTCCTTTTAAATAATTTTCCAAAGGCAATTGGAGCTTTAAATATTTGTCTGTGGCACATTTCAGATTCATGCTACTAAAGCTGGAGGAAATACTCTGAGTGTTCCCCACAGACATGGAAGTTCATTAAACGTCCTTTAGTACACAAGCACACACATATGTAGAGTGCCCACAAACATACAAATAAACACAAAATGGAAAGAAGTTGGAAAATAGATTACATTGCCCAGGGGATCGTGGTCTGATTTTTATTTCATCTGGATATCTGATGCGGTGCTTATTGTTGTGGCTGAGATTCAATATGCAACTTTAACATCCAATGAATATTCATTGAGCACTTGTCATGGGCCAGTCAATCTTTTAAGATGCCCTGAAAATAGCTATAAAAATATAGGCTAAGTCCTTGCTCTCTTCAACTCTCTTCAGATTGGAAAAGCACTGGGAAGAAAGTAAAACCGAATGATATAGTAAGAGTGTCTTGGTGAGCTTAGTGCAAAAATCCTTCTTCCAACAAAACAACTCAATGCATATTGGAGTGCTATCATCAGTCTCATGAGTTTACATTCTGGTTACAAAGCTAAATTTGATAAAGCATCCCTTGCCCAAATGTACAGTCCAGTTCATCACTTTCAGGATTGCAATGCCTAATGGGTTCTTGAATAAACATACTTGGATTGGAAGACTTATAAGCTGTTTATGAGGCCTATAAAATGGGAATGATAATAACAATGACAATACATATCTCAAAACATAACATAATGTATAACCTCATAAGGTGGTCATCAGGATTAAATGAAACCACATTTGAAGTGCTGAGTAAAATTCCTAGAAGATAGTATTCAATAATTACTGAAGATGATAATGATGATTTTTTTAATTTTTATTAAAAGCCATATGACTTGAAACACAAGAAACCATACAACTTGAATCCTATCAAAAAACATCAAAAAACATCCCAGCCAATCCAATGACATATCTATCTAGTAGGTATTGAGCTGGCTGAATGAATTTGTTGGTCTATATGCAAATAAGATCTAAAGGGATCTTCTGTTAAAGAAATCATTAAAGCTAAGGAAACAGAGTTCTACATGTTCCTCACCATTGGGTGTAGGCTGTCCAGATTTAATGGAAATGCATTTGTGGGCAAGTTTACACGGGACTGTAGTTTAGATCTACACAAAACTATGCATTTTCAAAGCATGCTTTGCATAGGAAGAGGAATGAAGTAAATAGTCTAAAAAGTTCTTTCTTGATGGAAGGATTTGGATGGGGATTGCTTTTCTGTTTTTAATCTTTAGAAACAGGCTATAGTAGTATTCTCTCATAGTACCTTAGTGATATCTCTAGCCCTAGACAATATTCTATATAAAATGTAGAATCATAGAATTGTGGCAGTGGGCTGAGTCATTTTACCTGTCCAGAAGTTCTGCTCATTCTTAACTCCACTTAGATTTCCATTCTAGGAGTTTTCCTTTCCCCATTGCATATGGTCTTGGTGGGAAGTAGTTTCTGCTTTCTATTACTGAGTCATGGGGAATCAGAGAACCTCTTTCCATGCCTCTGTGCATGCAGTGGGTGGAATGTGATCTAAGCCAGGCTAATGAGATGCTCTCTCCCTGGACCTGAGTAAAGGATGCAAGGATATGAGTTAGGGCCAGAGGTTATTCTTTACCACTATAGGGGTGACAAGCTGCCTAAATTCCTGTTGTACACCATTCCATCTGTGAGCCCCAGATGTGATCCAAGTAAACCCTTTTGCTTAAAATAGCCACAGTACATTTTTGTTGATTACAGTCAAAAACTGAATTTTATGTTGTTTATTGGAAGAGCTCCTGGAAATTCTATCTTAGGAAAAGATATAAACAAGGTAAGTGGTCACCTGGAAAGCAGGGTTCAGAAACACCAACCCTGTCCCTGTATATCCATCACTCTCCCAGGAAGATTGACAGTGGATTTGGAGCACACAGTGTTTTATCAATAGAGGGGCATTCAGACATCCGCATGTATGGATTAGGGTCGCTGCCTTGGGAAAGGGAAATCATACTCAATAGGGAAAAGAAAAATCAATTCTCAAAAAACAAAACAAAATTTTTGAAAATGCTAAGCAAAAAGTATAGGATATGATAAAGGATTTTTATGTTCCTGAAGCCTGGCTTTTCCTTAATGAAATTCAAATTGGTGTATATAACCAACAGAGTTCAGAAGAATGCATATAAGCCAATTTTTCCACCCTAAAGTTGCTTTAAAAAATCAGAGCTGAGGTAGGAAAAGAAGAGCCTGCAAAAGAGCAGTAGAACACAGGTTGGGTAGTTTTCTGAAGGAGCATCTCATGCCATCTTTTCCATATTGTCTCAATTCCAAAAAAGATTTAGTAGGATCAACAAGGCAGATTATATGTTCCCAGGCTCGGAGGGAGCCTAAGGAGGCAGGAAACCTGTGATTTTCACATCAGGGGTGGTCACAGCAGAAGTGTAGACAGCACTACAGTGTCAAGGCAGAAGATCTGGTTATGCCTCCCCCAAGCTTTTATGGTATCGGAGAGAATCAGAAAGTTTTTCTGCTCCTCAGAAGAGTGCAAAAGTATCCTGGAGAAGATCAACTTCTCTCAGGAGCCAAAAGGATGGAGTATGCACGGACCCATGCCTGCAACACCAGATGGGAACTTGCCTTCTCCACAGATGCTAGTAGAGATAGATGCAAAAACATAAAGAAGTTATGGAGGTGAAATACATTTCAGTGGATGTCAGTCAAATATCTGATAGAGGTCTTCTGTGTTTACCTGCCCAGAATCCATCACTTTCCGGTTCTGCTAAAAGCACATCAGTTTTCCTTTGGAAAAGGCCTCCTCTCCATTCTCTCTATATTGCTCCTGTGAGACTGACCCCGCCCTTTGGCTCTAGAGGCTGGGGAGACACTCAGGCACCACAGATCAGAGTCAAAGAGATTGGTTCCAAAATGAGTTCCTGACAACCCAGAACAATAAGTTATCTTGAGGTATTTTCACTACAGTTATTGAAAACTGTGTTGGTATGGAGATGCTAATGGTCATCTGTTCGTGTTAAGGGAAAAGCTTGCCTAAGTGAGGAACCAAAGTAGAGAAAGACAGTGAGGGAGAAACATAAACTATCCTGAAGTCATTATTGAATCTGGACGATCCAGTTCTGCATGGATCAGATTTAGCTCTTGAATATGTTTTGATTATAGGCAACATTTTTTTCCTATTGTTTAAGTGAAATGTATTCACTTGTAACCAAAAGAGCCATAATAGAAATAAATTCTCTTTAAAATTAAAAATAAAATCAAAACTCCTTAGCATGACTTTCCAGGTCGTATATCATCAGCTCTTTCCCTGGCTCTCCAACTTCTTACTGTGCTCTCATGCTTCTTCTCTAACAAAACTCCACATATACTGGGTTATTCTCCCTCATCCTTCTGGCTCTCCTCTCTGTGCTCCACATGGCTCACTCCCTCTCATCCTTCAGTCCCTGGCTCAAATATTAAAGAAAGCTTCTCTAACCCAACCTGTTTCCCCATCTCCCCATCTCAAATCTCATTTCATCACCCAGTTTATTTTTTTGTGAAAATTATCAGTATCTGAAATAATCTTGTCTATTTAGTTGCTTACTTTTTTATTGTCTCCCTTCTCCATCTAGAATGTAAATTCCGTGATGGCAGGTACCGTATCAATCGCAAGCACCCCACAGTGCCTGACCTTTGGTAGGCATGTAATAAATATTGCTGGCACAAATCGGTGAATTTCATTTTTATATTCAGCAATTCCATAGTGCTTATTACAATACCAGGCACTGCCCTGAGGATTTCCTAATTATTTATTTTTTATTTTCATAACAATCCCCTGAGGTTGGAATTAGTATTACCACCATTTGACCGACCATGAACCTGAGTTGCATGATGGTTAAGCCATATGCCCAAGTGGGAGAGCTAAGTAAGGTTCACACCTGGCAGCTGGTTCTTGATTCATTTCTCTCATCCTCTGTGCCATCCTTCCTGAATGACTTATTGAATGATTTGATAAACAGACTGGCTACCAGGAAATTGATCATCTCTAGGTGGGCTGAAAATGTCCAGGTATGAATTTAAAAAGCAAGTATTGACCATGGAATCCATGACTCAGCCCAGATAGTAGCCCTGAGAGGTCCAGCCTCACTCCCTTTACTGCTGTAGCACCACGCATGCTTGAGAGAGTTGTTAATTTGCAGTGGTGAGTTATGAGTGCTTATAAAATATTTTATATCTATTTAATATTGTTATATACTTTGGTCAGTAGAAAAGATACCAATTAGTTCATTCATGGAGAAAGATTGTAAAGGCTCTTAATGAAAAAAGACCTCAAAGGCATATTTTTACCATCTCTTATGAAGCAGCATGACATTTTATAAAATTTGATCAACTATTTTACAGTTACTGCTATTGAATTTTTGTAGTGTACTTCAAATCCTACTCCTAAATAATTTTACAGTCTTTATGATCTGACACTACTGATCATCTAGCAATATGATTAATCATAATAGAAAGGATGTTTCTCATTTAATCTTCAAAGCCATTTTTATGTTAACCAACATTAAAATCTGTGAGTATATTCATTTCTTTCCATTGAGAACATTAGTCTTCCCTTGTTACAGACAACTTTTTTTTTTGTCCTTCTTTGGGTAAAACTTAATCCAGCTGAAATGAGTTGCAGCTGTTGTACAAATTCATATTTTTATACTGATAGGAAGCAGTCAGACATTTCAACTATTCAGTTTTGTTTAAAAGTAAGTTAACAGTTCAGTTCACTCTTTAGAAGACACAGATGAAGGAATTGTACAGGAATGTGTTTGTGGCCAACTGAATGTTTGTGATTAAAAATACTTATGAAGGCAACATTGCTGGACTTGAAAAAAGTTATAAGGTCCTACAGCCTGGGAGAAATTCATTGAGGGAGAATCCACTAATACTTGAAGTGGTAGCTTTTGACCTCTGGCACTGGTAAATACCAGCCAGTGATGCACAGGCTTCAATTCTAAATGACTAACTCTTACATAATTTCCTTTCCTTAACAATTCCATGAAGTCTCCAGTTTTTAGAATTACAGAATCTGACATAACAAGATAAACTTTGATACCAGGTTTCCCTAAACACTGACCACTTTCTTCTCATATCTCCATTCCTGACTCAGAACCATATTGATTTCCTTTTCTGGGGAATTAGAAAGTATTAGGAAAATTAGTATTCTGTACATTTTCTCTATCTCAGATTTCCCAGTAGCAACTCATATCTTACCTCATCTTATGAAATAGTGGTTAAAGGCAAGAACCTGCGGTTAAACTGATTGAAGTCGGAATCCAACTAATGGAAGTGTGTTTGAAAGCATTCTTGCCACTTGATAGCTATCCAACTCAGGGTGAGTTAAAATCTTTTAAACCTCAGTTTATTCATCTCTACAAAAGGGATATTATTGCCTACTTCAAAAGGGGCATTAAAAAAGATAATCTATGTTTAATACCTATTATCTAATAATTCATTAACAAAAATACCCCAATAGAAAATACTAAAAGCTTAACTTACAATCAAACATATATTTGACTCCAGCTCCCAACAGCTGGTAAGAGTCAGAACTAATTCAAATTAATTTAAGGGAAAAAAAACCAATTCATTAATAGTAATTCAAAATAATACCGGGGTGTCTCATAGAACCCCGGGACAAGAATGCCACTGGGTCTCAGGAAGAACTGGAAGAGGAACTTCACAGCCAGCTGGACTCCCCTGTCTCTCATCTATTCACCTTTCTGAACCTCCACTTGATCCTTCTCTCTTCCTCTCTAGTCGATTCCCCTTATCTTGGCCATATGGTGGAAGTTATGACCATTACCGTCTTCCAAGGGTTATAGGGTCAGCCATTCGAGAGGGCAAAATTACTTATCTCTTTACATGCTATATCCAAATCTCTGAGGAAAAGCTCTGCTAGTCCACTTGGGCTCATGAGCCCGCAGCTGGTCCAGTAACCGAGGACACGTTGCTCCTTGCTACAATCCTGTTGATGGGTGGGGTTAGTGGTAGGAAGGAACAATTCAGTTTCTAGGAAAGGAGTTTCATAGGTGGCCATGAAAACCACCAGCCTTCTCCAACTCTGGCCAGCTCTCTTGTGTATTTAGGAGGGAGAACTCCCTTCTCCCTGAGTCATTTCTTGGCGATCCTGGCTGCCATTGTTGTTGATGCCATTCTATTCTCAGGCATGGAACCCTTCTGCTCTACTTATATTAGCGCCACGGCAACTGCCACGGACACAACTTGTAGGTTCTCAAACGTGTTCATCTGACCCATGTGCCTTAATCCCTCCTCACCCGAATGGATTATAGAATCTCAGCACTTAGAAGTGAATTTAGAAAACAGAAATCACACACACACACACACACACACACACACACACACACACATTTTAAAAATGAGAAAACTGAAGCCCAGATAGGTAAAGACCTTAGCTAATATCACATGGCAAATTAATAAATCAGGACCAGAAGCCATGTCTCTAGACTTATAGACTAATCTTCCTAAACTAAGTTAGGTATTCTTGTTCACCTTCACCATTCATGATCCTGTTCTTTCTCCACAAGATACAGTTCTGTCTGGGTCTGGGCACTCTTCAATAACAGTAGTTGCCTTTTCCAACCCTAATTATGACTTTGCTGATTATATCTGACTTCAGAAAAAGCAGCTGCTGCACAAGGCTGTGAATTTCACTTGCTTTTAGCTTAGAGGCAACCCTGCTACCTGAAAGAGATTTTAATTACAGATCATAATCATTTATCTTTGTCATTCATTTTTCCTTCATAATTTCCTTATTATTAGGACATATATTAAGAAGATAAGTATCCCATTAATGACACTTTTGAAAGATATTACAGGAGAAGACAGCAAAAAATGTATAATTGTGAACAGTTTGATGACATCCTGAGGCTTATTATGAATATTATGAATATGCTTGTGCCTTTGAGGTAATCTGCCCATATCTAGAGGGAAAGGGATCAGTGGATCCTGAAAAAAAAAAACAAAACACTTATAGAGAGGTCTGATGGGAAATTCTTTCATCTCTTTTTGGTGATTCTCCAAATAAGCCTAAATATTACATATTTGTAAAGAAAACATTCCTCTGTAATTACTATCTAATGTCAGACATTTGCAAGACTATATGTCATGATATACTGAGCTTCACGGTTACTTGTTTATATTTTATATATACTTCCTATTGACATAATGCCTGTATATTTTTCCTCCTCTCATATATAGTTCATATCTATTGTTTTTAGATTCTCAAAATAGTACTCTAATTTTTTAAAAGTCACCCCTTTGCTACTCCAGTTCATGTGGTTCTATAGAAGATGTCTCTACCCTTAGATCCTAGGGGTGGCACGTAAACAAGATATAGCCAATTAGAGCACTGAAGTCACCTGGCCATCGTGATGGGCTCAAGAATAGCATGTGTCCCCATCACAGCCAAATGAGACTCAATTTTAAGACATTTGTTGGAATCATTGGGGAGAACGCTGAAAAGATAAATTGTAAGTTGAAGTTGGTGGCAGCTGCCAAGAAGAGTCTTTCTGAACCTTGAGCCAACACAGAAGAAAGCCAAAGTGAAAGAATAGAATAAGATGGAGTTCAGTTCATATTGTTTGAGCCTCTTGATCTAGCCATACATGAAGTTTTTTTTTTTTTAACTTAGGACAGTTTTAATTAATTTCTTCCTTCACAGTGGGAAGAATCCTAACTAATTCTATGTAAAAACTTTTACAAATCCATATCTCATATAAGCACTCTTTAGTGTATCCATCCTAATTTTAGAAAAGTAGAACTCTTTGAAAAGAGTAATTGGAAACAGTGCAAGATTCCAAGGTGGAGGATGTCATGTTTTCCAAAATGAAAAGACCAATAATTAATAATGGTGGGTTGATACAAGAATTTGAATTTTTTTAAGTTTTATTTTATTATGTTAATCACCATACATGACATCATTAGTTTTTGATGCAGTGTTCCATGATTCATTGTTTGCGTATAACACCCAGTGCTCCATTCAGTACGTGCCCTCCTTAATACCCATCACCAGGCTAACCCATCCCCCCACCCCCCTCCCCTCTAGAACCCTCAGTTTGTTTCTCAGAGTCCATAGTCTCTCATGCTTCGTCTCCCCCTCTGACTCCCCCCACTTCATTTTTCCCTTCCTACTATCTTCTTTTTTTTTTTAACATCTAATATATTATTTGCTTCGGAGCCACAAGTCTGTGATTCATCAGTCTTACACAATTCAGTTTAAAAAGTAAACTGTCGTAATCAAGATGGGAGATCAGCACACCTTAATGAAGGTGGAGAGGAAGGAATGAACAATGTAGATGTTGGAGAGAAAAAACATCAGCACTTATAAATAATATTTACATTGTTTTTTGGTGATAAGGTAGCACGATTTAGTGCCTTTGGAGACTGGATGGGTGGGAGGTGGCAATCATGAAAGTAAAGTTCACTGTTCTAACTTTGCTGAGTTTCCTTTGATTTGGCACCAACACTGCTAGTTTGAGGACTCTGGGAACTGGATTATAGGTAGATAAGTCCATGTCCATGTGTAGAGAAGGTAGGTTTACTGAAACTAGGAGGAATCAGTTACGCTGTGGCTGATAGAGATTAGAACACAGGCACAGCCTGGGAGGGCAGGAGCTCACAGAAATTGTGAAGAGAACTGAATAGAACATGCCATGTAGAATCTTAAAAGGTAGGGGAGGTAAACTGGACAAGGATATACCTTTTCTGTTTTACCCATATATCAGCTAAACGTAATATTCTAGCCCATGGCCTGTGTTTTTAAGAGGCTACCCACATTGTTACATAAATTAAGAGAAAAAAATATTGAAATTCTTGAGTTCTACTTTAATGTGAATTTAGCCATTATATAAATCAGGTTTCTTACATAATCCTCTCCTAGTTTGTTTGTTCTAATAAAATAATGTGGCACTTGTAACAACACAGATGTATCTTGAGGACATTATGCTAAGTGAAAAGTCAGAGAAAGACAAATGCTGTCTGATCTCACTTATATGTGGAATCTAGAAGCAAGGATACCACATGATGACTATAATTAGCAATAACTGTATCATATACTTAAAATTTCCTAAGAGAGTAGATCTTACATGTTCGTAGGTACCACAGAAGAAAGGAAGAAAATGGTAACTATGTGAGGTAATTGATATGCTAATTAGCTTGAGTGTAGTGTTAATTTCACAATACACACATGTATCAAAACATTATTTGCATATCTTAAATATATACAATGCCTATTTGTCAAGTATACCTCAATAAAGCTAAAAAAAAATAAGCCATGTTTCTAAACAACTAGATTCATGGTTATTAACCTAATTGGAAAATTCTTTAAAAATTTAGCATTGATGTTAGTTTAATAATATCTGATGATTTATAGTATATGTCATTGACAAAGCTTTAATATGCAGGTGTCTGTTAAAAAACATTTTTAGGGGCACCTGGGTGGCTCAGTTAAGTGTCTGACTTTGGCTCAGGTCATAACCTCAGAGTCCTGAGATGGAGCCCCACATCAGGCTCCCCCCTCAACAGGGAGTCTCCTTGTCCCTCTGCCCTTCCCCTGCTGGTGCTTGCCCTGTCTCTCTCTATTAAATAAATAAAAATCTTTTAAAAAAATTTAAAAACAAAACAAAAACATTTTTACGCTAGTGTAACACCTTAGCATAATTTAATTAGCTAAACATATATAAATGTTAGTATTCTTTCGTATATAGAATGCAAGAATCTATCATTTGAATTTTTAAATTTTTTAAATAATTATTTATTTTACAGGGGGGGAGGGGCAGAGGGAGAGGGAGAAAGAGAATCTCAAACAGACCCCCAGTGAGCACGGAGCCCAGAATTTTTAAAATTTTAACTAATCTCTACTCCCAACATGGGGCTTGAACTCACCACCCTGAGATCAAGACTTACATGCTTTACCAATTAAGCCAGCCAGCACCCCAAGAATCTATCATTTAAAACAAATAATAAACATGGCATAATACTTAATTTTTCAGGACTCATTCAGAAAATAGACCATGATTTATATGTGGCTTGAATTAATATATCTTAATTCTTAAAAGCATTGCATTATATTACCAGAACATTATGCATGGGATTTTGTATAGTTTAGGAAATAATTGCAGCAGTTACATTAATAAAATGATTCTTATAGAATTTGCAAAGATGCTTTATTTACTTCATGGGACCATGTGACAATTAGTTGTTTACCAATCCCTTTATTTACAAAGTCTAAATATACTTTAGATTCCTAAATCTAAAATCTTTGCAAATTTTAGATTTTAGGGATAAACTCTTGTAAATTTGGACCTTTACTAGTGTACATCAACGGAAAAAGAAATGTCACAGGATAAGTGATGAATATATTATATTCAATTTTAATACTCAATGACTTCTAAGTACAAAAGTGTATTTATATACATAAATATGCTTAAAACCCACCTGCTTTCAAACTGCTATACCTAGGCACCTAATTCAAAAGAACTAATTTTTTAAAAAGCATACTTGCCTTTCTCTTCACTTCTAAAGACAAATCTAGTTCTATTCTTTCTCTAGGATGACAGGGGAATTTAGAGGGACACAAATAGCCAGAATAAAGTCAGAAAATAGAATCTATTCTTGGTTGTCTGACAATCTGGAAATCCTTAAGAATTTGCTACGGGACCATTCTTGGGATTTGAGGGAAATAGGACCTATTACCGAGGTGGGAACAATTAGATTTCATTTGCCAAACTCTTTTCCCCTTTATTTGATTTTCTATTAGGATTCTCTACCCTGCACTTCCAGCACCCCCTTTAAAAAAATCCCCCAAAGTCTCATTTTATCCACAAAATCTTCTCTGACAATTCCTGCCCTGTTATGGCCCCAGCTATTTTTAGACGACAGTCATAAAATGAGGAACAAAGTATAAATGACCAGAAGTGTTAACCACCATCTGTAAGACTAAAAATATGTTGCTAGTTGATGTTGTAAGGGTCATAGCTTTTCCTTGACCTGTAGTTTTTATGCAGGCTCCACAGTTTATCTCAGTCTGTTTTGATCACTCAGACCATATTATCTTCTCATACAAGAGCATTTTTTCCCTTTTATACTCCCAAAATTTATTTTACATGCTCAGAAGTTGGACTGCCTCTTACAAATTCCGATAGTTATTGCTATCTTAAAAGTTCTCTAGAGAACATTTTGATTAAAGACTCTAACCATAAAATCATCTTTTATAATCCTCAAGATCTGTATTTCTGTAAAGGCTTGTATATTACATATACACACATATATACATTATGTGTGTTTACGTGTGTGTGTATACACACATGTACAAGAAGGCGCTTATAGTGAAAGGTATAGTACTTAGAAGCACACAGTGAAAGGGCTACAGACAATTTAAATGAAATACATGACATTATTTAGTGATTCACTTTTCTAGGTAGAATAATTTTCATGTAGATGGGAAGGACCAAAAAAAAAAAAAAGAAAGTCACAAAGGTGAATTGTTAGTAGTAGTAATAACAGAAGTGTCCTATTTCATTATTGCATAATTTTTCTACTTTCTGTAACCACCCAGAACCAACAAACAGCACATGTTTTCATGCTCTTTTAGAAACTTGCTCTTTTAGAAACATGCTCTTTTAGAAACTTGATTGCATTGCCTATTTATACTTTTAACAAGAAATATAACATGATTATTTCAAATATGAATATATCCACATAAATTAAAACAGTAACTTAAAAAAAAAAAGAAAGAAAAGCCCATACTGGAGTTTTGCTCTTTGCCTCCCCAGCATTGTTCCTTTCAGTAGTACACATCCTAGATTTATGTCTGGGAATCTGAAGAGTCAAGGCTGCAGATTACCTAGGCCTAAACTGTTCAACATATCTTATCACTATGGTTACTTTGGTGATTGGTTCCCAGCTGGGCACCTCAGGGAGATGTAGCAAGAGGCAATGGATTTCAGGGGAATGTTGTGAAAGGGGCTCCTTTCCCACTGGCATGCAAACCAGATGCATGTAAGGAGATGATTCAACCATCTTGCCACCACAGTGGAAAATCCTGCAGCTTCTCAGGTCATTTTGTGGGGCCTCAGAATAAAACCAAAAGAGGGACAGGAAGGGCTGATAGATGAAAAGAAACTGAGTCCTAATAACAGTTGAGCCCCCAATCCATCCAGGTTGGTGGCCCTACTTCTGAATGTTTCCGATACTGATAAATATATTTCAACTGGAAAAGTCTCTTTTACTGTTTTCTGATGCTTACAATCTGAGCGCACAATCCTTGGTTAAGAGTGGGATTTCTAAAAGTATTGTCAGTGTGTTTTCCAAAGATACTGCTCCCAGGAAATTTCTCATCAAAATGTTTCTGTGGTCAAATACAGTTGGGGAAAGGTAAATGCATTACTACTTTTTTTTCAGGAAAATACTATTTTATTTATTTTTTTTTTAAAGATTTATCCATTTATTTTGCGAGAGTGAGAATGAGAGAGAGAGTACATAAGGGGGGGAGGGTTAGAGGGAGAAGCAGGCTCCCCGCTGAGCAGGGAGCCCGATGCGGGACTCCATCCCGGGACTCCAGGATCATGACCCGAGCCGAAGGCAGTCGTTTAACCAACTGAGCCACCCAGGCGCCCAGGAAAATACTATTTTAAACCAGTACCCTCCTCAAAATCCTTTGTACTTAAAACAAAAATCATCTTTTCTATGGCCTCTAAGATTCTGCGTGAATTTACCTTTCACTATTTCTTCTGCTTCATCTTGGGCCTCTTGTTTGCTGTGTCCTAACCGTATTGGCCATTTCTTCCTCCCAGGTAGCAAACTCTCTTTTGTCTCAAGCCTTTGGATTTGCTGTTCACTCTTTATCTGGCTAATTTTTACCTCTTTTTGCTTTAGCTTGAATCTCACTTCTTATTGGAGGCCTTTCCTAAACCTGTCCTCCAATTAAATTGGTACTCATTCATTCTTATGGCATCTTATTCTTTCTCTTCATAACACAATTTATTGCAATCTAAATACTTATGTCTTTATTTGTTTAATCTCTCTCTTCCCAGCACTTTAAAAACTCTGTAAGGACAGAAACCATGCCAGATTTATTGACATCTCTTTAAGCAAAACATGGTGCTATTCCTGGCACTCTGTAGGGACTGGATAAAATATTGCCTGAATGCTATCTAGAACCATGGGACATTTTAGCATATTGCAGCATTTCAATAAAGAATCCTGTTTAGATATGTTTAATACAGAATTTCCCAAAATTATGTAAAAACTGAAATTTTTTAAGTAATTAACATGTATGAATATTGCTAGATACTATTATTCCATAGCTCACATATCAAGAAACACTCGTTTACATGGTTTAGGTCATTTGTCAGTTAAAGGCTCAAGTCTAAAAGCCTAAGCTTATACTTCATGAGCATTGGATGGATTTAAACTTCAAATGTTCAGATGAGACAGCAAAAATGATATTTGAGGACATTAACCCCAATAATTTTAGAGAGTATTAAATAGCATGCATATGTTAATTTTCCTATGCTGTTTTCAGGGAGTGGGTTTTAAAGCATCCATCTTAAAGATCATCAGCATGTAGATTTGTATATTAGATGATAAAGAAATAATGTAAAGCCTTTGCACAGAAAAGGAAAACATTGACAAAACAGAAAGGAAACCTACTGATAGGAGAAGATATCTGCAAATGATATATCCAATAAGGGGTTAATATCCAACATATATAAATAACTTATACAACTCAACACCCAAAAAACCAAACCAATCTTATTAAAAAGGGAACAGAGGACCTGAAAAGACATTATTCCAAAGAAGACATACAGATGGCCAACAGACACATGAAAAGATTTTCAATATCACTAATCATCAGGGAAATGCAAATCAAAGCCACAATGAAATATCACCTCACATCTGTCACAATGGCTAAAATCAAGAAGACAAGAAACAGGAAGTGTTGGCAAGGACATTTGCAACGATGTGGATGGAACTGGAGGGTGTTATGCTGAGTGAAATAAGTCAATCAGAGAAAGACATGTATCATATGACCTCACTGATATGAGGAATTCTTAATCTCAGGAAACAAACTGAGGGTTGCTGGAGGGGGGTGTAGGAGGGATGGGGTGGCTGGGTGATAGACATTGGGGAGGGTATGTGCTATGGTGAGCGCTGTGAATTGTGCAAGACTGTTGAATCACAAATCTGTACCTCTGAAACAAATAATGCAATATATGTTAAGAAAAAAGAAAAAAAGAAGAAGATAGCAGGAGGGGAAGAATGAAAGGGGGAAAATCGGAGGGGGAGACGAACCATGAGAGATGATGGACTCTGAAAAACAAACTGAGGGTTCTAGAGGGGAGGGGGTGGGGGGATGGGTTAGCCTGGTGATGAGTATTAAAGAGGGCACGTTCTGCGTGGAACACTGGGTGTTATGCACAAACAATGAATCATGGAACACTACATCAAAAACTAATGATGTATGGTGATTAACATAACAATGAAAAAATTTAAAGAGGAAGTGTTGGCAAGGATGTGGAAAAAAAGGAACTTTCATGCACTATTGGCGAATGTAAATTGTACAGCCACTGTGGAAAGCAGTATGAGGTTTCCTCAGAAAATTAAAAATAGGAACACCATACGATCCAGTAATTTCCCTATTGAGTATTTACCCAGGTAAAACAAAAACACTAACTTTGAAAAGACATATGCACCCCTATGTTTATTGCAGCATTATTTGCAATAGCCAAGACATGGAAGCAACCTAAGTATCCATCAATAGGTGAATGGAGAAGGAAAATGTAGGATACATACACAATGGAATATTACACAGCCATAAAAAGGGATGAGAGCATGTCATTTGAGACAAAATGGATGGACCTAGAGGGTATTATGCTATGTGAAGTAAGTCAGACTGAGAAAGACAAATACCATATGATTCCACTCCTAAATGGAATCTAAAAAAATTAATAAACAGAAAGCAGAATTAGAAATATAAATACAGAGACCAAACGGATGTTCTCTTCTCAGAAAGGAAGAAGGTGGGGTGTGGGAGATATAGGCCATCAGTTATGGAATGAGTAAGTTATGGGAATAAAAAGCAGATCATAAGGAATGCAGTCAATGATACTGTAATAGCAATGTAACGGGACAGATGGCAGCTATACTTGTGGTGAACATAGCATAATGTATAGAATTGTCAAATAACTAAACTGTTCAACCGAAGCTAGTGTAATTGTGTGTCAACTATACTTAAAAAACCAAAACAGCTATATGTTGTCTACAAGTATACCCCCCAAAAAGAAAGAAATATGAGTTAAGTATAAAAAATGACTTAATCATTGTGTATTGAAGGATATTGGTATAGCTTTTATTTTTTAGGCATCCTCTAAATCAGATAATTACAGTCAAGTACATTGTTATGAGGACTAGATACTACCCCAGGGCATGTTCTAAAGTTGACATAAAAATAGGCTAAAATCCCAATAATTAGTGATGATTTTAGCCATGTCCCCATTTACATTTGAAATGTGTATTTTAGCAATACAGAAAATTACATATAAATGTCTTTTAAAAAAATCTCCAAAGAACATTTAAAGCTGGCTCTTGCATTACCTTCTCTTTAGAATTTAGAGCCTAGCTTTCTAGCTGAGTTCTGCCAGCAACAGATGAGACAAGTCCAGTAATATATTAAATGGCTGCACACATCAACAATCAAATCCTCAAGCCCAGGTTTCTAACCCCAGAGCACAATACAGTGAAGAAAGCATTGAAAATATCCATTAAGCTGAGCAGGTGTAGAGTGAACTCAACCAGCAGGAATTCTGCACCAAATACAGATTTCTTTCAAAAGCCAGGAGCTCCTCACTAACCACACACATACATGACTTTCTCAAGGAAGGGTTAGGAAAATGTCATCGCTGAACCTGACACTCCTTTTCTGCTCATCTAGATCCACTTTCCCAACTTCATTCTAAGCCAATAGATTTTTAACCAAAATTTACCAGGAAATGTTAGTTTTCCACTGGTGGCTTACCCAACACCATCTGTGATGGTGTTTTTGATGTGTTCAAATTAATTTTCAACAGCCGTAGAATGTAAGAGGCTTTCACTCCTTCTAACCCCGACATTGGAACATAAAATACACAAATCACCATTCTGGAATTTGCCCTTGGGAAGCCTATACCACGAGAGAGATCCTTTTCACTGCAGCTGAGAGCAAAGTAGCAAACAGAGGGCTTGTTCAGTAAATTAATGCATAGGTGTCCTGCCAGAGACAAAACTTGACTATGCCAAAATCCGGTTAGCCTGTAAAGATATGACATTTATATCTCTAAACTATCAGAGAAAATATAAAATGGTGGAAAAAGAAAATATCTCAATCCAAAAAAGGCAAGAAAAAAATTAGACTATGATATGATAGAAGTTAATCCAAATATATCAGTAATGATATGACATATGACATATGTCAGTGAAATTTCTTCTTGAAAATCAAAGATTGTTAAACTGAATAACACATAATATCTAATTTTGTATTATTTACAAGAAACAAGTTAAAAAATAAAAAATATATGCTATGTCAATGTAAATCAAAACAGGGCTACTTTAGCTATATTAATAACAGAAAATCAATTTTAAGGCAAAAAGCAATACTAATGATAAAGAAGGTCATCACATAATGGTAAATATTTAATTTATAAGGGTGACATAACAGCTCTAAGTTAATGTGCTTATGATTAAACTTTATAAATATAAAGAGATATACAAAGAGAAAGTATTAATATAGCCACATAAAAAAATTGACAAATCACTATAAATATTGGACATTTTAATATTTCTCAATATTGATATACAAGCATATACAAGACATTGTTAAGGCTGTAACAAATTTGAACACACAAGACTGATTTAATAGACATATGCAGAACACTGGATCCTACCATTGTAAATACATATTCTTTGCCAACATAAATAAAGTATATATATTTTAGCAAGAATGATATATAATTACTATATTTTATATACATATAATTTACAAGCCCATATAGCATTTCAAAACAAATTTCAAAGATCTTTAAATATAGACATAGTTATCTAAATCCAGTTTTAGAAAACATAAAAAAGAAAATAAACCTCTAAAATATTAATACTTATGTGCCAAAGAAGAAATAATATTGAAAAATTTAAAGTACTTAAAACTGTCATTATTTCATAATAATAAATTAGAGGTGGCATAATTAGAAATGAAGCAAAGATATAAAAGATATTATAAACAACTTTTGTCAAAATATTGAAAATTTAGCTGAAATAAACAAATTCCTAGATTTAAAAAATACAAAAATTGTCATAAAATATAAAATATTAAAAAAGAACCCTGAGTAATTCTACAACAATGCAATAACTTTGATCCATGACTCAAATTTTTCTTCCAAATACCATTTCATGGCCTTCATATTTTGGTTCACATTACTACCAAACAAAACCAAGAAAACATGTCTTTTTATTAACAAAGAAAGATCATTTGGACTACACAAGAATATAAAAGAAATTAAATGTATAAGGATTTGAAAGGAATAAATGATAGTATTTTCTTTTCAGATTCTATGATTATATACACAGAAAACCCAGAATTCTAAGTGGACAAATTATTAATTGGAGAATTTTGCAGACTGATATATAATTATTACAGGAGTCCACTGTAGTTCTTTATACCAGAAAGAAAATTTTAGACAAGAATTATTAAAAAAAAAACTACTTGCAATAACAACTGAAAATATAAAGCACCTAGGAATAAATCTAGTAAATGATCTCGAAGACTATTTTGGAGAAATTTATCAAACTTTTAAAAATGGTTTTTAGGAAGGCTTACATAAATGGAAAGATATAACATGGTTATGGATAGGACACAATAGCTTACGGAATTTAATTTTAATTCTATTTGATTCTATAAATTTGTGTGGATCGAGTGAAAATGCAATAGGACTTTTCTTTGATGAATATCGAATATGAAAAGGGCCAAGAAGAGCTAAAACATTCCTGAGGAATTAGCTAGAGGGAAATGACTTATTAAATGTCAAAAAATTTTTAAAGCTATAGTGAATAAGACAAGGTGATAGTAGAACACTGAACACATTTTCTAATGAAACCAAATAGAGGGCTCAAAAATGACATGAAATCCATGGAAACAAGTACAGGGCAGAGATACATTGCAGATAAATGGGAAAAAGAAAGACTATGAGTACGTTGTACTTAAACAAATATCTGTATGGGGGAAATGGATATGGATCTTTACCTCCCAATGTACAAACAATTCCAAATGTATTAAATCAGGACTGAAATCTGAAAGACAAAACATAAAACTTTTGGAAAATATGAGAATAATTTTATAAGCTGTATTTAGGGAAGAATTTCTTAAACAAGACTCTATATAAGCTGCAAATACTTCTACCAGTATATAAGGAAAAGACAGAAAGAAAACATGCAAAGTCATGGACAGACATTTCACTGGAAACATAGATGACCAATAGAAATGTGAAAAAATTATTCAACTTTGCTAATAGGGAAATAACATTTCACACTAACCCAATTTGCAAAAATTTTAAATGTTGGACCAACTGTTGATGAGATCATAAATCAAAAGGAATTTTCCTTCACTGTGGGTGGATATATTAATAAAGTCAATTATTTCATTTCTGGTCTGCAGTGGCCTAAAGAAAAATAAGGTAAATTGGCAAAAGTAATTAAATGAGGCATAAATATTTTCCATGCTGGGTTACATGAATATTACAGGTTTTCTAAATCACTAGGTCCTTCATCTTTTAAAAAAACTACACAAGAAAACCTGTATTTGAAAAAAATAAAAGTTTATGTAATCACGTTGAATTCTGCTGTTACTGTGCAGAGCTAAAATTTGCAATGCATTGCATTGCTTCTTAAGCATAATCTGAGGTTTTGGGGGTTTTTTTTGTTTTTGTTTTGGGTTTTTTTTTTTTTTTTGCATGATCTGAAAAATTTAACACATTCTCCAAGAAGTTAACCTTCATCCAGGAAGGTTCTTAACCTCAGAAGAGTAAAGCCTTCCTGTTTCTTCAAGAATGGCTACAAAATTGGTCTAGTGTTTCCTGCCTTCCTCAAGGAATGGTAGTATTTGATTGCTGAGATACTTAAAAAGAACCATATAATTCTATGGAATAATGGGCAAGTAACGTATTGTTATATTTGGACATTTTTTCCTCTAATGAACTCTTCAGATTTTTTTGTTTGGTATCATTCCAAAAATTATAAATTAGGAAGAAATGTGTGTTCTCTCCCAAAGGGCAGTTGAACTTTGCTCAGAATGCTTAAGAAAACATCCGGTGGGATGTTTGCAGATGGAGCTATGTCAACTCATCTTCAAGATTCCCCTTCTAGAATTGTACAACAGTTACAAGTCAAAATGCCTTGAATATTTTTATATCACTGACATCTCACTGCTCATGGCACAGAGCAGTTCTATCCAGCTACTGCTGGAGGCCTGGACATGTTGTTTATTCAGGAGGAAACTGAAAGTTAAAGGGCAACATAAAATCGTCAGGGTTATGGTTAAGCACAGGAACTAAAAATGAGAGACATTTTCAGCAAATGAGAACTGTGTGTGTGTGTGTGCACGCATGTGTGTGCACGCACACACATGCTTAATACTCCTCCATTGACAAGCATTTAAACACTGAACAGTTAATAAATAAAAATGTCTAAGAAGATCTTTACAGACAAGAGCTGAGCCATAGAATATCACAAATATCACAGTATTTGCCAAATGAGATGAGGTTGCTATTTGGCCCAGAGGTTCTGTCCCTCTTCCTTGTGTCTCGTCCCCCTCCGGGGTTGCAGCAACAGGCATTTTTCTGATAGAGGGATTCAGAGACAGGAACAAAGGTCGTGAATGTGTGGCTCTACAAAGAGAGGAATTCAAAAGAAGATTACTTGGATAGTTCTGTGCTTTTGATCTCTTAATCAAATTATATGTAGAAAGATACATGGCTCAGGCATTCTGAAAACAGCCTTGATTTATTTTTCTTCATTTAATTCCTTCCAGCAAATACTACTGAGAGCCCATTATGAGCAAGTCAACTGGAGACCAAGCATAATCTTAGACTATCACCAGATTTAAGACTAAATCTGAAAGATTAAATACAAATCGGAAAAATTGAGATTATTCATTTATTCGTGAATTGTTCTTGATAACCTACTATGTGCTTAGCATTGGACCACACATTGGAGGATATAGTCCTTACACATGGCACTTACAGTCTAATGGGATGAGTTATTATTACAACCTCATACAGTATCACACAAATGCATAATTAGTAACTATGAGAATCATGCAAGAGAACTACAGTAGAGTATGTAGCAGATGAATTTTAATCCAGACTGGACTTCAGGGAAGACTCTCAAAGGAAGTGATAGTTGAACTTATACTCAGTGATGAATAGATGTTAACTTGGCAACGGATTGAAGACAAAGGGCTGAATGAACATAGTTCTGGGCAGTTTTGTATTTTTCACAATTCAAAAGCAGGACAGCCTTTATATTTCAGGACAGTTTTAAAATATACTCACCAGAGTCATTCATCCTTATGAACTAATTTGAATGTGCTCTGGGCTGAGGAATTCTTATGGCAGAATCACTCAGCAGTGACTCTCTTTCTGGTCTAACCATAGCCCTGGGCAGGGTCAGCTGCCAGTGACACAGACTAATTTGTGAAAGTTTGTAAGACCCAGGTGCCCTCAAATATCCTGACATGTTGTTGTCTTCCCTGGGCACATGTCTAATGGCCAGAATTCTTACTATTAATTTTATTCCTTTGGGTTACACAACCTCAATAAATGAAGTTATAGAGTATTGTCTCTCTAAATCAGACTTTGCCATGATTTTTCAAGACCTTGCATGATGTGGCTCCTTGTGTCTCCTCTCAAGCCCAGCTCCATCTCTTGTTTCTCTCCCCCATGTTCAGTGCAGCCCAGTCAGACTAGCCTCTTTGTTGTCTAATTACCATTCCTGCCCACCTCAGAGTCTTTACCACTTTCCCTATCCCTGGCCTGATCTTCATTCCTTTTTTTTTTTTCCAGTTAACTACTATTTTTCATTTAGATCCCAATAAATATCTCAATCATACTTTCCTCAGGAAAGTCTTCTCTAAACTTTTAAGCCAGACTACTTTCTCACTATACACTGTGTTAACATCCTGTACTTCTGCTTCTTAACTTTATCACAGTTGAAATTAATAAACTAAATAATTAACTAGTCATTTGTTGTCTATCTGCCTTGCTGGTACAGTAAGCTTCCTAGAAGCTTATGTGTTCTTCTTGTCTCTTAACAATAACTACCACATAATAGACACACAAAATCTACTGAAGAAGGGAAGAAGGGAGGGATCTCCTAAAGAAGAACTTTCTCCAAGTTAACAGAAAGGTAGAGAGAAAAAATACACATGTGGTCCAGGAGGTTTGTCTGCCCACCATCTTTCCTTTAAATAACCACCCCTCACCATTCCAAGTGACTTACATGGGAGTGGTTCCACTCCAGGACTCATGTCCCATGCCTCTTCATACCCCTGGTTGCCATGATTCATTCAGACATGTGCGTGTGGCGCAAACTGAGTCAATTAACGTTCTTCCCAAGATTTCTTCTCCAAGAGCTTTGGAAGAGATGCTCTTGTTTTTTCTTAAATCACAAGATGAGAGGAAAATGCAAATGAGGAGATTTGTAGCTATTTTCATTTGCCACATGAACAAAGTAGTCAGCAGCCGGAAAAATCAGGGGAAAACCCATAACATAGCAAATTGAGACATAGAGACAGAGAACATGTGGAAACAGATTGTAGGAGCAAGAGTGATAGACTTTATGACGTCATGTGGGGCTCTGACCCAGCCACACTGAAGGCTTGGCTCTCTGCTCATAGAGTTTTCTGTTACACAAATCAATCCATTTGCTTCAAATTTAATTTAAGTTGGATTTCTGTTACTTGGAGAAAAGAACACACCTAACAAATACAGCAGTGAGGGACCTGTTTGAACAAATCTAACCCTTCTCATGGCAGAAATTATTTCATTCTTGCAGCATCCCTAATGCCAGAGCAGTGCCAAACCCCTGACAGGGACCCAGTGAGTACTTTGTGGCTCACTGATGAGATAATATATGACCTAACAGTAACTGTGAATATTTTCAAAGGCACAGACAGAGGAAAGAAGTTGAGAGAACATCACTTCAACACGAGATACAGAGCTTTTGCGTGGCCAGTGGGAATTTTGGCCTGAGTAACCACAACAGGTAAACAAGGAACCAGTTACGAAACAGTAAACACGTGGTGGGTTCTGCCGGAGAAGACCTGGGCTTGTAACTCAGTTCTGCTGTCTGCCCGCTACTGGACTCTGGGAAAGCGATTTAATTCTCAGATCCTCATCTTCCTTATATGCAAACTGCTGATAATAATTTATCATTAGGAGGACTATAGAGTTGTTGCCAGAAGGAAAACATGAAAAGGGTACAGAATTCAACCAGACAGTAAAAGGAGCACAAGAATCCAATCAAGTGTTCTTTACACACACACACACACACACACACACACACACACACACACACACACCCCAGAAGAAGTAGATTATAATTTCAGAAGTAGATTACATTGTGGTCAAACACAATGCCCTATGGGCACTACTAAAATAAATGATCCAACACTCCAACTGTGGTTCTAGGAGGATTATCTGGAAGCTTTTTCTCCCAGGCTCCATGTTCTAGGTTCTGGTTTCTAACTGAGAAGTAACTACACTGTGGTCCTGAGTGTATGGATTGATAACCTCAGTGTGTCTGACAAGGTAACTGTTCTTTATTTGAGACTTTTAAACTCTAGGAGGACATAGAAATAAAAAAATCAAACTCAATCCTTAGTAGAAAAAGATTATGTTAAATTCCTCATAATGTGTGTTTGTCATTTAAGGTATTTGTGTATTTAAGAGAATCTGACATATCAGTTTTGCAATTTTTAAGTGAAAGTTATTAGAGAATATAAGTTAGTCGAGAGTATTGGAATGCCTGAGAGAATTTGATTTATTACACTGATAAATTTAATGTCTCAAATTAATTAGGGCTCTGCCACTTATCTGTGTGACTTTGAACAAGTTACTCATCATTTCAATACCTCAACATTTCTTGACCTTAAAGTAGAAATCAGAATAGCTATTTCATGGGATTGATATGAAGATTAAATAAATTCATATATGTAGAAACCTTAAAACAGTATCTGGCATAGAGTTAGCACTTACATAAATATTAGCTGTAAGGGTTTAGAAAGGTTTTACGACTTAAGGTTATAAGTATACCCTGTCATATATTTGAATCACTTAAGCAAATCAAATTATTAAATTTATAAATTCAGTTAAAATTCTTAAAGGAGGGACACCTGGGTGGCTCAGTCATTAAGCGTCTGCCTTCAGCTCAGGTCATGATCCCAGGGTCCTGGGATCGAGCCCCGCATCGGGCTACCTGCTCAGTAGGGAGTCTGCTTCTCCCTCTCCCACTCCCCCTGCTTGTGTTCCCTCTCTCACTGTGTCTCTCTTGTCAAATAAATAAATAAAATCTTTAAAAAAAACTGAAAAAAAATACTTAAAGGAATGTGACTAAATATCATTGATGGCTTAGGGAGCTTTCATCTATTCAGTTTGAGTTCATTGATTGCTATTTTGATGCAGGGAAAAGTGATTTTATTTTCATATTGTTAATAGTAGATATAGTGAGAAAAGGTCAAAAACCATAGGTTGAATTAAAAGGCTAAAAAAAAAGCTAAGTTTTTAAAATTTGTCAAATTTAATAAGTTGAATATTAATTCTGATCCCAAGTAACCACAGAGAGTTATCTTTGCTCACCAAGAGTTATTACTGTTCCCAACCTCAAAGGGAAATTTACAGTTGACAAATATCAGTTTGTAGTTAGTGTGAAGATACAATACAATGTTGCATTTTAGCATATCTAGAACTACCTTCCAATATATGTTGGGAAACTGCATATACTCTTTCTTGAAGAACCAAGTGCTTGTTAGCATGTTGATAAGCCTGTCTAAGTTTGTTGATCCTAGATGCTCCAACATTTCTTTCCCATGGAGCATTTTATTTGTGTACATCTGTCATCATTTTGGGCCAGCAGTTTGGGAACTTTAAGTCCCAGACCAACAGAAAGTTTATAAATCAGCAACCTCAGTATGTCTGAGATAGGAATTCTTCTCTCATCCAGGAGCGAAGAGGGCAGGTACCTGAGGGCAGAAGGGAGATGTAGGGGGGCCCGCAGGGGAAGAGGAAAATCAAAGCAGAGGAAGAGCACTGAGGCATGTTTTGCTCATGGACCCAGCTCAAGCTGTTCTGACCTGAATTGTTTTTATGTAAACACTGCCATGGATGGCAATGTGACCTAGATCTATCCCTACCCAACTGTTCATTCCAATTTCTATTGCTCCTGGGGAAAATATCTGTAATAATTTTATTTTAAAATATTTAAAGCAGTTTTTATAGTTTTTAACAAACGGTTTGAATAACATGTCATTTCAGTGGTTGATGTATGGAGCTGGCCAAATCTTTTGCCGAATGCTACAAAATTCTGGTGCAGGGGATCAGACAACCTGGTGGAATCTGGGGAAGTCTTTCTCTGGTATCGTCCATGCTTTTCTGATGTCCATGCTTCAGTCTCCAGGACATCCATCTTCTGGAGCTCATGGTTCCATCTGCATTTGGTTGAGGCCCCTTATGTGTCTACAGGGTATCCTAGGGAATTCTCTAAAGCTCTTTGCTCCTCAGATCCTCAATCTATCTCCTTTCCAAATGTCTTTCCCTGTAAGTTTTCCAAACCTGGAAGTTGTCCCTTTTCTCTTCCTGGGGAGGCTTCCCCCTCCCCCTTTTCCCCAATCTCTACTTTCTTTTGTAAGCAGCCTCCATGATGCATAGTTGTGGGTAGGCTATTTTCTGAAGCATTACACTTTACATAACAATTTTGGCCACAGCTTGTGTTTGCCAACTAAAATTATGCCTCATTTTTAGTTTGTGAGTGTGTGTGTGTTCTTTGAACTGCTCTAACTGCTTGTTGCTGGGATTTTGTATAGTTGAGGTTAGCCAGAGGAAATTTATGGCCAAAAAAAGGAGATCTGTCCATTTGAAGAATTTTTATTCTCTATTTTTTAAATTATACCCATGATACTGTGAAAGCAAAATGATATGTTGTTAGAAAATCTGAGAAATAAGAGGCAGTGATGATCTTCACCGGGGAACTACACTTCAGCAATTGAGAATGGTTTCATATCTGAACAAAACTGCTTTGAATGGTTGTTTGAGGTCACATTAAAAGGTTTGATATCAGTCAATTGCATGTCCTGCAATTTACATGCTTGAAGCATGTAAACAGATCCCTCTTAAAATCTTGGCCGGGACGTCTGGGTGGCTCAGTCAGTTGAGCGTCTGAATCTAGGTTTGGGCTCAGGTCATGACCTCAGGGTCATGGGATCAAACCCCGAGTCAGGTTCTACGCTCAGCCTTGAGATTCTGCCTCTCCCTCTCCTTCTGCCCCTCCCCCTCCCTCTAAAATAAATAAACAAATCTTAAAATAAAATAAAATAAAAATGTTGGCCTCCAAGCAATCTAGGAGACAAAACTTTTTGTGCTAACATCCTCTTCTAAAGCCCACATAAGCAGTGGGGGCATTTCGAACTCCAACGGAGCAATAATCAGTTCTCGTAGCATGAAACAAACCTTAGATGTTAGAGTAGTTTGTGACTGTGCGTGAACAGATAAAGTACATCTGTGGCATTTAAATTTCATGGGGAAAAGAAGAGGCAATTAGGAAAAATGTCAAAAAAGGCTTCTTGGCAGGGTAGTGATCATGAGATGAACTGGTGGAATTATTGAAAGTTCATTTCTCCAACATTTATCAGTTCTTGTTGTGCTGCTTAAGCCTCACAAGCAGAGTCTGCTGCCTGGGCGGGTCTCACTTCTTTGATATTAAAGGTGTATCATTCCTCCCAGCTGTGACACGTTTGGTGTTTCTTAGATGGAATGTCGGGAAAAGGCTACATATGTGGAATTCAAAATGACATCTTCCAGTGGCTCATTTGACTGAACTACATTTGACCTTTGCATTGGCCTAACAAAACCCTAAATGATGGGCCTACATTGCCACTTGTTACCACTTATAATTTGTAGGTATTCATAATTTGTAAGAACTTGTAATTTCCATGCCTACTCGATCTTCAAGATCCAAATCAAGCATCACCCTGGTTTTAAAGCTTAAATAGAACTTCAAGGACCAGAGAATAAGTATTCCTTCTTCTGAGCCGGCAGTATAAAGTACATCTGTCACTTACTACTTCGACCACATTGCATTATACTTGTTTCTCACCTTCTGCATTGAGAGCTCCCCTGGGTGGAAGCCATGCCTGATCCATTGCTATCTTCCTACACCTTGCTTACTAACCAGTAAATGCATCAGTGAGAGGATGTGGTGCAGCAGCTCAGTGATACTTGCAGTGTAATATCTAAAGTCACCTGCATTCCAAAGGAAGTGGCAAGAAGCCACAATCAAGGATTCCTTTAATTTTTTTTGAAGTATGTTTATAGGAAATACTTCTCAATTAAACTATATCAGTGTCCATCTGCAATAATCACGACCCTACACATTTATTTGCAAGTGGCATTGTTATTTTGTTCATACTGCAAATGTTCAGAATCTGATATATTTTCTTCTTTATCCATCCCTGCTCCTTTTCCTTTCCCCCATTTTGGATAATGGCACCACAGTTCCAGTTGCCCAAACCAGTTACCTGGAAGTTGAACTTGCTGGTCCCAATTCCCACACCACATCAATCTTTTTCCTACTATTTAATATTTTTTCAATCCTTTCTCAGCTTCTAATGTGACAGGAACAGCCGCCTAAAAGCACACCCCCTCACTGGTTGAAGTATTCGGTTTGCTCTGGGTGCAGAGGTATTGTTTATTTCAAGCTCTGCAGCAGTGAGGGTGGTGCCGAGTTTGTCCTTTTGCAGTTCAGTAATGTTTGGAAAGGAATGAACAAAAATTTCAGAATCAAACTGCAGCCCTTTTTATTGCACACAGGAATGGAGAAGTCAGGTAAGAGGGTACGTTAGTAATAATGGAGATTTTTTAATTGAAGGCCCACTCATCGCTTGTCTGTTCTAAGACAATACATCACTGCCTTTGGAAATTCTATTATGAATTTCTATGATGAAATTCTATTATGTTCTCCATAAAACATTGCTACTTTTGGAAACTCTATATGAAAGGAAAAAAATAGAACATTTATCCACCTGATCATAATACTATTAATATATGATCATTATTAGTTTTTTGAAAAATACTAAAACACACACACACAAGTCCAAGGTTAATAATGATAATAATGTATGATGATAGTAGTCAATAACATTATACACACACAGACAAATTATATAATATGCTAATGCTCACTATTATATATTACCTCTATTTTTACAAAAAGTAGTTTTAAAGTGAACAAAACTACTTTTTCCATTTTTAAACAATTATAACCATTTCCCGATATCTGTATTACTGTATCACATCTTTTTTTTAACGGCTCCATACCATTTATCCAATGAAATTTATGTGAGCAATCTTTCACTGAGCAACATAATAACTTTCAAGATTTTAATTATACATACATCCTGAAGAACAACTGTATTTATACAACATAAGGTACATCACTGATTTTTTTTCTTCTGATAAATTCCGGGAAATTAAACTGCTGAGTCATGGAGTGTAGGCTTTTTTAAGTCCTTGAGTGGATCCAGCTAAATTTCCCTCCAGAAGGGTTGCGTCAATTCACATGCAAAATATATTAAAGACAGTGTTTTAAAACTACAGTGTGATCCACCTTCATAACATGGCACAGATGTGGGCTTCTAGGCCATACCACAACAGATCACGTGGCTTGGTATGTGGTAATGAGGAAGGTTCTCTTCATGGAAATGTTTGAGGCAAAGTTACAGAGTAGCTAACGGCCACAGCCCTGATTTAGAGTGCAAACCACAAAGGAGTACTCATGCCTACCTTGCCCACTGGTCACACAGTCATATGCTTATTTCTTTATTTTTAAATTTAATTTTCCCAGCCAGCTTAGTACTATCACTTTTAGGATCATGTTTAAGTACTATAGAACACCGGCAGAGCGAAGAAGGAAATAAGTAAAAAATACGCATAGAAGCCCTCCAATTAAAGATTCTGAACTAAGATTCTAGAAGGTGCAAACTCTGCTTGTCTGTATAGATGGTTACTGCATAGACATGTCAAATTTTAATCCTGCACCGTGGAAAGATCGGGGGACAGATATTAGCTTTGTCAACCATTTTCTCCCTCAGAAATGACATATAAGGCAAGTATAAACTTTGGATTTTGTAGAGCCATTTCTTCCCAGTCTCAGGATAATAATTAGGACTACTTCGTGACATAGTTTATTCTGATAGATAGAAACATGTTTTTAATTCCTCTTCTGCTATCATTATTGACAATGAGAAATTATCCAAATGAGGGGGAAAATGTCCAAAAACAGAGACCTGAAATACTGGAGAGTTAATGTCATCATCAACTCATGGCCCGTGGGTCCTTGTGCCAGAGACGGTATTCTAGGAGAAAATGGGTAATGTGACACCACAGGACCTCAGTCTATAGAATTTATCAGCCCAGTCATTCTGCACAACTCAATTTATAGACAAAACCCATAAAATTTTGCAGTCAGGAAAGAAACCTTCAAAGAGTTTCATGTCTTCAAAGGATCAATTTTCACAATTAAGCCCCCAATTTAAGGCAGCAGAATATATTTAGTGGGAATGCAGCCTGGTAATTATCTGTGCAAAATAAGCAGCTCTCAACACAAAAAGGAATTTGCACATGTACGCTTCTATTTGTGTAAGCAATCTCCTGTTTTGCACAGGAGGCCATATACTGGGCAGACACAGCCCCTTAAAATGTTCTGGAGCCACTGTGATTGAGCTGGTTGGTATTCACCTAATGCCTGCAATTAGAGCACAACAACTGACCTAGGGGCAAATTCAAGTTCTTAATTGTCTTAGAGCTAAATATGTGTATCTTAAAAACCAGAGTAATTTAAAAATTGATAGGTCTACAGTTAAAGCGTTTGGGGAGAAATACCCAAGAAATCCTGCCCCTGAAAAGTATGCTTTTTCTATAATTTGATTCTTTTCAGATCCCCAAATGACAAACATCCAATCTTCAAATAACCTAAATCTAAAAACAATTTCTCCTTTACACCCTACTTCAGAAATACCTGCTAAGAGTCCTGCTGTGAACACCTAAGTAATTTTTACAGAAAATTCATTGGTTCAAAACTGGAAGGAGAGAATAAACTATAAAGAGCAGAAATCACAAAATGGCTAATTCTACAGACCAGCCATGGTGCGGAAGTGGCCTCCCTGGTTGTGTGTTCAACAGAGCCTTCCTCAGTCTGCCCAAGCCACTGGACATGGTTTTCTCTGTGTGGGCACATCACTCTGCATTTCAAAAAGTAGCAATCTATTCTGGAAAGCATCTTCATAGCACAAATAGCTCTGAGAGTTTTCTTTAACAACTTCCACATTTTTATTAGGACTACATAAAATAAAATCAACACAAATCCTTTTTAACCGTTGAGACACTTTATAAACATCCTATCCCTTCTACTGTGGCCTAGCAAACCTAAGTTACTCATTAGCCCCCTCATCAGCATGTGAGAAGTTTGCGGTTTACACACACACACACACACACACACACACACACACAATTGTTTAAGTTATCCAGACTTAAACAACTTCATTTACTTGCCAGAAACTTGGCAACATAGATGCCAAGTATGCATATATAGGGCATACTCTTTTTTTTATTTAAATTCAATTAATTAACATACAATGAATGTATTATTGGTTTCAGAGGTGGAGGTCAGTGATTCATCAGTCTTATATAACACCCAGTGCTGATTACATCATTCGTATAAGGCATACTCTTAAAGAAATCTCTGGAAATAATGACTGATTAGAAGAATCAGTACCTCCACGGAAACCTAGCTTAACAACATTGAAGCAGTGGTGAATTAAAGGCAGGAGATAGTGCAGAGATATTGTGAACTAACTTTTTAAAACAAAATGGCTCTACAATGACAGAGCCACTATATTTTCTTAGAAAACAATTTTATTTAATAGTTTCTTGAAATTCTAGTGACAGATCTGACTGCTTACAAAGTAGATTAAAAAGTGATAAATGAGACAAGCAAAGATAATAGCTAACAGAACCGGGCACTAAAATTTATCATCGGTAATAAGTACAGCTCATGAATCAAGATGCGAATGCTCTGTATCATATAAAAAAACAAATAATGTGACTTATCTTTATTTCTGACACAAAACAAGAGAATTTCACACATCTTCTCAAGATATTTCTAATATACTTTTCTTCTAAGTACCTAGGAACAAATCATATAATGAATGGTTGAAGCAATGGGGACTTTTTTTTAATTGAGTAAAGTAAGTGTCCAAGGGGTAATAAGAGTACCAAGAGTACCAAGAAAGGAAAGAAGTCTGTTCTTTATTAATTTAGATGACAGAAAAGGGTAGGAAGTACAGAAAGACTTCAGATCAACATAATCTAAGAAAGAATATTTAACAACTAGAGTTGGTGGACAATGAAATGACTATGAAATTGTCTGTTTTTTTGTCACAGATACTATTGTAGATGACCATTTGTCAAGGAAGTTGTGTGGCAGCACCTTGTATTTCATTTTATGCATATTTATTGTCTATTATATCCCAAACATGCTGATTAGTCAAACTATATGTTACTAGAAATGCAAATCCATTTTGCATCACACCTGTCACTGGGAAATACCGTATCCTACCAGTATTGGGGAAAATGGTCAAGCTCAGGCTTGACCTCCATTAACCCTAAAATTCTTGCCAATCCTGAGCATGTTGAGCTGCCAACATGACACAGGGCAAGTCAAAACCTGCCTTTGGAGCTACAATATGATAGATGTCAAAGAAATAACAATGTGACAGGCTAACACTCTAACTAAATAATCATCTCAAGAGCACACCTTGTGTCCAACAGAGCTGTTTGTACCACTGATGTCAGTTACCTCTTCTCTCCCATTTGTCCTTGGTCTTGCCTGGTTTATAAACCTAAGATCACAGCAACCGTATTTTTGCCTTGGGCAATCCTGAGTTATGCCTCTTGTCCCAGTGGGATAATAATAATAAGGCCCCCTTTCACTCTCAAACCCATTCCAGTTTGAAGACCAAATTCTCTTGTCACCTACCTGTGACCCAGTATGTGCTGGAGTAACTAACAGTAGTGCTTGATTTGCATGGTATTATGTTTATGGAAACTTATGCATGCCGGAACTGTTTCTTGGCTTTGTATGACAGAACCGTACAAAACAATGAAACGTTAGGTATGCACAAGTGTCACTGAACACAATGCTGAGCAAAGTGAGGATGGCCTGTCCTTACTCTGCTTTCTGACAGCATTTATATTTCTGGCTCATTGGGATTGCAGCTTCACTCTATGTTGCCCAAACATAGGACACACCAAAGAGACTTTTCCAATTAAGAAGCTAAAAACTGGACCCTGCGCCACAACTGTTATTTTGCAACTGAGTTAGTGTCAAAAATAAAGGAACGGGCGCTCCTGGCCCAAGAGTCTTCCTCAGATGCAATGCAGTTAATAATATAGGTTGGTTTACCTATATTAGAGAATCCTGTACCTGCAAAAAGCTGGCCCTTTGGGGTACCTACAAACTTCTCTGGGTGTGCATCTAAGCCAGTTCAAACTTCATGAAGCCTATAAGCCATGTGTAATGCTATATCCCATTAGATAATGAATGGTGTACTTCATGAATTCCTGTCCTGGGGAGTATTAGAGTTACTATTATATTTGGATTATATTCTAATATACTGTTCAGACTTTCTTGCAGAAACCCTCAGTCTGCATAGAGCTCAGTCATCACCATTTTTTAAGCTAATCCCAGGTAGTGTTCCCATCTAAGCAATGGAGTTCCTGGGCATGACTTGTCCCAGTCATTCATCATCAGGCCGCCTTGACTAAGATTGCCAAAGTTCTGTGGTTTCAGCAAAACTCCAGATGTTGTAAGTTCCATTTCTCCACCTTTTATGTTCTGTGAATAAACTGCTTCAAAAGGACCCCAAGTAGAAACAGGGAACCTCTTCTTTTAAGAAGACCCAAGTACTAACTTTGTTTATAAGAAGTTTGTCCCAGACATGGTAATGCATGTTCTTGGAGGATCATTCATTTCAACTTCATCTTGCCACACTCACAATTCAGATACCCAGGGAGCCAAGTTCAGAGCTGGGCTGACAAACCTGGAAAATCTTTGGCCTGTGGTGTGACATGACACTCTTACTGGATCAGGTAGACCTCAGTTTATTTATTTCAACCTAGTTTGCCTAAAGCCCCTTCGCCTAGAAACAGTGTAAGGAGAAATGTACCCAGTGACTGAATCTCCTAAAATGCAATGCTTTCCTGAGTGTTTCTGCATCTTCTTGGACGTCTTAATTCCTTTTGTCACTTTTCATGCCTGTTTCTCAAGATTTTTAAAAACTGATTATTTATGTTTATATCCACCTTTATTCCTTTTCATGAATATTTATAGAATTTATAGAATTTTTAAAATAGAGCACTGTTTTGACCTTTTGTAGGTATCCTTTCTTTTTTTAACCTTTGGGAACTTAATAATACATTACCCAAATAAAAAAGAGGATTTGTCCAAATCTTAATTATATTACTTATTTTTTATTGCCTTAATAAACCCTTAAACACTCACAAAGGACTTCAATTTAAAACTAGCTAATCATTAGAAGAATAAATCAACAAATGGCTGTTAGGTGAAGAACTGAATTTTTTGTTTCTTTGTTTGGTTTTGCTATTGTTTTTTTCCTTCCTTCCTACCTATCTACCTACCAGGGATCCAAATCACTAGGCAAACTCCTGCTTTAAAAGCCATAGTACCAGATGGAAAGCCAAGGCTCCCCTATCCATAGAAATCCTTCCCCTGAAAATTCCCCACAACAGATTAGCTGTATGGGATCACATAGGAACAGATTAGGAATCACACAGGCAGAACTGATGCTCTTTCAGTACATGGTAGTATGTGTATTCCAGTAATATATATTTGATGTGTTTTCAAATTGAGCCAGTATCTTGTCTGACTAATTGATACTTGTGTTAATATTAAACTTTACTTGTCCACTAAGAGTATATCATTCTTAAAAAATCTTAGCTTCCTTGGCTACTAATTCATTCATAATCCCATACATCATCACAACACTGGACTCAACACTGGAAAAACAGCACGTTACAGAGGAAGATTATAATTAAAATCAAATACATTAACAAGTAACACCATCAACATAAACCATAGAAAGGGGGATAGGCATGGACTATCACGAGAGACACTGATTTTTGGAAACTTCATGTTATAGAGCTAACAGTAAGAACTCAGTAAATATGACGTAGACACCCTTTTCATTTGTTACATGAACAGCTTTATAAATAACATAATTCTATGAGGTAGATCCAGTTATGACCCCAGTTTTACTAATGAAGAAGCTAGGATTCAGAGAATTTAAGGCATCTGCCTACATATCTGTTCACTGATGTTACTTTTCTCAGCTTTACTCAACCCACGTGACTTCTGCTAATCCCCATCAGACCATCTGCCCCCCCCCCCACTGCTTCCTGCTGCCCAACACACACACAGGAACAACTGGATTCTTTCTTTCTTTCTTTTTCTTTTTCTTTCTTTCTTTCCTTCCTTCCTTTTTCTTCCTTCCTTTGAAAATATGTTTTTTCTAAACATCTTTGACTTAGCACCAGTAGGGTTTGGCTTTGCCCACATGCTGATTCTTTCCTCTGGACAGTAGGGCTAAGCTCTCATTGCATCTTCTATCATTCACTCAGCTCTTAAGAATTTCTCTTACTCTTCACTGGAGTCTTTGGCTTTCTCGGTCTTGATTTCTGGCTTTTTTGAAAGGTTTAAAGATCCTGGAACAAGAGGGTTGAGTAACTAGGGATTTCTTTAGTGAAATAGACAAAATGTATTTAAATATCTTAAAGGTATAAATAAAAAGTGACCTCTGTTTTATCTAATGAATTGTGTTGGAATATGTGTGTATAATATGTATGTGTATCTACATATAAATATACATATGTCTATTTTTAGGATAAGAAAATATTTTCAGTAAAATAAAATTTTCAGAACCCATTGCTTTCCCATGTACGTCTCGGGTCTCTGGGGAAGATCTGACATCTCTTTCATTGCTCTTTTGGTTTATAAACTCCCTTAGTTAAAGGCATTTCTTTTTTTGGAATTTATTAGTTCATATTTGTAATCAAATGCCTCTGAGCACATTATAAAGTGCTATTTTTTTAAAACACAAACAAGAAACCACAGGCAACTAAAGTAGCATGCTGATGACAATAGACTTCAGTCTAGAGTGATTCCCAGTTAACCACCTGTCAATTTAAATAAAACCTCCTGTCCAATAAATGTCCTTTAGACAAAGGCTGGACTAAACAGAAGGCTTAACCTTTTTTCCCTGTCCATTTTCCATTCACCATGATGGAGTTTAAGGTGATAGAAACAACATTATAAATTAGGTCCTCTAAGTTGCTATTACAGAGAAAGAAAAAAAAGCAAAAAGCAAAACTCACCTACCCACAAGAGTTCTTTCTGAAGAGAATTGGTGGGATGTCCATCTCTTCTGATCCAGCAATAAGAGTAGGGAGGGCCAGATTAAGGAGTATGTAAAACGTCCAAATATCACTGCCCCTGGTTTATGGGCCGATGCGGTGGAGGCCCAGCCACACTCCTGCCATACCACGGCACTAGCAAATAGCAAAAGCCAAGGTGAGGCTCCCATCTATATCTTTACTCCTGCCTCTTGGGGAGGTCTAGATGCCGGTTGAAAAGAAGAATCGCTCAGTTATCCATCAGCTGTGTTTTCAACACTACATCAGACTGATTTAGCTGATTCTCACTCAGAGAATGGCCAAGCCATTTAACTGATTTGCCATGGGCTTCTCGTTCTAAAATGAAGTCTGAAAATTATTATTTAAACTTTTTAGGGGAAAAAAGAAACAAATGTTCATGTGGTTTATCTTTGCTGGGGCAATAAAGTAGTAAGAGCTGACTGCTCACGTGCACACTGCTGACGCTTCCCAGGTATGACCAGAAAGTGAGTTGAAGCAATGTGAGTTGGAAAAAAATGATAAAAAATTTACCCAGAATGTTGAACCCTAAGCATTTCACCTCATCAAAATCTTTTCTAGCTTTTTTAATCCTTCAAAAGAATTACAACTTCAAATAAATTGGGTAAATTATTTACCAATAGTAATGTAATGACATCTCTCCACAGTAATGATTAGCACCTTTTTATTTCTCAAGCATTCTAAAGAGTAGTCACTCCTGATATATAAATATTTTAAAAACATGTTAGAAACAATTCCATATTTTTTAAAGGAAAGAGAAATGACACTTTGACTAAGCACCTTGGCAAACACATCCCTTTCCTTTCTTTTTTTAAGTAATGGATTATATTCTCTGACATGAAATCTCTGTAGCCAAAACAGATTTTTTAATATTATTCACACATATATCCATAGTGCGTGCTCACATTCTTTTAATCATTTCCTGGACAAACTAAGTATGGGGCACAAATTTATTTGCATGAGTGTTATTACTGATGAATAACTTCAATGTTCTTTGATTACATACCCTTATACGTATGTATTCCTAAATATGATACCTTTATTTTGGTTTCACATATGTGGGCGATTTTAAGCCCCCCAACTTTCTTTATGACTTTCTATATGAATCCTTATTATAATGTTCATGCAGGTTTTTTGCTGTTGTTAACAATCTAATGTGGTTTGGGCTCCTCCTTATTGCTTCATAGATTGGACAGGCCCAAAGAGCTAAATATGGATTCTTCTATCTTCATTGCACTTACTTTCCAAACATCTCATCTTGGTTTTTCCCTATTGTATTAATACAATGTTTCTCAGCCTCTGCTGCATAGCCAACTTCTGAGAGAAATACAGAAGCTATTGCATTGGAATCGTGCTGCCATCTGTCTTCCAGAATACTTCAACAGGGCTGGCTTCGAGGCAGCTTTGTTAGCATCCTGATGACTGGCGTGTTCCAGGATTTTGCTTTTGGTAACCTCATCCTATTTATATGAAATTGAGTCCAGAATACAGCTGATGCTGGTGAAACGCTTCAGGGAACTACTATCCATAAACAATTTTCCACAGAGAACCATACAGCTCTCAAATCTTTTAGACTTGGATTTTGATCCATCTTTAAATTAGTAATTAAAGGAAGGGTTTCAACCGATGTGAATGTTTCTTCAGTGCATTTGAGAAATGATTACTGAGCAACTCTATTGTGCCTAGGACAAGGGGCAAAGAACATTTGTTGAGCATGAAGTGTTTCCACAAGTATCATTATACTCACTACAAATATGAAACAGAACAGTGTTAGATTCAGTTTCAAAGGTCATGTTCTGCTTGGTTATGTAAAGCTTTTAAAAGCTAATGGTAACTTGGATACTACCCAATAGGACAAAAAGGAGCCATTGAAGATCTGTGAGGGAGAAAATGACCTGATGAGAACAAGACTGAAATTAGTCTGGGAGTAGGTGTGCAAGGCATAATGCAAGGGAAAGAACACCAGAAGGGAGAGCCCTGAGGAAGCTGGGAATTCCAGGTGTGAGTGTTGCGGACCTGGATATAGTTAGTGGCAGTAGCAGGTAACCAAAAAAAAAAAAAAAAAAAAGTCGGGGAAGCCACGAAATCTTTTAGACAAGGATCTTCACTTTGGCAAAGATACATGGTCCATTCTTAAGGGTGTGAAGTTAACATAGGCATTTTTATTAGTCTGTCATATTTTTTAGTTGCCTGTTTCACACATATCGATTGCACCTTTCAATAACACACAGTACCACAATCCATTACGCTAACCCTGTAGTCCTTACAGCCTGAAACCTATCTTTAAGGCTTTCTTACAATTTGAAGTCTTTACAAACTTTTAGCTGTCCTTGAAAAGGGTAAATTTTTCGCTGATTCTTTTGGAGGGAGGACACTAGAATTAAATGTCATATCCTGATGTTAAATTTGACCAAAAAAGTACATCTCATCAGACTTTAAAAATAAAAACTTAATACGCATATTATTTTTATTTTTCCATTGCCATTTAATTTTCTAAAATATGATCCTATTTTAAACCTTCTAAAATGCCAACTAAATAATGTTACATCAGGATTTTTGGATGGCAGAGTTAAGTGGGTTCTTTGTGATGTTAAATTGTGGGTTAATGTTTATTTTACTACTACATGAGAAATAATATTGATTTTTGAATGTAGCAATAATTCTCATTATCAAGAGAAGCTTCCCATATATAACTCATTCTGTAAAGAGATGTTGTTCCTCAATCTCTTTTGTGAGGCTCATAATCTTTATTTTTAAATGTGTTCCATGCTCTTATTTATGAGCGTCTTATCAGAGTGGCACTCACATTTTACACAAGATTTGTAATTTAAATGTCTCTAATCTAAATGTGACTATGCAGAGTTAAGGCTACGTGATCAGAAACAGGCAAATGTCTGCTTCCTTGAAATTTCATCTAAGAGTAATAAGATGTGTGTCAGTTATGAAACTTAGCCAAATTTCTGGGTAATGTTAAGTCTCAATTTATGTAGAGCTACTTCATTAGATAAGCAGACTTCTTAGAAGCCAGACCTCCCAAACCAGCATTTGTAATAAAGAAGAAAGGACTGTTAATGGTAATTCCCTCATTGTTGTTAGTAGAATTTTCTGTTTACATTTGTTTTGGTTTTTCTATTTTTTTAATGATCACCAGTCCCAGAAGGTATTTCTTGTATTGAAATGGAGTTGATTTTGGAGATTCCAAAAGTTGAGAAATGACAAACACCATGTAGTTCCTTATCCAAAATATCTATCATCTAAGAATATAAGCCTGGGAGTTTAAAACACAAAAATCCTCTAACATTTCTTTTCTTAGCCATTATTACTCTGGATAAGAACAGCCAGTAATAAGATGATGATGATGATGATGACGATGATGATAGTCTAATAACTAAACTTAAGGGTTTATATAGAGAGATAAAGGGTGGAATTGCTTGAGTTAAAAAAGTAAGTATTGTCAGGGGGGTGAGGAGATGGGGATTGGTGAAATAATCTACCAATAATAGTGCTGGGGGTGTTACATTTTAACTGGGGAGTGTGAGGGAAATTAAATCTAAGTATACAGCAAAAGAAAAACTGCTGACCTTTAAGAAAAAAGAAGATATAATTTGATGTAAGTAATTTTTAGTCCCTCCCTTCCAACAATGACTTCTAGAAAGCAGTTTCTTCGTATCATTTTTTTCTAATCTTACCAGCAATTTCTGCAATTCAGATGCTTATCGTTATGGTGCTCTGTTCTAAAATATAATCATTTCTGGCCCATCCATTACTGTTGATAAAATGAAATTTATTATACCATATTACATTACACTCTAATATATATTGTTAGATGTGTGGGAAGTACATTCTCAAAGGTCCTGGTGGGGAAACTCCCATATATTATTCCTTCTTCTCCACAAGCTTGAATTCATCAAATATACACATGGAGGTAAGGACAGCTGCCTGAATTTTTGTTTTTAAGAGCCAGTGCTGTCTCAGTTCCTACATCGCAACAGACACCTTACTCTCAGACCAAAAAAGGGCTTGTAATCCTTCACTGAAGTTCAGATGTTACTGAAAATACAGATTTTGACCAGGGGATCTCAAGATACCAAAATATAAAGACCAAAAATGCCTGGTGATCTCATAAGAAAATCATATTTGACATTGGCATAAATCCCTTCTCCAAAAATTGTCTTAAAGGAGCACTATGTATTCTCAAATTTTGAGTATTTCTGAATGACCCCACTGATCTATGGTATCTATGTCTTTGTACTTGGATGACCCCTGAACCTATTACGAGGAATATAAGGCTGCTAAGCAGAATAAGTGAGTGAGCCTAGCATCTATAAACACATACCTCTTTATGAAGCTCTGAGTTTGCACATTAAAGTGAGCTGTTCCTGACTCTGGACACTGGAGAAGGTCCCTATAATATAATAATAGTGCATTATCCATACTGTGATGAATAAGGCCAAGTTAGCATGAGGAATTACAAAGCAGAATTTTAACAGTCCCCCTCTGAAACACTTTGTTCTTCTTTTTTTTTTTTAAGATTTTATTTATTTATTCGACAGAGAGAGTGAGAGAGTACAAGCAGGGAGGAGTAGTAGAAGGAGAGAGAGAAGCAGGCTTCCCGCTGAGCAGGGAGCCTGACACGGGGCTCGATCCCAGGACCCTGAGATCATGACCTGAGCTGAAGGCAGACACTTAACCATCTGAGCCACCCAGGAGACCCTGAAACACTTTGTTCTTGACCCAATATTTACCAGTACAATTCTTAAATCAAGAAGTCATTCAGAGATGCCTTAAATAAAGTATGTTACATTAGGATATGTTGAAGATAGAAATCCAATTGACAAAAATTTTAAATTAGGGTCAAGATGACAGGAAAAAAATGATTATGACATTCAACATATTGTCTGCCTTCTTCTAAAAGACAAATAAATTAGTCTAAACTACATCTCATATCCATTTCAGTTTTCAATATAAGCCCCAATTAAATTTCCTAAAGCTTAATCACAATAAGGAAAGCAAACAATGAAGTCTTTCATTAGGAGCATCCCTTACTCTCTGTTCCATAAAATGTAAACTTACCTGGGTATAATATTGTGCTCTGAATTAATTACTTCATTTTTTTATCTTATCTCACTGGCAAACATTATAATTCTTCAGTGCAGGAATTGTCTTTATTGACAAACATGTCATTTTTTGTTTTGTTTTTGTGTATTTTTGTTTTCCCCATGTGAACATGAACAGTGCAGAAGATGAAGCTCAGTGCTGATCAGTTGGGTTCTCCTAGGTGACATTTTACTAGGCTCAGACAACAGTTTCAAAAGTTCACAAATGTAATCAAAGCATGGTATCTCATTTAGATAAGTGCATGATTATTCTTAATGCATAAATAAACCCAGATAATGTTATTTTTTATTCTTCTATGCTATGGCTATTACTTCGACTCACCAAAATGCAGTTGATTTTTTAAAATATGTGTGTGAATATTCTCAAAGTTAGTTAAGGACAATTTCTTTCCTCCCACTCTCTTTCTAAAGTTCGCAAATCACATAGACATTCACAGAAAACTGCCTCTCACAGAGGGCAATTCCATGGTGTCATCCAGGAAAGAAATAACAGTACCAACCCTCATTTGCAAATAACAGAGCATTCAACCAAAAATCAATTGGCCAGAACTTGAACAATTTGAACAACAACGTAACAGTAGGATTGCATTATAACCTGAAGAATAACATACACATTCATGAGTCCATACTGGTACAGATACATGATGAAACGAAAAACTAGGGAGAAGGACAGCTCTTGCTCACAGAAGAATTCAATTAATAAATGTTGGTTGAATGAGGGAAGTAGGAAGAAATCACAAATTCGAAGACCACAGGAAGAACTGCTACAAGCAAGATCCACGGATGAATGCTAAATTAAAGAGGAACCAGAAATCTGCATAGCCTTAGAGTTCCTCCCTCCACATGATTTTTAATTACTGTGATAGTTTGGTTCTCTTTTTTGAGGAGAGAGTGGCAGGGTGGGGCGGCGGGGGGGTGGAGTAGAGGCAAAGGGAGAGAAAGAATCTTCAACGGCTCCCCACCCAGCACAGAGCCCAACTCAGGGCTCAATCTGACAACTCTGAGATCACAACCAGCACCGAAACCAAGAGTCGGAAGCTTAACTGACCAAGACACACAGGCGCCCCATTACTGTGGTAGTTTTAATGTACATCCACAAATTCTCTGAAGCGGAACAAATTCCTCTTTCCCTTGAGTGTAGGTTGGACTTAGTGATTTAGTTCCAAAGAATGGAATTTGGGAAGTGCAAATAAGTCACTTTACAGTAGCAAAACCTGGCAGGCACCACCTTAACCACATGACCAAGGTGGTGACACAACACTGATATCATGAACCCTCTCAGATGATGAAGACAACACATCTCTGTATATTCCTCCCCAAAATCCATATCCACAGTCTAATCATTAAAAAGACATCAGGCAAACCCAAACTGAGGGACATACTACAAAATACATGACCAAAACTCTTCAAAAGTGTCAAGGTCATGGAAGACACAAAAGGATGAAGGGCTGCTGCAGATGGGAGGAGGGGGAGGAGACATGGCAGCCCTGCAAAGTGGCATCTAGAGGGAAACACTGGAGAAGCAAAAGGACCCAGGGAAAAGCTGGGGAGATAAAACCAAAATCTGTAGTGTGGTAAATAGGACCAACGCTAATATTTTAGTTTTGATCTTATCAGGCACCATGTAAGATGTTAACCTTAGGGGAAGAAGACAACTCTCCCTACCATCTCTGTTGGGACTTCTAAAGACTAAAATTATTTCAAAATAAAAAGAGGGTTTTGTTTTGTTTTGTTTTGTTTTTAAAGCTGGAAGGAATCCTCAGTGAAAAATTGGATCAACCCTCTGTCTTCGGGCAGATAGCACATCATTCATTCATGTATTCAATCATTTATTCCTAGATTGCAAGCTCCATAAGAACAAGGGATTTATTTGTTTTTTTTTTTTAATTTTTATTTATTTGAGAGAGAGAGAGCAAGCAGGGGGAGGGGCAGAGGCAGAGAGAGACAGCAGACTCTGCACCGAGCGCAGAGCCAGATGCAGGGCTCGATCCCAGGACCCTGCGATCATGACCTGAGCCAAAATCAAGAGTCATTTAACTGACCGAGCCACCCAGGTTCCCCAGAATTTATCTGTTTGGTTTACCACTATAGCCCCAACATCCAGGTATAATGTATGATGAGAGGAACTTTTCTTAATGAACAAAAAATATATATATTTAATGAATTGGATGTATTCTTACATCTTAAAATAAAATAATGGCCACTAACAGCAATAGCAACAAACCTTAGGTATGGAGGCTGTTCTCACACTCTTGTTTTATAAGCTACCAGATTCTCGGAAGCCATTTCTCATCTTCCTCGTTTTGGAGGGGTGAGATGATTTATTGACAAGGAATCACATTGTGCCTCATTTCAAAATTCTTTAATTATGAAGTTAGATGCTGCCTTCTGAAGATTTAATGAATAGCTACAGTGGCCTGGGGCAATAGACAACCAGTCCAATGGAAAGTGATCTGGAACTCATTCCTGATCACCAGGAACTTGTTAAATGACGGACTCTGTGACTGACGGAGGTTTTTGAGTTAACACTCTGCAGGAAGTTGACAGGGCACAGGTTACACTCTGCTTTATCTTCAAACAGGTTTTAGGGGGCAGGGAAAAGAGGAGGGAGATTACAGACACCTCTGGTGAGAATTCTTTCAATGTGAGAGAGTTTCACCCTGCTGTCAGAAAGCTTCATTCCTGACACTTTTCTCTGTCTAAACAGAATCATCTTTAGGGCATAAAAATGACAGGATATGGCTTCTCAGTCACAGAAAGGGTAACTGTTGGTGAAGTGATTCAACCCCTGTAATCTGACACAACAAGAAGAAACAAAATATTCTGATCCACATTCAAAATGTGCTACTTTCAAGCCAGGACACAAATAATGTTTCTGCTTAGCAACTGAATTAGCCAAAATAAATAACATTTTCTCTTCTGCTTCTTACCTCTCCCTATTATATATAATTCTTGTTGAAAACCAAAGAGAACATACCATATGGAGTTTTTGTGTGTGCTAATCTCATAAAATTACAAATAAAACTTTCACAAAATCATAACATCTGCTTCAGCCTTACCCTGGAGAAAAGATGTCTTTGCAGAATCACGTGAGGACATATAGTTTAATGTCCAAGTTGCCTTCCACATTTGGGGTTCACATTGTCTTTGCGAGGGCTTAGAGGACATCAGCAATAAATGCCAGATGAGGAAATTGGGTCTCTGAATAGACAAAGCCATATGTGTGTGTGTGTGTGTGTGTGTGTGTGTGTGTGTGTGTGTATTACTGATAGTATTATCAAAATTGAAGTGTGGTGTTATTAATTTAATTTGCTCATAAAAACCTATGGCAACATTTTTTAATATACATTTTCTTAAGAAACAAAGGGTCTGACTGACTGTAGAATGGAATGGCCAAAGAGTTGGACCTCTGCTTTCAAGCCAGAGCTACTTGAAGGGGGTCAAGTTAGAAGTCCACTGACAGGTGAGAAATGAGCCTGGTGCCTGATCTGCCCTTCTATCTTCATGTCTACTTTCGCAAAGATCAGATCTAAATACTTCTCAAAGGTAACCACGTATTTTCTTTTCTACTGCTGCCACCCTGGTCTAGGCCATTCTGTTTCTCCTTGTCTCCACTCTTGCTTCTATCTACCCAGTGGTGTGCTGGCAACCCAGCTTTCCAAACACAGCAACAGCAACAAACACAAAAACAAAACCTTCTTGTTTTGGAAGTCATGTTTGCCCATTTCCAGCATGTAAATTCTCCCACCCTTGTCCTCTTGCAAACTATTGACAGTTTAACAACCACTGAACAGAATTCCTGAATATTTAGCAATTGGCTCTCTTGTGCCAGTGTGAGCTAACTCAAGCCCACCGCTGTCTCCATGCATTGTTCCCTGCAGCTGGTCATATGTAATTTCCTCACTTAAAAATCTTCAATAGCTCCCATTTCCCTAAGCACTGAGTGTCAAATCCTTCACTGAACTTACAAGACCCTCCACAATCTGGCCCACACCCACCGCTCCAATCTCCTGTGATATCCTTTTTTATTCACACCACCAGCCATATTAAATTTTTTTAGCTTCTTATCATCATAGCTTGATAAATCCTACTTCTCCAGGTATCAACTTAAATATTCATTGACCAGGAAAACGAGGCAGCTAGGTGTATCTAAAAGATACACAGCATTCTTCATATCAGAAAATGTCTCAAAATGTATCAGGATTACTTGTTTGATTACCTTTTACCCTCAAAACTAAAGCTTTCTGAAGGCAGGAGCCATGACTCTGAGACTATCACTTTTATTCCAGGGCCTAGAAAAAGTACCTAGTACCTAGTAGGTCCTCAAATACTTGTTAAATAATGACTTAATAGGGGATTTTCATCTCGCATATGCTCTCTGTAGTTACAGGAGCCTATTTATAAATAAAAGAAATTCATAGTTATATTCTGAGTTATAACATTTGCCACTTAGAGTCAAGTAAATTCCAAAAAAAGAAAGTTCTCCAAATTCCTAAAAGAAAACTATGGTTTAAGAAGTAATATATTCTGAATGCTGAGGTCTTATGAAATCAAAAGGCATATAGCTTATAGTGATGATTGAAAAATGCCACCTTAAAGAAGCACTCTGAGTATAAAACAAGGACACATTCTTTCCTACTCCAGGGCATACACTTTTGAATCTTGGTTCAGAGCCTGGAACTCAAAGATGAACTTTTATAAACTTGTCAGAGGTAATCCACACTAGATCCTTGCATTAAGAAGTCAGAGTAGATGATCTCCAAGTTTGCTCCCAATTTAAGGATCCTGAGATACCAGATACCATAAAATAAATTTGAGTGGGGGTACCTGGGTGGCTCAGTCAGTTGAACATCTGACTCTTGATTTCGGTTCAGGTCGTGATCTCAGGAATGTGAAACTGAACCCGCCCCCGGCCCCGGTCAGGTTCCATGCTGCTTGTCTCTCTCCCTCGGCTCCTCCCCTCTCTCTCTTTCAAATAAATAAATAAAATCTTTAAAAATGTTTTAAATAAATAAATGTGAATGGTGGGTGGTGGTAGTAGAACTATACAGTCTTCTTCTGAGTCCGCTTAATTGTTTGTCCTAGTGCCCTGGCAGTGACCTTGGAAGTTAGAAGAAAATAAACGTGCCAGTGGAGACACACTTCCACTGAGCAGTGCCCAGAAAGGAGTAGGGTGCATGATGAGAGTAGTTTGCTGTACAAGCCATCAACCTCTGATCTAATGCTAGTGTTGGAAAAAATTACCTTCAGAGATTTGAGGGACTAAAGATGTACGTAAAAACAAAACAAAATACTTAAGACACTGTGTCTGTGTATTCTTCAACCATACAGATTCCTAGATGTGGTTTTCCACATAAATCATCCAAACGTATTAGAGCAATTCATAAAGAATGACTTATAAATATTAAAATGTATTTTTGAAAGCTCAACTATAATTATAACCCCAGAAATAAACAGTTCTTCATTCTTTCAGTACACAAGTGCTGAATAACTTCTATTAGGAGCCTAAAATTAGCCCTGTGGGAGGCAATAGGGTGTCCATCTGACTATGACCCAGTCTATGCCCTCAGGGCATACACAGTATGGTGGAAAAGGCAGACGTAGTGTAAATATTTGTAATTGTCATAAAGGTACTGTCATAACCTAGCGGGTGAACTATTGAGAAGCAGGGAGTAGACCCCATGTGTTCTCTTTTAATTGGCTCTTTAAATGGCCACAGAATGTTTTCAAATAGATCTTACGTTACACATTTCCCCCCTCAAAACTTAACTTACCAGAAACTGTCACATTGTTAAATGTGCACATTGATTTTAAGTTGCATCACGTTTTCAAAAATATTTAAAAGTGAAAAAAAATGTTTGTATAGAAGTAATGAGATAATGAGGTGAAGACGACTAACAACATCTGACAGCCAAATCCCTGTTTGGTAAGGTCTCCTTGAGTGCTTGGGTTCTGGCTGGGAGAGTCTGGGGGCGCAAGTGGGGATGCGGGTAACTCCGTACAATTTAAGGAAAGACTAAGAAGATTCGAGAGTTTCCAGGGCAAATCCAAGAGTGAGGAAAGGGAACATGGCAGTGGGAGAGAAGATAGAAAATTAGGGAAAAACTTTTCAGTAAACACTGTGGGACTACATGAGAATCCAGGAATTTTCATTGTAAATTTTAAAAGAAAGGATGGCCCTTCATGAAATGTTAGAGAGTGACAGACTGGATTGTGAGTGTGCAGTCTGTGTGGCCCCTCCATGCTTTCTTTAATGCCCCACTGTTGCTGCCTTGAAATTCTTTTTTTTTTTTTAAGATTTTATTTATTTGTTTGAGAGAGAGAGAGAGAGCACAAGCATAGGGAAGAGGCAGCTCGAGACAGAGGAGCAGGCTCCCCGCTGAGCAGGGAGCCCGACGTGGGACTCAATCCCAGGACCCTGGGATCATGACCTGAGCCGAAGGCAGTCGCTTAACGACTGAGCCAATCAGGAGCCCGCTGCCTTGAAATTCTTAATAACCCTGGAAGGTGTCTATTTTAGGTAACGTCTAGGGGAACAACAGAGGGTGTGTGGGAGCAGAGGAGATAATGTAGCTATAATTACATATATGCATAACAGCAAAACAGAGGAAGGGAAGGCTAGAAATCTTGTGTACATATACCCAGAGACAAAGCAAAGGATGGGGCTTTACTTCTCAGATTCTCTCAGAGGACTGTTCAGCTTGGACCGGTTTTCTTTTTCAAGCTCTGGTTCATGAAGTTCTTGCATAAGATAAAACATTCCTTAGATGTTACGTGTTTGATACTGATAAAAACTGTAAACTCATTAAGGCTCATTATGTATACTTTAATTGTTTTCAATGGTAATATACATATATGTGTATATATGTATTATATGTCATATATATGTACACACACATATATATATATGACCTTGACAATATTGTTACCATTAGGGTTTTTTAAAGTATTCAACTGATATCTGTTGAGTCTGTCCTCAAATCTTAGCCAGAATCTGAACGTTTCACCCCACCTCCACCTCTACCAAGATCAAGTTATCACCAGTTCTTACCTGAATTATCACAAATGTGTCTTAACTGGTTTCCGTGATTCTGCCCTTCCCCCCCCACCCCCAACACACACATATCCTTTTAATGCAGCAGCAGGAAGGATCCTTCCAACATTTCAGAACGTGTGCCCCTTTGCTCAAAGCTCTTCAAAGGCTCCCCTTCTGTGTGGAATAAAATCCCATTCCTTAGAGTGGCCCCAAGGTTTCCGTAAGATCTGCCCCTGCTACTTGTGTGACCTCACCTCCTCGCACTGTCCCCAACTTCACTCCTCCTTAGCCGTGTTGGCTTCCTTGCTATTTCTCGGCATACCTGGGGACTGGCTCCTCCCACCTCCTTCAATACGCTTCCCCCAGATCCCTCAGTGGCTTGTTCCTCACTTCTTCTTTGTGAGGCCTTTTCCATTCACCCTTTTTTAAAGTACAACTCCAGCTCCACACCCCTTTCCCTGGGCGTTCCCTCTTCCAGGCGGTAGGAGGCCCTCCGTAGCGCTTAGCACCATCCAGCACATTGTACAGTTTACTTCTTTTCATTTTAAATTGTCTGTCCCTTGGAATATAATCTCCATGAGGGCAGGGGCTTTCTGTTTTGTAAAATGCTGCATCGCCAGCATTAAGAACAGTAACGAGCACTTACTGGGAACTCAATAAACATCTGTTGAATAAAGGAATAAATGAACACTGGATGATTCACTAGCATGATGTTAGTGATAGTGAGTCTCCAAGAGGGCTAGGTTTCTGGGTTTTGTGACTTTGAGGAAACAAATGTTTAGTCTTGTATATCATTGTTATCTGTCTTTTTTCTGATTCTTTTTTTTTTTTTTTAATTTTACTCCTTTTAATATCTTGACCTTAAATTGTACAAAATCCCCTGTCACCATAGAGTGGTGAGGTGTAGAGTACCACACTGCAGATACCTCAGAGAATCTAGAGAAGCTGTCAGGGGCTTGTATCCAGCAGCTTAGTCAGGCACTTGCCCCGATTAACACCTTTGAGTATTCTCAGCATGTCTATGGTTTTGTTTTTGGTGCTGGTGTTGACTTTTTGGGGGGATTCTTGATCCAAATGGTCTCTTCTGCTCCTGAGGTGCACTCGAATATGAAAATTCGCCACGCAACTTCAATATTAATAACACTTCCCTTCATGCAAGCAAGGCCAATCCCACAAACCTCAGTCTAGGTATTAATACTAGGGACCTGAAAAATAGAAAAATATCAAATATTTTTGTATATAGCCTTTCCAACATACAATTATTTTTAGAAAATTATAAATCTGTCGAAAGGGCCAATTGATTTTTTTTTGTATATTTAGTCAAAATAACTTCTTCTAGAAGCCAAAATCTGTATTTTTAGAATTCCTTTCATTGCAAATAACAGAAGCCCATCGCAGTTTATGAACAAAGTGAAGAAGTCTAGGGATAAAGAAGGCTTCTGAAATATCTGTATTAAGGTATTCAACTAATACCATAAGAATCCTCTCTCAATCTTCCCTTCTTCAGACAGTTCATGTTGTACACAAGACAGCTGACTAACCCCTGACTCATATCCTGCTAACTTACTAAGCCCAATGGAAAGAGATAGTTTCACTAACATTTATGCTTTAAAAAAAAAAAACTAGAGAATTATCCTGATGGAGATCATAGGCCACACATTCATTACTTAACCAATCTCTTTGGCTGAAGGAAGGAATACTCTGGTTGGGGTTTATGACCATCATGGCCACCCCTGTGATAAATGAATGGAGTGAATCAGGTTATCGCAACCACAGAATTATAAGAAAGAATATTTCTTGTACTGGAAAGGTCTACCATACTACTCAATGCAACCAATCAGAAAGAATTCAGGGGACTATTACTTAAACTTTTTCTAGGCAAGTTTTATAATTCAGATCTCTAGAAAGAGAGTGGCTTCCAGAAGTCAGAAGGTGTGATTTGGCAGTAAGATGGATACCCAGTGTGTAGGGGATGCCTTCTATCTGTTACAGATATTGCTCACTTTGCTACTTGTGACCACACCTATCTCCTCCTTCAGCCTTTGAAATAACCCCGTGAGGTAGATTTTATTATTCTTCATTGAAAAAGCAAATTGACCTAGGCCACAAGCTTGGTGACTCAAGAATCAGAGTTTAATTTCGAACCCAGATCTAATCCTGAAAACCATGTGCTTTTCAATATATGGTAATATTCTTACTTGGAAAATGTTGGTGCCCTGACAAAGTAAATAGAGGTTTTCATTTTGCTTTGCTTTCCCTCTTCCTTTCCTTTAAGGAAAAAAGACATGTTGCCTGTTAGAACCTTCCTAGGACCTAGGAGCATAGGTTCTAGAAAGGCTGGGAAGTCATTAGCGTTGAAAGCAGCAAGAAGGACAAGGCCTTTGGCGGTGAGCTTAAAATGGTATATCCTTTTCCACTATTATTATAACATGAAAAGATAGAGATTTGGTAGAATTTCCCACTTCTATATGTAATCAGTTAAGGTTATTATCTGTCATGGATTTTATATTGATTAGTTGGTATGAAAAGCCCAACTGTGTTATTCACTTACATAATAACGATTTATTGAATTTTTACTATGGGCTTATCATTAAAGAAAAAAAAAAACCTAAGGGCATAAAACTCTAATGAAACAGTAAAGATATAAGTCAGTGTTAAAGATAAATAAAGTACAAAAAGAAAGGTCAAAACTCAGCTAAAATCAGTAAAAATCTCACACAGGCCACCTTGGGTACTTTGATAGTCTCATCCTCCTTTATCTAGAGGAAGAATGTGTTATGGCCAAGTTGAGCTTTTGTTCTTCCTCCTACGAAATTATAGTAGACGATGAACTTGGGGTTTCCGTCCAAGTGAAAACTTCCCATGATTATGTTCCTGACATTTTACGATATAAATCGTAAAATCTAATTTCTCTACAGAAAAACAGGATTTCAAAATTAAACCTAGAAGACTGAATAGTTCAAAACATACAATCTCTGTTTTTTGTAGTGACCTTCCACAACACTTAGTTGGAGCCACTAAAGAGCAAAGTTCTTCATTTTTAGTTTTTCATTAAAAAAAAAAGTATGTATAAATATCCGAAAGCCCCAAAGGGAGCTTGACCGAGTTGTTCAATCCAGAATAGAAATCATCAGTATCCACAAATATTTACGCAGGGAAGCCTGTATAGTTATTCAATTCCTACAGGATTACATCCTAAATCTTAGAATGGCATCCTTGGGTTTCTGTGTTCAGGTTCCTACTGACCTTTACATCTGACTCAAGTAACATTTTCTCACTCAGTATCTAAAGGCCTTGCTATTTCCAGTGACATGCTGCTTTTTGCCTTTGTGCCTTTACATACACTTATTCTTTGGGGAAAAAAAGCCTTTTTCACATTTTTAGAGTTAGCAAACCCTAATGCATTCTTCAGAATTTAACTCAAAAATCAGAGAAAAAATTCAATTCATTGTCTCTTCTTTCAAAGTGTTTTTAAATTTTTTTTGCATACCCCTATTAGAACTCTTTTATTACATTAATTTACATTAAATTAATTACATGCAATTATGTTATATTTTACCTCATTTAGGGTCATTAGACTGCAAGTTTCTCAAGATCCTCCTTTTATTATCTTTATGCTTTCAAATCCTAAGAGTGCATTTGTACCCTAGGCATTGCCCAGTTAATAGCTGGTTGATTAATTAATTACTTTCCTGAACGTTTACTACATACAAAAAATTATTTTAGTTACTCAAGTTAAAAAGAGACATAAATAATGCTTCTGGCCCCAGAAAGTTTGCAATTTGCTTACAAATGCAAGGTACAGAAAATAATATTAATATTAATAATGACAATAATAATGGAAAAATTTTATATAATATATAATATATGCCAGGGACCATATGCCATGTCTTTTATGTAAGTGTTTTAATAATTGAATCCTCATAATAGTAACTACAAATATAGGTGCATCTTTACTAGTGAGTAAACTGAGGCAGAGAAAAAACAAGTAATTTATCCAAAGTAGTGAAATGGGAACAAAATCCCAGGCAGTCTATATTTATCAACCTATTTTATCTCAACCTATATATTATTCTGTAAAGGACTTAATAAAAAAATTAAGTTTATCAAATTAAATTGAAGACTAAATATTAAAATAACTATATATTTATTAACACATGCAAAGTATCTACACAAAAATATTCCATAATTTCAATTCACTTTGAACCAAGGATTTTTTTTTCAATCCCATATCTCCTCACAAATATCATTAAACCTGATGAAATTGTTAACAGCATCTTCTTAGGAAGCCCTCAGAAGAGTAAGACATTGGTCCCAGAGGCCACTCCATTTCAACCATTGCAGCTTGCTTCCATTTCTTTTCTGTCCACCAATAAAATAAAAGTACTTTGAAAATCACTGTTATATCAGATATGTATAAGTACATGGAAGACTCAGGATTAGCCCCAGATAAAAACAGAAAATTAAGTAGAACATGCCTTCTGAGATCACATACCTCCCTCCTTTCTTGGGCTCTTGTGTCAACATAATCACCCTCTCCAGCCACTACCAACCTTATGTGGAGGGAAGCTAACCCTTTCCTGCACTTGACAGGTGCTCCCCAAACCCTGCCTTCATTAACTGTGTCCAGAACTTTTCATTCCCATCCCCACCCCCTGCCCTGGACAACACTATTTTCAAGTCTGTGCTTGATCACCTCTATTTCTTGTCTACTAACCTGCATTTAACCTTGGATTTGATGCTAAGCACATGTTTATTCCAGCACTCGCTATTCTTGATCTTGCTTCTTAAATCATTCCAGGTAAAATTCCTGCTCCAGTGAATGTCACATTGGTGCCCGTCCAGATCACTGATATTTAGCAAAAAATCAGACATCTACAGGGCCTTCATAGGGCCTATGGCATTTGCTTATCATTGAGGTCTCAGCTTCTCTTTTATAGAGATCCTTGAAAATTTTTAAAAATGGACTTCTGTTGGCAGTTTAAAACACTGCTGGAGGTTTGGGCTCCAGAGGCCTATCCAATGACACCGTCAGAACTGATTTTTCTGGTATTCCATATCTTCCAAATTCATGTCAAAAAAAAAATACGTTGTCACCCACCTGTTCCATTTTATCTTTTTTCCCCATGATAGCATCTTAAATATAAGGCTTTATTTATACATGGTACTGTTCTCAACTCTAGAAACCATTAATCATGGGCTTTAAAATAAGGCCACATAAGTAAAAATATAGCCAGGAATTAGAAAATCTAACCAACAAGATCTTCAAACCCTTATATAAGGCTGAAAGACAAAGGGTCATTGACAACAGGCCTACTCAGTTATCATAAGTTTCATCAAATGTAGTTTTTAATAACCTTTAACATTATGTGCTTAAGGTTTGCCAGGATTGCCAAGAATGCAGCTATTGCCAAATTACTGAAATCAGGCTTGTGTCTTGTGCAAACACTTTTCCAAGGGACTTGATAACCAAGCAAGAAACACAAGCACCACAGGATGTAGATGAGATGGGCTGAACATAAAAATGCGTAGAAAGGGAGAAAGCAGGAAAAGAGACACAGAAATAGAAGTTGAAATAGCATGACAGTCAAATTCTAAGAAGTCAAATCTAGTAAGCAGTCTATTGTACTCTAGGGATGGTGAGAATCTTTGCAAGACAAGAATCATGCGGTTCCCTAAGGCCACGGGTAATCTGGTAAAATATAAAGACGTCTGCAAACAATCCCAACTTAATAGGATAACTCGGATGTGCACTTGGCAAAGGACTATCAATCACATGTACAGCTTTTAAAAAATGGTGAATTGGAGGTAATCTCAAAAGGAGTATCTTCTTGTACAGAAGACACAAAGAGCAACATGCTCAATACCCACTGAATTTTGGAAGGGGGGTGATTTGGGAGTTTCTTAACAGGGCTTAGGACTCAATTATCTTACCACATCCATCTTGTTACAGTTCTTTATGACTTTGTTTTCTCTTCCCTTCCTTCCTTCATTCCCTCTTCCCACCCTCCCTCCTTCCCTTTCTACCTCCTTCAACAAATACTTATTAAATTCAAATTCTAGGTCAGGAATTTTGCTAGATGGTTCATGTCTTTAGGCACTATTTCCCCAAACTAACAATACAGCCCATACTCCTGAAAAGCAATCCATATACCCAATGGGTCTTAAAGACGTACAGCCTAGGGTTGAATCCGGTTCTGTAGCTTTCAGCAAATTACTTAATCCTTCAACTTCAATATACTCATCCATAACCTGAAAATGATAGTTACATGTCTATCCCTTAGTTTTGTGGTAAATATCAAATGAGAGAATCCAGGTAATGAATTTAATATTATATAGGACATATAGTAATTGCTCAATAAATTTTAGCTATTATTACCATTATTGTTTTTAAGATTCATCATGGCTTCACTTTAAACCATATATGAACCACCCCCCACGGCTGAAATAAACTTCTGGGATCCCACAGCATCCTATGTGTGGTCAACACAGAGATGCATCACCCAGATCCCACCCCCCAGTCCCCCATTGCTTCCCAGTTTATAAGGAGTATGGCCACAAGAGAGTCTTCAGCTGACAGCATCAGAGTCTGCATCAGCTGCAAAGAACGACCTCATCCAAGGTCATGTACTTCATAGGGCCACCCACACTCACATCTGGCCACTGAGTAGAGTAAGAGATTTATAGATGCGGCCCGACGTGGGACAACTAATTTGGGCAATACTGCGGACTGTCCCACTGTGTTGGCCAACACTTTGGCAGACCTGTATTAGTTTGACTTTTCCTTCTGCCCAATCTTGTCTCCTGCCTAATCCTTTCACATGTTTATCCCTAATAAACCTCTTGTATCCCAAACTTATCTTAGTGCGTGCTTCCAGAGAACCTAACCTGAAACTGCCCCATAGCTGTGTTCTATTAGTTTGCTTCTCTAACTCCCTGACTTGACTGTATATTCCTTGAAGACAAGGAAAATCTTACTGAGCTCTGTATCTTCAGAACCTAGCAAGTGGTGATTAAATAGAAAACACTCATTCAGGTATTGTACACTGAATGAATAAAAAATAAGCAAGGAATTAGCTTGAAAGGAAAAAAATTGTAAATGTGTTCAAGAAAATTGAATCATCATAAAAATAATTATGTTTCACGTTAACTTAAAATGCTTCTGTGAATGAGGTAAAAGCTTTTTTTAAAATTACATATGCAAAGGTGGAAGAAGTAAATTTTATCAGCAAATTCAACTCTGCTCTGGATAGAATCCTCTTAACCTTTTAACAGCTGCAGAAACTTTTCTTTCCAGTGCTTCCTCCACATACTTGGAGAACCAAATAATGAACAATGTATGTACGACATCTGGTGGCTTCCAGATAATGTTACATTGAACCCTCTTGGAATCTGAGCCACAGAGCTTGGAGATCACAGGATAATGCCTGGAACTTTCCTTATATTGAAATTCTACCCAAATTAACATAGATCGCTCTGCGAGTGCTGGGAGGATGGGAGTTATTAAATTTACCACAGATGCCAGTTGTGATGAACATAACAGCCCCATTCTTTTAAATCCTTTGATTTATATTGTCTTCAGAATTAATAATCATTCATCCAATTAAATGCTCTTGGTCTGGGCCTCTGGCCAATTCGATGTCATAGGAGGTGATAAGACCCATTAGCTATAAGCCTTAAATTAACCAGCATCAGACCCAAGGGAAGTATGTTGCCCAAATGAGCCACCTCCCTTCTAATTCCAAACCTTCATGACCGATGCTAGAAAGTATCTTCATTACATTGCTGCTATTACGATCAGCAGAACAGATTTAAATCTTACAATTAATAAAGCTTAAGATCTCATGAGACTTTTTCAACCATTGGCGAATTAAAGTTACATTTTAAAAATCTATGCAGGGACGCCTGAGTGGCTCAGTTGGTTAAGCGACTGCCTTCGGCTCAGGTCATGATCCTGGAGTCCCAGGATCGAGTCCCACATCAGGCTCCCTGCTCAGCAGGGAGTATGCTTCTCCCTCTGACCCTCCCCCCCTCATGTGCTCTCTCTCTCTCTCATCCTCTTTCAAATGAATAAATAAAAATCTTAAAATAAATAAATAAATAAAAATCTATGCAAATATTACGTGACCTAATATAAACTTATGCAAACATAAAACATCTAGAGATAGGAAGAGCACAATAAAAACATAGACTTTTATGTGCTATTGATGATATTGTTACAAGAACACACTCCGGTGACCAGCACATTGACTAGATTAAAAAATACTCTGAGAAAAGGAAGAGCAAACTTTTGTGATTTATTAATAGGTGGCAGGATTAAAGGTCAGATTATGTTTATTTGCTTTATTTGGACAATTGACTTTATTCTACCTTTGATTCTGTATGTATTCTTATAGCTTTTGTGGAAAAATTTTAAATAGCGCTTGAATATATAGATCATACATCAGGGAAACTAGGAAGAGAAAAATAAAAATTTAGGACATATTTGCTAAGTAGCTTCAGTTTCTTTAGGAAACAAAAGAAATCCACTAAAGCTAGGTTAATGTTTGGTGCAGTTCACATGGATTTGAGCATATGCTACTTTGTAACGGGCTAAACTGTGGGCTTTTCTTTGAACTACAAATCCTCAAAAATAAGAACTGATGAAAAGGGTCAGCAAAGTTAAGTCACCATGGAAATCCAGGCAGTTTTACACACTTCACTTTCAAAGTTGACAAGTGCCATTGGGTTGAGGTCAACATTGGTATTCAAATAAGAAGGTAATCTACATTCCTTAAAACTAAAATCTAACAAACATTTTAAGAATATTTTTATGTAAATAAAATGTAAATTTCAACATGTCCTCAATCTTTTGAATTCTACTATTAATAAATGGGGACATGGGGACTTTTTCTCCAAAAATGATACTAGAAAAGATATCTTTTTAGTTTTCATCTGTGCACATGAATTGTTTAAATTAAAATTACCAGAATTTATTGAACATGGTTCAGAGAAAAGCCAGGAGATTTTCTGGATCAAATTACCTCATAGCCTATTTTATTCCACTTGATTTGTAATGACTTGTGTATAATCTCATGACTACAGAGTTTACTAGAAGAGTTTGATTTGCCAAGAAGGAGAGGGCACAATTTTTGCGCTTATTGCTGCTAGAACACATACTATATGTTCAGGGGTTAGTAAACTTGTCCAGATCTGAGCATACACATGTTGGTTTTTAATTCCCTTTCAATTTCTCATGCTTATTTCTCATGCTCATCATCATTATTATTATTGAACTTTGAAATCTTTAAAATCTTTCCCAAAAGTTATCCTCATTGCCTCCTATTGTAGATAAACATCTGGAGAACTAAAGGAGGCCAAATTTGTATTTGTTGGTAAGTGTCAAAACTTTACCTTATTTAGCAAAATTTTGCTAAATAAATAGAAGAGCAGAATTTTAAATATAGCTGATTGATAACCCTATGAAAATCAAACCTTAACTCTAATTTTACCTTAGGAATTCTGCAAGTTCAGAAGTGGAAAAGAAAATATATGGACCCAATTATTTTTTAAGTAATACATACAAAAATCCCCACCTCGTTTAATTTTAATAAATTATCATTTTTTATAAAATAGGTAAAAAAGATCCATGACAGGAAATTATGTAGGGACATGGTTATAACCATGGAATGGAAAGGGGCCTACACAGAGCAATCCACATTCAAGAGAGCTGATGATCAAATAAGAGCACACCGTCGACCGGAAAACTGAGGAAACCCGCAGCGGCTGGAAACCACTCGTAGGCTCTGTGTCTCCATCAGGGTTCTTGCTCTTTCACCTGTGAAACCACGTGATCTTAGGCAAGTTCTTAAATATTTCTGAGTCTCTATTTCCTGCTCTGTAAAATGAGAGTAAAAAGTACCAATGTCTTGAAGTATTAAATGTGGCGCTTAATACTTTGGCCTATAATTGGCACATGATACATGTTAACTGTTGCTATAAAAAGGGTTTTTGATAGAATCAAATATTGAAAAAGTAAAGAAAAATAATCAAAAAAGACATTCAGATAATAATGATGAGGTTGAACAAAATAAAATTTGACACATTAAGGGAAGAGAAAGCGTTTTCTTTGAAATTAGGGGGGAAATATGTTTTGTGGATTAAAGGAACATATATAAATCTTTACTCTGGTGCTTGGCAAATACATCAACAAGCACTATCTTTAATAGCATAATTACTAATAGTAATGGTAGTATTAAATTCTATTGGCTAAAGCTTTGCACAAAAGTACTGAGGACTTGGGCTTGAAAAAAATCAAAGCAGAGTTTTTGTTAAGGAAAATGCCAACTCCCCCTTCTGGCCTTTTTACATGAACTAAGGGAAATGTTTCACAGAGTTCACAGACTCACAGACAAATGTCCCTATTACAGTCCTTTCATCAAAATAGAAAGAAAATTATTTGAAGGGATTAATGAGTGTGGGGATGGGAAGAATTATTCACAATAGACCATAGATTCCAAAGGATGTTGCCAAAACATTGCCCCAGTCAGGAGAGGAGTGAAAAAAAATCAGCAGTAAGAAAGAACAGAGCACTAATAAAGATAAATGGAAAGTAAGATAAAGTCAAAGTTTGAGAAGAGAAAATAAGTACAGAATTAAATCATCACACATGTCCTAAATTTGGTGCAAATTTTATGGGTTCTGGAACTGGCTGAGCTCACCAGGCACTATGTGGATTGGTCAAAGGGAGACACTGAAGGCCCAAGAAGTATGTCACCAACCGCATCAAGTGTCCATGATTGGTTATGCGGCAGATACAGTGCCATATATCCCCTAAGCCCCATTTTCCTTTCCTCCTGACCACATAGCTAGATCCATTTGCCATTGTGCCTAGCAGTTGGGAAGAACAATGAGACTGAATTCTACCAAATAGGGTGTGGAAGGTGTATAGTACATCATTTCTAGCACTAGCTTCTCTGAAAAAAATCTTTGCACACTTCTCTCTTCTCTTCCCTCATCTTCCAGCTGTATTCAGAGGATTCGGGAAGGCTCTGGGGGATGATGGAACCATTATTTGGAACAGGCATGGGTCATACAATGACGGTGGATCTTAGTTGTCTCTATTCCAGCCTTCATTCCACTGTGCCATGAGCAAGAAATAAACTTTCACTGGGCCAAGACACTCAGATTTCATGAAAATCTGTAAGCCTCCCCTCATGAGAACCACGAGTTAATCTTAGATTTGGCAGAATGTAGGTAACTGACAACCTAAGTTGAGTTTCTAGTAGAATGGTGAGAATGAAAGCATGATTGCAATATGTTCAAGAGACAATGTCAAGAGCACACAGTTGTTTGGGGAGTTTTGCTGTGAATGCAGAAAACTATATATATATATATATATATTACATTTGCATCTACACACATATAAACATACGTATATATACAAAAATCAGTGGCCAAGTGACATGTATAATGAGGGGTATGATAGGCACAATAATGGTCCCCCAAAGAGGCCCACATCCTAATCCCCACAATTTGTGAATATGTTATGTGGCAAGGGAGAATTAAGGTTGCAAGTAAAATAAAGCTGTTAACCAGCTGGCCCTAAGGAGATTATCCAGGTGGGCCCAATGTCAGCACGAGAACACTTAAACCAGGAAGGAGGAGGCAGAAGAATCAGAAGCCGAGAGATGTAGTAAAGACTCAGCTGGTTGTTGCTGGCTTTGAAAATGGAATGAGTTGGTGAGCCAGGAGAAGCTGGAAAGGCAAGGAAATGGATTTTCCCCTTGAGTCTCTCGAAGGAACACAGTCCTGACGACATCTTGATTATAGCCCAGTGAGACACCTTTTGGACTTCTGGCCTCCAAAATGGTTAAGATAATAAATTTGCACTGTTTAAAGCCACTAAGTTTGCTGTCATTAGCTACAGCAGCAAGAGAAATCTAATATGGGGGAAAGCTCATTTTAACAAAAGCAACCCAAAATGGTATGTCTAAGAATAACTTCATAAGGAATATGTTGTGCCTATCTGAAGAAAATTGCAAAATTTTATTGCAAATTATAAAAGAAAATTGAAATAATTAGAGAAACATAATATGCTTCCAAATAATGCTGAATGCTACATAGGAGCTCAATGTTCTCAGGCTTACATATAGATTATTAAAGATTAATACATCTACATTATTATTAGATTTATATATTTATATTTTAGCTATTAGATTAAGACCTATACATCATTATTAGATTATATATAGATACATACAGATTAATGCAATCACATTCATACCCTTCAAGTCTCTATCTAGCTCAAACTAGGGTGTTGTTGTTTAGTGATTTTTGTTTTGGAAGAGTAAGCTAGAAAACACTGAAAATTTGGATAATCTCTACCTCTACTCTCTGCTTCTCTCTTCAGATTAATTTCATTACTTCCTAGACCTGTCTGGTTTCTTCATCCTCTTGGGAAGGGGACGAGCATAGCTTCCCCGCAGTGTAGTCCTTATTGGCCCAGCCTGAGTCAAATAACTGTCCCTGATTGGCCCAGCCTGAGTCAAATAACTGTTCCTGAACTAATCTGTGTAGTCGAAGGAATGGGCATCATAATTGGTCCAGTCTAGGACACTCACCAGTCCTGTAGCTAGAAAACCTGAGTCTCTTGCCAGAAGGACAGATGCAGATAAACAGATAAGTATTCGACACAAGTCTAATTCTCAGAATCTATTATAGGGAATAAAGATGAAGAAAAATATTTATGTAAAATATTTTTCATATTGGGTTATTTATAAAAGTTATTGAAACAATCTAAATATCCAACAATAATAAATAGTAAATTAAATTATGGTCTAACCACATGATGAAATATTTGGCAGCCATTAAAAACATTTTCCATGAGTTTTTAGGACTGATTGATAGAATTGAAAATCCATGGGAAAATACTCATAAAGAATTAACAAAACCAGAATACAAAAGAATGTACATTATGGTACAATATTGCAATATGTATATATTTCACCAAATATTAACAATATGTATATCTAGATAATGACATCACATTCTCTTTAACCTTTTCTGTATTTTCTAATAGCCTAAAGTGGTAAATGATTTATACTGTTTATGGACCTACATATAAAACTTTAATAAGCTATAAAATATTCAACTAATATAGACCTATCTCTTGCTACTAGTACCCAAGGCTCTAGTCCAGTGGTTCTCAAGTTTGACTAGGCATTACAATCCCCTTAAATGGCTATTAGAACACTGATCACTGGGCCCTATCCCCAGAGTCTCTGATTCAGTAGGTCTGTGATGTGAACTGAGAATTTGCATCCCTCACAAGTTCCCATATGATGTTGATGAAGACAGTCAGGGGACCACTGTTTGAGAACCAGTGCTCTATTCCTATCTGACTACATGAAATTGCTTGAACACCCTGCTTCGGTGCCCTTGTGAACCTTTATCTAGCTTCTCCTTCCTCAAACATGTTGCAAAACCATGCCTTCCTATCTGCCTAAATCCTCCCTGTTCAGAAATCTGATGAGACAGCACCTCTCCTGAGGGATTATTTCTTTAATTTCCTACTCTGGATCAGGTGATTTACCCATTGGCTCTCAAAGCATCTAGACCTCTATCTGTCTCCACAGGGGGTCTGAAAGGCTCCATTATATCCCCTAGCATAGCTTTGAATAAAAGAATGAACCTATTGTCTCTTTTGATCTACAATTATCTCAGGTCATTGTTGTAACTCAGTTAAATTGTACAAATCAGTTAAACTGAGGCTCAGAGAATAGCTTACTGTTTCAAGGTCAACCAGATAGTTAACAGCTGGATCTGATCTCAACTCCAGGTTTCCTGATTACGAGTCCTGTATTTTCTGTATTCTTTAATATTCTAATCACAGAGTATAAAAGCTATGCATCTAGAACTTATTTTTCCGCTATTCAGTACTATGAGATCAAATTGATTCAGAAATAATGGATCTGAAGCCTGCATCTTCACAAAAAGCCACCAGAAGCAGGAAAGTAGGAGACAAGAGGACAGAAAAAAATAAATTCTTGTTTAAAAAAAATATATATTGTATGCCAATGTTAGGTAAGTTGGGGGGGGGGGAGTTGGTAACAGTTTCATTGAGAGAATTCACATATGACACCATTTTATACGTACAATTTTAACGTGTACAATTCAATGGTTTTCTAGTAATTCAAAGGTTCAACTATTAGCACAATTAATTTTAGAACATTTTCATTACCCGCAAAAGAAACCATACCCTTTAGCTGTCACCCTCCAACCCTCCATCTCCCTAGTTCTAAACAACCACTAATCTCTCACTATAGATTTGCCTGTTCTGGATACTTGATTAAATGGAATCATGAAATAATGTGGTCTTCTGTGACCTGCTTCTTTCACTTAGCATAATGTGTTCTAGGTTCATTCTTGTTGTAGTATGCATGGATAATTCAGTCCTTTTTATTTCATTGTATGGTATACTGTATTTTATCTGTTCAGGTGATGTACATTTGGATTGTTTCTACATTTCGGCTACTGTGAATAATGCTATGAATGTCTGTGTACGAATTTTTGTGTGGGCATATATTTTCATTTTTTTGGGTATATACCAAAGGATACACTGACTGGGTCACATGGTAACTCTATGTGTAACCTTCTGAAAGGAATGGCAAAACTATTTTCAAGGTGGTTGCATCATATAAATTTTTTTAAAGTGAATTTGTGCAAATACTTAGTAAGTTTCATTTGGACTATGCAAAAACAAACTTAACCAAAATATTCACTTTTTGGTCACTTATTCACTGTCAAATCAATACAACGAACAGTCTCCTGGGTCTCTCTGGGGGTGAGGGGAGGTAGAGAGACTTCTGAAGCATTCACAGCCTCCTCCATCCTGTTTCCTCTGGCTCGTCTGTCACACACAGCCATTTCCGAAAGCCTGGAGTAAGGCCTAATTGAGTATGTATAGTAGTTTATACATGCTTTATACTCTTATGTGAGTAGTTTCATATAAGAAATTGAAAAAGCCCTGGGAAAAACATGTGAGTTTACTCAACCAGCAGACTATATTAGACTCTGAATTTTCCACTGGTAATTACTTATAACTTTTTGATATATTTCCACCAAATTTATGGAAGGTATCACACCATTAAAATACTAATCAAGATAGGTTTACCATTTCAAAAATATTTATTTACAATTCCATATGGATTATTATATTCATGTTTCAATTGGGTGGTTCCATAATCACAAGTAGGTGCCTTCAAGAACACAGCTCTGGGATCTTGTACCCTACAGGATAACTACTCATTTCTTATCAGAATTGTTGCCCTTGGGCATCATCTGCTGGGTTTTTGATTTAACTTGGCCAAGAATCTTGCCAAGGTTTTAATCTAGGCCTCTTGTTGGACATGAATTCTCAGGAATACTCAAGTTCAGTGGGAAGAATGAATTCTCAAGTGATGTTTTTAGACCTGGTATGCTCCTTTCAGAGGATTTCCCATTTTTAAAGACGTGTTTTTTTTAAAAGAAGCCTTGATAAATAAGAGTGGGGGTAAGGGAGGGGGCCAACTGGACGTTGAATAAGTTGTTCTTTGTGTTCTAAGGGAAGGGAAGGAGAAACAAAGTTTTCCACCCTATTCTAAGATGTGCCCTTTGTCTTTTATCAAGATCTTTAGATTTCTCTAGTTTTCTCCTGCCCCATGACTTTGCAACAATGTGCCTTATCAGTTATCAGTGGACAGGCAAAACAATTTCCCAGATAAATGGATATGAATGACTGAACAAAAAAAATCTAATTTGCAAAATGCTTCAAGCTAGAGAAGGAGGGGAGGGCAGCTCATAAACCTATTACATTGAGATTTTAAGTTTATAGTAACTTTAAAATAAGCCATTGAAATTGTAACACCCAATTGAGGATTTGGTAATACTCTTCAGAATTTTAATAGTTCTCAGAGAAATAAACATCTCATGTTTGAGAACACAGGCTTTAGAGTCCGAAAGCTTTGGCTTGAGTCCTGGCTCTGTAGCCTCCAAGCTGCGACCTAAGATATGTAATTAAGTCATCCTTGTCTAGTTCCCTTGTAAAATTGGTAACCCTGGAATATCAATAAATCAATATTTATAAATAGGATTTTTGTGAGCATTAAACCAGGCTATACAGTGAAAGCTCTTTGTCCAGTACTGAGAAAATAGTTAAGTACTCAAAAATTGCTTATTATTATTATTATTATTACCACTAAAAGCTGAACAGTCTTCTCTAAAAGAAATGGCTTCCCTGGAAGAGCTATATCAAATCTTAACTAATGAACTCTAAAATCTTAAATAATTGAAATTAAAAAATCAATAAGGAAAAATGTCAAAGGATTTTTGCTTTCAACAAACCCATCAGAACCAAATGTTTGAAGAGCTACTTTTTGTAAAGTCTTGCTTCAAAATACTCATCTGCTTTTAAACACTAGTTGAAGCCTTGGCTGGGCTTTGTGGTTAAAATTTTATCTGGTCTCCTTTTTAAGTATTCCTTCCTTAAATAAGTTATATCTGTCTTCATCTAGTTTCCCACAAATGTCCCCTCCCCTTTAAACTGTCCCACTCTTTTGAGAGTCAAATTTCCTTCCAAGAGTGACAATGGCAACTGTCTCCATCACCAACACTAGAATCAGGTGCATGTCTGTCTTACTTTTTACTCCAGTTTTCTCTTTAACCAGTTCATTTTTTTGTATATCATTTTTTATTTTGAAAATTGTGAAACCTTTAAAAAAAATGTTACAGGAATAAGAAATATTCAAATACCTTTCTAGATTCACTAATTGTTAATAACTTGCCACATTTTCCTTATTTCATTCTCTCCATGCCCCCCATACTTTTTTTTCTTCCCGTATCTTTATTTCACCCTAAATACTTCAGCATATATCTCCTGAGAACAATTATTACACTTGGATAATTTAACATTGTGCAATTGTATCTAATATACAATTCATATTTAAATTTCCCCAATAACGTCCTTTGTAGCTACAGCAACCCCCACTTTCCAATGCAGGATTGATCAAGGATCACACATATCTATCCATCTCTTAATTCATCAAGGATTCCCTTTATTTTTATTTTATGCTCCTCCCCCAGTAACCCACTGAATTGATATCCCAGCTCTCCTCTCCAAGAGTGGGCTACTCAAGTTGTCTGGTGAATGCTGCTTTCATTCCCAATCTGAGTGAGTAGAATTTCTGTCTATGCATAGATTAGAAAGATAGGGGTTAATTGCATTCATTTACTCTCCCTTCATCTCCACATCCAAGTAGACAAAAATTCTTAAATCTAGAACCTGCCTACTCCAGTGAATGAATAGCAACAGTTTGAAAACATTGCAAAAAATTAATTTTTTTTTACTCCATGAACCCCATGTTTTGAAACCCTGACTTCCCAAATGCCTTATTTAATAATCAGTGCCTTTTAAATAAAATCACAGCACAAGGCTAAATTCTTTGGTGGTGGGGAGGGAGTGGGGGGCAAGTATCTACTTTTATAGGCTTTTTTGAAATATTTGACAATAGTGTTTAGTCTCCTTTCCAGGTCATTAGAAAAGAACCCCACCCCGCCCCGCCCCAAATGAAAACTACTGTCTTACTATAAATAAATGTGAAATTACTTACCCTGCCATGTAAATCTCTTTACACTGTGTCTCTTTCTACCTCTGGCCTAATTGTCCACTGTACCACCTTATTCACTGGTGCACCAGCCACTTTTGCTGTTGCTCAACTTTTTCACACCTCTGCTCTTTTCCCATCTGTTCTGAAGCTCAGAGTCCTCTTGTCTCCGTTCTTACCTATCAAGATATAGGCCAGTGTCATGTCTCCATGAGGCCTCCAGTCCTCTACACCATGAACTGTGGTCTTATTTGAATGGTTTCTCAGTACTTTGAAGATATATCTATCATAGGTTTTATCACATTCTGTTATTCTGTCTCTCTTTCGAAACTCTAAGCTACTAGAGTGCAGAGTCTACCCTTTATCATTATTTTCCCCTGTGGTCTAGCACACTATAGATGCTCAATAAATGTATGGTGAATAAATAAGTTCATCAACTAACCCATGGGCAGATAGTAAGGCATGTAGCAATTGAATAGAGAGTCTCTCACGGATAAAGTGGTGGTATACTGGTTCTCCAGCAGTTATGACTCTCAAACTCCTTTGACGGCTGTATAAAAGCTTAGAAGCTGCTCCCCCAAAAGATGCTTACCTGCATAACCACATTAAATCCCTTACAATGTTAACTCACTGGACTAGGTCTCAAATAACTTCTGCTGTGGCCTATGATCTTCCTGTCAAAAATATTAGCCAATCACAGTTTCTACCTATGGGTGTGGCAAAGAGATCACCCATCTATTTTGCAGAATCTACTATTTGGCTAGAAAATAACTTTCAAACTGGCAAAGCAGTATCATGTTGATAACAAAAAAGAGGCAAGTAATAAAATAGTAACTACAGTATTTTAGCATGAAAACACCACAGGAGGGGCGCCTGGGTGGCTCAGTCAGTTAAGTGTCTGCCTTCGGTTCAGGTCATGATCCTGGGGTCCTGGGATCGAGCCCCACATCGGGCTCCCTGCTCAGCGGGAAGCCTGCTTCTCCCTCTGCCTACCACTTACCCTGCTTGTGCTCTCTCTCTTTCTGTCAAATAAATAAATAAAATATTTTTTAAAAAATTAAAAAAAAGAAATAAAACAGCACAGGAGCCAATTAAATCTAGTTCTCCCTAATCTGAATACTCAAACTTAAGTAGAACAGTTACTCCTTTTGTGTATCAGCGGTCAGATTTCTAACGCAGTTATTGCCTGCTTCTTTGTCTTCAGAAAAGACTTAAATTTAAGAAAGTAAGGCTTTATAGCATGGAGAAAATTAGCCACTGCTGAATCAGTTTCTCTAAATTACATTACTCTGTAGCCAGAATTTAATCAAAATCAGTCACCATTTTCAGCAAAGTATGTTCCGAGAGTGTATCCTAAATAATGTAGTCAAGAATCATAAAGTCAGTGGTATAACCTTCTATTTTTTAACCTTCCTGGAATAAAAAGATAATGAGAAAATAGATTGTTTATATTTATAGACTTTTCAGACATCTATGATACAAAGAATTTTAAAATAGGAGTTTAAAGCAGAAGAGCACAACACCATTTTAGATGTAGCAAACATATATGTAAATATTAATAAAAACTTTTCCCCTGAATTTTATCCTTAGTGATTTTTCAAAAGCAAAATTAGACTTGCCCCATTAAAACACCCATCCATTTGAAGTGTTAGCAATTAAACAATGCATATTTACCTGGCTAAAATATGCAAATACTTAAAAACTTATAATTGTGCAGTTATGTTCCTCTAAGAATTTAAAGTATAAGACAGATTTGTAACATTCAAACTCCTAATTTACCTACAAATTAGGTAAGCAATGGAGTTGTCATTGACATTTTTGGGGGGAAAGGATGAAGACCTAGAAAATGAATATATTTGGACTAATATTTGTGGTCATAATCCCACTAAAATTAATATTTAATGTCAAATAAAAATTATAACATAAATGTGATAAGTACTGTATAGAATGAACCTAGATAAAGGATGGGGAGAGAGTTGGTGGGGAAGGAGAAATCGTGCCTCCACCACTATTACTATTGGTTTTTCTGTTGCTATTTATTCAAAGAGAAAAAGCTCTAGGATGGGTTCCAACTTACCTTCCACTGGCACCAATTTCCAATGGGTGTAAGTTTTAAGATAACACTGAGTCTGAACCACGTCTTTAATAGCTAGAAACAGACTATGTCATTGCAACAAAGGAAGGTGATACTCTGGTTGGTTGGACTTCAAATGATACGTAAAAGAAGACAAAATACCTGAAAATTTCAAACTGGACCAGATTATACCTGGCAAAAACAAACATGATTGATCGTAGCAGTGTTTGAGTATACTAGCAACAATAATTAGTGTTTTTTGAGTTGCTTCCATGGAATTATGGACACTGCCAATTTAGAGCTAACTTAATTATTGCATCCCTTTTTTAAAAAACATTAGAAACTTCCCATTAGAATAAATTTGGTGCTTATACATTCTTCAAAATGTCACTGTATTGATAAAAATCACTTGATATAACAGCTGCCCACAGATAATTTAAGTATGTGGAGATGTGATCAAAGAAATGAATTTTTTTGCCTAATTTTGATAATTTTATAACTGCTTCTACTTTGTGAAATTGCCTCTCCATACAACTTTTCTGAAATGGTTTTTTCTTTTATATTAACTCTCACAAAGGCAAACATTTTTTATTTTAATTCAATTAATATATAATGTATTATTGGCTTCAGAGGTACAGGTCTATGATTCATCAGTTTTATAGAACATGCGGTGCTCATTACGTCATATGCCCTCCTTAATGTCCGTCACCCAGTCACCCCATCCCTCCACCCCCTCCCCTTCAGCAGCCCTCAGTTTGTTTCCTATGATTAAGAATCTCTTATAGTTTGTCTCCCTCTCTGGTTTCATCTTGTTTCATTTTTTCCTTTCTTCCCCTATGATCCTCTGTTTTGTTTCTTAAATTCCACATATGGTGAGATCATATGATAATTCTTACTCTGACTTATTTCACTTAGCATAATACCCTCTAGTTCCATTCATGCCATTGAAAAATGGCAAGATTTCAATTTTTGATGGCTGTGTAATATTCCATTGTGTGTGTGTGTGTGTGTGTGTGTGTGTACATCAATCACATCCTCCTTATTCATTCATCTGTTGATGGACATCTGGGCTCTTTCCATAGTTTGACTATTGTGGACATTGCTGCTATAAACATTGGGGTACACGTGCCTCTTCGGATCAGTACATTTGTATCTTTGGGGTAAATACCCAGTAGTGCAATTGCTGGGAGATAGGGTAGCTCTATTTTCAACTTTTTGAGGAACCGCCATACTGTTTTCCAGAGTGGCTGCGCCAGCTTGCATTCCCATCAACAGTGTAGGAGGGTTCCCCTTTCTCTGCATCCTCACCAAGATCTGTCATTTCCTGACTTGCTTAAAGACACAGTATTTTCTACTAACTAACATGCTATGCAATTTTCCACTATTCTGTCTCAATTCTATAAAAAGAAAAAGATTTATATAAAAATACATTAAAAGCCCATACCTGCTTGAATATAGTACTTTATTTTTTATTTGTAGGGGAAAATGCTAGAAATGTGGGAAAACCTAAATTAGATATAGAAGACAGAGATATATGGATATGGAGAATTTGTTCACTCAGCTAGCCTCATTAACGGTAAAAAAAATGTGAAATTATCCAAGCTGAGATACTTTGGAGAATGAAACTAAAAGTAAAATGGAAATGCTATTCATAATTACATTGGGACAATAGTAAATGAGGCTTTTCCCAAGCAAGTTGGGACATACGCTTTTCCTAATTATTAAGCATTTGTTAACATGACAGGCATAGGGATCTTTTTAAAATAAAATAATCAGTTGCTGCCTTCAGGGATCTCAGAGTCTAGCACCTGAAAGGAATAAATCAGTCCTGCAAAACTAGTGCCTAGACAGCAAAAAGGCCCTGCCTTGCCAGCCAGTTGCCTTCAGTGGTAGGTAACTTTCTCATCCTTTATTCACTCTGGGATTAGCTTGGGGTCTAGGCTTCTATTATGTGTTTGGACATTTTTATGGCTTGACTCTGGCCACAGTTATGGCCCAGCTTTGCTCTCTTAATGGCTTTTTTTGGTGCCCTGTTTTCACTTGTGGTGGCCTAAGTTCCATAATTTAAGTAGGAGTACATGAATATTCTTGTTACCAGAATTGGACATGCCCCAAATCCGGTTTGAGCGTGTGTTTACTCCCTGAGTACTTATGATAGAAGCAGCATTGATCTTGAATCTTTACATTGGCATTAATAATTTTTTAAATTGTCTGTAGTTTGCTGTTCACCATTCCATATGTTGGCTTCCTTACATATGTGGAGCCACGCAATCTTCAAAACCACCCAATGACCTTGATCCTATCATTATTCCCAATTTATAGTTGAGGAAACAGAGTTTCAGAGAGGTCAATTAACTTCTCCCAGGTACCCAGCTAATAAGCATGGAACTAGGATTCAAATCCAGAAATCTGCCTCTAAATCTCAAAACAGTGCACTTTACTGGATTTGGCAGTTACTACTCAAAACACTACACTTTACTGGATTTGGCAGAACAACAGGTTCAACTTGGAATTGGCATCCATGGATTAATCCTTACCATCAGCTCAACTGAAATGTAAGAAGGTTAAATATTGTTAATCCTTTACACAGTTAAATTTGCTTTCTTTATAGTTTATCTTCTCAAAAAGTATGTGTGCTTAAAAATGAAGGAATCTGAAACTGCTTAGAGAGTACATTGTCCTTTCACAAAGTAAATATATACTAATGTTATTAGAGGAAGGCAGGAGTCCACATTTTAAGGGTCGAAGAAAAGATAGCTATTTAAGCTCCAAAACCCACAGGAAATCCATGATCTTTTATCCAACAGTACAATCAGTTGAGTGGTCCAAGTAGCCATCATTCCAGAATACCTCCCCAAACAGCAAATGCAGATGATTGGTTCAATCAAAATCTTTAGTCAGAAAAGTTCTTTAACATGCTGGTCACATAAAGATGCTTGGCTTGTTTCTATATTTTGAAAAAGTTAGTTTAAACCATGCTTCAATTCCTCAACTCTAAATAGATGTAATTACAGGAACGATATTAGATATCAGAGACATGCAGAGGTTTCTTATAGCCTACCTATACAAAGTAGAATTGTATTCCATTAGAACATACCAGGTACTCTGCATAACTGGGTTTGTTATGTTTGCTAACAGAATTAATCAGAGTCCTCTTGCTTTCAACTTGAGTTGTTGAAAATCATTCTCAATTGTCTTTGTTCATTCCTGTTCTCATAAATATAGACAAAAGATCTTAAAGTGTCTCTACTAGTTTCCTAAGGAGGAAGTATAATGCAGTAAACATAGAATGAAAACTGAATTCAATAGCTTGTGTTCCTGTAACTTAATAGCTACTATTGAGCAAAACACTTCATCATTTATGTCCTGGCTTTCTAAACTGTAAAATGGGTGATGTCTGACCTATTTATTTTAAAATATCAGTTCAAGGGCGTCTGGCTGGCTCAGTCAGTAGAGCATGTGACTCTTGATTTTAGGGTTGTAAATTCAAGCCCCATGTTGGGTATAGAGATTACTTAAAAATAAAATCTGTAAAATAAATAAATAAAATAACATATTAGTTCAAAATTTAAATGGCCCAATGTATATGAATGTACTTTGCAACTTAGAAGCTCTATATAAATGTATATCCATTTAATATAAATATGTGTAACTGGGCAGTATGACTTCTAGGTATAATCTGGAAGTTGTTGAGAATTTTCCATTTTAGGTATTAACATCTTTTTGTTCTTCCTGCATGTAACTTCTTATAACTGAAACTATTTGAATTGAGACTGTACTATACATATTCTATCTGCACTAACCTGTAGTTCATTAGGCATTATGAGAAGCTGGTTGCAGTCCGTATTTATATACTCTGTTAAATAATAAAAATCATTAGACCCCTTAGTTTGTGCTTTCTTTCAGTGGATGTTCTTTGGATACTAGAAATCCTGTATTATAAAGGGTTATGCTAGTAATTTGGTTGTAATCCCCAGTCAATGCTGCTTTTTTCAGATTATATCAAAATTGTTAGAATTGCAGCAGAATTATATGCAGTTATATGCATTTTACTGGGCCTGTGTAGGGAATGTGATTTTTGTCATGGGCAAGTTACCTATGAGAAAACTAATATTCCTTAAAGCCGTCACAAGCAAAATACAGCTTAAGCATAGATGACACAGAAAGAGAAATACTGTTTATTTTTTGCTAAGTTTTTACTTAAATTCCAGTTAATTAACATACAGTATAATATTAATTTCAGGTGTAGAATTCAGTGATTCATCACTTATGTACAATACCCAGTGTTCATCACAAGCTCCCTCCTTAATCCCTGTTACCTACTTAATCCATCCCCCACCCACCTCCCTTCTGGTAACCATCAGTTTGTCCTCTATTGTTAAAAGTCTGAAAGTCTGTTTCTTGGTTTGCCTCTCTTTCTGCTCCCTCCCTTATTCATTTGTTTTGTTTCTTAAATTCCACATTTGAGTGAAATCCTATGGTATCTCTTTCTGACTGACTTTACTTAGCATTATAGTCTCTAGCTCTATCCATGTTGTTGCAAATGGCAAGATTTCATTCTTTTTTATGGCTCAGTAATATGGCTAACAGACATGTGAAAAGATACCCAACATCACTCATCATCAGGGAAACACAAATCAAAACTACAGGGAGATATCACCTCATACCACTCAGAACGCCTAAAATTAACCACACAGGAAACACCAGGTATTGGCAAGAATGCAGAGAAAGGAGAACCCTCTTACACTGTTGGTGGGAATGCAAACTGGTACAACCACTCTGGAAAACAGTATGGAGCTTTCTCAAAAAGTTAAAAACAGAACTACCCTATGATCCAGCAATTGCACTATTAAGTATTTATCCAAAGAATACAAAAATACTAATTCAAAGGGATACATGCATCTCAATGTTTATAGCAGTATTATCAACAGTAGCCAAATTATGGAAAGAGCCCAGGTGTTCCTCCATCGATTGATGAATGGATAAAGAAGATGTGGTATGTATATACATACACAGAAATACTAAGATAATTAGTTTAAAAATCTAAAAGAATAAAAGTGTAAAACTTCTTATTGAATGAAACATTGTTCCTTTTATAATTTATTTTGAAATAATGTCAAAATTAAAGAATTTGGAATAATGAAAAAACCCTAAACCCAGATTTACCAATGTTTAACATTTCTGCCACTTTATTATTCTTTTTCCCTGTCTGTATCTATCTATAAATGTACACATACACGTTCTTTATATTTTCTGAACCCTTTGAGAACATGCCGCATATATCAAGGTATGTTAACCCTAATGCTTCAATGTGAATTGCCTAAAAACAAGGATATTCTTATATAATCATCATAATCAAATTCAGAAAATTTAATATTGATAGAGTACTTCCATTTCAAAATTTTTACTGAAGTACAGTTGGCACACAATGTTACATTAGTTTCAGGTGTACAGCACAGTGATTTGATGTTTATACATTATGCTATGCTTACAAATGTAGCTACCATTTGTCAACCTATAACACTATTACAATACCATTGACTATTACGCAGGCTGAATCTTTTATCCCCATGACTTATTAATTCCATAAATAGAATCCTCTATCTCCCACTCCCCTTCACCCATTTTGCCCATTTCCCCAAGCTCCTTCCTCTCTGGCTACCATTAGTTCTCTGTATTTATGGATTTGTTTCTGTTTTTTTTTTTAATTTGTTTTGCTTTTTAGATTACACATAAAAGTGAAATCATATGGTATTTGTCTTTGTCTGACTTATATTGCACTTAGCATAATACCCTCAAGGTCCATCCATGTTGTCTACAAATGGCCAGATCTCATTCTTTATTATGACAGAGTAATATTCCATTTTAAATGGAATACCTTTTTTTTTATATTCAGTCATCTATCAATGAACATTTAGGTTCCTTCTATATCTTGGCTATGGTAAATAATGCTGCAGTAAACATAGGAGTGCATTTATTTTTTTGAATTAGCATTTTTGTTTTCTTTGGGTAAATACCCAGTGGTAGAATTACTTAAGTGTATGATATTCTATTTTTAATTTTTGGGGGACCTTCCATACTGTTTTCCACAGTGACTGTACCAATTCACATGTCCAACAATGGTATAAGAAGGGTTCCTTTGTGTCCACATCCTTGCTAAAACTTATCTCTTTTCTTTTTGATTCTAGCCATTGTGATAGGTGTGAGGTGATATCTTATTGTGGTTGTTCAGTATCTTTTCATGTGTCTGTTGGCCCTCTGTGTGCCTTCTTTGCAAAAATGCCTATTCAAGTCCTCTGCCCATTTTTAATTGGATTATTTGGGTTTTGGTGTTGTATAAATTATTATATTTTTTGGATATTAACTCCTTATCAGATTTATCATTTGCTATTATCTTTTTCATTTAATAGGTTGCCTTTTTGTTTTGATGATGGTTTCCTTTTCTCTAAAAAGCCTTTTATTTTAGTTGGTTTTATTTGTGTATGGTCCCATACACATTTTAGTATTCTGGTTCTGGGAAAAATGCTGTTGGTATTTTGATAGGGATTGCATTAAATCTGTAGATTGCTTTGGGTAGGATGGGCATTTGAACATTAATTCTTTGAATCCATGGGCATGGAATATCTTTCCATTTGTTTGCATCACCTTCAATTTTTTCATCAATAGTTTATAGTTTTCAGACAATAGTCTTTCACCTCCTTGATTAAGCTTATTCCTAGGTATTATTTTTGGCGCAATTGTAAATAGGATTGTTTTCTTAATTTCTTCTTTCTGCTTCATATTTTTTTAAGATTTTATTTATTTGAGAAAGAGAGAGAGAGAGAAAGAGAGCACAAGCAGGGGGAGGTGTAAAGGGACAAGTAGACTCCCTACCAAGCAGGAAGCCCAATGCGGGGCTCGATCCCTGGACCCTGAGATCATGACCTGAGTTGAAATCAAGAGTCAGATGCTTAACTGACTGAGCCACCCAAGCACCCCCTCTTTCTGCTATATTATTAGTATATAGGAACATAACTGATTTCTATATATTTTGTATCCTGCAACTTTACTGAATTTATTATTTCTAATACCTTTTGGTCAAGACTTTAAGGTTTTTTTTAATGTATAGAATCATGTCATTTGCAAATAGTGATAGTTGAACTTCTTTAACAATTTAGATGTCTTTTATTTCTTGTCTAATTGCTGTGGCTAGTACTTCTGGTACTATGTTGAATAAAAATGGTGAGGGTGGGCATCTTTGTCTTTTTCCTGACCTTAAAGGAAAAGCTGTCAGTTTTTCCCCATTTAGGATGATGATGGCTGTGAGTTTTTCATATATGGCCTTTGTTATGTTGATGTTTGTTGCCTCTAAACCCATTGTATTGAGAGTTTTTATAATTGATTTCCTTGGATTGATGAATTTCTGTGGTATTATGCTTGGCTTTCTTTCTCTTTATTTTTTGTATACCTATTATAGGCTTTGGATTTGTGGTTACCATGAGGTTCATATATAGCATCCTAAGTATATAGCAGTCTGTATTAAGTGATGGTCACTTAAGTACAAATACATTCTAAAATAAAATAACCCCCCCTCCACATTTGTTTGTTGTCATATTTTGTATATTTTTATTCATAATTTTCTAATTTTGGCCTTTTTTTCCCCTCACTTAAAGTCCCTTTAATATTTTTTATAAGGCTGGCTTGTTAGTGATATACTCCTTTAATGTTTGTTTAATCTCTCCTTCAAATCTGAATAATAATCTTGAGGGGTAGATTATTCTTGATTATAGGTTTTTTTCCTTTCAGCTCTTTGAATGCATCCTGTCACCCCCTTCTGACCTGTAAAGTTTCTGCTGAAAAACCAGGTGATAGCCTTATGGGGTTTCCCTTGTACATAACTTTTTCCTTCTCTTGCTGTTCTTAAAATTATCTTTTCATCTTTAGCCTTTGACATATTCGTTATTATGTGTCATGGTGTGGCCTTCCTTGGGTTCATCTTGTTTGGAATTCTGTGCTTTTGGAACCTGAATGTCTCTTTCCTTCCCCAGCTTAAGGAAGTATTCAACTATTATTTCTTCAGATAAGTTCTCTGCCCCTTTCTCTCTCTCTTCTCCTTCTGGGACCCTATAATGTGAATGTGAATGTTTACTTGATGTTGTTCAAGAAATCTCTTAACTTATCCTTATTTTTAATTTTTTTTTCTTTCTGCTATTCAGCATGGGTGCTTTCCATTACCTTGTCTTCCAGATCACTGATCCATATTTTTGCACTCACTAATCTACTCTTGATTGCCCCTAACATATTTTTCATTTCAGTCATTGTATTCATCAACTCCAACTGGTTCTTTTTTATATATTCTGTCTCTTTGTTGAAATTTTCACTAAATTTTTCCACCCTCCTCTCCAGCATGGTGAGCATATTTATGACCATTACTTTACATTGTTTATCAGGCACATTGCTTACCTCCATTTCATTTCGTTGTTTCTCTGAGATTTTTGTCTTGTTCTTCCATTTGGAACATATTCCTCTATCTCTCGATTTTGCTTACTTTCCTGTGTGTTTGTATGAATTAAGTAGAACAGCTAGTTTTCCTAAACTTGAAGGAATAGTCTTGTGCATGGTTGTACCCTGTGTAGATTGTGTGTGTCTTGTGACTTTGGCTGGTTGCTGCCATGTCTGGCATGGCCTGGGGTCTTGGGGCACTCCATGGTTGGACTTCCCTGGTGGGATGGCTTGAGCTAAAGTATGTGTGGACTGGGGTGGTTCCAGGGTTCTCCTCATGCCCTGACAGGACAGCTGAAGCTACTGTTGGTGCAATTCAGAGGGGACCCAGGGCTCTCCATGCAAAAGAGTGCCTGGCAGGACATCCTAAAAGCTGAATTGGGCACAAGCCCTGGCATCCCAGGGCTCTGTGCATAGGGGGTACCCCAGCATAACAGCTATAGCTGAAATGGGCATGGGCAGTCCTGGAGCTCTCCATTCAGAGGGCACCTGGGAAGACAGCTGAAGCTGAAGTGGGTGTAAACTGGGATATCCCAACGTGCTCAGTGCAAGGGGTACCCTGGTGTGGTGAATGGAGGTGAGACTGGCTCAGGCTGGGTTGTCCCAATGTGCTCTGTGCAGGGGGTACCCTGGCAGGGTGGCTGAAACTGAGGTGGGGTATAGACCAAGGAGTCCCAGGGCACATAGGGAGTGTTTTGGCAGGGTGGCTGAAACCAAGGCAGGTATAGGTCAGGGTTCCTAGGGTTGCTACATGAAAGGGGCACCTTACGGGCATAACTGGAGCCAAAGCAGGAATGAGCAAGGAGGTCTCAGAGTACTCTGCACTGAGGGTGTCCTAGCAAGTGAACATGGTGTGGGCCTGAGGTCTTCTGGGGTGCTTTGCACATGTATCACTTTGGCAGGATGGCTGGAACTGTAGTGAGTGCTGACTAGGGGTGTCCTGGTGTGCATTAAGCTGGGGTCACCTTGGTAGGACAGCTAGAGCTGGTGTGACTTAAGGCCCAGGGCTCACTGTGGTGGTAGCTGGCCAGGGCACCTGGACCCTGCTCCTGTCCATGCACTCAAGGTGGACGGGAAGCGTAAACCATGGCACTCACTCTCCCCTCACATCCAGACAGAGTTCCTGCAGCTCCCTTGCTGTGTGGCAGGGTTTTACGGCTAGTCCCTTTATATTCTAATTGCTCTTATAAACTGAAGCTTTTTATTTTCCCCCTGTGCCCAAGGGCAGACAAATATGCTTACAGTCCCTCAGTACTACCCTTCCTGACTGTAGTTCACAGTGTCTGGGATAGGGGTTCCCTTTGTTACCATGTCTTTATCTCTTGCTGTTCTCCATTTGGTCTTTCTATCTTTTGCTGTATGGAAGCTATTCAGTCAGCTCTTAGTAATTCTTCCGGAGGAAGAATGTTGCCATCTTGGACCAGATACAGGATACAGTGCTCTAATCTACAATTTCCATTCCAGTTTTATGAATGGTCCTAATAATGGCCTTTATAATGTTTTCTTCTATAATGCCACCTAGGCACCCCCTCACCTATTCATAATTACTGATAGTTATTTTTTGAACCAAACTACTATGACATTTGAAAAAAGGAGATTTTCTATCTCTACCACTCCCTAATTATGTATTCATATATGTGCATACATATGTATATATATTTTGGATTTTCAAATACTTATATTTGAAAGTATTAATAGAAAAATTCATCCAATTTACATCTTTTGATTACACTGCTATATATTTGCTCTCAACTCTATCATAATTTATATAATACTGCATTATACTTAATTTGCTCTGTTTCTCTATCAGATATGTCTTACTTTTCTAAAATTTTCTCTTGGAAATTAGGAAGGTTTGGGGTTTTGTGTTTTTGTTTTTTGTTATTAGTGGTTACCTTTATAGTTTTTGTATAGCTCATAATCCTATAATCCTTCTCTTTCTTATTTTCCCTCTTATGTGGTCTTTTAAAAATAGCATCCTTTAACTTCCACCTATTAGCTATTCAACCACCATAGCCTCATTCCACTTCTCCCTTTCTCTTCCCTTTTTGGTTGCAGTTGTTTTATTCTACAAGAATATATGTATAACACATATATTCTTCCTCTCATTTTCCCACATGTGTTTTGTTTTGGCTTTATAACTACATTGTTTGACTACCACATATAAATATGTTTCAGGCTTATCATCAGTCATTTTGCTAAAGTTTCCCCAGTTATCACAAGGTCAGATAACATTTATTTGTAAATCTCCCAAAAGGGACACTTCTGAACAATATTCCTTGGTTACTTACATGTCTAAAACTGTTTTTCTCAAGTTCTGATAATTGAAGAACTGTTTGGCTACATACAACATTCGTGGTTCATAAATTGTTTCCTTGAGTTTCTTAAAAATACTCGTCTACTATATATAACCTTTGTATTGTTATTTCCTCCAGAAGTCTCATACAAACCTAACTTTTTTAACCTTAGTAATAAACATCACTTTGCATAGAGGCCCTGAGGATATTTTCCACTTTTAAAATCTAATGTTATAAATAGGTATATAGTAGATCCTTTTGATTTATCAATTGATCTTATTTCCATAAGGTTTTCTGGATTATAAATCTATTATTTGAGAAGAGAGAGATGGAGGGAGGGAGGGAGAGAGAGCGCGTACGTGCGCAAACAGGGAAAAGAGGAGAGGGAAAGAATCTCAGGAGACTCTGTGCTGAGCCTGATGGCAGGGCTCGATCTTACCACCCTGAGATCATGACCTGAGCTGAAACCAAGAGTCAGATACCTAAACGACTGAGCCACCCAAGCACCCCTGGATTATATGTTTAAATATTCTGTTCCATAATTTTTGTATAAGAGACTTCAGTTACAAGTATTGAACGTTCCTTGTTGATTTCCTTTAAAACTTTCCCCTTTGCCCTTTTTATTTATTCCTTTATCTCATTCTCAGTTTTTTAGATGTTATTGTGCCTTTCTTGAGTTTTCAAGTTTTATTCGAATTTCTTCTCTTGCAGATTTTATTTATTTTTTAATGGCTTTTTTATTGTTATGTTAATCACCATACATTACATCATTAGTTTTTGATGTAGTGTTCCATGATTCATTGTTTGCCTATAACACCCAGTGCTCCATGCAGAACGTGCCCTCTTTAATATCCATCACCAGGCTAACCCATTCCCCCACCCCCCTCCCCTTTAGAACCCTCAGTTTGTTTCTCAGAGTCCATCGTCTCTCATGGTTCGTTTCCCCCTCCGATTTTCCCCCCTTCATTCTTCCCTTCCTGCTATCTTTTTCTTCTTCTTTTTTTTTTAACATATAATATATTATTTGTTTCAGAGGTACAGGTCTGTGATTCAACAGCCTTACACAATTCACAGCGCTCACCATAGCACATACCTTCCCCAATGTCTATCACCCAGCCACCCCATCCCTCCCACCCCCACCACTCCAGCAACCCTCAGTTTGTTTCCTGAGATAAGAATTCCTCATATCAGTGCGGTCATATGATACATGTCTTTCTCTGATTGACTTATTTTGCTCAGCATAATACTCTCCAGTTCCATCCATGTCATTGCAAATGGCAAGATTTCATTCCTTTTGATGGCTGCATAATATTCCTCTGTGTGTGTGTGTGTGTGTGTGTGTGTGTGTGTGTGTGTGTGTGTGTGTGTACACACACCACATTTTCTTTATCCATTCATCTGTTGATGGACATCTTGGCTCTTTCCATAGTTTGGCTATTGTGGACATTGCTGCTATAAACATTGGGGTGCACGTACCCCTTCAGATCCCTACATTTGTATCTTTGGGGTAAATACCTAGTAGTGCAATTGCTGGGTCATAAGGTAGCTCTATTTTCAACTTTTTGAGGAACCTCCATACTGTTTTCCTGAGTGACTGCACCAGCTTGCATTCCCACCAGCAGTGTAGGAGGGTTCCCTTTAATCCACATCCCTGCCAACATCTGTCATTTCCTGACTTAATTTTAGCCATTCTGACTGATGTGAGGTGGTATCTCATTGAGGTTTTGATTTGGATTTCCCTGATGCCGAACGATGTTGAGTACTTTTTCATGTGTCTCTTGGCCATTTGGATGTCTTCTTTGGAAAAGTGTCTGTTCATGTCTTCTGCCCGTTTCTTGATTGGATCATTTGTTCTTTGGGTGTTGGGTTTGATAAGTTCTTTATTGATTTTGGATACTAGCCCTTTATCTGTTGTCATTTGCAAATATCTTCTCCCATTCTGTCAGTTGTCTTTTGGTTTTGTTTTGTTTCCTTTGCTGTGCAAAAGGTTTTATCTTGAAGTCCCAATAGTTCATTTTTGGCCTTGCTTCACTTGCCTTTGGCGATGTTTCTAGGAAGAAGTTGCTGCATTGAGGTCAAAGAGGTTGCTGCCTGTGTTCTCCTTTAGGATTTTGATGGACTCCTGTCTCACATTTAGGTCTTTCAACCATTTGGAGTCTATTTTTGTGTGTGGTGAAAGGAAATGGTCCAGTTTCATTCTTCTGCATGTGGCTGTCCAATTTTCCTAACACCATTTGTTGAAGAGACTGTCTTTTTTCCATTGGACATTCTTTCCTCCTTTTTTGAAGATGAGTTGCCCATAGATTTGAGGGTCCATTTCTGGGCTCTATTCTGTTCCATTGATCTATGTGTCTGTTTTAGTGCCAGTACCATACTGTCTTGATGATGACAGCTTTGTAATAGAGCTTGCAGTCCGGAATTGTGATGCCACCGGCTTTGCTTTTCTTTGTTAATATTCCTCTGGCTGCTCAGGGTCTTTTCTAGATTTTATTTATTCTTTACTTCTGAGATGATTCTATTTTATCCTGAATTTGATCGAATATGATGGCATTTATTTCCCTTTTGGTCCATTTCTTTTTTTAAGCTTTATTAATATATAATTAACAAATAAAATTATAAGTTATTTAAAGTGTATTTGTGATGATTTGATACACATATAGATTGTTAAAGGACTCTTACCGTCTAACATCTATATAACCTCACATATTTACCCTTTTTTCCCTACTCTTTTGCCAAATTTCAATTATACAATAGTGTTCAAATCACCATGTAACATATTAGATTCTTAGACCTTATTCATCTTATAGTTAAAAATTTGTATCCTTTTACCACCTCCCCTATTTCTGCTATCTTTCAGACTACTCTGGCAACCACATTTCAACTCAGTTTCTATGAGTTCAATTTTATTTTATTTTTTTTTTTACATATAAGAGACACCATGCACTATTTGTCTTTCCCTGTCTGGTTTATTTTACTCAACATAATGCCCCCAAGGTCCATGTATGTTGTCACAAATGGCAGGATTTCCTTTTTCTGTCATGGCTGAATATTATTCATATATACCACACCTCCAAATTCAGTTATCTGTTGATGGACACTTAGGGTTTTTTTTTTTAATCAGAGCAATTGTGAATAATTATGCAATAAATATGAGAGTAAAGATATTTCTTCAATATTCTGTTTGCATTTCCTTTGGATTTATTCCCAGATGTGGGACTGCTGGATCATGTAGTAATTCTGTTTTTAATTTTATGAGGAACTTCAATCCCCATTCTGTTTTCCATAGAGGTTAAACCAATTTGCATTCCCACCGCCAGTGCACAAGGTTCCCTTTTCTTCACATCCTTGCCAACACTTGTTATCTCTTGCCTTTTTAATGCCTACCATCCTAACAAGTGTGAGGTGATATCTCATTGTGGTTTTTGATTTGCATTTCCCTAGTGATTAGTAATGTTGAGCATACTTTACATAAATTTTGGCTGTTTGGATATCTTTTCTAGAAAAATATTCAGGTCCTCTGCCCATTTTTAATCATTTTTTGTTATTGAGTTATATGCGTTCTTTATATATTTTATATATATTTCTTAGAATCATGGTTTGCAAATACCATCTCTCATTCCATAAGTTGCCTTTTCATTTTGTTGATTTTTTTTTTCCTTTGCTGTGCAGAAGTTTTTTTAGTTTGATAGAGTCCCACTTGTTTTTTGCTTTTTGTTGGTGGTGCTTTTGGTGTCCTACTAAAAAATTGTTGCAAAGACCAATATCAAAGAGGTTTTTCCTATGCTTTTTCTAGGAGTTTTATAGTTCCACTGCTTATATTTTAGTCTTTAGTCCATTTAAAGTTAATTTTTGTGAGTGATGTGAGATAGGGGTCCAATCTCCTTTTTCTGCATGTCATTATCCAGTTTTCCCAGCACAATTTATTGAGAAGTCTTTCTCCTCAAGTATTCTTGGCTCTGTCACATATTAATTGGCTATACATGTTTGGGGGCATTATTTCTGGGTTTTCTACTTTGTTCTATTGGTCTGTGTCTATTTTTATAGCAATACCATACTCTTGATTACTATAGTTTTATAATATAGTTGGAAATCAGAAAGTGTGATGACCTCAGCTTTGTTCTTTCTCAGAATGGCTTTGGGCATTTGAAATCTTTATGGTTCTATATAAACTTTAGAATTGTTATTTCTATTTCTGTGGAAAATGCCATTGGAATTTTGATAGGGAATTCATTAAATCTGTAAACTGTTTTAAGTAGTATGGACATTTTAACAATATTTTATGATCTATGAAAACAGGATATCTTTCCATATGCTTGGGTTGTTTTTAATTTCTTTCATCAAAATCTTACATTTTTTATAGTATGGGCCTTCCACTTCCTTGGTTAATTTATCCCTGAGTATTTTGTTGTTTCTGATGCTACTGTGAATGGGATTATTTTCCTTATTTTTCAGATATTCCATTATTAGTATACAGAAACACAACTGATTTCTGTATGTTGATTTTTTTTAATATACATATATCTGGCAACTTAACTGAATTCATTCATTACTTCCTACAGTTTTTTGGTCGAGTCTTTAGGATTTCCTATATACAAGATCCTATTATCTGCAAATAATTTTATTTCCTTCTTGATTTGGATGCCTTTTATTTCTCTCTCTTGCCTAATTGCTCTAGCTAGGACTTCAAGTACTATGTTGAACAAGAGTGGTGATCATGGACACCCTTGTGATGTTCCTGATATCAGAGGAAAAGATTTCAATCTTTCACCATTGAGTATTATGTTAGCTATGGCTAAAATTATGTTAGCTTGTTGTATCTGGCCTTTATTATGTTGAGATATTCCTTCTATACACAATATGTTGAGTGTTTTTTATCATGGAAGTAGTTGTATTTTGTCAATTTTTTTTTCTGTACCTATTGGGAGGATTATATTTTTTCATTCTATTAATGTGATGTATAACATTTATTCACATTTATACGTTGAACTATCCTTGTATCCTAGGGATGAATCTAAATCAATCATGGTGCATGATCCTTTTAATGTGCTGTTGAATTCAGCTTGCTAATGTGTTGAGAATTTCTGTACCTATATTCATCAGTGATATGGGCCTAAAATTTCCTTAATGTCCTTTTCTGGCTTGGTATTGGGGTAATGCAGTCTTTTTAAAATTTTTATATAATTTATTTAAACATAAAAATTTTAAGTAACCTAAGTTATGGGGATAAAAAATGCAGCATAGGGAATATAATCAATAATATTGTAATAACTTTGTATGGTGAAAGATAACTACACTTACTGTGGTGAGCATTGCATAATGTATACAATTGTTGAATCATGTTGTATACCTGAAACTAATAAAACATTGTAGGTCAACTAAAATTTTAAAAAGTAACATTAAAGGGCACCTGGGTGGCTCAGTCATTTAGTGTCTGCCTTTGGCTCAGGTCATGATCCCAGGGTCCTGGGATCAAGCCCCGCATCAGGCTCCCTGCTCGGTGGGAAGCCTGCTTCTCCCTCTCCCACTCCCCCTGCTTGTGTTGCCTCTCTCACTGTGTCTCTCTCTGTCAAATAAATAAATAAAATTTTTTTTAAAAATAAATAAATAAAAAATAAAAAGTAACATTAATGGGGATATAAAAGAGTTCAGGGATGTGTACATGCTAGGAGTGCTAACAGGCAATTTAAATTCATCAAAACAGACATTCACGCATGGCAATAACAACTGCCTACATTAAAATGCAAGTTAAACAGGATCCCCTCTGCCTTCCAAAGAGTGTTGACTTGAAGTTAGATGAATTATTTACTATAACGCATTTATTTTCTTAAGATCTAAGAGTTTTAAATCAAATGCAAACTTTCTATCAGTGTTTTTTCTTGGTCATAACTCAATCATAGGGACATTTAGAGACAAAACTTGTTTACCTATGATACATGATACTGTACTGAGTAATAATAAACTACGACTAGATTATGTCTAAAGGCCCTCACAACTTTAAGATTCTAGTTTTGCAATTATTGGAATGAAAGACAAAATTGAATAATTACAGGTATATTACAATGTGTTTATACCTAATAAGAATATTATCTTTAATCTTAGATTATTTTTTTCATTAAAAGACGCATTTTCTCATTATATTAGTTTGCAACTGTTCCCCCTTCAATTATTTTTGGAGGAATTTGAAAAAGATTGGTATTAGGTTTTTTTAAATGTTGGTAGAATTCACCTGTAAAACCATCTGTTACTGGGCTTTTCCTTGCTGAGACCTTTTATATTATTGGTTCAATGTGCTTACTCATTATTGGACTGCTTAGATTTTCTTTATTTCTTCATGATTCAATCTTGGTAGCTTGTATGTTTCTAGGCATTTATCAGTCTCTTTTAAGTTATCTGACTTATTGACATACAATTGTTCATAGTAATCTTTTATGATTCTTTTATATTTGTTACCAGTTGTGATGTCTCCTCTTTCATTTCTGATTTGATTTACAGGAGTCTTCTCTTTTTTTTCTTAGTCTAGCTAAAGTTTAGTCAATCTTGTTAATCTTTTCATTTTATTTTACTTTAAAGATTTTATGTATTTGCAAGAGAGAGAGAGTGAGAGCAAGAGAGAGGATGAGCAGGGGGGTTGGGTTGGAGAGGGAGAAGCAGGCTCCCTGCTGAGCAGGAGGCCTGATGCAGGGCTTGGTCCCAGGACCCTGGGATCATGACCTGAGCCAAAGGCAGATGCTTAACTGACTGAGCCATCCAGGCACCCCGTTAATCTTTTTTTAAAAAAACCTCTTAATTTCATTGATTTCCCCCCCCACCCCCAGTTTTTTGGTCTCTTATTTTCACTGTGATCTTTGTTACTTCCTTCCTTCTGCCAACTTTGGGCTTAGTTTCTTTTTCTACTTCCTTGAGGTAGAAAATTAGGTTGGTTGAGATTTTTTTTCTTAATATATTATCACTATAAACTGTCCTCTAAGACCTGTTTTTGCTACATCCCATACATTTCGGTGTATTGTATTTCCATGTTCATTTGTTTTGAGTTTTTTTTTTAATTCCCTTTTGACTTCATCTTTAAACTATTGGTTGTTCAAGAGAGTTTTGTTTAGTTTTCACTTATTTGTAAATTATCTGGCTTTCCTCATGTTGATTTTTAGTTTTATTCCATTGTATTTGAGAAAAATAGTAGGATTTCAACCTTCTTAAATTTGCTAAGCCTTGTTTTGTGGCCTGTCAAATGATCTATCCTGGAGAATGTTCCATGTGTACTTAAGAAGAATGTGTATTACGTTGGATGGAATGTTCTGTATAGGTCCATTTGGACTAAAGTATGATTCAAGTCTAATGATTCTTTGATTTTTCTATCTGGATATTCTATCCATTGCTGAAAGTGCAGTATTGAAGTCACCTATTATTATTGTATTATTTATTTCTCCCTTTAGATCAGCTGATACTTAATATATTTAAGGTCTCTGATGTTGGATGTGTATATATTTGTTACTATATTTTCAAGGTGAGTTCACCAACTGTCATGACATAATACCTTCTTTGACTCTTGTTACCATTGTTTGGCATAAAATCTATTTTTATTTACATAAGTATAGTTATCCCAGCTCTTTTTAGGTTTACATTTGCATGGAATAACTTTCTTCCATCCCTTCACTTGGATCTTAAGTATGTTGTTAGAGCTAAAGGTTATAGGCAGTATATGAGACTTACTTTTAATCCCTCCAACTAGTGAATGGATACACTCTGTGCTGTTTGGTGAATTTAATCCATTTACATTTAGAATAATTATTGATATGTAATAAGACGACTTATTAACGCCATCTTATTAATTGCTTTCTGGATGTTTTGTAGTTTCATTGTTCCTTGATTTTTCCCCCCTTTGGTCATATGCTCTGATATCTTTTTCTCTCCTGTTTGTATATCTATATGAGGCTTAAATAAAAAATCTTATACATAACAGTCCATTATAAACTGATGACTACTTAACTTCAATTACATACAAAAATTCTATTCTCTTACTCCTCTTTTTTTATGTCACAATTTCTTATATTTACTATTTACTAACAACTTATAGTAGCTATAGTCATTTTTATTGTTCCTTTCCATTAACCTTTATACTACAGTTAAGTGGTTGTACATCATCATATTACAGAATGAGTTTTCTAATCTGAGTGTATATTTACCTTTACCAGTGTTTTTGTATATTTTCATATGTTCTCATATTACTAATTATTGTCTTTTATTTCAGCTTGAAGAAATCCTTTCAGCATTTAATGTAAGGCAGGTCTAGTGATAAACTGCCTCAGCTTTTGTGTGTCTGGGAAAGTATTTTTCCTTCATTTCTGAAAGATAACTGCGCTGGATAGAGTAATCTTGGCTGGCATTTTTTTCTTTTCACCTTTAAAATAAATCATTCTACTGTCTTCTGGTCTGTAAGGTTATTGCTGAGAAATCTGCTAACCTAATGGGGGTTTCTTTGGGGTTACAATCTTTTTTTCTTACTGCTTTTCAGATTCTCTTTTGATTTTTAACAGTTTAATGTGTCTTGGAATGTTGTTTTGAATTGAGATAATGGCTATTGTAAATAATGCTGCAGTGACTTTGGGATGCATATATTTTTTGAATTATTGTTTTCTTTGGATAAATACCCAGAAGTATAATTACTAGACTGTATGGTAGTTCTATGTTTAATTTTCTTTCTTTTTTATAGATTTTTTTAAAAGATTTTATTTATTTATTTGACAGAGAGAGAGGCAGCGAGAGAGGAAACACAAGCGGGGGGAGTGCCAGAGGGAGAAGCAGGCTTCCCACCAAGCAGGGAGCCCGATGCGGGGCTTGATCCCAGGACCCTGGGATAATGACCTGAGCTGAAGGCAGACGCTTAACAACTGAGTCACCTAGACACCCCTACTTTTAATTTTCGAGGGACATGCCTACTGTTTACCACAGTGACTGTACCAAATTATTCATTGTCCTTTGTTTATTAAGTTCCTCTGCCCATTTTTAAATTAGATTGTTCTTTTACTATTGAATTCTAGAAGTTCTTTATATGTTGTGGATGTTAACCCTTTATTAGATACAATATTCAAATATTTTCTCCCATTCAGTAGGCCTTTTCATTTTGATAATTTTTTTTCCTTTGCTGTGCCAATATTTTTAGTTTGATGGAGTCCCACTTTATTTTTGCTTTTGTTGCCTTTGCTTTTGGAGTCAGATGCAAGACCAATGTCAGGGAGCTTACCACCTATGTTTTCTCCTAGGAGTTTAATAGTTCCAGGTCCTACATTCAAGTCTTTAATCCATTTTGAGATAATTTTTGTGTATGGTAGAAGATAGTGTTCCAGTTTTATTCTTTTGCATGTGGCTATCCATTTTCCTAACACCATTTATTGAGGAGACTGTCCTTTTCCCATTGTATATTCTTGTCTCCTTTGTCATAAATTGACCATATCTGTGTAGGTTTATTTGGGGGATCTATAGTCTATTCCAACATTCTATGTCTCTGTTTTTATGCCAATACCATACTATTTTCATGAATATAGCTTTGTAATATAGTTTGAAATCAGGAACTGTGGCACCTCCAGCTTTGTTCTTTCTCAAGATTGCTTGGGCTATTTTAATATGTTTAATATGTACTGGGATTTTGATAAGGATTGCATTGAATCTAGATGCTTTGGGTAGTAGGACCTTTAATAATGTTCATTCTTCAATCCATGTAATATCTTTCCATTTATTTGTGTGTTCAATTTCTTTCATGAATGTTTTATAGTTCTCAGTACAGGTTTTTCACCTCCTTGGTTAAATCTCAACTAAGTATTTTATTCTTTTTGATACAATTGTAAATGGGATGGTTTTCTTAATATTTCTTTGTTAGTGTGTAGAAATGCAACTGATGTTTATATATTGATTATATATCCTGCAACTTTACTGAATTTAACAGTTTTATGGTGGAGTCTTTATGGTTTTCTCTATATAATATCATGTAATCTACAAATAATAACAGTTTTCCTTTCTAATTTGTTTGCTTTTTATTTCTTTTTCTTGTCTAATTTCTCCAGATAGGACTTCTAATACTATGTTGAATAGAGTGGTGAGAATGGGCATTCTTGTCTTGTTCCTGATCTTAAGGGAAAAGCTTTCAGCTTTTCACTGTTGAGTATAGTATTACCTGTGGGCTTATCCTATGTGGCCTTTATTATGTTGAGGTACATTCTCTACCCGCTTTCTTGAACATTTTTATCATAAATGGATGTTGATTATGGCAGAATCTTTAAGCATTTATATCTTTTCTTGATCTTAAAACTCATGCTGGTTGCTGCAAACCTCTTTTGTATTCTCAAAGTTGGTGCTATAACTTCAATTTGTTTCTTCCTGCTCATAAGTTTTGGCCTGCATTCTGGGCTTATTCCATGTTCTCCTGAGCTAACTCTTGCTGCTGCCCTTGAAGGCTCACAAGGAGTCAGAGCTCACATAGGAGCAAGCCTCAAAGTGGGGGAAGATATGGGTTTAGCACTTGAGAATTGGGATGATGATGACTGAAGGCCAGATGGGGGTATTCTGAGGTTTTTCCAGTGGCTCTTGTTCGGGCTTCCTGCTGGAGTCCAGTATGCAGTCCATAGGAACCACATCCCTTTAAGGCCTTCTGATTTTATTATCTGCCTCTTTCCTCACTCAGTCATGGGGGTCCCACCTCAATACTCTGGGTTCTGTGGGAGAGAAATGGGTTTCTCCATTATTATCTACATGATTGAAGAAGACAGGTACTCACTGCTTTTCCTCTCTCCCACAGGAGAGGTCACCATTGGCTACTTCAGCCCCATGCAATGCCATCTTGGGGGAAGGTATGGCACTGACATACCTTACCCTCTCCAATACATCTACTCTTATATTTTCTCTTTTCCAATGGAATACTGGAATATTTCCTCTGGAAACCTGGACTTCTACAAAGGCTGTCTTATCTGTAGGTATCAGCTCAAGTCAGCCTTTCTCCAGGTGTACCTCAACTGTGGCAAAGAGGGGCTGAGGCTAGTTCATAGGCTTCTACTGATTTCACAGCCCATACCAAGGTCTCTCTATTACCCGGTACACAGGTGGGTGAGAATTCTTCTTGATCCTTTGGAATAAGGTGCTTGATCCAACAGCTCCCCCAGAGCTTTTGTTCATGGATGTATGCTGAATTTTAGTTGTTAAATGGGAGAAAAACAGGAGGTACATTTTATGCCACAATGATACCATAATTACCCTCAATCCAGCTAGAAGTCTTAAAGGATGTTTTCATGTCTGCCTTCATTTCTTCATTATTCATTAGAATTTGGTTTCCAACTTTATTTCTACTAAACTGATTGCTATTCAGTTAATTCAGTTAATGAGTAAATCATCAATTTATATGCCTTCTTTCCTTCCTCATCCTTCTTTTTATTTATTTATTTATTATTTATTTGTTTATTTATTTGTCAGAGAGAGTGCATGCACACAAGCAGGGGGAGCAGCAGGCAGAGGGAGAAGGAGAAGCAGGCTCCCCACTGAGCAAGAAGCCTGATGCGTGACTGGATCCCAGGACCCTGGGATCATGACCTGAGCTGAAGGCAGACGCTTAACCAACTGAGACACCCAAGCATCCCCCTCATCCTCTTTTATATCTTATTTGACTCTTCCAGATGTTCTCTTTGTTTCTTCCTCCATGCTGTCTAGATATTACCGGAAACCATGTCTTTGACTTCTACTGCATTCTCTCCTTGGAAATTCATATTCAGTCTAGAAAGATAACTGAGGCACCTGGATGGCTCAGTTGGTTAAGTGTCTGCCTTCGGCTCTGGTCATAATCCTGGAGTCCCGGGATCAAACCCCGCATTAGGCTCCCTGCTCAGCAGGGAGTCTGCTTCTCCTCTGCCCCTCACCTCGCTCATGTTCTCTCTCTCTGTCTCTCTGTCTCTCTCTCTCAAATAAAATCTTAAAAAAAAAAGTCTTAAATATGTATGTCCAACCTCACCTGGTTACTAAACTCCAATACTTAATATTCAAATACTTTCTAGATTTCTTTGCCTCTTTGGTCTGACATCTCAAATTCATCATGTCTAAAATTTAAACCTCCTCTGCCTCTGTTCTCTGACACTTCTTTGAATTGCTATTTTCTTAATGAGCCAGGCTTTAAATTTAAATGACATCTATCTTTGATTCTCACACCTCATTAAATATAATGAGTGGTTAAATGAGTTTCCCTAATTCTCTCAAACCCAGGTTACCCCTCCTCTTCCTACATTCAACAGCTCCTTCTTTAATGTAGTTTATACTTGGCCAATTAATCACCTTGAAGCATAGCTCTAAGCATTTATATCTTATTCAAAAATCTAAAATGGCTCTATACACCACATAGAATAATGTTTGGACGCCAAGCCTGTTATTCTTTAATAGTCTGGCCTCAGAAAAATTATGCTATTTTCTGTTTTTTTCTGTAATACAGAGCTTTTCATTCCATGTACATATCCTGCACTTCCAGTCTCTGTGTATTGCAAAATGTTATTCATTTTGCCTAGATTTCCCTATGCCTACTAACTCTTCCATCCAAGCAGGTCTAGATTCTACTCATTCTTCAAGGGATTAGCTTACATTCCATCTTTATTGTGAAATATTTCTTAGTCTTCCAGATGGAAGTAATCTCTTTTATGAAATCTTAGATTATTTTTATATTTCATCTATGGCATTGGTTCCTTTTGGCTTTGTACTATAATGATTTTAATGCAATTTTAATAAATATCTATGAAACACTTGCATGTACCAGGCACTTGGGTAGATACTGTGAATGCAAAATTGTATTAAACAAAGTTCAAATCTTCAAGCTACCTCTATTCTATGTTTATGAACATTTATCTTCTCTACCAAATGAATAGAGTATTTGGAGAAGACAGTTTTCAAAAGATGTTAAAAAGACAAATTCATTTATGGAAAAAATAATAGTAACAAATATTATGATCAGGAGAGATCAAAAAATATTCTTACGTTCAAGACGTCACCACCAGCAGAAAAGTTCTCAGAACATTCTATTACTTTATATGTCTCAGTCTATACTAAATTTCACCTAATTTCAACTAAAGTTCAACTTTATTCTAATTTCTTTTTTTCCTTCTTCTTCCCCAGTAACTAAAGCAATCTTTTTAAAATGAAACGAAAAGGAAAATTTTGTTATAAGGAATGACTTTGAAAGTTTCCATGTGAAATTAAATTGGGTTATACTCTAAATATAGACTTAGTAATAAAGAAGTGTTTTGTAAAAGATTGGTCATAAATGACTTGTCTAATAAGATATATAATATTGATATCAATATGCAGCAGTGGTTCTCAAATGTTAGCATGCATCAGAAACCCCTGAAAACTTCATTACAACACAAATCAATGGGAATCCATTCCCAGAATTTCTGATTTGGTAGGTCTAGGATGGGACCTTAAAATGCATTTTGGTCAACTTCTCAGATGATATTGATGTAGTTGTTCCAGTGACCACACTTTGAGAACCACTGCTCTACAGAATTACTTTGCTCCATGAATATTTTAAAAACATTTTTAAGAGCATACAATTCCTTTTTTCATTTCTTATGAATTTTTAGAGAAAAGAAAATGGCCCTATATCATGATCATCTCCTGGCTACTTTGATTCATAGTCTTTGGTCTCTCCACCTTTCTACACCATTCATTGCTACTAGTAATGATCAAATTAATAAACAACATTTTTGAAGGCTTATGTTATCAAATCATTCTGTAATAGATAATCTCATAATGAAATCTTCCAACATGTAATATTGTTACCACTTTACATATATTAAAACAAAGTCACTCTACAGTAAGAAGTAGAGCCAAGACTCCCTGACTGGACCAAAGGTCTGACTGACACCAGATTGAGGTTTTATTCTCTCCCTACTATTTCGTTTGAGATAATAAATTTGTAGAGATCAATGATGCATTATTCTAGTGTGTGTTACACAACTTAATTGAACGGAGATAATCAGTATATTTCCTAAATATAGTATTTGATGAAATTTCTCAGACAAAATTATTCCACCACGTCTCCTTTAACAAATGGCCTACTTCCTTTTTGGTTAATGCTTTATTTTATCAATAGTGAGCTCTTGGTGAGGGCATACATTAGGCATCTTCATAGTCTCATCATCATGAGAGAAAATGAGCACATTTTCTGCCACATAGTAGACATACAAGAGTCATTGAACTGAACTAGGGTTGTCTCACATTTTTGTTCTAAATGCCAAGGCTTATCACATAATATCAGCAGTGATTAGATTTAAACACTCTTAGCAGGATGCAAGCAATTTTCTGAAAAAGACTAAACAAATTCACAATTTTATAGGGCATGTATGTTTTTAATCACTTCTTAGAGTCCAATCAATCAATAACACCATTTCCTGGAATAATATAACAAAATAAAAATAAAAAAGATACTAAAAAATAAAAAAGATACTAAAAAGTAATATAACAGGACTCTAATTCTCTTTCAACAGTGCTTGTTTTACACCCTGACTCTCAGGAAAATTTATTCGTAAGCATTAAATAAGGGAAACCCTCCTTTTTTTCTATAAATTCATTCCCCCCACTCTTATCTAGAGAGTAATCACCATCTTATTCTTTTTAAGGTACAAAAGTATCTGTCTTACTCATATATTACACTGATAATATCTCTAACAATGAAGAATAGAAAATTCTCTTCATATCCCCCTTTCTAAAGTGCCTACCTGAGAAAGTAGTAAATTGGAAGTCACTAGAACAAAATTTAAAATCTTCATTAAAACCCAGATGTTGAAAATGTATGGCCAAACTCCAGGGCAAAAAATACACACACACACACACACACACACACACATTTTTTCAGGGGCATGGCTGCCAAAGGAAATCAACTTAAAAACTGGTGTTGACAGGGGACCAGCAGTGAGAGATCATAGGAAGCAAGAAAGCACATAATTAGATACTTGATCTGTGACATATAAAAGTTAAGTCAAGACGATGTGAACCAACTCATGGCACAGTCTGAAACACCATGAAACCAAGTGTAAAAACAGAAGGATCACACAGCTAAAGGACTCAAAGCAGCAAATAAGCCATGACATGCTCTTGAAGCAAAATAACATCTACCAGTAAGGGTCTAGGGGGTCATCATGTCAAGAACTACCACATTTAAACACAAATAACCTTTGCCAATATATAAATGTTCTATAATGTTCTATGTATACATACATATGTAATTAAAGATGGCTTTCCTTTTTTTTTTTTTAACCTCTGACTTTAACACAACCAGATGCCTGAAAAATTGTAAGTACACCAAACAAAACCTACTCTGTGCTTGGAAACTGAAGATTTCTGCAGTCATATAGCTAAGCATAATAAACATCAAACTCCAGGCTCAAAGAGAAATGACAAAAATCAATAACCTGAGCAAATACTATTCAAAGTACAGGAAAAATTGTTCTGTGTTTCTATAAAACTCAGAGCTTGGGGCTCAGTTGAATTACAAACCCAAGTCTGAAGCCAATATTTCCACAGATTCTTTGCCCCCAAGCACAATATTACAAGATGAATCTAAACAAACATAAGAGCAATCACTTTTCAACATATAGTGAAATATAGTGAATATTGTCACTCACCTGAGTGTTAATAGCACTACTGAGGTTTTTAAAATACTATGCCTAGCCTGCCTTTTACCCAGGATCTACTATAAAACATAATTGTTTCCAGAATCTAGATACAAATCTAATGTTTGTCAAAATATTGGCCATGGTCAAGATTTAACTTGCATGTAAACTAAATTGAAAGGATGGTGAAGAAAGGAGGACATATTTCTGTCTCTAGGTTTAAGTGCAACTGACACTACATAAAGTAACATTTTAAATTGTGTTAATCAAACTTTAAGTATTATAAAAAATAAAGTATTTGGACTTAATCAGACTTCAACGTATTAAAATTTTTGTTCTCCGTTATTAGCTGTGTGACCTTCGGCAAATTTCTCACTCTCTGGGCTTTGACTTCCTAACCCCTAACTAGAATGACTATAAAATATAACAGATGAAATAACAAATGCAAAGTGTTTAGTTCAATGTTTATTTAACAAATGCCCAATAAAATGTGAACAGAATGATATTACCATGCAACCAATAGAATATATGTTTCTGGGCACTTTGTTTGGGACCCCCTTCTGAGATCCAGGGAGAAGCCCTAGAAATGTGTGATTTTTGTGGCGTGCATCAACTTAATTTTTGACATCTTGATATATTAATCTTATTTTAAATTTAATTTTAAGGCCTGGCTTTCACTTCATAATATTGGATATATAGTTGACTCTTGAACAACCCAGGAGTTAGAGGCATCAGCCCTCCATGCAGTAGAAAATCTGCATATAACTTTCAACTTCCCCAAAACTTAACTACTAATAGCCTACTGTGGACCAGAAGCCTTACCAATAACATCAACAGTTGATTAACACATATTTTATATGTTATATGTATTACACCTGCATTCTTACAATAAAGTGAGCTAGAAAAAAATTTTAAGAAAATTATAAGGAAGAGAAGATATGTTTATAGTCTTGTATTTATCAAAAACAATCTGTGTATTAGTGAACACTCACAGTTCAACCCATGTTATTCAAGAGTAAACTATATTCTTAGCATCCTAAATTGAAATTTAATTCCTACAAAACCTCTATCTACCTGTAATTATTGCCTATAATTATTAGTCATTACCAATAAGAATCAGTAACACTAAAATTCAGTATCATTTTTTTCCTAGCTTAAAATAACAAAAGTTTACTTTTAAAGAACATAATTATGGAATCTGAGCTCACAATTAAGAATGTATAACTAGTTTTGCTTTATTTTTTTTATTTTTTAAGATTTTATTTATTTGACAGAGAGAGAGACTGTGAGAGAGGGAACACAAGCAGGGGGAGTGGGAGAGGGAGAAACAGGCTTCCCGCTGAGCAGGGAGCCCGATGCGGGGCTCGATCCCCGGACTGTGGGATCATGACCTGAGCTGAAGGCAGATGCTTAACCGACTGAGCCATCCAGGTGCCCCACTAGTTTTGCTTTAAAAACTGATTTACTATCGGGGCGCCTGGATGGCTCAGTCGTTAAGTGTCTGCCTTCGGCTCAGGTCATGGTCTCAGGGTCCTGGGATGGAGCCACACATCCGGCTCCCTGCTCTGTGGGAGGCCGGCTTCTCCCTCTGCCTCCGCCTCCCCCCTCGCTTATGCTTTCTCTCTCTCTGTCTCTCTCTGTCAGATAAATAAATAAATCTTAAAAAAAAAACTGATTTACTATCAACAATGGGTCTTCATTTCGAAGACAAAAACTCAATGCCTACACGAAGTTAGAAGTTTCTTTCAAGTTTTCTGTTTCAAATAGGCAGTTGTTTTATTGAATTAAGCAAGGTGTAGTTTTCAAAATGTTAGTGTACTATCAAAACTTCTGTGTATTGGGTGAAGATAGAAGCCCATATTGTTTTGATGGGCGGGAGATGGAGATGAGATGGAGAGATGGAGAACAGACACAGTATTGGGAGGAAAGAGGCTGAGTTTAAATGACATTAGATCTAACGCAAAATTGTCAAGCCAGGTAGGAGGTTTACAAAGGCCATCCCCCCAGAGCCATAATGTCCAGATCAAAAATTCAAGAACGAATGCAAGAGTCCAATTGTCCATATACAATTTTTTCAAGTATATAAGAGTTAAGTTTAGAGAGTGAGTGCCAGTGTGTATGTAGGAGAGAGAATTAAACAATGTAGGGAAAGCTCTTTCTGCTGGATGATCCAATGCCTCAGAGTAGCAGGTGGAAGGAATGAATCTGCCCTCACATAATGTCCAATCCCATGAGCCTCTCATTTTGGGAGTTTCTTGCAACTGTCTCAAGACACAAAACACACAACTTAATCCGGTGTTATCAAAAACAAAACAAAACAAAACAAAACAAAAACACCAGCTATTCTCCAGCCCTAGAGGAAAAACTGCTTGTGTGGGATTTATTGAATAAATATATTGTATATTGTACTGTATCCTTGGCCTAACGGATTTCTTGTTTTGTTAGTTTTGTTAGTTTGAAAGTTATATGCAGATTTTCTACTTTTCATTGTAAACAATTTTGCTTTATAGTCTTGTTTAAGAAATGAATCTTTAAGAAGTAATTCTACTAATTACCCTGAGAGGATCACTTCCAATCAAGATTCTATAATAGAAATAGGAAAAAATCAAGTATATGTAGCAAAATAAATTATCAGTTCCTAATATTCAGATATGTAAAGATAATGTGCCTCCATAGTTCTCTATAGATCAACTCAAACCTCTATCTTACCTGATTTTAGCCATTCCAAATTTAAGCTAGCCATCTAAGAGTTTCCTTTCTCTTTCTTTCCCCGGTTTCTGGGTTCTTACCTAAGTTTGTGGGGATTAATGAGTGGTGATGGTGGTGGTGTGCAGTGGGGGAGGTTGGTCATCGGTCAGAATCGGGTCACCTGCTAACACTTTCACCCTCCCGAGTCCCTAGCTTCTCATCCTCCCATGCTGGCATCCACTAAGGTCCATGATCCCATTGGTCATAGTTTTTATTCCACAGTCTGTGTTTCCCTCTCCATACAGAGAAGCATTTTTCTGATCTGCTATCCTTCTTTAATCTACTTCTTTTCCACTCTTGGGGCCATGAGATATCTATTTTCCCTGAACCATTTGGGCCCTAGGAAAATGTCTTTTAGAGCTATCTCAAGTGTGATCTGCCTACTCACATCCCACCACCATTTCTACTCTGCTGTTACTACACTAGGCTGATGTAGTACTATAAGGACAGTCTCAGTTTTTGTCGGCTTCCTTGGGTTCCACCTTAGAAGCAAGCATACGTCCTTCTTCCCTCCGAATGACAAACTTAAATGGAAGGTATAAGAAGTTCTATCATGGGCACCTGGGTGGCTCAGTTGGTTAAGCGACTGACTTTGGCTCAGGTCATGATCCTGGAGTCCCAGGATCGAGTCCCGCGTTGGGCTCCCTGCTCAGCGGGGAGTCTGCTTTTCCCTCTGACCTTCTTCCCTCTCGTGCTCTCTGTCTCTCATTCTCTCTCTCTCAAATAAATAAATAAAATCTTTAAAAAAAAAAAAAGTTCTATCATATACCTCCACTTGGAACTAACCATAGAGAGAATATGGCATGACCCACTCATATCTTAGAAACTCACACCCAGGATTCACTCTGATGTACTTTTTTTTTCTATTTTCTCCCTAAGCCTAACTTGAAGGCTATTTGTCAAGACTGAGAAAAATGAGTGCTTGCTTCAGTAGCACGCGTACTAAAACTGGAACAATACGGAGATTAGCATGACCCCTGTGCAAGGTGACACACAAATTCGTGAAGCATTCCATATTTAAAGAAAAAAATTGAAAAAAATATAAGATTTTTTGGCATGAACTTTATGCTTTGAACTTTTATTGCTTCTGAAAAATACAAAAACCCAGCTCTTGTAGTTCAAAATTCCTTAATATTATCACCTTGTCTTGAACTTCAAAAATCTATTTCAAAATGCAAAAGCTAAGCATTCATTTCTTCTACATTTCTGCAATAAATTCACTACCATGGTGGTAATAAGCCCAGGATGATTTAATTGCTAGGGCAAGGAGAGATAGTCAGGGCCATTCTGAGTGGGGAAACATACCAGCTAACGTGACACAATATCTCAACAGTTCATCAAGAAAACTACTTGAAGGAGAATATTACCTCTTAAGTGTTGAGGGGGAGCTTTGCCTAATGGAAGAAATTTCTTACAAATTTCTTAATTGAGCTTCTCCAGAAAGCCCTTGGAGGGGATAGTAGAGCTTGGAACTATGGTGGTAGCAGAGCTCTCTGATGTGGCAATGAAAACTGTGGGTGAAACTTACTGGATGGTTTTATTTAACCTTCTTCAGATGTCAAAGTAACAAAGTCATGGAGTTCTTTACAAAGTGATGTAACTTTCTGTTTGATGGAATTCATCTATTAAAACTATCCTGTTTTGAATTATTTGTATAAATTAAAATCCTGTTTATTAACAGGATCTCTTTCTCTCTTCCCCCCAATCCACCTCTCTTTTTCCCCATAAATGTATAAAGTACAAATAGTTATGGATACACAAGTCCATAAGGAAAGCAAATGATTAAATTTGCAAGTTCTTCATTGTGTATTTCACTTGCAGTACTTTAATTGTATCAGCAAAGATTAAAAAGTTGAAATAACTTGAAATTGGGAAAACCATGTCTGTGGATTCTTAATTTTCCTAGGATCTGGAAAAGGCTGCTGTTAATTGTTTTATTTTATTCGCAGTCGGAGTCTATTCAGCTCAAGAAACAACAGTATTCCATGGACTTAGAGTTTGAGAACTACCATGAAACAATCTGATAGTCCTATATTAACTTATTCTTGTTGCATCTTTCAAAGATTTGGAATCACATCTTTCTTATGACCAGTCTTTTCTCTGCATGGGCTAAAAAACAGCCTAAAGTAAAGAAAGAGTGATTTCACATGTTCTTGTAAGTAAAACTAATCTATGACGTTTTGCAACAACAAGACCATGGAGCAACAGGTTTGTTTTGTTTGGGTGGGGGTGGGGTTCTTTTGCATATTTATTTTTGTTTTTATTGGTTTTAAGTAAAAGACAGTCAACAACTATGAAGGAAATAGATTTAGAAAGAATTTCCATCATGAGAGAATGTCTCCCAGCAGCTCTTGGTACAGGCAATATTATATTTCCTGCCAAAACTCATTCAAAAAGTGTTTGGGCCATTATTGTTACTTGAGAGCATTTGGGAGGAGTCACACAAGAGAACTGTAGTTCCTACAACTCCCCTCTTGTATCTATTTGAGCAATAGTAAATAGAAGAGCAGTAGAATTATAAGTGATAGACTACATGAAGTTCAGACAGAAAGCATATGTCCCTTACAAAAAGAGCTTTGAACAATGGCAGGCAAACATTCACTGCTCTCAATGAGCCCCAGATGTAGAAGATAGAAGTAAACCATATGGGTCAGAGGCAGAAACAAAACTAAGAAAAAATGAGTATTTCGAATAGACCAAGACTCTACTAGATAGATCATTCTAAGCACACCCATTGAGGGACTTCACCAGTAGCAAGAAAATGGTTGATAGTTTTCAACCAAAGACCCAATTTAGATAATGGGATAACAGTTCCTAGAGTTCTATTTTATGTATGCCATTCTATATAAGCTCCGTTTAGCTCCTGTCAAAAGTAGAAGAGCCATAGGGAGTGGCACTTAGGCCATGAATTTGGTTTCTGAAGCTTAGAAAAATGCTGCAAGCAACCTGAAAGAAATAATGGTCTTTAAGCTTCTGTTAAGTATAAATTGAATATTTTTAAAAGTGGATTTTAAAAATATTTTTAAATATAAAACAAACAAAACTGAGCCTGGGTGACTCAGTTGTTAAGCATCTGCCTTCAGCTCAGATCTTGATCCCAGGGTCCTGGGATCGAGCCCCGCATCAGGCTCCCTGCTCAGCAGGAGGACTGCCTCTCCCTCTCTCACTCCCCCTGCTTGTGTTCCCTCTCTTGCTGCGTCTCTGTCAAACAAATAAAATCTTTAAAAAAAAAAAAGTGGATTTTAAGTTTCAAATAATTATTTTGTTGATCTTTTAAAGTATCAGGTAAACCTGTTCAGACATGTTAAGGAAGGGCATGTAAATGAAAACTCACATGAAACTATAGTTCCTATCCTGGATCACCAACGGATTAGAGGATTCATACCTAAATAGAAAGCACTTCTACTGGAATAAGTCAATAAGTGATCTTTTTAAACTGTGTCTGAACAGAGAATATATACAAGCCAATAAGTATCTGCAAAAAGAGTACATGTAATTACATCTTTGAATCTAAGATATTCATTTTACTATTTTTTTCCAGTATTTACATGACTTTATTTTTGTCACTGTAGTAGATACAGACCATGGATCATTTTACTATTTCTAAAGTAGGTAATGTTATAACATTTGTGTAATGGTGGGGTTTTTTTCTGAACTACTATAATTAGACCAATCTTATTAAATGATGGCATCTTAAAACTGGAAGACTAGGGCAGTAGTTGATAATACCATCAAAGGAAGAGCCCTAAATTTCCCTTGGCGTCTTTCTTTTTCCCCAGTTTTGAGATATATTCAACATATAGCACTGTATACATTTAAGGTGTAGAGCATAACAATTTGACCTACATATGTTGTGAAATGATTACAATAAGTTTAGTCAACATCCATCATCTCATTCAGGTGCAAGGGGGAAAAAGGAGGAAAAAGGATTTTCCTTTTGATGATGTTTTCCTCGTGATGAGAACTCAAGATTTATTCTCTTAACAGCTTTCAAATGTACCACACAGCAGTGTTAACTGGAGTAGTCATTACGTTGAACACTACATCTCTAGTAATTATCTTACAACTGGAAGTTTGTACCTTTTGACCACATTCACCCAATTACCCCTCCCTCACCCCCATCTCTGGAAACCACAAATCTTTGTTTTTAGTTTGCATATATAAATGAGATCATACGATGTTTGTCTTTCTATGACTTAGTGTAATACTCTTTAAGTCCATGTTGTTGCAAATGGCAAGATTTCCTTCTGTTTTATGGCTAAATAATATTCTAGTATGTGTCTGTGTGTGTAATCACATCTTTATCCATTCATCCATTCGTGAAAACTTAGGGTATTTCTATGTCTTGGCTATTGTAAATAATGCTGCTAGGAAAAAGGGGTACAAATACATTTTTGACATAATGTTTTCATTTCCTTTTGATAAATACCCAGAAGCAGAATTGCTAGATCATATGGTAGTTCTATTTTTAGTTTTTTGAGGAAACTTCATTCTATTTTTGACAGTAGCTGGATCAAATCACAATCCCACCAATAGCACACAAGTGTTCCCTTTTCTCCAGTTCTCTCTAGCATGAGTTATCCTCTGTCTTTTTGATGATAACCATACTAACAAGTGTAAGGTGCTATCTCATTGAGTTCTTGGTTTGCATTTCCCTGGTGACTAGTGATGTTGAGCAGCTTTTCATGTATCTGTTGACCATTCATATATTTTCTTTGGAAAAATATTCCAGGTATTCTATTCAGGTTCTTTGCCCATTTGTAATTGGATTATTTGTCTTCTTGCTATCAAGTTGTATGAATTCTTTATGTATTTTAAACATTAACTCCTTATCAGATACATGATTTGCAAATATCTTTTCCCATCTGATAGGTTGTCTTTTCATTTTGTTGAGCAGAGGTAGTCCCACCTATTTTTTATTTTGTTAAATGTGCTTTAGGTGTCATAGCCAAATAATCATTGCCAAGACCCATGTCAAAGAATTTTTTCCTGTTTTCTTCAAGGAATTTTACAGCATCCAGTCATACTCAAGTCTTTAATCCAGTTTGAATTAATTTTGGTGAGTGGTGAAGAATAGGGATCTAGTTTTATTCTTTGGCATGTGAATATCCAATTTGCCCAGCAGCATTTATTGAAGAGACTGTCTTTTCTCCACTGAGTATTCTAAGATTTCTTATCAAATATTAGTTGGCTGTATGTAAATGGGTTTATTTCTGGGCTCTCAATTCTATTCCATTGGAGAGTATGTCTAGTTTTTATGCCAGTACCATACTGTTTTGACTACTATAGCTTTATAATATAGCTTGAAATCAGAGAATGTGATACCTCCTACTTTATTCTTTCTCAAGATTGTTTTGGCTATTTGGGTCTTCTGTGGTTCCATATAAATTTTAGGATTCTCTTTCTACTTTTGAAAAAAATGCCATTGGAATCTTGATAGGTATTGTATCGAATCTATAGATGGCTTTGGGTAGTATGGACATTTTAACAATATTCTTTTTTTTTTTTAAGAGAGAGAGGGAGAGAGAGCCAGGGAGGAAGAGCCTGAGCAGGGGGAGAGAAAGAGGGAAAGTAAGATGGAGAGAATCCCAAGCAGACTCCCCACTGAACATGGAACCCCCTGTGGGGCTTGATCCCATGACCCCAAGATCATGACCTGAGCCTAAATCAAGAGTGGGTTGCTCAACTGACTGAGCCACGCAGGCACCCCTTAACAATATTCTTCCAATCCATGAACAGAGGTACCTTTCCATTTATTTGTGTCTTAATGTATCTTAGTTTTCAGTGTACAGATCTTTCACTTCCTTGGTTAGATTTATTCTAAGTATTATTTTTGATTTTTTAAATTTTGTGCATGGGATCATTTTCTTTTTCAAAAAAATGTTTCTAGTGTATAGAAATGTTACTGATTTTTGTATGTTAATTTTATATTCGGCAACTTTTCTGAATTTGTGTTTTAGGTTAACTTTTTGGTGGAGTCCTTAGGATTTTTTATATATAAAATTATGTTATTTGCAAATGGAGACCATTTTACTTCCTCCTTTCCAATTCTGATGACTTCTACTTCTTTTTCTTGCCTGATTTCTCTGGATAGGATTCCTAGACTATGCTGGATTAGAGTAGTGAGAGTGGGAATGCTTGTCTTGTTTCTGATCATAGAGGAAAAGTTTTCAACCTTTTACAATGAAGTGTGATATTAGCTGTAGGCTTGTCATATATGGCCTTTATTATGTTGAGGTAGTTCATTCTACACCTAATTTGTTGAGGTTTTATTGTGAATAGATATTGAATTTTGTCAAATGCTTTTTCTATATATATTGACATAATTATTTTTCTTTTATTCTATGTGAGCTATCCCATTGATTTATGTATGTTAAATCATCCTTGCATCTCAGGGGTAAATCCCACTTGATCATGGTGAATGGTCCTTTATGTGCTACTGAATTCATTTTGCTAGTATTTTATTGAATTTTTGCATCTACATTCACCATGGATATTGACCCATAGTTTTTTTATAGTGTCCTTTTCTGGTTTGGTATCAGGGTAATACTGGTCTCATAAAATTACTCTTTGATATTTTGGAAGAACTTAAGGATTGGCATTAATTCTTTTTTAAATGTTTGGTAAAATTCACCAGTGAAGTCATCCCTTCCTGGGCTTTTCTTCATTGGAAGATTTTTTTTTTTTTTTTTAATTCATGTAATCTCCTTTGGTCAGATTTTCTATTTCCTTCTGATTTAGTCTTGGTAGGTTGTATGCTTCTAAGAATTTTTCTATTTTTTCCAGGTTGTCTGATTTGTTGGCATATAGCTGTTCATAACACCTTCTTATGATCCTTTGTATTTCTGTGCTATCTGTTGTAATGTCTCCTCTTTCATCTATGATTTTGTTGATTTGGTCCTCTTTTTTTTTTATGTTAGTCTTGCGGAAAGTTTATCACTTTTGTTAATTTTTTCAAATCAACTCTTTGTTAATCTTTTTTTATTGTTTTATTGTTCCCTATTTCATTTATTTTTGGTCTAATCTTTATTATTCCCTCCCTTTAGCTAACTTTGGGCTCAGTTTATTTATTTATTTTTATTTCCTTGAGGTATAAAGTTAGATTGAGAACTTTCTTGTTTCTTGCTGTAGGTGAAGTTTCCTCTTTAAATTGCTTTTTGTTGCATCCCATAAGTTTTGTCATGTTGTGTTTCCATTTTTGTTTGTCTCACACACTTTTTTATTTTCAATTTCTTCTTTGATCCATTGATTGTTCAGGAAGCTTGTTTAATTTCCATGTATTTATGAGTTCTCCAGTTTTCTCCTGTTACTGATTTCTAGTTTCAAACAATTGTGGTCAGGGAGGAAAAAGTATGATTTCAATTTTCTTTAATTTTCTAAGACTTGTTTTGTGGCCTAACATCTGATCTATCCTAGAAAATGTTCTATGCACACTCGAGAAGAATGTGTATTCTTTTGTTGTCAGATCGAACGTTCTGTATATGTTAGGTCCATTTGGTCTATAGTGTTGTTCAAATCTGATGTTTCCTTATTTATTTTCTGTATAGATGATTTATCCATTTTTGAGAGTGGGGTATTAAAGTCCCTAACTATTATCATATTGCTGTTTATTTCTCCTTTTACCTCTGTTAGTTTTTGCTTTATATATTTAGGTGCACAAATGTTGGGTACATAAATATTTACAATTGTTATATCTTCTTGATGGATTGATCCCTTTATCATTATATAAAAACCTTTCTTGTCTCATTTTACCATTTTTAGTTTAAAGTCTATTTTGTCTAAGTATAGCTACCCCTGTCTTCTGTTGTTGTTGTTTTGCTTTGTCTGGTTTTGTTACCATTTTCTTGAAATATCTTTTTCCAACCCTTCCCTTTCAGTCTTTGTGCATCTAAGGCTAAAGTGAGTCTCTTGTAGGCAACATTTCCCTGGATCTCATTTTTTTGTTTTGTTTTTAATCCATTTATCCGTTCTTTGTCTTTTGATTGGAGAATTTAGTCCATTTATGTTTAAAGTAATTATTGATAGACAAGAACTTACTATTGCTATCCTGTAAATTATTTTCTGGCTATTTTGTAGATACATTGTTTCTTGCTCCTAATCCTGCTGTGGTTTTTGTGCATGTCTTGTTATCTTTTTGTGTCCATTTTCTTTGACTTCTTTATTATGTTCTTTTGTATGATGACTACAGGTCTTCCCCTGGTGGATACCATGAGACTTACATAAGATATCTTAAAATTATAACACTATTTTATTATTTTATTTTTTAGCAAGCAAGTGGGGGAGGGGCAGAGAGAGAAACTTAAGCAGGCTCTATGCCCAGTGTGGAGCACAATGGGGGGGCTCAATCTCACAACCCTGAAATCCTGACCTGAGACAAAATCAAGAGCCAGACAACCAACTGTGCCACCCAGACACCCTTATAACACCCTATTTTAAACTGTTAACAAATTAACCTTGATAGCATTCCTAAACTTTTAAACACTTCTCCTCCCCCTCACATTTCAAGTTGCTGATATTACAGTTTATATATTGTTACATTGTGAATCCAGTAACAGATTATTGTAGGTATGGTGATTTTTACTATGTTTTCCCACCCAAGCAAGGCTGTAGGATGGGTTCCACTATTGTCTGGGTTCTCTGTTCAGGCTTTCTAGATGTCAGAACTGGATAATATTCTCAGTAGTAGGTGGGGCTGTGAATTAGTTTCCCTGTCCCAGCAAGGCAGCAGAATGGGCCCCATGACCTGTATAGCTTGTTTAGGGACCTAAATCAGGAAAGACTGCACTGAATTCCTTGGCCAAACAGGGCCACTGGTTTTGCTCTGTAGATTGGAAAGACCACAGTCTATGCTCTCTGTTCAAGGGCCATTGTACACAGGACCATTGAAGGCTCTACACAACTTCTCATTTTCTCTGGTTAGTTTTCTCAGTTTTCAGGGCCAGCAAGGACCCAACGCAGGCAGATCTGTGCCCCACTGAATTCCCTGGTCAGGGCATACTGCCATCTTGGCTCTGCAGATGAACTAAGACACTAGTTCAGAGTACTACCTGGGTGCTGCAGGTAGGAATTTGGTCTGCCAAGATCTGAGCACTGGTTGTTGCAAACACCTCCCCTCATCTCCATTACAATCAGATTCTTAGGGGTGAAATCTCACACATTTCCCTGTAATACCATGGGGTGATACCAGAGTTGGGGCTCCCAAGAAGTGGCCCATTCAGGGGAGCTGAATGTCCACACTGGGCTTTTTTTTCCATTGGTGAAAGGCTCAGGGGAGACCTCTCAGTGTGGTGCTGTGCTGGCTTGGGGGAGGAGCAATGTAGTCAACATGAGCTACTTTTCTGAGACTTCTAATATAGTCTGTCTTAGCCTCTGTGGTACAGAGGGGTTTCAATCTAACTCCTGTGTTCTAGGACTTTCTCAGTGATGTCTTGTCTATGAATAGTTATTAGTTCTTCTTGTGAGAGAGAGTAAAGTCAAGAATGATCCCTGTCACCATCTTGGTAATGTCACTCCTGGCTTCAGATCTTTGGACAACAAGCTGATTAAGCTACCATTAAGTCCTATTTACAAGCCTATGCCTCATAAGGAGGAGTGATTGTAGAAAAAATACATGAATTAGAGGCCAGACAACCTGGAACTTATTTCTAAGTAAGTTGATACTTACTAGTCTCCTAGTAACTTTATACTAGATAAAGTTTGTAGACTCTTCCAACTCTAATATTCTTGGGTTCTTGGGGTTGTTTTTGTTTGTTTTGTTTATTTTGTTTTTTGGTGTTTTGGGTCTGTTTTTTGTGGGTTTTTTTTAAGTAAACTTCAAAATATCCACAGTATAAGAGCAGTTAATATTTATAATTTAAATCTTTTATAATTCAAGAAATGTACAAATTATCAAAGATTAAATTCTGCTCAGAATGATCTTAATGTTAGGTATATGTTTTTTCATATTCATTTTTTTAAAAATTGGTCATCTACTTATATAATCTTTTTTAATGTAACTTTCTGTTAATGGAGTATCCCTTTGTTTAATCAGGTTAAATAAGTAAAACTAATATTTTGGATATTATAAATTTGACCCTAAGCATGAGCTACGACAAATAACTCCATGAAAATTGATGAGATTTAGATTTATTTATTTCTAGATAAAAATAAAGTAGGCATATATCATCATCATAGATTGGTCACTAGGTTATTGCAGTTGTTTTACATTCAAAGCCAGAATTTATACAAGTAGAAATAGAGATAAATATTAGAATATATTCATTAAAAATAAGAAAACACAAAAGGATATTTCCAGAGCATTTCGCAAATTTAATCCCCAAAACTTGAAATTTACAGATATATCCCCATGTACTCATCACAGGATGCATCAATAGCTAGTTTTTAATCCTTGAAAAACATCAAACACTTAAGCACCACTTAGTGAAGAAGAATCATTAAAATAAAATAGAAGTTCACAATGTTACTTGGAGAGGCTTGCATTTATTGTTTCCTATAAAAGTTCTAAGAAAACTGTAACAAAATTACAAATATTGGCAGGGAGCACATCACCTCTTTGACTGCTTTTAAAAGAGTTGTCTGTGACAAAGTTTATTGACGTGGAAAAACATTAACAAATCAGATTTTCAAAGAGCATGGAACATAGATCTCTAGTGAAGTGACTTTATCAGTTCAAGCTTTTTCTCTCACCAATGACTATTTTAGAGAGAGCAACATAACTGGCACATCACAGACTGCACAATCTCCAAAATATGTTTTCTTTCTAAACAAGCCGTTGTATTTGGAAAATATTAACAATATTAGTAAAAGTCATTTTAAAAAGATATTACAAAATTACAGGTCATTTCAACAACAGGGGATGCTTAAAAGAATTATGAATGGCTATTGCATTTACAAAGAATTTAATAACCTGGGGAAATTGTCATATTATGTCAGTGAAAAAGCATAATACAAAGCTATATACATATAATATCCATCATATATAACATCTATAAATATGTGCTAAAAAAAGGGATTATTAAAAGGAAATGTACTAAAATACCATTCGTGGTTACTTCTTAGAGTGACTTTATGTTAAAACCTTGCTATGCTTTTCAGATTATCTTTAATGTTCATAAAAAGGGAAGATGGCTGAGTATATAATACAAGATTTAAAAGTCCTTTATCATGATGAAAATTGATAGCCAGAAAGATTAAAAATAAAAGTGAAACCATTTAATTGGGGGAAAAAAAGAGTATCACCATGCTCAATTTACATAAATGACACAAAATCAATTCCATATTAGAAAAATTAGGATTTTTTTAAAAAATTCAACAATTAGCTAACCAAAGTCTCTTTACTCAAAATGTTTTTCTTCCTCAGTAAAAATCAGTGAGAGAGAGGAGTCATTGTTTATGCTTGCAAGTAGAGTTTCATTCTTTTCCTGTTCCTGGACCTTCAGTCTCCTCCTCAGATCCCCGTAACTCAGTGGTGGTTTGTGTTTCTGAGCCTGTGCCATCTGCTCTCTGCTGAGGAACGTGGGCTATGTTGTGACCAGGTCTACTATATGACATCACACACAGCTGTTGGGAGGACAAGTCCTGGTCAGGTACCTGTGTTCAGAACCTGCCTTCACTTTGAATGCTGCCCAGTTCCCTAACTTCTATTTCAGTTTCGTCTTCTGTAGAATGGAGATTATAACCTCAAAGCATTTAAGACGGTTAAAAGGATAATTCTTGGAATGCTGCTGATATCCCTCCCACCTACCCAAAACTTCATAGTCTTCTCCATTTCATTTCATGTCAATTCGGTCCTTCCATGTGCTCAGGCCCAACTCCTTGATGGCATCCTCATTCTTCCTTTCCCTCACACCCCACATCCGATCTGCCAGCAAATTCTGTGGTCTCTATCCTCAAAATAAATGCAGGCTCTGGCCACTTCTCTCCATCTCTGCTGCGACTAACATGGGGCCAGCTACCATCCTCTCTCTCCTGGGTTATCTCAACAGGCTCCTTAACTGTCTCCCTTGTCCCCTACCATCCATTCTCTGCAAATCACACAGTAAAACCACATCATGTCACTCCCTGCCAAAACCCTTCAGTGGCTGCCTATCTTGCTCAGAGGAAAAAGCGAATTCTCAACCAAGGCCTGAAAGGCCCTACAAAAGCTGGTCCCTTATTACCTCTCAGACCTTAACTCCTATTACCCTCCCCTGTGCCACTTGCCTCCAGGCTCAGGGGTCTCATTGCTGTTCGGAACAAAAGGCAAGCCTTATTTTAGGACCTTTGCACTTGCTGTTCACTCTGCATGGGTCATTTCTCCCTTAGATATTCAAATGGTTTGCTTCCTCACCCCCTTCAAACCTTCACACAAATATAATAATCTTCTCAAGGACTTCCCCATTTAAAATTGAAAATCCTGGGGCGCCTGGGCAGCTCAGTCCTTAAGCATCCGCCTTCAGCTCAGGTCATGGTCCTGGGATCGAGCCCCGCATTGGGCTCCCTGTTCAGCGGGAAGCCTGCTTCTCCCTCTCCCACTCCCCCTGTTTGTGTTCCCTCTCTGTCTCTCTCTCTAATAAATAAATAAAATCTTTGAAATTGCAAATCCTCCCTTAGGTCTCCCCATCCTATGTCCTGGTTCTATTTTTAATGTGAACATGTACCATTTTTTCCACTTACTATATAATTATTTTTTAATTATGCTATTTAGAATATCACTCTAGGAAGGCAAAAATTTGGGCCTTTAACAGTGCCTGGTACCTGTGGTTAGTTAGTATTTTCTGAGTGAAAGAATGTGTGCATACCCTTAGGATGGTGACTAAAGATAGCAAGTACTTTACATATTTTAATTAATATCATGCTCTGTAAGAATATCTAGAATTATGAAATCATAGAGTTGAACTGAAAGATCTGAACTGAAACCAGTTTTTGTTTTTAGATTGTTCTATTTATTAGCTAGTTTACAGGCTGAACTGCGTCTCCTGGTAAGTTCTATTAATTGACGCTATAGTTATGCTCTGCAACTAAACTAAGTCCATTCATTTTCTACATGAGGGAGCACTCTCAATATTTGAAGACAGCTAGAATTTCCCACTTAAGTTACTTAAGTTTTCCCTTCCTCACATAAGCTTTGTGCATTCTTACATACGTTATACCCCAAAGTGATGCTCATACCAGTATGCTTCCACTATTGCAGACCAAGACTACATTAATATTTCATGCAGTGACATCACACCATTAACTCATTTTGAATTTCTGGTGGTATATGATAACCAGATTATGTTTATGATTTATGGGGTTTTTCACATTAGCTTCTTTTAAGGTAGTTATCTCCCATTCCATCCTATGCATTTTTCACAGATACAAGATAATCTTCATTGAGACCCTGTCCTTTTTAGGTTTTGAAATAAACTAGTCAAGTATTACAGTGGTAATGCTATAAACTTTCAGGCAAGGAAAGAGTAATAATCAATTCTACCATCTTTAATCAGAAACACTTGTTATACATTTAAAGCTCCACCCGGGTAATTTCCACAAACCCTCTTCTTCTACCATTCCTATGATTTTCAGAATTAGCAGCTGAAGAGAATCCCATCTTCCATGAAACACCTACCCACAGTCCTCTCAGGCACTCTATATACTCTAAACATGCCTCAGAGATCTTATTGTGGAAAACCTGTTTCTCCTTCTGCCACCAAACCAGAACCTTGAGAAAACATAAAACTTACAAAATGACTCCTTCTCCAAAGACTGTGCCATTAAATTAACTTCATGATGTGAACTGAAAATGTTGAATAGAAACCTTGATTTGGCAAATTGCTTTCTTACTCTGATTTTTGGAAACTCATTGCTCAACCCATTTGTTTATCATTAAAAGCAGGATCATGCCATGATATCTAATAATATCAACAGTGGAATCAGATAGCCTTAATAGGATGCTTTTGTAATACACTTTGAACTCCTTACAAGACACATTATAAATAACAAGCATTTATGGGTTGAAAAATAGTTAACTGCAAGAAGTGTTTAATAGCAGAACAAACAGCTTATTCCCTGTACTACAATCCTTTTCATCATACTATAACCCTCCCCAAACTAGGCCTCAACATGGCTAAGAGAAAATGATCTTTACCCTCAAGATTCATTACACATGTGTAGGTGCAAGACAAATTAGTGTTCAGGAAGATGGCAAATCTTACACACCCAGAAACAGAGCCATATTGTCATCAGAACAGATTTGCTGAACAGTTATTTTATGCCTCGAGCACAGGTTGCACCTAATTATCCAAATTGGACATGAGAGACAAATACATATGTACAGCCCTGTAGATAATAAAATGTTAATAAAAATGTATTTCAGTTGCTTTAAAAGGTTTTGACTAAGAGAAGGTTGCCAGACTTAGCAAATAAAATTCAGGATGCCCAATTAAATTTGAATTTCAGATAAACAATTTTTAGTTTACATGTCTCCGGTAGTGCACTGACATACACATAGTAAAAAAATTATTCATTGATCTGAAATTTAAATTTAAATAGGTATTCTCCATCTTTTCTGGCAATCTTAGGCTAAGATCTAACTAACAGGACTGCCATTGCAGTTCACATCAGTATAACAGTATGTTAACCGGGGTTTTGGTCCAGGCAACAAAATACTAAAGGTGATGTGTGCCAAAGCTAGGTGCCAGACAAGATGCAAAATTCACAAATAGAATGTACAAAAACTGGTTCCACAATTCTTGGGCTATTCAGTCAGATCAAGAATATAGAAAAAGGGGGAGGCAAAGCATTCAGAGAATGAAAAAGATATTTTGGAGAATGTTTCTGTGGAAAAAGCTGGTCTTGAGCCCCATCTCCTCTCCCCAAGGGGAAAAGAGAGGAGTTTGTCATTCCTCATCACAGTGAGAGTAAGGGCTGCAGCCAGAGCCCCTGGAGGGACCTGATCTTCTCCATAATTGAGAGAGACTATGGACTGAGAAAGTTAGAGTGATTTATTTCAGGATAACAGGCTATGTTTGCAAAGGAACAGTACTTCCATTATTAGTAAAAGCAAAGAAATGTTTGATTCCCATGGACCAAATGTGGGCTCTGGGGGAAAGAGCTGGTCGGGAACACAAAAGGCTTGGATGCAGCGCCAAGAGGACGCTATCTCCACAACCAGGGCTGAGGGCAGAAGGAGAGATGTTATTCCATGCTATGAGAGCTGCCCCTAAAAAGGGCCACTGAGGGGTCTTCAAAGTACCCACAGAAGAAAGTATCAGCTATAAACGCCCGCCAGGACCAGAGTGAGAAGTTGGCTTACAAAGATACCAGCCACCAGCAGCAAAGAACTTTCCTTCCTTATTTCCCTTTCTTCCCTCCTCCTCCTCTAACGTTGGCATGGTCCAAAACTACAGCTCAACAAGCCCAAGTCCAGGAAGGTTACTGATAAGCTTCTCTTTCTCCTCCCCAAATGCCCCAGCTTACTATCTACAGGCCTGGGCCTCTTACTCTGGATTAAAAATCAAAATTCTAATATCTTACACTGGATTATTTTTAAATTTCGCACTGAGGCCGTCTTATCTCAAAGTAACTGTTATCACTGTACAGTGAACATAAACATTTTGGGATCTGCTAAGTTTTAATCTGATAGAAAAAGTCTTTGCTTTAAACTTTTAGTTTAAAGAAACAATAGGAGTTATAAGTAAAACTGTTTAGGTTATATCCAATACATAGTGGTTATATTGGGACAAGGATTAAAATAAAAGAGCCGTTTCCATGAAAACCAGTTTGTCTGGAAAAACTTGGAAGGTAAATCCATCTATGTCCACCTTTCCATCATATTGATTAACCAAGAAAAATGCTACCAGCTACACTACTCTACTATCCACTTTTGCCATGCTCTTCATTTGCTGGCCAAATATAGAGCCAGTCTTGATTGAGAAGCCTATACACCATTTTATGCGTTCAAGAACGTATCGCTATTGAATAGCAATTGTTTTGTTGTTTTATTTGGGTTTGGGTTTTTTGTTTGTTTTACGCAGCAAGAATGTAAAGACACTATAGATAAAAGTACTTCTAAATTTGTCTGAGATTTTTCAGACCTAAGAAAGTCTTTACTTGGAGTCAATTTATAGTTTTACTTCCAAAGATTTCATTCAGGTTTTTTTCTTCCACTTTTTTGTGCCAGTTTTATCCAACTCTCAAGGATTCCGATTCCTTTCTGCAAGAAAAAGAACAACGCTAGACAGATTAACCTCCAGAAACCGAGAACAAGAAAGACATATAAACATATCTGGAATCAATAACAAAATCTATTGCAATAATGTATAACACAAGAAACTCTTGACACAGCCACAGCCAAAACATAATGCTAGCCAAACATTGCACAATGCTGAAGGCAGCAGTCATGTTTGAAAATAAAAATAGTAGATAGTGTCACTACAGACAGAATGTACAAATTCCCATAATACAATTCTCCCTGGGAATGCAGAAAAAGAAGAGTAAAAATGTGGGGACCTGATCTATTACATGTGTCTACTAATATTTGCAAATGTCCAAAATGCTTAGGAGTTATCCTGCTATATTTTATAATAAATAATAACTAATGGAAAAGAAATGTATAAGAGATACTTTTTAACAAAAGTAAAATTATATAGAGTATCTTGTGAGTCTATCAGTGTAATTCAGATTTATATATCCAAAAGTATTACTTACTTTGGCTTTTCTAATTCCTCACTTTTTTTTAATTGAGATATAACTGGCATATAACATTGTATTAACATCACGTGTACAACATAATGATTTGATATATTTACATATTGCAAAACCATTACCACAATAAGTTTAGTTAACATCCATCACCCTTTGAGAACTTTTAAGATCTGCTCTCTTAGCAACTTTCAAATATACAATTAGCTATAGTTCTCATGCTGTACATTACATCCCCAGGACTTATTTATTTTATAACTGAAAGCTTGTAACTTTGACCATTTATACCCATTTTGTGCCCCTCCCCACACACACCTCCAACAACCATCAATCTATTCTCTGTATCTATGAGTTCATTTTTTTAAAATAGATTCCACATAAAAGTGATGTCACATAGCATTTGTCTTTCTCTGACTTCTTTTAGTAAAATTCCCTCATGGTTGATCCATGTTGCAAATGGCAGGATTTTTTTTTTTTTTTTTGGTCTAAAGTATACAAAAACCCTAGTTTTAGGGCAATAACCCCAAAATGCTATTTATTGTTCTTTTAAACATTTCTGAAAAACTATGCACTAATAGCAACCAGTCCTTCAGAAGAAATTTAAAAAGAAAAAAATAATCCTATGTAGTAGATCACATGCTAGAAGCCCTGACTGCCATCTCCTACCTCAAATCCTAGTTCAAGTGACAACATAGCAAAGCAAGAGAAGCTGAGAAAACCTGGCCCTGGCATACACACACACCTTTGCTTCTGTACCAGAAATAGTTTTAAAAAGGCACGTTTGTGCCAATGACTAATTCCACTTCAAAGCTGTAGTCTAGTGGGGTCTCTAATCTAAAACACATTTGACAAAAATTTCTCTTCACTCCCCACCCCTACCCTTTCCCAATACAATATTAGTTTGTGTTTTGTTTTGTTTTTCCAGTACAAAAAGCAAGATGGATGCAATATAACCAAATATTCAAGTTAAATGCCATCTTGCCCATGCAGGTTAATCAGAACAGTTTCTGAGCCAACTTATTCCAAATAAACCAAGCTCTGTCAGATATCCAGAACATTTCTTTTTTTTAGGTTCTATTATGAGCATCCCTTTGAAAGCTGTTCCTAGAATAGCTCCAATAGAACTGTTCTTCTATTTTTCAAGAGTTGGAACTTCTCTTTGACCTTAATGAGAATGGGCTTGAGGGGCTCAGGCTTGTTTATTACGGTACCCTTTTCTTTCTGATGATTAAAGTGACCCTGTTATTTATTCTACTGTTATAGCATTTGACTAATTTTTTTCATGCAAAACATATTCATGAACAGACTTGAAAATTCAGACAAGTATAAACAAAGGGTCAGAAATCATCAATTTTCCTACCAGCTACCTTCAACTATTTTTTCTCACAGTTTTGGTTTTGTCTTCTAAGGCTTTGCCAAAAATATGTACACTTAAGAATATATATATATGTACACATATAGTTTTATATCCTACTCTTCTCACTTATTAGTCCATCAGCATTTTCCATGTTCTTATAGAATCTCTGTAAATATTCAGTCCTATATATTTTAATAAGTGGTTTCTTTAATTCCTATGATTGGACATTCTGTTCTAGTTTTTCACAATTTTAATCCTAGGAATTTCTTTGAGGGTAAAGCTGTCTTCAATACTTGAGATTACTTTATTATGGTAGATTCTCAGGGATGAAATTACCGTTTACAGGAATCATCAGGTTTCTTAAGACTCTTCATACATATTCGATAAACTGCTGCCCAGAAAGGTCACACCAATTAGCTCTGCCACCAGCAATAACTGGAACATTCCATCATACACTTACCAGTGTTTTCATCCCAGGCTCATTCGCATTTTTGCTAATTTGATAGGTGAAGAATTGGATCTCATTGTGGGTTTTAGTGCAATTTTTAAAAACCAGAGATCTTTATGAACATAAAGATAAAAATCTTATGAGGCCTTTTAGGAAAATTAGTAATCCTTCAAATCCTTTCCTCCCACCCAAGTACACAGCAACCATTTCCTGTTTCCCAGAGGCAGAGCATGTTTTAGCCAATGTAGCTACCTTGTCTTTTGACCATGAGACCATGTTTATGGGCCTGGAGCAATATGACTTCTTTCCCTCTCTTTTTAATCGCTGATCTGTCAGTTGAGGGGATCCACTTTGGCTTGACAATGCGCTGAAGAAGTGTTCTTATGTTGGTGTGCACTAAAATGCCCCACTCATAAAGTCCACATAGTAAGCAACTTGATTCTTGATTCTTGGTCCATAACATGTTTCACTCAATAGTCTATCCCTGGGGCTACTATGTCCGCTTTATTTCAACAACCCAGCAACCCACAAGAATAATGACAGTCAATTGCTCTTACTTAGCTCTGTTAATGGAGCTGATTTTCTCTATCTTTAATGGTCCAGATGCATTCAGTTAGTTACAAGATAAATTACTCCTGCCTCCCTCTCAAGAAACCTTGTAGGCATTGATCTACTCCACCGCCTGCCTATCTCTTCCAGGGTGAAGTTCTCAAAGAGCAGACTTTACATCTCAATGAGAAAAAGCAAGAGCCTGGTATGGGATAGGAGTTCTGACTTCTATTAATCTCTGGTGTGAGTTTACTGTTACTTTCTGGTGTGACCCTATTCAAGGCTTAATCTCTCTGTGCTTCAATTTTCTTGCCTGAAAAATAGGAAGACTATCATACCTCATAAGGCTGTTGTCACGATTAAATGAGCTGGGGGAGGGGGCAGCACGTAGGTATGTGCGTGCACTTAGAAAATGAGTGTCTCACACATAAAGCACCGTATATGTACAAGCTATAATTTTATTCTACTTAATTCCTGCCACCTGAAATGAAAATCTTGGTTCATAGTTTGATTTCTTGCTGTAGACATTTTACACCGCTTACCTATATAATGTTTCCAGGCATACCACAGAACCTAGCTGCTCTTTGTGCTCTGTCACATACTTACTGTTAAAGGATTCTTACATTTGAAATTCTAAGACCTATATATCCGGCTGGATTTTTATCAGGGCTGTTAAATTAATAAATGAATTTAGAGAACTAACACCTGTGCAATAATCTTCCCAGTTTATAAATATGTCCCTCCATTTGTTTAATACTTCTTTCATAATCTTTTCTATCAGAATCTCATCAAAGAAGCAAAACCACTGCATGTGAGTTAACACATTTGTTACCAGGATTGAGTCTTATACGATTATGAGAGCTGGCTAAGCAGTGTCTATAAGGTGGTTATCTTTTGTCTTATGCTGGAACTTGAAATTTCCAGGATAAAGGCAGAAGAGAAGATGGATATAGTGGAGGAAAGAATGAGGACAGGCTGGAACTCACAAGAAGGAGCTGGAACCCATGAGGAAAGAACAGAACCCACGCCAATTCTTACCACCTGTGATCTTGATGATGTGATCCCACACTGAAAGAGTGACCTTCGTCATAAAGCTAAACACACACCTGCCAGGATTTGCAGAGTTAAAGAAGGATCCAGGGAAAGGTGGTGAAACTGCAGACCAAGCTAGTGTCCCACACCAAGGTCTGAGATAGCATTACTGTCCCTATGTTGAGAAACGCTAATGTTTTTGTTTAACTTCCATCTCCCTAATGGCCTGTAAAAATGTCTTTAGTGGCCCATTATAACTGGAAATATACAGAAAAGGAATTCTGAGAAATGTAGTTCAGTCTAGTCAAAGTGACAGGTTACAAATCCACATCTCTCAATAGAATTTATTTAAATGAATTATATGTTTCACATTCCTAATTACTTATAATTGCCTCTGTCAATGTGATCTCTATACAATATGTTTACTGTATGGTTGTGAACACCATAATGCCTTTATCTCCTTTCCCTCCATCATACATCACAGTAACTCAAATGGCCTAGTTATCCAAAACTGTTCTCTCTACCCTGGAATAGTTGATTATAACTAGAATAAAACTCAAAAACATGCTAAACAGACCAACTTGGAATTTGAGTAAAAATCCTAACTTAGCCCTCACTTCTGCCTTCCAAACTATTAAACTTTCCCCATCAATTTGCTCTATTCCCCTGTATTACTTTTATATAACTTCTCAAGTCTCCAGCACCTCCTCCTCCAAATGAGTGTACTCAGGCTACCATTACCAACACAGCAGCTGATGGCTTAAGCAGAAACTTATTTCTCCTAGTTCTAGAGGCTGGCAAGTCTAACGTAAGGTGCCAGCCAGTTGATTCCTTGATAAGAGCTGTATTCCTGGCTTGCAGATGGCTTCCTTCTCACTGTATACTTGTATGGTGAAGTGAGAGAGAAGGAGGAAGCAAGCTGTCTGCCATCCCTTCTTATAAGGGCACTAACTTCATCACGAGGGCCCTATGCCGTGACCTCATCTAAATCTAATTTCCACTAAAGGTCGTCCCATCTCCAAATACCATCACCTTGGGAGTCAGGGATTCATCATATGAATTTGGGGCTAGGGGATCACAATCCACAGCATCTTCCTTCATCAACCTCAGTAAATGGTTCTGCTTATTTCATGTAGAAATGGAAACCATCAAAAGAGAAAATCTGTATCATCCCACCTTCATACCAATCAACCCTCTACATTTGAATTCCTATACTCTTTACCTTTCCTGTTACAGTGACTGAAATATATATCCTTATGGGACCCAATACTCCATTTGTTCACTAGATTTCATACTTTCTTGTCCACTGAAGAACCTCATTCCAGCAAATGGCCCTGTTTCTCCTACATTACCAATTTTTCCTCTCTACTGAGAGGAAACAGGCAGACATGTTACATCTCCAATATTGATAAAACTTTTCCCTTCATCTTACATTATCCCACAAGCTATTGCCTTTAGAGTAAAATCCACCATACCTACTCTCTCCATCTCTTCTCTTCCTAGTCCCTCATGGACCCATCTCAAATGGACTTTCATTGCCACCACTGGACCAAAACCATTTACCAGTGACCTCCTCATCAATAAACCTGATCATCAGTCTCCATCCTATTTAGTGTTAGCATTTAACAATATTGATGATTCCCTCCACCAAAAACTTTCTTCTTGAATTTTGGAACAAAAGGCACTTAAGTCTCTTTGTATTTCATTAGCCACTTTTTCCCAAGATCCTTTGCTGGACTTTCCTCATTGACCAACTTCTTAATGTAAGAATGCCTTATAACCCAATCCGGAGTCCTCTTCTCAATCTACATTCATCCTTAAGTGAGGTCATCCAGGCCCTCAGTCTTAAAATCATTCATGATTTCATGATTCCTAAGTGTGTAGCTCTAGCCCCAGTCTTCAGACTCCTATATGCAACTATCTACTCAGCATCTTCACTTAGATGTTCTAAAATTTAAAATGTTCAAAACAAACTTATTCTTCTTACCCCCAATATGGTTTCCCCCAAAATTTCCCTTCTTATTAAATAGCAACTATTCATCCAATTACACAAGATAAAAACTGCGGAATCATCCTGCCTCTTCACTCTCACACACTGAAAGAGCCAATCTATCAGTAAATCTCATTGGTGGTTCTTTCAAAATACATTAAAAAATCTACCCACTTCCTACCACCTGGTCCAAGAACTATTATCCTCAACAATTGTAAAAGCTTCCTAAATAATCTCTCTGTCTCCAGTCCTGTAAGTTCACAGTCTAATCTTTACAAAGTTTTTAAAAATTTTTAGATCATATCTATGCTCAAAATCTTCTAATGGTTTCCTATCTCTAACAGAATAATCCAAAGTCCATTCATGGTCTAAAAATCCCACAGTATGGCACATAGGTAACTATATGACCTCATTTTCATTCTCTCCCTTACTTACTTTACTCTAGTTACACTGAATTCCTTGCTATACTTAGAATATATCGAGCATGCTGCAACCACAGGATCTCTGCATCTATTGTTACTTTTTGGAATTCTTTTTTTCCCTAAGATAACATCATGGCTAAATTATTTTTTTTAAGATTTTATTTATTTATTTGAGAAGGAGAGAGCACACACAAGAGAGCACAAGCAGGGGAAGGGGGAAGAGCAGAGAGAGAAGCAGAATCCTTGCTGAGCAGGGGGCTGACTCAGGGCTTGATCCCAGGACCCTGTGATCATGACCTAAGCCAAAGGCAGCTGCTTAACCAACTGAGCCACCCAGGCAACGCTGACATAATGGCTAAATTATTACTTCAATCAGGTCTCTTCTAAATGCCATCTCCTCCCAAAGCTTTTGCTCAACACCCTAAATAAAACAGCACCCTTGCCACGCTCTGTCCCCTTATTCTATTTTAGTTTTTCTTCCTATCACTAATCAAACCTGAAATAGGAATATGAACTGCCTAGATTTGAAACTTGTCTCACTTCTGCCACTGAAACCACTCACTGTTATGACTCTGGACAACTTCCTTACCTTTCTATGATGAATTTTCCACATCTTGAAAAAAAAAAATAGAACCTACCTCATAGGGCTGCTAAGTCATGGAATTTAAGCCTGTTTGTGTGTGTATGAGAGAGAGAGAGAGAAGACAGTGAGAAAAATAAGTATCTGGCATATAAGCACTACATATACATAAATGCTAGAATAAATACCATTATCTCCTTTCTTGAGAATGTAAGCTCAGTGAAAGCAGTATTTTTCTGTCTCTCTTGTTACCCCATTGTATCCCTAGTATTTAGAATACTAACTTCACATAATATTTATTGAATGAATTTCTTAGAATTTTTTTTTAAGATTTTATTTATTTATTTGACAGAGAAACAGCGAGAGAGAGAGTTCACAAGCAGGGGGAGGGGCAGAGGAAGAAGGAGAAGCAGGCTCCCGGCTGAACAGGGAGCCCAACGCCGGCCTCGATCCCAGGACCCTGGGATCATGACCTGAGCCGAAGGCAGCCACTTAAGCGACTGAGCCACCCAGGCGCCCCTGAATGAATTTTTTAAAGTCATTTTTATGTATGACATGCACCTGGCTACTTACATTAATTCACTTAAATTTGAATAATTTTTAGTTGAGTCTTTTGACTCTTCTTAGATATCCAAATATACCAACTACAAAAAATATTTTCTTACCTTCCTGTGTTTACTATTAATGTATATGTTTTGTGTCCTTTTTAATTGGCTAAAACTTTTAAAACAGTAATAACCCTTGCTGTCATTCATATCCCAGTTTTGGAGAGAACACATAGTAGTCGTTACTTCATTAAAAGAAATGCTCTGAATAGATTTGGTTTTGAAGCTTATTAAATTTCTTTTTAATATAATAGAGTGGTAAGAGATTTTTTTCTTCATGTAACCTGGTTAGAGTGGTAAGGGTTTCTGTGTGGTGGGCAGCTGCTGCAATCTAAACACATGGACTCTGAGATCATACAGATATGAGCTCGACTTCCAGTTCTAACTTACCAACCCACTGATTCTAAACAGGTGACTAAATCTCCCTGATTCTACTTATCTTTATGTTTCCTCAAAGGTTTACTCTAAGAGTTGAATAAAACAAAGATAATATAAGTAAAGTGATTCACAGAACATCTAACGTATATTACATACTAAGTAAATCTTAGATGTCTCTTTCCCACTACCCTTTTAAATCATTCTTGAATCCTCATATTCAATTATTTGACAGGTATGTATATAAAACATACTAAATGTTACTCATCAACCCAGCCACTGAGATAGAAGTTCTCACAGTCTGATATGAGATCATTAAACTAGTGTAAAATTACTAGTGTAATACAAAATGTACCTGAGAGCAGATGTTCAATTAATGCTTAGTGAATAAATGAACAAATGGTTAAGTGAAAAGCATAACCTATAGTATATATCTCTTTCTAGAGTTTTAAATTTAAAGTTATCGTTTACCCTATATCGGCAAAGACTAAAAATTTCAGTTCTTGCATACATTAGCACAATACACCTCATGTATGTCTGTGGCTAGAATAGGAAAGGGGAAGATCCGGGAGACAGAAAATGTAGTATGTAGACCCTCAGATAGTAAAATGACGACATGGTTTTGGTGCCTCAAAAAAAAAGTGTTTCTAAACAGAAAAAAATTCAGTAATTTGCTTTTATAGACAGCCAGTTCCATCATTGGCAGTATATTCAAACAGTTCCATAAGGAGGTGCCATTAGCACTAAATAAAATATCTCATAAGACTTCCAAATACCCTTTGACTGTTTCCTCTTCCGAGTTTCCAGTAAGAACTTAATTGTGAGATAAGGTGCAAGTACAAAATACCATCCTGGTATTTTTCCAATTTCAGAAAAATAGACATCATTATAGTTAAACCAAAAAATATATTCACCTAGCATCATCCATCTTTACTTAGAAAGCAATAGTTGCCTATCCAAACAGAGTTTGATTGATCCTAGGTTTTCAAAACACACAGGAATGGTTTTGGACAGATGTTTCATCAATGACAAATTGGCTGTGAAGGAAACATGACCACTTTGGACAAAAGCCACATATCCACATATTAGTTTCAGCAGCACTCATTTCAAACTGTTTCCTCATCTTAAATTTCTAGGTTAATTTCTGTTAAAATAAATATTAAACTTTTAAAATTAGATTTAAATAAATCCTCTAAAGGCTAAGATTACAGTTTTAAGTAACCCACTAATCAACTTTCCCATTTTTATGGCAATAATGTTATTGGCAAGATTTTGCCAAGTGGTTGATGGCATCAACCACAAAGCCGTTTATAAGTACATATTATCACATGAAGGGAACACTGTTTTGATTCTTAGAGCATTCCACTTAAATGCTGACCTTAACCCAATCTGATTAATACTTTTTTAATAGTGGTTGTATTTCCTTTTTTTTTTAATGAATTTAAGATTTTTATTTAAATTCCAGTTAACATATAGTGTAATATTAATTTCAAGTATACAAGATAGTGATTCAAAACTTCCCTACAACACCCAGTGCTCCTCACAGCAAGTGCTCTCCTTAATCCCCATCATCTATTTAACCCATCCCCCCACCCACCAGTGTAAGTTGGTTTACACTGCACACTCCGCCATTAACAACCTCAAAATCCTGCTTAGGTATCTATCTGCCTCAAAGTCCTCTTCTTTACCATTCTCCTTCTGGCAGCACCCTGGCCTCTAGAATTCTCTAGTCTCTCTTCTGCAGACCAGTTCCAGTTTCAAGCATACCAGGTGCTTTTCAATGTTTGACCAAAAAAAAAAAAAAAAAAAAAAAAAATCACGCAAATAAAGAGCATTTACCCTCTCCAGAAGGCAATTTGTCTAGTCTAGTGTTTCCTGATCATGCTCTTGGAAATCTTTCCCATCTGATGAAAGAAAAATAACATCAGGACCCTGCAGTTCTTTGTTCTTGAGCTCTGCCAATGTGATGACCTCTGCTTTATGTTTCTACCTTGTTTCCCATCCTACATTCCTCTTCCCATCCTACATTCCTCTAGCAAATGGTTTCTTCACCCGATACTGTCTATATGCCTATTTCTACCTTATGGTCGCTGCTTACTTACAGTTCCTAATTCCCTCATAACTTCAATCTATAAATTAGATCATTATGACCTCTTTGACTTTTCAACTTCTCCCAATACTGCTTACTTCAAATATTCAAACTAAGAAAGCTGATCACCTAGCTTGTCTTTTAAGTCTGGTCTTACCACAGCTTATCGGGCACCATATGAATTGACTCTCCTTTGTTCAGGGCCTGGCCCTGGTCCTCCAGTCATCCATAGTTTTGATTATCCCATGGTACAAAGATGATCATCCAGACTCCCGTTCTGTAGTTATTGCCAACAGCTTAGTTCTCCTTAGACTGGGCCAGAGAGAAGCAACTATTACAATTGTATATTATGCCAATTGCTGTTTCTTCTTCACTATTGTAATAGATGTGTGGTCCCCAACCTCCATCTCTAGGACCCAGTGCATTCATACTCCAGCTCCTATGAGTGTGGCTGTTAAACACCCCGTAGCTTTCCCCCCTCTCCAGGGACCTTTGTTCAGCTGACAGGAGCTGCCCCACCCCCCACCCTCACCCTGGAGGAGGTGCTGCCTTTCCCCTCTTGTTCACCTTCCTTATCTTGCTTTACATCCTCTCTTACAGATATTTTTTCTGAAGAGATCTCCCTCCAAAAATCTGCATCTGAATTCTTGTGTCATGCTTTGCATCTAAGGAACATAACCTTAAAAACCTGTTAAATAAACTAAGCTCCCTTCGTAACTCTATTGGAAATAATTCTTCCAGCGACTTCTGATAGTAATAACTTTGTATTTATGTTTTCAAATCCAGAATTCAGATTCTATTTTGATTTTAGACATGCTATCATTCTAATGGAGATGTAAAACTACATAATTCACCTATGAAATGATGTATATAAGTTTGTGGTAAAATTGAATGAAATGAACTATAACCGGTTTAGTAGTTGTGTTTATAGAGATCATATTTTTAATCAAATTTCCAGTACTCAATTCTTTTATATTATTCAGATATAATTGACATAAAACATGTTTCAGTTGTACAGCATAATCATTCAATGTTTGTACATATCGCAAAATGATCAGACTAGTAAGTCTAGTCAACATCCATCACCACACATAACTCCAATTATTTTTTCTTAAATGAAAACACTTAAAATGTACTCTTTAGTGGTTTTCAAATATACAATACAGTATTAACTATAGTCACCATGTTGTACATTACATCCATGGCTTACTTATTGTATAAATGAAAGTTTGTACCTTTTGACACCCTTCACCCATTTGCCCACACCCCACCTCCTGCCTCTGGCAACAACCAATCTGTTCTCTTCATCTATGAGTTTGGCTTTTTATTTTATTTCATAAATAAGTGTTCTCATACAGTATTTGTCATTCTCTGACTGACTTCACTTAGCATAATGTCCTCAAGGCCCATCCATATTGTTGCAAATGGCAAGATTTCTTTCTTTTATGGCATGCTAATATTCCAGTGAATAAGTATGTCAGATTTTTTTTATCCATTCATCCACCATAGGACATTTACATTGCTCCCATGTCTTGGCTATTGTAAATATGCTTCAATGAATATGAGAGTGTAGATAGCTTTTTGAGGTAGTGTTTTTTATTCCTTTGGATAAATAAACAGAAGTAGAATTGCTGGATCATATGGCAGTTCTAAATTTTTTGAGGAAACTCCATACCATTTTCTACAGTGACTACACCAATTTACATTCCTACCAATAGTTCACAATGATTCACTTTTCTCCACATCATTGTCAACACTTGTTATTTCTTGTATTTTTCATAATAACCTTTCTAACAGTTGTGAGATGATACCAAATTGTGGTTTTGATTTGCATTTCCCTGATTAGTGATGTTGAACACTTTTTCATGTGCCTATTAGCCATTTGTATGTCTTCTTTAGAAAAATATCTCTTCGGATCTTCTGCCCATTTTTAATTGGAACTTTTTTGTTGTTATTTACTTGTACGAGTTTTTTATACATTTTGGATATTAATCCATTATTAGATATATGGTTTGCAAATATTTTCTCCCATTCAGTAGGTTGCCTTTTCATTTTGTTAAGGAAAGAGATGGTTTCCTTTGTTGTACAGAATCTTTTAGTTTGATGTAGTCTCACCTGTTTTTTCTTTTTTCCTTTGCTGCCTTTGCATTTGATGTCCAACCCAAAACATCACCAAGACCTATATCAAGGAGTTAACCACCTATGTTTTCTTTGAGAAGTTTTATGATTTCATTTCTTACATTCAAATCTTTAATCCATTCTGAATTAAATTTTGGGTATGGTATGAGATAGGGGTCCCATTTCATTCTTTTACATGTGGATGTCCAATTTTCCCAACACCATTTAAGAGATTATTCTTTCCTCATTATATTGTTTATTTTTTTTATTTATTTTTTTTATTATTTATTTGACAGAGAGAGACAGCAAGAGCAGGAACACAAGCAGGGGGAGTGGGAGAGGGAGAAGCAGGCTTCCCGCTGAGCGGGGAGCCCGATGTGGGACTTGATCCCAGGACCCTGGGATCATGACCTGAGCTGAAGGCAGACGCTTAACGACTGAGCCACCCAGGCGCCCTATATTGTTTTTTTAAATTTAATTTTTTATGAGGTAGAATTCACAGACAACATTATATTAGTTTCAGTTATACAGCACTATATTTGTATATACTTTGAAAGGAACACCACTGTAGGTCTAGTTAACATCTGTCACCAGAGCTACAGAATTTTTTTCGATGAGAAACTTTTTTTTAGCTTTTTAAGTTTTTATTTTAACACTAGATAACAGTGTTATCAGTTTCAGGTATACAATATAGTGACTCAACAGTTCTGTACATGACTCAGTGCTCATCATGTGAACTGTACTCTTCAATCCCCATCACCGATTTCCCTCATCCTCCCACCCACCTCTCCTCTGGTAACCATCAGTTTGTTCTCTATTGTTACGAGACTGTTTCTTGGTTTGTCACCTTCTTCTTTTTTTCCCTTCGCTTGTTTGTTTCTTAAATTCCACGTATGAGTGAAATCATATGGTACTTGCCTTCCTCTGACTTATTTCGCTTAGTATTATACTCTCTAGCTCCATCTACGTCACTATAAATGGCAAGATTTCATTCCTTTTTTTTTGGCCGAATAATATTCCATTGTGTACATATGCCACCTCTTCTTAATCCATTTATCAAAATCCGTGGATACTTGGACTGCTTCCATATCTTGGCTATTTTAAATAAAGCTGCTAGAAACATAAGGATGCACGTATCCCTTTGAATTAGTGTTCTTGTATTCTTTGGGTAAATGCCCATTGGTACAATTAGTGGATCTTAGGGTAGTTCTATTTTTTTTTTTAAAGATTTTATTTATTTGAGAGAGATAGAATGAGAGTTAGAGAGCACAAGAGGGAAGAGGGTCAGAGGGAGAAGCAGACTCCCTGCTGAGCAGGGAGCCCGATGTGGGACTCGATCCCGGGACTCCAGGATCATGACCTGAGCTGAAGGCAGTTGCTTAACCAACTGAGCCACCCAGGCGCCCTAAATTCTCCATGAAGCATATTACTTATATTTGTTTTGCTAGATCTCTGGCCGTGGCCTTGTCCTGTTCTTTCATTTGGAATAAATTTCTCTATCTTATTTTGTCTATGTGAGTGTTTCTGTGTGTTAGGACAGTCGGCTACATCTCCTATTCTTGAGGGTAATGGCCTTATGAAGAAGAGGTCCTATAGTGCCCTGCTGTGTAATGTCCTGCTGTGTAGTGTCCCTGTTCCCCAGGACTGGTGCTTTTAAGAGTGTCTCCAGTGTTTGCTACGTCTGCTAGGCTGTTTTGTTCTGGCTGCTTTATCCTTCAGGCCAGTCATCTTCAGAGGCTCTCTTTCCCTGTTGTGGGCAGTGTTTGGTCCCTGGCCTGAATGTGGTGTGTTTTAGCCAGGTGTTCTCTGGCCTACTTGTGAAATGAGTCCTGTTGCTGCTGCCATCAGAACTGAGGCCTCACAAAACTCCTGGGTTGGGAAATGCTATGTGAGCAGGGTTTGGGGCTGGTCTTCTTAGGGAGGGGGCCCACCAAACTGGGACTGAGACAAGTGAGACTGGGAAGGGCAGTTCCACCAGAACACAGGGAGGGGGATGGGCCTTTATGTAAGCAAGTTATGTAGTGAGTGTGGGTGCTGTACTGGTTCCCACAGGTGGCCTTGCGCTTATGCTGAGGGGCAGGGGAGGGAAATGGTGCCTGCCAGTTCCTTTGTTCCCAGAAGGGTCTCCCTATGCATGTTGCCTCTCTGCAACACATACTAAGATGATCAAATAGCACCCCCACTCTGTGCCCCAGGTGCTCTTTAGATCATTGTTTTCATGCTATATGTCTGCAGTTTGTTCACCTGCCTTCACTCCAAGAAGAGTGCAATGCCCTCCATGCTCTCTATCCCAGACACGTCCCCTGACCTTAAAGGGCTTATGCCCTGCTGGTTGCCAGAAGTCATGAAATTCATCCCTTCTCATTTTCCAAGCCAATTGCTGTGGGGATTCATTTTCCCTGTGTGCTCACCTGTGCGCTAGTCTGTCTCTTGCCCTTCTCTGTGACCATGGTTCCCTCCCCATCTCATCAGCCATGATCCATTTCTCTCCCAAAATGCATCTCCACACTTCCTACCTTCTTCTATGTGGCCTCTTCTCTACCTTTAGTTGTGGCATTTTCTCTGCCAGTCTTCAGGTAAATTTCTGGGATATTTAGGATGATTTGGAATGAGGTGAGTCTAGGGTCCTACTCTGCTACCATCTTCCAACCAACTCTTCACTCTTTCTTGTAAATTAATTGCCCATATATGTGTGGATTTATTTGTAGGTTCTCTATTCTGTTGACCTATATATCTGTTTTAATGCCAATACCATACTGTTTTGATTACTACAGTTTTGTAATGTCATTTGAAATCAAGGAGTGTCTTGATTCTCAAGATTGTTTTGGCTATTACAAGCCTTCTGTGGTTTCATACAAGTTTTAGGACTGGTTGTTCTATTTCTTTTAAAAACTCCATTGAAAATTTGATAAGCATTGCATTGAATGGTAGATTGCTTTGGATAGTATGGACATTTGACAATATTACTTCCAATCCATGAGCATGGAATACCTTTCCATTTATTTATTGTATTAACTTATTTTATCAATATCTTACAGTTTTCAGTGTATAGGATTTTTCACCTCCTTGGTTAAATTTTTCTAAATATTTCTTTTTGATGTATTTGTAATGGGATTTTCTTAATTTCTATTTCTGATAGTTCATTGTTGGTATATGGGAATGCAACAGATTTTTGTGTATCAATTTTGTAACCTACAACTTTATTGAACACATTAGTTCTAACAGTTCCTGATAGAATCTTCATGGTTTGCTATATATATGGTATCATGTTATCTACATATAGTAACAGTTTTACTTCTTCCTTTCCAATTTGGATGCTTTTTATTTCTTTTTCTTGCCTAACTGCTCTGGCCAGGGTATCCAATACCATATGGAATAAAAGTGATGAGAATGGGCATTCTTGTCTTGGTCCTGATCTTTACAGAAAAAGCATTCAGGTTTCCACCATTGTATATGATGATGATGATCTGTGAGCTTGTTATATGTTGCCTTTATCATGTTGAGGAATTCCCCTACACCCACTTTAAGAGTTTTTATCAAAACCGATGTTGAATTTCATCAAATCCTTTTGATGAAATTACCCAAATCATGGATAAATCCCACTCAATCATGGTTTATGATCTTTTTCATGTATTGCTGAATTCAGTTTGCAAATATTTGGTGAAGGTTTTTGCATCTGTTCTTCAGGGATTTGGGCCTGTAAATTTTTCTTGTAATGTCCTTTTCTGGTCTGGTAACAGGGTAATGCCAGCCTTATAAAATGATTTTGGAAGTATTCCCTTATCACTTTTTTTTTTTTTTTTGAATAGTTGAGAAGGATTGAGATTTATTCTTCAAATCTTTGGTAGAATTGACCAGTGAAGCCATCTGGTCTTGATCTTTTGTTTGCTGGAGGTTTTTGATTGCTGTTTCAATCTCCTTACTAGTAATTGGTCTGTTCAGATTTTCTATTTCTTCTCAATTCAGTCTTGGTGAGTTGTATCTCCTCTTTTGTTTCTGATTTTACTTGAGACGCCCTTTTTTTCCTCCGTAAGTCTAGCTAAAGGTTTGTTAATTTTATGTTTTCAAAAACAGCTAATTTTATTAATCTTTATTCTTTTTACACTTTTTATTTCTGCTCTGATCTTTATTTCCTTCCTTCTAATTTTGAGATTCATTCATTTTTTTCTAGTTTTTAGTGTAAAGCAGCTTTTTTTTATTTTTGATGTAGACATTTATTCACTATGAACTTCCTTCTTAGAACTGCTTTTGCTGTGTCCCATAAGTTTTGATAGGTTTAGTTCTATTTTCATTTGTCTCAAGATAGTTTTTGATTTTTCTTTGGATTTCTTCACTGACCCATTGGTTGTACAGAGGCATGTGGTTTAATCTTCACATATTTGTGAATTTAACAATTTTATGTAATTGATTTTTTACCTCATGATCCAAATGATTTTTATTTCAAACTTCTTACACCTGTTTTGTGGCCTAACATATATCTTGGAAAATGTTTTGTGTGCACTTGAGAAGAATGTGTATTTTATTGCTCTTACATGGAATGTTCTGTATATGTCTGTTAAATCCATGTGGTCTAACACATTGTATAAGGCCAGTATTTCCTTACTGTTTTTCATTCTGGATGATCTCTCTCTCCCTTTAGGTCTATTAATATTTGCTTTATATATTTAGGTGCTCCTATGTTGGATGCATATTTATAGATGTTAAATCCTCTTATTGGATTGACCCCTTTATCATTATATAATGACTGTCTTTGTTTATTGTAGCTTTTGTCTTAAAGTGTATTTTGTCTGATATAAATACAGCTACTCTTGCTTTCTTTTGGTTTCAATTTGCATGGAATATCTTTTTCCATCCTTTCACTTTAGTCTGTATGTTTTTGGTTTTTTTATCCTAAATTAGTCTCTCATAGGAAGTATATTTAGCCACTGTTTTATGGAGAATTTAATCCATCTACATTTAAAGTAAATACTGTTAGGTATGTATTTAATACTGTTTTTAAAATTGATTACTAGCGGTTTTATAATTTCTTGTTTTTGCTCTGTTCATTTGGGATTTGATAATTTTCTGAAATGGTAAGCTTAGATTCCTTTATCTTTTGTGTATCCCTTTAGGTTTTTGCATTGTGGTTATATAAAACAACAGGTTTACATAAAATAACTTACATCGATAGCAATCTATTTTAAGATAACTTTAGTTTGAATGCATTCTAAAGTTCTACATACTTAGTCTCCCTCCCCATGTTTTTGATGTCATAATGTGCATCATTTTAGCTTGTGTGTACATCAACAAATTATTGTGATTATACATATTTTTCTACTTTTGTCTTTCAACCTTCATGCTAGCTTTATAAATTAACTCACCTTCTTACAACATTAGATGATTCTGAATTTTGCTGTATATTTATCTTTCCCCACTGCATTTATGCTTTCATATTCTTTTGTTACTAATTACTGCCTTTTGTTTCAACTTAAAAAATTTCCTTCAGCATTTCTTGCAAGGCCAGTCTAGTGGTAATGAACTTCTTTAGCTTTTGTTCATTTGTTTAGAAAATTCTATCCTTCCTTCAGTTCTGAAGGAAAACTTTGTGGAATAGAGTATTGCAGTTTTTTTTTTTTTTCTTTCAGGACTTTGTATATATTGTGCCATTCCCTTCTGGCCTATGTTTCTGCTGAAAAATCTTCCAGTAGTTTTATGAGGGTTCCCTTGTATGTAATAAGTTTTGTTTTGTTTTTTCTCTTGATGCTTTTAAGCTTCTCTCTGGTCTTTAACTTCTGACACTTGGATTATAATGTGTCTTGGTGTAGGTATCTTTGGGCTTCTTGGGTCTGGAAATCTGTTTCCTTCCCCAGGTTAGGGAATTTTCACCATTTTTCTTCAAATAAGTTTTCTGACCCTTTCTCTCTCTTCTCTTTTGGGACCCTTATAATGTAAATTTAGTCCATGTATGCTGTCCCATAAATCGCTTAAGTAAATCTTCACTCTTTTTTTTTTTTTTTTAATCTTTGTTGCTCTGAAAGGGTGAGTGCCACATCCCTATCTTCAAGTTCACTGATCCTTGCTTCTGCAGCATCTAGTCTGTTTTATTGTATCTTTCAGTCATTGTGTTGTTCAGCTTTGTGACTTCTATTTGGTACTTATATTTTTCTCTTTGTTGAAATTCTTACTTTGTTCAGTCAGTCTTCTCCTGAGGTCAGTGAGCATCTGTTTGACGATTAGGAAAATAACTTACCTCCATTTTATTGAGGAATTTTACTAGGGTTTTTCTCTTGCTTTTTTCCATTTGGAACATATTCCTCTGTTCTTTATTTTCCTTCATTCTCTGTGTTGGTCTAAGCATTAGATAAAACAGCTAACTCTCATAGTCTTGAAGGAATGGTCTCCTGTAGATGAAACTTATTGTTCAACTCTTCCCTAGCTCTTGGCTGTCTCTCAAACCTTTTTGACTGTTTGAGCAGCATCTTTTATTTTTAGTGGTTCCCAGTATTTGAGGGTGTACTAAGAGCTATCAGTGTCCAAAGGGGAGGATCACAGTCACCACCTAGATTCAGGCTGATTGGAAGCCAGAGCATCAAGTGGCAGCATTTACAATATAAAAATATACCTCTTTCAGGAGAAGGCTGGGATATTAGCATTTCTGTCTATTCGTTGTCTTCTGAACTTTGGAGTGATAGCCAGTGAAGAACTGTTGCTTTGCTACTGTCCTGTTAAACTCATAAACATAAGCCCTCTGGCCACCAGATCCATAATCTCAAGGGATGTGTCCTTTGGGCAGCAGACACAAAAGCTGGGCTGCCAGATTTATATGCAAAACAAGCTCCTTTCTCAGAGACAACAATGACCTGGAATGGAGCAAAGGGAGAGTACCAATAGGGTACCTGTCATCCTCCCCAGTCTCTGGAGAGGACTGTAGTCACTCCTAGATATATGTTTAATTAGAAGGCTGCTCTTCAGGCCACAGCTATGAGGATAAGCTAATATAGCTTTTTCACAGAAAGACTGGGCCCCTCAATCTGTTGCCTCTATGCTTTGCCCTACAGGTGGTATGTAGTTAAGAACTCTCTTTCCATTGGTTACAGTTCTGTGAGACCTGTGAGCGTAAGCCCCATTGGTCACCAGAGCCAGGTGATATAGAGGTATCCCCTGGATGACAGATGCCAAAAGCCGGGTGTCAGACAAGTGTGCAAACAGCTTTCCAGCAGATACCAGTGACCTGAGGTGAGGCAGGGGGAGAATGCAAAGATGGGATGAGTTGGCATCTATCTGTGGAGAGTATTTCAGTAAGCACCTAGATGTGTGTTAAATTAGATGCCTAAGCCTCAGGCTGATGGTTTTAGATAGGCAAATAAGCCTCTTTTACAGAATATCTGGGTCCTTTTCAGTCAACTACCCCTGTGCTGGACCTTAGATTCAGATTCAGGCCTGTGCATGGGAGCCCTTTAAGAACTGTTTGAGTTCACTATAGTCTGTGGGCCTCTTGGATCTAAGCCCTATTGGCTTTCAAAGCTAGATGTTTTGGGGGCTCATATCTACGAACTAGAAATTATACTTCAAACTCCCTTGTAGCTAGGGTTTTAGATACAGTTTACCAATGAGATCCATTTAGGCAAGGTCCACAAGATGGAAAATGGGGTAAAAGCCAGTGATTTACCATACTGCTATTTTCTGTGGATAGTCAGAGAGGTTGGGTCTTTCTGAAATGGTGTTCCATTGCCCACTCGCTAACACGTAGATGCCCAGCAGCAGTTGCATAGGTGCTGTAGTGGCGTTGTGATTGCTAGCCCTTGATTTTGGCACAAGCAGCAGCTTCCCTGATTGGTGGGTTCCTCATTACAGCTCTGAGGGTCATTCCTAGAGTACTTCTTTGTTTTGAATCTTTCTCCACTTCAAACAGCTAGATTTTTACTTCTTATAATTGTATTCTGACTAGTACTGCCTTAGGAGAAACAGCTTAGAAAAGAACAGTTGAGGTGTATCTAAAGTAAATCAGAAAGTTCCAATTATAAGATTGAAAGCATTTCAAAAAAAACTTGGCCACTGACATTCAAACTTTACTCTGGCTTCCAGCAGTTGGTCAGTGGGTGATAACTGATCAATCATGCTGATAGGAAGTATGGCAAGATGCAAGGAGCAGAACCTCTGAAGTCCAACAACAGTGCAGAGTCTAGTGGGTTCCCAGAGCTATAGTTTCCAGACATACTGGCAAAAAAAAAAGGTAGCAAAATTAAATAAGAAACTTAATCCCTACATAAAGACAAAAGTCCCATAGTCATTACTAGAATTTTAGTGTCCCCTGCCTGGGAAGCAAACCCATGCTAAGCTAGACTAGGTGGATAGATTCATAGCCTAGTAAAAAGAGAGCGCAGCCTTTAGAAGGCAAGAGTCCTGAGGTCTTCCATCAACTTTGCTGCTTACTGACTGCTTGACCTTTAGCATTTCTTTAGTTTCCAAGCTTCAGTTTCCACAACTGCAAAATGTGGATAGCAACACTTTGTTTACAGGGTTGTTTCATTAGAAGTATAAATAAAGGATGCAAAGCACCTATACTGTCTGGCACATAACAGGTATTCAAAAGTGGCTATGAACTATTATTCCTTCAGCTTTTAATTTAAAAGTGAATCCAGTCTTGTTCACACAGAAGCAGAAATTTAAAAATAAGAGAATTGAAACAGAAGAAAGAGAAAAGATAAATAACAAGATATAGAGCCAGAAGGGCTAATGTTGTCTCATAGGCCCTGAGACACAGGGAAAAAGGAAACATTCTCGAATGGTGAGAAGAAAGGAAATAAAGTAGTCTGGAGCCACAAAGAATCTAGGGCAGGGCCCTCCTGCTGCATTAGCACTGGGTGACTGTAAAAACATGAGGTCTGCTCTCAGCAGTAGAGGTATGCATAGTGGTTTCTATTATAATTCTGTTTTTACTCAAAACTTGCCAAAAATTTTCTTTTGAGGTGAAACTCTCCAGTATTTTCTACAGCTCAAATTGATTATTTGAAGTAGCATTGGAAGAAAGTACAGGCATACTTGTTACTGAAATGCAAGGAGGTAGGAGAAAAGACGCAATTTTAAGGTGACCCTGGTATAAGGGTACCACCATGTTGAATTGTCCATAAGAATCATTAAAAAGAAGTTGCATTTTTCTATTGAAATTCAGCATGAGAAAAGAGCTTCACAGTGAGAAGTTTCACACTCCTTTTAAAGTTGTGAATACAGACACTGACTAAATACTGACTAAAATATCTAATATAAACTCCATGAGGGGTAGCAACCATGTTCTGTTCATTCGTGCCAGCAGGGTTTAATGTACATTGTGTCCACAGCCTGCACACATGCTTTCTACAGCCAAAACATCACAAAAATAACTGTTCATCGAGTTAAATCAATTAAACTATTGGTCAGTGAAACAAAATCATGCAAGTCAAGTTTGTGTATAGACAGATCTAGTCTTCTAGTTAAATTTACATCACTTTAAAAACTGTTAAAATAGCATAATGTATGCATAATTATTATAAACTCCTTATATGTGGATTTAACTATACTTGTGGGAATGACTATGTTCCATAAAGTTCAGTCTTCATCTGGTGCCACTTTTAAGAGTTTCCTTGGTCAGGCAGAAGTACATATGAAAAGTACAATTTGGCTCAGAATATGAGGCTATCTAGGGAAGCCATGAACTCCGGACACACAGGTGATATGGATACGACTTTGAGGTCCAGCTTAATTAAGACTGTTGTTCCATGCAGACTTTTTTTTTTTTTAACAGATTAGAAATTTGGGAAAGCAGCACAGATATTGAACCATGATGGTATTAAGTATCTGGTTACTGGCACTCTTCAGTAATCTCACTGAGACAGCAAGGAAGTACTGTAAAATCTCCACTCTGACCTGCTGTCACCCCGCAACAAATACCACCAGTCACTGGAACTCTATAGTCCAGTCTATCTTTATTTTCTCCTTTCCCACTACTTCCACTCCAGATTAGGCTCTCATTAACTCCTTTCCTGAAAAATTTTGAGTTTCCAACAATGCTCACAAACCCATCATTTCTATACACATACCACAGCCCTACTTATTTTTCCTGACTAAATTCAAGTCTCCTTAACATCCTTGTTAATCAAGGATGTCTATGACTTGCCAGTTCTCTTCCCCAGTCATGCCCCATGCGTTTTCCCAGCTCTGACTTCGCCTGGATTATTACATTCACTTGGAGTTCTCTGCCACCTTTCCACATGTTCAAGTTTTATCCTGCTCTCAATTCCAAGGCCATTTTCTCCATAATACTCATTCCTGCAAGCAAATGTCATTTCCCTAACCCACAAACTTATGTCACATGTTATTTATACACATTTACTGATTTATTAAAGGGGAGGGAAAAAAATTGCCTCTATCCATCATAGATTTTCCAATTTGGGGAATTAGACTACCCAAAGATAGGTTAACAAGAGAAAATAAACAGAGGTTTATTAGCTTTTGCATCACAAATACACACCTGGGAGCGCCCAACAGTGAATAAACCAGAGGGGATTTTAAAAAACTTGGGTTTATCTTAGGCTAAACAAATGTAAAGGAGTTTGGGGCTTCTGGGCTAGGGAGGCAGTTAAGGGAGGGTGACCAGGGAAAGTACAGTAAATAAGAGTTGTTTACTTAGGTTTGTTATGCAGATTTAAGCAGATAAGAATTGTTAAGAGTTCTCTCCCTTTCCAGTATAAGGAAGAGATCTCTGCAAATGAAAATTTCCTTTACCAAAGGAAAACTTATGCTCTGTTTTTAGAGCTTTTCCTGCTTAGGTTTGCAATGGCCGTTAGCTCAAAATAATCCATATGTCCAAGGGGCGTATTTGGGGGTGGCATATTCTGGTACCTTTCAGCACATATTCATTACCTTAGTAATTCATTCATTAAGAAAACATCTAATTTTGCCTAACATAACTATATTTGGATTGTCCTAACATAGATTTAACTTGGGAAATTTCTCCCTTTCTGCCTCAACAAGAAAGATGTTTTAAAAGTGGGAGGAAAGAATAGAAAAAAAAATAAATAAAGCCCATCTCTTTCAGAAGCGGCTGGGTGAGTGGTTGAGGGTGGGGTAAGTACACTCTATACACCAACTCATTTCTTCCCTCAGCAGAGAAATGCATTTGGAGTCACTAAAAGTTGCCTTACTTGACAAATACTGGTAACTGGGTGGCCCCATTGTCCTTGAAAAGAAAGTAGAACAAAGTCTTTTATATTTCTTAGTTTAAACTAAGAGCAGCCCCAGGATTGGTAAAGTGGGCTCGGAACCTGGGAATTGGCAGATGCTCACCCCAATCCTGCCCCACTCTCTGCAACTGTGGACGGGGAACAGGATATGCTCCGTCCCAAAATACGCCTTTTTTGGCATAAGGATTATTTTGAGCTGGTTATTTTTGAGAGACAGTAGAATCTCTGAAAACAGAGTGTAAGTTGCCCTTTTGTAAAGGCTATTTACATTTATAAGGGAAATCGCCATTTCTAAGGGGGTCTCCCTCTCTGTATCTGAAAGAGAAGGTGACTCTAAATCTCCAGAAACTTTTAATTAATTTTAAATTTTATTATGTTATGTTAATCTCTTAACTGTGGAGAAAGGCAACAACTTAAATCTGCATAACAAGCCTGACCCTTATTACTGCACTTTCCCTGGTCATCTCCCAGAACTGGCCTCCCCTCCTGAACATCTTTCTTTTGTCTTTAACTGGAGACTGTATTTAAGGTGGTGGCGTGGACCATTTCAGGTAGTTTTACTTGGTTTTCCTGGGTCTCTTCCATGTACACAGAAAGTATACATGTTATCAAACTTATTTTTTCTATTAATCTTTTATTACAAAGCCAGTAAGGGGATCTCAGCCAAGAACCTAGAAGGGTAGAAAGAAAATTATTTTTCCTTCTCCCTGTCCTGTGGCCTGGAAAATAACTGCCAGTTATTTCCTGTGGCCAGGTGAAAGAAGGTTTTAAAGAGGCATAATCCCAGTGCACCTGGCAGTGATTTTAACAGAGGACACCGCTTAGTCCCGGGCCTCTCAAGTCCCTGGTGACCCTGCCCAGAAGCTTTAAGAGAGGATAGCTTTAGCATCCCTGAGGACCTCAGGCTCTGCACCTCAGAACTGCCAGTCTGAGGCATCTATTCATTACCAGGGCAGCATTGGGAGTCTGGCCCTGAGTGTTTAGCCCTAGGGGACCTGTGGAAAAGGGATTATTTTGGATTTGCTGCGATACTTAATAGATGGAGAGGTTCAACTCCATCATGGGATAAAATGACTAATGCAATAGTAGCACCCTAAAACATTGAGGCTGGGGCTACCCCAGTTATAATAATAAGACTGCGTGAGTAGATGATCTCTGTCTTATTCAGAGAGGGGAATAGCACCTTGTACACTATTAATTTTTACTAAATAGAAGTTATATAGTTGTGTTTTGGTAACTGACATTTTACTGTCACACACATGCAATTCATCTCCCTTGGACTTCTTTCTAAACAGTGTAAATGACAGACTAAGACAATGCAGAGTTTCTTTTTGATGATTCTAAAACATTTTTACAGTCATCTAATAAAGAATTAACTCAATATACATAAAGTAGCATTCTAGATATTAAAATAACAGTGAAGAAATGCCACAACCCCTGTGACTAAGAAACATGCAATATATTTAGAGAAATGTTCACCATTCACACATGCAACTTCTATTAGTGAAGAAAAAAAAATTAGAACCTGCCTGTCTATCCAACACCCAGCTAGGCATGGGGTGACACAATCCTGCCCTCAACTTAACAATCGAATAAGTTTAAAAAAATCAATATATAATTATAAATTGTGATGAACACCATGAAGAAAACAAAGTAAATAGAAAATAACCACCTCCTTTAGATTGGTGAGGGAAGTTCTCCGTGAAGATGTGAAGTTGCAGCTGAGACCTGAAGGTGAAGAAGTAATCATTTTTGAGAAGTTGGCCCAGACAGATAGAACAGTGTGTTGAAGGCACCAAGATATAAGACATACCTTCTAGATAAATCAGTTAAGATATATAAGGGCATAAGCTATTACAGTGATAAAGATATTGAATGTATTCTTTTCAATGACTATCTCCTATGTGAATAGGATGAGCTAGAGACAAAATGATTAATACAGATATAAAAACTTCCTGTTCTCCTGGAACTTACAGTCAGGTGAGAAAGACACTGAGCATGCATTTACAGATGTGATGAGGACCATGTGATGGGGGTAATATGGACATATGTAACAAGCAGATTTTACCAAACCTAGAAGACTGAGGGCATCCTTTCTAAGCAAATGACATTTGAACAAGGTTTTAAAAAATTAGTATCAACCTGGAAATAAAAAGCTACAATGAGAAGCAATTGAGTATTTTCATATTATAGGGGAGCACAGATTCAGGGAGAAACCCAAATATGTCCAGCTTATTGGGTGAAAGCCATGAATTTTTGTGATGGAAAGGAAGGGGGCAATTACATGAGTTGAAAAGAAATATTTTTCTATGGGGTTAACAAGCTAAGCTACTCTGGGTTATGTGTTCATTGAGTACTGGTTTTATCTTTAGAAGGTCCACAGGTATCAGTCTTACGATCAGAATGCCCTTTCTCCTGCTGACTCTCTAACAATTGCCATTTTGCCTAGTCCAAAGGTTTTGGCCCACTTTAAACAAAAGATGGGTAAACCACTCTGGCTTTATTTTAGAAGTGGCTCCAGTCAGGTCAGTTTTTCCCAGTAGGTATTTTCTGGGAAAAGAGTTAAAGGCTCAGGAGTCTGTCCAAGAAGAGGGAAAAGTCCAGGTCTGTTGGTTAGGGTTCTCTGGAAGTAGAGATAGGTAGATCTGTTACTTCAGAGGAAACAATTTACAAGACTAAATGGGTATTTTAGATTTAATGGGTGATAGAGAAGGAGGTATTGAGACATTGAATATAATACAAAAGTGATAAATTGCTAGTCATGGCTGGCAAAAGGAAGGAGTTAAAGCACATTTGAGCCTGTGCCATTAGTTTTCCCTGAAAACTTTTGCATAAGAATTAGCCTTTCTATTCTTGTCATCAAGTTACTATTTTATACTTAATCCCCCTCTTCTACCTCTGAAACTGTGCTATTAATGCATTTTCGTTTTTTGTTTTGCAAAATTGCTGTCAGTAACACATTTGGGTTCTCTCCATTGTTTCTTTTCACTCAGAGTTGATATGTCCTGGGGGGTGGGGGGGGGGAGATGGAAGTTTTATGAAAACTAAAGTATGTCACAAAACAGGACACAGCTTTCCCCCCTAAGGCTTCTAAATTTTGGATTCTGAACACTTATTTTACTTTCCTGTCCACAACATTGGTCAAGCATGAAAGCAAGGAAAAGGCATTCCTTCACTTAAAAGCACAATTTGTGGGAAAGAAAGACTAAAAATATACGTTTTTCTAGAGCCTTTACCAAATGATGTGAAGTCCATATGATTGCTAATCTTGTTTTTACCATTATGTTCATGGATTGCATTGTCAAAGTACTTTGGTTTTATGATTTTAAAAATTGCTGTTTTAAATATATTTTTATGACATGACAAAGAGTCCCATGATCTAATGGGCACATAATTATATAGAAGTTAAATTAGCAAAGCTAAATGCAGCTTGTAGAAATGAGCCCCATATCTCATTCTCTTTGAAACTGTCCTACCTTTCTTGGCAGTCTTGGTTACTTTCTGTACTCAGCCCTTTAATATGGCAGTTATAATTACTGTTCACATACCCATTTCCTTCACTAAACTGAGTGACTCAAAGGCAAAGAATGTGTATTTATCTTTCTGACCACAGAACTTTAGCTATAGTAGATACACAAAAATATACTTGTGTAGGAACAAATGTGAGTAAAGTTATTAAGACATACTACTGAGGTTATCAAAGATTGGGGCTTTTTAAAAATAACATGTATAAAACTTGAAAGGGGGAAGTTCATTTAGAACCCCCTCCCCTTCAGCCTGAAACTAAGCCACCACCCAAATACCCCCTTGGCCACTTTAACACCTAGTTCTTGTAAATGTTTCCCTTCCTTCCATGTATTCACTCTCATAATCCAGTGAGTCTAAGAAACACAGCCATGTTTAAACATCTGGGATTCATCAGGCTGATTCTGTTAATCAAAGTTCTGAAGATCAGTTCCAGATGTTGCCTAACTAAAGTTACATAAACATTGTTCACATTTTTAACTACAATCAGACCTAACTTCCCATATCTTGAAAGTAACTTAATTTGTATAGGTAGGAGTTATACTCTGCACTATTTTTTTTAAATTAACTCCCAGCTTAATACAGAGATAAGGCTGATAGATATTCCCTAGAAGTGAATATCAATAAAAATTCAAGATATATTTTTGGAAATCATACATTTAATCACATTAGCTCAAGGATTCCATAAGACAGGAAGACAAATTAATACTGTCTGAGTGTCCACTATGTAGGGGAGGAAAAATAATTTTCCCTCTCCCTTTTAGGTTCCTGATGAGACCCAACCCCTGTAATAAAGTGCAGACTAACAAGAGAAAAACAGTTTAATAACATATATACCCCTCCTGTATATATGGGAAATACCCGGAAACATGAGTAACTCCTTGCAGTGACTCAAACCACCACCTAAATACCATCTACAGTTAAAGACAAAAGATATTAGGGGAGGTTATCAGGCAAAGCAGAATAAATAAGGGTAGGGCTGATAGGAGTTTCTAGAGATTTAGTCAGCCTTCTCTTCCTGGTTCAGAAAGGGAGACACCCTTATAAATGAAGATTTCCCTTATAAATGTCTACATCTCTCACAAAATGGTAATAACTTCTACTGGTTTTCTCCTGTGGCTGCTGTGTCTTAAAAATAATTAGCTCAAAATAATCTTTCTGCCAAAGAGGCTTATTTTGGGGCAGCACACTCTGTTCTGCTTTGGTCCTATCTTTGAAACTTCCCCAATAACTTTGATAATCCAGAAGCTGAATTGATAAGAGTGTTCCATATCTCATTGAACCAGTCTTTTAATCTTGAGAATAAACAGTTAAACAGTTGCTTTTCATTTCTGGAGGTGGTGTGGCAGGTGGGCTTCCAAAGTTAGGTCTATAAGGTACAAACAATCAAGTACTTAATAAGATGCAGTTCTATGGGGGGAAAAAAAGATTAATGGTTAGAGCCGACTATAAACCCTGTCTGAGTCATGAGAGCAGATAGTTTAGAAGATTTTGTTGGGAAGGAAGAATTTTATCTGCTGTTCAAGGTCCTTCTGGCTGGACTAAGAACCAAAGTGACAGGAGAAAATCAAGTTTAGTTTTGGTCATGAAATTCCAAACACAGTTGGGCACCATGAGGCTTATATGATATCCTGAGTTAAGGGGGGAGGCGGGGGGGGGGGGGCGGGGGTTGAGAATACAAAGGGAGGATGGCCATTAACAGGAAGGCAAGAGGAGATGTTTAGAAAACAAAGGTTACCTGCATAAGAGGGGAAGTTTCTTTTTTTTTTTAAGATTTTTATCTATTTTTTGACAGAGAGGGAACACAAGCAGTGGGGAGTGGCAGAGGAAGAAGCAGGCTTCCCACGGAGCAGTGAGCCCGATGTGGGGCTTGATCCCAGGACCCTGATATCATGACCCAAGCCGAAGGCAGACGCTTAACGACAGCCACCCAGGCGCCCCAGGAAGTTTCTTAGATAAAGAGGAATCTCCAGTAATAGCTCTCTTCCTGATATAGACAGGCAGTTGAGGAGGAGGTAAAAAGCTTTTCCTGAATCTGCTGGTTTTTGATTACTTTTAACTCAAAATAGCATTCATGCCAAAGTGGCCCATCCTGGGGCAACCTGCCCTGGGCCCTTAAGTTCCCTCCTCTGAAATGTAGCTCAAGTTTTACACCTTAAAATTGAATTGGTAGATTGTTTCATCTTGTTGAACCAGTCTTAGTCCTGATAATGGGTCAGTTCAATTAAACTCATTTGAGGAGGTGGTGATGCAGTTATGTTCTCAAAGTTAGGCCTTATTGGTTCAAGTAATCAGGTATTAAATAAGAAGCATTTATAGAGAAACAAAAGAAAAACAGTAGCTAATGATTGGATCAAATTAGAAACCAGTTTCTGAGTGCTGAGAATAGCCAGTCCAGAAGATTTCTAGATGTCAAGCTTAAAGCATCTTTAGATAGAGTGAGACAGGCAGTTTGCCAATCTGACAGATTTTTCCTGGTTTGTAGTTCAAATGTCTCTGGTGATCTTTTGTGTGCCCCACAGAGCAAAGGGCATGAAGACTGCCTATATGTGAGCTGTTGTAGTGATTTTCCTGAAGTTTACATCAAGCTATTCATATTTAGTTTGCAGAGCTTCAGGAAAAAAGGAAGTGTCAGTTCTCAAATATATCCAACTCAGAAACATGGGAAAAAAATTGAAAATATTCATTTGGAGAGATGTAGCTAGGCACTGGAGGAAACTAGAAGAAATTAGGATCTAATCTAGTTTATAATGAACATTTTACTCAGTTATGTTACTGAAACATTTTCTTTCTATAATTACACTCATTTCTACTAAAAACAGCCAAATTCAAATTAATTTGTGTGCAAAATAAATCTAGTTTCAAAAAACCTGGGTCTCATCATTTACATAAGTGCTACAAGAAGAACAGTTGACTGGGGCACCTGAGTGGCTCAGTCAGTTGTGTCTGACTCCAGCTCAGGTCATGATCCCAGGGTCCTGGGATTGAGCCCCACATCAGGCTCCCTGCCCCTCCCCCTATTTGTGTGTTTTCTCTCAAATAAATAAAATCTTAAAGAATAGCAGTTGAGCATATACGCTCTTTAAAACCTGCTTTCCTGGAACTTTTTATAAGAAATCTCTAGATTGAACTTTTAACAGCCTCTAAAGGCCAGAAGCCAAGCCAAATACTTGTCCTCAGACTTCACCTGCAATACCTATAGATTTGGGTGAATTCCTCTTTTCTTGAGTTCCCTCCAAATATCCCTATGTTTTTATATCTTCTTTACTCACCTGGTAAGACTGCTGGGAAATCCATAAGCTAGTATCACGCTGCTATTTACAAGGGCTTTATTAGCTCCATAAAGTCCACCTTAGTTCTTTTAAGCTGTCTGGTCATACATGAGTCTATGCATCTTTCTCCCAAATATTCCATTCAAAGCCTTGGTAATATAACCACTATTTCTAATAGTTTCCTGTTAGAAAAAGAATGGATTCTTATTGAACATATGTAAATTTATTGCCATAAAAATATAAGAATACTAACAGTTTCAAAATTCTGGATTCTGAAATCAGGTAGGGATAAAAGATAAATGTTTCAGTTGGAGTATACCTATGTAAACAATCAAATTGCTGTAAGTCAGCTTAAGAGAAAGTTTTTTTAAAGGTTATGGTTTTCCAGATTAAAACATTGCAATTATTCTCTTCAGTTTATTTAGTTCCATGTTATTAATTCTTGTTCTGTTTGAACCCAATATTTCCACTAGTTCTAGACATTCTTTTTTTTTTAAGATTTTATTTATTTATTGAGAGAGAGAATGAAATAGAGAGAACGCATGACGGGGGGGGGAGGGTCCGAGGGAGAAGCAGACTCACTGCTGAGCAGGGAGCCCGATGCAGGACTCGATCCTGGGACTCCAGGATCATGACCTGAGCCGAAGGCAGTCGCTTAACCAACTGAGCCACCCAGGCACCCTTAGTTCTAGAAATTCTTATCCAGTTTGGTTTGAGCTTAAGGTTATCAGAAACCTATTCTCAGAGTTCATTTAATATGCAATAGCATCAGTAAAACAGTAACCGACAATACTTAAAAATGGCCCTGGCTAAAAGATCTGATTAGAGTTCATTATAATGCAACTGACAAGGAAATTTGGTTACTTCTGTAACATACAACACTTCAAGATAATAACATCCTAGGACATCAGATTTCTAGGAGTTTCATACTATTTTTAGGACGCTTATTTTAATAATATATCTACATAAATATAATCTAAGAAGATTTAGTAGCATTTATTTGACAATGCTTTCCATATATTTTAAGCTAATTAGACTTATTTGATATGTTAATTTCTTACAAATTTCTTTGATTTTTTTAAATGTTCCAAGAGCTCTCAGGAACACCTCAGAATGTGTCCAAACATCAAAAGACTTGGACATTAGATTAAATAGGATGATGTCATTATGAAACCAGATCTAATTATCCATTTAACCCAAGTGACAATAAAAGATATCAAAGCCAAATACAGATTATAGTTTTGAGCAAAATTTAGCTTAGACATAGGAAAATATGTTGCCAAAACACAGAATCCTTGTTTTACCTTTAAAGGTAAAGAAAAACATGTTTACAATTTGTTAAGAACAGATCAGTAGTTCAAGAAACTTTTCTTTTTCAAGAATTTATTTTTTTGAGGGGCACCTGGGTGGCTCAGTGGTTAAGCATCTGCCTTCAGCTCAGGTCATGACCCCAGGTCCTGGGATCAAGCCCCACATCAGGCTCCCTGCTCCGCGGGAAACCTGCTTCTTCCTCTCCCACTCCCCCTGCTTGTGTTCCTTCTCTCACTGTGTCTCTGTCAAATAAAAAAAAAAAATCTTTAAAAAAAAAAGAATTTATTTATTTGAGAAAGAGCACAAGGTGGTGGGGAGAGGGAGAAGCAGGTTCTCCACTGAGCAGGGAGTATGACGAGTGCTCGATCCCAGGACCCTGGGATCATGACCTGAGCTAAAGGCAGACGCTTAACCGACTGAGCCACCCAGCTGCCCCTACATCAGTGTATTTTTAATATTAAAATTCATTTACCTAAATTAATCTTAGGCAGTACTGACTACCATATAAAATTCTTTTCTAAAGATTCCTTTTCCATAAATCTGCAACTTTCTATCTTACATTCAGATTTTGTACTAAGGTTTTCCTCAACAAAAGTGTATTCCCACCCCAACCCCCTTTTTTTTTAATCCATAAAGACATCATACTTTCCTTGCACACAGAGTTGTTTCTCTTAGTAACTGTAGGGGCCAAGGGCAGATTACCCCAAGATGGGCCAGTTTGGCATGAATATTATTTTGAGTTAAAAGCAATCAAAACCCAACAGATACAGAAAAAGCTCTCTCCCTGTCTACATATACATTGGAAAAGAGGGCTTGTCCAGGAAGAGCCTATTAAAAGAGATTCTCCTTTACCTAACAAACTTATCTGCATAATATGGCAAACTTTGTTTTTCCAAAACATCTCCTTTCACCTTCCTTATAATGGCCTTCCCTTTGTATTCTCAGACCCTACCCCTCTTCTTAGTCATGATGGTTCACTGTCTATGGAATTTCGTGTCAGTGTGGATTTTCCATACATACACCTATTAATATTGACATTTTTCCTATTAACCTGTCTCATGTCAATTTGATTCTAAGTCCACCTAGAAGGACCTTCAAGGGCAGAGGAAGGTCTTCCTCTCTGACAAATAATTGTGAGCTGTTTGTTACACTATTATTCTTTAGATTAGCAATTTTTAAATACATTTCCTAGGGGCACCTGGGTGGCACAGTTGGTTAAGTGTCCAACTCTTGGTTTTGGCTCAGATCATGATCTCATGGGCGCTCAGTGGGGAGCCTGCTTGAAAGATTCTCTCCCTCTTGCTCCCTCAAATAATTCTTTTTTGAAAAGTACCAGTTTTGTTCCAATATCCTAGGTTTTTTTTTTAATATCTACAAATATTTTAAGAGGTATAGGCAAAGTTTGGAAACTAATATTGGTGGGCTTTGACTTGGTTCTAGAGTTTCATTTCTGCTTTTGTAGAGATTTGTAAGACAAAGACAGTTTTTAATTCCCCAAAGAACTAGATTATAGCCTAAAAAAGATGGGCCAGTGCCTTGATATTAACTAAATTTGCTTATTTATATCAGGGAGATTTTTAGCTAAAGTGGGAATCAAAAAGATTTACATCTTTAAATATGTATAAAGCATTTTAACAAAAGCCTTCTTTCTGGGTATATAATTCTACTTGGCTTTTATTAGCCTCTGAATATTGGCCTTTCACAGATCATTTATAGGAAGGCCTAAGTGAAATTTTAGTCCTCTTTTGTGGATAGTCATTAATCTTTTTAATTTCTTTAAATTTGGTAGAATCTTTTGAAAATAGAGGCAAAATAACCTTATAATTTAAAAGACCCACTGGTGTTCAGGGGACATGAACTCTTTTGCAGTGGGGGGACCTAAGATACACCTGCAATAGACATCACATAGCAAAGTCCAAAGCTGGCAGAACCTGATTATTGAACTCTGGAAGGTAGGAGCAAAGCAATCCTTAGTGCTAATCTTGGGTGCTTTTATTAAACTCCGTTTCCTGTCTTTCAGCTTTACATGAGCAACCTGTATACTTGAACCTAGAGATGAGACTGGCATGTTCACTGTAAAGCTTGTAGGGAAAGGGAATTTAAAACAGGCAGATGAGGTTGAATTTTAAGGGAATTTTATTTTGGAAGTGGACACTTAAGTCTAATTTCTGTTCTTGGTCTTGTCATGGGTGTCCTTAAGGCTAGCCATTATACTAAGAAGACAGTTGTGAGCTCTATATAAAGAATATTTTTCTTTTAAATATAACCAATTTAAAGGATCCATCATCTGGCCACTGGCAAGTAGGATCTATTATTAGCAACTTAAAGCAATAAGCCTTTAAATGGTTTAACCAAAGATGTAATAGATACCCAAACAGGGCATAGCTGAGGGAGTCTCTATGATCCAAAAGTTTACTCCTCAAATTAGTCTTAGGAGGCAAAGGTCTTAGTTGCAGAGGTGGTAAGAATGGTGTAATGAAAATGATATGTCAGGTCTCCCACAAATCATGTGATGCCTCCAGTCATACGCAGGCTAATCTGTGACACTGGGCAGGTGCTAGTAGATTGGGACCTTCCAGAACTAACAAGCAACAATAGTCCTGTGGGCTGGAACCTCTCATGACAAACACCCCTGAGAGCTAGCACAGCGGGACAGAGAGAGAGACTCAGATTCCCAGTCTATTTGACCACCAAGATGCACCCTGGTAAATGCACCTTCCTGATAGTGGAAACAGATATCCTCAGTCGTCAAAAAGCCAAGTTCTTAGAACAGAGAGCACCATGAAAGAAAAAAACCTCCTCTGGTTTTTCTCTCGGCTAAGCGTTGGGTCTCTTGGAGCCACATTAATACCCAGGAGGGATGTGCTGCAAGGTTGGGAACTGTGTGTTGTTTTACAGTAAACCTTATTGCATGGAAGTTTTCTTGAGGTCAGTGGGTGACCTAGTGTCTATCTAACCTGTTCCGTGACCAACTTATCCCAACACAGTAGTCTTTGAGTTAGGTGGTAAACAATCTGCTAGTTTCTAAGTGCTTGGCTGATGCCCATCAATTTTGCAGCTTTGGCTTCCAAGATGGCCCTTAGCAGTATCCTTTAACCCACAGCAAAGTTTGTCTAAACAGAAGCTGGTCTGGTGAGAACTGTGAAATTGACCTATTTATGACAAACAAAAAAGACACCAAGAAAAATAAAGACCATCCCTGGGAGGATTTAACCAAAGAGTCACTAAGGCCAAAAAACTAGTTCCAAAAAGTATTTTCTCCAGCTAATCTAAATTTAGGAAAGAGAAGGGACTCTCACTGCTCTTGCTCCATCAGACTCCAGAGATAACCTTTTGCCAGCTGCTTGTAAGATTTCTCAAGGATCTCTCAGCTGCAGCAGTGTGTGGGGCGAACAGTGTCCAGCAAGTTGAGCTATCCTGCTGACTGTGCCACCTGTTGGAGAGGAAGAATTTTCTCTGCTGTTGAAGGTCCTTCTGGTTGGACTAACAACCAAATTGATAGGAGAGAGCTTAACAGGAGAAAATCAAATCTATCATATGGACAGGGAATCCACACAGACATGAAATTCCAAAGACAGGCAAGGTGAGGTTTATATGATATCCACTAAGGAGAGGTGTAAGGGTCTGAGGATACAAAGGAGAGAATGATCACTTAACAGGAAAGTAAGAGAAGATGTTTGGAAAACAAAGGTTGCTCTAAGTTTCTAAAGAGGCATCTCTGTTAATAGCTCTTTTTCTGGTATAGGCAGGCAGTTAAGGAGGAGAGGTAAAGAACTTTTCCAGAATCTGCTGGGTTTTGATAGGTTTTAACTCAAAATAACATTCATGCCAAAGTGGCCTATCTTGGGGTAGCCTGCTCTTGACCCCTACAACTTCAGTCAGGCTTAAAACATCTTCAGATGGAATGAGACTAGGCAGTGGTAATAGGACAGATTTTTCTGGTTTGCAGCTTGAATGTCTCTGATGTTTCTGAATGGCCCATACAGCACGAGGCATAAATATTCTCCATAAATGAGATGTTGTGGTTTCTCCGAAGTTTATAACAAGTCGTTCAGTTTCAGTGTACAGTGCTTTGGGAAAAAGGCAAGTGTTGTTCTTAGTGATTCCAGGTAAAAAAGGTGGGGGAGAATTGGAAACATAGTTTGAAAGTTGTGGCCAAATATTGGAAAACTCGAAAAATTTAAGATCCAGTCTGGTTTACAGGTAGAAAACAAACCCTCAGAGTAGTTAATAGCATTAGAATCTGATATCTACAAAGGGATATTGCAATTTCTACTGAAACATAAGCTTTTATTCTACAATCACCTTCATTTCTGCCAAAGATAACCACAGGTACTATTTTGTTTGCAAAATAGGTCTACACTCATTAACCCTAGCATAATTATTTACATTAGTATAACAAGAACAGTGATTGATCATATAGGCTCTTTTTGTCTGCTTTGCTGGAACTTTTCATAAGGAATCTTAGATTGGGTATTTAAAATCCTCCTCAGGGTGGGACTCCCCATTAGACTTTGCCTGCAATAACTATAGATTTGGGTAAATTCCTCGCTTCTCAGGGTTCTCAAGATATTCTGAGATTCCTGTGACATTCTTTACTCACTTGGTAGGGCTGATGGGAACACTATCAGCAAGGTAGAAAAAGATGTTTTTAAGGGGCTTTACTGTTTCCATAATGTCCACATAGATCCTTAAAAATCTCTGATCATATCTGATCTATGCACATCACTCTCAAATATGATATTTCAATCAATCGTTTCTAACTGCGACATATTACAAACAGAACATACTCTTATTGAAGTTTATGAGTTTCTAAATTCTGAAGGGATCCATTAGGTAGAAAATGAAATTGTTTCCATTCTGGTAAAAAAGTAAAATTTACCAAATTGTTGTAAGTCATAGATGAGAGAAAAATCTCATTAAATTTAGAAATACAAAACATTAGTGAACCAGCAATGTTTCAAACAAAAAGCCATCTTTATGAATTCATTCAGTCCCATGTAATTAATTCTTCTTGATTTTGATCTTTGTTAGCAGTTTTATGAATCCATTAGTTTCTCCACTAGACTTCTGTAAATTTTGACCCATTTCAGTGTATGATATGAAAGCTATCAGAAACCATGAGAGACTATGGATTCTGAGAAACAAACTGAGGGTTCTAGAGGGGAGGGGGTGGGGGGATGGGTTAGCCTGGTGAGGGGTATTAAGGAGGGCACGTATTGAATGGAGCACTGAGTGTTACATGCAAACAATGAATCATGGAACCCATCAGAAACTAATGATGTAATGTATGGTGACTAACATACCAAAATAAAATTAAATTAAAAAAAAAAGTTGTGAGAAAACTGTACTTTAAAGTCCTTTCCATGGACTTTCTCCTTGAAGAGAGAACAAATTTGCAAGAGCATCAAAGTAAAATAACAACTGTCTGTAAATGATAATAAGACTTAAACTCTCATTAGAGCTTTAACCGTGGACATTTTTATTATAATGTAATTGAAAAGAAATTTTGGTTGTTTCTGACATACATTTTATGATAATAGAATTATGACTAATAGCATAAAACCAGGACATATCAGATTTCTAGGAATTTCATAGAATTCTAGAATACTTAAATTAACATATACCCCTCCAAATATAATGCCAAGAAGGTTTAGTATTATTTACTTGACAATGCTTTCTATATAATTTAACATATCAAATACACCTAAGTAGTGTGACATCTCTCTTTTCAAAAATAGAATAAATCTTTTGAGATGTCCCAAAGTTAGTCAAAAAGATTTTATTTAGAATCTGATTTGGGGATTTTTGTCAAAAATATCACAGGGTTTTGGACATTTGAGTAAGTTGGATCACAGATCCTTATGAAATACTATTTAATTATCTATTTAATCAAAGTGAGAATAAATTATTTTAAAGATAAATACAGGGACGCCTGGGTGGCTCAGTTGGTTAAGCGACTGCCTTCGGCTCAGGTCACGATCCTGGAGTCCTGGGATCAAGTCCCACATCGGGCTCGCTGCTCAGCAGGGAGTCTGCTTCTCCCTCTGACCCTCCCCCCTCTCATGTGCTCTCTCTCTCTCTCATTCTCGCTCTCTCAAATTAATAAATAAAATCTTAAAAAAAAAAGATAAATACAGAATGCTACATACATACTTGTAAGCAAAGCCTAGCTCTTTTAATATGGAGAAGATTCAATTTTCTTAAGTAATCAAAGACCTGGTATAGCACCATAAAGCATAGGAAATTATTTTGATAAAATATAAAACCTTAGCTTTTGAGGCACATTACTTAGGAGAGTGTGAAATATTTTTCTTTACCTTTTATCAAGAGCAGGCCAATAGTCCAAGCAAAGTTTCTTTCAGCTGTTAAAAGGACAAAGTTAAGTTTTAGTTTTACATAAGTACACCACTGATTTTCAGTTTTAGCCCACTTGGCCACACAAGGTGAGATTCTCTTCCCAACTTGCCTAATCTATATAGAGTGTTCTTTCTTTCTTTCTTTTTTTTTTAAAGATTCTATTTATTTATTTGACAGAGAGAGAGACAGTGAGAGAGGGAACATAAGCAGGGGGGGGAGTGGAGGAGGGAGAAGCAGATGCCCTGCTGAGCAGGAAGCCTGATGCAGGGCTCCATCACAGCATCCCAGGATCATGACCTGAGCCGAAGGCAGATGCTTAACGACTGAGCCACCCAGGTACCCCTATATAGAATGCTCTTTATTCTCTTCTTTTCCATCCTGAAATAAACAGTTGTTCTTTAGGACAAAATTACTTTCATTTTCCTTAACAAAAATATATCTCCATATCTTATACCTTTTCTTAGGACATACCCTACTTTTCCAAGGACATATCCTACTTTCCCTGTAGACCAACATAAAATAGTTTCTCTTGCTATTGCTAGTTAGGAATTCTAATTAATATATGTAATTAGAACTAACCCTTAGAAACCTTAACTTCGGGGCGCCTGGGTGGCTCAGTCGTTAAGCGTCTGCCTTCGGCTCAGGTCATAGTCCCAGGGTCCTGGGATCAGGCCCCGCATTAGGCTCCCTGCTCGGCGGCAAGCCTGCTTCTCCCTCTCCCACTCCCCCTGCTTGTGTTCCCTCAGTCTGTCAAATAAATAAATAAAATCTTAAAAAAAAAAAAAGAAACCTAATTTCTAGTGAAAACTCAGAAGTAAGTAATCATGAACTGTTACACTGGGATTCTTTAAATTGGCAAATTTATGAATTCATATCATAATTTTGAAAAGTATATGCCTCTTTTTCCAATGTGGCACAAGACATGTTAACTAACAGACCCAAATACCTTTATTTTTTTGTAAAAAGAAACCAGAAGTAGATAGATGAGTGTTCTGTATTGATAGTGATATTCAATGATTTTCTGTCACTTAGCAAAATTTTAAGACTTCAAGTTACCAAAAAGATTTTGGAAGCTATTTCAAAGGAGACATAGCCAATAAAACCTCATCATTGTTGAAAAGTTCATTTATAAACTTTCATTCCACCTATATCTATTTAATTCACTGTTTTTAATAATCATATTAACATTGTTCATGAGAATTTTGAGACATTACATAAAGGTAAGCCATCTTATTTTTCTCGGTAACAGAAACAATATGATCTTATTTGACTAGTACACCCAGGTGGAATAAAAGTTGCATATCTGCATTATAGTTAATGCTTATAACTCTGAAGACGTGTCAATTTTAATTAAACCAACAAACTTCAACCAGTTTTTACTTACAGAGGATTTTTCCAGATCATATGAACTTAAACATTAGGGTTAGCTTTTATATATCTGAAATTTTTGGGATACCCAATCCATTCAAACATTTTCCTTCAAGCCAACACAACATAGCTTTTACAAATTAATTTTGGTAATGCCATGTAGAGGTAGAAAAACACCACATCTATAACACACAGACAGACACACATAATGATACAGACAGACACAGAGAACTTATAGCTTTTGTTTTAAAATTTTAGCCATGTGTCAGGTACAATAGAAAACTCACTAGTTTATGAAAGATCAGTTGGATCCAAAATATGTTTCTGGCAGATAAAATAAGTTTACCTGCTCAGATGGCTAAAGCTATTTTACTAATATTTGTGAAAAAAAACACTTAAAGTGTTTTGTTTGTTTGTTTGTTTTGCCAAATTTCTAAATAGCTCCTTTATCCCCTCCAGATGAGAACCATTTCCCTAAAGTTTGCATTACAAAGAAATGGCTGTCAGCATACAGAGAAGACAGGGTAGAAAGGTATATTCAAAAGCACAAAAAAGTTTTCTCCAAGATGGGAGTTTTTGGTATATCTGTTACCAGAGGTGTAGCATAATTACTATTTAAATTTTTCCTTCTTTTTCATTTTCCCTCTTTTTCTTAAGTGTAGGACAATTCTTGTTTCCAGTGTTCTGATTTTTTTTTTCAATATCTGCAAGCATTTTGAGATGAATAGGGGAGGTTTGGCAATTGGTAATGATAGGTGGACTTTGAATTGCTTCTAGAGGTGCATTTCTGGTTTTGTAAATATTTCTAAGACAAAGAATTTGTAATTCCTCAAAGATCTGGACTGTGGCCTAAAATGGATGGGTGAATTAGCCCCTTGATATCAAATACATTATATAAGAGATTTCCAACTAAGTTGGAAATCAATAAATTCCTACATTCTAGAGCTTCAGGATTTAATGTCATATGCCTTTATAAAGTCTATGTAAGTGCTTATGTTTTTTTCTGAGTGTACAATTCAACCTTAGACCAAATAACCTCTTCTATTAGCCCATGCACATTGGCCTCCAACTGAAGACATTTCCTGATCTTTTATAAGAGGGCCTGGGAGAAAGTCATCTGTTTTCTCTGTGAGGGCATTTTCCCCAGGGGACAATCTGGCTTGTCTGTTTAACTACAGTATAAGGGTGGGAGGAACACCCCCCTTATCAGCCAATCAAGGTCCCTGTGAGTAGAGCTGTGAATGTCCATTGATCTAACTCTTCTCTAAATTTGGTAGGATCTTCTGAAATTGGAGGTTAAAAAAAAATGTCATCTTTCCATAGGTACAACTAAAACAGTTCTTTAGGACGAGAGGCCTCTAAAATTATTTTGTAGTTCAAAAGATGTATTGTCTGGCCATTGACAAGGATTTTCAATGGTATATTCATTTCAGTAATAACTCAAACAAATAAGCCTTTTCATGGCTTCACTATGGATGCAAAAGGCATCCCAAAAGAGGACACAATGATGTAGCCCCCATGATACAAAAAGTTTACCTCCACAGGTAGCCTAAGAAAGCAATTTATTGTTACAGGCCATAAGAATGGTTTTAGTAAAAACAATATCTTTGGTCTCCCACAAAAACATGGGATGCCTGCAGTCACAGACCTGCTAATCTGTGACACTGGGCAGATGCTACTGGAATGGAACCTTTTCAGCATTGGTGACAATGGCTTCTTATTGACCAGAACCCCTTAAGATAAACTCCGACGAGAGCCAGCTTGGTCAGAAAAAGAGAATGGTACTTGTCACTTTGAGTCTTGGATCCCCTGCCTATTTCAGCTGGCTGAGATAAGAGAGAATATCCTCACCAGTCACAAAGCCCTGCTCTTAGAACAAGACAAAAAGAAACCTCATCTTGCCTATGCTTCTCTTCCTTATAACAAAAGAGGCAAAATCATACAATGACCATTTCTGGGAGGAAAGGGAACAATAGAAAGAGTACTCATAATAAAAATATTTAGCAGTCACTATACCCAAGAAACTAATTCAGTTTTTTCTCTGCTAATCTAGATTTGAAAATGAAGGAATAAAGTTTGTTGTGTGTGTGTGTGTGTGTGTGTGTGTGTGTGTGTGTGTGTGTGTGTGTGTTTAACCTTCTCTAAACCAGGCATACAGAAATAGATCCTAGAGAGCTTACTTTAGTAAGAAGTCTTACTTTCTGCCCGTCTTCCAGGATCCTATCTGCAAGCAAGTATAGTATCTCAGTGGGTCCCATCATGGGTTGTCAAACTGTAGGGGAAGAAAAATAATTTGCCCTCTACTCTTCTAGGTTCCTTAGACACACCTGTAACAAAATACAGATTAATAGGAGAAAAACAGATTTTTTAATTAGACATGTCTATCTCCTGTATACATGGTAGATATCCAGGAAAACTGAGTAACTCCCCTAAAACAGTCCAAGCCACCAGCTAAATACAAAAAATATTGGGATGCGAAAAGAAGACCATTATGGGAGTTTATCAGGCAAAACAAATAAGGGTATAACATGTGGATTTAAGTTGTTGCCTTTTCCACTACTAAAAATTTCTGAGATTTAGTCATCTTACTCTTCCTGATACAGAGAGGGAGACACCCTTATAAAAAAATGTCCCTTTCAAAAGCGATAACTTCTACTTGGTTTTTAGACCTTCTCCCATGTCTGTTGTTTCTTAAGAATAAGCAGCTCAAGATAATCCTTATGCCAAAAAGGCGTATTTTCGGGTGGCATATTCTCTCCATTACTGGACACTGTCATGGGTAATTCCACATATAATAACTGTGTGAAATAGAAATTACCTCCATTATACAAATGAGGAAATAGAGGTTCATAGAAGTTAATTACATTGTTGAAAATCATATGCTTAGTGTTTAAACTGAGATTATAGTCATTTTCCTGACCTCAAATTCAGTATTCTTTCCACATGCTGCCTTCTTCTATAATCTTAGACAGTACAAGCCAGAGGGATGAATTTTGGAAAAATAAAAACATGTATCTACAACCTTTTAGGAAACTGTTTTCCTAAGGAAGATCATAAATGTAAACCTTATGTCTCCTTTTCAGATGTAATTTTTTTTTTATTAAGTAAATTCTAACCCTAATGTGGGGCTCAAACTCATGACCCTGAGATCAAGAGTTGCATGCTCTATTGACTGAGCCAGCCAGGTGCCCCTCCTTTTCAGATATAATTTAGTATTTTGTCCATATTTTATTGAGATAATTACCTGATTAGATTTTCATGAAGCTCAAAGCCTGGCATATGAGGAAAACAAGTGACTCCATCTAATTCCAGTGCTGAAGGCTCTATAATAAGCACTTTATAATCCAGAAATGCCTCAAAGCTCTAGAAGAAGCATATGTGCTATTGAATAAAAGTCATGGGCTAGATGTTCCAAATGGTGGTCTTACAGCAATGCAAGTTGATCTTGCATAACTACAACATATTTGTTTAAAGCAGAGTTGGGCTCAAAAAAGAAAAAAAAAAAAAACCCAGGAAATCTCCCAAGATGAGAAGAAAGAGAAGGATAAAGAGGGAGAAGAAGCAAAACAGTAAGTTAAACCCTGAATAGTGCCAGTAAACAAATATAAAAGTCAAGTCTCCTCACTGAAAATTAGCAGTTCTGGACTTAGAAGACACATAAGCCATTCTGCAAGGTGAGGGTGTAGAACAGAATGCTGCTCCATAGGAGCTAAGGTAGTTATATGTGCCTTTGGCTCCAGTGAAGAAAATGCAAATCTTGTGTGACAGAAGCCACAATACATTAAACCTTCAGAATTCTCAAATTACTTAAAAAATAAAAATTTTGAATTTATTTTAATTATTTTTTAAAGATTTTTATTTATTTTTTTGACACAGAATGAGAGAGAGAGAAGAAGCAGGGGGAGTGGCAGAAGCAGGCTCCCCAGTGAGCAAGGAGCCCAACATGGGGCTTGATCCCAGGACCCTGAGATCATGACCTGAGCTAAAGGCAGACGCTTAACCAACTGAGCCACCCAGGCACCCCTAAACTCACAATTTTTAAAAATCGCCTAACAATGAATGAACTAGATCACCATGAGTGAGAGTCAGCAGATACAACAAAAAACAAACTTAAACTGCCAAAACCTGGAGATATTATGATGAAGCAGATTGCAAAAAGATCAAGTAGAAATTTTATAAATAAAAAAAAGATTTATTGAAATTAGACAACTAGGGCGCCTGGGTGGCTCAGTTGGTTATGCGACTGCCTTCAGCTCAGGTAATGATCTTGGAGTCCCAAGATCAAGTCCCACATCGGGCTCCCCACTCAGTGGGGAGTCTGCTTCTCCCTCTGACTCTCTCCCTTCTCATGCTCTCACTCTCTCTCTCTGAAATAAATAAAATCTTAAAAAAAAAAGATTCGTTTAAAAAAATTAGACAACTAAAGAGACAATGAGCTAGAAACAAGAACTAAAGAATTTGTAGTACTGAGAGATAACATGGAAATATAAAAGATTAAGAACTATTGAAGACAGAATTAACACAAGAAGGTAAAACATACATGCAATAGTTTCTGAAAAATAATACAGAAAGAATGCAAAAGAGGCATATTGGAAGGGTTTAGAAGTAGGCTGAGAATGGCTAAGTACTTATGATAGAAACTGCAGGTGTAAGATACACAATATTTACCAAACAGAATAATCAAAGAAATATACATGCAAAATATAAGCAAAACTTCAGAACACAAAAGATTAAGTAAGTATCTGAAAGGCAACCGGAGAAAAAATCAGAACACCTACAAGAAAGAAAACTTAGACTAACAGATTTTTCAACAGCTCAGTCAAAGCCAAAAGTCCTTAGAGCAGTGTCTTCAAAATGTGGAGAGAAATAACCATCAACTTAGAATTGTGTTGTAAAAAAATTCTTTTTCAAGGTCATTATCAAAATAATATTTACTAAAAGAAAAACCCAGAGTTTACCAGTGATAGATCTTTACTAAAGGAGGAAAGATTCTACAAAAAAGTTATGAAATGCAAGAAGAAATGTTTAACAATTTCCTTAACATGTAGATTAATCTAAAAAGAAATAATGTAGATAGTAAAATGATGACTAACTTCTGTGTTAATAAAGACAGAACAAAAATATTAGATCTACACTGTCCAATAAAATATCTATTAGCCACAAATTGCTATTTAAACTTAAAAAAAAATTGTTGGGATGCCTGGGTGGCTCAGTCAGTGAAGCATCTGCCTTTGGCTCAGGTCATGATCCCAGAGTCCTGGGATCAAGTCCCACATCATCGGTCTCCCTACTTGGCAGAGAGCCTGCTTCTCCTCTGTGTGCCACTCCCCCTGCTTGTGCTCTCTGACAAATAAAAATAAATTGTTAAAAATTCAGTTGTTTAAACTAGCTACATTTCTGGTGCTCAATAGCATCATTTACTGGGGGCCAGCGTACTTTTAAGAAAAGAATTACTGTAAATATGGAAAGAAACTAAAATGTCACTACTAACAGATTATATGATTGTTTACATAGAAACCAAATCATCTACCAACAATATTAGAATTAGTGTTTATCAAGGTGCTTAAATACAATACTCAAACATTAATGTGTTAATATACATCAGCTACAAATTTAGAAATCATAACTGAAAATACATATTTATAATATTAAAACACAATGAAATAGAGATTTTGAAAGATATACAAAAAGGTAAATGTTTAAAATTTTATTGAAAGCTAAATCACAAATAGAAAGAGAGAAACATTCCATGTTTATGGATGGAATAACTATCACAAAAATGTCAGTTCTCCTTAAATTTCACTACAGTTTTAATCAAAATTTAAGAGAAATTTTAAGAAATTTGACATGTTAATTCTAAAACTTATTTCAAAAATCAAGTGTCCCCAAATGGGTAAAGCATTACTGAAGAAGGATAAACTTGTGTTACCAGATACTAAGCTTTATTATAACGTGTCAATGAATATAATGTGATATTAAGTCAAGGAGAGACCAGTTGGCCAGTGGAATAGAATATTCAATGGAATAGAGAGTGCAGAAACAGACCTATGCATAATAGAACTTCATAATCACAAACAGGATATTATTGATCACTGGAGAAAGGACATAAGCTAATTATATGAAAAAACAATAAAATTTATACTTTATAACATATATTATAAAATTCCAGGTAAATTAAAAATTTAATTTCAAAGGGAAACTTTTGGAAGAAAATATAGAAGATAATTTTTATGATCTCAGAATATGGGAAATATTAACAAAGTGAAAAAAATTGCTAAATTCAACTACATTAATAGAGAGAACTTCTGTTTATCAAAAGACACCATAAAGAAAATGGAAATAAACAACAAACTATTTGCAACATACATAAATTCAACAAAGGATTAGTATCCATTAAGTAAATTCTTATGAATTCTTATGAACCAACAGGAAAAAGACAAACTCCTCAGCCCACAAAACAAACAAAAATAAACCACCCCACAAAACAAAAATAATAAATGACCAAAACAAATAAAAATAACGACCAAACAGATCAAACTATTTAAAAACTAGTTTTTAAATACTAATGGCCCAGTCTCACTGGTCATCAGAGAAGGGTAAATTAAAATCACAAGATATCATTTTATTTATATGACACTAAATAGAAAATTCTGATAGTATCCATTGTTGGCAAGGAAATAATGAAAAATATATATAGCTCTAGGGGTATACATTTGGAAAACAGTAATTCTGTAAATTGGAACATAAACTTACCTATTTTACTCCTAGTAACAAAACCTAGAGAAACTTGCATGAGTCCTAGAAGATATGTACAAGAATTGCATAATTGACAATGATTGAAATGATAGAAAAAAATCAGGTAACAAAAATCTGACAAAAGTGGATGAATTGATTATGACATAGTCATAGAATATTATATAGCTGTGAAAATGAATTATAGCTACTGGCAATAAGATATATAAATGAAAAACAATGTTGAATGAAAAGAGCAAGTTGGAGAAAATTAATTATTATGTAATTACATAATACATAATATGTATACATATATAATTAAATTACATGCTGTAAATTTTACAAACAGATTATTTAAGGATTGCTACATATGTGAAAATTTTATTTTAGAAGATAAGGAAATATGTCCGTTATTTCTGGAAGGGAGGTAGAGGAATGGAACTTTGGAGGAATATACCTATAACCTAAAGATGTTGATAATGTTGAGGAGGAAGAATTTCCTCTACCCCTCAAGGTCCTTCTAGCTGAACTTAAATTGACATGAGACATATTAATAGGAGAAAATCAAATTTAATAGTGTATATACAGGGAATCCAGACAGACGTGGAAATTCCAAAGAGGCAACATGAGGCTTGTATAAGCTAAGGAGAGAGTAGGGGTCTGAGGTTACAAAGAGGAGAAAGCCCTTAGCAAGAAGGTGAAAGATGTTTGGGAAACAAAGTTTGGCCCATTATGTAGGTAAGTGTCTCAGGTAAAGAAGAATCTCTGTTAATAGCTCTCTTCCTGGTACAAGGAATTTAAGGGGGAGGTAAAGAGCTTTTTCTGAATTTGCTGGGTTTAAATTGCTTTTAACTCAAAATAATGTTCACGCCAAAATGTCCCATCTTGGGGTGGCCTACACTTGGCCTGTACAATAATATTCTACTTTTTAAACAGTCGGTTCACTACTGTTGGTGGTGTTATGCTTCATGAAGTCACATCAATTATATTAATAGAAAAACTCTCTAAAGGCCTGGTATACAAGGGAAACCACTATAGATTTATTTCTAAGTCAACATGACTGTTTATAAACTTTGTTCAAACCAAAATCCTGATTTATGGCCCACCAAACATGTATTGTACATCTGCTTTGTGAATTAGTAGCCTATTCCCTGCTTCCCATTATAAAACTCATGATTCCTGCCTATATGCTAATCTATAATATTTTGAGCTTTTACAAGTCATAAAAAGTAATATAACCCTGTAAAAACTGTTCATTCTCCAGAACACTTTCTTCCTTGTGAAGAGCATGTTTTCCAGGCAGCTGTCCTAACTTGGACTCAAATAAAACTCTTGTTCAGTTTGTGTTGATCTTTCTTGGTACAGTTGGCAGGATATCAGAGCAACTCACCTGAGAACACCTGGGGGTCATCTGGAACTTGGCACTCAGTACAAGCACAGGCCCTTTGTGCCCCACTGACTTCTCACCACCTCACTGGTGAATCTGGTAAGTTGTCCTGATATCTGCATCTCCTCAACTTGAGTTGAAGATCCTTTTATTCAAGCTGTTCTCTAGGTGGGAATAACCTTGAGGAACTGAAGTCTCAGATGACACAAATGGGATTCTTTTACCATGTCTAAATTATCTTTCTTATGCACACAATTATAAAAAGCCAGCTACAAGTCTAAGTAACCAGAAACTAGGAAGCCATTTGGTTCAATTGATGAAACCTCCAACTTTTGGGGAGGAACCAATGCTCACAGAGGAATTTTGAGATTTATTTGGTTTATTTGTTGCTGCAGCTTTGGGCATCTTTGGACAGAACTATCCATATTAGATTGGAAAATGGAAAATGACTAATTAATGAGTCCATAGATTATACTGCCACCTTACAATTAGATTTGTTTTAATAAAGGGGAGATATTTGGCAATTTGGCCTTTAATGTCCTCTCCAGAAATATTAATGAAACAAAGGCTAGATTTTCTTTGCATCCTGTTTGTGTATATGTGTCCATGTGTGTTATGTGAGATGTTTTTTCTACCTCTGGATGGTATTGCTAAGACTAATTTGTAGGGGCACCTGGGTAGCTCAGTTGGTTAAGCGTCTGCCTTCAGCTCAGGTCATGATTCCAGGGTCCTAGGATCAAGCCCCACATTGGGCTCCTTGCTCTGCAGGAAGCCTGTTTCTGCCACACTCCCTGTCAAAGTTTTAAAAAGTCAATTAATTTGTAAAAAAAAGCTCTATTTAGGGGTGCCTGGGTGGCTCAGGTCATGATCCTAGGGTCCTGGGATCGAGCCCCGCATCAGGCTCCCTGCTCTGCTGGAAGCCTGCTTCTCCCTCTCCCACTCCCCCTGCTTGTGTTCCCCCTCGTGCTCTCTCTCTGTCAAATAAATAAATAAATAAAATCTTTAAAAAACGCTCTATTTAATTGGTTAAAAATAAGTGCTTATAAAAACAGCATTCTAAAATTCAGAAAGATAGAGATTAACCCAAATATCTTGCAAGTTCATACGATCTAGAAAAATATTCAGTATTAAAACCAGTTTAAGTTTGTTGGTTTAATTAAAATAGGCATGTCTTTTGGAGTTATTAACACCAAATATAATACAGATAACAGCCTTTTATTCTACCTAAATGCATTAGTTAAATTCATATTTTACCTGTTGTAATTTATCAGCAAAAAAATTACTTAAAAGGATGGTTGATTTTGCTTGTCTCATGAAGTTTTCATGGGTAATTATTAAGAACAAGTAGGCTGAATAGATACGTTTATAGGAAAATAAAAATGGCTTTCAAAGTCTTCAGTTACTGAAACTTTGAAGTTTTGCTAAGTTAAATGACTAATTAGGTTGAATTCATTTAAGTCTTTTCCAAATAACATAGAATTCTAAATCACTGATTACTAGGTTTGTCTGCTTTTGGCAGAGAAACTGAGGATTCTTGGATCTGTTGGTAAACACGCTTTGTGCTTAATTGAAAAATTATGAGAAAATGCTTCTAGAAATTATGAAATGTATTCATAAATTTCTGACCTAAGAAATTCTGGTGTAACAGTTCATAATTGATTACTACTTAGTTCTCACTGGAGACTAAAGTTTCTAAGAGTAAAAAAAACAAAATTTAAGATTTTTTTTGAGAGAGAGAGAGAAAGAGCACAAGCAGGGGGAGCAGGGAGGGAGAGGGAGAAGCAGGCTCCCCGCTGAGAAAAGAGCCCAATGGACCCTGGGATCATGACCTGAGCTGAAGGCAGACGCTTAACCGACTGAGCCACCCAGGCGCCCTAAAAGTAAAAATTCTGATAAGGTATGAGGAATGGGAATACATTTTTCTTGAGGGAAAAGAAAGTAATTTTGTCCTAAAAGGAGACTATTTAGAGAGAGAAGGCTTAGGACAAAATCTGAATGAAAAAGAAAGTTATAGGTTTGTGAAGGGGAATCCTTAAAAGAAATTATGCATGGTCAGGAATGACTAAGATTGGAATGAGTGAGTTTTAAAAGTACACTAGTATAAGATTGAGATTCAGTTTTTTCTTAGATTATTGGTCTGTTTTTTGTTTTTTTTTTTTTAAGACTTTATTTATTTGAGAGAATGAGCACAAGCTGGGGGAGGGGCAGGACACTGGGATCATGAACTGAGCGGAAGGAAGATGCTTAACTGACCCAGGTGACTGATTATTGGTCTACTCGTGATAAGAAATTATAAACAAAGTTTGTCTTTATCTGCCCAGAAAAACAAAGTTTACCGTTATCAAGTTTTTGATTATTGAAAATTAAATCTTCTCTATTAAAGGGGCTTAAGTTTTTCTTATAACTGTATATAACCTTCTGTAGAATCTCTTATTGCCACCTTGGTTAAACATAAAGTTTACGATAATCTGTAATCCTATTTAGGCATACACTTTAAGAAGCTTCTGAGGTCTTTACCAAAGTTCCCAAGCATTCAAATTCTAAAAGAAGTCTTTTTGACTAATTAGAACTTGTTTATTTGGTGTGTTTAAGTTACAAGGGAAGCATTGTCAAACAAATGATCAAAAAAACCTTCTTAGGTTACATTGTATAGGTAAATGCTCTGGTTTAGAAATTATATGAAATTCCTGAAGTTTTCATATGTTCTGGTATAAGGTCATGTCAAATGATGTTATGTCACAGAAATAAACGGATTTCCTTGTCAAGTGCATTATCATGAACTCTCATCAGATCTTTGTGGCTGTATTTTAGTCTTTTGTCATTTATAGTTATTGTTCTGATGCTCTTGTAAAATGTGTTTCTTCTTCAAGGAGATTCAGGAAAAGGACTTTTTGACAAACACTGGTTTCTAATATATTTTAAGTCATAAAATTAAGCTGAGTAAGAATTTCCAAAACTAATGGGAAAGCTGCATTCAAATAGAACAAAAATTAATAACATGAGACTAAATGAATTAAGAAAGATGATTACAGTTTGGTGACTTTTGTTTGAAATATTGCTGGTCCTCTATTGTCTGATCCTCCAGAATTAAGGAAACTTTTTCTCTTAAGATATCTATGCCTTACAGAAATAAATGTTTCAACTTGTTTATGAAGGAATATTTTATCTTTTCTCCCTACCTGAACCCTCTGTAATTCAAAATCTGTCAGTGAATATTCTTTCTTTCACGCAGTTATTTACATAAATTCAGTAAGAATCTGTTCTCTTTGGAACAGAACACCATTGGAAACATTGGTTATATTACCAAGGCTTTGACTGGAATGTCATATTTGAGAGACATGAATAGCCTCAGATATGACCAGACAACTTTGAGGAATGAAGGTTGACTCTATGGGACAAGAGATCACCTTGGAAATGTTGACCTGATATCTTGCTTTCCAAAATACCCGGTAGCCTTACCAGGTGAGTAAAGAATGTCATTTCCTAACAGGTACAGGGACCTCAGGATATTTTGGGTACATCAAGAAGAGAAATTCACCCAACCCTATAGGTATTGTAGGCAAATCTTGATGTTAAGTATTTGGCTTCTAATCTTGAGAGGTTATTAAAAGCTCAATTTGAAATTCCTTATAAAAAGTCCCAGCAAAGCAGATTTAAATAACTTGTATGGTAACTCACTATTCTTGCTATGCCTCTTATAAAGAATTAGGCCAAGTTGATTAAAACAAGGATGATTATAAAAAGAATATGCTCCAGTAACAAATTTTTGTAGATATTATTAGATTTTAATACTATTTATTATATACTGGACTAGATCCTGATTTCTTTTAGTGTCCTCTAATGCCTGGTACAACTCTACAAACTAACATTTTTAATTTTCTTCCACCTTTCTGACTTGGATCATTTGAGAACTAAAACTGCCCTTTTTCTTGAAGCTCTGCAAAGTATAAACGTAAATAGCTTGATGTCAAGAAATCACTGGAATAGCCCATGTGTAGACAATCTTTGTGCTTATTGCTCATTGGGCCACCCAAAGATCATTAGAGACATTTGAACTATAAACTGGGATAAGAAGTAGATGACATCAGGGTAGATTGCTGTCCCAAGATTTGGGACTAGGTCTATATTTCTACTCTTCTTTCTTTTAAAATTATAACATTAGGTTTACTATCTTCTATTTGTTTGCTTTCACCTCCCCCTTTATTGCATCCTGATAAATCATCAGGTAACCATGAGATTTTAACTAATATAACTCCGAATACTATCCTTATACTTTATTATGATGAAAATTTCGATAAAATGTTTAATGATCTCTTGGACATACTCTAATGTTCCTTTAACTACACTGGTGCTTATATATTATAAAGAACCTCTATTAGAAAAAACCTTTCAGGAATTACTACCTAACTTAAATTTAACCTAAATTATATATAACACTCAACAGACTGGAAATGGAAATCCCTGACACATTTAGTTGTGCCTTTCCCCATTTATACTCACTCTCTTGAATCTCCCCTAGTGTCACTGGAAAGAGAATTTCTCTTTGCAGACATCTGGATCATAGCTCTCCCCCTTCCTATCTGCTCATCTCAGTTTATGGATCTCGTTCTTTCTGACAGCCATGTGCCCACTGAGCTCTTGGACATTCAAGCAGTCCTGAGGCTACGGTCATTGATGCTGGATGCATAATCATTAATCCTGAGGTAACATTTGCTCCAAAGGGGGCATAAGAGAAGAAAAAATTTCTATCCTCATATAACAAACACCTAAGAGAAAAATACAATAAAAATCTGATAATAGTATGGTTAGTATAAAAATGAAATTTGTGTATGTGATATTTATAGGAATGTAATAAAAATCCCTCACATTCAGCAAAAAGGCAACTTATATGTCACACAAAGAACCTTACTGAAACCAAGAGTAAATTCCTATCGAATATGCATCTGAAATACAGATATAAAAGAAGCATAAAGAAAATGATCATTAAATTCTCAGCATCTGAAAAGAGGAATAAAAAAAGTCAAAGACATTTGCATGAGTCATATTTGGGAAATTTCCAACTGTGAGCAAAGCAAAAAACTGAGCCCTAAATATGTATTTAGATAGTTACTAATGGAAAAGTGTGAGCAAAAAACAAGATAGAAGATCATAACCATTTAATTTCCTAGGGAAAGAGGGTAAGAGAATACATGGTAGTGCTCTGAAACTCAGGTGCTGACATTGACCTTCCTAAAAGGAAATTCTTCATTTTCCAGTACCCCAAAGCTTAAATGAACTAAATAATAAGACTACAGGGGAGATTTTAAATATTAAAGGTGTTTTTACCTCAGGCAGTATCTGTATCTGAAACAAGAAGTCTTGACCCATTTACAAACAAAACACATATTAAAAAAAAAAAAAATGCCACTCTGACTAGCCCATTATACCCTTTTTCTAAACAGTTAATAATTTCCAATCCATGGGATTAGGAGATCCTAGAACGATTGGCCTACTAGCTATACCTTTTTTGAGCTAATTCTTTACAGATCAGTGGATATTCATCTACCATAATTGGTGACTGGGATTTCTTTGTCCTACTAGAATAAATGGGATTCCGAGCACAAGCAAGAGACAAAATTCTGGAAAACATAGGATCCAGACATCGTATACAGCTCCATTAAGAAACTGAGATGAATGTTAGCCTATACGAAATTTATTTATGTGATCTACTTATTAATAAGTATCTTCATGCAAATCATGCTTTGCTCCAAACTGTTTTCTACTCTTTGTCTTACACTGTTAAATAAATCCCAAATAGTCATTTAATTGGTATAGTACTTCATTCCTTTTGCTTGCTTTCCAAGTCCCAATGGTGTCTTGCAGACATAGTTTTAGTCCCTCTATACTAAGTATGATTTTTCCATTAGGATGAATGAAAGAGGCTACTTACATCTGGGTAGTGCGTGGTTGCAGATTTCTACAAAATGGCACTGGAAAATAAAAGTCAGGTTGCAAATCCTTTTCTCAAAGGCAAATACAGTTCCTGCTTTTGATCCAGGCAGAAAGCCAAACCTAGAATAAGAGAAGCCATATGTATGTATTTGAGAGAAAGTTGCCTATGTAAGTAGGGATTTTCCCCAAAAAATGAAGTTAACTTTTCGGTGCCTTTAGGAGAATGAAGGAAATATAATGGTCACACTACAAACTTTAAAAATGTTTTACAAATACTTTGAGGTAATTTTTTAAAAAGAAGAAACAGCATGATAAAAGGGCCACAGCCTTCATCAAGACTGATTAATGCAAAGAGGGCAAGTATGGCATTTAAAGGTTCACCAGTTTCCCTACACTCAAGTACAGCTGAAACTTGTTCCCAGATATTTTTATCCATGTCTAAGGCAGAAAGATCACTGACTCAATAGGGGAGAGCCTGTAAACCTGCCCACCCTCAAACCCTTTCTGATCTTCATTTGTGCTTAATAAGACATGAGAAAAACAAATGAGTGATTCTAGAGTTACGATTAGAAAACCTCTTTTATACACACTAACACAGTTCAAGAAGATTGATCCTAAGGTTTCCAGGCTCAGAAGCATCTACAGATCTTCTAAACAAGTGGTTCTCCACTGGGAGAAATTTGCCCCTAGGGAATACTTGGCATGTCCAGAGACATTTTTATTCTTACAACTGGAGAGCAGGAGACGCTACTGGCATCTACTGAGTAAATCAGGAATCCTGAAAAATATCCCACAGTACACAGGACAACCCCTGACAAGAAAGCATTATAGTCCCAAATATCAAATGCAGAAGTTGAGAAACACTGTTGTAGATCAGTGTCCCCTGGATCAGCCCAATCTATGAGGAAGCATGGTCTTCTTACTGATTTTTGACCTTTGGGTCCTCATTGTAAGCAGGCATTTGGAACCATAATTACCCTGCTATGTATGTATCAATTGGGGCTGAGGGGCATGGTTCCTCTCCTTATTTCCAAGTTGGGAGGCCCTCCATGTAAGCAATTATTTGGAGTCCATAGCTCTGTTCCTCTCTTCTAACAGACCTGGATCTCAGATCCTGACCTGCTCTAGTCTAAAAAGAAAGACACAAAAGGGAGGCTGGAGCCAAATAAAATGTTATTTTTTTGGTTTTTCTCAACTCACCTGGAATATTCTAAGTTAAGCTGAATGACATTTGGAGTTTGCTTCCACCTCTAGGCCAAACAGTATGTTTGACAAGGACTATAAAAAAAAATAAATTTCAGGGCACCTGGGTGGCTCAGGTGGTTAAGCCTCTGACTCTTGGTTTTCACTCAGGTCATGATCTCAGGGTCGTGAGATCAAGCCCCACGTCAAGCCCTACATCGGGCTCCATACTCAGTGCAGAATCTGCTTAAGAGTCTCTCTTCCTCTCTCTCTGTCCCCTTTCCCCTGCTTGTACTCTCTGTCTCTAAAATAAAATCTTAAAAAAAATAAATTTCAAGAATAGCTTTCATATTTGAATTCCACTTCATGGTATACAATTATATGTATGAATTCCCATACTGATATATTTAATCAAGAAAAAAACCCAAATGCTTAAATTTTCCTCTATTTAAAATACTTAAAAAATATCAGTACAAAGTGGCCAATGTTGCTTTCTTGAGAAAAAAAAAGATATTCTGGGATGATGTTCTTCCTTGATTTTGGTGTTAAAGTAATGGTAGAAATAGATGAAAAATACAACACTGTAACAATATTCCTTAGTAGAATAGTAGGTTGGAAGCTTTGTTGGTTCTCCATTTACTCATTTGAAATTTTACTGATCCATGAAACCCAAAATTCTGGAATCACTGTTCTAGTCTAGTCAACAACTCAATAGTCAGGGTCTTGCTTAAGCAACTCTACTGGTGAGGAATTTTCTGCTTTCTAAGGAAGACCATGTCATATTTGGCCAGTCCTATTGGAAAGTTCTTTATGTTGCAGTAAAATGTAACATTTGTAATCATCCCCCCACAATTTCTTGGTTCTTGGCTCTTGTTCTACCTTGCAGGTCACAGCAAATGAGCCAAATTCCACTTCTATAGGACAGCAATAAGTAATGATGGTTACCATACCCATCTTGAACTTCTTCTTCTCTAAGCCAAGCATTTGCTAGTGCTATACTGACACAACTCAATAGTTCCTCTCTACGTTGTGGTCATTGTCCTCCAAATAGCTTCCAGTTTCTATAAAATTGAACAACATAAGTTTTAGCTAAAACAAAGTCTATTACATTATTTTTCTGTTTTAGACATTTCAAACTCATACTGTTTGGCTTTAAGGACAAACTAGATTTGTTGGCAGGCCTTAGTAATATTGACACATGAAATTATAGTTAAATCAAACCATAGATATTTAAACAAATTCTTCCTCTAACTCCTATGCCCTCTACTGTATATACAATCAATTGGTGGGGTTTCTATCTGATTCAAGGTTAGGATTTTTTTTTTTATTCATATCCTAAATTTCATCTTCTTATTGTCAGCACATCGTTCTACACTGCTGAGATTTTTAAAAATATTTTTCTTATAAAATATTTCAAACATTTGGAAAAAGAGATGAATATAATGAAAGCTAATATGGCCAAACCCAAATACAATAAATATTAACATTATACCACATTTTCTTTAGGTTATGTTTTTAAGCAAAGCAAATATTAAATATAGTTGCAGCCCAACTGAGAACTCTAAAATCACACCCCCTACCCTCTTCTCCCTAGTTAAACCACCATCCTGAAGGTGCTATGTATACTTATCATCCCAGATTTATACACCTAATTCTACATATGCAGACAGCTAAAGACTATACATACTTTTAAATATATCACAGAATATGAATCACTACGTAGTTTGTTTTTTTTAACTCTTTTTTCTGACCCTTATCCTTGTTAAAACATGAGGTACCAGTTCTTTCATTTTCAGTTGCCCATTTGTCCAGTCTATTTTCTCCATCTCAAACAATGCTATTACACACATCTTTAAACACATCATCTTACGTCCACATATAATAGTGGCCATAGGACAAGATGTCTAGAAGTAAAATGTCTGGGTTATGGTTATATATCATTACTTTTAATAGATACTGTCAAACTGCATTTTAAATCAATAGTACTAATTTGTGTTTCCATTAATAGTGATTGAGAGTTTGCTTTATTCCACATCCTTGGCAATACTTGGTGTGTTATGGGTTAAATTGTGTCCTCCTCCAAAATTTATAAAGTCATGTTGAAAATTCCGTATTGAATCCCTTATCATCAATATCTCAAATGTGACCTTATTTGGAAATAGGGTCACTGCAGATAAAATTAATAAAATTAGGTCATATTTGAGTAGGGTGGGTCCTTAATCCCATGACTGGTGTCCTTAGCAAAAGGGGAAACTTGGACATAGGGAGAGTGCCATGTGAAGATAAAGGCAGACAGATATTGTAGTAATGTAGAAGTCAAGGAACACCAAAGGTTGCCAACGAACCACCAGAAGCTAGGGAGAGCATGAACAGATTGTCCTTCACAGCTTCCAGAGGGAGCCAACACTTTGATCTTATTCTTCTAGGCTGCAGAACCATGAAACAAATAATTGTTGTGCAAACCACCCAGTTTGTGGTACTTTGTTACACCAGCTCTAACAAACTAATATACTTGGTATTACCTGACTTTTCAAATGTTTGCCAAATTGATAAATATAAGACAGAAATTAATTTTTAATTTTTATTTTCTTCCACCAATGATATTGGGCATATACATTGCTAAATTGGGTTCCCTCTTCAAAGAATTACCTTTTTAATCTCTGCCTCCTTTTAACTGATTTACCTCCAAGTTTGATGATTTTTTTTTACATAAATATTTTAATTATCCAGCAATACTTTTATGAAATAGGTTCTTGGTATCATGATTAAAGGTATTCCTACACTGAGGTCTTAATATCTTCTACAATTTATTTTCTAAAAATTTAAAGTTTTGCTTTTCACAATTTGTTCTTTAATCTGACTGGATTTGAATTTTGTGTACAAAATGAGGCAAGAATTTATTGTTTTTTATATTTGGATAATCAATTTTCCAATAACCATTTCTTTCTTTGACCAAAAAGTGAACAGCAGCATTTTATTGGGGTTTTTTTTTTTTGGTGTTAGAAAACATGTTTTTTATTTGAGATAAAATTCCCGTAACCAAAACTCACCATTTTATCTATATTAAGTTTACAATTCTTTTCTTTAAATTTTTTTTCTCGTTATGTTAATCACCATACATTACATCGTTGGTTTTTGATGTAGTGTTCCATGATTCATTGTTTGTGCATAACACCCAGTGCTCCACGCAGAACGTGCCCTCTTTAATACCCATCAGCAGGCTAACCCATCCGCCCAACACCCTCCCCTCTAGAACCCTCAGTTTGTTTTTCAGAGTCCATCGTCTCTCATGGTTCGTTTCCCCTCCGACTTCCCCCCCCCCTTCAATCTTCCCCTCCTGCTATCTTCTTCTTCTTTTCTTAACATATATTGCTATTTTGTTTCAGAGGTAAAGATCTGTGATTCAACAGTCTTGCACAATTCACAGCACTCACCATAGCACATACCCTCCCCAATGTCTATCACCCAGCCACCCCATCCCTCCCACCCCACCCCCACTCCAGCAACCCTCAGTTTGTTTCCTGAGATTAAGAATTCCTCATATCAGTGAGGTCATATGATACCTGTCTTTCTGATTGACTTATTTCACTCAGCATAACACCCTCCAGTTCCATCCATGTCGTTGCAAATGGCAAGATCTCATTCCTTTTGATGGCTGCATAATATACCATCTTATATATATACCACATCTTCTTTATCCATTCATCTGTCGATGGACATCTTGGCTCTTTCCACAGTTTGGCTATTGTGGACATTGCTGCTATAAACATTGGGGTGCACGTACCCCTTAGGGTCACTACATTTGTATCTTTGGGGTAAATACCCAGTAGTGCAGTTGCTGGGTCGTATGGTAGATCTATTTCCAACTTTTTGAGGAACCTCCATACTGTTTTCCAGACTGGCTGCACCAGCTTGCATTCCCAACCAACAGTGTAGGAGGGATCCCCCTTCTCCGCATTGGCACCAACATCTCTCATTTCTTGACTTGTTAATTTTCGCCATTCTCACTGGTGTGAGGTGGTATCTCATTGAGGTTTTGATTTGGATTTCCCTGATGCCAAGTGATGTTGAGCACTTTTTCATCTGCTGTTTCATGGTCTGTTGGCCCTTTGGATGTCTTCTTTGGAAAAATATCTGTTCATGTCTTCTGCCCATTTCTTGATTGGATTATTTATTCTTTGGGTGTTGAGTTTGATAAGTTCTTTATCGAATTTGGATACTAGCCCTTTATCTGATATGTCATTTGCAAATATCTTCTCCCATTCTGTCGGTTGTCTTTTGGTTTTGTGGACTATTTCTTTTGCTGTGCAAAAGCTTTTTATCTTGATAAGTTCCCAATAGTTCATTTTTGCCCTTGCTTCCCTTGCCTTGGGCAATGTTTCTAGGAAGAAGTTGTGCGGCTGAGGTCAAAGAGGTTGCTGACTGTGTTCTCCTTTAGGATTTTGATGGACTCCTGTATCACATTTAGGTCTTTCAATGACTTTGAGTGTATTTTTGTGTGTGGTGTAAGGAAATGGTCCAGTTTCATTCTTCTGCATGTGGCTGTCCAATTTTCCCAACACCATTTATTGAAGAGACTGTCTTTTTTCCATTGGACATTCTTTCCTGCTTTGTCAAAGATTAGTTGACCATACAGTTGAGGGTCCATTTCTGGGCTCTCTATTCTGTTCCATTGATCTGTGTCTGTTTTTGTGCCAGTACCATACTGTCTTGATGACAGCTTTGTAATAGAGCTAGAAGTCTGGAATTGTGATGCCACCAGCTTTGCTTTGCTTTTTCAATATTCCTCTGGCTATTCGGGGTCTTTTCTGGTTCCATACAAATTTTAGGATTATTTGTTTCATTTCTTTGAAAAAAGTGGATGGTATTTTGATGGGGATTGCATTGAATGTGTAGATTGCTCTAGGTAGCATTGACATCTTCACGATATTTGTTCTTCCAATCCATGAGCATGGAACGTTTTTCCATTCCTTTGTGTCTTCCTCAATGTCTTTCATGAGTATTTTGTAGTTCTCTGAGTACAGATCCTTTGCCTCTTTGGTTAGATTTATTCCTAGGTATCTTATGGTTTTGGGTACAATTGTAAATGGGATTGACTCCTTAATTTCTCTCTCTTCTGTCTTGTTGTTGGTGTATAGGAATGCCACTGATTTCTCTGCATTGATTTTATATCCTGCCACTTGACTGAATTCCTGTATGAGTTCTAGCAGTTTTGGGGTGGAGTCTTTTGGGTTTTCTACATAAAGTATCCTATCATGTGCAAACAGTGAGAGTTTGACTTCTTCTTTGCCAGTTTGGATGCCTTTGATTTCTTTTTGTTGTCTGATTGTTGTGGCTAGGACTTCTAATACTATGTTGGATAGCAGTGGTGATAGTGGATATCTCCGCCCTGTTCCTGACCTTAGGGGGAAAGCTTTCCCCATTGAGAATGATATTCTCTGTAGGTTTTTCATAGATGGCTTTTATGATATTGAGGTATGTACCCTCTATCCCTATACTCTGAAGAGTTTTGATCAAGAAAGGATGCTATACTTTGTCAAATGCTTTTTCGGCATCTATTGAGAGGATCATATAGTTCTTGTTCTTTCTTTCGTTAATGTATTGTATCACGTTGATTGATTTGCGGATGTTGAACCGACCTTGCAGCACAGGGATAAATCCCATTTGGTTGTGGTGAATAATCCTTCTAATGTACTGTTGGATCCTATTGGCTAGTATTTTGGTGAGCATTTTTGCATCCGTGTTCATCAAGGATATTGGTCTGTAATTCTCCTTTTTGATGGGGTCTTTGTCTGGTTTGGGGATCAAGGTAATGGTGGCCTCATAAAACAAGTTTGGAAGTTTTCCTTCCATTTCTATTTTTTGGAACAGTTTCAGGAGAATAGGTATTAATTCTTCTTTAAATGTTTGGTAGAATTCCCCTGGGAAGCCATCTGACCCTGGGCTTTTATTTGTTGGGAGATTTTTGATGACTGCTTCAGTTTCCTTAGGGGTTATGGGTCTGTTCAGGTTTTCTATTTCTTCCTGCTTCAGTTTTGGTAGTTGATACATCTCTAGGAATGCATCCATTTCTTCCAGGTTATATAATTTGCTGGCATAGCGTTGCTCATAATATGTTCTTATAATTGTTTGTATGTCTTTGGTGTTGGTTGTGATCGCTCCTCTTTCATTCATGATTTTATTGATTTGGGTCATTTCTCTTTTCTTTTTGATAAGTCTGGCCAGGGATTTATCAATCTTGTTAATTCTTTCAAGGAACCAACTCCTAGTTTCATTGATCTGTTCTACTGTTCTTTTGGTTTCTATTTCATTGATTTCTGCTCTGATCTTTATTATTTCTCATCTCCTGCTGGGTTTAGGCTTTATTTGCTGTTTTTTCTCCAGCTCCTTTAGGTGTAGGGTTAGGTTGTGTATTTGAGACCTTTCTTGTTTCTTGAGAAAGGCTTGTATTGCTATATACTTTCCTCTTAGGACTGCCTTCGCTGTATCCCAAAGATTTTGAATAGTTGTGTTTTCGTTTTCATTGGTTTCCATGAAATTTTTTAATTCTTCTTTAATTTCCTGGTTGCCTATTCATTTTTTAGTAGGATGCTCTTTAGCCTCCATGTATTTGAGTTCTTTCCAACTTTCCTCTTGTGATTGAGTTCTAGTTTCAAAGCACTGTGGTCTCAAAATATGCAGGGAATGATCCCAGTCTTTTGGTACCAGCTGAGACCTGATTTGTGACCTAGGATGTGATCTATTCTGGAGGATGTGATCTATTCTGGAGAATGTTCCATGGGCACTAGAGAAGAATGTGTATTCCGTTGCTTTGGGATGGAATGTTCTGAATATATCTGTGAAGTCCATTTGGTCCAGTGTGTCATTGAAAGTCTTTATTTCCTTGTTGATCTTTTGCTTAGATGATCTGTCCATTTCAGTCAGGGGGGTGTTAAAGTCCCCCACTATTATTGTATTGTTGTCAATGTGTTTCTTTGCTCTTGTTATTAATTGCCTTATATAATTGGCTGCTCTCATGTTAGGGGCATAGATATTTACAATTGTTAGATCTTCTTGTTGGATAGACCCTTTAATTGGGATATAGTGTCCTTCCTCATCTCTTATTACAGTCTTTGGTTTAAAATCTAATTTTTCTGATATAAGGATTGCCACCCCAGCTTTCTTTTGGTTTCCATTAGCATGGTAAATGGTTTTCCACCCCCTCACTTTCAATGTGGGGGTGTCTTTGGGTCTAAAATGAGTCTCTTGCAGACAGCATATCAGTGGGTCTTGTTTTTTTTTTTTTTTTTAAGATTTTTTATTTATTTATTTGAGAGAGAGAGAGAGAGAAACAGCATGAGAGGGGAGAGGGTCAGAGGGAGAAGCAGGCTCCCCACTGAGCCGGGAGCCCGATGCGGGACTCGATCCCAGGACTCCGGGATCATGACCTGAGCCAAAGGCAGTCGCTTAACCAACTGAGCCACCCAGGCGCCCCTGTGGGTCTTGTTTTTTAATCCAATCTGATAGCCTGTGTCTTTTAATTGGGTCATTTAGCCCATTTACATTCAGAGTAACTATTGAAAGATATGAATTTAGTGCCATTGTATTGCCTGTAAGGTGACTGTTACTGTATATTGTCTGTGTTCTTTTCTGGTCCATGCTGCTTTTAGGCTCTCCCTGCTTAGAGGACCCCTTTCAATATTTCTTGTAGGGCTGGTTTTGTGTTTGCAAATTCCTTTAGTTTTTGTTTGTCCTGGAAGCTTTCTGTCTCTCCTTCTATTTTCAATGACAGTTTTTCTGGCCTGCCAGGTCTCTGTGGATAGGTCATTTGCCAATCTAATGTTTCTGCCTTTGTAGGTTACATATTTCTTCTCCTGAGCTCCTTTCAGGATTTTCTCTTTGTCTCTGAGACTCTTAAGTTTTACTATTAGATGTTGGGGTGTTGACCTATTTTTATTGATTTTGAAAGGGGTTCTCTGTGCCTCTTGGATTTTGATGCCTGTTTCCTTCCCCACATTAGGGAAGTTCTCTGTTATAATTTGCTCCAATATACCTTCTGCCCCACTCTCTCTTTCTTCTTCTGGGATCCCAATTATTCTAATGTTGTTTCGTCTTATCGTATCGCTTATCTCTCAAATTCTGCCCTCGTGATCCAGTAGTTGTTTATCTCTCTTTTTCTCAGCTTCTTTATTTTCCATCATTTGGTCTTCCATATCGCTGATTCTCTCTTCTGCCTCATTTACCCTAGCAGTTAGTGCCCCCATTTTTGATTGTACCGCATGAATAGCCTTTTTGATTTCAACTTGGTTAGATTTTAGTTCTTTTATTTCTCCAGAAAGGGTTTCTCTAATAACTTCCATGCTTTTTTCAAGCCCAGCTAGTATCTTTAAAATCATGATTCTGAACTCTAGGTCCGACATCGTACTAATGTCCGTATTGAGTAGGTCCCTGGCAGACGGTACTACCTCTTGTTTTTTTTGTTGAGGTGATTTTTTCCATCTTGTCATTTTGTCCAGAGGAGAAGAGATGAATGAGAGAACAAAATGCTAACAGGGTAACAACGTCCCCAGAAAATACACTCTAAACAAATCAGAAAAGACCTGAAGCCAGGGGAAAAGAAAGGGAAAGAAAGAAAAAAGAAAGAGAGAAAAAAAGAAAAGAAAAAGATAAGAACAAAACCAAAAAAAACAGAATATGATCAAATATGATCAGACTAGTGCATAGATCAGTGCCACACACTAGATTTTGGGTGTATTTCAGTCTGTTAGAAGAAAGTGCCTCCCAAAATTTTAAAGAAAGAAAGACTTACATATGTACAAAATAAGGTTTGATACAATGAAGGGATGGAATAAGACTGTAAAGATGAAAATTATAAAAAAATTTATAAAAGGAATTGATAAGTTGTTTGAAAAAAGAAAGAAGAGGATTAAAAAAGAAGAAAGAAAGAAAGAAAAAAAAAGTGGGAGAGAATGTGATCAGGCAGGAGACTAGAACAAAGCCTTACACTAGACATTTAGGATGTATTTTGATCTGTTAGAAGAAACTGTATCTCAAAATTTTAAAGAGAGAACTTGTATATATATGCCAAAAATAAGGGTAACTACTATGAAGGGATATATTTGACTCTAAAAATGAAAAATAAAATTTTTTTTAAAAAAGGGACTGATAAGATGTTGGTTGAAAAAGGGAAAAAGAAAAATTAAAAAAAAAAACAGTTAAAAAATATTAACTTTGCAAGCCTAAAGAATCATGGTAAAAGAGCCATGAATTCTATGTGCAGTATTCCCCTAGCGCTCGAGTTCTGCCATTCTCATTGATCAGTAAACCTGGATCTTGGCTGGCTGTTCTTGCTGACCTTCTGGGGGAGGGGCCTGTTGCTGTGGTTCTCAAACGTCTTTTCCAAAGGTGGAATTGCGCCGTCCTTGCCCAGTCCGTGCTAAGCAATCTGCTCGGGTTGGCTCTCGGGAGCTTTTGTTCCCTGCAAGCTTTCTGTACAGCTTTGGAGGACGAGAATGAAAATGGCGGCCTCCCAATCTCCGCCTGGAGGAGCCGAGAACTCGGGGCCCCGCTCCTCAGTGCGCCCCCAGAGAAAAGCAGTCAATCACTCCCATCTCCCCCATCTCCGGCTGCACTCCGTGCTCACCCAGCCTGTGACCGAGCGTTTCTATCTCTGGCACCCGACTCCGTGTGGAATCTCCAAACCCAGCAGATCCCTGCGGTGCGCTCCTGCGCCGCTCCTCCCCGGGGGAGGAAGGGGAGTCTCCCTGGATCTGCCGCTTGTTGGGTCCCTGCTGGAGGAGCAATGGCCCGACTGTGCCGTGGATCACAGTTTATGGCAACCCTGAGCTGAGAGCCTGCTCCTGGGCTCCATCTCTGCAGCCGGCTTCCCTGCTTTGATACCCAGGAGCTCTGCCGCACTCAGGCGCCCCTGGTCTTTCTGTGACCCCGAGGGTCCTGAGACCACACTGTCCTGCGAGGGTTCCATCCCCCACTTAAGCCACCGGAGCGACGTCCCTCAGCGGAGCCGACTTCTAAATGTTCCGATTTTATGCTCCGTGGCTCTATCACTTGCCAGAAGCGGCCGACGGAGACCCCCTCCCCCACTGTCTAACCTCCCAAATATCGCCTCAGATTCACTTCTCTGCACGTCCTACCTTCCAGAAAGTGATCGCTTTTCTGTTCAGAGAGTTGCTGCTATTCTTTTCTTCAATCTCCTGTTGAGTTTGTAAGGTGTTCAGAATGATTTGATCCCTATCCGGCTGAATTCCTGAGACCAGACGAAATCCAGGTCTCCTACTCCTCCGCCATCTACTCCACTCAGCAGCATTGTTTTTAATGAATTTTAGTCCAGACTACAAAGCAGGGCACTAGCTGTTGCCCTGACTTGTTAGTATAGGTTTTGTTCCCCCATAAAAGCAAGTTACAGAAGTATATCAGATGGAACGGATAAGACATTTCAACCTAGTTTTGAAAAATCAGCTCAGAAGCTAGTAGTCCTGTTGCAGTGTAAAAGGCTTTCATGTACTTTTTGCCCAATACCCACCCTATTTATCAGTTCAAATGATCAAGAGATTTTGTGGGAGAATTTCTCTTTTGAGACTTTTAGTGTACAAGTGTCATTTTTCTTGGTTTTGCTGCTGATGTCCTTTACCTCTGTCACTGGATGAGTGAGGGACCTGGCACAGTTCTTCAGGAGTTCTTCTGAGGCACTTTGACCATGATGGTTTTCACTTAAGTATGTGCCTGCAGCCCATCCTCTCCCAGCTTCTGGCCACTCTGGACAGCTTGCAGCCACTGAATGGTGATTGGGCCCCAAACACATCATAGCAGTTGACCCACACAGTGCCAGCCTGAAGGGCTTGGGACAGATAATTGGCCCTGTCCAAGTCCTTGGTGAAGACAGCTGCAGCCAGCCCATACTTGGAATTGCTGGCTCTCCCAGTGACTTCCTCTGCGGTCTTGTACTTCAGTGTCTGCATCACTGGCCCAAAGGTCTCTTGCTTGGCAGTAGTCATGCTGCCCTATATATCTCCCAATGGTGATGGTGTACTAGACAAGTAGCCACGGTCAGCCATCACCCCTCTATCACATAACAGCTTTGCCCCCTCCTCTTTCCCAGATTTGATATAACCAAGGACCTTCCTAAGCTGAGTTTCATCTACCTGAGGTCCCTAGTTGTCAAAGGGTTCCCAACTACACAAGACCTGGCCCAGGTGATGCTCTTTCTCAGACTCAGTGTAAATATCTTCTTGCACAAACTGGGAACCTGCACAGCAGCACTGGCCCTGCTTGAGGAACAGGGCAAAGGGGGCCTCTTCCATGGCCCAGTTCATGACTGCATCTGACATGATGATATTGCCCCCCCCCACACACACACACACTCCAGGGTCACTCTCTTGAGGTTATTGCTCCCTGCAGCAACCTGGACTAGGTGGCCAACTTCAGTGGAGCCCATGAAGGCCGCTTTGTCCACATCCTCATGGGAGGTGATTGTAGCCCCATCTGTGGGGCCAAATCTAAGAATAATATTAACTATGCCAGGGGGAAAGCCAGCCTCCTTAAAGAGGTTGGTCACATAGAGGGTGGTGAGTGGAGTCTGCTCAGCTTCCTTCATCACAACCTTTCCTGTTGCCAGGGCTGGGCCCAGTTTCCAGACTTGCATCAGGAGTGGGAAGTTCCATGCAATGATCTGCCTGAACACTCTGATTCATGGTGGATATAGCTGAAAAAGTCCCCGTCCATGGGAATGGTTGTCCCATGGTACTTATCAGCCCAGCCAGGGTAATAACGGAGGCTTTCAAGGACCATGTCCAAATGACATAGGGCTTGCTGTTATCCAGGGTCTCCAAGGCTGCCAGGTAGGTCCGGTCTTGCTCAATCAGATCAGCCAGGCTGCTCAGCAGGTGGCCTGTGTCGGATGTGTCCATGTGGCACCAGGGTGAACTCAGCTGGAAGGCAGCCTAGGCCACCTTTACTGCCCTGTCCACATCTTCCTTGTCTCCTTCAGCTACCTGACGGATGACTTCTCCCATGGGTGGATTGGCAGTGGGGAATGTTTTCTTGCTGACAGCACTGTGCCACACATTGTTTATGAAAATCTTGTTGTAGAAGACTTCAGGCTGCTGGTTGGGTGGCAGCAGCAGACACTAACTAGGTGATGGCCCAGGCTGGGCCCGAGGTTGGCAGCATGCAACATGCTGTGGTGGGAGCAGCTGTGCAGGACCTCCAAGAACCATTTCTAATTTTCAGTTTTTTGTTAATTTCTACTAGCACTTCTGTCACAATTCATGTTCCCATATATGTGCAGCCTTATTTTAGGCTCTTTATTCTCTTCCATTTGTCTTTTTTTTGTCTAATTCTGTGGTACTACTATACCGTCTGAACTATTATAGCTATTAAGTTTTCATCGACATGAAAAAACTTTTTAGTATCATTTTTCCTCAATTTCTAATTACAGTGCATTGTCACTAGAGAACATAATTAGTATCATATTGAGTCTATAATAGGTTAATTATTAAAATGAGTCTTTTTCTATCTGTTTTGGAGTAGTTGCTAAGTAGTTTGCAACACACAGCCCAAGCACTACATTCAGGGCAAATATGTGTGGGAGGTGAGGAAAGAGAACTTCTTTTCCCTCCTTCACAGGTAAAAGAGATGTCTTCTTATACCTATTAAAGAGTTTTAAGAAACAAAGAGCTCAATTCCAGTCTTCTGAAGCTTGAATAGCAATGCCACTAGTAGAAAGAAGGGGACATTTATCACTAGAGGCAGTTCAGTGTAGAGGGAATAAGCAACCAGCCAAAGAGGCACAGCATGCATCAGGGAGCCATAGCCAAGTGTTTCCAGCTGGGGAATCTTTAAGGAACCCCTTGGGACTACCCTCAAGAGAAACATTCAACTTTGAACATCCACTGAGCATCAACATAGATATGCATAATAGCAGGCAAATAAAAGCTTTCTCTCTCCTCTTCCTCTCCCACTTTTGTCCACCATCAAATTCAAGATGAGAGGATATAGGGAAAGAACTGATGAGAATGGATGGAGGAACCAAACAAGGAAACAGTGCAACTAAGCATGCCTCTTTCCCCTGCGTTAGCTTTTATTGAGAAAAAGGAAAATATTTCACTTAAATGAAATTGGGAATTTTTGTTATTCACTGCAATATATATTCTTTTTAGTACACATGAAACATTTACAAAAATACAAAAAAAAACCCTCAATACATTTTAAAGAATCAATATGATAAGTAATCTCTCTTCTGATGATTATATAATAAATTGGAAATTGATAAGAAAATTAATGCTTTAGAATCTTGTATTTTGGGAAAACATGACATATTTCCAAGCACTTGTATTAAAGATTATGATTCTTAGAAGGACATCATAGTAGTAGTACTTCTTCCAAAAATATACAACCTGAATCTAATCATAAATAAACATTAGACTGAATAAAACTGAGGAACAGTCTACAAAATAAATGACCTGAATTCTTCAAAATACCGATGTCATGAATGACAAAGAAATTGCTAAAAAATTATTCCAGACTGAAGGAGGATAAAGAAACATAAAAGCTAAATATAATGAGTGATTCTGGATTAGACTGTGGACTAGGAGGGGGAAAAGCTATGAAGGTCATGACTGAGGCAAAGCAAGAACAAGAGAGTATTATGAACAACTTCATATTACTATCTTTTAAAACCTAAATATGTGAATTTCTGTAAGAGTATAAAGTGTCAAAATTGAATCAAAAGTGAATAGAAATATTGAATAAGAAGCATTAAAGAAAGTACAGTCAACATCTTTCTCCCACCTTGCCCCCAAGTAGTCCTAGATTTTACAGATGAGTTCTACCAATCTTTCAGAAAGAGTTAACACTGACAGAAGCTGCCCAAGGAAAGAGCAAATGCTGTCCAGCTAATAGGAAGAGATAATATTCAACCAATTCTTACTTATACAGTTGTATTAGTTGCTTACATTCTGATTGGCTGTGCTCCATAATGATTAAACAGTGAACACTGTCATTTTGAATGATAGTTTGAATAATACTCAGGAAAAGTATAATTAGAATTCCAAAATCAGATGACAAAACAACAAATAATACAATTTTACATATGCATCTGGATGCAAAAATCCCAAATAAAATTTAGCTTTAAAAAATTCAACTTTTTTTTAAATCATGCATTATAATCACTTAATATTACCCAAGAAAATTTCTACATGAAAAAGTCTTTCAGTGAATGAGCGATGTGAATGGAATTTGAGTCTATAATCGGTTAATTATTAAAATGAGTCTTTTTCTATCTGTTTTGGAGTACTTGCTACATGAAACAATGAACAAGAACAATGGCAAAAATTGTTCTCCATAAAAGCAACAAGAACAATGGCAAAAATTGTTCTCCATAAAAGCAACAAGAACGATGGCAAAAATTGTCCATTCAGCTTTTTTAGAACCTGAAAATTAACTAAAGGCTAAAACAATCTGGGGAGCATTTATTCAAGAACAGCTGAATCTCAGTAACAACATTACCTTTGTGGCATTTGAACTTGGCCTGTTTCCATACCTCACTCCCCAGCTCCACGGTAGCTTTGAAAACCAACAATTCCACAATCACAGGGAAACCAAGAGCATAGCAGGCACGGGAGGGAGGAAAGTGTTGGAGTTTCTCCAAAGCCCCAGATAACTGTCACTATTTGACTTGTCTGGCAGTTCCCATGAAGTCTTCACTAAAATGGCTTGTCTTTATTTGAACTGACTCAAGTTTGCTTAATGCAAACAGCTTCCCCCCACCCCCTTAAAGGGCTTGTCAAAGACATTAAGCAGCAACTGTAACTGTTTAATATCTTAGCTGCCCAAGACACCAATAATGGCTTGGTCAAACAACTTGAAGGGAAGGAAAAAAAAAAAACTTAAAAAGGGTGGGGGGATTCTGGAATTAAAAAGTATAATATCCGCAATGAAAATTTTACCAGAGAGACTCAAAACCAGATTTGAGCTGGAAGAAGAAAGAATCTGTGAACTTGAAGATAGTTCAAGGAACAGATCTGAGGGACAGAGAGAAAAAATGAATAGTGAATACAGGCTCAGAGACCTGGGGGATACCATCAAACATTCCAACATACATATAACAGAAGGAAAGAGAAAGGGAAAGGAATATTTGAAAAATTAATGGATGAAAACTCCCTGATTTTTGTGGGAAATATTAATTTACACAGCTCAAAAAACTCAAAAACTTCAAGTAAGATAAGCTCAAAGAGATTCCCACTTATACACATCATAATCAGGCTGTAGAAAAAAAGAGATAATTGGGAAAAGTAACATTTTTGCTTTATGTTTTTACTAACTGTCCTAAAACATTGGAAGTTCCAATATTATACAAAAGGCAGTATATTCAAATGTCAAAGTATTATGGATTTCTTAATAGGAAATATTCTGTGCCTCAGTCTGGCTTTGGATACCTACAAATACGGATTGAATCTGCCCCATTTGACCTAGATAATAAATAGAATCAGCTGGAATAGAAATGTTGATTGCAAAATCTTTTCATTCTCTGTGATAAATGATTCCTCCCCAGAGAAGTCTTAGCCACTGTGCCAGTGTTCAGTCATATTATGTCTTTAGAGAAAGCATGTCCTGGAGAGCAAATAAATCTCAATCTTCTAAATAACCTTCCATCCATTACTGACAGTGATACAGTAAACTTTCAAGGGGGAAACTTTCTGAGGAAATAGCCAGATAGAGGGGAAAAAACCCACATAATTTTATAGTTGGTTCTACCCACTTGAAACAGCTACTATAAAAGTGATAATTTATAAAGATGAGGAACTCAGCCCACCTATGAGCCAAAAACTCCCCCCAAAGCCTTATATACTTAGTAAAAAAATGAACAAAATTATTTTTTAAAGATTTTATTTATTTATTTGGCAGAGAGCGTGAGTGAGCACAAGCAGGGGGAGAGGCAGAGGGAGAGGGAGAAGCAGACTCCCCGCTGAGCAGGGAGCCCAACATCATGACCTGAGCTAAAGGCAGACACTTAACTGACTGAGCCACCCAGGCACCTCTGACCAAAATGATTATTAGTGTATTACTTCCTTGAACAAACATCACAATCTCTTCATAGGTCTTCAATGTCATACTTCCTTTTATTTTTCTAAATAAATACTATGATTCCCTTTCTTTTCAAATATATAGATTTACCTCCTTTCAAATGTATTTTCTTAGAACCCTCTTTTGAAGTAGCCTCTCTGAATTTTGCTAACTTCAGGTAAGGACCACCTTCCCCACCCCGATGAGCATCAGAACACTTTATCTTCCCTGCGTTTCAAGAGACCCTCCACCCTTGCTCACAGGGCAGATCTTGAAAAAAGTTTTGGGTATACTCAGATAAAGAAGCAAGACTATAATTTTTGTATTTTAAGAAGTGAGGTTTAGTGATTATTATCTATTGTGATTCTATGGATTGTTTAGATCAGCTGGATGATTGTTCTATTCCACTTGGCATTGTCTGGGATCTCTTGTTTGGGGCTGGAACACTAACCAAATCACTCTATGAGGCCAATATTACCCTGATTCCCAAATCATTACACAGATATTAAAAGAAATTAAACTACAGACCAGTATGCTTTATGAATATAGACAAAAAAAATTCATAATAAATTCTAGCAAACCAAATCCAGCAACATATGAAATGTATTATACACCATAAACCAAGTGGGAGTCATTCCAGGAATACAAGGTTGGTTCAATATATGAAAATCAATTAATGCAATAGACCATTTAATCAAGAATAAAAAACACATGATCATGTCAATGGATGAAGAAAAGGCATTTGATAAAATCCAACACCCTTATTATAAAACACTAAACAAACTAGGAATAGAAAGAAACTTTCTCAACCAGATAAAGGCATCTGGGAAAAATTCACAACTATTCTATTATGGATGAAAGACTGAATGCTTTCCTCCTAAAATGAGGAACAAGACAAGGATGTCTGCCCTTGCCACTCTTACTCAACATTCTACTGGAGACTATAGCTACAGCAACTAGGGAAAAAGAAAAAAGATATCCAGATTAGCAAGATTTCTTACAATTCAATAACAAAAATATAACCTGATTAAAATATGTGGAAAGAAATTGACCAGATATTTTTCCAAAGAAGATATAGAAATGGTTAATAATTATTAGGGAAAAGCAAGTCAAAAACCACAATGATATAGAACATCCCACCTAATAGAGTAACTATAATAAAAAAGGTTCTCATAAAAAAAGTATAGATGAAGATGTGGAAAACACTAATGTATTGCTGATGGGAATGGAGAAGATGCAGCTGCTTTCAAAAACAGTTTGGCAATTCTTCAAAAATTTCAACATATAGTTAGCTTATAAGTTTGAAATTCCATTCCTAGGTATATACCTAAGATAAATGAAAGTGTGTGTGTGTGTCCCCATATTAAAACTTGTATCCAAACGTTCATAGCAACAGTCTTCATTATAGCCAAAAAGTAGAAACATTCCAAATATTCAAGTGATGAATAAAATATGGTATATCTATATAATGGAGTATTATTGAGCTATAAAAATAAAGAAGTATTGATATATGCTACAATATGGATGAACTTTGGAGATATTATGCTAAGTGAAAGAAGCCAGACATGAAAGAAAACATATTGTATGATTCCATTGACATGAACTGCACAGAATGGACAAATGCATAGAGACAGAAATCAGTGTGGTAGTTGACAGGGACTGTGGACACAGAGCAATGAGGAACAACTGCTTAATAGGTATAAGATTTCCTTTGGCAGGGTGATTAAAATGTTTTAGAACTAGATACCTTTATGGATATACTAAAAATCACCCAACTGTATATTTTTTAATATTTTATTTTATTATGTTATGTTAGTCACCATACATTACATCATTAGTTTTTGATGCAGTGTTCCATGATTCATTGCATCTAACACCCAGTGCTCCATTCAATACGTGCCCTCCTTAAATACCCATCACCAGGCTAACCCATCCCCCCACCCCCCTCCCCTCTAAAGCCCTCAGTTTGTTTCTTGGAGTCCATAGTTTCTCGTGGTTTCTGATAACTTCCACATCATACACTGAAGTGGGTCAAAATTTGTGGAACTCTAGTGGAGAAACAGATGGATTCATAAAACTGCTATCAAAGATCAAAATCAACAAGAATTAATTACATGGGACTGAATGAATTCATAAAGATGTCTTCTTGTTTGAAACATTGCTGGTTCACTAAAGTTTTGTATTTCCAAATTTAATGAGATTTTTCTCTCACCCCACCCCCCTCCCCTCTAAAACCCTCAGTTTGTTTCCAACTGTATACTTTAAAAGTGCTGAATTTAATGGTGTGTGAATTATATCATGAAAAATTGACAATATAATCTCCCACATAAAGAGAGGGAAAGTCATGTGATTGCCTCAATAGAGACAAAAAAAAAATCTTTGAAAAATTTCCAGATTCATTTATTAGGAAAAAAACAGTCATATATCAGAGTGGAAGGAAATCTTCCTAACTTGTTAAAGTTTATATCTACACACACACAAATATAATAAATAGTATACTTAATGGAAAACTTAAGAGTTACTTCATTTTAAAGAACAAGATTCCCACCAACAATAATGTCATTTAACATTGTATCAGACCTCCTGGTCAATACTATAAAGTATAATAACAATAATAGTGATGCTGATGGTGAAGTAAAGGTATTAGGCTTCTAAGGGAAAATGCAAAAATGTTGTTTAGAAATACTATCATATACCTAGACAAATCAGCTTAATTAATAATAACAGTTCAGCAAGGTTGCCAGAGAAAATCAATATACAAAAACCAATGGCATTCACTATACCAGCAAAAATCAACTAGAAAATACAATTAAAAAAAAAAAAGCCATCCTTCCAATACAATAAAAATTTAAGGTACCTGAGAATTCTCTTTATGAGGAATACATAAAACTCAAGTTTTAAAAATGTTAAATTTCACTAATGTATGTAGATAATTATATGAATAAATGGATTATATTCTGTGCTCTGGATGAGTCCATTTAATATTATAAAGATATTAGAACTTCCAGGGAAGATGGCCAAGTAGAAGGATCCTAACCTCATCTCATCCCACAGATACAACTAAGTAGCACCCACATCAGTATAAATAACCCAAAAAATGAATTGAAGACTGGCAGAATAGAATCTCCACAGCTAAATGTAGAGAAGAGAACACAACTGGAGAGGACAGGAAGGGAAGACATGTTGATCAACAGAAAAAAAGAGAGCCCAGAAATAAACCCACAATTATATGGTCAATTAGTCTTCAACAAAGGAGTCAATAATATGCAATGGGGAAAACGAAAGTCTTTTCAACAAATGATATTGGTAAAACTGGACAGCTACATGTAAAAGAATGGAACTGGACCACTTTCTTTCACCATACACAAAAATAACTTCAAAATGATTTAAAGACCTAAATGTGAAACTTGAGACCATATAAATCACAGAAGAAAGCACAGGCAGTAATTTCTATGACATTGGCCATAGCAACATTTTTCTAAATCTGTCTCCTGAGGCAAAGGAAACAAAAACAAAAAACCTGTTGGGACTACATCAAAATGAAAAGTTTCTGCACAGTGAAGGAAACAATTAACAAAACTAAGAGACAACCTAAGTAATGAAAGAAGATCTTTGCAAATGACATATCTGATAAAAGGATAGTATCCAAAATATATAAAGTATTTATACAACTCAACACCAAAAACCCAAATAATCCAATTAAAAATGGGCAGAAGACATGAACAGACATTTCTTCAAAGAAGACATACAGATGGCCAAGAGACACATGAAAAGATTCTCAATATCACTACTCATCAGGGAAATCAAAATCAAAATCACAATGAGATATCATCTCACACTGGTCAAAATGGCTAAAATCAAATACACAAGAAACAAGGATGTGGAGAAAAAGGAATCCCCATGCACTGTGGTGGGAATGCAAACTGGTAGATCCACTGGAGAAAAGAGTATGGAAGTTCCTGAACATATTAAAATAGAATACCATATGACCCACTAATTCCAATATTGGGTATAACCCCAAGAATAAGAAAACACTAATTGGAAAATATTTATGCACCCCTATTTTTATTGCAGCATTACTGACAATAGCTGAATTATGGAAGCAGCCAAAGTGTCCATCAGTAGATGAACTGATAAAGATGTAACACACACAGACACACACACACAGACACACACACACAGACACACACACACACACACACAATGGAATATTACTCAGCCATAAAAAAGAATGAAATCTTGACATTAGTGACATGAATGGATCTAGAATATAATGCTAAGTGAAATAAGTCGATGAAAGAAAAATACCATGATTTCACTTATATGTGGAATTTAAGAAACAAAACAATCAAACAACTTAAAAAAGAGACAAGCCAAAAAACAAACTCTTAACTATAAAGAACAAACGATGGTTACCATAGTGAAGGTGAGTGTGTGTGTGGGGGGGGAGTGGTAGGTGAAATAGGTGAAGGTGCTTCAAGAGTACACTTATCATGATGAGCACAGAGTAATGTATAGAATTATAGAATTATGATTTTGTACACCTGAAACTAATATAACTATGTTAACTAAATTGGAATTTGAAAAAAAATTATAAAGATATGTTTTTCCCAATTTAATCTATTACCTCAATTGAATAAAAAAATATCCATCTGGAGTATAAAAAAACCTATTTGATATTTGCATGGACAAAAGAGAAGTGTGCAAATAACTAAAGTGACATATACTAAAAAAGCAAAGATCAACACTTGCTCTTTCAGTTATTACAATAACTAATAAATAAATAAATGGGCTGATGAATCAAAAGAGAAAGTTTGGAGACAGACCCATGATCATATAAAAACTTAATATACAAGAAAGATGGCACTACATATTTATGTACTAAATGGAAAGAACAGGTTGTTTATTAGATGGTTTGGGGGAAATTGGTTCACTATGGAGAAAAATTAAAATTTATCTCATTAATTAGCAAAGATAGAATCATGTTTTCTAAGACACAAAAATGTCAAAGTAAAGTAAAACTAATTATAGATAATGTGAGAAAATATCTGTGTGTAGAAGAGGAAATGAGCTTTTTACACATAACCTTAAAAGCACAGAGTAGCAGACAAAAAACATTTTTAAAACCAATATGATATATAAAAATAGTGGCTATTGATTGGAGAGCATAAAGTCTAAATAGAGTATAGACTGAGAGATGGAATTTACAATGCCTGAAATCAATCAGAAACTTTCTTTCAGACTAGAAGTCAGAAAACTTTTTCTGTAAAGGAACAGCTAGTAAATATTTTAGGCTTTGGGTGTCATATATTGTTTGAACTACTCAACTCTGCCATTGTAGCATAAAGCCAGCAATATGCAATGTGTAAATAAATGAGGCTATGTTCAATACAACTTTATTTATGGACAGTAAAATTAGATTTCATATCATATTCACGTGTCACTGAATATTATTCTTCTCTTCAGTTTCCCCTGATCATTTAAAAAATAAACACCATTTTTAGCCTTTTGGCTATATGAGAACAGGAAGCATATCAGATTTGGCCCGCATACCAAGTTTTGCTGACCTCTGGCCCAGACTGGAAAGGAAACTTTTCAAACAAACAAGACAATGGAAGAATAGCAATACTGAACAGGCAAAGACTAAAAGCAAGCAAAAGGAAATTTAAAAGGTCTCAATGTTTGAATACATGCTCAAACTAATAATCAGAAATGCAAATTTAAATGAAGTAACATTTTATAGTTTTCAGACTGTCAACAATTAGAAAGTTGAATAATGCCAAGTGCTGGCTGGCTAAGAGGGATGGGAATCTTCATGCCTCACTGGTGGAAATGCAGATTGCAACCCTTGTGAGAAATCTGATACTATCTAGTTAAATTACCATCTGATTACCATCTACATTGATTGATACGTTTCCTTCTGAAAATCTCTCTCTTGTCTTTTTATACCAAAGAAGTAAATTAGGGGAAGTATATAAGAAAATTTGTTCAGATTGGCTGTATGGAGTTGAATGTAATCTGGGTGCCCATTATTGAGAGAATAAATGGATAAATGTGATGAATACATAAATACTAGTTTGGAGTACCAAGCAGATTTGAAAAGCAACATACACAGCAAAATTGATAGTCATATCAGCATAGTACTTTGTGAAAAAAAAAAAAGCGAAAAACAGTTGAAGATATAGTATACAGTACTGCTTTAGGAAATTTTAGGAAAATTAAATAACATATGCACATTATACTATATATCTCATAAACATATATACAAACAGAAAGACATCTGTCAAACCAGTTAAAAAGGTTTCTTACCTGAATGTGTGTTGGGGAGTGGGAGGTAGGTGGAATAGAGAATGAGGGTGAAAAAGAATAAACGTATTTCAAAAGAAAAGAGGGGCATTGCAGGACCATCAGTAATTCTGCACTGGGTATTGAGGTATGTGATCACTCACACTTTTTCTCTGAGGTTCAGACAGACACTCATACGTATACAGAAACAAACAGAAAGGACAAATAGAAATTGCTAAAATGGTGGGAGATCTTAACAGAACTTTCCACTTTTGGCAGATCAAGTACACAAACATAGAAGAGGAAGAAGAGATTTTTATCTTAAATAAAGTTAAATGAAGATAATGTGACTAGTTTCTCATGCTGCAAAGGAAAGAAACATTTTCATATTTTGGCCAGGGACATTTAACTGAAATTGATCACCTCTTTAACCTTATTAATTTTTTTTTTTTTTTTTTAGCTGGGAAAATACTATGTAATCACTTAAGATAATCATGAAGATTGAAACAGAACTTTGGTCAGATTCATAAGTCAAAGTGACTGTCATTTCAAAATTCTCATGTCCTCATGACTTGGAATGGTATATCTACTCAGTAATTCCTACATAGTCCTTGAGCTAAAATCAGAGTCCTGTAGTTACATATTAGAGGATGCCACCTTCTTAACTTTAAACAATAAACTTAAAATCTATAATTCTCCATAATGTAAAAAGTTTAAATTTTAAAACACACAATCAAAAACAAAACATATCCTAACCACAGAAACTAAAAATCAATTATCTACCCATAATATATACAAAGAGAACATCTAAAACATCTGTGGATAATTTATAGAGTAATAAAAATACTATATATCAAAACATATAGAACGATAAACAATAGTAATAGGTAATTTTCTATCCTAAATTTTATTAACTATTTAAAAGAAATGGAACTAAAAAAGACTTATATCTAAGTATTTATAAAAAGAAAGGGTAAGACTTGTCATTAAGAATTGAAGGACAGGGGCACCTGGGTGGCTCAGTTGGTTAAGCAGCTGCCTTCGGCTCGGGTCATGATCCTGGAGTCCCAGGATCGAGTCCCGCGTCGGGCTCCCTGCTCAGCAGGGAGTCTGCTTCTCCCTCTGACCCTCTTCCCTCTCGTGCTCTCTATCTCTCATTCTCTCTCTCTCAAATAAATAAATAAAATCTTAAAAAAAAAAGAATTGAAGGAGAGATACTTTTCCAGAAAAGCAAAAGCTAAAAGAGTTTATCATCATAAGCCAGCCTTACAAAAAAATGTTAAAGAGATCTCTTTAAGCTGAAGTTAAAGAGCACTGATTAGTAACTGGAAAACTTATGAAAGTATAAATCTCAATGATAAGGATAAAATATATAGTAAAATTCAGAATACATGACAGTTGTAAAAGGTGGTCAGTTAATCATTTATAAATCTAGTATGAGGGTTAAAAGAAAAGAGTAGTAAAAACAACTATAACTACAATAATTTTGTTAATGGATACACCAAATAAAAACTTGTAAATTGTGACATCAAAAACATAATATGTGGGGGGGGTAATTATGTAAAGCAGCTTAGAATGCATTCACATTTAAGTTCCTAACATCTTAAAATTGACTGTTATAAATATAAGGTGTTTTATGTAAGCCTCATGATAACCACAAGGCAAAAATTTACTACAGATACACAAAAGACAAAGAGGGAAGCATCTAAGCATACCTCTATAGTATATCATCAAATCATAATGAAAAGACCAAGAGAAGAAACAGGAACTACAAAACAGCCAGAAATCAATTAACAAAATGGCAAAAAGTACATACCTATCAATAATTACTAAATGTAAATGAGCTAAATTTTGCAATCAAAGTGATGTAGGAAATGTTGGGGTTCAGAGCCAGATGGCCAAGTAAGAATTCTTGAGATGTCTTCAGTGCAAAATGGTGGTTTTATTAAAGCATGCAAACAGGACCTTTGGGCAGAAAAAGCTGCGCTGGGGTTGTGACGAGTTGGGATTATATACTTTCAAGTTGTGAGGGTGTTAGGGACAGCACAAACCTCCAAGGTATTTTGGAAACAAGTTTTCCAGGACCTTGAGGGGGCTGTTTTTAGGAAAAGGTCATTTATTGCTGTCTAATAAAACCTTAGTCATGAGACCCTTCAGATGTATATCAATGGTCCCTATTCTTGGGGGATGATTGCCAACATATATCTTGGGGGAGAGAGATAAAAGGAAGTTTCCAAAGGAATTTTTATATGTTAAAGTAGACTTACAGGATCCTGGGGGGTTGGAATAAAGTTAAACCAAGATTGCCATTTGCCCTTAGCAAAGTATTAACATCCAGGCAGCTGAGTTCCTAGAGGAATGTCACTCTGCCGTTTCAAGGACTTGTCAATGGGCTGTAGGCAGTGAAGAAATTTAATATTCTCTTTTGCCCTTGTTTCCCATATCAAAAGGACTTAGAATTGCTGAATGGATAAAAACAAGACCCATCTACATGCTGCCCAGGAGACACACTTCAGATACAGGATACCTACAGACTGAAACTGAAGAGACGGGAAATGATATTCCATGTAAAAGGAAAACCAAAAGAAAGCAGGGGCAGCTATACTTATATCAGATGAAATAGACTTTAAGATAGACTCTAATAAGACACAAAGAAGGTCATTACATAATTATCAAGAGGTCAATCCAACAAGAGGATGTAACATTTTAAAGTACTTATGTACCCAACATAGGAACACCACAATAGAGAAAGCAAATATTAACAGACCTATAGAAAGAAATAGGCAGCAATACAGTAATAGTAGGGAACTTTAATACCTCACTTTCACCAATGGATAGATCATCCAGACAGAACATCAATAAAGTAACATTGGCCTCAAATGACATGTTGTTTCAGATGGACTTAAGAGAAAAATACAGAACACTGTATCCTGAAACAATGGAATGCACATTCTTCTCAAGCATATATCAAGCTTATGTTGGGCTGCAAAATAAGTATTAATTTAAAAAGACTGAAATCCTATTAAGCACCTCTCTGACCACAGTGGTATGAAATTAGAAATCAATTACAACAATAAAAGTAAAATATTTTCAGGGCACCTGGGTGTCTCAGTCATTAAGCGTCTGCCTTCGGCTCAGGTCATGATCTCAGGGTCATGGGATTTAGCCCTACATTGGGCTCCCTACTCTGCAGGAGGCCTGCTTCTCCCTCTCCCATTCCCCCTGCTTGTGTTCCCTCTCTCGCTGTGTCTCTGTCAAATAAATAAAATCTTCAAAAAAAAAAAAAGTAAAATTTTTTCACAAATATATGAAGATTAAACAACATACTACTGGACAACCCATGGGTCAAAGAAAAGATCAAAAGAGATATTAAAAAATGTATTGAGACAATGAAAATGGAAATACAACATATCAAAACTTACAGGATGCAGCAAAAGTTCTAAGAATTTCATCATAATAAAAGCCTACATCAAGAAACAAACAAAAAAGAAACAAACAAAAAAATCCCAAACAACCCAACTTTACACTTCAGGGAATTAAAAAAAAAGAACAAATGAAGGCCAAAGCTAGTAAAGAAAGGAAATAACAAAGATCAAAGAAAATAAATGAAATAAAGCCCAAAAAATAGAGAAGATCAACGATACTAAGAGCTACTTTTTCAGAAAGATAAATAAAATTGACAAACCTTTAGATAGATTTGCCAAGAAAAAAAGAGAAGACTGAAATAAAATCAGAAATGGAGGAGACATTATAATTAATATTACAGAAACACACAGAACCATAATAGACTTCTAAGAACAATTATACACCAACAAGTTAGACAACCTAGAAGAAATGGCTAAATCCCTAGAAAGATAAAACCAACAGAGATTGAATCATGTAGAAATAGAAAATCTGAACACATCAATTAGTAGTAAGAAGACTGAATGAGTAGTAAAAACCTCCCAACAAACAAAAGGTCAGGACCAAGCTTCCAGACTAGAGAGCTTCACTGGTGAATTCTACCAAACGTTTAAAGAAGACTTAATACAAATCCTTCTCAAACTCTTTCAAAAAAATAAATAAATAAAAAGAGGAGGAACACTTCCAAACTATTTTTACAAGGCCAGAATTACTCTGATACCAAAACCAGACAAGAATACCACAAGAAAATTACAGACAATATCCTTGTTGAATATAAATGCAAAAATCCTCTACAAAATTATTAGCAAACCAAACTCAACAATATGTTAAGATCATCATATACTATTATCAAGTGGGATTTATTCCAGGGATTCTAGGATGACTCAACATCCATAAATCAATGTGATACACCACATTAACAAAATGAAGGATAAAAATCATACAATCATTTTAACATGTGTAGAGAAAGCATTTGACAAAATTCAACATCTATTCATGACAAAAACTCTCAACAGAGTGGGAATAGAGGGACTATAACTCAACATAATAAAGGCCATATATGAGAAGCCCTCAGCTAATATTACACTCAATGATGAAAATTTTCCTCTAAGATCAGTAACAAGACAAGGATGCTGATTCCTGCCACTTTTATTCAACATAGTATTAGAAGTCCTACCTGGGGCAATTAGGCAAGAAAAATAAAGGCATCCAAGTTGGGAAGGAAGAATTAAAATTGTCACTATTTGCAGATGACATGACATTATATATAGAAAACCCAAAACTCCACCAAAAACACTGTTAGGACTAATAAATAAATATATTCAGTAAAGTTTCAGGATACAAAATCAATATACAAAAATGTATTGCATTTCTGTACACTGATTACAAACTATGATAAAGAGAAATTAAGAACACAATCTCTTTATAATTGCATCAAAAAGAAGAAAATACCTAGGAAGAAATTGAGCCAGGATGGTGAAAAAGCTATACAAAGAAATCTCTAAGACCTTCATGAAAAAAAATAAAGAAGACACAAATAAATGGAAAGCTATTTTGTGCTCATGGGCTGGAAGAATTAATATGGTTAAAACTTCCATACTACCCAAACCAATTTACAGATTCAATGCAATCAAAATTCCAATGGTATGTTTCACAGAAATAAAACAATCCTAAAATTTGTATGGAACCACAAAAGCCTGACTCCAAATAGTGAAAATCACCTAGAAAAAGAACAGCAAATCTAGAGGCATTGCACTTCCTGATATCAAATATATTACAAAGCCATAATAATTAAAACAGTTTGATCTGGCATAAAAACAGATACACAGATCAATGGAACAGAATACAGACCCCGGAAATAAACCCATGAATACATGGTCAATTAATTTAGGACAAAGGAAGCCAAGAATATACAATGGGGAATGGGCAGTCTCTTTAATAAATGGTGTTGGGAAAACTGAATAGTGATCTGCTAAAGAATGAAACTTGACCACTATCTTATACCATACACAAAAATTAACTCAAAATGAGTGAAAGACTTGAACATAAGACCTGAAACAATAAAACTCCCAGAAGAAAACACAGGCAGTAAGCTCCTCGCAATCAATATTGGCAATATATATATATTTTTTGTATTTGACACCAAAAGCAAGGGCAACAAAAGCAAAATTCAGAATTGGGGCTATATAAAATTAAAAAACTTCTGTACTGCAAAGGAAATGGTCAACAAAAGAAAAGGCAACCTACCAAGTGGGAGAAAATATTTGCAAATCCTGTATCTGATAAAGGGTTAATATCCAAATTATATAAAAACTCATTCAACTTAGTAAAAAAAAAAAAAATCTGATTAAAATATAGGCAGAGGACCAGAACAAATATTTTCCAAACTAGACATACAGATGGCCAACAGGTACATGAAAAGGTGCTCACCATCACTAATCATCAGAGAAACAAAAATCAAAATCACAATGAGATATCACCTCATAGCTATTAGAATGGCTATTATCAAAAAGACAAGAACTAAAAAGTATTGGCAAGGATATGGAGAAAAAGGTATCCTTGTCCACTGTAAATGGAAATATAAATTGGTGCAGCCGTACAGAAGTTAAAAATAGAACCACCATATGATCCAGCAATTCCACTTTTGGGTATTCATCCAAAGGAAATGAATACACTCACTTGAAAAGACATCTGCAACCCCATGTTCATTGCAGTGTTATTTACAATAACCAAAACATGGAAACAGCCTAAATGTTCATCCACAGATGAATGGATAAAAAATTTTTGTATATATACATGATGGAATATTACTCAGTTATAAAAGGAAGGAAATCTCGCCATTTGTAACAATATGGATGGACCTTCAGGATATTATGCTAAGTGAGATAAGTCAGATGGAAAAAGACAAATACCATATGATCTCACTTATATGTGGAATATAAAGAAAGAATAAGTAGAATATAAAGAGAGAAAGAGAGAAAGCAAGCAAGCTTCTAGATACAGAAAAGATAATGGTGGTTGCCAGAGGCAGGACATGGGGGTGGATGAAATGGGAAAAGGGGGTGAAAAGGTAGAAACTTCTAGCTATAAAATATATAAGTCCTGGGGATGTAATGTACAGCATGGTTACTACAATTAATAATACTCTGTTGTATATTTGAAAGTTGCTAAGAGAATCTTAAAAGCTCTCATCATAAGAAAAAATGTTTATAACAATGTGTGGTAATGGATGTTAACTAAACCTACTATGGTGATCCTTTTGCAGTATGTGCAAATACTGAATCATTATATTGCACACCTAAAACTAATATGTTGTTTTATGTCAACTCTATCTCAATGAAAAAATTAAAATAATAATAGTAAAATGCAAAAGAGTTCAGAAGGAAAAAAGAATAGGGAAAAAAATACAAATCAATATTAACAGAAGCAGCAAATACATATATTTGTACAAATTTAGATATGTAAACATTAGTAACAAAGTTCTATTCAATGAAGAAAAGTGATAAAACAAGATTAAAATTAGAAATTATAGTGAGACTAGAAAGGCAGATTTGCTAATATAAGTTATCAAGATTGACCCAATGTCAAAGCCCAAAACACTAAAAAGGAAAAATTTTTTAATATTAAAAAATTGCTTCACATAAAGGCTTTGATATATTCTTATCAGTTAATTCCTTCAAAGCTTCATGGGAGACATTTTCTTGAATATTTTAATTGTGAATTCTATAAAATGCTGTTAGATTTCATCTGAAATGCAAGAAGGATTTAAAGTTTATTAACTCTTAAAAGACATCAAAAGAAATTGCATAAGAAAAACTGTATAATCATCTCAGAAGACACTGAAGAGACAATGGATGAAAAATCTCACACCCATTCATGTTTGATGTGATAGGTAAAAGAAATTCCCATTCAAACAGAAACCAGCAAGGATGCAGACTCTGATCATTATTATTTCTTGTTTTTAGAAGTTCTAACCAATTACAATAACAAACAAATCAGAAAACACTGATGTAACAAAATATAAAAAAAGAAGACATTCTTATTTCAATAATTCTGTACTTAAAATTTTTTTAAAAATGGACCAAAATCCTACTAATTGAAACTTTACCTCAGTAAAGAATCTGAATAAAATGGACTATTCCCAAGTGAATAATCATTTATAGTCCTAACTTAATGGAGGAAATATAATAATGGGAATTATAAGTAACCTCAAAAAGAAATATTTTGAGTGAATAAAATTATGAAATTTTGCTAAAGAATGAAAATTCACATTAAATAATGATAATGCCAAATACTGTAGAGGTATCATTTTTCTATAATAAAATTTTATGTTAAACTCAAAGATAAAGATGTATTTCAATTTACCTGGAGTAGTAAGCATCTTGTTAATATGTGTTTTATAAATAAAAAGGTAATCAAAGGGATGTGCCTTGCACAATATTCAGATTTATTATGGAGTTAAAATAATTAAAATAATATAAAATTGGCCCCCAAAATCAATCAATAGAAGAATATGCTTCTGGCATATGTAAAATTTTAATATGTGGTAAAAGAAAAAATTGACTTGTAGAAGAAAATTAGGTCACTCTGCACCCCAAATCAATTTTATATTAAAGGCTACATAGTAAATGAAAATGAACCAGAATAAAATACAGGAGAATATTTTTGCAGCAGTTTTGCTGCCTGGGAAGAACCAGGATAAGTGTAATGAAGAAAAAATTTCCTTAGGGCCATTGGAGGAATGTACAGAAACTAACAGAGCTTGGGTTAGATAGGGAGAATTTTCCCATGTACTACTCATGTTCCCCACAAATGTGGACTTCTTAGCACCTGCCCCCAAGCACCGCACCTGCTTCTAGCAGTTTTCATGTGCATATCTCAAGTCTCCTTCCAATAACTCATTTAACAAGCCTTCCCAGAATACGTGGCCCTAGACATCTACTATAGTGATGCAAAGACAATCTGCTAGCCCTTTGGAATTTAACTAAAGATCTCAAAATGGGACACTGGGGAGGAAATACCTTTAATTATAAGAGAGGTTAATTGTTCATGTAATTCTCATAAACAATCTGGCATTTGCACAACGGGACCTTAAATGAAAGGTAAATTTTGAATATATGAGTGTGAGAGAAGGGCAGCATATTATAAAGGAATAGCAATGAAAAAAAAAAGCCAAGGAATTGGGAAACTTTGGGAACACAGGAGGGAACATGAAGAAATAGAATGATCAACAAGATTAGTGAGTAAATGTATTAGTTTGCTAGGGCTGCTGTAGCAAATTACCACATACTGAGTGACTTGAAGGAAATGTATAGTCTCACTGTTCTGGAGGCTAGGAATCTGGAACCAAGGTATCAGCAGTCACGTTCCCTCTGGGGGTGCTAAAGAAAAATCTGTGCAGGCCTTTCTTTTAGTTTCTGGTAGTACCTTGGCTTATATCAACATAACTCCAATCTTCACATGGTATTCTCCTGTGTGTGTGTCTGTTTCCCAATTTCCCCTCTTTATAAGGACACATGTCATATTGCATTAGCACTCATTCTAATGATCTCATTTTAACTTGATTACCTCTAAAGGGACCCTAGCTCCAAAGGTAACATTCTGAGACACTGAGGGTTGAGAGACTCCAATACCTTTTTTTCTTGTGGAGAAGTTGGGAGAAGGGGGACACAATCAACCATTACAGTAAGCAGTAGATCAGAGAGAGCTTTATTTAATGGGCTAGTGGAATGAAGTACTGCTTAACCATACCTTAGGTAACAACCTAAGTTAAATGATTTTAGTTCAGGGAACAAATGAAAATAAGAAGGAAAACATATGTAGTTATTGAAAGCAAAAAAAAAAAAAGTAAAATGTTAACAGGGTCAGAATAAGTTAAGCTATTATAATTTACATTTGCTTTGTTATTTCTTTTGGAAAATAGGAATTTGTCGTTCAGGTCATGGAAGAACTACACCAAAATACATATTTTAGTAAAGAAATACTGGAGCTACCAAGAAAAATTGAACTAACAGTCTACAAAAATGGACCATAACAAAGAAATCTGCTGGAGGATATACAATCCCAGGAATTTTGCATGCCCTAACAATAAACAGCAGATGGTAATAAGTCCAAAGAACATTGGTAAATAAAATAGCCAATGGTTTCAATCAGTTGAAAAACTGGAATGTTAACTCCAAATCCTATGTAAACCAGTTTCCAGAGGGAACTTTTTTCTTTTTAAGTGAAAACATATTGACATTTTGATGGCACATTTCTTTCAAGGCTTTCAAAGCATTACTGTGGGTATATTTATCTCCTTTATGAATCATCTAGGGCAATTCACTTTCAAGTTGGTATTGTGTTGTTTTCATTATAAATGTATAAATATTTCAGGTACATTGTAGTTCCTGGGGTTGGGGGAGCAGTAACTACCATTTATAACAACGTCTGTATATGCACCTGAATGTAATATATGAGTAAGTTGCAAACCACATAAATATGAACAAGCTAGGAAATATAGAAATACAGAAAATCACCATAAAAAACATTCAGTTCTATACTAGTTAAAGCTTTTGGCAGAATGTAGCATGTTGGCACAAATCTATGAATTATCATAGATTATGCAAAAATTAACCTAACTCATAGAAAACGATTTACATTAACATCATAATAAAATCACCTCTAACATGGGTTATGCTTTCAAATAACTGCATAAGGAGAAAACTCCATGTTGTCAACATTATCCTCAATAACCCTTTAAATCACCATATACTACATTATGTGATTTTGTACACTCTCTCTCTCCAGCATGGATTTGAATTGTTTTGTTTTTGTTTTGGTGTGCACCAAATAAAGATAAAGTAATTAGCTAATATATAATGTCCATACTGTAATAGATAAATGATTTTTTTTGTATACTGAACACATGTAGTCAAGTTTGGATAAATGTAAATATGACAGCTCCACTTTCATGATTAGGATTCACTCCATTTTTACTCAAATCAGTGAAATATTTAGACACCAAAAGCAATGGCAACAAAAGCAAAAGTAAATGAATGGAACTGCATCAAACTAAAAAGCTTCTGCATAGCAAAAGAAACCAGCAAAATGAAAAGACAGCGTACTGAATGGGAAAAAAATGTGCAAGTAATATATCTGACAAGGGGTTAATATCCAAAATATATAAAGAAGTCAGACAATTCAATAGCAGGAAAACAACCCAATTTGAAAAATGAACGAGGATCTGAATAGACGGTTCTCTAAAGACATACAGATGGCTAACAGGTATGTGACAAGGTCCTCAACATTACTAATCATCAGTGAAATGCAAATGAAAAACACAATGAGATACCACCTCACACCAGTCAGAATGGCTAGTATCAAAAAAAAAAAACAAGAAATAACAACTGTTGCCAAAGATGTGGAGAAAAAAGAACACTTGTGCACTATTGGTAGAAATGAAAATTGGGATAGCCACTATGGAAAAAGAGTATGGAGATTTCTCAAAAAATTAGAAACAGAACAACCATATGATCTAGCAATTCCACTTCTAAATATTTATCCAAAGGAAACAAAAACACTATCTCAAAAAGATATCTGCACTCCTATGTTCACTGCAGCATTTACAGTACCTAAGACATGATATATATATTATATATAATATACACACACGATGGAGTATTATTCAGCCATAAAAAGGACATCCTGTCATTTGCAATAACATAGATGGATCCTGGAGGCATTATGCTAAGTGAAGCAAGACGGAGAGAAGAAAAGCATATGATTTCATTTGTATGTGGAATCTAAAACAAATAAAAACAGTAGCACAGAACTCAAAGACGCAGAGAACAGATTGTTGGTTGCCAGAGGGGAACGAAGGGATGAGGTGAGCAAAAGGGTGAAGTGGGTCAAAAGGTACAAACTTCCACATTATAAAATAAATCCTGGGGATATAATGTACAGTGTGGTAAATATAGTCGATAATACTGTTGTATATTTGAAAGTTGCTAAGAGAGTAGATCTTAAAAGTTCTCATCACAAGAAAACGTTTTGTGTGGTTCTGGATGTTAACTAGACTTATTGTAATGATCATATCATAGTATGTAAAAATACTGAATCATTGTCTTGTACACCTGAACCTAATATAATATTATAGGTCAGTTCTATCTCAATGAAAAAAAATATAAATATTTAACTTTAGACCCTGACCTCTCACTTCTCTATCATTTGCTCTCCTTCTTACTGTCATTTTTCTCTTGGTCTCTCATGATTTCCAACTCTTTCTTTCTCTATCTCTTGAATGCCACAGGTCCTATAAAGCAGATGCTGATTTCTGTGAGGCATAATGTGAAGACTGTAGTATTAGAAGATGTGTCAGGCTTAACCAGTCTCTGCCACTTACTAGTTATGAAGTCTTAGGTCTCTAAACTTCTTTGGTCAATACCACAAAGTCAGAGTTAGTGCCCATCACATCACATGGTTTGGGAAGAATATATAACTTACACCCCAATGTACATATATATGTGTGTAAAATAGCACCCATTTTACAGATGAGAAAACTAAGCCTTAAAGAAATTAAGCCCACAATTATAATAACATGAAATTGTGATTGACAATTCTAATGCAGGCTTTTATGACTTTAGAATAAGTCGTTCATTGATCTAGGTCCATAATACAAAAGCCATAAATACAAGAGAATCTTCCTTAAGCTTTTACTACTGCACAGACCTAAACACATCCATCTAACTTAGAAATCCAAGCTCTTTTCTTTTCTGCTTCCGGCCATCTATTTGTGAAGATTCTGACTAAAATACCACATTCTACAAATTCCTCCAGCTAATTAAATGGGATGTGGATCATGGAAAATAATATATCGAAGAGCTAAAATACACCATATGGCAAATGGAGAAAGTTCAACTTTAATGCATCAACTAAAACAAATGAACTATTTTTTCCATGTCTATCTTATTAAACTGTTAACACAATTTTTATAAATCACCTCAGTATCCCTTCTAAGGAGGCTTCATAGTAATTAGGTTATCTTAAACATTCTCTTGTTTTAATAAAATGTAATAAATCATAAAAATTAGAGCAAAACTTAAGCAATGTTCTCAGTAATATCAAGCACAGATAAAAACAAAATGCCAAAAATCAATTTAGATAGAAAAACAACAAGAGTTCTGAATTAAGTAAAAAGAAATAAAAGTTCTGGGCGCCTGGGTGGCTCAGTTGGTTAAGCACCTGCCCTCTGCTCAGGTCATGATCCCAGGGTCCTGGGATTGAGCTCCATGTCATCAGGCTCCCTGCTCAGCAGGAACCCTGCCTCTCCCTCTCCCTCTGCTCTCCCTGCTTGTTCTCTCTCACTCTATCAAATAAATAAATAATCTTAAAAAAAAAAAAAACCAGAAAAGTTCAAATGTGCCATTTCCTTTTCATTCCAACTAGCTTACTTTTGCTTATAATAATCTTTTAGTGTATACAGAATTTTCCTAGGGTGCACATGCTTTCTGAATTTAGCAATTTTGCTCCATGCCCTGGTAAATACACAGCAAAGAAATATTAATGAGAAATAATTGAGATTCTTGATGACTCTAAATTAGTAACAATTGATACCCCATTTGTTACAAACATTGAAAATAATCATTAAAATACATATTTGTGTATTTTATGTTCAAAAAATGAATATTCATGCTCTTCTGAAAAAAGTCTACATTTTTTAAGATTTTATTTATTTGACAGAGAGAGACAGCAAGAGAGGGAACACAAGGGAGAAGCAGGTTCCCTGCTGAGCAGGGAGCCCAGTGCGGGGCTCGATCCCAAGACCCCGGGACCATGACCTGAGCCGAAGGCAGACACCCAATGACTGAGCCACCCAGGCACCCCAAAATTCTACGTTTTAAAAAGTATAACAAGAACTGTAATATCTTCCATAATTCTCCTTGCCATAACCGCCATTTAACAATGTAAAGTAAGCAAATAACTGATTGAATTTGTTTTCAAATAATTTATAACTCCCAAATTTTAGAGAAACCTATTTTATATTTGTTTAGATTATCAATTAAAATGGAGACACACATGGCAAGAATATACAATGGGGAAAAGACAGTTTCGTCAGTAAATGGTGCTCGGAAAAGTAGACAGCTACATGCAAAAGACTGTAAATAGACCACTCTCCTACACCATACACAAAAATAAACTCAAAATGAATTAAAGACCTAAATGTGAGAACTGAAGCCATAAAATTCTTACAAGAAAACATAGGCAGTAATCTCTTGGCCATCAGCCTTAGTAACTTTTTCTGGATATGTCTCCTCAGGGAAGGGAAACAAAGCAAAAATAAACTATTGGGACCACATCTTTTGCACAGCAAAAGGAACCATCAACAAAACCAAAAGGCAGCCCACCAAAATGGAAGAAAATATCTGCAAATCATTTATCCAATAAGAGGTTAATAGCCAAAATATGTAAAGAACTCCTAGCTCAACACCAAAAACCCCTAATTAATCCTACTAAATATAGGCAGAGGCCCTAAATAGACATTTTTCCAAAGAAGATATATAACCAGCCAACAAACACATGAAAATATGCTCAGTATCACTAATCATCAGGGAAATGCAAATCAAAACCATAATGAGAGATCATTTCACACTGTCAGAACGGCTATTATCAAAAAGAAAAGAAATACTAAATGTTGGCAAGGATGTGAAGAAAAGGGAACCGTTTGTGGTGGGAATGTAAATTTGTGCAGCCACTGTGGAAAGCAATATGTAATTCCCTCCCTCAAAAAGTTAAAAATAGAAATACTACTGATCCAGTAATTCCACTGTTGTGTATTTACCCAAAGAAATTAAAAATATTAATTCAAAAAAATATATGCACCCCTATATTTATTGGCCATTGTAAAATGGCCAAATTATGGAAGCAACCCAAGTGTCCATTGATAGATGAAGGGATAAAGAACATATGGTAGATATAGAGAATGAAATATTACTCAGCCATGAAAAAGAATGAGATCTTGCTATTTGCAACAACATGGATGACCCCAAGAGTATTATGCTAAATGTAATGTCAGAGAAAGACAAATATATGGTTTTACTTATATGTAGAATCTAAAAAGCAAAACAAAAGAACAAACAGAAATAGACTTGTAAATACAGAGAACAAATTGGTGGTTGCCAGAGGGAAGGTGAGTGGGAAGATGGGCAAAATATGTGAAGGGAATTAAGAAATACAAACCTCCAGTTACAAAAGAAATAACTCACAGGGATGGAAGCATAGTAGAGTCAACACTAGTGTAATATTTTTGTATGGTGACAGATGATAACTATACTTACCATGGTGAGAAGTGTGTAATGTTTGGAATTGTCAAATCACTATATTGTATGCCTAAACCTGATATAATACTGTATGTTGACTATACTTCAATAAATAAATAGGTAAAAGCAAACATTCAGTACCCATTCAACAAATATTGATTCTTCATGCAAGAACTATTCATTTAAAATATTCTGAGGCACTGTTCTAGCTATTAGGAATGAGCCAAACAAATGTCAGTTTCTGCCTTCATAGAAACCACCTTCTAGTTAAGGTAGCAGTAAGGGCAAATATTTTTAGACTAAATACCTAAAAAACAAATATTTTATTTTTTAAAAAGATTTTATTTATTTATTTGAAAGAGAGCAGGAGAGAGAGCAAGAAAAAGCACAAGCAGGGGGAGCAGCAGAGGGAGAGAGAGAAGCAGACACCCCACTGAACAGGGAGCCCAATGCGGGGCTCAATTCCAGGATCTGGGGATCATGACCTCAGCTGAAGGCAGATGCCCAACCAACTGAGCCACCCAGGTGCCCAAAAACAAATATTTTAAAAATATGGTGTTTTAAAAGGTGATAAGTGCTTTGAAGAAAAATAAAGCAGAGAAGGGGTAAAAAGACTGCCAAGGGGTAAGTAGTGTAATTTTTAAATAAGGTGGTCAAAGAAGACTTCACTGATGATAGTTGAGCAGAGCTGAAGGAGATGAAGAAATGAGTCCTGTATGTGTCTGGGAAATAGGGTATTAGGTATTTCTCACATGCCCTTAGTCACTGTTCCATCAAAGAAAAAAGGCAAAGGACATTATAGCAATAATAGTTGGTTTTCACTGTGGCAACTTAGAACTAAAATCGCTGCTTTACTGTGTTTTATAAATGACTATCTCATAGCCCTTTTAAAGTATATACAGTAAGGCTTAACTCTAGCTGATCATTCTATCCCAATATTCAATTAATTCATTGCCAATCACTTTATGCTTTATGGAAATACCACAGAAGCAATCATAGAAAATGAGCTTTATTCTAATTATAGCTAAAATTATTGATTTTCATATTTGTAGACTATGAGAACAATCTCAGAGTATGTGTGATGATATATGGCAATTGATACTCAGTGTTATGTTGAAGGGACAATAGGAAATAGTGGGGACTATAATGAGCTAGAGACGACATGTTCCATCAATTGTCCAGTCACTAGTTAGCTCCAATCAACCATTGCAACTCAGGATTTAAACATATACATACGACATGGATATAAATAAAGCAGAGTGAGACTATTCCCTAGGCTTCCTATCACCTTCTAGTTCCTGGCTCAAATTCCTTCTATGGTCAGGTTGCATTCTTGCCTTTCACTTCCATGAAAGAACTGTCATCATGAACAGTTGCTTAAGCCAAGTGTGGGTGGTTTCTTTTGGTTAGAATGCAGAGTCCTAAATAATGCAGACAAAGGAAAATAAGAATGAATTAAGGCTTGTATCTAAAAGCTACAAGCTAATGAATTCTCATCAACTCATTGTGTAAAGAAAGGATTCATGACCTGGATGAAAAAGTATGTGGCAAGGTATTATATGTAACTTATTTAAAAATTTAAAAAAGATAAAAAATAAATTTACAAATGTAAAATTCCAGGTGAAACTTACAAAATAGCAGCCAAAACCTATTCTATGATTCTTTGGACAACATAGCCAGATGAGAACATAAAAGGAGGTCAGAGTGGAAGGGAGATAATGACCTGGAAGAGACTGTTTTGTGAAGCGTGCCACATAATGCTGGAAGACCTATTCCCTAAGAGGGAAGACTAATAGTTCCCTAATAGTGAACTAGGGTGCTTGTGGAGAAAAGAGATGGAGGAGCATTTGGAAATGGGCTGGAGTGCTCTATGTGGAGAGGAAACTAGAAGATGTAAGACCAGTTGACTTAGTGCTATGGTGGCAGAGCCAGGATAGCTGCCTCATCACTGACGTTGTGTCTGTCCCCAGAATTTGTTGGAACAAGGAATGCATGAGTGTTTCCTATGTGCTATAAGTGAGAGAGGGCTAGCAAGGAGTCACCTTGTGTCCTGTTCTAGAAAAGCAGAAGTCCTGAAGCAAAAAGCTAGAGATGGAAGCAATCCCTAGTGGCTGTAGGAGGAGGCTCCAGTCACTAGTCAGACTAGACATGCAATCTCTTGAATCAAGGGAACAACAAGTAAGAAATCCCCCATTTAGAACTCTCAAAGGAGCCAATGGAAGGGACCACAAGAAAGAGTGGGCTTTAACCATGCCAAACCCAGAGAGCACAAAACCATCCAGCCAACATCCGTATTTCATCACCTCTCTTCTCTCCCCATGCCTTATCACTGATGGGGTAGAGAACAACCACTGGAGAAACAGAATAAGAAATTAAGAGTGTAAGTGATCACTACATCCCAGGCCTTAGCTGGGAGAAGGTGAGAGACATATCTTTGAATAAAGACTAAAGTGTTAATTAAGAGCTTGAACTAAATGCTTTTAATTTTTGAATCGTGACTGTCTGGTGACAGAAACTGACACCAATACCGTCTATTACTTTAATAACTCCACCAAGTAGCTGAGGAAAGTCCTCCCTTCACTGAATAAAGTTGAAAGGGACATTGGGAGACAAGGATTTGATCACATCCCATGAATCATGTATTCAATTTATCAGTTACACATACCTACTATATATATGTAATCTTCATTATAAATGTTGTGGTTTTCACATTTTAAGACATCTGCAAATAATTGGGCATGCTTAATTTAAATGCTATAGTAAATTTAATCATACCCATACATTTAGTATATAATGAGCTCTCAATAAGAAATAAATGGTTGTAAGTCAGCATAGAGACACAACAGCAGATGCAACTGATGCATCACTCCATAGCCCCTGGACTCCCCTCTAAGTTCATCTCCAGGTGAAGTAAAGGAGTTCCCTGCAGGGGGACAGCTTCCCTCCTTACAATGATACTGTATAATCTAGTGACATAATTATCCAAAAATGTAAGCAGAAATTGTATAAAAGGATAAAATGGTCCCCTCTGAGGAACATGAGACGGAGTGGGAAAGAGAAAGACAGGAACTGTTGCTTTACTTATGAACTTTGTCTCTCTCTCTTTTTTTTTTCAATTCTTTAAAGTATTTAGGTATACATACAACCCCAAAAGAAGTGTATGCAAGATATGTTATTACATTCTAATTTAAGGTGCAGAAAATTATTATTATGTGTCCAATTTCAATAGAACTAAATGCATGCATACACAGCATAAAATTTGTGGCACTTCTCTTAATACATCACTTTCTTTGGTTGCAATTTGACCAATGCTTATGGTCCAGAGAAGGTGGCAAGACAGATGTCATCTTGGGAAGGAGAAAGAAGTCTCCTCCAAGCCTAGAAGAGTAAAAGATTTAGTGGTGAGGACCAGTCAAGATCTCCTTCCCACTTTCAGCTAAAATCTCAGGTTAGGGCAGGAGGCATATTTGACAGGTTCGGGAAAAACTAAAAGTGAGAGGGTTTTGGTCTGGTTTCCCATCTGGTCCTTTGGGAGTACCACACTGTAAACAAACGGTACAATGGAGAAGCATGGCCTGCGTTTATCTTTCTAGAATTTCTGCCATCTGCCCTTATGTGATATGATTGATGCAAGGGGCACTAAAAGTTTTTATGGGCCCGCTGGAGGGAAGACAGGCCTTGACTGGTTCCTTCTGGGAAGCAGGACTAGGAGGGCAAGACAGGAGAAGTGAAGCCCAACAAGGACCCAGAAAACAACTCTGAGATTTTTATGCAGATATGAAACCTCCTCTATTACCCCCCAGCCACCACAAACACACCTCGGATTGCCCCAAAGGTAAGTAGTCAATTTGGGAAGAAAAAGGGCTAAGGATGAAATCTAAAAAACTCAGCAATTACTCAAGAAGGGGTCTGGTACACAAAAAAGGACCTTATAAACAACCACCAGAACTTCACAGAATACAGTTTAGAAGGTTAAAAAAAAAAACCCTACAAATTATAACAGTTACAACTGAGTGCAAACATGAAATATGACAGATCATGAAATCACAATATGAGTTGTAAAACAAATTTTTCCTCTGAGACTGTAAAATGTACTCAGATTTTTGTCAGATATAATTGAGAATAAACAAGATGTCATGCCATCTATGGAAAGACCTCCTACCCACTGCCTCATGGGACCCAGCAGCCCTCCCCCCTACGACCAGCCCGTTGTCTCATTTCTGTGTCAGCATTAGATCATGCATGCATATCAGAGTCCACCAGTGTGAAACCAATTAATCAAAAACACATAAAGTTTATATTGGGCTAATTAACTTCAAAACAAACATAAATCTTAAGAGCATTTTCTACATAACAGCAGGAGTATGTGGAATGAGCCATGTTTCCACAACCCCACTGCCAACTCTAACATTTCAAACAGCCTTGCTCTCGCTAATAGAAGGTGACCAGGTGTTACTTTAAAACTGTTACTTTAGGGGCACCTGGGTGTCTCAGTCGTTAAGTGTCTGCCTTCGGCTCAGGTTGTGATCCCAAGGTCCTGGGATCGAGCCCCACATCAGGCTCCTTGCTCAGTGGGAAGCCTGCTTCTCCCTCTCCTACTCCCCCTGCTTGTGTTCTGTCTCTCTCTGTCAAATAAATAAAATCTTTAAAAAAAAAACTATTTTATATTTGATGACAAAACAATGACTTGAAAATAAAAATATGCAATAAGTCAACTAGACACTTCCACCATGCTGAGCTTTATTTGTACAGCCATATTTTAATACAGATTTTCTCATTACAATGAATGAATTAAAGATTGCCGCAGCACCATAGACATAACCTCAGTTAAGATGATAAAGCCTGTTCTGCCCTCATTAGGGTTACCACTGCAGAAGAGCATACAGACCAAAGTGAACCAAGAGTGATTTTTCCAGCAGGTGGTAAAACGACCCAGAGGGAGCTTTGCTGGCAAGAGAAGCCATCTCTACAGCATGACATGTTAAAAAAAGCATGGGCTTTGCAGACAGATCTTTTCCCCCTCCTTGGTGAAATAAATTAGTAATATTAAGTTATTTAGATTCTTAAGATGCAAGCAATAGACACTGACTATAGCTGATTTTAGGGGAAAAAAAACTTTATTTAAAAGACAAAGTGTGGGGATGTCTGGGTGGCTCAGTGGGTTAAACGTCTGCCTTCAGCTCAGGTCATGATCTCAGGGTTCTGGGATAGAATCCCGCATCAGGGTCCTTGCTCAGTGGGGAGCCTGCTTCTCCCTCTGCCTGCTGCTCCCCACTGCTTATGCATTTTCTCTCTGACAAATAAATAAATAACATCTTAAAAAAAAAAAAAAAAGAAAGACAAAGTGTGGTTCACAGGGTCTCAGGGAAGGGCAGAGAACCAAGCTTAGAGGCGAGATCCAGGCCTTGACATAACTTAATTCAACATTCAGAGTAATACTTTTCTCTGCAATGGGCTTCTACAGCTTTCCCAGTCACCCCAGTTTCTGAGGGGCTAGGTGGGAAAAGAGCAGCTGGAGAGGACACTGTGACTCCATTAACCACTTTTCAGATGGAGGCCATGAGGGGTTCCTGCGGGGGCTCCTCTTGCAACACTGGGCCTGTGGTTCTCCCCTTTCTGTAAGGGCTCTTCTGGCATTAACCCATGTACCAAATTAGAACCTGACAATTTTTTTTGTTGTTAGTTAGTATATCATAAAAGGAGAGCTGGCTTTCTCTGCAAATATCAAATAGGCAATAAGAAAAATGTCTGCAAAACTATATGACTTCACTCATCTGTAAGGTGGGGGGATAAACAGTATTTTATCTTATAGAATTGTAAGAACTAAAAAAACTAATGGAGGTCAATAGCGTTGAGCATACAGAGTTGGCTTGCCTCTCAGATGCCATGGGCACCTTCTTTTTCTCTCTTCACTCTTCCATCAGTCATAAGCATAGGTTTTTTTTTTTTTTTTTTTTTTTAAGGCTTCTGATTTATCAGGAACACACTCTCTCCATTCAAAGTCTGGGGTCAGTATGCCCACATCTTAGTTACGAGGGAGGCTGAGAGAATGCAGTGGAAGATAACTTTTACCCATTGCTCAGCTACAAATACTTCCTTTGAAGACTTGTAACAAGGCTGAAATTGTACACATTCCATCAAGGAAGAGACCATAACCCCTAAGTCAAGGCTGGTACACAACGGTTGCTCAGTAAGAGCTGTTTGAGTAATAAAGTTTTAAAAAGCAAGGAACAGGGGCACCAGGGTGGCTCAGTTGGTTAGGTGTCTGCCTTCGGGTCATGATCTTGGGGTCCCAGGATGGAGCCCCACAACAGGCTCCCTGCTCAGCAGGGAATGTGCTGGTCCCTCTGCCCCTCCCCTTGTTCGTGTTCTCTCTTTTTCCCTTTCTCTAATAAATAAATAAAATCTTTTTTTTTTTTTAAAGCAAGGAACAGATGAACCATACAGGTAAAGATTCACACTGTGTGGCACATACTACTCAAGTAATGAATGTATTTTCTTCTCCCAGTTTGTGATGCTCACTTCTCTGGAAACTATGTTATACAAACCATTTATATTTAATAATTGGAGAATAAGTTTTCTGATTTATAGAATAGCATGTTAAATGGTAAATATACATTCTATAAATTATCAATTTAAAAGTAATTAAAATATAATATATGTAGTTACTGTTAAAGATTTTTTAATTCAATTAACCCCCCTTTTTTTCCGAGTTAGACACCTCTACAGTATTACCTCTTGGACATTGTGTGTTATATCCTTAGTTAATATTCTGAAAATGAAAGTAAATACCACATAATAAAGACTTTTAATTTTAACCAACTGAGCCACCCAGGCGCCCAAAGACTTTTAATTTTAGATCACCTGCTAAAGTAACTTTTAAACATATTTTTTCAGTAATTATGATTAAGAATTTAGTATTAACGTTCTACAAGGCATTAACATAAATGTTTAATAGTCTTTTTTTAAAAAAATAGCATTTCATTTTCATTAGAAAGCAATGCTTTCTCAAACATGCAAAGTAGTCTTTAATTGTCTCATTTATTAACCTTCATTTTTGCTATGAAATGTTCATGTCCTCCACAAATTATTTGCTTTACTAATGAAGTAATCATTATCATGGACCAGATTTTCTCTGTATTCAATCATTGGAATTCAGTAATTTTATTATAAAGATGGTATCATTTTCTAGGCAAGGAACTGAAAAAGTGGAGGGGAAGGTAATTTACCATAGTAACTCTGAATAATCTTATCTATCTCTGAAATGTGGGGGTTTTATGAAATTACAAAATAAATACAAAAGTAATTCAAGATGTTTTGAACCATGGTAAATCAGAGTTAAGCAGACCATGCCGCAAAGCTATTTACACAACACAGCATTTTTGGCCATCTGGATCGCTGTTAAACTAGACCAACATAATGATGAAACACACAGGCAGAAGGACCAGAGCCACGTGCAGCAAAGCCAGCTCTCACCTCAACTCTATGTGTGGCCCCATGTCTGGAAATGACATTAAATCAGAGGTTTCAAGAAAACACTCTTTCCACAAAAATACTTATTTTTAAAAAAAAATTACACATAATATACATTAAAGGAAAATACAAATAAAATCAGAATGAAAACCATTGTAATCCTATCATATAAGTAAATCCTGTTGACGTTTTGGTGTATGTCCCTCTAATTGCATTTGTATATATGTATGTATGTGTGTAAGTATGTTTGATGCATGTGTAGATATAGACAAAAATAAAATTATCCTGTATAACCTAATTTTCTCACCTAGCAATATTTCTGGCCTCACAATATTCCATGACATAGATCTACAAAATTATTTACTGAATCCTCTCCTTGGGTATTTGGGTTAGTTCTAATTCTTTCAACTATAAGCGTAATTGTGATAAACACACAGTGATAGACTGACTTCATTTTTTTGACCTGTTTTCAAACCCTACCCCTCTTCCTCTTCTGCTTGCCCCATATCTGGGGCAAACCCCACAAACCCCACAGGGACCCTCATCCTAGCCCCAACCCCAACAAAAAGCAAAGCCAATTACTCGTCCCTCTTTCTGTTCCAGTCATTCTGGATGGTCTTGTTATCTGAGTAAACCTTTTCCTATCCCCTTTGTGCACTGCATGTGTGACATCATTCTCAACATCCAAACCAAATTTTAATGAAGTGTGGATCCCGCCAGCCACAGGATCATGACAATAGGGTTGGTGCTGTAAGCAGGATGGTTTAGGTGATGACCACCACCACCAGGGGAGCTTTGTTCTCTTGCATCTGGCTTGCTAACTGGATCATCTGCCTGTGGCAAGCATACACTTTGGGCTGCTGTGTGCCAACTAGCATGAGTTTTGAGTTGTGTTGCTATCTGCTGGCAAGCTTGCATGTGAGCTGCCCTACACTCTGTTGCATTTGTAGAATCCTACCAAGCCTCTGTTATAGTTGTAACCCATCTAAAATCCCAAATTTCAATACCTGACATTAGGGATATAGGTGTGGGATTAGGGCTTCTCTTAAAGTGGACCTGGGTTGTTTGTCTTGGCCAAAATCGATCTGTGTGACAGATTAAATCATGTTGGGCGCCTGGGTGGCTCAGTTGGTTAAGCGACTGCCTTCAGCTCAGGTCATGATCCCAGAGTCCTGGGATCAAGTCCCACATCAGACTCCCTGCTCAGCAAGGAGCCTGCTTCTCCCTCTGACCCTCCCCCATCTCATGTACTCTCTCTCTCTCATTCTCGCTCTCTCAAATAAATAAATAAATCTTTAAAAAAAAAAGATTAAATCATGTTTCATTTCCAGCTGATGGTAGGCCCATTCATGCTGTCACTTACAAATTGGCCCACTTTGAATTGTGTTCTCTACCAAAAAAGGGCTCTAGAATCTATCCAAACTGGGCACCTGGGTGGCTCAGATGGTTAAGCATCTGCCTTTGGCTCAGGTCATGCTCCCAGAGTCCTGGGATCGAGTCCCACATCAGGCTCCCTGCTCCTTGGGAGCCTGCTTCTCCCTCTGCCTCTCTCTCTCTCTCTCTCTCTGTCTCTCATGAATAAATAAATAAAATCTTTAAAAAAAAATAGAATCTATCCAAACTGCAGTGGAACATGCACTCCTAGAGAATGTCACTGTACAAGAAACTCCCTCCTCAGCCCCATGCTACACTCCATTAGAACAACCACCTCTGGCCACATTCTGAACCCTTCTGGAGATGAAGGTTTTCATCCGGCCCTAAGCCTCTGACTCCTCAAACCCAACTGACTGTTATGCCTTGGGTTATGGGAACAGAAGTCTAAAGGCTCAGGATGACCACAGAGATCTCCTTACTAAAATGGAAACAGTGCTTACAGATAGAGCCAAACCTGGACCCTTTGGTATATACTACCTATAACAGAAAGTGGCTTCACCCGTCCTCATTCCCTCACCAGGGACAATGGCACCAGAGGAGGTCACGCCTCTTCAGACCCACTGGCCATTTGGGAAGCCCATAGGAATCAACTGGATGATCAGAAAGGGAGTTTATATACTTCACAGATGGCACACGTGAGGGAGGTCCCCAGAGAGTTGCTTCTGTCCATCCTCTAACTGGTACATCCCTGATCAAACAGCATCCAAGGGTCAGCATCACCGACCAACTTCAGGCAATTGTCTTAGCACTGGAAAAGGAGCTGAACAATTATCAGCCCTTTCTGCATAATTTTACAGACTCTTCGGTCATTGACAATGGTCTGGCTATCTGTTGCAGTCAACAGCAATAGTAGTTCTTTAACCAAGGTCTCTTCCAATAAGAATTTCTTGCTTTACTGATACCGAAAATATAAATCAGAGTCACACATGTCTCTACACATACTAAAGCCATTGAACAAGGTCTTACCAAGACACTCCTTATTAACCCGTTCAGAATTCCAGCCATTACTGATATAGTACCAAGGCACTCATCTTACTTCTCAGAATACATAATACTGGGCTCTTGAACAAGGCATCTAATGGAACTTTTCACTTTCCTTACAGTTAGGGTTCAGGCCTCAAAGAATGTCATAATGGCTTAAATGACTTCAAAATCAGTTAATAAAATATGGCATATTTCCATTATCAATCTAAAATCAAGAGTGAATTGCAATAAAGGGTCTGACTCTATTTTTGATGTTTGACCACAGACAGCTTTCAAGCCCCACCTGGGCGGGTAAGAAGACCTGGGTCCTCCCTTCTTTTGGTGCCCCAGAAAATTCAGACCATGCAAATGGCTGACCCTGCACAAAAACACTCACCCCTGCCCCATTTCCTAACCACAATCAAAACCAAAGCCACTCATCTCTCCCTCCAATCAAGCCCTTCCAAATCAGTTTGGGTGTCTGCTCTGCTCTTCCCAGTAAGTCCTATTATAAGAATTATAAACTTTTTTACAGCTTCTTGGTCCATGTGTGGTTTCATCAGTATCAATATCTGAACCTATTCTGGGTGAGGCATTGATCCCACCCTTGCATGACGACCACAAAACATATACATACATGGTTGGGTACTTATCTAATTATTGCCACAGGAAAAATTCTTAGAAGCAGAATACTCATGGTTTCTCATTTTTACTCTTTACCCAGTGATGTAAATTATCTGTTACTTGCAAATATTAAATAAGATGCTCTTTAATCTTTGCCAGATAGATGAAAAATAGTACATCATTTAATTTGAATTTATTTGATTCTTAGAGGTGTTAAACAAGTTTTTAAAATTATTTTTCTATATTATTCATCTATTTTTTTCCTATTGTGTACTTCTTGATACCAGGTGTCCTTCTTGCTATTAGTCTTTCTCTTTTCCTTATTAATTCCAAAGAGATTTGTGTACTAATATTAATCCTTTATATATTCAAGCTAATATATTCAAATATATATGAATTTGTAGATGTAAAATATAAACAATTTAAAAAATATGTCACATACATATACAAAATAGCATTTGTCCAAAAATAACATTTGCAATTGCCTTATTTTACTATATGGCACTGTTTGTAATAGAAAACCTTTAAAAAATTGTTTTTAGCTTTTTTATTTTTAAGTAATGTCTACACCCAATGCAGGGCTCGAACTCACAATCCCAAGATCAAGAGTCACATGCCCCATTGACTGAACCAGCTATGTGCCCAAAGCTTATGAAATTCAGTCTTTTTTTTTAATGGACATTAATTTTAATTTCACGGTAAATGTAATATTAGGATTTTGATAATAAAAATAGAGTTATCCAGCAATTTTGGTCCTTAATATGATAATTTGCCATATATATGTTTAAATATGTTAATATTAACACATATTAATATTAGGATGAGATGATGCCACTTTGTACAGAATTCCATTTAAAAAGTATATGGAATAACAGACAGCTACAAAATTCAGTCTTCTAATGTTAGTTTACATTGATAATCTGAGATTTTTTTTCCCTCTAACAAGTTAGGAAAACTTAAAGTTTTTCATTGTAATGGAGAGGAGGGATGCCATTTGGGGGTTTCCTATGATATCTACAAATTTCCTTTAATTATTGAGCTAATCAGATATCACACAAGGAGAAGTGGCCTTTGAATATAGCAACAGAATTCTCATTATCAACATCCAGTTTTAAAATTCAGAATCTATTGAATTACAGAAATACTGTATGATTTCTCATGCTCCCTTCAGTTTATACTCAAAACGGCAGTCAGTGATTTTATTAAATTTTAAGTCAGACCATGCAGCCCACTCTTCTATCTCACTTGGCTTCTCATATCACTTAAAGCAGTGATTCTCCACAGTGATTTTTGCCCCCAGGAAATATTTGGCAATGTCTGGAGACATTTTTAATTTTCATTCTGGGGGGAGGCTACTGTAATCTAATGGACAGAGGCCAGAGATACTACTAGGCATGTAACAATGCATTGGGAAACACTGACAGAGTAACAGGCCTTGCTAACACATGCAAACCTCTAGGGGATTTGCCTCTTGTCCCCAATAATTATTATTCTTATTCTTCTAATTCTCCCCTCCCTTACTTTACTCCAGGCACACTGGCCTTACCTTCTGTTCCATAATCAGTCAGAAAGGCTATCACCCCAGGATCTTTGCACTGCTATTTCTTTGACTGGAAACCCTTTCCATGCATCCCAACATGGTTTACTCCTTCCCTCCTAGCATGTCTCTGTTCAAATGCCATCTTTTCAATGAAGACTTCTCTGCCCACAAGCTGTCAACCTTCAATCTCTCCTACCCCCAACACTTCCAACCCCTGTTTTTTCTCTTTGGCATTTACTACTATCTAACAAACTATGTTTTGCTTATGTCGTATATTGTTGTATTCCCTAATTAGTACACAAGCTCTAAGAGAACAAATTTTTGTCTTTGCTCTCTTCACTTTTTTTTCCCAGTGCTGAATCCCCAAGTACCTTGAACATTGCCTGGTGGTAGTGTAGGCAGTCAAAAAATTGTTACATGAGTAAATGAATGAATGTACAAAATCTTTGATGTTGTATATTTGTTGTACCCCAGAAACTCTACCATTTCCAATACATAGTTGTGAGTGATGGTTTTTCAAGTTAAAGTAACAGGAAAAATTTGGCCATATCAGATAAATTTTGGGGGGTCCCATTTCTTCAGAAATTACAAATTTAAAGAAAGGATTAGAGACAGAAAACATACAGAAAAATCAGCACCCCAGCCAATGCCTTTTCTAAATCTTCCCTAAGAATTGTTTAGTTTCCAACCATGTTCTGAGAAGACAATTTCTTTTGCATTTTCAGAGATCTGAGGACAGAGTGATTGCTTTTTTAATTAGAGAAAGTCTAATAATTATACGATTTCAACCCATGAGACTCATTTTCTACTGCTCTATTCAACTTCTAGGATACTTTAGCATTCTGCTAAATCTACTAAAGGAATCCAATCCTTACACACATTTTTTTAAAAAATTGCTAAACTGTTTGTATTATAAGTCCAATCTGGACTTATTTCCTGAGTCTAAAGTAGAATGCCATTTATATGAAGCAAATGAAGCAGGAGCTACAATCAACCAATACTCATATCCTGATGCTGAATAAATTGAGTTCCCCCTCAGCCAAGTCAACAGATGAACATTACAGACCACGCGCAGCTCATAGGGCTTGTGTCTATCAAATCAAGGACTTCCATCCCTGCCAAATTGTCATAGAATGGATTGAATAGACTACTCCCAAATCTACTCATGTGGAAAATTTGACAGTGAAAAGAATATTTCTCTAGACTTAAAGATGATCGAAAGCAAAATGTGAATTTGAATCTCATAAAGTTGATTCTCTGCCTTCATCAGCCAACAGATCAAATGAAGTATACACCATGCCTCCCTTCTCCCTGATTTTAGGTCATCAGTTTATTAACGCAGGTAGAAATTCTGCATGGTTCAATAATTTGTGCAGATTTGTTTTCAAAACAGGAAGATGGCTATAGTTTAATTTTGGCAGTAGGGCTGATATCAAGTCAAGTATTTATCTCAATCCCCAAAGTCCAAACACATAAATGTGAAGGGAAATTTTATGGAGTCAAGTTGAGCCCTCAGAGATACTTTTCAAGTATGCTAAGTCCACAAAGCTGTTTGTGCCTTCCCAAAATATAAATCTTAGTTCATATTCCCCTACTGCTGTCTTGTGTTTTGCTTCATATTGTTTGGGGTGGGTGGAGGAGAGGAATGCACGGGACAGAAAATAGTTGGGAAGTAAACCCCTTGTACCACAATGTTTCTGTTCAAGCATGTGATCCAGAGACAGCAGTGTGATGTCTTCTCCTGAGCAAGCAGGACTCATCAGTAGAGATGGTCAAGAGAGCTGCACTGGGAGAGTCTGAAGCTGAGGGCACAGGCATCTCAGCCATTTACTTATGCTCTGAGTTGTGGGAGAGGCTTTGGAGTAAGACAGACTTGGGTTTGCTTTCTGGTTCTGCCAATTACAAGCAATTTTTAACCTTGTTGCATCATGTATTAATTGGGATGATGTTCTTTATATCAAAGGATCTTTGTGAACATTAAATTAATATCCATAAAGTGATTTATATATAACATTCAATAAATGATAGTCATTATTTTACATTGATAAAATATATATCCCCCCAACACACATATAAGCTCCACACTTTTTTTTTTAATTTTGTTATATTAGTCACCACACAATACATCATTAGTTTTTGATGTGGTGATCCATGATCCATTGTTTTCGTATAACACCCAGTGCTCCATGCAGCACATACCCTCCTTAATACCTATCACCAGGCTAACCCAACCCCCCACCCCCCTCCCCTCTAGAACCCTCAGTTTGTTTCTCAGAGTCCATAGTCTTTCATGGTTCGTCTCTCCCTCCGATTCCCCCCCCTTCATTTTTCCCTTCCTTCTCCTAATGTCCTCCATGTTATTTCTCATGTTCCACAAATAAGTGAAACCATATGATAGTTGACTTTCTCCGCTTGACTTTTTTCACTTAGCAGAATCTCCTTCAGTCCCATCCACGTTGATGAAAAAGTTGGGTGTTCATCCTTTCTGATGGCTGAGTAATATTCCATTGTATATATGGACCACATCTTCTTTATCCATTCGTCTGTTGAAGGGCATCTCGGCTCTTTCCACAGTTTGGCTATTGCGGACATTGCTGCTATGAACATTGGGGTGCATATGGCCCTTCTTTTCACTACATCTGTGTCTTTGGGGTAAATACCCAGGAGTGCAATTGCTGGGTCATAGGGTAGCTCTATTTTTAAATTTTTGAGACACCTCCACACTGTTTTCCAAAGTGGCTGTAGCAACTTGCATTCCCACCAACAGTATAAGAGGGTTCCCCTTTCTCCACAACCTCTCCAACATTTGTTGTTTCTTTCCGTCCATTTTTGCCATTCTAACTGGTATAAGGTGGTATCTCAATGTGGTTTTGACTTGAATTTCCCTGATAAGCCCCATACTTATTTATAGCCTCTTTTGTTCCAAAAATGATGAGAGGACATTTTCAAACACATTTTAAAAAAAATTTCAAAAATTTACAAAAACAAAAAAGAGAAAGTTAAAAAACTGGGATAAGGGCCAGTTGTGATGAGAAAATAAGAGGAAGTCAGGTATGAAATTAGTTCTCAAAATATATACAAAAGATTTTTAATTTCACTGAAGTTCGGCCAGAAATTTTACTTCAAATCTTGCAGATAGCAAGAGGAGGAAAGCTGATCATTTAAAGAGGTTCTTAGGGTCAAAAAAGTAAACGTTTTGTTCAGATGGAGAAAAACTATTCTTTATTTAGCAGGCTAAACATTCATACAGTCAACAGAACAAGGAGTTTCACAAAGGTCTGTTTCTTAAATACTTTTCAAAATAATCCAATGCCATTTTGCCAATGTATTTGTAATATAGAAAGTGATATACATCAAAATGCCCATCATTCCTTTCAAAAGAAAAAATCCTCTTATTCTAAGGCAGGAAGACTATGTATAGAGACAAACATAATAAGTGAACAAGGTGGTTTCAAACAAATCTTCACTACTTCTTTGCTTCTCTACCCCTTCTTTGATCCCCTTCTTCTTGAAAGGAGGACTTAATATTCATTTCTAATAAATAGAATACAGTGAAAACGAAGGTATGAGATTTCAGACACCAAGTCATAAAAGGGCGGGCTTTTCTCTTGTTCTCTCTCTTTTCCTTAGATGACTTATCCTGAAAGAAGCCAGCCGGCATGTTGGGAGCTGCCCCATGCAGAGGCTGATGTGGCAAGGAACTGAGGTCTGTTCCCAAGAGACAGTGATAAACTGAGGCTTCCTATTCACATATGATAGAGGTTGGAAGTAAATCCTCAGCTACAGACAAGCTTTCAGATGACTGTGGCCCAGCCTGGCACCCTGACAGCAATGTCACGAGAAATGTGGACCTAGAACCACCCAGCTGAGCTGCTATCAAAGACAACCAGGGTTTGCTGTTTTAAGCTGGTAAGTTTTAGGGTAATTTGTTATACAGAAATAGAAAGCTAATGCAACTTCCTTGGAGGGAAAGGCTAGAAGATTTAAGCTATTTGTAATTGGTAGATAATAAAACATTGCTATTGGTTGCCTAAAGACAAAATAAATATTTCTGAGTATTTTTCAATGGGACAAGAACTACATGTCTACAAGATTTTGCAAGCTTCTACTTGTGGAAAAATACAGATATGCACAATTTAATGAGTCTAATTGAAAACACTTTGAGTTTCTTTTCCAGGTCAAAGTGATTTTTTTTTTCCATTTCCAGGTTTGTTTGTTTTTTCCTTATGAGCCCCCTACAATAACCACAAATATTAGAAGATGATTGGATTCAAAGCCTTGATGGTAAATGTAATTAGCCTTTAAATAATGCACAACAGTTGTACAAAGGGAATAATTTGTGTGCAGCCATGAATCTGTTGCAAAAAGTAGAGGAGCTAAATGGTCAACAGATATCATTCATTGCCTCATTCTTTTAATTGAAAACATTGACTCCTACTATGTCTTATGCACTGGGCTAGATACTCCTGATGCAGACATGAAGCCCCAAACTTGAATCAGCTGATTTTTACAGAATACTATGAAGTCCTAACCAAACCTCCCCTATATCCCATAAAGTCATCCCCAATTATCAAAGAGGCCTTTCCCTCTTTTGGACTCCTATAGCATTTGTTTGCATAGCATGTATACATACGACCTTCCTTACATTATTACAGCATTTATCTTATGGCCCCAACTGAACTTCCTTGAGCTCAGGAAGAGTGTTTCCTACATGCTTGAATTTCTCACACTATATTCCTAAATGTTTAAGACAGAATAGAAGCTCAGTATTTGTATGATTTATCAATTAATGCTGCTTAGCATTATATAAATATACATTAGATAGATAATAGATGATAGAGATGGTTGAGAGAAGGAGGGAGAAAGAGGGAGATAAGGTATGTATATTCTTACATTTTTTTTCACATGTCCTCATTTTCCTTCTGGGAAAGTTGGAGTTACACGTGGAAAGGAATAAAGAGAACTACTTTGGAAAGGACTATTGTGCTTTTAGCACAAACACATCACAGCTAAAATCAGAAAATATAGAGTAGTTAACACATCTGGGTTCTACCTCTTTCACTAACAGCTCTGTCAAACTAGCATATTACTTCTATGAAAACTTAGTTTTCTCAGTGATTAAATAAATCTACCTATTGGGTTGCTGGGAAGAATTAATAGATGACACATGTAAAATACTTAGCACAGTTCTTAGCACATAGTAAGTATTTAATAAATGGTAGGTAGTAGTGACATTCACTTGCAGTAATACTTTGCAAATTGCATCTGGGAAAATTCAAAGTTGGTAATGCTCTGATGGTATTAGCCCTCTCCTCATTGCCTTTGACTTCTCTCCCCGCCCCATCCCACCCACTTTCCTCACGGTTAAACCTACTGATCTTGACTGAAGATTCCCAACAACTGGAAGTACTTAGCCTGGTCCTGAGTGGCTTATAACATTGTTACTCCCTAATTTGAAAAAGTGGCAACCTCAAGCTGATTTCTCCTAATTTACAATCTGTTCACTATTCTTTGATATCTGGTTAATTTGGGGGCACTTTCACCTGTGCTCCTAACACTACATCAGACAAATCTATCCAGGTTCATATGAATGGATTTCTGATTTTAAGTTGTGCTTCTAGAAGTCTCACTTGGGACTCCAACTGTGTGGCCAGACTTCCCAGTCTCAGAGACTATCCTCACTAAGTTCACTGACTAAAGACTTGGTTTGGTTCCCTTCTTGAATGCTCTATGAACAGATGTTTTACTCACCTGTGATCATTCCCAATCCTGCTTCCTCTATGACCCTGGTACCACCCACCCACAGGTGAACAAAAATGTCCATTGTTCCCTAAACCCACAGGTGAACAGGATATTGGAATGTCTACCATTCCCTCAACAACTAACAGAGTTAACAGAAATTCCAGGCTGAGAATTTTATTACCCTCTTGCGTAACTGACACAAGGAATGTAGGGAGTTAGGGTAAAATTATTTCAGTAATAATATTGATGAATCAGAAAAACGTGTTTTTCATTTTTGTCTATGCAACTTCCTTATGTGCTATATGGTTCTTCCCACTCCTAAATTTAGCATCTTTTCACCAGTTGCATCTTCTATACAAAAGACCTGTCCTAGCTCAGTCCAACTATGGTTCTCTTTCAAATACCATCTTTCAGCGGGCCCTCTCTGTGTTCATTGAAGTGTGAAGTTCTGGGGTGGGGCAGAGAAATGGTTGTGTCAGTGAGGTGGGGATCATATAGAAATAGAGAAAGGCTGAGTCAGGACTAGGAGTTTACCTGTACAAAGTAGGGTCTACATTTGTTGGAGTTAGATATTCAGAGACCAAGCTGAGCGAGGTCAGAGAATGTCCCAACCCAGAGCGTGATTTTTTCATTTAGTCCCTACATTATCCTCTACGGAGATCTGTAAAAAGTGCATGTCTAGGCCCTAATCTCAGATTATTCAGATTCTCTAACTCTGTTGCTGGAAATGCATGCAGGATTTTGATTCAAATACAAAGTTGATCTATTTCCAGTGTTGTTATGCAATACACTGAAAGTTCATTCTAGGCCAGCAACCATGCTAAAAGTGTTATCAGCATGTATTTTTTTCCTCGAAACCATTTTATAGATGAGAAAATTACACCTTGCCCAAGGCCATGCAACAACTAACAGTCAAAGCTGGGATTCAAGTTGTGGGCCCCCAAACTCCAAGCCCATTCACAATCCCTACCCTATATGGCTTTTCAATGCCCCTGCCTCTTGCTACTGTTGTCATAAATATAACTTACTCTTTAGGACTTATCTGCTCTAAAAGAATACCATAGACTGGGGGGCTTATAAACAAACACTAATCTATTTCTCACAGTTCTAGAGGCTAGGAAATCTAAGGTCAAGGTGTTGGCAGATTCAGTGTCTGGTGAGGACACACATTCTGGTTCATAAATAGCTGTCTTCTCACTGTGTCCTCTGAAGAGGGAAGGATGAGGAAGCTCCCTGGGGTCTCTTATAAGAGCACTAATCCCATCAGAAGTCTCCACCCTCCTGACCTAATCACCTCCCAAAGGCTCAACCTCTAAATGCTATCATGTTGGGGATTAGGTTTCAAAATATGAATTTGGCAGGGAGTGGGGGAGAAGAAAAAAGTTCAGACCACTGTAGCATCATTAGAGTCAAAAAATTCAGTAGAGAGCTCAGCCATTTCTCCAAATGTAGCTGGCCTAGACCTAACACAGGAGACAAAGGCCATTAAGATGAGAACCGATCCAACTCTTTCCTGATGTCATTCTGCAGTAAGGAAACAGACCCTACATGAAAAATTATTCCAGTGCTCCCCTCCCAGTAGGATGCTGACATTTCTCCACATTTCTCATACAATCCTAATAGCAGTCACATACAACACTGGAACAAAAGATTCTGAAGCTCAAGCTAGCCAGGTTTGTTGATATTATTATGCCTATGTGTGTACGTGTTATAAAGATGTGTCTTTCCTTTATTTTATTTACTTTTAAAGATTTTATTTATTTAGAGAGAGAGCAGTAATGGGGGTAGGGGCAGAGGGAGAGAGAGAATTTCAAGCAGACTTCCTGGTGAGCATGGAGCCCAAGGCAGGGCTCAATCTCGCCAACCTGAGATTATAACTTGAACTGAAATCAAGAGTCGGACACTTAGCTGACTGAGCCACCCAGGCACTCCATGTCTTTCCTTTTTTAACATCAACTTAAATTTGTAAAATCAAGGCAAACTACCACAAAGAAATGAAACTGGAAATAGAACCTGTCATAATCTCCTCCTTCAGAGTTCCACAGCTTAGATTGGGATAGTTGTTTAAATTAGAAATCTGTATCTGAGTAGCTAGGAAAAGGGGTTCAGCTGCTTTCAGTGCTGCCACTTTCAGATTTCAAGGATGCTTAAATACACGTGCAGCCTAAGCAGAGAAGAATGTATTACGTTACCACCACAGCTCTAACCCACTGACATACATCATATGTGTTGGAAGGTAATCAGTATTTTTCTCCTATCACTAATGGGATAAATGCATGTGCTGAATTTCCAAGAGAATGACTAAAGAACACACAGCATGAGAAATGTCAGGACACTTCTGCCTCAAATTTAAGTGGCCTTGGATATCCACTGACTTCTGAAATGACTAGGTCAACACGAGCAAACCAATCTTTCTTGGCAACTTCAGCAGCACCCCACAGTATCATGAGTATCCAGTAGTCCAAGCTGTTCAATTTGATCGTGAAACAAGGTCTCTGACACTTTCTCCCCAGACCCAGACCTTGGCCAGTCTCTCCTCCACTGGTGATCACATTTCCCCCATCTGTGAAACCAGAAAACTTTCTCCTCTGCAAGGATGGGATAATGGATTAATTATCTACTGTCTGCCAAAGGATCATCAGTTTCTCTGGGGGAAATATCCAAAACAGTTATGGATAGTAACATACAGAAATGTGCCCCCCTGCTGTTTTCTCTCTTGGCCAACTGGCAGCTACTGGAAGACGAAGGGCTTCAGAAAACACTGCCTCAAAATTTCAGGGTTCCAACAACATGCAATCATAGCACAGACTATTTCACTTGGCCTTTGGTGTGAACAGTCATCCTATCTCTTCTTCTTTTACTCTTAGAAAACTTTGTGCAGGGTGGATCCTCTGTCTTTAGAGATAGGACACCTCTAAGCTTCTACAACACAAGCAGTAACTTAGGAAGTGTTTTTCAAAATCAAAAAGCTGTCACCAACAGCAAAGAAACCTGAATAGATTAAGGGTGTTTATTAAACCCACTACTGGTAAAGGTAGATTCCCATCGGCATAGAATACTTCAGGAGAGTAAGTTGCAGACAGGGTTATGCCCCATGACTACTGAATGACCTTCCCCCCTTTACTGTTCTGACACTCTGCTCTCTTAGCATGACCAGCAGTGTGGAAGGATCCTAGGGCTTAAATAGAGACTGAACAAATACTCTTTACTTATGACCAGGGAGCCAGAGACTCCATGAGCCACCCTGCTTCGCTTCCTCAAGTCACATTTACATCTGGGCCTCATTTCTTTTCTTAAACAGATTTTTTAAGGTATTTTTAGGTTCACAGAAAAATTGAACAGAAAGTACAGAGATTTACTATATACATGCCCCCCACATGCACAGCCTCCTAACTATCAACATCCTGCCCAGAGTGGTGGATGTGTCACCAATAACAAGCTTACACTGACACATCATTATCACTTAAAGACCGTGGATTCATCATGGTTCAGTCTGGGTGTTGTACAGTCTACGGGTTTTGACAGAAGTATAATGACATGTATCTATCACTATAACTTCACACAGAATAGTTTCACTGCCCTAAGAACCTTTTGTGTTCCCTCCTTGTCCCCCACCCTGAACCCTGGCAACCACTAATCTTGTTACTATCTGCATCGTTTTGCCTTTTTAAGAATGGTATATAGTTAGGGGCGCCTGGGTGGCTCAGTCATTAAGCGTCTGCCCTCAGCTCAGGTCATGATCCCAGGGTCCTGGGATCGAGCCCTGCATGGGGCTCCCTGCTCGGCAGGAAGCCTGCTTTTCCCTCTCCCACTCCCTCTGCTTGTGTTCCCTCTTTCGCTGTGTCTCTCTCTGCCAAATAAATAAAATCTTTAAAAATAAATTAATTAAAAATAAATTTAAAAAAGAATGGTATATAGTTAGAATCATGCTATATGGAAGTTTCCAAATAGGCTTCTCTCAGCAATAGGCATTTAACCTTGACAGCTCATTTCTTTAGTGCTGAGTAATATTCCATTGTCCAGATATACCACAGTTTATTTATCCATTCAATAACTGAAGGACTCTTGGTTACTTTTAAGTTTTGGAAATTATGAATAAAGCTGCTGGGAACACCTGTGGGCAGGTTTTTGTGTGGACATCCATTTTCAACTCATTTGGGTAAATACTAAGGAGTACAACTGTTGGATCACATGTAAGAGTCTGTTCAGTTTTATAAGAAACCACCAAACTGTCTTCCAAAGGGGCCCTCACTTCCTTTTATCCAGAGGAAATTTGCCTTAGGGCTCCAAATTTCTCCTGTTCATTGTATCATCATCTTTACCATCATCTGAATGGAGCCAGGCCTGGAGCTGGGATACTTCTGACCCCTTCCTCACCTCTTGGATCTCTGGTCAGGGCCCCTGGAAAAAGGTGCTGACTCTGAACAGTACAGCATTAATCAGGTGGCCAAAAGTCCTAGCCAGAAACCCTCTAACAACTGTTTTGTGTCAGCAAGAGGCTGCATCCCAATCATGGTTCAGTCAGTGTATTGCATGGGCCATTTTTCCTAAATGCAAGCCGAGCTTAAGGATCAAGACTCACCAAACCTCTTCAGCAATTTGCATGTTGGGCTGTCAGGGTGCTCACCTCTAGTAGTTGGTCACCTCCATCAAGCTCTTTAGAATTTTCTCAGTTTGAGAAACACCTCACTGTCTTCAGCTAGGTTAAAGGGTCTGGAGCAGGAGAAAGTCTCTAGTTTACTATCTAGGGATTCCAATTACCACAAGAATTCTTAACTGGATGAATGAATGATGAACAGACATCCTCTTCTACAGAGATTTAGATGTACACACATCTTCTTACGCACCCTGAGGGGCCCTGCTGAGCCAGTCGGTCTCAAAAATGAACACAAAAGGAGACATCATGGTCACTGAGACCTGCTCGGGATTCTCTTAAAGACAGAGCACTGCCAGAAAATATCAACATGTTAATTCCACAGTCTAAAGAGTTATAGGCATAAACCTGCAAACATATACAGTAATGAAATGCAAAGATCATAATAGCCACATCGCAACTGGATGGCCCCTGATTAGCAACTTACTAAACAGGATGTAAGTATGAAAATCACGATGAGTAAACAATTTTTTTTGGCTGGTCTTAATTGTGCCAATATAAGGTAAGCTTGTATTTGATTAAAATTATTTTGAGATCTTGTTACCATAAGTAAAAACATCCTGTGTTGAAATGCACTTCTGAATAAGAGGCAGAAGAGAGGGGCAGAGTACACGATACAGGGACAGGGCCTCAGAGCAAACATTTGGCACAATCATACTAGGTATTGAGGAGTGTTCGGTAATGGGTCCTCTGCACTGCTCTGAGGGGAGTATAGTAGCCTGGGGCAATAGTGGAGGCCAGGCGGACTCCCAGGCCAGAAGAGGCAGGGGGAGAGGGCAGTTACTGGAACCCAGAGAGAATGGTGCATAAAGGACAGCCTTGACATCCAGAGACACATGCAGCCAACCTATAGCAAGAGGACAGGGAGGGAGCAAGGGAAATAAATACCCCAACCCATTCTCCTCCCAAAGTCCAGTACCCTGCCTCTGCCTTGCCCTAGTAGAACCTGTCTGGGAGACAGAGAGCAAGGGTAGCCCGTGATGCAGAGAATAGCCTGAAGGAGCAATTGCCTTATTTAGGCTTAAATCTATGCAAGCTCTGTTTCTTATTAGCATGATTAAAGTGCTTTTCTTTAATATTCAACTGCCTAACTAACCTTTTGGTTTAATCACAAAGGAATGTAACTCTTCACAGTAAAGCTTTTGATGACCACAAACATGGTAAGACATTTGCTATAGGAAACCATACTCACCTAAATAAAAAAAATGTTATCAGAAGTTAAATTTACACACTGAAGTTATAAATGTGCTCACCAACATCAACCTTATAATCAATCCAGCCCTCTGTAAATGAATTCATCCTTCTTGTGTACATGAATTCGTCATGTGGGTTTTCTTTTAAGCAGAGAGCATTCCCGCTAGTGTCCTATAGCTATAGAAAGAAAAATTAGGCTCACCTCTGACAAATTTATCTAAACATGTCACAAAGTTACTTTGCTTTTTCATGCAAGATAATTCTTTATGCTCTGGAGAACTTGCCTGTTTTTTATATTTATATAAATTATGGTCAGACTTCTTAGACTTTGAAACATATAGAAAAATTCCAAATTATTAAGATTTTTTTACACCAAATGGTCTTTTATTTAAAATCACCCAAATAAAGGTGACTCCAGACCTTTGTAGGATATTTAAAGCAATTACCTGGGGTCAGGGGAATAACAATAAAATACTGATGTGTACGTCTGTCTCTCTGAAACTAATCTGTCTGTAAGAAATGTCAGAGAAAGAATAAAGCACAGATCCAAAGTATTCAGGATATACTCTATTCTCTTTATGCCTAAACTTTCTGGCAGACATTAGCCCTGTGATACAAAGACTCTGGAAAATTGACTTAGTAACACTCCTTAATATGTACACATCTAGGACAATACTGTAAGAAAACATTAATGGTGTATTTGCCTAGGGTGCTTAGCCCCAACAGACAATGCAAACACATTTTATTAGACTTAAGCATCGATTTTTATGCTTTTATTTTTTAATGCAAATTATGTAGGTTCCTTTGTATACTTATGTACAAGCAAATAAAAAGAGAATTGATTCTCCTCCTAAGGAGTATACCTAAGCAAGTAGTTACAGGTCAGTTCTAGAACGTTTTCTGTAGAACCCCTCTGTGCTTGTTGGTCCTATCCTCCAAAGTCCCGTTCTCCATCCAAACCCTGTACTGCTCAGTTGTTTTTTTTTAATTTTATTTATTTATTTGACAGTGAGAGACATATTGAGAGCAGGAACACAAGCAGTGGGAGTGGGAGAGGGAGAAGCAGGCTTTCCGCGGAGCGGGCAGCTGGATGTGGGACTCAATCCCAGGACCCTGGGATCATGACCTGAGCCGAAGGCAGATGCTTAACAACTGAGCCACCCAGGTGCCCCTGTACTGCTCAGTTCTTAGAAGGGATTTGGTGGTGGTGTTTTTTTGTTTTTTTAAGATTTTATTTATTTATTTGAGAGAGCAAGAATGAGAGAGAGAGCGCACACATGAGAGGGGGAGGGGTCAGAGGGAGAAGCAGACTCCCTGCTGAGCAGAGAGTCTGATGTGGGACTCAATCCTGGGACTCCAGGATCATGACCTGAGCTTAAGGCAGTCGCTTAACCAACTGAGCCACCCAGGTGCCCTGGTGGTAGTGTTTTTACCAATGCTTTTGCTCAAAGTCAGATGTTATCAAATCCTTCTTTGTCATCCTCCAACCCGAGATTGGGTTTAAAATAAAAGAAAACAGACACATTCAGTCTCATGAAACTACACTTAGAGTGATAAAGTTTGAAAACAGAAAAATGGACAAGAGAGACCAAAGGCAAACAAAAAGAGAGTGGCACTCTTATTAGATGAGGCGGAATGTAAGATTATAGCGTCCAATAAACTGTCACCTTGACTTGATCCTGTACAACTTGCCCAACGCTTTCTAGGTAGCCATTATTAAACACTAGTGTGTGTCCTTCCACGCCTTTCCCCATGATCATAGAATTACACACATACACATATGTAACTTGGTTTGGGGGATTATTTTTATATACAAATGATTTTCATATTAATAGTCTCTACAGGTACCATTTCACACTTACACATGGAAATCTCACCAAGAAAGTTGGTAGATCTAATGCCTTCTTTGATTCCACACGATTTGAAACTTCAATCTCACATTCTATCTCATCTAATAATATTGCCACTCTCCTCTTTTTGTTTGCCTTTGGTCTCTCTTGTCCATCCTCCTGTTTTCAAATTTTATCACTTTTAAGAATGTTATCTGCTTTCTTTTATTTTGAAGCCAACCTCTCCATTTCTATCTTTCAATAAGAGATTTTGACTAAATCATATGCAACAATTTATATACTTAATTTTATTCTTTGCCTCTTACTTGGTTTACTTATTTTCATTTTCTTATGGTTTCCTCATTCTTTTCTCTTGCTTTGACTGTTTTGCCAGTTATTCCCTCTTTCCTGTGCATTTAACTTGAAATACTGTATTTTTCCATTCTACCATTCCAATACTCATAAGCACTTATTTATCTCTTTTTATATGAAACCAAAATAACTCTTTCTCCCAACTTAGATGAGCTATGTGTCCACTACGTGTTCTTCCCCCCACGCTCCCCAGCAAGTCCACCCTAAAAGACTTGACTTTGTCCACTCTCGCTCTTGATGATGAGTTCTGTAGAATGAGCTCTTTACTCCAGCCCACTCCACCCACATCTAAATTCTACGTTTCTAAGGCAAACATTTAGTAACTACACTCTTCCCTTCTTCTACATCCCTTCTGTTCTAACAGTGTGAATTTAGCACTTAAACGATGCATTCCTTGTTCCATTATCACTATCCATTTACACGCATTTAATATACGTTTGTGTATTTTTATACCTACTTATGTACATTTTAAAGTTTATTGCTTGCCATTCTTTCTTCTTTTTATCCCCATTTATACTGAGGTTTCTTCTGCTGTAAGATTTTCAAGTATCTTTTCCATTTGGGGTGTGTGCTTGACATTCTCCCTCAATCTTTGCAAATCCACAAATCTTTCTCTTCCCTTAGCAGATGAGTTACATCAACATTCTCGGCTTGCAGCCGATTCCCCCCCGGTGGTCTATGGCAATGAGTCCAACATATTCTGGCTCCCAGAGTTCCAGTATCATTTTTCTTCCTTTGTAAGTAGTCTATTTTTCTTTTCAGCCTGAAATCTTGCAAGATTTTCTCTTTCCATCTTCTACCTTCTCAAAAATTTTCTAGGCCTATCCTTCATATTTTCCAGCCTTTTCTATCATCTTTTACATTTTCCTGAATTTCTTCTGATTACTCAGTTAAAAAGTTGCCAAGCTAAAAATTTTCCAATTTTAAATTATTGTTACTTAACCCACCCTCTTTAAGCATGTCGCCATGCTCTATTCTCTTCTCCTCATGCTTTGTAAATGAGAAATATGCAACAAATGTTTGCACATTTGCTCACTCTCCAGAATGCACTGAGTGCACACTGCGTGTCAGGAACTCTTCTAAGTGCTGGGGGTACAATATATCTTTTTTAAAGACCAAAATGCTTGCTCTTATTGAACTTGCTATTTTTTCATCTCCCATCTTCTACCCATCGAAATCTACTTCCACCCACTGAAATCTACTTCCACCCATCTACTAGGCCAGAATTGCTCTAGCAAAGGTAGGGAACGAACTGTAATTGCTAAACCCACGCCTACTTCAGCCATCTGGGGCATTAGTCACTTTGTTCAACGTCTTCTTGATTGTGATAACGCAACTGTATCAGTGAAGATGACTTCCATTGCAAATAAAGGAAAACTCAACCAAAACTGGCTTTAAATAGTAACAATCTGTAAACGAATATAACTGAAATTTTCAGTTAAGGTAGGTTTCAGAGCCAATTTGGTTAGGCAGTTCATCAAGAACCTGGTTTCTTTCCTACTATTCTGCTTCTCTGGTATAAGTTTCATCCTATACTGTAACAGTTTCATGTTTCACAGTAACAGGCCACACCTCTCAGAATAAGACGGACTCTCAGGAGTTTTTCCCCCCAGAAAAATCTCTAGCAAATTTCCTATCATGTCCAATTAAATTTAATTGGGTCTTTACCCCTTCGTCAACGAACCCCTCTTACCCTGGAAATGCTGTGTTCGGATTGTCTCAGATTTGGGTTATTTGACCCCATCATTATGGCAACGGTATGGGATTACTCTGAATGGCTATATAAACCAGGACTCATCCCTAGAGCTGGGTTTAAGGCAGCTTCTTAGGAAACACATCAGTGACATATTGGAAAGATGTTTGGATGCCCCCCAAAAATCTGGGTACCGTTTGGAAGGAGAAGGTAGGGGAATTATTGCTGGGTTGATCATGCACAAATGCTAATCAGTTTCCTCCTAGACCATGAATTAAATTTTGTGGCTGCCTAAAATTTCAAAGTATAGCAATTCTGGGTATTTTAATCCGCTATTTCATGATTTTAACTACCAACTGTATGATGGGCATTCTCAAATCTGTATTGCAATCTCAGCTTCTTTCCTGGAATCTAACTTTGTATTTCCAGTTATCTTGGCTCGTCAGTACTTCAAATATAACTCATCCAATATCTGCATAGGCATGACCCACAATCCAAGATAGAATCCTCACAAAAACCTTTGGTCATCATCTCTTGCTTCTTAATTTTCTCTCCAAAATTGAGGAGCCATTTGCTATCTGCACCAAATATTTGGATCTCCTTTATTAATGTGCCCCTTGCATAGCTGCATATTACAGTCACTTAGGCACCTGAGAGTTTCATGGAGGAGAAATTTTTTTTAAAGATTTATTATTTATTTATTTATTTATTTATTTATTTATTTGAGAGAGAGAGAGAGAGAGTGAAAGAGCGAGCACAAGCAGGGGGAGGGGCAGAGGGAGAAGCATGTTACCCACTGAGCAGGGAGCACAACGCCAACTCGGAGACTCGATCCCAGAACCCTGGGATCATGACCTGAGTCAAAGGCAGACGCTTAACCAACTGAGCTACCCAGACACCCTTCATCAAAGAGAAATTTGTTTAACCTTTGCTCCTGACTACCTCTTTTGTCCCAAAGCTCTATCTACTCTTACACTATCAAGTCAACGTGGTAAGCCAGCTCAGTAGTATGGAAAGATTAATGTCCTTACCTTTTGTTCTTAAGCTTTCCTTAAAGTTTTGACCAGAGCTACGTAATCGAACATACTTTGCTCTTTTGTATCTTCATATCGGTGCTCTCCTGGCTGGAATTTTCTTTTCTCCTTGGGCTCCTGTATGAAGTGTCCCCTGACTCACCCCCAGACAGGTGTTACTGTCTGGCAGAGTTACTGACTCTCTTTCCCGACACCTTACACAGACTTAATCCTCTAGTACCGAGATTATCTACTATTGTCCAAACACACTACCTCACAATTAGTTTTATGTCCACCTCCATAGCAAATGGCCATGTCCTTGTTAGGTATGCAAAGATGCCGTATGTTCCAAAGAATGGAAGGAGGGAAGGAGGAGGAATGTGTTGCAGTAATAATGCAGTATTGTGATCTTAGAGTATTGCCTTCAATTTTTAGTGGACAGATTTTATATGAACAAAAGGGAATAATCGGAGGATGAAAATAAGGCTCTGTATCTAAATCCTTCTATTAATTACAATTATGTACTAGAGCCCCAAACTCAGCAAATTCTCTTTTCTCTCTGGACCCAACGTCAATAATTTACAAATGCAGATAATTCTAATCAGCCAAATTTTTTGGCTGGCTCTGGAGCAATATGGGATATGCAGTTCAGTGAAAACGCTGGGACTGAAATGAGGCATGTGACATTAGTAATGTGGCTCTGGTTTCATGTGCTACAGTACAGATTTGCATAGGCACTAAATCAGAGACAAAAATCCCAGGAGGATGGCAGATATCTTTCTGCCCCATTTAACAAACACAACTTTTTCTCGTTTCTTGGAGATTGAGCTCTTGTTTCACTTTCTTATTGCTTATCAATCAGCTTGAGAAGACATTTGCAATTGTATTTCCTTCATAAAAACATAAGTCGGGCAGCCGCCGCCGACACTCATCTAAAAGCTCCTTTCTAAATTACCTCTGTCAGACTGTGTAGAAAGTAAAAGGCACACTTCAGTCTTATTTGATTAAATCAGGGAATGTACCAGCCAGCCAAAGAATGGAAAGTCCTTTCCATTTATATGCTCCATTAACTGCACTTCACTGAAAAAATAAATCTCACTGCAATTCTTTTACCTCACTCCTCTAATTGCTACTTACAAATTCTTTTCTCTCAATCATGATGTCTTTCATAAATCAGGAAGCAAAAGCATTTGAGGCCGAGGCCTGGGCTCTAATTTAACATGATTTGCCACCATGCCACTATTAATGCCAAAGACAAGTAATATACCAAGTTACTATGGGAACCAGGGCATAAAAAGGTGAAAGCCCTCCCTTCCATAAGACAGGTGGGGCTTTGTGGAACCTTATGCAACACCATCAGGGGCCATGTCATTTTGGCAAAATTCCTCAGAATCTGCTCATTCCCAATCTGGGAGCTGTGTTGGCCCATCCTGCATCCCCTGAACCCTAACACGTAATTGGTCCTTACTTCCAAAGGAGAAATTACAGGGTAAACATTCACATTGCAAAGAGATTATTCGTTATGTGTTCACTTTCAAGAAACAAAGCATGTGGGTGCCTGGGTGGCTCAGTCGGTTAAGCGACTGCCTTCGGCTCAGGTCATGATCCTGGAGTCCCTGGATCAAGTCCTGCATCGGGCTCCGTGCTCAGCGGGGAGTCTGCTTTGCCCTCTGACCCTCCCCCCTCTCATGTGCTCTCTCTCTCTCAAATAAATAAATAAAATCTTTAAAAAAAAAAAAGCATGTGACAAAATATTAAAAAATCAACTTAGAAAAGAGATCAACAGAGGGTTATTACTACCACTAAAGTAATATATTTTACTTTATAAAAGCCCTCATCTCAAAATTCTATAAAGTATATAGTATCCTTTTACCTTGAATTCTTATCTACATCTAGATTATAATTTCAAAATTGGAAGTGAGGTCACAGTTAAATCAGAAATAAAAAACAAGTACATTTATAGTTATAAATCAATGGAAAGAAATTACCCTGTTTTCCAAAACATTAATTCACCCAGTGCTTCAGTGATAAGGCTTGTTTCCAGGGATATAAAACTACTCCAGTACATGCATCTGTGTTGTGCCCCCTATATCCAAGGAAAGAGTTCTCCTACAACTCTTCTCCCCGCTCCCCACCAAATATTTCTTCCTCAGCCTCATCCAGTTATATTTGCTCTGTTTCATCCTTGTCCTCATGCAAACAGAAAATGTCAATACAAGGAAAGAAATCATTGAATTTCCACTGTAAGAAAAATATTTCTTGAGAGGAAGAGACAAAGAAAATGCAAAGCACAGTACTAACATAATATATAATTGCTTTAGAGAAAAGAAAACTCAATTGTATGTATGTTAGTGAATGGGGTCATTTGTTTGCTTTTCTGAAACGTTTTTTCCATTTTATTCAGAAAATGCCTTAAAGAGTTGAGCTGAAGTAAGCAACCGCATTCCCTTTTGCTATAGTTCTATAAAACGTCAAGTCAAAATTGGGACACAAATGCACTGCTGGTTACCAGAGTAGACAAATCTTTGCCATACATGCTGATTTCATCGGGATTCAAATTATTGCTAACAGTCTTGGGTTCGTTAAATTAAAAACATATTTTATGGAATATTCTGGCCCTTCAGTTTTAAAACCATGTGTGCTTTAATGAAAATTTAAATTCAAGAGAGTTTGATTTCATTTGAAATCATTAAGATTTAAGTAAGCTTCTTGATGTTGACCAAAAAGGTCTGCCAAACCTACAGAATAATGTTGAGTGAGAGGACTGGCAGTTAATGAGAGGCCAGTGTTGGAATGAGGGCACTACTGAAGGAGTGGACGCAATGGTCTATAGGCACCAACGAGTCAGCCATGAAACTCTGAAAGAGCGGACCAGCCCAGAGGGTGCAGATTTATTTTTTATAAGGCGTCCAAATCATTTGGCACACCTATTTGCCTTTTTTAGTAGATGAAATACAGTTTCTCACATCTATCTTTTCTAGTTATGTGCATGTCCATGCATGTGTGTGCATACACACCACTGTATTAATAAAACACAAATTTCTTGAATAGGGAGTTTTTTCAAGTTTTTTAAAAAGTAAGTCATTTCCTTAGATGAGTACTCAAGTATTAGGTGAGCCATGAAGTCAGCAGAAGACATTGTGCTAGAATACTACTACTGGGTGGCTCAGTCGTTAAGCGTCTGCCTTCGGCTCAGGTCATGATCCCAGGATCCTGGGATTGAGCCCCGCATCGGGCTCCCTGCTCCGTGGGAAGCCTGCTTCTCCCTCTACCTCTGCCCCTGCTTGTGTTCCCTCTCTCGCTGTGTCTCTCTCTGTCAAATAAATAAATAGAATCTTTAAAAAAAATGTATTGAGCACTTATCACATGCCAAACACCCTGCTAACGATGACCCCCCCAAACATCTCATTTAATCCTCAACACAACTGCATGAAGTGAACATATACCAGACCTCACACCTTTTCCAAAGTCACATACACCCTTCCTATTTATCCTTTATAAGGCAGTTTAGAAAAGAATGCATGAAAGTAGGCCATGCTGGGAGGCTTTTGTTTCAGGCTTTATCGCTTCAAAGAATTGGCGTCCCTGACAAGATAGGCAGAGGGAAGTGCCATTTATTTGTGCCAGGATCAGAACCTGATGGTGACAGTCTGCATACTAGAGAGTCAAAGTTCAGGAACTAAACACTGTACCAGGTTCAATCTAACATAACAAAAAACACCAGGGGGTAAGACTTTTTGCAACAGTGTTATATACTGTGTCATTATTCAAAATATTCACTGCTCCTCTGTGGGAGAATTGTTTTTTATCTCCCCTTTCTGTTGACAACAGGTTTAGCCACCAGACTTGCTTTGGACAATGAAATGTGAACAGAAGGTGAAACGTGTCACTTTTCGGAGGCGTTCAGACCCAGCACATGAATCTCTGTGTTTCCGTGTTCCCTTTATTATGAGCCCAGCAGTGCCCCTGACAGGAACTTCTCCATCAGCCTAGGTCCAAGACTGAAGACAACAGATGGCAAAACCCCAACCAGCCCATGGTGAACATATAAATGAGAATGAGAAAAATCAACTTTTTATGGTGTAAAGCCCCTAAGTTTGGTAGGTCATTTGTTACCACACATTAACCTTGTCTCTCCCTACAGATACAAACAATCCAACATAGTGATTAGAGGATGAAGTCAACAAACTGCCTGGCCTCAAACCACAATTCCAGCACTGTTATTAAAATTTAGTTCCAAAAATCTGACCCTTAAATAAGCTGAAGCAAATGTATAACATCAAATTTTGTCCCTTGCATACTCCCACCAGCTAAATGGACAAACAAGTAGGATGGATAATTTACAATTGGTTTACATGAACCAAAATAGGTTACAAAGCTCATACATCTCAAAGGCTTTTGTAGAAATGCTTCCAATATGTAACCATGTTGTAAATTTCAAGTTCTAAGTGACTGTGGTCCCATAATTCCTTTCAATAACACTTATCTGGTATATGTTCTGTATTTGAGTTGTGTGTCTGCTTCTTTCTTTCCGTTACTGGAATTATAGAACATTATTTTTTCTCTATTTCTGATCTTCTTCAGACGTTGAAGTATCATACTCAGAAAATAATGGTATGTGATTTTCTCGTAGGTCCTTTGACTGTATTTAATAATTCATTTCTTATCCCTGTTTATCATACTTATAAGTTTTGATAAGGAAAAACATCTCTTCAGGTAATTATACCCTAAAATGCTTTCAAAGTGATTTGGAGTTGCTTATAGATACCACCACAGAGCCAAGGACAAATTGAGAAATGGGTGCAAAGAAGAATAAAGGCAGGTCTGTTAGAGGGATTCAATACATAAAACTTGAGTCCAGCAGGAGTTTACATAGTTATAAAATGCTCTGTTAATTCCACTTTGAGATTCCTAGTGCCCAAAACAAAGAGAGAAACAATCACTTACCAGATACATAATGTCCCAATAATTTTAATAAGCAATCACTCAAGAGAAGCACAACTTCTTACATCATGGAAATCTGTCCGACTTCCCCTCTGTGGGCCAACATAGAAAGTGTGCAATAGCATCCTTAGCAGTGTCCTTATCAATAGCCCTACAAACACAAGAGCAAAATACAGATTTCCTACTCTGTATTCTATTAAGACTTTAATTCCATCCTATGACTTGAGAAAATACCCAAGATGATATATCCGTTCAAGTGATTTATTTGCAGTAAGCTTACAAAGCTGTTTAGGTCATGGTGAGTTCCTCACGTATAATGTGCCATGTGGCATTTCTGAACTAAATACAAAAATAAATATTGAAACACTGATCATGGTTGTAGATACTCTGTAGTGTGTGTGCTACAATTTATTTAGGACTAGATGTTGGAAAAACATTCTGGTTTATCTGCAAAAGAATTTTGAATAAGCAAGATCAAATTCTTTTATTTAATTCAACTCAAGATCATACTCTTCTATTCAATCCAACAATCTCTACATCCCTTGCCATCAACATTTTTTTCTATTGTCATGTCCAATTCATAGTTATTTTTCATCAATTTTCTGAAGCCATTCTTCTTTCTATTAGTGATTTCACTGGGTAGGCACCTCACTTAAGGTGGCAATCACACAAAACTATCCAATGAGAAGAACTCATTACAGATGTCCTCGGTGTTGACATAAAAACTATACAATATTATTGCTGTTGGCACTTGTCTTCAGAGCGCCTTGCCATCTATAGAGTTTTTCTGGCCTTGCTTGTCTTACTACATGAATGTCAATGATTTTCATGGTAAAACTGTGCCTTGTTGAAGAACATCAACAAAAGCAGTCCAGAAGATGGGGGGTGGAGAAGATCAGTGAAATAATGAATGGATTTTCAGTATGTTGGGCAAATGTCTTCAGAAGCCATAGAATGAACAGATATGAAAAAAAAATCTTCATTTAGATTTGTAAGGTCATTTCGTTCTGTTATTCACTTCTAAATATATCAGGTTTTTAAAAATATTTTATATTTATTTATTTGAGAGAGAAAGGGAGAGAGGGAGCAGGGGGAAGGGGCAGGGGGAGAAGGAGAAGCAGAGTGCCTGCTGAGCAGGGAACCCCATCTGGGGCTCCATCCCAACACCCGAGATCATGACCTGAGCTGAAGGCAGATGCTTCACTGAATGAGCCACCCAGGTGCCCCTAAATAATATAAGGATTCAGAAATTATTTCACTGCGGGAATTCAATATTCTTGTTTGACCCAGAGTAAGTTGGTTAATCTTCTTGTGACTCTGTTTCCCCATCTTTAAAATATAGATTGCAATAAGGCCTACTTCGTAGGGTTGTTGTGAGGAATGTGTGCGCTAAAATTCATTAACCACTTAGAGTCATGCTTGGCAACAGTGTGAGCATTACAAAGTGCCTGCTACAAAAGTTTTATTCTTATCACTCCCTATATTTTTTCCTTATCCACTATTCAATAGCCTGAAATGATAGACATGGGCCCCATGAAAATTAAAACACATTTTTAATTTTTCAGATGAATGCCAAATTCTACTTCATTAGGAAGAAATGAGGCTACAAGTTTTCCTCTCCTCACACACACTGTTTTAATCAATAGACAACATGACATTTTAATCAGTGATAATTCAAGAAAGATTTGTTATTGCTAAAGTCTCTTCACAAATTAGTACTTTTTGTTAAAGGCCTGAATAAAGCCAACTACAGTTTTAGATTTTTTTTAAAGACCCTTGTCCTCCATCCAGCTTGTCCCTGTAGACTCTGTTCATGTATCCCTAGCCTGACAGCAGGTTACAGTGAAAAGAGCATGGGTCTGGAAATCAAAAACTTGTCCTAAACTGATGGTATCATTCACTGGTTCTTTCAACAAAGCTTGTCCCCTTTATGAACTTAGTTCCCTGCAAGGGCTAAATGGAGATTCTCCTTTATAATTATAAAACTCCATAATTCTCAGGAGCTTTTCCCATGTTATCTATAGATGTTTGACAATGTGACATTAACTCCTCCACAGTTATACATCTACATACAGAATTGGACAGAAGATGAATTCTCCTCATCTGGATCTTTCATGTATTACCCAGATTTTTATGCTTTCGAGAGAAAACAAGATAGTTCCGCAGAGGGCAAGATGGAGTCCCTCATGTCAAGCAGTAAAGGTAAGTGGGCAAAGGAATCACACCTACGACCAGATATCATGAAAACCAGTACAGGTGGATATCACCCAGAACTGATACCCAGCAAAACCAAGAGAGCCTGGAAGAGCCAAAAGCTGATAATCACCAGAACCAGAGGAGGCCCAAGACCGATTAAACTCCTTTACAAAGGGAAGACTTTTGCAGCAACCTGTCAGATTCTCCAGATTCTTCCACATCAGAAAGGCAACTGCCATGAGAGCCTCTGCCTGTTTGATCTCGAACATGATAGAGATCCCCTATGGCTTGAATAAGCTGTAGGCCCTGAGAGCTGACCTGGGCTAGACCAAGGCCTAACCTCAACTGCACACTCGTGAACTTTGTGTTCAGTTCCTTCACTTCTTACCCCTTTCGGTATCTTGTTTGTTGTGTGACTGTATTATGCTTTGCTCTGTGTGACGTGTATGAAGCCAATTTCAGTACATACTGAAATGTCACTGAGTTTGAATCTTGAACCTACTCTATAATCATGTTAACCTTGCTTTATGATTGAAGCGGACATGAAATACTGAATAAAGACACCAGTGGTGTGTGTGCCTGCATAGGGTGCTCATGATAAGTTCTTTTATTTGTAGTGTACTCATGACAAGCTCCTATTTAAAGCTATTTCATAACTTAAAAATTAGAACATTCCTAATAGTGTGGGAACTGTAATGCCTTTCTTTCCACAAAGAAAATACAGATTTGACTGTATTTTTTACCTTTGCCATCATGTCCAATTTCTGGCTTCTTCTTAGTAGTTAGTCACAAATACAAGTGAGATAGTCCTTGCCACATTTGCTTCTCAAAATCTAACTCTCTAAATATAGCTCCTTCACACCCTCAGTATACAAACATGGAGCTATCTTCTGGGATTCTTGCTTGTACATCCTTGTGCCAAGAAACCAGTTGCTTGTTTTACTTCCAGGAGCACTAGTACCTAAGTGGTATGAGCAACCATATTATTCACAACTAGAACCATACACCGTACATTCTTGGAGATACTACTGGTGTCACAAAAGGTGGGAGACAGTTCCTAGAGTCACATTCCCTCCAAGAAAAGAAAATAGACAAACCAACAAAGTAGAGCTCACCCCAGGGCTTCCAGGGGACAGGGACTGGGTCAGGCACAAGACAAAGCAGGACTCTCTGAAGAATTTAATAAAAATGTCTAAAAAAAGAATTTGATAAAAATGAGCCAGGCCCACAGAGGAAAGGAGTTGAGGCTAAATTTAGAGAGAATTAGAGTAGTGGGCAGCCAGGGGGCAGGGAAATAGACTAAATCAACAGACATCATTGAGAGGCAAGAGTCCCAAAGCAACAATGATGTAGGAGTAGCACCAGGAGACAAAGTTGAGTCTGGGATTCCTCCTTTGAGCTGTAACTGAGATGAAAGGATCTGCAATGTCTGGGATAGCTCAACCACCCACCCAACAGTGGAGGCAAACTGTCCTTAATTGAAAGCTTCCCTAAGGTAGGACCACGAGTCTCCTAGCGATTGAAAGCAAGAATGACCTCAAAATAAAAATCACCACATACACAGGAGAACAAGCCACTATGTAGGAGAGTCAGCCCATAAAAAACAAAGATCTAAACAGAAAGAATTGCAGATATTGAAACTGTTTGACATAATAGAAAATAGCTATGTGTAAAATTTGTAAAAGAAAAATGGGATTATAAAGTCTATAGTAAAACTATGAGAAATAAGCAGATAGAAAAAGGTTATAATGTACAGAAATAAAAAATTATAATTGAAATTATATATGTTGAAATTTAAAAGCTCATTGAATGTCAATAGATTTGACAAAACATAATAGGTTGAAGGAAACAGAGTCGGGGGGTGGGGCTAAAAGTTCAAACTCTCTAAATGTACATTGGTCTTCTGGCTACTAGCCCCCATCCTGGCTCAATATAGAGGCCCCCAGCCAACAGACATCTCATTAGCATACAAAAGACATTCTTAATCACTCTGGAAGTTCAAGGGTTTTAGGAATTGTTTGCCAGGAACCAGAGGCAAAGACCAAATATTTATTTTTTATTATATTACATTTCTTTTAAATTGAATATTGTCCTTTAATGAATAGCCATTTGCATTTATTATGATTATGTTTGCATAGAATTGTTTCACATCTTCAAGGTGGGACCTTCAATCATTTTGACACTAAACAACCAAGACTATAATTGTTTTCATTGCATTGAGTGACTGAATTAACAAAAATCAATCTTTTATTTTGTATATTTAACATTAATTGGAACAGAGTCTGTTTTTCCAGAAAGTTATTTTTTTAAGATTTTATTTATTTATTTGAGAGAAAGAGAGAGAAAGTGAACAAGTCGGGGGAGGAACAGAGGGAGAAAGAGAGAAAGAATCCTCACGACCCTGAGAGCATGACCTGGGCCAAAATCAAGAGTCAGATGCTTAACCAAGCGAGCCACCCAGGCGCCCTTCCAAAAAGTTATTTTTAATGCAATTAAACGGAAAGACCTTGAGTTCCAGGAAAACAGGAGCCACGATGTTTGCAATATTTCTTACTTCTCTGAAGTAAAAAACTGTTATTCTGCAGCTATAAACGTGAATCAAAGAGTCACAGAATCTCATAAGGGACCTGTAGCAGGCAGAGTAGTAGACCCGCCAAATGTCTATGCTCTAATTCCCAGAACCTGTGAATGTTACTTTAGAGACAGCAAAAGGGGCTTTTCAAACATGATTAAAAGTATGGATTTGGAGATGGGGAGATTTTGTTGGATTATGCCTGATCGAACAATGTAACTCTTAATAGTGGAGTTCCTTTCCAACTATGGTCAGAGAGATGTGACGACAGATAAAAGGCAAGAAAGAAAGGACAGTCATGACCATTCTGGCTTTGAAGACAAAAGGGCCTACAAATCAAAGAATGCAGGTGGCCTCTCTAAGCTGAGAACCAGTGAACAGCCAGCAAACAAAACAAAAAACAAAAAACAAAAAACGGATCTTAGTCCTGCAACAAGAAATGAATTCTGCCAACAAGCTGAATGAGCAAGGAAAGATTCTTGCCTAGAGCCTCCATAAAGGAACGTGGCCTTGTTGACACAATGATTTTAGCACAAGACGTGGGTCAGACTTATGACCTACAGAGATACAACATAATGAATCTGTGTGTTCCAAACACTAAATTTGTGGTAATGTGTAAGAGCAGTAATAGAAAACTATTGTAGGACCTCAGTGAATAGAGAAGTGACTTTCTCCAAGTCCTGCAACTTTTATAGATAACATTTTTTATTCCATTTTCTATTAATTTACTATTGGTGGAATCAGAATATATCATCATTTTCCTGGTAATAAATATTGAACTACTTCGTAATGGACATTTAAGCAAACAGATGTCTTGAAAGATACAGATAATGGTGGTATTATATTAATATAATTTAGTTTTTAAGGAAAGGAATCATAAGAGCTTTTTAGTTTTGGCTTAGAGGAATGAAAAGAATTTCCACATTTTAAAAAGTTTTATATCATATGTATCGCTTAAGAAATGTTTATTTTATTGGCAACAGAACAGATGTAGGTCTCAATTAAAAAGGCTATTTGCAAAAAAAAAAAAAAAGGCTATTTGCTACAGTTTTCAGTACTTCATGAACAGCAGGTTGGATTCCCTAGAGAATTCAGGCTGAATTCTATATAAAGTATTGATTTATTAGTTTAATATGCTTTTTAATTATGAATATAAAGGGAAATTTTTCTAAAAACCAAGAGATTGTAGAATTGTTAATAGGCCATTTAGGATTTATTAAAATTGGCAAATCAGCAAATTGCAGTGGAAATGAACTTGGAAGCAAACAGTTTCTCATTGTGTAGCCTTGGGCAAAAATCTCTTAAGGCTCAATATTCTCATCTGTCAACTAGTGGAAGACCAAATCTGTTTCTGCCGTATTATTTTAAGAACCAAATGATATCGTAGAGATAAGAGTGATGTGTAAAGGGATCACGAAAGCACTGGACTAGGAGGCAAGAGACCTGAGTGTTACTTCCCAATCGGCCACATGACATCGTATACTAGACCGTTTCAGTCCTTAAAACTTTAGTTCTAACCTCTGCAAAATAGAATTAAACATTCCTTTTCAACTTCACAAGATACCTTCTTTACAAGTATTTACAAATAAGAAAATTATATACATCTGAGACCTTTATGGTACATGAAAGGGATAGCTCACTCTCAAGAAGTTATATCCATTATAGATACAGGAAATAAACTGTTGGTTACCAGGGGCAGGAGGGGGGGATGGGCAAAATAGATGAAGGAGAGTAAGAGGTATAAAATTCCAGTTATAAAGTAAGTAACTCATGGGGATGTAATCTACAGCATAGGGAATGTAGTCAATAATACTGTAATAACTCTTCATGGTGACAGGTGGTAACTAGACTTATCAGGAGCATCACTTTGTAATGTATAAAAACATCAAATCGCTATGACAAACACCTGAAACTAATAGGATGTTGTATGCCAATTATACTTCACTAAAAAATAAAGATGTCCAAAGAAATCTAAATATTTTCTGAGTAAATGATGTGATAATGTCTTATAGAGTTGTTCTCCCAGATACATAAATAATTTAATGATTCCTAGATTTCTATATAAAGCCACAAGTTTGGATTAATTGCCCAAGGAGCTTAAACCTTAAGGATATACTCCTTGAAAGGGAACCATTAGGTATATGCCTAAGACTAACAGAGGAGAGACCTATAGCCAAGCCCAAAGAGGAAAGCATTGTGCAGAAACATCCAGGAAGTCAAGAGGTGAACAGTAACCATACTGAGACCCTGGAGAGGATGCCACACCTACATGAAGAATAGACTCTGTCTTCCATGTGTTTTCAAAAATAGCTGAAAGGGTCATAAAATAACCCAGTGATGAGAACATCAAAATACTGCTGGCTGATTCATCTCTTTGCACGGAATTTGGGATTTATAACACTTCATTGTATTAAAATCATAAAAGTAGAAGACCATATTTTTTAGGTATTTACTATCTGATTGAAAAGCTTTGCCTTGTAAAGATTAGAAGACTCTAATATTCATGTTTAGAACACAATTCCACCAAATCAATCACACATGCTCAGATGGGCCAAGTACCTCCTTTTTGATACAAATTTTAAAAGAAAAGAAGATGTATTCTATTCAGTGGGGTCAGAATCCAAAAGTTCTTATAATTTCTCATTACTTGTACTTTCCATTATTAAATCCAGAAATGTTGACCTGCTGTTGAGAATTTTCCAGAAACCATCCTTAAGACTATCCTACTGTTTCCGGACAAATTATGATTATTTATCCCTCTCTTCTTGCAGTTGCTTATAAACATCTAGTTTTTCATTCACAATTAAAATTTTAATTTCTCAAACTAGTAGAGCAGCTCTTAGCAAGTCCACAGTATGAAATCTCTATGTCTTCAAAAAAAGATGGGATTTTTAATACAATCACCAAACAAAATAATAAAATAATATTTAAGGATTTTTTAAGAATAACTAATTAAGAAATAACCCAACTGCCATAACTGTAAAGATGAACAATAAATTATTAAAATACATTCACACAGTGAGTTAGAGGACTCCTTAAAATCCCTACCATCCATTCCTTATCTTTGGAATCACTCAGATCTCAGTTTAAATCTGATCCTTATTTGTTATAGAAACTTAAGCTACTTCAATTTACAGTGCACTTGTTAAGAATAGCTATTTTGGGGCACCTAGGTGGCTCAGTCAGTTAAGCATCTGCCTTTGGCTTAGGTCATGATCACCGGGTCCTGGGATGGAGTCCCGTGTTGGGCTCCCTACTCAACAGAGAGTCTGCTTCTCCCTCTCCCCTCCCCCTCTGCCTGTGTGCTCCCTCTCAAAGAAATAAATAAAATCTTTTTAAAAAAAGTACTTTACAGGACTGGTGAAGATCAATAGGTGTAAAGCTCCTACCTTAGTTCTTGTTGCATAATAAAGAAGTTTGTTTTATTGGTCCATAACCATAAGAAATAGAGGAAAATTATTCTACTTTTCACAAATTGAAGCTCTTAAGAGCTATATTCTAGTACCCACCTTAGAAAAATCGTTGTAATAACCTGAGCAACATTTTATAATTGCATAGAACTTTATCATTTAAAAACAGTTTATAAATATTTCATTCAATATGAATCCAGAGCAATAGTTTAATCCATGCCCTTTTAGAGAGGAGAAATTTGAGATTGAGAAATTAAGTGATTTTTAATAATTTTGAAAGTAGTAGATGTACTTTGGTTGACTAGGATTTTTGTCTTGAAAAATATCCTGCCCTCCAGTAGTGCCTGGGTGGCTCAATGGGTTAAAGTGCCCTCCTCTTGATTTCTGTCCGCTCAGGTAATGATCTCAGGGTCCTAAGATTCAGCACCATGTTGGGCTTTGAGCTCAGTGCAGAGTCCACTGGAGATTCTCTCCCTCTGCCCCTCTCCCCACTCATATATGTGCTCTCTCTTGTGTGCGTTCACACTCTCTCTCACAAATAATAAATTAAAAAAAAAAAATGTCCTGCCCTCCACTTCATGCACACGGTTCCTCGAGAATTTCCAAGACTTACATAAATCCATGCTCGTGGCTACAGCTGATTGGTCCAATAGTGGGAGCAAGACTCAAGTGGAGCCATTAATAACAGCCCACATTGTCAGTGGCCATAAGTGACTGGTCCTAGGGTGGACATCTGACTCAATCTGAGCCAAAGGGTTTTCTCTCAGGATTCTTTGGACCTAAGCCGAGAACGTTTCTCTCTAATGACAAGGCTTCAATATGTTTAGCTCTGGAGCTTAGGCATCTATGAATTAAACAGAATGGGGAATGTTATTCTGAACCAGAAAAAAGAATACAAAAATAAAAGTGATGAGGAAAGAGGGTGAGAGAGTCCCTGTCCAAAAGTTCTTCATACTTTTGTCCTTGGTTTTTATGGAGTACACCAGTATTTTTATAATATATTCTGTTTTAACTGAAGCTAGTTTGTATGATTTCTATAACTTGGAACTGAAAGTGGCTAAAATCGTGTTTTCTTATACTAAATTTGCTGCCTGTTTGTACTAGACAGACCCCTAATAGCCATCACAGTTCTCCAAATAACCTCCTTTTGCCATTTTTTTGCATGTAATATTTGGTCCTAAATAGGATAGAGCTGTAAAGGGCAGTAATCAAATTCTATGCATGTACTAAAAGCATTACAATATACAAGAAAATGATACAAAACAAAGAGACGGATCATGTCCAAAAACTGCTTCAGTGTATATAGTACACACTATAATCCAGCTAATGAACGAGCTAAAGCAGAATCCTTTAACTTGCCCTGCTTCATATAACCCCATCCCATTCCACATTTTGTTTGTTGTTGCTGCTGCTTAGAACTCCCAAACCCTGGCCTACAACCTTGACAGATCTTTACTGAGCGTCGTTAGTCATGTTTCAGCATAGAGGTAATTTATTTCAGGAAGCTTTCTTTTAATCTCTATGTCTGGGTTTTGTGTATCTCCTCCATGCTCTTTGAGCATCTGTATTAAACCTATCATAAATCTTACCCCTTTGCAGTGAAATTTCCTGATAAATGGACTCTGAGAAACAAACTGAGGTTTCTAGAGGGGTGGGAATGGGGGTATGGGTTAGCCTGGTGACGGGTATTAAAGAGGGCATGTATTGAATGGAGCACTGGGTGTTATACACAAACAATGAATCATGGAAAACTACATCAAAAACTAATGATGTAATGTATGGTGATTAACAATAAAATAAAATAAAATAAAATAAAATAAAATAAAATAAAATAAAATAAAATAAAAAGTTTACCAATATGATATAATCCCAAGAGGGCAAAAACTATACTGTTCAATGCTGTATCTTAAGTGGCTAGAATTGTGTTTAACACAATATTTATAATAGTCACTCTGAATAAATTTCCTTGGGAATTTTTATAAATTTTAAATTGTCCCCTCTTTCAAATGAATCATTGATGAGGCATCTCACTTACTAATGAAAGTATTTGAATTACTCAGTTGTATTGGGATGAACATTAGATTGAAACTACTCAATTCTAATATGCCTGACGTCGCCTTATGCGAGCCCATAAATAGTATTAAAGGCAAATTTAAATGGGTACTGAAATAGGAACGGTCTTCAAAGCAGGTTCAGAAAATTTATTTAAATTGATAATGGAGAATGATAATTAATATCTATATTCCATCAAAATACAGTAAAAGAGCCAAATTTTGTCCCCTAGGAAAGAAATTTACAATGGGTTAAAACTGAAAATTGTAAAATGGTTCTCATCTAACTGGTCATTGACTCTTAGATTTTGGCAATACCATTGTGGACAATGTATTCTGAACCAAAATGTTTTGCCTTATGTGAGTGGACAGAACTATGCAACCAAATCTGTCTCAGAAAATATTAGAAATGACAGTGATGAAATAAATAAAAACTCAGTTAAAGAAATATGTATGCTACTCAAATTGCACCAGCAATTTAAATGGTATGAAGCAAATGATCCTCTCACTGGGTGACATCAATCCGACATAAACAATAGCACCAGGAGAGTAACATACCTAAATATACTCCTGTCACAAGGACTTAGGTTGAAGAGAGGAAGCCCAATGTTTTCGTTTCCATCAACTATTTGATGCAGTGTTTTCATCCTATTGCTGAATTTTGGCTCTTATGAACACTTTTTTTTTTTTTTTTTTTTTGGTAAGATCTCTAGAAATAACACATCTTAAAATACAAGGGCACCATGCATTCTAGGCCAGGAGAATGGCAGTGCTTGGTAATGTGGTATGCCCAAGATCATGCCTGATACACAGTATGTGTCTAATAAATACTTGTTGAATAAATGAACTAATCAGTTTGTTTGTATACTTTCAATTTTATTGGTTTTCCATGTTTTTAAAGTTTTAAATTGTTAACAAGAACAACAAAAAAAACTTAGACAGTATATGACCACAAAGCAGTCCTATTTATAAGCAGAATGGACAACTTCTAACAAGTCTTGAGTTAAATGTACCTCTTTTTCAAGATATGCCTATTATGTCTCCTATTAGAATTTACCTTACTTGTTTACAGAAGAGCACTAGTCAAATTCAAATGTTTTCTTTGGATCAAGTATTTGAATATAAATATATGTATAGTCCATAACATGAGAAGAAGCCAATTAATACATTTTCCCTAGAAAAGATCAAGGAAAAAAACAGAAAAGGGACAAATAAATTATATTAAGGGTAACTATGGAGCCCTAAATTCAGAATGGGATATAATAATCATTATTAATATTATGTCAGTAGCTTAATGATTGAAATAAAATGGACAATTTCCTGCAAATATACTTAGTATAACTGCCTCAAGAAGAAATAGAAAACATAAATAGTCCTTAACTTACTAAAGAAATTGTATTAGTAGTCAAAAATCTACCCAGGTAGTCCACAGCATCTCAAACTGTATTACAGATGACTTCTACTAAGTAATAAAGGAAAAGATTGTTACAGACTTCACAAACTCTACCAGAGAAAGAAGAAACATGCCAGTAACATTTATTTTGAGGATAGTATAGCCTTAATACCAATATCATAATATGAAAAGGAAGCTTTACACTAAATTCACTTATGAAAAGAATTGAAACAGGGGTAATACATGTTGGATTTGTTCCATGAACGCAAGAAAAATTTAACAATAGAAAATTATTCATCACATTAACAGATTAAAGAACATTTCGATAATCACATGGGTAGGAAGAGAACTCAGTCAATTCTATACCAATTATGAAACTTTTATAAAAATCAAGAATAAATGAGAACTTCATTACCCAATGAAGAAGATATATATAAAACCTACAATAAATATCATAATAATGAACCTTTAAAAGCCTTCCCTTTAAATCCAAGAATGAATCATTTCCTGCCATCATCACATTTAATCTGCATGGCCTTTGGGTTCTAAGACAGAAAATAGTTTAAAGGGATAAAGGTTGAAAAGAAAGAAACTGAGCAATTATTATCCACATACTACATAATTATTTACATAGACACCTGCAAAAGAAAACATAGGTAATGTGTGAGAATTTAAAAAATTTATCAAGGTTGATGAACCTAAGGTAGATTTTTAAAAAGATTAATCTTATTTCTACCCACTAGCAATGTTAGAAAATGAAAATTTAAAAGTAACATTTCAAATAACCAAAAGAAGATGAGAGAATAAGTTTAAGAAAAGAGCTGTATAGATAATAGTGCAAGAATTAAAAAATACCTGGGTAAGTGGAGGGATGTACTAAAATGCAGTGTTTCTTCAATTAGGCTGTGGATATACATTGGAATTACATGAGGAGTTTTTTTTAGAGTGCTAACACCTGGACTCCACTTTCAGAAAGTATGATTTAACTGGTCTGGCATGCAGACTGAGTTCTGGGAGTTTGCAAATCTCCCCAAATGATTCTAATGTGCAGGCAAGTTGAAGAAGCAATGATTTAGTGGATGCTGTGGTGCCCACCCAGATCTCAGTTGTAGGAGAGAAACACTTGTTCTCCCAGCTGCTAAAAGTATTGACAACTGATAGTTCTCGGATGACTCCTCTGTCCTGGACTTTCCCTCACATCCTTTGGCTGAAGACACTAGAATTAAAGGCCCCTATATACCACTCCATGGACACTTCTCTATTCCTTGCTCCAACAATAACCACTAACTTGGATTAGGTGTTTTCATTGTTATGCATTTATCATTTTACTACATGTGTATGTATCCTTAATGATGCACAATATTAAATTCTATCATACTCCATATATTCTTCTTGCTCTATTTGCTCAACTCTTTATAAGTGGCATTCACATTAATAACTAATTCTAATTCATTTATCTTTCCTAATGTATAGATTTCAATTGTATGTATATGCTATAGTTTATCCATTTTCCTGTTGATTCCTTGTATTGAGGGTGATTCCATTTTTCTGAAGGTGATGGTTGGAGGGTTTTGAGATGCCCAAAACAATTTGTAATTTCTTTAAATATACAGGGAAAGGGATATAAGTTGTGGGTGGGATGGAAAGCCATTGAATATGGCACTTTGGAAGGAAAGAGGAAATCAAGAGTGAGAAAAGATATAAGTAATCAAGATGAAAGCTAACTGGAATCCCTGTTTCCTGAAGGCCAGCCAGAAGACCAGTTTTTCCAGATGTATCTCTGTCACATCTTCAATTTCATTTTCTCTTTATCACAGCTACCCTTGGACTCTCAAAAATCCTCGCCATCTTTCTCCTGAGGCACTTCCAACATGAAGTGTGAGGCAAATTGTGTCCTGCCATAGACCATTTTTCCTTAGCCTATGGTTGCTATGTTTTCTCCTGCTTGTATAGAGGATTATAATCCTATAACATTGGCAGAAGAAAGCAGGATACTCATGAATCATGGCCTACATCTTATAAAAGGTGAGAGCCTAAGTTTTAGAGTCAGACAGCCTGGGCTAATGAGATACTGTGTGAGGAAGTTATTTTGCCTCTCCAAGTTTTGACTCCCTCATCTGTAAAATGGAAATATAACTTAAAATACATTTCTTCAAGGGTTATATGTAGGACAATTGACATATGCATGTAGTCTTTGGATGCATACCTGGTACAAAGTACTCAGCCAATGCTAATATTTTTTTTTACTATTGCTCTAACATTCCTTTTAAATTCTTTTTTTAATTAACATATATTATTTGTTTCAGGGGCACAGGTCTGAGATTCATCAGTCTTACACAATTCACAGCGCTCACCATAGCACATACCCTCCCCAGTGTCCATCATCCAGCCCCCCCATCCCTCCACCCCCTTCCACTCCAGCAGCCCTCAGTTTGTTTCCTGAGATTAAGAGTCTCTCCCGGTTTGTCTCCCTCTCTGGTTTTGTCTTGTTTCATTTTTCCCTCTCTTCCCCTATGATCCTCTGTCTTGTTTTCTCAAATTCCTCATATCAGTGAGATCATATGATACTTGTCTTTCTCTGATTGACTTATTTCACTTAGCATAATACCCTCTAGTTCCATCCACATCATTGCAAATGGCAAGATTTCATTTTTTTTTTGATGGCTGCATAACATTCTATTGTGTGTATATATATATATATATATATACACACCATATCTTCTTTATCCATTCATCTGTTGATGGACATCTAGGCTCTATAGTGGTAATGTCTACAATAGCCAAACTATGGAAAGACCCTAGATGCTCTAACATTCCTTATAAAATCCCACAGCAACTATAGAATATCACCAAGATATCATCACTGTCAAAAATCAACACTTCTAGCGAAATAATTTTCTTGGGATCAGAGCATGCTAAATTCTGAACATATGAATTTCTTTACGGTCCCCCAGTTGGTTCAAAATCAGTCAGTGATGCATATTCAGAAAGCTGAACTTAAGGTTTCACAGTAGTTTTTGATCATGTCTATTACAATAGATTCCACAAGTTATATGCTCCTAAATTATAACACCTTTGAAAAAAGTAATAAAGGTCTATTATGCAGTTTATACCTTCCTTATAAGGCTGATAAACCTAGGGTCCATATTTTCATAGGTGGCTTCCTGGAAAGTGAGGCTTCCCCAATTGCATGCAAAATTTGACCTGTATATGTATTCTTCTGGAGAGCATTTTGTTAGCTTTCATCAGATTTCAAAAAAGATCTGTCACACAAAACTGAACAAATCCTGGCTTACTTAAACCAAGCTGGGGTGAGTGGCAAGCAGCGATCTTGTGTCTCCCTCCTGCATTGCTGCTGGTGGCCTGTGATTAATAAGGTTGTTGCATGTGCATGGCATACGACAGAGCTCATCTCCCTCCTTGTCAATCCTTCTCACTATAAGTGCCCCCGTGAAACCACCTCTATACCATTACAGCTAGAGTGGACGTTCATCCTCCTTGGCCTGGGACAGTCCTATTTTCCACGGGCACCAGGATAATTATTAAGAGCACCACTTTTGCTCTCAAAAGTGGCCGAGTTTGAATAATATGATTACCATAAACATGACTCAAGAATGCCTGAGAACAAGACTAGCCTTTGATGAAGAACCATCATCTCTCAGAAAAAAAGTTAATCACAGTCAACTTCCAAACATAGCTAGTCTTGCCAGCAGCCAAGAGAAGAGCCGCAACCAATCTTACCAACCTTCAAGAAGTTTTTGCCCCCAACAGGGGCGATAGGCCCCTACAGCAGATGTTTACTGAGGAGGCAGAATGGGGTGAGGCAGTTGGGAAGAAGTATTCTCCACCCTGCAGATTATAGAAGGAAGCAGCCGTTCTCGGACAGACAACATGATGAATGATCACTTGCCCCAACACTGCCCTTTCACTGGCCAGGCCACCTGACCTCTGAACGGAAACAACTACTTTTAGAATCCAGATTCTCAGAATTCTTGGTAACTTGTCCAGATCCCAAAGCTAACTTCATAATTCCCAGGAAGAAAACATGCTGTGAAAATGCCTGAAGTACCACCAGTAGACAGTCCTAGATGTGCATTTTAAATGAAATAATGTCTACTACAGTTTCCATACTTTCTGGACAGTAAAAATGTATGAATAGGAGAGAGGCAGCATAATGGATGTTACATTATTACATATTATCTTATTAAAAGTATTACATAAGATATTATCAAATGAACACATAGCATTGTTTTGAATATTATATTGAATGAGGCCACAAAAATGAATTTCTGCTTTAGTGATGTGGAACTCAGTGATCTGACATTCTTCAAAAAAGAGAGTTCATCCTAAATTTGTCCACAAAAATACTAAATATAATGAAGCGATAAATATGAATAAAAATAAGGATATCAATTTTTATATCCAAATTTAGAATGATGTAAAAAGTTATATGCTAATTGGGAAGATTCTATGTGAAAATCTCCTCAAAAGAAATTCCTTTCTTTTAGCAAATGGCTAGAGCTGTAAGTAAATTGAATTAATATAAACATGTGATGCCAATGAGGGGTAGATAAATATCACTGCAATGCCCCTGGCTTAAGGAATAAAAATCCTCTTGTTGAAAGTATTTAATTAATTTATTTATTTGACAGAGAGAGAGAGAGAGAAAGGGAGATCAGCAGAGGGAGAGGGAGAAGCAGACTCCCCGCTGAACAGGGAGCCCAAGGTGGGGCTTGATCCCGGGATCCTTAACCGACTGAGCCACCCAGGTGCCCCAAAAGTATTTTATTAAGGGAAAAAAACCATTCAATTTTACCCTCTCCAAGGAGAAATCTTAAGAAACAAGTATTCATCCTTCAAAAGAGTCAAACAGGAACTGCATTCTGGTAAGAGTGCTTATGGTCTCACTGAACGTTCTTATGCTGTTGAGATTTCTCCTACAACTTGAAGTGAGTGTTAAGTTTGGCCATAACTGGCCAGTAGGCTCCTTGCTTGAAAATCCAATCTTACCAGGTAAAGTAAAACCCAGTTGTATGTCAGTCTTCAAGGGATGGGTGTTTTTCATTTGGCTTAAAAACATGATTTGTAAAACATGAGCTGGGAACACAATTTAACCCAGTTCCCACCCAAAGCCTAAATCCAAATGAATCCCTCTGGGGTTTTATATGTGCCTGGTACAATAGAAGCTCTGTCAAGCTAAAAGAAAGCTGTGACATGAAGGACTGTGTGGACTCCTCCCCACAGCAGTGAAGTCAGTGCCAAAGAACTGGAAATGTTACAGAGTGAAACCATATCCTGCCCGGACTTCCAATTCTCATTTAAACCCAACCATTCCTTGTTTGGCCATCTGAAGCTATTCCAAAAGACATACAAGTCTATCAACAAGAATGTAGGCAATGTTATTTACAAATGCTACCTACAAATTTACTAGCTTTTGTTCCTTCCCCGTGTTTCCATTCCATTAGGCTATCTTGCTTCCCCTCTGTTAGCATGAACTAATGTCTCTGATGAGTATGGTAGGTTTAGAGGGGGATGTCTTACTTGGGCAATCTTCCCACCCTGGAGCTTGCCCTAGCCCATCATTCTGAGTCCCTGAAATGCCAAAGCAAGGAGTGTTTTGATACAACTGGAGTCATGCCTAGGCTCTGGTTGTTTAAGGAGATGGGATTTTAATGTATCCTCAGCCAAAGATTTTGCCAATGATTTAGTCTGACAGCAGCATGGTACCTCATGGAAACTAGAAATAGCTGACTCCCTTCTATCTCTAATATGTACTTTTTTATGTCCTATGAAACTTAGGAAATATTAGGAACCCAGTCACTGCATGAGGAATATACTTTCCCTAGATTTGGGTGGTTATGAACTGGCATCTGAATATTTCAAGCTATCTAGAAAATTATTCAACAATATAGTTCTAAAACACATTTTATAAAAAGTTGTAAAAGCATTGGTGAACAGTTGTTGATAGTACAAGTGGGCATTTATTCATTTCAAATACCTAGTAATTCAATATATACTTATTTAAGTAGGTACCAAGTATAAATGTTTAGATAGCTCATCTTCCCTTCACATGATTGAATTTTGCCTACTTAGTTTTTCCATACCCTATTGGAAATTGAGAAGAATTTTCTTTTCCATTTTAGTTTCCTTCTACCATGGTTGCTGGTTAGTTTGACGTGTCAATTTGGCTGGGCCACAGGGTGCCTAGATATTTGATCAAATATTCTGTGTCTGCGAAGATGTTTGCGGTGAGACTAACATTTGAATTGGTAGACTCAGTAAAGCAAATTGCTCTCCTCAGTGTGGGTGGGCCTCCTACAATCAGTTGAAGGCTGATACTTCCTATTGTAAGAGGGAACTCCTCCCACCTGAATGCGTTAAAGCAAGGACATCTGGTTTCTCTTGCCGTCTAACTCAAACTGAAACATCAACTCTTCTGGGCCTTGAGTTTGTGGGCTTTCCAGCTGAAACTTATACTATTAGCTCTCCTGGTCCTCAGGCCTTCACACTCAGACTGGAACTATACCACCAGCTCTCCTGGGTCTCTAGTTTGCCAACTGCAGATCTTGGGACTTCTCAGCTTCCATAACATTGTGAGCCAATTTCTTATAATAAATCTCTTTCTATATATATATATATATATATATATATATATGCATCCTGTTGGTTGTTTCTCTGGAGAACCCTAATACACATGAGGAAAACCACCAAAATAATCACGAATCCACCAAATACTTATAAAACATAGACTTTAGAATCCAAGTCTAATCAAATGAATAAATATATTCTTAAAAATCTAGTGAGCCCAAAGTTGCTATGGTAGACACAGAAGAAAAACAAGAAACTTATAGTAAAAGAAAGATGACTTATAATCTAGCTAAGGAAAGAAACATCTGGCTAAGAAAAGGTGTACACATATGAAAAGCCAAGGCAAAATTACATGAAAAAATATAACCAAGTGCTGGATAGTAAACAAAAGAAAGGGATTTAAGAAATAGCCTTGGACTATACAAAATTATGATTGGCATACAAAATTCACTCATTTCATATCTACCTTTAACATTTCCTGCTTTATCCAAATTATTTCATGTCCCCTTGAAATCTGGGAGCCCTCATCACCTACAGTATACTATTTATTAAAAAAAAAAAAAAAAAAGAAAGGCAAGGCACAGCCTGGGAGAAAATAGTGACAGTACATACAAATACCAAAGGATTTATATCCAGAATATAGGAAAACCTCCTAGAATTCAGTAATATCAAGACAGCCTATTGATTTTAAAAATAGAATATTTGAACAAACATCACAGGAAAATTTCACAAGTGACTAACATCATTAGTCATCAAGAAAATACAAATGAAAACTACAATGAAATACCATTACACACACATTCAAGTGGCTAAAATTTTTAAAGATTGACATTGCCTAATGTTAACAAGGATATGGAGCTTTTGGAAATCTTATACATTAATGGCAGGAGTAGAAAATGGGGCCAACACTTGGGAAACAACTTTTTTTTTTTTTTAATAAACACACACTTGTATATCTAAGAGAAATGAAAATCTATGTCCACACAAAGTCTTGTCTTGAACATCCATAGCAGCCTTATATGCAATAGTGGAAAAACAGAAACAACCCAAATATCCACCAACAAGTAAACAGAAATACAAACTATGCAAACTATTCAGGCAGTGGGATGTTACATAGGGATGAAAAAAAATGAACTGCTAAGATATACAGCCACAAAGCTGAACCACAAAAAATGTATGCTGAGCTAATGGAGGCCAACATATATTATTGTTTAATTTCATTTTTATAAAACTCTAGGAAGATAAATCTAAATTACAGGTAAAAAAAAAGATCAGTGATTATCTGGGACTAGTGGTGAAAGGTGGAGGTTGACTGGAATGGAGCATAAAGAAACTTTTGGAGGTGACAGAAATGTTCATTTTGTTTTTGAATGTGGTAACATGAAATACACATTTATCAAAACTCATCAAACTCTAAAATTACAATGGGTGCATTTTATTATATGTAAATTATACCTCAATAAAGTTCAATTTAAAAATCCAAAATAAATCCCAATACAGTCTAATGTTCTTTCACTAAATAGCCACATAAAGGAGTCCCTCACCTCCTCTGAGTCTTTGTTCAAATGTCATCTTTTCAATGAGGACTTTCCTAACTACTCTACTTGAACCCTTCTTTCCAATTTCTGATTCCCTTATCCCACTTCATTTTCCATGCTAAGTATCAGCTATGATACTACATAATTTATTACATTGTATGTTTACCGTCTATTCTCCAGCTAGAATGTAAATTCCATAAAGCTACAGATGTTTTATCTTTGCTTTTATGTTTTGTTTATTAATGCACCCCAAGTTGTTATGTGTCTTATGCAAGGTATGTGGTCAGTAAATCTTTGTGGGATAAATACAATTACAAAGAACTAATCTTTTCAGAGGGATCTCATTTTAACCAGCCACTAGACAAAATGAATTAGAATACCTTTGGGAAAAAAAATCATATTTTTTACATTGTCACATCCAGGCAGTCATTCTCAAATATGTTCTCAGTTTTACTGATTTGGTTTTAGACAACTAATCCATACATAATCTTGGTATTGTTGTAGATAAAGGAGAAGAGCTGAGAAAAGTATAAAGAATGACTAAATATAAAGACCACGGTGTCATATTCAGTGATACAACAAAGGAACTAACAATGCACCTTAGTAAAATGTCACTTTAATCATATTTACTCTTAGGAATGCTTTAGGAGTTAATTGACTCTTAAGTAAATAAATCCCTTTGAATAGTCCTAAGTGGCAAAGGAACTTTATTATATTTACTATAATCAAATTATTTAAACCCTCTGGATCAGTTTTCTTATCTGTAAAATGAAAGAGTTTTTCAGACCAGGGACAATCACTGAATTTTGAAAAAGACTGTTAGAGTTCTAAAGAGTACTTTGCAAGTACACTTGGGTTTAGATAATTAATGAACATTTTTTCAAGCTGTGTCATCAAAATGTCAGAACACTACAGAGAGCTACAAAGTCCAGCTGTTCCTACTCTTCCCCACAACTAAAGTGTTCCACTCTTCCTTTGAGTCTTGGTTACCATAGCTCTTCTCCAATAACCCCAGTCTCCTCTTTTAAATTTAGGTTAACCAGAGTAATCCTCTGTTGCTTGCAACCAAGAGTCCTAACTAATAATGAAATTGGTCTTGGAAGCGAGCATCACAAGTGTCATATGCTAAATTGTGAAAAGGAGTGGAGACCAAATGAGAAACAGTGAGGATTTCTTACACTGGGGGCTAGGAAATTTTCAAGTCCTGCTACTCTAAATAGAAAAGCTGTATTATTAAGCAACCATCTGTTGTGTTTTGAGACTCACATAATGAGTAAAGATAGGAATTTCTAGGGGCTGGATAGGCGATGTCAGGATGATGGAAGAGGTTCGCTACTTCTTTCAGATTTTGAAAAAGTGTTGCAAGAGAGGGAAGCACATGGCCCAAGGTATTCCAGCTGAAGGAAGCAAGCAGGACAGTTAGAAGGCTTTGTTAAGAGAGGTCCAATAATGCAAGGTTGCCAATGGGCAGAGGTTAAAAAGTATAATTTTTTTCCTTCGTGCCTTAGCCAGGAATAAATAAAAAGAGGGAGGAGAAGAATTAAGAAAGCTGTCAAGAAAATGATAGAACTTTATACAGTACCAAAAGAAAAAATGAAAAAGCATGAAACATTATATCAGGCAATAATGAGATTCATTTAATCCAAATAGTGAATAAATTAAAGTGTGTGTAGGGGATAAAAAATCCAATCCTTTCCATTCAGGGAATTAAAATTTGGAGTCAAGATTAAAAAAAAAGATCGAAGTTGAAAACTGGGTTAGAGCCAAATTCACCAGATTGATAAAATGAATCTCAGTTGTAATTATGGGCATGCATTCCGCTTTCTATTGACAAAGCAAGCAGAGCCCTAGCAATAAGAACGAGACCAGCTTATTGATACCACATTTTAGAAAAAAAAAATCCTTTTGGAAGGTACAAAGGCAGGACAGATCCTAGGTCCTGTTCCTCAAATCTTGGCCAATAACTCAAATACATGATACATGTTTGCATCAGGTCACCAATATCCAATAAGTAACATATTTGTATGAGACAGTGCATGTCTCTCCTATGTAGACAAGTGAGTTTGAAACCACAAGAAGTTGTGAAGGGTAGAAATTGATAAATCAAATCTATTTTATTATCAATTTGGGTTTAAGTTTAGAAATAAGTTCTGCAATTATTGTTTTTAAATGATTAAAATAATTTGAAATTTTAGAGAAATTTTATGTATTTATTTTAATAAACCATATATAATTCTATGTAACAGGTACTCTTGTTTTTTTAGAAATATTACACTAGGGGCGCCTGGGTGGCTCAGTCATTAAGCGTCTGCCTTTGGCTCAGGTCATGATCCCAGGGTCCTGGGATGGAGCCCCGCCTCGGGCTCCCTGCTCAGCGGAGAGCCTGCCTCTCCCTCTCCCACTCCCTCTGCTTGTGTTCCCTCTCTCGCTGTGTCTCTGTCAAATAAATAAATAAAATCTTTTAAAAAAATTTTAGAAATAAAAAAATAGAAATATTACACTATTTACTACTCATAACAACCCTAAAATAATGCATTATATAGATGAGAAAATAGAAGCAGAGAAGTAACTCACTCAAGGTTATATAGGTAGTAAGTGGCAAATCTGCGGTTTGAGCCTAAGATAGTAAAGTTCCAGAGTTCATACTATTATCCACTATGCTATGTGGACCCTCTATTGATTTGTTAGACATGTAGTTTTACCTAAATTTTTAAAATTGATATGATAGATGTGATTTTACTTTGAAAGGCATAAAAGGCAGCTGATCAATTTGTAGATAGTAGTTTTAATATTAAATATAAACTGATTTATTTATAAATTTAGGCAAAATTTATTTGAAATTGTATTGAAATATCTAATATTCTGCTTATTAGATATGTAAGTCTGATCTTTAGACTGTTGAGAAAATAAGATAATTAACTGTTTGAAATATTATAGATGGTATTATTCATACAATGGAATTTAATCTAAATTTATTAGTTAATGAACATAACAAATGGGTGATTGCTCCCATCCAATAGATCTATAAATAGAATAAAATTTGTAAATTGTACATAAGGCTTAGAAAAAAACTAAGTTTGAAACTTATACTTCCAATAATTGTAGTATTAGTAAAAATTCTGGTAACTAGAGTCCTTTATGAACACAAAGTTTTACTCATCTATTAAGACATTTCATTGATAAGCTGTAAAGATGAGTTTACCACAAAAGTTCATGTGAGATCATTTCTATGGATTCCTGTAATTTTTGCTGTATATTTCCCTAAGCCTTTTCTGCAATTGTCTAACATTTTGCTAAAAACTAGTACATTTAGGTTATAATAAATTTCTATTGTAAACCCTATGTTCACATCACATATCAATCCAAGTAAAATTTAGTGTACTACAAACATCGAAGAGCTTAGCTAATTGTAGTACAAAAATTCAGATCTTCACATGGGTTATCTATTTTATGTAATCATATCTTCACCTTTGCTTGTCATTTAAAAAAAAAAGCTGCACAAGAGGAACAAGATGGTGGAGGAGTAGGAGACCTAAATTTCGTCTGGTCCCAGGAATTCAGCTGGATAGGAATCAAACCATTCAGAACACCTACAAACTCAACAGGAGATCAAGGAAAAGAAGAGCAGTAACTCTCTGAACAGAAAAGCGACCATTTACTGGAAGGTAGGACGTGCGGAACAGTGAATCTGAGGCAATATTTGGGAGGATAGACGGCGGGGGAGGGGGCCTCCGTTGGCCGCTTCTGGCAAGTGATAGAGCCGCGGAGCACAAAATCGGAACTTTTAGAAGTCGGCTCCACTGAAGGACATTGCTCCAGTGGCTAAGCGGGGAGTGGAACCCTCGCGGGACAGTGTGGTCTCAGGACCCTCAGGGTCACAGAAAGACTGGGGGCACCTGAGTGCGGTAGAGCTCTTCCCAGCAGAGCAGGGAAGCTGGATGCAGAGACGGAGACGAGGCACGGGCTCTCAGCTCAGGGTTGCCATAAACCATGATCCGCAGCACAGTCAGGCCATTGCTCCTCCAGCAGGGACCCAACAAGCGGCAGATCCGGGGAGACTCCCCTTCCTCCCTTGAGAGGAGCAGCGTGGGAGCGCACCACAGGGATCTGCTGGGTTTGGAGACTCCACACCCGGTCAGGTAACAGAGATAGAAACCCTCGGTGACAGGCTGGGTGAGCACGGAGTGTGGCCAGAGACAGGGGAGAAGGAAGTGACTGAATGCTTTTCTCTGGGGGCGCACTGAGGAGCGGGGCCCCGAGTTCTCAGCTCCTCCAGGGTGGAGATTGGGAGGCCGCCATTTTCACTCTCGTCCTCCAAAGCCAAACGGAAAGCTTGCAGGGAACAAAAGCTCCTGAGAGCAAACCAGAGCAGATTACTTAGCCCAGACAGGCAAGGGCGGGGCAATTCCACCTCCTTCAAAGACATTTGGGAACCATGGCAACAGGCCCCTCGCCCAGAAGATCAGCAAGAACAGCCAGCCAAGACCAAGTTTACAGATCAATGAGAACGGCAGAATGCCAGCAGTAGGGGAATATTGCACATAGAATTCATGGATTTTTTTTTAATTTTTAATTATGTTTTTATGAAATTATTTTTATGCATTATGTTTTATGTATTATTATGTTATTATGTAAAGATTTTCATCTTTACAGTCATATTCCATCCCTTCATATTTACCCTTATTTTTGAACATATATAAGTTTTTCTTTCTTTAAAATTTTGGGAGGCACTTTCTTCTAACAGACCAATATACACCCAAAATCTAGTCTGTGGCACTGATCTATGCACTAGCATGAACATATTTGATCATATTCTGGTTTTCGTTTGTTTTTATCTTTTTTCTTTCTTTCCCTTTCTTTTCCCCTGGTCTCAGGTCTCTTCTGATTTGCTTAGTGTATATTTTTCTGGGCTTGTTGTTACCCTGTTGGCATTTTGTTCTCTCATTCATCTATTCTCCTCTGGACAAAATGACAAGATGGAAAAAATCACCTCAACAAAAAGAACAAGAGGTAGTACCAACTGCCAGGGACCTACTCAATATGGACATTAGTAAGATGTCAGAACTTGAGTTCAGAATGATGATTTTAAAGATACTAGCTGGGCTTGAAAAAAGCATGGAAGTTATTAGAGAAACCCTTTCTGAAGAAATAAAAGAACTAAAAATCTAACCAAGTCAAAATCAAAAAGGATATTCATGAGATGCAATCAAAAATGGGGGCGCTAACTCCTAGGATAAATGAGGCAGAAGAGATAATTAGCAATATAGAAGACCAAATGATGGAAAATAAAGAAGCTGAGAAAAAGATAACAACTGGATCACGAGGGCAGAATTCGTAGATAAGCGATACCATAAGACGAAACAACATTAGAATAATTGGGATCCCAGAAGACGAAGAAAGAGAGAGAGGGGCAAAAGGTATATTGGAGCAAATTATAGCAGAGGACTTCCCTAATCTGGGGAAGGAAACAGGCATCAAATTCCAGGAGGCACAGAGAACCCCTCTCAAAATCAATAAAAATAAGTCAACACCCCAACATCTAATAGTAAAACTTACAAGTCTCAGAGACAAAGAGAAAATCCTGAAAGCAGCTCGGGAGAAGAGATCTGTAACCTACAATGGTAGAAACATTCGATTGGCAACAGATCTATCTATAAAGAACTGACAGGCCAGAAAGGATTGGCATGATATCTTCAGAGCACTAAATGAGAAAAATATGCAGCCAAGAAAACTATATCCAGCTAGGCTGTCATTGAAAATTGAAGGAGAGATAAAAAGCTTCCAGGACAAACAAAAACTAAAGGAATTTGCAAACACAATACCAGCCCGACAAGAAATATTGAAAGGGGCCCTCTAAGCAAAGAGAGAGCCTAAAAGCAGCATAGACCAGAAAGGAACACAGACAATATACAGTAACAGTCACCTTTCAGGCAATACAATGGCACTAAATTCATATCTTTCAGTAGTTACCCTGAATGTAAATGGGCTAAATGCCCCAATCAGAAGACACAGGCTATCAGACTGAATTAAAAAACATGACCCATTGATATGCTCTCTGCAAGAGACTCATTTTAGACCCAAAGACAACCCCAGATTGAAAGTGGGGAGGTGGAAAACCATTTACCACGTTAATGGACACCAAAAGCGAGATGGAGTGGCAATCCTTATATCAGAAAAATTAGATTTTAAACCAAAGATTGTAATAAAAGATGAGGAAGGACACTATATTCTACTTAAAGGGTCTATTCAACAAGATCTAACAATTGTAAATATCTATGCCCCTAACATGGGAGCAGCCAATTATATAAGCCAATTAATAACAAAAGCAAAGAAACACATCGACAACAATACAATAATAGTAGGGGACTTTAACACCTCCCTGACTGAAATGGACATTTCATCTAAGCAAAAGATCAACAAGGAAATAAAGACTTTAAATGACCCACTGGACCAAATGCACTTCACAGATATATTCAGAACATTCCATCCCAAAGAAACAGAACACACATTCCTCTCTAGTGCCCATGGAACATTCTCCAGAATAGAACACATCCTAGGTCACAAATCAGGTCTTAACCAGTACAAAAAGATTGGGATCAATCCCTGCATATTTTCGGACCACAAGGCTTTGAAACTAGAATTCAATCACAAGAGGAAAGTCAGAAAGAACTCAAATACATGGAGGCTAAAGAGCATCCTACTAAAGAATGAATGGGTCAACCAGGAAATCAAAAAAGAATTTTAAAAAGTCATGGAAACCAATGAAAATGAAAACACAACTGTTCAAAATCTTTGGGATGCAGCAAAGGCAGTCCTAAAAGGAAAGAATATAGCAATACAAGCCTTTCTCAAGATACAAAGGTCTCAAATACACAACCTAACCCTACACCTAAAGGAGCTAGAGAAAAAACAGCAAATAAAGCCTAAACCCAGCAGGAGACGAGAAATAATAAAGATCAGAGCAGAAATTAATGAACTAGAAACCAAAAGAACGGCAGAACAAGTCAACAAAACTAGGAGCTGGTTCTTTGAAAGAATTAACAAGATTGATAAGCCCCTGGCCAGACTTATTAAAAAGAAAAGAGAAATGACCCAAATAAATAAAATCATGAATGAAAGAGGAGCGATCACAACCAACACCAAAGAAATACAAACAATTATAAGAACATATTATGAGCAACTCTATGCCAGCAAATTAGATAATCTGGAAGAAATGGATGCATTCCTAGAGATGTATCAACTACCAAAACTGAAGCAGGAAGAAATAGAAAACCTGAACAGACCCATAACCACTAAGGAAATTGAAGCAGTCATCAAAAATCTCCCAACAAACAAAAGCCCAGGGCCAGATGGCTTCCCAGAGGAATTCTACCAAACATTTAAGGAAGAATTAATACCCATTCTTCTGAAACTGTTCCAAAAATAGAAATGGAAGGAAAACTTCCAAACTCGTTTTATGAGGCCACCATTACCTTGATCCCCAAACCAAAGACCCCAACAAAAAGGAGAATTACAGACCAATATCCGTGATGAACACGGATGCAAAAATGCTCACCAAAATACTAGCCAATAGGATCCAACAGTACATTAAAAGGATTATTCACCACGACCAAGTGGGATTTATTCCTGGGCTGCAAGGTTGGTTCAACATCCGCAAATCAATCAATGTGATACAATACATTAATAAAAGAAAGAACAAGAACCATATGATCCTCTCAATAGATGCAGAAAAAGCATTTGACAAAGTACAGCAACCTTTCTTGATCAAAACTCTTCAGAGTATAGGCAGAGAGGGTAAATACCTCAGTATCATAAAAGCCATCTATGAAAAACCCACAGCGAATATCATTCTCAATGGGGAAAAACTGAGAGCTTTCCCCCTAAGGTCAGGAACGCGGCAGGGATGTCCACTATCACCACTGCTATCCAACATAGTTTTAGAAGTCCTAGCCACAGCAATCAGACAACAAAAAGAGATCAAAGGCATCCAAACTGGCAAAGAAGAAGTCAAACTCTCACTGTTTGCACATGATAGGATACTCTATGTGGAAAACCCAAAAGACTCCGCCCCAAAACTGCTAGAACTCATACAGGAATTCAGTCAAGTGGCAGGATATAAAATCAATGCAGAGAAATCAGTGGCATTCCTATACACCAACAAGACAGAAGAGAGAGAAATTAAGGAGTTGATCCCATTTACAATTGCACTCAAAACCATAAGATACCTAGGAATAAATCTAACCAAAGAGGCAAAGGATCTGTACTCAGAAAACTATAAAATACTCATGAAAGAAATTGAGGAAGACACAAAGAAATGGAAAAACGTTCCATGCTCATGGATTGGAAGAACAAATATTGTGAAGATGTCAATGCTACCTAGAGCAATCTACACATTCAATGCGATCCCTATCAAAATACCATCCACTTATTTCAAAGAAATAGAGCAAATAATCCTAAAATTTGCATGGAACCAGAAAAGACCCCGAATAGCCAGAGGAATGTTGAAAAAGAAAAGCAAAGCTGGTGGTATCACAATTCCAGACTTCATACTCTATTACAAAGCTGTAATTATCAAGGCAGTATGGTACTGGCACAAAAACAGACACATAGATCAATGGAACAGAATCGAGAGCCCAGAAATGGACCCTCAACTCTATGGTCAACTCATCTTCAACAAAGCAGGAAAGAATATCCAATGGAAAAAAAGACAGTCTCCAACAAATGGTGCCTGGAAAATTGGACAGCCACACCCAGAAGAATGAAACTGGACCACTTCCTTACACCACACACAAAAATAGACTCCAAATGGTTGAAAGACGTAAATGTGAGACAGGAGTCCATCAAAATCCTAAAGGAGAACAGAGGCAGCAACCTCTTCCACCTCAGCCACAGCAACTTCTTCCTAGAAACATCGCCAAAGGCAAGGGAAGCAAGGGCAAAAAATGAACTATTGGGAACTCATCAAGATAAAAAGCTTTTGTACAGCAAAAGAAACAGTCAACCAATCCAAAAGACAACCGACAGAATTGGAGAAGATATTTGCAAATGACATATCAGATAAAAGGCTAGTATCCAAAATCTCAACACCCAAAGAACAAATAATCCAATCAAGAAATGGGCAGAAGACATGAACAGACATTTTTCCAAAGAAGACATCCAAATGGCCAACAGACACATGAAAAAGTGCTCAGCATCGCTCGGCATCAGGGAAATCCAAATCAAAACCTCAATGAGATACCACCTCACACCAGTCAGAATGGCTAAAATTAACAAGTCAGGAAACGAGAGATATTGGTGGGGATGCAGAAAAAGGGGAACCCTCCTACACTGTTGGTGGGAATGCAAGCTGGTGAAGCCACTCTGGAAAACAGTATGGAAGTTCCTCAAAAAGTTGGATATAGAGCTACCTATGACCCAGCAATTGCACTACTGGGTATTTACCCCAAAGATACAAATGTAGGGATCTGAAGGGGTACGTGCATCTGATGTTTATAGAAGCAATGTCCACAATAGCCAAACTATGGAAAGAGTCAAGATATCCATCAACAGATGAATGGATAAAGAGTGGTGTACACACACACACACACACACACACACACACACACACACACACACACTGGAATATTATGCAGCCATAAAAAGGAATGAAATCTTGCCATTTGCAATAACGTTGATGGAACTGGGGGGTATTATGCTAAGCAATATAAGTCAATCAGAGAAAGACATTCATATGACCTCACTAATGTGAGGAATTCTTACTCTCAGGAATCAAACTGAGGGTTGCTGGAGTGGTGGGGCGTGGGAGGGATGGGGTAGCTTGGTGATCGATATTGGGGAGGGTATGTGCTATGTTAAGCGCTGTGAATTGTGTAAGACTACTGAATCATAGACCTCTACCTCTGAAACAAATAATACATTATATGTTTAAAAAAAAAATAGCAGGAAGGGAAAAATAAAGGGGGGCAAATCGGAGGGTGAGTCGACCCATGAGAGACCATGGACTCTGAGAAACAAACTGAGGGTTCTAGAGGAGAGGGAGGTGGGGGGATGGGTTAGCCTGGTGATGGGTATTAAAGAGGGCACGTTCTGCATGGAGCACTGGGTGTTATATGCAAACAATGAATCAGGGAACACTACATCAAAAACTAATGAGGTAATGTATGGTGATTAACATAACATCACAAAAAAATAAGTAAATAAATTGGAAGAAAAAAAAACTGCACAATCTTTAATTGTAAAAAAGGAGCCATCGCATTACTATTTCATTGTGATGACCAGACAAGACACTTTTGAAGGAGAATTGGAGACAGAATCTCATCAGCTCATATTTGGCATTGCTTCTCATTAAACCTGTGTAGTTAGGTTAATATCTGATATGCAGAATTCAGGTTCTATTGTTAAGAAACTATTTAATAAATAAACATAGTTCTCAATGACATGATTTAAAGTGAACACAAATTCATGTGAACATTAAAAGCTTATGAGGTGGGTGCTATTATTATCCCCATTTTACAAGTGAGGAAGCTGAACACAGAGACCATAAATAAACCACACCTGATCACACAACTGGTCAGTAGTGGAGCTGTGATTTGAACCCAGGAAGTCTGACTGCATACAAATTCACAAAGCCCAGATGTAAATATTATAATTCAGCACTATTTTTAGTATTGATTACTGGCTATCAGAGTCTTCTAAAAAGAAAGCCAAAGGACTTAAGGTGGTTGTATTGTCAGAATTACACCAATCCTGAAAGTAGGAGTATGGTTGTTCCATCTCTACAGCAATCTCTTGAAAATGGGTTCAATTGTTTTATCTACCTGCATGAATAGACCTTGAAATCCTTCTCACATGGGACCATAAAAAACACTGTTGATTCTTTCCAGCCCAAGACCACCAGTAATACCCCTGTAGTCATACAAATGATCATTGGTTGACTTGTTAGTCAAACAAATGATCATTGGTTAACTTGTTGCACCAAAGGAGAACACATACTCTTGAGAATCATGGGGGAGATCTCAGTAAGAGGGTTTCAGAAAGGACTCATTACAGGGTTTTGGCTCATGTTAGGTGATCTGGGAGAGTGTTCAGCAGTGCTTTCTTTGTTCTTTCCAAAAAGTGGAAGTAAATTTATGATTAGGTATCTTAATTTTTATTATGAACTAGTCTTGTAACCATAGCTCAAGTCAGCCTAAGGAACTGCTGCTAAATTTTAGTGTAGTGGGAAAGAAGAATATTCACAATTATCTAAAAAGGCTACTAAAATATATCTCCTTTTCCAATCACATATATGTCTGAAGCTGGATTTTGGTCATATAGTTCAAGCAAAACAACATATTGCAAAAGACTGAATCCAGAAGCACATGTAAGAATCCACCCATCTTTTATTAAAGCAGACATTAAAGAGATGTGGGGGGAAAAAGGCCAATGTTACTCCTTTCACTAATTCTTTTTGTTTTAAAAGATACAGTTTACTTTTCACAAAAATGTTATCTGTAATAATGTAATGGGCTTTTATATTAGAAAATTAATAATTTAAAATCTCAGCTTCAATTTCTAATGTGATAGATACAATAATATAACCTATGTCAACAAAAGCTGTTGGTGGTTCTCAGTAATTTTTCAGTGTATTTAGGGATCCTGAGAACAGTTTGAGAATCACTGACCTAAGCAAAGGGAGCAATATGTCCAAAGGTTAGAGGCCAGAAAGTATATACTATCATTGCAAGAACTGAAAGTAACTCAGCTTAATCAGAGTAGAAGGAGGGAAGCTCTAGAAAAAACAAACTAGGAGAGGTTGGCAAAAATTGAAGAAATACACCTGTCAATATGGCACAAACTTACCAGGGAACTTAGCATTTCATGGTTCACCATGGAGGTCCGTCACATTTTTTAATAGTTCTTTATTTTTTGTCAGCACCAATTTGTTACGAGGCAATGTCACACAGATCTGCCTTTAGGCAATAAATAATCGTCACCAATCATTTGGAAGAACTCCTTTGTCCTCTCCCTGCCTCAATTTTTGGAGAGACACATTAAGTTAAAATCTTAACTCTGAATATAGGGTCTTGGTAAGGGCAAGAGATTGAATGAGAGAGAGTTATTTATTGCCTGCTTAAGCAATAATCAACTAGCTAATCTCAGGAGAGCATGCTGCTTGAAAAAAAAAATTTACTGTTGGTTTAAATTCATTATTTTGCATGATGCTGAATCTGTCTAGAATATAATAAGCTAAGCAACTGACTACCTGAAGTCTTACTTCTATACTTTGATTTTTACCTTTATCTTGATAGGAACTAAATTTCTCCCTAAATACATTATGAAGACACAAACTTAAAGCTCCATGCCTTTCTAGAAGTAAGTGATATGTTCCTAAATTTGAGGCCATTTCCCATATGGAAATAAAGAAAATTTTCATTGTACTATAGGAAATAGCCTTGTAGTTTTTCTGTACCACAATCTAGATAAATTTGAGAATTGAATTTTAGTCATATTCCATTTTTGTCCAAGGAACAGTACATCATGAATTTGATATAATTGCTGTTTTTGTAGAAGGACATGGCATTGAACCTGATAAGAAACCAAGATCTATGAGGCTAACATAGCTCACATGACTAAATAGCATGACCTTTCATACAGAAAAAAAAAAATCGTCAGGGGAAATGTGAAAGATAAAATCTAGTATGTAGTGAATTCTAACAATTTACCTAACACAAGATCTCAAAACTTCTTTACCTTTAAATCCTAGATTTTATGACATGCATTGGAAAAGAAATACAACACAAACATACATTAAGATTAGTACAAATGGGATGAACTCAGAGTTGATGCATTGTTGTTGAGAAACCACGGAGTTAAAACGCACAAACTGACTTCATCTTACTGATGGCCTTTCCTTGTTGCTTCAGTTTTCACAACTGTTACGTTTTAACCAAAGCTAGCCGCTTCCCCCACCCCAATACTCTTGGGATAATTTTCATTCATCTTCTTGGGAGAAAGAAAATAACTCCCTTTTCACCACAACATACACCTCAAAGATAATGAGTTGGGGCAGTAATTTTTAAACAAGCTCCGCATTGAAATCATTGAGGAGCTTTAAAAAATTACCCATATTTGAGTTCTACCCAGAAATTGTTAATTTCATTGTTCTGGGTAACTAGGTGCTTAAGTATTAGTTCTTTCAAAAAAAATAGTTCTCAGGCTCCATTTCATATTGGAATCACCCAGTGCACCTGACCCTTTAATGCCAAGACCAACCCCATAACAATTGGCTAGACTTTCTGCAGGTAGCACCCATAGTAGTGCTTAAAAGCTCACAGGCATTACTTAGTGGCACATTAAAAACCTGAGGTAGGACCTTTTCTACAAAAGTAATGAGAGATCCCAAACTCCTCTTTAGCAGAAAATCCAACTTACAGATCAGCTCCCTGTCCTTATGTGATACCATGTTCTACAAGTATGTCACCATGAAGCTGTATTGTGATCAGACATACAGAATACAGTGGGACCGTCCTATCTGAAGGACTGGACATATAACAAGCCCATAAAAATTTTAAAACCTAGTGCTTCCGTGTGTTACGGTTTGGTTTAAACATCTTTGAAAATAACTTACAAAGATACAAGAGTCCTAAAGAAAGGGCAGGAGTTGCTACTACAAGAAAAACAAGTTTAAAAAAATAGTAATTCAAGAGATAAATTAGAGGAATACAGTTGAAGGGTAGCAAAAAAAAAATGCTGAATCAGAGGACTTATAGCTGCATGACAGTATCAGATAATTTCTCTTAGCCTCCATTTTCTCATGTACAAGGGGTTAAACCTACTCTGCACAGATACTGGAGAATTCCACATAAAATTGACAAGCTCTATGCCCTTGCTAATCTAAGTGTGGTTCTAGAACAAGCAGCATCAGCACCACGGACTTGTTAAAAATGCAGAATCTCAGGCCATACCTGAAATATACTGAAACAGATTCTGTATTTAACAAGATTCCCCAAGTGATATGTATGCACATTCAAGTTTTAGAACTCTTCTCTGTACATCAGGATTATTACTAAAGTTGTCATTGTGGGAATAAAAGTTCATTGATACAGATGTATATACACAAACAAAATAAATTTGCACTGAACGTTCCCACTGCACAGATTTTTCTGAAGCAGTGAGCATCCATAAAGTGTCTGCAAAGACATGCTACACTCTTGCAACCTGATAGTGGGAATCAGTTACTTGGTTAGTCAATTCATTGGGAGGAATTTCTATTCTGAACCCACTTTGACATTTCCACACACAGGACAACATCTCAGTGGAAAGGCTAGCTTACATTCAACAGTCTTCTATTCAATTATCCAAGAAAAGCTTATCCCCACTTCCCAAATACAGGAGAAAATGTAGTATACAAATATATATAAGGGAATATTACTCAGGCTTTAATTAAAAAGAAGGAAATCCTGCCATTTGTGATAATATGGATGGATGGATTTGGAGGACATTATGCTAAGTGACATAAGCCAGACACAAACACTGCATAAGCTCACCTGTATGTCCAATCTAAATGAGTCATACTCATAAAAGCAAAAAGTAGAATGTGGTTTCCAGTGGCTGAGAGGAAGGGGAAATGGGGAGGTGTTGATCAAAGGGTACAAAGTTTTAGTTATGCAAGATAAAGAAGTTCTGGAGATCTAATCCACAGCATGGTGATGATAGTTAATACTGAATTGTTGAATTCAATACTAGAATGTTCTCATCATAAAGGAAGAAAGGAAAGAAAGATGGAAGGAAATGAACTATATGAGGTGATAGGTATGTTAATTCGTTTGGTTGTGGTGATCATTTCCCAATGTATATGCTGTAAACCTTAAAAATATATAATTTGTATTTGTCAACTATGCACCAACAAAGATGAAAATAATAATTTAAAAGAAGAGAAGTAATCTTTTCTAAGGTTAACTGGAGAAAGAGACCAGGAAATGGAGTGGAACTCTATCAACTCTACCTAGAACTTTGGGGCTCCTGGGTGGCTCAGTCGGTTGAGCATCCAACTCTTGGTTTCAGCTTGGGTCTGATCTCAGGACCCTGAGATCCAGCCCCGCGTGGGCTCTGTGCTCAGTGGAGAGTCTGCTGGAGATTCTCTTCCCCTGCCCCTCCCCCCACTCATGCACTCATGGACTCTCTTCTCTCGCTCTCTCCGATGAATAAATCAATCTTTAAAACAAAGTAAAACCAAAAAACAAGAATCTGTTCTTGAACAAGAACAGATAGGTGATTCCAAAACTCCCCAGGAAAAAAGTCAGAATTTTTAACCCTTTGCCATATCATTATTTCCTTTTTACACAGAAGCCTTTTCTAAGATGTGTTTACTAGCCAATTATATCAACTACAGTGGCTATGCTATATTTTGGTGGGCAGAGTATCTCTTCAGAGAAGAATAGAAGTTTCCTCAGACTAACGGAAGTTGTTTTTCTTGAGATTTGCTATGAAAGATAAAATTTACTACATATATTATAGGACCACCCATTGTTTCTCTGTAGGAGGAGAATGAGAGAAAAACACACACACGACTCTCCATTTTCATGTAGAACAAGATGCCAATGCAGTGTATCAGGAGATAAAGTTGTTTTTTTTTAAACTAGAATATCTATATGGAATGGTCCTGTGGCCATTCTCATAAGCCCCGACAAGAAAAGAGGACATGACAAGAAAAAAAGTTAAAAAAAAAAAAAACCCATATAGTAAGCTAGTAGCATATTAGTGCAAACTAAGTATTCTGTGAACATTCTCAATGCATACTTTACGCATGAACATTTTGCCTTTCTCCAAATAAAATGATAAACGCTCTTGTTAAAGCCTTGTCTAATCACAAATCTGGATGGGAATTTACAATCTGCTCTGCTTGTAGACAAGCTTGACTCAATCTGACCAGCCCATGAAAAGAAAGAAATCCAATTAGACACAGATGGAGGAAAACAAACTCCTTAGGTTTTTTATTCAAATACAGCCATCTTCATTGTGTATAAATATTTAAAGTTTAGGAGGGGAATAGAAAAACACAGGTAAAGATTGGGGAATAAGCTTTTTTTCTAGCTCTTTGGATTTAGATCTCTAGAATTTTAAACATTTTAACCCTTTCATATCAGTAACTAATAAGAGTATCTTTGTGGGCTACCACTTAAATGTTTTTCTTCCAGGCTTACACCTGATATATTCTCCAATTGTTCAGTACAGCCTTCTATTTTTGTTATTTTATTAGGTCTAGTTTCTAAATTACTGTTCAAATTTATTATGTACTTAAATGATTTTTTTGACTGCTGCTTATGCCACATTCTGAAAAAGGTAAGACACATTCTCCCTAGATGATGATGGATTTTTCCATTTCTCTTTGTATTTCAATTTTTGTTTTGTGTATTTTGAAGCTATATTTTCAGTTCAGAATTATTATTTCTCACAAGTGAATCAAACATTATTTCACTGAGGAGTGAATCCATAAAATATTATTTTTTTTGAAGTCACCTATAAAGTCTTTTTTTTACTTTAAAGTCTATTCTTGCCTGATAGTAATTCAGCTATTGCACTTTCTTCTGGCTAGTATTTTGCCATATTTTTTCCATTTCTTTTTCTTTCAAATTTTTAATATCTTTTTATATTTTTGTTTTAGCTGAGTAGCATATAAATATCACAAAGTTGGATTTTTTTAAATCTAGTCTTAGTTATTGCAACTAAGTGTATATCTGATTTATATTTCTTTTGATTACTGATAAATTTCATTTCTACCATCTAATTTTTGTAGTTTCTCACTTATGCTTTTCTTATTTTTTTTTCTTTGTACCTTGGCTTATTCAATTGACTGGGAGAAGTTATTTTTTTCTCAATTTATCCCCTATATTAATTTATACATTATACTTTTGTTTCTTCTAAGAAGTTCCATAATTAAATCCAGACCAAATCTAATGTTAATCAAGATCCTTACTCTCCTCCCCACAAATATAAGAATCTTAGAACACTTTCATTCTGAGAGCCTTCGCTAACACATATGAATTCCACCATGCACACGGCATGATGCACATCAGGGTGTATTTCACTCATATATATCTCACTACCCTTTTTGCTTAACATCTCAGCTTTACTTTTTTTTAAATTTTATTTATTTGAGAGAGAGAGCACGCATGCATGTGAACAAGGGGGTAGGGAGGAGAGGATCAAGCAGACTCTGTCGAGCATGGAGCCCCACACAAAGCCCAGTTTCACCACCCTGAGATCACGACCTGAGCCTCAATCAAAAGTTGGACACTTAACCAACTAAGCCACCCTGGTGCCCCGAGAGTTTCACATTTTTATCTCTTTGTCTACATGTCCGAAAAGCTTTTAGACTTATAGATGTTTTTCCAAAACAAATGTTTAGGTCTTTCTCACATAACAACATCTTGGTTCATCATTTCTTCTCACCAACTAGAAGTATTTCCTACAGTATCATTTTTCTTCTGCTTTAATTATATTCTTTATAACACCCTCTAGTGTGGGTTTATTGGTTTATGTTCTCAGTTGTCTGAAAATGACTGAATTTCACCAATATTCTTGAAAGATATTGTCACCAAATATATAGTGGTTGTCACCAAGTATATACTGGTCAATTTAGGTTGACCATTATTTTCTTCAGACTTTGAAGATATGACTTATCTTCTGGCTACTGCTATTAAGAAGTCAGCCATAGGGCGCCTGGGGGGCTCAGTTGGTTAAGCCACTGCCTTCGGCTCAGGTCATGATCCCGGAGTCCTGGGATCAAGCCCCACATCAGGCTCCCGGCTCAGCGGGGAGCCTGCTTCTCCCTCTGACCCTCTCCCCTCTCATGCTGTTTCTCTCTCTCAAATAAATAAATAAAATCTTAAAAAAAAAAATGTTTAAGAAGTCAGTCATCCCTCAAATTGCCATTTCTTTGCAGTAATCATTTTTTCTGTCTTTAAGCATCTTATTTTTGCCTTTTGTATTTTATAGTTTACTCTGACTCATTACATTAGTATTTCTTATTTATCCTGTTAATTTTGTATCTTACCTTGGTCTTTTTTCAATTGAAAAGCTATGGCCTTTCCAAAAGTCTGGAAAATTCTTGCTATTTATCTCCTCCCTCAAATATTGCTTCTTTTCCGGTTTCTTCTGAGATCCTAATTAGGTACATGTTAGACTGTATCCCAATATTCTTTTTCATCTTACCCTGTCATATATTTTCCATCTCTTTGTGTATGTGGCCTCAAAAAAATTTAATTAGACTCTTCTTTAATAGATTTCTCACAATTTAAAGTGGTTATGCTTGACATATTTTGGAACAAACAGATTACATGAATCCAGGTAGCAAACACGCATGAGGATTAACTCGTGGCACAAATAATCAAGGGAGATATTTTCCCCTTCCAGCCTATGCCAAAGTTATGTCCTCTTCTGTTGACAGGGCTATTTCTCCTTTCCATTGCATTGAAGTATGCATCTTTAAGTTTCTAGCTTTAGCAGAGTCTTCTATTAGATTCTTCATATTGAGGAGGTCCTAGATTTTATCTCCCATTCATCACACTCTGTGGAACTTTGAAAACTGGGGTTTAATTCTCTTCTAGTCCCCCCTTCCTTCTGGTTTAAAAAAAAATTGACTTCATTAAAGAGCCATTAGATAATTCTTCAAACTGTCAGGTGTCCCTCACTAATTCTATGTATTATTCAGTACTCATCACAGTAGGTGTACTTTTAATCCATTTCACCTATTTCACCCTAACCTCATATTTTAATATATTTTTCCATTCTGTTCTTAGTTTCAACGTGTGTGTGTGTTATCTTCAACTTTCTAGCATTTTCTTTTAACTTTTATTCATTTGTTCAATTTCTTCATACCCATCTTTCATATCCCCAATTCCATTTTCAGCAGGATCTAATCTTCAGTTTTCTTTTTGCTAGTACCTCTATGTTTCCAATTTCTGATATGGTTGTATTTCTCACATTTCTTGACTAAGTGCTGCCAACTTAACATTTTTAATTACTTCCTACTGCCTTATCCCTAAACATTTGTTTCAAGGTAGTCACTATTGAACTTTATATATTTTCCATCCTAATACTTGCCTGCTTCCTGGTAAAATATTTCTCAACCAATTCCAGTATTTTGTCACATCCCTTTCCAGATTTTTTCTTCCAATATTTTAAGAAATCCCATCTTAGTTACTTTCTGGTTATTACTAGATTGAGTGTCAGCTATACTGTTGAAAAATAAAATAGGGGAGAGAACTGGAGAATCAAATAGTCTGTAAGTAGCTTCAGTTTCAGCCAGTTGTCTCTGAACTCTTATTTCATCAGCTTTCTGCCAATGAACAAGTTTGAACTCCCAGAGAACAGGAATTTTTCCTGGCTACAGTGACCCTCCTCATCCCATAAACAATTATGTGGTAACCTAGCCTAATCATCATCAGCTGACAAAAATCTATGGCTATAAAACTAATTATAAGCTATAAAGTAAACCATAGTTCACTATACAGAAAACTGGTAACAAAGATGGTATGTCACTGTATTTACTCCTTTATCACTCTATAGTGTCACACTGGGATATTTATGCAACTCAGTGGACACACACAATCCCATACAGATCATACTAGCTTGTTTCACTCAGGGAACAGCAGGAGGGCCAGAGTGCTTATAAGTATTGAGTGTATCTGAGATGAGGTCAGACAAGTAGGTAGTGGCCTCACATAGGGCCACAGGCCATGAAAAGGAGTTTGCTTTAAGTTTTGAATATAATAGGAAATTACTGGCACATTTTAAGAGGGGAAGTAATATGTACCTGACTTCACAAACAGGAAGTAAGAGTGGAAGCAGGATTTCCTGCTTCTACTCTTTGGAGTGGTATTTTCATAATCTAAGTATTTGGATGATATTTTCATAATCTGAGTAAGAAATTGAACTAAGGTGGTAGTAAGTGAATGAGTGAAATGGATGAAGGCATAATTTGGGAGATGCAACCACTAAGACTTGCTGTTGGAGAGAGGGAAGAGGAAAAGGCGGAAAGGGAGAGTTTCAAAGAGGGCTTGTAGTAATTCCTCTAAACAAAGGGGAAAATGGGGAGTTATGAGTAAGCATAGGAGGAACTTTTTTTTAGAGTTAGGAATATTAAATGAAAGAATGAGCAATGATACATCAGTCTGCCCTTGATGAGCATATGACCCAGTGGGAAAACAGACAAGCAAGAAAGAACTTTCCATAAGATGTGGGAAGTACTATAATCAGGAATCTGTGACACTGTACAAGAGTACACAGGAAGGTCATTTAAAGAGTTCTTTGGAGGTCAGAGTGGACTACTTGGAGGAAGTGGCTGTCGCCTGAATGAAGATCCAGTGGTAAGAGAGAGAACAGTGCATTCCAGAAACCTCAGAGTGGCTGAGACAGACAACAAGGCAGGAAAGGGATGGAGAAGTAAAGGCAGACAGATCACGAAAAGCCTTTTAAACCATATTCAGAGCGTGGTACTTCTCCTGAGGGGAACAGGATATCAGGTAGGTTATTTAAGCAGGGAAACCTAAAAGTACTTACTTCCCTTCTGTTCCTATTTCATTACCAGAAATCAGTCCCAGATCTCACACAACTGCATGGGCTAGGGAGTCAGGTCTCCCTCCCGCCCAAGAAGCAAAAGGAGGGGATCAGTAAGCACTAAGCAATGTCTACCACAGAGGGAGGCCTGTTGTTATACAGATGATATATTCTATAAGTATCCAGATTCATTTTTCTTCTGTGCTTCAGTGGAAAAGACATAGGGATGTAAGTTAAAAAAACAATCTTTAAAATAAAGTTCTAGTCTAAGCATATATTTGTTTACTGCTGTAGTACATGAATAAGGATGCATACACTGTCATCAAATCCTTATGCTACATTTGGGATGATCAATTTTTAATATGGGCTCTGTACCAAATGCCTGACCGGCTGAAACTGATGAACAGGGAAAGCCCAGTAAGGCTTCCAAATGGAAGAGATTTGCCAAATATGTGAAGACACCATTGATGGAGAAAACAGTGGTTTCAAATCTGGTCTCCAAGCAGAAACCCCCAAGTGCAGATGCTTCACATTGCTGTGATAGGTTCAAGTTGCTTCTCCCTCTGCACTGTATGTATGTACCTCAGAGGAAACAAGGCAGAGATTGATTTTTAACAATGGTTGTGATTCTCTTCAGTAGCCCTGTAAAAACTAGTTCTTGATATTATAAGGGAAAGTTTTTGATATTATGCTATAGCTGATATAATCTGTTAAGCTAGTTGACACTGCTTGAAATAGGTTACTTTTGCCTACTATAATTTAGGTGAGGAAATTGTCATGTACTTTGTTTTGCACAGAACCCCTGTTGACCCCAGGTTCTACTACCTACTGTCTGTGTGGTCTGGGGCAATAAACTCCCACTTTGTGAGCTTCAGCTTCCTCATCTGGAATATGATCATAATAGTGTATACTTTACTATGTTATTATAAAGATTAATTTTTAAGACCTATAAATCACATAAATCACCATGCATGCTCACCATGTGGTGAAGGCTCAATTAATGGGAGTTCTTACAACGTCATTTTTCAGTTCTCTGTATGCACTTGTCGATTTTGGATAAAACTTACTTTCTTTAGGTCACTTAAATTCAAAATAACATCATTCTTATTTTAAGTGTACAAAATAATCATTTTTCACTGAGGAATTTTCATAGAGTTTATTTTAATGAACCCATTTTTTATTAAAAAACCTGAATCCTATTTAAGGTCAGATCTCTTTCTTCATAAAGTTCTGACAAGCAAAATTAAAATGTTTGCCAAATGTTTTCCCATTTGCTAAGAACTACAGCTGTCCTGGCACACAGTACAAGGACACCCACAGTCATACCCACAGGCTGAAGGGCTTAAAAAACCTCATTTATGGAATCAGAACCCACCATGTTTGGTGGCTCAAAAAGATCCCCAAACACACAGCCCTCAGGTTTGGCTGAGCTACTGATGGTCCTCTGAGGAACCCACGAAATTCAGCGCTGTGAGTCCTGGAGACCATAAATGCAGATAATATGTTCTGAGGATTCCCCAGGAGCCCTGGTCCATTTCAGAATTCATGTGGTTGAACAGGTTACAAAGAAAGTGTACTGAAGTTAGTAATGCCTGGACATTTGTGCTTTAATGTAGTTATGTGAAAAAGAAGGACAAATAGCAAAGACCTATCATGTTGAAAAGCACTACAGCAGTGGCCATGCAGAGTCACCAGGTTGCAGAGATGAAGAAAAAAAGGGCAGAAAAGAATACTAAAAGGAACTCACACCCTGAAATCACACTTCAGAAAACAGACTCAAGTAGATGGAAAGCACTGTCATGAAGCCCTGACGTTTGGCTAATGAATAGCTTATGAAGAGCTAACTTCTAAGGAGCTCTCTTCCATTCTGATACTTCGACATAAAGGACAAAAAGGCCAACTTCTAAAAACAAGCTGAAGGGTAAGAATTTACCTTTTGCTCTATTCACCTCTGTTTGTAAAGGTCATTATTTAGCCCCTTTTGCAAGGCCATCTCAGAAACCTGTCAAAGAGGTGACTGGGAAGGCAGGCAAGTGTGGAGGAGAAACAGACACGCACCGCTTTACCAAGAGCTGGGTTTTAGTCCTTCTTGGTCCCTGATGAAATGTGTGACTTCACTAAATTGCACATCTTTGTGGCTTTGTTTCCAAATGGGTACTGTGAGGAGGTTTAACTAGGTGACCTCTTGGAAAGCGACTGGATTTCCCAGAACTTGTTCCTGAGTTTTCAAAGCCTCCCCTCTTGCACAGAAACAAGTCCTGGGTTAGTTGATAAATAATGTGGTTCAGCCTACCTCCTAGGTTGTGTTGTTGAGTTCTAAAATCCTATTAATTCTTCCACTCATTCATTCTTCCAAATCTAGAGCATTTATACATGGCAAGGCACTCACTGGAAAAATAGTTGATGGTAATATAATGATTAGGTACATATGTTCTAATATGTTAACATATTCTATGATTTAAATTTTCTATTTGAGATTTAGCTTTTTTAAAAAAAAATCCAAACTTACCAATTAAATAAAAAACTGTATTTTAGCATTGCATAAGCCAGACATCTATTTCTTGGCCATCTTTCTCCATAATTGATGATCCTGCTTGGAAATAGAGACTTCCCTTCTTCCTTCTCCATTTCTTTGGCAGCCATGATTATCCTGTGGGACACTCCTCCCTCCATCTGAGCCTCCTCCACCCTTCCCCCCCTACAAGCCACCTCTGGCCTGCTCCCCTCACTCTCTCTCCTGCACCCTTTAACTGGAACCACCAGTAATTTATCACTGTGGTAACTGCTTGCAGCAAAGCTGAGCTTGAAGCATTAGCACCGCAGTGTGGGGGCACATCTAAAGGCAGTTATCCACCATCCAAAGGGGAACCAAAATGAATTATTTGATTAATGAAGGCCACATCACCATCATACCCTGCACTCTCCTCTTTTCTCCACCAATTAACCTTCCATTTGCCACCATTCCAGAAGAAGACTCAAACACAAATCTTAAAATCATTTATCATCCATGGAAATCTACAAACTCCAGTCTGTAACTATTTATTACTATTAAAATAATTTCCTGTAATGACTATAAACACTCTCCATCCCATATGTGTCTCAAAAGTATTTTTAAGTGATTGATTTTGTACTTCAAACTATGTAATATTAACAGAGTTTGACAAGTTATATTTCATGCTCAAAGGTTAAAATATGTTGGAGAGTCTAATAGTCTAAAAATAAATAACAGAACAAAAAAATGAAACAGATGCTTTCAGATACCATTAAAAAATAAATAGGAAAGGAGTATTTAAATAGTCAAGGCTTATAATAATTATACCTAACATTTACTTTCTCTGTCCCAGGTCTAGATCTAAGCAGCTTCTGCTGTATAAACTTACACAATCACTGTAACAACCCTACAAAAGTTAACTATTTCATGGATGAGGAAACTAAACTGGGGGGGGGGGGGGGAGGATGACTTCCCAAACCTTTCAGAGCAAGTAATGGAGATAGATTCAAACCCAAGACCTACCCCATAGTCCTTCCTCTTAAGTCATTATGCTCTTCTGCATACATCAATGGTTTTTAACCCTCTAAATATTGTGTAACTCCTGTTTCAAAATCCTCAAGTAAAATTTATGGAAAATGTAATGTGCTTACAGATATAATTAAAACAATACCCCATCAAACTCGCTAGTTGTTATATTAGGGAGAAATAAAAATAAAGCAAATTATAGTAAGACAATGCATAATTCAGCATGTGAATACTCACATTAGAAAACATAATGGTCTAAACAGCCAAAAATGCAAACTGACACAGGTGTTTTGCATTTTTGACTCAATACCACAAACGGCAGTGTCCCCAGTGATGAGAATTACTGTAACGATGAACAACTCTTGGTAAATCTCCCAGTGAAACAGTAAAACCTTTCTCTACATATACAACAGTTGCAGTCTAGCAAATTCGGTTTATATTAAAGCTGCATAAAAATGCTAAATGTTTAATATGTAAAAATATCATTTGGTTCTTCCTTCGCATAATTATAAATAGGTTCTTCACATATATGAAGGTCTGGTAGGACTTCTAAAAGTGAGTGGCAGCATAAGAAACAATGATTTGTTCATCAGTACCCTCCTGAACCCGTCTAGAAATGCAGCTTCCAGATGCCCCGTTCACTAAATGCCAGTAGAGCTTCTCAATCACTGGGGCAGCTACAAAACAGCCCCCCGCTCAGATTTCCAAAACAGCACTGAGCAGTGGGGCTGCCCCTCCAGAGTACCACTGCTTATAGGAAACAGAGGATAAGCTTCAAGCAGAGAAGGCATCACCTCTATGAGAGGAAAATAAAGCACAAGATCAACTAAAGATGGAAAATTTACTTTAGAACATAGAATCTATGGCAAGCTGATCTTGAACTTCAAACGAATACTGAAAAACAGATCTTCCAGGGTGTTTGGAATTTTGTTTTGAGACTTTCCTTCCTTTGCACCAGCCTCAAACATCCCGCCTGGCACAGCTGAGTATGTGTCTCTAGTGTGGCTCCTTTTCCAAAAGACCATGTTGGAATGGGGTCAGTTTACCTTGTGAAGGGAAGTTTATTTGTTCTTTTTATTCTTTTTTGAATGAACTACATGACCTTCCCTCCTCTGACCCTACTTTCCTCATCATTATTCTTCTAATATCCTTAGCAGGTACTCCTAGGAAGCAGAACAGGACAAAAAAGAACCCTAAGAACAAATATTTTTGCGCTAAAGAGATTAGTCGATATAAAAGGGAACTAAGACTTCTAGAAATTATTTCATTCATTCAACAAATATTATATGAACACCTTAGATGTGCCGTACATTGGGTTTGGTACATACTCTCCATCTAGAAGGAAATTATGACCTAGTGGGAAGACAACAAACAGGTGGTCTCAAGATACTGTAATAAATACCATGGGTAAGCCCAGGAGGATACGGGTAATACAGAAGCTCAGAGAAAGGACACCTAACCCAAGCTTGAGGAACAAGAAACCTAAAGGATTGAAAAGTAAAATGAGGAATAAAGAAAAGAATATTTAGTAAGTATAGTAGTATACCTGTAACTCAGGAGAACTTGGAGTCTGAGAACTGCAAGTAATTCAATGCTACTAGAAGCAGGGCAAAAGTGACAAGTAATGAGGCTCTGCGTGTTAGCAGAGGCAGGCTGGGTCATGTTTGCCCTAAGACCAGACTTTACCCTGAGTGCCATGGGATCCTCCTGGGAGGTTTTCAGAGGAGATTTGCATTTCATTTTTAAATTTTTATTTATTTTTTTACTGACGTATAGTTGGCATACATTGTTATATTAGTCTGAAGTGCACAACACAGAGATTTGCCTATTAGAGAGCCCCTCGTGGAGAACATTTGGAAGAACGGCAGCGATGGAGGCAAAAGGACCAGTCACGTGGTTCTAGCGTTGTTAAGAAGCAAGAGAGGAAGGGAGCTGGGACTAAAGTAGGGCCAGTGGGGGTGGGGAAAAGTGGCCCGTTGGGCAATTCCAATGGACATAGGAGCGCTGAGGACTGGGCGAGTGTCTGAATGGGCAGGGAGGAGGGCACACCCACCCGTCTCTGTGTCCGTCAGCTCAGTAGCGGATGGTGCCCTTGGCTGAGATGCAGACCGCAAGGGAAGGAGCAGGTCGGGTATGATGAGAACGTGGAAGGTAAATTTTGAGGCAAAATATCCAATTGCAGCTGTTACTAAGGTACCTAATTTTCTCAGAAAACAACTTTGCTGTTTAGAGCTATTCAATTTTATAAGAACCAAAGAAGGTTGTGGTTATCAGACGTTTAAGTTCTTCATTTAAAAAATAATGAAACCGGGGCTCCTGGGTGGCTCAGTCCTTAAGCGTCTGCCTTCAGCTCAGGTCATGATCCCAGGGTGCTGGGATCAAGCCCTGCACTGGGCTCCCTGCTCTGCAGGAAGCCTGCTTCTCTGTGTGTGTGTCTCTCTCTGTCAAATAAATAAAATCTTAAAAAAAAAAAAAAATAATAATGAAACCCAGCACAGACTAGGAGAGAAAACAACTTAATCTGAAACTTAAAGCTAATAGTTAATTGAGGCAGAGTGACAGAACACAGAAAATGACCCAGAATCAAATCAAATCTCTGATCCGCTCCTTGTCAGCAGGGTGCCCTTCACAAGGCCCCCTCCCTGTCTACCTCCACTTCTTAGTGTTGCTGGAAAACCAACTGAATCACAGGTGCACAGTGCATTAGGGTGCTGGGTGCAGAGCAACTCTGCAAAGTATTATGGTCTTTATCCCAACAAACCTGGTCATTTCCTAGATAAAAGGGCCAAAGATGATTTTCCCAAAGTTTGGTTCTCACTCATCCTGTCTTTGGGCATGGGAGTTGGGTAGAATCAGGCTCAAATACAGATTCTGACACGGGACTGGATGAGTTAGCTAAAGGTTTTAAAACATGATTCCCTTGTCAGTAAATCTGGTGATACTACCTGTCTCACAGGTTTTTCCCAAAGATTAAGGGAGAGAACATGTGAACATGCTTAAAATAGTCCCAGGTATGTAACAGATGCTCGGCAAATCCTTCTCAGTAGGCAGACGTGGTTAAAATTTTAATCTAGCAGTTTAGAAACTGAGATCGGGATGAAGATATAAACTGACTCCTCTAATAAAGAGGACCGTTGGTTTAGGATGGAGATTGGGAAAGGATGTTGAAATGGGGGAAATCCACCACTAGGTCTTAAGGAAAACCTATATTTAAGAAAGATGGTGGGGAGTGGAGGGGGAAGATAATAAAGCCAAGGATTTTAAGAACTACTGACAGAGTTTAGAGTGGAAGTAGGGATTAGTCAAACAGTAAATATAGAACAGAAGTAAATAATGAGAGGAGCCAGGAAAAACCTATGAGGTATGTGAACTGGATGTGAAGGGTAGAGGACACTGAAGAGCAGTTTCAAAATGATTTCAAAGTACACAGAGTGAACAAGTCAGTAAATATCTACTGCACTTCAAATACTAATTTCCAGGATGTGTTATGTGTGACTGGGTGGGGGTTTTTGTTTTGTCAATTGGCTTTGAGTAAGGGGTGCTACCTTTGGTTTGGGGGTGTTTTGTGGTAGACAATGGGGTCTGCACAATTTTTGCTTTGGAAAAGTTACTGTGAATGAATGCAGTAGGGTCCAAACTTCTGGGTCATACAATTCTAACAGTGAAGATTTTGAGCCTGCATTCCCAATAAATGTTCATGCATACATATATGCATAATCATGTAATTTCATTTTATATATATTTACATTTCATCTTTATTTTATATATTTTTGTGGTTTTTTTTATGTATCTACATCTTAAAAGGTGAGATAAAAATAAACACAATTAGAAGTTCCAAAATTTCTCACCCAGTATTGTTTGGGTATATATTCTACTCTTCTAAATTGAGACTACTAGGTTCGTTGCAAATGACAAAATTTTGAAGCTTTCTTGAACGTAAGTTATATTCTCATTGGGTGAAAAAGTTTGGTAAGTGTTTCAAATATCTATGTTCTTCAGTTTTAACATGCTTGATCAGAGTCTGCCAGATATATTTACCTTTACATGTGTAAAGGACATCTGTAATTTCTCCAAGTACTGAGGTTTTTACTTTACATAAGTAAAAATTACTTATATATTGATCTAGACGTATCAGTATATAGAAATAAACAGATACACAAGTAGATACACAGATAGCCAGACCGAGATAACCAGACAGATAGATATATCTGTTCATTTAATGATTTTCCCCATAAAATTATCCTTTGCAGGATGTCGGTGTTACCAAGGTTTTGAATTTCTATGTGCCTAATCTATCCTTGCCATTCCTTTTACACTTAATACCTTTGTTATTTTACTTTTGTCCCTTGGCAACAGCAAATATTTGAATTTGAGTTTTTTCTTCTCTTTAATCCAAAAAACAATCTGTTTATTAAAGGCAAATTATTTATATGTATGTATTTTAATACACCCCTTGTTTATAATTTTCCCTATAACTTTTCTTGTTTCTGTCTTTTGCTTTGTGGACTACAGGTGTATTTTCTCTGCTTTTGTCAATTAGAACTTATCTAAAGTGTTTTTAAAACTCAAAACATGTTTGAAATCTTCAATTATCAATATCAGGAATGCAAGAGAATCTCTTGACTCTTCCATGTAAATAAGAAACTTAGTAGGTTTTTGCTTTCCCTAATTTTCTCCCACTTAGTATTTATAAAATATGGCTTTTTAAGGCATGGATTTTGTATATTATCTTTGGGCATAGTTTTACATTTGCATTATTTTTGTATTTATATTTACAACAAGAATTCTGACTTGTATCTATGTGTCACTGGTATCCCTGTTTAACATCAATTCTTTTATGGCCTAATTTGTCCTTTTATTGAGTTCATTGCTAATGTATGTCCTGCTCCAATGCACATTTTTAAAGATGGATGGGTGATATAATTTTTGTATCTTGGATTTTATGAGAATGTCTTCATTTTATGTAACTTTTTCACATACTCCTATTTTCCTATTTCCTATCTACCTTAGAAAAAGAGAGGGAAGCTGGACGTGACCTCAGCATCGTGATAACAGGAGTCATTTCTTTTTGCTCTCCCCTTTGATTAGCAACTATTTGGACATCCATAACGGAATAAAGGGACCTTGCATTACACGAGAACACCCAGGAGGTTTCTACCAACCTGTGCGTTCAAAAGTAGGCAGATGGGACCTCAGCAGGGGCTATGGATTCAAGAGAGTCCATGAGTCAGCCCCACCTCCACTCCCCTGGAGAAGAAGGAAGGGAACCTGGGGAGTACAAAACTGGGTGGATACCCACGGGCAAGGGAGAATTTGTGGCAGTCCAGTGTGCCTGAAGGGAGAATCTGGCAAGCCACTGCAGTAGGACAGAGGAGAGTAGGGCGGCCCTCCTCCCCATGGGGCACTGAGGGTGGCCTGTCTTCTAGCAGTGGCAGTGGCTACCCCGGGCAGAGGAGGTAGAGAGGGGCAACGTTTCCCCCAAAGGAGTTCAAAAGCCAAAGTGGTGAGTGACTTCCCAGCTGTCCCAGTTGTGTAGGTTGTGGCTAGAGAAACTGTGTCTTTCCAGCAGCACGCAGAATTCTAAGGACCTCCTTCATTGGGAGGGGAGAAAGAGGAAAGGAAGCAGGTAAAAATCTCAAAGGGCATTGAAGGAATGTGTTCCATTGCCATCAGCTTTGGGCCTTCAGGAGGAAATCTGTTCATGGACCTCTGGGATTGCCCCACTGGAGAATACTCCCACTGGACCCGTGGGTACCCCCAAAGCCTCAGATGCTAAGCCCACACCTCGCGCGATTCTGCTGCCAGCTCCTGGAACACACTCCCAAGTGCAGGAGAGGCAGCTTCGCAAGGAGAAACCACAAGCTTGAGCTACAGCGCCACCTTCCGGAATACAAAAGAAAGGTTTCTAATAGCCAACCTGTTGACTGTAAGGACCACACACACAACTTATAATTAAGGATGGGTAGCCTACTTCAAACACAAAAGCAGAAGTGTACATCTTCAAACACTGAAAAAAAATTAAGGAAATATGGCATCACAAAAAGAAAATAATTCTCTAGCAACCACATGCAAAGGCATGGAATTCTACAATGTAACAAATAAAGAACTCAAACTACCTGTTATGAAAAAAATCAGTTAGGGGCGCCTGGGTGGCTCAGTCGTTAAGCGTCTGCCTTCAGCTCACGTCATGATCCCAGGTTCCTGGGATCGAGCCCTGCATCAGGCTCCCTGCTCAGCGGGAAGCCTGCTTCTCCTCTCCCACTCCCCCTGCTTGTGTTCCCTCTCTCGCTGTGTCTCTGTCAAATAAATAAAATCTTAAAAAAAAAAAAATCAGTTAGCCTCAACAAATTCAGAAAGACCATGCAATGATCCCAGTAATAAAATTAACAAACAGAAGGAGTTCTTTATCAAAGATTAAAATTATAAAAAGATACAAACAGAAATTCGGGAGCTAAAGAATTCAATAAAATGAGAAGAAGAATGCACTAGAAAACATTGGTAACAGGGCACACCAGATGGAAGAAAGATAAGTGACTTGGAGGATAGGAATATAGAAATAAGAGGAAAGTGAACTAAGATTTTCTTTTTAAGTAAAGAAACCCTATAAGAGCTATTAGATTAGATCAGAAAGGCAAATATAAGAATTGGTGTACCTGAAGGAGAAGAGAAGCAGAAGAGAGCAGTGAGATTAAATAAATAATAGCTGAGAATTTCCCAAACCCGGGCAAGAACTTGGACATATACATCTGCAAAGCTAATAGAACACCCTATGAGCTTAATGCAAGAGACCTTCTACAGGACACACTGTAATGAAATCATTAAAAATCAGTGATAAGGAATCTTAGAAACAGCCAGGGTGGGAGGGTAGGGAGGTGGGAAGTAGCCTACAAAAGAAACCTAATTAAGATACAAGCAGATTTCTCAGCAGAAACTCTACAGGCCAGGTGAAAGTAGAAGGACATATTCAAAGTGTTGAAACTAAAACTTGCCAGCCAAGAATACTTATTCTGGCAAACACATGAAGGAGAAATAAAGGCTTTCCCAAACAAACAAAAACTGAGGAAGTTCACCATTGCTGGGCCTACTTGGCAGAAAATCCTGAAAGTTCTTCAAGCTGAAACAAAAAGACACTAATCAGTGACATGAAAATATATGAAGGTATAGAACAGTCTTATAAAAATGAAAAATAGCCATAATTAGAAAACTGGAATTCTGTATTAAATGGTGTGTTAACCACCTAACTATAGTATAAAGGTTAAAGGAAAAAAGCATTAGAAATAACTGTAGCTGCTATGATTTGTTAATGAATATCCATCACAAAAAGAATCACGACATCAAAAATATAAAAGGGTCAGAGAGGAGTAAAAGGGCAAATGAAGGTAAGTTGCTATCAGCATAAAATGGACAGTTTTATTTATGAGATGTTTTATATTAAGCCTCATGCTAACCATAAAGCAGAAATCTACAGTAAATTCATGAAATATAAAGAAAGGGGAAGATAGAGCATACCGCCATGGAAAATCACCAATTTACAAAGGTAGGCAGAAACAGAGGGACAAAGAAACAATGGAAATACAAAGCAACCAGAGGCAAACAAGAAGATGACAGTAGTAAGCCTTTACTCACCATTTCGGCTTGAAAAACACACCTAGACTCAAAGTAAATGGACATAAGGAGATATTCCATGCAAGTAGAAACCAAAAGAAAGTGGGAGTATCCAAACTTAGGCAAACTAGGCTTGGAGCCAAAAACAATGACCTTCATTGTCTAATGATTAAAAGATCCATAAATCAAGAAGATATAATTGTGTGTGTGTATATATATATATATATATATATGCACCCAACATCAGACAACCCAAATATGTTAAGCCAATACTATCAGGTCTAAAGGGAGAAAGAAGTAACAATACAATAATACTAGGGGGCTTCAGTACTTTATTATCAGCAGTGGATGTATCATCGAGACAGAAAAATCAACAAAGAAATGTGGGACTTGAAACATACTTTAGATCCAACAGACTTAGACATATACAGAACATTCCATCCAACAGCAGAATACATATTCTTCTCAAGTGCATACAGAACATTTTCAAGAAAAAAAAAAGCATATTATAGGCCACAAAATAAGTCTTAGCAAATCTAAGATTGAAATTATATCAACTATTTCCTTTGATCATTATGTTATGAAACCAGAAATCCACAGGAAGAAAGCTGGAAAGTCTATGAGTATGTGGAATCTGAACAACGTGCTTTGAAAACCAGTGGGTCAAAGAAGAAATAAAAAGGGAAATAAAAATTATCTCCAAACAAATGAAAATGGAAACCTATCAAATCCTATGGGATGCTGCAAAAACAGTTCTGAGAGGAAAATTTATAGTGATAAATGGCAATTAGATTAGGCAATTAGAAAGATTCAAACAACCTAACATTTCACCTCAAAGAACTAAAAAAAAAAAACCCAACAAAAACAAAAAAAACCTATAGGCCCAAAGTTAACAAAAGGAAAGAAATGAAGATCAGAGCAGAAATAAATGCAATAGAATCCAGAAAAAAAACAATAGAAAGGATCAACAAAACCAAGAGCTGGTTTTTCAAAATAAATAAATAAATAAATAAATAAATAAATAAATAAATAAATATTTTGACAAAACTTTAGCTAGACTAAGAAAAAAAAGATGCAAAAAATTTAGAAATGAAAGGAGATATACAACTGATACTATAAAGATACATAAGATCATAAGAGACAACTATGAACACTATGTGCCAACAAATTTGATAACCCAGAAGAAATGGATAAATTCCTGGAAACACACAACCTACTATAATCAAATCATGAAATAGAAAATCTGAATAGACCAATAATGAGTAAAGACATAGCATCAGTAATCAAAAACCTCTCAACATAGAAAACCCCAATACCAGACTGCTTCACTGGCAAAATAAAGAAGAATTAATGTCAATCCTCAAATTAAAAAAAAAAAAAAATGAAGAGGAGGGAGCAGATCCAAACTCATTCTATGGGGCCAGAATTACCCTGGTAGCAAAACTGGATAAGGGCACAATAAGAAAACTATAGACCAATATCCCTGACGAATATAGATGCAAAAATTCTCAAAATATTAGCAAACCAAATTCAAGAACACATTAAAAAGACTATATACCATTACCATGTGGGATTTATCCTTAGGATGGTTCAACATACATAAATCAAAAATGTAGTATAACACATTAATAGAATGAAAGATAAAAGTCACATAATCTTGGGGTGCCTGGGTGGCTTAGTCGGTTAAACATCTGCCTTCAGCTCAGGTCATGATCCCAGGGTCCTGGGATCGAGCCCCACATCAGGCTCCCTGAGGGAGGCTGCTTCTCTCTCTCTCCCTCTGCCTGCTGCTTCTCCAGCTTGCACTTTCTCTCTCTCTAATAAATAAAATCTTAAAAAGAAAAACAAAATTACATGATCTTCCCAATAGAAACAGAAAAAGAATTTGACAAAACACACATCCTTTCATGAAAAAACCTCAACAGATTGAGTATAAAAAGAACACACCTCAACATAATAAAGGCCATATACAACAAACCCACAGCTAACGTTATATTCAATGGTGAAAAATTGAAAGCTTTTCCTCTAAGATCAGGAATAAGACAGTGATGCCTACTCTCACCACTCTTATGCAATATAGTATGGAAAGTCCTAGCTAGAGAAATTAGGTAAAACAAAGAAATAAAAGGCATCCAACTCAGAAAAGAAGAAGTAACACTGTTATTTGCAGATATGATTTTGCGTATAGAAAATTCCAGAGACTCAAACAAAAAAACTGCTGAAATTAATCAATGAATCAAGTAAATTTGCAGGATATAAAATCGATATACAGAAGTCAGTTGCATTTTTATTTGCTAATAATAAAACATCAGAAAAAGAAATAAAGATAACTATCCCATTCACAATAGCATTAAAACAATAAGGTGGGCAGAGCAAGATGGCAGAGGAGGAGGAGACCTGGATTTTGTCTGGTCCCAGGAATTCAGCTGGATAGGGATCAAACCATTCTGAACACCTACGAACTCAACAGGAGATCCAAGAAAAGAATAGCAACAACTCTCTGAACAGAAAAGCAACCACTTTCTGGAAAGTAGGACATGCAGAGAAGTGAATCCGAGGCAATATTTGGGAGGATAGACGGCGGGGGAAGGGGCCTTCTCAGCCCCTTCTGGCAAGTGATAGAGCCGCGGAGCACAAAATCGGAACTTTTAGAAGTCGGCTCTGCCGAAGAACGTCACTCCAGTGGCTAAGCGGGGGGAGGGGATCCCTCGCGGGACAGTGTGGTCTCAGGACCCTCAGGGTCACAGAAAGACCAGGGGTGACTGAGTGCGGCAGAGCTCGCAGGTATTGGAGCAGGAAAGCTGGATGCAGAGACAGAGCTGAGGAGCTGGCCCTCAGCTCGGGGTTGCCATAAACCATGATCCGCGGCACAGTCGGGCCATTGCTCTACCAGCAGGGACCCAACAAGCGGCAGATCCAGGGAGACTCCCCTTCCTCCCCCAGGAGGAGTGGCATGGGAGTGCACTGCAGGGATCTGCTGGGTTTGGAGACTCCAGATGGGGTCGTGCACGAGAGATAGAAATGCTCGGTCACAGGCCAGGTGAGCACAGAGTGCGGCCGGAGACCAGAGAGATGGGAGTGATTGACTGCTTTTCTCTGGGGGCGCAGTGAGGAGCGGGGCCCCAAGTTCTTGGCTCCTCTGAGCGGAGATTGGGAGGCCACCATTTGCACTCTCATCCTCCAAAGCCAAACGGAAAGCTTGCAGGGAACAAAAGCTCTAGAGAGCAAACCGGAGATTACTTAGCCCGGAACCGGCAAGGGTGGGACAATTCCGCCTCCGGCAAAGACATTTGGGAACCGCAGCAATAGGCCTCTCGCCCAGAAGATCAGCAAGAACAGCCAGCCAAGACCAAGTTTACAGATCAATGAGAACGGCAGAACTCCAGAGCTAGGGGAATACTGCACATAGAATTCATGGCTTTTTTCCCGTGAATCTTTAATCTTTCAAAGTTAATTGTTTTAACTTTTTTTTTGAATTTTTCTTTTTCCCTTTTTCAACCAACATCTTATCAATCCTTTTTAAAAAAATTTTTATTTTTCATTTTTAGAGTCATATTCTATCCCTCCATAGTAGTTACCCTTATTTTTGGCATATATATATATATTATATACAAGTTGTTCTCTCTTTAAAATTTTGAGATACAATTTCTTCTAAGAGATCAGAATATAGCCTAAATCTCTAGTGTATGGCTTTGTTCTAGTCTCCTACCTGATCACATTCACTCCCCTTTTTTTTTTTTAAATCCTCTTCTTTCTTTTTTCAAACAACTTATCAATTGCTTTTATAAAATCTTTTATAATTTTCATCTTTACAGTCATATTCCATCCCTTCATATTTACCCTTATTTTTGTACATACATATGTTTTTCTTTCTTTAAAATTTTGGGAGGCATTTTCTTCTAACAGACAAAAATACACCCAAAATCTAGTGTGGGGCACTGATCTATGCAGCAGCCTGATCATATTTGATCATATTCTGTTTTATGTTTTGTTCTGTTTTTGTTTGTTTTTATCTTTTTCTTTTTTCTTTCTTTCCCTTTCTTTTCCCCCAGCTTCAGGTCTTTTCTGATTAGTTTAGAGTATATTTTCTGGGGACATTGTTACCTTGTTAGCATTTTGTTCTCTCATTCATCTATTCCCCTCTGGACAAAATGACAAGATGGAAAAAATCACCTCAACAAAAAGAACAAGAGGTAGTACCAACTGCCAGGGACCTACTCAATACGGACATTAGCACAATGTCGGACCTAGAGTTCAGAATCATGATTTTAAAGATACTAGCTGGGCTTGGAAAAAGCACAGAAGTTATTAGAGAAACCCTTTCTGGAGAAATAAAAGAACTAAAATCTAACCAAGTCAAAATCAAAAAGGCTGTTCATGAGGTGCAATCAAAAATGGGGGCGCTAACTGCTAGGATAAATGAGGCAGAAGAGAGAATCAATGATATAGAAGACCAAATGATGGAAAATAAAGAAGCTGAGTAAAAGAGAGATAAACAACTACTGGATCACGAGGGCAGAATTCGAGAGATAAGCAATACCATAAAACGAAACAACTTAAAATGATTGGGATCCCAGAAGACGAAGAAAGAGAGGGGCAGAAGGTATACTGGAGCAAATTATAGCAGAGAACTTCCCTAATGTGGAGAAGGAAACAGGCATCAAAATCGAGGAGGCACAGAGAACCACTGTCAAAACCAATAAAAATAGGTCAACACCCTGACATCTAATAGTAAAACTTATGAGTCTCAGAGACAAAGAGAAAATCCTGAAAGCAGCTCGGGACAAGAGATCTGTAAAATACAATGGTAGAAACATTACACTGGCAACAGACCTATCCACAGAGACCTGGCAGGCCAGAAAGGACTGCCATGAGATCTTCAGAGCACTAAATGAGAAAAATATGCAGCCAAGAATACTATATCCAGCTAGGCCGTCATTGAAAATTGAAGGAGAGATAAAAAGCTTCCAGGACAAGCAAAAACTAAAGGAATTTGCAAACACAAAACCAGCCCTACAAGAAATATTGAAGGGGTCTTCTAAGCAAAGAGAGAGCCTAAAAGCAACATAGACCAGAAAGGAACACAGACAATATACTGTAAACCTACAGGCAATACAATGGCACTAAATTCATATCTTTCAATAGTTACCCTGACTATAAATGGGCTAAATGCCTCAATCAAAAGACACAGGCTATCAGATTGGATTAAAAAACAAGACCCACTGATATGCTCTCTGCAAGAGACTCATTTTAGACCCAAAGATACCCCCACATTGAAAGTGAAGGGTTGGAAAACCATTTACCATGCTAATGGACACCAAAAGAAAGCTGGGGTGGCAATCTGTATATCAGACAAATTACATTTTAAACCAAAGACTATAATAAGAGATCAGGAAGGACACTATATGCTACTTAAAGGGTCTATTCAACAAGAAGATCTAACAATTGTAAATATCTATGCCCCTAACATGGGAGCAGCCAATTATATAAGCCAATTAATAACAAAAGCAAAGAAACACATCGAAAACAATACAATCATAGTGGGGAACTTTAACACCCCTCTTGCTGAAAAGGACAGATCGTCTAAGAAAAAGATCAACAAGGAAATAAAGACCTTAAATGACACACTGGACCAAATGGACTTCACAGATATATTCAGAACATTCCATCCCAATGCAACAGAATACACATTCTTCTCTAGTGCCCATGGAACATTCTCCAGAATAGAACACATCCTAGGTCACAAGTCAGGTCTCAACTGGTACCAAAAGATTGGGATCATTCCCTGCATATTTTCAGACTATAATGCTTTGAAACTAGAACCCAATCACAAGAGGAAAGTCAGAAAGAACTCAAATACATGGAGGCTAAAGAGCATCCCATGAACGAATAAATGGGTCAACCAGGAAATTAAAGAAGAATTTTAAAAAGTCATGGAAACCAATGAAAATGAAAACACAACTGTTCAAAATCTTTGGGATGCAGCAAAAGCAGTCCTAAGAGGAAAGTATATAGCAATACAAGACTTTCTCAAGAAACAAGAAAGGTCTCAAATACACAACCTAACACTACACCTAAAGGAGCTAGAGAAAAAACAGCAAATAAAGCCTAAACCCAGCAGGAGACGAGAAATAATAAAGATCAGAACAGAAATCAATGAACTAGAAACCAAAAGAACGGCAGAACAAGTCAACAAAACTAGGAGTTGGTTCTTTGAAAGAATTAACAAGATTGATAAGCCCCTGGCCAGACTTATTAAAAAGAAAAGAGAAATGACCCAAATAAATAAAATCATGAATGAAAGAGGAGCGATCACAACCAACACCAAAGAAATACAAATTATAAGAACATATTATGAGCAACTCTATGCCAGCAAATTAGATAATCTGGAAGAAATGGATGCATTCCTAGAGATGTATCAACTACCAAAACTGAGGCAGGAAGAAATAGAAAACCTGAACAGACCCATAACCACTAAGGAAATTGAAGCAGTCATCAAAAATCTCCCAACAAACAAAAGCCCAGGGCCAGATGGCTTCCCAGAGGAATTCTACCAAACATTTAAGGAAGAATTAATACCCATTCTTCTGAAACTGTTCCAAAAATAGAAATGGAAGGAAAACTTCCAAACTCGTTTTATGAGGCCACCATTACCTTGATCCCCAAACCAAAGACCCCAACAAAAAGGAGAATTACAGACCAATATCCGTGATGAACACGGATGCAAAAATGCTCACCAAAATACTAGCCAATAGGATCCAACAGTACATTAAAAGGATTATTCACCACGACCAAGTGGGATTTATTCCTGGGCTGCAAGTTTGGTTCAACATCCGCAAATCAATCAATGTGATACAATACATTAATAAAAGAAAGAACAAGAACCATATGATCCTCTCAATAGATGCAGAAAAAGCATTTGACAAAGTACAGCAACCTTTCTTGATCAAAACTCTTCAGAGTATAGGCAGAGAGGGTAAATACCTCAGTATCATAAAAGCCATCTATGAAAAACCCACAGCGAATATCATTCTCAATGGGGAAAAACTGAGAGCTTTCCCCCTAAGGTCAGGAACGCGGCAGGGATGTCCACTATCACCACTGCTATCCAACATAGTATTAGAAGTCCTAGCCACAGCAATCAGACAACAAAAAGAGATCAAAGGCATCCAAACTGGCAAAGAAGTCGTCAAACTCTCACTGTCTGCACATGATAGGATACTTTATGTGGAAAACCCAAAAGACTCCACCCCAAAACTGCTAGAACTCATACAGGAATTCAGTCAAGTGGCAGGATATAAAATCAATGCAGAGAAATTAGTGGCATTCCTATACACCAACAAGACAGAAGAGAGAGAAATTAAGGAGTCGATCCCATTTACAATTGCACCCAAAACCATAAGATACCTAGGAATAAATCTAACCAAAGAGGCAAAGGATCTGTACTCAGAAAACTATAAAATACTCATGAAAGAAATTGAGGAAGACACAAAGAAATGGAAAAACGTTCCATGCTCATGGATTGGAAGAACAAACATTGTGAAGATGTCAGTGCTACCTAGAGCAATCTACACATTCAATGCGATCCCTATCAAAATACCATCCACTTATTTCAAAGAAATAGAGCAAATAATCCTAAAATTTGTATGGAACCAGAAAAGACCCTGAATAGCCAGAGGAATGTTGAAAAAGAAAAGCAAAGCTGGCGGCATCACAATTCCGGGCTTCAAGCTCTATTACAAAGCTCTCATCATCAAGACAGTATGGTACTGGCACAAAAACAGACACATAGATCAATGGAACAGAATCGAGAGCCCAGAAATGGACCCTCAACTCTATGGTCAACTCATCTTTGACAAAGTAGGAAAGAATGTCCAGTGGAAAAAAAGACAGTCTCTTCAACAAATGGTGTTGGGATAATTGGACAGCCACATGCAGAAGAATGAAACTGGACCATTTCCTTACACCACACACAAAAGTAGACTCCAAATGGTTGAAAGACCTAGATGTGAGACAGGAGTCCATCAACATCCTAAAGGAGAACACAAGCAGCAACCTCTTTGACCTCAGCTGCTGCAACTTCTTCCTAGAAATGTCTCCAAAGGCAAGGAAGCAAGGGCAAAAATGAACTATTGGGAACTCATCAAGATAAAAAGCTTTTGCACAGCAAAAGAAACAATCAACAAAACCAAAAGACAACTGACAGAATGGAAGAAGATATTTGCAAATGACATATCAGATAAAGGGCTAGTACCCAAAATCTAGAAAGAAATTCTTAAACTCAACACCCAAAGAACAAATGATCCAATCAAGAAATGGGCAGAAGACATGAACAGACATTTTTCCAAAGAAGATATCCAAATGGCCAACAGACACATGAAAAAGTGCTCAACATCACTTGGCATCAGGGAAATCCAAATCAAAACCTCAATGAGATACCACCTCACAGCAGTCAGAATGGCTAAAATTAACAAGTCAGGAAACAACAGATGTTGGCAGGGATGCGGAGAAAGGGGAACCCTCCTACACTGTTGGTGGGAATGCAAGCTGGTGCAGCCACTCTGGAAAACAGTATGGAGGTTCTTCAAAAAGTTGAAAATAGAGCTACCATACGATCCAGGAGTTGCACTATTTGGTATTTACCTCAAAGATACAAATGTAGGGATCCGAAGGGGCACGTGCACCCCAATGTTTATAGCAGCAATGTCCACAATAGCCAAACTGTGGAAAGAGCCAGATGTCCATCAACAGATGAATGGATAAAGAAGATGTGGTACACACACACACACACACACACACACACACACACACACACACACACACACACAGAATATTATGCAGCCATCAAAAAGAATGAAATCTTGCCATTTGCTATGATGTGGATGGAACTGGAGGGTGTTATGCTGAGCAAACTAAGTCAGTCAGAGAAAGACATGTATCATATGACCTCACTGACAGGAGGAATTCTTAATCTCAGGAAACAAACTGAGGGTTGCTGGAGTGGTGGGGGTGGGAGGGATGGGGTGGCTGGGTGATGGACACTGGGGAGGGTATGTGCTATGGTGAGCGCTGTGAATTGTGCAAGACTGTTGAATCACAGACCTGTACCTCTGAAGCAAATAATACATTACATGTTAAAAAAAAATTAGAAGAAGATAGCAGGAGGGGAAGAACGAAGGGCGGGAAATCGGAGGGGGAGACGAACCATGAGAGACTATGGACTCTGAAAAACAAACAGGGTTCTAGAGGGGAGGGGGGTGGGGGGATGGGTTAGCCTGGTGATGGGTATTAAAGAGGGCACGTTCTGCATAGAGCACTGGGTGTTACTTACAAACAATGAATCATGGGACACTACATCAAAAACTAATGATATAATGTATGATAATTAACATAACATAAAAAAAAGCAATAAAATACCTAGTAGTAAATTTAACTGGGAAAGTAAATGATCTGTACCATGAGACGTACAAGACTTTGTTGAGAGAAACTGAAGCAAAGACAAACAAATGGAAAGACGTCCTGTGTTCATGGATCAGAAGAATTAATATTGTTAGGATGTCCATACTACCCAAAGCCATCTATGGATTCAGTGTAATCCTCATCAAAATATCAATGGCGTTCTTCACAGAGATAGAAAAAAACTTCTAAAATGTGTATAGAACCACAAAAGATCCTGAATAATCAAAACAATCCTGAGAAAGAAGAACAAGGTGGGAGGCACCATTGCTCCTGATTTCAAACTATACTAAAACGCTCTAGTTTTTAAAACACAAAAACAGAAAATAGTAGGATACTGGCATAAGAATGGATACACAGACCAACTGAACAGAATAGAGAGCCCAGAATTATCTGCCCCCATATATGGTCAACTAATATTCAACAAGGGAGCCAAGAATACCCAGTGAGGAAAATATAGTGTCTTCAACAAATGGTGTTGTGAAAACTGGATGAACACATGCAGAACAATGGAAGTGAACCCCTCACCCTACACCACTCACAAAAATTAACTCACAATGAATCAAAGATTCAAACAGAAGACCTGGTGTCATGAAACTCCTAGAGGAAAACACAAGGAAGAAGCTCCTGGATATACATCTTAGCAATGATATTTTTGACAGGACACCAAAATCACAAATAAAAAAAGCAAAAATCAAAGAGGACTACATCAAACTTAGTCTTTTGCATAGCAAAAGAAACATGTAACAAATGAAAAGTCAACCTATAGAATGGGAGAAATTTTCGTAAACCATATATTGGATAAGGGGTTAATATCCAAAATATATAAATAACTCCTGCAACTTAGTAAGAAAAAAACTGGATTTAAATGGGCAAAGGAACTAAATAGACACTTTTCCAAAGAAGACATCCAAAGAGCCAATATGTAAATGAAAAGATGTTCAATATCACTCATCAGGGAAATGTAAATTAAAGTCACAAGGAGCTGTCACCTCGCACCTGTTAGAATAACTATCATCAAGAAGATTGGAGATAAGCAGTGCCTGGGGTGGGCTCAGTCGTTAGGCATCAGACTCTTGATTTTAGCTCAGGTCATGCATGATCTCAGGGTTGTGAGATCGAGCCTGTGTTGGGCTCCACACTCAGCAGGGAGTCTGCTTGAGATTCTCCCTCTCCTTCTCCCTCTGCCCCTCCTCCCACTCGCATGCATGCTCTCTTTTGCTCTCCAAAATAAATAAATCTTTTAAAAAAAAAAAAAAAGGCAAGAGATAAGTATTGGCAAAGATGTGGAGAAAAGGGAAATCTTGTCACTGTTGTTTAGAATATAAATTGTTTCAGCCACTATAGAAAACAATATGGTGGTTTCTTAAAAAATTAAAAATAGACTTACAGTATGATCCAGCAATTCTAAAAGTAATTGAAATATATACCCAAAGGAAATGAAAACAGGATATTGAAGACATATGTATTCCCATATTTATTGCAGCATTATTCACAATAGACAAGATATGGAAACAACTCAAGTGCCCATTGATACACACACACACACAAACAATGGAATGTTACCCAGCCATGAGAAGGAAGGACATTCTGCCATTTTTGACAACTTGGATGGACCTTGAGCACATTATGCTCAGTGAGAAGTCAGACAGAAAGACGAGTACTTATATGTGGAATCTAAAAAAGCCAAACTCGTAAAAACAGAGCAAAATGTTGGTTATCAGGGGATGGGTGGCAAGGGCAGACAGATGTTTAAGGGTGTAAACTTGAAATTAGTAGTAAATAAGTCCTAAAGATTTAAGGCACAGTATAGTGAATATAGATAATAATACTATGTTGTAATGATAAAACTTGGTAAGAGGCTAGAATGGAATTATTCCAACCACTAAAAAGAAATTATAAAAATGGAGGTTTTAGTTATCATTACAATAGCAATGTTACAATATATAAATGTATTAAATTAACATGAGGTACACCTTAAATTTAATTATGTCAGATTACTTTGATAAAAATATTTTAGAGAAAAATGAGATCAAAATTTTTTCTAGTATTGCATAAACATTTTATCCTTAGAGCTGTGTTGTAAAGTATAAAACCAGTTTCATTTCATTTGTTGTTTAAAATTTTTATTTTTTAAATTTTTTAAGAGTTTATTTTTTTAGTAATCGCTACACCCATCATGGGGCTCAAACTCATGACCCCAACATCAAGAGTCACATGCTCTTCCACTTGAGCCAGCCTAGCACCTCAGCCTTTCATTTGTAATAACCCTGGTTTGCTTCTATTTTGCTTTTTTTCTTCCCCATCTAGACATTTAAATAGAGTGCTTTCTTTCTCTGGAATTCAAAAACAATTCATCAGGCTATGTCTAGGGGTTTTCTTCTCAATTTTGCTTGCTCTTTGGTGTCTCTTATTTACAACTGGTCTTTCTTAGGTCAGTAAACCCTTTATGCTCTCGTATATTTGATTTTTATTACTCTTCATTTTTTTCTGATCAGGAACTTTTTTCAAAGTTTGAAAGAATGTTTGAACAATTGATTATGCCCTTCACTGCTTCTATTAAAGCTATAAATCATACATTATTTAACTTTGTGCAACAAGGTTTTTATTTTTTACCTACATACAAGTCCCGTTTTCTTATTTCTAATCACATTTGTTTGTGATATATATATTTATAGAATTTTTTCTATGTTTTATTAAAAACCCAAAGCAGGTGTTATAAAATTTACTTTTGTGTTTTAAACAATTTTCAGAAGTCTGTTTTTTTTTCTACAACCCCCCCAAAAAATGTTCTCATTCTTTAGACTAGAATCTTTCCCTAAATCCAATGCTCCTTTTGCCTGATTCTTTGTGTTTCAGTGAGGAGAGCTCTATTCAGCTGAAACATTTTCCACAGAAACAACATGAGAACATTCTCCTTGAGACCCAGACTCGGTGCTGTGGTTGATGTTCACTACCTCTAAATTACTTCCTGATGTCTAACATTCATTCTTTCAGTGTTAGCATGCTGAATTAACTGCAGGTTTCTGGAGCATATGAGATCATTCTCACGGCAATGAAGTACTCCCTTTGCCCTCTCCCCTGGAGGTGTTTACCGGCAGCAGGCATCCTGATAATCCACAGTAATGCTTGGGAGGACAGATTCTAGAGTCCTGTTGCTTATGTCCAAATCCTGACTCTATAACTTGAAGTTTTGTATGTGGGTACCTGCTTTGGAGGATGCCTTTGGAAGCTATGGAGGGAGAAGTATTTTGTGAACTTTTCCTGGTTTTCTCATTTCTAAAACTGAGATGTAGTTTTCCCCTCATAGGGCTATCACAAGGATACAATGAGTTACTACACATAAAGCACTCAGAACAATGCCTGGCCCATAGTTACTCTTACATAGTATGTTTGCCACTTTTAAGGGACTTTAGCTTTTGAACGGATTGTGTAGAGATTTGCAGGCTCCACATTTACACAGCTCTAGGCACTATCATTTAGGAATTGATACCACCAGAGCAAAAGCGAAATAGCTAAAGATACTCACCTAGTGAGAAAATCTCCCTAACTTTTGACAGTCCACTCCATACTGAGGAAGCTACCTGCACAGAACTGGTTCTTCTTCGGATGTGCTACTCCTGATACCATACCGTAATCATTGTGTCAATCTCACAATGTGAGATTTAATGCGCATTAAAATCATCCTGTGGAAAATGTGTCCTTAATGATGTAAGTATTCTCATTATCTGGCTAGCAATGCACAATGAAGACAAGACAGCTATGTTTTTGGAATTAGAGACATGTGAAAGGATAAGGCAGAAGAGGCAAATAAGAGAGGAGATGGAGAGACGAAGGGCAGTGGGCTGAACAACACAACAGACTTGAAATTCGTGTTACAGAGAAAGACACCCATGACGTTTCAAAAAGACAGCGGGTTGTGAGACGATAAAAATGCTAAGGAGGCAATCATCCCACAAAGGACCATGACAGATAAGGTGTGGGTCCCACCTCACGACTCCCACAAAGCACCTGTTATGTGGCAGACACTTTGGAGGTTTGGAGTGACACCAGATCTAATCAATGGTGAATGCAGAGAAAGGGGCTCTTCCCTGTGAATATTGAAAAGATTCTGTAAGGGAATAAAATCCAGAGAGTGGGATAGATTCATGGTGGGGTAGAATTATTTGGCCACAAACACAGCCCACCCCATTATGCTCATCTTCTATGATTATATGGTAAAAATGCCAAGGGTGATGCGTGCACTGACCACTTGCAAAACAGCCTTTTGTTTCTTTGCCAGATCTTCTTCCCTCAGTGGTCCTTATTATCAAGAGTCCTTTTTTGTTTCCAACTTAAGCATCAGACACTTTAAGAAACCTAAACAAATTACCTGAATAAAATAACATTTGACCCATATTTACTGAAGAAAAACATCATACTTTCTTCATGTTCCTCCACTCTACCTAGATCAAGTACAGGACAAACCGTTTTCTGGTAATTTTCTTTGAAATCATTTCAGTAATCGGTACATTTCAGGTGGGAACTCCTTTTCATGTTAATCATCTGAATAATGGTCTCAATCCATGTCCCTTTTAAAAACCACAATCTCTTTTTTTTTAATTTTTTATTGTTATGTTAATCACCATATATTACATCATTTGTTTTAGTGTAGTGTTCCATGATTCATTGTTTGTGCATAATACCCAGTGCTCCACGCAGAATGTGCCCTCTTTAATACCCATCACCAGGCTAACCCATCCCCCAACCCTCCTCCCCTCTAGAACCCTCAGTTTGTTTTTCAGAGTCCATCGTCTCTCCTCCTTCTTGATTCAGTAAATGGCCTTGCTCTTAACATGAGTAGGCATGGGTTAGACAGAATCAGGTGCAATTCTCACTGTGTCCTCAAGATGGCAGGCAGGGATTTAGACTGAGTTTAAGAGCTCTAGGTAAGACTTTCCCTCTACCCCCATTCAGGCCTCCTAGTATTGAATCCATCAACAAGCTTCTTTTTCATTTTATCCCCAACTTTACTGAGGTAGATCTGAAACATCAGAAGCTGTATGTATCGAAGGTGTACAACCTGACAATTTGACATACATGTACATTGCAAAATAACTACCCCCATTGAGCTAACACGTACCACCTCACACAGTTGCCTTTCTTTTTGTGGTGCAAACACTTAGATCTACTCTTAGAAAATACCAAGTATATAATATATTCTTAACTATCATCACTATGCTCCACATTAGACCCCCAGAATTTTTCATTTTATAACTGAAAGTCTCTACCCTTTGATTAACATCCCATTTCTCCCACGCCCTAGTCCCCAGCAACCACCATTCTAATTCTACTCTCTGCTTCTAAGAGTTCAACTTTTCAATAAATCTCTTGTGAATGCATGGTTTGGGCCAAGGATTATGCTAGATTTGGTTGGGTAATACCATTCAGTTTTTAAAATTTACCATTACCTACCATTTGGTTTAGAAAAACACTGGGTATTTTATTTCATGGAGAAAAGGCAAGAATTTTGGACAGCACACTACTATAATTAAATGGTGCACAGGAGGCTGTAACTAAAAAGTTGGGGGAAATAGCGTATAAAGCAATAATCAAGATAGAAGGCTGTCTAGCAATTTTTTAAAATCCTACTGGGATTACCGCAAAAAAAAATAATAATAAATAAATAAATATATCTGAAGACTGACTCCAAAAACCCAACCCTTCTCTAAAAGTCTTTCCTTTGGAATTTAATTTGCTTACAATAATAAAATTGTAAAATATTTTTCCCCAGAAACCTGTGTTAACCTTACCAATTGAGTAGAGTTGGGATTATCAATGCTAAGAAATAAACCTTCACTGTATTACAAAAGCCAATAAAGAGAGCTATATTTTAAAATAAAGGGTATTTGAAAGGTCAAGAGATGTCAGGGAAAATTTTCCTTTTCCAGATCTTGAAATTTAAATCAGTTACATTTTCTTATACCACACTGATGCTAGGCAAAATTGGAGTCACTGAAAAGTGATTGTTTATTTCTACATATTCACATATCTTCTTAGTGTCCCATACCATTTAACATGACAAAGTATTGAAAGTAAAGTCCTAAAAAGTAAATTTTAAGTATCCAATATTAGAAAAGACTAAAATAACATGAATACAAAATGCCAGATGGTATCAGGAATTCAATCTTGGAATAGGACAAAAGGGCACTAGTGGAAAAACTGGTGATATCTAAATAAAGTCTGGAGTTTAGTTAATAGCATAGTATCAGTGTTAATTTCTTGGTTCTGACAAATGAACCAAGGTTTTGTGACACGTTAATATTAGGCCTGGGAAGCAGGGTGAAGGTATATGGGAATGCTCCATACCTGCACCTTTCCTATAAATCTAAAATTATCCCAAAACAAAAAGTTAAAAATATATTAGTATTCAATCTATTCAGCAAGGGCAACTAAGCACCTACCATACATCAGGTAATGTTCCAGATGCTGGAGACACAAACCCTGCCTATGCTGTTCATAGCCTAGTAGAGAGATATTAAGCATTAATTTTTAACAAAAATTTTATTAAAGATACTTTTTGATATCTACTATTACTGCTTTTATTTGGAAAAATTAAAAATCATGGAGAAATTAATATGAGTGAAAGAACAAAAAAGATGGTATTGTCAGAAGCATAAAATTTTGGGAGAAATAAAACAGAAACAAAAGGAATAATGGCAGAAACAAAGAACAATTAGGTGAATGAAGTACACAATCTGGTGTGGTAATGGACATCTTCTCTACCATTGTTTACTTTTAGACTTTTCCTGATTAAAATAGGCATTTTAAAAATAACTGCAAGACAAATATGACCTAAATGGTACAATTCCCATGGATGATTTTATGTACCATTTCATTTTATATCCTACCATTTTGGCTTGTGTGAGTGGTGCTTAATTTACCTCATTCTCCCAATAACATGCTTTGTAGATAGTGGGGAGAGAGAATAGAAGGAAAAAAGCACAGGCCAAAAAAAAAAAGGTTGTGAAAGAGATGGAGAAAGTAGAAGACAACTATGAGGTGGGGAAATAGAAAAAAGGAAAGGCATCTCGCCTCATCTAAAAACCCATTCCTCAACTAAATTCAGTAGGACCCTGGTAGAAGCTGAGCCAACCCTACTCATGCTTTGGCTATCACTGTTAATTATCAATGGATGGCCCAGATAATGAACTTTACACAATGAACTTTACACAGAAAGGATTTAATAGCTTTCTGAGAAGTTGGGCTCTCAAATTCCAAGAAAGTTACATTTTTATCTTTCTTTCACGAGACAAGAATCATTTGCTCAACACCAAAACACAAGCAATCGGATTGAAAAACAGGCAGATGAATAAGTGTTTTTCCAGAAAAAGATCCAGATGGTCAACAGACACATGAAAAGATGCTCATTATCACTCATCAGGGAAATGGAAATCAAAACCATAATAAGACATCACTTTATGCCTGTCGGAATGGTTAAAATCAAAAACGCAAAAAACAGCAAGTGTTGGCAAGGATGTGGAGAAAAAGGAACCCTCATGCACTGTTGGTAGAAATGCTAATTGGTGCAGCCACCATGGAAAACAATATGGAGGTTCCTCAAAATATTAAGAAGAGAATTACCACATGATTGAGTAATCCCACTACTGGCTATTTACCCAAAGATAATGAAAACACTAATTCAAAATCATATATGCACCCTTTTGTTTATTGCAGCATTATTTACAATAGCCAAATTATGGAGACAACCCAAGTATCCATCTATAGATGAATGGATAAAGAAGATGTGGGTATTTATATACAATGGAGTATTATTCAGCCATAAAAAAGAATGAAATCTTGCCGTTTGCAACATGGATGGATCTAGAGAGTATAATGCTAAGTGAGAGAAGTCAGAGAAAGACAAATACCATATGATTTCATTCATATGTGGAATTTAAGAAACAAAACAAATTTAAAAAGACCAGTAAGAAACCACCCCCCCTTTTTTTTTAAAGAAAACACTCTTAAATATAAAGAACTGGTAGTTACCAGAGGGGAGGTAAGTGGGGATGGATGAAACAGGTGAAGGGATTGAGAGTACACTTATCTTGATGAGTACTAATGTAGAATTGAATCACTGTTGTACACCTGAAACTAATAAGACCACATGTTAATCATACTGGAATTAAAATAAAAATTAAAAAAAAGAGCCAAATCTCAGGATTCAATATCTGTACCTACTTCATCATGATAAATAGAAACAGTGTTATCTAGTCATATAGTGTTGAAGACCATAAACTGAAATATGGCAGTCAACATGTCCCCTCTTGTTTCATCAAGAGTCTGTGATCAGTGGAAGACACAGACCAGTCCATGAATCAGCTGATGATGCAGAAATGGTCTTATCAGGATTCAATTTACTAACATCATTGACCACATACCAGGTAAGAATCAGGACCAAAATATTTTTCAGATCTGTCACAGGATTTTACCAGTTCCCTGGGCCACTGAGAATAGAATTGCCTTGTATTGACACCTCTCATATCTAGGAGCCAGAAGTCCTAGCAAATGTGGCTGCTTGGATCACACGATCTCAAGGTTTCCTTCCAGTTCACCATGCTTCTGCAATTTTTATACTCCTACCTGTGAAAGCACTTTGTGCTAGGCTCCCTTAAGAAGCCATTAGCAGTGACAGTGGAGGAAGAAGGAAAGTGGGGACAAGGTAAAGAAACCAGTTATTGTAAAAAGCCATTTATTTCATCAAAAAGAGAATTTCTCTTGTTAAAATGTTTGATGTATTTAGAATATGTTGGATTCAAAAATATGAGAAGTTGGTATGATTTTTAAAGCTAGACAGCACACCAAATTGACTCTTTTTACTTTCACAAATTCGCATGTATTAAGAAACAGAAAAATATTTCCACATGTATTTCATTTTCATACTTTTCTATTTTGATATAGTAGTACAGACCTGTAGCCTTCATTTACACCAAAATCTAAATCTTAACTTAGATCAGAGTGGATTAAAGTTATGTGGGAGTAATAAAATCAACTTTTCTTGAGAAGTTACTATGGCCCAGGCACTTTTCTGAGTGCCTTAATTGCATGTTATCCTCATAATATCCCTAAGTGCCAAGTATTATATTTATCAAATGTCTTTTACAGATAAGCAAAGTGAAACACAGAAAAATCTAACTTGCCCCAAGACCCACATCTAGGCAGTGGCAGTATCAGAATTTGAACTCAGGCATTCTGTGTTCAGAGCTTCACTCCTAGCCTCCATATGACCCAGCTTCTAAGAAGCCATCAGGGTTAGGATTTTATGCTTAGGGGTTTGGTACTGGCTCTGTAGGACCATCATGGACAACAAAGCTGAAAACAGCCTTAGTGTCCCAACTCAGGTGGGAGAGGCCAGTAAAAGTTGAAAGGGATTGTTTGGAGAAGATGCAATGAATTTTTATTTGGCAGGTAAATAGCATAGGATAAAGGAGAAGTTGAAGTGTAGAGCCAATTACACTGTTTTATGTTGTAGTAGGAAATGGTAGGTACCAAAAAGGAAAACATCTGGATTATTCTCTGCCCAGGTAAAATTCAAAATTATGCCATCAAGATGTGCCAGGGGAAATCTTCATTGGATCATTTAGAGACTACACCAATCACTTGCTCACCCATATGAGAGTTAGAGTTATAGAGCAATATAAATACTCTAATGGAACTTGGTGTCTTTTTAATACTGTTTAATATTGCTTGCTGGATTTTTAAAAAGTATTTAATTTTTTTATAATTACTTTTCTTAGCATTGTCTTTTAGAATTGGAAATTCTTTGGAAGTTACCAGTAGAGGGTTTAAAATGTGGATTTTACAAGAAAACCTGGCATATAAAAATATTAACAATGTGACAGCTTCATTGAATGGGTTTGGAGCTCACCCATTCCTAACTTGTCCTTCTGGCTCCCTCCTTCCCAAGGGGATGAATAAAGATCTTTATGAAATTCCTCAGCTTCCAGACCACAGTTTGAAAACCACTGGCATTACTGAGTGGAAAACTAATGGGCAATATCCTTGAATTCTGCAAGTGGTACAGAATATGTTCTGAGGATCAAGAAAGAAGTCATGGTTGGGAGACTCTACCATTTAGCCAGTAAAATCCATTTTAAAGAAGGTCTTCATGGGAATGGTAGGGGTGGGGAAAGGAGAAACCTAGGTCCTTTCCTAAAATTCAGAAATGCCCAAGCACATATGAGAGGCCAAACACAAGTCCATTTGATTCAGGGTTTGAGGAGAGTCTTGTCATTCTAAGGAAAGAGGAAGCCAGGAGGGAAGATTCTGTGAAGATTATTAGGACTTACAGGGAGGGGACAGTGTGGGAGGATGGATGGCAGGGTCAGAGGCAGAATGACAATTTGAGAAAAATGGTTCCAGATAATTTTAAGGACAAAGAGGGATTACTCAACTCAATCTGAAGGTGAGTGCTGCAAGGTGAGAGCATGGAGGAATGATGATCAATTTCTGGGTCACCATCATCACAGAGTTTAAGAGGCCAGGGAGTATATTAAAGGGAATAAATCAAATTTGATGATGAATCAAGAACTTGAAGTTCAAAAGATTTTTAGTAAATGAGGTCAGCAGAGCATCATATGGAAGGAACCCTGGACACAGGTGGTGGTGGTGGTGGTGGTGGTGGTGGTGATTGAGGAGCCTCCTGATATCTCTGTCAAATTTCATCTTGTTACAGACTTGCTCTGGCTGGTAAGAAAGCTTTTTAGGTTCTATTTCTTTCACCCTAAAACTTCACCATTTCTTCCAGCTTAATTTATCATTCATTAAAATCAAGTTAGTGGGTCTCAGCCAGCATTTTTTTAAATGAAATGGAATAGGATAAAAAATTGAATGTACTTCATACTGTGAAGTATCATTTTGAGATTTCTGTTTTAAATATATGTATTTATTATATGTATATGAAGGTGTGTGTTCTAAGTCACAATATAAAATAATTTTCTTTCTCTTGAGTCATATTCAAGAAAATTTTGGAAGTCACTAAGATTAGGTAACCTGGTAATGGTGACAGTTTGGGGAAAAGGGCACTCTTGTACACTTCCACAGAGAATGTGAAATGGTACAACCATTTTAGAGGTCAATCTGGTAATTAGGCACCCAAAGCATCAAAAATGTTCAGATCTTTTGATCTTGTAATTCTGCCACTCAATATTTAGCCTAAAGAAGTATTTGATCAAGTACTCAGGCATGTTCACTTCTCACAGAATTATGAATAATAATGAACACCTGGAAACAACTCGAGTCAAGTAATACAGTAATGCTTTACATAAATTTTGTGACAGATATAAAACAAACACCAAAGGGTGCTAGTTGTTCTAATATGGAAAAATATTCCTAGTAAGATTATATTATAATACAAATGATGTGTCCATAGAAAAAATTGTGAAAAGATTTATACACAAAAATTGTAAAATCAGTACCTGTGGGAAGTGGACAAGCATTATGGATGAGTTTCATTTTTTCCATTATTTCAAATATTGTCTTTTCCAAAATGAATACAAGGTTTTATTTTTGAAGCACTGATAATTATTTCAATCCTGTCCAGTCTAAAACACTGTGACTTCCAGAGCCTATACCCAGAGATGGACCTCCAGTATTCAATCCACACAATTTCTTACAAGAGTATTTTGAGTCCTATATAGTACAGCCTACGATTTGAAGTGGGGGAAATAGGAATAACATAGAAAGCAGACAAGAAGGAATTGATCCAACTGCAACAGGAGAGGCTTTTCAAGAATATAAGTTTAGATAGATAAAGGGTAATCAATAGGCTATCAAGCATTACATGTAGAATTTGCAACATTCACTTAATCTTTGTAAGATAATGAGTGATTTCATGAGAAGGCATGGGAGGTTTTCTCTGTCAGTACATCCTAATGTCCACTTGGTCTAACCTTAAACTCTCTTTGTGCAAACTAATTCTGAAGGGCAGAAGATCCATTTTGCAACATGAGAATGGTGGTATATGGAATTAAAAGAGAAAAGTGATTCAGGAGAGTTCTTCACTGACCTCTTCTCACAAAACACAGTCTATTCTTTTCCAGCTACTCTAGCAAGTACTTATGTTTTAATGACATATTAAAGAATACTGCATTTATGCATCTATAAATGTCAGCTTGAGTCCTAAGTGTAATGTTCTATGTGATGCCCCATTTTGTAAAGGACACGATCTTTAAAGATTCTTTCCTTGCAGTGTTCCAAGCATTATGTTTGGAAAGCACCATGCCTTAATGAAATAAGACCTTAATATACTCAGAGGGAAATAAAAATGGACTCTACTTAGTATTGTAAAGACAAGACCACAAATACTCTTGCCTTGATTAAGCCTTAGTTTAGGGCTTAGCAAACTTTTGCTGTAAAGAATCGGATAATAATTACTCCAGGCTTTGCAAGCCAAACAGTCTCTGTTACAACAGAGACTATAGACAATATACAAACAAATGGGTGTGGTTGTATTCCAATAAAATTTTATTTTCAAAAACAGATAACAGGCCCAATTTTGCCCACAGGCCATAGTTTACCAACCTCTAACTTATATAATATCAAGTAAACTTCACTGAAACACAAATTAATCCAAGTTCAGAAAACACCAAAGAAAATACTTAATTAACTAATCAACAAGGATTTGATCACTTAAATATTCTATTCAAATAGTAATTGATTTTTACATAAAATCTAGCAGAATATTTAACCCATCATTATATACTAGATTGTTATTGTTTTTCTAGGAAGTTTTCCTATCTTACAAAATCCAACAATGTAGAGATGGAGGTCAAGTTTCATCTTTAGATGCTTATATATTTTTAAAGTTAATAAATGTGTAAATTATTATAACCCTGTTTGAATCTACATGCATTTTAAGTACATGCTTGAATGCATAAATACATAGCCTTCTTCTCTAAAATTGGAATTGACCAGCTCTATAGCCTCATTTCTGTTGGTGGAAAACAGGCCAATTTTAGATCAATTCTCAGTCCAGCCCAAATACTCAGGCAGTTCAGGTCTATGGTTATAATCTTGTTATAATTCATAACCCCCTCACATGCTTTTGGGTTTTCTCTTTCACCCAGTTCCTGAATTGACTCTATAGTCCTAAACCAGGGAGATTCTACTGTTGACTAGTGAGTCTTTGTCCCATTTCTTTGTTCCACAGGTGAACACTGACCTTAGCATTCTGTGTAAAGGACTCCACTTCTTCCCTTCTCCCTGGCTTTTGGGGTCTACTGAAATTCCAACCAAGTTTCCCAGTGATCTATGGGGTAAACTATATACCCTCGCATTGCATCCTACTACTAGTCATGGTCATCTGGGAACAGGCCTGGAAACACTTCCTCTGGCCAATTTTTCTTGCCCATCAGGCTCAGGGGAAGTCCAGTCCCCTTCAAATTCTCTGAAACACTGAAAAACTCAGTTTGGGGATGACGGACAGGGCAGTCTCTGAACTCTGATGCTCCAATACATTGTTTCCATTTTCAGCTCCCCAACTCACCCACCATGAACTCAGTGGTGTGGGGCAACAGGCACTGCTACACTCTAAGATCTCAAACCAGAAGCAGGTTCCAGTCCACCCTCTCTGAGCCTTGAATCCTATGGCCCTGGGTGGGAGAGGGGGTGCTTGAGGGTGGTGGGGCAGGGCATCACATCCCCACAAAGTCCTACCTTTATTTCCACCTGTTGCTCTTTAGATCTAGTAGGAAGGACCCTTAGTTTTTGCACAGGAGGTAAAGATTTTGAGAGCCTTTATTTTTAAATTGGTCTTTGTCAACTCTTGATATATGGGGTAAGCAATGAGGTGGTTCATAAACAAAACCAAATCTGGCCTCAGGAATGGAGGCCAAGATTTCCTTTAAGGAAATGTTCATCTCCTTCGTCATTCAGCCTGGGAGGCTAAATCATTTAAGTGTCTGTCTTCAGCTCAGGTTATGATCTTCGGGTCCTGGGATCAAGCCCCGCTTAGGACTCCCTGCTGGGCCAGGAGTCTGCTTCCCCTTCTCCTTCTGACCCTCCCCCCAGCTCATGCACACACGCTAACAAATAAATGAAATATCTTTAAAAAAATAAGTAAGATTTCCATCTCTCATTAGCAACCCGGGGCCCAAGGGTGAAAGCTGGTGGGAACAGGTCTCTTAGCTGGAAGAAAGAAGTAGGAAAGAAGCCATGAAAAAGTTTTCTTTAGGATTCTTAGTTGTTACAGCAGGAGTTGTAATAAGTTATCTTCAGAAGGAGGCAGGGATGTTACACAGACACATGGAATAGTGATTGGGGGTAAGGTGCTTGGGAAGAGAGGAAATGACAGAAAATTAGTCCTGAAAGCCAGCCTGCAGCAATATTGAAGAGTTAATTTAGTATGCTAGTATGTGTATAGTGACCCAGCAGTCCGAGAGACCCAGTGGAGAATCCTCAGTTCTCTTCATTTGTTGTCAGGATAATCTTTCTGCTCCTAAGTCCAACCACTCCACCGGTACAATGGATCCTTATAATCCCAGCTCTTTGAAGATTTTGCCATGAATAGTTCTCTCTCCCCTACATCATCCTGTTCTAGTCTCCATGGGGTCATTCTTACCAGCTCACATATATGCTATAAGCATGCATTACATTTCAGCAAAATTTCTCTCAATGTTGGTCTGTACTCACTGTCCCCATTTCCCCACCTCCCATTCTTAGGGAGGCATTGGCTATGTTTTAATGCTTTCTAAATAAGCATTTATTCTGATCACTCAGGGAAACCTCACTTTTCAACATTACCAATGGACACATTCTCAAACCTCATCTCTTACAGCCTCTTGGCAAATTTGGCACAGCTGAGGATGCTCTCCTTTCTGAAACACTTTCTTCACTTGGCCTCCGGAATATATATTCTTTAAACATGCCTATCTCACTGGCCTATCCTTCTCATCCTTCTTTGCCAGATCTTCCTCCTCAGCTCTCTTCTCTAACCTCCCTTACCCGAATGATCGTCCTTAGTGCTCTTGCTTTAAACTATTTCAATATCATTTTAAGCTGATGATTCCTGAATCTTTATCTCTATTCCTGACATCTCCCTTGAGATCCAGAAAGCCTATGTACATCTCTACTCAGATATTAATAGGCATCTCAAATTTAGTTGCCCCGAATAAAACTCAAAATCCTCCTTCAAAGACAAAAAACCACCACCAACAAATATTGAGCACTAGTTAATAGTTTGCTTTTCACAGTGATAGGCATTAGCAATTCTGAAACTATTTTGTGTATATTCCAGAATTGAGCAAATGGGTCAACATATTGAGAATAATAGGAGCCAATTTGCTCACTGTTGGAGAAGAAATTACAGATGCAGAAATGGAGAAGTACAGACTGGAATGGAAAGTATTAGTATGAATTCATGGTGTTTGACATAGATCAACAGATGAAAGACAGATATGGTAAATAAAGATATACACACACTCACAGCTCTTTCCTGCTAAGACTTAGCGGCATTGACCCCCGGGAGCAATGAGCCCACCTAGCATATTCTTTTCTCACAAAAAGAAATCAAGAGTTTCTTGGAAACCATGGAGCAAGGAAAGTAGACAATAAGCCTGAAACATCTTCCTGTACTAGAAAGTAAGGAATTGTTCAAAGAATAATGAGGGTACATCAAAGGACATAAGAATCAGCATGGAGAGATTGCCTAATCTTGGGAAATTTGAGCACTAAAATAATTAATGATAGTAATATATAATAATCCTTTGAATAGAACAAAAATCCATGATTCCACACTAATATAAATAAATTAATAAATGAAGGAAGGGAAACTTTACCTTACAATGGAATGACAACTAATAAATGTAGAAGCAAGAATAGAATTGGGGGAGTGGGGAATCACCATTTTTCACAATCTATGTAAGACTTGATATAGGCAAGAGTCATCAATGGATGATAAAACTAGTGGTTGAGTGTTTGATGAGGAACAGGGTATTTTACATAATATCTAAGCATCTTCCCACAGATTATTAATAACAAAGGAAATATAGAAACTGTACAGTAGAGAGAGCCGGTGACCACTACCTTAACATAGTAATCAAAGTTAATATCACTAATAAGACAATGCTCCATTAAATGTTTGATATGATCCACCGAGGATATAACATTTGTAGTATTCCTGCTGACAAAGCATGTTAATCCAATCGTAAGGAAACCATAGATAAACCCAGATCAAAGGACATTCTAGAGTTTACCTTAACTATCTGCTTAGAAAATAACACGTTCTGGAAAGACAAAGTGACTGTAGAAATGTTCTAGATTTAAGGGGACTAAAAACATAGGAAAACAAAGTAATGTGTAATACTGAATTGAAGAGTAGGCTGGGGAGAAAAAAAAAGACATTGGAAGATTGATGAAATTGGAATATAGAAATACAAATTAGATGAATAATATTCAATTGTAAGTATCCAGATTTGTACCATTTTACTGTATTTACGTAAATCAATGTCCTTGTTCTAGGAAATGTACTCTGAAATATTTTGGGAATAAAGGGGTACTTTTCAACTTATGTTTTAAATGATTCAGAAAGAGTAAGGTAATAGAATAAGGCAGGAGGTTGAATGAAAGTAAGCGGTGAATCTGAATATGGAGTAGAGACGTCTTTGTACTTTTTCACAACTTTTCTGTGAGATGAAATTATATTAAAATTAAAGGTTACCAAAATGTTTATATTGTTTATAAATGTATCGGGAGTGGTAAAGAGGTCATACATAATGCTAGAAGCTAATATCAAAAGCAAGAGAAAGAAGTCTGGGTGTGCTAAGAAGGAGGAGCTTCAGAGTTTTAAACCCCATAAAAGAAGTATATTTTCTGAGGGTGACAGAGTCTAAATCATGGCCTCACTAATGAATGATGTCTAGGAAAAGGGGAAACCAACATCCTGGCACTGGTGAGAGGAAGGAAAAGGCCCGTCATCAATACAATGTTTGAAGTCTACAAAGATTGACAACAGTGATTCAATTGTAGACAAAGACTTTTCTAAGTGTTGAGGTCATCGAATAAGATGGAATGGGTAGACGGTAACAATGAAGTCAGGGAGAAGGTGGCGATAGGTGGATAACATTGTGCTCAAAGAAAGGCACCAACAAAGGTTAGTGGGGGAGCAGTGAGGAAGAAGCAGAAAATGGGAACTGAGTGTGTACAGACATTTCCAGGATCAAGGAGAAGGAGAAGGGGTGTGGGGGGCAGGGCTCTATTTGAAAGGTTGGCCAGAAAAGCAGTATTATCAGGCAAAACCATGTTTCACTTAAAGGGAAAAAAAAAAAACAAACATATTCCAGGGAAATGTCAACACTGTAGGGAATAAAGAGGTACTTTTATGTACCCAAATGTCAACATCTCTTCAACAGATGGTGCTCAGAAAATTTTGATATCCACATTCAGAAGAATAAGATGGACCCTTACCTTACATCATATAGAAAAATCAACTAAAAAATGGATCAAAGACCTAAGTAAGAATTTAAACTATAAAACTCTTAGAAGAAAACGTAGGGGAAATCTTCATGATGTATTTAAGAAAATGTTGCAAAATCCAACAACACCCAAAGCCCAAGGAACAAAGGAAAAGTAGATACATTGGACTTCAACAAAATTGAAAGCTTTTATGCAAAGAACGTATCAAGAAAGCAAAATAAAACCACAGAATGGGAGAAAAATTTGTAAGTCATATCTGATAAGGGTCTGATATCTACAACATAGAAATAAGTCTTACAATGCAACCAAAAGACAATTTAAAATGGCCAAAGGACTTGAATAGGCATTTCTCCAAAGAAGATATACAAATGACCAACAAGCACATGAAAAGATGCTCAACATCATTTAATCATGAGGGAAATGCAAATCGAAACAGGGGGATACTACTTTGTAGCCATGAGGATGGCCATAATGAAAAATGGAAAAGAACTGTTGGGAGGATGAGAAGAAACTGGACCCCTCTTACAGTGCTGGTAGAAATGTGAAACGATAGAGCCACTGTGGAAAACCATTTGGTGGTTCCTCAATTAGTTGAACATAGAATTACTGTATGAGCCCATTGTTTCGCTTCTAGAGGCAGGGTGTGTGTGTGTGTGTGTGTGTGTGTGTGTGTGTGTGTGTGTGTGTGTGAGAGAGAGAGAGAGAGAGAGAGAGAGAGAGAGAGAGAGAGAGAGAGAGAGAGAGAGAGAAACAGCTCTATTCACAATAACCAAAAGGTAGGAATAATCCAGATGTCCATAATGGATTAACAAAATGCAGTAAATCCATACAACGGAGTATCATCTCACTATAGGTGATGGTACTGACACATGCTACAACATGGATGAACCTTGAAAATATTATGCTAAGTGAAAGAGGCCAGACACATAAGGCCATTTATTATAAGATTCCATATGGGGAAATGGGGAGTGACTAATGGGTATTGGTTTCTTTTTGCAGTGATGAAACAGTTTTGGAACTAGATAGAGGTGATGGTTGAACAACAGGGGAATGTACTTAATGCACTGAACTTTACACTTAAAATGGTTTATAAAGTTTTATGTTGTATATATTGTAGTACAATAAAAAGTACAGGGTGTCAAAGAACACAGTAAAAGGTAGAGAGGTATAAAATTCTATTGGGTGTCTGCAGAGGGAGAACAGGAAAATGGGAAGAGTTACATGAAGACACCAGAAAGGGAACCTGGAACCAAACTTTGAAAAGCTTTGAACATCATATTAAAGAGTTTGTACATTACTCTAGAAACATTAAAGAGCCACTGAAGAGTTTTAAGCAACAGGGAAGATCGATCTGACAGTTCTAAAGTTTCTGTACCACTCTCTTGAATGGGGGTCCTGTAAGATATCAAAACAGCTATCAGAAATTCTCTAATTTCATTAATAAACTTGATTAAATTGCCTCCTCTTTTTCCCCAGAAAGCCAGGATTCAAAAGTCTTCCCCTAGTAGAAGACTTTTTTTTTCCTAACCTCCTTCTTAAATTGTAAGCTAAAAGTAGCCAGACTGATAGCCATCCCTAAAAAGGTTTAATTTTTTTTATTTGAATATAGTTGACACACAATGTTACATTAGTTTCAGGTGTACAACACAGTGATTCAACTTCTCTATACATTATGCTATGCTCACCACAAGAATAGCTACCATCGGTCACCATAGTAAACTATTACACCACCACTGACTAGATTCCCTGTTGCTGTGTCTTTTATTCCTGTAACTTACTCATTGCTACCTGGAAGCCTGTATCTCCCCTTTCCTTCACTCATTTTACCCATCCCCTCACCCTATCCCTCTCCCCTCTGGCCACCCTTTGCTCTCTGTATTTATAGGTTTGATCCTGCAAGGATTTTAATACCTCTCTTAGGATACTCTTTTACAAAAGGAAACTAATGCTTCCCTAAACAATTAACGGACTGAAGGCCCACGCTATTTTAACAAAAATATCTCCCCTGCTCCCAGGCAGCCCTGAAGCCTCCTCCTAGCTGTGGAATGATCCTTTGTGCGTAAGCACAAAAGCCAGAGGTGCTAACATTCCATGGCAGAAAGTCAACTCTGCTGCCTGTGAGTCTGGCATGTAAGGCGTATAGATCTATCTTTAATCAAAACCACAGACCGTTGGCATTTGGGGCACTCCAAGAATGCAGGCAGGAATTCTCTATGATCCAACCCTGGCTCAAAGCTCATATGAACACCTGATAGAGCGATTTGGTATAAGATCTACTGTTAACTGTTTATTAGATAGTTAACCACTAGTATTTGAGTTAGGGGCATTAATAAATCTCATACAGAGAGGCCTTATTAACCAAAGTTCCCCGTTTGTTTGCCTCTTTGGGATTTTAATATTACAGCCTCAGACTCAAATATTCAAATAATTTTTATTTTTAAAATTCAACCACACATTATCCAGTTTGTGAGTTATCCAGTCATTTTATCCCTCTAGACTCATCCCCTACTTTTCTCCCCATACAGACCCAACTTTTGCCTATTTATCTTATTGATAGTGTATCTTCTGATGTATCATTTGCTGAGGATACAAATATGGATAAGACATGGTTACTGCCTTCAAGGTACGCTATTAGCCCCACAAAAAAAACAGATATTGGGCTGTTGCAGGAACAAGGTATTTTCCAAGTGTCTCTCTCCAACATTGTTTTAGTAGGTCACAGTTCTGTGCCAACCACCTTAGGAGCTCTACAAAATTAGGGCCACCTCTCCATTCTAGGCAAGACCTTACTTTGCATTTTTCAAATCACAACGAGATGAAAATTTAGGACAGTTAGGCAAGAAAAAGGGTTTTACTGTCCCTTTATGCCTGACAAAAATGGGTTACCAAGAAATACCCAGATAATACCATCTCTGTCCCGGTTTTGAGCATCTTGTGTGTCTTCCCACCTGAGCAATTTGGGACCCTTAAGGCTTGCATACCATCTACAGCCAAACCTCGTCACCTTGACCAAGTGGAGAGGAGGTTTGTCTTTTTTGTAACTCTTGGGCCTCACACTGTGCTGTCGGATCACAATGCTGTTACTTCTTTTGAGTCTCGAGGGGCAGGTCTCCTCTAACCTGTCCTAGAATCATCAAACATGCAACATTTTGAACAAATAAAATTATAGCTTACAAATTTTACAAGATCAACAGGCCTTCTTTTGTGTAATATGTATTCTTTTACTCTGACTTGTTTAAGAATAACAATGAGAGGGGTGCCTGGGTGGCTCTCTTGGTTCAGCATCAAACTGACTCCCAATTCCTGTTCAGATCATGATCTCAGGAGTGTGAGATCGGCTCTGTCAGGCTCTGCACTCAGCAGGGAGTCTGCTTGAAATTCTTTCTCTCTCCCTCTACCCCTCTAACAAATAAGTCCTTAAAAACAGAATAAACAATGAGCACAGTTTGTTAATCCTATTTGTTTCTCATGAAAAGAGAAAAAAAATTATATGCTAAGCATCAGGACCGTTGGTGATGATTAATTTTATGTTTCAACTTGACTGGGCTAAGGGATGCCCTAATGGCTGGGAAAAAAATTTTTCTGGGCATATTCATGGGAGTGTTTCTAGAAGAAATTAGCATTTGAATCCATAGCCAATGTGAAGAACATCTGTCCTCACTAATGTGACTGGGCATCGCCCAATCTGTTGGCCTGAAGAGAAAGACAGAGAAGGGTGAATTCTCTCTTCTTGAGCTAGAGCATCCACTTCCCACTGCCCTTGGACACTTCCTCCTGTCCCCTGGTTTTGGGGCCTTTGGACTCTGGGACATACACCAGCACCCCACCACTTTAGGTTCTCGGACCTTCAGCCTCAGACTAGTAGTTACACCATCAGCTCCCCCTGGTTCTCAGGCCTTTAGACTTGGACCGAATTACACCACTCGCTTTCCCGGTTTTCCAGCTTGCAGATGGCAGGTCAGAAGACTTGTCCATCCATCCAGATATTCACCCATCCAGATATTCACCCATCCAGATGTCCATCCAAATATCTATCCATCTTATTGATTCTATTTCTCTGGAGAACCCTAAAACACACTTTAAAGGAGAAATTAACTTAGGACCTCCCCATTGCAAACATACCAGCATGGTGCTGGGCATATGGATATTTTTTTGATGAGACACTAAGTTTTGTCCTTATTGTGGGCTTCTATAGAAAATACATAAATCCCCCCCCCGCCACACACACACACACACACACACACACACACACACACACTTTATTCAGATTCTCTTGAATTCCAAACAGCACTTGTTTTTACAATACCTACTGGATCAATCCTGTTTACATATAGAAATTTTACATAATTAGTTACTAAATTTTCATCAATTGCCCCCAGCATTACAAAATAACACCTGTCTGCTGCATCTGAATGAGTCCTTATGCCATACAGCTTCTTGTCTCTCCACTATTTGTGTCCTATGTGTCAAATGCTCCATACTGCTGGAATGGAGTGGAAACAGAGGCAGTAATAATTGTGAACTTCATACATAGCCAAAAATCATTATGGGGTACATATGAACCATGACAGAGTTTTCATTTCATTCTGACCTGTATCAGTTTTAGATATCACTATCCCAAGGTTATTATAGTCTTGCCACTGAAGCAGCCCAATGTGGGAACGTCTCTCTTCTGCTCTCCCACAGGCTGTGAGGCGGCCCAAGACCCTCCACATAGCTGGCTGAGGCAGTTCATAGTCTGTCCTGCACACTCAATCCTCTCTAAAGCCAGTGCAAGTTCTGAATTTACATGGAGATAGTGGGAATTTTGCCTTAATTTCCAACCAGGGAGAGCTGAGCTTTGAGAATTATTAGTTCTTGATTTAAAAACTCATAATTTGTTTTCCCTCCCGAACCAGTTTTGGATTTATTAGCACTTAGAGAAGAGGAAGAGTGACTAACAGTTACTCTAGAATGCCAATAGGTTTAAAGTAGACCATTTCTACAATGGCTCAATTTCACCTTCCAAGGCAGTTTCTTTATGACACTGGTGAAGGACAATGTGTACCATGAATTTATTTCTAACTCCTTTCCCTAAACACACACAAAATCTGCAGTTGAGAAGGCAGATCCAACACAGTCTAGAATGTCTGACACATCTTACGGTCATCTGGTCTCCACTCTTCTCCCAAATAACAAGAGATTCCCTTTAATAGAAGGGATGTGGGGAGGATAAAACGTTAACAGCCATATAAAGAGGAAGCAAATTTAACCTCAGCAAAAATTAAAATTCTAATAATGAAAATCCTTAGCAAAGAAATAAAACCCATCACTGGAAATGCAATGCAGAAGCTGAATGTTCATGGCAAGGGACTCTGGAAGGGATATGCAGTTTGAATAAGAAATTAAAGGTTCTCTGAGATCCAAATACATAACGGTAAGATACAAAGCTGTTGTCCCACCAAGAATGCCTTTCTTTCCCCCATGTAGCTGGAGAGGCCACCAGGTGTCAGTGTAAGCTGGAAAATAAAAACAACTCTTTGGGTTTTTTTTTTGTGTGTTTTTTGTTTTTATAACTTGCATCACTTTACAAGAGGAGAGAACATTCTGGAAATGTTGGACATAAAAAAATACTAAGGGGAATATCAAATACAGACACTCATAAAAAGTATCAAAAAAGTTTGTTAATGAAACCCATAATCAATCAGATTCCAATTCTTCTCATAGAGGGAATATTTTAGTTAACCAATGACAAGAAACAATGGTTTCTACTGGTCAGATATGAGCAAATAGCAAAATTATTTTAATAAACTTGACTGAGATGCATTCCCACCTGGGATCAGCACAAGCATCATGTGAAATGGGCAGTTATTTGGGAGTCACAGCTGTTGATTAATTCTAGGGAATTTTGCAGACATTTCCACACTCCCCATGTGGATAACCTGGCTTCATATTCTTACTGGCAATTTTAGAAAAAGTTTTGCCTATTTAGGGAATTTCCTCTAGCCACAAGGAATTAAGTGAAAACAATGAACACACCCACTCCCATAGGAGACCTAAAATTACTATGCTTAGGAAAGATGGGCACCTCCCAGAAAATAATTTCCTATCTTTCTACTTCAGAGGTTAATGGGTTCTTGCAGGAGCCTCACCTATACTTTCAAATTAGCCATATTCTTGAAAATTAGTGACATCTTTGCCTCAAAACCAAAATTATCCCTGAGGAAATAAAAACTGATACTTTTATAACACTTTAGGCTTATCAGACAAAATGTCTACCCACATTTGATATTAACAGTAATCCTATTACATAAGATAAAGAGACAAATCTGAATGTGGTTATCCAACAGAAAAAAAAACAAAACCATTTATATGGTCAACTAGAGCAATTTTTGTCAAATTCTAAAGAGATTAAATTTGTCATGAGACTACACCACTGCAAACAAAATGGAAAACATATATACTTTTTTCCTTCATGTCTTTGGCAGAAGCAGAATGGGTTAGGAGCAATGTATACTTAATGTTTATTTATAAGGCCTTAATTCCATATTTTAAATTTTTATTGTGCAGAGACTAGGAGAGGTAGGAAAGTAAAAGTTATGTAGATTTGAGAAGGATCCTCAATAAACTAAACGTTTACTCTCCTGAGTTCTGAACAGATGAGCAGTGTAGTCAGGCAGACGGGCCGCTTTATCGCTCAGGGGCTGGGAGAAACGTGGCTGAGGAGGGAGAGAACACTGGGTTCCTCGGAATGCGCCCTGAACAGATTCACCCAGAAGCAGGACCCAAGACAGGGTATGACTACAAGTGATTTACTCAGGACTTCATCCAGGGAGGGGAGCGGGGGAGTGAGGCTGGCTGGCCACAGTGCCGCCTAGAGCCAGTCACGGCTTCAGGCCGCCTGAGCTCCATCCAGCTGGGGAGTTCTGGAAGAAAGCAGAGAACACGCCTCTAAGGGTATCTCAAGCTCTACTCCAGGAAGCTGGCATATTTACTAATCAAACTCCCATTCCATCCTGGCTGGAGAGCTGCCTTTAGAGATAGCCACTTTGGGGCACTTCCAGCTTATCTTGGGCATGGGCCAAGCAAGCTCATCTGGCCAAGAAAAAGCACTCAGAACATCCAGGTGTTTGAAGCAGAAACCTCCTGCCTGTAGAGGTGAAGGCCGGAGGAGAGAGGTGGGGCACCCACACCATCTGCTACACCCGGGCAGGGCCGGGCACCCAGCTCAGAGCCTGCCACATGGCCAAAAGCCGGCCAAGCTTGGACTTTCCTGAGGGCAGACGGAGAAAGGGACCGAGGCATGCATGCTCAGTTCCTCACCCAAACTCACATGAGTACAGCATGGGACAAGGGGAACCAGCTGTGCACTCAGTGGAAGTGGGAAAAAGAGACTCTCCAACCATGGCAATTCTGGCTGAGAATTACAGTAGGCGGGAAGTATCTAGAAAAATTGCCTAGAACGTCTTCACTCACTCTTACCTTTGTTACCAAAAAGAAATCCCAGCAAGCTACTTTTTCTGGTGGGACTGCAATCCCATGAGAGACTCAGAGCGAGAACCCGAGTTGGCTTGGCTAACCCCAGCCAAGCCTCAGAACTAGGGAGAAAATAATCAGTGGTAGTTATTGCTGTAAGTCCCTATTTGAGGGTGGTTTCTTACACACTAATAGACAACTTCAAACAGAACTGATGAAAGTCAAAGTTCCTTCATCTTCAATGAGCCAGAAAAGGGGACTTGAAGGAGCTTTTGTATCTATAAGGGGTCCCCTGTAGTAGAGATGGGGTTTGGCTACCCTGAAAGCCCAGAGGTCCTCCTGTTTCTTCTCTCCCTTTCCAAAGCAGGCCTCCTGCGGCCCTCACTCCTGTGCAGAAACCCTGCCCTGGCCAACCACTTTCATTACAAAACAAGTGAGCCATCACTGTTTACTCCCTTAGTTTGGAAATTCTACTGGTGCTCACCTACAGAAACAGCCCTGTGGGGATGCCTGGGTCGCTCAGTTAAGTGGCTGCCTTTGGCTCAGGTCATGATGCCACGGTCCTGGGATCTAGTCCTGCATCAGGCTCCTTGCTCAGCAGGGAATCTGCTTCTCCCTCCGTCCGCTACCCCTGCTTGTGTGCACGCGTGCTCTCTCGCTCTCTCGCTCCCTCCGTTCCTCTCTCCCTCCCTCTCTCTGGCTCTCTCTGGCTCTCTCTCCCTCCCTCCCGCTCTCTCTCTCTCTGGCTCCCTCTGTCTCTGTCTCCCTCTCCCTCCCTCCCTCTGTGTCTCTGTCTCTGGCTCCCTCCCTCCCTCTCTCTGTGTCTCTGGCTCCCTCCCTCCCTCTCTCTGTGTCTCTGTCTCTATCTCCCTCTCTCTCCTTCTCTCTGTGTCTGTCTCTCTCCCTCTCTCCCCTTCCCTCTCCCCCTCCCTCTCCCCCTCCCTCCCTCTCCCTCCCTCTCTCCCCTTCCCTCTCTTCCTCCCTCCCTCTCTCCCCTTCCCTCTCCCCATCCCTCCCTCTCTCCCCATCCCTCCCTCTCTCCCCTTCCCTCCCTCTCTCCCCTTCCCTCCCTCTCTCCCCTTCCCTCACCCTCCCCTCTCTCCCCTTCCCTCCCTCTCTCCCCTTCCCTCACCCTCCCCTCTCTCCCCTTCCCTCCCTCTCTCCCCTTCCCTCACCCTCCCCTCTCTCCCTCTCCCCCTTCCCTCACCCTCCCCTCTCCCTCTCCCCCTTCCCTCACCCTCCCCTCTCTCCCTCCCCCTTCCCTCACCCTCCCCTCTCTCCCTCTACCTCCCCCTTCCCTCACCCTCCCCTCTCTCCCTCTACCTCCCCCTCCCTCTCCATCTCCCCCCTCTTTCTCTCGCTCCCTCCCTCTCGCTCTCCGTCTCCCCTCCCCCTTCCCCGTCTCCCCCTCCCCATCTCCCTCCCCGTCTCCCCCTCTCCCCCATCTCCCCCCTGCTCTCCGTCCCCCCCCCCCCCGCTCTCTCACTCCCCGTCTTCCCCTCACCCTCTCCCTCCCCGTCTCCCCCTCCTCCATCCCCCCTCTCGCTCCCCGTCTCTCCCTCCCCTCCCGTCTCCCCGTCTCCCTCCCCGTCTCCCCCCACCTCCATCCCCCCTGCTCTCTCGCTCCCCGTCTCCCCCTCCCCCCCCTCCCCCCGTCTAGCCCTCGCTCCCCATCTCGCCCTCGCTCGCTCCCTGCCTCCCTCTGCCAAATAAACAAAATCCAAGAAAAAAAAAAGGCCCTGGGGGGAGACAACTACCAAAATGATTCTATGTAAATGATATTCCTGGACCAAGACAGCATCAGAAGGGTCCTTTTCAGCGTAGCATTATTATAAAATCTCACTGGCTTCTGTTGTTGCTGTTGTTTAAACCAATGTATAAAACCTTCCGGGCAGCTCCTTTTCATCAGCCCGGCAGGAGGTGTTTTTACTTAATGAAAGATGCCAGATGCAGGCAATTACCTTTGCTCCCAGATCTGATTTACAGGATACTAACCCTGCTGGTGTGGAAGCCGCCTGGGCCTCAGGACTAACAAGCACAGCCTCTGCCAATGAGTAGCACCTCACCACCACCACCACCACCCCCCCACCCCCACCCAGGACACTGGCAAGGGCCCACCAGCAAGGAGAACAAGGGGGTTGGGAGGGATGGGTGGGGTGGAAGGAAATGAAACACCTAAGCTTCTAATTCAAAATAACTTCAACGTTTTCTCGGAGTCCATGGCCACTGTCCTCTATGGGAACTCCTATTGCCAAGTATCCCAAGAATGAGTTAAGTGACCCGGGTCCTCTTTTGTCTTTTACAAGTATGGAAAGTCAAAACAGCTGTGCTGTAAGATCATTGCTGGAATATTCCCTCTGCTCTGCAGGTCTCAGAAGCCTTTGCTACAGGCTTTTAACACCTACACGCTGGCCTTTACCTCTGGCCCAGCTCGGTCATTTATTACAAACGCAACATGGAAACGTGGTCATGAAATCCACTGTTGGGTTCCTGGTTGCTGTCCTTCATACCAGCCCAGACAGCTTACTTGACTTGACAATATCATTACTTCATAAAATCAGCATTCCAGTTAGGCATTCCCATATTAAGCTCATTAAATAACAGAAGAGGGTGTTCTCAACAGGGGTTCTCAACAAATGTGGTTCCCGTGGCTGTGGCCTTCATGTGCATGTTTGAGGGCATCAACTTGGCAGCAGTGGTTCCCCTAGAGAGTTTTTAACACGAGCTCATGCCAAACCTGCCCCAGACCAGTTATATGAAAATCACTAGGGGTAGCTTCCAGGCACTGGTCATTTTTAAAGCTTCCTCATGATCTTAAAGTGCTGCTCAGTGTGTTTTTGCTTTGTGTTATTTTCATGGACAATAAACCCACGTGGTTTTCAGAAAGCCTGCTTTGAATGCCTTGTGAAACTTTAGGGCTGTCTACTCCTACTTTTCCATTTATTGCACTAGTTAGCACTACAGATGACCCTAAGTCTTTGTTAAAAGGAAACTTGAGAGTCAGAAATATGGAAGACTCTGAGATAGAAGGACCTCTGGAGAAAAATTCTCTGTTGCTTGAAGGTGGATTCTGTACTCAATGCTATCTTTAGTGTAGTCATTCTCCCTAAAGACTCAACAATTGTGTCTAAGTGTTTTACGTACCCCAAAAATGTTGGGTGCTCTCCAGACCATAATTAGCATATATATCCACAAGGCAGTACAAATATATGTCCAAAAGGCCTTGACAAAAGGTGTCTTTACTTCTATTTCTTAAAAAGTGGCAGAAAGAAACGTATATAGCATAAAACAGCAAAATATGCTTAAAAATACTGTCCCCCCAAAATCCTACATAGCAATATAGCTTCTAATGTCTCCTCCCTGTTCTTTCAAAAACACCACTTCTCAAATATCCAGCCTACTCGGGATTTTCCACTTTTTTAATCAATTCCTTTCTGTAAATAGTTTACTGTCTCGTTAATATTTAGTCATTGATATCTTAGTTTTCATGCCCAGATCTGAAATTTCTTATTCTAGTAATAAAAGCACTTTTTCTTGGGAAATCACCCTCTTCTTGACAGTGTTTCAGGTATAGCTGATCAAACCTGCTTCTGAGACTGAACACCAGCCCTGGCCTACCCTTTGCAGCCCACAGTGTCCAGCCTTGGTTGAGCACACGTGCAGCCAGGCTAATCAGAGGCCATGGAAAAGCCAAGACTGTTTAGGCTATTGGGCAAAATGACTTTTTCTTCTGAGAGCAGTTTCAGAAATAGAAGTCTAGAGTTGCCCAAAGTGAGTATAAGAAGTCTTGAGAATGAATCCAATGATAAGAGTATAAAACTCCAGGGTGAATATAAAACATCTGGGTGACAACATCCCTCAGAGAGGTTAATCCCAAACCTAAGCTTTTGATGGAATTCAGCTGTGCTTTAAGAAAATCTACCCTGCTTCACATATAGAAGACAAACTATTTTAAGATACTTTGAATTAGTTTTCTGTTGCTTGAAACTGGAAGAGTTAGGTTCAATACAGAAACCAGTACTTAGATATAGGGTCTAAGTAAATTCCATAAATGTGGAATTGGCAGAGCTGTGATGTGGTAGCTGGCAGTAAGGATACCTCTACTATTTCAAAGAAGTTGGAAATGTTTGTTACTAGGTTGCTGACCCATCACCTATTATATCTGGGATATAGATAACATGCCCAACAAGGCTGACATACTGGGGCCATTTGCAGAAAACTCTAGAAGGTAGGGGTGTATTGGTTACTCCATGTAGCCTTCACCCAGACCCAAAAAGAAACAAACTAATTGTACGTAGAAGTTCTGTGCATGTTAGCCTATCTGGAAACAGAGGGAAGAAAATAGAACCATGCTAAGAAAGACCTTTTCATCATACAAATCACTGAAGGGGTATGAGATTCTGTTCATGTTTTTACTTGCAGGGTTAACGATACTAAATTCTCTGGCCCAGACTAAACTTGGAATGGAGGCTAAAAGTGGAGCGGGAGATAAGATAGGAGGATGAATCAACAATTTTCTCCCTCAGACGTCTTTTAAACACCCCAACCTGTGAACTCCCTCTCTAAAAAGCAGACCACCAGCTCCCGTGAAAAGAGCCAGTCATTGGACTATAGACTGAGGACGAGGGAAATATACTATGGGACTTTCGAGCTATCTTGAGAAAAGACAAACTGGAGAGGATTAAGCTAATCACTGCAAGGATGTGCAGAGCTCTAGGGTCCACTGAACCGGAATCTAAATTCTGGCACTGACTTGACAAGGTAACTAGCTCTGTCTTTACTAAGACTGACTGGTGCAAATAGATCCCAAGCCTACTAAGCTTTTAAGGGAATCGGTTTTCTTCAGAGAATCCACAGTCTGTTAAATAAATGCCTACATGTATATTGTTCTAAAGCTTTTCTTTTTTCAGTTAGCAATAGGTCTCGGGAAGAAGCCTATAGCAGTGCCTACTGGATTAATCCTAACTTCAGCAAATGGTATTTCTTTGTGTAAAGGTTTTATAATTTATCTATCAAGACCACAGATGACTATCCAATTTAGAAAGATCATAAAGAATGCTGCACTGAGTATCTTTGACTGTCCTTATAGTTTTTTCTTTAAAACTCCAACCTGGTACTTCGGGAAGGGTTATCATATTTTAGCAGACCACTTCTGGGAACTCAAACGAGCATTTGTTCAATAAATGAACGGATAGCTATCTTTATTAACCATGAGTGTTGTGCTTCATTTCCAGATAGGGGTGTCTCAGAAATATCCTCTATAAGGCTTCAACGAAAGACCTTAGCAAAGTGCCGCATGGACGGTGAATTTAGGATCTTACCTTCTGTGATGCTCAAGAAGCCTGCCAGCACATCTAAATTCTCTTTTTTTTTCCTGGTTGGTTTTGTCAAAGCTCCGCGGCTTCCTACTATGCCAGCAGCATGTTTGTTTTTCATTTGCCTGTGGCTTATAAAGCCACAGATGTGGGTGGGTGGCAGGAACTCAGCACTTTGCTTCCTGAGCGATAAGTACCACCATCAACTGCACACATACGGCTCCTATTAAAGTAAATGGAAGGCACGTGTCTAATTTGGAGGGCAAAACTGGCAAAACTGAAACAGCTGTAGCTATTGACCCTCTGTTTGGAATAGGTGCTACGTGAGGTGAATAGTTCAGTCCCTTTTCCTAACCTGTTTATATGACTTCCTCATTGCACAATGGTCATTTCTTTCTACCTCTGCTCACATATCATAGGATTTCTCCCAGGCTCTTCTTGGTTCAGTATTTCCTTCTCATAGAGAAAGAAGAAACCTATGAAAGCCATTTTGCATGAGTCTATCAACACCAGTGACAAACAATAACCTTCCAACTGGCAGAATCTGGGTGACCCATTATTGGGATATTTTAGAGAAGAATCAAATATCAAATTAGGATAGTGGTTGACTGGAAGACTTCTTTTGACCTCAAGTGTCTACAATTCATGGATTAATTCAGTGAACATATTTTAAGCATCTTAATATGCCAGTTCCTGGTAGAATCTGGACACACACAAAACGAAGACAATTTCTATTTCCAAGGATTTCACATTCTAGAGAGGGCAGTCAAGAAAATTGCCTCCCACAAGAAACCATGAACAATTTGAGGGCAAAGAAACTGCTGTTTGTTGTCCCGTTTTTAACACTCAACAAGCATTTGCTGTACGAATAAAATAATTGCCATGTATATGAGGAAGTTAACTAGAGAGAGTAGAAACATAGATCTGAAAGTTGAAAGAATAGTCTAAACTTGGATGGAAATTTTTGAGTCATCACCATAGAGATGTTAGAGAAAATACAAAAATGAATGAGACCAACCAGGAAAAATATATGAAATGTGGCCAGCTTTGGAGCAACTGATCTCTCATGGACAGATACAGGGTAAGGAGCCACCAAGATACAAACAGAAACCCAAGACGAGAATCTATAAAAAGTGATGCCCTGGAAGTGAAGAGAGGCTGCTACAATGACATGCCATACACTGGGAGGCTTAAAAACAACAGAAATTTATTCTTCATAGTTCTGGAGACTGGGAAGTCCAAGAGGAAGGCCCTGGCAAATTTGGTGTCCAGTGAGGACCAGCTTCCTGGTCGTAGAGGGCACCTTCTAGCTTATTAACTTCACGTGGTGGTAGAAGTGAGGGAGAGCTCTCTGGGGTCCCTTCTATAATGGCATTCATCATATTTATGAGGACTCTGTCTTCACGACCTCATCACCTCCCAAGGCTCCACCTTTTAATACCATCACCTTGGGGTTTTAGATTTCAATGGATGAATGTTGGAGGGACACAAGCATTCATATCACAGCAGTTTCAAGAAGAGTGTTACCAAAGATAAGAAAAGCTACAGACTACATATGTAAGATACAGACTGAAAAGTTCCCATTTAATAAAAAGGATTAGAAAAAGTAGAATAAAGGAAAGTAGGCCAAATTGTAGAGGAAAAAGTAGCCTAGAAAAGGGAAAAATAAAGCTGGAGAATTAAGACTTTCCTTTGTCTCTGTCTCTTGGATAGAAGCTTCCTTCGTATCCCTCCACAGAACCCAGGGCAACAATTAGCAAAGAAAATACTTTCCCATGCAATTCAGCTATGTTTTAAGTTGGACAAAAGATATTGCAGCATTAAATAAAATTCTGATAGTTTTTCCCAATTTGTACAAAAAATTAATTTAAAAGATGATTGTGTTCTCAATTTTAAGTTCGTCTTTCATGTATTTGTATTACGCTTTTGATGTCCATTCTGCACTTCTCCTATCAAGTGCTAGTGTCTGAAAAACAAAGGGGGATCGAAGTAATACATTCTGAATGAGGAAACCTAGGAAGAAACTAACCATGTGGGAGAGACGAACCATGAGAGACAATGGACTCTGAGAAACAAACTGAGGGTTCTAGAGGGGAGGGGGTGGGGGGATGGGTTAGCCTGGTGATGGGTATTAAAGAGGGCACGTTCTGCGTGGAGCACTGGGTGTTATGCACAAACAATGAATCATGGAACACTACATCAAAAACTAATGATGTAATGTATGGTGATTAACATAATAATAAAAAATGAAAAAAAAAACTAACCACGTGGGTTTGGTGTCTTTTATTTCATAGACAGTTATGCTCAAGATTGTGATTTCACATTATATATGTAAAGTATGTTCTCAGTTCACATAACAGAATTAATTAGTCTGTTTTTTCATGGTGTTCTGAAAAGTATCATAACATCTGGGGGTTTTATGGTATCTCCTAGACAAATTTGAGAACCTTTGGCCTAATACATTAGTTTGCATGCACTAATCAAACAAACCTTCTACTCCTATTTACTCCTCCCATTTCTTATCAGAATCATTATAGTGAGTTTAGTGTGGAATCCACCTTCTAAAGAGAAAGCAGTTTTCTCCTTTGTGCCTAGATGAGGATGATGATTGCCAAGGACATAGAATATTCCAGACTGGGAAGTGAGACTATGGGTAGGTATTGGAGAAGCTAGATAATTGGAGAGAAAAATTGATATTTTAATAAATATTACTGTATACTATTTGATTCCCCTATGGATATTCTTGAAATAGCATAAGTGAAATATTTGAGTTTTTCCTAGATTCCCTTTTGGGAGTCTGGATTCTGTTTTTTGAATGTTAAACTACTACTTAAATGGGAATTTCTACTTAGTTTCAGGTCCATTTGGATCGTTCGGAGGCAGGTCTCCAGTTAGCTATACTACCTTCCTGCGCAGAGAACTTCCTCTCAATAACACATTGTTACACACGTTCACCTCTGAGTAACTACATCCTTTGCAAACGGCTCTGCCCTCCTGCTTTCCTTTAGTTCACTACTGTTTAAACCCAGAAGGTTTTATCAGTAGTGTCTGTAACTGACTTCCTGTTAGCATCGAAAGGAACCTGACCATCATCAGGAATGAAAGGAAAAGTTCTCTAAGAGCTTCAAGGAGTCAAAGCTAAGGGAAGGACATCTGAATACTGTTGTCATGATTGGTCTGAATGAAAGAGCTGATCTCTTTGGACATGCTCAAAGCTTGTGACCGACCGTTACTATCTAATGTGAGGAGGGGACTGCACAAAGAAGTACACACCTAGAAACAACTAGTCTCCCAGCCTTAGCCAACCTTCTAAGGACAAGACACCAAAGGCCTTTTTATCTCATGGTGAAAAATTACTCCTCCATCATTGGTATACTACCATTTCCACACAAGGACTAAATGAGCTGAGTAAATCCCATTTCTTCCACCCTTGGGAGCATTATCTACACAAAACAGACATCCTACTGATTTACAATCTGGACAGCCGTTCCCACAGACGTGACAATGTATTTCTCACAGGGCTCTTCTCAGCTGTTGCTTTTCCCTGACGTAAGTGTCAAATGCTCTGGCAGGTGAATTCTGCATCCCTGTGGTGGCCTTGGGCATTGGCATTTGGAATCCAGTATATTTCTGTCATCTCCTGCATGTCAAAGCTCAAAAGAGCTCACCCGTGGGTTGGGGCAAAGGCAGCTGCTCTTGTCCCCAGGGGGAAATGCAATTAAGAAACTTTGTAGCACACAACCTCAGCATTTCCTCTGGAGAATAAGTGGGAGAGTTGGAGACCCACGGGTTCAGAACAGGGCAAAGGACTCTCTAGAACCAGGTATGTAAATCTAAAACGCTTAAGGAGATAGCAAGGCAGAAAGGAATGATAAAGATCAGGGCCTCATTCCATGCCTCATTTTGCCCAAAACTTTGTCTGATGTAGCACTGAGAAACTGCTTCTTTTGATTCTACCTGACAAAGCATAGGGATGGAATTAATTTCCAATGCATCTTATGTTGTATAGACGTAGTAGGAACTGATTGGAAGGAACCAAATGTATATATATATGTATATATGTTATATATACATATATATTATGTATGTACATAGTTTATATAGATATACACACAATATATACATACACATACGTGTGTGTGTGTGCACATGCGCGTGTGCACACGTGTATCTCAAGACTCATCCTACTGGCTTAGTTAGCTATCAGTTGAAATATCTGACACTTTACTGGAAGACAACTAGTTTGAACAGTAGAAAAGGCACTTTTCAAACAGAAAAGAGTAGGTAAAACCATCACTGGGTTGAAGCAACACTTTATACACTGAAGGAAATATAAAATATTAAAGTCAGAAATTACCTCAGACTTAAATGTCCATACCCTTCATTTTAGGTAAAGAATCCGAGGCTCAATAAAGTGAGTTGATCAAGGTCTTACCTGGTTAGTGAGAATAGTAACTTTGATGGTTATCAAGCAAAAAAATCACTTTTCCAAGGCATGGTACTGGGTACCTGTGTCTCCAAAGGGGAAATAAACGTGGTCTACTCAGTTTCTTGAGGGCGGGGGCTATGATTTCTCACAGGGAGGACAGTGCTAAAGGATCCCACCCAGAAACACGTGTGTGTGATAGTGAGTAAACCCAGGAATGGGTGAGCTCATTTAGGTACAATGTTCAGAACAAAAACAGGAAACACAAAAGCCAATCTCCTCATGAAAATTCCAAGGTTCTTTTTACAAGGCTTATCTCAATCAATACCCAAAAGAAAAAATATAATCTCCACAGCATTATATTGTTCAATCTTGTGGTGTAAGAGAATTTTATGTGAATGAAAATGTCATATTTATACCAAATTTCTCTCAAATCCTGTACTTGTACTGGTTACTATAAAGCAGATTTTGGTACACAATCCAAACATGCCAGGCCTCAGCCCCGGGGGAGTCACATTTCCCTTTTATATTCAAACTGCTACAGTTGGAACCCTCTCATCCTTTTGATGTATAACTTCTCCAGGCTGTCTTAGCTACTATAACAGAAAACCACAGATTGAATGGTTAATAAACAACAGAAATTTATTTCTCACAATTCTGGAGGCTTAAAGTCTAAGATTGGGCCGTTGGCAGATTCAGTGTCTGCTGAGAGCCCTCCTCCTGGCTCACAGACTGCCATCTTTTCTCTCTGTCCTCCCATGAAGCAAGGGGGTGAGGGAGCTCTCTGCGGACTCTTTAAAAGGGCACCAATCCCATTCATGAGGGCTCTGCTCTCATGACCTAATCACCTCCCAAAGGCCCCACCTCCTATCACTACAGATGGTCCTTGACTTATGATGATTTGACTTATAATTTTTTGACTTCCCTATGGTGTGAAAGCAATGTAGAAACATACCTGGAATTTTGAACTTGGATCTTTTCCCAGGTTAGCGACATGCCACAGGACCGTCTCTCGCGATACTGGGCAGTGGCAGCCCTAGCTCCCAATCAGCTATGTGATCATGAGGATAAACAACTGATACACTTAAAAAACAACCATTCTGTACCCAGGCAATCATTTTGTTTTTCACATTCAAAACAGTCTTTAGTAAATTATATGAAATATTCAACACTTCCTATAAAATAGGCTTGTGTTAGATGATTTTTGCCCAGCTGTAGGCTAATGTAAGTGTTCTGAGCATATCTAAGTTTGGCTAGGCTAAGCTGTGATATTTGGTAGGCTAGCTGTGTTAAATGCATTTTCAACTCATGATAATTTCAACTTGTGATGGATTAATTAGGATATAACCCCATCATAAGTTGAGGAAGATCTGTATGGCTGTAGGGGTCAGGATTTCAACATAATGGATTCTGGGGTCAGGGGGTGGGTACAAACATTCGGTCTCCAGCTTATGTTTTCTTCTTCTAACAGTTTCTGAATATCTCAGCATTTTCTGTTCCCCAAATCCTCCCTTCACCACCCATCTGATTCTTGACCCTATAAACTGCTTCTTTTCATCCCAGACGCCCTTCCCCTTCACTTGTCACAACATTGTAGAAATGAGCTAGTATTTTAAAAATCCTAATAATAAGACTATTTTAAGGATAAACCAAAGTCCTCAACACCTTAGAGGTCCCTTACAATATAGGTTCACATCATGTCCTCTATCCCAGGCCATTTGCTCAGAGCTACGGGTTTATACTATACCCAACCACTGTTCATGCTCCAGGTACCTCATACCTCCAGGTCTAGACCAAAGGGAGCCCAGACTTCAGAGAGAGAAGAAAGTATTTCCCTCACCCTGTTCTAAAGCTCACTCAGGAATGGCTTCTTTCCAGAATGATTGACAATTGAAATGTCCATTTCCTTCAGATGCAAACCCATTCCTATCTACAAGATTGTGGCCAAGGGGCTCACAAGACAATTCTATGATGACTGATAGCATGTTTCCCAAAGCCCACATTCTCTAGCTTGTCCCCGATTTGTAGGACATCAATAGCCCAATGGAATTTAGGTGTTGCCAAAACTAGCATTATTCTGTGGTGGGCAGAATAATGTCTTCCAAGGATGTCTACTCCTAATCCCTGGAACCTTTGAATGTGTTCATTCCCTTACATATCAAAAAGGACTTTGCAGATGTGATTAAGTAAAAAACCTTGAAATGAGCAAATTATCCTGGATTATATGGGTGGACTCAGTGTTATCACAAAGATCCTTAAACACAGAGAAACTTTCCTGGCTGTATTCTGAAGTAGATAGGACTACAGAAGAGGTGTCAGAGAGATGCAACATTACACACTTCGTTGTAAATAAAGGGGCCACAAGCAAAGGAATGTGGGCAGCCTACAGAAGTTGGAAGAGGCAAGCAAAATGGATCCTCCCCTAGAGCCTGGGTAAGGAAAGCAGTTTTGCCAACACCTTGATTTTACCCCAGTGAGACCTATGTCAGACTTCTAACCTACAGCCTGTAAGATAATAAGTTTGTATACTTTTAAGCCATTAAGTTTGTGGTAATATGTTATGGCAGCAATAGAAAACTAATACCTTATTCTTTTTCAGTCCTTCCTCTTTAAGGCTGCAGAAGACATGGAGACCCATATCACACTTGTAATGTGTATCATGCTTGTTACACTGGTAATGTCAGTTCATCTTGGATGTGGTGTAGGGAATTTTGGTAAGCAGCATTCTGTACTAAACTTAGTCATTCTTGGACTCGAGAAAATGATCTAAAAAGAAGAAGAAAATGATCTAAAACAGTAAATAAAGTTGAAGTCCATAGGGAGAATATTTAAATCAATTAGAAATAAATTCTCTAACCCAAGGGTTCTCAACTTTGGCATTATTGACATTTGGGGCCAGGTAATTCTCTGTTAGGTAGGCCTATCCTCTTCAATGCAGGATTTTTAGCAGCTTCCTCATCTCTACCCACTAGGTGCCAGTAGAAAGCCTTCTCCTGTGACAAGCAGACACTGCCAATGGTCCCCTAGGAGACGAAATCATTCCTGGTTGAGAACCAACGTTCTACCTCAGTGATATCTTGGAGGACAAAAAGCTGTCTTGTAAGGATAACCTTGCTATTCTAGGATACAAAAATGTTCCGTGAAGAAGTATACACTGGCAGGATATGTGTCGATGCCATAGGCCTTTACAGCTTCAATACGTGGAACACACAGTGTCAGGGATACAAATATTCATTTCAAAGTGATTTATATATGAGGACCTTCGTGGATAAATTATCGGTATGGCCTTTCACTTTTAATATGAGGTCTCTCCCCATGAGGCAGTCGTTTTTCCTGGCAAGCTGACTCAGAGGGCATTAAGTGGAGCTGGGCACTGTGGCTTTACTTGCAAGGATGTGTCATGACTTCTGAGGAGATCACACACTCACACAACCAACTGCAGGCGGCTTCGAGTTACAGAGCATAGGCCAGTGGGCAGGAAGGGGACATTGCCATAGAGTCATTCTGAGAAGGGCAGGGGCTTCAAACATAGCTCAATTCGTCTGGGCTGAAGCTATTAAATGGGATGCATTCTCAGGAGAAAAAAAAAACATCCATAGAGTGAGATGTCATACACAACCAGTCCCAGACTTCCATTCCATGCCAGGGATTTAGTGACTTAGCCCTATGTGCTGGCACCTCAGGCTACCACGTGCACAAGACATCAAAGGTTACCTATTCTTCTCAAATATGGTAATGATCTAAAAATAGGGAAGTGATTTAAGAACTAAACAAAGCAACTGAGTTGGTTGTTTATAACCTGTGAATAAGTCAGTGCATGAATTCAGCTGATAACGATTTGAAAGTGAGGAATTCAGCCTAGAGCAAAACTTAATCCATTATCATGATCATATCAAACCAAATTAATACATTAGGAGAACAGATGGTCCAAGGTTCTAGTCTATAGCAAAATAGCTAAGAATTTGGGTGACATTTCTTTCTGACCATCAATATAGTCAGCTGGGTCTCTTTTATAGGACAGAGATTTTCAAAACTGGGATTTTTCTTTAAAGGACATGTATAATGTCCAGTTGCCAGATGTAGTAATAGTCTATGGAAGCAGTATTTGGGAATGGGAAAGTGAGTTAAAAGTTATTCTCAGCAGAGTTCTATTTTAGATGGTTTTTATAAATACACTCCCTGTAATTAATAATCACGACACAATTAGAGAAAAACATCCCCTGTTGCCAATCTCCCTTTAGATTAATTCAAGGCGGCCCCTCAGTTACATCGCAGACAGAGGCACTATGGTCACAATTTACAGCTCTCTTCAAATAGTTCAAGGTCTGTTAGACTGGAGGGAAATTAAGTCCCTAGATGTGTCTCCAGAATGAGAACCCTTAGATGGAAGTTTCAGGAAGTCAGGTTTCAGAACAAAATACAAAAACCCTTTTGTTGTTGTTGTGCAATGAGACTTGGTTAGCCAGAGGGGCTGAGTTCTATTGCTCCTCAGCTCCAGCAGGGGCTGCAGAATCATTTCTTTAGAGCAGTATGTGCAGGGGCCCTGATTTCAATGAGAGGCTAGACTGGCAGCCTCTTCACTCTGTCAAGGTCTACACTCCAGCATTTGGAGGTGGCTGCCAACTGGGGCTCCAGGTCCTGGGTTCTAAGACATCAGATGACTCTCCCAGCCCCAGAGGGACCTGACAAGGCCTCCCAGAGCAGAAAGGGATAATAGGAGGCTTGTCATGTTTTCTGTGCTGGGGCCACTGGTCATGACGGAGCACAGGCTCTGTCAATAGCACAGGGTGCCATGGTATGAGGAATGGCCCATGGTCCACTCCTCTGCTCTTTACTCCCCTTTCCAGCAGCAAAAGTTTTTATAACCTAATTAAGGTCTCATTCCTAATAAGTCAGGTCCTCTATTAATGTTTGTGAGCCAGCTCAAAATTTTGGCTTTAACCTGTTCCCTAAGTATCTTATAAATGGAAATCAGTCATTCAATAAATATGTATTAAGAACCTGCTTGTGTCAGGCCCTGTAGCACGCATTGAGAATAAAGGGATGAGCAAAATAAGGGTGGACCCTGCCTTTTAAGGTGTTAACAGTCAAACAGAGGCGATAGGAAATGAGCAAGCACTACAGGAACATATGGCGGCAGCCTCTCATCTGTGGAGGTGAAAGGGGGCTTGCCAGAGCCAGGGGCCTTTAAGCTGAGACCTGAGGAAGGAGTGGGGCTAAGACAAGGAAAAGAATGAGTGTTCCAAACAGAGGAGGCGGCCTGAAGGTCAGAAGTCAGCAGAGCTATCTGCTTTTGAGGAGGTGGTAGAAGCTCCCCGTGGTTGCGATATAGAGAGGTGGGGAGTCCTGAACACTCAGGCTGGAGAGATGGGTTGAGGGCCTTCTCCTTCTTGGGGATTGTGTGGTGTAATCATATTAAACCAATTACACTGGGAACAAGGAAAGCACCGCCCAAAGGGCTATAAAACAACCGACCCCAATACCAGTGTGCATCTCTTCCTCGAGCAAAGTCCTGTCCCTGCCCAGACAGCCCAGGTGCTGATCTGTCTGGCCACACAGCCTAGAGGTGACCCTGACAGTAGAGCCAGCGACTGTCTCTCTGTCCCATCTCTCTGCAGTCCCCACCAAAGGTTGCTAGGAAGCTGCTACCCTCCCCCAGAGAGGGCCTACTGCTGAGGTATCGTGTACACCACAGTCTCTAGGTCCACCACCGCCCCACTCTGGTACCACCCTGCTGGAGCACTTCCAATACACAGACTTGAGCAGGGACTTCAGTGGGACATGCCCATCTGTCAGCGTTGTTCTCAGGGCACAGCATCACCTGGAGAGGGAGTCTGGAGAGGGGAATGTTAGTGAGATGGCCTGTCCCTTCCATACTGTTTTATGCTCACTTTCCCCCTTGGGACTGGTTGGGAACGATATCCTGGAATGACAGATACCAATTCCAGCCTCTCTCCTCCACCCTCTACCCCAGGTTGCATGATGTGGGAAGGTGGGGAGATTGTGTGGATGCAGCTGTAAACATTGCGGTCTCCCCCATCTCTAATTAGGGCCTCTGCCACACCCCTGCATCATGCAGCTTACCGATGGGTGAAGAGAAAGCTTTATCTGATTCCCACTTTGTGCCATTACCAGGAGTTCAGAGTCTCAAGGATGCAAGTGGGTTTTCAGGGCCTGCACCTCCCCTGTTTCTCAGGGCAGGCAGCTCTGCTGGGCCTTGGCATATGTGCCCCCAGGGAATACCTCCAGTTCTGAATAAAAGGGATCAACTTGGTTGCCAAAGAATCTTGGGGGGCACAGGGTAGCCATCCAGCAGTGATCACAGATAATGACAGTTAGCTCTGGAAACCACACCTGGGAAAAAAAATTGCAGGTTTATGCAGCTAAAAGTAGAACTTGTTTGGTAGAATTTGAGCCCTAACTAATTGATCATGATGTTAAGAAGTGATGGTTTATTGTTTAGGTGTGATCATAGTGTTAGGGATATATTAAAAAGAATCTTTTAGAAAAACAGGCCAAGCTGAAATATTAATAAAATCATATGCTGTCTTGTAATTTATCTCAGCATAATCTGACAATGGAAGGAGAGTAGGGATATGTGAGGTTAGACAAGCTTAGCCATTAGCTCATGATTGTTGAGCCTGGTTGACAGAGACTCAGGGTACATAAGACTTATGACACTATAATCTCTACTTTCGTCTGTGTTTGACATTTTACCTACTATGCAGTTTTAAAGAGTATATCTAGTAAATATGCAAACTACCAGAAAGTTTTAAAATAATAGAAATCCTTTAAAAAGGTATTAATAAATGCACTTCGCTAGGTGAACAAAGACAGAATAAAGTCTCCACAACACATATGGAATCAAGCAAACCAAAGATAGCTTTTGGAAGACCTTTTGCTGTGGATTATAGGTATGGAAAATCTAGGCTTGAAAATTAAAATTAGGTGACATACAAAGAAGGGAAAATCAATAGAAAGATCTTAAGTAATATATATTCTTTTTTTGCAACGATACTATTAGATTCACCAGCTAATTAAGATTGAACAACAACAACAAAAAACATTTATTCATTTTCTGAAGTTTTGAGTCCAATGCAGCTAGAGGTCAGAAACAGAGTTCCAAGTAACCTCCAGGTCTCCCAAATTGGTTTCTGTGTAAATGAGAGACAATATCAAATGTCTCAGAATCATTCTTTCAATTCTACTGTTGGCGGGTTTAGCTCAAAAAAAAAAAAAAAAACAGACATCAGTTTATTATCAAAAGGACTGGAAATATTCAGTTCTCAATCAATGGTGTACAGATGTGGCAAGATTCAGAAGTGGATCCTAACCCTCAGGTGGGGCTCACCCACAAAATGTAAGAGAAAGGAAGAGAATACAGTGAGCTGGTCATTTCATTCTAACTTAGAATTTAGAAGTCTATCATGATCCAAATTCTCAATTCAGTAAAAAACTGCCAAGGTTTTCATGTCATACTTCATCTGCCACGAGGAACTGAATCAGGACACAGACAGTTATTGACCACTTGAGCAAGTGCCCAAGCCACTTTCAGGTAAGATCAGAGCCTAACAATGAACTATTTGGTGCCCCCTGGGTGCTAAGCATGTCACCAATATTACTGAATATAAACTTTTCAGCACTCTTATTTTCTTTCCATTTTACAAATAGGGAAACCAAGGCACAGAGAGGTTCAGAAAGTCACCTAAAGTCATATAAACTAGTAAGTCGCTAAGTTTGGATTTAAAACTGATTTAAAACTACAGAATCCATGTCCGTTGCCACCACACAAGCCCATTTTATTAAATACAATGGAGATTTTAAAATATACCAGAGACTGTGTTCTCTCTGGCATTAACCAAGTAAACGCATACTCTTTTGTTGATCCATCAAGCAAGTCAGCCAATTATGTCCTTTATCCCTCACTACAATTAACCTCTAGTGCTATGAAATTCCTTTCCTTCCAGAGGCTCGTCAGGACTCCAATCTGGAATATGGCAAAGAGCCATACACACACACACACACACACACACACACACACACACACACACACACACACACACACAGTTGATTTTGGTGGGTTGAAAGCCAGAGACTAAGGGAAAAGAACCCCTGGGAAGGATGCCTGTGATAATCAAAATTAACTTCTGATTAGAATTAAGAAGAGAGCCCAATCTAAGGCAAAGTGGATTTGTTATTTTGCCAGAGAAACAATTCATTTCCTGTCCAGGAAGGAAGTAAATCTAGCCCTGCAAGTATGTGGGTAAGATGGTCGCACATGACCTGAGAAAGAGGTAAGAAAGAAGGAACTCTTTTCACACAGGGTCTTTCTTAGGAGTAAGAGGCAAGGCCGATCTTTCCCCGGCAAGCTCAAGCTCATTAGCTCTGTGTTGCTAGCCTCATATGAGATCACTAAGATTTACTGTATAATATTTAACTGGATCCAGTTACAATGTCCTTGTTAACTCTGAAAGACAAGTTATTTGGCAGAAAACTGAACACAATCCTCCCCTTTGAGAGGTGTAAATATTTATCTCCCTAATCCCATTGGGAGAACAATCTTGTAGCTAATAATATGGTCTCTGCAAAGATGTAACCATAGAGCTCAGCTAGGAGAGTCACTAATTAAAAGGCATCTTCTCCATGATATAATTTTTGAACTAGCTGATCAGAAGCATTTAAAGGTAAAATAAGGCATCTTGTTTTCCAGTTTTTGACACGTGTGATTTACGCCAAGTTTCTTCATTTAATTAAACATGTGGGAAGGACAAATAATGGCCTACACTCATGCTCTCCCTCACAAATATTTCACAGTGCTACAAGGTGAGTGGCACAAATGAGTGATATATAATTTCAATTAAAGAATTGAAATTTATGCATTTTTTCTTAAATTAAAACAGAATCGTGGATTTTTTTCCAATAATATCACTCTTGTTAGCTTGTATTTTGTTTAATTCTGGATTTTGATTGATTATACATGATAAAATTCCAGTTCAAGGTATCCTAAACAAGAAAAGGAATTTATTAGTTAGCATAACTGAAGAGTCTTAGAGAAGTAATATCTTCAGATATGGCTTGACCAAGATGCTAAAACAGTGTCATGTAGACTTTTACTCTCTCAACCTTCTTTCTTTGCTTTCCTTGACACTGATTTCATTCTCATGTAGGCTCTCCCCATGAAGTAGCAGAATAGCTTACCTTACCACTTAGCAACACCAATAGAAATCAGACCTTTCCTTCCCATTATTATAGAAAAACTCTGGGATTGAGTCTCACTCTATCACTGGGGTCACTTGTCCATTTCTGCCTCCAGGGGGGATAAAATATGCTGATTCGTTCAATCAATCACCCCCCTGGAGAGGGGGCATTGGGCAGGTAGTGGGTCCCACTCAATTACATGGGCAGAGAGCAAGATGATTATTAGACAAAATGAAATGCTGGTTCTAAAAAGAAAACTGAAAGCCAAGCGGGCAAAACCAAAAGTAGTCAACTCCATACAACAATGCAGAATGTTAGCAAAAGCATTTGTCCACTGCACCTAACAGACAAACCTATCTTAGGTTTCACACTCTTACAGGACAACACCAGCAATTACATTATGGTCGTAATGTGGATTAGAATCTCGTGAATCCTAACAACTTATTTTCTCATTTTATTGATAGATAAATTTTGAATAAAGAAGAGAGCACAGGAAAATGCAGAGAGAGTAAGTACTATATCCACATCCATACTGACTCTGATGCCATTATGGTAAACTTTGCTTAACTTTACATCCAGATTCTTTTCCAAGTGTCATCTATCATATGTGCGAAAACAGATGAAGGTATGAGAGCTGCTCCAAGACCTCTGAAGAATGAGCCTTATGGTAGCCCATCTCTGCAGGAGGGGAACCTCTAACCCACTGGAAAAGTTCTGGTTGCTTCATTTATGTTGTTTGGGTTTATTTTGGAATTTTTTCCTCAGATTTCCAACCGATACTAGCATATAATGTAGGAATTGCCAAGGATGTTATTGATATCAACAATATAATTTGCAGAAAGATCCAAGCTTCAAAATGAGGGTAGAAATGAATGACTTTCATTGCTTTATACAAGCAATTGCATTTTAGTGCCCCCAAATAATTCTATCTTGTTTAATATTGCCATAGAATAAGGTAGTTGATGTAGGAAATTTTTCCAGCTACTTGTTTAAATTATATGTTACTTTGACACATTTTTCTAAAGTGCATCATTTTATTTAGGAGCTTAACACACATATTGGAGCCATAGATAATTCACATGTCAAAAATCGGCAGTCTCAGGTCTGATAACTTACTGGGGTTTGTATGGATCTTTAGCCAATATATTAGATGTCTTCAAACTCATGTGAAATTGGAGTTGCATCTGCTGTGTCCTCCTCCACTGCCAGATGGTCCACTAGCTTCTTAGCGCTACAAGCGTATCTTCCTCATTGCAGTTTCTGACCTGGGCTAGAAGGGGTAACAAATAGCTTGTAAGAATTTATCCAAAATAAGAGTACATAGATTCCATGTGATAATTTAAGGAGTTCTGCAGTAAGTAAGGTACAAGGGTTTCAGTGGCAGTCAGTGTTAAGATCCACAGGATTCAAAAATCATCTATCACTTTTTCACTTCACTTTTCTTGTGAAATTCAAATTAAATAATCTGAACGCCTTTTGTAAATTATGAAACAATACCCAAATATTAAATGCTGTTGATATTATTTTTCCTTGAACTTGAAGCTTTGACTTGTTGCTGAAAACCATCCAAATTTTTTGGTTTCTTTTTCCTTCCTGTATCCTTCAGAGATAAATCAAAACAAGTAATGGTTTGTTTCATTCAATCATGTTTTTATTTGCATTCTATTTTTCCAAAGTCCAAGTTCTACTTTGTTTTTGGATTTGTTTTGTGGGATTGCATTATATATTCTATAAAATTTGGGGAGTGTTGGGAATGAATATATGCTCAGAGGACCTTCGGGACAGGTTTACAGCATTTTAATAAGTGGATTTGACAGACCTAGGGAATCTACTTCCCATATCGATCCAATAAAGACCCAAGGAATGAAGTATGGATAGGGACTATTAAGAGGTCTCTTTGAGACCCCTTTCTTTATTGGGTAGAGATTCAAGGTATGCCTAATTGCCAAGTTTAGCAAATAAAAGACCAGTTAAATATGATTTTCGTATGAACAATGAGTAAATTTTTAGTGTAAGTATTGCCAAATGTTATGTCCTGTACTTTATCTGGCAACTGTAGGTAAGACATTGCTTTTAAGATTCTTAAAAGACTCCTTATCTACTTGAAAAGGACCATAAGTAGTCTTAACAAAACTGTAACCTTCAGGTGATCTTTACCCAAAAGTGAGATACCGTTGTCATCTGGAAAAGGATTCTGTGGGTTGACCAGGGTCATCTGAGATGTTCTCTTTTAGTGTCTCTCATGTAGGTGCAATTATATGGCTGCTGGGGCTGGAGTGATCTAAAAACTCAACTGAGCTGGAGACCCAAGAGACCTCACTCACGTAACTGGCTATTGACTGGGAGCTCAGCTGACACTATTGATTAAAGTCTCTACATATGGCCAATCCTCATGGCTTAGGCTGCTTCTGGCAGGATGGCTGTATTCCTAAACAACATCCCAAGAATGAGTGTTCCAAGAGCTAAGTCTTTTGTTTTTGCCCTCAAAGAAAGCAAACTCAGTGATATTGTTGGTACCACCAACACTCACGTCTTAGAGATGTTTAATATTGTTACAGCAGATGTTGCACGGCTTCTGGTCTCTAGGAACACATTTACTTCAATAACTATGAGTAGAAAGACAAAGAGGAGAGGTCAAAGAGTAGCAGGTGAAATGAGGATTGGACAAAGAGGCAGAGGGACAGGTGTGGAGGCAAGTTATAGACAGAGCAGTGGTGGCCAGGAGTAGTGGATGGGGTGGGCGATAGAGTGGGAGAGACACTGGACTGATATATGGATTGTCTAGGATAATTCTGAGGAAAGGAGAGCTGGTTTAATTAAGAAATAAGTTTACCTCTGAGGGAGAAAAACTGAGAACCTGAAATACAGTAAAAAAAAAATCTTTTTATACTTCAGACCCTATAAGAAACTAAAATGTAGTAGGTTTGTGGTTTATCTTTTCTTAAAGAAAGTAAAATTTTATTTGATTTTATTTACACTTCTTTCCATTTCTATTAAGTCTATGCCTAGTCACTTTAAAATAAAAGACTACTTTCACTTGAATGCACTAAAAAAGTTAATTTAACCATAGAAACTTGCCTCTAACATAGATCTTGGCTTATATCTTGAATTATAACATTCACTTCACTGCTGTTTCCCTTCCATATTTCATGAATGTCCCAAGTATAAGCTGAGAGCCCCAAAGGTATTCAGGACCTTGAGTGACTAATTCCACTCTATCAAAGTTTCTAATCATAAGTTCTTGAACTGCTTAAGCTACACTGGGTGTACAATGTTTGATTGAGGCTCCCTGTGATTGTAGGTTAGCCCCAGAGGTTGCTTTTGGTTAAATAAATATTAGGTCTGTTGGAAGGCTACCTTTCCCAACCATAACATAGCTGCCTGATGAGCAGAACAGTTGGTGGCTGAGTAAGAATATGCTCCGCCTGCTGCCATGAAGCGTGAAAGGAGGTTGCTGATAGCTCGACTTGCCCTGAGAGACTGCAGAATAGAAAGGTCAAGCAACTCAGTTGTATATTGGGTCTAAAATGCAACTGAGTTGTTTCTGAAAGGCAAGCCCAGAGGGAGACTATAACAAGAGGGAGAAATGAGATCCTACTGTCCAGCCAATGACTGAAAAATCAGGCTATGATCTAGTCTGTCCCTGTATCAGAAAATAGAAATGTCCACAATAGCCAAACTATGGAAAGAGCCAAGATGTCCATCAACAGATGAATGGATAAAGAAGATGTGGTATACACACACACACACACACACACACACACACACACACACACACACACACACACTGGAATATTATGCAGCCATCAAAAAGAATGAAATCTTGCCATTTGCAACGACGTGGATAGGACTAGAGGGTATTATGCTAAGCGAAATAAGTCAATCAGAAAAAGACATGTATCATATGATCTCACGGATATGAGGAGTTCTTAATCTCAGGAACAAACTGAGGGTTGCTGGAGTGGTGGGGGTGGGAGGGATGGGGTGGCTGGATGATAGACATTGGGGAGGGTATGTGCTGTGGTGAGCGCTGTGAATTGTGTAAGACTGTTGAACCACACACCTGTACCCCTGAAAAAATAATACATTATATGTTAAAAAAAAAAAAAGAAGATATAGGAAGGGAAAAATGAAGGGGTAGAAATCAGAGGGCGAGACGAACCATGAGAGACTATGGACTCTGAGAAACAAACTGAGGGTTCTAGAGGGGAGGGAGGTGGGGGATGTGTTAGCCTGGTGATGGGTATTAAAGAGGGCACGTACTGAATGGAGCACTGGGTGTTATATGCAAACAATGAATCATGGAACACTACATCAAAAACTAATAATGTAATGCATGGTGATTAACATAACATAATAAAATTAAATTCAAAAAAACAAAGAAAACAGGAAATTTCGCCCACAGTATTCAGTAACAGGACCTGGAAAGCCATTGAGTAGGGAGGGAAAAGTAATGGGGGTATACATTTCATGCTAAATCAGAGTATATATGGCCCTGGAGAAAAGCAAAATAAGACTGGTGGTCATCAGTCAGCAATATATGCATCCTGTTGATGTGGCCTAGCCATGAGTAACTAGAAAAAAGTTTTATTTGGAAAATGGGGCTTGGGAATACAAATGAGTTAAAGTGATAAAGGAATAACCAGTTTGCCTCTATAGGCCATAAAGGCTGAGATTAACCTATCCTAACATAGCATTTCTAAACAGCCTTGGAGGCAGATAATCATACCTGAATAGTCTTCAGTCTCCTTCTCTAAGAACTAGTCTTGACATTGGAGACATCAGGTAATGTTGGAAATGTACAGTGGATCTTTGCTACATGCATTGTTGCTCTAACCTTGTCATATCATCCTTGTGGCAAAAGGACAAGGGTGGTTCATTTGTTGATATTTCAAACATCAGTTACTCGTCCTCCCTCACTTAAATAAAGCAAAACAACTCCTAGAGTTTACCTAACTCACTTCAGACAGTGTCTTTGTGTAGCTTCCAGGGAAGATCAAAAACTCTTCATCCCTATGTGTCTGAGGCCGGCTTGTCATAACCAGCTGGATTTGCAGCTCGGTAGCCAAAGCCTGGCTCCCTCTAAGCGGTCATCCCCATAGCACTTCTGCTATCCTCAGATGACCACGCAGAGGCAGACGGAGAGATAGCCCTTCTTTTCCGTCTCCCTTTCTTTCCTCCACAGGAGTGGCTCAGCAGCTCCATTAAGGTATTCAGATTTCCAAAGACCAGCCCCCATGAAGTGGCTTTCCAGGTGGGAACTTGACAGAGCAGAGGCAGATTACTGACACTTCTGAGTCTGGGCGGGAAATGGAATGAAGCGCACTTGCAGCAGAAAGACAGACCCCACTCCCTTTTCAGACAGCCTCCGGCCACTTGAGTCACTGAAACCTCACTGAGCAGCACAGTTACCTATGAAAGAGCTTGACCCACGGGTAACACTCAGAACACGGAACCACTGGCACAGCCTGAACCCTGAATAAAAGCTGGGTCTGGAAGGTCTCGCTATGCCAGGAGTTAACCCTTGAGGTGCTGGATTCAGGGTGTCTAGAGGTTCTTGGGGCAGAGGCAGGTGTGGTTTGCACAAGTATGTCAGCACTCCAGCAGCTGTGGTAGTTGTGTCTGCGTTCGCCTGCGTCCTGTCATTCCTGTTCATAGCCTGCACCTTTCTCTAAATGCTCTATTATAAGACACACAAAAAATAAATACGATTTGATCTTGATTTTGTACCTTTGCCGTGTTTCTTACGCAATTATGTAGTTAACTGCACTGTCTTAAGTTTTCCTTGTGTGAGATAGTTTTCCCCACCTTCAGTCAAGACATCATGAAAACACAGTGATTGTGAGAGCTTTCCGAAGGAAAATCTGTCATCTGAAAATAGCATTACTACTCTCTAGTACTGTCTTTGAAAGAGTCTTAAAGAATTTTTGTCATGTAACTTTCTTGACACAGTCATTAAAAATGCACATACTAACTTAGTGGGATTCAGATTTGAGAGTTATAACTACTGCTACCCTTCTCTTTGTTATTATTAGTGTATTGTGTTGGTGTCATTTAGATAACATTCTAAAGGAAAGTTTAGGCTTACTCTTTTTTACTGTCCCTGAGTCAAATATTTTTGAATGGGTCAAAAATACACTCTTCTTATTTCTGTGTTTTACCACAATAAAAAAAGTTGTTAATGATGTTAGAGTATATTAGAAATCCAGGCACTTCCAATATAAGGACACAAATAAATATTTATATGTATACTGATACCTGTATATTAACTGAGATGTGACTTGTAAACATTAAGACTGTCATATTCATTTGACTAATGGATAAAAAAATATATATACTGTATCACATTAACACGAATATCTGAGGACATAGTACAATTTTCACAGCGAAGCCACTTCCTCAGCAGGATAAAGGTGAAAATAACACATTTCTGTTAGCACCCAAACCTAAACCATTAGTTGATAAAACGAATGAAAAATAAAACATGTACTGAAGGAGATAAACCTGTTTCTTTATCTCATCACTTAATGGCTTAGAAAAGGTTTCTGAGGGAAGAAAAGGTTGTGGGAATTGGGTTGCATGTAGAGGAGGATGATTTCAGTTATAGAGTAATCTCATCGGTATTGCCACAAACCAAGTGCAAGTGACTGCCATAGAGTAGAAAAAAAGCCCTCCTGAATGCATATTGAGCTTCAAAACAAAGAGCAATATAACCGGGGGCTGCTAGATACAAGTCTCCTGAAAGGACATTGTAATTAAAAATATCTGAAGAGTATTTTAAATACAAAGTACCAAGTCATTTCAGGAAGGTCACGGGACCATTGACAAAGAATGACAAGGCTACTCCGCAAGTAAGTGCTGGGAATTGCATGTTTTACTTAGAGACGAAAAGAAAAGTAAGTGAAGGGTAGAATTCATGTCCCATTCTAATTTTATCGTCGTGAGAGTAGCCATGCCACCACTCAATGACCTGTTCCTGCTTCTGCATCGCTTACACCTGCAAGGGACGGTGTGGAATCAGAAGTAGCACTTGCCATTAAGTCCCAAAACAAAGTTTCTGTCGAAGAGGAAGCTACAGACAGTTTAGTGATGGGCGGGTGCGGAGGGGCAGACACAGAAGAAGGAAGCAAGTGTTGAAATTTGAATTGAGAAACATCCTTTTCATCCAGCCCATCCTCTCCCTGAGCCTGTCTTGTGCCACACGGCAAAGAGCCTCCAGGGTTTTGAGAACCTGAGCTTGAATCAAGATGCTAGATGTCAGTTCTGTTGACATCATGCATTTCCTCCACAACATGGACACATAATGTCTTCCACAGCTCCACTCACCTGTCTGTAAAAGGAAGATAAGGTACACATTTTTCCACTTGAAGTTGTAACGACGCAATGCTTAGACTGAGTCTCTTCAGTGAGGAACCGGAACACAAGAAGCACCGTACCCCCGAGTGGCATCGATCTACATTTTCACCGAAGCAAATTCAAAGATATACTTGGGATGTCCTGGACGCCCAGATAGACACAAGATACAACATAAGTCCTTGACCGTCACTCATTCTGTACATCCTGCTTTAGCCCTGGTCAAAAGCAGGTTTCAAAAAGCAGAATTGTCGTCATGTAATTCTCTGTTCAGGTATATAATATGATAACACACTTTTTTAGCACTTACCATGTTTTACCAAGCCCAGTTTTAAGTACTTTGCACATATCACTCATTCACCTGCCTGATAACCCCCTGGTGAATACTATTTTTCTCCCCTCTTTATATTTAGGCAAATAAGACAGAATAGATAAATTGCCCTAGAGGTACTGGTTTCCTCTTGCTGTATAAAATCAGCACGAACTCAACAGCTTGAGATAATACACATTTATTGACGCATGGTTCCTGTCAGTCACGAGTCCAGGCACGTCTTAACCGTTCCTTTGCTCACGGTCTCCTTGTAAGGCTGCAATGGAGGTGTCCTTGTGCTGCTCGCGCATCCCCAGGCTCAGCTGGGGAAGAAACTGCTTCCCAGCTCACGCAAATGGTTGGCAGAAATCATCTCCTTGCAGCTGCAGGACAGAGACCCTCCCTTTTGCTGGCTGTTGGCTAGAGGCCACCCTTAGGTGCTAGAGGCCACCCTTAGGTGCTAAAGGCCACCTGAGTTTCCTTCCTGTGTGGCTTCTCCCAATTGGCTACCTATATCATCAAACCTACAAGGAGAGCCTCTCACCTCATGGAAGAATCAGTCCCTCCCTTAAGGGCTGTTCACCTAATAAAGGTGGGACCCACTATGGGGTACTCTTCCATTTAACTCAAAATCAGTTAATGTGAGACATTAATTATATCTGCAAAATCTCTTCACCTTTGTCGTATTTTACCAGTGGTAAGTCAGTCACAAGTCCCACTCACACGCAAGGGAAGGGATCCCACAAAGGTTTGAATAACAGGAGGTTGAAATTATTGGGGAGTCACCCCAAGGTCTATCTGCCACACTAGATCAGTGCTTCTCAAACTTGAACACACATATGAACCATCTGGTAATCTTTTTGCCTGATGAGGAGTATTGGACAAATATTACTGTAGATTCTCAACAATCACATCCTCTCTCTAAAAAAGAGAAGATTTTTTTGGTTTTGTTTTATAAATTGGACCTCCATAGACATTCTCATCTGACTGAAGTGTTTCATCAGAGAAACCTTTCCCTTCTAAGGAAAAGGAAAGGAAGTACAGGTTTTAAATATTCCTTGGCTTTTGAAGAGAATATTTACTTTAAAGAAGACAGGATATAAAACATGTACTTAGCTACAAATAACTCTCCTTGGACTTTGTAGGGGGAGGTCTTTCTTTTGAAGATAATAAAAAAACCCTGAATGAAACTTTCTCTTCTTGTAATCTCTCCCAGAGAGGAAACTGTTATCTACCTTCTTTTAAAAATGCTGCTTAGAGGGGCACCTGGGTGGCTCAGTCGTTAAGCGTCTGCCTTCGGCTCAGGTCATGATCCCACGGTCCTGGGATTGAGCCCCGCGTCAGGCTCCCTGCTCCGTGGGAAGCCCACTTCTCCCTCTCCCACTCCCCCTGCTTGTGTTCCCTCTCTTGCTGTCTCTCTCTCTGTCAAATAAATAAATAAAATCTTTTTTTAAAAAATGCTGCTTAGATCCTTACAATTTAAATTTAGCTCTTGGGCACCCTCTGCTTTCTCCCTGTGGGGTACAAGTGGTGTTAAATGACAGAAAGATGTTAAACAAGATATCTCCCCACACGGCTTCTTTTGACTCTTTGAATAAGTGCCAAACTCTACTTACAAAAAAACAACAAAAAAAAAATCTGAAGATAAGTCTGTCAGAGGGTCTTGAAATTAACATAACTCAGACCTCGTGCCAGTGTTCTAAAACTTAAAATAGTGAAGTACCAATTGTCTGCCAGTTAGCCGCAAGGCTTCCAAGGCAAAGCCAGTGCTCCAAGATCAGAGCACGCCTCCAACGCTTACCTTGGCATTGGGAAAATGAAGGCAGAAGGACCAAGATAAACGCTTCCTTGTAAAAGCACACATTGAAAGCTGAAATCTTACCACAGATGAGAACCACAATGAGATCATCTCCTCTTTGAGCTGTGCTAATAGCTTTACATTCCAGGCCCCATTTAATCTTCACAACAAACTTGTCAAATGCATATTTACACTTCCCACTTGGTTAGGCAACTCAGGCAGAGAGAAGTTAAGAAACACACTCAAGGTCACACAGCTAGCTGGTGGCTGGACTGAACTTAAACCCAAGTCAGCCTACTAATGCAGACAGAGAAGGGGAAAAGCACACTAGGATGCTCGAGGAAAGTAAGAGAATACCATGCAAGAAGACTGTAGTGGATTGAATGGTGGCCACCCACCATTGGGCGGTCCACATCCTAACCCCTGGAATTTGTGAATATGACGTCATTTTTAAAAGGGTCTTTGCAGATCCTCCTGGATTATCTGGGGGGGCCCTAACTAAACCCAATGACAAATGTCCTTACATAAGAAAAAGGCAGAGGAGAATGTGGCACACAGAGAAGAGGAAAAGACACAGACATGAAGGACCATATAAAGACAGAGGCAGAGACTGAAGAAGGGTTGCCACGAGCTGAGGAAGCCTGGAGCCACCAGAAGCTGGAAGAGGCAAGAAAGAACCTCTCCCTGCCAAGTTTGTGGCAATTTGTTAGGGCAGCCCTAGCAAAACAGTACAGACTTAGAAAAGGAAACCTTAGATTAACAAGTTGTGGAGTCCCGTGTGCCCGAATCTCTGACTGGATTAGACACCCTGAGAGGGCACCGACACCACCTCATCTGTCTCTGAACGTCTAAGCTTTGTGATTTTGATGTGCTGCTTAATGAATGTTCATTGAAAGGAACCACAGAAAGAGCTGGAAGTCTAGCAAGTAGATGCAGTAAAGGCTGTAAGCCTGAAACCCTCTGAGAGCGTGCAGTGGTGGCAGTGGCAAGTCCGGTCCTTGTAAAAGGGCACATGGAACGGCAGTAGGGTGTGCGTGCGTGCGTGCGTCCATGTGTGTGCGTGCGGCTCTCCCGCAGGACTAAGGAGAAGGATCAGGAGTCCTGCCATCATCTGGGGATGTAGCTGTGGCCCTGAGGAAATTCAGAGCTGCCAAATGTTTTCAGCCTTGTCTAATCAAAACTTAGTCGTGGAAATGGACACCGATTCCTGTAAAATATGGAATGGGAGAAAATAGAAATAAATTCGAGGCCCTCTTCCTATTCACTCTGTTTTATTTTTTAATTTACTTTTTAAGTAAATTTAAAAAAACACAAAGGTATGCAGTGAAGTCTCCCTCCCCCATCACCCATCGATTCACCCACCAAATATTTGTTGAGTACCTACTCTGTGCCCTGTTCTCAGTGCTTGGGGTGCATGAGTAGGGCAGGCAAAACAGTTGTCCTCATGGCCTTCACATTCGGCTGCGCTGAGAAGTGGAGGCACAAGTCCTTGAGAAGGCCAGACTTGAGCAAAGACTTGCAGGGACCTTAGCGAAGCAATTATCTTTGCCCTACTACGTTTGTAGTTAACAGTTTTCTGAAAGCTTCTAGAGTTTCTTTGTGGATATGGCAGCAAATTTGAACATATACACTTATTTTCTCTTTCTTGAAAACAAAAAACAGCATATTCTACTGTATCTTGCTTTTTTGTTTAGTAAATCTTGGAGATTTTTATCAGATAACTTTCTTGACTGGAAAGTTTACCTGTTTATTTATTTTTGTACTACTGACTAGAACATCCTTATTTGGGTGGATATAATAATGAATTTAATTGTTTCCTTATGATGGAAATTTTGGTTGTTTTTAATCCTTCACTATTCTGAAAAATGCGATAGTGCATAACTTTGTACAAATATCATTTGACTCTCTTGGATAATTTCCCAGAAGAGGAATTTCTGGGTCAAAGCTCTATGAATGAGTGATTTTTAACAAATACTGCCAACTGCCCTCCTGATATATACCTCCCAACAACAGTGAAGGAGAGTGCTGGTTTCTCACACGTGACTAACTGTGTGACATAAAATATTTGTTTATAACTAAGTGTTCTGGCCATTGCAGTTGGCAGAAAAGTGATAATCCCATGTAATTTTAAATTTATTTTGTGTCTTATAAATAAGGGTGTGTTTAGGAGCCATTTGCATTTCTTTTCCAATTAACTCTATATTTTTGCCCAATTTTCTACTGGGAAGTTGGCCTTTTTCTCATTGATTTCTATGTGCTTTTTATATACTAGGGAGATTATTCTGTTTTAAGAGTTGCAAATATTTCTTCCTGTATGTTGTCTTTTGACTTTATCTATAGTTTCTCTTTTATTTATATTTTTCCTTGCATAATTTTTTCAATGTAGTAACATGTATTGATATTTTTCTTTATAGCCTCTAGATTTTGAACATTATTTCAAAAGACTATCCTCACTACAAATTTACAAAAGGATGTTCTCATTTTCTTCTAGTATGGTTTCATTTTTTACATTTAAGTTTTTGATCTATTTAGAATGTATTCAGGTGCACAGCACGAAGGATGAATCCAACTTTTTCCTCAGCTGCCCCCTTACTTTTCCATCACCATCTTTTGAATAGTCTATTTTCCCCCTCCTGATCTAACACCTGTATCATGTATTAATTTCTTATATGTAGTTGGGTTTATTTTCTATCCCGCTCCAGTGGTTCTGTTTGTCAGTTCATGTCAATACAATACTATTTTATAATTGAAGTCTCTCTCTCTCTTTTTTGTGTTTGTGTGTGTTTTCCTGTCTTTTTTCTTTTAAGATTTATTTATTTTTGAGAGAGAAGGGAAGGGAGGGGAAGAGGGAGAGAGAGAGTCTTAAGCAGACTCCTCGTTGAGCATGGAGCCAGACATGGGGCTCAATCTCATGACCCTGAGATCACAACCTGAGCTGAAACCAAGAGTTGGACACTCAACTGACTGTGCCACCCAGGCACCCCAATTCTTGATTATTTAATTTTCATATGACCTGTAGAATCAGTTTGTCTCCTTCTAAGGAGAGAAAAATATTAAATTATTGTAATAGAGTTAAATTTACCATAGAGAGAAATTATGTAAAACCCTCCTAAGATTATGTGTGTTTTTTTATATTTTATTTTTTTAGGTTTCATTTAAATTCCAGTTACTTAACATACACTATAATATTAGTTTTAGGTGTACAATATAGTGATTCAACACTTGCTTATATCACCTGTGTTCATCACAGCAAGTGCAGTCCTTAATCCCCATCACCTAATTAACTCATCTCCCTACCCACCTCCCTTCTGGTGACCATGAGCTTGTTCTCTATAGTTAAGAGTCTGTTTCTTGGTTTGCTTCTTTCTCTCTTTTTTTCCCCTTGCTCATTTGTTTTGTTTCTTAAATTCCTCATAGGGGGGAAATCATACGGTACTTGTCTTTCTCTGACTCATTTCACTTAGTATAATACCCTCTAGCTTCATCCTTGTCCTTGCAAATGTCAAGATTTCATTCCTTTTTATGGCTGAGTAATATCCCATTGTGTATATATATGCCCTATCTTTTTTATCCATTCATCAGTCCATGGACACTTGGGCTGTTTCTATAAATGACATATCCAACTATGATTTTTATCTTTTCTTTATTCAGTTGTATTTTGTGCCTTTCAGGAGTACTTTAAGGTCCATAATTTTTGCATATTTATTTGTAAGCTTATGCATAGATATTTTATTTTTATTGTTATTATAAATGGCTAATTTATTTCATTATACCTTCTAAATGATTGTTAAATATATGAATGATGTTCATTTCTGCATAATAATTATCTACCCCACCATCCAACTGAATTCTTATTCATTTAAAAATATTTTTAGTTGATTCTTGTGTTTTCCAAGTACACATTCATAGTCTTTGTAAATAAAAACAGATTTATGTCTTCCACTCCCATTTTTCTACCTCTAGCTTCTTTTTCAAGACTTTTTTTTATCATTGATTGGTGTCTTTCCACCTCTTCCATAAATTTTTGTATCTGTTTTGCACTCTCCCTTCTTCTTCGTAGAGGTTTCTTTGTCTTTAAGTTTATGGGTAAATGTTCACATTTTTCATCTGTTTTGTGGCAACTTTTTTTCTGGTGAATCTTCTTTGTTGATAGGTTTACTGTACTTTCCCACATGTTTCTCTTAAAGTGTGTTTAGGTTGATATTGTGCTTATTTAAAACTCTTTTTACATCAGTGAGTTAAGTTTTCTGGACTAAGCATTTAAGAAAGCTCCTGTGGGGAGAGAGGAGAGGTCAGAGTAGCTTCCCAGTGTTCCAATTTCTGTTGCTACCACAGAGATCAACCATTTCCTGCAAATACAGTGCATCCATGCAATTCTCTATGCAACTTTACTACCTCTGCCTCTTTAAATCCATTGCTTTTCAAAGTTGAAGTTTAGGAGGATTTTTATTACCATTTCTGACACCAGATTTTCCCACTCACTATAGGAAACGTCATGCGGTTTTTTAATAGAGGGTGAAGCCCTTCCTTTCAGAAAATGTGTTTTCGCAAAATCCTTCTGCAACCTACCTTCTAAGTATTCATCTTAACTTCCTGCTAGGTGGACTCTAATCTCAGCTATTTTAGCAGTCATTACACATATGTCAGAGTCTGCAGATTATCTGTGTCCTATTTAACTGAAGATAGAGTTTTTTTTTTTTTTTTTTTTTTTTTTAACCTGTTGGTTTTAGATGACTACCAGAGAGGGGGTAGCCTGGCATACAAAGCTATGTTCAATAAGCTATGTCAGCAATTTTCTTTTCCTCAAAATAAGAGCTCTTCCCTGAAGTTTTCTAGCACAAAGTTTCAGGATTGGGAGTAGATCGTATGAGAAATGCATGTCTGTGGATGAGCTTTGCGTGTGTGGTATAATTATGATTACTTATTTCCTTCTGGTTTTCCAAACTTTCTCTTTCTGTCATGACTTTCTCTCTCTTTCCCTCAACACATACACATATTTACACACACACACACACACAGAAGAGGTTGTATATAAGATTATCAGTGCTCTATAAAAAGCTTAAATAAGTGAGAACCAAAACTCTCCCTTGGATTTGGTAATGAGGAATTCATCTGTGACCTTGAATAAATTGAGTTTGTGGAAAGAAACCAGAATTGTGAGTTGAATGAGTTGGGATGTGAAAGAAAAGTCATAGATTAAGAAGCAGAAACTACCTTTTAAATACTCTTTTTTTTCTCTTTATTGAAATATAATTGACATATAACATGGTGTAAGTTCAAGTGTACAACATAGTGGTTTGATACACTTTTTTTTTTTACAAAATTATTATCACCATAGAGTTAGCTAACACTTCTACCAGGTCCTATAATGACACCTGGCTATTAAGGAAAGGAAAGTTTTACAAGATCACATAGAAAGTCAGGGCTAAGAAACTATATTTAGACCTCCTTAAGAAGCTTGTTTAGAGGGTGGTGTCACAAGATTGTGAAGTCCTGTCCTTCAAGGTGGGAGTGGAAAGCAAGGAATAGGAAAATAATTTGTGTGAGAGCATAGTCATTAACATTAAGTGCTGACTCTTAAGTCAGAGGGCCTGAATTTGATCCTGTTATAACTCTTGTTAGCTCTGTGACATGGCAGAATTTAGTCTCCATGAGCCAAAATGATGCCCTGATCTGTATGAGTCCAGATCTTTCTCCTCAGCTCCAATCCCTACCTTGTGAATTACGGCCTGGATGTCCTTCAGGAAACTCCAATGTGACCAAAATTTAATTTAGTATTTCTAATTCTCAAGCTTATTCCCCCCGTATTTCCATTCTTAGTGAATGAAACCATCTCTGTAGGAACCCAATCTAGAATGCCCATGTTTATCTAAATGCCTTCATTTCTTTCACACATAACATCTCACTCCGACCAATTTGTATCAACCCCACCTCCTCATTTCACCTGAGGTATTTGTGCCCTCCTGTCCAAATTTACTGCTGCCTCTTGGAGTAGGTTTCGATCCTCTCTTATCTATACCACTACTCTCTCATAGTCTCCGCCCAGCTCCCTTGCACTTGGTCTTGAGCCAGAAATCCCCAGTTCCGATTTGTGAATCAGGTTCCCAGGGAAGGTGAAGGGGAGACAGTTGGTGGAAGAGAAAGTGGGAGCAGCTGCCCGTTGGCTGGAATTTGGCACAGTCACTGTAGGAACCAGATAGGGCACTCTCCAACCAGAGTAGCCCTCTCCCACTTCTAATGGCAGAAACAATCCTGGTCTGCCTAATTTGGAATTAACAAGACTAACTGAAATTTCTGAGTTAGAAGGGCCTAAATGGTGTGGGGAAAAGGCCACAGACCCATTTCCCCACCCCAGCCCCCAACATCCTGCTCTTGTGGTAGGGAACTTCCTTTCGATGAAAGAAAAAAAATTCCTGAGCCTCTACTCTTGCCCACACACCATCCTTGAATCTATCCTTCATACCACCAACAAAGTGAATTTGTTAAAAATTTTGATCATGCATTCTTCAGGTCAAAACTTTATAATATTAGGATTAAACCTACATTTCTTATCAGGGCTTTAAAATGCCTCTAAAATCTGGCCCTCCTATTTACCTCTCTAGCCTCGAATGATAAAGATGATGAGAAGTGGTCAAATTCTGGATAATTTTCAAGGCATATCCAACAGGATATACTAGGGAACTGTATGCGGGATATGAGAAAAGAAAAGGAGTCAAAGATTACTTCAGGTCTCTTGGCCTGAGCAACTGATTCTGAGCTGAAAAGACGAATACTGTGAAAAGCTCAAGTTAGAAATATTTATCCAGTTTTGTACACATTAGGATTGAGCTAACCTTTAGGCAGACATCTGGTAGACATGACTGCCAGGTTGCTGAGTATACACACCTGAAGTATAAGGGACAGGTCAGGATGGAAATACATGTTTGGGAATTGTCATCATAGAGATGGCATTCAAAACCTTGAGGTCACCAAGGCAGTGAGTATAAATTGAGCAGTGAAGAGGACCCAGTTTTGTGCAGTCCAATGTTAAGAAGCCAAAGAGGAGAGAAAGTACCAGCAAAGGAGATTAAGAGGGAGCAGCCAGTGATGTAGGAGGAAAACCTAGAGAGTTTTGTTCCAGGTGTCAAGTGAAGAAAACATTTGAAGGAGGAGTGACTATTCTCATGTGTCAAATGTTGAGATAGGACAAGTGTATTTAGAACCAATAATTGATTATTAGATTGCATAATATGGAAGTTATTGGTGACAGGACATGTGTAGTTTTAATAAATTGTGAAGGTAAGACCTGTTTGGATTAGGTTCAAGAGAAAACAGGAAACAGAATTGGAGACAGGCAATATACACAATTCTTCCAAAGGGTTTTACTGTTAAGGGGAGTTGAATAATGGAGTGGATATGGGGCCAAGAGATTATATTTCTTTTAAGGTGGAATAAATACCAACATTGTTCAGATTTAAATAGATATAATCAGCATTTACATGTTTGTTTTATGAATTAAGTTAATGTGACTACAGTTTGGTAGTGGGTTTTGTGACATTTGTTCTCTGAAATTTTCTTTAGTCTCTGGGAATAATATGTAAATTGTTATTGTCTACAATGTAAAAGTTTATATTTCATTATTCATACTGAGGTTTGAAATGTAATCTATGAATCTAGGTTATTATTTAGAAGATGGCATCATAATCCTCAATAACAGTATAAATAACAATACAAATAGCTTCCATGTGGTGCTCTTAGTGTATTGGGCAGTAGGCTAACTGCCTTACAGACCTCATCTTATATAAACACAATAACACAGGGGGAAGTAATGATTGCCATTTCCAGACAAGGCAATTGAGTCTCAGAGAAATTAACTAATTCTGCAAGGGTACAGAGATTCTGAAAGGAGATCCAGAATGCAAAACCAATCTGCTTGAACCCAGTACCTGGGCTACTGGTCACTACACTCTTAAAACCTACATGTTGAGTCTCTGCTGGACACACAGCACACTAGAATCTAGAACCATGGTTCTCAACCTTGAGGTATGTTAAGATTAAGGCGGTGCCAGGACTCCACCCAAGACCTGTCTTTAGATATATCACTTTACCGTCTGCAGTTTTTTTTAAAAGCTCCACAGGTGATTCCAATGTGATTTAAGATTCTAATGTGATTCTCAGTGATTGTAAACCACTGAGCTCTATATTCCAGGAGATTTCAGGATAGAGTCTGTACTCAACGGAGTTATCACTACCACATAACTGAGACCTCATCTGACCCTCATCATACTGAGGGAAACCTTTCAGACACTGCCTTAAAAGCCTCACTATAAATTACCTTAAAATAAAACACTATGCATAAGCTTTCTTTTGCAGCCCCCAGTCCCTACAAGTGACCCCAGTTGACCTTCCCATCTGAAGACTCACCCCTGCCATGCGTGTGGTATTAATCCTATCCTTCATCAAACAGAATTATTTAAAGTGCTTTAATTTTCTAACCCCATGACTCAACGTCAAGGTATGAATAACAGTAGCCATGTATCAAGCACTTACGCGTGCCAGACATGGCGTTAAGTACTTCACATGTATTAACTCATTTAATCCTCACCCTAACCCTAGGAAGCATTTTAAGTCCAATGCAATCTCAAATTCGCATTACCAAATGATCAAATCTAGAACAAGTAAAGTGGGGTTTGGGTTGAAAAAGATAAAACTAGGATAGGGAGACTGTTTACAGGTCAAGGATGATCTAGCGATCTAGAGATTTCAGTTTAAACGATGGGCATGAGAAAGTGACATTAGCTGAGAAAGAACAGGGAAAGAGGAGGGTTTATACTAAGAAGGAAAAGTTTCTGTCTTGAACCTGGAGGAAGCTCCAGGTCATGCCTGTGGAGATGTTGAGTGCTTCAGTGATACAATGAGCCCCATATGACAAAACACTGCTTCCTGAGCAAGTTGTTGTTCACAATTTAGCTCCAACTTAGTTCCTCAGAGGCCTGCCCTACCATTCTCTAGCCCCTTGTCCTTACCCCATAGAAACTGTATGTTCTCAAAAATTCATAAACCGGGGCCCACAAACAATCCAAAGACATGGTACATCGTGTTGGCTCACCCAGTACTACTGTGTGTGAATGTATGTGTGCTTTTGTGTGTATTAACTGTCACCATTTTAAGAATTGGAGGAGTTTTTGCAAAAATCACATTTTTTACATCTCTCGAAACATTATTTCATCAGTTGCCCGTTGTCCTCACCACCCCGTTATACCTCAAACCCAACTCACCTCACACATTTGAGTGACCTGCATGACCTGCAGGCATTTGAGTTTGTGATCTCTACCCCTGGCCATTAGAGGGTCTCTAAGTGTACCATGTATCTTCATGCCTTTGTAACTTTGTTTCTTCAGATCAGAGTACCCTTTATCCACCTATTAGGTTTCCATCTTTAAAAAACCAGAAAAAGGATCAGCATTTTTGGGAGGTCCTTCCAATAAAATCAGTCACCCTTTGTTCAATGATCCCATAAAGCTTTATTTCTATTTCTAATTCTAATGTAGCTCTCCCCAGACTATTAAAGCCGTTATGTGTGTCTTCTTCTGGCTAAATTGGGAAAACCTTGAAAGTAGGTTCTATTTTGTTCAGCTTTCTACCCTCTCTTCACGTTGCCTACCATCATGCTTCGCCCATTGTATACATTACATGAGCGTATTCAATTCAATTGAAATCAGAAGCTCTTTTTGTTCTTTATAAAAGTCTTTTTATTCGCACTTTGTGAAACTGAACTAGTAAAGGAATTATTAGTTTATGTAGAAAGGATCAACGGAATTATTGTTTCAGATGAGCTTTGAGAAAATGTGGGTTTCTGAAGTCTTTTTAGTAAGAGTTTATAGCTGATGATGAGAGTTGGCCCTACTTGACTTCTCAGTGCATAACACAAAGAAGTGTATAGATACAACCCCCCCCAGTACTGTGCATATCAATCAAGTAAAAACTAATATTTAAAAAAAGTTTTATCTATTTAATTGACAGGGAGAGCAGTTGCAGGGGGAGAGGCAGGCAGAGGGAGAGGGAGAAGAGGCTCTCCACTGAATAAGGAGTGCAATGCGGGGCTCGATCCCAGGACTCTGGGATCAAGACCTGAGCCAAAGGCAGAAGCTTAACAACTGAGGCACCCAGGCGCCCAAAACTAATATTTTTTCAAAACACTTTCACACTCATGACAAATTTCTTAGGTGGTAATTCATTAATCAGCTCTGCAACTTCACCTACAGTTTCTAATGTCCTGTTTTCATAAGAAACTCACATTGTAAACTATTTATTTCACTATATCTTTATCTTTGAGACTCCATTTTCCTTTCTTTTGCACCTTCTATTAAAATAGAAGAATAGGGGCGCCTGGGTGGCTCAGTCGTTAAGCATCTGCCTTCGGCTCAGGCCATGATCCCAGGGTCCTGGAATCGAGCCCCGCATCGGGCTCCCTGCTCCGCAGGAAGTCTTCTCCCTCTCCCACTCCCCCTGCTTGTGTTCCCTCTTTTGCTTTGTCTCTCTCTGTCAAATAAATAAATAAGATCTTTAAAAAAAAGATAGAAGAATACTGAACTAAGAATCTAGATCTAGGTTAAGAAAGAAGATAGAACATTTCTTGTAAAATGTACAGTAGGGGGGCCCCTGGTGGCTCAGTCTGTTAAGCCTTTGCCTTCAGCTCAGGTCATGATCCCAGGGTCCTGGGATTGAGCCCCCCCCCCCCCCCGGAATGCTGCGTCTGGCTCCCTGTTCAGTGGGGAGCCTGCTTCTCCCCCCTGCCCCCGCCTCTCCCCCCTCATGCTTGCGCACGCTCTCTTTCTTTCTCTTTCTCTCTCTCTCTCTCTCTCATGTGTGTGCTCTCTCTCAAATAAATAAATATAAAAAAATAAAGTAAAAAAATAAAATGTACAGTAGGTAGTGTATAGACCTTGCTTTAGGGAAGGAATGCCCAAAGTAGACATGAAGAAGAAACAAATTTTACAATTTCTTCTGGAGCAGTAGGCATGAAGAACCACAGTTGCCCTGGAAGTGAACTCTCAGAAGGAATGACCAGATTGTTAGGAGCTGCCTCAATTTTTTGCCAAGACTGTCTGCTGACAGTCCCAAGCCCCAGGCAGTGGACTGCAATGCCTGTTAATATTGAAACACTAATAATTTGCTATCTCCACTTCATCTCTATCAGAATTGAATGTGCAGCAGGTGTGCACAGGGAAGCAGAAAAATTCCTTGGACAGTTGTAAATTAGCCTGATCCTGGGCTAAGCTCATGGGCATCTCTGAAGAACCCCATTCCTTCCCAAGGCATTCCATGTGGGATGAAGGGAATCTAAGAGGAACCAAACAGTCTGCAGTATATCTACATTCCAAGAAAGTATGCCAGAAATTTCAGACTCAGATTTAAATCTTTATTTGTAATAGTTCTCTTTCCTTGTGATCCAATTTCCTCCTAATCAAGGATTTTGTTTCAGTTAACATTATCAGATGCTGTTGAACTCAGACTACACATCTGACAGATTTCTAGGTAGAGTATTAAATCATCTCCCAAATTGTTTTACTCTTAGGAGGTAAATGACCTACATGATAAAAAATTGATATCAGCATATTTTTAAAATAAATTTGTCTCATCATCAGACTTAACTGACTTCCGTGGTTTTTTTTAATGCTCTTAGACAGCAGCTCTCAATCAATATTGATTAGAGGAAAGGGTACAGTTCTAAAGCCTATAGAACTGTCGTGTGAAAAGAAATTCTATTTGTCTTACTTTAAGAAATCATTCGGTGCTGAGTCCTGAGCATTTTTATCTAGTTTAGCACACTTCATATATAGGTCATTTTCTCTCCAAATGATCTATCCAGTCCTTTTTTTAAAACTATATTTCAATCTTTGTTCTGAGAATTGAATGAATATCTTTTTCTGCATGAGCCTAAAGGCCTGTGAAGAAGGGTGTGTAATTAAAAACAAAAGGTCTGGTGGGGTTGCTTCTGATAGCATTCATCTATTTTGTCTTTAAATGGTCTTTTTTGAAAACAAAATATTTTTTCAAAACATTTGAAAAGATTCCTAAAATTAATCTATGAAATTCAACATGTGTGTAGAGTTTAAATCGGACCAAAATTTTGACCATTATCTTGTCTATCAAAATGACCTGTCTGTATAACAATTCAAGCTTTGGACTGGAAAACCTGGTTCTTGTCTCCCCCTTATCTGGGCGTCAGTTTTCCCATCTGGAAAATGAAGGTTGGATGAGGTGATTCCAAGGTCTGTATTGGATAGAGATGAAGACAAAAGAAAGGGGGAACTTAGGATCTTTGATAACTAGAATAAACAGCACAAGTTTTGAATCAGACAGATCTGGGTTTGGATTGCAGATATTATTAGCTGTAGGAAGTTAGATTTCATTGTACTTCGCTATAAAATGGGACTTAATTAAGAGCTATATTGAGATTTAAGTGAGAATAAGCCTATAATATTCCTAGCACCATTTGTGCCCATATTTTATGCTCCTATAAATGGTAGGAACATATTTTAAGGTCAGGAAGAACATAAGGCTGAACACATGATCAAATCTAGTAATTTCTACCCTGGCACTTGAGAAGAAAGGGAATGCATATCACTGTCCTTCACCAGCAGAGATGTCCCTCTGCTGAGATGAAACTGGAGACGTCAGGGTTTAAAAAAAGCACACCATCAGGGGAAGGCACCACATCTTGGCAAGAAATGTTTCACATAGTTTCCACTGTCACCAAACTCTTCCCCACCCCCCCACCCCCACACCTGGCTTCTATTTAAATCTCAGGCACTCCCTGGGTCCATACTCATTTCAGCCAGTGCCCAGCCTACCAGCAGAGAAGAGAAGGGTGGCATGGCTCCGGAAGACAAGGAAAGAGAGAAGGGCCCAGCCAAGCGTGCCCTCCGCAAGGTACGCACAGCCACCCTGGTGATCAACTTGGCCCGAGGTTGGCAGCAGTGGGCAAATGAGAACAGCACCAGGCAGGCCCAAGAGCCCACAGGCTGGCAGCCGGGAGGAGCCCAGGATGCACCCCAAGCTCCTAAGCCAGTGATCTACCCCACTCTCCACCAGAAAGCTCCGAGCACCCCAAAGTCTTCCTCCCAAAAGTCAGAGGGACATGGAGATGGACAAAGCTCAGAGGAAGCCACAGACGTCTCTCATATCAAAAGGAAAGAGGTGACCAAAACAATTGTCAGCAAAGCTTACGAGAGAGGAGGGGATGTGAGCCATCTGAGCCACCGATATGAGGACAGTGACATGCCTGGAGCCGGGCAGCCAGAAAATGACATTGACAGAATCCTCCACAGCCACGGCTCCCCGACGCGGAGGAGGAGATGTGCCAACCTGGTATCTGAGCTGACGAAAGGCTGGCAAGAGATGGAACAGGATGAGCCGAAGTGGAGGAGTGACAGCATCGACACAGAGGACAGTGGCTACGGAGGGGAGACCGAGGAGAGCCCCGAGCAGGATGGAGAGCAGGTGGCCGCCACCAGAATCAAACGCCCCTTGCCTTCCCAGTAAGTGTATGCCCCCTCTAGCTGCTTATACTGCCTCTGAGCCCCAGCTGGCCGTGGGGATTGAGAGGGCAGGGAAGTGCTCCCAAAGTTAGAATGAGAATCTTAAAAAGTGGGCAGGCGCAGGCGGCAAGGTCCTATGGGGAAGGCACTGCCCCTGGGCCAAAGGGGCAGCACCAAGCCAGACAGGGACCTCTGGGCCAAGGTGCTCTTCTGTTTCTTCTTTATGTTTTGAACTGAATACTCAAGTTTTAGCCTCAACAAAGATGAAGCTAAAGATGTAAGGATGTAAGGAAGCTAAGGATGTCTGCCTTGGGTACATTTTTAAAATAAAGTCTAGGATGAGTAGAAACTTGGCTTATTTCTCTGCAGAAAATGTGCTTGCTGGTAGACTAGGACTGGGCAAACTTTCCCTTGTCTCAAACCAGTCTATAGTATTATCAGGAGACACAACTACCCACACAGTGCCCGTGGGACACAGGTCTATATGACCCTGTAAACGGGTGGGAGGCTGCCATCTAACTTGAGAGTAGGCTCTGAAGTTAGACCCAAGATCAAATTCCAGCTCTGCCCCAACAATAGTTGATAATATTGTACTATAATCTCAAAAGTGGCTAAGAGAGTAGATCTTAAGTGTTTTCATCTCACACACACACACACACACACACACACACACACACACACACACAGAAACACACAAACTGGTTATTTTTCTAAGCCCATTTCCTCCTTTGTAAAATGATAGCAAGAGTAAACGTTTGGGATGAATTCTGTTGTACTGGGAGAAGTAAATGAGATTAAGGCTGCCAAGCATTTACCACAGTACCTGCTCCATATGCTCCATATATAAAAGCTATTATTATTCACATAGATTTTATTATTTGGCAATTTTTCAAACTTTCAGAAAAGGTTTGTTCTCTTGGTAATCAAAGACAGAAATGCTATTAAAGCTAGGTCATTAAAATACCACAATCCTAAAACATTTGGATGTCAACACACACACACACACACACACACACACACACACACACAGAGTCAAACTGATACATTCAGATAAAAAAATACATATTTTCTTTTAAGACAGTAACTCTACCTCCACATAATAGAAAGTCAGGATATCTCACTCCATAACTGTAGAGTATCAAAATATGTGAAAAGCTTCTAATATGATGATTACAAACTGACTCCCTTTGGAAACATTAGACATGTAGGTGTGCTGTTTAAGCTTTATGAAACAATCAGAAAGTAAAGAACAAAACTGATTACCTAATTTGACAAAAAGCTGTCTGACAGTTTGTGACTTTAAAGGTGTTTTGAAAGAATTAGAACTATGACATCACATGCTTTCAAGAAAAATGAAATGGCAAATCTAGATAATTGTAACGACACTCACACATTTAGTGCATGCCATGGACAGCTAACATGCTCTGTCCTTTTAACTCCCATGATCCTACAAAGCGGGTATTAGTATTCTATTTTAAGGATGAGAGCACTAAAGCTCAGAGGGGAAGTTTACCCAGCAAGTTAGTGACAAAGCTGAGATGTGCCTGTCTCCAAACGCAGTTTTGAAAACAGACTTGGTGCTAACTCTCACGCAGTGCCTTGAGGATGTTGTGGAGAGATCTGGATTTGTGCTCTACTTACATTAATCCAGAAATTCATAATCAGAAATAAATATTCTACCAGGAAATATGGAACCGTAGTCTAATTCTGGTCTTGTGGATTTGGTGTGTGTGTGTGTGTGTGTGTGTGTGTGTGTGTGTGTGTGTGTGTGTGTGTGTGTGTACCCGTGCTTGCTAGAAATGGAATAATAGAACCCAACAGAATAAAGATTGAGGATGGCACAATGATGATCTTCTGTCAGCATGCTTCGGATTGGCTAGAGGTAGGAAGTGGACAACTGGAGACAATCTCAAATGCATGTACTTTTCTTGGGCACTTGTCTATGTTTATTCATATGTTTATTCATTTAATCCTCACAATATTCTCATGGGCAGGCATAAGTATTCTCCACATTTGATAGATGGGGGCATAAGACAAAGACATAGTAGAAAATTTGGATAAGATTGTACAGCCTCTGGGATTTGAGCCCAGGCATTCTGGCTCTCGATCCCACTCTCTTCTTCACCACACTCTAAACTGGAAGTGGGGACTCACATACAGGACCCTTCTCAGGTTCCTAAAACCGGACATGTACATGGACACCTTCTTAGTGTGATGGAGAGGAGCATAGGCTTTGAATGAGAGACAATTAGGTTTGAATCATGATTACTTTGGCAAATCCTGTCTCTTAGTCCTCATCTAAAAAATAGATGTAACCTGTTGAGTTATTTTGATATTAATGATGCAAAGCAATGGACCCAGAGGAACTCCTTAATAAGTTGTATGCATTATAATGCAGGGGGCCATTCCTGGTGATCGCAACCCTACAGGATGCTGGGAGATTGGTCCCCAGGGTTGGAGTGAAGGAAGGGGATTAAATCTCTTCTTCCCTTCTTCGGTTCCTTTCTCTCAGTCTTAGAGAACATAGGGTACCAGGATGTCGTATGCAGAAACAGCATTGCTTAATGTCAGCAGTAATCCTAGCTGTGCTCAGGAAGCTTCAGCAGAAGCCTGATGGGACTCTCAAGTACTGCTTGAGAAATGAGTGTGATATTATCAAGTAAGCCTGTATGAAAGGAGATTTTGTTAATTCATTTTTCATTCTAAGCACTATTCTTTACCTATATCTACCAATAGGGAGAAAATTATGTACCACAAATGTTTAAGTAGAAAGAGAGGTTTTTTGGTGGTTAAGATGTTCCATGGATAACAAAAACAAGTCAGGTTTGGTTAAAAGTAGAGATATTCTTTACTAACAGAGTTTTGCTAACGGGGTTTTACTATGAAAATGATTTCTATTTAATGCTTTATTTTAAAAATATTGAGTGTTTTGATTGTATAGTTACATGACTTGTTTGGTCCAGTCCTTTAAACAAAAGAAACTGCATCCCTCTCCCATTCAGTAATGGTGCAATATTCAAGTGCCAATCATCCATTCATCCTCTCCAAGTTATATTCAGCAAAAATAATAATAGTTGAGAATAAGAATGCCATTTTATAGATAAGGTAATTGACACACAGAGGCATTAAGAAATATATCCAAGTCACAGAGTTAGTAAGTGACCAAGTTGGGAAGGCTGATGACAGAGCTTATGTTCTTAACCACTATGCTAGACTGATTCTCTCAGTAGGGAACGGGCTCAAGAAAACTAAAATGGGAGGTCAAAGTGTCAGTTTAATTAACAGAATCCTAATAACATCCTAAATGTAAGGTCTGGGTACAACTATGTTGAAGGACTTTGCTAGAAATAGAGCTGAAGTATGGCTTTCTGCTATTTGACCCCAATTCTAGAGCATAGAACCCTTTCTATGGAGTCTGAGAACAGTTACCAATCTGCAAGAAGGATTACAGGCCTGACTCTCAAACCTGATTGAAAACAGACAGAGATAAGAGTGACCCTGTGAATGGCATGCTTCCATTAATCAAACTGGCCAGACTTCCTGTGGAGACGAGCAAGCAAACCAATGCACAGAGGAACAGATTCTCCCCAGCACTTCCCTGGGAAGTTGGAAAGGGTAGCAGAAATTATTCACTTTACTGACAGAGAAATGTTTGGGGCCAAGAGGAGAAATGCTCCCTCTACGGGAGTCTATTGGGTGGGGCCATGAAAGCAGGTCTCTGCTTTCTTCATGCCAATCCAAGAGTTAGACCAGAAAAGTTCACCTCCAGCCACATGACATTTTGAAGCATCGTTTGGTGATGCAGGCGAAGACCACCTACCAGAGTGTTTCCAGTGCCAGTGAACTTGGTTAAGTTTGAAATATACCCTTCAGAATTTTTATTTCCTGTGGGGTTTATTCATATTTAATAATTTACCCACATAATTATTACTCCAAAATGATAAAACTATGATACAGTTGTATTCTCATTAGATTGCTGAAAAGCCCATTCACATGAGAAAGCAATACTCAAACTGATGCCATTTTTAAAGCTAATAGATAAATAAATTTCTGAATTTATTTCAGCGAATGAATGTACACTCTCCAATTAGAATGCTTATAATGTCTAGCAGAATTAGTTACTTTGCACATAATTGGACAGGGGAAATATTTGTTGACTATAAGAACATTTGCTTACTAATAATGAAGAAACTAAGAAGGCAAGTTTAGATGAAATATTACTATCTTAAAATATGGGTGTGATGTCAGTCTTTGAATATTGCTTTGCTTCCTATAAATTTATACTAGATTGTCTTTCTAAAAGCTCAATCTAAACTATTATTCACATTTTTACTTGAAGGTAAAAAAAAACAGGATAACCTGGTATATTGTTTCTTATGTTCATTAACCAAGAAGATATTCAAGGTATAAGATTTTCTAGTCCTGATTTAAACATGAACTTTCAGGGATGCCTGGGTGGCTCAGTTGATTAAGCCTTTGGCTCAGGCCTGCATCTCCCTCTGCCTGCCTCTCTCTCTCTCACTCTCTCTCTCTCTGACAAAGAAATAAAATCTTCAAAAAAATAAACATGAACTTTCAGGCTTTTTAGAAATTGGAAATGCAAAAACAATACAGAACGTTTATAAGATAGAGACAATTAAATACTCATTAAAGTAGTTCCTCCTTCACTTTTTATAACCTATGTTCTAATTCTTGCTTATTAGACCAATTCCTTTGCTTTCCTTCTCTCCTATTATTGGGAATTACAATTTGACAATATAACAAATGGATATTATGATTTAGGAGGTGATTTTTAGAAGATAAATGCTTCACTTCCTCAGAGATTTATTACCTCACCAACATCAACCCTATCCCTAATAACATAGAGTTTAAAAATTCAGGGACTCTAAGGTCCTAATGCAAATTAGAGGGAAAAAACCCTACATCAAGGAATCAGAGACCCATATAACATACAGTTTAAACAAGTTACCTTGAAAGGCTAATTTGAATATTTTCCTTTTTTTTTCTTTCTTTAAATCGTAAAATCAATATGATACCAACAGGAAAGATAATTTTTTAAAAAGAAAAAATCAACTGCCATCTGGATACTAACAATTATTTTCAATTGTGCACATGCCACTGATTTCTTCATCTTGATGTGTATGCATTTTATGTAGTTAGAATTTTACCATATACTCAAATTGGTATTCCTCTGATTATCTTCATGAATGTCTTTTAATGGCTATTTACTTTTTTATTATTGGATACCCAATAAGTACCTAAAACAATGCCTGACACACAGTAGGTGTCATAAATACTTTAACGAAAAAGATGGAAAGTATGCCAAGGTAGCCAGAAGTTCCTTAAAGGGAAATGTACAATAGCTCCCCCGGGGGATCTGTTTTAGGACCTCCAGTGAATGCTTAAAATTGAGGGAAATATCAAACCAGACAAATACTATTTTTTCCTATACATATATATGTATGAAAAAGCTTAATTTGTAAATTAGGCACAGTAAGAAATTAACCACAATAATAATAGAGAAATTATAACAGTGCATTATAATAAAAGTTATATGAATGTGGTCTCTCTTTCAAAATATCTTATTGTTCTATACTCACTCTTCTTATGATGGTGTGAGATGATAAAATGCCAATGTGATGATGGGCGCCTGCATGGCTCAGTCGGGTAAGTGTCTGACTCTTGATTTCTGCTTGGGTCATGATCTCAGGGTTGTGAGATCAAGCCCAGTGTCGGGTTCCACACTAGGCATGGAGCCTGCTTGGGATTCTCTCTCTCCCTCTCCCTCTGCCCCTCCCCACTCATGTGCTCTCTCTCTCTTAAAAAAAAAAAGAAAGAAAGAAAAGGGAAAAGAAAAAGAAAGAGAAAAAAGTGCATGCGTGATGAGATAAAGTGAGGTGAATGATGTAGGCACCGTGATGTAGCCTTAGGCTACTATTGACCTGATGACTCATTAGAAAGAGGATCATTTGCTTCCAGACTATATTTGCCCACAGGTAACTGAAACCATGAATAAGGGGGGACTACTGTATTACATTTTATAATATAGGACAGAACTACAGTCAGTATTTGGGAGACACAAGTATGCATTATGTCATTCTTTTCATTTTCTTCTGAGATGCTTCAAGTCTCTTCTCTAGCAGGATGTCCCTGCCTCAAATCAGGTATGAGCTTTGGGTTATGCTGGGATGGCCTTGAGCTCGTTATTCAAGAGGATGCCCATCATGTATTGCCATGGTTCTCAGGGGAGAAGGTGTTTGGTCTCATCTGATAATGAGATCAAACAGCCCCTACTCTGGGAAGCTGAACAGGGACAGTCTATGGAGAGGCAGGTGATCGTGGACTTGATGAGGACCAGCCTTCAGTGTGGTATAATTCCTAGTACTTTTCCATATGTATGTGACTTTTAAAAATTGCAGTAACTGTGTATACAGTTTTTTATGTGCTTTCTCCCAATTAACTTTGTCATATATTTTATCCATGTGACTACAAAGAATAGCAGTGTTATACGTACCAGCATACCCCTCGTTTGAGCTCTGTCATAGTAATGAAACTGAATGCAGCAAGCATAGTTTTGAACACATAAAACATGGGAATTAGTGAAAGTTTGCCATCTAGTGGCTGTTATTCCTCTTTTGAAAATGCTAATACAAGTAGCTGTGTCTCCCTATCCAGGTCTGTGAGTCTCCTGCATTTAGATAACCAGATTTCGGGAAGTGAGACTGGATAGTGAGGAATACCCACATCTGGCCTGTAACTGGTTTTGAATAGAAAATTGTGAGACTTTGGATAGGAAGGGCTACTTAGCTCAGGCATACTGCTCACTCAGCAAATTCAGTGAGGCTCTGCATCTCCAATCCCTGAGCTTCCAGACATGAGGTCACTTGGTGTTGGGGAGAGGGAAGGGTAGGTCGCTTGTGACGATGAGGAATACAAATCTCTGACTTTTAGATAGTCCAAGAGTTCATGTTTTACTCATGAAGGCAAAGAGACCTAGGAAAACGTCTAGGAGACTGGAGATACAGAGAAGACAGAGGAATCTTTTAAAGATAAATTTTACCCATTTTAAAATTAGGCCTGTACCTTCATGACACCACTGGTCTATACTTCCAAGGCTGTTGGGTTTGTTTTTTATAAGAAAATGCATTCCAAATTGCAAGGACACACACACATCTGAAACACAACTCATCTACTTATTGGACACTGTACCCGCATGAGTGACAGACATCACTGCACAGTGGGAAGAGTCCTGACTTTAGCCTCAGACAGTTGGTGTTTGAATACTACCTTTGTCACTGGTTTAGGGCAGTATTTCACGGTAGTTACACACAGGCCTGGTTCAAATCCCAGCACTAGCACTTACCAGGTGTGTGCCTTTAAGCAAGTTACTTAACCATTCTGACCTCAGCTTCCTCATCTGGGAAGTGAGAATAGTCATACCTATCTCATAGACTGGTCATAGGAATATTAATAAAAAGTATTTAGAAGAATGCCAGCACAAAGTATTCAATAAATGTTACTATTGCTAGCAACTGTCTTCTATCTATACAACTTGATATTCCATAATTTGTGGCACATCATTGATACTAGTATAAATATGCTCTCATCAAAAATCTATATATGAACATACATACATAAGTGAATAATACAATGTATATGACTAGTATAATAAGCCTTATTTCTGGGAAATAAGTGGTTTCTTAAGTCCTTTACAAAATGGTTTCCCTTAATACATTTATATGATTCCAATTCTAAAATGTCATCAACATGCAACTTTAAGACATACATATTTACATTGTATTTGGGTAAAGAACATTTTTTCTTGAAATAGAGTTTAATATTTTTTATGGTGCTCCAAAATGAGAACAGTGGTAGTTGTCATCTGTCAAATAAAAATAAAGAACAATGATGTGACTGTTACAATTGTTCTTCTTTCATTTCTAATTTATTGTACTGTATTTTGTTTATAATGAAAAAATTAGACTTACGTTAAGATGTCTACGTGCAGGGAGTACAAAGAGAAAGCAACACTTGGATGTTAAATATCAGTATCTTGATTCTTCATTCTCCCTTTTAGGGCAAATAGATTTACAGAGAAACTCAGCTGCAAGGCCCAACGGAAATACAGCCAAGTGAACAACCTGAAAGGGAGATGGCAACAATGGGCTGATGAACACATCCAATCCCAGAAGCTCAATCCTTTCAGTGAAGAATTCGATTATCAGCTGGCCATGTCCACCCGCCTACACAAAGGAGATGAAGGCTACGGCCGTCCCAAGGAGGGAACCAAAACGGCGGAAAGGGCCAAGCGAGCTGAGGAGCACATCTACAGAGAGATCATGGACATGTGCTTCATCATCCGCACAATGGCCCGCCACAGAGGAGATGGCAAGATCCAGGTTACTTTTGGAGATCTCTTTGACAGATATGTTCGTATTTCAGATAAAGTAGTGGGAATTCTCATGCGTGCCAGGAAGCATGGGCTGGTTGACTTCGAAGGAGAGATGTTATGGCAAGGCCAAGATGACCATGTTGTGATTACTCTACTCCAGTGAACCTTCAACAACAAAAGCCAGACTTGACCCACTGTTGTCTTAACACCAACAGCTAATACAGTAAAAATTAAAATGCAAACTGCTCTGTAATAAGTTAGTAAGTATTAAACAATTTTTACATTAATGACTTTTTGGTACTCTATTTCTGAGGAAGTTTGAAGATTTTGAGGAAGCACACAGCATATCAGAAGGCACGTAGAGTGTTATTAGTATACAATAGCATAAATATTTAAAATTCTACTTACCCTTCAGGCAAAAATATTTGGCTATGGATTGCAGAAATTATTACAGATATTTCAATAAACAATTACTACATCTAAGAAAAATGCTGATTTTAGGTAAACATGAGCAGAACATATTAAGATGTGTCATTTTGGGGTAAAGAATTCCGTTAAGTTTGGCAAAACTAAAAATTTTCTAAGAAGCTTGACTTTGTATTATTATTTCTATCAAAGCATCACTTATAAAATAAACACATAAGTAAAAAGTATCCAAATAAGATGTGGAAATTGATGAAATTTCTCTGTGAGCTTGGAATTTAAAATATTTCCAACGGGTGTTAGTTGTCCTTTCTAGTATGATTTGCACAAACCACATAAAAACAAACATCGCTGGTGTTCAGAAAACTAGAGAGGCGGTATGTTTACCTTCACTGTGGAAGTAATACACAGGTGAGAGATTCAAAATTATCTGTCTTTGTAGGACTTCTTGGAGAAGTTTATTTTTTCTCGAAAACTTAATGCATCATGCTGCTTACATTTATGTCAATATACAATGAAGTAGGAATACAGAAAATTCTACAATGAAGTGGAATATTCAGTGCAGAGGAATCCGATAGAAGCATTGGTAAATTAGGAAGAGATTTGAGCCATTTTAATTTTCTTGATGCTCTAACAAATATTATGAAATATCTGAAAGTCCTAAAATGGCACTACCAGTTTTGTCAAAGTGAAAAAAGCTGTTAAATATGATGACAGAGAAGTTTAGTGGGCCTTAATCTGTTACTCGTTATTTTTTCTCAGATTTAATGTGTCTTACAAAATTCTAAAAACAAACTGAATAAGATGTGAGGTTACAGTTCTTACTGAATTCACTGAAAGTTGGTAAATATTATAGTACTTTTGTGTTAAATACAGAAATTAATGACAAATTATAATACCTCAAGACAATAGACACTCATAATTGTTAGATGTTTAGGTTTAACATAAGGTATGGATTAAACTACTTATAGGAATTATCTTTGTTTTCATGTATGATTCTCTTTCAAACTGAAAGTTCCAATATCTTCTTAAAGAAGAATGTACATTTTTGTTTCCCTAATAGATTTGTTAGATTACAAATTAATGACCAATATTTCTAAATAGAATTTCATAAGATGTACACTTCTATTACAGTGAAATCCATGTCAACATTTAAAGTCATGCACAAGAATAAAAGATATTTTCTATATTTTCTGTTCTTATTTATATATTACTATTTTAATGTTATATTGCACAATAACACTTTCTTGTGTTTGAAATACAACAAAATTATAGAGTGCAAGTTGGGTTACTTCTAGTATTGGTGGAATATTTAGATCAAGGCTTCAGAAGAATTTCCTTATATTCAACTCTGAACAATAACCATTTATGCAGCCACTGACGCAGATTAGTCCAAAACTTCAATTTGTTGGAATTTGAGGATGGAGTTAGAAAATCTTCTCAGAGAGCCTACATTAACACTCCTTGAATAAGGTATGGCTGTGAAGTCAGAAAGCTAGTTCCCTTAGAGAAAAATACCTGCTATATGACAGAATTTTATCCTAAAAACGGTATGGTAAGAAAATCCATAGTTGAAAAACAGAGTTTTAGACAAAAAAAGGATAAGTAGAACTCAGGTGGCAAAAGCCTTCATAGATATTTTTTATAGTTGTCAAAGTAACGAAAATTACACATGAAATAAATATACACCATCAATAGCATTTTAATGGTAATAAGCAGTATACAATGGGTTTCCAAATCTTCAGAATTTTTTTCCAAACTTTCTATAAGAAGTTTCAAGAGTTTTGGAGTGATTGAAATGTACTTTATAAAAACGCCTTCTGTCTGGACCACCACATTTTGATGCCTTTCAACTTTTTTAACTTGAAGTTTTAGGACTTCCTGATTCCCAAGTTCACCTTCTTACCATTCTGCCCAACGACCCCCAACAGGAGGAAAGTTCTGCTTTCGAGTTTTCACTTCCCAAGTGAAGTGGAGCTGCACCTATATTCTTCATTTGCCTTCCACTTTGAACTTCCCAAACTCAAGTTCCTTTTTTCTTAATACTACCAAAAGGTATATTGGGTGCTGATTCGCACATGATGTGGGGATAATTCTGTGTAAGCCAAAATTTTGAGTCAATGGGAACTCATGCTCAGGGAAGTTTTGCAGTACTTTAAGTCACTCTGTTCAAGGGTAAGAGGAGCAGAAGACCATCTGGCCCATGCTTAAGTGGTCTCTTAGTGAAGATGCTCCCTTAGGATTTCTAGAATGTTCCTTTTCATCCCCAGTACCTACAACATTTCTTACTACACAGTAAGGACACAGTTAATGTCTGTTGAATTACTTACTTTATCAGTGCACTGTATGATCTAATCTCTCAGGCTAGAGGTTTTGAGAGAATTATGGTTCACTCACCATCATCCCAACAAGGGTTATCTGATGACATTGTGTGACCAGATTTTGGGGGCATGTTGGTATCTAACAAAATTACATTGCATTTATTTTTTGACCAAAAATTCCACTCTTAAAATTTTCCTTGAAGATAAAACTTAAACAATATGAAAACATATGCATAATGCATTGTGCATTATTTTAAATTGTAAAATACTGGAAAAACCTAATACATATGGGAACATGGCTGAATAAAGTATGGTACATCCACACAATGGATGCAATTCTAAGAAAAACAAAGTCTTTAAGAACTGGAGTTATTTTTAGTGTGTATACATAAGCATGCACACATATACACACAACTGGATTTTATATGTGCATGTGTGTGTGTACATATATATATATATGTACACAATAGAGGATAACCAGAAATAATGAAATTGACTTCCTGTAGGGATGGGGGGGAAATTGGTTGAAAGAGACAAAATTCTGCAGAGTTTGACTTTGGAACCCTTTAAATCCTTACATATACAAAAAGTAAAATTAAATAAATGAAGACAGAAATAAATGAAATTGAATATAAACAAAAGTAATAAACCAAATTCTATTTCAAATTATTAACCACATAGGATAAAAAAAGAAATGTACATAACTCTTGAATACAATATTTCGATTAAATATCTTCAGTCTAAAGACAACAAACTGCAAAGGAATATTCTACTTTTGTTGTGAGAGTATGGGTGTAGCAATTCTGAAACTATGATGTGTATATTGTCAGGTTAAGCAAATGAGTCATATACGGATATCCTCACTGAGGGAGAAGAGATACAAACATGGAGAGTGGGAAGACAAGGAAGAAGTCCATAATGTTAGGTTGCAATTAGAGGTATTAGTGTGCATTCATAATGTGTGAATTTACTTCCTAGCTCTTGTCTCCTAAAAGGCCCTAGAAGCAATGCCACCCCAGCAGCAACAAACAACATTCAGATTTCTGGGCACCTGGGTGGCTCAGTTGGTTAAGCATCTGCCTTTGGCTCAGGTCATATCAGGGTCCTGGGATCAAGCCCTGCAGGGGGCTCTCCATTCAGCGGGGAGTCTGCTTCTCCCTCTTACTTTTTCCACTGTGCTCTCTCAAATAAATAAATCTTTAAAAAAAAAAAACAGATTTCCAAATATCATTCTCCTTTGAAGAGAAACATGTCTACTTGGAGAAATGGCTGATTCTAGGATTGGGTTACAGAAAGTACAGGTAAATCTGGAACATCATGTTTTACCAGGGGCAAGAGCTCAAGAAAATGTACAGAAGTCAGTTTGACAGGGCACTCCCTGGTTAAATATAGGACAGAAATGGACTCTTAACACTTTGAATTAAAAAAAAAGAACTTATTAGTTCATACCAGTAATACATATTCTTAAGTGATAAAAGAAAGCTCTTACAGTAAATGCCAACTAATAAATGTGCTGGGAATAAAAGTTTGAAAAATCATAATTTTGCAACAATTTCTGTAACTCAGGCAAGAATCCTCGATGGATACCAAAAACACTGAAAACTTGGAGAACAGAGTAACTATGGTATTAAAGTATTTCCTCATACATTCCTTATTAATTACAAAGGGAAAGTAATAGCAGTGGAAAAGCATAGTGGACACTATATTAATCAACTAATCCAAGCTATTATCACCAATAAGGGGATAAACATATATATGTGCATCCTAATATGCAGAGAACACATCACTTCTGTGGTTTTCTTGCCAAAAATGCATCACCTAAATATAGGAAAAATTCAGACAAATCCACGTTGATGGACATTCTATAATCCTGAGCTCTTCAAACATACCACTCATAAAACACAAAGAACGACTAATGAACTCTTCCAAGTTAAAAAGATCAAAAAGAACAACTAACTGCAATGAAGGATCCTGGATTGGATAATGGATCAGGAAAAATAATGCTTTAAAGGACATTATTAGGACCACTGGTGAAATTAAAAAAGTGGATGGCATATTAAATCAAAATATTGTGTTATGTTAAATTTCCTGAATTCAAACATTATACTGTGGTTATATAAAAGGATACCCCAGGTCTTAGGAGAAGCACATAAATACATATGTAAAGTATAATAGAATTAGATTCAGCATAATAGGTGAGTGGATGGGTGTGTGGAGGGAGGGGGAGAGAGTGGGGAGAGGAGAAAGCAAATAGTTCTGTAAACATTCCAATACTTACCTCTCAGTAAACAAATACACACATTACTGTTGGGTATATACCAAGGAATTAAATTGCTGGTCAAAGGCTCAGCTTTAGTAGATCCTGCCAAGAAAATTTTCCAAATTTTTCCAGTTCACATTTCCCTTTAAGATAGCCTTTATTGGCTATTCTAATTCTCTTGGAACTGCCAAAGTCTCATCTTTTTTGTTGAATATTTTTGATTTGTAGTCAGTTATATTTTGTGGGCTTAAGACATTCATTAGATCTGTGTATTATACAAACCTTCCTCTCTGTTGCTTGCCTTTTCACTTTTAATGATGTCTTCCGATGAAAAGTTCTTAAAATTTTAATGTAGCAGAGTTCATTTCTTTCATTAGTGCTCTTTTGTCCCATTTAACAAATGTATGCATATTCTAAGTTCATGAAGATATTCTGTATTTTTAAAGCTAATACTTTACTTTTACTTTACTTTTTCCATTTAGATCCACAGTCTGTAATTTTTGCATGTGGTGTGAGATCAAGATTATTTGTTCATTATGCATATCCAATTAATCCAGCACCATTTATTGAAAAGACCATCCTCTTGATTGAGCAAGTGCCATCTTTTCAAAAAAATTCTTTTCTGGGCTTTTGATATTCTTTCTTCTGTAAATCCTTTGACCAATACCACATTGTCATACTTATTCATCTTTTTAATCATAGTATCTGGTGTTCAAGACTATGGCCTCATTCTTCAGTGTTGCCCTGGCTATCTTTAAATTTCCACATAAATTATAGAATCAGCTTAATTTCCAAAAATAAGCCTCGCTGAGATTTTCACTGCCAATATAGATTGATTTGGAGAACTGACATCTTTCAATATTGTCTTCCAATCATGAATATGGTATATCCTTCTTACTGAGGTCTTTTCTGCGATATATATCCGATACTTTCAATGGTATTACAAATGGCAATGTTCTAAGCTTCATTTTCTAATTGTTGGTTGTACATGAGAAATGGAAGTTTTTATATTGGGCTGGTATTTAGTGACCTTGCTTAATCAACTAGTTAATTCAAATAGTCTGATCTTTTTGGAATTTCCATGTCCTAAATCATGTTACATACAAATGACATTTAAAGTTCTTTCTTCCCAATCCTTATGCCTTCTTTGTTATTTTTTCACTGGTTGAAACTTCCAGAACAATGTTGAATAGAAGTGGTGATAGCAGTTATCATTGTCAGGTTTCCTATCTCTGGGAGGAAACTTTCAATAAATTAATGCTTCCTGTACATTTTTCAAGAATAATTTTATCATTAATGATTAAGGAAGAGCACTTCTTTCTTAGTTTGCTGAGTTTTTATCATAGACCCCCAGTGAAATTAACCAAAAGCTTCTTTTGCTTCTATGGAGGTGATCATGAAACTTTTTTTCTATAAATGTGGTAAATGGTATATGTTCTAAAATGTTAACTTCTCTTGCTTTCCTGGAATAAACTTAATTTGGTGACATTCTTTTATATATGGCTGATTTGATTTGCGGCTATTTTATGTAGGATCTTGTATCTATGTTCATATGAGACTGTTTTAGAACTTCATTTTCTTGTAAGAATTGTAAAGTTTTGGTATCAAGGTCATGCTGGCCTCAAAAGGCAGTATCTGAAGTTCTCTCTTAATACCCTGGGAAAAGTTCATCTAATTAAGACTGACTTTTTTTCCTTAAATACTTAAAAGAATTACCCAGTGGAACCATTTGGGCCTGGTTTTTTTGTGGACTATTTTTTTTTTTTTCATTAACAAATTCAAATTCTACAATACAAAAATTGTATTGCTTCTGGGGTCAGGTTTAGTGAATTGTTTTCCAAAATGTTTTTTCCATTTTACCTACATTGTCAAGTTTATTGATATAAAATTGTTCACAATATACTCTCTCTTTTAAAGTATAGAGGCTCTGTAGTAATGTCTCCTTTCACATTCTTAACAATCGTACTTTTTTGTCATCTTCCTAGAGGTTTACTGTAGTATTATTATTCTGATTTTGTCTTGTATCCTTGTTTAAATTTTATTGACTTCTCTTCCTATCTTCATTTTGTCCTACCTTTTATTTTCATTAGGTTTCATTTGTTCTTGTTCTGTCTTTTAGAAATGGAAGCTTAAGAGTCTTTTCTTCTGCCTATCACTTAATATTACTATATCCCCAAAGTTTATCTCAAGAATTCTCTTTTCACTCAGTCTATAATCTCCAAGGGCATTTCATTCATAGGTTATGGCTTCAACATCTACCTGTATGTTGTTGATTTTAAAATCTTTTTAATGGAACGAAATAACACCTCTCCCCATCAGCTAATTTCTCATAACTAACCTAATTTCCCTATCTGCTGCTTTTTTGTACATCACTCATATCAATGGATAATTTACCCAGTTTGCTAAGTAAAACACCTGAGAACTATCCTTAAACCTCTTTCTGACAAGTAATAATGAAACTGTGTTAACACTAATTCCTAAATCTCTTTCAAATCCATACTTTCCCCCCAAACCCCCAATCCTCCTTCTTGATCACCATTGTACAATTCTTATTCAGGTCTCGTCATTTTTTCTCTGGACTGTATAAAGGCTTGCTTGTCTCCTGGTCTCTAGTTTTTTTCTCTACCAATCTCATTTTGAGAGATCTTTCTAAAATGTAAACTTGATCGTGTCATTCCTCCACTCAAATTTTAATTGCACCTATGAGATAAAAAAAAAATCTAAATTTCTTGGCATTGCACATAATGAAACTCTATGGTATCAGTCCTACCTTGCTATGCAATCCACATCAAAAAAGAAAACAACATAAACTAAAAATATCAAATGACTTGCACTTCTTCACAGGTCAAGTGCCCTCTCACTTCCTCATTTTTAAAACTATGATGTTCTCTCTACTTGAATGCATCCTTCCATCATTACTATTACCACCACCACCCAAAACTACTAGGAGCATTTTTTACACATAAACCATAGTAGTAGGCTTAATCAGAGACTTCTTAGATATGAAAGTAACTTGATTATTCAATAAATCCAAACTCAAATTTGTATTTAAGTATTTAATTTTATTTGGTATACACCACTCTGACCTTATTGTAACTGAAATCCAATACAGGATTTTTTTTTTTTAATTATTAGTCAACTCCACAAAGACAATAATACTGCTGTGGAAGACCAAAGGGGAAAAAATGATATATTTATTTACAATTCTCTATATTGTAAACATTTAATCTATATACTGTTACTAACTTATAATGAGAGCTTTACATAGACAAGGAGATGGTGCCCACATTTCTATTCATATTCAGCGATAGCATATTAAATAGATCAGATTTTGTTTTCCATTAGCATTATGCTTTCTTTAGATAATTATCTAAACTTTCTAAAGATCTAAATATATTCAAGTCCTATACAACTAAAACCACTAAAGCCAACATATTTGGCTTATAATTTCCTTTTTAGAATAATTTAAAGTGCTGTAAGCAACCTGGCAATCAACACTTTCTATAAGAACAAAACTACCTTTAAACATTAATTTACAAGATAATATACAATGTTTATCTGGAATAGCTGAAATTTCAGCACAAGGTCACTGTCACATGTATAACAGCAGGATTTTTTTTTTTTTGCATACCATGAAGCTCTGAAATTAACTGATGAATGACTGCCACAATGGCATATTATTGGTTTCCTACAAAAGAGGATAAGAACTACTAGTATATTCTATCTTGTCTTTTTTTTTTTTTTGAGGTCACTTGACAGTAAGTTTGCATATTCAACAAGTCTACTGAGTTACAATATTGTCTACTATAATCATTGCCCTTTTCTAACAGCAAATGCTAACGGTAGTAACATATACCACTCAAAAAAAAACATTTTTTTTTTCCTTTTGAACAGGAACCTATATTTTGGGAGTTGGTGTGCAACAAGGCTAAAACAACAGAACTATAAAACAGTATATCTGACACAATATGTTGAAGAAATATGCATCTGTTTCATAGTTTTTGTACTTATGATAATGCCCTGCTAAGCTACAAATATGTAAATAGTATATTTTCTTGCTTGATATATTAAGTCCAGTAGAATCATCAAGTTCTCATTCTCCTTTGTATTTTATAACTTTATCAGATAATCCAACCATGAAAGCATATGCCCAAACCTGCAAATCATGTGCACTGTGGTCTACTACAACCAGAATTCTCTTCAAATTTCATTTTTATTAAAATGAAATTGAGAATACCTGCAAAATTAATAAAGAGAACATTGTAGTGTGAATTAAAATCGGAACTCAGTGGTTTATGAAATATGCATTATTTTGGCATGTGTTTTTTTCTTCACAAGAATGACTAAGTTGAGCTTGTCCAAGTCACCTGTGCCAACCTCCAGATGCCTCACAGCATTATCTAGTCTTCATTCTCTCAATGCCCCAATTAGACTGCTCTAGTAAAACAATCAATAGAGTTTTAAAAATAATAAACCAAAAGAGATTCAAAAAAAGAGCACCATTCTATTAGGAGACTGAGATAACGTGGATTGTAGATGAGGTGGTCACTGATTAAAATGCTGCCGAAATTCTAACAAAACCCAAGCTGTTACACTGTATGGACCCACACCCTGGTCTAAACCTAAAAAATCCTGGGACAGAAACATGATTTTAAAAATAAAGTCCAAAATTATAGCTGTAAAAGGTGATACGATTAATTTCAAAGCACAAGTGACAGGTTACATTGTATTGCTTCTTGAACTTTCCAAACAATGCCTGTCCATGTCAGGTTTGGGCAATTATCCTGCTAAGACAGAGAGCATTACATTTATTCAAAAGCCCAGATTTCAATGTCTTGAATAAAGAAATCTTCCTTCTTAGAAAGTGTATGATTTCCAAATGTTTTACAAGAATGGCTTCTTCCATGGTAGAGATCTCCATCAAGCCAAAGGGCAAATTCTCCCCTGCAATATATAAAAGAAAACAGTTTTAACAATAATCTCTTAAAACTTACGCCCTAAGTTGTAAGTATTGCAGATGTTGTAAAATAATAATTTAAATGAGACATTTCAATATTCAAAACTCTAGAATCATTAATTTTTTCAAACACTTTCCTACTCCTTTTCACACTGGTACAAAGCAATTTTGTTTTGTTCATATCCCATTACACAGATTAAGTACAAAATGAATCCTCTAAAATTAACTTCACATATGATTCTTTTGAGACAGGTGTCACTCTGTTATTCTTTTCCTGGGTTTCTCTTTGCTAAATGGTTTTAATATATTTGACATGAGTTAAATATTTAATATATTCAACATTTGAAAACTCCCTCTCATCTAACATTAACAGGTGTGGTTAATGTTAAGGGTTCAATCTCCAATTCACAACTGAGGAAACTTTAGACTTCAGTTTGCTCAAGGTCCCATATGTAATATTATGTTGAGACCAGAATCTAAATGAGGTGTAACTCCAAAGCCTAGATTTATTTAGTCCATCACATCATGATTCAGATTTGGGGGCTCCTGTCTGGAATTCTGGAATATCAAGTCCTTGTAGCTCTAGGTTTCTGAGCCTGTACTCTCCTTCTCCAAAGACTGTAAACTTGTCTTAGTTTGTTATCAAATGACCCAGTGTTTAGTTTAGCTTAATGCAATCATGTGGTATAATCAAAATCAAGTTCCAGCAGACATCTAATGACATTATGTATGTTATCTTCAAAAATTCAAGTTACAGATTCCTGGGGGGCGGAGCAAGATGGCGGAGGAGCAAGAGACCTGGATTTCATCTGGTCTCAGGAATTCAGCTGGATAGGGATCAAACCATTCTGAACACCTACGAACTCAACAGGAGATCCAAGAATAGTAACAATTCTCTGAACAGAAAAGCGACCACTTTCTGGAAGGTAGGATGTGTGGAGAAGTGAATCCGAGGCGATATTCGGGAGGATAGACGGCGGGGGAGGGGGCCTCCATTGGCCGCTTCTGGCAAGTGATAGAGCCACAGAGCACAAAATCGGAACTTTCAGAAGCCAGCTCCGCTGAGGGACGTCGCTGCAGTGGCTAAGCGGGGGGTGGAACCCTCGTGGGACAGTGTGGTCTCAGGACCCTCGGGGTCACAGGAAGACCGGGGGTGCCTGAGTGCGGCAGAGCTCCCAGGTATCGGAGCAGGGAAGCCGGCTGCAGAGACAGAGCCGAGGCGCGGTCTCTCAGCTCGGGGTTGCCATAAACTGATCTGCGGCCCAGTCGGGCCACTGCTCCTCCAGCAGGGACCCAACAGGCGGCAGATCCGGGGAGACTCCCCTTCCTCCCCCGGGAGGAGCGGCGTGGGAGCGCACCGCAGGGATCTGCTGGGTTTGGAGACTCCACACCGAGTCAGGTACCAGAGATAGAAACGCTCAGTCACAGGCCGGGTGAGCACGGAGTGCGGCCGGGGACCGGGGAGATGGGAATGACTGCCTGCTTTTCTCTAGGGGCGCACTGAGGAGCGGGCCCAAGTACTCGGCTCCTCTGGGGCGGAGACTGGGAGGCCACCATTTTCACTGTCGTCCTCCAAAGCTGTACCAGAGCTTGCAGGGAACAAAAGCTCCCGAGAGCAAACCCGAGCAGATTGCTTAGCCCAGACCGACAAGGGCAGGGCAATTCCGCCTCCGTTGGAGACATTTGGGAACCACGGCAACAGGCCCCTCCCCGAGAAGATCAGCACAAACAGCGAGCAAGCCAAGACCAAATTTACCCATCAAGGAGAACGGGAGAACTCCAGCGCTAGGGGAATACTGCACATAGAATTCATGGCTTTTTTACCATGATTCATTAGTCTTTCAAAGTTAATTTTTTTTAACTTTTTTTTTTAATTTTTCTTTTCCCCTTTTTCAACCAACATCTTATCAATCCCTTTTTTTAAAAAAACATTTTTATTTTTCATTTTTAGAGTGATATTCTATCCCCTCATAGTAGTTACCCCTACTTTTGGCATATATATATATATAAGTTGTTCTCTCTTTAAAATTTTGAGATACAGTTTCTTCTAACATATCAAAATATACCCTAAATCTCTAGTGTATGGCATTGTTCTAGTCTCCTGCCTGATCACATTCTCTCCCTTTTTCTTTCCTTTTTTTTAAATCCTCTTCTTTCTTTTTTCAAACATCGTATCAATTCCTTTCTTAAAATTTTTTATAACTTTCATCTTTACAGTCATATTCCATCCCTTCATCCTATCAACCCTTATTTTGTACATATGTAAGTCTTCCTTTCTTTAAAATTTTAGGAGGCACTTTCTTCTAACAGATGAAAATACACCCAAAATCTACTATGTAGCACTGATCTATGCACCAGCCTGATCATATTTATCATATTCTGTTTTTTTTGTTTTGTTCTGTTTTTGTTTTTATCTTTTTCTTTCTTTTTTTCCCTCTTTCTTTTTTCTTTCTTTCCCTTTCTTTTCCCCTGGTCTCAGGTCTTTTCTGATTTGATTAGAGTATATTTTCTGGGGATGTTGTTAACCTGTTAACATTTTGTTCTCTCATTCATCTTTTCTCCTCTGGACAAAATGACAAGATGAACAAAAAGAACAAGAGGTAGTACTGTCTGCCAGGGACCTACTCAATACAGACATTAGTGCAATGTCAGACCTAAAGTTCAGAATCATGACTTTAAAGATACTAGCTGGGCTTGAAAAAAGCATGGAAGTTATTAGAGAAATGCTTTCTGGAGAAATAAAAGAACTAAAATCTAACCAAGTCGAAATCAAAAAGGCTATTCATGAGGTGCAATCAAAAATGGGGGCACTAACTGCTAGGATAAATGAGGCAGAAGAGAGAATCAGTGATATAGAAGACCAAATGATGGAAAACAAAGAAGCTGAGAAAAAGAGAGATAAATAACTACTGGATCATGAGGGCAGAATTCGAGAGACAAGCGATACGGTAAGACGAAACAATAATAGAATAAGTGGGATCCCAGAAGAAGAAGAAAGAGAGAGAGGGGCAGAAGGTATATTGGAGCAAATTATAGCAGAGAACTTCCCTAATGTGGGGAAGGAAACAGGCATCAAAATCCAAGAGGCACAGAGAACCCCTCTCAAAATCAATAAAAACAGGTCAACACCCTGACATCTAATAGTAAAACTTACTAGTCTCAGAGACAGAGAGACAATCCTGAAAGCAGCTCGGGAGAAGAGATATGTAACCTATAATGGTAGAAACATTAGATTGGCAACAGACCTATCCACAGAGACCTGGCAGGCCAGAAAGGACTGGCATGATATCTTCAGAGCACTAAATGAGAAAAATATGCAGCCAAGAATACTATAACCAGCTAGGCTGTCATTGAAAACAGAAGGAGAGATAAAAATCTTCCAGGACAGACAAAAACTAAAGGAATTTGCAAACATGAAACCAGCCCTACAAGAAATATTGAAAGGGGTCCTCTAAGCAAAGAGAGAGCCTAAAAGCAGTATAGATCAGAAAGGAATACAGACAATATACAGTAACAGTCACCTTACAGGTAATACAATGGCACTAAATTCATATCTTTCAATAGTTACCCTGAATGTATATGGGCTAAATGCCCCAATCAAAAGACACAGGCTATCAGATTGGATTAAAAAACAAGACCCATTGATATGCTGTCTGCAAGAGACTCATTTTAGACCCAAAGACACCCCCACATTGAAAGTGAAGGGGTGAAAAACCATTTACCATGTTAATGGACACCAAAAGAAAGCTGAGGTGGCAATCCTTATATCAGACAAATTAGATTTTAAAACAAAGACTGTAATAAGAGATGAGGAGGGACACTATATCCCACTTAAAGGGTCTATCCAACAAGAAGATCTAACAATTGTAACTACCTATGCCCCTAACATGGGAGCAGCCAATTACATAAGGCAATTAATAACAAAAGCAAGGAAACACATTGACAACAATATAGTAATAGTGAGGGACTTTAACACCCCCCTAACTGAAATGGACAGATCATTTAAGCAAAAGATCAACAAGGAAATAAAGACTTTAAATGACACACTGGACCAAATGGACTTCACAGACATATTCAGAACATTCCATCCCAAAGCAACGGAATACACATTCTTCTCTAGTGCCCATGGAACATTCTCCAGAATAGAACACATCCTAGGTCACAAATCAGGTCTCAACCGGTACCAAAAGACTGGGATTATTCCCTGCATATTTTCAGACCAAAATGCTTTGAAACTAGAACTCAGTCACAAGAGGAAAGTTGGAAAGAACTCAAATACATGGAGGCTAAAGAGCATCCTACTAAAGAATGGATGGGTCAACCAGGAAATTAAAGAATTATTAAAAAAAATTCATGGAAACCAATGAAAATGAAAACACCACTGTTCAAAATCTTTGGGATGCAGCAAAGGCAGTCCTGAGAGGAAAGTATATAGCAATCCAAGCCTTTCTCAAGAAACAAGAAAAGGTCTCAAATACACAACCTAACCCTACACCTAAAGGAGCTGGAGAAAAAACAGCAAATAAAGCCTAAACCCAGCAGGAGAAGAGAAATAATAAAGATCAGAGCAGAGATCAATGAAATAGAAACCAAAAGAACAGAACAGATCAACGAAACTAGGAGCTGGTTCTTTGAAAGAATTAACAAGATTGATAAACCCCTGGCCAGACTTATCAAAAAGAAAAGAGAAAGGACCCAAATCAACAAAATCATGAATGGAAGAGGAGAGATGACAGCCAACACCAAAGAAATACAAACAATTATAAGAACATATTATGAGCAACTCTATGCCAGCAAATTAGATAACCTGGAAAAATGGATGCATTTGTACAAATGTATCAACTACCAAAATTGAACCAGGAAGAAATAGAAAACCTAAACAGACCTATAACCAGTAAGGAAATTGAAGCAGTCATCAAAAATCTCCCAACAAACAAAAGCCCAGGGCCAGATGGCTTCCCAGAGGAATTCTACCAAACATTTAAAGAAGAATTAATACCTATTCTTCTGAAACTGTTCCAAAAAATAGAAATGGAAGGAAAACTTCCAACTCGTTTTATGAGGCCACCATTACCTTGATCCCCAATCCAAAGACCCCATCAAAAAGAATTACAGACCAATATCCTTGATGAACACAGATGCAAAAATGCTCACCAAAATACTAGCCAATAGGATCCAACAGTACATTAAAAGCATTATTCACCACGACCAAGTGGGATTTATCCCTGGGCTGCAAGGTTGGCTCAACATCTGCAAATCAATCAATGTGATACAATACATTAATAAAAGAAAGAACAAGAACCATATAATCCTCTCAGTAGATGCAGAAAAAGCATTTGACAAAGTACAGCATCCTTTCTTGATCAAAACTCTTCAGAGTATAGGCAGAGAGGGTAAATACCACAATATCATAAAAGCCATCTATGAAAAACCTACAGTGAATATCATTCTCAATGGGGAAAAACTGAGAGCTTTCCCCCTAAGGTCAGGAACGCGGCAGGGATGTCCACTATCACCACTGCTATTCAACATAGTATTAAAAGTCCTAGCCACAGCAATCAGACAACAAAAAGAAATGAAAGGCATCCAAATCGGCAAGGAGGAAGTCAAACTCTCACTGTTTGCAGATGAAAGGATACTCTATGTGGAAAATCCAAAAGACTCCACCCCAAAACTGCTAGAACTCATACAGGAATTCAGTCAAGTGGCAGGATATAAAATCAATGCAGAGAAATCAGTGGCATTCCTATACACCAACAACAAGACAGAAGAGAGAGAAATTAAGGAGTTGATCCCATTTACAATTGCACCCAAAATCATAAGATACCTAGGAATAAATCTAACCAAAGAGGCAAAGGATCTGTACTCAGAAAACTATAAAATACTTATGAAAGAAATTGAGAAAGACACAAAGAAATGGAAAAACGTTCCATGTTCATGGATTGGAAGAACAAACATTGTGAAGATGTCAATGCTACCTAGAGCAATCTACACAATGTAATCCCCATCAAAATACTATCCACTTTTTTCAAAGAAATGGAACAAATAATCCTAAAATTTGTATGGAACCAGAAAAGACCCCGAATAAGCAGAGGAATGTTGAAAAAGAAAAGCAAAGCAGGCGGCATCACAATTCCGGACTTCCAGCTCTATTACAAAGCTGTCATCATCAAGACAGTATGGTACTGGCACAAAAACAGACACATAGATCAATGAAACAGAATAGAGAGCCCAGAAATGGACCCTCAACTCTATGGTCAACTCATCTTTGACAAAGCAGGAAAGAATGTCCAATGGAAAAAAAGACAGTCTCTTCAACAAATGGTGTTGGGAAAATTGGACCGCCACATGCAGAAGAATGAAACTGGACCATTTCCTTACACCACACACAAAAATAGACTCAAAATGGTTGAAAGACCTAGATGTGAGACAGGAGTCCATCAAAATCCTAAAGGAGAACACAGGCAGCAACCTCTTCGACCTCAGCTGCAGCAACTTCTTCCTAGAAACATCGCCAAAGGCAAGGGAAGCAAGGGGAAAAATGAACTTTTGGGATTTCATCAAGTTAAAAGGTTTTGCACAGCAAAAGAAACAGTCAACAAAAACAAAAGACAACCGACAGAATGGGAGAAAATATTTGGAAATGACATATCAGATAAAGGGCTAGTATCCAAAATCTATAAAGAACTTATCAAACTCCACACCCAAAGAACAAATAATCCAATCAAGAAATGGGCAGAAGACATGAACAGATATTTTTCCAAAGAAGACATCCAAATGGCCAACTGACACATGAATAGTGCTCAACATCACTCGGCATCAGGGAAATCCAAATCAAAACCTCAATGAGATACCACCTCACACCAGTCAGAATGGCGAAAATTAACAAGTCAGGAAATGACAGATGTTGGCAGGGATGCGGAAAAAGGGGAACTCTCCTACACTGTTGGTGGGAATGCAAACTGGTGCAACCACTCTGGAAAACAGTATGGAGGTTCCTCAAAAAGTTGAAAATAGAGCTACTATATGATCCAGCAATTGCACTATTGGGTATTTACCACAAAGATACAAATGTAGGGATCCAAAGGGATACATGCACCCCAATGTTTATAGCAGCAATGTCCACAACAGGCAAACTGTGGAAAGAGCCACGATGTCCCTCGACAAATGAATGGATAAAGAAGATGTGGTATATATACACAATGGCATATTATGCAGCCATCAAAAGGAATGAGATCTTGCCATTTGCAACGACGTGGATAGAACTGGAAGGTGTTATGCTGAGTGAAGTAAGTCAATCAGAGAAAGACATGTATCATATGACCTCACTGATATGAGGAATTCTTAATCTCAGGAAACAAACTGAGGGTCGCTGGAGTGGTGGGGGGTGGGAGGGAGGGGGTGGCTGGGTGATAGACATTGGGGAGGTTATGTGCTATGGTGAGTGCTGTGAATTGTGTAATACTGTTGAATCACAGATCTGTACCTCTGAAACAAATAATGCAATATATGTCAAGAAAAAAAAAAAGAAGATAGCAGGAGGGGAAGAATGAAGGGGGGGAAATCGGAGGGGGAGATGAACCATGAGAGATGATGGCCTCTGAAAAACAAACTGAGGGTTCTAGAGGGGAGGGGGGTGGGGGGATGGGTTAGCCTGGTTATGGGTATTAAAGAGGGCACGCTGTGCGTGAAGCACTGGATATTATGCACAAACAGTGAATCATGGAACACTACATGAAAAACTAATGATGTAATGCATGGTGATTAACATAACAATAAAAAATTTAAAATAAGAAAAATAAATAAAAATAACCTAGCAACTTTGGGGAAAAAAAAAAGATTCAAGGTACACTTAACAGCTTGAAATTATCAGCCATTTGCTTGTGAGGCCTTCCTGGAGAGCTAACTGAATCACATGTAAGATTACCATTTGGGGTAGGGCTGAATGACTGCCTGCACCCCACCAATAAAAAAAGGTGTAACTAGAACATATAAACATATGCTGATTCCAACAACTAAAAATAACATGGTTTTTAATTATCTGGTTATGTCCTTCAGAGAAGGCTATAATAACCATGGTAATTTTTTAATCACTGAAATCATGTCTCCAAACACCTATCTATAGAGAAGTTGTAAGAGAATTTGTTAGAATTGTTCAGGATAATGAATATTCTTGCAGGCTAACAAGATTCTGCAGCCTGAATGAATTATTATATATCCTCAGTTGGGGGAAACAATACTTTTTTAAGTCTGGGAATTACTTAGCATACTTTATGTCTGGTCCTGAAGGACAGAGAGAAATAACAAAAGAAGCAGTCAACATTTGCTAATAAGCACTATTTGAAAGTCTAGGCTAGCAGGAAGTAGAGCCAATTACTTCCAAACACTGTAAAGACTGAATGAAGCTGGGATACCAGAATGAATAAATAAAAGTTCTCATAGTGCTTGCTATGCAAAAGAATCAAATCAAATTAATGACTAGCAGATACTATTAAAAACAAAGGAAGGTAAGAAAACAAATTCTGAAAAACTGGGGGGACGGTGTGTCACAATTTTTTGGTAGGAAAACAAATTTCTATTATTCTCTGAACTATCAATCGAAATAGTCTCCAGGGTAGAATAAAAAGGAAACAATTGATCTTTTTATACACTGGGAGAAACAACATACCATCGTGGTTTTTTACATTTGAGAGGGTTCTAGAGGGGAGGGGGGTGGGGGGATGGGTTAGCCTGGTGATGGGTATTAAAGAGGGCACATTCTGCGTGGACCACTGGGTGTTATGCACAAACAATGAATCATGGAACACTACATCAAAAACTAATGATGTAGCGTATGGTGATTAACATAACAATAAAAAAATTTGAGAAGGTCTCAGGTATTAGTGTATTTCACTTTCGAATACTAATACTAAAATACGAAAGTATTTCACTTTCGAATACTAAAAAATACTACAGGTATTAGTGTATTTCACTTTCGAATACTAAAAGGTTTTAATCAAAAGGGAATCAACAGCATTTTAAAATTAATAAACATTTTATCAAGTTTCACATACTACACATAAGCACCTTCTTGTAAATACATTGTTTTCTTAGTCATAATATACAAATTAAGATTCTAATGTCAAAATTTTCCAAAAATAACTGAGTTTATAAATAACACAGATGAATAGTTTCTTTAAAAATCTCATGGTAAAATGTTCAAGAGACTTACCCTCCACCACCAAAAGCTAGTGAATCCATGTCTCCTTTGATAAAAAACATATTATCTCCTGTCCACTTAAAGACCTATAAAAACAAAAAGCTTTAAATATGTAGATGAAAATGGTCACTATACAGAGTTAGTTCTCCTAATCCCCAAGTACTTAACAAAGCCTAGATTGACAGTAAGAGAATAATAACAGTAAGAACAAAAGATTGGGCAGAAGGGTCTGGTGCTTTGTGCTTCAGTATTTGTATGACTAAGTTTAAAAGCACACAACTTTCATTTCCAATTCCTCAAATCTTATTATCTCTTTATACATACTTCTCTTTTCTATGTATGCATCAAGAATTGGACGGCTAATGAAAAAAGTTGAAGCAAGCATAAAATCAGTTAAAAAATTGATATAGATGCCATTAACTTTTATTTTAACATTAAACATAAATGTACACTAATTTGATAATACTTTGATATAAGGCCAAGGTCTTTTCTTTGGATACAGATTTGCCTATCATCATTCTTATATAAGCCCACTACATATGTTTATGATTTCTAGTGTCAATTTTTTAAAGAACAGTGAGAACATAAAAACACTTAAGTCCAAGAGCAAAATTTCTAGATGTTCATATTCTTAAATATTTTTTACTAACCTTCCATGGGAGTTTTACCTAAATCTAATACAACAGCAATTTCTAGCACTGCACACCTCACCTTTATCGACTTTTTCCTAAGTATTCATTATAGTTTTCAATAAAATAAACTTTAACATTCACTTTTTCAGAGTTACAGAACATCTAAATTAATTACATAATCTGGTAGAAACAGCATAAAAAGATTTAAGTATAAGCACAACTGATGCTTAAAAAAATCTGTAACAGGGGCACCTGGGTGGTTCAGTTGGTTCAGCCCCTGACTCCTGGTTTCAGCTGAGGTCATGATCTCCTGGGTGGTGAGATCCAGCCCCACATCAGGCTCCATGTTCAGTGGGGAGTCTGCTGCTCTGCCTCTCTCTCCTTCGGCCCCCACCCCTGCCCCACTCACACTTTATCTCTAAAATGGGTAAATAAATCTTAAAAAAAAAAAAACTGTAACAATTATAAACTTCCAGTTAGCTGTAGGCATCGGTTATGTTTTATGAGGGAATGGAAAGCACTGGCTAATCTGGTAAGCCAGTTAAGCACAAGTTTGTTAAGAAATCTTCTAGTGTGTTATCTGCTCATTATAGAAAGTATTCTGCTCATTATAGAAACTATTTCTAAAGACTACTTCTTTAACCTTTTTTCAAGAGCTCTTAAGTAAAGGTTTGACACACTGAATTTTAATGTACCCAAAATGCTGCAATTGCATGCAATGTTTTAAACAGTCAACATATTGACTAAAATTCATTGTACATCTTTACATTTTAGATCTTATTGGCATTGGAATGTATTCAATTTAAATTAATCAAGCCATAATAAAGAAAAAGTCAGGTAATTAACTGATTTAAACCCAAATGATTTATTTTTTAAGTTTTCAATACTTACATCATGCAACTTAAGTCATTGAAAGTTTCTAAGAATTTCACAATGGCAATTCAGAACAGTAACGATGATGTATACTTTTTACTGAGACCATGATGTATGTCTGGCACTATGCCAAGTGTTGTATATATGATTCTCATTTAATTTTTAAACAACCCTGTTACATTTATGGTTCCTAGTCTATCCATAGGAAAGTTGAACCTCAAAATGGTCAAAAAGTGCTAAGTTACAGTTAGCAAAAGACAGAGATGAGAGACAAATGCAAGTGTGTATTACTCCAAGGTGCATGTTCTTTTCATTATACCATCTCTTTATAAACTGAATATTGGAATAATTGTCCTTACCTCAAACTCTGGACAGAACGTAAAAACAAAGGTCTCTCCAGTACCATAAAAGCCATCACTCACTTTAAATGGCTCAGATGCTAATGCACCAAAAACCTAAGGAGTAAAAAAAGGCATGTTCAATGACATGACAATTAATTTGCTTCATTAAGCATTACCTCATTATTTAGGTTTAAGTAAAATGCAAAAAAACCCAGAAATGTAATATAATTTTATCTCCTCCTACTTAAAAAGGGAAACACGATCAGCTGTTATAAAATTTGCATTATTGTGAAGTACAAAGCATATTAGTTTCTCAATGGGAAATTTTTCCTAGTTTTGAAATCTGAAAGGATGCTTATTTTAACAATTAACAATCTTAAAAAGTGATTATCACATTTTAGGAGAACTTATATGCACAATGCATGTACAATAAGGATAACACGTTACAGTGGGATTACAGGATTTAGGAAAGCAAAAACCCTTCTGCGTGGGTAAACGTTCTACTACTAAAAAGGTATATGCTCTTTTTGTCCTCATTAGACAATAAATCCCATGAGGGAAGGTCTCTGGCCTGAAGTGCTTGGACCTGTAATGCTATGCTCTTACACAGAACAAAACACGCAACATAAATAACCTAAAAAAAGAATGAGTGAATAAGGAACTGGGACAAGTTATTTCAACGCTCTGGGTCTAAGTTTCCACATGATAAAATGGGAATGTAGAGAGTTTTACAGATAATTTCTATAGTCACTTTTATAATCTTAATTTTTGATAATATACTGATAAATCTACTTTGACAGTCTCAATTTTTAAAATAGGTTTTATTAAAAGGTATATGTCATACATATATATATATATACACATTTTATATAAATACACAGCTCAAGGTGGAATTATCACAAAGCAAAGTCCCATTTAACCTTCATTTAGATCAAGAAACAGAACATCATCAGCACTTCAGAAGCTGTCCTTGTGCCTCCTCTGCATCACCACATCCACTTTCCAAAGGGACGCTAAATAGCCTGAATACCATATATTTGTTTTGCCTATTTATAAACTTTCCTTAAATGCATTCATAAGATAGTTACTCCTTAGTGTCTGATTTTCAACTCAATTATTACATTTGTGACACTTATCTATGCTGTGGCATGTAGTAAGCAGTTCTTTCATTTTCGTGCTGCAATTACCCTTTACTGGGTGTTTAACTTTGGGGAAGCTGATGAAATTCTTTTAGTCATAGTTAACTCTTCCTTAGAACAGTGATCATAAAACTATCAATCTCATAGGGCTTTGATGATTAAATAAGATAATGCCTATCAATGATTGGTCAAATGTGTGGGAAAAGCACAATAAAGGTGTCAATAGTAGTAGTGTTTTGTTTTTTAAATTAATATTGCTATTTCATCCTCTCATTACTCTCCAATCTGGACTGACCTGAACTTGATGTTTCAGGAACAAACCAATATGTCTCTTGCTTACCTATGGTTTTGTTCTTGGTAGCATCCTCACACAATTCTCTTTAACTTTCAAAACTTTAACCCATGCTTCAAGACTCATCAATTTTCACCCTTTCCATGAACTTCATTCTTACCTGTCCAGATAGATATGAACACCCCTTCTGCTTTCTCTAGGTTCTCACTGCATCTGGCATATTTTGTTTGTTCCAGGAGATATTGGTACACTTAAATGTTTTTTACCAGACTATAATCCCTTTAATGATTCATGCTCATATCTATCCTCTGTAGCACTCAAAAATGCCTTGTATACATATTAGAAGTACTCAATAAAATTATCAGTTAAACTTAATAAAAATGTAATGAAAATAATTATCAAAAAATATATTAAATGTTATTTTTACTGTAATCTCTTAAAGGGTAAGGTGTCCATGTAGTTATTTTTCATACCTGCCCATCACTGTCTTTAATCACCATCAGCACTGGGGTGTCTAAACCTGTCATTGTTCGATAAAGGGTCTTCAAGCTTGTGCCATGCTTCCCGGTGCCATATACAAGAGTCCATGGATAGCCAATTGTTCTTGGTGGAAGATGCTTGGTAAGCTTTGAGAAATAAAATGTTAATATTTTACTTGATAGCTTATTGTCAATGTGCAAGATAGTAATGTCAGCTGAAATGTAATGGTACTTCATAAAATATAGGCTACAAAAATAACAGGAGAGATTATTCTCAAAGATACAGAGATGCCTGAAGAATAACTGTACATTTCTCAGCATGAAATAGTAATTGCTCACCAGGAAAAGAAAGGAACATGCCAAACAAGACACGAATTAGAAGAGAGACAAAAAATAGGGATTACTTATTGTTTTCACCCTCTGTATTAACAAAAATACTGAATGGACTGTTAGCTTAATTATTAACAACTTCTCAAATAATGGGCCCTAGAAATCAAGCTTCAACATTTTATAGCTGTGTGACTTTGAACAAGATACTAAATTTCTTTATGCCTAAATTTTTTCATTCATAAAATACACACAGTAAGAGTATCCAACTCCTGTAGGGGTTGTAAAAAACTACATCAGATAATCACAGAAAACGAGTAACTAGTAGAGTAAGAAATTAAAATTTTGGCTATTACAACATCTCATCTAAACTGCTATCATTTATTTTAATGTCTGCTCCTAACATCATCTTTTACACTAGTTGCTATATATTGTTTACTTTTATTCACAGGAAAGGAAGACTAATAGCAGTAACCCTGCTTCTTTAGTGTTGAAAACAACCGAAAAGATGCTGTTTTACTCTTACGGGCACACACTCAGAAATGCACATATGTGGGTATGTTATACCTTTTCAATTTGATCTGGCAGTAAGAGTTCACTGGGATCACTTAGGTTTGGTCGAAAAGATTCAGACTCCAGGTCTGCTTTCAATGGAGCAATCTGCTTTGAATTTAGGTCTTCTCTTGTAGTAATCTAAAGAAGTAAACAGCAGCAGCACGTTAATATAAAATTGCAACATGCATTAAACAATTTCTGCCTTTTGAGAGAAATAAAACTTTGTACCTTAAAAAAGTGGGCTAAAACTTTAATTTAGGATTTTAGAAGGCAAAAGATGCTCCATCAAATAACAATAGTATATCCAATGTAGAAAAAGATTTTTTAACTATAAACAGACATTTTTCTCAACCACTATATGATGGAAAGATAATGATTAACACCCATATTTCTGTGTGAAAGGAAAAGTCACATGCAAACTTTAATTTTCCTGTTGAAGGGCAAAAGTGAGCCAGCTAGCTTGCTATTTGTCTGTGCTATTTAAAATATGTGGGTTTTTTTTCACGGTAAACATAAAATTTGCCAAAAATAATTAAGAAAACTTTCTGGGTGCCAAAATTTTAAGGAATGATCCAATAAAAAGTATAATTTTCATCAGTATGCGTGCATACATAGATTTATTTGCTTCACTGAAAAATTACCATTACTTAGAAAATGCCTTCCTTAATTTTATTTTCAAAACACTTTTTTTAATCGAGTTGGACCATACAATAGATTTAATTTTTTCATAACTATATTTTAAAAACTAGATAAATGTGATGCATTAAAAAAGAATATATGGTTTTGCATGATGGAAATGATCTCACTGATATTCTTAAAACGATAAAAATGTCAATTAACTCAAAGTCAGATACAATCTATTCTGTTGATACTTTTTCATATTTTATTAATAAATTATAAAGTACCACTATTAATTTTCATATATAAATGCAATATTAGGAAATAAAAGGTATAAAATATAACTATTGATGAAACTTTTAAGTTGGAAAATTCTATTGGAGCAGATAACTAAAATGCAGCAACGCACAGCGACTGATTCCATTAAGAATGAAATCCTGCTAAACTATTTTGTCCTTTAACAGATTTCTTACCAAACCTAAATAGCATATATTTTCAACCAATACATGTCCTAGAACTGTACTGCTTTTTGATGAGAAGTTAAACTATATTAATTCTTTCACATCATCAGCATGTTTTACCCTTATTCTGATGATGTGAAAGGTTAAAAAAAAATCAAAGGCAGCATAAGAAGCATTAAAAGAAAAGACAAAAATCAGTAGTTCTAGCACAGCCATGAAAGCATATCTTAGTAAGAAGAGGAAAACACACAATAATACACAAAACTGAAAAATGAGTTCAACTGTATCACTTTCTTGTTATTAAAAAAAAATCACAAGATTATTTCATGGAATTTTAAATAATTTATCTAGTTCTGATGTCTAGGGTATATTATTCCAAAGTATTTCTCATCCAACCAGGAATACCTCAAAAACAAAAACAATTTATCTCATTAAAATATTTGATGTGAGGTTGATACAACTGAAATAACCTTAAAGAAGAGAAAATATTTAAGTCTTGGTATTCATTAAAAGGTTTTCAATTGTCTGATAGTACTTCATCTTTCAGATTCTATTTAGTAAAGATTTAACCTCAAACCCAAAACATTCTTCCAATTTTAAAATTAAATGAACATTCCTCATTGCTCTAAGAAACACACAGTACTAAGAACAGTTCTACAGTGACAGAAAATTCCTCTGAATATTTTTAAAATGAAAAGATGACAGAAAAGATAATCCTAGAGCTCTTCAAGGCAAAACCGTACTCTTTAATACAAAAAGGAATTTTCTGATGGGCTATTTTAGTGCTGCAGTCAAAACAAATCCTTTAAAAATGAGATTTGCCCTGACAAAAGACACTAAAAACGGAGTATTCAATCTCCGGAGGGGTTTAAACTACTGAATGGGGCACCTGGAGACGTCTGCAGAGTGTGCGTAGTTCTTCAGTATTTAGAGCATCGATCCTGCGGTGATACTCAGCCACTGATACTACCTGAATATGGAGACAGGAAGACAATAATTCCACTGACAGTTGAGAAAAAGAGCCAAAACAAAACAAAACAAAACAAAACAAATGGAGAAACTTAAATGGAGAAAGAGAACTGTAATCAGGGTTTCTTTCCCCACTCCATGCTGAAAATCCAGGAGATACCGATATCAAGCTACAGCGAAATACACATGAATGAGTTTAAAACCGCTACATCCAACTGGTTCACAATATAAGGTTTATGAACTGCTTCATAAGACAGAATTTGACTGAATAAATAGAATTATAGCTGCTTATAAAGAATCACTACAGAAAACAACATGCTTTGCTAACATCAAAGATAACATTGAAGACAACATCTAAAATCATAATGGTGGGCATTTTACAAAGAAAAGGTAGTTTCAACTCTCTCCTCCAAATCAGTTTAGCTCAAACGTTTATCCTAATGGAAATGCTGGAAGAATTTCTTCTAGGCAAAGGTGAGAAACATACCCACTCCATATGATCTGTATCAGAAAAAAAGGGAGGGAGCAAGAATAAGAAATGAAGTACATTAAAACCTAAGGTAGTAAGAAAAATAAGCTCTAGAAAGTAAAAATTAGATTTTCAAAAGTGTACCTAATCAACAGTACCTTCTCAGACATGTCTACTTTAGTCTTTCTACATGACTTCAGTTTTTGTCTTTATATTATTTCTTTATGGTTGGTACTGCAACAGTTATCTGTGACCAAATCTTAATGACTTTCCTACATTCTGAATTCCTAAGAAAAATTATCTTCTATAATTGCCTAGACCAGTCTCTTGTATAATGAAGTTGAAAGCCATATATGAAGAGGAACATTATTATAAAAAATCCACAAAAACAGACAAGTTTCCTCAGGTTGATAACAACAGCTACAGCTTTCTCAGATCATGACCTAATTCCTAAAACAGAAACCATAATATAGTGAACTCTGGTTGTGCCAATAAATATGTGCTGACTCTCCTGAGCTATGACAGATTGCTCTTGTGATCAACGCAGTTGAACCACTGGCTTGGAAGAGATGACTTCTAACCTAGGTTTTAAAAAGCTCTTGTTTCAGCCAACTAAAATAAATTAACGACCCATTAACATCAGGGTAACTGACAAGTTATATAAACCTGTTGAAATCTATGAAAGACATGAGAATAGTAAAAAGGAAAAGAAACTGGACAGACTTCTATTTTGTCATAATATTGACTTTTACAAATCAACAATGCATGCAATGTGATAATTCACCCAACTTAGAAAGAAACCTAAAATGGTTATGCTCTCTAGAGCCCTAGAGGATCAGATGGATCCGAGTTTGGACCCTTTTTTTTCCTCCATAAAACAATGGAAATAATAAGACCACATACAAAATACATTTTTTATGAAAAAAAATGAAGACATAAAATGCACATAATAAAGGATTGAGTATAGTGTCCAGCACATAGTAAATAATAGCTACTATTACTAACATTACTTTTGCTTAATCATTTTTCACCAATTACCCTCTGAACAGCTTCCTTATTTATTTATGGATATTAAAATATTTCAGTTTTGAGAGTTCAACTATCTTGTATACTATGACTCTTCTGAAATTAATTTTAAATTTCAGGATTAGATAAGAATATTAAATTCTTTTCAATTAAGAACAAAAACATTTTCAATAAAGATGAAAGAGAAATTAGATCTTAAAAATTAAAAAATCACAGCCTTGTTTTTCTATGACCAGCAAAAGAAATCTCCACAAAATATTAAATGGCCAGCTGTATTTTTCTTTCTTTTTCCCAGGGTATTCAATCTGATCAAGTCTCCTAGCCAGAGTTTTCAAATTATATGACTTATCTACTCCTCTGCATTCCTTCTATCCTTCTGGTTACCACGTTTACACTTATTTGTATTAAAGTTCCTTCTTTTACCATATTAAACACAGTTCTTTGCTGGAAGTAAAATTAAATTATGCTCACAAAAGGAATCACTTACAAGCATAACCATATCAACATCACTGAGTAGGAGGTATCACTGAGGGAACCATGAACTAGCTGCCATCCTAAATATAAGCTTATAACATTTGGGAAAGTCATAGTTTCTTTTTAATGTCACAAATCTACCTTTTCTCATTCATACTTTTTTTGTAAAAAACTGTATTTTGGGACTTATAAACCCATCATTTCCTCAATCCTATTTACTCAGGCTGTGATAAATGAAGATACAAAAAAACCATCAAAAGAGTCTGTAATTTAATAAAGAAAAAGGGTGTGAAATCGAATGAGTACGGAAACATACGTCATCTTCTCAAAATAAATGAATAAAGAGATACAGATTCTTAGTATATATGATGGAACTGAATTAGTCTTAAATCAATTTTTATCCCTTTGGTAAATCATACTCCATGTACAGAATTTATTTACCCAAAAGATTAAACCTAAGTAGAAAATGGACACATCTCTACAAAATGTCCTACACCATACTCCCAATTATTAAGGGTGCAGACTTTGAAGAAACTAGCTTCAATTAAAAGTATATTCACTGTCTTGCTAGAATCATTTCTTGAGGAATAAAGTCGTTTCCATACACTGCCAAAACCCCGCTGTAGGAACTGAGCACTATGACCTCTACAGAATTAAGTGCTACTCTCCAGTCTTTTCAGTCTGACAAAGGACTCTCACACAGAGAAAGTGCTTCCCTAAGCATTTATTTTCACAGAATACAAATGTAGGGACAGCATTAAATCCACCCATCTCTATTACAAAGGGACTAACAACAACAACAACAACCAGTACAGAACAAAAGCTAAAGTTAGAGAAAACGTACAGTTTCTGTCAGTTCCATGAGTAAGAACATGTTCTTCTAAACATAAAGACCAATGCTAGGGTCTAATAGTCCTCCTTCCAGGATGTTCGGTATTTCCCCGAGATTACCCCACAAAACAGAGCCTCCCTTCCCCCAACTTCCTGGCAAACTAACAAAAGTCTGGTAGATAGCTGTGAATGTGCCATTTTTATTCCTTACTTACTCCTTACTTTTGTTCCTCAGTAAAGGGAAATGGAGTAGAAAGACAAATACTACCTAATCAATGCCATTTATACTTACTTTGGTACCCAAAAATATGGAGGAAATCTAAGTTGCAGTAGCTAACAAAAAGGCATACAACATCATGCTTCAAATCATATAACCTTCTGTTCTGTTCTATACATACACAGCAATGTCTTTATTACAAAATAAGACCTGGATTATGTTAAAACTTTGCTCCTTTTTGCCCTAAACTACTGCTTTCAAAATAACACTTCATGGGACTGTAATAAATAAGGTATAAAAGAAGCAGAGAATCATAAATTTGCCCACAAAACAGAAATAGAGGAGAAAAAGAGATGTAATCCACAGCGAACTGAAAATAGAACATATTATCAAAGTTTTGAATAAATCTGTATTTACAATTACTTCCTCTTAAGTATATTTGCAGGTGATTCAGATTTTCATGAGAAGGCAGATCTATTCACTGTTCTTTTAGTCAAAAAGAAACCTGTTAGCCACTCAAAACCATTCAATTACACTATCTATATGTTGCTTTAGCTTTTTGGAACAGTAAATATAAGAAGTGAATCTCAAAAAGTGAATAATCTTATTTTCTCCCTAGTATGTCAGGGGAAAAGAATACTCATTACATAATCTTGAAATATATAAATCCACTATTACAGTTGGAGACTTCAAAGCTCCTCTATCAGTTATTTACAAATCCAGCAGGCAGAAAATCAGTAAGAACAGAGTCAAACTGAAAAACACCCCATTAACTGGATCTAATTAACATGGATCTAATATACATGTCATCCAACAACAACAGAACACACATTCATCTCAAACTCACGTGGAACATTAAGATCGACCACATTCTGGTCCATAACACATACCTTAACAAATAGGTATCATAAAAAGTATGCTCTCAGACCACAACGGAATTAACTAGAAATTTTAACAGAGAAATAGTGGGAAAATCCCCAAATACTTTTCAACAACACATTTCTAATTAATGCAGTCAAAAAAGTCCTGGGAGAAATTTTAAATGTTTTGAACTAGACGAAGAAAAGTTCCAAAGTACTGAAATTTTGGGATGCAGTGAAGACAGGAGTTAGAGGAAAATTTATAGCATAGAATGCATATATAAGAAAATATCTAAAATCAATAATCTAAGCTTCCATCTTAGGAAACTAGAATAAGAACAAATTAAATCTAAAGTAGAAGAAAATAAAAAAATGAGAGCAGAAATCAATGAGATTGAAAACAGAAATGCAAAAGAGAAAAATCGATGAAACAAAAAGCCAGTTTTTGAAAAGGTCAATAAATTGATAAACCTCTAGCCAAGCTAACTAAAAGAAGGAAGAAATGAATTATATCAGAAATGAAGAGGGGCCATCACTATTGATCTCATGGATATTAAAAGAACGAAGGAATATTATAAATGACTCAATACCCACAACTTTGATAACCTAGATGAAATCGATCAATTCCTTGAAAGAGACAAACCACCAAAACTTACACAAGAAAAAAAAACAGATCAACTGAGTAGGCCTATATTGATTAAAGAAATTTAATTAATAATTACTAATCTTCCAAAACAGGAAGTATGAGGCACAATTCTAGCCAACTAAAATGAATTAGTTACCAGAAACATCAAGATACTATAAAAAGCTATGCAAACTTGTTGGAAGCTAAGAAAGACATAAGAATAAAAAAAAAAAAAAACAGATAAACTGGACAGATTTCCATTTGTGCCACTGTTATTATACTGACTTTTTGCAAAGCAACAATGCATATACTATGGTAGCTGACCCTGTACTCTGTACTTACAAAGAAAGTTATGATCTCTAGCTCTGGAGCATTTGGAGTGAATCCAGAGGGATTCACTGATAAATTCTATCAAACACTTAAGGAAGAAATTACGCTAATTCTCTACAGTTTCTTCTAGAAAATAGAGGCAGATGAAATATTTCCCAACTCATGAACTAAACATCTGGACACCTCACCAAAGAAGATATACAGATGGCAAAGAAGAATATGAAAAGATGTTCAATATCATACATCATCAGGGAAATACAAATTAAAATGGGATACTACTACATACCTATTTAGAATGGCTAAAATCGAAAGCACTGACAACATCAATGCTGGTGAGTGGTGGAGCAAAAGGAATTCTCATTTACTGTTGGTACAGTGGAAAATGGTACTGCCGCTTTGGAAAAGTCTGGTAGATTGCTACAAAACTAAACGATTATAATCTTATTAAATCTGGCAATCATGCTCCTTGGTATTTAACCCAAATGATTTGAAAACTTATATTCACACAAAATCTGCATGTAAAACAGCTTTTTAAGTGTCAAAACTTGGAAGTAACTAAGATATCCTTTTTTTTTTAAGATTTTATTTATTTATTTGAGAGAGAGAGAATGAGAGACAGAGAGCACAAGAGGGAAGAGGGTCAGAGGGAGAAGCAGACCCCCTGCTGAGCAGGGAGCCCGATGTGGGACTCAATCCCAGGACTCCAGGATCATGACCTGAGCTGAAGGCAGTCGCTTAACCAACTGAGCCACCCAGGCGCCCACTAAGATATCCTTAAAGAGGAGAAAGGATACATCCAGACAACAGAATATTAAGTCAGCACTAAAAATAAATGAGCAATCAAGCCATTAAAAGACAGTAAGAGACTTTACATGTATCTTACTAAGTGAAAGAAGCCATTCTGAAAAGTCTACATATTGTGTGATGGCAACTATATGATACTCTGGAAAAGGCAAAACCACAGAAACAAGAAAAAGATCAGTGGTTACTAGGTATTCAGGTAAAGAGGGATAAATAGAGGCAGCACAGGGAACTTACAGGGTAGTGAAACAATCCTGTATCATCCTATAATGGTATGTCATTCCATAGAATGTACAACAGAAAGACTAGACCTTAAGGTAAACTATGGACTTTGGGTGATAATAACGTATAATATTAGTTCATAAATTGTAACAAGTACACCATACCAATACAAAGATATACACAACAGTGTGTGTTGGTGGGGGGAGGGGTATATGGGAACTCTGTACTTTCCATTCAATTTTTCTATAAACCTAAAATTGCTTCAAAAATAAAATCTATTAATTAGAAAAAAGTAGGGGAAGGATAACAAAATTTGGAGAGGTGGTTACCAATTTGGGGAAAACATGAAATGACACAGAGAAAGAACATACAGGCTGATACAACTGCTTTGGTAATGCTGTAGTTCTTAAGTTGGGTAGTGGGATCATAGATACTCATTTTATTATTATGTCTCCTAACTTGCATATACAATAAATATGCTTTTCAACTACTAAGTCAAATGAAGAAAAAATATTCTACACTGAATATATATGCATATATCTTTTCAATGAGGTTGACTAGAAAGCAGATGTTTTACATACAATAAGATGTATATAAATACTAATTAATAAATTTCCTGTAAATAGGTACTACAGGTAGGCAACACAGTCTAGCAGAAAGAATACTGGGTTTGGATACAGACCTCTGCCTTAATTTTAATTCTGCTTTTTACTAGTTTTGTGAACTTGAGCAACTGCTTTTAATCTCTCCATTTTATGTCTTTCAAACAGAAATATTTTAAGCACTTTATGAGGAATACATGATAATATATGTAAGACATATATCAAAATAAACACTGACACATTAAATATACAAAATAAATGCTAATTCCCTTCCCCTGGTTATGTTGTGAAGATTTTGAGAGAGAGTAAAGAATTTAAGGGCACAGACTAAAGCCAGAATGCCTGGATTCAAACCATGGCTCTGACCCTTATTGGTTGTAGTGTGACTGCCTTTGTTTCTTAAAACGAAGATGAGAGTAGCAATTTTCACAATGAGGATTAAATGATGGTAAGTGTTTAGAATAATACAGTGTTATCAGTATACAGCATTAGAAATAATTATTTTTCTCATTAACATGAATATTACCTTCAGCTAAGGTCACTGGAAGATTTTTTACATTTAAAGTAGCTCTTCTTATGGACTTATTCTTGCAAACATGTAAATAAGTTATCATGGGATTTTTTTCTCCTGTTTTCATACATGAAAGCCTAAGTACAAAAAAAATCTGTCTTGTCACATATGAAGGCCTAAATATAAAAAAGAGCTGACTAAAATAATGAAATGTGGATAGAGATAAAACAATGTTGCTATATTTAATGATTTGTGACTTTAATCTGATTAACCCTAAATTCTTATTATAAAATAGGCTTATAACATTCAAGCAAATTACAATTTATTAACAGATACTAAAAAGCCAGGATACAGTATATGGTTACAATAAATATATAAATAGTTTCAAATAAATAGTTAGAAATTAAAGTTTAGGTTGCTTGTCAGAATAAGCTCTAAACTGGCCTTAAAAAAATAAAGACAGGAAAGTTAAGCATGCTTGATCAATATGGTTCTCACTGAAGCTAAATGGCAAAGGTTTAACTTCATTCCATGTATTTTAGAGCATATTTTACCTATTAGTTATTAGTTAATGTCTCTGAGCCTTAAATTAACTCATCTGTAAAATGAAAATAATCTACATCTGGTTAACACCGAGTTACTGTAAGGTGAAATATGATACTATATACATGAGCATTTAGAAAATTGTCCTGATTTACGTAAATACATAGCCATATTAATACTAGCTATAAGACCTATATGAGGTCTCAGATACCATTCTAATCAGTTGAGTAAAGATATGATGAATTGTGAAAAGCTACAAAATATTTGTTATTCTGTAAGAATCATTTTCTGTTTTTTGTTTTAAAGCACAAGAATCCCTTTTCAGGCAAAATCTTATTAGGGAATCTCAAACTACAAAATAAGAATTGCTATCCTTCTAAGCCTTATTTTCTTAAGCTTTTTTCCTGCCTTACAGCTACTAGGGTATCCACTATAAGGAAAACAGCTAGAAAACCTGAACCTGAACTTGTCTACACATCAAAGCACATCACACTGTACTGTCCCATTTTTAAAACCTCTGAAATACATCCTGGTGAAGTAAAGAATATGACAGTCAAGCTCTCTGTGCTCCATGACAGCTTAGTTCAGTAACCACTTCACACCTGTTTCCTCATCTTTAAAATGGGGAGTAATGCTGATTCTGCAAGGTTACTGTGAAGGCTGAATGTAATAATATATAAACTATATGTATGGACAGAGCCGAAGACCAATGAGAACCTTTCACTCCTATCTGACAAAACCACATAATAGCCTCCTATAAGGGTAAAAACAGGAAATGTTGAGTGTGGTAAGTTTGTGATGCACATTATGATGATCCATAAAATTCAAAACATGCACAATTTGTTTTGCCTGTATTTATAACAGATTAAAGTCTTAGCAAACTAATTATAAACACTTATTTGAACTGCAAATCAAAAAATACATGAATGCTCCACTGTTCTTGGTTAAAAAAAAAAAAAAAGCTGTGTTAACTGGCTATTCTGATAAATCTGGTCACAATTTTAACAAATTAAATCATTTCAGATGCCTACATCCCTCTGTGCTGATGTATCACATGAACAAAAATTTGAAATTATTCAACTTAAACATAAAAAGACATAACAAAGTACGCTCAAACCCAATAAAAACACCAGTTGAAATAACTTTGGTATTTTTACATGCTTAACATTTATAGGTGGCAAGCTGCTTTGGGGGCATCTTCCAAAGTCATTCTTGGTTCTAAGTATTTATCTAGCTTTATTTAAATTACCCACAATTACAGTAAAAATAAAAATTAATATTCATAAGGCAAGTTATAATCCTAAATCACACAGAAAGATCTGGCAATACATTTTCTAACAAATAATGCACACATATTTTTACTGAAAAATAACAGGATTCTCAAAATAGTAAGGTTGAGATTTTTCTAGTATCTTTTAAAAGATACTAGAGAGAGTACCTTTTAAAGTTTTGTATTAGGTAGCACTGCTGGAAATTTTTAGGATAGCTTAAAAAAGCCTTTTCTCAAGATTACTAAAATAATTGTCTTAAGATACAATGTTATAAATTTATCTAGTTTGGGATCCAGTCAATAAAAATTAAAGTTAATTCACTCTGATTGTTCTACTCAATTTATTTTTAAGAAAAAAAATTCTGAATATTTTCCTACAAGAGCTTAAATTGGAAATTAAGGCAGCAGTAAAAATTTGATAATTTCCTGTTGATGTAAAATAGGAAAGCCAAAATACTTTTATAAAACAAAATTAGTTTCTTATTCATTTCCTTTTTGAAGATATTTAGGATTAGCAGAAAAAAACTTAAAGGTACTTTTCTGTAATCATACAACTTTGTATTCTACAAATATTCCCTCTGCTTAAACTTTCAGAAATTGTATAATTTTGCATCATGTCACCATAAAGACTAATAAACAGAGAAATTGAAAGCATTGACTAAAATTTACCAGAGTGTATTTATGATTAATTGGCTGATGTCTTCTCCCTTTTTTCCCATACCAGAGACGAGACATTTCCTTTCCAGAGCAAATTAAGTTATACCAAATCTCATAAGGACTGTTTTAAAAAGCATTCTTCCTCTGTTAAAGATAAATTTCAGCACAAGAGCCCTACTACAGTGACAAAACAGTTTGCTAGAGACAAAGATGTGATTGACAAGAAAGAGAGCTAATCACTAAGTAGTATCCACTGCAAAGATAGTTCTGAGTGGAGACTGTAAAGCCAGGGAGGGAAGAGAAGGTTTCTCGTGTTGAAGTTTGGTTGCACTGTACCCAAATGTGCAAAAAAAAGGGCTCAAAAGTTTAAAGACACAGAGCATGTATTTGCAAGCACCAGTACACTAAGAAATACACTAAAAATATCTGTCATAAAAAAGTACTAACTGCAGTTTCCGGAGTCCCTCCTAATGTACACAAACGATTTCAACTAACATCTGGTTGTTTTGCTCATGTAGTCATACATCTATTCTTTATTAAAATCTAAAAATCCAATAAAATGTCATCTTTTATATGAGCATTTTTTAAGCAATGAGACATCCTTTGAGGACCCGCCAACCCTCAAATTTTATAGAATGCTTATATAAAAGTGAAGCCAATCCACTACAAATAAATCCTATACAAATATTCAAGTAACCTGAAAATTCCTTTACCTGTTTATACAGTCCATTTTTAAACTGCATTTTCTGATACCCAATTTCTTGAAAAGGTACTTACAATTACTATACCTACATATACTTCACTAATCAGTGGTATGCTGAATATAACCAAAGAAATGTACTTTGAAGATTAAATATTATGGCTATGAATTAAAACTTCCTAGAGCTCAATTTTAAGTAGAATATCAATGTACAACAGTACACCTGAATATTTCTTCCACTTTAAACCATCTCCTCCCCAGTTACCTTTCTGTGTGTTCACACAAAGCTGTACACACAAACACTGAACCACACCCACAACTCCACATTTTCCTCCACATTCCATGATGTACACACACAGAACACAGCTCACTCCACACTAAATATCCTCCCAACTCACACCAGCTACTCCCCCATCTCCCCCCAACCAGCCCACAACACTTACCCTAAGATCTCTCTCCCACAGTCCCTCATATGTACACTCTAACTATCCCCACACGCATCTTACTACACATTACACATTGAGTCCACTGTGGTCACTACCTCCCCGTCATGGCACACCCCCTCACACACCAACATCACATGATTTGGTGGTAATGGGCTGCCATTTTGAGAACCTGTCATTACTTCCAGCCAGATTTTCTAAAATTAAAAATATTATATGTGTACCCAAATGTGGTGAAATACATACATACACACCCCAAGCACAGGGCAGCTTATTTTGCTGGTTATCCTGTCAACATCCATCCCTGCACCTTCTTCCTAATACAGCTTTGACTTTGCTCAAGTGTCTTTTCAGCCATGTTTCTGAGAATCTTACTCCATATGGACAGGGTGGGTCCTTATATAGATCTAAACCAGTGGCTCTCAAATTTTAGCTTGCAATCACAATCACCTGGAACATTTGTTAAAATACAGAATGCTGAGCTCCAAAACTGGTTTCTGATGAAGGAGACTGGAAAGGGGTCTGAAAATATGCATTTTTAATAATGCTGCTGCTTCTTATGGTCTAGGGACCACACTTTGAAAAACAACTAAACCACAGTGAGAGGTCACCTCACACCTGTTAGAATGGATATCAAGAAGATTAAGAAGTAAACGCTGGTAAGGATGTGGAGTAAAGGGAACCCCTGTGTACTACTGTTAGAAATGTAAACTTATGTAAACATATGAAAAACAGTATGGAAGTTCCTCAAAAAATTAAAAACAGAAATATCGTATGACTCAGAAATACCACTCCTGGGTATTTATACAAAGAAAACAGAAACACAAATTAAAAAATATATATGCTCTGAAACAAATAATACATTGTATGTTAAAAAAAAAAAAGAAGATAGCAGGAAGGGAAGAATGAAGGGGGGGAAATCGGAGGGGGAGATGAACCATGAGAGACTATGGACTCTGAGAAACAAATTGAGGGTTTTAGAAGGAAGGGGGGGATGGGTTAGCCCGGTGATGGGTATTAAAGAGGGCACGTACTGAATGGAGCACTGGGTGTTATACGCAAACAATGAATCATGGAATACTACATCAAAAACTAATGATGTAATGTATGGTGATTAACATAAAAAAATTTATATGCATCTCTGTGTTCACTGCAGCATTATTTACAATAGCCAAGATATGGAAACAACCTAAGTGCCCATTAATGGATGAATGGATAAAGATGTGCAATACACACACACACACACATACAATACGATTCAGCTGTAAAAAAGAATGAAATCTTGCCATTTGCAACAATATGGTTGGACCTTGAGAGCATTATGCTAAGTGAATTAAGTCAGAGAAAGACAGACACTTTACCATCTCACTTACATGGAATTTAAAACAACAATAAAACCCAAGCTCACAGATAAACAGACTGGTGGTTGCCAGAGGCAAGGAGTTGGAGGCGGGTAAAATGCGGGCGGGCGCGGGGGGAGGGGGGGGGGGCAAAAGCTACAAGCTTTCAATTCTAAAATGAATATGTCCTGAGGATGTAATATACATGGTAACTATAGTTTAATATGGTATTGCATATTTGAAAGTTGCTAAGAAACTATATCTTGAAGTCCTCATCACAAGAAAAGAAATTAACAATATAAGGTGACAAATGCTAACTTTAGACCTGTTGTGGTGATTATTTTGAAATATACACAAATATCAAATCATTATGTTGTACACCTGAGACTGATATACTATGTATCCATTACACCTCAATTAAAAAACAACTGATTTAAGCATGGTTTTGTTTCTTGAAGCTAAATGCTTCCTAATTAATAAACACAGTATCTAGCAGACATAAAAAAATGAGCTTAGTAAATCTCCTTCTTGCCTTTTTTTTCATAGTGTTTAGAAAACATAATTAGGTCATGTAAATATTTCTAGATATCCCAGAGTTTGAAAGAGATCTCAATTTACCATTAGTATAAAATGACGACTATAAAATGAAACACTTTTAAAAAGAAAACCAGCTTAAAGGTTGAACATAATTCATAATTCAACCTGGTCTCATGATTCAGATACTCAATAATTTCTTTTCCTCTACTTTCTTTATTGGTGCTGAAATTATAACTGATTTCCTCTGAGTTCGGAGTGGCCTACCAGGGGCAATTATACAAAATCCACCCTATTCAATATTTAAGGTAATATTTTAGAAGTAATTTTAATATTTAAAATCATAAATTAGTTGTTCATTGCTGGTATATAGAAATACAATTAATTTTTGTATGTTAAAAAAATGAGCCTGTCATTCATCCATTCTGTCTCTTCTCACAATCCATATTAAATAACACTTTAGATTTTTAATGGAAATTTGATAGCCTATAACTTTTGGATAGTTACCAAGGGAGAATATTAACAAAAAGCAAAACATGAGTTCAAAATTTTCCTGAGGTAGATAACATCCTAAGCAAACATTTTTAGTAGTCAAAACAGACTATGTTATGCATAATTAATGAGTGCCAAATGATAATATGAGAAAATTTATGAATAGTCCAGAACTAGAGATCTACTCTGTAGCACAGTGCCTATAATAATACTGTATTGTATACTTGAGAATTTGCTAAGAGTGTAGATTTTATCTTGTGTTCTTACTACAAAATAATAATAATGATTATAATAATAATAAAGAGGGTAGGAAGAAACTCTTGGAGATGATGGATGTATTTATGACTGTGGTGATGGTTTCATGGATTTATACTTGTCTCCAAACTTATCAAGCTGTATATATAAATATGCACAGATTTTTGTATGTCAATCCTATCTCAATAAGGTGATATAAAAAATACTTAATATAGAAATATTATTTAAGACAATTTGTATTAACTCATATATTCTAACTGCTTTAATTTAGAAAATACTTCTTTAAGAACTTAAGAAATCTGGGGCTGAGTGGCTCAGTCATTAAGCATCTGCCTTTGGCTCAGGTCATGATCCCAGGGTCCTGGGATCGAGCCCTGCATCGGGCTCCCTGCTCCGTGGGAAGCCTGCTTCTCCCTCTCCCACTCCCCCTGCTCGTGTTCCCTCTCTCACTGGGTCTCTCTCTATCAAATAAATAAAAAAATTTTAAAAAGAAAAAAGAACCTAAGAAATCTGTGTCTGCAACAGATATATTGACAGTCCCCCAAATTCTAATTGTTTTTAATGCTTTTGATTTCTACCCTTTTGTCAGATTTACTGAATTACTTTTGGAGTTATGGTTTGTAATACTATCTGATATGATCAATTTAAAAAGGTATATTTTTCTTTAATTGCCTTTATCTAAGATATGCGACCTCTCTCAATTTAGTGACTTAGAAGTACTTTCATTTTGAACAAAATCAATTCTGTATGGATTTTGCTGGCTAGACTGAGAAGTGATAAGGAATTTTGTTTTGCTTTATATATTGCTTCAATTTCAATTATGGCATTACTTGTGCCTTAATTTAAAAAAATATCCTTCTGTTTAATAAAATGAATATCAGAGTATCTGACAGCTTAAGAAATAAAATATGCACCAAACTGAAGTCATCTCAGAAACCAAAAATCGAGTGAAATATATTTTTATTAATACTTTGGCAAGGGTGAGAAGTGAGGACTAAACTGGCATGATATGCTACTAATTCTACTCATTACTTTTAAGAATGAAAAATACCATTATGCCATATAATCTACTGGCACATAATACTAGTAAACTCATATTTTAAAATTTAGTCAACAAGTATAAACCTGGGAAGTAAACTTCTAAATAAACTGATGAAAGCTAATTTAATAAAGTCAATTTCTTAATTGTTTTTATCATTCTAGGAGCACTTAATTATTAGGTTTAGAGTTTGAAAGATACTGAACTGTAAGTGGTATAAAATTAACTTTAGAGATGAAAAAATGGAAAACTTTTTCTGCCATTTCTTATCCCAAAAGGAATGAAAGTCAACTCAAAGGAAGTGGGACAACAAGTAATTGTAGCTTAAAAAGCTCCATTTTTGAGGCCTGTGTCATCAAGCAGCAAGACTGACACGCCCAACACATGTGAACTTTAAAACCCCAAAAAACTTTCAGAGGATTCTAACAGAGAGTCTCAAAGACTATTAGAGGCTATTAGACTCTATTAGAGACTCTCAAGTTGGTACTAGGGGTTGAGGGTGATAGAGCCTAAGGGGGAGCAGTCACTGAGCCACATGGTACCTGGTGACAGGATAAAATTGACTTAACATTACTGTAGCATCACTTCTACTTCATGATTAGAAATTTTAACTTCTTTTTATATTACATCAGATAAATTAAAAAGATGAATGCAAAATTCACATGAATCTTAAAGATAAAATAGGCTTCCAAGATATTTTAAGCTTATTACTGTGGCTGCTGTGTTAGACTATACTACCAGACTCTGGGGTACTTGTCAATACATCAGACTTTAAAGGGTATTTGATGGACAAGTTCAAGAGGTACAGATCAATGACTTACAAAGTGATGTGTTTCTTGGTTTCCCTCTGCTTGTAGTGCCTCTGAGCACACAATGTGATAAAAATCCTTTGGTGTGTAAGGGAGCTCCTGCCTGAAGTAATTCAGCCTGACTGTTATTGGTAAGAAAAAAACAAACAAAAAACCATGCTTTTAAAAACCAAGGCATAAAATGATTAAAGAAACCTTTCTCCACAGTGAACCAAATTTATGCTTTTTGTGTGCAGATGCAACAACACAAAATATGAGGAATATTTTGAAAAATATTTTTATACAATATAACTTGCATGACAGGGCCTTGAAAATTAAACTACAGTATGATCGATATAGTCTGAAAGAATCTTCCAGTCTTAGCACTGCATTTAACACAACACCTAGGGTAGCACAGTGGTTTTTCCACCTCTACTGTACAGTGTCACCCCCTGAGAAGCTTTACAGAATACTGATTTTTATTTGCTCTGAGGTGATCCTGAGGCAGTAAGATTTTTGAAAGCTCCCCCAAATGATTCAAAGGTTCTGCCAAGATTGAGATCTTGGCATGGTGAAAAGGACAACTGGCTCTGAATGACAGATTATTATCATTTGTTACTATGAGGATTTAAGCCAATAAGAAATAAACTTAGAGAAATTCTCAATAAAATAAAGATGACAGTCTATGGGGCACCTGGGTGGCTCAGTTGGTTAAGCGACTGCCTTTGGCTCAGGTCATGATCCTGGAGTCCGGGGATTGAGTACCGCATCGGGCTCCCTGCTCAGCGGGGAGTCTGCTTCTCCCTCTGACCCTCCTTCCTCTAATGCTCTCTCTCATTCTCTCTCTCTCAAATAAATAAATAAAAAATCTTAAAAAAAAAAAAGATGACAGTCTATGATTAAATGGGTTGCTCTAGATCTAAGGCAGGAGAATATGTTAATAACACTGTGAGGATTTTATCAGCAAAATCCAGACTGTACAACATTCTAGAAAAAAAAATCTGATTTCTTAAAAATGAAAATTACAAGGAAAAAAAGCAAATCACAGCAAAGAAATGGACAGAGAACCTATATTTATAGACTTAAGGAGACATTTTAACTAACTGAAACATCTGGAGCTTAGTTGGATCCTGATTCAAATAAAAAATTGTAAAAACTTTTTCATATTACATATATTTTAAACATACTTAGGACATTTGAAGAAACTGAACTGGGGAAAAGAAAGGATTACAGATGAATAAGCTGATAAAGCTGAGTGATGGTATGTGCAAATTCATAATACTATTTATCTCTATTTTTGTACATTTATCAAATCATAGCACTGTCATGAGGGAACAGTGTCAATAGATATCTTTCCCCACCTTTACCTCAAGACCTTCCTACAACTTTGTTGAAATGCCATTATAATACTTCCCTTGTCAGTGAAAATCTATAAAAACAGTCCCCATCAAAAATCAAAAAGTAACATTTTTCACAAAACCACAAAGCCTCACATAAAACATTATCCTCACTATACATGCTCTACTTCTTGTCACTGGTGACACTGGCAGAAACTAGGGGGAAAGAATCTATAATAAACAGTTGCTTTCTGGTTGCAACATAAGGTTATTAAACTCCAATATCAGAAGGATTCATAATTAAGGAACTCATTATGGTTGGAAAAAACAAACTTGAGGTAAGCCAATGTTTTTATGCTATTTTATATTGACTAAACTAGAACAATAAAGAGTATATGGTAAAGAATATCAATCTCTTACACATCTTGAGTTATATGTACAGTATTTCTCAGATTCTTTCTCCAATAATCAGGAATCTTAGAATAGAGGCTCTTATTCCCGACTACCTTAAAATTTGGCTAACCTGCTCTTAGCGACTGCAGGCTTCTGCCGCCCTCACCTCTCTCAGAATTCACTATACAAATCTCTAAAACTGTACTTCTTTCTTCCTTCCTTTTCTCATTTCTAATTCTTAAATTCCAGTATTTTTTAATTATCTTCAATAAGGCTTTCAATTTGCATGTTTTAGAACTGAAATTGTTTCAAATGTTACAGAATTTTTCTTGCTATTCCAAGTGCACATTTTAGTAATTTGGGGTGCCATAGTTTCAATTAAGTTGTAACATATTTGAGAGTAATAATGAAGATAGTGTTGAATCTACAAAGAGTTAATAAACAGTGGAAGCACCAGATAAAATAACCCTGGAAGAAGATTAAAATGTAATAAATATTTTCAGACTATCATAGTATATAGAAAACTTTTGTTGTTGATGTACATCAGAAGGTAGAACAAAGACAAACGGACTATAACTTACAAACATATATTTCTCTAAACTCACTGTAAAAACTTTCTAATAGAGTTGTCCTAAAATGAAAAGTACTGCTCTTTGAGGTAATAAACTCTATCACTGAATTATGTTAAAGCAGAACCAAAAATAGTGTAAAATGAGAGAGGCTGAACTGCCAGTAATTCCAATTTCCAGAGTCTATAAATTTATGACAAAATATTTACTACACTGACATAAAAACTTACTTTAGGATGTAGACCATATTGGAAGATGAGTAAAAGTTTTATATCCTATTTTAATCTTTGCCCAAATTTATTCATTAATCGAGTAAATAACAGTAATATAGTATTTATTGAGAATGAATTACATCCTTGCATTGTTCTTAACTCTGAGGATATAGTCATGTATGAAACTGACAAAAACCCTGCCCTCTGGCGCTTACGTTGGGAGAGGGACAGGAGGGACATAGAAGAGAAACTGGAGCAGAGTAAATTAATCATATGTAAAAGTTTTCCCAATGTATAAATTTCTGGATAGCAATATATTTCTGCCCAAATAGCAGTTAGGGATACTAATCCCCTAAGTATCACTAGCTGCTCTACTCAAACAGACTAATGTCCAAGTTGGCAGCCATAATAAATTCATCCTACATTCTCCAGTCACATATTCTCCAGCTTGACATACAAAAAAGCCCCAAAACAGCAAGCACTTCACATTTTGAAGTACTTTTACTTTACATAAGTGGCTCTAAAAAACTTCCATTTTTTAAAACATTAACATTTAAAATACTTTTTATGTCATTATACATTTGTTCACCAAGAGTGAACCCTAATGTAAACAATGGACTTTGGATAAAAAAAAATATGCTTTTTATTTCGGCACTTAGTAACCATCAGGCACTAGACCAGCACTGTACAAGAGAAATACAATGCAAGACATATATAATTATAATTTTTCTAATAACTACATTAAAAAAGAAAAAAGTTAATTTTGATTTTTATTTAACTCAATATATCAAATACTGTCACTGAAAATTAAAGATATTTTACACTTTTTACTTTTAATTCCAAATCTTTAAAATCCAGTGTATATTTTATATTTACAGGACATCTCAATTCACACTAACCACATTTCAAAAGTGTTAAATAGTGACTGTATCTATAGGAATTAGCATATTTTATATTACAGCACCTCTCAATTCAGACATTAAATTTTCACAGGAAATACCTGATGCTGTTTAGCTTTAGGTTTATTTAGATTTCATAAAACATAGTTGAAAAAGTAAATTCATATAGCCTAGTTGTTCCAAATGTATAAAAAACTTATCCAATAACTGAATCAAGTATCCATTTTAAAATTTAACTGACAGTAAGTAAAATTAAAAATTCAATTCCTTAGTTGCATTAACCACATTTCAAGTACCAATAACCACATAATAAAGATGTGGCTACCATATTAGACAGTACAGTACTGTTCCTAGACAATGCAGCAAAAAATTTATAAAATTAATCCTTTTCTCTACCATTTCTTTTTTATTTGAATTAATTCTGGTTGGAAACAGGTGAGGAGGCATTTATTTTTTTCTTCAAAATTATAACTGGCAGAATCTGTCACAAGAACTGAGGCAGTTCCTTTGAATCAAAACAGTCAATAATCAATCAATAGTGATAGTCTATTATTTCCAAGGTTAAGTGCTCCAACCCCAATGGAGAAAAGTCCCTTATTTGATTGAAATTATTGCAACCCCCCTTGCCACCCAAGTTAGAAACTCCACTGTTACCTAGTTGTCATGAAATCCTTTCTTAATACTTAGGTTACACCTGTTTAAAAAACTTAATTTCATCACCTTCCACTCTACTTTCAACTGTTGCTACCCTAGTACAAGTACCCATCTTTGATCATCTGAGCTATTTTAAAAGCCTCCTGAAGTTAGTTTTAAATACACAGGGATTTTACATATGTCAACATCTATGCAACTATCACCCAGAAAAAATACAAAGTATCTCCAGTACTTTATAAAGTTCCCTCCTGTCCCTAGCGACCCTGTCAACCCCTAGAAACAGGTAGTCTGGTGGACTTTTGATTAGTTTTGCCCTGTTGAACTTCATGTAAATGGAATTACACAGTATATACTCTTTTACACCTGGCCTGGTTTAATTCAACACATTATATCTATGACATTCATCCATGTTGTTGCCTGTGCAAGTAGATCTTTCTTATTGCTAAGTTATGTGGAATTTTACGAATATTCCCAAATTTATTTATCCATTCTTCTGCTGACAGACATTCAGGTTGTTTCCAGTTTAGGGACTATCACGAATAAAGCTGGTATGAAGATTAATAATGTTGGTTTAAGTATTAAAAGAACCCAAAATAAATGCTCAGTATATGTTACCTCTTTCCCTCCACTGTATTGGAGTCACAGTGGAAACTGATGCTGTATATACTATACAGAATGAACTTAAACAATTCAAAATCAGGTTGAAAGACATGCCATGTATACCTTCAGTCATTATACATGTTAAGTACACGCACAATAAATTCATATCACATAAACAACCACAAACATTAACACCAAATGATTGACAAAATTTAATCCTGTTTAATATCACATTTTAGCATCTGCTCTATATTTTCTAATGCATCAAGAAGACATAGTCCAGGCAACCAGAAAAGAAAAACCAGATTTTGTCACCTTATCATTTTGATATGACAATGCATGTAAAAACATGATATGCAATATTAAAAGATGATTCTTTAGGAGGTTACAGAAAGTTAATTAGTGTTATTTTGGCCATTTAAACAAGTTCAGTAAATTTGAGCATATGAAGTTTTTATACTTTGTAAAATCAGCATCAGCTTCCCTAAGCATTATTATAAATTCATTTCAAAATAATGCTTGGGTATGGACTTAGTAGGAATGCTAATTGGCATGAATGTGTTAAATGACTGGTGCACTTCCTCCATGCAGGAGGTAATATTAAAGTGAATCAGATCAGAAATAAATGTTTTATAAAAATTAGTAAAACAGCAATTAATATTCTAAAATCCACGTCATTTTATTGCTGACCACTTGCTCTTACAAAGCAAAAGGAAAATGAAAACAGTAAAAAAAAAACCAAAACCAAGGTTACTAATGAGATTCATTCAATAAACACATGGACAGTAAACCTTTAAAAATTACTCATTTGTACAAAGATCACTTGTACTTTGCCTATACTACCATAAAGCGATAAATTCACACAAAGTAAAAAGATCAATGCAATCTTGACATTTTTCTCCTTACCTCCCATTCTCTGGCTGCTGCTGCTTCACTAGTAGAATCCTCATTTGGTTCAGATTCTTCAATCTTTTTCACTACTATAAATCCAGGTTCTCTGGTATATTCACCAGTATCTTCTGCATATATTTCTGGACTCCACTGAATGAAGAAGGCATACAAGTGGTCTGTCCTGTTAGAACATGTGACTATTAATAACAGACCTACTATTCTGTACTCCTAGCTATAATTACAAAATGGTATTTGTTAAATGACTTCACAAAACTTAAAGATTTAAAATACACAAAACATATACTATGCTTTATTTAAAAAGATAATGAAGCCCAATGGCAGGAAGACATTAACTTAAAAAAGTTTGCTCGTCTGTGTTCTGTCAAGTCGTTCTGAGAAACCAAGATTTTCCTTGGCATGCATGCTTTTGAGTAAGCTCAGATGCTGTTCATGGTAATTTTTTTTTTTTTTAATCTTTAAAGAAACTAGTGATGGGAAAGGAAACTGAACTGGCAACTGTGACCTCATTCACACAATGACCTAATTATCTAAAATACGAGTAAACAATTTACTAACTGCCTATTTTAAAACCTGGATATTATAGAGAATTTTCCCAAGTTAATAGAAATTTAATGTGTTTAACTCTTAAATGATACCAGGAAAACACAATGTATTATTAGTTCAGGGATAGATGATCTAATCTTTTAAGTCTCTCACTCTCATTTTCAATTTTGTTTACTAGAGCAAAACCTGTTGTTACAAAAGATAATTAAATCCCGGATCAACCTACTTGAGGATCAAACACACATTTCAAATATCTATGTATTCTTGGCTATTAATTTGCAGGGATAATTGCATTTTAAAAAAGGAATTATATATCATTACCTGCCTTGAGGTAGTGGCCATACTGTTTAATATTCTGAGGAACCTCCTTGCTCTAAGACATTTTTTTAAAGTTTTTATTTAAATTCTAGTTAGTTAACATATTGCGCAAGATTAGTTTCAGGTGTGTAGAATTCAGTGATTCATCACTTATATACAGCACCCAGTGCTCATCACAAGTGCCCTCCTTAATGCCCATCACCCATTTAGCCCATCCCCTGCCCACCTCCCCTCCAGCAACCCTCAGTTTGTTCTCTACAGTTAAGTCTCTTATGGTTTGCCTCCCTCTCTAAGACAATTTAACTAGGTTTCTTTACCACTAAAACTAGGTACACATTTACTTTTTTTTGCATTAAATCACAGAGAGGAATAAAATTTAAAATGGGGTAAATTAAAAAGCACAAAATAGAAGCTAAGTAATTTTAAGGGGTGCCTGGTGGCTCAGTCAGTTAAGCATCTATTGGTTTAGGCTGAGGTCATGATTGCATCGGTCGTGAGATCCAGCCCTGGAGTTGGGCTCCACACTAAGCAGAGAGTCTCCTTGAAGATTCTCTCCCTGTAGCCCTCCCCTGACTCTTGCACATGTGTGCACCCATGCATGCACGCACCCCACGGGCACACACTCTCTTTTCCTTTCAAATAAATAAATCTTTAAAAAAATAATTTTAAAAAGATTTAATGTCAGGTTTTAATCATAAACTATTTTTTTAAAGTACTTTTCCACTGGTATTAAGTGATATATGAGATCATTTTATTTATTTATTTATTTATTTATTTATTTATTTATAAGATTTTATTTATCCATTCATGAGAGACAGAGAGAGATGCAGAGGCAGAGGGAGAAGCAGGCTCCCTGTGTAGCAGGAAGCCTGATGCGGGACTCGATCCCAGGACCCTGGGATCATGACCTGAGCCAAAGGCAAACGCTTAACCGACTGAGCCACCCAGGCATCCTTATAAGATCATTTTAATTCAAGGAATCTCAGTAACGTTTTTGAGTCTTTTTACCTTTCTTGTGGCACAGCAAACCAATATTCATGTTTCTTATCTCTCTGTGCATACTGTTGCATTGTTGCACTTGCTTGAGATACAAATGTTTTCCTCATTGGTTTTCCAACTCTGAGACATAAGAACTTATGTAATCGATGCCGCCTCTTTTCTCTTAAAAGTGCAGAACCTAGAAATGAGATACAAATAGAGCTCATTCAATTCTCATACACCATGCTTAAGCAATTTGGTTTATGTTTACCTCCAAACTTCTGACAAGTTAATACAGAATAAAATTTAATTTACTGACAGTCACTTAGATAAATTCTCTTAAGTAACTTTTATTTTCTTCCAACGACATTCATGAACTAGCACCCAAGTTATGAACTGAAATTATGTCTAAGCATATCAGGAAAAAAAGGGAAAATTTTAGGAATTCTTGCATTAAATTTTTGCTTGGAACAACTATATTAATTACATGCACATATATAATTTTCTTCATATTCTCTATCAGACTTCTAGAATAACATCAAAACACATTTGTAGAATCTTTAAAGGTTTACTTTAATATAATAGTTATTACAGACAAAAATTTAATAAAAAATGTTTCTGGAAGCTTTTCCATATATATGAGGTAGGATAAAACAATCAACAATATCCTGGATTCAGCCATCTATTCGGACAGTTTATTATGAATTTTCTCTAACTCTTCCAAACAGAGATACTGACATAAGGTATACTGAGGGTCTGACACTATGACTGAATTCAGAATTCTGGACATTATTAGCTTATGAGGGTGGCATACTGTGGAAGAGAAAGCATTTATTTATAATCAAGATAACTGGGTACTAGTCATGGCTTTCTTCTGTACAGTATGGTGCAAGGTGCATAAATCTATCTGAGCCTCAATATTTACATCTGATTAAAAGAGTGAACTTTTACCATCTTCCCCACAATTATATTCCACAGTTGTATATTTATTAAACCATTTTGTTATAAGGTCACTAAAGATCAGAAATGTGTACTATTTCCCTATTATAGAACGTCAAGTTACTTAAAATTAGTTACTTAAAACAAATTTTCATTCCCTCCCCCCTCAAAAAGAACTCAAACGATAATATAGGTACACCTATAACTAAACTTATCAATTTTTCTCCTTTAGTATTTTGTCATAATAGGAGCTCCCTCCCCATCTAATCCCATACTCCAACAAACCCAGTAAGTGAAAGCATTCTACCACATTATTAGGTTAAACAGAACCCCTCATTTTATTTTTTTCAAAGATTTCAAAATATAAGGCAACCATCAGACACAAGGATAGCAAATAAAGACACTCACACCAGCATTCTTTACAATATCAAAGATAGGAAACAGCTTAACAATACGAATTGTTAATAACAACTGAATGTATTAACAGTATGGAAATGGTTAAAATACAGGGCCATTAAAAGCCGTATTTTCAAAAAAACTATAATGACATAGAAAATTATTCATGACATAAAATGTCAAGTGAAAAAAGGATACAACAGTATAATCCTGATTTTATATAAAAAATACGTATGTATAGATACAAATACCAAAATTGTATACATATGTATTTAAATGTGTATGTATATACACATATACACCAAAAATCAAAGATAAATATACCAAATGTTAATAATGATTATTTCATTGATGAATTTCAGGTAATTTTTATACATTTGCTAAAAAAAAATCTGTATTTGTGAAATGTTCTTTAATGAACATTCATTAGTTCTGAATAAAGAAAAAGGTATTATAAAAGAATTATTCAATTTTTTATAAAACTTTCTTTGAGTAAATTAATTCTTTAACATCTACTAAATATCATCAGGATATTTAGGGCGCCTGGGTGGCTCAGTTGGTTAAGCGACTGCCTTTGGCTCAGGTCATGATCCTGGAGTCCTGGGATAGAGTCCTGCATTGGGCTCCCTGCTCGGCAGGGAGTCTGCTTCTCCCTCTGACCATCCCCCCTCTCATGTGCTCTTTCTTTCTTTCAAATAACTAAATAAAAAATCTTTAAAAAATAAATAAATAAATAAATAAATAAATAAAAAATAAAAAAGATGGTGCAAAGAAAATCCACCACAGGTATTTTAAAAACTGAACCAAACTTTTGTATATTGCTGGTGGGAATATAATATACAATATAATATACAATACAATATAATATACAAAAGCTTGGGGGGGTTCCTCAAAATTAAATTAAACACAGAATTACCATAGGAGCTAGCAAATCCACTTTTGGGTATATATCCAAAAAAAATGAAAGGAGGGATTTGAACAGATATTTGTACCCCAATGTTCATAGCAGGATTATTTACAATAGGCAAAATGAAGAAACATCCAAATGTACATTAACAAATGAATACATAAAGAAAATGTGGTGGTATGTAAAGTTGACCAATGAATGATGCAGGGGTTAGGGACATGGACCCCCCCACACAGTCAAAAATTTGAGTATAAGTTTTGACTCCCCAGAAACTTAACTACTACTAGCCTACTGTTGACTAGAACCTTTACCAATAACATAAACAGATGTTTCACATGTTTTGTATGCTATATTATATACTGTATTCTTATAGTACAGAAAGCTAGAGAAAAGAAAATGCTAAGAAAATCATAAAGAAGCAAAAATACATTTACAGTCCTGTACTGTATTAAAAAATTATGTATAAGTGGACCTGCATAGTTCAAACCCATGTTGTTCAAGGGTCAACTGTATACTGGAATATTGTGCAGGTTTTAAAAGGAAGGAAATTTTGAAACAACCTACAACATAGATGAAATTTAAAGGCATTCTCCTAAGGGAAATAAGCCACACACAGAAGAACAAATACTGTATGATTCCACTTATATGAGGCACCTTATGTAGAGAGACAGAAGTTCATAGAGACAGAATAGAATGGTGGAAGGGGAGGAAAGAATGAGGAGTTACTACTTAATGGATACAGTTTGTTTGGAAAGATGAAAAGTTCTGGAAATGGATGGTGGTACATGTGAGTCTCAACAATGTGAAGGTACTGAATGCCACTAAGTTTTACACTTAAAAATGGTTACTATGGTCAATTTTATTTTATGTATATTTTAGCAATAAATTAGAGTTTAATTTAAAAAGTTCATATGTAAACTAGATTGATTTGGAATCAGTATTTTAATAGATTATAAGAAATGTTAGCTAAGAAACCTGAACTACACCCCATTTAATCTATTATGTATTAAGGGGAAGCTACTGTATATTAGAAATAAAACATAGTATATTACTATAATTTTCATAAGTAAACAGTACTAAAAACCAAAACTGAAAGAGAAATGGCTTTTTAATCTATCCTTGGTGTTTTTTAAAGGAAAACGTTTAATCAGACAATGATGAAATTTTGGACACTTGGAATAACTTAAGAAATAAATTTTTATGTCTAATTGCACTTTTTAAAAAAAGGCAGAATTACAAACTTTGGCAATTACAAACTGCAATTACAATATTTTATGTGCAGTAAAAAATGTTAATGAGGTAACACACCAAGAATTAAGAGAAAATGGAGAAATCAAAGGTATTACAGAGCTTGTGTGCATTTTCAAGAAATCGTTTAAAGACAGAACACCATTGAGTCAGGAGTATCTAAAGATGGTGGAAAAGATGATGTGTACAATCCACCATGGGATAAGAAGAAACCTCAGACTAGGAACTAGAGACCATATACTTATCCCCAGAGAAACATCAGTCAAGGGCCACTAGGTCTTCCTTCAGAGTGACCTAAGATACAGCAGCTTCTTAATCTGTGAGGAAAGAGGAAGACAATATGCAGTAAGATGAATTAACTTTATATATTCCTTAACACTTACCTTCTATGTCAGCAGTTGCTATTTTATGCTTAATTTCTTTTTGTGACACCTGTTGAATATTTTCCCTTTGCTGTTTAGTCTGTTGCATAGTATGGGTTTTCCAGAGTTTCCGTAGCTCTTCTACCTCTGTCTCTGAGTCCTGATTTTGCTCCTTTCCTTGTTTTCCTTTGTTGACAGTTTGCTTTTGTTTAAAATCTGCTGCTTCCCCACAAGGCATACTTTCTTTTTTACCCTCTTCTTGATGTAGGTAATTCTCATTCAGAAGAAAATCCTGGTCTGTATTACCTTTTATACTTGTGCTTTGTTCTTTAGGGCCTGACATTTCCTGAAAATTATCTGTAGCCTGATCTTCCTTAGTGGCCCTTTCAAGATTATCTAAATCTGTTTTAAGAGAAGTAGTCCCAACTTCATTTGTAGAATGTCCAGGATCAGATTTTAAGTGATCAGGCGTATTAGCAGACTCTGATATGGTTGTTAAACATTCTATGCCGCTCTGACTGACAGTTTGCACAGATTCTGATGATGCACCAGATGACTTATCTTGTCGAAGTTCATCTGACGAGACAAGCTCCTCCCGCACAGGAGAGAGTTCTGATTCTGTGAACACATCCTCAGAAAGAGACTCCTCAGTGCTCCTCGGAGCCGTGCTGGCACTGTCGTTACCTGCATCGCGGGCTCTGGAGTCTATTTCATCAGTATGACTTCTCGTCATTTTCTTTAAGTGGCAGAAGTCCCTTCCTGATACCTGATCTATCTCTCTGTCAGTAAACAAAATTAAAAGTTGTTACTTTTTAAATTGCATTTTATTTCCCAAAAACGTAACACTGAATGAGTTATCACTAAAAAGGCTTCTAGAAAAGGGTATAGTATATATCTCAAGAGCATATCAAAAATTTGATTTAAATAGATAGACCAAGTAATTAAGTCAAGCCTTTGCAATGATTTCTTGAGATCTGGGAAACATCAACAGAAGATTTCCTGAATTAATCTACCTGAAAAGAAGTTGGAAATATAAGTTTTGGGTGAAGCTATAATTCTACACTAAACTTTATTCATTACAGGAATATGGAAAATAAGCTTAGATAAAATTTTGATTAAAATTTTAAATTTCTTAAGAAAAAATACATTGATATTACATACATGGACACAGACACACAGTGCTCGTTTACATTTAAATAGAGATTATACTAAAACATGCAGCTCAGATGCAAAGTTGAAGACCAACTGGAATAAAACTGAGGCAAAAATACTTATAGTAATTCTTTAGGCTACCAGCAACAACTCTTAATTCAGAAAGAACTTGTTCTGCTAAAGGTTTAGATACTAGATATGTGAATGGTTCATATTTCTATCAAGATTTCCATATTTAATGGCATTTATATATATGAGCACTAATGTTCAAAGTTAGTTTAAATTCTGGAAGGAGGCAATACAAACATCTATATAAAGCATGAAATGAAAGTCAGAAATTTAAAGTGATGGTTAAAAATAGTTTGTGACAAATGGAAATTAACATGAGTTCTTAGTGGAAAAACTACTAACGTTTATGTAAGTTTAAGAATAGGAGATAAGTTGAAACAAAAATAACTGGCTGTCTCTGGATGGTGAAGCTGGGGAACTCTCCTGTTTTATTCTTTCTTTGTAGTATTTTTCAAATTTTATATAACGAGTATGCATAACACTTTATAACTAAAATAGGTAAAAATTTATTTTTTAAAAAGTTATCCATTGAATTCCAATTCGTGTCTGTCTTGTCTCCCTTGCATCTGATTCGCCATAAGAAACACAAACATTTAATTTGTGCTATTAAAAATGTAATAGTGTCATCTACTGGTGATCCACTCAAATTGCACATATAGGATCTTGGAACATGGCAAAAGGCAAAAGTTTTGAGAAACTGTATGTGTACATTTAAGAAGACCATTAGGTAAGAGATAAAGTTAACAAATATAAGACATACGTTTGATTAAGGGCTGTAAAATCTTCAGAGTTAATATGCTGAAACTAGATATTTATGCCAATGATGTTGCTACTGCTTAACACAGTTCTAGAACAATACCTTTGAAATCAACTTTCCAAGCAGAAGACAGAAGAAAATCAATCAAATCTTATGCCTCAGTATTGCTACACATGACATTTCTCTGCAAAATTACTTGCTTTATTTATCTAATTTGCTGCCAAATAGTGTTTTTGATTAATTCACAAGGCAGGACTGAAAGATACTTATTTTTGGAGGAATTTTTTTTTAAATGGTTGGATCAAATGCATGGTCTTTCCAGGGACATTCTAAATAATAAAACAGTGATTTGCAAGAAGAGAAGCCCTACAGCATCCTAGTGGAATACTTACAGATCATTCAGCATAAGAGAATCCTAAAGTATCATAATAAAAACAGAAAAGCAGGGCAACAGAAAGTGAATCTCACAGTGACTGACAACATGCGCATATATATTATATATATATATATAAAATCTTATTTCTTTTTTAATCTAATCCTTTACTCCTTCACCTTCGTCTCATCCTTTCACCCATCCCAACAATACTTATTTCCTGAAAGTGACTTTAGATGAGGATCTATAAAAATAACAAACACAGAAGATACTCTAGGAATTGTCCGCACCTCTACGGATGAGTTTACCAAGCCAAAATAATATCTATTGGATGGAAAGTATAATGGAGACTTTCTGAACAAGGGATTTTACTCTACCACAGGTATCCTAACAACTCATGTACTCTGCCTCAGAAACAAAAATAATTTGCTCTTCTATGTAAGCAGTTCTCTACCACAAGGGTTAATTTTCAAACAATGATCCACATCCCTGTGGGCTAATAAAGTTAAAGTGAAGACAGTTTTTAAACTATTGACAAAGTATGTGTGGAGGAATGGGGAATATTCTTTTCTGTTGTCATTCCTTTCTTTGAATACTTTCTTCTCCTTTTCTTTCTTATTCCTCCCTTTTCTCTCTGGTCATTCCTTTGGTCAAGCACATTACTTTCAAAGGCTGTGCTGAGCTGCAGTCTCACAGCTATGTTATTTGAATCACATGAATCCCTTGACCAGTATATTCCAAGCATAACTCTTTTCAAGGATAACCGAGGGAAGGATGCTCATGAGATCTCCCTCAAATCCCACACCAGACTCTTTAGGCTCTTCTAAGAAAAATTTGAAAGCTACCCTAGTCTACTTATATTACCTTAAATTAGTCACAGAAATAATTTAAAAATCTGAATGCTGTGTTTGAATAAAAAGGACTGGTAAACATTAAATTAAATAAGGTTTACATGTTACTTTTAAATATCCAGTTCCCTTACGAAATATACAAATAGAAATCCAGAACAATTCCTAACTATTCAAGGTGTGTTAAAAATAATCTTTTCGGGGCGCCTGGATGGCTCAGTCATTAAGCATCTGCCTTCGGCTCAGGTCATGATCCCAGGGTCCTGGGATTGAGCCCCGCATTGGGTTCCCTGCTCCAGGGGAAGCCTGCTTCTCCCTCTCCCATTCCCTCTCTCACTGTCTCTCTCTCTGTCAAAAAATAAATAAAATCTTTAAAAAAAATAATCTTTTCAATACTATTATTTTTTCATTGCTGGTAAAATGAAAAGCAGTTTTAATAAAACTAATAAAAAATACTTAAGAGTAAAAAAAAAAATACTTAAGAGTATTAAACCAGGGTCAACTATCAAGATGTAATAAAATGCCAAAGGAGTATAAATACCAATCTTACATGGGTAAGGATTCCTTTATTTTGCTATCCAAAATTTCTTTGTACATTGCAGCTGACATCACCTCTTCCATTGGACACATGATGCCATATTCCTCACAGCCATTCTCTTGAACCAAAGGGTCAGTTTTATGTGGATCAAACATTATATTATTTGGTGTTATTAGCAGCACACCACTGACTGTGCCCTAAGATGAAAAAAGAAAATGACATTTAATGCTCAAATTTTCAAAAAGTATTCTAGCTGTTTTTACTAATTTTCTTCAGATGTTAGGCCATCTGTTATATATAAAAGTAGTATATCCAAGCACTAAGACATTCTCATGAAAACATTTTTTCATTATGTTTTACATTAATTTGCATTCTGCTTCATGTGTTGTTCCCTCACTACAGGTACCAAATATAGTTTCCTGTACACAAACAGGTTTAATAAATAATGTGTTGATAATTCAATCCAGTATAAAAGAAAAATAGCATAATCTCTCTAAAATGCTTTTTAAAAAAAAATCTGTTTCAATTGACTCTGTTAACTACCTAGCTATTTGACTTTGGGTATGTAAAGCTTCTGGGCCTCAGTGCTGTCATCTGTAAGAGTAGGTAGATTAGATACTTCTAGAGTATACAGTAATCATTTTTAATTTAATCATGACAAGTTATGAAATTTTAAATACATTTATATAAACAGCAATCTAAATACGAAGAGTCCAGCCTCTTGTCTTAGAAATGAGCAAACTGAAGTCCATAGGAAGCCAATCTCACTAATTATTAGCTAATACTTATTGAAAGCTTTGTATGTATCACACTTTACATACATTATTGTTCATTTGATCTTCACAAGCACAGCTATGAGATGATTATACAAACAGGAAAATTAAGGTTGTGAGAGGCTAGGAAACTTATCTTAAGTAATAAATAACATAACTAACATAAGTGGTAGAACCAAGATTCAAAATCCAGGCAGTCTGTCTAAAGGCCCTCCACATTTGAATCTAAACCAGTCACTCCAACTCAGGTGCTAAATATTCCTTAATCCAATTTTTAACTCCTATTCTATTATATTCTTTAAGTGTAAAAATGAAGAGCCATAGAGAATTCTAAAAATAAACTAAATAGTTACTTCACAGCTGTCCTTTTTTTCTGAAGCTATTAAGGAAAAGAAAATAAATCCTGCTTGATTTGGTGTAACATCCTCCTTCAAAATCCACATTCAGCTCTGTAAATTTACCTGGCTTAACTTTAAGAACATAAAACTTAAGTTATGACAGACACTACTATTAAAAATGATCAAGAGTAAAAACAGAAAACTCTGGGAGAGTTTTTGGTCACCCACCTGGGAGAAAGTTACTGCAGATGTTCAAGATAATAAAACATGCTTATCATGTGTAGTAACTGCATGCAATATTGGAGAGAAGCATATGCATGTGTGTATGCATTTCGGTGGGAAAAAGGGAATCGATCTGAAACTCTAAACAGCATTTTTTTTTTAGTTCATACCAGGGACTACCTAAATAAGGAGTAACTATATAAATGATGGCCTGATCATATTTTAATGGATATTTTAAATAGATTCATATAAATCAGGTTGTATTCCTGGATCATATGTCAACACAAGTCAAAAAGAGATGGTGAGGTATGTTGTAGGGGACATTTACATTGCTACAGATAATCCAAGAAATAGACAATCAAGAGTAGAGTATACACAATGTAAAAAATCTTAAAGGTTTCTGATTCTCTATCTTCCTTTACTCTATATCTCACCTTCTATAAACTTAAATTATTTGAGAAATAAAACCAAGGAATCAGTAAGAAGTAAGGAAAGCAAACATCAGGTCTCTGAAAGACCTCAGTTCATTCTTGGTTTCATAAATTTCATATAAGCATTAGTTTTAAATAATGGTATATTATTAGGTTCACTGGCATAACATTACATATTCTCTTTCACTTCAGAATATTTTTGCAAAGATAATGACTACTAGGTATATAAGATAGAGCAGGCCCAGTATTAATGATAATGCATTAATTCACTATACCTGTTAATGCTATAATACTGCTACTTTTAGTAGTGTAACTACAGAAATAATTTGAAAAGCCTCTCAAAATTGTGCTTCCACTTCTTTGACTAGAAGAGCCCTACCTCTTAACACTAGTCTGACCAATCTAGTAATGTTACTTTGCAGGAATTCACCCTTATTTGCTGCTATTGCAGATGTGCTAATGTATTCTTCAAGCTTCTTTCCCTGATTCTAGGTGGGACTCTGAGGTATTCTGTCAGATGTTATTCTCTTTAAATCAAGAGTTGGTCATGAGAAACACTACTTCCACATAAAATTCACAAAAGTCTTTTGACGAAGTAACTGCTTAAATTCAACTAACCAAGACCAAGTTTGAAATCATCAACTCAAACTAAAATACTCCTGTTTCACTCTTTTTAAGGCTGTTTCATAAATCTGAACGTATTATCAGGAGCAAGAATGTATTATAGTAAGCGGTTTCTAATTAAAATATCTTTTTTTTATGTGCCTTGTTGAGCATTGCTATTTTTTAAAATTTTATTATGTCATGTTACTCACCATAAATTACATCATTAGTTTTTGATGTAGTGTTCCATGATTCATTGCTTGCGTCTAACACCCAGTGCTCCATTCAATACGTGCCCTCTTTAATACCCATCACCAGGCTAACCCATCTACCCACCCTCCTCCCCTTTAGAACCCTCAGTTTGTTTCTCAGAGTCCGGCCTCTCATGGTTCATCTCCCCCTGATTCCCGCCCCCCTTCATTTTTTCCCTTCCTATGAGCGCTGTGATTGTTTAAGACTGATGAATCACAGACCTGTACCTCTGAAACAAATAATCATTATGTTAAAAAAAAAAAGAAGATAAAATATCTTCTTTATCCATATGACCTTCAGAAACTTTAAGCACAGATTTCTCTTTAGTATTAGTGACTGCCAATTCCTTATGTGCAATTACTTGACTAATCTTCCATGGAGAAATTATTTCTATTAGAAAACAAAGTGCCTGCTTTTGTCCATTGACAGATGAATGGATAAAGAAGATGTGGTATATATATACAAGGGAATATTATGCAGCCATCAAAAGGAATGAAATCTTGCCATTTGCAACGATGTGGATGGAAATGGAGGGTATTACGCTGAGTGAAATAAGTCAATCAGAGAAAGACATGTATCATATGATCTCACTGATATGAGGAATTCTTAATCTGAGGAAACAAACTGAGGGTTGCTGGAGTGGTGGTGGGTGGGAGGGATGGGGTGGCTGGGCAATAGACACTGGAGAGGGTATGTGCTATGGTGAGCGCTGTGAATTGTGTAAGACTGTTGAATCGCAGACGTGCACCTCTGAAACAAATAATACATTATATGTTAAAAAAAAGATAGCAGGAAGGGAAAAATTAAGGGGGGGAATTGGAGGGGGAGATGAACCATGAGAGACTATGGACTCTGAGAAACAAACTGAGGGTTCTAGAGAGGAGGGGGGCGGGGGGATGGGTTAGCCTGGTGATGGGTATTAAAGAGGGCACGTATTGAATGGAGCACTGGGTGTTATATGCAAACAATGAATCATGGAACACTACATCAAAAACTAATGCTGTAATGTATCGTGATTAACATAATAAAAAAAAAGAAAATAAAGTCTGTCTGTAAAAGTTACCACTCAGACTACAATATTTCTGTAAATACTAGAAGATAAAAAACTATAATTTGGGATACATCCCAGCAGAGAGAATAGCTTTTACTGATCTTTTTTTTTAGTCTTAAATCTACTGTAACCTATTATAATTTTGTTGATAAATTTCCACAATTTTTACATAAATAAACTTCATTATAATAAATCTATAGGAAGAGCCAGCCTCCAGCAAACGTTTACCTTCCAAGAACACCAGGCTGTAAGCTGTTCCTAAGCCTGCGAATGACTTTATCTTTGCTTTGATACTTAAACAAAAATTTTATTCAAATGGTTACAACTGAAATTCTGCTTCTAGCCAAGAACTAATTTTGCCTAAAACTTTACTAAAGCCACACACACACACACACACACACACAATACACGAAATGACTATTTTCAGTTACTGGAATGCTGGACAATGATACCTGAATAAGGGAAAACAAAGAACATGAACTCTATAAATGCCCCAGCGTACTGAGTGGGGAGTTTCCAGGCTACAGGCAGAGAAAGGAGAGATGAGCACTCCCAATAGAGAATGGTTTGGAGATACACAGAAGGCCTTCTTTCAAGTTTCCAGTTGAGCACTGAATGCTACCTATATGTATGGCAACTATCCCAGGACAAGAAAAGCAGCAGCACTCAAAAGAAGCAGAGGAAACAATTCATAGAGTCAACAGAGAAAGGAACAGCTTGTATTCTTACCAACCACAGCAAAAAACCTTATAATTTACAGCGCCCCAGAAATCTCAGAAGGGCACTGTGTCAGTAAAGGGAAAAACTAGCTATCGTTGCTTTGGTCCTGCCTGACAAAACTTAAAACAAGCTATGTTATGATCAAACTGCTTCTAAAACACAACTGTGTTACAGAAAACAGTACAAGTATACGTAGAGAAATATAAAAATATCCAGCACCCAAGAAGGTAATAATATTTATATCTGATATCCAGTTAAAGATTACTAGGCATGTAAAGAAAAATAAAAAAGTGACTCATCACAATGAGAAAAGTCAATTAACAGGAAGAAACGCAGAAGTGAGAGAGAGAAATTAATTAGTAGAAAGACATTAAAATAATTACTATATATTCCATATATTTAAGAATATAGGATAGATTGTGCATGGTAGTTATGGACAAGGAAGATATATGAGAGCCAGTTTGAACTTACAGAGATGAAAAATATGCTCAATAGAATTAACAGCAAATTAGACATGGGAGACAAAACATTAAAACTTAAAGGTATAGCAATTGAAATTGTCCAAAATAAAAAAAAAAAAACAGAGTATCAATGAGCTATGTTGAGACACAACATTAAGCAGCCTAATATATGCATAATTGGAGTTCCCAAAGAAGAGAAGAGGATGGAGAAAAAAAATTTGAAGAAATATGACCCCAAATTTTCCAAATCTGATGAATACTATAAACCAACAGATTCAAGAAGTTGAGTGAATCCCAAGCAAAACAAACAAAAATACACCAAGGCACATCATAACCCAATGGTTCAAAATCAATGATAATGAAACTCTCAAAGATACATACTCTGCAAACTATGGAACACTTATGAAAGAAATTGAAGAGGACACAAAGAAATGGAAAACATGCCATGCTCATGGATTGGAAGAAAATATTGTTAAAATGTCTATACTACCTTAAGCCATCTACATATTTAATGCAATCCCTATCAAAATACCACCAGCATCTTTTACAGAGCTAGAACAAACAATCCTAAAATTTGTATGGAATCACAAAAGACCCTGAATAGCCAAACAATCCTGAAAAAAGCAAAGCAAAGCCGGAGGCATCACAATTCTGGACTTCGAGCCACAGTCATCACTACATGACTACCAAGTTGTAGTCATCAAGATAGTATGGTACTGGCACAAAAACAGACACAAAGATCCACGGAATAGAATAGAGAGCCCAGAAATGGACCTACAACTCTACAATCAACTAATCTTTGACAAAGCAGGAAATAATACCCAATGGAAAAAAGACAATCTCTTCAACACTAGTGTTGGGAAAACTGGACAGCAACATGCAGAAGAATGAAACTGGACCACTTTTTTACACCATACACAAAAATAAATTCAAAATGGATGAAAGACCTAAATGTGAGACAGGAAACCATCAAAATCCGGTAAGAGAACACAGGCAGCAAACTTTGACCTCGGCTGTAGCAGCTTCTTCCTAGACATGTCGCTGGAGACAAGGGAAACAAAAGCAAAAATGAACTACTGCAACTTCAAGATAAAAAGCTTCTGCACAGCAAAGAAAACAATCAACAAAACTAAAAGGCAACCTACAGAATGGGAGAAGATATTTGCAAATGACATATCTGATGATAAAGCATTAGTATCCAAAATCTATAAAGAACTTATCAAACTCAACACCCAAAGAACAAATAATCCAATCAAGAAATGGGCAGAAAACATGAACAGACATTTCTCCAAAGAAGATATACAAATGGCCAAAAGACACATGAAAACATGCTCAACATCACTCATCATCAGGGAAATACAAATCAAAACTGCAATGAGATACCACTTCACACCAGTCAGAATGGCTAAAATTAACAACACAAGAAACAACAGGTGTTGGCGAGGATGCGTAGAAAGGGGAACCCTCTTGCACTGTTGGTGGGAATGCAAGCTGGTACAACCACTCTGGAAAACAGTATGGAGCTTCTTCAAAAAGTTAAAAATAGAACTACCCTACCATCCAGCAATTGCACTACTATTTACCCAAAGGATACAAAAATACAGATCCAAAGGGGTGCATGTACCCCAGTGTTTATAGCAGCATTACCTACAATAGCCAAACCATAGAAAGAGCCCAAATGTCCATCAACTGATGAATGGATAAAGAAGATGTGGTATACACAATGGAATATTACTCAGCCATCAAAAAGAATGAAATCTTGCCATTTGCAACGATGTGGATGGAGCTAGAGTATATTATGCTAAGCAAAATCAGTCAGTCAGAGAAGATCAAGTACAATACGATTTCACTCATGTGGAATTTAAGAAACAAAACAGATGAACAGATGGGGGATAAAAAAAAAAAGAGAGGGAAACAAACCATAAGAGACTCTTAAAGATAGGAAACAAACTGAAGGTTGATGGAGGGAGGTGGGGGGAGGCCTAGATGGGTGATGGCTATTGAGGAGGGCACCTGTCATGCTGAGCACTGGGTGCTGTATGGAAGTGATGAATCACTGAATCCTACTCCTGAAACCACTATTCCACTGTGTGTTGACTCACTAGAATTTAAATAAAAATTTGAAGGAAGAGAGAGAGACTATCTTAAATGCAACCAAAGAAAACACGAATGTACAAAACACCAACTACAAAAATTGTAGAAGACTTCTCTTCAGAAACAGTGCAAATCAGAAAATATTGTAGTTCTGAAAGAAACATCTTTGGTTAGAAGAGAAAAAGAAAACCATGTGTGACTTAAGTTGGTAACATCCTATAGACACCTTCTAAACAATATCTGGAGTTTATTCTCCAATTCTGTGTTACTTCACTATACTCGCTCTGCACACTACAAGTTCTTTGTTTAGAAAAGCAGCAAGGTCTGGTAGGATGAAACATGCACTCACACTGGGTTTGAATTCTTGCCATGATAGAGAAACCTTGGACTTATTAACCTTTTCTGAAAGTTTTGTTGTTGTTTTTCCTGTGAAGAAGGAGTAGAATCACCAACTTCATAGGATTGAGTTGATGAAATACTTAAAATACTTCATATAGTTTCTGGCATATAGTAAATAATAAATAGCAGTTATCTTCCTTTTGTGTGTTATACCAAGTTTGCAAGAGTTATCACTCCAAATAGTGCTCAGCAGTGGTCATTTTATATCAGCTTTTTGAAATATTCTACCAATAGCAAATCAGCTGTACTTTATTACAGTAAATTTATATCCCATTGCTTTTAACAACTGCAAAAGACCACCAGATTCTAAGTTATAAGCAAAGTCCATACTAACCTAAACTAGTATTTCCACCAATATCTTCTTAAAATATTCAATCAGTTGCTGATGTTGATAACTTAAAATGCAAATGCCAAATTGTCATATTTCAGTAATAAATAAAGTACAATAAAAAAATTTCTCTCAAGTATTATTCATTACCTTGCCACTGGTAATATATTTGCAATTAATTTTAAGAAATTTCTCAGTAAATGCTTCTTCTTCCTCAGAAGTTGAAGATACAACTCGTGCAGGTCGAATACCAGTAAAAGTAGATAAGGGAGTTGCTTCTTTCAGGTGGACTACATCAGGATTCTTTAAAAAAAAAATAATAATAAAGGCACTTCAGAGAACTAAATAAAAATTAAATTAGCACATTATTAAAGCCAAATGAATAGCTTTCCCCTATTCTCATTACATTCTTGGAGGTCAGCTCAAAATTTTTTTTTTTAAAGATTTTTATTTATTTGAGAGAGAGAGAGAGACAGAGTGTGAGGGGGGAAGAGGGGAGAGGCAGAGGGAGAGGGAGAACAGGGAGCCTGACACAGGGCTCGATCCCAGGACCCCAGGATCACAACCTGAGCTGAAGGTAGACGGTTACCCAACTGAGCCACCCAGGCACCCCTCAAAATAATCTTACGTTAAAAAGAAATAGGAAAGAATGGCACTGTGTTCACATTCAATAAAGATCTCTAACAGAGCTTAAAACTTATATTTTCAATGATTTCTTAATGGGATATATATTTATGAATCATCTGGAAAATACTGAAAACTGTATCTCTTGTACCTGCACACCAAACAAACACACACACTCAGTTGTTCCTGAAAAGACCACTTAATATATCCCTCAGGTGCTGGGAGCAGAGAAAAGATGGAGTGCTTGTCTGTGATACTTAGGAATTCAGCCAAACTCATTTCACTGGAAGAGCCATTTAAAATGTTAAGCTACAAGGAGTTAATCAATACCACTGTATAAAGTATTAATTGGTTAGATCACAGATTCTTGACTTTTTTTAATGCCATGGACCATTCTCACAGTGAAGTCTAAGGACCTCCTTCTCAGAATGTTTTTTGAATACTTAAAATATAGGATTACAAAGAAAAACAATTATAATGAAACACAATTATCAAAACATTTAAAAATTAGTTATAATTTTTATTCATAGTTATAATAGTTAAATATAGTTGATACATATCCTTCCTTATTAAACATGAAATAATAAAATCTAGTGTTGACTGATAATTATAATTTTGAACTATATGGCTATAAACAGTATTTTTGATATCTATTACTCTAAAACAATTTGAAAATATCTGTGAGTTCTATTGGGGACAAAGTCACAGGTATGCATGGTGCTACTCTACAGTTTGTTTATATTCTTAATTTGAAAAAATATTGTATTTCATTATATTTCACTTAAAATTGTTTCTATCCAAGTTCACAGACCCCTTAGAACTCATAGGTCCCCCCAAAGTTCAACATTCTATACAATGTAGATGGCTAGATAAATGTCCTTTATTCTTTGTCTTAAATACCTCCAGAGGCATTTTATAATTCCTGAGTAAATGAACACTGCCTTATAGAATAGTTTTCATAGTACCAAGGTTCTTCAGAGCTTTGAGCTAAAATCCGGCACTTTGTGACAAATACCCAATAGTTCTGACTTGGCCTTTTGAAATAATAAACAAGAATGCCTCCTCTTCAATCTCAAAGACTTCGAGATACTTGAAAAGCACTCTCAAATTTTAACATAACTTTTTCTACTTCACTAAATGGATCTAACTCCTTAAGTCTCTACAAGGACAAAATTTTAGACTTCCTTTCTAAATTTCATTATCTCTCTAGTAGATACCCAATAGATATTTTTTGAAGGAAGATCAGTACAGAACACTGCAAAACAACTATATTTAATATACTATGATTATACCTTAAAAAAACCTATCTGGAATTAGATTTTAACAGATGCATGACACTGTTTAATCATTAATATCTATTAACAAAGTTCTCAATCTTTTCATTTTATGATAAAAACTAGTAACTTTATACTCATCCCGTTGTCTTTGGTAATTACTATACTTGAGTTTTGTATGATACATAAATTCATTCAGCACAGATCATTTAAAAGGAGATGTTAGTAACAATAATATTAACGGACATTTATGAATATTTGTTATATTTAAGTGCTATATGAACCATTTCATTTAATTTTCAAATCATTCATATTAGGTATATACATTATTACCTTAATTTTAAAGGCCACTTATGGTTAGCCAAGTTCAGTAACTTGCCCAATGAGTAAGATGAAGCCAATATGTAAAAGCCACATTATCAACACTTGAACTAGTGAGCTTCACTGCAATACTTACACCTTCCCTTTCAAATATTTTTCTAAACAATTGATAAATGTGTGAAGGGAATAAAAGCCAATTCCAGAGCCACTGGAGGGCCCTCTGCAAGCTGGCACAAAGCTATCAACAAATTTTGTTTATGACTGTTCAGTTACTGCCAGTTGACAACATTACCTACTATGTAACCTAATCATTCACAGAAACTATCAAGAAACACTGTCAAATGTTTTCCTTATATGAAGATATACCTTGTTGAACAACATGATCGCTTAGGTTCCCTCAAAGTCTCAAATTCTATACTCAGTATCTATAGCAATCCCGATTTGTCAGTGTAATCCTATTAAGAAGAATACATGAGGGGGCGCCTGGGTGGCTGAGTCGTTGAGTGTCTGCCTTCGGCTCAGGTCATGATCTCAGGGTCCTGGGATTGAGCCCCACGTCGGGCTCCCTGCTCAGCGGAGAGCCTGCTTCTCCTCTCTCCCTCTGCCTGCCGCTCTGCCTACTTGTACTCTCTCTCTGTCAAATAAATAAAATCTTTAAAAAAATAAAAAATAAAAAAATAAAAAGAATACATGAGATGAGCTTAGTAAATGCTCGAAGTACAGCACATAAGCAACACAGGTGTACATTTCCTAAAGAAAAAAAAAAGCAACGTTCAGAGGGATTGTAATTAGATCTCTTAACTTACATACATGTACATTAGCACCCAAAATATCAGTATCTCTATGTAGCTGGTTTTGATTGGTGTTTATAGATATAGATTCTGATTCTTAATGCAATGATTTTGAAGCTCCTGAGTGCTTTCTGAGGTTTCTTTGTGCAATTCTGTTTTAGCTAATAGGGACAGAAAGGTCCTTAAAAATACAGAATTATAGATATTTATCTAATGAGCCTCAATCATTGCCCCAAATGTTCAAATGTGCAAAAGCAAAGCATCACTAGAAGTGAAGCAAAAAGGTTGACTTATGGTCTTTTTTTGTACAATATGATTAAATGTTATACATTATGATTTTTCCAGCTATAAAGTGGTAATAAAGAATATGGGCTCTGGACCAGAGTACCTGGGTTGGAATCCTAACTCAGCTACTAGCTAACTGAAGGAACTTAGACACTTAACCTCTCTGCCTCAGTTTCCTTATATGTAAAATAAATACTGTTACTGGTCAGGTACTGGAAGAAACAGATGGCACATCAACTTGAGTGAATTTAAAGAGTTTAAAAATGGAACTATTTACAAAGATATTATGCACTGTATACGAAAATTCAGGGCAAACAAGAGAGGAGTCCTTATCACCCACAGGCCTAAAGGGGAGAAACAGATACCACAGAGACAGCAGGCTCTGTGTCTGATGAGATGAGAGGTTGAAGCATGTTGCCACTCTGAAGTGACCTTGCAGGAAGGGAGCTAAGAGAATAAATATGCCCCCCTCTTGCTCCTTTTCTCTCATCTTCTACCAATGCTCTTGAAAGACCAAAACTAAAAGAAGCAAAAGGTCAGGGGAACCCACTGATGTAGTCTAAAGCCCAAAGGAGGGTGTAGAATGGGTCTAGAGGAGAAAACAAAAACAGCCAGGACAAGTGCTATATCTCCTAAGTTTGAGGTTAGGAATAAATGACAATACTTTTAAAGTACTTAGAATTGTATCTGACACATGGTAAATTTTAGCCATTTATTATTTATTTACTCTTACATTGGTTCTACCTCCTTCTATGTTTCTTCAATATGCGAAGAAAAAATGGGTAAAAACTGACCCTGGAAATTCTCAAAGATAGTATTTTTATGTGGAAATAAATTATTCAAAAAAACCCACTGGGATCCTTTATGCTAACAAAGCCAGGAACATAATATTTTAGCCTCTATTGGTAAGCCACTACACAGCTGAACATCAAAGAAACCTATGGGTGATTATTAGAAATAGAAACTCTGACAATTTCTGGAAAAACATGCAAAATACTAATAAACATTTTAATTACTCTAATACAAATATGAGTTATATTTAATAAAATATAAGATCCTTGCTTCTAAGGGACTTAGAATGGGAGACCTAAATCCAATAATTATATATGGAGATATAAACACTAGAGATATGTAGAAAATTATATAGGAATATTTTATCTTGTGAATCTAGTAATGAATATATTTCTAGGTAAAAAACAAAATACAACTAAAATTTAAAAATTACTGTTCAAAAGAATTATTTCCAACTATTGCCTATAATCAGATAGCAGGTGATGACTATCATCCAGGGAAAGGGAAAACTTCAAGAATTCAATGTTTCTTAACTCCTTTCTGGATCCATCCTAGGGAGAAAAAAATGTACTCATATAACCAGTCATATTAGAGATACTATTCATATGGCCAGTCATATTAGAGGATACTTTCTGGGCATCTCTGGCAGCAACTGAGTAGCTACAGATTAAAAGGTCATTCATATAGCTTTATTATTCTTTCCCTCTCTTCCACTAACATGGCAAAAGTGAGGAAGAAAGCATTTTCACATAGGAGAAGGCCTGGCTTTGTTGCTTTAGCATTCTCTTCTTTTTTGATCTTATGCCTTCAAGAAAGCTAGTTGGTAAGATTTGGTTTAAAGATGAGGGACAGAAAAGGACCCCACAGCGTTTTAGTCAGGCAGGATGCTACACAGTCAAGTTTTCACAATTCTGCTTTAAGGTTTGAAAAAGAAAGTAAATTAACCTAAGCCTACATTGCTCTCCTTTGTTGTTGCACTGCTTATGAGTACAGCAATTTGTAAGTGTCATGGGACAATGGCACGGCCATGTTCAAAAACATATTCTTGTATCATTTGGTCCAGCTCATTAGAACCTGACTTTTGCTATCATCAACAGTGAAAAATGTAATATATTCCTTTCATGTGACTGCATTCTAAAGTACAGTGCTGATGTATTTATACAAATAAGATATCCGACAAATAAATATCTAAAAATGACCCCACTTCTTTCACTGTCTCACACCCAAACACACACGAAAAGTCCCTGGGCAAGTAGAAAAATAGTTATCAGTATATCATATACTTTGCTCCATGAAAGAAGTGGAGCTAGTTTAATACTAGAGCTTAGCAACTAATAATGTCTAATAATTTACAGGCAAGTTAATATTAATGATTTGTGTTTTGTACCCATAGGTCATTGGTATCTTAAATTCTGAGTGCATGTTGGGGCAGAAAAAAAAAGGATGCCTCCTAAAGTAGGCAAGGCAACACACATGACTCTCCCACAGTAATCTAGCCATTTAATAAAGGAATAGCCTTTTATGTGTAAACAGAATCACTAGGTCATAAAAAAATGGGAAATTATGATTAGTATTAATTTACATAAAAAAGGCAAAAAATATAATTCCCTTCAGAGAGATTTTAATCAAAATTATTAAATACAGTTTGGTTCTTTAGAATTCATTTATAAAATGTAACTTATATAGACCGTTCCTTAAAAATGCTAGGTAAATTAATCCACTATTAATTACTCAAGAATACTTGGAAGAATGATTAAAATGATAAGTTTTTTTTAAAAGGTAGTGTATCAGGGACACCTGGGTGGCTCAGTCAGTTAAGCAACTGCCTTCAGCTCAGGTCATGATCTCAGGAGCCTGGGATCGAGCCCATGGCGTGCTCCCTGCCCAGCGGGGAGCTTGCTTCTCCCTCTCGCTCTGCTGCTCCTTCTGCTTCTGCTCTCTCACTCATGCTCTCTCTCTCAAATAAAATCTTTAAAAATAAAAATAAATAAATAAATAAATAAATAAATAAATAAATAAATAAAAGGCAGTATATCAAAAATAAACTCAAGGGTGCCTGGGTGGCTCAGTCAGTTAAGTGTCTGCCTTCAGCTCAGGTCATGATCTCGGGGTCCTGGGATCAAGTCCCTCATCACATTGGACTGCCTGCTCAGCTTCTCCCTACAATCGGCTTCTCCCTCTTCCCCTCCCCCCTGGCTTGTGCACACTCTCTCTCTTTCAAATAAACAAAACCTAAAAAAAAAAAAAAAAAAAAAAAAAGGAAACTCAAGAGTTCTAACTACTATATAAATAGAGAAAACTGAAATAAAAATCAAACAGGACATGGACTTCCTATCATGTTACTGTCATGCTTATTAGGTAAAACTCCTTCCTTAAATTATTATATGGTATTTATAAGAGAGATTTGATGAATATCTGGATCACCACCAATAACAACAGTAAGTTAATTTAAGCTGTCTGGTTTAATAAGAATGTTCCCTTTAAAAACAGAAATTTATAAATTTATGTAGCAAAATAAAAAGGGAAAATTTTGTCCTAACCATAGTCAAAGCAGGATAAAAAAGCATGATGATAAACACATATACAGTGACATTTCTTCATAGCTATCTTTGAAAAGTAGGGACACTTACAGTGGCCTTATCAAATTCGGCCTCAGAAGATGTTGGTGACAGAGGACTTATAGGGCTTAGAGATGGAGAGCTCTCAACACTAGAGACATATTCAGGATCAGGAACATACAAAACCTGCAAGAAAGCATTTGCATAAAGATTCAGTCAAACTGAAATATTAATAATTGAATGGTGTTCTATAAGCAAGTACCATTAACAATGATCTTCACCAATAAATAGAAAAGATAAAAATCTTCAAATTAAAAGAATATTTATTACCATAATAATTCTAACAAAGTAAAAAAAAAGATTTAAATTCAATTTAGACAAGTTTGATAATAAGTACTATCAAAGATAGGCTGGAGAAACAGTAATTCTCATGTACTATGGGTGTTACTCTTAGAGGACAATTTGGTAATAGCTGGCAAAATTTAAAATGCACATATCATTTAACTCAGCAATTTTATTTCTAGGACTTTACAGAAATGCCTGCATATAAAAAAGAGAGATGTAGAAGAGTGTTCCCAACAGCAATGTTTATAATAACAAAGGAGTTGAAACAGTCTAAAGCTTACTGTGCTTTGTTAATATACCAATATAGTGCAATACTATCTACACACGAAAAAGTCTGAGGTCAAGCCATACTTAAATAGAACATTTTTTAATCATCAAAGTTAAATTTAAAAAAAAGGGAAAGGCTAAAATATTTCTGGAAGAGGATACAAACTGTTAATGTGGTTGCTTCTGGAAAAGGAAACTAGAAGTCTGAGATGGGATAATTTTGAATTTTTTATCATGTACATGTATTGCTTTGAATATTGTAATAAGCTCTTTAAAATTACATTTGAAAAGGTAATTCACAACTATTTTCAATCTTAGTAATCTTCAATTACTAAGAAAAATTAATACAGATATAAGCGACCATTTTCTCTTCTAGAGACAATATTTGTTCAAAGCGTGCATAAACTTATTCCTAAATTTTCTATTGTCAACTATACTGCAGTGGATACTTTCTGTCTTGCTACTGAATGCTTCTAAATACCAATGCATTAAAAAAAGATACCTGTCCAGTAACAACTGCTCGGGAGAATAACTTATTTAACTGAACAAGTTCGTTGGGCGTTGTATCAAATTTCAGGGCTATACTATTCAAAGAATCCCTTGATTCAACCTGTTTGAAAGAAAAAATAAATTATTAGAATCGGTTAAAACACAAAACTAAATTATGAGGCTTAATATTATGAAGATGTCCGTGGACCAATCTCACATTTGATTAACAAGTGGTATTTTCCATCTTTAGATATAGGTTAACTTGAGAAATTTTGTGCTTTGTTAGCAAATGGCCTCAACCTATTATGATACAGTGTATATGCTTTATATTGTATATCACAATTATATGTGGGCCTCTACTTCAAGTAATTTCCAAATACAAAATATAATTTACAAAACACAAATGATTTTTATTTTACAAAGGCTCTAAAATATATTATTCCTTTAAATAGTTTCTAAAACATATGGAACCTAGAAACACACAAATTTTATTTTAGCAAAGTATGCCTGTATCAACCTGAAAATGCTATTCTAACGATCTTTACATATATATCCTATCATTTAAATATATAAATCAGAAAACATATGTGAACCAAAATTTGGCAATCTGCTTCTAAATCATTAATATCCTTTAATGATTTTATTTATAGAAATCTTAAGTTATGGGATTTTGCCAATTACCCTGAAAGAAAAAGTCACTTGATCAGTCATATTCCTTTGGAGTCCTCTTATACATAAGGCATTATGACAACTGTGTAGGATAAAATTAAGTGCAACTAAATGGTTTTTAGTGCACAAGGGATTTACAATCTAGTTGGAAAATAGGAAAAGACAAAAAAAGATTATATGAGATGAAGAGCAATTTAAATGAAACAACAAATATAACACAAGTTCTGAGTGTGGATAGTATACCATATTTGCTACAGATTGTCCAAGAAAGACTATATTAAAATGATTTAAAAGCTAGATTTTGAAGAAGGATTGGAATTTGAAAAGTAGAGAGAAGAGAAAGAACATTCAAAGTGAAGAGCATAGGACTGACATGTTAGGAGACAGAAAAGTACAAAATACTTTTTGTGTGATACTATTTCTTCCTCCTCAAACCACCCAGAGTACACTAATGAGTTTAGGATTTTAGGAAGGTAACTAGAGTTAATTCTCAAAAAGGATGAGATTGGAAAGGCATTTAGAATTAGGCTGCAAAAGACTTTGAAAGTCAAGAAAAATAGGTACGTATATAACGTAAAAAAGCAATAAATATATAGTTTTCCTTTAAGGGTTATATAAAACCAAATTTGTGACAAATACATGGGATAATAATTGAATAGTTCTGTTTCCTTCCTTTTATGCAAACTTTCTCATCTATGTAATGAGATGATCTATCACTTACCCTATTGAGATAATATACGTAGAAGCTCTCTGTAAACAAATTTTATTTTGCAGTAACATCTGTAAGTTTACAAAATACTTTCATATTATCTCACATTTTATCCTCACAATGATCCTATTAAATGGGGGTGATGAAAGTAATAAAAGACGCCAACAGTTATAAAGCAAAGAAGTTATATGGCTTAAGTGATAACAGGTCTAGGATTAATGAGGCAAGAGAATAAATGCAGAAAAATCAACTTAACACTACTGCAGTAAATGAGGTTAAAAGTAATAGAAATGTAAAAAGAAATTAAGGTATATAAGGTTTCCAAATAAGACTCGAGAAAGCAATCATGGAATGAATGAGGTTGTGACGATGGTAGTCATAGTAGTAGCAGGTCAGGGGAGCAAATGGTAATAAGCAGCTGATGTTGAATCTCAAAATTCCAGTCTGGACGAATAACAGACTGAAGGGAAATGAAAATAAGAAAATCAAGCACTGGACAAGGAATAGAAAATTGGTAAAAGGTTTGCTACAGTTTGTTAAGTATCAAATGAAAGTAGGAAATACAAGCATCTAGAAAGGTAGGAATAGAAAAAAATTGGAGTCTCACTCCACATAGTCTATACAGTAAAGTTCTTAAGATCTCTAAGTAATAGAATTTAAATGGAAAAGTGAAAAGAAACAAGGGACCACTTACATTAGGAATCAAGAAGAATAGAACAGCCAGTAAGAGATGGAAGATAGAATAAAATTGACAGCAAGAATACCAGGGCAATGAAGCATAATGACGGCAAAATGTAGTCCAATTAGTTTCAAGAACAAATAGAGGGAAAACAGGAGATATACTCAAAGAAATGATGGGTGATAATCTTCCAGAACTATGAATGATATACTCCTCAGACTGAAGAAACACAGTAAGTAAAAATTTGTCTGAATCAGGACTTAACCACAATGGCACTGTAGAACTGTAAAGAAAAAAGGGAAAACTCCAAAAACAATCTTAAAAAGAGAAGACTGCCTAGAAATGAATAAAAATAAAAAGGCAACAGAGGGACATAAGACAACGAATTACAACACTGAAAGCGCTATCAGAAAACAACTGTCAACCTGATGATCTATAGACAGGTCAACTACCAGGAATGAGGGTGAAGTGAAGACTTTCAGACATTGCCTGATTATCCATTCCCAGATCCTCACTGAAAACAACTGTTAAGAAAAGTAAAACCAGGAAGAACGAACAATGAGCAAAAAGCAACAAAGGAAAGGCCCCTGGGTTTGATAATTAGAAATTCATTAGTGCCCTTGGAAAAGGCTCTTTCATTAGAAAGGTATACAAATATTAACTAGGAAGAAATGATAATGTACAGCATTTTCAAGGTCTACTTTTGATTCCTACTGAAAGTGATTTCATAATTAAAAACACTATGTATGTGTGTTTATATATATATATATGACTAATTTTAAAGCTATGTAAATACAATGACTGATTTTCACTATACTTAGGTGGTAGGAAATATATTTAAGCTAGATCATAAATATTTCAGAACAAATTCTGAGAGTACATTATGATATCAAAAGTTTTATTTTAAGAGAAAGAGAGGAAATATATTTTTTCCTAAATATAAAAATCACGTTATATAAATACTTTATATAAAGATATTATATGAAAATTTTATAAAACTATAATAAGAACAGAATATAAGACAATAAAATCTTACTCAGTTCTAGAAATACACTTCTTTCTTTCTTCTAGGATTTGGCATAGGGAATAAACAAATTAAAAAATAGGGCGTCAAAGTCTAAACAAAGACCTGAAAGAGGATATTTTATAACTTTTCTGATTAATACTTGATTATTTCTAAAAGGTCAATTATAACATTAAGGAAAAATATAATTTCAAGTTTCAATTACCCCCCTATAAAATAATGGTTCTTAAATTTAATTTTGTTATAGATGACACAAGTTTTATTGAATTACAAGAGAAGAATGGTAAACTCCTAAATTCAAAATGAACTAAACATTTACAATTCTTCACAATCACATGATTACATGTGTAAATAACATCTTATGCCTCATGCCTATAATCCTATGCCTGAATAAACACTAATGAATACATCAAATTACATGACCCATTATTTTACTGTTTGAACTTATTTTCTCAATTTTTCAATCATGCAGAGAAGGTATAAGCACACTCAATTTAAGCTTATAATATACTTTAAGATTCTTTTGATGGTAAAAATAATTCTACCCCAAATATCTGGTTCCCAACTTTTTAAAAAAATACTTAAAATCTCAAATTATCAATTATACAACATACAGAAATAAAGAGTAAACCAAGTTTTTGATATTTTTTCCAATTTTAAGGATAAATGGAAAATAATCAAAATCAAACCAAGACTGGAAGGTCTCATGATGACACAAATGCAGAGATTGTTTAAAACTGCTATTTGCTTCTTAATGCAGTTGTAACATATTAGAAAAACACAAAACACAAAATTAAGGTCAGTTAAAAAACGGCTTATAATTTTGTTAACATTATGTAAATAAACAATATTTATATATAATCAGGTAAGCATTACACCACAGACTAAAGTGGATTTCTCACTTCAGTTTTTCATAGTAACCAGAAATGTAAAAAGTTGACTGCCAGAGAGATTTGAAGGTCATTTGAAAAACGAAAATAGTTCCATTTCAAAGCCAAACAAACTAAGCCATAAGTCAGTGCAAATAATCATGATGTAAGAGGTTATTCTGGAAGATAAATGTCAATTTATCTTTTAAGTATTCTATCTGCCATTTTCATTATTCTTAACACTGCTGGGAATATAATGAAGATCACATTTCTAAAAGAGTAAATGTTTTCCTAAAAGCCTAATCTAATAAAAATCATTACAACACAGGAATTTTGACTCCCCATAAATTACCATCTATATCAAATTAAACTTGCTGGGATAACTGTCTTTCTATCACACAAAATTTCTCTTTAAGGAAAAATAAAACCTAAAATATAATTAAGAACTTAAGTTATTATTAATAAAACAGTTACTGAATGGCAAGTATTTTTGAAATAAGGCAATTAACAATCTCTGTTTTATTTATTATAGTATAAATGAAGAATGTCTTAAGTAACACTCTTGCAAAGGCAAGTCAGCCTTTTCAAAAGCAATTAACTTACTGTATACTCAATAGTTCCTTTAGGTTTCTGAAAGGACATTCGTCTCCCATCTTTCTTGTCTAAGGTCTTCTTTTGGCCGGTGTCTGAAAGAAAATGAGGTAAAACTCCTATTAAATTCATTTTATTTTCAGAGCAATGTCAAGGACTGCTAACTAGAGCTCATTGGGCAGTTATCTACTAGACTTAGTACTACTACAGCTTGTTCCCTGGGATTCTCTGCTCTAAAATGCAACCAACTGTTGAAAAAGGAAATGTATCTTCTTGCTTGCTTGCTTTAGGAACTGACCAGTATGAGACACTATAATAACTGGAAGTCATCTCAAGGGACACCTGGGTGGCTCAGTCATTAAGCGTCTGTCTTTGGCTCAGGTCATGGTCCCAGGGTCCTGGGATCAAGCCCCGCATCAGGCTCCTTGCTCAGCGGGAAGCCTGCTTCTCCATCTCTCACTCCCCTGCTTATGTTCCCTCTCTCGCTGTGTCTGTCTCTGTCAAATAAATAAATAAAATCTTTAAAAAAAAAAAAGAAGTCAACTCAAAACATAAGCAACGGTCAGCGAAAGGATTATTTTATTTTTTAAAGATTTAATTTATTTATTCATGAGAGACAGAGAGAGGCAGAGGGACAGGCAGGCTCCCTGCTGAGCAGGGAGCCTGATGTGGGACTCGATCCCAGGACCCCAGGATCAAGACGTGAGCCTAAGGCAGACACTTAACCATCTGAGCCACCCAGGCACCCCATGGATTATTAAGTTTGATTAAAAACTGAATTATGGATCATTTCTTTCAACCTATCTAATTTGATTACAATTAACTATATATTTGAGGATATATATTATTATTCATTATTATTATAAACCAAACCATGTTTGAAAAATGTAACATTAGTCCTCACAGGAAAAAAGAACTCCACTAGGTATTTTTCACTTGCTTATCAAGATATTTCACTTGAACATGTTATTATCACTGAGATTACGGTATCTGTTTCACTTTAAATTTTGCATTAGTCCTAACCTTCTCATCTATACTTCATATAACAACCATTACACTGAATTGATAAATACCACTCCTATCTAAATAATTTAAAATGATTAAAATCAATCTCAAAAAAACTCAATACTGAGTAAGACAGTGAATGGCAAAATGCCATAGTCACCCTCAATATTCTACAAGGTTAAAATGATAATTCTGAAAGAAATCAGTAAGTGATCTGAAGGGGTACGTGCACCCCGATGTTTATAGCAGCAATGTCCACAATAGCCAAACTATGGAAAGAGCCAAGATGTTCATCGACAGATGAATGGATAAAGACGTGGGGTGTGTAAAGATACAAATGTAGGGACCCGAAGGGGTACGTGTACCCCAATGTTTATAGCAGCAATGTCCACCATAGCCAAACTGTGGAAAGAGCCAAGATGCCCATCGACAGATGAATGGATAAAGAAGATGTGGTATATATACACAATGGAATATTATGCAGCCATCAAAAGGAATGAGATCTTGCCATTTGCAACGACGTGGATGGAACTGGAGGGTGTTATGCTGAGTGAAATAAGTCAATCAGAGAAAGACATGTATCACATGACCTCACTGATATGAGGAATTCTTAATCTCAGGAAAGAAACTGAGTGTTACTGGAGTGGTTGGGGGTGGGAGGGATGGGGTGGCTGGGTGATAGACATTGGGGAGGGTATGTGCTGCGGTGAGTGCTGTGAATTGTGCAAGACTGTTGAATCACAGATCTGTACTTCTGAAACAAATAACGCAACATATTTTAAGAAAAAAGAAAAAGAAGATAACAGGAGAGGAAGAAAAGGGGAGTATGTCAGAGGGGGAAACGAACCATGAGAGATGATGGACTCTGAAAAACAAACTGAGGGTTCTAGAGGGGAGGGGGGTGGGGGGATGGGTTAGCCTGGTGATGGGTATTGAGGAGGGCACGTTCTGCATGGAGCACTGGGTGTTATGAACAAACAATGAATCATGGAACACTGCACCAAAAACTAATGATGTAATATATGGTGATTAACATAACAATAAAAAATTAAAAAAAAAAAGAAAAAAAAAGAAAAAAATAAAAAAAGACGTGGGGTGTGTGTGTGTGTATATACACACACAATGAAATATTATGCAGCCATCAAAAGGAATGAAATCTTGCCATTTGCAATGATGTGGATGGAACTGGAGGGTATTATGCTGAGCGAAATAAGTCATTCAGAGAAAGACATGTATCATATGATCTCACTGATATGAGGAATTCTTAATCTGAGGAAACAAACTGAGGGTTGCTGGAGAGGTGGGGGGTGGGAGGGATGCGGTGGCTGGGTGATAGACATTGGGGAGGGTATGTGCTATGGTGAGCACTGTGAATTGTGTAAGACTGTTGAATCACAGATCTGTACCTCTGAAACAAATAATACATCATATGTTAAAAAAAAAATAGTAGGAAGGGAGAAATGAAGGGGGGAAATAGGAGGGGGAGACAAACCATGAGAGACTATGGACTCTGAGAAACTGAGGGTTCTAGAGGGGAGGGGGGTGGGGGGATGGGTTAGCCTGGTGATGGGTATTAAAGAGGGCACGTTCTGCATGGAGCACTGGGTATTATATGCAAACAATGAATCATGGAACACTATATCAAAAACTAATGATGTAATGTATGGTGATTAACAGAATAAAATTTAAAAAAAAGAAAAAAATTAGTTCTACCTAACCCCAAATAATTTAGAAAATATCTTTCATTCGTTCTCCCTCTATCCAGTCTTAACGGAATTCCGATCATACTAGAGTTTGTTTATATGTAACTAATTAGCTCAGTTGGGTGAACAGTTCTAACAAAGCATTAATAATAAAAATAATAAGTATGAATACCAAAAAAGTCAGTTTGTTTCACAATGCTTAAAAAAGCTCTCCTTAAAACCTTCCTGATCACCTAAGGTAACCCAAGTCTCTGTTATTAATCATATAGCATCTGTATGTCTCCTTTATAGCACCTGGCTCAGTTTTAAGTTTCTATCTCTTTTTAAGCCCTTCCGCTATATGGTAACCTAAAAAATACTGTGCTTGCTTTGTTCCACATTGCCTCCTCTGAAGCAACAACTTAAACCATACCTATAACTACCACAATTCTCATAAACCGTCATTAATTTTCCTTAAAGAAAGCAAAGAATAGCTCAACCATTATGCCTCTGAGGGCAATGAATTTTATATATATATCCCCTACTTTTATTTCCTAAATATTTACAGAACTCTTAAAAGCTGAGGAGTAAAAGATAAAAACTCAGAAAAACAGGCAAAAGATATGATCAGACAAGAGAATGTAAAAATGGCGCTTAAACATATAAAAATATTTTCAATCTAACTCATAACTAGAGAAATGCAAATGTGAACTACACTGAGATACAATTCCTCACCTATCAGATTGGTAAAAATTCAAAAGCCTAACCAAATATTGTTTGGCTATAGAAAAAACAGCATTCTTCTATATTTATGGTAGGAATGCAAAATGATGTAATGCTTATGGAAAGGAGTATTATTTTTGCTTATTGTAATCCAATGAATAGCATATATTTAAATTTGATTTTCTTACGATAAACATTAAACTATTTTAAATCTAAAACAATTTAAAAAGTTTTAAATAGTAATTTCTGCTCTTTCATAAACAGCAGAGGGAGCCAAAAACACTATCTCATTTTGCCGTTTAAACTTAAGCAATGCAAAGTACAATTACAGATAACTTTTAACTAATAATACATATCCATCCTTAACTGATTTTAGGAATAACCATTAGTCTACATTACTTTGCCTAACTGAAGTTTTTCAGTTTGTGTTTCATAATATCCCAAGAGTTCATTAAACATTTAATCACAATGAAGTTTGCAATTGCTCTCATTTTTAAGAGTTCACCATGGAATACAGTTCAGAGCAAGAAAACCAATATACTAGCTTTCTATAAACTTTAAAACAAATTGAAAGTATCCACGTTAATAATTTAGAATTATATATTATTTTAATGTTTATTACAAAAACAGTTCTAAAGGTTAATAATATTAAGACATTTCCTCATAAATATAACTACCAGACCACAATGAAACAAACTGATCACTCACTTCTATCAGTATGAAAATACAATCACATAATCACAATATTTGACTTTCTGAAAATGATCACAGTTGCTACCTAGCCCAGTCTCTTATTGGGTAATTGTAATACCTTTTTAAAAGAGAGTTGCCAGAATAAAAGAATCTAGACAGTGAGTATGGAGAGGAGAGGTCTTCTTCCCCACACAAGTTATTACAGTTTAGAAACATATACATATTTGTGATTTATTCATCAAAATAATAAACATTTATCAAGTGCTCAGGATATGCCAGCCACTGTTTTAAGTACTTCACATTTATTACTTTACCTGATTCCTCAACCCTATAAAGTAGGTATCATGATTATCCATTTTACAACCTAAGAAAATGAAGCACATTGTTGGTTATTGCAATTGGGGAAATGTTACTGGCATCTAGTGGGTACAGGCCATGGATGCTGTTAAATATTGTGTGATAAACAATGTACAGCACATTCCCCTCACAACAAAGAATTCTCTGTCCCAGATTGTCAATACTGTTAAGGTTGAGAAGCCTTTATATGTACCTAGCACCTTATATTATGTGTGGCATACAGTAGGTGTTCAGTAAATTTTTGATAGGTAAATGGATATATAAAACTTCCCCCAAGATACAATTATCTTGATATGTTGGAGAGAGCAAGGGACTTAGATTTTACTCTATCATTACCAGAAGCACTTACATGTAATCTAGAGCAATGAAGTCCCATTCTAAGATGAACCCTACAAACTTCGATATTCTGTGTTTTAATAATTTGGTCCAAAATATTTTATAACTTCTACTCTAATTTCATCTTTCGATATTAGAGAATATTGCTTAATTTGCCAACATATGAGAGTTTCTAAAATTTATCTTTTGGTTACTGATTTCTAGAGTAATTGCACCACGATGAAAGAAAATAAAGAAGTTCAAACCTTTGAAATCTGTTGAAATTTGCTTTATAATCATATGTAAATTTAGTAAATACTCCGTATGTACTTGAAAAGAATGTGTATCCTGTACTGTAGGGTAGTGTTACGTGTGTGTATCATACATACATATACTCTATCTCCCGATCAATAAGGTCAAGTTTGACAATTGTGTTTTCAAATTTTCTATATTCATATTGATTTGCTTTTGTATGATTATTCTGTAAATTACTAATACAGGTTGTTAAAATCTCCCACTATAATTGTGGGCTATATATGGTCCCTTATAAATTTCTCTGCTTTGTTTTCTGTATTTTGAGACCATGACAACTAGGTTCATATAAATTAGGAATTGTTTATCATCCTGGGAAATTGAACCTTTTCTCAGAATACTTTTTACCTTAAAGTCTACTTTGTCTGATATTAATTATACCAGTTATTCTTCCATCAGTGTTTACTTTTTCTTTCTTTCAACCCTTCTTTATCCTTACACTTTTTTTTTAAATTTTTAAGAGTTTAAGTAATCTCTACACCCAACATGGGACTCAAACTCACAACCCTGAAATCAGAGTTGCATTATCTACTGACTGAGCCAGCCACGCACCCTAACCTTACACTTTAGATTAACAATTCTGTTAGTGATCATCCCAGAGGTTACCGCCTGAAATACTGACTTATCACAGTCTAATATTAACTAGTACTTTTATCCTTTTCCTGGACAATATAAGGACACTAAAAACTGTGTGCCCCTGCCAAGACTTATATGCAACTGTTATTACTTTAATTATATATATGTATATGAAAAACCCACATAAATCATTATTTTTCTAGACAGTCAACATTCACTTAGTTTTACCCTCATATTTACCATTTTTACTGCAACTCTGGGTACTTTTACAGAGTAACAGAATTCTAGGTTGGCAGATATTTTCCCCTGCCTTTTAGTTTACTGTTTCTGTTGGGAAATCAACTGTCAATTTTATTGCTACCTCATTAACTGTTTGTTCTGATTGCTTTTAAGATTTTTTTTTTTTTTTTTTTTGTCTTTGGTGGGATTTGTACTGATTCCACTAGAGGTTTGTAGGGATGCTCAAATCTATGAATTAAAGTATTTCATGAGTTTGGAAGTTTTCATTCTCTTATTAAATTATGCTTCTGCCCCATTCTCTCTCTCCTCTCCTTTAGGAATTCAAATATACATACATTAGAACTTCCCATTCCATGTTTTATTAACCTTAACCCTCTCCCATATTTTCCATTCTTTTGTCCCTCTCTCTTTATTCTGAATATTTTCTTCTGACCTATCTCTCAATTCACTAATTCTCTCTTATGGTGTGGCTAATTTGCTGTTAAATTCACCCACAAAGATTCTAACTTGGATTATATTTTTCAGTTCTAGAATATCCATTTTTCTTTTTTATAATTTGTGTCTTTCTACAAAATTCTAAATTAGCATAAAATTCTCAACATGGCTATTTTAAATCACAACTACAATATCCAGAGTTCCTTGGCTCTGTTTCTATTCACTGTTGTTTCTCAAGTCTTGTTGTGTGCCTAATTTATATTTTGTGTGCTGCATACTGTATTTGCAAAATTGTCTATAGACAGAATTTGACACACAAAAAGCTGTATTTCTCCAGAAAATATTGTTTGCTTCTGTTAAACAGCTGAGGACACGAGCAATACCAGATCTTGTTAATGAAGATATAGGGATTATAATCTGAAGCTAAGCCAATATCTCATGAGAATCTACCTACTTCAGTTTCTCTATATATCTCAGATACAATGTTTTAGGGTCCTAAGTGAGAGTTCACCACCTCCCTTGTAGTGGATCTTATATTCTATCCCTTATCCTTTATACCTGCATGTTGTTAAAAGCACCTTTTAATCTTTCAGTTGCTATTTCTGGAATCAACATATTACCTAGGGAAGAGGAATCCCAAATTGGAGTTGCTCCTCCTTGGCCTCTGTCCTCACTTAGATCCTAGTCTAGTTGTATCAGTTTGCTTTCTGACACCCTCAATAGAATGTGTTTTGCTTTGGCCCAGCTTTTCAAACTGTTCTCAGCAGGATAGTTGAATTACCCAGCTTGCTATTACCAGGCTAAGAAGTCCCAAAGATTTTTAAGCAGAGAATTGAAAAAGCAGTATCAGAATTTTAAACTAAAGTCATTTTGGTAATAGAGTGGAAAAGGCAAACTGGAGGAGGAAAACAAGCTGTAAACCAACAATGAAAATAGCATGAGATCCAGTTTTAAAATACTACATGCCCATTACTATAACTGAATATTCTAATTTGGGTAGTAGCTACTGATATAAAGTGTGATAATTTAAAAATATTGAGCTGCGAGTCAGTATTTTCAAACACAATAATACAGATATTAAAACTTCAAAAGCATCTTCTAAACTACAAGAAATATTCTGATTACAGCTTTTCTAATTAACTGATTCCCTCTATAGTGAGGTAATACAGGGAAAAAATGCCTGTATTTTTAAACTTTCTCTTCTGATGACTCTTTATCCATAATCAGAACAAAAATTCTAAAAATCCCTCAATTTCTCTTCAACTTTGTAAACATTCTCTTCTAGATTTCACATCATCTTTCTGCTTCTTTTCACAGTTGAACTTTTGGAAATAAGAGTCTACTTTCCGGTCTTTACTCCATCACCACCTACTGATTCCACAATGCACTACAATGGCTTCTCTCTTCTCAGTTCACTAAACCTGCCTTGGAAAAGAACAAACCAAGTGGCAAATGTGATGGGCCTGTTCAATTTTATTTTATTTGATCTTTCTGAAGCATTCAACTAATTCCTTCTCAATGTTCATCTTTCCCTTTATTTGATAATATCTCATATACTCTTCTTGGTCTCCTACCCATTAGTTGTTCCCCTTTAGTGCCCCCCTTCTCTATCTAGCCGAAGACTTTTTCAGTGGTCTGCTTCTAAGTGAAAAGCTCCATTATATAAAGTGCTATATAGAGACAGCCTTGCTACTTAAAAGTTGTTTTTCAGGGACCAACAGCATTGGCATCACCTGGGTGCTTCCAGTGAATGCAGCTTCCAGTGAATGCAGAATCTCAGGCTTCACTCCAGAACTACTGATTCACAATTGATATGCGTGTGCAATAAATTTGAGAAGCACTGTTAATAGAGCTTTTGGAAGGATCGAACTTGCAGACTAAATAACTGGCAGAAGAAATGGCTTCCCTACTGGCAACAGTAAGACTAGCAATTTTCAAATTTCTGTCAAACTCATCTGTTTTCTAAAATAGTCATTGTGATAGACTACATTGTTACTGAGTGTCCTGTATTCCTTCCTGGGGAGGAATATAAAATACCCTGCATCCCACTGATGTCTGACATGGCCATGTAACATGCTTTGCTCAATGAAACATGAACAGAAGTGAGGAGTATTCCAGGTAAGTTGTTAACATACTTTTTTTTTTTTTAAGATTTTATTTATTTATTTGACAGAGACACACTGAGAGAGGGAACACAAGCAGGGAGAAGCAGGCTCCCCACCCAGCAGGGAGCCCGATGTGGGGCTCGATCCCAGGACCCCAGGATCACGACCCAAGCCGGCAGATGCTTAACAACTGAGCCACCCAGGTGCCCCTACACATTATACTTCTTAACTCTCTTTTTCCTCTATCTTAAGACCAGGGCTGTTCCATATAGTGACTGCTCCATCAACATGGATTCTAGAGGAAAGATGTAATTCCTAAGGGTATTACACATATACACAAGTACACATAAATCTGATTATTCCCTTTCTGCTCCTGATTAAATAATAGTGCTTGGAAAAATAAAAGAATTCATGTGTAAAAAGCAAATCACCTACTAGGGGGGAAAAAACAGTCTAGCTTGCTTAACACTTCTTTATGGAAACATTATTCAATGCCAGAAGACTGAAGTTATGTTAACTATCAAAATAAAAATTCCAAGAATGAGGAGGGCTTGATAAAAGGACTAGTGGAAAGTACTGAACAATGGTATAAAAATGTAGGTGAAAAACTATTTGTGGATATTACAAGTAGGAAAAATGTAAAAATAATGAGTCAATATCAGGAGATGGGGAGAAAAAATATGGGAGATGCTAATGCCATCTGAAGCACGAATTAATAATACCAATGTATTAGAATTTTCTCAAATTCTGCTTAACTTTAGACACACCATTTAGAAAATACTTTCTTATGGCAAAAAATATATCTTTCAGTTACCCTTCCTTCAAACCCTCCATACATCATTCTATCTGTATATATACATAGAGTAGATCTGGACAATAATGCCTATCCTAATATTAATTATGTCTCTGAATGGCTAGATTGGAAGTGGCTTTTAAACTTTAATCTCTGCAATATATGACTTCTTCATCGTTAGCATACATGAATTTTACTAAAAAAAATGTCTTATAAAAGACTGGAAGCAAATATACTAAGATTCTATCTTCAGCATTTCTCTTTCAAGTTCTTTTCAGGAACTTTTCATAGTCACCTCACTTTTCCTAAGGTCTCAGTCCTATTGAGAGGTTGCCATACAATTTTTTTTTTTAAAGATTTTATTTATTTTTTGACAAGAGAGAGAAACAGTGAGAGAGGGAACACAAGCAGGGGGAGCGGGAGAGAGACAAGCAGGCTTCCCGATGAGCAGGGAGCCCGACGCAGGGCTTGATCCCAGGACCCTGGGATCATGACCTGAGCCAAAGGCAGACGCTTAACAACTGAGCCACCCAGTCGCCCCTGCCATACAATTTACACATGCATCTCTTTTCACAACCGGAATTATAAAACAGGTGCATGTCCACAGTGCTTGTGAAGAAAAAAGACAAAAACAAAAAATAAACAAAAACCCACTGAGGCTCAGTAATTTGATTGAAACAGTATTGAGGGAAATAGTGTTTTTTAACCCTACCTATATATTAGAATCACCTGAGAAAAAACTAGTTGAAGTCCTAAACTTAAGAGATTTTGATTTATGATCTAATCTTTGATTATTGTCAAATCGTAGAGATCTCATGCTAAGAGTGGGGCCTTAAAACCAGAATTAAAAAAAAAAAAAATCTACCCAGGAAATTCTAATGTACAGCCAGTATTGAGACCCATTGCTCTAGAAGAGTGTTCTCCAATGAAACTTTCTGCAGTGAAAGAAAGTTTATATCTGCATTATCCAATATAGTAGCCACCAGCCTTAAGGCTTCTGAGTGCTTGAAAGGTGGCAAGTGAGGCTGAAAACTAAATTTTTAATTTTACTTAAAGTTTTATTTCTGTAGAAAATTCTATTGAGTAGCATCGTGCCAGAAATCTAAAATCTAGAGCCCTCACTGTATGAGGTCTGTATAATCTAGCACCTACCCCTGAGTTAAGATACACCATCTGGTAACTACATATCTGGATTAATTGCTTTGGCCCTGTCAGAACTGCTTTTATTAACTTTGTTGTTATACCATTCAACCACACTAAAGAATGGTGTTAAAAAGTAGCTTTTTGAAATTAGAGGCTATATTTACTATAAAGATGGTCAGGATACTTTTTGCTATATTAGAGTCCCATGAGAATTTTTTCTCATTATTCTATCAGCAATAGTGATATTCCTGCAATGAATGGAATTTTCAGCAATGGTGGAAATGTTCTATATTTATTTATCAATTATAGTAGCCACTAGGCAAATGTGGCTTTTAAGCACTTGAAATGTAAATAGTAAGGAACTGTGTTAAGGAATTTGGATTCCAGACTCTATTTCTGCATTGTCCAATATGATGGCAGTCAGGCATATGTGGTTACTTTAGTTTAAATTAGGCAAAATTAAAAATTTAGTTCAGGTTTCTCCTGCCTGATCAGGCAACAGATTTATTTTAGGGATGCTGATTTATGTCTGATCACATTTCCCTTTTTTCACTGACTGCTAGAAAACAAAGGCAAATTTTTGGCCTTTCTCTAACACATGAATTTGACCTAATACATGCCCCCTTTTCGTTCAACAAAATTTATCAAGAGTCTCTTAATTTAAGTTTGTTGGTGACCATGAAGAGAGCCTTTATAAACAAAAAACTATTTGCAGTTATTTTATTTTTTTAATTAATGTTTGATTTTGATTTATTAAAGTACAAATATAAAAACCTAGCTTTCTCTTAAGCCTTCAACTATCAAGTGCATTTTATTTATAAATCTAGTAACTCCTAACACACTTCCGAAGGTACTTTTGACAGCTGATCAACTCAAAAGGAAAACAAACTAAATATCCTTAAATAATCCTATTTATAAACCTGGGTAATTAAATTTTCTCACATACATTAAACTGTATTTATAAATTCACTATATTTTATTTTAAACACTTCAATTGCCTCTAAAAAGTAAACCTTTCTAAGAATGTAACTGTAGGTAAATACATTAAAGTTTTAAGTATAATTAAGTTCTAAATATTCTCATAGTTTCTAAATTTAGCCAAATACTTGCACCTTTCAATTTAGAAAACAATTACACAAATACTCATTTTAAATTGTATTTAAAGACAATCTGTATGTATTCTAATAGGCCTAATTCTCTGAAACACAATTTTTTTTGAGAGAGAGAGCATGCTCATGCGAAGTGCGGAGGGGCAGAAAAAGAGAGTGAGAATCTTGAGCAGACTCTGTGCTGAGTGTGGAGCCTGACATGGGGCTCGATATCATGACCCTGAGATCATGACCTGAGCTGAAATCAAGGGGACACTTAACTGAATGAGCCACCCAGGTGCCCCTGAAACACAGTATTTTAGGGGGGCCTGGGTGGCTCAATCGGTTAAGCATCTGCCTTCGGCTCAGGTCATGATTCCAGGGTCCTGAGATCAAGCCCCACATCAGGCACCCTGCTCGGTGAGGGAGGCTGCGTCTCCCTCTGCCTCTTCCACTCTCCCCCAGCTTGTGCTCTCTCTCTCGCTCAAATAAATAAAATCTTAAAAAAACCAAAAAACACAGTAAAGACCAAATACACTGATCATTCCTAAACTTAATACTAAGCATTTAATAAATGAAATTATATTTACTCCTAATCTTACCATGGATAAAAGCCCCATTAAGGAAAGTAGTGATTCTCAATGTGTGGTCCTCAGACCAGCAGCACCAGGATTACTTGGTAAATTGTCAGAAATGCAAATTATGGGGCCCAACCCAGAAGTACTAAATCAGAAGTTCTTGGGAAGGAGCCCATCATTTTTGTTTTAACTAGATTTTCAGGTGATTCTGACACACATTAAAGTCTGAGAATCATTGCTTTATTGTAGCACCAAATATTCAGAGACAGTTTTGTCCGAAAACACAGATAATACAAAAGACTTCAGTTCAGTGGTCCTGTGAGATGAGCAGCAATTCTAAAACAGGGAAATCTACCTCATGTTTAAGAAGGAAACAATATGATGAGCTCAAACTTACCATCAGTTACCATGAGAGCAGCTTGAGGTTGTTTATCAAGATGAGGTTCTTTTCCCTCATCCACCCCGCTGCCCACCTTAAGAAATGAGACTAAAGGGGCGCCTGGGTGGCTCAGTACCTCGGGTCATGATCCCAGGATCCTGGGATCGAGCCCCGCGTCGGGCTCCCTGCTCGGTGGGAAGCGAGCTCCCACTCCCCCTGCTTGTGTTCCCTCTCTCGCTGTGTCTGTCTCTGTCAAATGAATAAAAAAAATAAATAAATGAAATAAAATAAAATAAGCTGCTGAGGGTCTTGCTTAAAAAAAAAAAAAAAAGAAAGAAATGAGACTAAAACTGTAGGACACCTAGGGTCACTCTTCACTGACCAACACTGTGAGTTTTGGGGGTTTTTTAATAGTTACTGCAACAATTGGTCCTCCAAATCTTTAGAGCCACTTGGTCTTTCATGGGTTCAAAATAAATTATCTAACTCTTACAGATAATCAGCATCTGCAATTTCTAATGTAAAATATAACTTTTCTAACATCTTCACTGAATTTTGCTTTTTCAGCTCATTTTAATACCCAAGTCTAAGCTTCAATGACAACCCATCCTAACCCTTTACCTCATTTAACTTGTTTTAATTTAACATCATATATGATAGAGCTCTGCATTCTTCTCACTTTTTTTTTTTCCTGTCTGACAGGGCCATCACTCTTAGAAATATGAAGATAACACTCAAATGGATTCTACATCCCTTATTTCTTTGTCTGGCTCAGTTTCTTCATCAGAAAAATGGGATAACAGTATCTATCTTACAGAGTTGTTATTAGGATTAAATATTTGGTAGTGCCTGCCCAATGTTCCTGGCAACTATTACTTTTGTTGCTGTTTCCTCCTGAAAGCTAGTGTTTTAATCACTAAAACTAAATGAAAATAAATTTTAAATAGAACTGAGATGCGTTTAAAGTATACTGTCACCAAGTGGGAAAACAGAGTTGACATAGCAGGGTAGTTTATGATAATAACTAATCACAATAAGTTGAGACTTAAACTTGATAAATCTACTTATTTATTACTATATGATCCAGTAACGTGAATACTTTTAATGGCTAGGTGAAGTAAGTCAGAGAAAGACATACATCATATGATTTCACTCATGTGGAATTTAAGAAACAAAACAGATGAGCATAGGGGAAAAGAGGGAAAAATAAAATAAGAGGAAATCAGGGAGGGAGACAAACCATAAGAGACTCTTAACTATAGGAAACAAACTAAGGGTTGCTGGAGGGGAGGAGGGCTGGGGAATGGGGTAAGTGGATGATGGGCATTAAGGAGGGCACTTGATGTAATGAGCACCCAGTGTTATATGCAACTGATGAATCATTAAACTCTACCTCAAACTGATAATAACTATATGTTAATTGATTTTAAATTTTAAAAAATGAAAAAAATAAAATAAAAGCTGCATAGTATAGGCTTATGGTCATGCTCCTAAACAAGAGCTGTAAGGTCCAAAAATTTTTCTCGAATCAAGTCACAATTTACTCTTTAGGCAAAAACAAGAATTGAGTTACGTTTTCTTTGTAATTGTTATTAACTAAAGCAATGGTGTGATAAGCTCCTTAATGTGTCTAACTCCCAATTATGGTTTTCTTGGGGGGAACTATATAAAGTTGGAGTCAGAAAACAAAAGCAGCCACCTAGGAGAGGAGTAAAGGCATTAGTAACACTAACAGTACAGTAAGTGGTTTGTTTATAAAAAATCAAAAACATTTGACCAAAATTTTATCTAATTCATCCTTAATATGTCAACAGCAAAGCTATTTTATCAACATCATTACTGAACCCAAAATGGGGCAAGATCACTACAACAAACGGGGTCCCGGAGTGCAGCCAATTTACAAGCATGGATGTGTCCGTACAAGAAATACTGCAATAGCACACAGGACATTTTAAAGAATTGAAGGAAGGGTGAGAGACGATAGGAAACTTAAGCAGCTGTTATAAAAATCTGAAATAAAGGTAGTTACAAGCAGAAAGGGCAAAAGAAATCTTTCAAATAGACTCATACTCATTCTGAAAGACACAAATACAAAAAAAAAAAAAAAAAAGAATGAAAAATCCTATAGCCAAATCCACTGGGTAGGCAGCTGCAAAAAAAGGTTCTCATCTTAAGCAAAAGCTAACTAGAAATAAAGCACCATCTACTTTTCACTTGTATATACACGTTGCCTCTCAAAGGAGTCGATCTAGAAGCTATACTTATTTTAAAAAATGGTGATCAAATTATTGCTGGAGCACTTATTTCCTGAACTGGCTTTAGAACTCTGTAAGCATAACTTCATAGACCCACAATGTTTTTACACCCAAATGGTATTTTCTAGCTTTACCACCCACCACTTCCACTTGTGTTCTGAATGAAAAAGAGCTCTAGAATTGAGAACTTCTGGGATTACCTAATCAGCCTCATTTACAAACAAGAAAATATAGGCCCAAAGAGATTAAGTAAATGTACAAATTCTTTCAGCAAGTGAATGACAGGATGTCCCGGCCCACCTGACTGTGGTCGTACCTGGGACATCACAAGGCCTCTCTAACTTGGGTCAGAGATCTGGGGTCACCATAAATATTAAACAATGTGCCATGCGTTCACAAGGCAGCTTCATCAGAAGAGGACTTTTGTAACTGCAACTCTGAAGGGGAGTGTCAGATGCAAGAGCCTGCTCAGTCAGTGTTTCTGAATCAATGAATCCGATGTATATGTTTGGGCTCATTAAAATACCGATTATATTCCGTCCTGGTTAAGTTACACCACATATTTCTGAATTCTCCATCTGTCTAGAGGCTGGTCACCTATCATGTTTTCAATTAAGGCAACTAAAGACTCATTTTTAGAAATCCTTTATTCAAACACTTTAAAGGTTTAGTGCTCATCCTTGGTCCCACCTTTAGGAGAATTCTGCATCTGGTTAACACTTCAAAGCAGAAATATAGTAATCCCCCCTTTCTCATTTTTCAATTCCATAAACAGGAATTCTAAAGACGTATGTAAAGTGAGGAAAAATTATTTAAAGGGGCCATGCTAAAATTAAGATTTTCATACTCAAGTTTCTTCAAAGTTTAAATTACACACCTACACACAGGTCAAGAGATGTCTCCACTGTTTCACTGCTTTAAAATGAATGGCAGAATGTGGGGTTATGGACAGATTTTACACTCTGAGCTTTTCTCTGTATTCTAAACTCGTCAATGCTCATAAGCTGACCTCATAACACCAAAATGCACATTACAACAACAAAAATAAAATATAAATGACTAGGAGAGGTCTGCCACTTAACTTAGAGGAGGCCAATGACTGGAGAAGCTATCGTACGCAACACCTCTTCCAGCGAACGCTTTTTAAAATGCCGTAAGATATCAGTATCGTGCCTTTATGACTGATTTTTATGATGGAAAAAAAAAAAAAACACTAACACAAGAGTGGGTATAGTGATCATTGAGGAAAAAGAAAGTCTAAGTTCTGCCATCTCGAGACCACACGCTGCCTTTCAAAGTACACGGCACAAAAATCAACTGAGGTTCCGGTGTAAATTGAGCATTTTCTTTTCGAAAGTAATTATTCAGTGCCGAAGTGAATCCTAACAGTTGACAAATACCAAATAAAAACACTGACCCAAACCAAAACACCAAACCCGGCACGGCGTTCTTAATTACCTCGAAGACGACAAACACCCACATCATAATTGGTTCAACATTCACCTCCGAACGGGAGGGAAAAAAGAATGGATCAGACCGTCCAAATACTTGGCGGGGTTAAGAAAGTCGAGTCTAGGTGAAGAAAGCAGGAAGAGCAGGGCAGGAAAAGCTACGACGCAAACTGCAGAAAGTCTTCCGTCCCCAGAGCGGAGCCCGTCCTTCCCTCCTCCCCCGCTCCCTGCCTCCCGCCCAGGCACACCTGCCAACGTCCGGCCTCGCGACCCCCGCCCACCCAGTTCACGTCCGGCTCCAGCCCGGGCCGCGCACTCCCACCCCGAGCCCTGACCGCCGCCGCACCCCCCTCCCCCGCCCCAGCCCTCAGCCCGGGTCAGCCGCGCGGGAGGCGAAGGAAGGCGGGGCTCACCGGGTCCCTCCGGGCTGGACGGCGCCGGGGGCCGGTGGGGCGGGGACCCGCACCCGGGGTCCCCCTGGGCGGGCTCCCTCAGGTAATCCTCGAAGCGCACCTGCCGGGCTTCGCCGCCACCCCCGAAGCCCCACAGGCGGTTGGCAGTGCCCCGCAGAAGGCGCCCGCTCTTCCCGGTGAATGTGGTCAGGTAGTCCATGCTGCCGCGGGGCAGGGGCCCAGGAGGCCGACGGTTTCCACGGCGGCGGTAGCCTCTGGGTGCGCGCCCGGCCTCTTGCCCCTGCGACCCGACCCGGGGGCGGTGGCTCCGCGCGCCTCACAGGAGGCGGGGAGGGGGAGGGGGCTTCCCTAGCTTGGCCCGAGGGCGGACCATCAGGAAACGATGCATCGGGGGGAGCAGAAGCTGGCAAAAGTTTTTGAGAAGTTATTCTTGTTGCTTCCAGACGCCAAGTCAGGCAAAACTTAGCTTGTAAAGTAGGTGCGTTCTCCCTGGAACAGATGCAGGGACGAAAAGCTGGCGGTTTTTAAGCAAGCCGGACGGGTCCTATCTGCTTCTCCCCCCCCCCCCACAGTACGGCTCCAATGGAGCAGGCCTGCCCCGCCCCGCCCCGCCCCGTCCGGACCCGACCGGACTTTCAAGACGGCTGGGGAAAGCGGGGGAGGCTGAGCTTTGGGGCCCTAGGGCTGAGCCGGGGATAAAAATGGCCCAGGGGACTCTCTGCTGGGGTTACGTAGAGTTTGGGGGCCTAGGAGGGCAGTGTTGAAAAGTGGGTGTGCGTGTGTGTGTGTGTGTGTGTGTGTGTGTGTGTGTGTGTGTGTCGGGGAGGGGCACAATTTACTTCAAACTTTTGCAGCTTGTAATTTCGGGGGGCTGTGTGGGGGTAGGGAGGAAGGAGGGAAGGCTATTTTAAAGCAAAACTTGGTAGTTAAAACCAACTTAAATAAAATGCTTCTTACGAAGCATTATGAGACCATATTCGAAGAATAAAGTATTAATGGTCACATTTTAAGTTCGTTGTGGCATTATGAACTGTTAAGAGTGACAATTCCATGAATTTGGTCCTATAAAGCAAGGTAATTAAGGGCTTTAGTGTGCAACCTTATTCTTTAGGCGGAGAAGAATCCCTGACTTTTTGACATACACTTACGGAGATCTGGTTATTCTCTTCCTTTCACATCTGTTTATATCACTTAGTTTTCCGCACGCATTAAATAAACCCTCTTTCTTGGAATTACCAGTTCATTATGTGAAGAAAAGGTTTGAATTACTTAAGAGTTGAAGATTTAGTCATACCAAATAATGGAGTCCAGAAAATCCTTCAGAAACTTAAGCTTTTTGCCAAACCATAAAGATTACCCCACTTCCCTTTTTCTAACTGATCTTTTTCCCACCATCATCTTTCAGCTTAAATTCGTACTAGAAAAACTTCACCATTTTAACAATACCATCACCTCTATACCTGGTTAAAAATACAGAATGTTTGGGCTCTACCCCCAGAGTGTAACTCAGTGTTTGTGAGAAAGGATCCAGGAATCTACATATCCAGCAATCACCCATGTGTTCAGATATTCTGGACCTCCTACCGGACCCATCTGGTAGAATGGTAGGTGGTTCCTGGTTTTCCCGAGATTTCTTTTTGATAAGGAAGCATTACCACCCTTAGCACCACTTCTAAAATCTCACAGAGGCTCAGTAAGCTTAAAAATCAAATTGGAATGACTTAAGTCTAGTCCTGATTAAATTGAAGTTTTTTTCTAAAATATGTTTTACATCTTGAAATTTATCATTTAGTTTGTGATAATCATATCCAAAATAGTGTCTGAGTTTTTTATGCTTGATTAAATCTGCACTTTACATCCAACCTTAGCAGGAACCTGTACACTATCAGTTCAAATACAGGTTTACAGGCAGTTAGCCCATCAGTTGTTTTCTCCTTGTTTCATAGAAAGCTAGAGCTGCTGGAGAAAAATGTATAACCTTGATGATTAAGTGCTTTACAAATTTTGATTTAAATTTTTTTATAAAATTTTCCATCTTTACCATTTTTTTAAAGATTTTATTTATTTATTTGAGAGAAAGAGAATGAGAGACAGAGAGCACGAGAGGGAAGAGGGTCAGAGGGAGAAGCAGACTCCCCGCCGAGCAGGGAGCCTGATGTGGGACTCGATCCCGGGACTCCAGGATCATGACCTGAGCTGAAGGCAGTCGCCCAACCAACTGAGCCACCCAGGCGCCCTACAAATTTTGATTTAAACTCAAGTAAGCCCTTAATGTCTCCAAAATCCTTCTATTCATATAATCAATCAGCTTTTTTTTTTTATTCTTCACATTTGTTGTCTGAACCATCACTATTCTCCTGAAGTTACTAAATTCATCACTCCAATATGTGACTTTGCCTTCTGCATTAAAAGTCAGGCCATCAAATATGAACACTCTCACTTTTCTTCCCTTTTTCTCTTCAATCTACAAAAACTCATCTCCTTTACCCTGCCTCAGAAGTAACTTCTGTCCATGCCATTCCCTCTCCAAATTAACTTTTTTAAAAAATTTATTTATTAGAGAGAGAGCATGTGGGCTCACAAACGGAGTGGGGGGGGAATCTGAGGGGGACAGGGTGGGGGGACAGGGAGGGGCAGAGGAACAAGCAGATTCCCTGCTCCCACTGAGCTGGGGCTCTATCCCAGAACCCTGAGATCATGACCCTGACCCTAGCCGAAGGCAGATACTTAACCAACTGAGCCACCCAGGCACCCCTCCAAATTAACTCTTGATCTTAGTCTGGTTTATATTGTCTTTGACTTGTCAATGTTACTAACTTCTCTCTTGTATTATTTTCTCTGTCTTTACTCTGGATCCCTCCCCTTTTCCTACCTATATCATTCACATAAATCCTTTCCATCCTTAAAAAAAAAAAAAAAAGTTCCCTTATACCATGCCTGCCTCCTCCAGCAAACTTTGCCTCATTTTAAAATATGTTTATGGGGGCCCCTGGGTGGCTAAGTCGGTTGAGCCTCTGCCTTCGGCTAGGGTCCTGGGATCAAGCCCTGCATTGGGCTCCCTGCTCAGTGGGGAGCCTGCTTCTCCCTCTCCCCACACCGCTGCTTGTGCCCTCTCTCTCCCTATCTCGCTCTCTCCCTCTCAAAGAAAGAAATAAAAGCCTTAAAAAAAATACATTTATTCACATATGATTTACAAACCATATAATGCACCTGTTAAAGGTATACAATTCAATGGATATTGTATATTTACACAGTTATTAAACTGTCACCAAAAATCTAATTTTTCAGCATTTCTATCACCCCCAAAAGAAACCTCTTACCTCTTTGCAGTCACTCCCCATGCCCACCCCCAGGAGTTAGTGACCACAGTCTACCATGTGTCTTTATGGATTTGCCTTTTATAGATATTTCATACATATGGAATTATATAATATCTGGTGTTTGGTATCTGACTTCTTTCACTTAGCATAATGTTTCTGAGGCTTATTCATGGTATAGCATTTATTAGTATTTTATTCCTTTCTATTGAAAATAATATGACACTGTATGGATATATCACATTTTATTTATCCATCATTATCCATGCTGGGCATTTGGATTGTTCGCATTTTTGGCTATTATGAAGAATGTTGCTATGAACATCTGTGTATAAATTTTTAATGGACACATGTTTTCATTTTCCTATATGTATAATAGTGTAATTTTAAGGTATATAATGTGATGATTTGATACAATGCAAAATGATTACCACAATAAGGTTAGTTAACACCTCCATCAATGCACACATTACTTTTTTTGTGTGGTGAGAACATTTAAGATTTACTGTCTTAGTAATATTCAAGCAAATAATGGTGACTGTTTACTACAGTCACCATGCTATACACTGGAGCCTCAGAACTTATCTTAAAATCAGAGTTTATACCATCTCACCATTAATTCCAACCACCATCCCCTGGCAACCACTATTCTAATTTCTGTTTCTATGAGTTCACCTTTTTTAGATTCCACATGTGAGTGAGATCATACAGTATTTGCCTTTCTTTGACTTTTGTTTCACTTAGCATAGTGCCCTCAATGTTCATCCATGTTGTTGCAAATGACAGGATTTCCTTCTTTTTTGATGGCTGAGTAGTACTCCCGTGTGTGTGTGTGTGTATCACATCTTTATCCATTCACCCAATGATGGATATTCAGGTTGTTTCCATGTCTTGGCTATTGTGCATAATGTTGCAGTGAACATGGAAGTGTAAATATCTCTTCAAGATAGTGATTTCATTTCCTTCAGATATATACCCAGAAGTGAAACTGCTAGATCATATGGTAGTTCTAGATTTATTTATTTATTTATTTATTTAATTTATTTATTTATTTATTTTAAAGATTTTATTTGTTTGAGAGAGAGAGAATGAGAGACAGAGAGCACAAGAGGGAAGAGGGTCAGAGGGAGAAGCAGGCTCCCCGCTGAGCAGGGAGCCCGATATGGGACTCGATCCCGGGACTCCAGGATCATCACCTGAGCCGAAGGCAGTCGCTTAACCAACTGAGCCACCCAGGCGCCCTAGATTTATTTTCTTGAGGACCCTCCATACTGTTTTCCACAGTGGCTATACTAATATATATCCCTACCAATAGTGCAGGGGCTCCCTTTTGTCCATATCCTTACCAACACTTGCTCTCTCTTCTTGTTTTGTTGGATAGTCATTTTAATGGGTGTGAGCTGATTTCTCATTGTGCTTTTGATTTGCATTTTTCTGATGATTAGTGATATTGAACATTTTTTCATGTACCTGTTGGCCATTTGTATGTCTTCTTTAGAAGAATGTCTGTTGAGGTCTTCCACCCATTTTTTCATTGGATTGTTTGTTTTTTTGCTATAGAATTTCCAGTTCCTTATATATTTTGGATATTAACCCCTTATCAGATAAATGGTTTGCAAAGGTTTTCTCCCATTCTTTAGGTTGGGTTTTCATTTTATTGATGGTTACCTTAGCTGTACAGAAGCTTTTTAGTTTGATGTAGTCCTACTGGTTTATTTTTGCTTTCGTTGCTTGCCCTTTTGGTATCATATCCAAAAATCATTGCTAAGACCAATGTCAAGAAGCTTTTGTCCATGTGTTTTCTTCTGGGAGTTTTACAGTTTCAGGTTTCACATTTGCATCTTTAATCCATTTCATGTTAATTTTTGTGTATGACGTAAGTTAGAAATCCAATTTCATTATTTTGTATGTGAATATCCAGTTTCCCCAACACCATTTATTTTTATTTATTTATTTTTTTAAAGATTTTATTTATTTGACAGAGAGACACAGGGAGAGAGGGAACACAAGCAGGGGGAGTGAGAGAGGGAGAAGCAGGCTTCCCACCGAGCAGGGAGCCCGATGCGGGGCTCGATTCCAGGACTCTGGGATCATGACCCGAGCCGAAGGCAGACGCTTAACGACTGAGCCACCCAGGTGCCCCTCCCCAACACCATTTATTAAAGAGACTGTCCTTAACCCAGTGAGTATTCTTGGCTCCCTTGTCAAATATTAGTTGACAGTATATGGATGGTTTACTTCTGGGCTCTTGGTTCTGTTCCTTTGGTCTATGTGTCTTTTTATGGCAGCACTATACTGTTCTGATTACTACAGCTTTGTAATATAATTTATTTTTTTAATTTTTATTTATTTAATTGACAGAGAGAGAGAGAGAGAGAGAGACAGCAAGAGAGGGAACACAAGAAGGGGGAGTGGGGGAGGGGGAAGCAGGCTTCCCGCCAAGCAGAGAGCCCGATGCGGGGCTCAATCCCAGGACCCTAGGTGACCTGGGCCAAAGGCAGTCACTTAACCAACTGAGCCACCCAGGCGCCCTATTTGGACTGGCTATTTGGAGTCTTTTACAATTCCATATTAATTTTAGGATTGTTTTATTTCTGTAAAAAATGCCACTGGACTTTTGATAGGGATTGCACTAAATATGTAGAACACTTTAGGTAGTAAGGACATTTTAACAATAGTGTTCTAACACATGAACACAGAATACCTTTCCATTTATTTGTTTAATTTCTTTCCTCAACATCTTACAGTTTTCAGAGTAGAGATCTTTCACCTCCTTGGTTAAATTTATTGGGAAGTATTTTGCTGTTTTTGATGCTATTATAAATGGTTTGCTTTATTTCTTTTTTGGATAGTTCATGGTTAGTCTATATGAATGCAACTGATTTTCTATGTTGATTTGTATCCTGCAACTTTATGAAATTCATTTATTAGTTCTAACAGTATTTTCATGGAGTCTTTAGGATTTTCTATATATAAGATCATGTTCTGCAAATAGAGACAATTGTTATTTCTTCCTTTCATATTTGGTTGCCTTTTATTTCTTTGTCTTGCCTAAATGGTCTGGCTAGAACTTCTAGTACTATGTCGAATATGAGTGGTGAGAGTGGGCACCCTTGTTTCTTCCTGATCTTAGAGGAAAAACTTTCAAACTTTCACCATTGAGTATAATGTTAATGGGCTTGTCATATATATGGCCTTTATTATGTTGAGGTACATTCCTTCCATACCCAATTTATTGAGAGCTTTTGCCATGGTGGGATACTGTATTTTGTCAATTGTTTTTCTGCATCTATTGAGATGATTGTATGATTTTTATTTTTCATTCTATTAATGTGGCATATATATAACATTTATTGATTTGCATATATTGAACCATTCTTGTCTCCAAATCCCACTTGATCATGGTATATGATCTTTCTAATATGCTGTAGAATTTGGTTTGCTAGTATTTTGTTAAAAATGTTTGCATCTATATTCATCAGAGATATTGTGCTGTAGTTTTCTTGTGGACTCCTTATCTGGCTTTGGTATTAGCGTAATGCTGGCTTCCTAAAATGAGTTTGGGAGTGTTCCCTCCTCTTCCATTTTTTGGAAAAGTTTAAGAAGAACTGGTGCTAATTCTTCTTTAAGTGTTTGGCAGAATTCTCCACTGAAACCATCTGGTCCTGGGCTTTTCTTTTTTGAGATGTTTTTGATTACTGATTCAGTCTCCTTACCCACGTTTGGTCTGTTCAGATTTTCTGTTTCTTAATCATTCAATTTAAGTAGGTTGTATATTTCTAAGAATTTAGCCATTTCTCCCTGGTAACCCAATTCTAGGCATTCTGGTCTCTCATGAACCTTTATATTTGTGTTTTATCAACTGTAATGTCTCCTCTTTCAGTTCTAAGTTTATTTATAGCTGTTCACTCTTTTTTAGTCCAGCTAAAGGTTTGTCACTTTTGTTTGTCTTTTTAAAAAAAACAGCATTGAGTTTCATTGATCTTTTGTACTGTTTTTCTGGTCTCTATTTCGTTTTTCTGCTCTGATCTTTTGTTAGTTCCTTCTTTCTAACTTTTGAATGAAATTTGTTCAAAGTTCTTTTTCTAGTTCCTTGAGGTGTAAAGTTAGGTTGTTTGAGATCTTTCTTTTTCTTAAAATTTTCCACAAAATTCCCTTTTAGTACTGATTTTGCTGTTTCTAATAGTTTGGGTATGTTGTGTTTTCATTTTCATTTGTTTCATGATACTTTTTGATTTCCCCTTTGGCTCACTGGTTGTTCAAAAGTGTGTTGTTCCATTTACAAATATTTATGAATTATGAATTTTTCCAGTTTTCTTACTGTTAATGATTTCTAGTTTCATACCATTGTGGTTGGGCTCTATCAATGCAAGAAAGAAACAAAGCATGGCATTAAAAAGAGAACCTGACTACAAGTTCATCCATCTCTCTTAAAGAAAGTGCTCAGCAGCAATGACAAGTTCTTATCAATATTCCACTTATTTCAAGCCATGGTACATGAACAACTGATAAGTACTGAGCATAATATTTGAAAGGAAGAGAACCTACTCCTCTTCCCAAAGTGTATAGAGATTCCCTGACTCCCCACTTCCCCATTGCAAATAGCATTTGGGAGAGATGCTAACAATGCTAGGTGACTCAGCCAAAATTCAGGCAGCATATAGCAAGAGAAACCCAAACTTGGATGGTCAATCTTTAAATGATCAGCACTAACTGGATAGGTTTAATTATCAAAAGAATCATGCACTGGTTATTTTCTCCCATTGCAGATCTACTCTTAAATCTCAATTTTCTCAGAAAGCAGCAGAGACAGCAATATAACCATATTCTGTATTGTCCTAACAGGCATGAAGGAAAGTTTGACCACGTCTGGCCACCTCTCAGGAGAGAAGCAGGCCACACCCACCTACCCCACTCCCCTGCCTCTATCCAGGGAGTCCTCTGGGTGCGAGCCAGCTCTATACAACCAACAGTCAGCAGCAGGGGCCTACAAAACATTTATTGAATGTGTTGACAAGGCCTCTGAGCCTATCTTACTGGTTTTCTGAGAGTCAAGGAAGGAGATTCCTAAAATATAAAGAGAAATTGTGTAACAATGCTGTTAGGCTCTCAGATTGAGCTGGTCCTGCTAACACATTGCATGATATATAAGCACATGTATTTATGTTTGCTCATTAAACCCTATATGTTGTGGGACATGAAATCCCAGCTTCTAGTTTCTCCCCTCTTGAATCCAACACTTGCAGCCAGGGTAATCTTAAATCCACAGATCTAATTGTTGCTTTTCCTCTACTTTAAAAACATTCCTTATTCACAGCAGCAGCTTCCTGTTGATAATGAGAATGGGCTGTGAAAGATTTTTCAAAATGCAAATTTCCCAACTCTGTCCCAAAGATCCTGATTCCCGGGCTATAAGGTGGAGCTCAGAAGCCTACATTTTCCAATTATGAGCCATGTTGGAGATTTGCTCCTTTGTAGCTTTTCCGGGTGCTTCTGCATATTTAGCTCATGGGAATCACACACTATTTTCTGAAATAAGGCCATACATAAGACTAGTTTTGGCATATAATGAGCAGAAGTGATATATGTGTTTTACACTCACATGTGTAAATAATGGCCTCTGTTTAAAATCCTGACAATGTTTTCCACTCCAGATGCCTCTGCCCCTGCTTCAACAACACCTGCTCCAGACTGTACAGCTACTAGATGGGGACACCATCTGCAACAACCTGGATGCCTGAGAAACCTTGTGGATCAGAACTCCCTCCCCCCCCTCCACCCTTAGCCTGTGTTTGTAAATGTGGTTTTATTGGAACATAGCCACACCGGTTCATTTATGTATTGTCTGTGGCTGCTTTGTGGGCTGTAGCAGCAGAGGTGACTAGTTGTGACAGAAACCTTAGGGCCCAAAAGCCTAAAATATTTATTCCCTCGCTATGTTCAGAAAAATTCTGTTGACCTAGGTTCTAGATTGCCGAGATCCTTTTGAAACTTCTCTTGATTCTTTGATCCACAGTTATCATTCATTATCTCTTTCACTGAGTCAGCCACAGATCTGTCTCCATTCAAGCTGTTCACAGAAATGTTTAATGAGACACAGGGAAGGCGAGGCCCAAGGCACACCACAAGAGACCACCTTCATGGTTGACAGTGATTACCATTCCCTGGACTCAGTTATCTGAAGAAGTATGAACCCACTAAATGATACTATCAGTCAGTTCTCATTTATCAAAAATGTTGTGCATTTCTTCTAATAGCAGAAGAAGATGAGGTATAGATCCCCTCTTTTTTCCCCTCCCAAGTGGTTTCAAACCTATGTTGTTTCTATATCCTTCAACTCCATTTCAACCCCATGTTTTGAAATTTGAATTATTTTTCTAGCTACATTTTTCTGGCAGATCTCCTATTATCTGTGTAGAGATTGGTTAGCTGTCATCAAACCCGATTATTGTTCTTCCTGGGCACACTACATTTCCCAGCTTTCTTTTTGATCGGGGGTGGCTAAGTGACAAAGTTCTAGCCAATGGGAGGCTTGAAAAAGTCATGTGTGCTACTTCCAGGTCTGGCCCATAAGAGCATCCCATTGGTAACCCTCCGTGGTCTTTTCCTTTTCATAGCCTGGAAGCAGATGAGCATGGAGACCTGAATTTATTAAAGATGGCAAAGCCACAGCTAGAAAGAACCTGGGTCCCTGAATCCATCCTTAGAGGGGAGCCACACACACCACTCAAGAACATTTTGGACTTGAATGTGAAATAAATTTCTATGGTATTTAAACCATTATATATGTATTTTGCTGTTTGTTATAAAAGAGAATGTTATTGTTAAAAAATACACTTATCATTACTACCAAAATATCACAGGAAAATATCCTAATAACTCAGTTTTCTGGACCAAGAGGTTACAATTCATGTAAAGTGGATGTGGGTGGTCTTTCACTGTATTCTCACCTACCTTAGCCTAAACATGTCCATTTCACTGTTTTTGTTTTGTATTCTGGTAGTTCATTCTTCTTAATTGAGAAAAATAAAGCAAAATAGGCATTACGCTTGTTCTGCCTTTCTGTTAGTGCACATCTTCCTCAAAAAGAGAGACTCACATTTCCTTCTTGTTCTCTTTTAGTCTAGGACTTCCCTTTTCAACAGAATGGCCCTAGTTGCTTTACTGTTTCTAAACCTCACTTTTCTAAAACCTCACTCTGTTTTGGCCTTTCTGACACTATTTTTACAGTTTTATGCCATCCTTTCACTTGTCCTTGGTAATATGTCCTTCGTGCTTTCATCTCATCTAAGAGCTAAACTCAGAGAACATCTTGTTAAGTCATGCTGCTTCCTCCCCATTTTGCTTTCCCATTAAGATTATTCATGACTTTGTTTGTTTTTTTTTTTTTTTTGGAATGCCACCATCTCTCATGAAGGCCTTAGTTCTAGTCTTTGAAATTAGATTAAAATGTCTTATTTGTTTATTATCTGTCCCTCCCTACTACCATTGAACAAGGACAGGGACTCCCTTTACTGCTTAGAACATGGCCTGGCACATAGTAGGCACACAGATATATTTCTTGAATGACTAAAATCATGTCCGTCTTTTCTCTAAATCTGATCCTAACCCAATTTTCTACAACCCAAGAATCAGATATAATTAAGTTTAGCTTATTTCCTTCTAATACTTTTCTCTCAAAGAGTGGTTCTCAGCCTTGGCTCCACATTTTACGACTCCTGTGGAGCTTTTGAAAATCCCAATGCTCAGGCCACACTCTAGATCAATGAAATCCAAATTTCTCACAGGTAGGTTACAGACATCAGGGAAGGACACTCCCCAGGTGAATTCAATGTGCAGTCAAGATTGAGAATCACTTGCAGGGTTCCTGTTGTTTCCGTAATACAGTCTTTACTGTTGGTGAAAATTAAGTCCAGACATCAGTAAATACTATGATGACACCATCTTGTGAGGGATTGTCAGTAATGAACATACATCAATTGTTTACTATGCCAGGGACTGTACTAAGAGTTTTTTCATACATTATTTTCTTTATACCTCATGTCCACTCTGTAAGGGAAGTTAATGAACCCCCTCTTTGCAAACAAGGTTATGGGGTCTGAGAGGTTAAGGAAAGCAGCACTGTCATTCGAGTCAGTCAAGAGTCTCTTGGCTGTTTGCTTTTAACTTAGTGATACTATAGCACAGGGGTTTTCAGTCATGGGCAATTTTGCCTCCCCAAACGGTTTCTAGATTAAAATATAGGACTCTCAGTTAAATTTGAATTTCAGAAAAATGATGTATAAGTTTTTTAGTACAAGTCTGTACCAAATGTTGCACAGGACATACTTACATGAAAAAGTTACTTGCTGTTTATCAGAAATTCAAATTTACCTGGGCATCCTCTATTTTCACTTGTTAAAGCTGCCAACTCTACCTGCAGGGAATATTTAGCAATGTCTGGAGATATTTGTGGTTATCAAACTGAGGGTGTGCTACTGGCATCTAGTAGGTTGAGGCCAAGGATGCTCTTTAAGATCTTACAATGCTCAAGACAGCTGCCACAACAGAGAACCATCTGGCTTCAAATGTCACTAGTGCCCAGGCTGAGAAGCCCAGATCTAGTGGAGGTTGGGAAAGATTAAGTAACCCCATAACAGCATCATGCCTCTGGCAACTTTTATAGTCTGTCTTCTGAAAGTCTTCCTCTCTTTCTCTACCTTTCTTTCTTTCTTTCTTTCTTCCTTTCTCTCTCTCTTTCTTTCTTTCATATTTATTTATTTTAGACGGAGAGAGCGTGCATGAACGCATGTGGGGAGGGGCAGAGGGAGAGGCTCTTCAAGCAGACCCCCCACTGAGTGGGGAGCCCCATATGACCCATGAGATCATGACCTGAGCTGAAACCAAGAGTCAGATGCTTAACCGACTGAGCCACCCAGGTGCTCCAGAAAGCCTTATTACATCCTGTGTCTAGTTACAATAATGTGTAATATTCTTTTGCATTTGCACTTTAGTAAGTTGTGCCTGGAGATATCGCGCATCTACTACTCCTGGTGCCTCTTCATCTCAGTACAGGGAAGATATGGGACTGAAAGAAAGGTGTGATAAAAGCCCACATAGCAGACGGAGAAGATAGCTGTGTGCCAAATGGTTTATTGCTAATGGGATGATGCTTCTTTAGCTGGCAGATTTGTATGTTGTGAATGCCATTAGCACGATGGCAAGCTTTTGATAACTTCTAAAGTTGCACTACCTTGCAGATGTTTTCTCAAAACTTGAGTCAAAGAATATTGAAATGAATTTTATAAAGGATTTATAAATGATTTCATAAAACAAGCATATTAGTGGCTCAGTCGGTTAAGCGGCTGCCTTCAGCTCAGGTCATGATCCCGGGGTTCTGGGATCGAGCCCTGCAGCGGGCTCCCTGGTCAACAGGGAGCCTGCTTCTCCCTCTCCCTCTGCCTGCTGCTCCCCCCTGCTTGAGCTCTCTCTCTCTCTCTCTCTCTGTCGAATAAATAAATAAAATCTTTAAAAAAAAATGCATATTAGCTTGTGATGAATAAATCTAGGTAAATGTACTTTATAAGATACATGTTTTCTTGTTTGATTTTGGAACCTGTTGAAAAGCATGTTGGGCATTCTTTCAAGTATTATGATCAAACACAGGATGTATTTGGTACAAAGAGTTTTAAGTACTTCTTCAGGAATTTGAGCTTTAACTTTGAATCATGTGCCAGAATTTTAATTTCAAAAGATTTAATTTGTTTTTCTCAGATGTAGCTTTATTATACTCACTTTAGGGTATTTCTAAAAACTGATTTGCAAGGTAACAGATGTCAGTTTCATGCCACCAAAGGTTAGAGCTTATGTTACTTAGCAAAAATCACTCAAGCTTTGAAAAATATATGCTCATTTCTACTATTCTTAAATAGAGGACTATTGTGCTTGAAAATCATCACACTCACTACTTATCTCTCCCAAAAAGAAGAGACCATGAGTTCTAAATTATATAGAAAAGAGCCATATTCAGGGGTCTATATAACCTTAAGGTCCCAATAAGAATCATCTATGTGAGCAAGGGGATAAAGATAATTACTACAAAAATTTAATATACAGCTAATTGAAATATATATACACACACACTTGCATTGCATGCATCATATAGTTGATCCTTAATAAATATGAATTCTTTGCACTCATCCATAATTTGATATTGAGTGTTTGTAAAATACATTTGTGTAAATATGCATGTCTGGCCTGGGGATGTTAATAGTGTAAAGAGAGAAAGAAAAGAAACAAGGAGGAACATTGCCTCTGCAAACATAATGCTTTTTCTTCGATTTACCAAAGATAAACCAAAGCAGGACACTCAAAAGATCTTAGAATTACTGGCAGTGGCAGATTGCAGGGAGGTTGTAAGATTCTGTGTATTTTCTCCCAAAGGGCTCTGTGACTAAATTATACTTATCTTACCACACTAATTATTTGTTTATATTTCTGTTTTATTTGTTTCTCCATCTCTGAAACTATTAGTACACCTGACTGTCTACATTTATATGACCTTACTACTCTACTGTCATCTGGTGTATTCCAGAAACATCCCGAATGACACATCAAGTTTAACAGAAAAAGCCAACAAGTTCACACATCAGAACTCTTTGAACCTCTTGCCTCAAATCCTCATCTTATTCTATCAATACTAAACCATAATATCATAAATTATCATATATATCATGATCATTACTCAATCCTAACCATTGAAAGACATGCCTTAAACTTGAAAATCTCAAATATAGCAACTATTTCTGCCCGCCTTCCCCTGACGAACCATCTTCTAAGCCCTACTAAGGCTCTGTTGAGGTGGTATTCTCCTTTTCTCAGTACTAACTCAGCTTTGTCTTACTAAAAGGTGGTTTTAGTGATATTTTGGGGAGCCAGGCTTTTGACACTTCCATTAGATTGTGAATTCCTAATGGGCTGGGTTTATGTCTCATTAATCTTATCCATAGTTTTTTACACAGTTCCTCTGAGCAGGTAGTTCTCAAAGAGTCTTTAAACCAGTAGCATCAGCATCATCTGGGATCTTTTTTTTTTTAAGATTTTATTTTATGTATTTGAGAAAGAGAGAGAAGGGAGAAGTGCAGAGGGAAAGGGAGGGAGAGGGACAAGCAGCCTCCCCACTGAGTGCAGAACCTGAGGTGGGGCTCCATCCCAGGACCTTGAGATCCTGACCTGAGCAGAAATCCAGTCAGAAGCTTAAGTATTGACTGAGCCACCCAGGCTTTTAAGAAATGCAAATTCTCAGGCTCAACCTTAGCTCTTGCTGGATGAAAGGATGGGTGGAACCCAGAAATCTGTGTTTTAATCAGCTCTCCAGGTAATTCTGATGTTCTGTCAAGTTTGAGAACTACTGTAGATTACAGGAGATGGTCAATACACAAGAAAAGGGACTTGAAAGATTGGTAGAATTTGGGAATAAAGGCTGAATAATGGAGGGTTTAAAGGTGCTGGACTGCATAACAGAAAACACTGAAAGAGGCTGAAGCTAAAATGTGAGTGTCTACCTAATGAATTGGGACTTCTTTCTGTTGATAGTAGGGAGTCACTGATGGTATGGTGCCTTTAGGGATAGAGTACTGTAAGGGAAACAAAACAAAACAAAACAATACAAAAAAACACTGTGCTTTAGTGGAAAACCATGCAGTATATAGAGTAAACTGCTGGATTATCTGATTTGACTCTATGGAAGCTACTTTATAACTCTATAAATTGTAAAAACTGATAGCAATCCAAAATAATTCCTGTCTATAAACAAAGGCATTCTTGTCTAAGTGAATTCTGTCCAATAGACTGAACTGGCTTTTTTCACCATCAGTAGAAGAATGTGCCTCCATCTGCACATTTATTTCAATAATCCTTATCTATTAATATATCTGTTTGGATTCTCCTTTGAACTGGTTGTAACATCTTACTGGTTCTTTCATTAATGTGTTAAATACAATATTTAATGTGTTATTTTTGTCTGTCTTGATTTTATACCTTTTTTGGGAGAAAATTATCCTTAAACAGTGTTCTCTTACTGTCTTATTTCTATGATAGAATCCTTTGGGATATACACGTGTGTACACACATACATTAAAGCTCTTTCTTTTGCTATAGCAATATTCTTTTAAAATATGAAAGGAAATAACATTTTTTGCTATATTTATTAATTCTTTGGACTATGAAACGTTGCACCATGTTTCCTCTTAAATCCATCTACAGTCATAAAGGCATTTTAGATATTTTGAAATATTCTTGTATTTTAGCATGAACAATTTTAAGAGCAGCAACATGGTTGGGAGAAACAACAAATTATTCTAATTACAATTCTCTAGCCAAGGATTATAATACTGTGCTGTAGCAGAGCAAACAAGCCAAGGGATAAAAGAGTGTGTAGAACATGTTTATGGAATGGCAGATGATCACGATTTAACTACCAGGTTTTGTTTGTACTGACTGAGGGCTAATAAGCAATAAGACAATTTTATGCAGAGACTGCTGCTGTGGAGGGAAGAGAGGGAGAGACTAGGTAACTGGGCATCTACTAGGAAGAAGAGGGAGAGAAAACAACTTGAATATCTACAAAATTGAAAATCACACACATCTAACAATGCAGCTTCCTATCAATAGGGAGCCTCTCAATTAGAGAAGTATAATGACCAGCACCTGAGTGTCAGTAATTCTCTGATTCAGAGTCAGAACCAAAATTCCTTCCCCTGTCCCATTATTCATTTATTCCTCCTAATACATATTTGTCTAAAGGAAAATCTTAGATGCTGTAGATTATTCCATAAAATCTAAACCAACAAATATAGTACCATATAGGAAGAACTACTTGTGGTTAAGATGGGAAGGTTTCTGAAAGTAAATTCTTGCTCATCTGCTGACTCACTCTATAAGCACAAGGCACCTACTAAACCAGTCAGGCATCGATGGTTCATCTATAAACAGTATAATGTCTACATTTGGGGACGCCGGCTGAGTTTACTATATAGTCCTTGAAAACCATTCTCAGGTTTCTATAGGAAGAAGCCAGAAAACATGAAATGTATTACCACAAATACTGCCACTTAATAAGCTGCAAAAGTGCTTGGGTTTTCTTTTTAATAGCTTGGGCAATTCTCTTTTGCTCCCTTTTCCAGAAACAAAAAAAAAATGATATGCTGTGCAGTTGGTAAGTACATAAAGGGTTTATATGATGTTGAAAGGAATGCTTTTCTATATGACAAATACATACCAGCTTAAAGGGTTTCCTATTGATCACATAACATCAAAAGGCCTTAGTCTGCACGTAAGCATAGACTCTCAACGGAATGAGATCAGGACAGGACTCTATTTAATGCTTGGTTTGGATGAGTAGGTAGCTTAACATTTTATCAGTCAACCATTAAAGTGAACTGCCAGAGAAGAGTGCCATGACGAGAGCAAATACGGGGCTAGAACAGAAGCATCATCAAATGCTTTTTCTTTTTTAAACACAACTAAGGCATTAAATCTAAGATCGATGGCCCTAAGTACAAAGTGTAACATCTACCATAGGATCATTTTTGAGAAAAGGAGCTTGACGGATCTGGCTTTTGCCAGGACTACCTGAAAATGCCCCTAGACCAATGAATTTGTCCTATTTTTAAAATACTTTGGAGAGGGGGCTCTTGGGGGGCTCAGTCGTTAAGCGCCTGCCTTCGGCTCAGGTCATGATACCAGGGTCCTGGGATCAAGCCCTGCATCGGGCTCCCTGCTCAGCGGGAAGCCTGCTTCTCCCTCTCCCACTCCCCCTGCTCGTGTTCCTGTTCTCACCATCTCTCTGTGTCAAATAAATAAAATCTTTAAAAAAAAAAAAAAGAAAAAAAAACTTTGTGGAGAGGAGAAAGCTTCTCTGGCATCCCATTAAATGATTAACCCTTCTTACTATAAGAAATTTTATTGTAGTTATTTCCAAAATTTCTAGAGCATAAGTCTACTTCTTTTGGTATTTTTTAAAAAATTATGAAAAATTTGGGGCATCTGGGTGGCTCAGTTGGTTGAGCGTCTGACCCTTGGTTTCGGCTGGGGTCATGATGTTGGGGTCGTGGGATCAGACTCTGCATGCTTGAGATTCTCTCTCTCCCTTTCCCTCCGCCCCTTCCCCCCACTCACATGCACTCTCTCTCAGATAAATAAAATCTTTAAAAAATTATGAAAAATTCTAACATCCAAAAGTAGACAGAAGAAAGGCAACCTACTGAATAAGAGATGTGCAAATGATATATCCAATAAGGAGTTAATATCCAAAATATATAAAGAACCTATACAACTCAACACCAAAAAAAACCAATGTGATTTAAAAAATGGGCAGAAGACATGAATAGACATTTTTCCAAAGAAAACATACAGATGGCAATAGACACATGAAAAGATGTTCAACATCACTCATCATCATCTCCCTGAACTATAATGAGATATCACTTCACACCTGTCAGAATGGCTAAAAGCAAAAACACAAAAAAATAACAAGTGTTGGTGAGGAGGTAGAGAAAAAGGAACCCTCATGCACTGCTGGTGGAAATGTAAATTGGTGCAGCCATTGTGGAAAACAGTATGGAGGTTCTTAAAAGAAATTAAAAATAGAATTGCCATATGATCTAGTAATTCCACTACTGGTTCTCCACCCAAAGAAAATGAAAACACTAATTCAAAAAGATATATGTACCTCTATATTTATTGTAGCATTACTTACAATAGCCCAGATATGGAAGTAACCCAAGTGTCCATCCATAGTTGAATGGATAAAGAAGATGTGGTGTATATATGTATACACACACACAGTAGTGTATATATACCACTTTATATATATATATATAAAACACTATATGTATATTTATATTTATATATACATATAAGTAAAATGGTATATTTCTCAGCCATAAAACATAATTAGATCTTGCCATTTGCAACAACATGGATGGATCTAGAGGGTATAATGCTAAGTGAAATAAGTCAGAGAAAGACAAATACCATATGATTTCACTCATCTGTGGAATTTAAGAAACAAAAGAAATGGACAGACAGAAAAAAAGACAAAAAAAAACAAACTCTTAAGTAGAGAGCAAACTGGTGGTTGCCAGAGGAGAGGTGGGTGGGGGCATGTGTGAAACAGGTGAAGGGGATTAAGAGTACACTTACTGTGATGGGCACTGAGAAATGTACAGAATTGCTGAATCATTATATTGTACACCTGAAACTAACACTCTATGTTAATTATATTTCAATAAAAAACACAATAATAAAAAGTACAAGAGAAAGAACATCAGGTATGATGGTAGGTCTTCACACATTTGAAGTTAACAGACAATGTTAGAATGTCAGAATTTTTTAACAATTAAAAGATGTTCCTTATACAAATCTACATGGAAAAACTTTGAGATATATCTTTTGCGTGAAGATTTGAGGGTATATTTTGCCTCTTATACTGTCTAGTTTTCAATACAGGCTGAAGTTGGATTTATTTACTACTAATGAAAATAAAATCCAAAATGACAAAAAAAAAAAAAAAAGAAGAGTAGCATGACAGGTTCAACAATTTTAAAGATTTTGCCACATTTGTATCACTTCTTGCTATCTTCTTTGCCAAAACATTTTAAAACAAATTCCAGATACATTATTTCACCCCTACATGCATCAGTCTATATGTCTAAATTTAAAACATCAAATATTGGACGTCCATCATTAACTATTATGTGCCATTATCACATGAAATAGCATGCATTCCTTTGTAGAATCCAAGACCTAATCCATACCCAACCTCCCCAATAGGTAAAAATGTCTTTTCCCTATTGGCTTGTTGAATCATGATCTACACAAGGTCTACATACTACAACCGGTTAAGTCTCTAGTCATCTAGACCAGTGCTTCTTAAACTCTATGAGCAAATGAATCACTTAGGGATCTTAAGACTCACTAGGGTCTGGGGCAAGACCTGAAAGATTGCATGTCTAATAATCTCCCAGGTGGTAGCAATGTTGCTGCAATCAAAGTGGGCCACACTTGGAGCAGCAAGATCTTAGCAAAGGTCCCATCCTTTTTTGTTTGTTTTTTCCATGCCATTTGGCTTGTTGCAGAAACAAGTCAGTGATCCTGGGCTATGTCCCATGGTCTGGATTTCCATGTTTGTTTCCATGTGATATTATTTAACTTGTTCCTCTTCCATTACCCTTACTTTCCTTAAATAATGTTAGCTCTAAAAACTTGAATAATCAAGTTCACCTTTTCTATGATTCAAATAACTACTCAATCTGTTTGAGTATCATATGCTTTATGGTGATTCTTTTGTTAAATAGCTGGCTCTAGAGTCAGATTTCCATGAGTCAATTTCTGCTTTCATCACTTACTAGTTGTATGACCTTGGATAAGTTAATTCCCCAAGCCTCAGTTTTCTCATCTGTAAAATGGGTATAATATTTATAGTAATGTGAAAAAAGGCATATACCAAGTGTTCAATAAATGGAAGCTATTATTGTTATTGTCTTTGTCATTTTTTTATTTCAAGTTACAATATTTTAGTTTCTGGGACTTTTCTTCTAAGTCCTAAAACTAACTTTTCAGCTCTTTGTTCATTTTAGGCTCTCCTATAAATCAGCTCTAACTTTTATTTTTTTGTACAGTACAGATCACAAACTAGGCAGGACCCTAAGAGGGAGCATATGATGAGTTTTCAGAAAATTTCCTTTTCATGTTTTAATTTCTCTCTTTTTTAAAAAGATTTTATTTATTTATTTGAGAGAGAGAGCATGAGTCGGGGGAGAGGGGCTGAGGGAGAGGGAGAAGCAGGCTCCCCCGCTGAGCAGGGAACCTGACATGAGTCTGCATCCTGCAACCTGAGCAGAAGGGCAGACGGACAGACACTTACCTGACTGAGCCACCCAGGCGTCGTCCCTTCGTGTTTTAATTTCTCTTTCAGATTACCATGGGTTATATAGCCTACAAATAAGACTGATTTTTAACCTTATACCAGCTCACCCAAGTAAGTCTTTCAAAGGGTGTTAGTTCTTGGTAGTTCATCATAGAAATTTAGGTAACAAAATTGTGCAAAATGAAATAGTTCCAAACCAAACATCTTAAGTGTATATTACAGAACTAAGGGAGCTTGTTCGTTCATGTAAATCCCACATAAATTATATAGACTTTCTGTGTATTATCAGTAATAAAGAAATGTTTTAATATCAAGACAGGTTTAGTCAGAGAGTAAATCTTCAAGAGATTACTGAAATTGAGCTCATGGGACAAGCGTATATTTCCTTCTTTCTTTAATAGTTTTTGGAGGTTTGGAGAGAATCCCCACATTAAACTTCATATTTTGGGTACAATCCCAAACAACACAGTACTTTTGAATTTTTTTTACGACTGACCATAGGAACACAGCACATGAATTATATGGCCATGAAGTCTGCAATTGTAAGTTAAAGCCATGACTTTCTTTATAATAAATTCCATCAGCACAGAGTAACTAAGAGTCATCTTTTTTACAGCAAGCAAGTGCTGGCCCTGATGATCAGGGCCAAAAAAGAAATTAGGCAATGAGCCCAACATTGTTTTACACTTAGCTCTTTTTTCTTCTCCTTTTGAGCTTGATTTTCTCAGATGTCTTTCCTATGAGACTACGAATATATTTGTTGCAGAGATGTATTCTCTTAGTTTAACATGAAGAGTAAAGTAAAAAGGTAGAATTGGCAGAGTACTAGGGCCAAAGCAAAATAGCTGAAGGGAACATTTGAAAGTTAGTTCCTTTAAAGAGTCATATGCGAAGGCAGCCACATGGTAAGAGAAGAGTAGTGGTATTACCATAATTTTACTAGTATGCGGTTGTTTTGGAGTAGTAGTATTTACCTGTGATGCAAGAAACCTAGTGATTTAACTAGAAATCAGATGGGAGGCTACATAATTATGCCTAACTTAACAAAAGGCAGCAAAAATTTAAATTATATACACCAAAAACAGTGCTGTCTAAAAAGGCCCTTTTGGGGTGCCTGGGTGGCTCAGTCAATTAAGTGAGTGACTCTTGATTTCAGCTCAGGTGGTGATCTCAGGGTTGTGAGACTGAGCCCCATGTTAGGCCCTGCGCTGGGCATGGAGCCTGCTTCCGATTTTCTCCCTTTTGCTCTGCCCCTTCCCCCCTCCTCCTGCTCACACGTGCATACAAGCACACTCTCTCCCTCTAAAAAACAAAGTGCCCTTTTTTTTTCTGTAGCTATTATACATGGTTTTTTTTCTGTAGCTATTATATATACAACCTAAAACAAAATCAAGATCGATACAGAATAAGCTTTACCCAACAAGGACAATCCATCTGTTACTGGATAATAGAGCATTTCACTTGACAAGTTGTTTTATTTCCAGATATTTAAATGCATTTTACCTGAAATATCGCTTAAAAGGCAAACATAAAAAGGAATTTAGTGGGATAAGACTACCCAGAAATGAAATAGCATTTTATAACCATATTCAGATTTTAGGCCATATCTGTTTTCCCCCATTCACCTAGAAAAAGGTAAAAGACACAGAAAATGTGTTATGTAATCAATCACTGTAATAATGGATGGCATTGCAAAGCTAGCTATGTCCTGATGTGATACCACCTGAAGGTAATATCTGTTTCCACATTAAACATAAAGAACACTACTTTTTCTCCCCAAACCTTTTATTAAAATCTGAAGGGTAGGTCTAAATGGATCATGTCCTATCTTTCTTCATTCTTAGCATTTGCAAGATCTAAATCTCCTAAGAAATTTTCTGTCTTCCTAAAATGTATTTAGCTTTAGGGAACATATCAATAACATCTTTTCCATGAATATAGATATTTTCTTTCTTCTTGTCTAGGCTATGAACTGAATATTCCCAGTCTCTCTCATTTTATTTCAGTTTTCCAAACGGCAAGTACTTAAAATATTTTTTGCACTGTATCTTGATGAGGGGTATTGAAGTACATACGGTACTATACATAATACATAGCAGACGTAGCAATTTCCCCAGAACAGAGGATGAAAGCTGTACTGAAGGGATTTTTTTTTTTTTTCAGTTGGCTATTAAATCACTGTATCAGTAATATGTTCCCAAGAAAATTTATGTTGAAAATCACTGAAAATTTATATATTCTTATTAGGATCAAATTGTTATTAGTAGACTGATTATGATCTCCTATGGCACAACCTAGGTCACTAGTGACACACAGTAGTCATTCAATAAATATTTGTTGAGTGAATTAAATGAATAAACACTAACATGATGCAAGGAAAGCATATTATATGTTCACTAAATGCTCCCAATCTAAACTCACATCCATAAAATATTCTACCTTTTATAATTCATTTTATAGCTACTTAAAAATTAAAGCCACAAATATATTTTGATAGATTTTTGTGTGTGTGCCAAAAAAAAGACTAAAAGGTAAATACAAAATGAGGTGCATAAACAGTCCAAGGTTGAATATTTCTGAAGACATTCAATTTGCCTTCTTCATTTCGTGTTCCACCCATACACAGAAAAGCAACGGTTGTTTACCATCCTTACAAAATGCCAGCAAGTATCACTGCATAAAACTACAGGCTGTAATTGTGTGCGTGCAGACTCTAGTCTCACGAATTTCAAACAATTCCAGTCTTCCAGTTCTCCTTTCTGCCCCTCATCTCTTCCCGCTTGCACACTGATCTTGCCTATCTTTCACTATTGAACCAGTATTTGAAATATTTAGTCAGTATTTTCTCCTTTTCCAGTGATCTCCACGCCTGATAACCACTTCCCTTGATCCAGAAGCAACTTCTGTGCTCCGTTGACTCCATGGTGTATTTTTCTAGGCTTCACAAATGAGGTCAGGTCCCACTTCATACAGCAAAAGGCCAGAAGAAAATTCTCCAAATAATCTTATTTTGAAGAGAATGCTACAGATTATTTTCAGCAATTCCCATTTAACTGTCCTAAGCATTTACTGAATATTGGTGCAGCCGTGATCCATACAGAAGCAAGACGCCTATCAGTCTCTACCCCTATTCACTGTGCTTCACAGTCATATGGTAGCTACTGAGATAAAGAAAATGGCTCAGTAGGTTAAAAACAAAAGAATACCTCTACGTAGTGGTCTCAAATCGTTAAACGAATTAAATGCCTTACTCATTTATGTCTACCTTCACTCTTAAGAGACAGATTGTTTAGTAGTGTTACTTTGGAGTTCTGTTGCTCCTGATGTGTTTAATTGATAAACTATTTGGCTGTTTCTGGATCTGGATTTATGAGAAAGTTATTATATGGATGGCTCCAGGATACTAGATAGCTGATCTCTGACTTTTAACTTAAATTCTAATTTTGGTTATATAGTAATACTCTTGAAACAAAAATTTTAACACATTAATCTACTGGAAAATACTTTTCAACATAGAACACAGCCTGGCTGTGTTTAAAAATTAAAAAAATGATGAGAGTTACATCATTTGGTTTACTTTCAAGATCCTCTGACACCACACTTGGGTTGCACTATGGTCAAATGGCAAGAGTTCGTACAGCTCATGAACCACGAGAATAATTTGCAGTGGTATATTTTAAAGTTAAGTTCTTATTATCTATTTGTATATCTTTACAATGCCCAACAGGGACTTTTAGTTAATTTGTGCTTATTTTACTCTCACTAATGACTAGAGAAACAGAAAGTATGTATTATCTTTCTTCTTCTTCTAATACAAACAACCCCTTCCTTTCTATTACCTTCTTAATAAAGCTACCTTTTATTTATCTAACTTTCAGATTTTCAATTTGCTAAAACCCTCATTTATTTTCCCTTCATCAATGCTGGGAAGTCGGGGACAGGCAGCTAAGATAGAGCTCATATTCATGATATCCATCTTATACACTAGAAAATGATATAGGCAGAGCAAATAAATAACTTTTCTGAAGTTATATAGTTACTTAGTGATTATAGGAAGAGCTGCTAACTATCTAATATCCATTCTTCCCTTCTTCCTTCCTCATTCTATTTGAAATAACAATATATTTAGGAAAAAAAAAAAAGCTCTTTTTTCACTTTCTTTTTCCAGATATCCCTGTGACACAGTTCTAGACACAGAGACATGAGCTGAAGTCTCCTAGAGGCTTCTGGGAAAGTTTCTGCTCATGAGCTGAAGTCTCCTAGAGGCTTCTGGGAAAGTTTCTGCTCATGAGCTGAAGTCTCCTAGAGGCTTCTGGGAAAGTTTCTGCTTCACTGATACAAGGTACCACTCCTTCCTACCTTTCTCCTGTCAGAAGATGGATGTGATGGCCAGAGCTATAGCTTCTTCGAACCAAGAGGAAAGGGTGAAGAAAATTTTAAAGAGACTTGACATCCTGAATTTATACCAGTTATCGCCAACTTCTAGATTTCTTCCACAAGAGAAAAATAGAGCTCTATGTGACTGTAACCAGGGGGTCTTCACTCGACAGACAAATGCAATTGCTCAGCTTTAGAGTAGGAGCTTGAATTTAGGTTCCCGGTTTCCAGCTCTGTCATCTTTCCATTGTTGTAGATTACGGTGCCTGCTAATCCTAGGCTATAACTGGACTTGTTCTTCCTAGCACCCATGAGATATAGCATTCAACATCAAGTCCTACAGCATGGAAACAAGGGTAGTATCGCATCTTGTATTTTAACTGGTTACCTCTATAGCTCTAAGCAAAAAAGCAAAGCAACCAAAGGCTGTTTTTGACATTTCCCTCCCTACCTCCTTCTCTCACTCTCTTCTCTTCTCTCTCTCATACACACATACACACATTTTTTAACGAGCTTTTCTGGACCCCTGGCACTTAATGTCTTTTGGAATCTACTACTCAAATCCTATCAAGGCCTACCCTTTCCTAAGGGCTTTAAGCTTTCAGTGACACTCTCTTCTGCCTCTCTACCACCAATCAAAGCTGATAGGATGAGAGGAGAATGTACAATTATTGTCACTGAAGTAATTTATGGGGATGTAAATATCACTATTGGAGGGTATCTGCAAGATGACTTGTAAATCCAGTCCAACCACTAAGATTGGAAAGCAGTGAAGAGTCATTTGTGAGTGAGGGGTTTCACCAGTACTCTAATCTAAGCGGCTACTCTTCTCCTCGGTTTAGCCCCCTTGAATGTCCTCACTGCCCCCTCCACCCCCAGGCAGCACAGGTGGCCACACAGCCTAACGCAGGGATTTGCTGCTTACTGTTTAGACCTGCCAAGTCCTAGAATTAGAAAAGTACTAGAAACAGGGAAAGGAAGGAATGTGCTTCTGCTAATCCTGTACATTTAAAAGCATCGTTAGTAGATATTTTAACCGTGTAATACAAATCGGGTAATTAAAAGTTTCTGCTTTTTAATGTATGTCTGGCATGCTATAAACCCTCCAGTAAACATTCTTCCTTGTACCTTCCTCTTTTCTTTTCTCATCTGCTGTCATGTTACTTGGTGTAAAAAGCCTACTTCCTCTTTCAGATCATTCTATCATAGTCTTTACGTTCCTCCCATGAGAATATCAGTTCTGCTGTGCCTATCAAGAGAAGAAAAAAACAAAAACAAAAACAAGGTACACTCAAGCAAAAGATTTGGTTTCTAGCCTCACATTTATGACTCTGGCTAAATGATCTTGGGCAGAGCATTTACCATTCCTGCATCTCAGTTTTCTTAGCTTTCTGAAACGGTGAGGTAGATTCACCTTGGAAAGGAACGTTTCAGTTCCAAGATTCTCTAATTTAAGCCCATGTTTATACATATGTCATTAATCTTTGCAACAGTCTTGTGGGGAAGGAGAGTAACATTATCCCCACGCTGTAGATGTAGACAGAAGAGGGAAAGGAGGCTCCATGACTTGTCCACTGATGCAAAGCTGGCAGGTAGCCAAGCAAGGAACTAAACCCAGATAGTAGCTGACTTCTTTCTCTGCAGAGAAAGATAAGCCACCACTTCCCAATACAAAAAGGAGACAAAGGAGGTCAACTAGGTGAGATTTTAAGGCTCTCCCTCAAATTCAGAGATAGAGGCAGGGAGTTTCACTCCCTTAAGACATGGGATTATAATTTGTAAATATATCCTACTGTATTCAGATCACATATGCTTTAGTGAATCTCCAAGGGATGGAGGATCCTGCCACACAAGTTTAAACAAAAGTTTATTAAAAATAATGTTTGCAAATAATCCTAAAATTTGTATGGAACCAGAAGAGACCCCGAATAGCCAGAGGAATATTGAAAAAGAAAAGCAACGCTGGCGGCATCACAATTCCGGACTTCCAGCTCTATTACAAAGCTATCATTATCAAGACAGTATGGTACTGGCACAAAAACAGACACATAGATCAATGGAACAGAATCGAGAGCCCAGAAATGGACCCTCAACTCTATGGTCAACTTATCTTTGACAAAGCAGGAAAGAATGTCCAATGGAAAAAAGACAGTCTCTTCAACAAATGGTGTTGGGAAAATTGGGACAGCCACATGCAGAAGAATGAAACTGGACCATTTCCTTACACCACACACAAAAATAGATTCCAAATGGTTGAAAGACCTAAACGTGAGACAGGAGTCCATCAAAATCCTAAAGGAGAACACAGGTAGCAACCTCTTCGACCTCAGCCGCAGCAACTTCTTCCTAGAAACATCACCAAAGGCACGGGAAGCCAGGGCAAAAATGAACTATTGGGACTTCATCAAGATAAAAAGCTTTTGCACAGCAAAAGAAACAGTCCACAAAACCAAAAGACAACCGACAGAATGGGAGAAAATATTTGCAAATGACATATCAGATAAAGGGCTAGTATCCAAAATCTATAAAGAACTTATCAAACTCCACACCCAAAGAACAAATAATCCAATCAAGAAATGGGCAGAAGACATGAACAGACATTTTTCCAAAGAAGACATCCAAATGGCCAACAGGCACATGAAAAAGTGCTCAACATCGCTTGGCATCAGGGAAATCCAAATCAAAACCTCAATGAGATACCACCTCACACCCGTCAGAATGGCTAAAATTAACAAGTCAGGGAACGACAGATGTTGGCAGGGATGTGGAGAAAGGGGAACCCTCCTACACTGTTGGTGGGAATGCAAGCTGGTGCAACCCCTCTGGAAAACAGTATGGAGGTTCCTCAAACAGTTGAAATTAGAGCTACCATTCGATCCAGCAATTGCACTACTGGGTATTTACCCCAAAGATACAAATGTAGGGACCCGAAGGGGTACGTGCACCCCAATGTTTATAGCAGCAATGTCCACAATAGCCAAACTGTGGAAAGAGCCAAGATGTCCATCGACAGATGAATGGATAAAGAAGATGTGGTATATATACACAATGGAATATTATGCAGCCATCAAAAGGAATGAGATCTTGCCATTTGCAACGACGTGGATGGAACTGGAGGGTGTTATGCTGAGTGAAATAAGTCAATCAGAGAAAGACATGTATCACTCACTGATATGAGGAATTCTTAATCTCAGGAACAAACTGAGGGTTGCTGGAGTGGTCGGGGGTGGGAGGGATGGGGTAGCTGGGTGATAGACATTGGGGAGGGTATGTGCTACGGTGAGCGCTGTGAATTGTGTAAGACTGTTGAATCACAGATCTGTACTTCTGAAACAAATAATGCAACAAATTTTAAGAAAAAAGAAAAAGAAGAAGATAGCAGGAGAGGAAGAATGAAGGGGAGTAAGTCAGAGGGGGAGATGAACCAGGAGAGATGATGGACTCTGAAAAATAAACTGAGGTTTCTAGAGGGGAGGAGGGTAGGGGGATGGGTTAGCTTGGTGATGGGTATTAAAGAGGGCACATTCTGCATGGAGCACTGGGTGTTGTGAACAAACAATGAATCATGGAACACTACACCAAAACAAATGATGTAATCTATGGTGATTAACATAACAATAAAAAATTTAAAAAAAAATCTCCAAAAAAAAAAATAATGTTTGCCCTCCTCTTCATAAAGAATAATGATACTCAATGAAAATTATTTATTTTATAATTTAACACGTGTTTATGCTGATATATGTGCACTCTATATTTTGGGGGAGAATATAAATTCTAGAATTATTTCTGTGTTGGTATTCTTGACATACAATTACATACTAACCAACAGAACATAAACATTCATGAGTTTAAACTATTAGTCTATCAAACACGGACAAATGGAATATGAACACTAGCAATGACAATGATTTACTTTGCTAACTGCTCCATCCTCTATTTTTACCCAGTTCCTCAGGGGGCACGGTAGTAGTTGGCTAAACGGAACCCGGGACTGGTAGTCAGAAGCTTCAAGCGCTGTTCCAGGGACTTGCGCTGACTCACTCAATGACCATGTGCCTATCAGTTGATCTACCTTATGCTCTCAGATGTGAGAATTTAGGAGTGTTGCCTAACTTCACTAACCTCTGGGAAATGCTATGAATGTAGGTATAACTCTGGAAAAAGTAAGAAGGATCAGGAGGGGAAAAGCATAAGATGAGTCTTACCCAACTTAGCATGAAGCATAACTATTCCTTTTTTTAAAAGAGAATTTAAACTTTTAAGATAATTTAAATCCTAAATTTTAAAAGAATTATTTCTAAGTATTGATCTCCTCTCCTTTGGTAACAAAATCCCTCAATTTTATGGAGGGAAATGAATAGAAAAAGGGTGCAATTTTGTCTCCTCTGCACCCCCTCTAACCTCTATAAGTCTGATTGTGCTCCTTCATAAAATCTGATTGAGTGTTATTTGAAGGGTCAAGGCAGTTACACAGTGAATGGAAAGAGGAATTCTTCATATTTGAGAAAAAGCAAAGCCCCACATATTTTGAAATTCTGTTCAGAGTTTGCGTCACTTCTTTATCTGTTCAGCATTTGTTGGGTGCTGCACATTATGCTCAGCTCTGAGAATACAAGGACAATGAAGATATGGTGTCTACACCTAAGGAACTGCCAACAGATCAGAGAAAATAGGTATTTAAAGAAATTATTACACTACAGTATGGGGAGTGTGAAGATGAAAGAGGACAGAAAAGAGGTGCTAGGGGCATCTAGAAAAAGTCAAAGATGTAGTTTATCAGTTAACCTTGTGGGCAATGGAAGCAAGAAAAAGAACATAATTTTCCAGATACTGTAAGATTTATTGTAATGGGTTTTAAAAAATGAATATTTAATCAAACTGAATTGTGCACCTGGCAATGTGTCAGACAGCAGTCAAGCCTAGAAAAGCACCAGTTTTGGAGTTGTACAGATAAAATTACAACTCCATTTCTGTCTATAGGTGTGACCTTGGGCAAGTTGCCTGACCTCTCAAAATCTGTTTCTTTGTTTAGAGAATGGAGATTATAAAAATATCTACGCCTCATGGGGTTATATGAAGATTATGTGGGAGAATACACATAAGCACCCAGCCCAGTCCTTGAAACCTGCCAAGATGGTAAGTGTTCAGTAAATACTAGTTACTAGTAAGTACTCTATATACATTTTCTCATTGAACTCTTGCAACAATCCAACGGATAAGCATTCCTAAAATAGGATATAGAACACAAAAGATGCTAGGAAGACAGGTTCCAAACCACGGAAGACTATGTGTGCCATGATAAGGAGGCTGGAATATATGTAGCAAGCAATGGTAAATCTTTTGAGGGTTTTTAAGAGAGAACCAATGAGTTCTATGTTTCAGAAAGATCCGTAAGATGACAGTGTGGATAACAGGTTGGAAGGGCAAGGAGAAGGAAGAAAGGTTAGGAGTCCAGTTAGGAATTCCTTATAATAAGTTACTCTGAGTAATAGTAGTATGGGAAATCCTAAATGTGATCCATATCCCCTGTGACTCCAACCTCCTATATCCTGTGATGGCAAAAGCATTAGGGCTTGCCTAAATGCTGATTCCTTCAAGATATGGACTGTACTAGCACTGGTGGTCTTTTTAGATTCATCTTCTTTGTTACTAAGTGGCATGAGGTTGGCATCTCTGAAAGGCAGCAAATAAGCTCCCTGCTAGAACTGGAGGAACTAAGTATCAGTGTGATTGTTTCTTGGCTGCAGGGGAGAAGTTGAAAGCAGACGTTCTAAAAGCATTGGGGTTTGATACCTTTATCATTTTTGTCATCTTTATACGTAAATGTCATCATCATTCATCTGTACATTAATTCAAGAGTAAATCACACAATAGTAGAGTTGATGCAAAACACAAATATCTCATTGTATGAGATACAATGAATATCTCATTGTACCATGGATTTACCACCATATTCCTACTGTTCTATCTTTTTCTGTTTCAAAAAGCCAGTTTTCCTTACCGTAGCATTTAATGTTTCCACTATAAAACAGTAATCTCGATTCACTATTTTTCCTGCAGATTCTCAATAGTAAAAAGTACACTTCAGAAGAGCAAGGAATGCAATGGAAGTTTAAAACATGCTGAAGGCTACTCTTCTTCCAAAATGCCCGAAGCCAGGTAATTCAGGACCGTTCTCTTGCTTATCTACCAGCATTGGAATATAAACCTTAAGAAATGTATGAGAAACCAAGTTTTCTTTTGAAATACCATCTTTTTTATCCTGATTTTTTCCCCTTTCTACGTGTGCTCTGATCCAATTTTGCTTAACAAGACATGCTTTATCAGAGATGCCTTGATTTCAGTTGTTTGTACTTGCACTTTGAGATACATGTTGTTGAAAACATGACAGAGAACTATCTGGAGAAAAGAGTCAAGACATAAAAAAGACGAAGAGTTTCAGCATTTTACGTTTTTCAGGATTTGCAATTTTAAAATGATAAAAGCAAATGTGTGCTAGCCCTTTAAAAAAGTTATTGAACACATTAACATCATGTTGCATTTAAAATGTTAATCATATGAACTTAAAAATTGGCTTGAATTCTATGTGCTGTATTCCCCTAGTAAAAAAAAAAATGGTTTGAAGTATTTATATGAGGAAAATTAGAAACTGGAAGTGTTCTAAAGAATTTTAAAAATTATACAGTATTTATTTAGTGTGTTTGAAACTGAGAAAAGTATCATAACACTAGTGAATAATAACTACGAGATCTTTTTGTGAAGGTTAGGACTTGGTGGTGGTGGTTGTTTTTTGATTACAAGAATCTACAATGTTCTACTCAGGAGATCAGCTTTAAGACCTGGAAGACAAAGTGGAGGGAAAAACCATTCTTAAATACTACTGCAAGTTTAATAAATGTGTAAGAGTTTTTTAAAAAGGAAGAAAATTAGATGCTTTATTTATCTATTTATTTTTATTTGAGAGAGAGAGAGCAGGGAGAGGGGCATAGAGGCAGGGAGAGGGACAAGCGGACTCTGCGCTGAGCACGGAGCCCTATGCAGATCTTGATCTCAGCACCCTGACATCGTGACCTGAGCTGAAATCAAGAGTCCACACTTAACCGACTAAGCCACCCAGGTGCCCCCCAAATTCGATACTTTTAAAGTAGTTAAGTGTCTAGCCTCTTTATTTCGGCTCGGGTCATGATCTCAGGGTCATGAGATCTTGAGCCCCATGTCTGGCTCTGTGCTTAGAGCAGAGTCTGCTTGGGATTCTCTCTCTCTCTCTCCCTTTCCCTCTGCCCCTCCCCCTGCACACACTCTCTCTCCCCCCAGTAAATAAATAAATAAATAAATAAATAAATAAATAAAATCTTAAAAAAATTAGAAAGGTCTTTTTACTTAATAGTCTGAGACAGTAAATGTCATACCTTTACTTAATAATTTAATTTTGAAAACTAAATAACAGAAACATGGTTAACTCCATAACCCTGATTGCCTTTAAAAATAAGCTTAATAGCTTCAACCCTGAGATGCTTCTCATATGTCTAAATTGATTTTTCAATTAAAATTTTTTTCTTGTAAGAAGTTATGTGGTAACACACATATACACACACACCCCAAATAAAACCTTGAACAGAGCAAGATAGACTTCATGATAGAAAAGAATTTTTTAATCCTGAAAATTATAGATTAGCATTTGAAAAGATATGAACTTAAAAGAGTAAATTTCAAGCATATGGAAAAGAAAAAGATATGTATGCATTAAATATAACTAATTCCTATAATAAACTTACAAATAATCTAAATCCTTTCATGATAAAGTAAGCTTATGAAAAATAGAAGAATATAGTTCAATCTCAAAAAAATTTTAAGTGTCACATGTGACATCATTTCAGCAAGCTAGGGAAACATTATTGATGAAACAGTGCAGAATTACCTTGGTGACCAGTGTGGGGGAGGCTAGGACACCTCACCTGTGATTAACTCCAGTTCAGGTTGTCAGCATCTCTCACTGGACTAATTGTCCTATTTTCTTCAAATTCCTGTTCCAGAATGAACTATTTAAAACTCATATCTGACAGAGAACATAATATGATGCATCAACTAGCCATCTAGTAGAATCAGTGATGTGGCTAAACAGAGAGTGTGTAGATCCTTGCTCTACACTCACGTGCTATTAGAGAGAATTTATTCATCATACCAGCTCTTTTTGTTTTTCTTTCTTCGGCATTGATGAGCCCTTAGTTATACTGAAGCCCTAAGCTCATTTCAAATCTGGCTAAAAGACGTTTTGACTTTTGGCAATTTTGATGAAACATGGGGAATCAGGATGAGGGTGTGTGTGGTGGGGATGGAGCATTGTAGGCCTCTGTAGCAAGTCACGTAACATTTACATACTATCTTTTCCTCACCTGTAAAATGGAAGTAACATTAGTCCTGCCTACTTCATGAGGGTGTTAGGGAACTTTATGTGCAATTAGGATGTATGTTAAAGGTCTTGTTTTTTTAAGATTTTATTTATTTATTTGACACAGAGAGAGAGCGCACATGCAGGGGGAGCTGCATGCAAAGGGAGAAGCAGGTTCCCGGCTGAGCAGGGAGGCCAACGCGGGACTCGATCCCAGGACCCTGAGATCATGACCTGAGCCGAAGGCAGACACCCAACCAACTGAGCCACTCAGGCGTCCCTGTTAAAGGTCCTTATAAATCCTGCAGTGCAGAGCAAATTCAAGTAATTCTCTCTCAGAAATAGTTGATTTATAATTGCGACACAAGTAAAGAGGAATAACAATTCCAGTGCTCAAAGGCAGAAATGAAGGCTAATTATGAGTGTACATCAAGTCACTGGCTAGCTCTGAGACTACATTTTGTCATTGTTACTACTCTCCTCCATCATACTGGTATTCTTTGTGTTCCATGAACCAAACTTTTCACCCCCCAACTTTTGCACTTACTGTCATCTCTCTACATGGTTAGCTACTCTCCTGGGTCCGTGTACGGCTTCTCATCACTTGGGTTTCAACTTTAATAATACATTCTCATAAATGCCCCCATCAATATCCACTGCCCTACCCCACCTCAATCTCATGTGATCATTATTTCTTTTAACATTTATTATCAAATTATCTTATTTCTTCTTTTAGCTGTTCATGGATAAAGTCACCACTCTGTAAGAGCACTGTGCCCTTTTTTGGAAGGAGGACCTGAGTGACCAAGCAGTCTGTCACTAAGGAAGATCAAACTGCCAACATTCTGGATGACAGGAAGTTCATAGTGACCTTGTCAAATCAGAGAAATGATCAGCTGGAAACCTGACTTTCCCAGAGGAACGAGGTGGGGAAAGAAAACACACAAGGACAAAAAACACTGAGCAGACTTGGGATAAATTGCCTTTTTTTTTTTTCTTTGCCCTTTTATATATAAGATGTTGGAATTGGCCTAACATATTAAGCAAAAATAACCATTTAGAGAATAAAATTCCTTGTTCTTGTTTGTCAGTACCCTGCAACCTGAATCCTATGAAAAAACAGATTAAAGGAGCCTGAATAGATGAAGTTGACAATTTTCCATATGATGAATTTGGATAAGTAAAGACATTCTCTTAGAAATTAAATTCAAAATGTGTGTACTTAGTGTTCAGATAACTCATTTGCCTATAATTTCCATTCTGTAGCATATGGAATGTTATTTTAAAATATTCTCTCTTAGTCTCATCCTCTAAGGCACATTTATTTGCTGGTATTCCTTAACATCCCCTTTCAAAAAAAATGTCTTTTCTTAAAGTAAGCGCTGTGCCCAATGTGGGGCTCGAACTCATGACCCCAAGATCAAGAGTCACATGTTCTACTGACTGAGCCAGCCATGCATCCCTGTCTTCACTTTTGAGACACTTAATTCCCTTCCACTCACTATTTACACACCTTCCCCACAACTCACTCTCCAAGGCCCTGCTTTCAGCTTCCCGTAGATCTCTATTTGGTGTCTCCTCGTCTAAATTCCAATTCAGAATTATATACAACCCTACTGTGACACTTAGAGAAGTGTATGATTATAACTGTGTATGTCTCTCTCTCTCGTTACATTCTACTTGTATTACCAAATATGTAGTCCCAGGGCTTAGGTTTTACAAAGCACAGCAGGCATTCAATACATGTTTTCATTTTCTACTTTTCCATAGTGCTAACATTTTTTTAACCATTGCCCATATGTTACTTTATTACTACTGTTTGAATGTGAACACAGGTGGGATTGGGGGCATCTGTTGCTGTATTTTTCGACGGTAAAAACTCATACCTTCTTTTAAGAAAAAAAAAATCCACAAGTGATGGAGTAAAGAGGCTTTGCTGTGTCAATTTTCCATTTAACTGGAAGGAAAGCATATGGAGGAAAATCCCATCAAATAGATGAATCTATATATAGTTCTACTTTTCCAATTAATTTGCTCAGTCATGTAAATAAGAACTGTAGAGTGGTTTGAACCCAGACCCCAGAGCCAGGGCCTTAGGTTTGAATTGTGGCTCTGACATTTGCTAAGCTGATTTGACCTTAGGCAAATTTCTTAATCTTTCTGTGCCTTAACTTTCTCATTTGTAAAATGGGGGTAATAATTGTACCTAATGCACAGGGTTGATCTGAAGATATATTCAACAAATATTTATTTAGGACGTATTACATACCAAGCTCTACTCTTGATATGAGCTATCAAACAAGCTATCAAAAAAAGACAAAAGTTCCTTCTTCATAGAGTTTGCATTCCAGTTAGCATAATAAACATAATACACATATATGTGTTAGTGATAAGAGCTAAGGAGAAACAAAACAAGAGGGAAGAGAAATAGGGGGATATGAGCTGTTGAGGAACAGGCGGGATTTGAAATTGTGGGTAGGATGGCCAGGGAAGGTCACGTTTGCAAAGTCAACCTGTGAATACAGACTAAAGAAAGTGAGGGTACTGGCAGCATCAGTCTCTGTGGCAGGGGTGGGGGTGGGGAAGAGCCTGGAAGGCAGAGGGAACAGTGATTGCAAAAGCCTTGAGAAAGAAGCATGTCTGGTAGGTTCAAGGGACCGGTGTAGTTGAAGCTGAGTGAACAAGGAGATTTATCGGCAATAGGTGTGTATGTGTGTGGTGTGCACTTGCCCCCATGCAGGGGGGTGATCAGTGATCAGATGATGCCCTGGGTGCTGTGATGGCAACTTCAGCTTCTGAGGAGAAACAGGAGCCCCTGACGGGGTTAGGCACAGGAGTGGAAGAATGAGATGCCTGTCTTGGCATATTCCTCCAGCTCAGCTGTCTTACCGAAAGCTGACTGGCTGGGAGTGGGGTAGGAAGAGGGGGGACGAGGGAGTTGGCAGGTTTTGCAGGAGAGAGCAAAAGCAGAGGGACAGAGACCAGTCAGGAGAAGGTCCTAGTTAGACTGCAATGGTAGTCAAAAGACAATGTCCAATGGCAAAAAGACAGTCTCTTCAACAAATGGTGTTGGGAAAATTGGACAGCCACATGCAGAAGAATGAAACTGGACCATTTCCTTACACCACACACAAAAATAGACTCCAAATGGTTGAAAGACCTAAACGTGAGACAGGAGTCATCCAAATCCTAAAGGAGAACACAGGTAGCAACCTTTTCGACCTTAGCCGCAGCAACTTCTTCCTAGAAACATCGCCAAAGGCACGGGAAGCCAGGGCAAAAATGAACTATTGGGATTTCATCAAGATAAAAAGCTTCTGCACAGCAAAAGAAACAGTCCACAAAACCAAAAGACAACCGACAGAATGGGAGAAAATATTTGCAAATGACATATCAGATAAAGGGCTAGTATCCAAAATCTATAAAGAACTTATCAAACTCAACACCCAAAGAACAAATAATCCAATCAAGAAATGGGCAGAAGACATGAATAGACATTTCTCCAAAGAAGACAACCAAATGGCCAACAGGCACATGAAAAAGTGCTCAACATCGCTTGGCATCAGGGAAATCCAAATCAAAACCTCAATGAGATACCACCTCACACCCGTCAGAATGGCTAAAATTAACAAGTCAGGGAACGACAGATGTTGGCGGGGATGTGGAGAAAGGGGAACCCTCCTACCACTGTTGGTGGGAATGCAAGCTGGTGCAACCCCTCTGGGAAAACAGTATGGAGGTTCCTCAAACAGTTGAAATTAGAGCTACCGTTCGATCCAGCAATTGCGCTACTGGGTATTTACCCCAAAGATACAAATGTAGGGACCCGAAGGGGTACGTGTACCCCAATGTTTATAGCAGCAATGTCCACCATAGCCAAACTGTGGAAAGAGCCAAGATGCCCATCGACAGATGAATGGATAAAGAAGATGTGGTATATATACACAATGGAATATTATGCAGCCATCAAAAGGAATGAGATCTTGCCATTTGCAACGACGTGGATGGAACTGGAGGGTGTTATGCTGAGTGAAATAAGTCAATCAGAGAAAGACATGTATCACATGACCTCACTGATATGAGGAATTCTTAATCTCAGGAAAGAAACTGAGTGTTACTGGAGTGGTTGGGGGTGGGAGGGATGGGGTGGCTGGGTGATAGACATTGGGGAGGGTATGTGCTACGGTGAGCGCTGTGAATTGTGCAAGACTGTTGAATCACAGATCTGTACTTCTGAAACAAATAATGCAACATATTTTAAGAAAAAAGAAAAAGAAGAAGATAACAGGAGAGGAAGAAAAGGGGAGTATGTCAGAGGGGGAGACGAACCATGAGAGATGATGGACTCTGAAAAACAAACTGAGGGTTCTAGAGGGGAGGGGGGTAGGGGGATGGGTTAGCCTGGTGATGGGTATTGAGGAGGGCACGTTCTGCATGGAGCACTGGGTGTTATGAACAAACAATGAATCATGGAACACTGCACCATAAACTAATGATGTAATATATGGTGATTAACATAACAATAAAAAATTAAAAAAAAAAAAAAAAAAAAAAAGACAATGGAGTTTGGACCCAGGAGGGAGCGGTGCAGGTGCTAAGAACTGGGCGGATTCAGGATCTTCACTGAGAATACAGCCAATAGGATCTCTGGGCTGATAAGAGACAAAGTGGGAGAGGAAAAAGAAGAGTCTAGAATTACATCAATATTTCTTGGCCTAAACATCTAGAAAAATGGTGCTTCCATGAACTGAAATAAGCTAATATAGCTTAATATATGATTTTTACCATTATGCTAAAATGTATGAACATGTTAATTAGTTAATATATGTAAAGCACTTAGTATAGTACTTAATACCAAGTCACTCCTATGTCAATGTTTGCTGTTATTGTGAATAAATTGAGATGGGAAAAATTTTAAATCTCAATATATAAAAATTTTAAATCCCAGTATATATCCCATTTCATGTTAGAGTTAGAACTTTTGGTCTTTGGAAATCAAGTGATTGAGGGGCACCTGGGTGGCTCAGTCGCTTAAGTGTCTGCGTTCGGCTCAGGTCAGAATCCCAGGGTCCTGGGATCAAGTCCCACATTGGGCTCCCTGCTCAGTGAGGAGCCTGCTTCTCCCTCTCCCTGCTGCTCCCCCTGCTTGTCCTCTCTCTCTCTCTGACAAATAAAGAAAATCTTTTTAAAAAAGTGAATGAAATGAGAAATTGGAAGACTCTCCATTGGCAGAGACTGTATAGGAAATATGATTGTCAAGTAATGACCAAATTCCGTCTTCTTCAATTCCCCTTTTCACTTGCGAGTGCCTTTGATACTGCAACTCTTTCTGTTCTTTACTCTTGCCTCTTGAAAGCATCTCTATCCTCCAAAACAACAGCACACACATACACTCACACACATTACCTTTTAAAAACAGTCTGTGTTTTCCACTCACTATAGCAATGGAATTTACCTTAAGTGGTACTATTGAAAGTACCATTGAAGTACCACGTGTTTTGAAAAAACAGCAATGACATTTATTTTTTACTATTATGTTCTTGAAACTGTGAAAGCCAATACAATGAAAGTATTAGAGAATGCTGAAATGCACACAAGTATCTTAACTAGTGTAAACCTAAAGCCCTTTTGGTTTTTATGTAACGGTACCTATGTCCACGGAGTTCATTTCTCATTGGTGAATTGTAGATGAAATTTCAAGCTGAAAATATTTGAAATCTTTTTATAGCAGTAAAAGGGTCCTGGCTATGGAAATAAGTATGTGACTAATCCTATTTGGTTCATTGATTTTGTATCATTTCCCCTTAATGAATATCTGGAACCAGAGAGTGGGACCCTTTCCACAATTACTATTATGATTTGTAGTGTTTGTCCCAGTGGGCATTAGCTTATACCTATAATTCTCTTTCTGTGGAAGGTAAAGCTCTATTAAAATGTATGTTGATGTGCAAATTCCATTTTAGTTTAAGTCTTCACGTGTAATAGGGCCTGGTAAATAAATAACCTTGGGGACCAACAGAGAGACAACAAATTAAGGTTTGGTTGCTTTGACTAGACCAAGAAACTAAAACAAACAAATGCAGAAAGAAAGTACTAACTGCTGGCAACCACCCCACCCACCTCCACTGTGTTTTCCTCTGAAAGTCAGGGGCACTAGACAAAATTCTTTGTCATACAGTGATTCCAAAACCCACTGTTAAACATACTTACGTTATGTTATTTTTTTCTAGAGCCAAAGCCTTACAGTAATTTACAGATCGATTTGCCTCTTAAGTGGAAGGAACAAAGATAGGAAAGGAATTTGGGAATCTAAGTGACCTCTTTTATTTTTAATGCACGGAGGTGCTTTGGGCTGTGGTCTGCTAATTCAATAAAGGATACAAGCTCTCTGAGACTGGCACACATTCAGCCCTGGGGTTCAAAATAACTAAGACTCTAATTGCTGGAAGTTCTCTGGAGACAGATTTCACAGTGCTCTTTGTGATTCAGTGAGTTAAGGGGTCCGATCATTATTTCCAGTGATAATTAAAATGCAGAACTTACTCTCTTTAGTTGGGGGCAAATTCTTGAATTTCTCCTTCTTTCTTCTAACTTTCCATTCACACATAATCTCATCTAAGACTATTTTGTTTAATATTGATGCTTAAAATTTATAATCAAATAGTACTTCATTGTTTATAAAGTGCTCTCATATATATTTCATATTCAATATTTTTACTGGTTCAATTTTTTTTTTACAAATTGTCCTAACAATCCTATGATGAAGAAATTATTCATATTATTTCTGTTCTTTGGATGTATAATTTGAAGCTCTGAGAAAAATTACTGGATCCCTAAGTACTCATAGTTTTAAGGAGTAGAACCATAACTTGAACCTAAGCCTTTAGTTTTAAAAATGTGTACTCTTTCCATTTCATTACAGTTAAATTTTGGTAATTAATTTACTAATAAAATTCTCTGAGTATTTTCCAGAGGAGTTCAGTCAAGACAGTTGGTTCAAGAACAGGTAGAATCAGTGTGAGGGAATCAGGGTGAAGGAAGGTAGTGAGGAGAGACCAAAATTGGTTATGGAAAAGCCACATAACAGAAAAAGAATACTCTTAAAATATTTGAATGTGAAATACACAGCCTTTAGTATATTATACAACTAACAGATCAATCTATATTTTTACTGCCATAGTTCATCGTATCTAAAACAGAATGTCTTATAAGGTGCATCGCCAAAAGTAAAAAAAGGAAAACAAAACCCTGCCAATGAAACCATGATATACCATTGATCATAAGATACTTTCAGATTTTAAAAAACTAAAATGTGAAAGGAAAAAAAAAAAGGCCAATCTTAGAATCAAAGAAATATAGAAGTGGTAACTGCAGGGTATTAAAGTTCTCAAAATCAGTCATAACACCACCTTACTAGACAATCAATAAGCATTTATTAAGTGCCCATGGATGGGCACGACGAAGCAAAATACATAATCTAGGTGAAGAAGCTTAAGTGCTACATATGAAATATTAATTAACATCCTTCAGTTTCACAGTGTTGACCACTGTTGAAGAAAACAGATCCACTTATGCTAAAAGATGTCTGAGTGCGCAAGTGTTGGGAGAGAAGGTAAAGGAGGGAGGAAGAGGAAGGGGGGAGGGGAGGAGAGGAGGAAGCAGCTGGGGGAAGGGAGGATGCTTGGAGGACAGGCAGAAGAATGGAGGAGGTGTCTAATTTAACCAGAAGCTTCACTGAAATTCTGAAACCTGGTCTGAAACCTGTCTGCACCAGATCTCCCGATTATATAAATAATTGCTGTCCTGTATGTGAACAGGAGCTTTGAAAAAAGGTTGCATACATTTTTATAACATCTATAGCTTCATGTGTAATACTGAAGATTTTTCCATTCTTGCATAGTTTTTAAATCATGAAGAAGGAAAACCAGATAGTTTTAATATTCCTCAAATTTGAACTAAATGTAATGATTAAATGTTGGGCAATGCTTGGAAATTAAATTTTATAATGACTGGTTATTAACTTCCTTGATGACTGAAAAGCTTTAGAATTTCTGATTAAAATTAAAAAGTTGTTTGAGTTTAAACTAATCATCTAAATATTTTACTTGGGCATTTTACATATATCATGATTATCATCACAAAATCTGTGTGCTGAACTGGAAAGATGAAATTAGATTGTTTCTAATTAAAAACATTTCTGTTTCTGTAATGAGAGTTTCACACATAAATTGCCCTATAATGTGAAATAACTGCTTTTGAAATTACTCAAATAAAAAGATACTCAACCTTTTAACTGGGCATTATGCTCATAAATTTATTACTAATTTGAAAGAGATAATACCTTCAACATCATTAAGCCTCATGACTAAGTGGTAAACTGTATTATACATTCTGATGTTGTCATATAGTTGCTGTGATGAGGAAAAACTAACCTAGTAATGGTAATTACTTCTTTTGAAAGGCAAAATTATAAATAAATAATAATGCAGGGCAATTTCATTTTTAAAAGTCAATAATGAATTCCATCTGCTGCATGCCATTAAAAATCAAAGAGGTTACTTACATGCCTCAGATCTTTTTATATCTTTATTCCTTCTATTTAAAAGTACAGGTCGATCCATCAATAATGTTATTTTGACTTGTTTGACCAAAACTTTAAAAAAAAAAAAAAGACGAAAACCTCCTATTTCTCTCCTCATTTCTCTGGAGCCCAGAGAACTTAAAGGAATAAAATACTAAAGGAAAACAAATACATTTAGGCAAGCTGTTAAGAGGATGGTTAGGAGAGACTAATGAAATGAATTATCAGCCTTTGAAACCCAGAGCACTGGTGATAAAATCTGAGCATGTGACTAGATCACTATTATTTCCCTACCCGTGTACAATTTTTCAGTTAGGGACAAGGTAAGACCATATGGAAACCTTACTGACAAATGATTTCCTGTGAATAAATGAAAAGAAGTCACTAATGACTTGTCATAAATGGCCACTGGACATGAAAGCAAACTCTAAATCACTATGTCTGAATCACTTTCTGAGAGCACCTCCTGATAGAATCACACTTAGCAGCAGCACCTATAGCAAATCAGGGACAAAAAATGTACATGCACAGAAAGTCTTGTTCATATCCTATATTTAGATTTAGTATTTCAACAGAGTTTACTCCCTCCCGGCCTCCCCTACCAAACACTCCCTTTCTAAAGGCAGTTACTAACATATCCATATAGCTTACGTGGACTTTAAAAATACAACATAAAGTCAGCCTTCTCTGACTTTCCAAAACGACGTGTTTAAAGCAGAGAGCACTTACACATACCTTTGCGAGGGCAGAACATTTCCGAGGTCCTCCTTTCAGACCTATTCCACCAGCAATATGCTTTCAGCAAAAGAGGACAGGGACTGTGTTCTTGCACTTCCCTGGGTAATACAAGACTTCCCCTCTGGGAGAGTGCTCTCTCCTCCCGCCTGGGGCCTGACCCCTCAGGGTAGTGTGAGAGATTCGGAAGTTTCTGTTTCCGCACACAGGAAACTGTGCCCGCCTCCTGACTGTGGACTTGCTCTTGGCTCACTGAACATTTGGGAAACAGTGCCAGCATGCTCTGCATAATATGTTACCAAGTTGACCCTACAAGTCTATCATGGAGTGAGATAAAAGAACTCAGTGTCTAACTTCTGTACAGTTTCTTATCATAAAGTAAATCAATGGCATGACCACCTTTAATGAATCTTTTATTAAGACTGAATAACTTGTCCTGGCATTCTTAATAGCTCTGACAGGCAATAGATTTGATAAGCTGGGTACTAACCTAGTTGGTGTTTTTTACCTTTACAGATTTTTTTTTTAAGATTTTATTTATTTATTTGTCAGAGAGCGAGAGAGAGCACAAGCAGGGGGAGAAGCAGGCAGAGGGAGAAGCAGGCTCCCCGTGAGCAGAGAGCCTGATGCGGGACTCGATCCCAGGACCCTGGGATCATGACCTGAGCCGAAGGCAGACGCTTAACTGACTGAGCCACCCAGGCGCCCTCCTTTACAGATTTTTAAATGCTGCTGGCCCACTGTCCAAACCTAAATTTGATTTTTTTCCTCCCAGAACCTCCTGCTGCAACATGAGACTGTATACCTTATACTAATATTATACTATTATGGTTATTTCTTTCTGTATTTTTTTCCTATTAGGACAAGGAGAGAGTCCTCCACAATATCCATCATGCTGCTGAACACTTAGTAATTGAGTGAATGGATAGAAGTCATAATAACTCTCTCCTTCCTACCTGGCCCCCTCTTAATCCACATTCTCTGTTAGCTCTATGGAAGCAGATGGCAGCCTCTACGCCCTGAGGCTCTCGGATTCCCCGTCCATGTCCTCAAACTTCAGAATCCTGGAGAAGATTTTCGTGGACGCTTCTCTTTTATTCTCCCCTGTGTAATTCTCCCCCTGTGTGTGTGTATGAGATCCTTCAGTGCAGCTCACTGAGATCTATACATATAATTTTGTATTTTATTTGGGGGTAGGATCACAATCATAGGGTGTAGAAAATGTCAACTCAGATCCTTGCAAGTCCAAGGACTACTGAATGTTTCAGGGACAAGTTAAGAGGTGGGCTTCAGGGACAAGTTAAAAGATATAAAGGACACTGAAAACTGTGTGCAGAGCTAGGACATTGTAATAAACTGACAATTGTTATAAAGAAAGCAGAGTTCATGTTTAGAACAATGACACTCCATATCACAGCAAGAATACTATGATTTTGAATGCAATACAAAATCTATAGCCTTTGCCAAGTTCTGACAGCTCCATAATAAACTACTCATTGCCTAGTGAACTATCTCACCAAGCCAGTGATTTTTAGAGGGAAATGTTATAAACTGGCAATATGATTCATTCTCAAATAAAAATTTATGTTGTCTCATCTTTTCTATGGAACTATTTTGTAACCACTACAAACTCTTTATTTGGCTCCTTTAAGAATGCCAGCAGTATTCCCTATGACTGCTATTCGATAAGACAATCTATGTAAAACTTCTATTAAAGTTCTCGGCATTCTGCTACAAGTAGGGGCTTAATATTAATTTCCATTTCTTTCTTTAATGACATGGCTGGCTTAAAGTAATGCTAATGATAACAGTGCCTTACATATGTTTAATGCTTTCTTATTTACAAAGTGCTTCAATTAATATTCTCATGTTATGTGCACAACCACAATGGGAAATGCTGTTTATTTTCAAAAGTTTCGCTGACTTAGCTATGTAGAGAAAATTAATGACAGACTGTTTCCTTGCAGCTTTATATGGTGCACAAAAAGAGGGCAGAAGTGTTTTGAAGATGCCCTGATGTTCATCTTCAAATAATTCAGCATAGCTGTAGACTCTTGGGAAATAAGAACAGCAGGTAAAAATCAGGAAGGAACGGGCTCTTTTTAAAAGCAAGACTTCACGTTAGAAGAAGAAACACACACAACACAAACCCTGGACAAAATATAAATGCACGGTTTTCAACATCTGCAGAATATGCAAAGGAGGGCTTTGACATTTTTACATCTCACAAAATGGTAATGTTACCTATATTTGCATCGTGTTTGAATACGAACAAGAAAGCTACAAAAACACTTATGCATTCATATCAAACACACTTGTGAACTGGGATATGACAGGTGCCTCTATGAGGAAATAACTACATCTATATATGTGCCATATCTATACAAGATACGTATTTCCCAATATTTTGTCATTTGCTCTTTCTTATTTGCTCTCATTAGGAATCTGATAGGAGTTAGACTTGACTCACTTGTCAGCTAAGTGTAGTTCTTCCAGGGCTTTATAAGACCAGATCAATCTTTTAATTGTGCTTAGACCTGTCCATTAGGCATCCGATGAACAGTTTCCTATGAGTAGTACTGGCTCTTGGACATTGCTTTCTCTTAGCTGCCCATCATCTTTGGGATCCAGGCTGCTAAGAGGCTCTCATTTAAAAATATTTTGGGGCACCTGGGTGGCTCAGTTGTTAAGCATCTGCCTTCGGCTCAGGTCATGATCCCAGGGTCTTGGGATCGAGCCCCGCATCGGACTCTCTGCTCTGCGGGGAGCCTGCTTCTCCCTCTCCCACTCCCCCTGCTTGTGTTCCTTCTCTCACTATGTCTCTCTCTGTCAAATAAATAAAATCTTTAAAAAAAAATTTTAAATGCTGTGATCAGAAATGCCACTGCTTCTACATCTCCTTTGCTTTTTATTCTAAATTCTTTCTAACTTAGTTTTTTATTTATTTTCCTAGTTTGCTTTTCATTTATTTTCTTTATATCTGTTATTACAGCATGTAGATTGACCAATTTATGATAATGTGATTTTATTTAATTTTTTTGAAAGCATTCTAAAAATTTTATTATGGTAAGAACATTTAGCATGAGATATATCCTGTTAAAGAAATTCAAGTGTACAGTACATTTATCATTAACTATGATAACGTTACTTTAAATGTCCATGTCTGTTGGTTTATTTTTATGACACGGAGAATTCTGCTTGATCACATAATTAGAACTTATTCAAAATGAATTTTTTTTTTTGAAAATAGTAGAGAAAAGACCCTTTGCTAAAGGAAAATTTATGATAAAAACTCTTTCAAGACTTGGGTAATTTTGGAGTCATGTGATCTTCCTATTTATAGATGTTAATTGTTGGCAGGTAGGATTATAAAAGTACTTTTGCTAGTATCACATTACAATGCCAAGGATACAGTCTTAACCTGAGATGTGATCGGAAGTGTGCACCCTTTTCAAAATGCACTCTGCAAAAGACCAAGAACACTTTCCCTGGTCCAGAGAAAACATCTAGCTTCTCTAGGAGAAAAGTTACTTATCAAGTGTTTAACTAATTTTTTTTGAACAAAGGTGGTGTTCTTAAAAGAAATTCTGAACTGCTTATAGTACCCCTTATCATTGGGTATTTTAAGTGTTAGGCTTCATGGAAAAAGAAGTACCTCACAAAATTCCTGTAAGTTTAGCATACATAAAAGAGCTTTAACTAAAGCAAATCACGGAGCATGTAACAAAACTTAGTGTTTCCTGAGTGTCGACCAGTTTGAGGCAAGCCTGTGCTAAGCACAGGGGTTACTGTGCTGAAACAGCCATCTTATACACACGGCCTTTTAAATTTTCTTCCTTGTTGGGCGCCTGGGTGGCTCAGTTGGTTAAATGACTGCCTTCGGCTCAGGTCATGATCCTGGAGTCCCTGGATCGAGTCCCACATCAGGCTCCCTGCTCGGCAGGGAGTCTGCTTCTCCCTCTGACCCTCTTCCCTCTTGTGCTCTCTGTCTCTCATTCTCTCTCTCTCAAATAAATAAATAAAATCTTATAAAAAAATAAATAAATTTTCTTCCTTCTTGTGAACATACTCTGTGACTTAAGAAAAGAAGTCTCTCATAGTTCTGTGCTTCTTCTCTTAGGAAAAATGTCACATATTAAGCAGGGAGCATGTTTTCCATTCTATTCTTCCCTCCTGTTCCATTTCTCAGCAATCTGTACTCAGTAGTCAGCCTTGTCTGGGTTACATCAGTGAATGCAAAGGTTGCAGAGTGAGGAACAGTTAAGGTTCCAGAGCCAGTCTGCCTGGGTTCAAATCTCTGCTTCTCCACCTTCTAGACATGAGGTCTGAGATCAGTCATTGACCTCTCTGCCTCTCAGTTTTATCATCTATGAAACTAGGATTTTAATACTTCCTACATCCTAAGGCTGCTAGAAGGATTAAAAGATTTCATACATACAAGCACTTAGAACAGTACTTGGCATGTAATAAGTACTCAATAAACACTAGCTTGTTAATTATCATTATGAAGAGAGAGCTATAAAAGTATGTATAGATGTCTCACATATTGCCTTCCACGTCAAGATAAGCCATGTTTATATAACAGTCTTTATAATGCAGAAATTTCTTAGGGATGAACTCTTCAAAACAAAGCCTGAATAAACAAGCAAAAAGTGGAATCAGACCTATAAATACAGAGAAGAAACATGGTGGCCAGAGGGGAGGAGAGTAGGGGGAATGGGCAAAATGGGTGAAGGGGAATGGAAGCCACAGGCTTCCAGTTATGGAATGAATAAGTCATGGGGATGAAAGGTACAGCACAGGGACTACAGTCAATGATATTGTAATAGAATGGCATAGTGACAGATGGGAGCTACACCTGTGAGCACAACATATGTATAGAGTTGTTGAATCACTATGTTGTACACCTGAAACTGTAATACCGTGTGTGAACTATACTCAAATTTTTTTAAAAACCTTTTATTTTATTTCATATTTTTATGTTTTATTTTTTTCTTAATTTTAATTCCAATATAGTTAACATAGTGTTGTATTATTTTCAGGTGTACAATATATTGATTTAACAATTCTGTACATTATTCAGTGCTCATCACGTTAAATGTAGACTTAGTCCCCATCACCTATTTCACCCATCTCCCCACCCACCTCTCTTCTGGTACCCAACAGTTTGTTTTCTATTTTTTTTTTTCTTACTTGTAGTAACAATTACTATCAAACTTCACTTATTGGGCCAGAGACCCTTGTGGTGTTAGTGAAACACTTGCCCCTCGTGTAGCACCCTATCTCCACTTGTGAGTTCATCGGTCAGCCAAGTTTGTTCTCTATAGTGGAGTTTGTTTTTTGTCTCTTTTTTCCTTTGTTTCTTAAATTCCACATATGAATGATCATATGGTATTTGTCTTTCTCTGACTTATTTCACTTAGCATTATACCTTCTAGATCCATCCATGTTGCTGTAAATGACAAGGTTTCATTCTTTTTTATGGCTGAGTAGTATTCCATGTCTTTATCCATTCATCTATCAATGGGCACTTGGTTTGCTTCCATAAGTTGGCTATTATAAATAATGCTGCAGTAAACATAGGGGGTGCATATATCTTTTTAAATTAGTGTTTTCATATTCTAAAAAAAGCTTTTCTTAACTGTCTGATTCAGAAAATTCAAAATTATCAAGAGAAGAGATACAGAAAAGAAATAAAAGAAAAAAGTGCAGATCATAGTGACAAATGAGTTTTAGGCTGGATTTCAAGATCTTACAATGTCTGTAGAAGAAAATGAATGCTTATACACATAACAAGTTATATAGTACATGAAAATTATAATACTCTAAAAGAAATACATTAAAGTTAATGTCTGATTAAAATATTTACATCAGTGGTGCTTTGGAGACTGCCTAACAGTATATATTTTTAACTTTTTACTTTATAAATTATTATAATTATTAATTGTAAAATTTCACTGAATATGAATAATGTACCTTAAGTATACTGTCTTCATTTCCATATAATGTTCTGCTCCAGTTTCTCTTCTACCTTTACTTACATTTATTTTGCATAAACTTGAAAACAGTATGCTTATCAGAAAAAAAATTTTTTCAGCCAAAGGAAGAAAATCTTTAGGATTGTGGACATCAAGAAGGGGAAACAACAAAGATCAAGTAGAAGAAAATGAAAGAGAAAAATGATGAAATGATTAGAGATGGATTAATAAGAAAAGAAAATGGAATACATATCATTTTAGAAAATAATTCAAGATCTTTCAGTCATATAAATCAATCCTGGAAAAAAGCAGTTCTCTTGAAAAAATAGAATGAACTTTTGTTTGTTTGTACATTTTTTTTTTTACCATACAGAGGTATGTAAATTAAAATTATACACTATTTGGTCTATTTAGACCATGTGGCTAGAAACTGATGTAAAAACTGGAATTCCCTACTTTATTTTTTAAAACAATGTATTACACTTCCTGACAAAAGTCACTGCTATAGTACAAAAGCAAAATACTCTCCATCACTATCTAAAGGCTAGAAAGGATCCTAGACTTCAGCTAAGTTAATTTTGGAACAATCAGGAAAGAGTGGGGATGGAAAGGGGCAAAGAGAAGAGACTGGGGTGTCAGGTTGTCTGACCAGCGATGCCAGTTTACACAGGACAAAGGCTTTTCTCCACCTGCTGTCACCTTTCTGATACCTGTCCAGTTCTCCAGGGTCTAACAGTTCTGGCTCAGTAATTCTCAGGGCAACATCTTTGCACTTAAGAGACCCCCTCGTGTTGTCCTTGGTCCTCAACATCCCTTTTCCCCACAAATGCATGCAGTCCTGTTTGTGTTCTCAGTCTAAGTACAAAATCATGAGGACAATTAAAATTGATACTCAGACTAAATTAGACCTGACAGAGTGGATTCACTGTTCACCGTCACAGGACCTGGGCCTAACAACTCCCTTCCCTCCTTATCCTCTTGCTCACTGAGTTTAACACACACACGCCTCTTGGCTGTTCCTTGAAAACACCAAGCATTCTCCTGGCCTAAGGCCTTTGCACTTGAGGTTCCCCTTTTCTTAGAATATTCTTCCCAGACATTGGCCTGACTTTGCTTCATCATTATATTTAGGTCCCTGTTCAAATACCTCTTCACTAGAGACTCTAGTACCCAAGGACGCACCTCATACATGGTTTCCTTTCATGACATTTATCACTAACTGGCATTATACATTTCTATGTTTCTGAATAGTCACCCCCACTAGAATTTAAGCTCTAAGAATGTTCAAGTCTTCACATCCAAAATGCCCTCTGTAACATTGTAGGAGGTCAATAAATATCTCTCCAATGACCCAACCAGAAGTTGCTAGGCATGTAACAGGTGTTCAATGAGTATCTGTGGAAAACCTTGACTGAATGAATATGTACACACTTTATGCTAGTTTCAAAAATGTATTCATAATAATCCAATTTTTTTGTTATTTTGATTTTAATTTTGATTTGATCAGACTTGGAGTGTCATGAATGTTCTCTAGGGGAATGTCATTTAAGTTTAAGTTGAGATTTAAAGGAAGAATAAATCAGACAAATAGGATTATGTGTTCAATAAGTTGTTGTAAGCAGGGGAAAAGGAAACTAACTGTTCAGGGCAGAGAGACTAACATGGGCAAAGGCCTGGCGGCTAGAGAAAGCTTCAGCTGAAAGTGAAGTGTGACTGTAGCATGGTAAGGGAGAGGGCAAGAAAAATTCGGGCAAAGAGAGAGAAGAGATATAAGATGAGAGAAATAAACAAGAACCGGCGCCTTCATGTGCCTTGAAAATTATACCGAGGACCTGGATTTCAATCTGAGGGCAATAGGGAGACACATAGACTTTCTTTTTTTTTTGAAGATTTTATTTATTTATTTGAGAGAGAGAGAATGAGAGACAGAGAGCATGAGAGGGAAGAGGGTCAGAGGGAGAAGCAGGCTCCCCGCTGAGCAGGGAGCCCGATGCAGGACTCCATCCCGGGACTCCAGGATCATGACCTGAGCCGAAGGCAGTCGCTCAACCAACTGAGCCACCCAGGCGTCCCTAGAGAGACATGTAGACTTTTTAAGCAGAGCATTAAGAGATGAAATTATCCGCAATACAGGAGATGCATTGGAGGGGGACACATTCTGAATGCAAAAGACCACCTGGGAGGTGATGATTATAATCCATTGTGATATTGAAGCTGAATAAATGCAGTGAGGGCTGAAAGAGGAGAGCCACTGAAGAGACTGTACCGGTAGGATAGCAGAGAACAGAACAGGATTCCTTGAGAGAGTGTAGCTGTGTTGGTGGGGGAGATGCGGAAGGGGAGGTAGAGGAAAGAATCTAGTTTGGTAACAGAGAACAATGAAAGAACTCAGGTTAAAAGGGACCTATAAAACCAATTGTGGAAAGGTTGATTTTGAAACACCTGTGGAATATCCTAATGGATATGTTTAGTAAACAGTTGAATTTATAGGTCTATTGTTAATTATAATCTTTTTGGCTAGAAATTTAGATTCAAGCATCATTTGCTCATAGATGTGAATTAATATTGCTTAGGACAAACATTTTCTCATTACTCTTTATCTAGATTCAACTACTGTTAATATTTTATCCCTTTTCTTTTACATTTGTGTTTTCTTTCTCTCTGTGATATTTATGTATGTACACACACACACACACACACATACACAATGTGTATATTTGCTGAACCATCTGAGTGTAAGTTACATGCATCATGGCCCTTTGTCCCTAAATACTTATGTATACTTCCTATGAATACAGATGTTTTTACATAACCACAGAGCTGTTTTTAACTTCAGTCAATTTCACATTGACATAATACTTTTATATGATCTGTTGTCTGTATTCCAATTTTGATTATTGACCCAGTAATGACTCCAGACAGCACTTTTAATTATCAAGTAAAGGTCAATTTCTTCTGCTACGTATAGCTTTCACAACTACACAAAAATCTAAGAACCACATTCAGTAGTTGATTTTGTTTGCATTTTCCTACCTACAAAAGAAGTAATAAGGTTTGTAAGGATATTTCCTTACATTACTAAAGTCCATTTCTTAGAGCTTTTTATTTTTTTTTAAGATTTTATTTATTTGAGAGAGATAGTGTGTGTGTGTGTGTGTGTGTGTGTGTGTGTGTGTGTGTGTGAGAGAGGGAGAGAGTGTGTATGTGAGAGGGAGAGGGAGGAGACTCCCCACTGAGCAGGGAGCCTGACATGGGGCTCAATCCCAGGACCCCAGGATCATGACCTGAGCTGAAGGCAGACAGGCACCCCATTTCTTACAGCTTTTCAAATTCTACGGTTCCATCATCAATAAAGGGAAAAAGCCACCATGTGAATAAAAAAGTGTTGCCAAAATTGACCTCCTCTGTATAGTATTTGCTTTTATACTTTTTATAAATAAACGACAAAGCTGCTTAATGTGCCAGACAACACTCTTCCTATTACTAAGATCACCTAGTTTGAGTTATATTATTTTTTTCTTTCTTCAGGAAAGTAACCAATTAGGAAAGGATGAAGAGCAGTGGTGGAGGGGGGACGAAGTCTATTTCATAGAGTATTGTTTATAATTAAGGTCACCTCTAAGAAGTATCAAAATTAGCTAGAGCTAATTCACTAGGTTGTCAGTAAGAGTTCAGAGTAGGACAACATAAACCATCAGCATTCCAAACCTAGCATGACCAGAGTGGCACAATGGGAGGCTTTATTTATAGGAATCTTTGCACCCACTTACAAAGTTGCTAAACTGGTTTCTGTTCCTTTGTGGGTGTTTTGGTAAAAGAAGAAAAGCATGCTTTGGCTTGTCACTGAGAGTTGATCTCTAATGGAAAGGGAACAGACTTATCAGGATTATTTAACTCCACAAATGCCCTAATTTAACATGGGTAAAAGCCACCCACACATGGACAAATGCCTTCCTTCCCACACCACCCCTCTTTTTATGCAGATATAAGAACTGCCCTGGATTAATCTGCAAGCCATGTCAAAGGCAGAGGTTTGACAAGTCCTAGATCTCTGATTTAAAAAAAAAAATAATACATATAGCAGTCCTTAAGTTGTCCTCAGAAACCACCACCAAGATGACCAAACTACGATATGTTTGTCATTAGGCTACTGGAAGATTTGCCACTAAAATACATGAACTCCAGCGAGCCTTCATAAAACAGAAGCCTTAAAAACAAAATCAAATGGCAGGGCTCCAGGGTAGTGGTAAAGCTAGGGGCTCTGAAATCAGATACATCTGAGTTTGAATTCTCTTTATCACTGACTGTGTAGCCTTGGCTGAGTTATATAAAGCTCTTTAGCCTCCCACGGCCTCACTAGTGAACAAGGAGAAAATACACCTTCCTACCAGGGCATTACATTAGGATTAAATGAGATAATGCATGTACAATGTCTAAGTACAATGTCTGCAAATGGTAGGTGCTTAAAAAGAATTCCCTGAGCCCTTCAGTGTGCTGACAAAGATGGGGGCCAAAGGAATGGAAAGGAAGGACCTGAGGCTTCCTGGGGATGGAGGCACAAACCAATGAAGGAAGGAAAGCACAAGACAGGAGGCTCTGCCTATAGTCCTGACAAGGGCACAAGAAGCTTGAACTTGGAGAGTACTTGTGAGGATGGGAAGGAGTCCATGTTCACGTGTGCGTGCCAGGAAGAGTAGGGCCACGCTGGTAACCAGCAGGGATGAAGGATATTTTGAGTCAAAAATGGTCACTTGAATTCTGGAGATATTTTCCAGGGCACAGAGAAGATTAAGGAGGAGTTTCCCAGCTCAAGCTGGACATGCGGTGCTTTAGGCTTGACAGAAAGTTCTACCTGGTGCTTGAAGCTTGAGAGAAAGTTCTACTTGGGGGGAGTGAGCTACATATAGGTGAGTTGATACCCTCACAGAAAGTACCCTCAAGAAAGAAGTGTAGCAAGAGAACAGGAAAGCCGTAGACCATGTGCACTGAGGTCAGACGTAACGACCCTGTTCTTTATCTTACAGCTTTAAAGGCAGAGTGCCAAAACGATGTTTGTAAAAGGTACTGAAGTGCAGTGTGGGAGGGCTTTGTGCTTATCTGGCTTCTGGGACATTGGTCAGATGGCATCCTCTTTAACAACGAAAACCATTCAGAGAGGGTTGCTTCCTTTGGGGGGGATTAAGAACAGCAAAAACTAACATCCCCTTGTGTGTTTACTTAGTGGCAGGTACTCTGCTGTGGTAGGAAAAACAAAAGTGTCCCTGTCGTAATCCCTGGAACCTGGGAACATGTGACCTTACTTACATGGCAAAGAGGAATTAAGGTTGCTAATTAACTGACCTCGAGATAGGAAATTATCCTGATGGGACCGGTGTGATCACAGGGGTTCTCATTAAGTAGAGAAGAGAGACTGGAAAGTCGGTGGCTGAGTGATGGGAAAGACTTGACTGGCCACTGCTGGCTATTGGAAGATGGAAAAGGCAAGAAAATGGATCCTTCCCTAGAGTCTCCAGAAAGAAAAGCAGCCCTACCCACACACTGACTTTAGCCTTGGGAGATGCATTTTGAACTTCAGACCACCAGAGCTATAAGGTAATACATTTGTGTTGTTTTAAGCCACTCATTCGTTGGTAATTTGTTACAATTGCAACAGGGAAACCAATACATCTGCTAAATACTTAACATGGCGCATCTGAGGCATAACCTATTATTAATCTCATTTTAGAGAAAATTAAAAAGAAGACCTTGAGAAGGTTAGAGAAGTCCTACTCTGGTGTGATACCAAAGCCCACGCTCTTAACCACTATTTTCTCACCCACCAAATTCTACCAAAAGATCTCAAGAGGGGCCTCAAGTTATCAACTTCCATTCTTCCAGAAAGTTCCTCAGTATAGTTCTACTCATTCAAAGATACTTATGTCATGGTATAATGGGACAAGAATGGATTATAATCACACCTAATAAAAACAATATGAGTATTTTCTTGTTAGGATGACTAGTTAATTTGTAGTGGTTGCTTTCAACCAGGAAATAAAAAGGGCCTTATCACAAATAACTAATTTCCATTCATCGAAGCTGAGTGTTTATGTCATTTCAAACTAAGGTGGTTGGCTCAATTACAGCAAGCTATTAGGTAAGCCTCAGCTGAGTTTTGTTGGAGAAGGAAGAACATTTGACCTGTAAAAGAGACCTCAGACAGAAACCAGATCAGTAATGCTGAAAGGCAGCCATAACTTACCCTTGTGTTTTAATTCCTGTAGTTTTAATTTTGATAAATAATTTTTTAAATTTTAGTTTTCAAATGTAAAATATTAGAGACCATTTCTTTAGGAATTGTACAGTAAACTCTTTTAAGAAATCTAAGCTGAAGAGAGCATTTTGTAGTGTCTGACCTATTAACTGACTGTAATCTGATGTGGCTTTTTATCCAGAATGACATCCTGTGGTACCTCAAAATACTTTGTGCAAAGAGATGTATGAATCATATACATACACGTGTACACCGGCCACATGAACACGCTCACATGCTTGTGCACATATAAAAGCAGCTTCAATCGTTTCTGAAATGCTTCCTTCCTGGTATAGTCTTCAGGCATATTATATAAACTTTTTGAGAACCATTCTGATAACAAGAAAAACTTATATAACACTTGTCAAATACTAGGTATGCCTTCCATGTTATTACAAATAGCTGTACAAGCATTTCTCCGTCAGTTGTGCGTTGGAAAGGCAGTAGACAGTTTTATTCAATAAAACTCTTCCTCTTTTCTCTGTCCCTGGTTTCAAATCATGCAATCCAGCACTTTAGTAAAGCAACTGAGTTTTGTTACTGCTTAAATTTCTACATCTATCCACAGAAAACTCATGGATGAGTTCAAAACCAGTGATTTCTAATGCTGCAAGTCTTAATAAGAACAATACTCATAGGGGCGCCTGGGTGGCTCAGATGTTTTTAAGCATCTGCCTTCCGCTCAGGTCATGATCCCAGGGTCTTGGGATCTAGCCCCACCTCAGGTTCCCTGCTCAGCGGGGAGCCTGCTTCCCCCTCTCCCTCTGCCTGCAGCTCCCCCTGCTTGTGCTCGCTCTCTGTCAAATAAATAAATAAAATCTTAAAAAAAAAAAAAGAACAATACTCATAGAATTTCACGGAAAGCCAAAAACTAATACCATATCTAATTTGGTGGTTATCAACAATACTGTAAATGACAGAAAATGAAAAGATGGCATCTAAGCACTTTTAAAGTTCATATAAATATGCAGATTTATCCAACTAATTACATATTTTGTGTCCCCTGTTAAAAGATGGTACATATGAACATATATTCCCATGAACACAGAATATTTTGCACTCTCTCTCCATTACTAGCAATGCCTGTTCCTGAGATGGCCATGTTTTCCTGTTTTGCAGTTCTTGGCTATTAACAGCCTACATTTTTCATATAACTTGGTAGTCCATGACTGTGGAACATAGCAAATCTTACAGGAAGATGATAAATTCGGGAAGGGAAGCACACGTATAGGAGTCAAATATTTTGGCTCTAAAACGAATTAGTTGCATAAACCTTGGATAAGACTTTTAAATTAAATTTAGTAAGATCCTGTTCTACCATCTATTTTAGCAATATAATTAACCAAACTAATCAGATCAAATATCAATCAGCACCATCTATAACTCAGAATAATTGTATTCCATTTGGAATGACCAATGATAATGTCACCACATGGAGTTTTGTTACAGAAGGGCGATTTTTTTTTTTTAAAGATTCATTTATTCATTCTGGGGGGGAAGGTGCGTGAGTTGGGAGCGGTAGGCAGAGGGAGAGAATCTTCAAACACAACCCCCCCTCCCCCTGCCGACTGCATGCGGAGCCAGACATGTGACTCCACCTCATGATCCTGAGATTAGGACCTGAGTGGAAACCAAGAGTCGGATGCTGAACCGACTGGGCCACCCAGGTGCCCCCATAAGGGCACTTTTTAAGTCAACAAGGAAGCACTAAGAAACATATATTGCCAAATTTATGATTGAAAAAATTATTAAATCATCCATATACATGGTATGCATGGTTTTGTGTATACACCACATGTACAGAAGTGCCTAAGAACATTAAAGTATGTTTTAAAGAAAAACAAAAGGAAAGTCTATATGCAGATATTTGGACACTCAAACCACATTGCCTTTAAGATAGTTGTGAAACCTTAGTGGGGAATGGGATATGGATGGGGAATTACACAGTGTTTCTGTTTGCTTATTGGTATACTCTACTTTTTAGTTCTGTTATTCAGATTAAGCTCTATAATTTTAGTAGACTTATTTATTGTGAGGTTTAGGTGACAGTAATGGAGGCACATCCTATATTTTACATGGTTTGAGTCTGAGTAAGTTCAAGGTGATATGATTTCACTGCAGCTACACGTGGTGGGCAAGTCTGGGGATGTCATCCAAGTCTACATATTTCCCATCCCCCACAGAGTGGCTTATGCCGGCGTACGGATCTTCATGAGCCTTTCCTTGAGCAGACTGAAGGATGAGGTCTCACCTGACACTTGACTCAAGAGCTGCTCTTCCATGCAATCTGGGCAATCACAATGAAGAGATGAATTCTGAAGATCAAAGACTGTGTAGAGTTAGAGGCTAACTGAAGTCATAACAACAAAAGCCATGAGCAAACTAATGGGTAAGGAAAGAAACTAGTCTATAGTGGAGAATGGAAAAGACTTACAGAGAAGAGTGAAAATGAAAGACCTTGGAGAGAGAGACAACCTTGACTCTTGACTTTCTAGGACCAAGTCCATCTCCATGAAGCCTGGACTCTGGGTGTTGCCGCTTACCCAATCATTATCATATCTATCTTTTTTTGACTATGACTGGGTCAGTTTTAATTTCCTGTGACTCAGCCTTGACTCAAAAGAAAACTACCATTTAAACAGTATGAAACATGCTGCTGGAAAATTTATATATTTTTTTCATTTGACCTTACTAAAGCTCTGAAAAAAATCACTCATATTTTATAGGCAATGAAAGGAAAAAGGAAGGTTTTGTTCAACATTGTAGAGCTTTGCCCAACTCTGGGATTTTCAGCTTAGGACTGTCCATCTCCATCATGCCACACAACCATCACCATTACACCTGAAGACAGTTTCTTCTCAGTAGCTAACAAGGCTCCTCCACAATCATAAATGTTGTTGTTTGCCTGGAATAATTGGAATCATGTCTAGAATTTCCCTAGGGTGATGGTGTTTCCTTACTCTTAACACAATAAAGCCAAAGCTGCTGTTGGAAGTCTTAGTCCTCACCCCAATTCTGTAAATCTGATGGTATTGCATACAGGGGTTGAGGGCATAATGGGTAAGTGGATCTTTCTGATAGTATGGGCCATTTCAAAGAACTATAGGCAAAAATATCCAACTAATCTTTAAGCACACTGATGATAAGACCATGTTTGGGCCTGGCACATAATAGGAATTCAAATATCTAGAATGTGATGGTTAATTTTATGTGTCAACTTGGCTAGGTGATATTCCCAGTTGTTTAGTCAAATACCAATTGTGATGTTGCTGTGAAGGTAATTTTTATATGATATAAACATTTAAATCTGTGGATGTTGAGTAAATCGAATTACCCTCCATTAATGTGGATAGGTCTTAGCCAATCAGTTGAAGGTCTTAACAGACAAGACTGAGATTTTCTTTCTTTTTTTTTTTTTAAGATTTTATTTATTTATTTGAGAGAGAGAGAGAGAGAGAGAGCGAGAGAGAGCATGAATGGTGAGGAGGGGCATCAGGAAGGGGAGAAGTAGACTCCCTGTCAATGTGGGGCTTGATGTGGGGCTCGACCCTAGGACCCCAAGATCATGACCTGAGCTGAAGGCAGATGTTTAACTGACTGAATGAGCCACCCAGGCACCCCCAGACCGAAATTTTCTGAAGAAGAAGGAATTAGGGCTCAAGACTGGGACACAGAAACTTTTCCAGCATGCCTGGCCTGCCTTGCAGATTTAAGACTAAAGATGGCAACATCAATTCTCACCTGAATTTCCAGCCTGCCAGCTTGCCCCGTGGATTTCTGGGGTGCCAGCTCCCACATTACATGACCCAATTTTTTAAAAATAAATATCTATAGATAGAGAGAGAGAGATAAATTATATATATTTTTATGTATTACTTTTATGTACATATATATAAAACATATATAATGTATATAAATAATATATAATATTTTATATATTTTTTCTATGGTTCTGTTTCTTTGGAGATATTTTATAGATATTTTATATTTTATTATATATTTATATGTTTTATATATATTTTTATGTATATTTCCTATGACTCTGTTTCTCTAATAAGTAAAGTTTGCTGAGGTTGTTGGAGTGGAAGCGTTTGATTCAAGAGGGGCTAGAGAAAAAGATGTCATTTCAAATCTGCAGCCAATCCTTTGTAAAGGTGAAGGTGGAGCTCCTGAGTGGATGGCACTATCCTTCGCAGAATATCTTAGTGAGTTACTCAGTACAAACCTAGGGCCAGAGCCTGGACTGGAATGGGCGGGGGGGCAGGGCTTGGAGAGCTCACCAGCTGTGCAACCTTCCCAGTTCCCGGACATGCTGGAGAGTTGGAAGCCAGATGGAGGTTATTAGAAGAGGCTGCAGAAGAAAAGCAAAGGATCCAGCAATGTGTCAAGAGGCCTGAGGCTGAGAAAGAAATCCCCTGTGTTGAGGAATTGTGGGTAAATTCTTAGGAACAGTGGTGACTGATACCAAATCTATGGATACTGAATACTGTTTCCTGCTTTTTGCAGAAATCACCTTCACCACTTCTTCTCTTCCAACCTCCAATACCCAATAAAGTGTCACTCTAATGTTTGGTTGTGCTTTGGGGGTCAAAGGAAGAACATGGGGTTTCCAGCTTGAAGCAAAGTGGGCCAGTGAGCGAGATTGTGCACTCAGCAAGTGCTGTAGCAAAGAGTGATGATTAGAAGCAAAATGACAGAGAAGCAAGTTGCATGTAGTCTGACTCAGTGACAGCTATTCTTGAAAGCAGTGGAGAGTCAATTGTTTATAGCTGGAAGAAAAGCAGTTTAGATAAGATGGCAGGGTAAGGGTTACAAGTAATAGCTGAGGGCAAGCATTAGGATAAAACAATCCTGAGATTAAACCCTACCCCACTGTTGACCAAAGGGTGATCTTAGCCACGTTCCTTCTCTGACCTATTTCCTCATTCATAAAATTGGATAACTAAAAAAAAAAAAAAGTCCTTTAAAGTCTTCACAAAGAGAGTGCATGTATAGCACATAGCAGACTACCCAGCATGTAGAAAAAGTTCAAACAATAGATACTATCATTAATAAAGAGACGCCTGCAGGACTTCTAATGTGGTTTGCAAATGCCATTTAATAACTAACATTTGTGCTTGATGCTGAGTTGTGACAGGTTTTCTTTCCCTCTGAAAGCCAAGCTTTCTGACTATACACAAGATCTTGGCTTATCCCTTCACCAAGAGGAAGCCACAGTCCTTTTGAAATTGTTTTTCCCTGATCCATTTTTCAAAAGGTATTTGAAAATATACTTAAAAAGTGGTTTGAAAAAAAAAATAAAAGATGGTTTGGGTTTTTAAAAAAGTGCGATTGTTGGTTTGAGGTCAAGTGTTAAGGCATACAATTAGTACACTTGCATAGCCTGGTTTTTCAAGTTTTTCCATTTACAAATGTTTAGGTTGCTTCCGTTTATTCTTGATTTTTAAAGCAATTCAAGGAATTGTTTTCTAAGACATCTTAAAGTGTTTTTTCATTAAAATTTAAAGTTCTGTTAAAGTCTTTATTTTTAAAGAAGACTACTAATATTCAATATTGAACATCTATGCAATGCAAAAAAGTAATAAAAATAAAATAGCAACCACCCATCATAAGCCCATCACCCACAGGCAACAATTATTAAAAAGAATACAACCTAATACACTGAATACATTTTTGGTTGCCACTTCTTGAGATATATTGTAGAGATTCTAATTGATAGTTTTAGCTCAGAAGGATGATAGTATTATCTACCATATAGTATTTTTAAAATGTAGAAAAACAAGATGAAAAACATTAAAAGTCATTTTTTTTGTTCTTCCTTTTATATATTGCAGACTACATAAAAATATTTTACACTCTATGTATTTGGAGCGAAACTAATTTGAGGATGAGGGCACATCAAGACTTCCTGATTTTAGAAATAATTTTGGGAAATCTCTATTCTCCCATATTTTCATGAAGGATGACTGGCTTACTGGCATCATCCTATCTCCTCCTGGTGCTTACTAACAACAGACCCTGACTCCAGTCACATGCAGTTGGAATATAGTGAGAGGGGTCAGGCTAGGCAGGAAAGAACAAAAGAAGACAAAATGAAACATTGGAGCATATCTTCAAGATACACAGGCTGTGATAAATTAATAGAGAAATGATTTTTTTTTCCACCTTTAAATTGGCAAAGATGCTTTTACTAGCAAAAATACTGTTGTGAAAGTGAGGTCAACTTCTCATATACTATTGGAGGGAATGTAAATTGGTCCCGCCTAACTAGAAGATGATTTAATACATTTGAATTTAAGAAATCATGAGAATGTTCATACCCATCAGACCCAGCAACTCCAATTCTAGTGATTTACTCTAAATACTGAGAATCGTAAAGCAAATACCATATGATTTCACTCACATGTGGAATTTAAGAAACAAAACAAATGAGCAAAGGAAAAAACAACAACCAAGAAACAGACTCTTGGCCACAGAGAACAAACAGATGCTCACCAGAGGTGGTGGAGGGATGGGTGAAATAGGTGATGGGAATTAAGGAGGGCACTTGTGATGAGCACCGGATGATGTATGGAAGTGCTGAATCACTATATTGTGCACCTGAAACATAACAGTGTATGTTAACTAAACTGGTATTAAAATAAATTTTAAAAAAGAATATTTACTAGGACATCATTCATAAAAGTGAAAAGAATAAAAACTGGTTTAACCATACAATAATAGAGGAATAAGGGACTGGCTAATACTTGAGATTAATATACAGTGGAATATTACACAATCATTAAAATTCATGTTTTTACTGTTAAGTCAATAAAAAGTAAAATGAACTATACTACTATCCTAATTTTAAGAAAAATAATATTTCATATATGTATATATGTGCATATGTATATGCATATAGATATTTATACACATACATATGCAAATACATGTAATGTATATCTAACTCCTAACTTGGTGAAATACAATATTTCTTTTCTTAAAAAAAGATTTATTTATTTATTCATACATATATTTATTTATTCATTTACTTTTGCAGGGGAGGGGCAGAGGGAGAAGGAGAGGGAGACAAGCAGACTGCTCACTGAGTGCAGAGCCCGATGCGGGGCTCAATCTCATGACCCTGAGATCGTGACCCGAGCCAAAATCAACAGTTGGACACTTATCCCACTGAGCCAACCAGGCGCCTCAAAATATAGTATTTCTGAAACTGAGTACCATCTTCTGACCCCACCCTGTAGGCCAAAATATCCATCCTCTCCTCTTTCAAGATTTAGTAAATAGCACTACCCATCTACTCATTTGCTCATGCCAAAATCCTAAGAATCATTCTTGATTATTTCCTTTCTTTCCTCCCCCGAATTCTATTTCTCAGCAAACCCTGTTTCACTTCCAAATTTATTTAAAATCTGTCTACTTCTACTGCCAGCAACCTACTCCAAAGCTGCCCTTATCTTTTGCTTGGATCATGACAGTGACTCTAACTGTTCTCCATTCTTGTCCCTCAGTTGATTCACGAAGGAGATCATGTCAGGGGTGCCTGGTGGCGGAGTCGTTAAGCGTCTGCCTTCGGCTCAGGTCATGATCCCAGGGTCCTGGGATGGAGCCCCTGCATCGGGCTCCCTGCTCGGCGGGAAGCCTGCTTCTCCCTCCCCCACTCCCCCTGCTTGCGTTTCTCTCTCTCTGTCAAATAAATAAATAAAATCTTTAAAAAAAAAAAAAAGGAAGATCATGTCATTCCCTTTGTGTTAATTTGCTATTGTTGTGTAACAAATTGCCATGAGTTTAGCAGCTTAAAAACAACAGAAATTTATTATCTCATAATTTATTACCCAGTTTTTATTTGGAACAGGAGTCCAGGCATGGCTTTGTGGGGTTCTCTGCTGAAGATCTTACCAGGCTGAAATCAAGGTGTTGGCAGGGGCTGCAGTGTCACTGGAGCTTTTTGCAAGCTCATTGGTTGTTGGCAGAATCTAATTTCTTGCAGTTGTAGGCCTGAGGCCTTTAGTAACTAGACACCACCCACTGTTCCCTGCCACATGGGCCTTTCCACACAGCAGTTTGCTTCTTAGAGCCAATGGAAGAGCTTATTGGCTTTATCAGAGTATCTCTGACTTCTGTCTAAGATCTCTAGACCCTCTTTTATTTATTTATTTTTAAGATTTTATTTATTTATTTGAGAGAGAAGGGGAGAGCACAGAGGAAGAAGCAGACTCCCCGCCAAGCAGGGAGCCTGACCCAGGGCTTAACCCCAGGACCCTGAGACCATGACCCAAGCCGAAGGCAGAGGCTCAACCGACTGAGCCACCCAGGCTTCCCACCAGATCCTCTTTTAAAGAGCTCACTTGATTAGGCCAGGTCCATCCAGAATAATCTCCCTCTGGAATAACTTAAAATCAACTGATTAGGGACCCTGATTACATTTCTAAAATCCTTTCACCCTTGCCATACAACATAACCTAATCACAGGAGTGATGTCTTCATATTCATATTCATATTCCTGCCCATGCTCATTGAATGGGAAAAGATTTACAGTACACTAGTGGATGAGAGTCTTGGGAGTTTATTTGGACTGTATGAATTCATATGTTGAACCCTTACTCCATTGGGATAGTATAAGAAGGTGGGGCCTTTGGGAGGTCATTTGGGTTAGATTAGGTCAGGAGGGTGGAGCTCTAAGATGGAAATCAGTGCCCTTATATGGAAAGCACCAGAGCCCTCTCTTGGCCATGAGAGGATATAACAAGAAAGCAAACTAGGAAGAGTGTCTTCGTCAGACACCAGATCTGCTTGGCATTCTGATTTTGGACTTCCCAGTCTCCACAACCTTAAGAAATAAATGTGTGCTGGTCAAGCCACCTAATGTGTAGTATTCTGTTATATGAGCCTGAACTGAATAGTACAGAATTCTCTCTACCATACCTACCATTCCATACTTGGCTCTGGGTGACGGTATCTGGCATGATATATTTTCTTTTTAATATATTTCTTGTATTTTTCTGAATTTTGTACACTATACGTCAGGATTTTTCCTCTTCAAAAACATCTAAAGTCATGTCATTCTTCCACTTAGCTTTTCATCATGTTCTTAGAAAACTCCAAACACCAGGTGGCCTAGAAGTCCCTGCATGATCTGGCTCCTGTCTGCCTCTTCAGCTTCTATTCCCTTCAGAGAACTTTTAAATTATTTTGTGTTTTGTCCATTTCCCTAACTAGAATGTAAGTCTAAGGAAAGCAGAGCCTTTCTCCTTTGTATCCCAGGATCTAGTTCAGTGCCTAGCACCAAGAAACTACAGTTTGTATGTGTTGGGATGAAACAAATGCTAATGGAAAATGGGTCTTTCTAAGATCAGCCAGATAACATGAGCAATACAAGTAAACTTGGAATAATATAGTCGCATATGAAGATGCTTTTTGTAGTTAAGGAACTGATTATATCATCCCTGAAGTAAAGGGTTCTTAGAACCCTCAACCATGACAGACTCTCAAGTTACAATCACAAAACAGAGGGACCTATGGGGCTCTTGCTGATCAGAATAATCTACTGTTAAAGTTCACAAATCATTGTTATTAATATCCTCAACCACAAAAGAGACTACTTTCACCACCATCACTGATATAATTGACAAAAAACTTGGCAGCTTCAAAAGGTGGTGAGTTCTTGTCACTGGAATTGTTCCAACAGAAGTGAACAGCCACTTGGCAGGTTTAAGAAGGGACCTGAAGCTTGGATAATAGGTTGGAAGAAACTGCTGTTTGGGTTAGGCTAAGTCATAGGGTAGCAAATTGGGGGTACATAGGCCACGTTTATTTTGTGGATGGGTTTGTTTGCAAGATACAATCTTTATTTTAAATTGTTTTGAACATTTTTAGACAGGGCATAAGCTCTTGAATTCCTGTGGTTTCTCTCACTCTTATTATTTGCAAATGATGGATATAATCATTTACAACCCCAAAGAAGCACGTTGAGTTTGCAACTCTTGGACTCTCTAAGGTCTCTTTCAACACCTGACTATAAAGGACAAGGTGACATGTTAAGAGAGTTGTTGAGATGGAGGGATGTAAACTTTACACTAAGAATAATCATCACTGCATGACTTGCAAACCCTTTCTCTACTCTTTATCCTTGACATTCTAGCCTATAAAATCTAACTCTCCTCACTTAAGCTCGTGGCTCCCTTTGAAGATTTTATCTGTTGTCAAAATATTAACTTAACCTTTCCCAGTAAGAAACTTGATAAAAATCTAATACATCTGTGGACCAAAAAAAAAGAATCTCTTTTTGTTCCTGGTTGAAGAATAAATATGACCCACTTCAGATATTTGAAGAAAGATACATAAAGTAAGTAGTCTCTCTAATCATGCAAATATTGACTTCACGCTCAAAGTTCTTTTTACTTCAGAGCATTGAGTTACAATTGTATTTAATTAGTAAATATTTTAACCACTCTGGTGGACTGACTTCCTGTCCTTCTACCAACTTCTACTGTTTCAGATGCTGAATTAGCATCTGATGAAGGGATGCTGACATTTCCTCCTCTCAGTAATAAACAGCAACTGGGAAGAAAGAACAGCGTGTGTTGTGTGTGAGAAGGAGCTAACACTATCCTCTTATTTGCCCTTCAGCTCGCCTCCTTAAGGAAAGGAGGTCATCTAAGTGAAGCCATTAAACTTGTCTACAAAGCCCCTCCTTTCTCATTTGTTCATAATTTTCTCCAAATTAAAAGCCATTTTTTTGTGGCAATTTCCTAACTTATCAAATAAAACCTAGTGACATGAGGAGAAATTGAGGACATGAGGGAAAAAAATACTTCTTTTTGTTTGTTTAGTACAATAAATTTTGCCCTAAACCTCTCAGATTAACATACTTGTACTTGGCATTTCTTTATTGTGAACCTAACAGTGATCAATGAATACCTGAAAACTTAGTTTAATCACCAAGATGTTAATCCTTTTAAGGCTATGGTGCCACTTAGTCAATTAGTACTTGGGCCACTGAACAGTCATAGAACAAACAACTTAGTTTCTTGTTATCACAAAAACAGTCCATCACCTTCTAATTGGGGGAAAAGAAAAAAAAAAACACCATTTGGCTTGCTACCAAAAATTTAAGGTATTATTAAGGTAATTTATGTTATTCCTTATACTTGAAGCCCACCTTGCCTGTAATCTTTAATTGCTTAAATACCTTTTATTTATTTATTTATTTTTAAAGATTTTATTCATTTTTTTGAGAGAGAGAGAGAGACAGAGATAGCAACAGAGAGAGGATGAGCAGGGAGGAGAGGGAGAAGCAGGCTCCCCGCCGAGCAGGGAGCTGATGTGGAACTTGATCCCAGGACCCCAGGATCATGACCCGAGCTGAAGGCAGACATGTAACCAACTGAGCCACTCAGGTGCCCTTAAATACCTTTTTTAAATGGTATTAAATCTAGATTCATATTTCTTTTGGAGTAATAGTTATTTAAATACTGAATAACAGACTTGAATGTTTTAAATTTTTCTGCTATTGGTCAACTTTTTTGAGCCAATTGAATATATCATCATCTACACTGGTTACAAAGCAAGTAATCTCATTGATCATGGAATTTTCTTTTCATAAGGTTGTGTTTCCACTGTCTCAGGAGTTTGAATATGAGACTTTGTAATAGTTGCCTAGTTCATAAGGTTGTGTTTCTACTGTTTCAGGAGTTTGAATGTGAAACTTTGTAATAGTTGCCTGGTAGTCACTTTAATTTACCACATTCTGAAGCACCTGTGGTGGTGGTCTTTCTCACCAGCACCCCTGAGGTCTCGTAGAGTATAGGTTTTCATTTTGGTGAGTTGGTAAGTCTTTATTTTAGTTGTACTGTTGTTTGCTTTCTACATCTAATTAAGACCAGAGATACTCTCGGCCTCCCACTAACATCGACCTCTGTTAGTGGAAATAAATTGTTCCTTCTTGGTTAAATTCTAGTTAAGTATTGGCTACTGTTAAGGTGCTTTCTTCACAATCCTCCAAAGCCCAGGGCATGAGGCAAAGGGAACATCATGAAGTTGCCTCTGATAATCCTTGGATTCTCCCCTGTTGTGGGGTCATGTGGGAGATCTCATACATTATCAGAGGCCTTATGATTCTACAGAATCTACAGGGTTGTCTCACCCCATGGTTCCCTGCAAGATAGAAAAGCTTACCTTCACACCTGTGTGTGCTTATGCAAAGGAGTGTTCACACCTGTGCCTTCCTGAGCCATGTAGGAATCAGGTATATTAGGGGCAAGAACAGAGGCTACCGGCAAAAATTGTCTTGAGGAATAGCTAAAACTAGTGACAATCTTGGAGGATAAATGAATTTTATAAGTCACACTGTCTGCTTGATCAAATAGGACCCCAGTCATTTAGCCATTTGTGATCCATAATCCATAACTGATACTAACCCACATATGGATAGCATTTGGCAGGCAATAATACATTCTTCACAGAGTCAGGCTCATTTTAAGGCAGTTACATTTACTTAAAACACGAGGTACCTCCTGTTAATTTTCTGAGAGCAAGATATCCCACAGTTGTGAATTAAATTTTTCAGACTATATCCAAAGATGAAATTTATACTAAAATTTCATCCTGACTGTATTCCATCTGGATCATATGAATATAAATATTAAACCCTTCAAAATTAGCAATAGTTCTGCTCGTGAGTTTTTTTATATTTTTATGCTTTCCAAAAATATTAAAAGGCACTAGATGGAATTACTATCCAGTTATGTAATACATAGCTTAAAAACAGTTGCTTTTTGAATTTTGCAACTTTTGGTTCACTTAATACAAAATATTAAACATAAATCAAAATTAAAATATAACCTTAGATATTCATGAACAGTTTTTTGTTTCATGGGATACATTTGTGTTGCCAGGGAGGTAATTTCACACATTAATAATAATCCCTTTGTGGACTCTAAATATCATGGATCTGCAGAAATGCAGACTTGCTTTGCTATCTGATTATTTTTAGAAAATGCTCTAGAATTAGGAGATTAAAAAGCACATATAGTAAGGACTCAGACACACAGCATACACGTCCGTGAATCATTAACACCATCATTTCTGATGATCTTTCTTCTTTGGTCTGAATTTTATTTATGATTAGATTGAAAATCTAGGGCACTTGCAGCTGTTCAAAAAAACCATTTTGCTTTTAGTTCTTTCCTTCACTGCATTTCAGGCAGTAAAAATGCTACATAAAAAAATTGAGTAGTAGTCGGCACAGAGTAATAGTTGGAAATTGCCCCTATGCATTATACTTCGCTGAACTGCCTTTGTTGTTCTGAATATTCAGGTAAGCAAAATCATCTGCACACTCTGGCTCTCTCTCAAATAAATAAATAAAATCTTAAAAAAAAAAATACAGTATAACATACCCCCTAGCCCCAATCCCTTTTAAACTGCTCTACTTTCACTTTTTCCATTGTACTTATTTCCTCCTAACATACCAGGAAATTTTATTATTTATTAGTTCTGATATATAAGCTCCTTGAGGGCAGGGATCTTTATCTTTGTTAATTGATGGGTCTCTTGTACTTAGATGGGTTCTTGGCACTATTAGTTGCTAATAAGTATTCATTGAATCAACTGAATGAATAACTAGATAAAAGGGAAGTTTGGTAGAAATTTTTGCAAAAATTTATATTTTGAAAATAATATATGGTAAATTGAAATTACAAAATTAAGAATAAAAAACATTTGAAATGCATTTTCAAAAATCTAAAACCTTATTCAACAGTTTCTTTTACAAGTGTTCCTATTAACTGCTCTCCTCTAACATGGATCTCTTAGCCTGGCCCCATTGCCAAAAATACTCAAGTGCATGCCAAATTCTACTTTCAGTGAGTTATAGAGAATTTGAATACTGCTCTAAGAGTTTTACTTGCTACTTTTATTGGATATGCCTTATTCCTATTACGCCTGTGGGCTCATTTACAAGCAAGGAGGAAAAGGCCACTTCCACTCTTCTTGCATGCTGGTAAAAGTGACCATAGAAACTAGATAAATGCTGTCTTTATTAATTTTTTCTCCCATGAAGTATAGTTCTGGCATTCTTATGGGGGAAATGATGCCTCCATTTGAATAGAGAATGTAACGATGTGACTGGATGTTAATAAAGCAAAAAGCCAGTTCTGTGCATGCTTCTTTCTCAGAGTCCTGGGACCGGAACACTAGTATAAATTTAAAGCAAGGGTTGCAAATCAGTGGTCCACAGGCCACATCTGGCACACATCCAGAATCTCCCACTGGCCAGTCTCCCTCCTGGGTAGTACTTGCTCCCACAGGAAGGGAGATTATATAAGACTGAGCACCTTTTAAGGGAAGAGAGACCAATTCTGGTTCCTTTGTGCCCAACTCTGCTGTTTGTGTTTCATAGATTCCTTCTGACTCTTAACAGCAATATAAGGCAGTCTATTTTTACCAGTGTCCTTGGGCTCCAGATTTCATGCCTCAGATTACCCCAGGCCAGCATCCTCTGACATGTTAGGTACCAGTGATTTTTGGTCTCATTAACTGAACTTGTTCTTAGAAGAGATTTTGAACTCATTTGCACTCAAGGCAGAAAGGCAAATGAGAACTTCAAGAAGTCTCCAAACAGGAGCTACAACTCAAATAAATAATAAAATTCTTAAAATGAAATAGCAGACAAGTAAGCAGTAGTTGGGGGAAGGGAACAGGTTCCCATGCCTTCATTCTTGTGTGTAACCAAGAGGACCCCTGGCTTGACTAGTTCCAGGGCACCTTTAACAAAATGCCAAGTGAACCAGATGATTAATTTAATTTTGAATTAATTTAAAAGATGACAAAACTTTTCTCTTACACAGCAATATTGGTGTTAAGATCCCTCTTAGCCTGCTTTATTTTAAGGATTTACTTTATTGGAAACAAGAAAGAAACCAGCCCTCAAATAGAGCCACATGTCCTATCAATTGCCAGTTAGAGAATAAAAACTAAAGTTTCAACAATCTAATAGACACTTAAGTTTTACTTGCCCTGTTTGAGATTGAGATACGGTAGCTCTTCAGCTGGGCTTGGTGGGACGCTCAACTTCATTTCTTTCTGCCTACAGCCCGGGCAAATAAAACAAGAGTCTACACCTGGAGTTTATGGTCTTATATTCTACAACCAGGCAAGGTTAAATCAGAATCAAGTAAACCAGGTGGATCAAGAATACTATGTATATACCCCCATGCTAGGTCCATATGCTGTTTAAGATGCAGAGATGAACGGAGTCAATCCTGGCACTATATGGCACCTGTATGCAAATTGGGAAGAAAAAAGAACTCCTCTTGATGGAGGCAGCGCACCAACTGGGCCTGGTGTTATGGGGCTCATCGGTTTGGTGAGTAGAGTTGAGGCTGGTTTTCGGCCACAAATCATATACTTGGTTGAGTCTAAGGCCCCTTGTGAAGGGGTCAACATGAACACTCATACACGTCAGGCCTCGGGAAGAGGAAGGAGGTCTAGGTGGGACAGAAGTTACCTTTCTCCAACTAGTTGCCTTTACCAATGCTTGCCCTTCCTCCTACAATCTATTTTCCTTCCAATATCCAGAGTGACCTCCTTATCAGGATTAAGGTTATTCTTCTGATTAAAACTCTCTAATAATTTCTTCTAATTTGGAATAAATTTATCTTGTAATTTAGAATAAAACTCAAGCTCCTCAGCATGACCTAGCCTCTGTTGTTTTCCCTGCAGTCTTCTCTAATACAGCCACATGGTCCTTTTTTTTTTTTTTGCACCTAGACATTCCAAACTCACTTCCACTTCTGGACCTTTGCATGTGCTGTTCCTTCCGCCTGGCTTGCTGTCCCCTCGATCTGCAAAAGCTTGGTTTCTCCTCTTTAATGTCATCTCCCTAGAGAAGACTGCCCAAAATACTTCTGGAGTCAGAGGAGTTCTGTTTCAAGTCCTGGTTCCACCTCTTAGGATCATTCTGGCCTTGCTTCAGTATCTTCACCTATAAGGCTAAATAGCTACTTGAGAGTTGCTATGAGAATCCAATGAAGCAAATCACAGAAAGCACTCTGAACAGTGCCTTTAGCCTGCTCTTCTCATAGTGACCTGTAAATACTAGTTATCAATATTACTATTTTCTTTAAAGATTTTATTTATTTGACAGTGAGAGAGAGAGTACAAGCAGGGAGAGCCGAAGACAGAGGGAGAAGCAGGCTCCCTGCTGAGGGAGCCCAGTGTGGGGCTCGATCCCAGGACCCTGGGATCATGACCTGAGCCGAAGGCAGACGCTTAACCGTCTGAGCCACCCAGGTGTCCCTCAATATTACTATTTAATGTATCATTCATAACCTTAAATGATTTTATTTATTGATATTTTTTCCTTATTTGTTGGCTATTTACTCACACAAGAATATGAGTTTTATCCGTGCAGATTTCTTGGTTTTCACTTCTCTTTTGTGAGTGCTTCTAATAGCACCAGGCTTCATGGTAGGCATCTAATAAGTAATTTGTTGACATTTAGTAGGAGAAGGACAATATGGCAAAGCACGAAGAAGTGGCTTTTCAGTAGTCTAATCCTAATTTTTCCACCATTAGTGTCACCTTGGTCACTTCAGGGCTTCATTTTCCTCTTTAGTATGGCTCTCTAATAGGAGGGAGATTCGGCTTGTTAATTTTAGAAGGGTAGGATATGTGAAAAAGCAAAGTTACGCATCAGGCAGCAGGGGGCAGCAGTGTGTCAAAAATGCACCTGTCGCTTGAAGACCCAGGTGTCCTCTGTTTTCCCTTTAACTGAATAACTTAGATTTAAATATTCCATCAAGTCAGCACATCCTGCAAGATAAAGAAAGAACTGATACCCTCAGAGAAATGATGTGTAAACCCTTTTCTTCCTGTAAAACGGGAGTTTTCAATTCCGGGATCAAGAAAGACTCATTCCTGTCTTCTGATTTTATTTCCAAGTGGGAAGCAGTTAGTCATGGGACCTACAATAATCAGACTTAAAAACTGTGTTGGTGGTGGCAGTCAGAGTTTCAGTTCCACTGTTTACCAGCTGTCTGACCTTGGATTGTTGGGAATAAGTAGTAAAACGGAACTTACCTGTCATAATACTATTTAATTCTCAGACCAACCCTATAATTCATAGATATTAAAACACCAAACAATGAGAGATTAAGTTATTTGTCTAAGATCATGCAGCTGAGATATACAAGCCCTGGAAGAAAGCTTTTAACTATTATGTCATATTGTAAGAAACTGCTTGGTTTGGGGCACCTGAGTAATTTCTTATCTAAATCAAATCTGTATCTTTCCTTTCTCTATCCCCAGGCATTCTAGTACCTGTTTTGTTTTTTCTCTTTTCACCCAGCTCAAAAATACTGGTAATTCCCATCAGTTCATACATTAATTCCATCTAGAAATACCTTAAGAAGGAAATACACACCAGAAAGAGAGGGAAACATACAGAAGGGGATCCAGAGAGGTTTCAATAAGAGGTTAGCCTCTTGTTTGAGAACATTCTTTAGTCAAAGTCCATCTTAAAAAAAAAAAAGGCAACTGTAAAGTTGCTTTGTATTTTCCAAATTCAACTACAGAGGCATGACAAACAGGCTTTCCAGAGATATTTCTGTGAGCCTCCAGCGGACCCAGAGTGCTGCAATGGCACGGGTACTCTCTTTTCCTATTATGCACTCTCCCACTCTCCTAGAAGGGAATTTCACACCATTTCCCCTCTCCTAAAAAAGCCCTCATAAACTCTCCCTCCATCCATATTCTCAGTTGATGATCTTGCTACCTAATTTATTGAACAAAGTGAAGCATTCAGAGAACTTGCACAGACTCTCAGGGTCACATCGACCCTCCTACTGGCACCTGTCCCCACTCACTCAGCTTTCTCATGTGCTCTTATTTTTAAACTCATTTAGTTTCCTCTTCTCTCACCCATTCAAAGATAATCCTTCTGAAACTCCTCCCTGCACATTGTCACATTTCCCCCTCCTTGTTGGATTACTCTTATTCACATAGAAGCATGCTGTTATTTCTCCCATCCTAAAAAAAGCCCTCTCTCCAGCCAATTTTTCCATCAATGAGCACTCCCTTCTTCTTCACCCCTTTGAAGAAAAACTCCTTGAAATGTTCTATATTTGCCGTTTCTAATACCACCCATGCTCTCTCTTATATCCGGTCTAGTTGGGCTTCCAGGCTGACTTTTGCACTGAAACTGTTCTTGTTCAAGTCATCAATGTCCTTGACCTTCATAAAACCAATGGTCATCTGAATTCTCATTCAACACTCCTTCCTCATACACTTTCTTCACTGGCTTCTAGGAGATCACAATTTCATAGTTTTTCTCCTACTGAACTGGTTGCTCTTTCTGTCTCTTTTGCCAGGTCTTCTTCTCCCCAAACTGGAGACACACAGGAGTCAGTTCTTGGTCATGTGTCCATGCTTACTCTTTTGGTGAGCTCATCAAGGTTTCTGTTATCATCTACATATTGAAAACTCCCAAAGAAATTATTTCCAGCACAGATTTCCCCCCTCCCTCCTGCAAACCCCAGATTCATATAGCCAACTTGTTTATTCTCCACTTGTACACCTTACAGGCCACCTCAAACTTAACATGTTCAGAAATAAACTCATGAATTATCTACAAACCTGTTCTACCCCATATTTCCCATTTCACATGAGGGAAAATCCATTTGCTTGGGCCAAAAGCATTGGAGGAACACTTAACTCCTTATTTTGTTTATCTTTACTTTCTCTTTACTCTCTCAAACCCCACATCCTATCCATCAGGAAAATCTGTTAGCTCGCCTTTAAAATATAAACAGAATGTGAGCACTTCTCATTGCCTACATCACTAACACCTTGATCAAAACCATCACTATTTCCTACCTGAATCACAGCAGTGACTTCCTAACTAGTCTGCCTGCTGCCATTCTTGTTGCGTCAATGGTCTATTTTCTCCATTTCAGATAGAATGACTCTTTCAAATATAGAACCGATTTTGCCATCTCTTTGCTCAAAATCATTCATCACTGTTTGTTTCACTCTGGGGAAGGGCTGTAGTCCTACAATCCAGAATAAAAGTTTCTAAGATGCTACATGGTGTGACCCCCGTTACCTAGCCGCACTTACCTCCCATTTACTCTCCCCTGTTCATTTTATTCCAGTCCCGTTCACTTGGCTGTCCCTGAAATACATAAAGCCAGCCCCTGCCTCTGGGCCTTTCTTTCGGTCTTCCTGGAATTCTATTTTCCCAGGTACCTGCATTGCTAGCCCCTCACCTCCTAAAGGTCTTTGCTCATCTTTGTCATCTTCTTAATGAGACTTATCCTTACTAGCATTAAAGAAAATTGCAACACACCCCTTCCCTGGCACTCCTGATCTCCCTCTATCATTCTCTTTCCTCATTAGCACCTATCACTTAATTTATTATACAATTTACTTTTTTATGATGTTCATTTTTTTTGCCTTTATCTACTTATATAAAGTTCCAAGAAGAACCAGATTACTATAGTATGTAGAATGGTGAATAATTAGATAATGTAAAATTAAAAGGAAAAAACAACCGGAGTAAATTCAATCAGGCAGAAAATACAACTTGTAATCTGGATAATAGGTATATAGCCTAGTAAATTAGTTCAGACAAAAGTTGCCTGAGATGATAGGAGAAAAAAATGAATAAGGGAACATGTGATTTCCTAGGTTGTTAAGAAAAGGGGTGGGCTTGAAAAGTCCCATTAAAAGAAGGGATTTGGCTTGTTAGCCTCTATTTTGGTAGATTTTTTCTAGAAGTAGCACTGAGAAACCCAGAATCACCATCCACAGCTCAAATCAATGACCACAGTTGCTGTAATAGACTGGAGATGATGATAACCAATCTCCTTAGTTGAACTGTAATTTTTAACACCAGGAAGGCATACAGAAAAAGCACAGAGATGACAAAGAAATAAATGTTACTCAAAGTGGATTTATGTGAATTTTCTACAACATGATGATTTGATTATTCTTTGTCTCTTTACAATCTTAGTTTTAATTTTTATCAAAAGTCCTATGAACTAAAGAAGCCAACAGTTAGTTCTCATGGGCTTCTTATAAAAAGGCAGTTCCTCCAATCTCTTTTCTTTTTCCACTCCCCAGATCCAACCTTGAACTCTCTCCATTCTGAGCTGCTTCAGCCTGAACTGTTTTCTAGAATAGCTATCTTAGGGGAACTGCCCTTCAGGAGATGCCCTTCACTTCTCCCTTGTAGGTACCTCCGGCTTCCTGGATTCTATACCTTTCTCTTTTTTGCTTTATTTTCTTATACTGATGGGACACCCAAGAAAGGGGGGATGGGAGGGAAATTTTAAAGACATGCATGTATGAAAAGGGCTTTATTCTACTCTCACATATCATTTATAATTTTAGTAAAACTTTTGGTAGGAAATAATTCACCATTAGAATTTTGAAGGCCTCCTCCATTGTCTTCCAGTTTCCCACAGAGAAGTTCTATACCATTCTGATTCTTGATCCAGTAAATAAATATGTCCTCCAGACGATCTGAGGATCTTTTTTTTTTTTTTTTGTCACAAGTTTTCTTAAGTTTCATGATAATATGCCTGGGTGTTTGTTTATTTTCATTCATCGTTCTTGGTACTGGGATCTTTCAACTTGGAAACGCACGTCTTTCAGTTCTGGGAAATGTTCTTGAGTAGTTTCTCTGACTTTTCTCCACTCTATTTTTCCCTTGTGTCTCTTTTTCAAACTGTTGTTTAGAAAAGGGACTTCCACAACTAGTCCTCTAATTTTCCTATTTATTTTTCTCTTCTTTTCATTCTTATCCTATTGTTCTACTTTGGGGGAGATTTCCTTCAAAAGGCTTTACTGAGTTTTTCATTTATGCAATCATATCTTTAATCTTTTAGAGCTTTTATTTTTTTGTTTTGGAATATTCCCTCTGTATCACCCTATTTTGCCTTTATGGATACAAAATATTCTCTTGAGACTATTAATGATGTTTTAGAAGTCCCCCCCACCCGCCCCCGTATATTTTCTGTTCCTTCCAAATTTTTTTTTTCTGTACATTTGGTTTGGTCAATATTCTCATATTAGAATATGAGATTATGTAATTTAAGAGTGCTTGAATTCTGGAATGCACCTCAACAGCTTTCCCATTTAAGAGCAGGACACTAAAAAAGCTTATTGGCAATGAGGCTTGCAGGCTGTACGCTTTACTGTAAGATCCTCTGGTGGAGCTGATTCAGAGAATTCTTAATGTCCATAACTTTAGGTCTTTTCTCTTGGGTCAATCTACCTTATAAACAGACTTTTTAGTCTTATCTTTCAGACTCAATATCACCAACTGTCTTTTGGGAATTCTGCACCACAATTTGGTGCTTCTTAACTTTTCTGTTAGCTTCTCTGTCTCCTAAGCTATCTGCTTTCCAGCTCCCAAAATTGTTGCTATTATTCCCTCTTTTGTCTTTTGCCCTTTGTCCTATGTTTCCCTCTTTTAAAAAATCACTTTACTGTCATTTGAGTATCGAAAAGAAACAAACCTTAATGGTTATATTTCATCTCCCATCTTTAACTGGAAGTCTTGCTTACAGGCATGATTTTATGATGTTTGAAATGCTTTGGAAAATCTAATTTATTAGATTTATAGATTTGATTTATTAGTTTTATAGGACTTAAATATCTAGAAAGTATTGGCTTATTGTATTTTAAATTTGCCCAAGCACTTGTAGTGTTTGTTTAAAAAAGTATAGTTTAAAATGTTTAAAGAAGCTTATTTAACTAGGTTAGTAAATGGGAATAAATTTCAAGGGAACTTAATCTGTTAAATTTATGAGTTAATGGAACCAAATTACTATATTTTTATATAAAAATGCTTAGACTTATAAATTGTGCTTAAACCTTAAAGAAAAACTGTGCTTTCTAATTAATTTTGTTTATAAGTTATATATCTAAACAGAAATAACTTTAAATAAGTCTTTTCCACAAAACACAATCCCTTCTCCCAATTGATTGGACCTGGAGGACATTATGCTAAGTGAAAGAAGTCAGAAACAGAAGAGTAACACCTACATGATCCCCTTAATATGAACAATCTAAAATAGCCAAACTCATAGAAACAGAGAGTAGAATGGTGCTTATCAGGGGCTTGGAAGAATTATTAGTCTGAGGGTACAAAGTTTCAGGAATGCAAGATGAGTACATTCTAAAGATCTACTGGGCAACATAATGGGTATAGTTAACAATAATGTATTGTATACTGAAAAAAATTCTAAGAGGGTAGATTTTATGTTAAGTGTTGTTATCATAAGACTAAATAAGTAAGAAGATGGGAGAAAATTTTTGGAAGTGATGGATATTTATGGGATAGATGGACTCACGTATACATGAGATACTTATCTCCAAACTAATCAAGCTATACACATAAATATATACTTTTTGTATATCAATCATCACCTCAAAAATATTTTTGGTTTTTTTTTAAACCCTAATTGATGAAAATACATTAAAATCTAGCATAACTACATCTGTCAGATGTATAGAAGCTATGGGAGTAGAACTTTGTTTCAGTTTTGGCCGAGAACCCCACTGTTGAAACTGTGAAGCAGGTACCAAATATCTCCATATCCTAAAAGCAATGTTAGGAGACTATCACATTGGTTTTGCCAGCATTGGCCCACCACATACCTAAAAGGTATGAAACAGTTGATATGATGAAAGATGCCAAAAAGGAACTTCTTTGGAGAAAGTGGTCAGTATACTGAGTTTCCACCCCCAACTGCATATGGTTTGGGCAAGGACTAGGGAAATCTTCCTACTCACGTCAAGCCAAGTGAGTGTCTTCAAAGGGATTAGTGAACCTAGCAGCAGCTGGCTGACCAGAGAAATAGAAGGAGTCTTTGTAGGTTTTGAGCTTCACTCCCACCAACGGCAAAGCAAAGTAGTCTATTTTCTGGAAACCAGAGGCCCTGGTAGGTTACTACCAAGATGACACAGTAGCTAATTCTGTGGAATTGTTTTAAAGGGGGTCTCATGCAAGAGGGGGACACCTAGTGAGCAAAGGGATACTCCAGAAGACATCTGAGAGACTGGCAGTTTGGAGTAATTATATGTAGTTAAACATCCTCCGGCATAATTCTTAGAACTCCATAGAAATCCATCCACTACCTGAAATCAGTATTATAACAAAATAAGTCAAATAGTTTGTTGACTATGTTGTTAGTGTCCGTCAGAAAATGGTGCTCCCTTGTTATTTCACTGACTAAAGACTTCGCTAGACTAGAAAGAAATAAAATACTGTTATAACTATGGTTGCACATTACTTATTTTCCAACTACTACTAAAAAGGCCCCTGGAAAAGTCAATGGTCTCTATTTTTCTCTATTCTATACCAATTTTCTCTAAGAAATCTATTTGTTTCATAGCCACTTTGTGACCAATTCCATAGACTTCTCCAAATTCTCACTGTATTATATGTTAATGATTCCTTCATAAAATAAGTCTGCTAGTCAAATGATAAGCTTTAGCAATTATTTCTAAAAACAGGAAATACAACACTGCTGTTTGTTGCTTCATGAGTTTTTTTTTTTGTACCTTATAAGTAGTGTTTTCCCTCCAACTTTGTTATTATACAGCCTTACCCAAAATTTAATAAGGAATTTGGCTTTTTAAGATTAGCAAAGGTTAAGTTGAAACGTTGTAAAAGACTCTCTATTTTTATTTAAAAATAAAAGTATTCTCCATTGTTGAATACTTACCAACCAAAAGAAATTATGCAAGTTCTATAATGGCAGGGACATTTCTGTTTTGTTCATCATGCTAGATAATCATAACACAGAAAAAATATGGAAAAGAAAACTGCATTGTCCTCAGGTTTGCTACTTTTAGCTGTCTCACAGAACAAGTGCCTTCTTTTTAGTTTATTATTAACTTTTACTCTTATACTTCCACATAATCTTACCTTATGTAACCTAATAAGATTTTGTTGTTTTTATTTCCTTTCAAGTGAGCTACCCTGAGTTTTGGCCAATATTTGTTTTTCTTTACCTTAAAACAAAATCTGTCTTGCTATGTTTTCTATCAATTATTTTTAAAAATTATCTGATAGCATCAGAAAGTGGTCACTGGCTGTACAAGGTGAAATTTTCTGATTTTTTTCCACATTAACAATTCGTTTGAGACTCTAAATATTGTTATCATCTTATGAATACATGTGACATTAAACATATTACAATTTCACTTTGTTCTTCTGTTCTAATGTTTAGAGTGAAAAAGACATTCACTTAAGTTTCTACGAGAAAAATGAGAAATGTAAACAAGAAAAATCAAACAATATTAATAGAAATAAGATAAATGTCTTTAAGAGATTTTTTGTTTTGTTTTTTTTTTTAACTCATACTGCAGCACCACAATATTATAGACAACTAATATAACTAGTGCTGTTTTCTTAAAGTCAAAGCCTGGCAATTTCTGGTACTTACTCCATAATAGGGTCACTATACAAATATCCAAATCCACTGTTACTTGCATAAGATTCTATCATTTGGTTAATTTCCATGATTCACTAGCAGGACATGCTTTCCCCCAACTAATGATTGACATTTCAAGTAAATGAGAAATAGGAAAATAGAAAGGCATGACTTCAGAAACTTACGTCTCAGCTTCATGGATATTGAGCATATTTCCTTGGAATTCAGCCTTCTGCAGCAGTGGGTTGGTGACTTCTCTTTCAAACATTCTTGCTACTTCACTGGGGTTTATTTCCATCCTAAATTCTAAGTCTCCAAGTACAAAATGTCTTTGAATAGCACCATTTTTTCCCTCCATCTTTAGCAGGCTGTCAAAGTGAGAAGTCTACACCTTCCACTTGTCTCTCTCTGACTAATTTGAAGAAGCTTTTAGAGCTGGGTAAGACAGTGGTAGCCAAAAGAATGAAGAAACAAATATGTGTTTTAGGTTCAAAAGAGCAAGTTACTCATTTACTCAAGGAATGTTCTGGAAAATATTTAGCTCCTGAAATTAAACATTGAGAGGGCTTCAAGGATAGTACATTTCTGAAATCAAAAATATACTGCCTCACCAAAACCTGAAAAAGATATAATGTTTTACGACAATAACAAGTGTTGACGAGGATGTGGAGAAATTTGAGCCCTAGTGCACTGTGCGTAGGACAGTGAAATGGTGTAATCACTGTGGAAACCAATAGGGAGCGTTCTCAAAAAATTAAAAATGGAACTACCAAAAGATCCAGAAATACTACTTCTGTATCGACATACACAAGAATTGAAAACAGGGTCCCAAAGAGATATCTGCACACTCATGTTCACAGCAGCACTATTCATAATAGCCAAGAGGTGGAAGCAACCCAATGTCCATTAATCGATAAATAAACAGAATGCAGTATGTACATGCAATGGAATAATATTCAGCCTCAAAAAGGAAGGAACTCTTGTCACATGCTCCCATATGGATGAACCATGAGAACTTTATGCTAATAAGCATACAAGCTTTTATTTTCACTAATAAGTGAAATAAGCCAGTCATGAAAAGACAAATACTGTATGATTCCAGTTACCGGATTCAAAGAAACAGAAAGTAGAATGGTAGTTACCAAAGGCTGGCATTAAGGGGACAAGGGGAAATGGGAAAAAGTCAGTTTTATGGATATAAAGTTTTTGATATGCAAGATGAAAAAGTTCTGAGTTTGTCTTTTACAACAATGCAAATATTCTTAACCCTGCGGAATTGTACACTTAAAAATGGTTAAGATGGAAAAAAAATGGTTAAGATGGTTCAAAAAAAACTACAATGTTTGGAACGACCCTTATTTAAAATATTCTCTGTGTATCATTCTGTGTATTTGGAGTCACAGCTGCCTGTCAGTCATATACAGGAAGAAAATGCTGGCCACCAGTCTAAGCTGAATCACAAATAGTGACTCTATGCAGGTGGCTGGCAGTGTGTGGTCAGTCAGAAGGCACATGCTTCCACCATGAGGCTCGGATGACAATAGCATCTGGGCCACTGCCACAAGACTACTGAAACTTCTGGCGTTGTAACCAATTATTGCTACCCTAAACCCCACTGAACTGAAGAAATACACACTTATTAACACTAAATTATATAAAATCAAGAACATAGAGCACTGTGATTAAGAATATGGGCTCCGAACTTACGCTGAGTTTGAATCCTGACCCCGCCTTAGTAGAGACAGTGTGACTTTGGACAAATTACTTAACCTCTCTAGACTTTAAGTTTTTATTTTTGTTTTTTTCCCCCCGCTCATCCATTTAGTGAAAAAGTTGTAACACTCTGTGGGATTCTCATGAGCAGTACATCAGATGAATAATATAAATGCTTACTGTAGCGCCTGGCACGTAATAAACACTGAAATCTTGGTTATTGTTCTATCTTCTCTCTCTCTCTTTCTAGAAGAGACACCTGAAACTACAGATTTTCTTCTCAATATTCTGAGTGGGAAAATAAATCAAACTGTTTTAGTGAGTCTCTAAAATCAGGCTTCATAATTACTTTTATTTGTAGATTAGTTGGTTTCTTCAAATATTAATGGGATTCATCTTTACCATTGTTACTTTCAAACTCTATGACATTCTATGAAGTAGCAAGAGAGTATTGGCATCACCTTGCAGTAATGGAAAGAACACTAAATCTGAGTAACAAATTTGGAGTAAACCATTTGTTGATTACTAGCTGTGTTACACTAGATATACAAACTTCACATCTTTGGGTCAGTTCCTCATACAGAAAATTAGATCAATTTCTATTGAAATCTTGAAAATAAGTTAAATGTGATCAACTGTGATCATGCTTACAAAGAAACTCTGCAAACCCTAGTAAGTTCTTTAGAGTTATTTTATCATTAAAATGTATGATTAGATTAAGAATGATCTATCTATTATATCTATCTATCAGATGTATATTATTGATAACTGTTCATTGTGGAGTCAGTCTAGGGCAAAAAAATGTTAGCCAATTACATGCAGGTTCACTTTCATGGGTGAAAATAGTCTCTTTTGTCTGGTACTCAAATCTAAATACGAACCCAGCTAGACCATTAATTGCTTAATCCAGCAACCTGGCTTTGGAACAGGCTATTCTAAGATTTCTATTCTGGTCACTGCTTCTTCCATATTCCTAACAATTATTGGGCCTTTCAAACACAGACTGAAATTACATTCTGAAGGATTTTATTAGTAGTGGTTTTCCTCCCTTTTTCATTTATGGGAATAGATGCCACACAGAGACGAGGTTTCAATAGTTGTGTAAGTAACCTATGTCTACTTAATAACCCTCCCCTAATGTTCATAAGTCAGGAAAATTGTCACTTAGACAGGATATTCAATTTTAGATATCAACACAGTCATTAAGTAGGCATTATTGAAGGGTGTTTTGAGTGCTTTCTCTGTGCTGAACAATTCTAAGAAATTTACGTGGATTATTCAACTTAATCTTTAAAAAAATTTTGAGGCAGATATGTTGTATTCATATAAAAAAAAAGAAAGAAAGAAAATTGAGGTAGAGAGAGATAAAGAAACTTGCCTAAGGTCACACAACTAGTAAATGATTGAACCAAGATTTGCGATCGGTCTGTTCTGACTCCAGAGCTTACAAACTCAGCCATAAGGCTTTATAACATCCTTCCCTGAACACTCAGAGATAACCAGATAACCATATAAAAATAGTCACCTGCTTCTCCCCCTTTGGCCTGGGCTTTTCTACTCATTTTATTTAAAGAGAGGCTGGTGGGCTTGGGAAGCAGCAAGGCTAACGCTAACCCTAGGCTTGGGGAAGATGGAAGGGCACATAGGAGAACCAGAATTTTGAGTTTCAAGTGTCAAGGAACAGCAATTATAGGATGTAAGACAGAAAGGGATAAATTTCACACGGTTACTATATAACCAACCCAGCCGTCAACAGGAAATTGCAGGAAAAGGGAAGCAGTAAGCCAGAAACGAGGTCTGGGACTAGCCAGGAACTCAGAGTAAGCTCAAAAAATTCAGGAATAAAAATAGTCATGGCTAGGGACAGGCAAAGGTGGCCAAGAATTTCAGGAGTTAGCAGAGGTCAATCCAAGTCAGCAAAAAAGGATGTGGCATTTATTGAAGGACAGTGGTGTATTTTCTTCCTAGGCATGAAGAAAGTTGAGAAGACTATCTAGGTTGTAACTAAGGTCAAATGTAGTGGTTGATAGTAGGAACAGGATACAGAGTAAATGTGAAGATGGAACAACCTTGTTGATAAGAACAATGCAAACACCACGGAGCTGATGAATGTGTAACCAGAAGTACTTATTATTTTACTAACCAATGAATTTAGTACTAAGTCCAGAATTTAGATGCAAGTGGGACGATGTTATTAATCTATTTTATGAACTAACAATTGATCTATTTTACAACCACATTAAATTTGTAATTTTTTTCCTTCTTGTCTACCTGTCATATTTTTACAATTATATCTATGTGTGTATAATATATATAAGTACACACACACGCCATAAGTTACACATATAGATACACACATACATACACACACATACATATAGAGTAATATGGTCAATTTTTAACTCCTTAAACTGTTGATAAGGAAGCTATGTTGGTCATGAGAAGAACTGACTATGATTTATATCCCTGAACCATACAGAGCTAGGTATATCCTATATATGAATTTTTTCTTTGCAAAGTTCAGATAACTTCTATCAGAGTTACCACCTATGTATCCATGTTAACTTATAACATTAACTAGTAGGAAAATTATTTTATCAATCTCTATATTTCTGCTTTAGGAAATTATGCTGTATCAGTCAGTATAGCCAGGAGACAGAAGAGACTATAAACAACAGGTTAGGTATAAAGTTGATAACACCAAGTTATCACAAAGATGGCAACTGTAGGAAGCACGTACTAACTCTAGGGCTGGGGAACAAAAGGAAGTGACTGGAATTATGAAACATAGGAAATTAGAGAAGGGTTGCTCCTGGAAGGAACCCTGGTTGCCAAAGTAAGGAAAGGTAGCTGGATAAATAGTTATAGGAATGGCAAGGAGAGTTCCTTCTCTCTTCTGGCTTTGCAGTCGCCTTCTGGCGCCCCCTATGGACAGAGCCTAAAAGTTAGCCGCTGGCAAACCAGAAACTGTTCTCAGGAGACCCAGTCTAGCCAGACAAAGCTGAATCCAGAAGAGTGGGTTTGGATCTGAGAGAAATTAACTTAAAAACAGGCAGATGTAGAAATATGTTCAGTGTAATCCATTATTTAATAAAGGAAATCATGTAATTTAATTGTCCATGTGATTAGTTCAGAAAACCTACAGATGACTATTTCAAGCTAACATTATAAAAATATTTCATACATTTAATAATTTTCTGGATAATACTATGAATTCTTCTAAGTAAAAATTAAAAGTTATTCCCCAAAATACGAAGAAACAAATTTGCATGGAAGAAATGCTACAAAAAATGTACATAAACATTCCATTGCTATATGCAAGATGAGTATATATAAAATTTTTTAAAATACTTTTTTTGGTTTAAATTAATTGCAGTTTTACCAACCTGAATATGATTTTAATTTGTGAAATGTCTGCAATATTATTTAAATAGCATGAATAGGCTGTCTAAATATATAATGATGTCTGACTTGCTTAATTTAAGAATTTCCTTTCTAATGTCATAATGTACAACTAATCATTATGACCATTACTTTACAATTTAAATAGCATCCAAGAGACATACACAATAGATCCTCAATAAATTATTTAGCTAGACCATTGAATATTATTTAAAAAATAATATAACGTTAATTATCTTTATTAGAATACATATACATTTTAGAAAATTTAAAAAGATACAGAAAAAGTAGAAGAAAAAAATAATCTTACCAGCCCAAGAAAATCATAGTTAATATTTTTGTGCATTTGTTTTCAAGATATGTCTTTTCAATTTTTAAAATTTATGATCAAATTTTAGGTGCAAAGTTATACCCAGCTTTTTTATTATAAATGTTTTTTCTGTGATATTAAAACTTCTTGTAAAAATAATACATAAGGACTTTTTACTATTCTTTGAATAGATGAGCTATAATTTCATTAAGTGGAGTTGTTCTAAAAATGTTACAATTTCAAAAAACAGAATTTCAGGGTCTTGGGATCAAGCTCCGCATCGCGCTCCCTGCTCAGCAGAAAGCCTGCTTCTCCCTGTCCCACTCCCCCTCACTGTGTCTCTCTCTGTCCAATAAATAAATAAAATCTTAAAAAAAAAAAAAAAGAATTTCAGGTTGTTGCTGGTGGTGATGGTGGTTGTGGTGTGTGTATGTGTGTGTGTTATAAACAATACAAAATCTCTATCTTTTCTGTCGATCTCTCAGGTACCATTATCTGTTGTTAATACGTTTGTTGCTCTTTTTTAATTTTGTTTTTAATCTGCCAAGGGCTTGGAAATCATATAATCAAATGTGTTAGGATTTTATCTAAATTTAGAGTTAATGTGCTTTGAAATGAGAATCTGAAATCTCTCCTCTGAGAAGACTGCATGAGCTTTGGCACATAAATAAATGAGGTGTCATTTATTTTAGAAATTTAATACCTGCTCGTTTTAAAAAATATGTATTCTTCAAGATTCTTGGCTGAATCAAGTTGGCTGGTATCATTAAATTAAAATTAAATGTAAGCAGGTGTCATTAAGTGAGATATTATAATTCCCTTTTACCTGCTTTAGTGACTCAGTCAGGCACAGGATAGTTTATATTTGCATTAAAACAAGGGATGAATAAATGACCAAACTAACAGAATTTAATGTAGACATGAAAACATTGCTGGTGCATATGAAACCATACTCAGGCTCATCAGTCAAAGAGGGTCTGCGAATGTCCTTTTTCAAGTGAGGCAACTTTAATTTAATTATAACAATGCTAGTGAGGGTGATATGAAAAAGATTAGCAGAACAAGCTGGAGTAATTTTCAATATCCTTTGTGGAAAGTGGCTTAGCAATATAGATCTAGAGCCTTTAAAATTTTCTTACCTTCTGATTCAATTTCATTTTTAAGATTCTATTCTAATAATTCAAAATGTAGACAAAAATTTATGCACAAAGATGTTCACAGTAACATTATTAATACCAGCAAAGATTGGAAATTTTAAGGATCTAGTACTAGTCTGGTACTTCTATAGGTTAAGTTAATGCAAACATAAAAACTGATATTAGTATCCCATTTTAATGACGTGAGAAAATTACATAGTATTAGGTTAAAAAATGCAAAACTGTGTCCAATTACATGAGTAAAAAGAAGACTCAAAGTCATAAAGGAAATGCACCAAACTCTTAACAATGGTTATCTCTGGCTAGTGAAATTATGGTTGATTGTTAACTTCTTTGTTCTTCTGCAGTTTCCAAACTTTCAAAAGTGTGCATTTTTAGAGATCAGAAATAAACAATGCATATTATAATTATTTTTAAATGCTGGATTCTATAACCCATGGTAACTGAAGTAGAAACATTATTTTCATGTACACAAATCTTATATTCTGTTCATGTTAGTTTATATTTGGACAACCTGGTGCACTCATTGAGAGAACTGGGCAGATGCATGATTTCAGCTTTGGTGGATAGGAAGTTATACAGCCTCTTTTCTCCAGAGGCTCTGTGTCAGAGCCTGCTAGTTTTCTCCCTATTATACATATTCATCTTCTACAGAGATTGAGGGTTTAACTGGGCACTAGGCTGTCCAGCACTCAGTTTCTGGCCAATGAGAAATGAACAGAAGCAATGTGATGACTTTTGGGCCATGCTCCCACAAAGAAAGTTCTGTAACTTTCTTCCTTTTCCCCTTTTCATGGTTAAAATGTAGATGTTAGAGTGGAATACTAGAGAAGCCTTTTTTGGACCAAGGGATGGGAGATGAATATTAAGGATGCCAGAGGAACTAGAATAAATCTCTACCATTGACATTGAAAAGCCTGCCCACGACTGCTTACACTCAGACTTTGTATGGGGCAAAAATAAAATCTTTTGGCCTTTATTATTAATAGCCGAATTAGTATCCCAACTAATCTGCTGTTCTGTCTGGCAGAAGCAGTTGGATTTGGTTGATTACTTTTAGAATATTAGCTTCACCATTAATTACACCCAAACTAAAATCACTATATTTAGGACCCATTCCCCAACATTTAAATAGCTAATCTTAAATAACCCATTTTATAGGGCAATTAATATAGCTATTTGAGAGTGCAGAGTGCCATGCTACTTGAAACCAGATGTCCCAGAAGCCATCTAAGGTTCTCCTAAGAATTAATTTTTTTTTTGAATTAAAAATCACTCATTATATGCCATATGGCTCAGACTCAGTTGCTGGAGAAGATTCAAAGTCTTTATTGGGACAATGTTGGGAGCACTTTCAGGCCACATGGCTTTCTAAAGCAGTGCTGAATTGAGAATCAGTCTCTCAGCCGTTCGTTCACAATAGAATGGGAGAAACTTAAGATCTGACATCGTCAGTATAAAGAAACTTTGCTTTACTTTATATCTTAGAATGCTATAGTACGGCCCCTGCTTAGAGAACTAAATCTTGAATTAACAACAATAGAATAGTGTTCAAGCATTTAAAATGGCTTTATTTGAAAGACTAATGGATGTATAGCAATCTTATTCTAGATTCTTCAAATCATGTCTCCCATTAAATCAAAACATTAGAAAACATAATATGTACACAGAAAGTTAGTATTTGACTGGTGTTTCTGACCTAATCACCTAAGAGTCATTACTGGATGTACTGTCTCTATGAAACACTGTTTTTGTCTCTTTTCTTTTTTTCTTTCTCTTTTCCTCCTCCTCCTTCTCACAATACTTAAGTCAATAAACTCTTCCTTGAATTTAATTTCCAGAAGTATAAGATGAACTTCATGCTTCCTTTCTTTCAAATATATATCTCAGATATACATTTAAAACCCAATGTTTCCCATTTACTCACAGCTACTTTGGCGGATATCTGCCTTTTTAGCTACCTAGCATATATTCCTCTTACTCCTCGTAACAGCACCCTACTCCAATGTAACCCATGTGCTTCAAGAGTAACTGACTTGACCTCCAAATGACAGAATCTATGGCTCAGGCCTAAGGTAACTGGTATAACTCCATATCTAGGCCACATTTATTGAGATAAGAATGGGAAAGTGCTTTAAGTTGATTCATTTAGGCCAAGGCTCAGAATTTTTGTTTGAGAGTAGACAAAACAGCTTTCTTCTTTGCTGAGTATGAGTGAGACAGCATGTATGAGATACAGGTTCTCAACCATTCATAACAGATTGTTAGCGACTTCAGACTGGACATCTTAATCACAAAGAAACCTGAATGCTAACAAGGTAGCCATCTTGGGACCAGGAAGTAGGGAAGCCTGTACAGAATGGAGTTAGCACTAGAGTCAAGAAATGGAGAGAGCATGAGTAGGGGTCTTTCTGTCATCATTTAAGTGAATAGATCAAGCCTGATCTTAGCAAGCTGACCTCTGCCTATGAATTTATTTTATTGTTAAAATCAATTTGAGATTGATTTTCTGTTGCTTGTAACCAAAGGCATCTTGATAGAGACAGCAAGAAATTGAGACAAATTTAGGGCTTAACTCCAACACTAATTTCATCTCACATTCCTGATAATGCCAATTCCCTCTCTTTAAGGTGCTCTCTGGTTTTTTAATTTAATCACACCACTTTACAGTATGTTTCATTTCATAAACCTCTGTAGACTTTTCTTGCATTGCATGGGGGATGGTGGTGAGAAAGAAACCTAAAGTAATTCTCTGCCTAGGGGCATCTGGATGACTCAGTCAGTTGAATATCCGATTCTTGGTTTCACCTGGGGTCATGATCTCATGAGTGCTGGATGGAGCCCTGCATGGGCTCCATGCTCAGTGGGGAGTCTACTTAAGGATTCTCGCCCTCTGCCCCTCCCCCCACTTGCAAAGCCACAATTGCATGCATGCATGTTCTCTCTCTCTCTTCCTAAAATAAATAAATCTTTAAAAAAAAAAATTCTCTGCCTACTTTGTCTGACATTTAATGTGTACTGTTTTATTTAATTAACTGAAAAGGTAGGGTTTCCACTAATATATAAAGAAAATGAGGCTCAGAGAAGGTAAGATTCCTAAGGTCACACAGCAGTTAACTCAGCGGCTAGGACTTGAATCTCCAAAGTTCAATCTCTATTATACTAGATTGCTTTCGATTAGTAACAAATTCCAAACAAATAATAACAGGTCCGTGGAGATACCATTTAATATGTGAGTTTTGAAACACTGGTCACTGCCTACCTCTCTAAATTTGTATAACATTTTAAGAATTAGAATTTTGTTTTGGAAAAATTGAGCATTTCTCAGATCATTTAGAAATCATTTCAATATCTCCAAAATAAGGCAGGTATCACTAACTCTTAAAAAGAGACAAACGTGAATGTGCTAATTTGGACAGTCTGACAACTAATAATTATTTTCCTTTGATCTTTATTTTCAGTAGGTACCACATGTTTCAAATGATTCTTTACTGAAGAGATATTTTCAGATTTCTTCCCCATCTCTCTAAAGTAGGCCTCACAGTTCAAATCTATCTCTGTAGTTAAAGCATGATTTTTGGCCATTCTTCTGCTTTCATACTGTAATTTCTCTTTTGATTTTTTGGCAAGTTTCTATTCCATAATAATCTCTTTCCCCTGCAGGTGGAGGCCAGCCTCTTTGTTTACTTTTATATCATCTCTTTCTAGCATGAATTGAAGTTTAAGTTTCATACTTTTTCTGTCAACATCCATTTAACTCCTCATTTTAAATTCTCACTCCCCTCCTTTCTTCTCTACATCTCCACTCTATCAGCCAGATCTTGCCTAACTGCTCATGTTGCTAGTCCTCTTTGAGCTACTTCACAGACAGCAAAATCATGTCTAAATCTCTTGGCAGTCATGAACTGATCATTTCAAACTGATCCCTATGCAATACAGAAAACACAAAGCTATTGGCTCTGGACTTCCAGGTCTACATATACAAGAAATATCAAGGGGCAAGAATCTCAAATTTGGAGATGCAGACACAGTGGAAGTAGTCTTCATGGTTTTTCTGAACATCAAAGTCAGACAACACAAGGAAGCACAATAGGATACCGTCAGATGCATTGTTCACATAAGAGTGGATGTTAAAAACATGAGCAAGAATCATGGCCAGGGGTCAAACTCAGATCAAACCATCAAAGCCACACCATGAAGGTGACTGGCAGGAAAGCAGGAGCTGTGAAAATTATATAAGGCTACATTCAGCGGCAACATGTTCTGGTTATTTCAAAGCATTTGCACCTAGAGATACAAATAATCTATTTTCCTTGGAAAAACAGCTCCCACACAGACATTTCATATTTGATTCCATGAGGGGAGAACACTGAACAGGCTACAAATATTTCACAAGGTTTTACAGCATTTCTGGGTTTCATAACCATTTGGGATTAGCTTAAATGGGCACTGTCAAACTATTTACACTATTTTAGCAAGATTTTATCCTTGCTGGGTTATAGGACCTTATATCTCAGGAAATGCAGAAATGGGTATTTACAACATTTCGTATGCAATGACCTTTTTAAACTGGTTTTCAATTTTTTTTTTTCAGCATATACGTACTGTGAGAGTGAAGGGAAAGAGTCAATCTCAGTTGACTGGATTGTGAATTGACACAATCATTTGGAGAACAATTTGGTAGTATATGTAATAATTCTCTAAAACTGTGAATAGATTACTTGCACTTGGCAATTCTACTTTTATGAATTTACCCAAACAGTAATGAAGAAGAAAGGCATAAGTTTTATTTGTCTGCTAGTTGATTAAAATACTACAATAGGCAAGAACTAACAAACAGGAAACCTGACAAGCCTGATAATAGAGGATCTATTGAGTAAGTTGTGATATATCTATACTGTAGAATACTATATAGTCATTGAAAATGATGCTGTAGAATCCATTTATTGGCCCAAAAAGACATGGAGGATAAGTTAGGTTCAAAAGGGTATTGAGTATACTCTGGAGCACCTGGGTGGCTCAGTCGGTTGAGCTCCTGACTCTTTGTTTCAGCTCAGGGCATGATCTCAGGGTCTGGGGATTGACGCCCACACTGGGCTTTGCACTAAGCGCAGTGTCTTCTTGTCCCTCTTCCTCCCTCTCTGCTGCTCCCCCAAATAAATAAATAAATAAATACTCTGTGATTGGCATGTTCTAGATGCTGGAACAACAGTAGGCAGCAAGAAATCAAAGCACATTCCAAAGCACATTCCCTTGCAGAGCACATACTCTGGTGCTTACCTTAGAACCATATAGTATCAACCTGCTTTGTTAATGTGTATACATAGTTCACATGTAGCTTAGAAACCTGGCAAATTACATTTAAAGTTGTTCACTTTGGAGAGTGTGTTTATGCTTCATTTCTTCTATTTTTAAAAATATTTTCTAGTATTTTGTATAATGAACAAATAATCATGTTATTTTTAATCTAAAATTTTTGATGTATAACAGCCAGTAATAATGAAAAAATAGTGAAAAGGAGCAATGAGAAAAGATTTTCCAACATACAGGAAGCTAGCTACTTCTTATAATTCAGATATATTTCATTTAAAAAAATTAGGACCAATGTTAGACCTCAAAGACAAACTGGAAAAGAAACACCAGCAGGACAACTATTTCAATAGATGCTATCATTCTTTTTACCAAGACGATTCAGGAGAAAAAAAAAATGTATCTTTTAGGTCTTATCTGCTATACCTCTATATTTTATCATCCCTTTAGTTAGTCTCAGGATTATAATTTTTCTGTAGGGACCAGAGGTCAGAGGTCAGAAGGTTTCATTGAAAAGGCAGATTTGCGACATCTAAAATGATGAAGGATAAGAAAAGGAAAACAATTAATTGCGGACCTAATAAGTTGTTAGTGAAGGATTCTGTGCTTGGAGCTTTAACTACTTCCTTATTTATCATAATTCCACGAGGTAGGTGTTCTCCATTTGTCACACATGAAGAAATTGGAAAGGGTTATCATGTTCATATTCATGCACTTAGGAAGTAAGGGAACAAGATTTGAATTTATATCTGAGTCCAAAATTAGTTCTTCTTTCATTAACTTGGTTGGCAGAGAAAACATGATATAATAAAGTCAATGACCTTTAGGCCAGGAAAGGATCTTACAGATCATGTGTTTCCATTTCCTCATATTATACATGGGAACACAATGACTCTGGGAGGCTAAGAAAAACTTGTCCAGGGTCACATTCCATCAGCATTAGAGAGAGATGATCATAAAATATCATAATTTGAATCATTAAGCAATAGTTTTATTTTCCTTTGGCCATTGTTCAGTGCCTGTTAGCAAATTATTCAGTGATCACATATCATCCAGATAGAGAGCTTCATTCAATTAATTCCATTTACATTTTAATTGAAGATATTCTGCATTTAATAACTAACTGGAATGGAGAGTCAAAGAACTTTTTTTTTTTAATTATTTAGCTTCTATTACCTTTATCAACTCTTCCTAAATACTGTGTGTTTTGAAGACATGCATCACAGACATGGTTTCCAAATTATGCAATATATTTACTATTTTGACAGACCAACATGAGTTTCCAAATGTTCCCCACTTTAGTAGTTTTAATAGCATTTGTATTTGGTGACACAATGAATTTTGGCAGTCCATCTCTGGAGAATAACTCCTTATTTGGGTAATTATCTGGCAGTTCTGCTCACAAAAAAACAATGTAAACAGATGAGGCTAAAAAGTGTATCTGAATTCATTTTTCACTGAGGCAAGCACAAAATGAAAGCCATGGCATCAAAGAAGGATATCTTCATTTTGAGGCCGCCTTTGTATAAAGCATATGGCGCTGATGAAATTGCAAAGCATCTGTTGGAGCCATGAGTAATCTTTTTAAAACCCAAGGAACCTATCTGAAGTGTCTGGTCCACCTGTTTTGAATCTAAATAAAGTCAACATCCCATGTACCTCTATATGCATAGCAAGCATTTATAAAAGAAACATTTCCTCATGATTCCTCTTCCTGCACCCAATATGATACAGAGAGTGTGAAAAACAAATCTTAAGAAAAGTAAGATATACAAGTTCCTTAAGTCAAGCTTTTTGCAGCATATTGAATAAAAATGAAATGGGCTGAAGTAGAGTGGTTTGATCAGAGGGTGGGATCCACTTGTCATGACCTGGAGGCAAGTGGCTGTGGCCAGAATGCCATCTGGATGCCCCTGCTTGGCAGATGGGACTTGCAGGCATGCATGGGCTTCAGGGAGCCCCTCCACGTTATCTGTCCAGGTTCAGGACAGTGACTGCCTCCGGATGCCTGCTATGAACAGTCCTCGTCAGCTTTATACCACTCCCACAGAAGTAAAAAGAGTCCCTAGGAAGCATCAGTGCTTTCAGGACAGTCTTACAGGTGAGGATATGCAAAAAGAGCTCAGAGGAAAACCCCTAACCATCCTATAGAGCAGGATTCTGTAATCAGTGGATCTTTCAAACTTTCCTTAGCAAGCTGACAGCCCTGCCCTCTCTTGATTACTCAGGTTAGTGTCCTTTTATAACTGCATTTCTTCAATACAGTGGACAATCTGTAGCCATTGGTTTTCCAACTTCAGTGCCAGTAAGAATTGTTTAAAGTGCAGACTCCTGGGTTTCATCCCAGAGATTCTGGCTTCCTCCATTTTACCTGCAGTTTTATGTTCCTCAATGGTCTTCGTCCAGGATGCCTTTTGAAATAGGGTGTGTGTCTCTTTCCACTTTGAGAATTGTGTGTTTGGGAAAATCTCTACCAACTTTACTTTTATTTTCTATTATGAAAAAAAATAATTGGGCTTATTTTGTCCCACTTGACAAATATAATGATTGTAATACTAAAACACTTAATATGGGTTTTCAAACTACCTATTATTGCCATCATTTCCCTAATTAAGACTGTTGTCTTATTACTAAGGAGTATTTGTATGACTTGTTTGTTCTTGATGTGGGGGTTACTGGAATTTGTGAGAGGTGAGATGGAGAGACACATGGATGTCATCAGTGTCCTTGGTATACCAAGATGTAGGGGGACGCACTGCTAATCTCAGGGTAAGATATATTAATGATAAGATATCAAGAGTCTTGGGGCAACCCGGACAGGAAGATTGTAATATGGATGGGACAGGGCTTACATTCAACCAGTTTGTATCAGAAATCCTTTTGTACTGGCTGATACATAGCTACTGCACCAATCCCCAGATGGTCCTCTCCCTTGATGTCCAGGTTTCTCCATTTGCCCCCTCAGACCAACTGATGATTCAGGAACTAAAGGACTGACAATCACCTGGCAGGGGGCATCCAGGCTGGTGATCCAGCCTTATAATTGCATTCAGTTGGTCCAAGCCTCTGCCAAAGTGGCTGCTAAATATTTCAAATATCACTTTGAATAGAGGTAAAATATAAAAACATTCATAAAATTCCATTATTTTGATTGAGCCAACTGTGAAAGCATGAGAAGCATGAAGGAGTTCAGAGGAGGCCTGAAGACCCATCCAGCTAAGTGTTACCTAAATTACCAACTCAAAGAAGTATGAGAATACTTATTCTCAGAACAACCTGTTGTTTTAAGCTACTGGCTTTTGAGTTGTTTTGTTATGCATCAGTAGCAACTGATTCAAAAAGGGCTATGTTATTTTTCTTCCCACAGTGGCCTGTTCAAGAAGGAAGCTTTTCCCAAGCACAGGTCCCAGAATTAGCAGCTCATCCCTTCTATAATTCTCACGCAACTCTATGAAGTGACTGTTGTTCCTGTTCTATGCATGAGGAAATGGATGTTTGGAGAGGTGACATGACTTCTTCAAAGTCACAAAATCGAATCAGTGGTAAAGTAAGAATTCAGTCAGTTCCATCTAACTTCAAATCACTGAGGTTAACATCTGCAGTAACACATAAGATACTTTAGTTCACTGACGTGTCTTCAATTTTCAATTCAGTTTCTGAGCTAGTGATGTAAATTATTCCTTATTGACTTTTCCTTCTTTATTAAGATGGAGCCTTTTCTCTCAAAAAAAAAAAAAAAAAAGACAAAAATAAGCAAGACAAGTCAAAGATCCCAATTCAGATAGGAAGGTTCCACCATGAACCTGAGTGGCATCCGACCACCGCACAGGACAACAGCTCTTCACTATGACTCTAAGGGTTTGTTCTTGTTGCATGTTAGCTTAGCTCATCCTTGGTTGCCTGCAGAGATGAAGAATAAATGCAGAGTCCGAAGGGATCCTATGAGAAGAATTCAACAAACAGAACCTAGGGGAAATATGTCCTTCTTTCTCTTGTTGGGAGCTGTCTCACAATAAGGTCATTTCCAAGATATAAGTAGAATTCCACAAACAGAAGTTTTACTGAGAAGGGCTTTTTTGCTAATTCTGTGGCCCAGATAATAAATAGGTCCAGGAAATGTTAATACCTGGGTTAGCTGCCATTCAGTCATCATTTAGAAGAAACCTAAGCTAGAACAGTAGCATCTGTGGGTAACATAATCCTTAACTGTATGCTTTATATAATTAAAATTTAAATTAAATTTCATTTTAGATTGAGCACTAACTGGGGTGCCTTGGTGGCTCAGTTGATTTAGCATCCGAATCTTCATTTTGGCTTGAGTCATAATCTCAGGGACATAAGATCTAGTCCCACCTCGGCTCCCGTTCAGCGTGGAGTCGGCTTGAGATCCTCTCTCTCTCTCTGCCCCTTCCCCGCTCATGCACACTGTCTCTCTCAAATACATAAATAAATCTTAAAAAAAAATAAATCAAGTACTAACTTACAGCTTTATATGGAATTATTTCCCATACCTTATTAAAGATGGCAAGGAATCAAAATGGTTTTAAGTAGCATAAAAGGGAAGGTTTCTTTAAATCCTACTGATCAGCCTTTTAGGTAACGGGTTATAGCTCCTTCATTAGAAAACAAAATCCTAATTAATTAATTGGAAGGCTCAATGAAGACAAGGTTGCATTAGCTACAATTAGAGCAAGCAGTAACAGAAAAAGCAATTGGGAGTTTACGTGTATGTGTGAAAAGGAAAGACTTTGATCCACATGAGTTTCAAGAAAAAGGAAACTGCAGGTAGGTATTTGCTCAGACTGCATAAATAGCTTCATGGTTACAAAATGAACGAGGGAAGGGAATTGCTCAGTTTAGCTGAGAGAACGGGAAGCCATGGCCCGAAGCTATGGAAGGATGGCTCAGACTAGCTGTTAGGAAATACAGTGAGTTAGAATAGTTAGCAGGGAGGCACACACACAGGAAAGTTGACTGAGAAGCAACACCAGCACAGGTGTTACATAATTCATGAGGAAAGATTATGTAAAACACAGGCGTGGCAGTAGTCAGTCAACGTGCCTAACTAGGGGCTTCTGTGCAGCTTTTGCTTTCGTGCCTTGTTTCTCAAGGACACTGGACATCCTACTATGCTCAACTGTTTCTGCATGATCTCATTGAGTTGTAAGAATCTCTGATTTGGGTCCTTCCATACCCTGTTTTACAGATGTAGTAAATGAGGGGGGAGAGATTTAGTATGCCCCCAGCTCACGCAGATTATAAGGACAGAAGCAGAGTTGGAACAGATCCTGTCATAGGACACCAACGCCTCTGCTTGGCACAGCTCCACAGCTGCTAATGTTTAGACAACATCATCTTAAACGTAGATTTGTATTCTTCAATACCATGAGAACTTGGTTTGCCTAAACCCAGCGTCTTAAATGAACGCACCATACAAAACACGTTTGTGATGCCTCCCTATTCACTAGCCTCCTAACTGCGCTTACAGTCAAGAGGCAAGGGCTTGGAATGTGGATTTAATCCAAGGGCTTGGAATGTGGATTCAATCCGATTCTTCCTGCTTCCCCAGGCTACTTTTACTCTTCTCTCTGCTTCACAAACTCTGCTCCCAGGATACCTGTGGTAGACCTAAACAAGGGTCATGCCTAGTGCTGTGTTTTGTAGAGTTCTTGGACACTGCTGGCTCTCCCAAGAACTTGCATTTTGCTGCAAGGCTTTGGGGAGTTGGGCATCTTTGGAGAATTTCCCCCTGCTGCATCTGTTAACATTTCCCAAAACATTTTTTCCTCCTTACAATCTTAGCCCCACGGAGAGAACTTCCATTGCTCTGTTTCTGTTCTTTGTAAACGCTGTAGCTGAATGGAACCTACTTTCCAAATGGGAAAAAGAAAAAAAAAAAAAAGAGAAAGGTTAATCCATGCATGAACTGGCCCTGCATGCCAAGGAACTTGTAGAACTTCGCCAAAAGAAATAATTTAGAAATGCCTTAGGTAGATGAGAAAATCACACTGTGGCACGCTCTAATCAATATCCTGTTAGGTGAGCAAATGTAATATTCAAATATATTATTAGTCTGAAGCATGCCATCAGTCCTACTAATCCCCACTTAATCATTATTTCCATAATCAACTCCTACTCTGCGGCAAAGCTTTATTTCAAACCAGAGCACGTAGTTCAGGTCAGAATTTGTCCTCCAATATTTTATTAAACTGATCATAAGCAGAGGCTAGAGTTTTCAGTTCACACTTAATTGAAAGCTTGGAAATAAGCCTCCTCAGTATCTTTTGAGAAAACAGAGCCTAAGACTCATTAATTATGACCAGCAAATTCATTTTATGCACAATGTGAATAAGTACATTCACATTAGATCTGATCCTATCAAAAAGCTGCTTGAGTAAAATATATTCTTGAAGTAAAATACTCACTTTTATGAGGGCAATTAATTTTTTTCAGTGCATCAGCTAAGCTACTCAGTGGCAAAATTCCAGTTCCAGAGCATTACTCTACTGGAAGTCACTCTACTGGAAAAGGAAAGTTACTCAGAATGTTTAGTTCTCAGAGTTTATTTAATTCACATCATATCATTAATAGGTAGGCCCAGAATGGACATAGATAGATTGGTAGACAGATATAGACGTGGATATGTATACATTATTTCCTCAAGCCCTGGGGAAATTAAACTACATTTTGGTAAATTACTTTGGTTTGACAGATAGAGGCATGAATCTAGACATAATCTATTGGTTTAACACATAATTGGTATAGGCAGAATGCATTTTTTTCTATACAAGGGGTAAAAAAACATGTCTGCTTAGACCACTTTCTGACAAAATACTTACTATTCCATATTTATCAGCATGGTGCTGGTTGTTTTTCAAAGCAAAGAGATTGGAAAATTATTTCTCTTGGATACAGAAAACTCAAATGTCTTTAAATAAGATGCCAAATTTATTTTTCATTTTAAACACCCATGGTAAGAACAAATATATTTTATTTTATTTATTTTATTAAAGATTTTTTATTTATTCATTTGTCAGAGAGAGAGAGAGCACAAGCAGAGGGAGAAGCAGGCTCCCTGCTGAGCAAGGAGCCCAATGCGGGACTCGATCCCAGGACCCCAGGATCATGACCTGAGCCAAAGGTAGACGCTTAACCGACTGAGCCACCCAGGAGTCCCAGAACAGATATATTTTAATAAGGAGGGGATGGTCACGCTTATCCTTTGGAAAGATCCCTGATTAGATCTGCAGTTATTATAAAATGACAACCTAGGGAAGTGTGATTACAGCTATGCTTCTTACCAAATGCTTTTAGTAATTAGGTTAACAAGCAGGAGACATCCCCAGAAGGGAAACTATATGATACCTCTTCCTCAGTAAAAGTATCATTGTCAAAAAAGAATACGTGTGAGCAAAACAAGATGGGGACCACATGGCCTGTCCTCTTCCGGTGCAGACCAAACATGCAGCTGCCATACTTTCTCTCTCCAAGGATCTGCAGACCATCAATCTTTGAAGATCAGAGACGGGAGGCAGAGGATAGGGCTGCAGCTCAAGGAAAGGGTCAGGGCTGTCTCTGCAGAGGTGTCACCTAACAAACGCTTAATGAAGGAGCAGGTGCTCACAAACCAGATCCTCTCAGGGTCTGCAAGAGGCAGAGAAATAGCCCCAGTAGACCTGGACTGAGCGATATCTACAGAAAGGCATTAATGTTTATTTCTACTCTAACTCCATGTGTTTGGGCATGAGAATTCAAAGCACATAAAGAATCTTAGTGTTCAATATTCATCTTGATTACTAATTCCCACATGGCTCCAAAAAGGAGAGGAAAAAAAAAATCAATATGGTAATTAAACAAGACACCTATCTTATCCTGCCTAGAACAAAGCCAGGCATGACTAATAACTGAAATAGATACTCATCTTCAGCATTTAGTAAGGAAGCTCCAAAGATGCCCTTGACGTTGATTATCAAGATCAAACAGAATTTTCTAGGGCCACCAAGACACCATGGAGCTTGAGAGGTGTTAAACAAAAGCATTCTCCTTAAAAATTCTCCTTCTATCTGAAAATTCTACCCTGTCTGGAAGAGGGAAACTTGTGTTTAGATACCTCCAATCCCCTGCATGTTCCTCTCCCCTGCCCTCCTATCTCCACATCTACTCCAACAACAATCTTTTCAAAGAGATTCTGAATCATTCACATCTCTCTCTCTCTCTGTCACTCTGACCCAAGTTACTATCTTCCCTGCTGTACTGAAATAGCATCCTAGTTGGCCTTTCTGCTTCCAGCTTTATATCCAACAATCCATTCTTCACATACACTAAGTTTTAAAAAAAGTATAGTTGGGTTCAGATGATGGTTGTTTAAACTCCTTACTGTCTGTAAGCTCCAATATGAGCCACTCAATCTTCTCTTATAACTTCCTCTACTTTCCCCCTCCCTCCCTATATTGGCCTTCTTTCCTTCCTTATAATATGTGTAGGTCATTCCCATGATAGGGCCTTTGCAGTTGCTACTCCAGGTGTTTGGGATTCTCTACCCCTTGAAGTTTACATGACTTGGCTCTTACATTTATGTTTTAATTTAAAAAAATGTAATTCAATAAATCTGATAAAAGGGTAGAAATCAAAAGCATTAAAAACAATTAGAATTTGGGGGGCTGTCAATATATCTGTTGCAGACACAGATTTCTTAGGTTCTTTTTTCTTTTTAAGATTTTTTAATTTATTTGACAGAGAGAGACCCAGTGAGAGAGGGAACACAAGCAGGGGGAGTGGAGAAGGAGAAGCAGGCTTCCCGCGGAGCAGGGAGCCCGATGCGGGGCTCGATCCCAGGACCCTGGGATCATGATCTGAGCTGAAGGCAGATGCTTAATGACTGAGCCACCCAGGTGCCCCAGATTTCTTAAGTTCTTAAAGAAGTATTATTTTCTAAATTAAAGCAATTAGAATATGAGTTAATACAAATTGTCTTAAATAATATTTCTATATTAAGTATTTTTTATATCACTTTATTGAGATAAGATTGACATACAAAAATCTGTGCATATTTATATATGCAGCTTGATAAGTTTGGAGACAAGTATAAATCCATGAAACCATCACCACAGTCATAAATACATCCATCATCTCCAAGAGTTTCTTCCTACCCTCTTTATTATTATTATAATCGTTATTATTATTATTATTTTGTAGTAAGAACACAAGATAAAATCTACACTCTTAGCAAATTCTCAAGTATACAATACAGTATTATTATAGGCACTGTGCTACAGAGTAGATCTCCAGTTCTAGACTATTCATAAATTTTCTCATATTATCATTTGGCACTCATTAATTATGCGTAACATAGTCTGTTTTGACTACTAAAAATGTTTGCTTAGGATGTTATCTACCTCAGGAAAATTTTGAACTCATGTTTTGCTTTTTGTTAATATTCTCCCTTGGTAACTATCCAAAAGTTATAGGCTATCAAATTTCCATTAAAAATCTAAAGTGTTATTTAATATGGATTGTGAGAAGAGACAGAATGGATGAATGACAGGCTCATTTTTTTAACACACAAAAATTAATTGTATTTCTATATACCAGCAATGAACAACTAATTTATGATTTTAAATACTAAAATTACTTCTAAAATATTACCTTAAATATTGAATAGGGTGGATTTTGTATAATTGCCCCTGGTAGGCCACTCCGAACTCAGAGGAAATCAGTTATAATTTCAGCACCAATAAAGAAAGTAGAGGAAAAGAAATTATTGAGTATCTGAATCATGAGACCAGGTTGAATTATGAATTATGTTCAACCTTTAAACTGGTTTTCTTTTTAAAAGTGTTTCATTTTATAGTCTGTCATTTTATACTAATGGTAAATTGAGATCTCTTTCAAACTCTGGGATATCTAGAAATATTTAAATGACCTAATTATGTTTTCTAAACACTATGTTTTAATTAAAAAATAATTTCTTTGGAGATACTTCCCTATGGCCCAATCTGAAGTATCCACCCACCATCCACCCCTCTCTATGATGTAGCCATATTAAATTTTTAAAAATTATTTTTATTGAGGTGAAATTCACATAACATAAAATTAACAATTTTAGAGTAATTTTTGAAAGTAAACTCTACCCTCAACATGGGGCTCGAACTTACAACCCCAAGATCAAGAATCCCACGCTCTCCTGACTGAGCCAGCCAGGCACCCCTAAAATTAACAATTTTAAAATGAACAATTCAGTGGCATTCAGTGCATTTGCAATGTTGTGCAACCGATCTCTATTTACTTCCAAAATATCTTTATGACCCCAAAGGAAATGCTGTATCTATTAAGCAGTTGCTCTCCATCTTCCTCAGGCCCTGGCAACTAACAATCTATATTCTGTCTCTTTGGATTTACCTTTTCTGTACATTTCCTATAAATGAGAAACCATACAATATGTGACTTTTGGTTCTCATTTATTTCACTTAATGTAAGGTTTTTGAGGTTCATCCACATTGTAGCATGTATTAGTACTTCATTCCTTTTTACGGCTAAATAATATTCCATTGCATGTATATACTACAATTTGTTTATCCATTCATCTGTTGATGGACATTTGGACTGTTTTAAAAATTGTTTTTTAGGTATAAAATATCTGAAATTATCATGTTCATTTAGAATTTTGCTTGTTTATCACTTGTGTCCCTCCACCACTGGGATGCAAATTTTGTGAGGTCAGGGACTTGACTCTCCAGTACTCTATGTCTAGTAAATCATTAGCGAGTAAATAATGGCCAAACTTATATTCCATCAAAGTTGGGGGATTTATCAGGAAGTCCATTGCTAAATTTTAAGCTTCCTTTTTCCACTGCTACCATAAGGAAAACTCTCTCAATCAGGCCTTAGCCTTCACTGCCAGAATCTGGACCAACTTCAGTATTTCTAGATAGTTTGTAGTGTTTTCCAAACTTTTGTGGTCATAAAATTCAGCTTGGATAGGGGCGCCTGGGTGGCTCAGTTGGTTAGGCATCTGCCTTCAGCTTAGGTTATGATCTCAGGGTCCTGGGATCGAGCCCTATGTCGGGCTCCCTGCTCAGCAGGGAGTCTGCTTCTCCCTCTCCCACTGCCCCTACCTCCCACTCATGTGCTCTCTCTCAAAAAAAAAAGAATAAAATCTTTAAAAAAAAATCAGCTTGGATAAATGTTAATATACTCTTGTCCTCTGAATATTGATACAGTAGGTTTGGAGTGGGGTCCTCTACACTAAAATGCTCATGACCATTGTCACAATCTTGGAACATTCCAGGATATGCTATGACTCATGCACATTTGGGAATATTAGCTTAGAGCAGCAGTTTTCAACCATGACTTGAATGGAGTTGCCTAAAGAACTTCTTAAAAATATCAATGCTTTGGCCCAACACCTAGATATTCTGATTTAATCTAGGATAAGGATTAAGAATTGGGATTTTAAAAAAATCTTCCCAGGTGATTCCAATGGACAGCCAAGGCTTACAGTGCTGGTTTTCAAAATGTCTGTCCATTAGAATCACCTGGGAAGATTTTTTAAGTCCCTGTGCTCAAGTCTTAACCCAGACAAGTTAAATCAGAACATCTAGGGGTGACATAAATCACTTTTTAAAAAAGTTTTTTTGGGGGCGCCTGGGTGGCTCAGTCATTAAGCTTCTGCCTTTGGCTCAGGTCATCATCCAGGGTCTTGGGATGGAGTCCTGCATCAGCCTTCCTGCTCAGCAGGAAGCCTGCTTCTCCCTCTCCCACTCCCCCTGCTTGTGTTCCCTCTCTTGCTGTGTCTCTCTCTGTCGAAAAATAAATAAAATCTTTAAAAAAAAAGTTTTCTTAAACTTTTTAAATAATTGTAGACTCACAGTAAAGTTGAAATAATGATAGAGAAACATCATAACTTTGACCCAGCTTCCTCTAATATTGACATCTTATATAATTATAGTCAATTATCAAAATCAGGAAATTAACATTGATAGAACATTTTAACTAGCCTATAAGTCTTACTCAAATATTTCCTATTAATGGCCACTTTCTGGTTCAGGGTCTAATTCAGGATCCTGCATTAGATCATGAAAATGGAAGTGAAATTCACATAACATAAAATTAACCATGTTGAAGAATGTTGACCATTTTGTAGAAGGATCCTCAAATAGATCTGATGTTTTCCTATGATTATACTGGGTTATGCCCTTTTGGGAAGAATGCCACAGGGGTGATATTGTAGCCCCTCAGTACATCATATGGGGTATACATGATGTTGATACATCTTATTATGAGCATGAGTATGTTTTAAAACTCCCCAGGTGATTCCAACGTGCAGTCAAGTTTGATAACCATTGACGTAGAGGAAATTATGGTAAGTGTCTCCAGAAATGGTAACTTGATGGATTCTGGGATTTGGATATTACAGAGAATCTAAGAAGAAAAAAACATCCTGGGATACTAAAAACTGATGATAGAAATACAAACATAGATACAAATATAAATAAACTGGCATTTAGGCTTAAACATTTTTAATGAATGTTTACTACATTTCAGGCATTGGGAAAGAAAGATAAACAGGATGAAAACTTGGCCCTCAGGGAGCTTAAGGTAATGCAAAAGAGAAATTTTAGCATAAAATATCAAGTATTAATACAGAGGTATTATGGTGGCTTAAGTGATGCTACTTGAGTAGAACCTTAAAGAAAAAAAGAGTCAACTAATGGAAGGTGAAAATGGCTCTCAGGTAAAAAAGGAACTTCACAAATAAAGAGCTGTAGGCAAGAATAGCAAGATTTAATGCTTTGGGGTAGAGGCAAGAGGCTGTCTACATTTTGTTTTTAGTAGAGTACAATATTTTTGAAAAAATATAATAGAAATTATATAAGAATAAAACAGCATTAAAGGTTTTGTTTGGGTATTGCTTCTTAATGGGTAAGACTTCAGGGTTACTTTTTCTCTAAATAAGAATATATTTCTAGTTATGCCTACAGTTTTTTTCTCCTTTTGGTTTAGAAAAATTTTCTTTCCTAAGATGCCAGGAAATGTTTATGAAACACCCACTGCATTCCCAGCACTCTGATCAGTGAGTGCTGAGGGCCACTGAAGAGGAGAATGAAACAGTCTTTGATATCCAGGATGTTATTATTTATTTGGAGAAACAAGTTAAAATGATCCATCCCCTTGACCACACTGAGGCTTCTAGAAATTACGTGGAACTAAATAAACTGAGAACCTGGGGAGCCTGGGTGGCTCAGTCGTTAGGCGTCTGCCTTTGGCTCAGGTCATGATCCCAGGGTCCTGGGATTGAGCCCCATATCGGGCTCCCGGCTCCATGGGAAGCCTGCTTTTCCCTCTCCCACCCCCACTGCTTGTGTTCCCTCTCTCGCTGTGTCTCTCACTGTCAAATACATAAAAATCTTTTATAAACAAACAAACAAACAAACAAACAAACTGAGAACCTAACAATGTCACTACTGTTAAGAGATATGAAATATTCACACTAATGAACTTAATGGGATTCAAATGAATGTCATAACTGAAAATCTCAGGATACAGTGTCTGGCCACCTCCACCCGCCAGGAAAGCTGTATTTTTTTTAACTTTTTTTTTTTTAAGATTTTATTTATTTATTTGAGAGAGAGAGGAAGCACATGAGAGGGGGGAGGGTCAGAGGGAGAAGCAGACTCCCCGCCGAGCAGGGAGCCCCATGAGGAACTCGATCCCGGGACTCCAGGATCATGACCTGAGCCGAAGGCAGTCGCTTAACCAACTGAGCCACCCAGGCGCCCCTGTATTTTTTTATCTTTTGAAAATCCAGGAGTCGTTGAATCCTCTCTCAGGAAGACAAGAGAATATGTGGAATGGATGAGGGAGCAGAAGGCCAGCTGAGGACAAAGCATAAGCGGACACCCTTCAATCCCACCCCCACTGCCAGGTGGGACATGTGTGACATTCCTCAGGCACTTCTGGCTGCCCGAAAGCTAAGGGAAGGAAAAAACAAATGGTTAACTGATAGAGATTACAGTCCAGCAAGATAGCAGTCCCCTTAGTTTATAAATGTCTTAGTGATTTACCAGAAAAAAAGCATTCTTACCAATAACCTAACTTGCAGAAGGAAACTCCCAACTATCTTAATGTTAATGCTTTACTGGAGGGAAAAACAACCTTAACTTGCCAATGGCAAGGCCTCCAATATCTCAGAAATCCTCTTTAGCATACAAAAATGCTTTTGAAAACCTCCCTTTTTCCTTACCTCCAACTCCCAAGTATATAATCAGCCACCCCTTCCAACCCCAGGGGCAGCAGCCCTGCCCACGGGTCCAGTCCTGTGCTTTATTTTTTTTAAAGATAAAAGAGTGGGAGGGACTTGATGGTGTTCCTTTGTTTTTCTTCTAGCTAATTTTTTATTTTATTTTATTTTATTTATTTGACAGAGAGAGAGAGGGAGAGCACAAGCAGAGGGAGCGGGCTCGGGAGAAGCCGGCTCCCTGCTGAACCCAATCCGGGGCTTGATCCCAGGACCCTGAGATCATGACCTGAGCCAAAGGCAGAGGCTTAACAGACTGAGCCACCCAGGTGCCCCTCTTCTAGCTAATTTTTAAAAAAGTAGATTTGATATAAAAAGAAGGGCTCCATAAGTAATTCCTTGTACCAGGGCAATCAGTCATACTAAGGGACTAGGTGCATTCATACAACAGGGAGGATTTATATGTCATTTGAGATGCTGTGACTTCCACTCTAGTTGGAACCTCGGCTTCCACCCTGTGTCTGCCTGTAGGCAGAGTGCTTGGCCGAACTTCCTGTTGTCAGAATTGCTGCAGCGGAGCTGAGAACCTGGCGGGTGCTTTCTGTATGAATCTGTTCTAAATAGTCCCATTTCTGTTTATCAAGCAAATTGAATTTGTTCCCCTACCCACTATATGCATATTTTGTGTGGACAGCCAAGTACATTTCTGTTCGTAGGCATGGTCAGTATGTGGACTTCAGGCCTAAACTGTTGCTACATTTAAAAATCAAAGTTGAGTTCAGTAGAGTCAGGCCTCCTAGAAATCCACAGGGCCTTCAGAAACATTAAATATTAAGCCTTCCGATAGATAGCATTTTGTAAATTTAGCTGGTCATTGGCCAGATATATTTGTGAAAAACCACAAAGTAAAACTGCATCATGAGTCTGATAGAGTTTTGGAATATAGGGTGAGGTTTGGGGGGGGGGTGCGGTCCAGAGCCAACCACCAAGAAATAACTCTTGAGACATCTTTGGTGCAAAATGGTGGTTTATTAAAGCTCAGGGACAGGGCGCCTGGGTGGCTCAGTCGTTAAGTGTCTGCATTCGGCTCGGGTCGTGGTCCCAGGGTCCTGGGATCGAGCCCCGCATCAGGCTCCCTGCTCGGCGGGAAGCCTGCTTCTCCCCTCCCACTCTCTAAGAGACCAAACTTAGATGTGATTAGTCTCAGCATTCTAAATGGCGCTGTTACCACAAATGAAGTGTAGCTGACAGGCATTTCATTTTAGCCTATATAAGCAATAAAAATGCTAAAACAAATAACTAATTAAAAGTTTTTATATTTTTGTCCTTTACCCAAGTGTTTGAATAGAAGAGGACTTTAGAGTGTTTTTTCTGTGGCTCATTTCTTTTGCTAATTGTTACGTTCAACTAAATTTTGCTCATTTCAACAAGAAATATTCTCTAATCACAATTGTTGAACCCTACCTACATACCTGGCTGTTGGTTGGATACTATGTTAATTGACTATTTCCTAAAATAAATATAGTGCTCCAGGATGAGTGAATTTTCCAGATAATTTACATATGTATTTTAAAACGTAACTGCTCTTGATGGTAAACCATTTGAATTCTATTACTCCAATTATATGCCCAAATAAACTAAGGTGTAACAGAATGGGAGTACAGAGAATGGAAAGATTCATTTGGGGACTGGGAGAAGTTTCCCAGGAGAGACAGCATGTGAATTAAGTCTGAGAGCATTAATAGGTATTAATTAGCTGAGGGTTAGACAAGAGAACCTTTCTAGGATAAAGAAACAGTTGAGTGCTGAAGTGCTGTTGATGAGGGAACAGAAGGGAAGCTGAGAACAAAGCAGAAGCTGACACCCTACAACACCCCCACCCATGGGATATATGTGACATTCCTCAGGCACTCCTGGCTGCCCTAAAGGAAAAACAAATAGTTAACTTGTAGAGACCACAATCCTGCAAGACCTGAGTCTCCCTCAGTTTACTTACAAAAGCCTTAGCAGTAGCTTCCAGAAGGGAATGTAAATACAATCAAATGTCTTTATAACCTGCAGCCCATCAACAGATACTTGAGGTGGGCAGAGTATAATGTTTCTCCAGGAGGATCCCAACTATCTTAATGTTAATGCCTTACTAGAGGGGTAATCAACCTTAACCTGACAATGGCAAGGCCTCCAGTGTCCTGTGAGTCTTCTTGAGCATATGAAAGTTCTTTCAGAAACCTCCCTTTTTCCTCACCTCCCCCAAACCCATAGTATATAATCAGCCACCCCTCACAACCCCGGAGCAGCTTCTGCCCATGGGTCTTGTCCCCGAGCTTTAATAAACCACCATTTTGCACCAAAGACGTCTCAAGAGTTCTTTCTTGGTTGTCGGCTCCGGACTCCACCCCAGTGAACCTCACCTGTATTCCAAAACCCCATCATTGTGACTGCTGGTTCCTGCACTGATGGGTCACTTTCGCTGACTTAGGACTTATCTAGTGTCCTAGACATGTGGGTTTTTTCTACCATGAGGGTAATCCAGATGGGTGAGGCTTCTGGAAGTCTTACTAATGAGTCATACGGAATGCTATTGTGAGGACAGATACTGTGATTTCGGCTCTTGCTCTCGGTCTAGTGTACATGGAGCGATGTTTCAAGAGCTAGGACTACAACATTTCTGCACTGGAATCCCCTGCTTAAGAGAGGAGAGCAGTTGGAGATCATCGCGTTACCAGTAGAGAGCCCTGGCTTCCAAGTTCCACTCCCGAGCAGCCCTGTCACTTTGGGTATATATGCAAGCAAGTTAAGCCACAGCTTTCTCATATGTAATAAAAGAATGATGATGACATCGACCTCACAGAACTATCGTAAAGATTTAAGTTAGGTGTCTAAGGAAAAGCTTCTTAGTGTGATGCCAGGCAAACCGTAAGAATGAAGAAATACCCGTTATTTTTATTCAGGACGACCTCTGCTACACTGTGTTCCTGCCAAAGGCAGGAGTGAGAACTGGCTTTTGTAAGAGGACCCAGGAAGATCTCCAAGTGGATAATGATAGTTGCCCATTATTACGTATTCCTTCAGTTTTTCATCTAAGCGATATCGTTTTAAAAACAGAAATTAAAGGGTGGGGGGGGGGGAATCGAACAGACGAACAGTAACATAAGACGAACAGTCTTATGGCTGCAGAAACCAAGCCTTGGCAGAAGAAGCACCCTCTGCCTTCAGCTGTTCCCTGCGCGCCCTGCGGGGCCCACCACACTGGCTCAGAGGCGCCACCGACTGCCCTGGAGAGCGCTTCCTGCAGGTACTGCGGGGGCCATCCCGAGAGCGGCAGATGACCGGAAATGGAGCCTGCGCGGGCCTGCTGCTAAGCAACGGGGACGCTAGACCGCCCGGGCGCTGGGCGAGCAGAGGCTGCCGGCGCGCTCCCGGGACGCCCCTTCTCTTGTCTGAGGGGCGCCGCACAGGAGTGATCAAGGAGCCGCCCGGTGACACGAGCGCATCCTCACAGCCATGAGCAGCGAGCAGGACAAATCAGCCAGCAAAGAAAAATCCAAGACACCAGTCAGATTTTTACCACAGTTGTCTACGGATAAGTCAGCCAGCAAAGAAAAATCCAAGACACCAGAAGAGTTTTACCACAGGAGGCTACGGTGGTGAGTACAAAGCCCCACTGGCAGCAGGCAGCTCCATCATTCCATTTGAATATAAAACAGGACGATGAAATTCCAGAGCCATTTAGTGTTTAAAACGAACAGTCATATGCTGAATCCCTGGAACACTCTGGGAAGAAGGGCAGAACAGTGGACCAAACTGAGGACAGTTATGCCGGACCATCTGCTTCTAAAACCAAGAGCAAATCTCTACATAAAGAACGAGAAAACCTTAGAAGCACTCTGGTTAACATCATTATAAATTTGTTGAAATATCTCCTCAGCTGATGACCTTCTAGTCTCTTTACAATCATTGGTTAAAATTACTACCGTGTTCACAAGAAAACTTGAAAAAAAGGATGTTTTTGCTACCATCTTGGCTCAAAATCACTATTGATTTAATAAAGAGAAAATCAGTATAGCTTTTTCATTTTCAGGAAAAAAAAATTAAAAGAGAAAAAAGTAAAAAATAAAACAGATATGATAGAACATTCATAAAAAAGAACCTTTGGTATCATGATCAGAAATAAAACTCCAAAATTAAAAAAAAAAAAAATTAGAACTTTCCCAACCATGCTCAGACATATTGGCTAATATTCAGTGTTCACTCACACAAAGTCAGCAGGTGGTCGCAGAGTGTTTCCCGGCCCTGAGCAGATGCTGGGAGATACTGATGAACCAAGCAGCCTCGACTCCTGCCTTCCTGGAGATTATGATCTAGAGAGGGATGAAAGTTACTTCCAAAAGGTTTCACAGGTTTTATGATGGGAACATCCACGATGCTCTGGGAGTTCTGCCATCAGATTTGTGACTCACCACCACCTTTGCTTCGAGGTGCGGTGTTCCTATGTGAGCTGTTCCAATTCCCTGGAGGATGGAAGCCCAACGCTGAGATTTATATCATTGCTGCTGGGTTCTTCCAGTGATCATGACTTTGAGGCAGGTGTTAGTCTTCGTCGGCATTAGGATTGCTACTTTATGCTGCTTTAATATAGTCATGAAAGTGGCTGGGGTTATTTTTGGGTTGTGATCAATTCCAGTGAGTGGAAAGAAGTCTGTGACTGGATGTTTAGACAAGTAGTGCTTTCTCTATAGCTGGTTTTAGGCTGCCAGAAAAAGGCACATTTTATAATATTCACAGACTACATTACCTTTGAATCCCCAAATATTTTGAGAATTCTAAAAATCAAATCCAAATCTCTTCATATTAATAGAAAATGACAAAGCAATAGGCAATACACATCCCACTAGCAGATTCAGCTACATAGCAATCGTAACAGAGCAATTTCCTACAAACAACTTCACTAAGGTCCCACACATATAGTCTACTAATAAATGAAAACTCCTTCAGCTCTTATCCATTCACTGTTGAGACAGTGTAAATTACTTTTAATTCATCCCCCTCTACTGGTTTGTAGAGAAACTAGTATTTGTTCATGTTTCTTATTTAGCTTTTTATATATTATAACACTTTTTGCTGTGATTTTACTGTGAACACTTCACATGACATCTACCCTCTTAGCAAAATGTTAATGGCACAATACAGCATTGTTCCCTTTAGGCACATGTTTATAGCTGTTTCCTCTGTTATCTCATACTTTCCTGTTCTCCTCCCCCCCTTTTTTTTTTAATAGTGAAAGATTAGACCATGTTCAACCACAAAGCAAAAGGCAGGCAAGGGTGACACTAAAATGGAAAGTTTTTGGCCTGTCCCTCTCTGTGTCTACTTGTGTGCCCAGAGGAGCATTATGCCTTGGTGGAAGGAGCCCTGGGCCAGGAGTCAGGAAACATGTTCAATGGCCTCTTACCCTGGAGTAGGTCCCATGAATTCTCTGACTCTGGATCTGCTTATGGCAAAATGAGTGAGTCAAATCAGTTAATTGCTAAGATATAAAAATGAATGATTTATATCACTTCATACCCATTAGGATGATTATTATTTAAAAAATAAACAGATATTTGCAACAACATGGATGGATCTAGAGAGTATAATGCCAAGTGAAGTAAGTCACTCAGAGAAAGGCATACCATTTGATCTCACTCATATGTGGAATTTAAGAAACAAATGAACAAAGAAAAAAAGAAACCAAAAAAACAGACTCTTAACTATAGAGAACAAACTGTTGGTTCCCAGAGGGGAGGTGAGTGGGGGGTGGGTGAAAGAGGTAATGGGGATTAAGGATGCACTTATCATGATGAGCCCTGAGTAATGTAAAGAATTGTCAAATCACTATATTCTACAGCTGAAACTAATATAACACTGTATGTCAACTATACTAGAATTAAAATTTTTAAGGAAGTGAACAGATAAAATGTGAAGAGAAACTGAACTCTCATGCATTATTAATGGGAATATAAAATTGTACAACCTCTATAAAAAAAGTATGGTGCTTCCTCAAATGATTAAAGATAGAATCCTCATATTATCTCCCAAGTCTACTTCTGGGTATACACTCAAAACAAAAAATGAAAGCAGGGATACACACAGGTATTTGTATATAGCAGCATTCTTCACAATAAACAGAAGGCGGAAGCAGCCCAAGTGTCCACTGACGGAGGAATGGATAAATGAGGTATATACATAAAATTGAATATCAGTCAGCCTAAAAGAGAAGGCCGTTCTGACACATGCTACCACATGGATGAACCTTATAGATATTATGCCAAGTGAAATATACCAGTCACAAAAGGACACTTACTGTATGATCCCACTTATATGAGGTACCTAGAATTGTCAGATTCAGAGACAGAAAGCAGAATGGGCTAGGGGCTTGAGAGAAGGGAGAATGGCGAGTTACTGTTTAACTGATGCAAAGTTTCAGTTTTGCAAGATGAAAAACATTTTGGAGATGGATGGGTGCAATGGTTGCACAACCATAGGAAGGTACTTAACGCCACTGAAATGTATACTTAAAAAATGGTTAAAATGGTAAAGTTTATATTTTGTGCATTTTACCAAAATTTAAAAAAAATGAATGATTCCTTTATAAATATACTTTACAATAACAAGTCTACCATGCTGGAGCCTGGGAATGTAGTAATAGAAGTCTCTTCAAAGAGTACACTGTTGAGCAGAGAAGAAAGAGAAGTAAACAGACATCCATGATCCAAACTAGCACATCCTGGTGTGCTAAGAGGGAAATCTAACAGAGACTGCAGACATCAGAGGAAGAAGTGGCCCATGTAAGCCCAATGGTGAAGGTCAAGCCCAATGGTGAAGGAGAAAGAACTGGCCCTTAGAATGAGAACCCACAAAATGGCATAGAAGAGTCAACATTTATTTTGTTGAAATGTAAAGTGTGAAGTATGTAACATTTTTCTTCCAAATGGTTAATGTACCAGCATCATTAAATAAATTTTCCTTCCTTTACCTTCTGATTTATGATACTACTTTTCTTTCTTTTTTTTTTTTTAATAGATTTTATTTATTTATTTGACAGAGAGAGACACAGCGAGAGAGGGAACACAAGCAGCAGGGGTGGGAGAGGGAGAAGCAGGCTTCCCACTGAGCAGGGAGCCCAATGCAGGGCTCGATCCCAGGACCCTGGGATCATGACCCGAGCCAAAGGCAGACGCTTAACGACTGAGCCACCCAGGCGCCCCATGATGCTACTTTTCAAAACTAATTTTTTATGTGAGTTAAAATCAGTTTTGAGGCCATTCACTCTATTCTACTCATCTCCTGGCTAGTTGGGGCATTGATGTAACATTGGCTTTGATTATCACAGTTTATGATATGCTTTAGTATCTAGAAGAGCAAAATTATTTTCCTTCCTTTCTTTTTATAATGTCCATACATTCCCGGCTTGCTTTTTTTCCTAGCTTTTTTGTTTTGTTTTTGTTACTCATTATAAAAGTGATTCCTAAATCTCATTTTCTAACTAGTTACTGTTGGTTATTGATTTTGTATATTTATGATTATATATATATATATAATCCAGTGTAGTCTTTCATTCAAATGACTTTTCAACTGAATGTCTTGGTTTTACCAAGCAGACAACTACATTATCTAAAATGATAATTTTCTCTCTCCTTCAGTTGCTTTTTTTCTAATTTCTGTTTTGTACTATATTGCATTGTCTAGAAGAATGATTCTTAACTAGAGGTGACTTTGTCCACAGGGGACATTTGGCAATGTCTCGGGACATTTTTGGTTTTCACAACTGGGATTGGTGCTATTGGCATCTAATAGATAGAGGCCGGGCTGCTGCTGAACATCCCACAATGCGCAGGACAACCTCCCACAACAGAGAATTATTTGGCCCAAAATGGCATTAGCACTGAGGTAGAGAAAGCCTGATCTAAACCTTCCAGAAGTGTTAAATAGCGGTGATAAAAGACAGGCAATATTGACTTTTTTATATAATCACTTTCTCAGTGATAAACTAATAAACTAACCAAAATCTAGATGGTAAATTTACACAGTATATTACTAGGCATCTTAAAGGTTTTTATCTCATAACACGATAGTTACAAAAAGTTAACTAAATAATAGGAGATAATTTAGGGCCAGTCTGGAGAAACTTTGTTTCAAACTTTACAAATCATCCCAGCACAACTATATAATCTTTCACACAAAAACTCTCAGAGAGGGTCGCCTGGGTTGCTCAGTCCTTAAGCATCTGCCTTCGGCTCAGGTCATGATCCCAGGACCCTGGGATGGAGCCGCACTTCGGGCTCCCTGCTCAGCAGGAAGCCTGCTTTTCCCTCTCCCACTCCCCCTGCTTGTGTTCCCTCTCTCACTGTGTCTCTCTCTGTCAAATAAATAAATAAAATCTTAAAAACAAAAACAAAAACCTCTCAGAGAGAATCTACTATGTCCTATGATAAGCTGCAGCCCTATAATTTTTTATCCATTATTTTTACTTACAGGGGAACACAGAATACTTTTACATAGTTTTATGTCAGTCAGAAAAGCAATGAGCTTTTCTCTGAGGTTCCTTCCACTGATAATATGTACATGCTTAATTGCTCTTGAAATCAGATATACCTTAAAGAGCATTTCCATAAGGTTAAACTTTTACCTTCAAAACAAAATAAACACAATATTGAAATATGTTTCTGCTTACTAGGCCTTTTAATGTGATCAGATTTGCTAACAAAAATGCCCATAAAAGGCAAAGGAAAGTTTCACATATTGTTGGTTGATAGGTAACTTTCATACTACCTGGGTATTGCATATATCATGTCTCCCTTTGGATGATATGCTTTGACAAGAACACCATCTTGTAGGGTGCCTGGGTGGCTCAGTTGATTAAGCGACTGCCTTCAGCTCAGGTCATGATCCTGGAGTCCTGGGATCGAGTCCCACGTCGGGCTCCCTGCTCAGCAGGGAGTCTGCTTCTCTCTCTGACCCTCTTCCCTCTCATGTTCTCTGTCTCTCATTCTCTGTCTCTCAAATAAATAAATAAAATCTTTAAAAAAAAAAAAGAACACCATCTTGTAAATGGAAAAAAACAAAACAAAACCAAAAACCTTGTCCTCTCTGCAGTTAAGAGGCAGGATAAGAATGGATATGTAACCTGCTAGTAAGATTTCCATTTAGATTCCATCAATGAGATGGACTCATTTATGGACATAAAGATTTGGAAAGGAGAAGATAGGAAGGTTACTTTCCTTACTTAGTGGCAAAGGTAGACTTATGGGTGGATGGCACTGTGGGAGGTTTTCAGAGGCTTCTTGAATCTCTCCATGAATCATTTATTTCAGTGCTACAGACAGCTAAGAGCATTAGCACCAGCTTCCTGCCATATTTGCACTTTCGTTTTGTTTTAAACCAGCAATAGTTTTGACTTTTACTCAGCCTCTTCTATAGCTCTGTAGGCATATAATTCCTTGTATTAAGTCCTTTCTTGGTCAAACACCTAGAATGTGGTTTCTGTTTTCCTAAGCAAATCTTAGCTGATATAGAGCACTGTTCACCAATGAATATCCATTGGGAGAAATTCACCTAGTTGTGTCTGAATTTTCACGTTTAAGGATGGCAGAAGCTTTCCATAAATTTTTAAAGAAATCACTAAGAATTACACAATTCAGTTTTTTGTTTTTATTTTTGGTCTTCTCTTTTGTTTTTGATGTGCATATACTGTTCAATATCTTTTCCCATGGAATCATTAATTAACCTCTCACCCCCACATTTAAGTACTCAAAAATGAAATAATCCAACAACAAAAAACAAGAAAAACAAAGATAAATTGATTGCATCTCAGGTGGGGATGTTTAAAATAAAAGTGGATATAGAAACAAAGGCATAACCCTATACAGTGTAAACTAATCAAATTGAATTAATTTCAAAGTAGGATACTTGGTAAATAAACCTTTTATGAAATTCCGTGAATGAAGACTATCGTGTTCATTCTGCAATCTCCTCTTTTCCTTACTGATGCTTTGTAGAATCCTCCAATGTCTGTACTCAGACCTAGCCACAGAGGATGTCACCAAGAAGTGCGGACATGTAGGAAACCTCTTCTTTATGCTTACTTTTTAAAAAAGATTTTATTTTTTTACTTGACAGAGAGAGAGACAGCGAGAGAGGGAACACAAGCAGGAGGCATGGGAGAGGGGGAAGCAGGCTTCCCGCTGAGCAGGGACCCTGACATGGGGCTCAATCCCAGGACCCTGGTATCATGACCTGAGCCGAAGGCAGATGCTTAAGGACTGAGACACCCAGGAGCCCTTCTTTACGCTTATGGTACAGAAAGAAGTCATAAATTTCTGTAGGTGTAGCCTATATACCATAATAATGTCATTGAAATGGGACCGCCTAAAAATGAGACTAAAGACTGGGAGTCTTAAGCCAAAACTAAGAGACTGGCCAGCTATATCTGAAATCAAATACAGGCAAAAAGGAATTTACCATACCTTCAACCCTTTTCCAGGGCGGGGAGCCATCTACACAAACTGTACCCATTTTGGAAAAAAAAGAAGAAACCAGAGATAGGTGAAGGTTTTGCTTAAAAAATAAATAAATAAATAAAATAAAGTAGCTTCTGAGATATGGGAACTAAGTTACATATAGTTTCATTATTTTTTTTCTCATGACCTTAGACCTCAAGCCAATGTGAAATTTAATTTCTTGCAATGATATTACTTTCAGGTTATTGCTAACAGCATAATATATTTGAAACACTTATTTAAACTGAATTTATTTATATTCAGTAATGCTACCACAGTTTTATTGGAGGCAATGGAAATTAAAAAAGAAAAAAGGCCTATGGAAATTTACTAAGATAAAATAATTTTGATTATATGTATGTGAATTTTCTCACTAAACTTTGGCAGAAATATAGATTGGGGAGAAAAAAATAAGTCTTTCTTATGAGTTTTTCAAGTTCTGAATAAGAGTTTCATGTTTAGGAAGCTTCCTCCAAGATTTCTTGGAGTTGCCTTATGAAGATCAACAAAAACCTATGGGGGAGAGAGAGGATATATTTTCCCCAATCAGGTGTACCACCAGGCTAATAAACACTTGTTTGAGCATGCCTACTGTTTGTTTGCTCCCTTGTAAACTATTTCATTTTAGGATTTCAAGTTGGGTAATATTTATAATAATCTCCAAGTATAACCTTAGTGGTTAACAGTTTTACTAAATCTAAACAATGATCTCTGAAAGGCTTGGGAAGATCACTTGCATACCTATCAAAATGGTGAAGTAATTTTGCTGTTTGTAAAAGAGAAGATCACTTTATCCATCAAAAGTGGTGATACAGAGCAAATAGGCCCCTGCTTTTGTACAGAAGACAAATCTTTGGTCTATCAGTTACTAACTGTGGGATCTCAGGCAAGCTACTTAACCTGTCTGGGCCTTAATTTGTTCATTTGTTAAATGGAGATAAAAAATATATAACTCATAGGGTTTACTCAAGATAGAATGAATGTGTAAGAGCCAAGAACAAAACCATGTAATAAATTGGGCCTCAACAGAATGTTGGTATCCTACCCTGCTTCGTATGATGCGTTTCTTTACTACCTTTGAGATCTGTGTTCACTCCCTGGGATCCCTCTTGGTCGGCCCTGTATTTCAACCATCGAGTAGTTAATCCTTGCCTTGCTTCTCGAACTTTCACTGAAATCAACTGCTTCCATAGCTCATCACACCTCAGGAACTGCTTCCATGCTTCTAAGGCAACAACCACCAATCTGCTAAACTTAGTTTTTCCAAAGTGCTGGTAAAGCAAGAATCAACACTATTGCCTTTCTTCTCACACAGGGATTAGTGAGTCTCTGGAAAAAAAAGTCCTGTCTTGGTTTGATAATTTGTGGGTGATTTTCAAAGGAGTGCTTTGGAATCAAACCAAAAGAGAAAATATTTGGGGTAGATATGACTTTATGATACCCCTCAAGAATCATGTAGTGTGCTTTGGCAACAAAGAGTGAATTTTATTTTCTTCTTCACCACTGAATTTCCTGGGAAGGATAATGTAAAGAATAATGGTGGAATGAACTTGCATTTCCTGAGGAAAACTAAGGAGAACATATAGGATGTTTATGCCTGTTAGCAGAGGCACAGGATCGGGGATAAATGATTTGTGTCATAACTCAGGAGCACCAATTTGTTTCATGTTAACATGATAGTTATCCACTTTTATTTATTTACCACTTACTATATAGTAAAGTGTTTCTAAGTGTTTCAAAATTGTGAATTATCATACTCTTATAAGCTATTAATAGGTGTTTGTTAAATATTTATCAGGTTTCAAAGGGTATCCTAATTTAAAAAATACATTATCTACGTTTAATCCTTGGAAGAACATGGTGATATAGACAGTATCTTCTCTTGACAGATGTATAAACTAAGGTTCAGAGAAATTAAGCAAACTTCTCCATATCACATAGTAACTGGTAAAGACTGGACTTAAATCAGACTGCGTTTGGCCTTATGGCCAAGACTTTTAACCTCTTCTACAGGGCCACTTACTAAGGGACACTCCCAACTGGGGCAGTAATGCAGCAATACTAGGGGAGAAAAAGGAAATCATTTCAGAAGTCTATCAAAATGCAAACACAAGTTGACTATGGCATGGCATATCCTATAAAATGGAATGGCACACACATTACCATGGTTTTGTGCAAAAAGAAAATATAAATGTGTTATTTTATAAGGGCAAAGTAAATAAAATATAGGGCAGAGTTGTCTTAGAATCCCTTATTTTTATAGTTATTATTTTCACATGGTCTTTCTTTATATAAGGCTAAAAAGTGATCTTGGAACTTCTGCCCATTGGTTTTAGCGCTACCCTTTGGGAGCCATGCAGATAGATGATGGTTGATCTTTCTCCCTTCGGGTGAACAAGAGCTACAGTGTACCCCTGAGATCCTGATCATTTAAGATTATATCCCCTTTTTGGCTTGCTATGCCATATTACTGACAGTTCATTCTGATGGGAAGGATCAGAATTCCGCCCCCCCCCCCGAAATATGTCTTTTTGGCATAAGGACTATTTTAGGCTGATTATTTTTAAGAAACAGCAGTTATGGGAAAAGCTTGGAAAATGGAGAAGCTACACTTTTGTAAGAGACCTTCACATTTATAAAGGCAATCTCCACTTGTAAGGGTGTGTCCCTCTCTGTACCAGGAAGAGAAGGAGGACTAAATCTCTAGAAACTCCTATCAATGGAGAAGGAACAACTTAAATCTGCATAGCAACCTTACCCTTGTTTATTGTGCTTTGCCTGGTGCTTTCCCATAACTGGCCTCCCCCACCCCAAACATCGTTTATCTTAGGTTGAGGATGGTATTTAAAGTGCTGGCTTGGACCATTTCAGGGAGCTGTTCAGTTTTCCTGGGTCTCTCCCATGTACACAGGAGGTATACATGTTTCTAAACTTCCGTTTTTCTCCTGTTAATCTATCTTTTATTACAGGGAGGGTCTCAGCCAAAAATCTAGTAGAATAGAGAGAACATTATTTTTCCTCCCCACAACTCCTAAAACTAAAATCTATGAATCTTTTTTTACTCAAATTGCTATTGAAGGAAAGCAGAATTCACCACTCCAAAATATGTCAGTTTGGCATAAGGGATTATTTTTGAGCTAAAAGCAAATAAACTCAAGCAGATTCAGGAAAAGCTCTTTACCTCCCCCTCAACTGCCTTAAATTTACTTGGGAAAGGGGGCGGATACCAGGAAAAGAATTATTACCAGCTTACCTAAGAAACTTACCTGCATAACAGGATAACCTTTGTTATCTCTCACCTTCATGTGAATGGCTTTCCCTGACCTCTACCCCTTTCCTTAGCTCAGGATTTTCTATGAGCATGAACTACTTGGCTGCCTTTTAAAGTCTCACCTTTTTTTTTAAGATTTTACTTATTTATTTGAGAGAGAGAGAGCACAGGCAGGGGGAGCGGCAGGCAGAGGGAAAAGCAGAGCAGGGAGCAGGGAGCCTGATGCAGGGCTTGATCCCAGGACCCTGGGATCATGACCTGAGCCAAAAGCAGATGCCCAACCCACTGAGATTTTATTTACTTGAGAGAGAAAGAGAGAGCACACAAGCATGGGGAGGGGCAGATGGAGAGGGAGAAGCAGACTCCAGCAGGGAACCCGATGTGGGGCTCAGTCCCAGGACCCTGAGATCATGATCTGAGCCAAAGTGAGATACTTAACTGAGCCACCCAGGCACCCCTGGAGTCTCACATTTTTATGGGGCCCCCATACGTACAAAATTAAATTTGTTTTCCTCCTGTTTATCTGTCTTATTTCAATTCAATTAATAGACCAGCCAAAGACACTGGAAGGGAGGAAGGGAATTTTTTTCCACCCCCATACTGTTAAATCAGGTTTTCTGAAATATGTATATGTACAGCTGGCTTTTTTAAACAAAGAGAAAAATTAACATTCAAACTCATCAAATATTAACTTTTCAGTTTGAACCAACTATACAAAGTTCGAATCAATTCTATAAATGTTAAGTTTTCAACTTAAGCCAATCCTTTAAGGCAAACTTATCTTGTCATATTTTGATCTCACTCAGCATTGTGCCAATTTACTTCTTTTTTTAATTTTTTTTTAAAAGACTTTATTTATTTATTAAGAGAGAGAGAATGAGATAGAGAGCACAAGAGGGAAGAGGGTCAGAGGGAGAAGCAGACTCCCTGCCGAGCAGGGAGCCCGATGCAGGACTCGATCCCAGGACTCCAGGATCATGACCTGAGCTGAAGGCAGTCGCTTAACCAACTGAGCCACCCAGGCGCCCTGTGTCAATTTACTTCTTATCTGTCTGCGTCAATGGTACAGATGAAATACCAATGAGACACAGTCCCAAATTCAAGCCTTGTGGCCCAGGGCTAGAAACCACTCTCCAAGGTGACTCCTTTCCGTTAGTCATTCCCAAAGCTGGGAGAATCATCTTGTGTTCATTTTCCTCTCTTTTTAACTGACCATCATAAGAAATTTGTCAGATGGTTCTGCCGAAATCAAGATATTTTCTCCATGACATTTTCCTAACCCTTAAGTCTTCTATTTACAAAGAAAAGATTTGTTTGACACATGAGTCATTTTTAAAGAAGTCATACTCAAACTCACTGCATGACATTTTAAATTAACTTATCATTTTTTTAACAACATGCTTAGTGAACTTAGTTTTGGTTCCTATCAAAATATTATTGCAATTTTATCAATTCATAATTTACTAGAGCATGAAACAAGCAAATTATAGAAGTTCTTTTTAATTTTTACTAAAAAATCTATACACACACACACACACACACACACACAAGCCTCAAGCCAAATCATACAACAAGCTTTCAAACATTGCCAGTATTCTACTTTCATTGAGAGAATATGGAAAGGGCATGTTTATTGCTTCAGTGGGAATAATGCATTAATTATAAAATGCTACTTCAAATACACACATGAGAAGTAAAATTATATGAGCAAAACAAGTGCATAATTGTGCATATCAATTATTTATTATTGTTCCTTAGGAAGCTTAAATGACTTAAGCAGCTTTATCAATTATAGCAACAATAAGTCACAGTCGTCCCTTTACAGCTGATATGGTGCTAATGCGGCCATTATGTCATCTGATAAATAACAAAGTTGCCACAAAAGAATAGTTCACACAGCTTGAAGAAAGCGAAATCTAACGGGAAGAAGATAGGTTTTAGAGTCAAATGGGCATTTAAATCCCTTTCCTACTTGTGACCAGCTGGGTGACCTTGGACAATTCATGGGAAATCTCTGAACCTCATGTGTAATATGAAGACTACAATATTTTATGACAAGGTTTTTATGATGATTAAATGAAATGATAATGCACTCCCCCCCCCCCCCCACCGCCGCAGGCACCTGTGCTTCTAACTGCTCGTTCTTTTCTCCTTCCTCTTCTTCACTTGGAAGAATCGAGCTTCATTCACATGCATTTTCATATGCTCAACTGAACACTGCTTTACTGCACTCAAAACACCTACTTTTATGCTGTTCATGGTTGTGGAGTTTCTTAGGACTATCTGGGGTCATGAAACCCAAACAAAGCACATAGCCACTGAGAAAAGATTCCTTCTTCTATAAAGGGATTTAATTGTTACAAACGTTGCTCATTTCAACTCAGCAATACAATTGTACTAAATAAAGTTCAGGAGCCTGCAAGAAAAGACAAATCATGATGAGCGGTTGGAATCATACACAGGAAATAGGTAGGTCCAACCTGAAGCCTGTGAATTTTGGAAAAAGAGCCTAGACTTGTTTTAGAACCACAAAATTTAGGGGCACCTGGGTGGCTCAGTCACTTAAGCGGCTGCCTTCGGCTCAGGTCATGATCCTGGGGTCCTGGGGATTGAGCCCCATGTCCGGCTCTCTGCTCAGCGGAGAGCCTGCTTCTCCCTCTCCCTCTGCCTGCCACCTTGCCTACTTGTGCTCTCTCTCTATCTCTCTGTCAAATAAATAAATAAAATCTTAAAAAAAAAAAGAACAAAATTTAATGAGAGAATACTAAAAATGGCAGAAAGGAGATGATGCAAGTAATTAAACATGTTTTTAAAAACAAATGTTACTTTGAGTTGTATTTAGAAAGGTGTTGTGCCAAAAATCAATGCTCAAAATAATTTCATTTGAAAAGAACACTAATAAAATGCACTTCTGTTAAAAATATTAAAATCTAAGAATAAGAGGCACGAGGGAATCTGTGAGCATGAGGGTATCAAATTCCCTAGTTTGTCAGATGTGGGAATTCACGTCCTAACAGGATAAGTGACCCAGGTCCAGGACCACACAGTTAGTTAGGAATAAATGTGGGAATAGTTTTCAAATTCATCTGCTGATTTTCTGGTCCCCTTTTCCCATTATTAATGATTATGTATCTAACTCTGAGGTCAGCTGAGGGTCTCTCTATCCTATGTGTCTGGGTACATTCTCCCCATTTCTACCTAATTCAACCAGGACAAGGCAACTTAGTCCTTCCACCAGTTTCCACATGAAATCCAATCACAGCCAGAATTTCATGATTTGTGCAAACATCGCTGAAAGTTCAGGAACCACAGGTAGGGAAGGTACAGAGAGGACATAAGGTCCGGCATTAACAAAGAAAATTGGCATCTGGGTTAAAAGACAATTGAATAGAAAGAGCTCTGGAGAGATACAGATTTCTCTCTCTGGAGCTATGTATTTACATTTTGAAGGCTAAAACTCTGAGTGATTCTGTTTATTTTGCAAAGGACTGTGAAATTTTAGGGACCTTTTCCAGAGAGGATTCATTTACATTAGGCACAGAGGGGTTTTTTGTTTTGTTTTATTTCTCCGCCCCCCTCTTTCCAGAGGGGAGCAGGGCAGCTGTCCAGCCCCTGTATAAATGTCCAGATTCATAATTTCAGGTTCCTGCAGCACAAACCCCTGTAAAAAGAGCAGACATTTTTCATAGTGTTGCCACAAGGGCACCGAGGGAAGGGAACTCCGCACTGTTATTGCTGTAGGTAACAATACATCTGATCCAGAAACCTTATTTTTGCTTTCAGTACAAAAGAGAGAAATATAGATATTAAACATTTATCAATGATGTATTTCCCCAGGCTAAAATTATTACTGACCAGCTCTTACTTCCTCATTGACCCCTTCCATTTCCTTTTGCCTTCTTTGATGAAATAACAACTCTTCGTTTCGTATTTACTAAAACCAAATTCAGTACGAAGAGCTTTACATGAATTACCTTCTTTAAAACTCACAAAAACTCCATGAAGAAAGTACTTTCATTCCCACTGAATAGTTGACAATATGGATCAACAATCTCAACCTACACAACTGGTGAATACTAGAGCAAAACAGAGAGTAAATTTCTAATTTCTAACAGGTCATTTTGTGTCAGAATCTATGTTACTTCCTTTGCTCTTCAGTAAATTACACGACACAGTCATGCTCATGCTCTTGACTAATCAAATTCAGGAACAGCTAACATGTCTCCAATGCTCCAATGTTAACAATACAATTTGATCTATTAATACAGTGTGGTAATTTGTGTATTTTGTAACATGAAAACTGTGTATGTGTACTGTGACAGGACATCCACGTTCTTATTCTGAAAGTTTCTTATACCATAGGTATTAAGGGCTGGGAGCTAAGCAGTTTGTTTTGAGAAAGGAACACAAGTCTTAATGATAAATTCTTGGTCCAGAATAAGAATTTGGGTCCAAATAGTGAGATGTATGTTCTATGTCTTGCCAAATGAAGAAAGCCTTCAGGCCCTTATAGACTACCCTTACTTTTCATGGACCAGAAGCATCAGCATCACCTGAAATCTTGTTATAAATGCAAAATCGTGGCCCTACCACAGGTCTGCTGAATCAGCACCTGTGTTCTAATAAGATTCTCCAATGCACACTAAAATGTAGAGAGCAATTCCTTAGAATAGTTTTAAGGCATTAAACCTTTCCCCTCTGAGTCGTGCTGATGAAAAGTAAAACCAAACCTTTCCCCTCACCATTCAGGTGGTGTATCATGAAACTGCCTTTAGACTCTGAGTCATTTGCTGTCTGGTGCTCATCCTTAAGTTCTTTGCAAGTCCCAAAATAATGTAAGAGAAAGTTCTCAGACCGTGTGATGTGGTATGACTCTGCAATAAATAGGGTGTTTAAGCAGAATGAATCATAAGTGTGATTTAACAAAAAGGAGAGACTCATGAATACTGATTCAATACTGGAAAAAGATGTTTTGAGATATATTGACTTTTTCTAAATCAGATAAAAACCATTTGCTTTAACGTCAACAGGTTTCCAATGTGATACTTAGACATCAATCCCAGTTCATCCGATTTTTCTCGACACATATTATTACTCCAGTAAACTTAAATGGTAAGTGATGACCAAAGAATGAAACCAAAGAGAAGCCACTGCCCCTTCTTTCTTTCGATAAAGAATATTCTCTACCCACCTCCAACACAGCTTTCATGCACACCTGTATTCTTTAATGTTAGCATGTCAAGGTCCCATCATGATAATCTACGTTCGCACTTCGGTTAGTATGAATGACATAGTTTCATCTCTCTCCTAAATGACTAGTAGAGGCTGAGAAGGGACAAACCTACTGGAGTATAGAGCTGGAGGATGCCAGGACTGCCTCCTCTGCCCTTGACCATCCTTTCTCAGTTCCCTCTGCAGCCACTGGCCTCTTCTTATCCCTTATGTTTTGGGTAAGACTCTTCTTCTCGCTCTATTCACTCGTCTTAAGAAACTCCCGCATGCCTACGTGCCAATTTGATTTGATGACTTTATTCTAAACCTAACTCCTGAGCATCAGAACAGCAGATCCAACTGCCTATTTCCACAGGTACTTTAAGCTCAGTCGACCCACAAATGAACTCAATATCCCATTTTAAAAGCTATCCCTGGAGTATTTTCCATCTTTGTAAATAGTAACCTCATTCACCTGGACATTCAAATTTGAAACTCAATAGTTATCCTAGAAGCCTCAAATGAGACATAACATCATTTTAAGAATTAGTTTTTTTCTTTATATCAAGAGCCAATTCCTCACCCAATTGTTGATTTTGTTGATTTTCTCAGTTCTAGCTTTCCTCCTGTACTTAAATTTTAGTGTTGGGATCCTTTTGAGAGGAAACTTTTAGGTTTTTCACATTTTTTCTTACTCTTTTCCTTCTCTCTCGTGTCTTCTCTTTCCATCTAGCTATTTTGTGTTTATCTCTACGTGCCCTCTGAGACTTCCATTCCAGAAAAAAAGTCTTCTATTGGTGGTTCACATCCTGTGCTGTCAGTGGGGAGAAAACAGATCAAAATAAGGAATGAATGGGTGGCTTCTTATAGGTCCAGGTGGCAGGTCTCTCTCTTTTTCCTCTGGCCTCTGAAGCTTGCTATGAGCCACAACCTGTGGTGGGTAATATCACAGCTTTTTCTAGCCTCCTTTTATGGTTGGGAATCCCTCCTTAGGTCAAGTTCAAAGAAGTGAATAGGGATCTATTCTCCCATGCATGGTGTCCTCTTTTTTTTTTTTTTTTTTAAGAAACGTCTCTATTTGAGAATAGTTTTTATATTTACCAAAAAGCTGTTAAGATGGTATAGAGTTCTCATATACTCCACCATCCAATTTCCCCAATGATTAACATCATATTTCAGATGTTACATTTGTTATAATTAATGAATTAATATTGATATATTACTATTAACTAAAGTCCATACTTCATCTAGATTTCCTTACTTTTTACCCATTGTCCTTTTTCTGTTCCAGGATCCTATCCAGGATCCCACACTGCATTTAGTGGTCACGTTCTCTTGAATTCCACTTTCTTCTGACAGTTCATAGGGTCCTTCTAATCCTAGTCACGCTACTGAAATTGAGTTCCTGGCTGCCCCTATTTCTGAACCAGAGCTCAAAAGGCCATGGCTTTAATGTTAATTTATTGTTATGTGCTTTTGCCCCTTTTCTGGCCCCTAGAGACATTCACTTTGTTTATAAAAGAAGATATATCTTCTTCATCAAAAAATGCTAGCTATTGTTGTTTTAGTATTTAAAACCTGAAACTATAGCACCAGCTGGAGCATCTTCCCTTTCCTTCATTTCCAGTTGATCACCAATTCCTCTAGATTTCTAGATCATCACTCTGTAATTTTTTCTTGTCACATTGCCTCTGGCTTATTTCAGACTCTCGTCACTCTTTATTAATATTATTTTGATACTTGGATTTTTATTTTTTATTTTCTTAAGAGAAAGAGAGCATGCATGCACGCCCAAGGGGGTGGAGGGGCAGAGGGAGAGGGAGAGAGAGAATCTTAAGCAGAATCACGACCCTGAGATCATGATCTGAGCCAAAATCAAGAGTCAGATCTTAACTGACTGAGTCATCCAGGTGCCCCAATACTTTGCTTGTTATTTAACATTTACTGCATGCCAACTCTATGCCAGTATCTATTAAGCAATCTGTACACATTATCTCATATAATAAACCTTATTTTGTAATAAACCTTATTACAAACCTAAGTGGTACAGGGTAATCTCTCTTCCCAAATGAAAATCAGAAGTTCAGAGAGGTTAAGTGACTTGTCCAAAATCACAGAGCTACTCAGAACGGCCAAGCTAGGATTCAAACACTGTAATCCCAGAGCCAAAGCTCTTAAACTGTACAATATATTTATCTATTCAGCCCTTACACCATATGTCTGAAAGATTTTTCTGCCTCTAGGCATATGTACACCCAATGCATCCTCCATATGATGCTTGAAACATCTCTCTATAAAGCAACCTTATCAAGGCAACCCCGTGGGCAGAACTCTTCAACAATTCCCAAAGTATCAAGATTAAGTCCAAATTCCATAGTATAGAACACAAGACCCCCATTATCTGGCCCCTCATCTTTCTCAAGCCTCATTTCCAACTAATGGCACTTGTCAATGGTACTCAATCACTTATTAAGTGAATGAATGCTCATTCATCCATTTTTAAAATTTTTTTTGAATAAGCGTTCTTAAAACTACCCATTGAATTAAAGTTTAGATAGGCTTATATAGGGGTGGAGGTGAAAAACAAATGTGAGAGCATGGAGAGAGGGAATTATTATTATTATTATTTATATTCCTTTTATTTTTTTTTAATTTTAAAGCATCTTTTTGGCGATACCCATCCCATCCCATTTACCCTATGTGTATTTACAAGAATGTTTCTCGTGAGAGAAAAGATCTGTAATTTGACAAAATTATTTAAGGCAGGAAGTGAAACTCTGTAGCCCCAAACAGCATTCCAGATATCCTGTTTCTTAGAGTAAATATTATTCTACTGCTTCTGCTATACTTGACTCACTTGAAAGACCTCAAAGACACTGAAATTACCTAATTGGAAAGAAATTATTTTGAATGGGTCTATGAGACACTCAACAAACAGTCATAAAGTTCAACTCTCTGGGAGCACCTAGGATATTTTATCTCCAATATACTATTGATGGCAATTTTTGCCTCCTATGGCTTTGAGAACTATGAGAGGAAATCAATGTCCCTTCTAGCAATGTATTAAAATTTAAGCAACATATAAAGTCCAAGGATCCTTGACTGCAAATGCTAGCAAAAAGAAAATATTATAATGCAGCAGGCAGACAGGCACTATTTAAAGTCTTACAGATTTCAAAATAAAAAAAAAAAACTTAAAAAAAAGAAAGAAAAAAAGTGGCTTTTTCAGCCCCTTTTTCAGTGGCTTAGTGGGTTGAGCGTCCAACTCTTGGTTCAGCTGGAGTCATGAGCTAGAGCCTGTGTAGGGCTCTGCGCTCAGCGGGGAATCTGCTTAAGGATCCTCTCTCTTCCTCCTCTCCCTCTGCCCCTCCCCTGTTTGCGTTTTTTCTCTCTCTCAAATAAATAAATAAATCCTTAAAAATAAATAAAAATTTTAAAAAAGTCTTACTGATTTATCTGATGATGGGCCATTTTCTATATACTGAATATGTAATGTTTTTAATATTACAACACAGTTCTTTTAAAATAAATGCCTGTCAGTTCTTCCATAAGACAAAATGTACCAGAAGACTTAAGATTCCAATTTATGAAAGAGGTTTACCAAAGAAATGACCAAACAGAACAGCGGCAATGTGATACTAAGGTTTGTTGGACATGATAACAGAGACAATACAGGCTTTCTCCCCAAGGAAGTATCCATCTAAAGTACTAATAAAGACTTATTCATATAATATTTTGAAGATATTTAACTTTAACATACATAGCAACATGAAATAGGTTAATTAATAGACAACATGACTTTAAAACCAGCTCACTGGGGCGCCTGGGTGGCTCAGTTGGTTAAGCACCTAACTGGATTTCCGCTCAGGTCATGATCTCAGGGTCATGAGACTGAGCCCTGCACTGAGCTCTGTGCTTGGCAGGGAGTCGCGTTGTCCCTCTGCCTCTGCTCCTCCCCCTGCTCTCTCTCTCAAATAAATAAATAAGTAAAATCCTTTAAAAAAATTAAAATAAAACCAGCTCATTAATTTCTTAGTAGGTATTTGCCTAGTAAAAAACTGTTGCTTAAGCTAATTTGCTGAACACAATATTTTCTATATGCTGAGCTTATGTTTCCATTACAGATCATAGATTGTACTAACACAAGATTTTTAATCTCATAGTCTGTCCAACTGATCTCAAAGTTTGAATTAGTGAAGTTTCAAAATAGCTCACTAAAAGCCTGCTTGCATGTAGATGTGCACATGATTTATTGTAAAGCTATTACAAATGGTTACCGAAACGTTTATAATTGAATTGTTCAAAGTAATCAACAGTAGTCAAAGCAGTTTCAAAATGTGTGGCAGAAATAGCAATGGAAATATTCCAGGGGGAATATTGTGCCTGGCTTTTAACTATTTTTATTCTTCTAAGTAATATTCTTTTGGTCAGACTTGTGAACATGGCCACTGTTTCATTAAAAAACATAAATCCTTAATTTTTTTTAATTTTAATGTGTGAAGAAAATGTCATTAGTATGAATTGGGAAGTAAAAAAAAAAAAAAAAAAAAAATCAGGAGATCCCAGAAACTTTATTTCTGAATGTGCAAAATCCTTAGAAGCTTTTATTTATTTATTTTTTTTAAAGATTTTATTTATTTATTTGAGAGAGAGAATGAGAGATAGAAAGCACGAGAAGGAAGAGGGTCAGAGGGAGAAGCAGACTCCCTGCTGAGCAGGGAGCCCGATGCGGGACTCGATCCCGGGACTCCAGGATCATGACCTGAGCCGAAGGCAGTCGCTTAACCAACTGAGCCACCCAGGCGCCCAATCCTTAGAAGCTTTTAAAATTCATACTCTTTAGAACATATTTTACTGTTCAAATTGCCATTAATTCAATCATTAAATGTTTAAAATAAAGTGGTCTTTCTTAGTAATCTGTCATTCTCTTCCCCAGTCATGTTTCATTGAAATGAAGCATTCCTACAAGTCCCGGTGTGTGGAAAGGGCAAGTTTTGATGGCTGACAGTGCTAAAGGTCTTATTTTAATAGGGATTTAGCAAACTTCAAACAGGATCATGATTATTTCTCAACCATGAAACAATGTCCATTTTAATTATTCCACAATTCTAACCAGTTTTAATTAGGCTGTTTAGAAATCATTAAGTAAATTGACAGGTATAATTTGTTTTTAGTAAGTTATGATGATTATACTGCAACTCAGACACCATTCTGTGCAAAATTGAAGGAAACCTCATTTTAAAATGGAATGGGAAGACCAGCAGGGGGGAGCGCTCATGCCTTGCCACTAGTCCTTAACTGCAGACCCAAGAGGAAGAGACAAACCTTGCTAGTCCATACTGCTTTACTAACCCACAGGAAGAAGAAAGGCTTTTCTTCTCCCTGGGACTAGCCCAGCCAATGAGAGACTGTCACAACTCAGGCCCACAAAAAACCACAACTCTTCAAACTCCCAGTTTACTCCAACAGCCCTCCCCACGCCCTCTTTTCCTCTCTAGAAAAGCATTCCTCTCCTTTACTCTCTGGTCTTCTCTAGGCTTGTCCTGAATTGCAGTTCTCTGCTATTACAGAATTAGCACACTTTTGGTGGTAAAATAACTGCCAGTTTTATCTTTAAGGTTAACAGTACCAATATAAGCTGTTCAGGGAAACCTGAGGGTTATTGACATTTCTTAATCCATTTATCACAGCCATGATGAAGCTGTTTCTTGATCTTGGGTTGATTACTTCTGACAGAGAACAATCACAGAATTAGGGCAAAAAGAATAAGGCGGCTGTATAAAATATGGTACGAACGCAGGAAAATTAGAGTTGGCAGACTTCTCTGGCATACTATAGGCACTACCAATCTATAGGGATATCAGATGAACACTTTTCTTCCTTCTGAGTACATCTACTGCCACTTAGTAAAGTTTAAAATTGTATAAATGTTCAGTAAAAAAAATACCTAATGTCTTTAGGAAGATGTAAAGCTTTCATATTTATTCTAGAGTTGAAAAGGAGTTTCTGCTGGTTGGTTTTCCTAGCCTTCCTGTTTTAAAGTGGGTTTTAAATGGAATAAGTAAAAAAATGACATGAAATAAAAACCCAACTAAATACCTCTTCAACACATACACACAGACACAGACTCTCACATATTGAATCTCTAGGTCTATTTACCCTACAAATGAACAAAAAATTGAACTTAGATTCTCAATATCTTTAAATTGACTACCTTAATAAAAACTGCACATTCTTATGCAATATACATAAAAAGGAAAAGAAGTAACACTTCTACACACGCAATGGGCTTCAAAATTTGTGAAAAGCCCAGGTCCATGTAGAGAATTTCAGCTTTCATGTAACACCAGGAACCTCAGCAATGGAATAATTTTCCCTCCATATTCTTGTGACTCAGAAAATAGAAGAAGTCATCAAACTGTCAGAACAAACTTCAAAACAAAGTCATTTTTCTGAAGAACATAATTTAATTTGAACCCTGAGAGCAGTTATCCATTTTAGTTTCTGTGCTTATAGGCAGTGACCTGTATGCCAAGATGGTTCTGCTGATTAAATCACAGAGACTTTCTGCTTTTACATGAAGATTCTTCTAGCTTGAAGAGAAGGTTCTGGTTCAGGGGTGACCTAGTTTCATGCTGCAGAATGTGTCGCCTCCAGCAAGATTAGTCTTTTCCATTTTTTTTTCTCTCTTGTTACAGTATTTTTCACTTTAGTGTTGCTCTTTTTTATTCTTATAATTAAAAAGTCTGGCTTCAAAATGAGAGGCATACAAGTTATGTGATGATATTTTAAAATGCCTGGTGTACCGCAATTAAAAAGCAGTTAAAATATGTGTCTTGTTTTTCTCTTTTTAGAGTTTCCAAACTAGTTATTATTGTTTTAATTTTGCCAATTACTCAGAAGAATTCCCAGGGAACCCCTAATTCTGTGAGCTCTCTTTTTAATATGTAAGCAGCCCAGGGTTAGTAAAATACAAATCTGTATTTAACTGTGCTTTATTAAGCTCGCAATGTTGAAGGTGTTCTATCCCGAAGGCAGGGCAAAAGACAAGAACATTAGATTTCAGATTTTACAGTTTCACAGACTGGTAAGATTTCAAAAGAATATTCTGGGGGACATTTCCCAACTTAATTTTGAGAAGCAAGGAGATTTAAAAAGAACAAATCTGATTGAAAAAGTCTATACCAAACCAATATATATACTATGGCATCATTTCACAAAAGGCAGTTCATTTTAACACAAGGAAGGAGGCAGGAAAAAAGAGGGCAAACATGGAATAGAAGGAGGAAGGGAGGAGGAAAAAGAGACAGAGCAAGAGAGGAAAAAAGTAAAAAAGGAACGGACAGTCACTTTAGTTGAATAAATCTCATTTGATGAAACACTAGTATTCTTTTTTAATGGATCTGTTTCACCATCAATGGAATGAACTTGCATTGGGGAACCACTCACTGATATCTCTGCTAACAATGTAGTTTCATTTTTGTTTTGCTTCTGAGAAGAGAATGTAATCTGAAAATGTGTAGCTAGATGATAAGCTCTTTACTATTAGCCGTCTATGTAGACTCTTTCCCTGGCTTTGCCACTATTTAGAGTGTGATCATGAATAAGTCATTCAACTTTCAGAGACTTAATTCTACAGAATGCAGCATGGTGGTCAGAATATATGTTCCACTTATCCTTAAACAATGTTAAAGCAATCACTGAATTCAACGACAATGTAGGTATGTTAAAATGCTTTGAAATCTATTCATGTTGGTCAGATTTGGGGAAAGTATGGCTGGTTGTAAGGGAAGTTTCGGTTGAATTCCAACACTATTCTAGGTGGAAAGAAGAGCTAGCATCAAGCTCGTGATATAGCATACATAAGGACACCTTTGGGAAACCATAAGGAATTTGCCTTGGCTAAAGTGTAGCGCTGGGGTCTGAGAGAAAGCTGGAGAGTAAGTCAGGGCAGAATACGAAAGGGCTATAGAGCAACAATCTTATTTTCTGGGGAGAGTGAAGAACCACTGGAGGGTTTTTGAAGCAGGACAGAGAAGTTGACCAGATCTACAAGGATCAAAAGATAGGAGGAGGCTAAAAAAAAAAAAAAGATAAGAGGCTCGCATCACATAAGTTCCAGGTTAAGCTTCACATCCCACCCAGGGATCACGTGTGCTGGCTGCTTACTTGATGCCCAGCGACAGCAACAACAAGCTCACTAACACTGATGGAGAACTTCCCCATTCCAAGCACGAGTACGATCATTCATGCAGACTATTTCACCTACTCCTCACAACAGCATTTTCAGTAAAAAAGGAAAGATGTGAAGACACTGAGCTTTGAGAGTCTAAGTACCTATGCATGCTCATATAACTACCAAGAGGAATGGGATTCCAACTTGGACATCAGATTCCGCTGCCAGTTATCTCACCACTGATAGCTGATCATGTGAGCAAAAGGAGGGGATTAATAAGCCCGTGGAATGAGTACACCAGGGCCTTCCTGACATTGATCAAAATCATTTAGGATCTTTGAGAGCTGGTCTTATCACCTTCCCTCTAGGCAAATTGACTCCTGAACCATTCTAAAGAGGTAAGAGCTGTACTTTAAAAAACGAACAGGGGCGCCTGGGTGGCTCAGTTGGTTAAGCGACTGCCTTCAGCTCAGGTAATGATCCTGGAGTCCCGGGATCGAGTCCCATTTCGGGCTCCCTGCTTGGCAGGGAGTCTGCTTCTCCCTCTAACCCTCTTCCCTCTCGTGCTCTCTCTCATTCTCTCTCTCAAATAAATAAATAAAAATCTTAAAAAAAAACAAAAAGCAAACTTTCCGGTAACATATACTAAAACGTGTCACATTCTTTATTTAATTTCAATATTCTATACTAGAGACACGTGTCGTGTCTTATTCTTTTCTTGGTAGAAATGAAAAACATCTGCACACCCCTTCTTTCAACAATGCTGGGAAGCTTGAGGGTCATTAAATTTCCCCTCAATCATTTGCTTCTTCATGCTGCAAATGTCAATTCCATTAGTCTTTTCAAAACCTAATTCTATGCAAGGAAAGCAAAAAACAACTCTTTGAAAAATGTATTATGAACACATCTAATGCCCTGTAATTGAAACCATGCTAATTGATTTCTCAGAACTGTATAGGTCATCTGACAAAATTCATCAAATAAAAACTGTATAAGATTTAAACACATTTTACAGAGTAACTTTTCTATCACCTTTCTCTCTTAACCTGTTTTTTTTCTTTAAATACTTATCCTTCCTTGACAATGTGTTAACTTTCTGATCATTTATAGCCCGTCCTCCCCACTAGAATATAAGCACCCGAGGGCATGGACTTGGTCTTATTTATTCTTTTATTAGCAGAACTTCAAATAAGGCCTGGCATGTGGTGGGCATTCAATAAATATAATTGAATTAATGAATAGACTCATAAATGAACATAGTTTCATATGTGGAAGAGTTTGAGTTATACATATGCCCCAAATAAACCCAGAATTCATTCATCTGAATGTAAGTGGAAATTACTGTGTAAAGAACACTGACTGATTCACCACAGGTGGTTTTACAAAGAGAAGGTGTCACAATGACATTAATACAGATAGAATTTCTAAGGCAAAGACTGAGCCATGAGAGTCAACAGGAGATTAAAGAAGGTGAGCAGGCTGTCAGTTCATATGACAAGGTGAGGACCTGACAGTGAGAGGTCTCAGCTGAAGGGCAGCTCCAAAGGTATTATTCATTCTAACACCTGAGAGCCAAGGAGCCCACATAGCACACCTGTTTGGAAGTCCTGCTGAGCCAGGAACCTGGGAAGGCCAAGTTCCACCCTTGTCTGCCTTCTCTGTGAAGTTTCAGAGAGCACTTAAGTAGCGTAAGTAATAAGAGAGGACTTTGATAACTCTAATCTAGATAGATAGGATAGATAGATTGCATTATCTGATTCCTTGTTCTCCACAGCAGGTGTTCCAGTCCTTCTCTGAGGAGCCATGAAGAACTAGAATGAAGCCTCCAAAGCTCCTCCTTAAACTGAACTCTTAGCCGATTTCCTCCTGTCCTCCTCCGCTAGCAAGGGCAAGGTTAATCCTCACAACCTCTGCTAGTCCCCCTTTCTCCCTCCCCTTTCCCACCCTCAAAACTTATTTAGCACTCACTATGTACTTCACACTCTACTAAGTACTTGAATCAGTGAAACTAATGGCATCATCCCCTACCCATAGGAATGGAAACCTGGTATGGAGACAGATATGCCAACACAGGAAGATCAGGGGGACAAGTGTCAGAGGCCAAGGGAATTTAAAGCAAGGAGGGTGATTACTTCCTTTTAATTTATCTTTAGATTCATATATTTCACATCAATAGAGAATAGCTTTTCCCCTACTCATTCCAAATCAATGAAATGTTATTATACTTCTTGTAAGATGGATTAATTCTCTTATAAAAAATGAGTTTATGCTATGTCATTATTTTGCTGCTATTAGGTTTAACATGTTTCTATTACTACGAATAATTAAGGACCCGAATCTACTGTCTATACAAGAATACTGTTATGTCTTTCTTAGAGTCCGCTCAACAGGAAATAGATCCTATACATAGGTCCATGAAGGATAACAGCTGTGAGATCAAAAGAAATTTCTAGGGGCGCCTGGGTGGCTCAGTTGTTAAGCGTCTGCCTTCGGCTCAGGTCATGATCCCAGGGTCCTGGGATCGAGTCCTGCATCAGGCTCCCTGCTCAGCGGGAAGCCTGCTTCTCCCTCTCTCACCCCCTCTGCTTGTGTCCCCTCTCTTGCTGTCTCTCTCTCTCTCTCTGTCAAATAAATAAATAAAATCTTAAAAAAAAAAAGAAATTTCTAGAGAAGCTACTGCGCCACCAGCCACTAAAAGACAGTTAAATAACTTCAAAATTTTCTAGTTTTTTTATTTGAAAATTCTTTAATTCCCAGAATCATTGCTTGATTTTAAATATATTATTTTACTTAAATACAGTACTGCTCTTCATTGCAAAACTTAAATGTAGTACTCAACTTAGCCACATGAGGGCTCCTAGGTTTTATTCAATTGTGTGACCCATAAATTGAAACACTGAAAGATACCTTTCAATGAAAGTGCATATTGGCTGGTGGATGGGTTAGTTGGCATGGTTTCCTTAAATGAGATTATCTGAGAATTGAAGTAAAAATACTACTCCACTGTATTACTATAGAAACTCATTTGGCGCACCTCTGCAGGTAGCCTTCTGAATAAATGAAGGCTGATTCTGAAGTGTCACAAGAGAAGGTTAATAATTTCATTTGCAGAATCTGCTACCTCTTGCTCATGGCTCCTTAACTTCTCTCAGGTTCTATCCCTTATCATAAAAATAAAGAGTAGAACACCTACCTAACAAGCTTCACTTGTGCCTGGTATATGGCATTACCAATAAGGGGTGATTTTAGTTGTTGTTGTTATTACCAACACATATCATTAAGGGATACTGAAAGACACTTGTTTTGTGAAATAACCCTTCAATACAGGCAATTACATAGTTGCTAATATTTCAGCCTTGAAAAACATAGTTACGGGTCCAAATTAGTAGAGGGGTTATAAAAACACATTAAGTTAACAATTCAGATATCTCTTTTAACATAATAGACATGCCATTTGCACTGGTTATGAATCAAATTGTTGCAAGTCCAGTAATTAAATATTCACTCGTGGTAGGGACATTTACGATAACTCACACTTCCTCTCTCTATAACCCAAGCTCACCATTTAGACTTCTGTTTTCTAGGCTTATCTCTTTATTTATGTGGCCAAGCTTGTCATTGTTTCCCCCTCATTTTCTCACCTTTAAAGAACATTGAGTTTATATGATAAACTTTATTTTCTGAAGGTAAAATACCGTTTCTTCTTAGCCAGTTAGTAAGTTGGAAAAGCAATAGAAGGTGGTAGACATGTTAAAGGGTGGAAGGAGAGGACACTGGAAAACAGTCAGTTATGTAAACATTATGGGCTTTTCTAGTTAACTGATTTTTAGAAACATGTTATTGTAAGTTTTAAAAATAAGACGGTTTACACTGTCTTATATCAATTCTTATTACTTGACTATTGATATCCTCAAAGACACCATGCCTGCTCTCTCTTGAAAAATAAGATTTGAACATCTTCATCAGGAAAGAGGAGACCAGAGAGTAGATATAGGAGAAGGACATAAAATGGCAGAAAGGGAAAGCGTGATTTTAGTCGCCATATCCTGAAACAGTGCTAGGCCTACATGGAGGCATGTCTTCAAGCTTGAAGGATACAACCTAACCCAAAGACACAAAACATGTCTTGACAAAGTCACACAGAAAATTGATGTGGGAGTAAGAATTAGAAATCTGGCCTCTTGAGTGTGATCTCTAGATAAGAACACTAAAGTAGCTGAGACAAAATTTTCAAACAACCCATATTGGGTTGAGGTGGTAGATACCAAATAAAATGTGACCCCTTTGATGTAACTTTGGTAAACCATGAAGCCATAGTCTCTACTTTTAAGGCTTTTGGATAGGACCAAATCTCTCTAAAATGAAATAATAAGCAAGGTCAAGCCTCCATCTCCTCTTCCTGGGTAGACTTATCTCCCCTATGCAAAAAAAGGGGCATTGTGCTGGCACGACTCCACCCCCAGTTTACTATTTTCTTAGCTGATGGGTTCTACATGGGGTTCAATCCCTCCAAAACGAAGTAACGTGCAAAGCCAATGCACACCTGCACTGCAATCTGTCCTCCCTCAGCCTCCTCAGCCTCTATTTTCTTAATGGCTTTGGTAGTTACGGGGGCACATCAACCACTGTCTCAACAACCTGACAGAACATGGTCAGAGACTTGAAAGCCTGGAGGAAACATGAAAGAAGAAACACAAATAAACAAGAAGTGGCGTTGGCTGAGAGGGGCAAAAATGAAAGTGGTAGCACATAAACTCATACACTGGAGAACCAAAGATACATATGACTAACTCCCCTCAGGCCAGGACATGGACAGTCCCCAAGCCTGCTCTCTAACTTAACTTTGTGGAAGATTCTCAGTGCTCTTCCATCTCCATGTTCAAACTGCACGAGAAAATGACCGCATCAATCAGCAGAAAGATACGCATGTCCTATAAGCAAGGGGGCATGTAACTGCAGACCCACGCATTCACAGGGCTGTTCAGACAGACCGCACCTGTTCACATGCATAAAATGTCTGGTGCTCACCAATGGTGTAGAACCTCTTCAGTTCACTCCTCCGAGAAGGATGCTTCTGGGTATTGGTTGTGTTGTTCTGCTCTTCTTCAATGATGGGCGTCTTGGGTGTGGGGGCCTTACTGGCTTGTGGCGTTGGCTTTCCTGCAGCAGCCAGAGGGCTGAACCCAGGAGCGGTAATATCCACTGACTGGGACTTTTTCTTCAACCTACAGGTAAAGAATACCACATGCTGATTACTCACTCGGGGACACTTGTTTCAACTTTATCTCCGGCATAATTTTTTTCAACAATTGAATTAATATTTGGCCCTGAAATAGAACAAGGTTTATTCAGAAATTATAGACATTCCCTACGGTATTTTAAATTCTTCAAATATTTGTGAAACTTCAAATATTTGGGGAAAAATATGCCGAATCATTTTAAAAGGTTTTGGTAAAAGGTATTAGAATGTAATGCGATAAAGGACTTTTACTTTTCTAACAGCAAACTAAAATGTGGTGTCAGACAAAGATAATGCATTTGGCTACTGCTTTTAATTCCAAAAGGAGTATCTTTAATGCTATAGTAAAACACTAGTTAGAAATAAATAACTGCAACCCAGAAAGAGATAATGAAATGATTATTTGGGTAACTAGAGGCTGCCAGGGCTTTTTATTTAATCTATAATAGCATCTTAGCTGTAAAAATTATAGAGTTCACATTATTTCTCCAGACATTCTCATGGACTGCTCACATCTACACTTTAGAGAGCTGACATGAGACCTCACATGGAAATCAAAAAGCTATCCATAAAACATTTTCTCCACTCATGCATAGGGAATGTGTCTCTTGGTGTAAAAATTACTGATAAATGATATGAGATAAATCCAAATACTTCAAGCTACAGAACTTTAGATTTGTAATTGTAACTGAACCTTAAGCCCAGTCTACTCTTGGTTCATGGTACTTTGAGAAGCTAACACTAGGTGTCATTTTTCAAGTCTAGATTCCTCATAGAAAACAGGTTGGTAGTCAATTCTTTATCAGTTACAGTAATCACACTTGACATTTGCAATTTCTCAAGTTTCGCACATGTTTATACCTCCAGACTTTATTTAGGCTTTTCCAGTAAATTCTTCTATATTCTGCCCCACTGTCAGGTCCTGCTCATGTTTCTAGACTCAGCTTAAAAATGGCCTCCTCAGGCACTATGTAATAGCATAGTGTTTTAAGACCATTGACATTGGATTTAGAAAATCTAGGTTCAAACACCATCTCTATCACTTAAGCTTTGAAACCTTAGACATATTTAACCTTCTGGAGACAGCAAAGCAACAAAACAACAATAATATGAAGCTCCTGTCACCCAATTATTTTTATTTTATAGGGGTCTGTTACCCAAAGGATAAAAATTTAAAGAAAGAATAGTCAAGGCTTGATGTCAGATTGATAACAAGGGAGGAGAAAAAAGAAGTAGAAGAAAGAGGATTTCAAGGTTCCTGGTTTAGGACCTAAAATGGATTCAGCTTTACAATGGGAGCATGAAGGACTCCCAGAATATGCTCCTACAGGAGGAGCACAGTGGCTTGGCATCGCATAGTTTTTAGAATATAAGCAGGGGTTGCATTACAGATTTGCAGTAAAAAATTTAGAGTTTGGATCATTTTGCTGATTATCAAAAATGCTGACTACCTTTCATTGACTATAAAGGCAGATGTTGGTGGGGGGGGGGCAGGAGAAGAAGGCTGAGTGGGCGAATGGGGCTGGGCAAGGAGACTTCCAAGGGCCTTCAGATGTGGAGCATCTACAAGTAGAAACTATTCATGCAGCAACTGGTGAAATTACTATGTTTTTGGCTGTGAATCAGGGCTGAACCTCAAGACACTGTTTACAAATAATAACATACATATAGTCGTAGAGATACCCTGGCAAGAGTCAAAGAAGTTGTCAAAGATCACGAGACTTAAAAATGTGTATCTGGGGTGCCTGGTGGCGCAGTCGGTTGAGCATCTGACTCTTGGTTTTGGCTCAGGTCGTGATCTTGGGGTTGTGAGACTGAGCCTGGCGTTGGGCTCCACACTCAGTGTGCAGTCTGCTTGGGTTTCCCTCTCCTCCCTTTGCCCCTCCCCAGCTCTCCAAAATAAATTTTTTTTAAAGATTTTAATTATTTATTTATTTATTTGAGAGAGCGAGAATGAGAGAGAGAGAGAGAGCACATGAGAGGAGGGAGGGTCCGAGGGAGAAGCAGACTCCCCGCTGAGCAGGGAGCCCGATGCGGGACTCGATCCCCGGACTCCAGGATCATGACCCGAGCCGAAGGCAGTCGCTCAACCAACTGAGCCACCCAGGCGCCCCTCCAAAATAAATTTTTTAAAAAATATGTATCTTGTTGCTAGGCCACACCATCTGTAGCACACTCTGAGTTAACAGAGTAATCATACTATATTTTTCCTTTTTCCTTTTATAATTTTGAGAAAAATTTAAACTATGGAAATACTGTTATCTAACCATTAAAATTGTTTTCGTTATATTTCTTTCATTAATATTGTATAAATCTGTTGTCTTATAAAGAATAGTTATATTGAAAATAAATGGCCTCCTCTGGGCAGCTTCCCATGACATGGACCTTGGTAGTCTCACAGCATTCCACACAGGGGGTTATTCATAATTAACTCTTAAGCTTATATTTAATTGAATTTACTAGACCAAAAGCTTTTTTAAAGGGATAAATGTATCAATTAGTAAAAGATTCATTAATGAAAGCAGTGTTTACTAAATCTTAGCGATTTCACCATCACCCATATGATTTTAACCATACCCACATATCACCTATTTAGTATTCATGAAAATTGAACTGCTTTATTCAAATTGCCAACAAATACGTTAAAAAGTGCTCAACAGCATTAGTCATGAGAAACACAAATTAAGACCGAGTTGTACTCATAGCCCACCCATCAGAATGGCATCAATGTGAAAGACATGATATTAACTGCAGTGATAAGGAGCTATCGGAGTTCGCCAACACCTGATGGTGGGTGTGTAAATTGGTACGACCACTTTGGACAAATGTCTCGCAATATCTGCTTAGCTGAAGGCATGCATCTTTTTACTCACCAATTCTATTCCTAGGATATATCCTACACAATATGTTCACCCGGAGACACAGTCACGAATGTTCATAGAGGCACTATTTGTAATACCCTAATATCAAACACAACCCAAATGTCTACTCACAGTAGAAAAGGGCAAATGAATTGTGATAATACTTGTACAATGAAACTTTATACAGCAATGGAAATGAATGAGCTACAACTACTTGCAACGGCAAGGCATGTCTTCACAAAAATGAGGCTGGGCAAAAGAAGCCCGGTACCAAAGAACACATACTGTATGATTCCATTAATATAAAGTTCAAATAGAAGCAAAACCACCTCTGATATTAAAAAGTGTGGGTAGGGTAACTACTGGGAGTTATGTTAATGGAGACATGAAGGGGTTTGTGGGATTCTAGCGATGTTTTGTTTCCTGTTCTGGGTTCTGGGTACCAGGACGTGCTTACTTTGTGAAAATCTAATAATCTATGATTTTTGCGGATTTTCTGGATATATGTGATACTCTCCATATGAAACTGACCAATTTTGGGGGCACCTGTGTGGCTCCGTCATTAAGCGTCTGCCTTCGGCTCAGGTCATGATCCCGGGGTCCTGGAATCGAGCCCTGCATCAGGCTCCCTGCTCAGCCAGGAGCCTGCTTCTCCCTCTCCCGCTCCCCCTGCTTGTGTTCTCTCTCTAGCTGTCTCTCCCTCTCTGTGTCAAATAAATAAATAAAATCTTAAAAAAAAAGAAATTGACCAATTTTTAACATTCATTTACAATGAAGATTGTATGTAATTACTAAATGGCTACTTGCCACAAAAAGCAACAGTAAAAAGAGAATGCTAATGTTGGCCTTTAGCCTCCCAAAGATGACCAAAGTAGAGTGAATCTAAGGAAGGATCCTTTCCTTTAAAAGAATTTAAAGACTCACTCTGGCGGCTCTGCTGAAGTCTGACGAAGGCTGTATCTCCAAGTTAAGCAAGCTGCATGCAATGTCCTTCAAGGAGTAGCAAGCAAAAATCACCTAGTGTACCACATAGTTGAGGAGATGCGGATTTACTTTGCACAGGGTTATCTACTTTTTTTAATTTCTTAGTCTTCCCAATAACACCATTCTTGTCCTAGTCTAGAGTTTGTAGGCTGGAGCTGAATGTTACAGTAGTACCATACACAACTAAGAAAGGCATCAAAATTAATAAGAGTAAGTTAAGAAATAATTTGCAGTTCACTGAGGCAACAAAGTTAATTTGTCCCAACATGGCTTCCCAGAAAAGCACACTTAGATGCACTAAGACTTAGATTACACTAGAAATATCATATTGAACCCTATAAACTCTATGAAATCACCGATATTTGACCATTCTTCACCAACAAAAATATCAATTTTCTTGGGTAAAATAGGTAAAGGGGATTAAGAGGTACAAAATTCTAGTTATAAATAAGCCAGGGGATGAAAAATACAGCATAGGGAATATAGTCAATTGTGTTGTAGTCATGTTGTATGATGACAGATGGCGACTTCACTTATCATGGTGAGCACTGGGTAATGTATAGAATTGTTAGGCACCTAAAATTAATATAACATTGTACATCAATTACACTATAAAAAACTATAATACATTTTTAATGTCGTTTCTATAGCTCACCCCATAAACTTTATTTCAAAATTAAATTTGAATTTTACTCTAAAGCAAGCTTTTTGGGGGAGAGGAGCTCAGCGAAGTCAGAATTTAAGGGAAAGGTGCTAAATTTTACAGGAAGAAAGCCAGTTATTGTCTAGTTCTCAGAAAAGATTATTTCCAAAAATGTAAGTGTGACAAATTTTTATCTCAAAGTCATAGACTATTTTTATCACCAGAAACTGTTTCAGAATTGATCAAAGTTACTAATTAAAGTCTCATATTGTAGCATGTCAGCAATGACAGCTTAGATTTGAGACAGTGCTAGATACCACAACTGATGAAGTTCTACATCACTTAAAAATGTCTCCATATCCCACAAGTCCTTTTCTTTTTTTTTTTTTTTTAAAGATTTTATTTATTTATTTGAGAGAGAGAGAATGAGAGAGAGAGAGCACATCAGAGGGGATAGGGTCAGAGGGAGAAGCAGACTCCCTGCCGAGCAGGGAGCCCGATGCGGGACTCGATCCCGGGACTCCAGGATCATGACCTGAGCCGAAGGCAGTCGCTTAACCAACTGAGCCACCCAGGCGCCCCCACAAGTCCTTTTCAAATAGCCTCTTTGGAATGAGCAAAGGATGTAGTTGTGGGCTCCAAAGGCCAAAGGCAAGCAGAAAATGGCCCTATGGCATTTTCCCTGCTCCTTTTGCCCTTCCTCACCAGATAATCTTCCCAATCAACACTTGAAGGGTGTCATATTTTCATTGTTGTTGCTGGAGTCTGGAACACTGTGAGTAGCTTCACTGGCTTACCTAAGAAAATACTTCCCTGTGCACGTTTTTAGAAAGCAGAACTGTGTGCGTAACTGAATTAGCCCTTTAAAGATCCTAAAATTGACTACTGTGATTGGCAAGGAAATGTGCAAACTGCTACCTTCAATTTCCAAATTTCATGAAGGGAAGTCTTTCTCAATTTTTAACAATGTTCTTAATTAAATGTGTTAAACAAATGTAAATAGCATAATGGAGTATGTAGGTGTACATGAGATAAAATACTCATTGATATTAAATGAAACATTACAAAGAGAGACAAAAATAATCTCTTAATTGGCACCAAAAGAATCTTTGTTTAATGTGCTTTGCATTTCCAAAGGAAAATGAGTGCCGACATCTTGGATGGAGAAAAGGAAATGAGTAAAAGGAGCCATCCCTTTTGGCACTGCGCCACTAGGCAGACTATCTAGTGGTTCATAATCTTTGCCCTTTCTTTTTCCTCTGTTTTTGAACAGAAAAGAACTATTCCTTCTCTTCTCCACATGTGTCCCCACACATTTTTTCAGCATGGTAACAATGTTGGACACTTTTCTGAGACTCGGTTTTCTCATCTATAAAATGGAGATAAAACATATCCAGACAGGTTCTGTGGATTAAGTAAACACCCTCGGTGAAAGTGCCTAGCACAGCACCTACAGAGGATGTTCTCAATAAATGGAAGTTCCAATCTCTTTGTAAAAGGATGTAAGGGAGGACAGAATTTTGTTCTTCAAACTTCTAAGGGATGCTGAGGAAGTTAGAACAGCTTCCTGGGATCCTTTGCTGCTGCACTACTCAGGGGTTGCAATGCATTTTGTAAGGGGGCGGTCCCACCTTTTCTGCAGTGTGGATTTGGGGGAAGGAGCAGAGGATAAAGGTTGCAATGGTTGTCATCTTTCTTTGTCTGCCAGGCTCTGCATCTTCTAATAGTTTTGTTATTTTGCCTAAATACTACATGATAGAATTCTACCTTAAGCCTAAACTAAATCCTGGTATGATTTAAATGCATAAGGAAAAAAATGGTTTCATTTAGTTTGAGTTCTTCACTGGAATTACATCTTCCATTAAATGGAATTCAAATTGTACCTTTATTAGAACTAACAGTATATTTCCCGAGTTCTGTGGCTATCTGACAAAAATGAACGTTCTACTATACACCTAGTAAAGGCTTAGGATGCCCTGGGGTACAGTAGCAACAGTTGAGAAAAGCTACTGTAGTATAATGAGAATATTCCCTAGGTCAGAGGAATTTAAAGTGGTAAAACAATAGAATATAAAAGCCACAGGTGCATCTATTTGACTGTGTGCCTCTGGAATAATAGCAGAGTGGTTAAGACTATGGACATGGGGCCAGATTCCCTGGAATTGAATCCCTAATCTGATATTTACTAACTTGTAACCTTCAAAAATTTTCTTAATCTCTCCTTGCCTTGGCCCTCTCATATGTAAAATGGAGGTATTAATAACACCTGTGTCATAAAATTGACATGAGGATTAAGTTAACCTTTATAAAAGCACTTAAAATACTTAGCACATAGTATTATTATTTGCTTTAAACAAAAACACAAGCAAACATCAATAGTCACTGAGCATTTATAATATACAGGGCACAGGCCATATATATATTATTTCATTTACTGATCACAATAAACCTATGAGGTAGTATCATATTCCTTATTTTTAGAGGGGGCGGCTGAGGTTTAGAGAAAGAGACAGGGCTAAAAACTAGGGACGCTGGAATCCAACCAGTACATTTTGACCAAAAGGCCATGCTTTGGAATTAGGGGATAGAGATAAATTTCAGCTGTGACATTTCCCAGCCATGGGACTTTTGGCAAGAACCTGGACTTTCTAGACCTCTTATTTTCTTACCCACAATGGTGGTAGTTATGTTATCTGCCTACTTTACCCAAGAGAGTTCTTGTGGGCATAAAATGTGTTAACTCATGTGAAAGCACTTTGCAAAATTCCAGAAATCTATAGGACTGGTACTAGCTATACAAATTCACTCTTCGCCACATTAATCTGTTGTATACTAACAAATGTGCATGTATACATACATACACGGACGTATGTAAATGGCTGTGCCCCTAAAACCCAACATTTTCTAGTCCTTTCCAGTAATTTTCAGCAAGAAGACCATCTGTGGTTTGCACAACTCATTACTGTTAGCAAAGCTGGCTCCTTGCTTCCTAAAAGAGCTAGTGTAAGGATATTTTTTAAAGCAGTAAAGCTGCTGAGAATGCAGATTTTTCCAAGTTGGATACTGTGGCTTCTGCAAAAATCTCAAGTCACTCAAAAAGAGCTTTTGAGAGCAAATGCCTAAAAAAATTTCACATTTCAAAATTAAGGCCTTTTGTTACCCCTCCTGTACAGTCTGACTAAAAATCAGCAGCTAAAAACAAACCACACACTCAGCAAAAAAACCCAAACATATTCAGAAGTCCAACCAGAAAAAATGACAGATTGGAAATCTATGCATTAAACCAAACAAACAAAAAAACAATCCATTAAGATATAGACTATGCCAATCACAGCCCGCTTTGTAAGTGCTGTGCTCATACTATTCTAGGTGGCCCCAACATAGGAACGAAGCAGAAAATCTCATTAGTGTGGAATCAGGAATTACACAATCTTCTTTTATAATTCTAAACCAAAGCAAAATGTTTCAACAGAAAGTATCCTTTGGGAGTGCAAATTGGTATTAGACAGTCAATGGACACCAAAACTGGGTACCTTGTTATAAAAAGACGTTCCTAGCCCTGTATTCATCCTAAGAAATTTATGCTTTCCTATTTGGAAATACAGAGAACAGAGAATTCAAGAATTAAGCCACAGGTGCAATGATATGTAGGAATGGTTTGCTAGAAATTCTCTTGTTAAATGCAACCAAGTTCAACTCTGCGAAGGGCAAGGCCAGTGTCTATAACGTGAGTTATATAGAAGCACACATGAATTTATTGCTCTTATACCTAATTCTATGCTAAAAATGCCAGAAATTAAATCCCAAACCAAACTGCCTCTCCAGAGTTTAATAAGTCCTAACATAAAAGGTGAACATTTCTTATTGACCTTTCATGAAAAAGGCATCCAAATCCTCCAAGTTTGCCAGCTGGTTTGTTTATATCCCTATGTTTACACCCGCCGAGAGAAGAGAGACAGGAAGAAGCACTTTTGATTAGGAGTCCTTACCACCAGATCAACTTAATCCCTACAGTCACAGAAATCCTAGTCTGTTCATCAGTTTATTCCTAGGATTTAGCATGGTTCTTGGCATAGAGTAGGCAACAAGTAAATAGATTATGGAATGAACGAATGATCTCATGATGGGGGAAAACACCACAAGAAATAATACAAAAAGACAAGCAAGTTCACATATAAAAAATCTATGAAAATAAACTGAAAGAGTAAGACTTTGGACAGTTTGGGAGCAGATACAATGATCAATTTAATTCATTCACTTAAGATAGCCTTCTTCCCACCCAACTATGGGAATGTGTTTTTGAATTTAGAAAAAGGAAATAGTTTCAAAATCTCCATTATCAATACTATGACCAGTGTGAACAATATGTCAATTCTTTATTCACTAAATCCAGTCTTGTAATTGGTAAGGAAACACTCTGTACTTTCATAAATTGATATTCTTACACAAAACTTTTCAGTGGTGGCATGGAGAAGAAGGAGCAAGGACTCTGGAATTGGGTTCAAGTTCAGGATCCACTGCTTTTAAACAACCTAAAGATGAAACATTTTAATTTTATTGATTAGAAATATCTACTTAATGTTTTTGGAGCACTCATTAAGAATTTTGCATATTATCTTTCTACTATGAAATTCCAAAGCACTAAGTTAATAGTAGTAACATTTTCATGAGTTTCCCCTTCCATGTACTTTCCAATTATACTACTATATTACAAGCATTCACCTTGAAATTACACAAATTTCCAATTTATTTCAGTTTTTGCCTTGGAACTTCAAAGCCTTTCAACTGGAAAATCCCGAAAGTACAAACACATTATGCAAATCCAAAGATTAGGGCTCGAAGGATTTGGAAGTCAAATTCTTATAAATGTTAAACAGTCCTCTATAATAACTCACAGAGATGAAATTTAATTTTATTACCTTTGATGAAGTGATTTGTAACATGCTATTGCCACACTGAATGCATTCTGTTTATTCATTTTAGGAAGAAGAAATCAGAATAAATAAGACTATCTTAAGACTTCGGCTTCTATCCAACATTGCTGATTAAAGGAATCTATTTTCGACAGGGCCTATTACACACTATCAGTATAAAACATATGGACTAGCTGATTAAAATGTAGTTTTGCTTATGTACAACATAAGGCAACTCTGAACTTAATCAAGATAGCTTCTGTAGGTAATGATCATCTGGGCCAAAGCCCAATGGTTTATAGTTAAAATGCCAATGTAGCATGTAGCACAACAATCTCCCATCTTAATTTCCCCAGAAGATTCAAGAATCAGGAAATGAATTTACAGAAAAATGCAGGCCTTGTGTTTACATATTAATTCAGGATCTTGATGGAAAACATCACTCTGGTTAATCCATTGCTTCTTTAACTCTTTTTTTTTTTTAAGATTTATTTATTTGAGAGAGAGAGAGAGCATGAGCAAACACATGGAGGGCAAGGGGCAGTGGGAGAAAGAAACTTTAGCAGATTCTGCGCTGATCATGGAGCTCCAAGGCTTGATCTCATGACCCTGGGATCACGACCTGAGCAGAAACCAAGAGTTGGATGCTTAAATGACTGTGCCACCCAGGAGCCCTCTTTACTTCTTTAAATTTAGATCATCCTTTGATAGATATAAAAAAATCCATAAGTCATCTTAAATGTTTTCAAATGAAAATGATGCTTTATGGTTTTTAAAGGCAAGATTGCATTGTTGATTGTATTAGTGATTGAAAATGATTTTTTTAGATTTTTTGGGAAACTATTTAGATTCCGATCAGCCACCCTGGATAGGGCCTGCTATGTCCTCTTCCCCAATTTGAAAATCACTGGGGTATCTGTTACAGGTTTCTTCTGTTCAGATGATAGTAATTTAATACATGAAGGCTATGTAGGGCCCTTAGTACAACGGAGTTGGATTTTAGACTTTCTTCAGATAAACATATAATATTCAAAATTAAAGAAATCACTGTCTTCTTCCCAATGGCAACTCAATAAACCTACATTTATCTTTCCCCACTATTTTATTTTTTATTTTTTTGTTTTTTAATGGTCACTATTGTTTAAGTTTTTATTGTTATGTTAATCACCATACATTACATCATTAGTTTTTGATGTACTGTTCCATGATTCATTGTTTGTGCATAACACCCAGTGCTCTATGCAGAATGTGCCCTCTTTAATACCCATCACCAGGCTAACCCATCCCCCCACCCCCCCTCCCCTCTAGAACCCTCAGTTTGTTTTTCAGAGTCCATAGTCTCTCATGTTTGGTCTATCTTTCCCCACTATTTTAAATCTTTTTTTTTTCCTATTACAGAAGAGAATGCGGTCCTTTTCTTGTTAAAGCCTCTCTCCATGTGTTTTCTGATTCCAACCGCATCCTCTCTCTACACTTCAGATTTTAATGTTCTAACCACTCTCTTCCCTCTGTGAGTCCCGAACCAACTGAGGAACAAGTACAGGTGTCAGGGACCCCATCACAAGCAGGCCGCTTGGAAACGCAGTGCCCTGGTGAGGCTGACCCGTGGGCAGCACGTCCCAACGACAGGAGGCAGAGGAGGCTGGGCCACAGCCTGAGACATCCCTCTTCTTCCTTTGGGGAGGCATAGGTATCGGCAGCCAAAGCTCTCTTTTAAATCCTTCAGAAAACAAGGAAATGTCTTTTTTCTGCCCAAAGGAAGGGATGCAGGAAAGGGAGGAATTGTTCCTCCTAGGTCATTTTCTCAAGGCTATACTCCCCGGGTTACCTGCTTCCCATTCTGGTCATTGATCTTGCCCACTTTGCTAAACCATTCCTACCAGCATTTAACCAGGGGCTAACATGACATGTCCCTTCAAGTCCTTTTCTTTCCAAAGGTACCATCCCATTTCTTGCTTTCTCTTCTCCCCTTTACAGAGCTCAGCATCATCTGCCATTCACTGTGCTTTGCACCCGCCACTTTCAGAAAATGACACATTTAGGTCATGTGGTCAAACTCAAAGTGACGCTTTGGTTTTCATTCCTCTTAACCTTTTAGCTGCAGGACCTGTTTGTGGAGGTGGACAGCACAGAGATTAAGGCCATGGACTCTGGAGTTAGCATGCCTGGCTCTCGAACTCGGCTGCTTATTATGGAATCTTGGGCAAACTACTTAATCTCTCTCTAAAATGGGTAAAATGGGTTTAATAATTGGACTTACCTCAAAGGGTTTTTAAAAGGATAATACAACACTATCCATATAAATATTCAGCATGATGCATTCTGGTACATATACATACTCGTTTTTTTTTTATGGTCCCTCTATCTTGAAACATTCTAGCTCAGATTTCCTGACATAGAATTCTTCTAGTATTTCTTTTTCCACTATTCCTTGAAGAGTCTCTTTTTTTCCTATTCAACCCTAAATTTTGGATTATCCAGAGGCCTAATGGAGTTGGGCCTCCCTCTGCTCTATTTTCATGATCTCCTTAGGTGTTCTCATCCATTCCCTTGAGAAGAAATATTTATATGACGAAAACTCCATATTTTTTTTATTTACTTGAGAAAGAGAGAACATGAGCATGAATGGGATGGGGGAGGGGCAAAGGGAGAGGGAGAAGCAGACTCCCCTCTGAGCAGGGAGCCCAATGTGGGGCTTGATCCCAGGACCCCAAGATCATGACCCAAGCCGAAGGCAGATGCTTACCTGACTGAGCCACCTAGGTGCCCCTGAAAACTCTCATATTTTTACCTCTAGCCCAAACCTTCCCCAGAATTGCAAATTTAAATATACCACTAGCTTCTTGGAGGTAATTATCCATTACCTGTGGCACATCTTAAAGTGAACATATCCCTAAACAAATTCTCGATTCCTAAACTCACCCCAACCTTCCTTCTCACCTTCTCTATCTCTGTAAATGGCACCACCACCCCCACTCAGTTCCTTAGGCCAGAAACTTGGAAGTTAGAGTTGATCCCTTCTTTTGCAACACTCTCCACTTCTAATTCATCAACAGGTTCTCTCTCTTTTTTTTTTTTTGAAGATCTTATTTATTTATTTGACAGAGAGAGACACAGCAAGAGAGGGAACACAAGCAGGGGGAGTGGGAGAGGGAGAAGCAGGCTTCCCGCTGAGCAGGGAGCCTGATGTGGGGCTCTATCCCAGGACCCTGGGACCATGACCTGAGCTGAAGGCAGACGCATAACAACTGAGCCACTCAGGCGCCCCCAAGTTCTCTTTATTCTGCCTTCAAGTTCTGTATTAAATCTCTCTACTTCTCTCCATCTCCACCACCAGCTCTTTAGTCATCCCTCTTCTGGGTTATTGCCAAAGTCTCCATATTGGTCTCCCAGTAAGACTTCCCTCTCCTACTACCTATTCTTCGTATAGCAGCCCGAATAAGAATGTTCAAGCATAAAAGAAATAGATCATTTTCCTTCAAATAATTGAATGGCTTCCCAATGTGGCTGGATGAATTTCTTAGCTTCTTTCTATGGCCCATCAGGTCCTGCATGTGTCTTTCTCCTACTTCACCTTGGGCCACTCATCATCTTGGCCTAACCTATTTCTTGCTCATGCTGTAGTCATTTTGGTGTCCTTCAAAGTTCCCAAACATGTCAAGCTCTTTCCATCCTCAAGGCCCTTGCACATATTAATCTTTTCAGCTGGAATGCTATAGGAGTTGCTGGTTCCTTCTCATTTTTCAGTCTCCTTAGAAAAACCATCACCCATGATGTTAAGTAGGTTGCTCTCATTTCCTGTTCCCCATCCCCACTCAGTTCCAAATTATTCCTTAGCACTCTGCTTATCTGCTTCTCACAAGGTCTAATAATATATTTGTTCATGTTCACTTTGTTCTGTCTCTCTCACTTCACTATTCACTCTGGTGGGGCTGAAAGCACAATCCCTTTATGCACGGAGCACGGTGCTTTGCACATCTTGTGTACAGCAAAAATATTTACTACATGGACGAATAAGTGAACACATGATCTCTTCACATAGATTCCACACATGTCTTTATTCAGAAGACCTACAAGTAATGAGTTTATGTTTACTTTTTCCATTTTCTTTCATTTTTAGTTTGGCTCAATCACAATGTCCCAAATCTTTCTTAAGAAATTACAGTCATGTCTTTTGTTAGAAAACACCAGAGCCAAGGGCAAAAAAACACGCAAAATTCCTAACAGTTATGTGAAAAGAGCACCGTCTCCTAATCTATGACCTGAACCAATTTTGAAAGCTAAAAATTATGGTTGAATACATAGTCTCAGAAATAATCTTAGGCTAGAAGACCCTTCTAAACATGTGTTGCTCCACTGGTTTATGCTAATGGGCATTTCACTATTGCATTTTCCAGGCCTCATACTTCTGCAGGTGGTAAATTACATTAAGGGAAAAATCAAATAGAGATTGGATGCAGAGAAGGAAAATATTACACATTAATAAAGCCAGAAAAAAAGGCGGGGGGGGGGAAACAACTACATATATGTTCATTTCTAATCTTATTAAGGACCAATAGAAATTCCTACATAACTTCTTATTTAAAAGTTATTCAGTCAATTCATTAAAGAATAAAAAAATAAAATCTGGTGATGGCAAAAAGTAGTAATCTATATTTAAGATTGGAGGGCTTTCAAGTCTTTTTTTTTTTTAATGGAAGCATTATGTAACTTTTACTTTACATGTCCACAAATGCTTGTATAACATACAGTGATTAATTCTACAGTTTAGAGTGGTTTTTTTCATAGAAGAGAAAGAAAGGTTAGTGACACACAGGTGTGCTACAGTGACACTGGGTCGAGCCCTGAGGAAGACACATTGTGGAGGATGGCTGAGTGATGCTTAGGTCCTGGGCAGCTGCTGTGAGGTGCAGGCAAGTACCCCTGGGCAAGGGTGGGGTCCCCTGCATGGCAGCCAGGCTGCTCATCTGCTACCGACCATGGCGGGTGGGGGTGAGGGGGTTGGGGGGGGAACACAAAATAGGGCTTCTTTGAAAAAAACAATTTGATAAGAGACCAAAAGTTGTTCTACTTTCTTAATTGTAAGCTATTGTGATATAACTAAACTTTACTCTTTACTAAATCTCAAGCTAGTGCTTTACTTAGATGGTTCTGAAGCATAAACATTGAGCTTAGCTTGCCCTTCATGCTAGCATAAAAATTAGTTCCTTGCAGAATCCATTTGCTAACAGAGCCTGGACCAGCTAACACTTCCTGCCAGCTCGTGGCTATGCAGCTAAGGGCATCCTTCACCACAGAATGTTTCAGGACCCTGTTTAGGGCACAGGAAAGCAAAGACTCAAAACTACAAGTAGAAAGTTAAGGAAAAGGGAAAGTGTGAAGACTGCCAGAAATATTAGGTTATAAGGTTGTAGAAGCCCAAACAAATTTGATCTTTCCACATATTTACTCTTCACAGAAATATTTAAAAAACAGTATTTATGATGGCTTTTCCATTCCTATAGAAAACGCCAGAACTGACATTCACTTTAACTTTCTAAAAAACTTCAACCCAAACACCAGGATTGGTGTTTAAAACTGAAGCGGTATATAAAATATTTATGGAACGGTATTGAAGCCCCTCTTTCCTTAGCACTTAATAAAATCCAAATGGCCTAATAGGAAAGCTTCCCACGTAACAGTTTAAAAAACATCGACCCCATACATGATTTTTTTAGGTTCAGTCAAGATTATTTTAAAGTTTTATTGCTGCTGGATACAAAATAAAGGCATACAACTGTCCCAAGAGGGGCGGGATGTATAGAGCCTAAGTTAGGCCCAACGTGGGGCTTGAACTCACAACCCTGAGATCAAGAATCTCTACTGACTGAGCCAGGCAGGCACCTCAAGAACTTTCAAATTTTTAGGAAACCCAAGTTCAACCACTGAACAGCACAGCAGCAGTAATGGAACTAATATTTCTGATTCATGTAATATGTCAAGTAAATGACAAGTGACTGACTTTAATCTGTATGGCAAAAACTACTTGAGGTCAAGGATTGTCTTATTCATATTTAAGCCACCAGTGCCCTGTATCTTGTCAGGAAGGAATTACACAGGCTACATTTAATGTAACCACCATTAAAGGCTTGACTTTACCTAAGGAAAAATGGAAATGTTTCCTGGTAAATACAAACTGGTATATACAAACATCACAAGAAGGACTGCTTTGAAGCCTTCTTCCTTACGTGGTTTCTATCACAAATATGATAAGGGCAGTCCAGTGTTGTTCTGAGTTCCTTTTCAGAGCAGTGTTCTGGACTAGATTCTGCCATTACTAGAAATAAAACCTGACATAGGACACCTCACCTGAACCTCATCATTCTCATCTGTGCACTGCTGGTCAACATTCCTGCGATATTTGCCTAACAAGGTTCCACATCTTTGTGTTCACCAAATAGCTGGTGATTCCCTGTATGTTCGAGGCACTATACTAGACTCCAGGGATCTTCTTGCTAGCATCAGCACTCTGCATTTTGTTGGGTGTTTAAAGGTGACTCATTCTCTTGTCAGGTAGCATACTGAATGGGTTCTTTGTAGTCCACTCCTCACTGGTCATCTCTCACCTGCTATTTCCTCTCTCTGTGTAAATGTAACTCTTTCCACTGGCCCCTGATGTCTCCTTCACCAGCCACTGTGTACGTGGGTTATGCTCTTTCTGCTGGGGTTACCTCCCGCCCCCAGGCAGCCCTCTTGGATAAGACAGAGACTCCTTCAGGACAGATCTCTTTTGTATGGCCACATCTTGCAACAAGAAGCAAGCCACCTTTGCCCTGTGGGTCTCGGCACACCCATGACATGGCAGCTCTCCACATCCCCCCATCGATTCTCCAGACAGCTATCATCCCTATTCTTTCTGATTTCTCAGGGTCCAGTCAAAGTCTAACCCGTTGTTGACCCTAAGTTCTCTGGCTTGTCTCACTAAAGTCCCATACTTTAGGGTGTGGTAAGGTAAGGTGAGGTAAAGGCCTCTCTCACTTCTTGCTGGGGGCCTGGGATATGACAGGATTCCCCAAACACCAGCAGATCTCTGTGAAAATCCTATCCTAATTCCCCAACTGTTGTATTGGCTGGAGGGGGGTTGTCAGCTAAGAGTCACAAAATCAGATCCTGATCATCAGCTTTTCAAATCTTGATTTGGTGGTCTCACACTTCATTCTGAAATGGAATAAAAGATAGTTGCTCAGTTCCAGCTGAAACAGAACAACTGTCTAATTTTAACTTCCTGTTACAAATCTAATGCACCTTTATTCACCTTTCTTGAGGTCATTCTCTCTGGCTAAGGAAAAGTTGGAACTGCCAAAAAAGGTGGTGACAGAATAGAGACATCCCTCTATCTCAGCAACATTTCTAGTTAAAAGTCATTTATATATTTTTTTCTATTACTTTCTATATATCCCTTGAAAGCTCACTGAATTTGATGCACTATGCTAAGTGCTGGGGATGCAAAGATGAAAAGAAAATGGTTGCTATCCATTTTTATATCCATTTAGAACACAAAAAGGGATGGATTTGGGGCACCTGGTGGCTTAGTTGGTTTAAGCGTCCAACTCTTGATTTCAGCTCAGGTCATGATCTCAGGGTCTTGAGATTCATGGACATAATAAATAAATACATCTTTTTCTTTTAAAAAGGAATGGACTTAAAAAACAGAATTATGGAAAATAATACATACTCTGGTTACAAGAAGGCAATTCTTCTCCAACTTTGAATATGCCTATAAGAAATTCTAATATTCATGTGTATTAACTTCTGACTACGTTTTACTTAACTGTAAGAAATTAGGTTCAAGTATTTGTGAACTGCAAGTCATTGATATTGAGAACAATTAGAATAAGAGAATAGAGGTTGGGATTACAAAAAAAAAAAAAGAGGTAAAAGTAAAGCAGAAGGCAGGGATGGGATGGGGGAATTTGTTTTGTTTGTCAAAAGCTCTGGGCTGAAATGAGGTGGTCAAGTTTTATTTTACAGAAAAAGCTTCTATTAACAAAATGTTACCCCCAAAAAGATACATTAGGGGCACCTGGGTGGCTCAGTTGGTTAGGTGAATGCCTTCGGCTCAGGTCATGATCCCAGGGTCCTAGGACTGAGCCCCACAGTGGGCTCCCTGGTTGGAGGGAGGCCTGCTTCTCCCTTTCCCACTCCCCTGCTGTGTCCCCTCTCTCACTCTCTCTCTCTTTCTCTCTGTGTCAATTGAGTAAATAAATAAAATCTAAAAAAAAAGATACATTAGAACAAAAATGGCAAAATTTATCTAATTTTATAATAAAGAGCAGAACTCTTTGAGTTGAGTAGAGTTAGCGCTACAAACAGTGAGGACATCATCATTCATGCTCTTATTTTGCCATGGATAGGGAAAAATCAGGTAGGCATGGACTGCACATAGGCACTTGAGAACCACTAGACTGAATGATCTATAATTCTACAGTCAGTGAATTTACTTCATTAAGAATCCTTTTATTCAATTTCCCCCCCTTCATTCTTCCCCTCCTGCTATCTTCTTCTTCTTCTTCTTTTTTTAAACATCTAATGTATTATTTGTTTCAGAGGTACAGGTCTGTGATTCAACAGTCTTACACAAATCACAGCGCTCACCATAGCACATACCCTCCCCAATGTCTATCACCCAGCCACCCATCCCTCCACCACTCCAGCAACCCTCAGTTTGTTTCCTGAGATTAAGAATTCCTCATATCAGTGAGATCATATGATACATGTCTTTCTCTGATTGACTTATTTCGCTCAGCATAATACCCTCCAGTTCCATCCACGTTGTTGCAAATGGCAAGATTTCATTCCTTTTGATGGCTGCATAATATTCCATGATACACACACACACACACACACACACACACACACACACACACACACCACATCTTCTTTATCCATTCATCTGTCGATGGACATCTTGGCTCTTTCCACAGTTTGGCTATTGTGGACATTGCTGCTATAAACACTGGGGTGCACGTACCCCTTTGGATCCATTTGTATGGTTTACCAAAGATACAAATGATTTACATTTGTATCTTTGGGGTAAATACCCAGTAGTGCAATTGCTGGATCGTATGGTAGCTCTATTTTCAACTTTTTGAGGAACCTCCATACTGTTTTCTAAAGAGGCTGCACCAGCTTGCATTCCCACCAACAGTGTAGGAGGGTTCCCCTTTCTCTGCATCCCTGCCAACATCTGTCGTTTCCTGACTTGTTAATTTTAGCCATTCTGATTGGTGTGAGGTGGTATCTCATTGAGGTTTTGATTTGGATTTCCCTGATGCCGAGTGACGTTGAAATCGGAGGGGGAGACGAACCATGAGAGACTATGGACTCTGAGAAACAACCTGAGGGTTCTAGAGGGGAGGTGGGTGGGCGGATGGGTTAGCCTGATGATGGGTATTAAGGAGGGCACGTTCTGCATGGAGCACTGGGTGTTATACGCAAACAATGAATCATGGAACACTACATCAAAAACTAATGATGTAATCTATGGTGATTAATATAACATAATAATAATTTAAAAAAAAAGAATCCTTTTATTCAAATCCATTCCATCCCTGCCTCCTCTCTATGCCTTATTGCAAAGGAACAGACTTTCATATAATTTTCCAAGCCCTGCATTCAGGATTGGCTACATAATTTGTGGTGCCCTGTGCAAGATGAAAATGCAAGGCCCCTGTTAAAAAAAAAATATTAAGAATTCAAGACAGTGACAGCAGAGCGTTAAACCAAGTGTGGGGCCCTTTGAAACATAGGCCCTGTGTAGCTGCACATGTTGCACACCCATGAAGCTGGCCCTGCCTGTACTGCCTGATATGAACCCCCCAAATTGATTTCCCAAAGCACAGTTTTTCAAAAATGATGCTTCAGCACCTAAGACTCTTGTATAAGGAAACATTTCCAGAATGATAATCCAGCTTGATGACATCTTTGTTATTGGTCAGTAAATCATATCCTGCAAGTCATAGCTTAACCCCAAAGTACTGTAGATTATGAATTTATAAATATTGTCTTAACCTCCTAGGAGATGATATTTCCTTAGTCAGTTGAAGTTAATCTTTGTGTCTGCGGAGTTGTGTTGGAGCTTAAGAATAATATTCTACATATACACAATTTGATCAAAACCACCTGGATGGTTCAAAATGATCTCCATGTGGAGGAAAGGGTACTGAGAGTCTCAAGCTGTGGGATGGGAAACAGCTGTGGAGGAAGTATTCTTCCTTCCCTTTTTGCATGGAAGCAGGAAGTGGTCAGATAAATATTTTGATTTCCCAGAGGTAAGAGGGATTTCAGAACAAGAGTGATTTAGAGAGTCCTGAGAAGAGTACTCTAGCTATCATACTAGGCTGGCCTGCCATTATTCCTTCTTTGGAGGCTACCATGGTCTCCTCCTATTGCTTCCACTCTTTCCTCTCACAAATCCATCTTCTACGCGAAGAGCAAAGTGTTCCTTTAAGAACATAATTCAGATCAAGTCAGCCCCATCCAATGTCTTCTCATCTTCGCTGAGAGTAGATTTAAACTACCTACCATATCCTGCAGGATCCCACATCCCCTGCCTACTTCATTGGCCTCATCTCTGCTCCTCCTAACTCTCTCTGCTCTGTCCATGCTCTCCTTTCTGTTCCTAGAAACTGCATGAGCCTCAAAGCTTTTGTACTGGAAGTTCCCTTTTCATAAATGCCCCTTCTCTAGAAAGTCACCTGCCTGGCTCCTTGTCATCCAGGCCCCAACAGTCTCTTTACAGAAAGACATTCCTTGATGGCCCAACCGAAAGTTGTCAACTTCCCCATCACCCTAGTTGATTTGTATTTTCTTCAGACCATTTATCATTGACATATTCTCTTGTGAATTATCGGTAGCCCCTCACACCTCTTCATTAACGAACGATGTGAGAGCTGGAAGCTGGCCTGCCTTGTTCACTGACAGATCGCCAGTGTTTAGAACAGAATTTGAGATGGTACAGCAATTTTGTTACACACACAAGTATTTCATTCTGCATTAACTAAGGAGGAAACACTACACACTTTCTATCGCTTAAAAATGACAATTCAGCTGCAGAGATTTTTAGCTAGAAGGAAACATTCTACTATTTAAATATGACTTCTTCTCTACAGAGGTTCTTTAAATATGCAGGAAAAAGACTGACATCTGCAATGTAGCACTTCCTGTATAGTATCTACTGTGTTTCTCCTTGATGACTGTACTTATGGTTTTGGCAATTTCTCAGGAGCTCATGTAAGTAGTCTACACAAGATGTGAATTTGCATCATAAAAATCTTTGGAGCACTACAGTCAATAGCTAGATATTAGTAGTCACTTGCAATTCTTGGGTCACTGGGCTTTGTCACAGTAAGCAAATAAAAGCTCATATTTAGCATTCATTCCACAATGTCACAGACAACAAATATACTGCTTTGTTATTCAGACGATGATTTGAAATTGCAAGTCACTCTAAGACAGGGAACAAGGTCAGAGTTTTAGAGGAAGAACAATTTTTTTTCTACCACATACTGTTCTATTTAACTTGAAGGATATTGCTGGAGTCCAAACCAAAATACTGCTTTATTTCATTTATACACAGGGCTAATAACTTTCTAACACAATACAAAATGTAGAATAAGATTCTACTTGCTATTCAAGAATCAACTATGCAGAGGGAAAATTCCGAAGATTGTTCATAATTCCTATCATACATTCAGTTGATTAAGGGAAATAGCAATTTTTAAGATAAGGATAGGTTCATTGTGTGTTTTCATCTTTCTTACATGTTAGAAGCAAAACATCATATAAGTTTGAAGGGAAAAACCCTATAAACATAAGCAGAATCTAGCATTTTGTTAATGTACTGCTCACAACATAGAATAAAAAAAAAAGCAAAACCACACAACACAAAGATTTGGGTCACAGAATGGGGACAAACTAAAATAAATATATTTTATATTAAATGTACACTTTTCTTTTACTGACTTAGGATGTCCCATACTGACTAGTCATCAATAAAGACCACAAGAAATAATAACATTTTTCATGAGGATAAATATTAGCTCAAAGCAAAAGTAGTAATTAACAAGTAGTTATTCTGGTAATCACCTCCTGGGCAAAATTATAGTTGTCAAAGAAAACAGGACACTACATACTTTAAAAATATCTGTTCATTTTCTAGCCAAAGATTTAAAACCTGCATCGGTTGATTCTTTGCCATATAAGATGATGAAGCAAACTAATGGCAATGAAATTGCTTGGAGAAAAAAGATCAATTCCAACCATTTTTGAAAAAGATTTCTAAGTGGCATTCTATAATGAGTTCCAAGATGTATCATATAATTTATACACACATACGCATGCATACACAACACTCATAAATAAATAAAGATGAAATCATGATTTAAAACAACTTGAATAAAATTAATTTAAGTGAACTATATTCTTATGGTCCATACTGTGATTTAAAGGATTTTGGATTTCATATTAAGGTCTGACTGAAGCTAAAACAGGTAGGCTGCAGTCTTCTGACATTTGTTCATTACTAAGCAAAAATTTTGCGATCTTGGCAACAGCATATTTCTCTCCATATTTTTTATTATATCAATTTGAATTACATTCTTGATTGATTTGTTTATAAGTGTGTTGGAATATGTTTAAAGGAATGCTCCATATATGGATTTATTATCTCAGCAGTAAACCTCAAAAACACATTTGAAGAAAAATGTTTGCTTTTAATAAATGTAAAACCTGATGTTCGTACAAAATTATATTTTACTACAGTTTTGCAAAATGGAACTCAGCAAACAATAAATGCCAATTTCTGGGAGTCTCTCTATGAAATTTTGGTGGCTATTGCCTAAGAACAATTACCAGCAAATTTCTAGCAGGCAATAACAATAAGACAAGAGTCATATGGACAAAAGTCAGAGATGAGCCAAGACATCTGAACTCAGTTAAAAGTACTAACTAATCCTATAAAAGAGTTTTCCTGGGCAATACACACGTATTTTTTCCTGGGGGAAAAATGGGGCCACAAAAGGCAAATATTAAAATGTGTGTATTTCATAGTGAGAAGGTAAAACACACCTACATATGTCTGATCCAATAAAGACAAACTCCCCCACCAAATATAAATAAATAAATAAATAACCATGTAAATTCTCCTACAGAGGGGGCCCCTGCTGGGGCATTACAATGCAACTGAAAAAGAAACTAGGGTTACCAAATACAAATGTCAGCACTTTCATTGCAGATTTCAATCTTAATCAAATACACATTTGTGGTAGCACAGAGGATGAGACCCCAGTAGATATTTCCAAGAGTTTTGAGTAATAAAATCTTCACCAGATGAGCCAGATTTTTTTTATTGTGATTACTTTCTCATTATTTCATGGCTAATACTTTCTCTTTATTTTTTAGATAAAAGCAGGGCAGGCAGAGAGTATTATAGAAAAATCCTAGCTGAATGTGTGTAAAATTTTCTAACAGATGAAAAAGAATTACCTGCCACAGTCACAGAGAAATGATTAAGTGTCAATGACTCACACTGCTCCATTAACTGAGTCCCAATATGAATTTAGAATGATTATAGGTTTGAGGTTTTTTTAAGTCAATATGTCAATTTAGTCAGTGCTGGAGTATTCCAAGAGTTTACCATCATCAAAAGCATTTAAGACATCTCCCTTTAAAATGTCCTGTGTTAAGTACTGAACTAGTGCATTTTACACAGATGACAGATCTAGTGGATATAAAACTTACTCCACAAGCTCTGGTGTGTCAGACATATCACTTTTCTTTAAATCAACTTACATCTAACACTGGGCATTCTGTGGCAGCAAATTCAACCCTCACCCAGAAATGCGCAAAAATCCCAGGGTCTTGGGCGCCTGGGTGGCTCAGTCGTTAAGCATCTGCCTTCGGCTCAGGTCACGATCCCAGGGTCCTGGGCTCGAACCCCGCATCGGGCTCCCTGCTCGGCGGGAAGCCTGCTCTCCCTCTCCCACTCCCCCTGCTTGTGTTCCCTCTTTCGCTGTGTCTCTCTCTGTCAAATAAATAAATAAAATCTTAAAAAAAAAAAAAAATCCCAGGGTCTTAAATTACCAAAGCAAAACAAAGCACCCCCTCCCCTTTGCCCACTGCAGTCATTTGTCTAACTGGTTTACCTTTGTCACAGATGGCATGGAACACATTGGTCCACCCACTGTTCCAGGTTGCATGTCCCTCAAAGCCTGTGATTGTGCTGTTTCTGTGCCTGTTGCAACCATGGGAATCATTCATGTGGCTGTGGCAGTCCCGTTAGGGATACCGGTGGGTCATCCTTTTGGAGATCCTGCTATCTCTTGATAATATGTTAGTCACCACTAACTCCCTGGGCTTCTAGGCACTTCTTGTCCTCCAGGCATTGGGTGGAGCCACATGACTAATTCTGGCCAATTAGTTGTTAGTGGAAGTGGCTTGTATACCTTCTGGTCCATTAATCACCAGTGAGAGACCTCCCCCACCCCACCCCCAATCCTCTTTTTCTCCTCTGGTACAGAACTAGTGATGTCAGAGGTGGTGGTTGTTCTGTCTACAAGATCCCAGAGTAAGGAAACAATGGAGCAGAATGAGTCCATGCTAACCATAATGGAACTGAAGACTGAATGAAATACAAGCCATGTTATTTTACACTACTGAGATTTAGGGCTAGTTTGTTAAAGAATAATTTAGCCTAGTACTTCTCATACTTGAGCAGGCATCGGAATCACCGGGAGGGCTCGTTAACACACAAATTGCTTCACCCTGTTCCCAGAGTGTCTGATTCAATAGGACAGGTGGGTGGGGGAGGGGGGGCAAGAATTTATATTTCTAACAAGTTCCCATGTGATGCTGATGCTACTGGTTCAAGGAGAAGACACTGAGAACAGGCTATCCTGACTGATACACACTGCCTTGGAGTGATGCACAAGCCTCTCTTCTGAATTAGAGTCCATGTTCAAGGGTTCCATAGACTTGGTTGGGAAAAATGACTATGCCTTTATTTTCATTAACCTCTAAGTAAAAATTTAACATTTCCTTCTATTACAAATGTAGGCAATAAACCAGAATAGGATTAGCAGTAACTATAAATCCATCATGAATGAAAAGCAGACATTATATAAATGTCATTATATAAAGCAGCTACTTCATAGCTAAAAATCTGTGTTCAACACCGTATCAAAATTATTAGATATGCTACTAGATGTTATTTTATGCCTTAGTAAATAAACAGATGCTACTATAGCTCAATCTTAAAAGTATTTTGACAAATGAATTTCAATTTCATATATTTCCTTTATAATTCTCACCAAACTACTGAAGGAGACCATGGTGTAGAAAAAATAAATAATACTAGCAGCATCTCCTCAGCTCAGACGGAATTCTTTCCTGTCTTGGGATAATTCTTTTTCCTCTAGCTGTCCTCAAAAGAACTATTCTTTCTTCTATCCTACCACAGGATACATTGCATAATCTCTTCAGCAAGCTTAGATTTACAGAAGATAAAAAAGAGCAGACTTTCAGTAATGTCTGCTTTTCATTCTGCAAAATTCCCTATGATGGGAAAACTAGGGAACTGGATAATTGCTTGGGAATGAGGGCAGGATTTCAAGGGGAATAAAACATAAGATAAAACTTCAAAAAATTATCCTATCACATTCCATCTACATGGAATGGAATACCTTCCTCTCCTCCTTTCTTTCTATAAATACAAGTGTTCATCTTCTTTCTCTCTCTTCTCCGAAACTTTCAATAGTTACCTAATTTTAATAAGTTTTATTGTACTTGGCCTTAATACTTAATTTAATATGTGTGACTGCATATTTACAACTTGAGGTTGATCAAACATTCCTCAAAATGCTATGAGGATAATATAAGCAATATATAAATATTATGCGTCCATGCATATTACCATTACCTACATTCATTTGGTCATTTATGGAATCACAAGTATTATAGAGTACTGGTCTACAGAGAAATCAGCTTTCAGCTCCAGCTCACCAATGGGAATACCTACATGTGTCAGGCATGAGTGAGGCTGGGAACACAGTGATGATCAAGATAGAAAGGTCCACGCTCTCATAGAAGTTAACTTCTATTGGGGGATATAAGCAATAAGTAAAATAATATAAGAATAACCAGAAAATGCCGCCCCCCCAAGTGTTAGAGAATTAAAAGAGGAATGGGCTACTGTTGCCATCTGGGAGCTTGTTAGAAATGCAGTCTGAAGTCCCATCCTAGACCTACTGAACCAGACGTCACATTTAAATATGAGCACACATGATTTTTTTGTATCTTCCTGTTTAAAAAGCCCTGTTAGGTGACTACATAGTAGCACATAGTACATGCTCAAAATTGACTCATTTAGTGACAGGGCATATTCATTGACTGAACGCATGTCATGGTTTCAAATGGATAAATCAGGATACTGATAAAAGTTGGAGACAGTTATGTTTTATAGATACCTGTCCTTGGTCTTTAAACAAACTTGGAACATTTTCAGGGCTCATTTCATTCCTCAGAGTATACACATACTGTGTGTGCTTGTAAGGTCATCAAACTTTTTAATAAAGAAAAGCCATTATTTTTAGTGAGACCATAAACAATATATTCATCTTAAAATTTCACTAATTGCTGGTGGGGTGGGATGGGGAAGAAAGAGCACTAAAGTCCAAATACTGCAAAACTCTGATGCTTCAGAATCCTCAGCTTCTAGACAGCCCTGGACTGGCTAGTAGGAAAAAGTCAGACTGTGGAAGGGATAGATGGAGGTGGGGAAGTGTCTTCTGGTCCTGCTGTTTGCAAGCCATGATCTGTAGCACGTTCCCTTACTTCTATCCTCAGGTGTCTCACCTAAAAATGGGGCCAATAATAAAAACGTAGCAGTGTTTACTATTTGAAGATCTAAATTCTTTTTTTTAAATCAAACACCTTTTTAAAAATTGAGGTATAGCTGACATACAATGTTACATTAGTTTCCAATGTACAACACAGTGATTCAACAACTCTATACTTTAGGTTATGTTCACCGTCAAGTGTAGCTACCGTTTGTCACCATACAGACATTATTATAATACCATTGTCTATATTCCCTATGCTGTACCTTTCATCCCCATGACTTAATCATTGCATAACTGCAAATTCTTTCACCATATTCTGATTTAATTCTCATAATGACTATTAAGGTAGGTATCATCATGCCCTTTCTATAGATAAAGAATGAGGCTTGGAGTGGTTGAGTATCTCAGTCAAGATCCTAAAGATCAAAGAACTGGTGCTTGATAGCAGGTACAGAGGGCAGGCTTCAAAGAGCATGTCCTTACCTTTAGCTTTATTGCCTCATAGAGCTCTTTTGGTAATATAATACTAAACTGACCTTCATTCTCAGGTCATTTTTCTTTCAATCTCTTCTCCTATCCTGACTGTAAATATCAACTTATAATATAAAACAAAACAAAACAGTGTGCTTGGATGGCTCAGTCGGTTAAGTGTCTGCCTTCAGCTCAGGTTGTGTTTCCGGGATCCTGGGATCGAGCCCCACATCAGGCTCCCTGCTCCATGGGGAGCCTGCTTCTCCCTCTGCCTCTGCCCCCCAAGAATAAATAAATAAAATCTTTAAAAAACAAAACAAAACAAAATGGCTTTGGTATTCCATCAGCAGATCCTAAGCCCCCAGAAGAAATAAGCATGGTTCAAAAAGATACTGACATCCCAGGAAGGGTGGACAGAGTCCTGAAGGACATGAATATGGAGGTAACAGTGTGTAAAATGGGGAAAGAGGAAAGAGTGGGAGGGCCTGAAAGGGGAGGACAGACGTGGGGTTACCGGGGGGCATCGTGTGACGGATGGACACTGGAACCTGGCGGAGGCCATGTGCCATGGCATGGGCAGCCAGCTGGATGGTGCTGCTGGCTGAGTGGCTTCTCCCCAAACTGTTGTGCAGTGGGACATTGCTTAAACCAAAAGGTCCCTGCCGCCACACCTGCACCTATACCTACAGCACCGAAGGAAGCAAGACAATTGTTAAGCATTTCAGGAAGATTTATGTCTAATACTACTTCAGTGTAGAAGGTTGCTTATCCCAAAGGTCCATTCCAGCTACTTCAGTACATGTAACTATATCTTTCCAGAATGTAGAAAACATTATGATATCTTCATAAACCTAGACTCTGTTGTTTAGGATTCTGGACTGGTGGAGTTTTGTTAAAGCACTGACAGGACAACTTGGTAAGCATGAATTTATAACATATGGTACTTGAAGAGTAAATTGGCCTGGGAGTCTACAGGTTTCGTGAGGCCATGCTTCCTTTTCCCAAAGACTTAGCTTCTTAGCTTTTGATGCCAGCCCAAATACCTATGGGCGGCAACTTAAAGCATACTGCAAGATCTGGAAGACAGTAAGTAGTCAATGCTGCATTGTGGCCTGTTACCAGCACCTGGAGGGAAGAACAGCAAACACTGGGCATTCCCTTGTACACATCATCGTGCAGGTGACCTTCGGGTAGCTTCTGCTTGGCGCACCTACAGAGGAGCTCCAGAGAGTCATAAAAAAAGCAGGAATTCTGAGGTTTTAAGGGAAACTGTACTCAGTACAGTGAACACACTGGGGAACTGAGTCTCCTGTTTTCTTCTCATTTTGCTTTGGATTCTCTGAAGCTTTCAGACACACATAGCAACATCCTACCTGAAGACCCAGCGTTCTTTTTTAAGTTTTCCTTTGAGGGTTTTCTGAGCTAACTCCATCTAAACAGATCAGGGACAAATCATGAATTAGCAGCACGTGGCACCTGCTGACTCAGAGAGGCTGAGCATTCAGAGAGCTGAACAGGGAGCACCTTCGTCCTATGCAAACCATGCCCCGAAGGCACATCGGGGGCACAGCAAACTCACAGGGGTAGGTGTGGTGGTTACATTTTCAAGAAAAACACATTGATACCTGATAGATGCCATGCACATGGCTACCTTTCAGTTATTTGGACTTAATTAACAAACTGCTAGGTATTTATTTTAGCCTCATTAAAAAAAAAAAAAAAAAAAAAAAAAAGCTTGAGTGAACCCAGAACATTTGAGACCCTCTGGTGTGTCTCCTAAGATATAACCACATGTTATTTTATACCATTTTTCACTTTTTAAATTTGCTTTTTTATTGTTAAATCTGGAGGCAACATAAAATAAAGGTGATTACACAGATACCTTAGGAAGTACTAAGCACTGATCTAAATATTCATGTAAATCATCCCAGTCGGTCCTGGAAAATGTCCTTCTTAGCCTCATCTTATGGATGAGGAATGGGCCTAAGAGGCTGAGTCACTTGCGCAAGGTCACACGCGTTCAGAGCATGTGTCATTGGAGCTGGTGCTTCTCATCACCACACCACTGCTCCTTACTGGCCGGAAGCACATCAAATAGCATGACAATGTGTGACACATAACTCAACAAGCCTCTGTTCTTTCACAGACTTGAAAACTGAAAATTTCACACCTCCAATATTTTCACACTTCTGAAATGTCACAGATTTCATAGGAACTTTCTGTGGGGGTTGGGAAGGAAAGATACATCATCACATTAATTGTATGTATTGGCTAAAATGTGCATTCTGTTTAGATAAAATATGAAAAAATGTGTAGGTCAAGGAAAAAACTGTATACTCACTTTGGGGTGAATGTGTGTGTGTGTGTGTATGTGTAAATGAAAGTGTTTGTCTACACTCCCATGCTGATTTCAGTTCTACCAACAAATAAAATATAAACTAAAGGGGGAAAAGCTCATGAAAGATAGCAAAGATAAACTGGGGGTGGGAAGGAAAAGAAAAGAAAGGAAGGCAGGAAAGCAAGGCCAGTTATCTAAGCAAGATTCTCCTCCCCAAGGGCATATAGCCAAAAAAAAAATCTGTTGCGGGGCACCTGGGTGACTCAGTCAGTTAAGCATCTGCCTTCGGCACAGGTCATGATCCCAGGGTCCTGGAGTCAGGCTCCCTGCTCCGCCAGGAGTCTGCTTCTCCCTCTGCCTGCCGCTCCCCCTGCTTGTGTGCGCACTCTCTCTGTCCAATCAATCAATCAATTAATCTTTTTTATTGTTATGTTAATCACCATATTACATCATTTGTTTTGGTGTAGTGTTCCATGATTCATTGTTTGTTCATAACACTCAGTGCTCCACGCAGAACGTGCCCTCTTTAATACCCATCACCAGGCTAACCCATCCCCCACCCCCCTCCCCTCTAGAACCCTCAGTTTGTTTTTCAGAGTCCATCATCTCTCCTGGTTCGTCTCCCCCTCCGACTTACTCCCCTTCATTCTTCCTCTCCTGCTATCTTCTTCTTTTTATTTTTTCTTAAAATATGTTGCGTTATTTGTTTCAGAAGTACAGATCTGTGATTCAACAGTCTTACACAATTCACAGCGCTCACCGTAGCACATACCCTCCCCAATGTCTATCACCCAGCCACCCCATCCCTCCCACCCCCCACCACTCCAGCAACCCTCAGTTTGTTCCTGAGATTAAGAATTCCTCATATCAGTGAGGTCATATGATACATGTCTTTCTCTGACTGACTTATTTCACTCAGCATAACACCCTCCAGTGCCATCCACGTCGTCGCAAATGGCAAGATCTCATTCCTTTTGATGGCTTAAAAAAAAAATCTGTTGCTACTGTATTTAGAATCAGTAGGAATCGGGAATGCTTATATATTGACCACATGCATCAGGAAAGCAGCTTTGAAAGGAATGGAGAAAAACGAATGGTAACCCCGGCCTGAGACATACCCGTCAGTGTCAGGCAGAGAGAACACACAGGACAAGCAAAGGGCTGGGCACTATCATTTGCTTCACATTAAGCAGGTGACATGAAGTACACATCGCTCGGGTCGGCACCAAGAACTCTCCATAATGCCATGTGGAGTAGCTTCTACAGCTACCCCCCCCCCCCCGCCCAAGACAAGCTAAACACACCAAATCTGACTTACCCTTCCCCTGTGCCTTCTCTGAGCCATGGTGACAAGTACAAGCCTTCCGCTCTGCCGGAGAGACTGCCCAAGGGTACTTTCCACATGGACTTCTCCCTGTAGTCCTTCTAGCCATCCCTCCAGGCTCATCCTAAAGAAGAGCCTACTTATTAAATACTGCATCCTCCTACCTGCCTTAAGATATACTTTCTTGAACCTCGGCACGTCATTATATTATAAATCTTCCCCCATGACACTCAAATTATTCTTCTACTCTACTCCTTTGGTGATTTTCAAATATTTTAAGTCAGATGATACACTGTTTAAATGACAACAAATAAAATCCACCAAAGCAGAACACTGCTGGTTGGAGGTGAAGGAGAAAGCTGGTAAAATGGAAATGTAATCCTTTATACGTATCTCTGGCTTGATGTCTTGCATATAATGGTACTCACTAAGTATCTATCCTATTTAATGAAAACGGGTGTAAAGGGGCACCTGGGTGGCTCAGTCAGTGAAGCGTTTGCTTTTGGCTCCGGTCATGATCCCAGAGTCCTGGGATTGAGCCCTGTGCTAGGCTCCCTGCTCAGCGGGGAGTCTGCTTCTCCCTCTACCCTTCCCCCTGCTCGGGATCTCTCTCTCTCTCACTCTCAAATAAAAATCTTAAAAAAAAGAAAAAGAGGGGCGCCTGGGTGGCTCAGATGGTTAAGCGTCTGCCTTCAGCTCAGGTCATGATCCCAGGGTCCTGGGATGGAGTCCTGCGTCGGGCTCCCTGCTCCTTGGGAGCCTGCTTCTCCCTCTGCCTCTCTCTCTGTCTCTGTCTCTGTCTCTCATGAATAAATAAATAAAATCTTTAAAAAAAAAAGAAAAAGAAAGAAAACAGGTGTAAGGGTAGTGATTGCACATCCCACTTTGCCTATGGCAGTCCGGTTTAAGCCAGTTGTCCTGGAACAATTATTCACAGTGCCCTTATCCTCTCCTAAGTGTTTCAATTCGTATACAAATTATATGTTCACTTCAGTTACAGGAAAAAAAGTTGTTTGATAGGTGAGAAAATATATTGTAGGAAAGGTTAAATTACTTCCTCAAAAATCATACAGCAGAGAGCCTTAGTACATAAGCCAAAGTCAGTGAGAGGCAAGTATTTTTCATAGAACTTTGAACAAAAGCAAAAAATATAAACATTTTTCATAAACATCCTAAGAGCACAAGACAGTTTGATGAAACACATTTTATTAATAATCAGAACTTTTTTTGAAAGTATTACTCTTTGTAATCATGTCATAATTCTCCTCAGACACCTTAATAATATTTTGTGTTGTCTAAATAGTCATTGGTTTATTTAATATTCCAAACATATCACTATCGATTCTCAAAAAGTCAAAATCAAGCAACAAATATTTACCTACTGACTACTACATATAAGATACAAAAAACGGCAGATACACTAATATAAAATGTGTATGCTTTTTGAACATATCCTTAATTATTAAAGGGAATCAATGTCCTGAGAAAAATATACAATGATGAGGTTTTCTGGCAATTGCCCAAAGTTGCTCCAGTGATGACGTTACATCCCAGTGATGACGTTAGACCAGCGATGAACGTTCCCCGGGGCTCCTTCTGCACTCTTCATCCTGACATTGCCAAGTCATACAACAGCTTTAAAAGTACCTGAGTTAATATTCAAGAAGGCCTCACAATATTGGGGATATTTACCCAACATTACCCAAATCTTTACTTGAACTTCTAGAATTTTTAGGTTAAAAATTATACTGACATTAAAGATATTATTATCATGTAATAATTATAACTTATAATAACATCTTTCCACTTCAATAAGAAATTATGTATATGAATTTAATTGTAGTACTATGCTGGCAATCTACAAATTCCATTTCTTCCTAAATGATAAAAGGCAAGTTGAAAAGTCTCATTTTCTGCATATAAATTAAACAAGAATATTAATGAAATGTGAAACAAAGAGAAATCTCAAAAACTCTTAATACAAATACAACAGGCTTATTTCCTACAGCTCCAGGCTACTTACAATATAAACATACATTTTACTACATATATATATAATCAAATACTGCAAAAACAAAGAAGGGCATCATTAAAAAAAAAAGGCAACTATCAGTATTTTCCTCTAGTTCCTTCTTTATTATTATTAAACAGATTTAGAAAAGAAAGGCAGGATTTGAGAATTTTTAACAAGATCAGGTTCCTTAAAATGTCTAATTCTTGACAAAGTTGGCTCAGAAACCTAGGTCATATCTGAGAGAATGTATGCCTGCCCGATTTGCTGGAAGAAAACCAATTTGAAACATAGGGTGCGGCTTCAGTGACATGAGCTAAACATAGAACATGAAAGTGGAAGCAATTAAAGGCTCAGGAGGTAACATTTCTTTGAAGCGTGAACAATAGTGGCTTGGACTAACAGTCTGAAGTCGGTGCAGTTTTCTTTTACTTGACTAATTCAATCGCTGTTTATTGAATGATCTCAAAAACTTCTCTTGGGGCCCCGTCCTAGGTACCACAAAAACAAACAATATGAATGAGACTGACTCTTCTGCTAAAGAAGCTTAAAGATGCGGAGGTAGGTAAGGAAATAGACAATGATTATGATAAAAAAGCTAACAATGATGACAATGCCATTATTAGAAACAGCATTAAGTTGTCGATTGCTCACTATATTCCAGGCACTATGTTAAGCAAGACAGCAACTCATTCACAGACGAGAAACAAGAAACTCCAAAGAGGTGCAGTATTTACATAGGTCACTCAGGTAGAATTTGATAAAACTAGGATTAAAAGCCAATGCTCTTAGCCACCATGCTATGGAGGTGAGGGAGGAATCAGAGGAGTGTGGAGGAGTGTGGGAGGCAGAATATGGTCCAAAAAGATGCCTATGTCCTCATCTCTTGAACCTGTGAACAGATTACCTTACACAGCAGAAGTGAGTTTGCATATGTGATTAAGGGGAAATGGTCATGGATCTGGGTGGGCCCAATGTAATCACAAGGATCCTCAGAAGTAGAAGAGGTGTTTGAGTCAGGGGGATTTATGACCACAGTAGGAAGGTAATACAGGATTACAGAATACACATTGATGGCTTTGAACATGGAAGAAGGAGAACCGGAGCCAAAGAATATGAACATTTTCTAGAAACTGGAAAAGGCAAGGAAACATTTCTCCCCTACGGGCTCCACATCTTTCAGGGGTTCTCATCTTTTTCTTCATCTTTGTCCCATCTTTTCTCAACTGACCGTTACATACAGCTTGAGAACTAATGAAAAAAATAATCAGTTCTTTGGGACATACTGTGGGGGAAGGGAACATTCCAGAAATTTAAGGCATTGCTACTATGGTTGTTAAAAATATAAAGTCAAGAAGTGACAAAATGCTTGTAATACACTGGCTATCACAACTCCTACAGCTTCCACCTACGTAACTAGCCAACTTCACAACTGAAAACACTGCACTGTAAATACGCCAAAACTATTTACATTCCCAGTAAAGTCTAAGTTCGTTCTTTAAATCAAGTTAAAAATTTTAATCTTTTGTGAGTAACTTCTGAAGTCCAAACCTTTATATTCTCAAACACTGCCTGTAGCTCAGGAATAACTATGAATTAAACAGAATAAAACAGGTATAAATACTAATTAGATTTACAGCAACGGAGTGATGTAATCAAATGCTGGATCTTCACGTGAAGGCTAGTTTATGTAAATTGATCTTTAAATAGTAAGGATAAACACCCAAAATTGAATCCCTCTATAGTGGTGCAATGAAGGTAAATGCTTGGCTGCCATGTATGACCAAGCAGGTTGTGCACTGCACAATCCCAAGGGGGCAATGGTGCAATGGTACCCCCCGGAATTATGTAAAATGGCAGCCCTGTAAGTGAATTTAGTTTAAGAAAACTGCATCCAGTTAGCAGTTGAGAAAAATGTGATGAGCATCATCTAAAGTGATACAGTAGAGGGCAATAAAGACTTATTAGGTAGATGAGACATTGCAGAGTATGTCAATGGGAATTGAATGAAAGATTTTGATTTATGATTCCATTAGGCATAGTAGCATGATAGCATGCATAATTATCAGCAACATATTGTTGGTAAAAATTTCCAAAAATAATCTAAACAAGCCCAATCCCAGAGAAATGGACAATATAAGACAGATATTGACTTATATCTGTTACAGATATTGTATTATTCAGGGCATACACTAAATACTTAGACCAAAAAAAGCTGATTGTTGATAATATATTTTTTAAAAAGGTAGTATATTAAGTTAGGTTGCAGTTGCAAAAGTGATTAATCTAGAGAAAAGTCACATTTTTCTCCTTTTTGAGGAGGTGGGTACTGCATTATATTCACTAGTAAATAGAATTCAATAAAGAATATCTAGAAATTATCAAATTTATAGAATTTGAAGGGAACTGGATATGAAACTTAAACTCTAGCTGATTATTTAAATGGAGTTGAATTTAATGTTCTACTTTAGAAGTATACACACTAACACACCAGTCACATACACACACAACGTTCTCCAACTTTTCTTAGAAACTATTCTAATTTTTAACCTGACTTGCAGGAAAAGTTCTTCCTACCGCTAAAAGTTATAATGGGTTTATAATGAAAAATAAGCAGCAGGAGAAATTATATAACAGTTCCTTCCTAGATCAAATTATTTTTGGAATCAATCATATAGATTATATTAAATTTAACTCTTAACCAGATCAAAGGCATCAGAGACTTCCCACCAAATTCTCATGCTATTTTACCCACTCCTATTCTCTTTTCCTGGGCTTACTGAATCCAGTGTTTATCTCTCAACAACAACAACAAATCTCTTCCAACCAATCATTGCACTTCATTTTTTTATAGGTACTCTTTCTGCCAAGCACTTTTTTACTTATCGTTCAGACAAAAGAATTCAGCTACAAGATATTTTATTGCCTTTTTATTCTGCTTTGCAAGTACGAATTAACTTTTTTTTTTTTGCCAAACATCAAATTTTCGTGATTTGAAAGTATGTAATACAGTAAAAAGTAATCTACTTGGACTCTAATAATTTTGAATTGATGAATTTTAGTCAGGGGCTTGCCATTTATCCTTAAAAACATATTAAGAATGGGGTGATTTGTGAAATAATGATATACACCAAAAAAATTGGGAATTCCTTCAGTTACACTCAATCCTTGTGGAATTGCCAGTTACATAAAACTCACACACGGATAATAAATTATTCTCACCTATTTATATAACAAAGTCATTTTAAAAAAGATATCACTAGGGGCGCCTGCGTGGCTCAGTCAGTTGAGCATCTACCTTCGGCTTGGGTCAGGATCTCAGGGTCCTGGGATCAAGCCCCACATTGGGCTCCTTGCTCAGCGGGGAGTCTGCTTCTCCCTCTCCCTCTGTGATCCCTCTCGCTCTCACTCTCTCTCAAATAAATAAGTAAATAAATAATCTTTTAAAAAATATATCACTACTGATTAATAGTTACTTTGTCGAGTTAAGGTTAGCATCACTAATTAATTTAAACATAGGAATAAGTTCTATACTAATTGTATTAAAGGCCTTTCCAAATTACTTCCTTTTTACCCTCTTTTATTCTGCTAGCATTCCAATCCCCAGCCAACATGAGAACCATAGATATACCAGCACCTTCTAGCTGAAAATGTGCAGAATCAATAACAACAGCTAACATTTCTTAAGATGCCCTAAACTTCACCTAAATTATCTCATTTCATTCTTAAAATAATCCTTTGAGTCAGGTGGAAAAAATCACAACACCATCATCAATAGAAATAAAATTAATAGCAGTAATGCCAGATAAAAGTTGATATTCTTTATCTGTGCTGACTCATTTACTTCCACAGCAACCACAGGAAGTAGGTCCTAGTATATTTTCCTCATTTTACATATGAGAACATTGAGGCGCAGAGAGGTTATGTAACTTGTCTAGCCCAAAGGCTATGAAATAGCAGAACAAGATTAAACTCAGTGGGGGCTCCAAAATCTCTGCTTCTAACCATTACACTATGCTGCCTCTTCTTTCGTGACGATTCTACGACACACATACTCGTCTATTATCCTCACTTCACAGATGAGAAAACTGACACACAGGGAATTTAAGTAATTTAATGAAGACTGCCTAGCTCGGAGGCAGGCAAATCTTTTTCTGTAAAGGGCCAGATAGTAAACATTTTTGGCTCTCTAGACCATAGGGTTTTTGTGGCAACTATTTGATTCTGCTAATGTAGCACTAAAGCAGGCATAGACATTACACAAATAAATGAGTGTAGCTGTGTTCTGATAAAACTTTATTTATGAACATAGAAATATGACTTTCACATAACTTTCATGTGTCACAAAAAAATTATTTTTTTAGAACTTTTCAACAATGTACAAACCATTCTTAGGTTGTAAGCCATTCAAAAATAGGCAGCGGGCCAAATTAGGAAGACCAACCACAGTTTGTCTCCCCTGACAGCTTGTGATTGTTGGAGCTGCTATTATTAATTCCAGGTAATCCATGTCCAGAGTTCACATTTCAAACTACTCTATTCCAAAAAAGTGCTTCTCAAACTCATATGTACACAGGGGTCTTGTTAAAATGCACTTCTTTAGATTACCATATGCCTTCCTAATCTCTGAAATCATACCCAATGGTATGCTGGTGTCCATAATCAGGTGCTGAAAAGCTTGTGCCTTCCAAACACACTTTGAGTAAAAGTGACCCCATCTCACATGGGGGTGCCAATTTACCTGGCAAATGGAAAAATTTTTTAGATTGCATAGTCTATAATCTTGTCAGTCCTAAGGGAACATTAGTTTGAAATTCACATGAAATATATTTCTTACTGCATCCATGATAGCATAGTACAACTAAGTAATCAAATTTTGCTTTCAAACTGGATAGGCTTTTTGCTTTCTACTGATCGTTGTAAGGCTCATGTCAGTGACAAGGAAAAGCAGTCAGAATATTAAAGAAAATGTGTTCTTCTCACCTAATTTTTTTTCTTTTTTTTTAAGATTTATTTATTTATTGAAAGAGAGAGAAAGAGAGAGCATATGAGAGGGGGGAGGGTCAGAGGGAGAGCAGACTCCCTGCTGAGCAGGGAGCCCGATGCGGGACTCGATCCCAGGACTCGAAGATCATGACCTGAGCCGAAGGCAGTCCCTTAACCAACTGAGCCACCCAGGCGCCCCTCACCTAATTTTTCTAAACAGAGTATTGAATAGGCAAGACAAATTTCTCCCTGATGAGACCAAACATTAAATGCATAGGAACGATTTGATAGGCAATTGTTTTAAAAATACTGTAATCATTTTTCATGCTAATCAAGTTTACCCTCGGAAAAATGGAAATAATCCTCTTTAGAAATCTCTGCCCTTTCCACCAGAAATTAAACAGTGTTAACTTCTACTTTATTAAAGTGTCCTTTCTTCTCCCTATAGATTTGTGGTCATAACACGAGGCTCTTTTTAGAGACTTTTAGAAAATAGAAAGACATACATTTGTGTGAAAAGAAAGGCTTTCTGGTTATCTTAGGAGTTTATTATTTTATATAACAAAAGGTTACATTTAGTTTTCTTTTAAACCTACAATCTAGTATTCACAACCCTAACATTTGTTTTATTTTTCTGAAGAAACCCTGAGATGCCTAATGAGAGCATTTGCTGCCTAAACAAAACACATATTTTTTATAGTCTTTTCAAGTGGTGTTTTCAAAGGCACTGGGAGAAAGGACGATGTTGCGTGATGACTACCATTAGGATACAGTGATATTCTTTGACCTTTATTTAATCACCATCATCAAAAGGCATTTACCAGGTGCCCAGTGGTGGCAGCAGCTTATTTGTATCATGGCATTAAGTTTCATCCTGCCTTAGGGTTGGAAGAAAACTTGAGCGGTCACTTTATCAAACGGAGCTTCCAACCAAAAAAACACTGACCCATTCAGAGAGCGCTTTCTCTCCTTCTCCAAATGGTATACAATATTTTTAAAACCTTCCCTGTCAACCATAACAAAGTCAACTGAACATGAATGAAAAAGCAGATTTTATAGGACATATCAGTGACGTATACTTCGGGTAATGCAGCATGCATGCATTTGTGCACAAACACACACACATACACACACAGACACACACAGAGTGACAAAAAAAGCACAATGCCTGTCCGGGATAGGCAGTTTGCCACATGGCTTATCGTTAGGGTACAAACCCCAAAAACTCAACCAAACAAAAAAACCTGAGTACAAGTAAAGAACAGCTTCAAAAATCCAGGCTTCTGCAGCCCAGATCAGACCATGTAGAGTGAGACCACTGACTATTGTAATTACCAGGAAGAAGTTCCCAAGAAATAGAATCACTGGACACTGATATTTAGATGATTGAAAAAAATGCAAATACTAACTTTAGAAGAAAACATGATATATCTCCATGCAGTGACTGGAGTGACAGATTAATATAATTTAGTTATATTAATCTCTTCCATGAGCTAAGCATGGGGTAGCAAGTTACTTGTTTGCATGTAGATATATCCATTAGTAGAACAATAAATTTGTCTCATGTGTTGAAGAGCATTTACCCTCTAAATTTATTTTTTTAATTTTTTAAAAGATTATATTTATTTGAGAGAGAGAGAGAGAGAGCATAAGAGGGGGGAGGGTCAGAGGGAGAAGCAGACTCCCTGCTGAGCAGGGAGCCCAACTCGGGACTAGATCCAGGGACTCCAGGATCATTACCTGAGCCGAAGGCAGTCGCTTAACCAACTGAGCCACCCAGGCACCCTACCCCTCTAAATTTAAAACAATTCACATTTGAGGGTTACAGTAAATATCTGGATTTTTGTTTTGTTTTAACCATTTAGCATTCATTTACCTTCCTTCCTATAACTACATCCCTGTTTCCCTCAGGAACAACCTCTCTCCTGTTCAATCACCTGCCTCCAAAGAAGCTGACTCTACATCCAAACCCTGAGGTAGGGCATGTGGTCCAGGACTAACTCAGTCCTGACAGCCATGGCTATCGGTTCAGGAGTGAACATGTCTCTGTTCTTCTTTCCCAATGTCCCTAAAACCCAGAAGATAGAGACAGGAGTTATTGCTGCCATGTTGAGAACACATGAAGACTGAGACTAAAGTCAACATAAGAAGAGGCATCAACAGGAGATAGAAAGGAACCAAATGTTGATGATATTTTTAAAGCCCTGAATCCAGAAAGTTCTGAGATCTGGGCTTTTCAGCCTGTATGAGTTAATACAGTTCTTTTCTGTTTGATTAAGCCATTAAAAAACCTTAATCGATTCAATGATTTAAAATTAGAGTAATCCTTTAGTATATTGCTTTAATATGCCTTTCATTTAATCTTTTGTGCATATACATTTTAATAGTGAACAACTTCAGTCAAGTAGTGAACAGACTCTCTGTACCTTGTCTGTCACCTTAGCCTAACTGTGTAGTTTTTGAGGTAAAGTATTATGTCTTGTATTTCTTTGAATTTCCCAAGACACCTAACAGTATATTTTTATACCATATTCTCAAAAACTGTTTGTTTGATTTACTGTCTTACCCTTTTATTTGTGAATAGGAAATCCACAGTAGATCTGAAGTGGGGAAAAAATAACAGCCCAATACAGTTCAAAATATGGTCTTTAAGATTATTAATGTTTATATATGACCTATTGCTACTTTTTGAGCAAATGTATACTGGCTTATTTATTCAACAGAGGGCTTTCCTGCATATCCTGAATCCAATCATGATGAAACATCATTCAAACATTTTATAAAAAATAACTGACCATTATTCTTCAAAAGTGGCAAGGTCATGGAAGAAAACTGACACAGGTTGGGAAATATGACTGAGACATAACAACAAAATACAATGTGAGGTCTTAGGATGGATTCTGAACTAGAAAAGAGACGTTAGTGGGAAAAGTGATGGAATTCCGGTAGGGTCTACAGATGAGTTAACAGAATTCTGTACACACCCATTTACAGCTTTCAGTAACTGAGCTATGGCAACGTAAGAAGGCAACATTAGGGGAAGCTGAGTGCAAGGCAGGTGGGGACCCTCTTGCTATTTCTGTAACCTTCCTCAAAGTCTGAATTTATTTTAAGATAGAATAATTTAAAAAAAAGAGTATCGTCCTCTTCCAAGTAGCATGAATATACCCCCAATGATGTTGTGGTTACTTAAGTATTTTTGGAATTTATCTATCAGAATTGCCTTTAGAGCAAATTTTTTTATGCTTTGCATAATTTATTTTTTTATTTATCATGTTACATCAAAAACTAATGATGAACTGTATGGTGACTAACATAACTTAATAGAGTAAAATTTTTAAAACAAAAGAAAGGTCTCATTACTTTGTGAAAATAAATGAAGGAAACCCCATTTGAGATGGGTTCTGGAAGCACTGAAGGGGGAGCTCTCGTGAATGTACCATTCTCTGCAGCCCGCATAACCAGCAGGAAGGAGGACAAGAATTACTTCAACAAGAAAGGACGTTTTTCACATAGGAATTTTATCTCCTGCTTTTAAGAAAAGGAAGGATGGTCCCTCCCTGCCCCAGCAACCACACACCAAGCACTACTTGCAGCCAAGGAAAAGCCGCCACAGCCTTGAACTCCTGTTCTTGTCCAATAAACTTTTGTTCAAAACAACCCATCCCAATTTCCTCCTAACACAATAAAATCCGAGACCCCCCCTTTGTCTCTTCAGACTTGCTTATGGCTCATCATAGCTTCTTTGTCCCCAGTTGCAATTTTTCAACTATTCCCAAATAAACTCTTTTTTAACTTCAATAAAATTAAGTTAACAACTTGAAAATCAGAATTACTAGCTTGATAGTCTCCCGTATTTATGTGAGGCCCTTGAAGAACCTTCAGCACTGGGAGCAATCCAAACTGTGATCCAGGAAATCTGTGTTGTAGCTTTATCACCAAGTCTAACTGAATTACTTGAAGCAAACAGTAGGTGTCCTCAGCAGGGCTTCATCCTGTCTTATTCTACCGTGTCTACATTTACTTCTTTATACTTAGTACAAAAATGTATTTCCTGTGGGAGAAAAAAAGTCAATAAATATAAATTGAATTGGAAGTAAATTACATCTTATAAATGAAATTTATAAGGATATAGATAATTGAGTTAAAAACAACAAAATCAGGGGCGCCTAGGTGGCTCGGATGGTTAAGCGTCTGCCTTCGGGTCAGGTCGTGGTCCCAGGGTCCTGGGATCGAGCCCCACGTCGAGCTCCTGGCTCAGCAGGGAGCCTACTTCTCCCTCTCCCTCTGCCTCTGTCCCTGCTCATGATCTCTCTCTCTCTCTGTCTCAAATGAATAAAATCTTAAAAAAGAAAAAAAAAAGAAAATCATGTAATTTCTAACTTAAATTTTTAACTTCCAAAGAATAATCAAGAGATGACAAATTACACTGGGATTGAATGTAAATTATTTGGGTTAAAAGAATAGTCATTGAGAGGAAAGTTCCGCTTCTCTGCCACCCTCCCCTCCTGAAAACAAAAGTAGCTCAATAGGGTAAAATCCATTCCTCAAACCAATAATATTAACACTCCCTTCCTATTCCTGCAATATATTCCAACCTTACACTATGAAGATTCAACTTTATGAAAAAACAATGAATGATCATCTTTTTATTAAATTCAGCAATCATGTAAAGTAAGCAGTTATGTGTCTAAACTGAGTTACAGGACAAGGTACAAAATTCAGACTTGCTTATGGCTCATCATAGTCTTGCCCTCAATTGAGAAACATATGGTCTAGTAAGGACAACAGATATGTCAATATACAAAATATAAATACATGGAATAGCAGAAGTTCATACAAGTTATAGAAGTAGGGCATTGGAGAAATTAATATTCTTTGGACAATGACATTAGAGAAGTCTTCTTAGAAAAGATAAGACCTGAGTCAGTCTCAATTTATGAACAAGTAAATTTGAGACTTATATAAAGGGGCTTATCCTACATCACAGGGCTAGTTTATGGAACATTCAAGAATAGAACTCAAGTCCCTGAACTGTCTCTTGGATAAAGTACTGTAACTATTTCCTGTCACTCTGTTCAAGTTGGTGAGTTGTCCGTTTTTAATCTATTGAGAGAGAATGCTGACAGGTAATGATGTTCCTCAGATTGTTAATGTCCACTTTATTTTTTATTTTTATTTTTTTTAAGATTTTATTTATTTATTTGACAGGGAGAGAGACAGGAGAGAGGGAACACAAGCAGGGGGAGTGGGAGAGGGAGAAGCAGGCTTCCCGCTGAGCAGGGAGTCCGACTCAGGGCTCGATGCCAGGACCCTGGGATCACGACCTGAGCCAAAGGCAGACGCTTAATGACTGAGCCACCTAGGCGCCCCCCACTTTATTTTTTAAAAGATTTTATTTATTTATTTGACAGAGAGAGAGAGAGAGAGAGAGAGAGCACAAGCAGGGGGAGGGGCAGAGGGGCAGGGAGAGGGAGAGCAGAGAGCCTGATGTGGGGCTCAATCCTAGGACCCTGGGATCATGACCTGAGCCAAAGGCAGAACCTTAACCAACTGAGCCACCCAGGCGCCCCTAATGACCACTTTAGTCTTCTAGGTGCTAAGTCAAAAACCACAGTATCATCCTTGATCTGTCTCCTTCTCTCACATCCCATAGCATCAGCAAGTCATGCAGGGTGTACTTTCAAAAATGTATCCATAATTCTACTACCTCTCATCCTCTCATCATCTCTACTGTGGTCCAAGACAAGATTATCTCTCACCTGGTCTCTCTGCTCTACTGGTCTATTCTTAACACAGCAGCCAAAGTGATTCTATTAAGATGTAAATCTGATCATGTTACTCATCTGCTCAGTCCTGTCCAGCGGCTTCTCATTTCACTCAGAGTTAAAGCCAATGTCCTCACAATGACCTGCAAGGATCTACATGGTTTGACCTCCTATTGCCATTCTGACCTCCTCTCCTATTACTCTCCTCTCCCTTGCCCCCATTTACTCTCTCAATGACTTCATTTCAACTACCTTCTCCTCTTACATATTCTCCAAACACATCAGGCAGGTTCCCACCTTAGCCCTTGTACTTATTTTTTCTTCTATTCATACCCACATCTAGATCCTTCACTTCCTCCAATAATGATCCAATAGTCAATCACTCTCACAGTGAGGCATTCTATGGCCAAATCATCTAAAATTTCAGCCACACAACATTTCCCATCCTCCTTTTCTATTTTATTTTTATCCTTAGTACTGAAAAATATTTAACATACCCTATATTTTATTCAGGTATCTTGCTTATCTGTCTGTACCCTCCTCCCTAATGTGGGGTCCAGGAGGGCAAGAACTTTTATCTTTTTTCTCCATTATTTTACCCCTAGTGCCTAACATATAGTAGTACTCATTATATACTCGTGAAGGGATAAATGAGTACAGATGTCACAATAACAAAGAATAAGCCCTTTCAAAGGAAAGAACCGGCTTCTTTGAAAAGATAAACAAAACTGATAAACCTTTAGCCAAACGCAACAAGAAAAAGAGAAGACTCAAATAAATCAAATCAGAAATGAAGGAGGAGCAATAAAAACTAACACTACAGAAATACAAAGGGTTATAAGAGAAAAATTATGAAAAATTACATGCCAACAAATTGGACAACCTAGAAGAAACTGATAAATTCCTAGAAACATATACCCTTCCAAAACCGAATCAGGAACTAACAGAAAATTAGAATAGACCAAATATTAGCAATGAAATTGAACGAGTAATCCAAAAAACTCCCAACAAACAAAAGCCTAGGACCAGACGGCTTCACAGGTGAATTCCACCCAACATGTAAAGAGAGTTAGTATCTATTCTTCCCAAAATATTCCAGAAATGGAAAATGAAGGAAAGCTTCCAAATACATTCTACAAGCCAGCATTACCCTGATAGCAAAACCAGACAAAGTCACTACAAAAAAAGAGAACTACAGGCCAGTATCTCTGATAAACATAGATGTAAAAATCCTCAACAAAATATTAGCAAACCAAATTAAACAACACATTAAAATTATCATTTACCATGATCAAGTGGGCTTTATTCCAGGGATACAAGGGTGAGTCAATATTCACATCTCAATCAATGTGAAACATCACATTAATAAGAAAAAAGGTAACAACCATATGATCATCTCAATAGGCCGAAAAAGGAACTGACAAAGTACAAAATTCACTCATGATTAAAACTCTCAACAAACTAGGTTAAGAGGGAACATACTTCAACATAATAAAGGCCATTTATGAAAAACCCACAGCCAACATCATACTCAATGATGACAAACTGAGAACTTTTCCTCTAAGATCAGGGATAAGACAAAAATGTCCACTCTCATCACTTTTATTTAACTTAGTACTGGAAGTTCTAGCTGCAGCATCAGACAAGAAAAAGAAATAAAAGGCATCCAAGTTGATAAGGAAGAAGTAAAACTTTCACTATTTGCATATCACATGATACTATATACGGAAAATTCTAAAGACTACCAAATAACCACTAGAACTGGTAAGTAAATTCAGTAAAGTCACAGGATACAAAATTAATATATGGAAAACTGTTGCACTTCTAATATACTAATAACAAAGTAGCAGAATGAGGAATTAAGAAAACAATCCCACTTATAATTGCACCAGAAAGAATAAAATACCTAAGAATAAAATTAACCAATAAGATGAAAGACCTATACCTGTACATATATAAAAAATAAGCCCATGCTCGGTGATACAGAGTAGAGACCAGAGAAGAGATGATAATCCATGCCTAACATCTACTAGGTGCCCAGCTATTTGTTGAATAAATATATTAACAATAATAACATAGGAGATTTCTTCTATCTTCAGGATAAGACCTGCTACTTAACAACTATGAAGTCAAGAATAAAAAAGGCCCATGGATGGCAATGCCAAGAGTCTCCTCCAACTGACACTTACATGGTGCTAATGTCAAGGACCATGGAAAAATCTAAGGATGGCTGCAGTAGGCTGATATTTGTCATGTCAAAATTCCTCCAGTCTATGAAGAAGAGAAAAAGCCATAATAGAAGTCAATAAATAAATGATTTCTTCTTTACGCATCTTTTTTCAATTTTAAGTCTTTGCATGGTGTGTGTGTGTGTATGTGTGTGTGTGTGTGTGTGTGTGTGCAAAACACTGCACAAGGAACAGGCTTCCTTTCTTTTCACAAAGATACATGTATAACCCATTATTTTGTGTGGTCTAGAGATAAACAACATATATTTTCCTCATAGTTTGATTTTACTCCATTAACCATACTACCAATTTCTTATGACAAAATAAAAATACCTACATCATAAGATATTTTGAGGATTACTACAATACTGGGATTGTATTTACAAAACATTTTGTAATGTTTTGTAAAGTATTAAGTGCTCTTATTATTCCAAAGGAAACATTTGTAGAATACAATACTTTTCCATGAAGATTCTAGGTTCAACTGCATAGGCTACAGACAAAACAATGAGAAAAAAATCTGGAAGTTCCAGAAATAATTGTGTTAAAATGAAATCCATATATAAATAGCAAGAACAAAGACAGGTTCACTTAAATGTGAGGGTAAACAGTCGAAGGCCTGTAGTTAACATTCTGCAGTGCAGAAGCATTTGTGGTTTTGAGTGAAACCCATTATGTATCGACGAAGAAACTGAGCTATGAGCAATAACTGACTATATGTTACCCAGATGATTCAGGCTTAGGGCTCAGATTTTCCTGACTCTAATTCAGGACTCTAAAATACAACAATAAGGCACATAATGAGCTCTAACTATGTGCCAATAGTGCTTTAAGTCTTTTTTTTTTATTATGTTATGTTAATCCCCATACATTACATCATTAATTTCTGATGTAGTGTTCCATGATTCATTGTTTGCGTATAACACCCAGTGCTCCATGCAGAACGTGCCCTCTTTAATACCCATCACCAGGCTAACCCATTCCCCCACCCCCCTCCCCTCTAGAACCCTCAGTTTGTTTCTCAGAGTCCATCGTCTCTCATGGTTCGTCTCCCCCTCTGACTCCCCCCCTTCAGTTTTCCCCTCCTTCTATCTTCTTCATTTTTTTTTTAACATATAATGTATTATTTGTTTCAGAGGTACTTTAAGTCTTTATATGGCTATCATAAACTGCTGCTGCTCTTATGATCCCTACTTCCCCTGACAGGAGAAACAAAGTGTCCTGACAAAGACAAATTAAGTAATTTAGCACAGCTGCACAGCTTGGAAGGGGCTCAACTGGAATCTGAACTCAGGCAGGCTAACAGCCCCACTATGCTCTCAATCTCTATGCCATTTCTCTAAGTAGAGGTAGACGGTCAGCCTTTCGTCATGTCTTCTTATTTTCATGCAAAATTAGTTCTTAGGGTGGAAAAAATCTTAGCACAATGGTCCAGCACCTCCAAAGGGCCACAGAACATAAAGAGACACACTAAATCTGTGGGATTAAAATTCTACTGAAGGGAGGAAGAGATTAGGAAAAGAGGTCTAAGAAGGCTCCTTATGAGGAAGGAAGGGCAATTATTAAAAGTGCTGAAAATACTGCCTTAGGTCAATACCTCTTAACGTAGAAAAAGTAAATATTTACTCTATGTATTCAATTGAGAATGGATTCAATAAACCCCCATCCTATGAAATCCTTTCCCATGACCACTGAGATGACTGTAGTTGAAGGTCACATGGAAGAACTGTTGAAGTAAAGAGGATCTAGCCTTATGAAGGCTGACAACCAGCCTCTCTCCCTGCATTTTTCCTGCAGCCTCCTTGACTTGCTATTTTGTTTCCCTAAAGTGGATAAAATATGGGCTTAGGAGAACAACTACTCAGTGGAGTGTAGCAGAAAAGGCACAGTATTTGGACACAGAAGAGTGGAGGGGACTTCAGGTCCACCACTTACTGGTGTTGACAAATCATTTCAAACCCATTGAGTTGCAGATCTCTCATCTACAAAATGGAAGTGATAAAGGACAAGTAAAAGCATAAATAACAAAGAAGTATTCTTAACGTTAGGTGTTGTTATTACTGGAAGAAATGTAGGTGGTTGTGCTACTGAAATTCAGTAATAATTTAAACATACTTTTATATATTATCACATTTGAGCCTCAAAATAAAGTGGACCGATCATTTCTAGGTCTTTTGAGCACATAGGAAAAACAGTTCAGAGAACTTAGTGCGTTGCCTAAGGTCACACAATCAGCGAGGGTCAGAACCACATGTTCTATCCCGAGGCAGCGCTCTTCCAGACAAATCTTTCTGTTAACCGTCAGCACAGTAGTAAAGTGGTAAATCTCACTGATTTTCTAATATATTATTTGTCTTTAGAACAACTAAATAAATGATGTAGCTGAGAAAATGAGTAAACGTTCCCACTATGATAATGTTTTTGCTGATTGAGATTCATTCTTCATGGGTTCTTATAGACTTTTAAATAGTTTATCCAAGGTCTTGTATTTGCTGCCCGCTCAGAGAAGCATGTGTTTTCCCAAAGTTGGCCACAGGGACTGAAGAGTGTATGAACAGGTTAAGGCCAAAACAGAGGGGAGAAGATAAAGTAACACATTCAATGCAGAAATCGCAATCACGAATTCAACACAACATTTATGTTTTTATATGTTGCCTAAGATTTAAAAATCAGACAAACCTTTAAAGGTCAATAAAGATTATTGTAAGGATGTGAACATACAAAACTGAAAAATCTAACTTCATTTCTCTAAATGACTTTAATTTTGCTAAATTATTTACAGAGATAAAATTTTCTGAAACAGGGCGCCTGGGTGGCTCAGTTGGTTAAGCGACTGCCTTCGGCTCAGGTCATGATCCTGGAGTCCCGGGATCGAGTCCCGCATCAGGCTCCCTGCTCGGCAGGGAGTCTGCTTCTCCCTCTGACCTTCTTCCCTCTCGTGCTCTCTATCTCTCATTCTCTCTCTCAAATAAATAAATAAAATCTTTAAAAAAAAGATTTTCTGAAACAAATCATTATCCTTTCTCAAAATTTCTTTGTGGCATACAAAACAGACCAGTAGACCAACCAACCAACAAAAACTTGTCTCTGAGATCACCCACAATCTTCTGTGTATTGGAAAAACAATACATTAATACTACTAACTAAAAAATGAATAATGAAAAGGAAATAAATCCATCAGTATCCAAGTGCCTTTAAAGCGAGTCAGTACCCTTTTCTCTAAGCATAAGTATAAGCTTCAAAAATATAGGTCATATAATATCTTTAGATGTTTTCTTATAGGTGCTAATGAAAAACTGTGGTATTAGTCAGATCTGATTCACACTCATTAAGGAGTAACTTCCTTTGGCGCAACTGCTCTTGGACAAACAGATTCTCAAATATGTGTGCTTGGCTATGTCTCCCTAGTATTCTTTCCTTCAGGCTAAACATTCTGCTTGTTCAACTTCTTCCAATCTTAAGTATATATATAATGTACAACTAATACACATTTTATATTAACTTAATTTATACTTATACATTAATTTATCATATCACTTTATAGTTAATAAGTATATAATATAAAATATATAATGCATAATTATATATATTTATGTAAATATATAAGTATCTTCTATATATTAACCTGTGTATATATATATATATACACATATATATACACATATATATACACATATATATACACATATATATGTATATATATAGGTCCTAAGTACTGTTTTTCTCTGTGAGATTTTATACAAGCCTATGGAAGTAGAGCTTAATGCCATTTGATTGTATTGTTTAACCAAGTCAATATATATTTGGATAATGACTATGTACCCCAAATTTGACCACACCTATGGAACAAAAACAAAGTAGTATAACATATGGTAACTTTCTTCAATCGATTTATAGTCCAGTTGGAGATACTTAATTTTAAAAGTACACAGAATAATCCTAGTAAAATTAAATACTCCATTATCTGATACTAATTATAACTGCAATAGGAAATTTATAGGATTATCAAGTACAGGTCATATATGCCACTATTTCTATTGCCTTGCCCACGGCAGACATTGCTAAAAGACCACTGTACTGAATGCTGAGTTTGGACCCATGACTTTAGAACTCTTCTATAAGTGAAGTACATTAAAAGAAGTAATTAAAGGTAAGTATGGTGGATTACTAGTGGAGTTCAGCTGTACAGTGCTAAGTTAGCTCTTGGAAGACTGAGAAAATATGTTAAATGTGTTTGACATATTTTTCCTCAAAATTTATTACTGGTTCTGTTATTGTGATAGGTTTTTATTATAGGTTTTATAGAAACAACTTGTTTTTAAGTGGAATTCCTTATAAGAAGCTTGACTCATGATAACATGCTTTAATAAAATTCCTCAATGCCCCATTAAAGATAGAATTTATACTTTCAGGTTTCTAAATTTACAGTTTAGAAATGACTGTGATAATAGTTTGTCCATCAGGGTGCCTGGGTAGATCAGTCGGTTAAGTGTCTGACCCTTTGTTTGGGCTCATGTCATGATCTCAGAGTTGTGAGATGGGGCTCTGCACTGGACATGGAGCCTGCTTCATACTCTCTCTCTCTCCCACTGCCCCTCCCCCGCTCCCTCTCTCTCAAATAATAATAATAATAATAATGATAATAACAATAATGTTTGTCCATCAGTAATGATAGAGGGACCTAAATGGACTTCTATAAAACTAGGGATAGTATGGGATACTTTCCCTTTTCCACAAAGGAAACAGTAAAGAGAAAAGTTACATATTTTTCCCCAAGGTCACAACTAGACACACATGTTTACTATGCTCAATCGTTTGATATCACTCTCAGATATTTTATTTGTAGAGTTACTACAAGATATCTAGCTCCTTTTCTGTATTTCTTTAGTAGGGGCTAGTTTAGACAGGCTGAGCCTGAGGACATAGAACAGTAAAAGATGTTTAATCAAAGTTTATAGCATTTTCATCACAAAACCATTGGTGGCTCCACAGTAAAAACTTTATGCCTCTACAATAACCCTGACCACAGTCCATATGGGGGTTTGGGGCGGTATAAATTCAAAAGAAATTTTTATATCACTCTCAGGTATTTTATTTGTAAAGTTACTATAAGATATCTAGCTCTGAAATCTCTGCTGTGCAAGATAAGGGGAGGTTTCAGTCTTTTTGAGTAGTTTCATAGTGCAAATATCATACACCTGCACCTAGGAAATATGTGAATCGCCCTGGGAATGATTCTGGCTCATCTGTCAGTCACCTGTCTTAGGCCAGTGTACATGCCTGGTACATTCTGAGCACAGGGAAGGATTTTGTCTTATAGTAAGTTTTTTCCTTAATGAGACATAATAAGGAAAACCCCAAGCATTGAAACATCCTAGCACAGTATATGTTTATTAACTTACTTTTATAAAATGGTAATAATTTAAAAAATGGTTTCATCAGCAATGGACTTAATTTTGCCCAGGCATGAGGCTAAAAATTTAGCCATTTTTAGACACTGCTTTTTAAAGCCCCTTAGCCACCATTAGAAAAGTTTCTGAAACCTAGGCTACAGGGTGGCCCTATCACTTGACTTAGTACAGATGTTTTCCAAATGATAGGCAATGGCATGCAGGAAACAACCTAGGTCTTTGAGTCTCATTAGAATCCATTTGCTCTTTTCCATGCAGTCCCCAGGTAACTGGAAGCAGAACACAGGGTACTGCGAGTTAAATTTCTTATACATAAGAAGATGATGATGGTACTTAATCCTGCCCTTGGAAATTGATGGTGGCAGCCTCAGACAGTGTCCTTAAAGGCTTTGCAGGTATTTCTAGGTGTAAAGATATCCTCAGTGATCTATCCTTTGGGTCACTGTCAAGTTGTGAAGGCACTGTTTGAAAGTGCTGGTGTCAAAGGTAAATTTAGAGTAAGTTGCAAGTGACAGACTGGAATCTGCAAGGCTAGGACCATTTCTGTCTTGTCAACCACTGCATCTCTTATACCTAGCTACAGGCTGGCACCCAATATGCACTCACTACAGTAAGCTGACAGACAAGTCTACAGCTAGAAGAAAAGAGACACCTAGGAATGCTCTACCCCTCCTTGACTTTCAGCAAGTGCAACACAGCTGGCTGGTAACACTAGGTGATTAGTGAGGGTTAACCATGATGTCATTTTTCTGGCAGCCTTCACTAGATTATAAGGAGTGTCTTTTATTAAATTAAAAGATTGTTCTTAGTGAAGAAATACAAACTGTGACATTGGATACAACAGGAAAAACCTGGCATGGATTAATGAGTCCATGTCATTACAGACATTAAGCTAAATGAAGAGCAGTATGCTAGGTCCTGGGCTTTTCAAGATATTGGCTGGAATACTGGCTTTTCCCTAGTGAAAGCGTGCTGTGTAAGACAGAAAATGGTTAGATAATTATAGATGGGGATAGGAAGAAAGACAATTACTCCTAAACTTTGGTGCCACAAGCCCAAGCTATGCAAGTAGAAAAGGAAGATGGCTGGAAGGAAGTAATTATCTTGCTCACCTGAGTCCAAGGGCCTGATGCAGTGACTGGCACACTGGAGGTATGTAGTAAATTGCTATAATCAGTAAGTAAATGCCAAATGAGTAAATCCTAGTCAAAAGTGGAGAAAGACTGAAAATTTTTATTAAAATTATCTTAAAAATATGATTAAAAAGGTGCCAGTCAGATATCTTAGCCACTTAATTAGGGGTCAGTTAGTAATGCATCTTTATGCAAAATGCTCAGAATAAATACAACTGTAATTTATAGGAAACACACACACACATTTATTTATTTGGCCTCTTGAATTCCCGAGTCCCCATTCATCTCTTATCCCTGACTGACATGGGACTCTGATAACAATACAGCTGAAAGAGGGACTGGGCAGAGAGATTAACAAGGTTCCAGAGGCAATCAAACAGCTGCCTAATTTATTGTGATGGACTCTGTCATGGATAGATGTTCTGGAGGTTACATAAGCTACAAAGAAAAAATGCAGGTGAAACTGTGGTGGGGGGGAAAAACCTACAATAGTACTTGAGATGGATTCAATTTGTCTCTTTCCTTCAAACTACACTGATGCTATTAATTTGCAACATAATTATTTTATCAATAAAACCAGACAATGGTACTAGATTTACTCAAATTCAATTATTTGATCATTTTTTCGAATTTCCTTGTTATTGTATAAATAACCCAATGCAAGGTAAGGGGAGGTTTCAGTCTTTTTGAGTATGTTTCATAGTGCAAATATGGTTTATTTTATTTTTGGTAAATAATGTTATCTGCTTCTGTTAAATACACTAGAAGAAGCTCAGAAAATCCTTAGTGAAAAGCTGTGAGCTTGATCATATGACTCAACAAACAGATTTAAGAATCATCAGAGGAAGCAGGAAGTGGGTATGGTACAGAAGGACAACATCTGCATTCTATTCCTGTTGTCTCCATCCTCTGTGTGACCTAGGATGACTTACATCTCTCTTTCTGAGTGCTTGCAGTGACTCAGTTGTGTTTTTCTTTTTAATTCTCTATTTAATTCTATATCATACATAGATCATTTCCTCTGGAAAGCAAAAAAATACAAAATGATCTTTTTAGTTCTTTCTTCTATCTGTACTCCAAGTCAGTTATTAGCTCCATTGTTTAGGAGACTGAAGTGAAATTTCATGACATTTACCACATTTAATAGTAAAAAACCAATAATGAAAATATTGTGGAAAGTAATTTTCAAAGTTTTTGAATTATGGGACCTGACAACAATGACTTTTATAGCCCAGAAGAAAAAAAATCCCTATTGGAATTTGGGAATTAGTTTAGGTCTATCAGAAAAACACTAAATGTATCTTCTGTGGTATCAGATTCTGTGGATCATAATCTAAAAACACACATTCTCAAACTTCTGTGTCCATAGGAATTATCCAGAACCCTAGGACTCAGAAGCTGTAGCATTTCTATCCTGTATCCCCCGTGAAAGATGCAGGTTGGACCAGACAACATTTTCAGTGACAACGTCCCAGGTGGTCACCACCTGTTCCTTTGTCAGGATCTCTTTGAGAGTTATGTTAACATCTATAAATAGAATGACTCACGGCTAACATTAGGGATTTGGACACAGATTCTTTGTTTGACACTTGTTAATGAAAGGAGAAGGCACTTTTAAAGGACAGGCATTTGACCTTGGCTAATGTTTTTATCAACAGGCAATATTTCAACTGAGACTTTAAATTTGCTCCTAAAGTTACTAAAATTGCTTTTAGTTGTCTTTTTCAGGCTCTGATCTGTTCATTTTAGTGCAGAAGTTGTGAAGATATAAATTACTTTATCAAATAGTTTATACAATACTGATGAAATGTACCCAAATATTGGGTTAGTGAGTTCTCATTTGTTTGCTTTGTAAAACATAGCCCTTGACCAATATAGAACTTAAATATTCTGACTAAACCAAAATAACAAGTCTTTTATTAGAAGATGCTTTGCTGAGGGCACCAGTCATATAAAAGCAACAGTATCAGAAGTCCTCCCAGGACAACTTTGGAACAATGTTCTCTCACTCCATACTACCCCACAGTCAAACAGAGGAATAAGATATATTACACTGTGTTTATTCAAGTTTTATGGAAAAATGACTGCAAGCATCAAAAGTATAGAGAAAAATACCACATAGCTGGTTCTTACCTTTGTCCATGCAGTCACACACACACACACACACACACACACACACACAAAGTGTGAAGTGTTAAAATAAGTGTATACAAAATGCTCAGAGGGCACCAAAGAGGCAGAAACTGAGATCATCTGGGGAAGCAAGGAAGGTGGGCTTGGAGATGGCATCTAAACTGGATCATGAAAGGCTAGCGTTGCTTTGAGAATAGAGAAGTAAATTTCATGCAGAGTGAGTAGGAATGAAGGCACAGGGTTGCAAAAGTATCTATTCGCATTCATAAAACCTTGTACTTCAGTGAAAGAGTGTGTGGGATTGAGTGGAGAGGAGACTAGACCGGAAGTATAGGCTGGGGGCAGATTCATAACAGCATGCATTCAGTCCATACACAATTCACTTACTTCATCAATTTTGACATGGACTTTATTCTTTTAACCTTTAACACCTTTGAAATGAGGAAGTGGTTGGGCACATGGCAGGTATTAGATTGCCATACCTGTGACTGCATGTAAAAACTTGCAAAATGGATGCCAGCAGTTTGGCATAAGGTTATTTTAAGAAATGTTTCACCACAAATATTCCTGATGAGAGAACAATATTATGTGGCACAAAAATGGCCATCAATGACTCAGAGATGGAAAGAGATTCAGAAAAGTCAGGCTTTCACTACAAAGTTGTAAGAACAACCTAACTTTAATTAAATTTATTTTGCTTTTTACTTATGCACAAAAGTGATAATAAAAACTTTGTTGTGTTTTTCCCAAAGAAGTCTAAAAAGTCTGTCCTAAAAAGGAAGAATGAAATTAAAACTCAAAGGGATATAAGAGAGAAAGAACTGTGCCATAGTATAATTTGCAGATTATTTTTCCTTAGTGGTACATAAGAAATGGTGTGTTTCGTGATCACAGACATCTTAGATTTGATGAAATAGCTTATTTGGCATGGGCATTGCATGCCTAGGATCTGCCTTAGGTGCTGGGGCTATAATGATGAGCAACACGTGATATATCCCAAATCTCACACTGCTCCCTAATTACAGTCTCGATGTGGGGCTGAAAGCCTGAACTATGTGTTATATAGGGAGCCCCCAGAGGGTTTTAAGAGCAGGAATGATATGATGAGATACGTTTTGAGGGAACTTAGCTCTAGCACTGATATACAGGCTGGAAGTCAGGAAAGGGGCCTGGTGGTACAGAGAAAGATCTTAAAATAGTTTGTGTAAGATATAATGGGGGCCTGGATTAAGGCATGGCCACAGGCAGAGAAAGAAGGAGGACTTAAGCAACGTGATTCCCACTGCTCATAGTTCTTGATCAAAGAAAACTAGCAGACAATTTAAACTGCCTTGACACTGATGGAAATACAGTATAGCATTTGAGAGCTATTTAATCACCGAACAGATTTTTCACTTTCAAAGTGGTATGTGCACGTTGGCCTGAAATCCCTCCACACTGAGGACAAGGCAATGTGCTAAGCCCTAGGAATTCAAAGAATTGAGTCTTCGCAGGTGAAGGGATAGAGAAAGAGAGAGAGAGAGAGAGAGAGAGAGAGAGAGAGGTGATGTGATTATACCAATGTGACTATGTGCAGTAATAGCCAAGGTAGGCACTGGGAGAGCTCACATTGGAAGCAACGCCCAGACATGGGAACGATGTCCGAGGGGAAGTCCCGTCTGACCAGCGGCTGGTAGAAGTAGTTCAAAGAGCCCACAAGTCAGACATTGCAAGAAAGGGCATTCTAGGCAGAGGTAAGCCTGTGGAAAAGCAGAGCTGAGAAAGAGCAAAGCATATTTGGAGTAATTTTCAATATACGGATATGTCTACCAACAGTGAGGAGAATTAAGGGGACCTTTCACCCAAAGGGCCTTACTTCACATTAAAGTGCTTCAATTTAATTCTAGAGTGCTATAGATCGATCCACTGAAGGATTGCCTATATTTCAATTTATGTCCTTTAAATAGGCCTTTGAAAAATTTTATAACTCTAAATTGGATTATACATAAAATCACCTCTGAAAAGAGTTTTTCATCAAGTTTCAAAATAAACGATAAAGGGGTGCCTGGGTGGCTCAGTCGGTTAATCGTCTGCCTTCGGCTCTGGTCATGATCCCACATCAGGCTCTTTGCTCAGTGGGGAGCCTGCTTCTCCCTCTCCCTTGCCTGCCTGCCTGCCTGTGTGCTCCCCCTTCCCCTCTCTCTCTCTCTCTCTGTCAAATAAATATTTTTAAAAATAAATTATAAAAAGCAAGGGAAGCAATTACTAATATGTCCAATTAAAGTATACAATTGAGAATGCTTCTGAAAAAGCAAAGTTCCAGGAGCAGTAAATGGGTGACCAATTTAAAATTTTATTTCTTTACAAGTGCAGTATGAAGTAGACTAGGTTGCCCTGTTTTCAGAATTATTCCATGACATAGTTCAATGTAATAGGAAAGGTGTCTACAGATAGTGGTCTAATGATCCTTTTTTAAAAAGATAACAAAATATGGGGAAAATTTCCAGCTTATTCAAAGTTTCTCTTTTATATTTCTGAACATAGTATACTTAATATATAAAGACATATATATGTGTATATATATATATATATATATATATATATACACACACACACACACACACACGAAACAAATGATTATTTTAACATCAACATTTTGGTTTGCTGTCATGTTTATAGAATAGATTTAAAAACAGTGCTGTTTTTGAGTTCAGATTTACATGGATTTCACAAATTTAAGAAACTGCAAGGGTATACAAAATTCAGCTAATATCATCTTCTCTTTGGGATATTAGGTCAGCACACATCTGACATAATTTTAAAATTACCATTGAAGAATGAACCACTTCTTTGTCCTGAGTCTTTGATTAAACACATGACCTTCCAAGAAAGAAATCAAATGCAGATGGAATCAGGAGCTAGACCATGGTTTGTGTGCTCCACACAAGAAATGTTTTGAAATATTTGGTAGACTCTCAGACCCCAAACTGCGGACGCAAAAGGCATCTGTCAAGTGGGCCCCCTTTCCCTCATAATCTCATGTCCACATGTGGTTTTTTAGCTACCCCCTCTTCCCAACTGCTTGAGCATGTCGCAGCCTTCCTGATGTTATGTCATATTTGTTACTTACATGTGCAACTCAGTTTTACCCACTAATCTGTAAAACTCTGGAGAGCAAGAATCATGTTTCATTCATTTTTTCATCTTTTTATAACAAAAAGTCAAATGCCTTGCCAAAAAAAAAGCTAAAAAAAAATCTATGTTGAAGTAAATTACAGATATGTGTATAATACTTACAACTTCTATTGCTAGTCTCAACAGATACTAGCATTTCTAGAAAACAATTAAAATTTTATACTATATAAACTTTGTTTCTTTGTGCTATTTTTATTGTTTTGTGCTATTTGAAATCATTAATGTTCCCATCAGCGTATTTCAACATCATCAAAACCAACATTTGAAAAAGGAAAAGGAAAACAAAATCCTATTACTTTATATAAATTGCTTTAGAACTGAACTGGCTTTGAAGTGAATGATTATGTGTATGCAAAATTTCTCAAAATGTCAAAGTTACAGAACAAATCCTTGAGTCTAAGTAGTATATGTTTAAAGAATGACTACTTTGACGTGTTTTCTAAATAAGTTTTTAAGTGGGTAGAATTCATCTGTATAACTAAAATATATATTTATATTAGAGCTAGTATATATACTTGTAAGATTTCTAATATTATGCACTCAGATGTGGCCCTAGATGCCAGATGGTCCAGAACAGAATGTTCACAGTATCAATGTTAAAACTCACATTCTCAGACGATTATATTCTCAGATGATTGTCACTACCTCAAGAGCATACTTTTTTTGTACAAAACCCTGAGTGAATAAACAGAATGTAAATTTTTTTCTTCAGACATTTAAGATGTGAATGAAGTCAGGCTCCTCCAGCTTTGATGGGTTCCATAGGAGCACAAAGAATGTGTTACATTCTTTCTCAGTTCCCGGTTCTTGATAGAAACAGTGCTGAGTATGTTTGCTGCTTTCCAGAACATTGCCAGATAAGCAAACTTGCTTCAGTTTTAGAAGCAGGAAAAGTCACAGAAGCAACTCAATGAGCTGCTTCTTCTTGAGAAATAAGAAATTGGAATTAGTTTGCTGAAGCACAAAGGAGAAACATTAATCACTATAGAGTGGCTTTGTTTTCAAACTAAAAAAGAAAAAAGTATCTCTTTAAGAGCTCTATGGAATGGAAACACAAAAATATTTAAGGAATAACCTATGCTCAAGAGGTACCAAGACGGCTTAGAGATGTCTGTTTGCACTACATGAAATACTGATTAGTGCCATAGGAGGCCTGGGACTTAGTTTGTTGTACAGAGTAAACTGTTGCATCAGCCATGTGTTTATTTCAGAGCTTCTTGTCCTTGTTTATTGTTTTAATTGCTTGTTTCTCCTTTTCAATCCAAAGTTTAGGACTGCAATGATTTAGTGGGTTTTTTTTTTTTTGTCTTATCAGTAAAAACTTAAATTATATGGAAATTTCCTTTTATAAAATTTCTTAAAGACCTTCTGGTTTGCTTCAAAGAATCTAAACTGAAGATATTACATAGAGACAAACATGATGAGATCACTTATAGACTTTAAGGTGATGTCCTTTTTCAAATGACATTTTAAGAAATGTGCCCTTGGGATGTGGCCGGGCATAATTTTGATCAAGTAATCGCTAAGAATTATGAGGAATGTCTTCAAAGTCACACCTTAGCTTTGGTTAAAGCTTCTAGCTCATCTCACTCTCTGTCAGGTGTCTATTTCAAACTCTTAGACAACTGATCATTCAGTTATTCAAACATCCATCATAGCATGAATAAATTATGGTTCATTCATCCCATGAAATATTATGCAGCAATACAAAGCTGAGCTATAACTCCACTGGCCCGGAGTAAGCATCACTCTACTGTGACATGTAATTTGGGGAGAGGCAGAAACAGAGAGAGAGGGAGAGAGCGCATGTGTGAGCAGAGGGGAGGGTCAGAGAGAGAATCTTAAGCAGGCTCCATGCTTAGCTTGGAGCCCAACACAGGGCTCAATCTCATGACCCTGAGATCATGACATGAGGCAAAATCAAGAGTCAGACTCCAACTAAGCCACCCAGGCAGCCCATTCACAGTATGTTTTTACTTTTGTTTAAAATATGTACACATGTGGGCGAGTATACAAGTATTGTTTAAGTATGAAGAAAAATGTGGAAGGATAATCTCTATGGCCAGGAGAGTACGTTTAGAAAGGGGATGTGGCATAATTTTTTCCTTGTACATTTTTATACTGTTTTATTTGCATGAATAAGCACATGTTTTATAATTTGAGTATCTAATGAAGAAAGTGTAAGTGGAATTTTTAAAAATTACTCTTGGACTGAATTTGTTTTTAATTTTTCTAATCTATTACCAAACTACTATTGACCCTCCTGCCACCATTTACTAAGTGTAAAACTGGGACATCTATTTACTCTTTTTATACTTCAGTAAACTAATCAGTACAATAGGGATTATTACGCCAATCTCATAGAAGTGGTTATGATAACTGCTGATGCATGTAAAGCACACAGAATAGTGGCTCATATTAAACAATAAATATCATCTTCTAGTGTAAGTGGGGGCTATCTGAAGAAATAATTTGCTAAGGTTTCCAGGAAACTCCACTGGTTTTGTGACTAAAGCATATTCAATGTGGCACCTGCTTTTGGCTCAGAACTTTGGATAGTTTTCCTCATTTAAATACTGATGGAAGGAGGGTAAGAACTGCAAGTTTTTCTCATTATCAAACAAAGAATCAAAAGTGATCAAATGGGTAACATCTGCTGAAGCAGATTAATTCTTAATTAGGAAATTTTAACCCCCAAAATATCTTTTTAATTCAAGCAAAATCTATATATTTTTAATTAAGTTCCCAGATGATTGTAGTTTTTCTGGCTTCCAAGATGCAAATTCATGGTCACCTATAAATGTCAAGCCAGGCAGGAGAATGCTAATTAAGTAATCTGGTTAAATACTCAAGTTTCAAAAATTATGGTTTTTTTTCTCCCCTAATGTTTTTTCCCCCCACTTGAAAACTCCATATCAGAAGGAAAAAAAGCTTTAATTATTTAAAACAATGTAATACTGTAAGATAATTTTATACCTAAATAAGGTTAAAAATATCAATGTTGTTGACATCTTACCGAAATAACAAAAAAGAAAATGCAATCTTTGTAGTAAAAAAAGGACAATTAGTGAGTAAAGGGAATTTAGTTTACTTCTGAGGGTAGGAGATGAGTTTCTGCACCTTTACTATATCTAATATTCCAAAGGATCATATGGGCATCTACCACTGCCCATAAACAATTAAAAAGCAACAATATCCAAGAGATTTCTATGTTGCTAGACCTACACCATTGTTAGTTTTAAACAGAAAGTACTCAGAAAACTATTATTCTCAGAAAAATGTAGACAAAAGTTTTCATGACTTGTTTTTTCAAGTAATTACTTTAAAATGGTTTTAAATAATGTAGTAAGCTCAACAGAACATACTGAAATATATAATAAGTGCTTATAATAGTTTTAATGGAAAATAAAAAGTATGATGATCTCCCCATGCCATTTAAATCATTTAAACCACACAGTAAAGGGTGTTAGTAAATGGTAGTGCTGAGATAAAAACAGGAAAAACGTCATTTAAAAATTACAAAGCATTATGCTTTCGAAAAGGATCAGATGTAATGGATATAGCAAAGCAAGCATGTCAGAAAGGTTTTCTCCTTCTACAATACCTCTGCCTTTGGCAGTCTGCCTTGTTCATGGTCCCATTTCATCAGGAAACAAATGGCAATAGAAATCCATCTGTTTGGTCCCATAAACACAAAGATTTGATTTTCCACTTGTACAGAAATCAGAGATCTATTTGATAATGGAAGTAGGAAACACTTCTGCATAATAACAGAGGAAGTAATAACAGATGGAGCTGGGAGACCCCACCTACCCGGGGCTGTTTTTGTCCTTCCTCATTTCTGTGCAGGTGAGCAGGCAACCTTATAGCTGTGTGGGAGCCGGGTCTGATCTGATGAGTGTTCTGTTACCTGTGAGCCTGGTACTTGATGTCTCACAGGCTCCCCACACACCTCCACCAGGGCCCACGGTTGGGAGAGGAGCCCGTAAGCAGAAAAGCATCCAAGGGAAAAAGAAACCCCAACTCCACACAGCAAGCTGTTCTCCCCTTAAAGAAAACGCCGTTCAGTAAACACAAGGAAGGCAGTGTTAGATGCAATTGCTCTTCAGTTAAGTATGTGAGAAATATGTTCCACAAGAGGATTTTTCTCTGTAGCACCTAATTTAAATCATACAATAAGAGGTATTAGTAAATGATAGGTAGCACTGAGGTGAAATTTCCTTGTAGCATAGAAAGAAAGCACAGAAACAATTTAGAGATAGTGCCCACATCAGACTTCTAAGCACCAAAGAACATAACGTTGATGTCTACACCATTCTCACCATAATTCACTGTGTTCTTACTATGTCCTACGCTTTGTGGTAAGTGCTTTAAATATATTACTTAATTAATTTCAGTAGCCTGTGAGGTAGGTATTACTCATTTTCATTTAACAGAAGAAAGAATGGAATATTTAGCAAGGCTGAGGAAATTGCTCAAGGTCAAATACCTAGTAAATGGCAGAGATAGGACTTGAACTCTGTCTTTTAAGACTTCTAAGACTGACTTCTTGACCACTTTATCACATTTCCCTCACATTATTACATTATTTTTAGTAGAGCCGTCATACCACCAGAATGTTCCTCCTAAATATGAAAAGAAAAATACTTAGATAAGACAGATTTAGTAATTTAACGTGAAGCATTACAAGAGATAAGCCTGTTACTGTCGAATTAATACCCTCATAAGGTTTTAAATGCCTTTATTTTTATTTTTTATTTTATTTTTTATTTATTTGACAGAGACACAGCAAGAGAGGAAACACAAGCAGGGGGAGTGGGAGAGGGAGAAGCAGACTTCCCACGGAGCAGGGAGCCCGATGCGGGGCTCGATCCCAGGACCCTGGGATCATGACCTGAGCCGAAGGCAGATGCTTAACGACTGAGCCACCCTGGCGCCCTTTAAATGCCTTTAACGAAGCATTTAGCTTTTAACGTGTTTTCAAAATCTGGGGTTAGATGATAAAATATTAAAAATCTACAACTTAACACCAAAAAACCAAATAATCCAATTAAAAAATGAGCAGAAGACATGAACAGATATTTCTCCAAAGACATACAGATGGCTAACAGACACATGAAAAGATGCTCAACATCACTCATTGTCAGTGAAATGCAAATCAAAACTCCAATATGATATCACCTCACACCTGTAATAAATGGCTAGAATCAAAAACACAAAAAAACAAGTACTGGTGAGGATATGAAGATAAAGGAATTCTGCACAGTTGGTGGGAATGCAAACTGGTGCAGCTACTGTGGAAAACAGCAGGGAGATTCCTCAAAAAATTAAAAATAGAATTATCATATGATCCAGTAATTTCACTACTATTTACCCAAAGAATATGAAAACATTAATTCCAAAATATAGATGCACCCCTATGTTTATTGCAGCATTATTTAGAATAGCCAAAATATGGAAGCAACCCAAGTGTCTATCAATAGACAAATGGATAAAGAAGATATGGGGTGTGTGTGTGTGTCTACATGTTATATATATATATATATATATATATATATATATAATGGAATATTACTCAGTCATAAAAAAGATTGAAATCTTGCCATTTGCAACAACAATGAGATGGATCTACCCTCTAATGAGAGGGTAAAATGCTAAGCGAAGTAAGTTAGTCAGAGAAAGACAAATACCATTTGATTTCATACATATGTAGAATATAAGAAACCAAACAAATGAACAAAGAAAAAAGAATAAACAAAAGAAAACAGACTCTTAAATATAGGGAACTGGTGATTACCAGAGGGGAAGTCAGGGGGATGGGTGAAACAGGTGAAAGGAATTGAGAGTACACTTATTGTGATGAGCACTGAATAATGCATAGAATTGTTGAATCACTACATTGTACACCTGAAGCTAATACAACACTGTACATTAACTATACTGAATTTATTTATTTATTCTATAAATATACTGAATTTTAAAAATTAATTAAAATAAAGAAATAAAGGTGAAATGTGGAAGTACACTAAGAATATTAAGGAACAAACAGAGCAAACATGAACACCAAATGACAAGATTCAAGAAGTATAACAAGAAACAAAGATCCTTTCACACCTGGATAACATTGAAAAATCATGGCAAAAGAGGGCACATTCTGCGCGGAGCACTGGGTGTTATACGCAAACAATGAATCATGGAACACTACATCAAAAACTAATGATGTAATGTATGGTGATTAACATAATAAAAAATAAAAATAAAAAAATTATAGCAGAATGAGCACAAAAAAAAAAGAAAAAGAAAAATCATGGCAGTACATCTCAGTACAATAAACAATGATCATAGTAATGGCCCTGCACTGTCAATATTTCAAAAGGCTAGAAAATGTGCCCGCCATACTTTTTAGAAAGCTGCCCATCAAAGTTATTTTAAAAAATTATTTGTGCTAAGCTGATCATTCTCATAAAGTTCCCTTAAGAGTTTTTAGGAGTCCTCAGAACCTTCAACACAATAGATTCTCTTTGAATGTTTGTTAAACAAATTAAAGGAGTGCACATGCAACATCTGGAAAACTTTGATACAGACAAAATATCAGAATGAGTGATATCCCATTACTATTTATGAGCAATCATTTGTTGAACTCAGTCTATAAGCTAGTAACTTTGCACAGGCCATTAATAATCAACAACCCTGAAAAAATAAATATTGGTATGCCTATTTTACAGATGAGGAAACTGAGACATTGGAAGTTTATGTAAATTGCCCAAGTTCACAAAACATGTAATTGGCAGAGCCAGGATTCTCACTCAGAGTGGTTTGATCCCAAAGCCTGGACATTTTCTCCTATCCCACATTCTTCATACAACGATGAGTGTGTATATCAATAACTATGTAATAAATTAATTTCAGAATCAGTTATATTTGATTTTAAACATTATTCACATATGCTTAATCTTTGCAGCATGGTGTAATATTCATGTCTTCATAAAAGATCAGGAAATAAAAATGTGTTTTAAGTTTCATTTCATAGAAGATTACCAATAACTAGAATGGTTTTTATCAGTTGAGAATAAAGAGTAAAAAAGTCTAGTTATTATGCAGCCATCAAAAGGAATGAGATCTTGCCATTTGCAACAACGTGGATAGAACTGGAGGGTGTTATGCTGAGAGAAAAAAGTCAATCAGAGAAAGACATGTATCATATGACCTCACTGATATGAGGAATTCTTAATCTCAGGAAAAAAACAGGGTTGCTGGAGTGGTGGGGGGTGGGAGGGATGGGGTGGCTGGGTGATAGACATTGGGGAGGGTATGTGCTATGGTGAGCGCTGTGAATTGTGCAAGACTGTTGAATCACAGATCTGTACCTCTGTAACAAATAATGCAATATATGTTAAGAAAAAGAGAAGAAGATAGCAGGAGGGGAAGAATGAAGGGGGGGAAATCGGAGGGGGAGACGAACCATGAGAGACGATGGACTCTGAAAAACAAACTGAGGGTTCTAGAGGGGAGGAGGGTGGGGGGATGGGTTAGCCTGGTGATGGGTATTAAAGAGGGCACATATTGAATGGAGCACTGGGTGTTATGCACAAACAATGAATCATGGAACACTACATCAAAAACTAATGATGTAATGTATGGTGATTAACATAACAATAACAAAATTTTTTAAAAAGCCTAGTTAAAAAAAATCTATAAACACGGTCCTTAGATGTAAGTGACCAGCATCATAACAAATAGAAGGAGCAGAAAGAGTAAAACATATGTCATTTAAAGGAGATATTGGGGGTGGAATAAGAACTTAGATTTGTTCCACCAGAGATCATTGTAAAAATTCAATCTCTAAGTGGGGAAGCTCCCGATGAGTTCGGAGAAGCATGAAATAGGATAGACCCAGGGCATCTCCACACCTTGACTGGTGAAGAGAAGCAGAAATGAGGGCAACTTCCTCCAACTATAGGCCAACGTATTGGGGAACCACCTTCGAACATAACCAGGTGTCCTCCTTATGGATTTCTAGAGGTTACAGTGAAGGGGAGATGAGCCACCTCCCATCACACTAATGTCTTTCACCCTCATCCATCTGCTTGGACTGGAGAAGAAAACTGTCACAAAGCCAAACTCCATTTCACAACCTAGTAAGAAAGGTCTCTGTTGGCTCCCCTCTGCACAAACTAGTGTTTGAAAAATATGCCAAAAATGTGGTCTCGTTAATGCCTCTAGTCACCAGCACCCCTACCCCAGGAGAAATTAAGGCCAACTTGCTTGTAAGATAGGACTCTTAACCTGGCACAAGAACAAAAACAAAAAATCTATTTTTTGCCAATCCACATCAGGAGGAGCTGTTTTCACTGCACTTTAAGAGAAGAGTAGTAGTAAGATAGGTCTTGCCAAGTGCAGAAATCTTCCTAAGGCTTTGCAATCTGAATAGTGTTAAGCTGTGAACTAATTAGCATGCGTGTCCTTTTATTTCTGTCCCTAACATTTTTAATCAGGTAAAATCTGAGTAAGTGGACATCTAGAGTAAACTTACAAGGTAAGAAAAAAGTCGGAAAAAAAGCAACAGATGATGAGCATAGATGGAAATCAAGGAGGATGTCCTATGCCTTGACAAAAATGGGGAGAGTGTACATAGGAACCAGGCATAGCAATAAGGCTGGTATTATTTTAGCACAAGCCAGATGTGGTGCCATCTGGGGTGCTGCCCTGAAACATGACCCAATTAATAATGAGCACTTCCGAAACTATGGGCACGAGCCTGCTAGCTTCAGTATCCTGCAGATGGATTTGCTGGCACTATGAAAATGCTCATGTTTGGATAGACTCTTAGAATTTAGCAGTTAGGCCTCATGGTGCTTTTCACATCTTCATTGTTAGTTTGTCTTACAAAGATTCAGAGTTCACCTTTCCTGGGTATTTAGTGCCTAAATAAGCCTCTTAAATGACTACAGACTTGTCAGTAGCCCATGAAGTTATACTAGAAATAAAATAGGAAAGATTAGGCTGTTTAGTCCACTGTGCTACAAGGTTCTTTAATAACAGGAAAGCAGGTGGATATTATCAGAACTGCCTTAGCAGTTTCCATTTAATTCCCTATAAGTAAAAGCCTCTGTTGGTAAGACTCATTAGACAAAGGATTTAGAAACATCAGAAAAAGAACTCTCCTTGAATTCCTAATGCCTATTGCCCAAGGTCAAAGCTAAAGTACTTTATACTTGTTCTTAAATAATGTGATTTATATTAAATTCTCTCAATGCTAACATCTATGTGTGTATAGAAGGTGGGCATATGTGTGCGTGTATACACATAAACTTTCTACAAATATTTTGGAATTAAATTTTTTAGAAGATAAATTCCTTTTTTAAAACTCAAACAAGTAGGGGCACCTGTGTGGCTCAATCCCTTGAGCGTCCAACTCTTGATTTCAACTCAGATCATGATCTCAGGGTCATGGGATTGAGCCCCATATGGGGTTCTACACTCAGCATTAAGTCTGCTTGATATTCTCTTTCTCCCTCTCCCTCTGCCCCTCCCCACCACTCACTCTCAAATAAATAAATCTTAAAAAAAAAAAAAAAAAACCTCAAACAAGGACTGAAAATACTTAACAGAAGTATGTAAGTCCAAGCTCAGGTATAAAAATATACAATGGTTAACAGCCACACTTGAAGAATGGTATGAACTGGGAAGGTACTAATTATTTTTATACATTTAACCTGAGAATAATAATTGATGAAAGAACATTGATCATCTAGGTTAATGTGCTATACTGCTATTTTGATTTCAATGTAGCACTACTTTATATTTTAATGTTTTTCTAAGATGAAACATGAACCATGATTTTATTATTTAAAAATTCCAACTGCCAAAGAGTCTCTTCAATATATTTAACTGCCTATATCCAAAGAGTTAATAACTACAAACCAAATCCCACGCCTCCCTAAAAAGAGACAAATGAGAGTAGAAACTGTGGACAATAATCTATTCATCAGTAGCCTGAAATTTTCAGAAGCAGGCCTAGGTCTATATAAAATTTAAGAACTAAATTTTAATAAGTTGGAAATTAAGACAACAAAAAGAAACAAAAAGCATCCAAATCAGCAAGGAAGAAGTAAAACTTTCACTCTTTGCAGATGACACGATACTATATATATAGAAATACCAAAAAACTCCACCAAAAAACTGCTAGAACTGATAAACAAATTCAGTAAAGTCACAGGATACATGATCAATATAAATGTAATGTAAGGTAAATGAGATGTAATGTAAATCTGCTGCATTTCTATACACCGATAATGAAGCAGCAGAAAGACAAATTAAGGAATCAATCCCATTTACAATTGCACCAAAAATAATAAGATACCTAGGAATAAACCTAACCAAAGAGGTGAAAGACTTGCACTCCAAAAATTATAAAACATTGATGAAGGAAATTGAAGAGGACATAGTAAATGGAAAGACATTCCATGCTCATAGATTGGAAGACCAAATATTGTTAAAATGTCTATACTACCCAGAGCAATCTACACATTTAATATGATCCCTATCAAAATAACAACAGCATTTTTTCAGAGCTAGAACAAACAATCTTAAGCCCTTTGTAGAACCACAAAAGAATCCCAATAACCAAAGCAAACTTGAGAAAGAAAAGCAAAGCTGGAGGCACCACAATTCTGGACATCAAGTTATATTATAAAGCTACAGTAGTCAGAACAGTATGGTACTGACACAAAAATAGACACAGAGATCAACAGAACATAATAGTAAACCTAGAAACAAACCCACAATTATATGGTCAATTAATCTTCAACAAAGCAGGAAAGAATATGCAATGGGAAAAAGATAGTCTGTTCAACAAATGGTGTCGGGCAGTGGACAGTGACGTGCAAAAGAATGAAACTGGACCACTTTCTTATGCCATACCCCAAAATAAATTCAATATGGGTTCAAGATCTAAATGAGAGACCTTAAACCTAGAGAGAGACCTGAAGCCTAGAAGAGAATACAGGCAGCAACTTCTTTGACATTGGCCAAAGCAACTTCTTTCTAGGTATGTCTCCTAAGGCAAGGGAAACAAAAGCAAAAATAAACTATCGGACTTCATCAAAATAAAAAGATTCTGTACAGCAAAGGAAACAATCAACAAAACTAAAAGGCAACCTACAGAATGGGAGAAGATATTTGCAAATGACATAACCGATAAGGGGTTAGTATCCAAAATATAGAAAGAACTTATAAAACTCAACACCCCCAAAATAAATAATTCCATTAAAAAATGGGCAGAAGACATGAATAGATATTTTTCTAAAGAAGACACACAGATGGCCAACAGACATATGAAAAGATGCTCAATATCACTGATCATCAGGAAAATGCAAATCAAAAGTACAATGAGGTATTACCTCACACCTGTCAGAATGGCTAAAATAAACAACAGAAGAAACAATAGGTGTTGATAAGGATGTGAAGAAAGGGGCACCCTCTTGCACTGTTGGTAGAAATGTAGACTGATGCAGAAACTCTGGAAATGGAGGTTCCTCAAAAAGTTAAAAACAAAACTACCCTACAATCCAGCAATTACACTACTATGTATTTACCCAAAGGATACAAAACTACTGTTTCAAAGGGACACATGCAACCCAATGCAGCATTATCCACAATAGCTAAATTATGGAAAGAGCCCAAATGTCCATCAACTGATGAATGCATAAAGAAGTTGTGGTATATATATATAGAATGGAGTATTAGTCAGCCATAAAAAGAATGAAATCTTGCTATTTGCAACGACATGGATGGAGCTAGAGAGTATTATGCTAAGTGAAATAAGTCAGACAAAGACAAATACCATATGATTTCACTCATAGGTGGAATTTAAGATCAAAACAGATGAACATTGGGGGGAAAAAAAGAGAGACAGAGAGAGAGACAAACCAAGAAACAGAGTCTTAACTATGGAAAACAAACTGATGGTTACCAGAGGGGAGGTGAGTGGGGAGATGGGGCTTAAGGAGTGCACTTGTGATGAGCACCTGATGATGCAAGGAGGTACTGAATCACTGTATTGTACTCCTAACACTAATATTACACTGTATGTTAACTAACAAATTTAAATAAAAAACTAAAAAAAATGACTATATGTAAAACTATTTTATTAATCTCAGAGGCATGGCTATCTGGTTTCTCATTTAGTCAAAAATTTATTGAGCACCTACTATATGGGTGGCACTCAGCTAGGTGCTGAGAATTCAACAGTGAAAAAAAAAAAGTGATTTGTTCCTTTTCCCAGTGAGGTGTGCAAGATAAAACCTACAAATGTTTGTATGGCAAGTAAGAAGGTGGTTGAGGTGGGGGGGGTGGGTAGTGACTATGAAAGGCCAGCACATGCATTACAGCTACATGGAAAGAGTCTAGAAAGAGTGAATTCAGAAAGCCGTGTTTTAGAACCCTAGATGTAAAAGCAAATGTCAGAAAAGAAAATTAAACTAAAGAAAACAAAGCCAATTAAAAAGCTGAAAGAATAAAAAGCCAAAAATATAAATACAATTTTAAAAAGCAAATGTCTTCTAAATATTAACAACAGCAAAAGCAACAATGCAACTATCATTTCCCATTATTTTGCTCCAGGTGGTATTCTAAGAACCTTTGTGTATCATATATATTTTATATATATTTTTTTTAATTTTTTTTTCGATTTTATTTATTTGAGAGAGAGAGACAGAGATAGTGAGAGAGCACAAGTGGGGAGGAGAGGAAGAAGCAGGCTCCCCACAGAGCAGGGAGCCCGATGCGGGACTCGATCCCAGGACCCCGGGATCATGACCTGAGCCGAAGGCAGACGCTTAACCGACTGAGCCACCCAGGCGCCCAATATATATATATATATTATGGGACTTTTATTAAATATATATATATATATATATATATATATTATGGGACTTTTATTAAATCCAATTCATATGTAGGTGTGACTGGGGCACAGAGAAGTTAAGTAACTGGCTCAAGTTCACATGGCTGGTAAATTAAGAACAGTGCTAACCCAACTCCAGGCCTATCAGACAAGCTATGGGGCCCTGCACCAAAGGCTGTATGTCTGGCCTCCTGTCCTAAATATGCTGTGGTCATCTACTGAATCCAAACTGTGGCACTCTTAGGCACTGTTAAGTACTTAATAAATATCATCGGATTTAACACTTACAGCAAACCTGTGAGAACAGCATTACTGTCACCCCCAGATGATAAAACCAAATCTCTGAATAGTTAAACAATTTGCCCAGCTGCAAAGCAGAAGACTCAGGCTTAAAGTCCCATGCTGGTGACTAAAAGCCCTTGCTCCTGATCCCTGCACTGTCTTCTTTTCTGTGTGTAGGTATGAAAATGCACGAGTGACATCCTAACATTCCAGTACTCAGGCAGCGCCAGTTTAGTGGCAGTACCTGGGGCATACAGCTGAGTGTAGAGATGAGTACCTGCTTTGGAGCAGGATAGTCTTGGGTTAGAATCTGCCATTTGCTCTCCATGGACCTAGGACAAGTTACTTAATCTGAATGAGCCTCCTTTGAACTGAGGATAATGAAACCTACTTTATATGGCAGCCCAGAAAAGAGTAGGTGCTCAGTATTAGTTCTCTTACCCAATAACCCTCAAACACATTTTGAAATTAGTGACCAAGCTTTAGAAATAAATCTAGTGGAGGCGGGTGTGAGGGATGGGGTGGCTGGGTGATGGACATTGGGGAGGGTATGTGCTATGGTGAGCGCTGTGAATTGTGTACGACTGACGAATCACAGACGTGTACCCCTGAAACAAATAATACATTATATGTTAATAAAGGGAAAAAAAGAAATAAAGGAATCTAGAGCTTCCTCACAACTTAGAGTTGAGACCTGGTAAAAAGTGGGATTTATAAAGCATTCCTAGTTCTTAATCTGGTCAAGTAGAATAGCACTATCCAATAGCCATAAAATATAAGCCATATATATAATTTTAAGTTTCCTAGAACCCACATTAAAAATAATTACTTTTATTAAGATTTTATCCTACCCAGTGCATCCAAAATATTATCATTTCAACATGTGGTCAATATAAAAATTATTGGTGAGATATTTTGCATTTTTTTCTCATATTGAATCTTGGAAATTCGGGGTATATATCTCACTTACAACGCATGTTGGTACGAGCTCATGGCTCCTGCACTGGACAACTTTATAACATATGAAGACATGACCATTTCTCTGCTCTGTGATGGGTTTTTTTAATCCTTTTCTTTCCTTATTTAGTCCACTCTGGATATGGACATAGTCAACATTCTAGTATTTGTATACCTACTCGATCTCCTATGTTCATTTTTAGGCTGATATTCATGGAAGCAATTAGATTTACCCTATTACAACTGATGTGTGAACAGTCCCCAAAGGTCTGAACTGCTCATTAGAAGTTGAATGCCTAAAGCACTTGCTTGTCCTATTAAATGGCACCTTGTATACGCTTCCTTGTATATTTATTTACCTTTCTCTTTGCCCACACCTCTCCAGCTAAACGATAAGCCCCTTAAGGCTTTCATATGCATCTTTATAGCCCTACCTTCTAGCACAGTGTCAGACACATATTAGACAGTCAATGCATCTTAGGTATGACAGATGCTCTTGTGAAGTCATCTTGCAACCTTCACCATATCTACCACAGTACCTTTCCATAGATACTCAATACATTTTGTCTAAGTGAATGAATATTGCTTTACTGGTAATTTGAAAAGCTACACTGCACTCAGGGTGAAAATAGAGCCACTAAAGAGATATAAGAGGGTTGTGGGGCGCTGGGTGGCTCAGTTGTTAAGCATCTGCCTTCAGCTCAGGCCATGATCCCAGGGTCCTGAGATAGAGCCCTGCATGGGGCTCCCTGCTCAGCAGGAAGCCAGCTTCTCCCTCTCCCACTCCTCCTGCTTGTGTTCCTGCTCTCGTGCTCTCCCTCTGTCAAATAAATAAATAAAAATCTTTAAAAAAATAAAAAACTTTATATAAGAGGGTTGTAGGTGATCATTTCAGAAAGAACTTCATTTGCCATCCCTCATTTACCTCATTTACAGGGAGGGTCAAATTGGGACCATAATCCTGGCTTCCTGGTTCCTAATCCAGCACTTTCTACTAGTTTATATTATTTCTTTCTGCTTACACTCCTCTGCTTAATTTCTCCAAAGGCGAGGGTACAATCCCCAAAGTCAAAGGTCAAAGATACTGAACTAAAGATTGTTGAAATGCTGAAGACTATTTATACTAGTGGGAAAGACAGGAAATAGTAATGCAGCCCTAAAATGAAAGGTGAGGAGAAAGTCCATTCTATGCTAAATATCCTTTATTTTAGAGATATGAAGAAGAACATTTTATTCAATGTAAAAATATACTATGAAATTAGACAACAAATCATTACATTTTTTTACCTAGAGAATTTCTATCTTCTAGAAATAATATTTTCCTGTATGTTGATAGCTTTTTACTTCTGTTAAAAGATATATCACAAGCATGCTGATGATTTCAAATGTCATTTTAACAAAATGACATTTTTTTTTCACAAAAGCTCCAGAAATTGAAAAATTATATCACATTGGATTTTTAAAGACAATTATCTGGAGATGAAGAGATCAGTGTAAAGGATAGGAGAAAGTGCTTTGGGGCTTTATATATCTGAATTTGAATCCTGACTATGTCATTTACTGCTACTGGATCAGAGGTGCATATAATGGACAGATATTTTGTTTTGTTTTGCTCACCAGTCATCCCTTTTTTGAAGGTGGGCACAATGTATCACTTCTCTTTACTCCATGGAGTTTGACTTGTGTTGACCCCACTTCCCTGTCCCCAGGGGAGCATGTGATTCAGTTCCAGCCAATAAGGAAAATGTATTCAATTCCAGAAATGTGTAAGAACTGTAGGGAAAGAGGCATAGCTGGTCGGCTAAGCACTGGCAAGCAGAAAGGATGTAAGGGGGCAGCTGCTGGAAGCCATTTGGCCACCTTAACAGGCAAGGCAATGTGTGAGAGGAACAGAGATAGGAAACCACAGCCAAGAGACGGAGAGAGGGAGGTTATATCCTTTGGTATCAGGCATGATGGAAGCCAGTTCTACCCTTCGTCTTTACATAAATTATTAATATCTAGGCTTTCTGTCACTTGAAATCATAAGGTCCTGATAAAAACGGTAAAGTATCAAACTTCTCCTAAACTTATATATTTTTAGTGATAAAACAGGAATAAATCACCCATTTTATTAGGTTGTGGTGAGACGTAATTGAAATGATATTCATAAAATCCCTGGAATAGAATGGGATGCATTCAGTCAATGGTGGCTATTTGACTTTAAAAGGGGCAGAAAGTGAGGTAGTTAAGACTATAGGCTCTTGAACCAAGCAGATTATGTTTGAAACATGGATACACTACTCACCAGCAATACAAATTTGAGTGAGACTACATAACCTCTCAATTCAGGTCTTCAAATCTATAAACTGAGAATAACAATATCCATTGGATAGAAGCATCAAGCCTTTTAGAAATAACATATGCGAAGGCCTTGCTAGCTGCCTGGCACATGACCAGCAGTCATGAAATGATAGCTGTTGTTTCTGTTCATGCCAATTTCATTACTAACTCCAATATATTTTTATAGCATAAGCATTATAAATAGTATCCATTTTCATTTTTAGACAGAAAATCATGATTATTTTAAATTTTTCCTTGGAGAGAAAAAAAAAGTCATGTGGACTTAAAAAAAAAAAACAAACTAGTGTGATTTTTAAAAACAGATATCCAGAATAAAGGAAGTAAAGTCTCACTTTACTCTTAATCTATCTGACCATTTTCAGAACTTAATTTTAGGTTTAGGTGCCCACAGGATATGGTTGATCATGCACATATGTCCAACCACATCCTACAGAGCAGTAAGTGATCAGAGCATTGAAAGGTGAGGAAATATATCACATGGAGAACATTTGTCATATTTGGGGCTGCTGAGCCTGGGGAGAAGACAGGGAGGGGATGGGATAGGGCCACACACTACAGGGGTGAAGACAGGATGGCTCCTGTCTTCAGGAGCAAAGCGAAAGAATGGAGAGATCATTTCCCTGTTATTTCAAGTCAAACCATACCCACTTTCCATAGTTTTATGGTCACCTCTGCCCCTTTCACATCCTACATACAGAGAATGTACTAGCTCTTCATCTGGGACATAAATTCATACCTACAAGTCCCCAACATGCTTATAAAGTCACACAAATATATATGAATCATTCAGGCCATTATAAATGATTAAGCAGATGTACTGGTATTTACCAGGAAGAGTTAGTTTCCTTCCATAGCATCACAGATCCTCACTATAGAGAGTAATTAGGGAGAACACCTGACTGAACAACTGATAAACACAGATTAGTAAATTACATTGTGGTTCCCTGTGTTCAGAAATCCACATATAAATAGCAACAAAACTCCCAAGTAAGACATTGTTGTCAGGAAGAGTCCTTCAGGATCTGCATTAGTAAACTAAAGATAAGTATAATTCGCAAAAAGAATATTGTTATTTACATGCAAATGGAGGTCATGTACAAGAACCAATGTCTTCTTTACCCTGGACCTTCTAAATTCAATTAGTCAGCAAGTCATTTACGCTCCACCACCAACTATATATTAAAACTGGCTTCTTTTTCCCACCAATACTATCACCTCAACAGTAGTTCTCAGTTGGGGCCAATTTTGCCCCCACCAGGGACACTTGGCAATGTATGGAGATATTTTTGGCTGTTACACAACTGAGCAGGGAGGTGGGTGATGCTACAGATATCTAGTGAGAAGAGGCCAGAGATGGTGCTTAAATATCCTACAATGCACAGCACAGCCCCCCACCTCCCCAGCAAAGGATGGTCTGGCCCAAGATGTTGATAGTGCCTAGGTTGAAAAATTTTGCCTGATCTAATTCACTAATGCATTTTCTCTTTTGGACTGCTAGCAACCTCTTGAGGAGTTGCCCTCTCCAACTAATGGCCCCTTACAATCTACTCTCCAGATAGTAGCCAGAAAGGTCACTAAAATATATAAATATATAAAATAAAAATATATAAATATATTGTATATACTTATTATATTATACAGGTTGACCCCTGAACAACACAGAAGTTAGGGGAGCTGACCCCCTGTGCAGTTGAAAATCCATGTATAGTTTTTGATTCCCCAAAAACTGAACCACTAAGAGTTTCCTGTTGATCAGAAGCCTACCAATAACATATATATAACACATATCTGTATGTTATATGTATTATTCACTATACTCTTACAACAAACCAAGCGGGAGGAAATAAAATGTAATGAAGAAAATCATAAGGAAAATTCATTTACAGTATTTTACTTTATTTATTGAAAAAAGTCCACATATAAGTGGACCTGCACTGTTCAAACCTGTTGTTCAAGGATCAACTGTATACGTATATTATATATAATCTGTGTACATAGGTTTGTTATGTACTATTATATCGACCATAGGTATGTTACTTTCTCATGGGGTTAGTTTGGGTTGGAGGCACCTGGGAAACAGCAGATGCAGGAAGGACAGTCTAATCTTGCCCTTTCTTCCTGAAAAAAAGAGATAAAATCTCCCATCGGAAAGATGGCTTCCCTGTACCAGAAGAAAAGAAACGTTTTTCAACCTGGAGTCAAAGCTGAGACATTTGTGTGCAAACAGACCTTGCTAAAATAATTCTTGTTTTTCTTTAGCCTCCCTGTATATTTTAGTTGCTTTTCCACAATGGTGCAACCTAGCATAAATGCATGTAGGTTTTACCACTTCTTTGGGTCTTCATTTCCTTATGAGGGCTCCCCTGTCACTCAAATTGTACATGTTTTTCTTCAGTTATTCTATGTTATGTCAGTTTAATTCCTAGATCCAGCTGAAAAATCCTAAGAAGGTGATAGTAAAATTTTGTCTCCCATACAATATTGTTACTAATTATAATATAATTATTATATTAATAGTCATTATTAATATTATAATATATAATGTTATATATGTATAATATCACACACACACAAATATAAATCTGGTCATCCCATTTCCCTGCTAAACCTTTCTGGTGATTTATAAGTATATCTAGGAATTCCTAGCATAGGATGCAGGTCCTATCCAAGCCTTCAAAGCCCTTCATTTTCCCACCAACCTCATCTTCTACCACCCTCTCCTTGACTTCCTGAGCCACACAGACCTCTGTATTCCTCCAGCAGAGCAAACCTGTTCCTACCTTCAGCACTATTCACTTGCTGCTCCTTCCACTGCAGAGACTGTTACTAGATGTCTGCATGGCTGACGCCTCCTTCACCTCTCAGCTCAAGAGTTACCTCTTCAGCGGGCCCACATGGCCACCACAGATCAAGCAATTCTGCTCCCCCCACCCCCGCCCCAGCCCCACTTCACTTTTTTTTTTAAAGATTATTTATTTATTTATTCATGAGAGACAGAGAGAGAGAGAGAGAGAGGCAGAGGGAGAAGCAGGCTCCCAAGGAGCAGGGAGCCTGATGCGGGACTCGATCCCAGGACCCTGGGATCATGACCTGAGCCGAAGGCAGATGCTTAACCATCTGAGCCACCCAGGCACCACCCCCCCACTTCACTTTCAATCACACTGCCCTGTGTTATCAGCTTTATAGCACTTCACAGCACCCTGGGGCATTATCTCATCTAAGTATTAGTTTACTTGTTTATTATCTCTCTCGCCCACTGATAGTGAGCTCACAGAGTGTAGAGAGACCTCAAGTATTTTTCCACAATTGTGTCCCCAGCATCTGGGATAGCACCTGATTCCTAATAGGTACTCAATGAATAACTGATAAATGAAAAATGATGTTTTCTGAATCTATTCAACTTTTTTTCTGGCTTTATTAAGGTATAATTGTCATTCATCTTTAACATTACTTACTAATTTTCCTAAGCACAAATCAACTTTTTAAATGTTGAAGTAAAGATTAGATTAATGGCTGTACAAACTGTTATAAATTATAAATTAAGTAAATTGAACTCAGCTTTTTTTTTCTTTCCAGAATCATTTAACAATGAGGAAAGCAAAATTATCACCCCAAAAAGCAGGGTTTTTTTTTTCTTCTCTGTTTTAGACATTCATAGCTTCATATTCAGAACACATGACATCTCCACTGGTCAACTATGTTGTTTCAAAGCACATTGAGAGTTCCAATTCTTTTGGAAATTGTCTATATTATGCCTCAGTATTATAGGTCTCAATGAATTTTCCTAGTGTTTTTACTCATCACCTCTTCATTTAACAAAGTTCACAATTTTGTAATAAAATTGGCTTTTCTTAAACCTTAGCAAGCAAAATGCAAAACTCTGAAAAGTTTCTCTATGATTCAGTGGAATATTAGTTTTGCTTAAGCCAGTTGGGACCACAGTAATTCAAATGATCATATTGCCATCTACACCAACACAAACATGAATGCATATAACATCAGAGTAAAATAATTTAATTAGAGGTAACATTACATTTGAATTTTGGCAGCAGAACATAGACATCTTTAGGGCATGATAACAGAAAAGGATGAGATTTAAAAGATAGTTTAAACTTGTTCTTTAAGGAAAAAGGTTTTGTGATGTTGGTCTTTTCCCCTCCTAAAATGACTTTTAGGTTTGCATATGGACCTTTGGTAGGTGGTAGACTAATCCTCTGAGCAAAAAAGAATTTAATGTAATCACTTCTATAGATGAATCTAACCACTGGGGGAAAAAAAACCCACAAATGTTTATTTTGTTATATACCTACAAGGAAAAACGAATAAGGAAAGCATATTTAAAAGAACGTTTCTTTCAGCATTGTTTAGAAAAGTAAAAACTAAAAGTAACCATACTCTAGAAGTAGAGGGACAGATAAATAAACTGTATGGGATAATAATTACCACAGTTAAAATGACTGGACTAGATAGATGGATGGAGAGGAAGGAAGGAAGGAAGAAGGAAGGAAGGAAGGAAGGAAAAGAAAGAAAAGGAAGAAAAAGAAAAAAGAAAGGAAAGAAAAAGAAAGAAAGAAAGAAAGAGAGAAAGAAAGAAAGGAAGAAAGAAAGATGATAGATTTGAACAGGGACATATTTTGAAAACAATGTTGATTGAGAAAAGCAAACTGCCACAAGATACATTCAGTATGATACAATTTATATACAGTTTTTAAAAACACAGAATAGTATATTCCTATACTTCTTTATTCAACACATATTTTGGGGGCATCTACTTTGTGTCAGCCATTATTCTAGGCATCAAAAGGATGTGACCATAGAATCATAGAAAGGATATAATCATAGAATCCCTGACCTAACAAAAGCTTATAATCTCATTAGGGAATAAACAGCAAACAGATAAATGCATGCACACATATAATACATATACAAATTCTGTCAGGTAGTGGGACACTTTATGGAGAAAAGTAAAGCCTAGGAAAGGATCCTGATGACAGTTAACTATAGATTGATTGGTCTCCCCACCCCCACCAGGAAGTGACTTCCGAACAAAATCTGATGGAGCCACATGAGACAGGCCTATGGACGGGTAATCCAGGGGGCAGGACGAGCAAATGTAAAGACCCAGAGATGGAAACGTGCTTGGAAATGTGCCCACTGTGCTCCCTAAACAGCAAGGGAGCCAGAGGAGGCACCTGAAGTGCAGGACGGAAGGACACTGGGAGGCTGGAAGTTACGCTGGGAAGTGGGTCATACAGAACCCTGGTGATCACGGCAAGGGCATTTTATTCCAGGTGTGATGGAGACCACTGAAGGGCTAGGAGGAGGGAGGTTATGCAATCTGATGTTATGCTTTGGAAGGATTAATCTGGCTGGTGGGTGGAGAAGAGATGGTGGTGTTGAGGTGATGCTGTGACAGACGAAGAAGCCAGGAACAAGTAGCAAGATGGAGCATAAAAGATGACAAGCACTGGACTAGCGGCGTAGCAGGATCAGGTGAAAAGGCATTGGAATTATGGTATACTTTATTTCCGAGGCAGAGCCAAGCAGACATTGTTTGTACATAAAGTTATATGCAATAAAAACATAACAGTACATGTGTCGAATCCAGATAGCACTGCCTCTGGGATAGGAGAAAGGGGGATAAGAAAACATAGGCAGATTCAACTTTCTAATATTTAAGAGGAAAAAAGCTGTCGATGTGAATATGGTATGATCTTAACATCTGTTAATTCTGGGCTTGGGGCACCCAGATATTTGCTTTATTATCTTTGTAATATTCTGGTTTTCATATCTTTCCATAAGAATTATATTCTATACAGAAAGAATAATATCTATGCCATCTTTCCACTGTAAATCATTGATTAATTCATGTATTTAACGAATATTCCTTGAGCACCTATTCATGCCAGACACTGGTATAGATGCTGTTGAAGCTACAAAGTCCTCATGGAGTTTATATTCTGGGGGAGGAGAGGCAGACAGTCGAAGAAACAGATACATAATATAAAGCCATTCTGGATTAGGGGATATGAGGAAAAATGCAGCATGACGCCAGAGTTATTGTAAACTGGCTTTAACTTAATTCTCCTATAAGAGAAATTCAACATTCAGTTCTATTTTTGTGCTTATAAATCATAAAATCATAAATTTAATAAAGCATCACAGGAACCTGAGCAGCTGACAGTTATAGGGAGATTACCGAGCACAGACTCTGGAGTCAGAAACCCTTGGTTAGAAGTTGGCAAGTGTTCTAGCTATCTGCTCTAGCTTAAACAACAATTTATCCTCATCACCATCATGTTCATCCTTTTCTTATTCTTAAATCTCATGACTTTTTACGCCAGGAATTTGGACTGGACAGAGTGGGGACAGCTCATCTCTGCTCCATGATACTGGAATTTCAGCTGGGGTGGCTCAAAAGGCTGGGGCCTAGAAGAGCTACAGCTGGCTTAGCATATCTCAGGCTTCCTCAGAGCCTGGTGGCCTTAGGATAATAGGACTTCTTCTGTCAGCTCAGGACTCCAAGAACAAGTGGCCCCAGAGTTGTGGAGAGAAGCTACAAGGCTTCTTATGACCTAGTCAGAATTCCTAGAACATCACCTCTGCCAAAGACTATGGCTCAAACAAGCCACGAAGTCCAGCCCAATTCAAGGAAAAGGGAATTAAATTCCTCCTCTCAATAGGAGGATTAGAAGGAATTTAATCCACCACAGCAAATTACTTAATTATTCAGAGATGCATTTAGTCCATAAAATGGAGCAATGACGTTTCCTTCAAAGAGTTATAAGAATAGGAAACAACCTATGGAAAGTGACTGGTGGCTAACAGGATTTCGAATATGGTTGTGTCCCTGTCCACTGATAAGGGACTAACAAAGAGTCTTCCAAACCATTTTCACCTGAAATGAGGAGGGTCCAGGAAACCCCTGAAGTCCACTGCTACTGCAAGAGTGGAATATTCAGAAGAAGGCTCTATTATTTTTGTCAGAACTTGGAAGACCACGATAAGAAGATAAACTGAAATGCTAGCTCTAAGATACTCCAAACTTTGTGCATCTGTCTTAGTTCTCCAAGTTTTATGACTTCTATAAAACAGGCAGCAGCTTTGTTTCGGAAAAGGTAGAGTATCATTTTACACCCAGCAGGTGTTTAGAGGAGGAAAGAGAGGTAAGTGGAGTCTTTATTCTTAGAATTATAAAATCAATACAGTTTTCTTCCTGAGGCAGATGTTAAAACCAAGCCAGCTATTTTAAACATAGTAATGAATGTTCCTTCACTTAGTTCTGAAGTGAAGTCAGATAGGTAAAGAGCACAATTCTATATTTGAAGAGAGTATGGGATAAACATAACTCTCATTCCCATCTGTGCTATATACAACTGTATTCTTAAATGCTAATTTAATCCTATTGGTTCTCTTTGAAGGCTAGGCAAACTAAACCGGTCCATTGGTTTATATAATACATGAAGTTTCTTTCAACCCTTTGCAATGGGCCTTTGGATACATTCATTTTACAAGGGATTATGACTTCAGGGGAAAATGCTGAAGAGAATAAAAGATACCCGTCTATTATGTAAATAAAGGCACTAAAGTTCTAATCACACACACACACAAAGAATAGGCTACAGAAATCCTTCTATTCTTAGTTTCCATTTTAAGTGAACATAAATCTCTATAACCATCACTTCAAAGACAGACATTATTACAGAAATTACTGGAATATATTTACACTGAACATGAATAAGCCTTAAGAAACCCAAAGATTCTCAAAAATAACCCTCAACCATCCCCAACATAGAGAAAAAAATATATATATACATGTATTTATTTATTTATCTTTATATAACCTAACAGTCCTCCCAAAATGGGAGGTTTATTGATCTCTGTTATAGGTTAATAATTATTTCTTAAGTGTCTACTATGTGCCAGATGCCCTGCTGGGAGCTAAAGATTAATTAGAAGAAATTCTTAACTATTGTCTTGGGCAGGTGTCCTCCGCTCCCCCACTGGGGGGATACAGGGTGGAGAGTGAGGTACTGGGAGCCAATTTTAACTAATAGGGTAGCCACTGTTAAGGAGTTTCCAGCAGGGGAACAAACATGAACAGATAATGGATCTTTGAAAGATCACACAGTAAACAGAGGAACCAGACTGTGAGCCCCAGGCTGAGTGACTGCAGAGCCCTGGCTGCTTCTTTCTTCTGACACTTGGGATCTGAATCGTGACTCTGCCACACAATGGTTATGAAGTTTTGGACAAGTACTTTAACGGCTATAAGCCTCAGGTTCCCATTCTGTAAAAGGAGGTTTTAAATATTTGCTCATGGTTGAGAGGATAAATATTAATGTTGGTGGGGGGGGGAGTCTTGCAGGATGACAAACAGGCACATGGTACACCCAACCATGCCTATCACGAATCCCATAACCATGAGCTACTTATATATGCTGACAGGTAGTTTTGAATTTCTAACTCTAATATCTTTATTTCCTAAGTACCAAAGTTGTTTTTAATACGTCAAAGTCCACTTACATTAGTCAGTCATTAGTCAGTTTTTCGAAAATGTAAAATTCTCTATCATCCCAATACATCAAAGTTCTAGTCCTATATTCTATATGGTACTAAACAGTCTTAAATCCCAAATCTAGTGTCATCTATAATTTATCACCTAGATCTTTGAAAAAGACAGCAACTACTCCAGGCCTGGAATTATGGAATTTCATAGGGTAATTAATTAAATGTCTGCTATGGCAAAACCATAGACCAGTACACTCCACATCCACTCTAACCTTCTCTTTCTTTTGCTTTCTCTACAATAAAAGTTAGTAAGAGAAATACTTGGAACATCCAGCCTCTCTTACAGGCAGAGGTGGCCATGTGACAAGTGCTGGCCAAGTAGAGGTAGGTGAAAGTCTTTGGGATTAATACAGAAGAGCCTCTCAAGGTAAAGGCCTAACTGATTTACCCAACTTCTTTCTTAAGTTGAATACAGAGTAAATGCATCAGGGTGCAACCTTTTTGTGACCAAGAGGATGAAAGTTAAAACTTAGGGGCTGTGGGGCGCCTGGGTGGCTCAGTTTTTAAACGTCTGCCTTCGGCACAGGTCATGATCCCAGGGTCCTGGCATCGAGCCCCACATCGGGCTCCCCGCGGTCTCCCTCTCCCACTCCCCCTGCTTGTGTTCCCTCTCTTGCTATCTCTCTCTCTCTGTCAAATAAATAAATAAAATCTTAAAACAAAACAAAAAAAAAAAAACTTAGGGCTGCTGAGAAAGGACACTGAAGGAACTCATTGCCTCAATAAATATCTTTAAGCACCCACAGTATTCCTGTACTTTCTAGTTCCAGATTTCTTCTTATTTGAGAAAAATAGACCTTATACTTATTTAAGTGATCATGTTGCCCGATATGGTTGCACTACCCACATGTGGCTTTAAATTTTAAATTAATCAAGATTAAATAAGATAATAAACTTGGTTCCTCAGTATGGAACAGTGCAATTATTGAACATTTCCATCATCACAGAAGTTTCTTTTTTTTTTTTTGAGAGTTATTTATTTATTTGAGAGAGAGAGAGAGTATGCACAGGCACACACGAGCAGGGGGGAGGGGGAAAGGGAGATGGAGAGAAATCCTCAAGCAGACCCCCCCCACCTGGAGTTAGCCTGGAGCCTAACTTGGGGCTCAATCCCAGGAACCTGAGATCATGACCTGAGCTGAAATCAAAAGTCGGAGGCTTAACCAACTGAGCCACCCAGGTGCCTCAGAAGTTTCTATTTAAACAACATTAGAAATAATTGTATTTTTTTTTTAAATTACTCTTTTTTTTTTTAAAGATTTTATTTATTTATTTGAGAGAGAGAGAGAATGAGAGATAGAGAGCATGAGAGGTAAGAGGGTCAGAGGGAGAAGCAGACTCCCTGCTGAGCAGGGAGCCCGATGTGGGACTCGATCCTGGGACTCCAGGATCATGACCTGAGCCGAAGGCAGTCGCTTAACCAACTGAGCCACCCAGGCGCCCAGAAATAATTGTATTTGCGGCCAGATGTATTGTAAATGCTATAGATGCTAATATTTTCATCACTAAGGTTAAGGGCAGAAACATCCCAGTTCCTGTCTCCAACTAAGCCCATCTGCCCCCAGATATCTGATTATTTATTCCATATTGAGATACCACACATTGATTTATCACTAGCCTTTTATCCAAGAGATTTCTCAGACTTTCTTAGAGGATTAGATTAGTCTGCAGAACCTCTTCTTCACAGAGCTCCAAATAATCAAGCACTCTCCTTGCAGATAATAGAATTACAGAAATTAATATTCCTGTGCTAATATTCCAGGAAGAAAGGAAAAACAGCCACAGTCATGTCACAATAACAGCAGCTGCCAAGTTAAAGCAATTGGCTCCAATACACAGTGATGTTTCCTTCAGAATATACCCGTTTCTTTTATTTTCTTAAAAATGTATCCAGAACGAGAGCTGAGACTCTGAGACCCACATCACTCACAGCTGTGAGCCTGGTCGTTGAAGTCTTCCAGGAAGCTGTGTGCTGCCGTCTCCCGGCTTCAGTGAACGCAGTCATGAGTCAGTCCACCAAATGTGGGAGCACAGCATTAAGATCAATGGGAAGAAATCACTGATGAGGCAATTTTCACTTAGTTGTAGTGAGAGGGGGGAAATATGAGAATGTCAAAGATATTTCTGACAAATTTCCTGATGTGGTAATTCCAATTTTCATTTACTTATTTACTGTTGGTCACTTTAAAATACTGATTGTAGTAATAGTACTTAATTATTTACTACAAGCTAGGCAATATTGTAAGTAGTATTCCCTATGCTTTCATTTAATCCTCAAAAAAGAACCCTGGGGGCGCCTGGATGGCTCAGTCCTTAAGCGTCTGCCTTCGGCTCAGGTCATGATCCCAGGGTCCTGGGATCGAGCCCCGCATCCAGCTCCCTGCTCCACGGGAAGCCTGCTTCTCCCTCTCCCACTCCCCCTGCTTGTGTTCCCTCTCTCGCTGTGTCTCTCTGTCAAATAAATAAATCTTTAAAAAAAAAGAACAGAAACTCTGACAGAGGTACTATTATCATTCCTAATGTTATAAAGAGACTAACGCATAAAGAGTTTTAAAAAGTTGCCCAAGGCTACCACTGAGCAAGCAGCAAAGCTCAAATTCAAACCCACACAATCTGTCTCCAGAGTCTTCACTCTTAATCACTATATTCTCTGAAGTTGATCATGTTCCTAGAGAAATAAGCTAGGAATTATTCAGTGCCTTATGCAGAGAATATCACTTTCATCCATGTACTGAGATGCTCCAGAAGTAGTCTAGGACCACACTGAAACTCCTTTTTGTCACCTATAACCCCACTTCTTGAAGGACAGAAAACATCAGTTTATGAATATGAATATTTTCCACAACAAGTAACAAAGTTACTTGAGATTCAGGCATGATTATTTTAAAAGACCGAATATAAGAAGACATACAAAATAAGCAAAGTGGGATGGATATGCCATAAATTACAGGTCTTTAGAGTCTGGATAGCAATTAAAAAAATCATAGCAGGGGACATCTGGGTGGCTCAGTTGGTTAAGCGTCTGCCTTCTGGTCAGGTCATGATCCCAGGGTCCTGGAATGGAGCCCCACACCGGGCTCCCTGCTCAGTGGGGAGCCTGCTTCTCCCTCTCCCTCTGCCCCTCCTCCCCGCTCATGCTCTCTCTCTCTCTCTCTCGTTCTCTCTCTCACTCAAATGAAATCTCTTTTTAAATAATAATAATAATAACGGACAACTGCTGTCCCTTTAAAGTGCCAGGCCCTGTTCTAAGCACCTTAGATGGATCAGCACACTGTATCTTCACAACAACTTACTGAGGGAAGCGTCATTATCCCATACAATAGATGAAGCAGCCCAGGCACAGAGAGTTACCTAGAGAGTGAGGAGCAGTTCCAGGCACCCTCTTCCAGTCAGCCTAGCAGGCCCTTTGTGGTCTGGCCCTTGACCTCCACCTCAGCTCCTACTCCTCTCCCTTGTTCATTCTGTTCCATACTGGGTGTTCCTTCCATGCTCCCTCTTCAAGAAGTTTCCATTTATATTTCCTCTTTCATCAGAGGCCTTCCCTAACTTCTTAAAATCACAGCCCACTCCCCTGATGCCAGTCCTGAGCACGTATTTACTGAATGAACAAATAAATAGACCTATGTCAACACCATTCCCTCAGAGAGGTGCAGTGATGTTTGACACTGAGAAGCTGCTTTTGCACAGGTGTTATGTATTTGCTTTCCTTTCCTCACAAGTCTTTGTTCAGATCTTTTTTTTTTTTTTTAAGATTTATTTATTTATTTGAGAGAGAGAGAGAGAGCACAAGCGGGAGGGGCAGAGGAAGAGAGAATCTCAGACTCCACGCTGAGCACAGAGCCCAATGTGGGGCTCAATCTCAGCATCCTGAGATTGTCTGAAGTTAAAAATATGCCAAATGCCTACAAACTTGAGTGAACTGCAGTACTCAGTTTTCATGGGCTAATCTCAAATTAGTCTTCAAATTATTTTTTTTATTATGTTGAAGGAAATGTCTGTTCAAATTAGGCTAAACAGATAACAATCTTGGAGATGGTTTAAAGAGAAACCTATATTTTCAAAAGGAAGAAATGTAAACACTAAAATGCATAAGAAAAATGTTCATTCTCACTAATAAAAGAAACATGAATAAAATAAGGCATCATTTAAAATAATTCCTCAGATGGAGGAAAAAATTAAAATATAGTAATCAATAATAGAGAGAGTCCAAGGAAATTTGAATCTCATAAAATTGCTGGTGGGGTAAGACCTTAAAAGAGGACAATCTGACAAAATTCATTACAGACTTCTAATTTTACACACACTTGGCCATTATTTCCACTATTATGAATTTATGCCAAAGAAATAATTCTGGATGTTGGAGGATTTTGTTAGATGTATGCTTATTGTAGTGTTATCCTAAAGGTGAAAAATTAAGAAACAATCTAATTGTGACACAGAGAACTTGATTAAGCACATAATGGAATATTTAATAGAATGTTTGCCCTCTTTTACTGGGTAGCCATTAAAATCATATTATTGAAGAATATTTAATGACATGGGAAATATTTACAGTATATATTTTAGTAGGAAAAAGCAAATGATAAATCACAACAGTATGAATCCATTAAATATACAGAAAAATCCTAGGAAAGCCACAATAGTTACAGGTTTACTTGGATGATTGAATTATAGATAATTCTTATATTCTCCCTTTTGTTTACATGCATTTTCTAATTTTTCTCCAAAGGATAAAGATTAGTTTTTTACTAAGAAAGAAATAATTACTTCATTGAAAAACTTCTTGATAAAGGACTTTAAGGAAATTCGCCTTTTCACTGTATTTATCTAAGGTAGTATGATGGAATTATTTTTTTATGGAGAGAGGCTCCTGAGGGTAAAGAGGTAGGATTCATCTCTTGGACAAAGGGGAGCAAGCTCTTGAGAGATTACAGCTTTCATTCTATCCTCATGTTCTGTGGTTAAAAATGCTGCCCACATGCATAGCCAATGTTTCCTCTACTTTTTAAAATCTAGTTTTGCCTTACCAAAGGTTTAAATAATGGTAGAACTACAGTAAAGAAACAACTGTTCTGGCACAGTTATATGAGTATAACAGAGGCTTAGAAAGTTAACTTTATTTAGAAGCACCTTGGGAAGAGCTAATTCACCTGCCGGAGTTTAGCCAACTTATTCTCTCAAATTGCTTCTAGAATACGTCTTAGCTATAGTTCCAGAAATACAGAAATAGTTCCTTAAATGAAGCCTGTTCACTTAATTTGAATGACAGTTCCAAAACTGAATACCTGAGGTTGTTTTACTGATAAAGTAAGGATGGTCAAAAGGATAGTTGGTAACTACATTTTAGAATAGATCTTCATTTTTAGGGTATTCATCAAGTGCACTTTGAAGGTAACATACATAGTTTTGAAAGACTAAGTGTACAGTGATAAAAGCCAAAGAATCCCCTGAAACACTTTTCCTGGTTAATTTTTATTTAACTAGATGCAAATTTAATCAATTATAAGAAATCAAACTCCCATAGGGCCAGACACTATTGGTTGTTGTGGGACCAAATAATAATGAGAAGTTGGCTCGTGAAAACACAATCATGGCTGGGTCAACATTAATGTTTGAAGCAACTAGAATATCTAGAAGCATCTAGAGTCAGAGGCATCTAGAACCCTAGGGAAATGCTGGATATTTATGCCGGCCAGCCACAGGACCTTCTCTCCTGGCCAATACCAAGGACCATTTTGACTTCCGTTGTATGCACTGTTCATATTATTCATCTTCTAAAAGTTCTGAATATTTAAAAATCTATGTAATAATAAGTGCAATACAGTGTAATGATTAAGATTAGACAGCACAGGGTTTAGTTCTGACTCTACAGCTGATTGTGACCTTGGGCAAGTTACTTAACTTTCCCAAATCTATTTAAACTGTAAATCTGGGGCAATAAACTTAGCTACAGAGTTATGAGTACTAAATGAATGCTCTAAAATGGCAAAAAATGAGCATTCCAGAAATGATAGTTAATGCTATAAGGGTGAATATGCATTCTGAAAAGTCCTTCAGCTCTTTATTTGAACCAGTACATCTAGAAAACACAGAAAATTACATAATGTGACTTAAGATGAAGATGTTATTACTCTTAGTCTTTTGAGTATTTTAAAATGCTTTAAATGAACAATTTTGCTTTTCCAGTTGGGCGCTGAGTGGGTCTTCAAATCATGTCTGGTGGCTCCGCGGATTATAAGAGAGAACATGGAGGCCCAGAGGGAATGGACCCTGATGGTGTCATCGAGAGCAACTGGAATGAGATTGTTGATAACTTTGACGATATGAATTTAAAGGAGTCTCTTCTTCTGCTTGTGGTTTTGAGAAGCCTTCAGCTATTCAACAGAGAGCTATTATTCCTTGTATTAAAGGGTATGATGTGATTGCTCAAGCTCAGTCAGGTACTGGCAAGACAGCCACATTTGCTATTTCCATCCTGCAACAGTTGGAGATTGAGTTCAAGAAGACCCAAGCACTAGTATTGGCCCCCACCAGAGAACTGGCTCAACAGATCCAAAAGGTAATTCTGGCACTTGGGAGACTATATGGGAGCAACTTGTCATGCCTGCATTGGTAGAACCAATGTTCGGAATGAAATGCAAAAACTGCAGGCTGAAGCACCACACATTGTTGTTGGTACACCAGGGAGAGTATTTGATATGTTAAACAGAAGATATCTTTCTCCAAAATGGATCGAAATGTTTGTTTTGGATGAAGCAGATGAAATGTTGAGCCGAGGGTTTAAGGATCAAATCTATGAGATTTTCCAAAAATTAAATACGAGTATTCAGGTTGTGTTGCTTTCTGCCACAATGCCAACTGATGTGTTGGAAGTGACCAAAAAATTCATGAGAGATCCAATTCGAATTCTGGTGAAAAAGGAAGAATTGACCCTTGAAGGAATCAAACAGTTTTATATTAATGTTGAAAGAGAGGAATGGAAGTTGGATACACTTTGTGACTTGTACGAGACACTGACGATTACTCAAGCTGTTATTTTTCTCAATACAAGGCACAAGGCGGACTGGCTCACTGAGAAAATGCATGCCAGGGACTTCACAGTTTCTGCTCTGCATGGTGACATGGACCAGAAGGAAAGAGATGTTATCATGAGGGAATTCCGATCAGGGTCAAGCCGTGTTTTGATCACTACTGACTTGTTGGCTCGTGGGATTGATGTGCAACAAGTGTCATTGGTTATAAACTATGATCTACCTACCAATCGTGAAAACTGTATTCACAGAATTGGCAGAGGGGGTCGATTTGCGAGGAAAGGTGTGGCTATAAACTTTGTTACTGAAGAAGACAAGAGGATTCTTCGTGACATTGAGACTTTCTACAATACTACAGTGGAGGAAATGCCAATGAATGTGGCTGACCTTATTTAATTCCTGGGATGAGATAGTTTTGAATGCAGTGCTCGCTGTTGCTGAATAGGCGATCACAACGTGCATTGTGCTTCTTTCTTTGGGAATATTTGAATCTTGTCTCAATGCTCATAACGGATCAGAAATACAGATTTTGATAGCAAAGCGACTTTAGTTGTGAGCTCTTGTGAGGAAAGGCATTGGCTTTATTCTCTTTAGAGTTAGACTGTTGGGGTTGGGTATAAAAGATGGGGTCTGTAAAATCTTTCTTTCTTAGAAATTTATTTCCTAGTTCTGTAGAAATGGTTGTATTAGATGTTCTCTATCATTTAATAATATACTTGTGGACTAAAAGATATAAGTGCTGTATAAAATCAGCCAATTATGTTAAACTAGCATATCTGCCTTTATTGTGTTTGTCATTAGCCTGAATAGAAAGGCCTTTAAAATTGATTTTTTTTTTTAGAAAGCATTTGAATGCATTTTGTTTGGTATTGTATTTATTCAATAACGTATTTAATTAGTGCTAAGTGTGAACTGGACCCTGTTGCTAAGCCCCAGCAAGCAATCATATCCTAGGTAGGGTTAAATCCCAGTAAAATTGCCATATTGCACATGTCTTAATGAAGTTTGAATGTTAAATAAATTGTATATTCACTTTAAAAAAAAAAATGAACAATTTTTTCTAAGATGGTAACACAGAATTTGGGACATTTATAAATTACCTCAAAAATAGACACAAAGTGATCATTCAGAATTTTTGTTTTTTAAAAAGAGGTGCTCTCCCCCCCCCCACTTTGGCAGTATTTGTTCTTTAAATAATGTATTGTGTAAAATATACTACAGGACACAGGATACTGTGTCTTCTTCTTGGAATTATCAATTTCTAACTTAAATTATAGAATTCTATTGCATTTCTTCTTTAATTTTAGGCCAATGCTTCATGAAAGGAGGCTTACTTTCTCTACTTCACAGTGTTCTGTGTAGACTTAGCAGTATCCACATGGGGACCAATGTACGCATGATTATGACAGTCACAATTGTACCTTTATTGCATCCTTGGAGCCCAGACAACCTAAGTCAGTGATGACAAAACCCTTTGGGAATACAATTTTAACATTTAACTTAAACTTCCAATGAGCTGAATTATTAAAAAAAAAAAATTAAACATCTATAGCCTCTATAGCCAGAGAACTACCCTAAATAATCAGAACACTGAGGTATAATTGGCTGGTAGCTCTTATAGCTAACTGGAAATTATCAGTCCATTTGCATATATTTAATGGAGAAGAGACTTTCTTGATATTGTAGATTGATTGCATTAATGGTCCTAATTACTGGCCTCTCATATTCATGGTTTTTCCTCTTTACATTTGTGTTCCCCTCCCAATCTGACTGAGCTCAGTCAAGTGACTTGCTTTGCTTTGGCCAAATAGAAGCAAACTTGATAAAAGCAGAGGCATGAAAGAGCATTCGGTCATTTATGTTTCTAATCTTATTTCTCTGAGATCTCGGTGAGAACCTACCCAGTCTAGCCTTCCCAAGGAATCTGAGAGACAAACATGTAGAAAGGAGCCGAGATGTCCCAGCTGAGGTAATCCTGAACCAGTCCCCAGTGAGCCATGTAAGAGAACCCATCCAAGATCAGCAAAACTGCCCCCCCAACAACTAACCACAGAGAGTGAGCCCAGTTGAGCCCACAACCATCCAGCTGATCTATAGGCATGTGAATAATAATAAAGGCTTATTGTTTTAAACCACTGTGTTTTGTGAGGGTCACTGCATCTTATATTTTGGTGATAGATGACTAATACACTTTAAATAGGTTAAAAAAAAAATCTGAGTTTTCCAATTGGGACTTCCAATTATATGACTCAGAACTATTTTAAGAGGTCCAGGGAAGATGGGAATTCTACACTCATGTTTTCAACAGTGTGTATGTGTGTATGGGGCAGGGTATACCTGGTATTCCACAAAATCATCTATTTGGAAGTGGTATGAAAGATGTTAATGTTTCTATTTATGTTAATAATTCTATTTTGGGAATATGTTTTATCACGTATAGAATACATTATAGTAATTCATATACATAATTCATTAACATATACAAACATGTATTGGAGGCACATATTTTATTGATAGGTATGTACTCTCAAAAAAGTTGAGACCACTGATCTTGCTTCTGTTTACATAGGGTAATTTTCTTATTTAGCAAGAGTTCCTCATACTGTGGCTTTCATGATGGGTCATCTCTTCAGGAATGAAGACCAATTCATTGGCAAGGTGTCACTCTTCTCTTCTAAATCTGATGAGATTTTAAGTATTTTTAAAAATTACTAGTATCCCTTTCCCTTGTGTGATTCCATCCTGCGCAGCTGTTCTGTGGAACAGTAGTGGTTTATCTCTGTCCACCTTCTCTCCCACGTAAGTGTGTGCCACCACCCCATGGAAGATTCGATGGATATGGACATGAGCCCCCTGAGACCCCAGAACTATCTTTTTGGTTGTGAACTAAAGGCTGACAAGGATTATCACTTTAAGGTGGATAATGATGAAAATGAGCACCAGCTATCTTTAGGAACGGTCAGTTTAGGAGCTGGTGCAAAGGATGAATTGCACATTGTTGAAGCAGAGGCAATGAATTATGAAGGCAGTCCAATTAAAGTCACACTGGCAACTTTGAAAATGTCTGTACAGCCAACAGTTTCCCTTGGGGGCTTTGAAATAACCCACCTGTGGTCTTATGGTTGAAATGTGGTTCAGGGCCTACGCATATTAGCGGACAGCACTGAGTAGCTTTGGAGGAAGATGCAGAGTCAGAAGATGAAGAGGAAGAGGACGTGAACCACCTTAGTTTATCTGGAAAGCGTTTTGCCCCGGAAGTGGTAGCAAGGTTCCACAGAAAAAAGTAAAAACTTGCTGCTGATGAATATGATGATGATGATTCTGATGATGAGCAAGCTGAAGAAAAGGCTCCAGTAAAGAAATCTATATGAGATACTCCAGCCAAAAATGCACAAAAATCAAACCAGAATGGAAAGACTCAAAACCATCAACACCAAAAACAAAAGGTCAAGAATCTTTCAAAAAACAGGAAGAGACTCCCAAAAACTGAAAGGACCTAGTTCTGTAGAAGATATTAAAGCAAAAATGCAAGCAAATATAGAAAAAGGTGGTTCTCTTCCGAAAGTGGAAGCCAAGTTCATCAGTTATGTGAAGAATTCTTCTAGATGACTAACCAAGAGGCTATTCAAGATCTCTGGCAGTGGAGGAAGTCTCGTAAGAAAATAGTTTAAACAGTTTGTTAAAATTTTCCGTCTTATTTCATTTCTGTAACAGTTGATATCCGGCTGTCCTTTTTATAATGCAGAGTGAGAACTTTCCCTACTGTGCCTGATAAATGTTGTCCAGGTTCCATTGCCAAGAATGTGTTGTACAAAATGCCTGTTAAAGATGGAACTCCACCCTTTGCTTGGTTTTAAGTATGTATGGAATGTTATGATAGGACACAGTAGTAGTGGTGGTCAGACAAATGGAAATGGTGGGGAGACAAAAATATACATGTGAAATAAACTCAGTATTTTAATAAAGTAAAAAAAATTACTAGTATTCAGTTAAGGTAAACTGAAAAATAAATGTAGTAACTGTATAGTGATTTTTTTTTAAAGCATGGTTTCTGTATAGAACAATTGCATTGGGAAAATAGAACACAGGCTCTTTGACTTGAGAACACTTCTCAAATATTAATACCTTCACTGGCCATACCAGTTATGGTGTGGTATCTTACTAATACTTCAAGCTATATTACATATAAACTATTTTTACTACCAAATACCAGTAAACATAATTATTTTAATGAGTATAAAGATTTAGGAGTATGTGATTTTTATAAGAGATTGCACATATTAATGGTTTACAGTGATTTTAAAATGCAGCTAATTTACTTTTTCACATAAACTCTAAAATAACTTCTTTATTGGAACTAAACTTAAACTAAAATGATCCATCAGTGAAACAGTAAGGAATGACACATTTATTTTTCAGATATAAGGAAACTGATAAGAAAGATATATTCTTCATGACTTTAGAGAGTAAAGATAAATGTTAAAACATAAGTTCTACAAATTAACAAATAAAGATATATGACCTCCATTTCATAATCAATTTTACAAGGTGCTATATCTTTAAAAGGAAAGTAATTTAAAACTGTCAAATTTGCTTCAGAATGGCTTTCTTATATATTAAATTCCTCTCTTAATGCTACCATATATAAATTTTTCTTTTCCCCCTACATCATTCTGCCAAGTCCATATACATTCAATATTTAAAGGTATTTTTAAAACACAAGTGATTTTTCTCCCCTTCACACAAAAATGTTTTCCTTCTTTTCTGCCCCAGAGTGTTAAGTATCATAGGCTACTGACTTTCTGAGAGCTCAGTTATAACCCTTTAAAGAAGGGTTGGAATACTGTGTACATGTTTATCCAGATGAGTTGTATTATTTCTAGAAAAAAATAAGAGCTTAGTGTAAAGTCTGATTTGCATACTGATTTCCATCATGTTTCAAGTTATGTCTAATCCCATAAAATGAAATTAATCTTTCAGTTCAGACTATTGCAGTTGGACTGGCAAATAAAAAGTTCAGGTTATTTAGAAAATTCATTGCCTTACTGCCCAAATAAGAAACAAAGAACTAGAGCATGGCTAAGACGTTGTCCCCCCAACAATGAAGCAATCTAGACAGACAGCAGGGCTGAGGGATCCACAGAGGGAGTGGGACATGATGGAGAAGAACAAGTCTCTTCAGAGGCCCTACAGATTTGCCCCATGGATTTCAGCTCCCCATGCCTCTGCCATATAATGAGTTCGTCTGTCATCTATTTAGCTTTTGAGCCAACAGTCTATTGACTGGATGCAGACTCCAGGGACTGAGATGTACTTGGAAGATCTTCAGACAGACTCATCATGTGACATTGATGAAGCCAATCAATACACCACCTGACGCTTCGAAGTTGTCTACGAGCAAACAGAGGACAAGCGATAGCCTGCAATGCACCTGCCTCCCCACAGTGTTAGGAGACTGAAGGAATGCATCCTTTCACGTCAATGTGAGTTCTGATAAATGAAGATGCTTGGTCAAGATAAGATATATTTTCTCATCCAGAGCTCTCAGAGTGACTGAAGTCATAGTTCACCACTCATCACAAAGCTTCTGTGCTTCCCTTTCTCAAAACATCACATGCAAATATGTCATGAATAAATAAATGCAACCAATGTCAATGGAGTCAGCAGTGTCTTTGGTGATAAATATAGGAGTGGAATATTTTATTTATTACATTTTCCTGATAATGGTACTATATTTTTAATGGTTATGAGTTTGGGTATCACATTTTTCCAAAACTCAAAAGGATTTATGTTCTGAGGACTAATATAATACATGTTCATTTTATATTTTTTTAATTATACAAAAAGTATGAAGTAAAACAATGACTATGAATTCCATCACCCAGAGATAACCACTGTCAACATCTGGGTGACTCTTCTAGATATCTTTATGGATATATGCATACAATACATATACACTTATGTACGTATCTATACATTTAAAATCACACACCTACCTATCAACCTAAGTATATGCTATTTTGCAACCTGTTTTTTTTCCAGTTGTTGTGGATATCTATTCCTCTTCCAAAAATAAATAGGTTAACAGCATGATTTTCAATGGCTGCTGAACTTTCCTCCATAGCAAGGATAAACACTATTTACTAACCTCTACTACTGTTATTTTTCTTAAAGCATTCCAAACAACCACCATCAACAGAAAAGAACTTCGGCACCATTTCAAAAGATCAGATATTTTGTTGTGAACAAAGGGCCAGGAAATAACAGAGACATTATAAGATACAGAAGAGCATTAAATATATGGAAAAGTGGTGAGAGTAGATGACCATATTAGTATACTTTCAAATGAATCATGTATATCTTATTTTTATGCAAATATTATATATTGAGTAGTTCATTTACAAGATAAAATAAAAATTAAAGATTATGAAATCCCAAATTTGTAGACTTCACAGCCCCAAATGAACCTGCTCTTGATTGATTTAATGTCTTTTTTTTTTTTAACTTTCTTGTAATCACATTCTATAACCTGGTATTTTTATCAAAAGTTGAAATTTAGGATTTTCCTGAGTACCTCTGGCCACTTGATCCTGAGTGGACAGCTGCATCCCTGAGAAGACCCCAGCTTCAGTGAAGCAGCCCTTTCCCCAAGCCCTCTGTCCTCTGCCATTCCTAGCCACTTCATGCCTAGGAGGAGTCAAGGACCCACTCATCACCACTGTTGTCCCTAGTCCCTTGAGGTAACTATGCTCTCCCTTGTAATTTCCTACACTTTGGTCAACCCTTTGTCAGTCATCCTTTTATTAAACTCTCTTCAAGTTGCTCATTTTGAGTATGCCATCTGTTTCCGGTTGGGAGTCTGACTGAACCACACATATTTCATAGGTGTAAAGACACTACAAGAACATTGATATGAAACGGTAAAAGGTGGAACTCCTAGCAGTCCTTGTTTTCATCACAAAATTTGGCTGCTTAGGAAACTAAAAGGTTTTTCTGTGAACAGTAATAGTGTTTGTAGCTATATTAGGAAAAGAAATTTTGATAAATGAATCTACTGCCTTAAGACACATTTGAAATTTACTTAGACTATTAGGTGTTTTCTGATCACACTTGAAATGAATGAATTTCCTCAGGCTCAAAGTCTAAGGTGAGAAATAATTAGTTCCTCAGAACAGGACTATACATAACATACTGTAATCAGCCTTACTCAGATCTGAGTGATAAATCTAAAATTTTAAGAAGTGTGCATTCTCTCTGATTTGCACAAATTGTCTTACTTGCACAGTCCTGTCATATTTACATAGTAGTAGAGTTCCAAATGCTAAGACCAATGGAACATTCGGTACCTGACAGCCACCATGTTAGGTACATTATGTGAATTATTGTATAACCCTCCAATGGTCTTATGACATAGATACTATTATTGCCATTTTTCAGATGCAGTCACACAGCTGATATAAGGCAGAGATGAAACTTGATAGTTCAAAACATACATATTAAGACATGAAAAAGGATGCATTAGGCACAGAGAAAATCTATTTGAGGCGTAATATTCCTATAAGTCTTTTTATAACACTCTTCCTTCCTACGCATCAATCTGGTTTCTTTGTAATGTTAATGAACATTTTAAGTTAAGAGAAAACCTGATAAATCCTGAGCAACGGCCCCTATCAAATCTCACCAGCCTCAAATGTCCAAGTCACTCAATAAAATAAAATCTTCAAAAGCTGCTATTTTTGGTTTAAATCTGGAGATCAGAAGTAGCTATACAAGCAGCACTTTGTCCCAAGGTGCAAACATTACTTTAAAAATAGCAGACCAGAAGGACTAGGCTGTAAGAGAGCGTTCGCACCATCCCTTGTGCAATCCTTAATGCACTGGGTCCTATGTGTGCCATGCACTATGCTAATCACTTTGTTTGCATTATCTCACTGAAAATTTATAACCTTAAAAGTAGGTACTATTATTATCCTTCTTAAAAGATACTAGAATCCTAATTCCCAATGTATTCTAAATGTGCCTGTAAAGTCTAAAATGACAAAACTATTTTTAACCAAACAACCTTTTTTCTTTCAAAGAAATGGCAATGGAAATCACACTAACTGACCACCTTGTCAAGAATTTAGCATCCAGGGCACCTGGGTGGCTCAGTTGGTTAAGCAACTGCCTTCGGCTCAGGTCATGATCCCAGGGTCCTGGGATCGAGTCCCACATCAGGCTCCCCCTACTTTGCGGGGAGCCTGCTTCTCCCTCTGCCTGCCACTCCCCCTGCTTGTGCTCTCTCTGTCAAATAAATAAATAAAATCTTTAGAAAAAAGAATCTATTAAAAAAAAGAACTTAGCATCCAATTAGTTTTCAATTGTAACTTTAAATTGTAATAAAGAAATCTTAGTGACATCTGATAGTGTGTTAACAAAAATACCTTCAGGATCTGCTCCAGCTTTATAAATGACCAGTCCTCACATCAGTTTGTCCTAAATTAGCAGCAATCTGATGTCACCATTCTCTCCTACGCTCAGGTCCATGTATATTCTGTTATAGCCATCTCTCCTGCTTTCTCATCTTTACATTTTTCCTTTTTTAAAATATATTACAACTCGGATAAAAGGTCATCTCCTCTAATAAGACATTCTCTAACCTTGTGGTTGCCTCCACACTATACCTACACCAATCACAACACTTTTAGATTATATTGTAATTATATGATTGTCTATAAGCTTGTTTTTTGTTTTTTGTTTTTTGTTTTTTTTTCCAGTAGGCTCCATGCCCAATGTGGGGTCTGAACTCATCACCCTGAGATCAACAGTCGCATGCTCTACTGACTGAGTTAGCCAGGCGCCCCTGTCTATAAATTTTTTAAGAGAGGGGCCTGTGTTCTGTTTACCTGGCAAAATATTTAGGAGTTTCTCAACATCTGTTGAGTGAATGGAAGCCCAAGCAAGGTTGTTCTAAGAAAGGAAAACTTCAAAGTTATGGAGTAACTATTTGAAGATAACACACTGAGCCAGGTACCACACTATACTCCAAATGTAGAAACAGGTCTTCCAGGGATGTACAATCTAGTAAGGGGAAAAAGACAAAAAACTTACATGAGATAACAAGTAAAATTACCTAAATTCAAAATGATATTGGAATTCTGACAAGGGGGCAAAAATTTCTGACTATGGAAGTGGTAAGGTGAGAGGAGAACTAATCACCAGAATGTACGAAAGAGAACGTGTTGCATAAGAAACTTAATTATGCATTTTTTTTTTTTTGCCAGGAACTATTCCCCAGAAGGAAGCAATATGATAAATATCTATTGCTTCCTCTACATACACATATGCATACTTTCTCTCTTGCTCTCCGTTGTTGCCCCTGCATGCCTGTGCACACGCACGCGCGCGCACACACACGTCTTTTAAAATAATCAAAAGATAAAGGAAATTATAGGTTCTTATGTAGCCTACTCTCTAAATTAAAAAAAAAAAAAATCTTGGTTACTAGAACTGAAATTTCAATGTTGTCCTGTAGTCAACATCAGCTATTAAATCAAACTGCAGATAACATAATGATGTCTTCCCTCTTGGCAAGTAATGAGACAGTTGGCAATTGGTTTTAGGCCTACTGAAAAACCATAAAAATACAATGAATATTGACAAAGAAGAGAGGTTTTAAACGTGGTGAAAAGTAAATTATGGTAAGGCATTTTAACCGTGTGCCACTGGGGAGTCAAATACAGGAAGTCAGTTCTGAGAAGACACGTCACCTGTCACTTCACATATTTGTTCATATTTCCAGGAGTTTCTACTCTGTTATAAAGGATGACTCAGATTAAATCCAGGCCATCATTCCTCACGGTAATTGGTTTGCTAATTCTGCAGCACAGCTTTTGGCTTCTGCTCAGCAGTTGGCCTAAGGTTATAAACTGTCCAATTTATTAAGCCTTATTAAGACTGCTGTCAGTGATAATCATATTGCTCCTCTACACAAAACCTTCAGTGGCTCCCTGCTGCTTTCCTAATTAAGTCCATACTCCTTATCTTGGCATTTAAAAGTCCTTTACAATATGTTGCTAACCTTCCTCTTCAGTCTGTATTCTCACCACCCCACCAAAGGCTGTTCCGATCTGGTAGTAGTCTAAACTACTTCATGTTGCTCTAACACCCTTTCTGATATCCATCCTTTACCCATGTGGTTCTGACCAGAATTTTCTTTGTGCTTCCCATTTTTAATATCCCATCCCCACCCATCTGTTGGTTTGCCACCTCAGGAGCTTCCCAAGTGAAATGTGAAATAGGTCTCCATATACAGAGCTCAGGGAGAGCCCAAAGAAAGAGGCATACCACTCCAGACTGGTAGGTGGTAGGTTGAATAAGCAAGGCAACTTAGCTATGAGGCTTGTCTTGGACAGCTGCAAGATGAGTAGATCTCTGCTCCTGCCCACCAGAATCGCGAAAGTTTATAAGAAGCCTTAACTAGGTTCAGTCACACATACTATCCAGAAGGTCTCAGCAACACATTTCTATCTCAGAGTTGTACCCTGGGGAAAGCTTCTAGCATGGAGAAGGTAAGTGGAATTCACACTCCAAGGACAGGGGAGAGGTTGAGGACCTTCCAACTGCCCAGGTCCAGCTCATGGGTCAACTGGTGGTCATGTACCCTCGATGACCTCCTCTAATAGACCATCTCCCTATGTGCCTAATACTTACCAAGCTTTCCTGATATATCTCAAAAATATCCTATTAAAGAATTTAAGTGGTATGAGTGAGGAAAATATCAAGTTTGGGTGAGAAGGATTTGATTCTGAATTCTAATTTTTTTCTGTTTGCTATTGACCTTGAGTATGTTAGATGAGATCACACATGTACTGATCCTGTCATAGTGTCTGGCACATGATAGAAAATCAATACCCACTGGTTTCCTTTGTCCTGAGTTCTCCAGTTCAACATGGTCTCTTTTCTCTTTGAATTACATATGACAGAAAACACTCCAACTGTGTCACCTGGGAGTCATGCATGATCTCTTGGCACTTGTCACATAGGAAACATTTGTCCTTTCATCAATGCTAAATCACTGATAGCACATTTACAAACCAAACACCAAAAAAAAAAAAAAATTAATGCCAGAAAGAAAAATCCCAAATAACATAAATTCGTTTATAAAGTTCAGAAATTTAGCATAGCTCCTTAGCTCCTTATTAGGACTAAAAAATATTATTGGTTAAAGAGAAAAGAAAGGACATTGCAGTACAAATGACAAAACTATTATAAGCTATTCAATTAAAAGTAGATATAGCATTAGCTGTATTTTAACTCTATTTCCTTATTTACAATATGCTAACCACCATATACACTGAGAACTGGGTCTGCTTTAAAAACTAGGAAACATCCAATTAAGAGTGTTTTCCTGATAGCATGGAGTTCAAATCTAATTACTGACCTTTAACCAACCGGTTAAAAAGTCTTTTCAGTGTTACTGAAAATTTGTCTTGATTAGCTCTTATTCAATTTCACTAATTATATCCAGGATACTATAAAATTCTAAAGATTTTAGAGTCTTAAGCTTGATAGATTGATGTCTTTCTAAAAATATTAGTGCATACATTAATAAATCACAGGCAGTACTGGAAGGGTTAGTTAATTCTGAGAGGAGTGCATAGGGAGTACAATAGAATTCCTAGGGTCAGGTACCCACATACGTACTGAATACATGTTTTGGACCAATATCAAATGGCCACATATTCAAAAGTAGTGTTAGATCAAAATCAAAGCCAAAACCAAATATTATCATAGAATAAACATACTAAAAACAGGCTCTGAATATGATGAATATAGCAGATCAGTAACAACTCTAGAAAAATAAGGCATACATTTTTAAAAGCTTTAAATGAAGGCAAAGCTGAGCCTTGTCTAAAACAAATTTTTCTTCAGTTATTTGCCAAAAAATGTTCTAAGTCAGTTATAGACAACCAAATGGATTCCCTGGCAAGCAATGGAAACTCATATGGTATTTATCAAAAATAGATTTTAGAACAGCAAGTTAACATCTATCACTAAATTTCTATAACATGTTGAGCATGAGTGTTCCCTTTATAGGAAAATAAAAACAAATAGGATTATAGAAGAAATATAAACATCATTCTTCAATGAAATATACATCTTTTTTAAAGTTAAATGTTTCATCTGATTACATAAATAACATGTATCTATTATAAAGCTTTTGGAAAATATAGAAAAACACCAAAAGAGAAATCACCCCAAATACACTTAAGAATTATAGTTCAATCTCCTCAGTTAACCAAGAAAAATAGAGGTGCACATTGCCTGACTCGATCATTAAGATAATTCTACTTCAGGTCACAGTTCTGGCCTAAAAGCTCCTGACTCCCTGTGCACTTCACCTTGAAAAATGATTATATTTGTTCAGGAATTTTCCCTGCCAAAATAAATTAGGTTATGGAAATTGATAAAAAACATTTATGTAAGAATTGCTCACAGCCCAAAGGTCTGTTTGGTTCTTGATGTTAAAAGCGGCACACTGTTATGTATGGTGACAATTTTAAAGATGTCTGGTGATCGTTTCCAAAGTTAGACCTTAAAAAGCATTCATATTTACAGCTCGGTCTGAGACAGGAGATGTAGCTCGCTTTTGGGGCCAATTTTCTCAGGGCCAATTTTCCCCATCCCAGCATTTGAAGGATAGGTTGCCTATTGGGATTCTGAGGATTGATTTTTATGCTACTGGATATGGCTGAGGAAATTTCCTGAGAGACACAAAAACCCTGGGACAGCCTGGTAACAGTCAACAGTGGAAGTTGTCAGAAAAAAACCTGAGCTCAAATGCTAGCACTACTAGTATCTCACAAGAATTGTGAGGGCAACTTAGTAACAACAATAATAAAAAACCACATAACATTTTTAAGTGTTTAATATGAATATGTATTGGAAATATAATAATAACTTTATAGGGAGGCCCCTGGGTGACTCAGCTGATTGAGCCTCTGGCTCTTGGTTTCACTCAGGTGATGATTTCAGGGTCCTGGGGTAGAGCCCCGCATCCGGGCTCCATGCTCAGCGTGGAGTCCACTTGGGACTCTTCCCCTCTTACTCTCCCTCCCCTTCTGCCCTTCACCCTGCTGACGCTCTCTCCTTCCCTCTCTCTCTCTAAAATAAATAAATAAAATCTTAAAAAAAAAAAAAAACCTTTACAGGCATTTTCACATTCAATCCTCACAATAATCCTGTTAAGTAGGTTCTATGTTTCTCTCCATTTTATTGCTGAGAAACTGAGGGTAAGAAAATTAAAACATCACAGAGCTAGTGAGTAGCAGGGTCATGACGAGGTCCTAAGCAGTTTAAAGTGTTCACTTCCTATGATGCTACTGTAATATGTTGTATGCTCAATGTCTTTTATAGTCCAGCACTTTTGCTGTCCGGAACATGGAACAGGCCCCTTGGGTGTCACTATATCTAAGAGGATATATTTTAATCATAAAGGATCAAAGGCAAAGTAGCCTGAAGGCTTAAACTCTCTGGATGCTAAAAGGCCAGAGTTCTAAGATTCAAAGAGTTGTACAGAAATCAAGGACCCTGGATAAGTAAAGCCTTACTATTGCATTATGAATATTTATAAAGAAATACACAACCAACATATATTTACTACTGAGTACAAATCTACTGCATTAGGGACAGGGGATAAAATGGAGAGTAAAGAAACCTCTCCTGCAGAAATTTCATATGGGAAAAAAAGCATCATTTATATGTCTCCCTTATGATACTAAGAGCTTCTTGAATGAGCTGGATATGTCTTTCACTCTTTTGAGCCTTCACAGTATAGTACATAATGGGTATCCACTGGATAAAAATCTACATGTTTAACCTGACCTAAAGTGCTACACAAGATCCTGCCTTGCCTCATGCCAAGGCACTCTCTTCCCTCCCTCTGTATCATCCTTGATGACATCAGCCCTTCCCCAACCCAGGAAGTTTGCACACATGGAGGTTTCAGCTTAAACACCATTTTCACAGAGAAACCTCTCTTCTGAACATTAGTTCAAATTTCCCTATAAATCATTCCCATCTCATAAGATACTTTTCCTTCCTCTCAAATATAATTAAACACTCATTTTTGTAATTAATTGTATAAGGGCAAAAACAGTGTAGGTCTTATTTGCTGCAATAATCTCAGCAACTAACTTAGTACCTAATACCTAGTAGATGCTCAATAACAATTTATTAAATGAATAAAGGAGTGAAGAAGTAGATGAATAAGTATTTCTGAACAAATGAATCGTTTTTGGAAGACACATATAATCAGACAATCATTTCTTGAGGCCACAGATGCAACAGAAATAGATAAATCCTGAGAAGCTTAGAGTTTAGTACAAAATAGATCATTAGAAATTATTGCTGTTTTCTCTGAGACATTTATTTTAGAGTTGGTTTTTATACACATTCCACCACTCTTCTTCTGCTTATATCAGTCATCCATATAATGATTTATTATTTTTCAGGCCTATATTAGTTTATCCACAGTTTAGGTTTTGAAGTCAAAGGCTTTTACTATCTTTTTGCTATGCGTATAAACAGTTGCATCCTCATTTGGCTCAGCACTCATTGGCAGGAATTACCTTGAAATTGAAATAAATTCAGTGTTCAAGGAGGCCAAGACCCCTTTGGAAGGCTCAGGGCTCTTTTTGAAAGAATCTGGATTGATTTTCTGCTAATGAATTGATTTATTGAATAATGAGTCACATCTTTCTTTCTTCTAAGAATGTCACTAATAGCCAACACCTACCACTACTCCACATACAAAGGATACTTAATATTCACTGGATTTAATTAGGAAAGCAAGAAAGTAACAGGATCCTTAACTTTCAAGCTAAATCAATTTAGTTCTCTTTTCTGACAAGTTCTCTTCGTTGACAAATGGAATATCAAAGCTAGAAAGATGTTTACAGAGTACCAAAACCGTAATTCAGTCAAAAAATTATTTTGTATTAATTTTTTCCTTCTAGAAATTAATAAGGCCAAGCATAAATGCAAACTCAAAACTTTTTCAGTCAACTAGACCTTAGATTGTTACTGAAATAAAAGGAAATTATATAATTTCATCATCAGTTTTTGGGTTGACATTTTATCAATAGTTTTTAAAAAGATCACATGCGTGCGTGCGCGCGTGTATGTATCTCCTGTAGGCATTAAAAAAAAAAATCAATCCCAATAAATCAAAGAAGAAATTCTTCACCTTGCTACTGAGATGAGACCCTCCCATATACTCTCTGAGGCAAAACATTTGTAAGATGACTCTTTAAGAAAGGGGTAGGATTAAGAAGTATATTAAAAAAATCTAATTCACTAAACTCATTTTAAAGATCATATATAGCTATTTTACATATTCTAAGAAAAGAAAGCCTAATTCTTTTTCTATCATTAAGCCCAACTGTAACTAAGCCTTTCATACAGTGCAAATATATCATTCTGCAATATAAAGCTAGTGAATGAATCACAAATATTCTTAAATATTTTCTAGAAGTTGTGAATTAATTTTCATGAATGTAATTCCTCTGAGCTCTACTTAAAGTTTCTCTAAGTGTTGCAAATTCTGGTTCATTACTTTCACAATTCCCTTGGCTTTGTGTACCAAGTACATTTAAAAGTCAAGTATTTCTCATAGAAGATCAAACAATTTAATTTCCTTGGAAAGAAATTGTTTTCTCAATTTGAATTATTCCTTCCCAGGCCAAACTGTATAATCATTTCCCAAGAATTTAATAGTTATAGACAAGAAAAAGTAGCTCTACCTCCCCAAAAAAAGACTTTTGTTGTGTTCAATAGTAAAATGATCTTTTTACTTTTCTTTCTTTTCTTTTTTTTTTTTCAAAATCCCAATGATGCTCCTGATTTCTCTGCTTTTGCAAAACTGACTCCCAGAGTGATTCTGGAAAAGCTAATAATCATGGGGAAAAGTGATATATGATCACTCCCCCCATGTGTAGTCATAGTATAAGCATTACTATATGCCCAAAGCATACCAGGCACTGGAGAGAAAAGCTCAAGAGGTTCACAGTCAAGAGAAGGAAGTAAAATATTACACGATAAATACCACTCCAGTGACAGAATCTTTTCCTGTATGATCCCTTGGTTAAATGCCTTTGATGGGCCAACTTCACCCTCCTGCTTTGCCTATCCACCTCCAAAAATACCTGATCACAGTTCTTTTCTTTCTTCTGGAAAGCTAATGGGAATATCCTATTGCAACTGTTTTCCTCAAACAAGTCATACTGATACCTGTGTGCGTCCTACCCAGAGAGCAGCGAAAACTGAAAAATATGTAAAATTAATTTGCTGGATTAAAGCTGTCATTCAAGAACAGAGAAGCACCTGCCCACTGAACTCGCCACAAGAGAGATAGGAGTTTGCTCTGATCAGAGCCCTATATTCCACATAAAGAGAGAAGATAAATGAACAAAACTATCTCCTACTCTCTCTCTTTGAAGCAGTGAGTAAAAATTAAATAGTTATAGACAAGAAACCTTCCAGAATAGGGGACCCAGAAGAGGAGGAAAAGAAACAGGAGGAGAAAGAAGAGGAGGAGGAAGAAGAGAAATCTCACCAACAAAGAACTGATACTAATGTGAGTCATATCTGGATATGGTTGAATATAGTTTTTGATTTAAAAAATTGAAAGGGTAGTAAAAAAAATGAATTAATGTATATCTCTTGATATCTTGAAATGTCCATCTTATTGCTAATTTTAAAAGGACTAAAAGTAAGTCTATCCCAGAGAAAAGAACCATCTCTGGTTTTGGCAAGCACCTAAGACAATGCCGCAGTTCATGGTTTCTTAAGAGCAAGACTACTGACATTTTAGCCAGGTAATGCTTTGTTGTGCGGAGCTTGTCCTGTGCACTGCAGGATGTTTAGTAGCATCACTGGTCTCTACCCATTAGATATTAGCAGCAACTTCAAGTCCTGTCAATAAAAGTGTCTCCTTACATTTACCATGTGTCCCCTGAAAGGTAAAACCACTCCAGGGTTGAGAACCATGGCTACAACTGTGGGGACATTGTCAATAGTACCTGGGACATCAGTGGAGGTTTCCCAAACAGTGGTGCTTGAGTTGAGTTGAGGGTGAGCAAGAATTTGTTCAGAAGGCCAAAATAAACCCTTTGCCTGTGAGTAAATTTAATTGGTGTGATCTCAAAATTGAAAACACTCAGGCTCAGCACTAGCCTTTTCTGAGCCAATCCATTCTCCAAATTGTACATGTGCAGTTGCTCCACCATATTCTCCTTTCTTCACCACAATGTGTCCTGGAAACTTTACACTGCTGAAAAAAAGTATAATGTAATAAATAGTGGTAGTGGCTAAATCACTAACTATGTAATCTTGGGGCGTCATCTAACTTTTGGGAGTTTCAGTGCCAACGCCTATAAAATGAAGGTGTTCAATAAGCAGATGACCTCCAATGCCCCTTCAAATTAAGAAATTCTTTGATCAATCTTTCTTGTTTCTTATAGTAGTCTCTCTGCTCATTAAAATGGATACCTTTCATATTATATTGGTTTTCAGTAATCAAATAGTAGTTCTAATAAGTTGGGTACTGAATACTGATTAGCAATGCATACTCAGTTTTCATGCCCCTCTGGCATAAATTATTCAGATTCAAAGAAGAAATCACTCGCCTTTTAGGCAAATCCCAGCATTACTGCATTGACAGTGAATTAAACTGCCCAGGATTACATCAGTTTCAGAGAGTTACAAGCTTGTCATGTCACAGATGTATACATGTATCATATCAATATACTTGAAAAATTCTGAAATGTTTCCACAAAGAAGAGAAAGGGAAGAATATAGTTAATTATATAAACCATTGTCTTCAGATAACTTTTTTTAACAGACTATTTTTTGGAACGGTTGCACATCCACAGCAAAATTAAGCAGAAAATACAGTGTCCATATACCCTCTCACCTCATAAATGCACACACTCCCCAACCCGGAGGGGGGATAAACATCCCCCACCAGAATGATACATTTGTTACAGTTGATGAACCTACACTGACACATCATTATTACCCAAAGTCCACAGTTTACATGAGGGTTTACTCTTGGCAGTTGTACATTCTATGTGTTTAGACAAATGTATAATGACATCTATCCACTATTAATAGTATCATTCAGAATAGTTTCACTGCCCTAAAAATCCCCTGTGCTGGGCCTATCCATACTTAACCTCTAGTAGCCACTGAATTTTTACTGTCTTCATAGTTTTGTTTTTTTCCAGAGTGCCTTAGTTAGAATCATACAGTATGTGGCCTTCTCAGATTGTCTTCTTTCACTTAGTGATATGCATTTAAATTTCCTCCATGTATTTCCATGGCTTGACAGCTTATTTCTTTTTAGTGTTGAACAATTATTCCATGGTCTGGATGTACCACTGTTCATTTATCCATTCACCTACTGAAGGGCATCTTGGTTGCTTCCAAGTTCTGGCAATTATGAATAAAACTGCTATAAGCATCCATGTGCAGGTTTTGTTCAAACATAATCTGATATTTTTTTTAAAATGCAGTTTGATGTATATGAATAAGCAAACCAGAAATGAATATCACAGCTTATATTTTTGACTGAAAAGTAAGTGAAACTCTATTAAGGAAACTTCTAATTTACATGTTTTTAAATAAACTCAGCAGTTAGATTAGGAAGCCAGAAGCAATAGCTATTCTTGTAGGACTAAGCACTCATATAAGTATAAAAGCAAGCAGTATGGCAAGCAGAACCTAAGACCAGAGGAGATTGGTGTAAGATACAGGGAAGAAAATCCCAAGTATGTTCTAGCTATACAAACTGTAGATGCTTACTATTTCCTTAGGAGAAACGGGAGACTGATTTCAGAATATGTTGCGTGTCTTTTAGAGTTCACTGTATATGAATATATAGTGTAGAGTTCTTTAATACAGCGTTTATTAATTGTTTTTTTGTTCCATTAAAGAACCCTTTTCGTGTATCAGTTAACTATTGCTGTAAAACAAACCATCCTGAAATGTAGTGACTAGAAACAACCACTTATTTCACTCAAGATTCTGTGGATGAATGATTCTGGTTGGTCTCTTTTTGTCTCACCAACAAAGAACTGATACTCGTGTGAGACATACCTGGATATGGCTTCTCTCCTCACCATCTTCCCTCCTCAGCAGCTCTCAGGTAGTTGGTTTTGCTGATCTTTTTTGTACTCTCTCACCTCCCTGTGTCTGTGGCTGAGACAACTGAGCTGATGCATGTCTAGACCATATTCTCTCACCCTCCAGAAGGCTAGCATGGCATCCGGGTAGGGTTCCAAGAGTGGAAGCATGTGAAGGCTCTTGTAGCTTATCCCCTGAACTTCAACAAAGTCACTTCTGTTGGGTTCTATTGACTGAAGCAAGTCACAAGGCCTTCTCAGATTCAAGGGAAGAGGAAACAGACTTCACTTCTCGATGTGAGAAGCTGAAAAGTCACCTCACGCAGGGCGTGGATCCAGGAAGAAGTGAAGGATTTGGCCATTTTTGCAATCAGCTACATCTTGGTTATCACACTATCAGGACAACATTATGGTTTAAACTTTGAACTCAGAAATCAGCCACTGAAGCTCAAAGCCCTGCTTTGCCATTCACTGGCCAAGTAGTACTATCTTCCTGGAACCTAAATCACCTTACTTGTAAAGAAATAATAGTAACTACCTTATCGTGTAATCATGAGTGGTAAGCACACTGCCTGGCACAAGAAAGCATTCGGTAAATGTTTCTTCATGTTATTATTTTACTATCATTACTATCATTACTATATCTTATGAGAGTACCTTACCGCACTCCACGGAAAAAAATTATTATCCAGTTTGGACAGAAAGAGAAAAACTGCCTTCCCCCTCAAATAATTCATCTTTAAGTCATTTGTTTAAGTCATATTTCTGAGTACATAGAAAGGGCAGAGGAGTTATTTCTAGTTAGCTTTTATTTTTATGACAGTGAATGGTTTTTTCCAATTTTCATTGACAAGAACAGAATCATCAAATTTCTCATTTGCTAGAGAGTTTTAAGTAAAAGTATATTTATGTTTGCCTTTCCATCTGTCTTTAGCTTTTCACTTCCTTAAATTTACTTTCACCGTAATACATGCTAACACATTGAAATGTTTGAGTAGCTACTAAGCAATTAAATAAAATTAAGAAGTAAAAAGGATCATTTAATCCTCCAAAACATATACCTACTTATATCTATCTGTCATAAAGCCATTCAACAGGATCATGGTATTGTCTCTAAGAGTGATTCAGAGTGGAACCTTGTTATGGAGATATTTTATTACAGATGTTTCATTCTTTAACACAACAAATTTAAATCTTATTTATTTTCCTAATCTAAAACGGGAGAGTATTTCAATCACTAAATTAATCTGCCAACTCTGGCTATAAAATCAGAGTACAAGACCAATTTGTGTTAATTTTTGAAAATAAAAGTTTCCCAAAAATGTTATTGTGAATATTTTAATACTCTTAGAAAAAGAGAAAACTGACTTGAAAGGAATATTTTTGTTAATATTGGAGAAATAGTGAGATTCTTTCTGTCCAAAAACTGTCCATTGTATTTCATTCTCTTTTGAGGCTATTTTTACAAGGACAGCCATAAAACCAGAATAAAACCCAGTAGAGGCTGACCTGATAGCTTTGTCATACATATATAATGATGTAATGTATGGTGATTAACATAACAAAAAAAGAACTTTCAGAAAAAAAAAGTATTTTATTCAATATGAACATGATTTCCAGTCATTCAGATGAAATTTCCTTTATTTACAACAAGATTATTTGGCATATAATAAAAAGTACTTCTGAGCATCTACTATTCATACTTTGGTGATGATATAAAGGAAAGTAGGCAATGTTCTTGATTTAAGGATGTTGCAGTAAGCTTAGGAATGTGGAACATGCACACATTAATGACGTAAGGGTATATACAAAGAACATTAAATCCAAAAGATCATTAAAAGAGCTCAACTATGCAACTGCTAAAAGATACAGAGTTAAAAAAAAATCAAAATAGCTGGAAGGTTAATAATCAAGAACTGATTCAGAAAAAAAGTGAGTCTTGAAAGGGCAAAATACAGATCATGTGTGAGAAAAACTAAAGTGTTAGGGGCATTGACAAAAATTGAACAGAATGAACCACACCATTCCTTTATATAACTGCCTGGTGATGAATTTTCTTGATTAGCCAGAAACAAGGAGACTTGAGACAAGGAAAAAATACTTTGAGATTTTCTATAGAGCCCTATTTTATCACAGAGGAAGCAAGGCACAGAAGTCAAGAGCTTACAATCTGGAATCAGAATCAGACTGCCTGGAACCAAACCTGACTCTGCCACTCACTAGCTGGGTGACCTGAGCAACTTAACTTGATGTCTTTGTGCCCCCATTTCCTTATTTGTAAAACAAGGATAGTAATAGCACCTGCCTATATGCTGGACTGTTCTGTGTCAACCTGGTTAAGGTGGGAATTACATTATATCCCTGTATGGTTCTGATCACTCAGGTTGAATGAGAGACTTGCCGGAGATCAGAGTGAAAGAGAAGCAATGGTAAGCTCTGAAAGTCATGGTGGTTAGATTTAAGGATGGACAGACACAGAGATGCATATGTTCCAGTCTGTCCGGGCTTTTCCTCGCCCCCTGCCCAGCAATTCTTCCCTACTTGGAATGCTGCTGATCAATGGCAGGCTCAGGTCTGTCAGGAGGCACCTGACTGAAGACGCACAGAGGTGGAAGCTACAAAGAGTTCCTGGCTTCACACAGACCTCTCCATCAGCTCTCCTTCATGGTGTCACTCAGTGGCCTCACATACCTGACTTCTCAGATTGATTGGCAGATGACTTCCCTGATCTTAAATTCCTTCTTCTGGAACTTCATGTCTCCAGCTCCTCCCACAGTTGTGTAAGACCTAATTCCTATAATAGACCCTTTATGCCATAATGCTTATTGTGACTGCTCCCCTGAACAAAGGCTGACCAAGATTCTTTCCCATAGAGTTCCGTGAAAACTACCCAAGAGTTTTGTGAGAATTATCTACAAATTCACCACTTGTAAAACGCTTAGGATAGTCTCTGGCATATAGTCAATACTTATAAAAATGCTTGTTAAATAAAATAGTCTCTAGTTCATTAAGCATTAGGCAAATGAGGAAGAAATAAAATCTAGGAAGAAAAAGGATGACGAGCGGCAGTACTCTCTACGATATGTAACGTTTCAGATAACTAGGATAAAGGCATTCCAACACAGGGTGATATACTGAGTAATAAACCAATGTAATAGTCAAATGAGAACTTCTGACAGAATAATAATAGATATTATCTATTGAGTGCTTTCTATGGGCAGGTACTGTTCTAAGTCTTTTATATAGGTTATTTCATGTAAATTTTCACAAACATCCTGTGAGGTAGGTATTCTCTCTGCTTTCCAGAGGAGATTCGTGAAGAACATAAAGTATCTATAATACTACAGTGAGGGGCGCCTGGGTGGCTCAGTCGGTTAAGCATCTGCCTTCTGCTCAGGTCGTGATCCAAGGGTCCTGGGATCGAGCCCTGCATCGGGTTCCCTGCTCAGCGGGGAGCCTCCTTCTCCCTCTCCCTGCCACTCCCCCTGCTTGTGCTCTCTCTCTCTCTCTCTCTCTCACTCTATCTCAACTAAATAAATAAAATCTTTTTAAAAAAATACTACAATGAGATGTTGCTAGGAAACCATGTATAAAGGAAATAAAGCCCCATGTCTACAGTTACTATAGTTGGGATGTGGGTCTAATACACTGGGAAACACAGTGTTCTACATTCCTCCTGGTGTTCTGTGTTAACAAAGTATGCTATAATTTTTATTAGGCCTGGAAATCTCACAACATACTAGAGATTCTGAGAAATTCCATTCTATAGAAAGACCATTGTTGCTGCTGGTTGCTCATGTGTCTTGGGCAAAAGAGGCTATAAGTGACATGAAAAAGCACATGTTGACACAGTGAAAAAATTGGGGGTTCTGGTATCTAGACAAATCTGTATGTCATCCTTGACTCTCTTCCCCCCTGTGTGATCTTGAGCAAAGGCCTTCACAAGTCTGATCCCAATTCTCCTCAAAAGTAAAACAGAAGTAATGACAGCCTCACAGGCCTTTTGTAAAGATTTATGAAGTAACATGAAAATATTTGGACAGTGTCTAGAATATTCTTAGGTACTTAGTAAATGGCTAACTGATATTTTAATTTATTCTCTAAATCTCAAGGTCTGAGAAAAGAAAAATAATTAAAAAGAAAAGAAAAAGGTATGAATTTGTTCTTGTTAAAAAAAAAAAAAATACTACCAGCATTTTAGGATTCCCATACATAAGACCTGTTGATTTCCTAAATACTCTTGAAATAAATAAAGTTCATGTAGAAATGGTGAGTATCTTGTTTTAAATGTAATAATATGAAAAGCAGGCACTTCACTCACAGGGGATCACAGCAGAGATAACAAGCACTTTCCACCATGCTGACAGAAACACCTGGCTGGCATGCCAGGCCATAACACTAGCAGTATGTTTGACCATGGACATTTTATCATAACTGAAAATCCTAATAGCCTACATATTAGAGAAAATAATAGAAAATTAAATAATGAAGGTCCTGTTTATATTTCCATTTCAAAGTTAGCTATATACTTAAAATAAAAACTGTTTTGACTTCTTTAGTTATAAATGCCTATTAGTTAATAGAAATGTATTTGTGGGGCACCTGGGTGGCTCAGTCGGTTGAGAGACCCACTCTTGATTTCAACTCAGGTCATGATCTTAGGGTGCTGGGACTGAGCCCCACGTCTGGCACCGTGCTCAGCAGGGAGTCTGCTTGAGATTCTTTCTCCCTCTCCCTCTGTCCCTCCTCCCACTCATGTACTCGCACTTTCTCTCTCTCTCTAAAACAAATAAATAAATCTTTAAAAAAAGAAAAGAAAAAAAAGAAATGTATTTGTAATTTACCTGATAGTTCACATCAGGACAACACTCAACTCTCCTATAGGAACATATAATATAAACAGATTTTTCTTACTTAGGATATGGAAAGTTATACTTAATTGAAAGAATTATAAAAAGGACCATGATTCATTAAATTTTTTAAACATTTTTTTTTTTAGGATTTTTATTTATTTATTTGAGAGAGAGAGCGCAAACAGCGTAAGCAGGAGAGGGAGAAGTAGGCTTCCCACTGAGCAGGGAGCCTGATGTGGGGCTCGATCCCAGGACCCCAGAATCATGACCTGAGCCAAAGGCAGACACTAAACCAACTGATCCACCCAGGTGCCCCCGATTCATTAATTTTTACTGTCCCTCTCTGCTGTGGATATTAGCTAGAATTTTGGCAATTATCCACTTATAGCACTATACGTACTCTGTTTCACTACTTAGTGTTTCATGACTACACTATATATCACATATATTTGTAGTCCTAAAATGAAATTGTATAACTTATTTCATTTTTATTCCATTTATTTTATATATTATTCATTGGGTGATTTCTTTACCTTTTTCATTATCACCTTAATCGAATGAAATACTAGGAGAAGAAAAATAGGGTTTCTAATCACAGTCTGACTGTCTTATATACTTCAGAAAAGCTTCTCTGGGGATAGTGAAACGCTATTTTAAATAATATTCATTAACTATTCACATCTATCACTGTAGCACCCTCTTTTGAATCGTGAGCTTAAAAAATGAGATACTGGATGAGGTAGACAGCAACAGATTATGAAGCCCAAGATGAGCTATAACACTCATTTTTATTTCAATTGTTCCCAGCCAGGTAAACAGCTGGGAACTAGAGGAAATAATGATGATGAAATGTGAGGATTGTTACTGTCATGGTTGTATCACTAACTACAATAAAAAGTACAGAGACAGAGTCTTTTATATTTGCCAACTCTTTACTCATCTCTGCTCGAACACAATGAAGTGCTCTAGGATAACTGTTGAATTACTGTATCAATGTCAGATGGGGGAAACTGAGTCAGGATTATTTAGGAGGCTTAATATCTAATTGGTAGTTGCTTTAATTTAAACTTCAAAACATTCCAGTATTTTCAGGTGGCCTTTGGGGGCACCAAAATCACTATGGCAGGTACAAATAAAGACAATAGGGACAAAGGTAAAAGATTTAGTATTCCAATTTGTGACTATCTAGTGAGGGGAGGATTAAACTGAAATTTTAAAGAAAATGAGACAAAAAATTCCCAGATGTGCATGTACAAGGAATAATTTTAGAGAACAGTAAGAATCAGTGAAGCAGTGATGTATCAGCAGTGATGTATTACAGTTCAATTTAAAAAATCTAATTTAAAAATGGGCAAAGTACCTAAATAGACATTTTCCCAAAGATATCCAAGTGGCCAACAGGTACATGAAAAGGCGCTCAACATCACTAATCATTAGGAAAATTCAAATTGAAACCACAATGAGATATCATCTCCTACCTATGAGAATGGCGATCATCAAAAACACAAGAGACAAGTGTTAGCAAGGATGTGGAGAAACAGGAACGCTTCTGCAGTGTTGATATAAATGTAAACTGGTTCAGCCACAACAAAGAACAGTACGGAGGTTCCTCAGAAAACTAAAAAAAGAACTACCTGGCAATCTAGTAATCTCCCTTCTAGGTATATATACAAAAAAAATGAAAACAGGTTATTGAAGACATATGCACCCTCTTGCCCATTTGTAACTTACTTCGCTGACAGCAATAAACCTAGCTCTCATTATCTGTAATTAACATATATACATAATACATATAAAGTAATTTCAGAATCGCTAATAGGTGCTCCTATGAAAAACAAATTTGCAGAGTGCCTGGGTGGCTCAGTCAGTTAAACATCTGCCTTCCGCTCAGGTCATGATCTCAGGGTCTTGGGATTGAGCCCCACGCTGGGCTCCCTGCTCAGCAAGGAGTCTCCTTCTCCCTCCACCCCTCCCCCACACCCCTGCTCTCTCTTTCAAATAAATAAAATCTATAAAAATTATAATAACAAATTTGCCAAATGAATAGTGTTCATGCACAGTTCTTCTTGTTTCTGGCTTTACAGTATCCAATCAAAACAGAGTTTCAAAAGTTATTTAGGTAAACTACTTTTTCCTCACTACCTTCAGTAAGGTTAAGTCATACAGTTGCAAAAACGTAAGATTTATTTGTCAGTCTGCATTCCATCTTGGGATCCCTTGACATCCTGATTTTTTTTTTTTTTTTTTTTTTTACTGGTTGTCAAATGGTCCTTTATTGAAACATTTTCCTTTGTAGTTAACTAGCCGGGCATTCCAGCGCACCACTGTTGATGTCATCTATGATGTCATGAGGGTGGCAGCCAACTACATCACAGCCCACAGACTGGGCAGTCCCCAGGATCTCTTTAATGGTTCCAGAGAGTTCTCTGGCTAAAGATCGGTGTCGCATCTGTCGGGCAATACTGACAATCTCATCAAAAGTGATATTTTCACTGTGCTTAATGTTTTTCTGCTTCTTTCTGTCTCTTGGTGGTTCCTTGAGGGCTTTGATAATCAGGGCAGATGCAGAAGGTACCACTTCAATCTGGGCCTGTCTGTTTTGAATGGTCAGTTTCACCGTAATCCTTAGACCCTTCCAATCACCGGTTGCCTTGGCGATGTCATCACCAACCTTTTTTGGAGACAGACCCAGCGGGCCTATCTTCGGGGCCAGGGCAGACATGGCACCGACTTCACCACCGGTGCACCTCAGGTACACGACTTTGATCTCGTTGGGGTCGAACTTAGGTGGCATGGCAGAGGTGGCTGGTGTCGGATGAACCCGGATTCGGGACGAATGAAGAAAGTTGCACCTTTCCCTCCCCGAGCCGAAAGCCAAAAGCGACATTCTGATTGATCTTTTAAAAAATGTATTTGCCTACGCTGATGTTCACATTTGTGATACCCATTTCTATGGACTTTGATAAATGCATGGAGTCATTTATCCTCCACTCAAGTAGTATGCAGAACAGTTCCATCACCTTAAGAATTTCCTTGTGTACCCATTTTATTCAACCACTGTCTCTTCCCCCAAACCCTGGCAACCATTTATCTGTTCTCCATCCCTATACTTTTTCCAGAATGTCAAACAAGTGGAATCAGACAATATGTAGCTTCTTCAGACTGGCTCCTTCCACCTAACAAAACATACTTAAGATTCATCCATGGTGTTGCTAATATCAATAGTTCCTTCATTTTTATTGTCCAGTCGTGTTTCACTGTATAGCTATATGACATTGGCTTATCTATGCACCAGCTGAAAGATATTCAGGTTGCTTCTAATTTCTAGTGATTGTGAATGAAACTGTTATAAACATCCTCCTACAGGTGTTTGTGTGAACACTGGTTTTAATTTCTCTTGAGTAATTACCTAGGAGTAGGGTTTCTGGATCATATGTAAAGCGTATGATTTTAATTTTGTAAGAAATTGTTTCCTCTTACCTTTTCTTCCCCTATTCCAATAGGTATGTAAACAGTAAACATATCCTTTTAAATTGTCTTCTAATTTTAAAGATTTCACCTTTCAGAAAGAGCAGCATGTCATGATTGTGGGTGGCTGTGTGTCAGTTGCTAGAAATACGTTTCTTTCCCACTCAACTCTTAGAATAAAATATTGTGTCTCAAAATGCCCTGTCATTGGTTATTTAATCATCTAATGGGTAGTAAATCTTTAGAATAACTATGGTCTGCTTTTTTAGGTAGGGATTCCATTAAAAAAAAAAGATTTTTTTAATATATATATTCTTTTTTTTTTTTTAAGATTTTATTTATTGACAGAGATATAGCGAGAGAGGGAACACAAGCAGGGGGAGTGGGAGAGGGAGAAGCAGGCTTCCCGCCAAGCAGGGGGCCCAATGCGGGACTCGATGCCAGGACCCTGGGATCATGACCTGAGCCGAAGACAGACGCTTAATGACTGAGCCACCCAGACACCCCCCAAAAAAGATTTTCTACTATTTTCCTAACATGTATGTTCTACTACTTTCTTAAAATGTACTTTTAACTGAACTAGCTAAAATTATCTAAAGAATATGCAAGTAATACTTTTTCCTTGGCTAATAATTTACTGTGTTTCTGATAGTATACAATATACAGGAATATGAAATTCTAATGATAACAGTATATTATTCATTTATGTCAAATAGTATAATTTGATAATAAAAACATATATAGGAAGATAATTATATAGTTCTATATGATATGTATATAAAATTGACTAATAGTTACATTTTCAAAGCTATATTTCTAAGCTATGAGGTACTTTTTATGATCATCTGAACTATAGCTATTTTTTTCTTATTTTTTATTAAATTTTACATTTTAATTCCAGTTAGTTAACATACAGTGTTATATTAGTTTTGGGTATACAATACATGATTCAATAATTTTATACATTACTCAATGCTAATCATGGTAAGTGTACTCTTTAATCCCCGCCTATTTCACCCATCCCCCCACCACCTCCCCTCTGGTAACCATCAGTTTGTTCTCTATAGTTTCAGAGTCTGTTTCTTAGTTTCTCTCTCTCTCATTCTCTCTTTTATTCTTTGGCTCATTTGCTTTGTTTTTTAAATTCCACATATGAGTGAAATCTTATGGTATTTGTCTTTCTCTGACTGACTTCTCTTGTTTCGCTTGGCATTACACTCTCTATATCCATCCATGCTGCTGCAAATGTCAAGATTTCATTCTTTTTTATGGCTGAATAATATTCTATTGCATATATACACCACATATATAAAATAGAGCTATTTTTAATCCACCTAGATTTCATTACCCATGAATGCTTTCAAGAAGAGAGAATGTGGAATAAAGACGTATCCCAAGTTTTATTTTTGTAACATTTAAGTGTTTAGAGATTTTCAAAGAATTAGCTATAATACGGTTTTTCTTATCTGCTGTTTTATAAAGGCTGTTTAAAAACAGATTATATAAATAATATATATTAAAATAGATTATAAAAACAGATTACAAGTAATTTACACTTTTATTCATTATACAAATTAGTACTCTGAATGAAAAATTCAAAGTATTGCTATACGTTGGTGGCTAGATTCTCATTCTTAACTGTGTGGTGGGACTATACAGGCCCTATTATGCTATAGTAAACTAAGTGATGAATAACTATCCCAAGTAGCTTATGACGCACAGAGAAGGTGGTATCAATTTATCATTAGAAAACTTGTTTTGAATTATTTCTCTAATAGTGAGAATGGATAAGCTAATGTTCATCCATACTGTCCCTACTACTTTCTCTTTATCCTACAGTTGTGAGATCAGCTCGAATTATAGGTACACACTGTTGCGATGGAAAGATTTAGGGTAATCAACTCATTATATAAGAGTACAGAAACAGGAACCATATGGAAGCCTTGATTCAGAAAGGAAAATAATGTCTAAGTTAAGTGGAGAAACAGGAAGGGGGAGGAAACAGTGGCAGATCCTCCAACTCTCCTAAGTCGGGAGCAGTATGATTCAAAAGGGACCTGAGTTAAGTTGTTTTAAAGCTGTGGCAGCAAGAATACTGTTTCTATTTAGATTTAATGTTATTTGAATTGCACACCTATTGGGTGATAACCCTATCTTGTTAGGAAATATCAAGCCATATTTATCTTTTCCAGAAAATTATTCCCCCATTTATCCATGTCTTCTATAATGCATTTAAACTAGTTTAGGGTAATGGCTAGGTTATAAGAAATTTTTTCAACAATCTCATTCTATAGCTCCTTGGTTAAGAATATGCAGTGCCCTTTGTTACCATTTTTTTAAATGAGGATAAATCAAGAACACGATCACTGTATATCATAAGATATCACGGCATATCATCATGTCATAACATGTTTTACATATTTTGGTACTACCTGACTATTTACTCATCAATGTGAACTCTCAATAGATCCTTAAGCTCTACTAATAGTTCCTCATATCTTTTCCTTTGTGGCCTCACTTATGCTGCAACTCAGCCGGAAAAAAACCCTCCTCTGTTCACTAACCCTGGTCAATTTTTACCTTCCTCAACTGCCTGCTAGACATCCCACTTAGGTATGTTAAAGGTACCTCAAATTCAACACTATCAAAACTGAACTCCTGGGCGCCTGGGTGGCTCAGTCATTAAGCGTCTGCCTTCGGCTCAGGTCATGATCCCAGGGTCCTGGGACCGAGTCCCATATTGGGCTCCCTGCTCAGCAGGAAGCCTGCTTCTCCCTCTTCCACTCTCCCTACTTGTGTTCCTGCTCTCGTGCTCTTTCTGTCAAATAAATAAATAAAATCTTTAAAAAAAAACAAAACTGAACTCCTGAATCCTTTCCACCATTCTTATCTTCTTCTTTTGTCCTCTACCAGAGTAAATGGGATCATCCTCTAACAAACACATGTGAAGCAAGAATTTCCTAAATGCAAGAAGACTTTTGTACAATACGAGAAATTCACTGTCATTCATTACTGAGGCTAAGCATCCACTGGTTATTCAAAAGTCCTGAGATCTCTTTTGACAACAGAGCACCCTGAGGGCCTACTGCCATAGATGAGTATCGTACACAAGATAGTGCTCATACAGCTCTGCTCTTATATGTCATACTTGGGGCAAGGACGTCTTTGTTGAAGCTGGGGGTCCTTTCCGGTACAATGTGGCTGATGGCTCCCTACCTTCAGAGTAGTGCTAAGGAATAGTGCAGTTTGCTATTTCTGGATTATAGATTGCAGGTAACATTTTCCTTCTTTAACATTTTCTATATTTAAAATTTTCTCTTTTGTAATGTATTGTTTTAACATCAAAAAGAAACTAGCATTTGGAAAAACAAAAAGAAAGAAAAGAACCAGGGATTTTTTTTAAAAAGTACTGTATTTTTTTAAAAAATTCTGAGTTCACAAATCTCAAGAGTGCACAAATGTAGTTCTACTTCACAGAAAATCAATCTGTGATAAAAAATATTTGTTGTGGTAGATGAAAAAAATGTGACACAGACTTGAAATCTTGTTTTAAATAGAGTACATGTTTTTATTTATTATATCTCACTATTCACTACTCAAAAAGTATTTTAAAGAAGGAACACATTTTTCCCTCATGACTCAAGTCAAAGAGTGTATGTCTTGGTCATGGAATACTGACATCATTAGCAATGCATGCCACAAATTTAACTTGGGCTCTTAACCCTGGTAAAATCAGATATAGAGCAAAATGTTAAATTGTTTTTCATCAAATACAATCTCTGCATTTTTTAAAAAAACTTTTAATCATGAAAAGTGTCAAACATATACAAGAGTAAGGGAATAATATAATGAACCTACCTGATTCAACAATTGTCAACTCATCACACATCTTCAATAATTATCAACTCATGGCCAATCTTGCTTTTTCTATATCTCCATTCACTTTCTTCAACTCTAATTATTTGTTTGTTTGTTTAGTAGGTGCCACACTGGGCTTAATATGCGGCTTGAGCTCACAACCCTGAGATCAAGACCTGAGCTGAGATCAAGAGTTGGATGCTTAACCAACTGGGCCACCCAGGAACCCCAACTCCAATTATTTTTAAGCAAATCTCAGACTTCGTAACATTTAAATTTCCACACTGTTTTCAGTGGTAAACCCAATAAGAGATTAATGGCAAACATTAAGTTAAATGTTACCTTCAATTTAATAACATTGATTTTCCCTTCTTATACAAAATGTAGTCATAGGTACAAAGTTGGTAGTCTCCTACAGACAGTATTTTTAGGGGTTCTAAAAGATCAAATGATCATAAAAGAGATCCTTTAGTCCAACCAATTGCCTGCTAGTGACTTAGACAGAGGCCAATATACCACAGTGGCTCTAATCCCTTGGTAGCATCTATCAGTAAACCAAAACCTAAACCAAAGTCAATGCACTGGAATCCAAGAAAGTAAAACTTAAGAACAATCAATCATGAACAGCCAACTAAGCTTCCTCAAATAAAGTAACTGCTTAAGTTATAGCCAATAGAATAATTTCTTTCCTTTGTTCTCTATAAAAACATATGCATCTTCTCTATAAAAAACTTACCCATAGCTCCTATTGGTAGAGTGCTCCTATCCCATCCCAATCCACGTATGCTCAAATAAAGTCTTGAAAAAAAAAATTTAGTGTGCCTCAGTTTACTTTTTAGCAATAGGAAACTATGAACCTCAAGGTGTAAGAAAGTAAAATGGTTGACTTTCTTAGATGCTGTGTGCCTGAAGTTCAACTTAAAGAGTTTAAAGTCCCATGAATCCTTATGGTAATGGGTGGCATAATAGTAGTATTAGGCCAAGAGCAAGGGCTGAGTGTCTTTGAAGGACTGACCCATATGTATAAGCACAAGGTGGGAACATTATTGTTTCAGCACTTGCCCAGGGTGAGCCAAGTATTTTATTTTATTTTATTTTATTTTTAAGATTTTATTTATTTATTTTGACAGAGAGAGAGAGACAGTGAGAGAGAGAGAACACAAGCAGGGGGAGTAGGAGAGGAAGAAGCAGGCCTCCCAGTGAGCAGACAGCCCAACGTGGAGTTCAATCCCAGGACCCTGGGATCATGATCTAAGCCGAAGGCAGACGCTTAATGACTGAGCCACTCAGGCGCTCTGAGCCAAGTATTTTATTTACATCTGGGCCCTTGAGTAGTTTTTCCTGAGACTGGAGAAATAAGGATTATATTTATTCTCATCCACTCATAAAGTGAAACTCCTAGCTTTTACTCCATGAACTCACTGTGTTTACCATTATTACCTCTTCCCCCTTGCAATTTGTTGCTTCTAATTGGTTATCGTCTGGAAAGCCACAATCTAAGCTTTCTAATACTGGATCTACAATAAAGGTGATATTTGCCTGAAGGGTTTACCCATGGAAAGCACATGGGCAATGGATATTGCTCGATCGAAATTCTAAACTTGATTTCTGGTCCTAAATGTGTCCTAGGATGGCTAAAGTTGCAAAATAAATTATCCTAAGATAAATAAGGTATAATCATAAATGGATTTAGAGCCCCTGAAGCAGCTTACTACTGATCTGATGCCTACTACTCAAGTGTTTGATCATAATGAACACTTTCTGAGCAATCCCATTACTTCGAAAATTGAGTGCACTTATATGACTTGTCTATAGCAGGTGCCCTCCAATAAGCTAACCAAAATTAAATTCTAAAACAGATGCCACCCTAAGCTTAAAATGCTTTTTTATTGTTGTTGCTCCTAAAAGTCTTCATGCAGGAAAAGAAAAATCTATTTTGAGTTCTACTTATGACCCCTGGGTTTTTCTATTATCTGCTAAATATTCCAATGCCTTCACAATATCATTTTTAAAAAGATATATTAAAAAAAACAGAAGTAAAAGTTAGTTCAATAACCTCAGAGAAACACCCACCAATTTCAAAAGAATGACTTCCTTTCCCAGATGCATGAGAAAAGTAGCACAGGGCTCCTCCTAGCACAGACTGGAAAATGTAATTATGTCTAAATGGAGCGAAAGAGAGTGGCTATGGAATTTCCAGCAGCATTTGGGTATTCAGTGCTGGTTACTTCAGTTGTAAACTTCCACTAGCAAACAACTGGAAAGAATGAGTGGACTGTGTACACCTGCATCCCCTACTTTTTGCCATCTACCCCTTACACTGCATTTGAAGTTATGCTTCAAGAGTGGCTAATCTCTAAATTCAGTAGTTAGTATGCCTTTATTCTTTTTTTTAAGATTTTATTTATTTATTTGACAGAGAGATAGTGAGAGAGAGCACAGGCAGGGAGAGGGGCAGAGGGAGAAGGAGACCCCCACTGAGCAGGCAGCCCGATGCAGGGCTCCATCCCAGGACCTGGGGATCATGACCTGAGCCGGGCGAAGGCAGACACTTAACCAACGAGCCACCCAGGTCCCTTATATGCCTTTATTCTTATTTATATCTTTCAGCATGGCATTAATGGCATTTTCATCTTTTTAAAATTCTTTTTTTTTTTTTGTATTCAGCTTCCACAACAATCTCCTAATTTGGGCCAGTACCCCTTTACTAACTCCTAAACTTTCCATTTCTAGCTGTATATTTCAGGTGTTCGTTCCTCATTGTTGGGTTACTGAAATAGCTTCATAATTTTCTCCCTTCTATCTCTTTCCCACCTCCAATCATCCAGTTTACTAATTTCATAATCTTCTTAAAAGAGCCTTTTTAAAAAATCTGCTAAAACCCATCAGCCTGTCCACACAGCAGATGAATATCTCCTTAGCTCTAAGCTCCTCCCTCCAACCTTGTTTCTCTGCCCTTCTCTTTCCTCGACTACACCTACAAACTCACTGTTTCAATGTCATCCTGCCAATCTCAGTGACTGTTCACCACCAGAGATGCCTCCTATGTAATCCTGACCCCACTTCCTTTAAGACCTAGACATGGGGAGGGGGAAGGGCAGAAGAAGAAATACAAAGGCAAGAGGAGAATGAGAAAAATCTCCATTACTGCTCCTCTATTATTGAGAGTATTAACATAACAAGAAACGCTTTTGGAAGCCCTTCTTGTTAGGTTGACTATTCCTCAAGATAACGCCCACTATTTTTTATAAGAGATACATGATCTCCCAGAAACGCAATGCTTTTTCATGGGCGAACTCAGAGAAGAGACAACCTCTACTGAAAAACTGGCTTAAAGAAATATATGAAGAATCTCCTGTGTGCCCTATTTTGGTTCTTGATATTAAAAATCAGATAATTTTAAACTTGCAATGGGCTTTCCAGTCCAACGTTCTAATACCGGAGAAATGCATTTCCTCTAGTCAACTTTCCAGTACTGGAGGGACACACCAAGGGTGGGAAAGATCCTTAGACTAATCCCTTTACAGGCTTGAAGTCCTCTGCATTTATTAGGGTTCTTGTTCACCAGGAAGGCAATATAGCTAGCTGAAGTAGAAAGGAATTTATTACAGGCTAGTAAGTAGCTATAAAAATTCCCAAACACAACATAAGAATGTTCTAGAGAAAATCTTGTGGCTGCCGCCACCCCTGCTCAGCAATGATGCCAAAGACCAAACTAGCAACCGCAGAAGAACTAAAGGCCTTTGCTGCATTTCCTACATCTCACCCCGATACATTCTAAATCAGACAGCTGAATCTGTTTGGCAGAGCCCAGAGCAGGAGTGGAACTCCAGGTGCAAGGGAGTCTTAAAGGGTGCTTTTTGAATTTCCAGCCTCTATATACAGGAAGATAAGCTAGAATGGAGTAGCAGGTATCAAATAAGCCAATCTGCAGAATCTGCCCCATGCACTCACCGTAAAATCAATGAGTTTGCTTCTTTTGTGGATAATAAACTGGATAATGAGGCCATATACAGACTCGATTACGACTGCAGGCCCTGCATTGAGACCACTAAGGTCCAAATCACATCTCAGGCACTTGGGCAGTCATATACTACTCCTCTGCATTTTGTCTATAAAGGGGATATTTGTAATTCTTAACTCCCCAGCTTAATGTGAAGATTAAGCACATTAAAATGTAAAGTGCTAGGAACACTGCCTACTACAAAAGGTGCTCAACAAATCTTACCTGTTATCATTTCTAGGAAATTATGGCTTTTTAAAACTTATGTAAGCTGCACTAACATCTATGTGCTTGTTTATCGTTTATCAGACGACAGGGTATATGGATTGCAATAAATGGAACACATGCAAAGTACCGATGAGCATTCTCTCCCTAGATGTTTTGCCAGCTAGCTTTTGTAATGTTGCTATGAAAGAATGGGAAAAAAAAAAATCTGTCATCAGCCTGTCTCAAATTAGGTAATTGCCACAGCCTCTGACTGCTGTCCCCAGGAAGGGAACCAAAGCTTGCAGATATCTTTCTTCTTTGAACGGTTTGCACAGTCCCGCCTCAGGTGCAACTATGTTCAGACTCTGAGTCTGAACAAAACTCTATTTCCACCCCTGAAGAAAAAAATACAGAATCTAGACTGGAACCAGTATGGGTAATAACAAAATGCTATTTAACATTGCTTTGAGTCAAGAATTTAAGGACAGTAAAACAACAATAACCACCACAAAAGCTTCAGACAACTCTTGGTATCTAGATAACTGGAAATTTCCATCTCTGTACTAAAAGAAATGCAATCAGGGCCAGACCAAAGAAAAGAGCCTCCCCTGATTTGGGGCAAATACCTAAAACAGCTCCTCTTGCCATTTCTTGAGCATCTCTGCTTATTAGAAAATTCTTTCACATAAGGTTTGGGAATCTGTCTGCCAAATTTAACCGACTGGCAAGTTCTGCAAACTGGTACTATGAAATCATTCTCTCTCCTCACACCAAGCATTGCAGGCCTGGAATAGGACTGTCAAGGACCAGCAGCTGTTTATGTGACGCCGTAATGCACGGTCAGTAGGGACATGAGCTTATTCTCCCTCTTCCTATGTGATCTCAAGGAGGGGAATTAACCCTTCTGCATCCATTTTATTACCTGTGAAATGGTGGTAACAAGTATTCCTACTTTACTAGGTTGTGGGAACATTAAATGAGATAATTTAATATTAGTTATCATTAATGATGTCACCACCATCACCAACATCACAGATTCCGAATTGGTCTTAGAATTAAGTAACACTTTTTAATTAAAACATCTTTATGAGATGCAATTCTGTTTACCTTTAATAGATTGGCTTCATTTTGCCAGTCTCTTCCATAATGTGGTAGTTAAGTGTGCACCATCCTTTGCATGTGATTTAACTATGACAACAGACAGATGAAGCCGTCTTCCTTGCCTATCTGTCCTTGCTCCACACTTCTATTAATGTCACCTATTAAAATAGGTATGGCATCAAAAAAAATGAAATCTTGTTATTTGCAATGACATGGATGGAACTAGAGGGTATTATGCTAAGCGAAATAAGTCAATCAGAGTAAGACAAGTAACATATGATCTCACGGATATGAGGAATTCTTTTTTTTTTAAGATTTTATTTATTTATTTGACAGAGACAGACACAGCGAGAGAGGGAACACAAGCAGGGGAAGTGGGAGAGGGAGAAGCAGGCTTCCTGCGGAGCAGGGAGCCCAATAAGGGGCTCGATCCCAGGACCCTGGGATCATGACCTGAGTCGAAGGTAGATGCTTAACGACTGAACCACCCAGGTGCCCTGATATAAGGAATTCTTAATCTCAGGAAACAAACTGAGGGTTGCTGGAGAGGTGGGGGGTGGGAGGGATGGGGTGGCTGGGTGATGGACATTGGGGAGGGTATGTGCTATGGTGAGTGCTGTGAATTGTGTAAGACTGATGAATCATAGAACTGTACCTCTGAAACAAATAATACATTATATGTTAAAAAAAAAAGATAGTAGGAAGGGAAAAATGAAGGGGGGGGATCGGAGGGGGAGACGAACTATGAAAGACTATGGACTCTGAGAAACAAACTGAGGGTTCTAGGGGGGAGGGGGGTGGGGGGATGGGCTAGCCTGGTGATGGGTATTAAAGAAGGCACGTACTGCATGGAGCACTGGGTGTTATGCACAAACAATGAATCATGGAACACTACATCAAAAACTAATGATGTAATGTATGGTGATTAACATAAAATAATAAAATAAAATTAAAAATAAAATAGGTATGGCAGCTCATCACACTTCTGCTTTATATTACTTTATGGACACATAAAATCCCTGGACCTTTTCCTGAGAAAATGCTATTATTCTAAGTATCTCTCATCCTATAGTTTTATTGGTGATTTTTAATTTTATCCTAAGTGCTACACGATAAAAGAATTCTTCTTAGAGACAGCTTTGACTTGGCTTGTGTGATTTGTAGGTTCAGACCCTTTAGGTAAATAGGATAAACCAAATAAAGATGATTCCCATGGTATTGAAAACCAATTATCTGTCTCCTCCACCAGACTATTAGCTATATGAAGCCCAAGTTTGAGTCCTAATCATCTATTTATGTTTCGGCCAAGAGTGTACACTCAATACTTTACTGCTAATCTCTGTGCAGTAAAGTAATGGTTTGTTTCCTTTGTTTTCATCAAACACGTGCAAGACAACCTGACAGATTTGTGAACAATGCATCAATTCCTTCATAATGTAGTATTTCCAATGATGCAATGACAAGGCACATCTGGTTTACAACCGATGTTTCATTTTAATGCAATCTTATAGCTGACTAGAGGATGGAACACATGTCATTGATAACACATTTCGAAACTAATTCAGCATGGCTTATTGCAGGTAGTGAAAATATATTTAGATGTACAGAAACTAATGATATTAACTATGTAAAATGCATGGAAGTTTTACATAAGGAAATTTTTTAAAAACCTTTCATGCTATAACCTAATTAAAATACTGATCAACAGTGTTCTTGCCTCATTAGACAAGCAACTCAAGGAATGACAACTGCTTTTATGATCATTTATTACTAACAATGGGAAAACATGATTTCCATTAAAACAGACAACTTCAAATGAAGTGAGCATGCTCTTCAGAGATATGCTTATCAACCTTTCCTTCCCCATATTCTTCAAGTCTCCCTCCTCTCCATCTTTGGAGGCAACCAGGGGGAAAAAAGTGAAAAGAGCATTGAAGTTGTTCCTTCCAGGTATGTCCAGTATTCTTCCTCCCCAGAGTCACCCCAGATGCACAAAAACAGAGTAGCTAAGAGCAAAGACTTTGGATATTACCTTTCAGAGGCTCAGACCATTTCCTTCCACCTATGTGGGTAAATTATTTAACCTGAATTAGCTTTAGTTTCTTCGTGTATAATTTGATGATTACCCAACGTCCGAGACAGGTATAAAAATTTATTGGGCTTATATTACAGAGCACCTAGCACAGTACTTAGTATGGAAAGCACTCCTACTGTCCCCAACCCCACCCTCCCAACCAAAACACAAAAACAAAAACAAAAAACCACTGTGGTTCACAGACCTGGACAGAAGAATTTGGGGTAGAAGAGAAAATACCAAATTGTTGGGACCCTCTGACAGGGCTGAGCTGTGGGGCAAGAGTGAAGTATTAATAATCACAGTTCGCATGGAGGAGGCGGCCATGGTCCTAGCAAGTGTGTAAATGCTGTTGGTGAGGCCTGAGCCTGGGCCAGCTTGCAAGCAGGTCTAGATCAACGTGACATGAAAAAAATTCAAGGACAGGATGGAAACATTATCAGGATTTCTATTTGAAGGATTGCAATCAATTGTAAAAATCAGCAATGAGAAAATATGCAGTGCATTATATCTTTAAATCAGAATGCTATCTATCTACCAAACTTGGGGAGGTAGATTAGTAGTAGACAAAGAGAGAAAATGCAACTCCAAACTTACATAAAGACTCACAAACTAACAAAACTGGAAGGAACTTTTAATTTCCTTTCAATGGAATGGTTTAACTTGACCATGAAGAAACAAAGTGTCCAGAGAGAATGTGAGCTGACCAAGGACACAGGTAAGTCCTGCAGAGCCAGGACTTAAAACTGGGTCTCCTGATTTTGAGTGAGTTAAAAGTCTGATTTCCATACATTTGTTTTCCAGATATTGAAATCAACAGGATATCTTCACAATAGAAACCATAAAAACAAAGAGAAAGCCATTTGAGGGAAGTTCATAATTTAGAAAGAAATGTCTAGATTACTGTTTATTAATTTTGCCACAGCTAAGAGATTAAAATTAGTAATCATTTCACACATCTATGTGCCACCTGGAGTTGTGGCATGAATAGAGGTATATTTAGGCTATGGAACTACTGGATTGCAAGGAACATCAGATGAATTTTTTAACTAAAAGCTTGCCTTAAATGGAATGTCACTATAAAAAAAATTTCAGTAATACAGAATATTCTATAATAAGGAACATTTCTTCCTGAACAAATCAACCCTGATGATTTTATAAGAGAGAATGTGATGAGAGAGAGAAGTCTCATTTGGATCCATAGTAAATGATGTGAACAGTAAAGAAACATCCTGTTTGTTTGGGACCTGCATCTGAGAATGGTTGAGGGGCTTCAAGAGGTGGCCTGACAGCCGTTATGGAACTGTTCTCCTCATGTTTTCTACCTCATTAAGATTTTGCCTTCACCCTCTATTATGTTAGTTTATGTTTCCTTCTAATTCTTTTGGAACTCTTCATTTTTAAGCTATCCACTCCTTATGGAAACTCTTTCCTTTAAAATTATGCATTGGTTGGGGCACCTGGGTGGCTCAGTTGTTAAGCATCTGCCTTCGGCTCAGGTCATGATCCCAGGGTCCTGGGATAGAGCCCCGCATTGGGCTCCCTGCTCCGCGGGAAGCCTGCTTCTCTCTCTCTCCCACTCCCCTGCTTGTGTTCCCCCTCTCGCTGTGTCTGTCTCTGTCAAATAAATAAATAAAATCTTTAAAAAAATAAAATCAAATTATGCATTGGTTTTCTCCTAAACAAATTTGAAGCAAAATCCGTCAATTCAATATCTTCCATAAATAACAGATAAATTTGATGTTGAATTATCATAGCAGTGACCATTGCTATTTGTGTTTCAATGCAAAAAAAATTCACTTTTTAACCTCTCATTAATCTCCTTCTTCATACACAGAAATCATATATAGTCTTACAAGCTTTTATCAAAAAAGAAACTACCATGAAATCATATATCTGAGAAGGACCTGCATCTAGGATATATTAAAAAAAACTGTTATAATTTAATAATGAATAGTCAAATAACCCAATGAAAATATGGGCAAAGAATCTGAATAGCATTTCTCCAAAGATATAGCCAATAAGCATATAAAAATACTTAATATCAATATCATTAATCATTAGGCAAGTACAATTCAAAGCCACAGAGATACCACTCATACCTAATAAAGATGGCTATATTAAAAAGGCACATAATAACAAATGTGGACAAGAATATGGAGAAATTGGAACACTCATATGCTGCTGGTGGGAATGTAAAATGATGTACAGCCACTTTGAAAAACAGTCTGTCAGTTCCTCAAGAAATTAAATACAGAGTTACCAACATGACCCAGCAATTCCAGTCCTAATTATATACCATGATAAATGAAAATAATGTCCATATGAAAACTAGTACATGTGTGATCATAGCAGCATTATTTACATTAACCAAAATGTGGAAACAACCCACGTGTCTGTCAACTGATGAATGGATAAATAATGTATATCTATTTATATAAAAAATATAGTCTGTATTCATATATCTATTTGATAGAATATCATTTGAAATGATTTGGAATAATGAAAAGAAATGGAGTCCTGATGCCTGCTAGGACATGGAAACCTTAAAAGCATCATGTGAAGTGAAAGAAGCCAGTTACAAAATATCATATATTATATGATGCCATTTATATGAAATGTCTAGAACAGGCAAATTCATAAAGTCAGGAAGTGGATTAGTGGTTGCAGGTGGTTAATGAGGACTTAGGAAAGGAAGGGAATGGGGAATGACTGCCAGTTGGAATGGGGTTTCTTTGGGGGTGATGAAAATATTCTATTGATAGTGGTGATGGCTGCACAACTCTGAATATACTAAAAGTTACTTAAAAGCATGATCTTATATGCTGACAATATTCTCCCTCTGTCAAAAAGCAACTTTAAAAAAACAGCTGAAACTGTTAAATATTATCAGAAAGGAACTTCTGCATATCAATTATACCCAAAGTAATTTTCTTTTTGTAATCACACTATAAACCTAGACTCCAAGGAGACAATTTTATACCATCTGTTCTCCTTGAACTTGCATCAGAATCACCTGGAGGGCTTAAATAAAATGGAGATTGCTGGATTCCAACCCCAGGTTTTCTGATTCAGTAGGGTGGAGCCTCTAACATATTCTCAGCTGATACCAATTTTGCCAACCCAGGGACCACACTTTAAGAACCATTCAGTATTCTACACTAATCTATTTAGTTTACTTGTGGTTTTATTTATGATTAATTTCTCCTGATCAGCTCAGAGAGTTATACTCAAAAATCAAAGCTGTGCTATCAGCCATATGGTAGATTAGAAATGCCATAGTAGAAGGGCTGCTTGATTGACAGAAAGCTATTGCACAAGACCACAGAGTACCAAATGGGCCAGCTCTTGAGCTCGAAATATAGCGAGACCTAGGCAGGCCTAGCAGATACAGAATCAAAAGGTCACAAAGAAAGGCATCAGTAAATCAGACTAATGCCAGAGAACAGGAAAAGAGGTCAATAAAGTTTTGCTCCTGAAGGCAATGACAGTCACTAGGGCATCACTGCATTCCAACTGGCCTTTAGTTCCTGAACCACATTCTCAATTCGATGTGACCCAATAGTACAGGGGTCCCCCGTTCCCCTGACACTTTCTCGTGCTGCTGTTTCTGCAGTATAGAAAGTTTGCCTGTGTGACTGAGATGCATGTCCTCATTATTCTAGAGTTATTCCTACAAAAACCTGCCCCTACTTAAGATAGACTTGAGTGGGCAGCTTTTCTTGAAAGTCCAATGAACAAATTTCCAAAAAGATCTTAACAGGACAGAATGGATGAGCTGATTGTAACAAGATGATGCTTGATATAGACATGCGCTCATAATGGAATTCGAGCTCATATTTGATAACCACATGATAAAACTGACAAAAACAAAACAGAAAATGAGTTTGTCCTGCACTTATAGGATTATACAGCCAGAAAAAGAAGATAATGATCCCATGCTGTACTAGGTCAAACCAAACCTGATTTTTGTGTTATTACCATATTATCAATAGAATCAAAGATAAACTAAGACATGTCCAGAGTAGGGTCTGGAAATCATGTAACTGAGGGTTAAAGGAATCGACAGGTTTAATTTGAGAAAATTTAAAGAAAGGGAGATGAGGGGAAGAAGATACAGCTCTTACCTAATAATTTTAGTGCTACTCCAAATAACACCAACTACAAGAAAGAAAAAAAGACTCTACAGTCTAAATCTGGGAGACCCAGGTTATTGTATTTTCCTCTTAAATATCTCCCATATAGATCAGAATATAGAACACTGACTGACCAATCAGAGAAAGTATCATATGACCTCACTGATATGAGGAATTCTTAATCTCAGGAAACAAACTGAGGGTTGCTGGAGTGGTAGGGGGTGGGAGGGATGGGGTGGCTGGGTGATAGACATTGGGGAGGGTATGTGCTATGGTGAGCGCTGTGAATTGTGCAAGACTGTTGAATCACAGACCTGTACCTCTGAAACAAATAATGCAATGTATGTTAAGAAAAAAAAAAAAGAAGAAGATAGCAGGAGGGGAAGAATGAAAGGGGGGAAATCGGAGCGGGAGACGAACCATGAGAGATGATGGACTCTGAGAAACAAACTGAAGGATCTAGAGGGAAGGGGTGTGGGGGGATGGGTTAGCCTGGTGATGGGTATTAAAGAGGGCACGTTCTGTGTGGAGCACTGGGTGTTATGCACAAACAATGAATCATGGAACACTACATCAAAAACTAATGATGTATGGTGATTAACATAACAATAAAAAATTTAAATAAAGAAAAAAAAGAATACTGACTGACATGCAGTAGATGCTCAATAAATATTTATTGAATGACTCAGCCCAATAAAGAATTTGTGAAGTACTGAAATGAAGTAATCTACTGTTTGAACTACTGCTTCCCCAAATAATTTGACTGTGTTTCCCCCCACCTTTCCTCATGATGCCTGTTAATATATACCATGAAATCAGTGGTCTTCAGAAGACATTTGGGAAAATGTTATACTAGACATAGCACATATGGATTTTGGTGAAATAAAAAAAAGGTAGTAACTAAAGTAGTAGCCTTAGATCCAATGTAAAGGAAAATTTGTAACAGAGAAACCCAAGATCATAATGGAGGCTCAGAACTCATAGGAAGGGTTTTCAGGAAAGGCTGGGTTGCCACTTGTTGGGGTTTCTGTTGATGGGATTCATGGTTTGGGTAATTAGTCAAACTAGATTAAGTAGTTCCCAGACTCTTAATTTTATAGAACCATAAATCTGAAAATTAAAATTGGAGAGTTTAAAAAAAATTGAAGACTTTTGAGCTAAACACTTCTGCTTTTATCAATCAGGGATAATAATTATCATTTATTAGCACCTTCATCTCATGAAAGAAAGACTACTCTAATGCCAAGTACTTATGCAGTTCATCATTTCACACTAAAGAAAGAAATTTAGCAAAATCAGACCAATATTATCTTGTTCTTTTTTTTTCTTTTATTTTGTAACAGGATGCTTTGCCACTGACTGGCCCTTGTCCATGAAGCCCACCTTTGTAACCAATGTCCTCTGTGACCTCACAGTTTCCCTCTAGAAAATATTCTATGATTTTAGGCACATGCCCTGTCAATGACAGCCAATAATCGATGATGATAAAAAAGGCTAAGAGACAGTTACAATGGGCAGATTTCAGAACATGGAACTGAGGAAATTTCTCCTAAGTGTAAAAAAATCAATAGTACAGAATAGGAACAGGGCTGTTTTATTTTCTTAAATACCAAGAAAATTCTTACCTTAGCTCAAATGAGCCATAGCTCTAATTCAGAGTTGAAAATATATCCACAGGGACACCTGGGTGGCTCAGATGGTTAAGCGTCTGCCTTTGGCTTGGGTCATGATCTCAGTGTCCTGGAATAGAGTCCCACATTGGGCTCCATGCTCAGTGGGGAGCCTGCTTCTCCCTCTCCCTCTGCCTGCCGCTTCTCCTGCTTGTGCTCTCTCTCTATCTCTCTGACAAATAAATAAATAAAATCTTTTAAAAAATTTTTTAAAAAAGAAAATATATCCACAAAAATCTTCAGTGTTCAGTGACAAATGTCTGCATACTTTAGACACAGAATAACCTATGACAGTCGAATTACCTCATCTCCTGTTAACATGTAGGATTTTTCTTTTTTTTAAACCAAAATCTTCCCACCTATACTATAAATACATTCCCCATTACAATGCCTGGCTGGGGAGTCAGACTGAGTGCTCTGGTGAATTCAGCCATTCATGAGTACAAAGCACCCATTGAGTATTAGGTGCCAACAATGGGTAGGATGACTTCATCCCTGTCCCCGTAGGTGGCTGTCCAGGCACATTCTAACTGGGGAGCTGAAGTTTCTCATATCTCATCACACATCTTCTGGTAACAGCTACAACTCAATGCTTACCTTCAATCGATCATATTTACAACTTGCCAAATACAATAAGCATTTTATATGTCTGTTTTATTCTCCAAATGCCAAATTTGGAAAAAATATGGAGGGATATCAAGCAAATTCTCACTTCAAGAAAATTACTTTCTCTTATTCAGTTTGTAAAAACCTAAAAGTAATAAACATAATGAAAATTCTCACCATGAAAGCAAATCAATAGGTGTCTTTTAAATCTTTTCATATCATCATCATCATTCTTACAGTCACTTCAAATATCTAGCTAGTTTTCCATAAAAACACTAAAAAGAAGAAAAGGGAGAGAGAAGCAAACCTAAGAGACTCTTAATTTGAGAGAAGAAACTGAGGGTTGCTGGAGGGGCAGTGGGTGAGGGATGGGATAAAAGGGTGATGGGTAATGAGGAGGGCACTCGTGATGAGCACTCGGTGTTGTATGTAAGTGATAAATCACTAAACTCTATACCTGAAACTAATATTACACTGTATGCTAACTAACTGAAATTTAAATAAAAACTTGAAAAAGGAAAAAAAAAAACACTAAAAAGAATATTATGGATTGAAGGGGATCATCTAAATTTCAATGCGCCTGATTCTATGCAAATTCTGTATCTGAATGCAATTTCATGATATAAAAACCTCAGGGAAAAGGTCTAAATGAAAATGCATCCAAGGACACCACTTAGTTTGAATTTCCACTTTTTCTGTCATATTCATGAAAGCGTTTTCTATCAGTAATCTAAAACTGAAGAGTAGTTAACTTCATCTAATTTTTTTTGTCAAATGTTGGAGTAAAACCAATTTTCGATTACAGCAGGAGTCTACGAAGCTAGTATGCATAAAGCTGAAAAACCATCTGGAACAATACTAGCCCTCCTACATGAAATTTATCAGTCAGAAAAGATGGTCAATGTCTCAGAACTTCAGGCTTCTACCACAAGCTCCCAGCGGCAGCACGGAGCCCTAGTGCACCGGCTCTTGCAGGGGAGGGTATTCTGTCTCCGTTGCTGGTGCTCGGCTGCTCTGAATACTAACTTAGCAGTGACATTGTAAAATCAAGCACCATTTTATCTAAGCAGACCGAGATGAAAGGAAAATCTTCACTTGAGTTCAACTTGGTATCTATAATTAATAGTTTCATCTAACCAAATATCATTGATGTGACCTCTGCAAATGGGAATGTGAGAGCATTTGACTTTCCAAATTCTGGGGAATCAAAACACATTCGAAGGCTCAAGACTACTTATTATGAAATATAAATAGTCTTATTACTTGGGAGGAGAATTAACAAACAGCACTGGGCAATGAACAAATTTTGCCCATAATAAAAAATGAGTTTGCTAAATCACCAGTAGGAAAACTGTAACACTATCTGATAAAGAAAATGTAATTATTAAAAAAAGAAGGAAATACACAAATGTTAAACATGACTAAAAATAAACAACAGGAGAGAAGTCATTATAACCCCATAGAGGGACTTCCTGGACCACACATTGATAATGATGCCTCCAAGAAGGACGGATTAGCCCCATCTCCTTACATAGGCAGGAGCTTGCCCAGGTCTAGTAAAAAAAACAATTATTATATTCTTGTGAGACCATTTTATCCCGTTGTAGGTAATTAAGTCATTTGTAAGCTTTCTCAATCACTGAATCTACAACCCCATAGTGCCAAATGAAGGTGGCAGATATCCATGGATGATTTCTTCTCTGATCTGGATCATGTACCATTGACAATTAATATGCTGGATTGGAGCCGGTTTGAAAAAATTCCCATTCCACCAGAAGTTCCAGACTTCTTGATTTTATAGTCCAATTAAATTAACACACACATACAAGATGGGAGAGGCGTGGGATCAATGTTGTGTTTCCAACTTTTATTTTGCCAAGTAAAGACATAAAAGAAATAACCTAACTTCTATCTATAATCAGTGCCATAAAAGAAACCATATTTTATTACAAAAAGTGTAGAAAGGTAATAGTCTTAGAATAAAGGTGAATTTCTTTTCCCAGGAAGGACACATGGTAATGTTATGGCAGCATTCTCTCTAGAACACATGTTAGCACTTGGACTGATGCTCTATGACATCTGGTTCCTCACTGAAACCACACTTACATTAAACAACCAGTATAGAGGAGACACTTCATTGCTTAATGAACTTTTATGTTCATATATTAGAAGTAGCCTTAAAGTTTATGACGGTGAGAGATTTAAAAATAAATGTGAACTATAAGTTGGACAATATATTCTCAATTTCCACAATTTACAAAAAACATTCATTGATCTCTAAAACTCCTTAATGGAATATAAAATACTTCTATTGTATCTTTTATATAATGTCCCTAATTATTCAGATGTATAAGATTTGTTGAATCTTTTAAAATGGATGATAATGAGACACAGGCTACATTCATGAAAAAGGTTTTTCATTTACTTTTTTTAATTATTACAATGTATTACATAACATTCTTTCTTACTAATCATCTGCTGAGTGTTTATATTAAGAATACAATATGAATTGCTTTCATAAAACTTGAAGATCACAGAGAGGTCCTTTTGAAATAGAAATAAGATCAAGACTCTGCTCTCAACACTCAATTCTTCCCATTACTAAATTTCACTGAATTTACATTTTAGATGAATTTTCTCCTGTAATCTGGTGAGTGAGGGCAAAGTTTCCTATCACATTTAGAATATAATTCAGTGTTTCTCATGATCTACATGTTCCCCTGCTACCTCTACAAGCTCAGTTCCTGGGACTCTCCCTTCTACTGGCTGTTTCTACCAAACCAGTTTCCCTGATGTTTCCTCAAACACAATAGGTACATTTCAGTCTCAGAGCCTTTGTCCTTCCTGTTTCTCTACCTGAAATGGTTTTCTGCTAAGACTTATATTGCTTATTCCCTCTCTGCTTAAATGTCACCTTGCTCAAGAGGCTTTCCTTGGCCAGTTCCCCACCATCACTCTATCTTTTTATTCTGCTGGGTTATTCTTCAAAATATTTATCACTATCTGATATTTGCTTACCAATTTATATCTGTCTTCAGCACTAGAATGTAAGCCTAATTGAAAGTGGGGACCTCTGTTGCATTCATCATTCTATTCTATCCACAGCCTTGAAAACTACACATTGTAGGCACTGAAAAGTGTTTGTTGAATGAAGACATGAATGAATAAATTTGTAAGAAAATATTTTCTAATTTACATAAAAATAATGTACTGCTAGTCTAGATTAAACTATACTAATCCATTTCTCCAACCGCACAGGAATTACCTTTAAAGTCCTATAAAACCTATAACAACAAACCTATTCTTTAAAAAAGAACATAAAAGCAAGTATAAATGAATACATCTAACCCTTTTAGTGACCATCCATTCAAGCTGAAAAGTGTTTTCTTTCCCTCAATTACACTGCAATAGTTTTAAAATCAAGGTAAACTCTCTTCACAATCTTAAAAACAAAAAATAAAATCCAAATAAGCAAACAAACAAAAAAGATAATGGGGGGTTATATACCAGGATGAAATGATCACTGAAAATTTTATGCACCAATGGCAAATGATGTTTAAGATTACAAAATGTAGTTTTGACCATGCTGAAAATAACATACCTAAAAGTTACATATGTAACTTTTATAATTAAAATTATCTCAGAGACCATTCACTGGCCTTTATATCAATTATTCAAGTCCAAAAAGGGCTAGTGTTTAGTAACTCTAGCCTTTAAGGGTTGAAATGGACTGCCCAGTTTTATGTTAAATCTTCTACAGTCTAAAGAAATATAGCTGTAATTATTCATTATAGTTCTTCCACAAGAAAGTAAATTATGATTCCTCTGAGAATGATGAAAAGACATTTCAAAGCAGGTTTATAGACCTGGATGACATTCAAAAGGAAGATAATATGGCCCATTATCAATCCCTGAAGAGCACTTGACTTTAGTGTATATATATATATTTTTCTAATACTAACTGTAAATTATTAATAATCAATCACCTGTTCCTAATGACTTGTGACCAATGGCAAGTTTGAGAAGGAGGGCTGGTCAAGGTCACAGGTGTAGGCTTTGGCCAGGGAAGAGAGTAGAACTAATTGGTCTCTGTGGGAAGTGAACCTGCAAACCCAAATTCATTATCTCCACAAGAAAACAAACTCCTCTAAGGTGACCAAAATTTACCAATTTGCTTCAAAATGTGATTCATATCTAGTTGGCATTAATGTTTAAGAACAAAAATAAAATAATCTGTTTTACTAATTATTTGATTATTCAAGGAGAAAGAATTTGAGGTTGATATATGGAGAAAAATATCAGGAGGTTTCCTATAAATGTTTAACTTTTAAAAAGCCATTTCTTTTTTTTTCTTCTTTGAATTTTTATTGTTATGTTAATCACCATACATTACATCATCAGTTTTTGATGTAGTGTTCCATGATTCATTGTTTGTGCATAACACCCAGTGCTCCACGCAGAACGTGCCCTCTTTAATACCCATCACCAGGCTAACCCATCCCCCCACACCCCTCCCCTCTAGAACCCTCAGTTTGTTTTTCAGAGTCTATCGTCTCTCATGGTTCATCTGCCCCTCCGATTTACCCCCCTTCATTCTTCCCCTCCTGTTATCTTCTTTTTTTTTAAACATATAATGTATTATTTGTTTCAGAGGTACAGGTCTGTGATTCAACAGTCTTGCACAATTCACAGGGCTCACCATAGCACACGCCCTCCCCAATGTCCATCACCCAGCCACCCCATCCCTCCCACCCCATGAAAAGACATATTATGACTAGAAAGACATACTGAAATTTTTCAGAATTCGGTAAACTGACTTTCATACAAATCAGCACACTTAAAGTGTTATGTGATTTTGGAGACGTATTTTTATTCCTCTTGAGTTTTCATTTTGGCTGTTCTCTCCTCTTCCTCCCCTAGGTCATCTGCTCTTTATTCTCTCCTAAACTCAACTTACTCTTCTGTGTTCTGGATCTACTCCTTTACAAGCTGAACATCCCCACTCACATGAGGATTCTTAAATTTTAGGCTCTCAAACCCACTCTCTCTTCTCAGCATCTTAATATAATAGTCATTCATTCAACATGTGCTTACCATCCTGGGAAATACAGTATTTTGCTACTGAAGCTTTTCCTATCACTCAGAAAGCCTCATCTTTTTTTTTTTAATTAGAAATATTAGCTTTTTCTTTATGTCTAAACTTCTCTCTCTCTTCCAATAAGTGACTGTTGACAATTCTGACTTTTACCCTTTACTATACAACTCAGGGTAAAAAATTTCCCTTTGCAATCTCTCTACTGACCCGCATTTCTCCCCACTGTGAGTTCTGAGCACTTTAAAAAGAGGTAATTCAAGTCTCTACTTCCTGTGCCACTGCAAATATTGCCCCTGAGAGCCTGCCATTTAACAGTGTAAATAGGAAAAGTAGTTTGCAGAACGGTGGTTAAGGCAACCTTTTAGAAAAGATTCTGACTTTTCCCCTTCTTTAATACAAATAGACTGTTTCTGTCTCTCCAGAATCTTTTTTTCCTCCTAAATACTGGTGCCAAAGAATGATATAGAGGGATTCACTTTTTCTTGTATCCATTAAAGAACTTAAATAAAAATATTATAATGTGAATAATCTGACAAAGTATCTACACTTCTAACTTTGCATCTTTCTCATTTCTAAGGGTTCTAACACACTATTAGTTTTGGATAAAGAAGATAAGTCAAATTAGTTTTCACCTCTTATTAGAGAGCATTACTGAACTTGCCAGCATTCATAATAATATTTTAGACTATAAGCATATTCAATAAAGACCATTTACCACTTCTAGATGTATTAGTCAATACATCAATAACTTACACAATTCAGATTTTACCGTATTTCCAATCTATGGGCATCCGTGGGTTTGTTGACTTTCAATAAAACTCTATTAATCAGCTGCAAGTAAATATTTCCTTGACAGTTAGCACATCTTCAGTATTTATAAGGAACTAATCTGGTAAAACAGTTAGTGTGTGATACAGGTCCTCTTCTAAAGTAAAAAAGGAGATGAGTTGATAAGACACTTTCTCAGAAACACGTATTTTCTCCCTAGCCTTGATGTCTGCAATCCAGAGAGCTAACAACGGGCCTCACCAGGTGCTCTGAATGACACAGAACCTTGCGACCCAGCAGTAGTTAATAATTTTCCTCACAACAGAAGTACTTACAATAGTAAAAAGTGAATTAGAAAAGGTCCAATCTAAATGAGTGAAATAAATAACGCTACTGGCGTACAATGTGACCCAGCCTTTACACATGACGATGTTGCTCTATATCCATCAGAGATGACCATGGAAATTACAAAGTGAAAACAGAAGAAATGCAAAATACAATGCATGGTTTGAGTTCAGTGTTGCAAAACTTTATAAGTAGAAAAGAATATATCTCAGCATTTATAACTGTGGCTTTCTACATATGGTAGGATTTTGATCATTTTTTATTGCTGCTTTATATTTTTCTATAGTGTTTGACTCTCCATAATTAGCATACTCCTTTATTTTTAGCAGTAAATGCAAGAGACGTACTTGCACTCCTAAAAAGTAAGCCATTTCTTCCCTCGCAGGAGAAACATTTAACATTTTATTTCCCCAAACACCCTGGACATACCTTTTACTTATTTTTATTTATTTTTTTTAAAGATTTATTTATCCCAGAGAAAGGGCAAGAGCATGGGGGAAAGGGCAGAAGGAAAGAGAGAATCCTGAAGTGGACTCCCCGCTGAGCGCGGAGCCTGACACAGGGCTCAATCCCATCACCCTGAGATCACCACCTGAGTTGAAACCAAGAGTTGGCAGCTTAACAGACTGAACCACCTGGTGCCCCACCCTGGATGTACCTTTTAGAGCACTTACCACATTAAGTCACTTATTTGATTACTTAGTCTTCTTGGCTAAGAGATGAGCTCCTATAAGAGTCATCATTACTTCCCATTAAGACAGCATCCCTGTAGTGAGCCTAGGGCACAGCACATTACAGATGCTCAATGGATTTTGACTGGCTCCTTGCCTCTTACTTTCATTCATCCAGTGTCTTCTTTCTCCCATATACCTGGCTCTAGTTCAATTACCTTCAGCTCTATCAGGTGCCACAGTCTTTAAGATGCTGTGAACAAAAGCTGAAATGTGCACAGGCATCACAACAAAAAACAATTTGGGGTCAAAAAGATGGCATTTGGCAAAATCAGTTATGCCACCACCAGGATCACTCTCTGAATACTGGTTAACATATGTACAGTAACACTAATACAACAGGAACTGAGGGTGCAATAGGGCCAGGGGAGTAGAAAGTACTTGACTTAGTAGTGGAGGGTCTCTATGAGATGGGCAATGGAAGAGTCATTTTAGTTGAATTATAGCAAAGTACGGATATCTTTCTGTTGTGCTTCTTCTGTATCATGATGAAAACCTGACAATTCCTAGCCTGTCACATGACAAGTAGAACTAAGATTTATATTTTGTTGTTTAGGTAGCTCACCTTATATAATGTTGAAGGTTCACCTAAGTTTCTGATGGCAACAACCTCTTTACCTCCTCTAGGAAATTAGGGCACTCATCCACTACCCCCACTCTACCCTCAATACTATTCTAATGCCTGATAGTGTTCCCAGGTCCAGATACTCACTTCCTTCCAGGAGAGGCCCCAGGTATCTATATTTTAGGAAATTAAGGGAAACATTCTGGTTGGAAATGGGAACTAGGGCACTTGCTCTGAAGCCACACGCACATAGCAAAGGTATCGCTTTACCAGATAGTGTTTGTTTCGTATAGGTAGTTAAGCCGTTAGGGGTACCAACCGGCTGCCTGCATTCATTTACTAACTCTGCTACTTGGTGGCTGTGTCATATTGGGAAACATTCTACTAAAGCTTCTGTGCCTAAATTCTCACTTGTGGAAATGCAAATAGCAACACTATATGGCTAATAAGGTTGTGTGAGGAGTATGTGGGTTAATATCCACAAAGTGTCTAAAAACGTGTCTGGTACAAGGTAAATGCCATGTAAATGTTCACTCTTGATAATATTTACTTAGCTTTCATGTCATAAAAATTGAATGTTTTGAAACAAATGATTTGAAACATTATATACATATACATTATATAAACATACATTTTATATATATATTACATATAATCTTATAAAAATGTTAAAAAACAGACAGGTTGAAGATGATCATCAGGGAAGAAGCACTAAAAGTCCTTTCAAATACTCCTTGGTATCACACCATTTCCCTCTTTGTGCTATAGAAAGAGGACTCTTTTTCAACTCTCTCTGCTTCCTCATGTCTCCTGTTAATTACCTCTGCTACCGGCAATAATTCTTTCCCTCAGATCATAGCCTGGAATCTGTCACCTGTTCATAGATGTCTGCAATTGATTCTGTACATCCCTTTGTCTCTATCTCAACCAAAGTCAATTCAATCATTGCCTCCCTCTGGTAATTATTTACTGAACAGAAAGATTCATGAAACATCTGTTGTATGTTACCATGTGATCAATTCCTACCACTCTCCTTACCTGAGTGGCACTGCACAGTTTCCCAGAAATTTGGACATTTCCTAGATTGTATTTCTTTTTGAGATTCTGTACGAAAGGGCCAAATTCTTTTATATTTTTTTCAAATGTCATACCCATAACTACTAGAGCAAGGAAGTTTCTTTTAATAAGCAAAAAAGATAATTTTCCTATACTCGGTATTTAAAAGCTGGGAGGATTGCTTGGATGGTTGTTAACATGAATTTCTAAATTCTTCAATTGCATGCAGGGATCACAATTAGGCCCCCTTTCCATTAAGTCTCAGAGTCAAGTTTTAAAATCAACTCATGGATATGGTTAGATATGTACAATGTCATGGTAAGCAGACCAAACGGTTCAGAGATTCAAGTGGATTTTGACGATAAACTCTGCTAACTTAGTGACATAGCCAAACAGAGGGGAGTCTGGCAGAAGTGGAACTCCAAAGAATCACAGAGATAAAGACTGACAGTGTTACTCTAATTCCCAGACATGAAAAAGCTGCCCTAAGAAGCATATGGGAGTGTCTGGAAGATATATCCTTACTGACAGATATATCCCACCAGGTGTACCCTGTCCCTAGCTGGATTCCTTGAACACTGGAAGCATAGAACTCTCCCTGCAATGATTATTTGATCATCAGCCAGTCCTCTGACTTAAGAGTCCCACGAAGTTTTCCACAACAGTTAACAGAATGCACTGGTCAGGCCAAATCAAGCATCCCATGCAGTTAAACGTTACATATCTTATTTTAAGTTAATAATCTGTCAAACCAGTTTCTCTTCCAATGTCAGTCAGTATTTTCATGTCTTAGTTTCTGAATTTCAAAACAGAGAGCCAGAACCTGGACTATAAAAATTTCACTAAATTAATGTAATTAATGCCAAACTCCACACTGCTGAATAATGGTGTAATACTGGTAAAAGAAACTAAGAGCTCTCTGTATGGAAATCTAATGTGGAACATTAGTTGTAGCCAGAATTAAGGGTACAACTGAAGGAAAATATCCAAGATTTCTGTAAAATTTGTACCTTTGAGATGGAAAGAATTCAAACAAATTTCAGATATATAAATTCTTTGATATCCTACAATCAAAAAAAATTTTTTAGAATGAAACTATTTGCCATTGAATTACCTATTTTGCATTTTTTTTTTTTTTAGATTTTTTTTTTTTTATTTATTTATTTGGGAGAGAATGAGAGATAGAGAGCACGAGAGGGAAGAGGGTCAGAGGGAGAAGCAGACTCCCTGCTGAGCAGGGAGCCCGATGCGGGACTCGATCCCGGGACTCCAGGATCATGACCTGAGCTGAAGGCAGTCGCTTAACCAACTGAGCCACCCAGGCGCCCCCTATTTTGCATTTTTTCACTCATTTGCACAGCATAAATGTATAGAATAGCTACTAAATTCTAAGAGCTGTGCTAGACAACTGCGCTGGAACCACAACATACAATCACTTCTCTTTGTGGAGCTCACTGTGTTTTGAATGGCCCTAACGTCACATTGAAGGGATGGCCTTTGACTAAACCATTACATCACATCAAGTCAGCCGTTAGCCAAGGTACATACCAAGGACAGCTTCAAATGTTTGCCCTGTCCTGAATCTGGGAACCAGGCCACACCACACCCTATCTTGAGATATGACAAATCATACCTGTGTTTTAATTTCCTCCACCCTCTCCTGCTTCTTATTTGTCTCTTCTTATTATATTCTCCTCCTCCTCCTCATTCTCTTTCCTGTCGCTTCCCCCTCATCTTTTTCTTTCTTCTTTGGCAGGCAGCCGGCTTTTTGAAGATTCATCTCCAACACATGCATTTGCCAGGGGTATACTTTCTTTAAATAAATGCACCCTTAATATCTTCCAGGGGCTTGGGGGCGCCTGGGTGGCTCAGTTGGTTAAGCATCTGTCTTTGGCTCAGGCCATCATCCCAGGGTCCTGGGATCAAGCCCCAGGCTGGGCTCCCTGCTCGGCGGGGAGTCTGCTTCTCCCTCTGCCTCTGCTCTTCCCCCACCCCACGCCCACTTGTGCTCTCTCTCTCCCTCTCAAACAAACAAATAAATAAAATCTTAAAAAAAAAACATCTTCCAGGGGTTTGAAGGAATTCACACATTCTATAGAATTTTCTTCTTACTTTAATGGTGATTTTATTTTAATAATATAAAATGTTTTACAGTAATAATTCATAACGTAAATAGTTCTTTCATTTATTTTTACAGAATATATTTTATCTTCTTTAATTCATTTCTTTTTTTGCAAACTGAGATCCTTAGCACCCAGGAGGAATCCAAGGACATATTCTAGTGAGCCCATAAAAACTGGGTCCTTTGGAAACACTACTCTAAATCTAAACAAATAATTCTACCCTTTGCCCTAAAGAAATTGCTTACTTAACTGAAAATAAACAGATGGAGCTAAGTGGCAGAAGCCAGTCTTTCATGCTATCTATATTTCCAGCACAAATTAAAGACAAGGATGAGATGGGCTCCTATGAAAATGGGCAATATTACCAGGTCTTTCTTATATTCACATATCGAATACTGTGAATTTGTATCATATCACTTATTCAGCTCTTTATATTTATAAAAACAAAATCCAAAGTCCAAAAACATGGCTTCCAATTCATCCCTGCTAGTATTGCTCTTTGTTGCCATAGAAAAGTTGTTGATTATATGCCAAAAAAAAATCTTCATACTTCTTATTTTAAATTACAAACAGCATTTAAACATGAACTGGAAGTCAAAGATTATTCAGAATGCCAGCTATTTAAAGATATGAATCTATAAGGGAATTTTCTCTTCCATATTAGAGTTCTATTCCCTCTAGTTTGGGTAGATCTGTTGAAATAGAAAGTCTGAAGAAAAGTACTGATGAGAAAATACCTAGCCAATCTTTACAGCTTCCCTTGCAGCCTGTTCTTCCTGCAGCTGGGATTGTAACAGTAGCTAGGATCACTCAATGAGTGTTTGATTCCTACTTATCTCTCCACCAGGATGTTTGGAAAGAAAGGCATGGAATGTCACTGGGAGTCATAAAAGGCTTGAACGCTTTCCAGAGCCCCCAGATATCACGGTGCTGAAAGTGTAAAAGTCTAAATGCTGGGTAGCTTTCCTTACCTTAACGCAGGACACCAATCTCTGGAAACCAGACTTTTAAAGTTCTTTCTCTGTTCCAGTTCTGACAGTACCATTTTCCCACAAAATATTGCTTGAGGATGTGCATGCATATGGATTAGGTTAGAAGGTAATTCACTTACCATGATAAATTAGATACAGACATTGCAGCAATTTATGGAGGAGTCTTGTGGAGAAGTATTCTCTAGATTTCAGAACAGGGAATGAGTAGGTCAAGTAGACAAGACCACTGGGAATTTTAGCTTTGCTGCTGGAATGATGCACTTACAGTTTGAAATAACCTATAAAGAAAAGAAATAAAATGATATATATAGAACCCAGTCTATATGACTTTTCAGAAACATATTTCATCCAGGTCAATAGTTTTGTCATGGTCTAAGACACACACAAAATACATTTTTCTTAAAATATAAGACATATTGTAAACCAAAGATAAAATTAAATCAACCCTATGATAAGCTGAATGCTTTACCTTTAAAATAAGTTTAAAGATTAATACAATGTTCATTCCCTGAAGGAGAGAATACAGGGAAAGAACAGAATGTGTTTTTAGATGCACCAATTTTTTTTCTCCATATGGTCAATCAGTTATGCTCTCTAAATTAGTTTTATATATTTGTACTAAAAGGATCAAAACAAAGATCCTAATTGGCCATAGCACGCATGAAAAAAAAAAAAAAGCTCCTTGGCACAAATTATTATCATGTCCAAAGCTGTAACAAAAAAATAATAATAATTCACTACAACTTCTAAGCAAATGAGAATTTATATTGAGGAACATGTGGGAGGCAAGCCAGTATGTATTTACCTAACCTTTCCACACACTTTTTATGAGCATCTATTCTGCAGTGTGTCCTATGATCTTGAACCAAAATTTCTGTAGGGCACAATTAACTCTGTGGTACTGTATGAGGGACTTTAGTTCAGGTCATTAACCCGGTACAGTTCAATTAAACAAACATTTATTGAAGATATACTATGTGCATATATACTGTCCCAGGTACAGGTCAGGAATAAGGATAAATGACACATGAATAAGACATGTTTCTGCCTTCAAAGGATGTTTTATGTAAAAAAGATGATTATAATAAAATGGAGTAAGTTTTCTAATAAAGGTTTACACAGAGTATATAGAAGCAAAAAGACTGAGCAAAGCCAGTCTTAGGGATTTGGAAGGATTTCTAAAGAAGATATGGACCAAACTACTAACATTAGGTTTGGCTGCAAATTAAAAAAAAAAAAAAACTGCAAACTCAGAGTGGCTAAGAAAAGACAGTTTATTTCTCTCTCCTATAAACAAATCTTGAGTCTTAAGAAGTCCAAAGAAGATACAGCAATTCTATAAACACACGAGATGGAGGCTTCCTTCTTGTCATTCTACCGTTCTCACCATGTGGTTCCCCTACATGTTCCAAGTGGCTGCTGAGCTCCAGAGAGTCTCTGTGTTCCAGTCAGCAAGAAGAAGAAGGAAAGAAGGATGTTTTCTGAAATTTACACATGACATTTCTCCTTGCACTTCACAGGACAGAGCTTAGTCTCTTGGCCACTCTTATTCTATTGGAGACTAGAAAATGAAGCCATTATTCTAGGCAGCTACAAACCAAGATGTCTATTAGAAACTGGGGATAAAAGTGAGTATTGGGAGAAAACTAGCATTGTCTGCCATTATGTTTGTGACTTGGTGACCTTTACTCACAATATTTTATGATTCTGTACCTACTGCAAAGTGACAAACGTGGGGCAGAGGTGAGGTGCAATCAGTCTGTGGTTTGTTGGTAATTTTACATATTTGGTATATAATGTTAAACACCAAACTCCTTCAGTTTTCTTAAATCATTCATAGAATCAACAAAATATTTTGTGTGCCCTATTATTTACCAGACTCTAAGTATGAAGGACACAAGATTAATAAAATATGGTCTTTGCACATAAAGAATTTACTGTCTAACATAGATGTCATCATGTAAAAAAATAAAACAAAATAAAACGCACTCTGAAAATTGCTGAGTATATACAAGGGCACATGAGCAGCTACAGGGGAGTAGAGAAAGAACCATAATTCTAATGGATTCTAATTTTAATAGACCCTGTCTGCCAGTTGAGTAAGCAGCTATAAGATCTATAACCTAAATGGTCTCCTTACATTCCCAAAGAGGTTTTCAAGTCCACCCTGCCCTTGGTTAATTATTAAAGCATATAGACTTCCATCTGTTAAGGACAGAGGAACTCCAAATTCTGCTCCCAAAATTGGTAACTTCAAACTCTCAAAATCTGTATTACCTGATTCTTATCAAGGGTTCGATTACCAAAAAGGAAAAAAAAATGTATGTACTATTGTCTGATATAATTCATTCAGATAATCTTCATTCTTAATTCTATTTTTAGAGAACTGTGTATCCGGATGTCATTATTTTAATATGTAACCAAATTACTTTTACTGAATTATACTTTGGGGTTTTGCCAAGAGTTTGCATTGGGGGATGTCAATAAAGATAATAATAAATAAACAAGTGAAACCCAGGCCTGTGAAGTCAGCTTTAAGGTTTAGCAGGATATTTACCAACACAAAAATGTTGCCCTTATGAGCACTTGAAGCAAAAATGTGCCAAGTTTCAACACTAAGAAAACTATTATTCTAAAATTCTGAGTTGCTTTAATCCTATGGGGACATTATTCTTCTTTCTCTGCTTTAACTTCTGAGAAACTCTGCAACAAATTTGTCACATTTCTTTAAGAACGATTCCAGGCTTCAAGGTCTGCATTTTTATCCTAGCCTTTCTTCCCTTTCCTGGCAAGTTTAATTTTTAACCTGTTTTTGATAAACACACATACATATACAAACATATGCACATATATACATACAAGTGTGTAAATACATAGAAAACCCTCCCTAAGTCTTTTTTTAGAGTGAGAAAGAGTGTAATTAAAAACAACAATTCCAGATTTGCCTGCTTCTGAAGAAGGAATAACTGTGAAGAAATTTGATTTCAGGATCTTTGATCAAATCATATGAAACTATTGTTTTTGTAGGTCAAAATGGCCAAGTATTATCAATGTAGATGGTGCAACTTAATATAACTGAAGGGTTGACCAAGACAGCCTCTTACTGTTGCCTTCAACCTGACTCGACTTTAGACAAGCTTCTTCCTGACTCTAGACCCCTGACCTCTCTTTTCTTAATAGTGTTTACTACAGAAAACTTGCAATTGTAAATTCTTTCTCTGCCCCTTTGAGATAAGAATCTATCAGTTTCTTGCCAATTGTACAACCCAGTAATGTCTTTCTTAAGGACTTCCATCCATTGGAAATGTAACCATCAAAGATTGTGCTCTACTTCCCAGTCTCTGTGGGAGGATAGGTGCCTAACTTCTGTTAAGTATCAATCAGTAAACACAGATGGCCTGACCACATTGAGCAACCTCCTCCTAACATCCTCCAGTACTTTTCAACTAGCTCACTCTAGCACTTAAAACCCTCCTGTCCTCTGTTTCAGCAGAATTGAGATCAGTCACTGTCCCTTATTCCAAAAGTCTTGAATTAAGTTTTCCTTGCCTGTTGAACTCAGCATCGTTTAATTTTTCTTTGGGAGGAATTTTTTTTTTATTATTCCTTAAAGTTCAGGAAAATTTCCTAAGATGCTGGCAATGTTGTTAAAAAGTACAGTCTTTTCTCAATGCCCTTTACCTGTAATAACTGCCAACTTGGATTTTTAAAAGTTTGTATTAAATGTGGACTTATAAAATAAAATAAATATTAGAAAACTGTTTTTTTTCTGATTTTATACCTAGGTATTTATAAGAATAAAATATATGAACATAAAAAAATTCATAGTGGCCATTCATAATGATTTACAATAATCACTCTGGCATTTATTTTGGTATTATATCATCTTTTATTTTTATTTGCATCCTAAAACTATCTAATTTATTTCTTCAAGCATACATACCCACCATTCAATAAAGTTTACTAAATTTTGTAACACAAAAAAGACTATGATGTGATGTTTTCAAAGGCCTTAGAGGTGGACTTGTTATTCCCTTTAAATGGCACTAAATGATTAATTGCTTACCAATGAAACCTTTCCAAAGAAAATATCTTTAGGATTTTCAGGAGATTAAATTTTCTGTACATTTTGATGATTCATAATATTTTTATAAGGATTTATTCATTTATGAGAGAGAGAGAACATGAGCAGAAGGGGCAGAGGGAGAGGGAGAGAGAACCTAAAGCAGATTGAGCTGAGTGCAGAGCCTGACTTGAGGTTCAATCCCAAGACACTGAGATCATGATCTGAGCCAAAACCAAGAGTCAAATGCCTAACCAAGTGAGCCACCCAGGGGCCCCCATGATTCACAATCTTTATGCAGATCCCAACAGCATTCTCCACACCTAAGTACGAATTTATAGCTTTCAGGTGAAATTCTAACATTACTGCCTCACTGTCACTAATTTTCACATTAGGGAAAACTTCTTAAGATATATGGATTGATTTGACTTTGCCTGAATGCCCAGCCATGATTGTAAGTTATAAGCTTAGGCATAACTGTTCTCTTGAGGTCACTCCATTAGCACAACGTTAAGGAAAATAGTATGTGAGTTTAATACAAGATCCCTCATTTGACATATTCATTAAAAATGTGAATAACCTGGGGCACCTGGGTGGCTGAGTCACTTAAATGTCTGACCCTTGATCTCAACTCAGATCTTGATCTCAGGACTGTGAGTTCAAGCAAGCCCTGCGCTGAGCTCCATGCTGGGCCTGGAGCCTACGAAAAGAAAAGAAGAGAAGAGAACAGAAGAGAAGAGAAGAGAAGAGAAGGGAAGAGAAAAAGTGAATAACCCTTGAACACAACAATGGATAATTGAGATTATATTTTACCAAAATAATTCTTTTAATCATTTTATTCATGAATAAGATCTGGGGCTCCAAATTGAGCTGAAAGGAATACCACATTCAAATATGTTCATTTTATTGTAAACACCTTGCCATTTAGTTATATAACATGAAAGAACTTCTGTAATTTTACTTAAGTAAAAAAAAGAATTTTCATAACTTAGTCCCATGAATACATGATTTTGTATCTTTAAGATGTTAAAATTCCATGAAGATCAGTTTAAATAACCTGCCATATGATAAATGTATGTTTTGATATACTCCATATTTAAGACAGTAAATCTATAAAAAATTATTTGGAAGAAGAATGAAAATGATTAAAGGTTCTGACCATATGCACTATTGAGTGTCCATAGTGAAGTGCCCTTGCTTTGCCTAGAAAAAAGAGAGCTTAGAGTCGAAAGGTGATACTAAATATTACAGAAAAATTTCAAACTGGGTAAGACCAAGGTTCATTGGATTTTGTTTAATTCCACTAAGGGCATTATAAGCGATAATGGGCATAAAGTGAAGAATAAAATGCATTAAGTAGAGAAAAAACTTTTTATGCTAAATATTCAAAATAAATGTTAGAAAAATGAATAATCAAAAAAATACTAAAACATTCTGAGCTTTTCAGGGTGGTTTCCTTATTATTATCAGATCAAGGGCCTCTTCCTTGCTTTCTGGTTTCCCTATGGACTTATACCAATATTTCCCAACCTAGCTTCCCCACTCTGGTTGAGCTTGCTTGCTCAAATGCTCATTCCTGTGCCCTGACTAGACTACAAAGTTCTGATTCTTAATCTGTGGCCTGACGTTTTCTTTCTTTTCTAATTCCAAGTATCCAAATTCTTCAAGGATCAATACAAGCCCCATAGATCCTAGGAACTCTTGCCTCATAGTCTCAGGCTTCTCTGATCTCCTCTCTTTCTGAACTTACATCCAATTTAGTAATTAAAATATATTAAGCATAAAAATGTATACATAATTTTTCATGTATGTTATTTTTACTTGCTTCAATAAACTGTAAGTTTAAAAGGTCAAAAATTGTTTTTTACGTTCAATCTTCAAAGCATCTAGATAAGTACCAGTACTCTCCAGCTGTCAATGAACTGGTGTACAAAAATGAGGTACTTTAGCAGCAATACGACTTGAAGGACTGAAAAATAATGGTTCGAACATGAACTTTTTTTCTTATAGTCTCATATTTGTATTATGAATTTCAGAACCTCCAGAGATTTGGAAGAATATAAGTCAATCATTGGGGAAAGATACTCTTTTTCTTGTGAAAATTCTAGTTACATATAGGGACAAATCCTTAAAATGAACAAGAAAATCAAGCTAAGAATTTGCCTTTTCCCTTTATCTTATAGATGTTTCTCTAGAGATAAGATTGTAAAAAAGAGGGTTCTGCCTTGAATTTTTATAATTTATATTATCTTGTTAATTTTAAAATAATAAGTTTATGCATATGGAGCAAAATCAAAAGGATATACAATGAAGATACACAGTTCTCCCTTTTCTGTCCTCTGTCCCAGCCATCCAGTCAGATCCCCTTCACTACAATTATTACTACCAGTATCTTTATCCTCATAGAGGTATTCTCTGGGTTTCTATCTATACCAAACTATTCCTAGCTATCTACTCATCTCCCCGTCTATCCATCTACTTAGCCTTCACAAAATGGTATCCTATTATACACACTTTCTTTGGCACTTTGTATTTTCACATACATGTGTAATCAATCATAAGCCTATATACAATATTTCCCTATGGGTCCACAAATAGGGATGCCTCATTACCTCTAAGAGTTGTAAATCATTTCATTGAATGGATTTACCCTAATTTATTAGCTCATCTCATACTAAAGGAGATTTAGTTTGCTTCTGATATTTGCAATTACATGCAAGGCTGCAGTGTATATCCTTATATATAAGATACAATGTAAATGCATGTTCGTGGATAAATACCTGGAAGTAAAATTTCTGGGTCAAATCTATGCATATTTTTAATTTTAAAGAAACTGGTAGATTGCCTTTCTTAGAAGGTGTACCACTTTACATTCCTACCAGCAATGTATAAGCTTAATTGTTCAGGCATCCCTGCTTTTTAGAGTACCAATAAGCCAGGCAGATTTTATAAATATACTTCCTGAAGTGTATTCAATATTCCAGGCCAGAAATATTGTTCCACACATCCAATTAGGCACTAGGCCTGGTTATTCTACCCCTGTGATATCTTTAGAATATGGCCACTTTTCTCCATCCGTACCACCAGCGTCCACAATCTCATGCCTGCATAATAACAATGACCTTATAAGTAGCCCCACTTTATTTAGTTCTCATCTAAAACATTCTTCTGCAGCACACTACAGGCTGAAGGCTCCTTGTGGATGCAGTCATTTTCTAGGGAAGAGCAGCAGAACAGAGAGGCAGGGATGGTGACGTCAGAAAAACCTGGGCATGATTTCCAGCTCTGCTTCTTGCTAAATTCTTGCCTCAAGAAAATTAAGTACATTCCCTTGCTTGTTCCTTTATTTGAAAAAAAAAAAAAAAGAAAAAGAAAGAAATGTAGGGGCGCCCAGGTGGCTCAGTCGTTAAGCATCTGCCTTCGGCTCGGGTCATGATCCCAGGGTCTTGAGATTGAGCCCCACATCGGGCTCCCTGCTCAGCGGAAAGCCTGCTTCTCCCTCTCCCACTCCCCCTGCTTGTGTTCCTTCTCTCGCTGTGTCTCTCTCTGTCAAATAAATAAAATCTTTAAAAATAAAATAAAATAGAAATGTTAATAGTACTTATAAGGAAGTTCATAGTGAAAAGTAAAAAAAAAAATGCATGAAAGGATTTAATATTGCCTAGCACATAGGAAGAGTTCAAAAAATGATAATGCTGGGGCCCCTGGGTGGCTCAGTCAGTTAGGCGTCTGCCTTCCGCTCAGGTCATGATCCCAGGGTCCTTGCTCAGCAGGGAGCCTGCTTCTCCCTCTCCCTCTGCCTGCTCCTCCCCCTGCTTGTGCTCTCTCTCTCTGTGTCAAATAAATAAATAAAATCTTTAAAAAATGATAATGCTAATGATGATAACAATAATGAAGGAGAAGGAGATTGTGATGATAATAAATTTGTCCCAGTATCCATTAATTGCTCTATTTGCCCCCACATTAAAGCCCCAATTCCTTGAGATAGTTTTTAAGACTTGACAAGATTTAACACCTGCTTCCCTTCCAACCTACCTCTCTCACTGATGCCCCCCCCACCCTTTCTCAACCCCACCCTCCACAAGCCACTCTATTTCAGCTAAATGGACTTGGATTTTCCTGAATCCACCTGTGTCTCTTTAGCTTAGCCATTCCATTCACATGCTAGTCCCATTGCATGTTATACACATATCCCTTTCCCCCTCTGCTGGGCTAACTTCCAAATCATTACGACTCAACATAGACAGTGTTTTGTCCAATCTTTCCTAATACTTGGTAGGTGTAGCCCCCTATGCTCTCTCATAACACCTTGCTCCAAATGCATGATGATGTTTAAAAATAGTGGTTTACTTTGTTAATGCAGGTCTGTATTTCCCTCTAGATTGCAAGACAGACAGAAAATCTCAATATAACCTGGCAAACCTAAGACCTAGCCTAATACCTGGGACAAAGAAGTCCTCAATAAATGTTTGCTGAAAAAAAAAGAAGAAATATCTGAAATCAAGAAATGTAAAATTCCACAGATTGCTGAAGTAAAAGCACTGTCCCTTTTTCTTCTAAATTATAAAAATATCATTTCTTTTATTTTTTATATTTATGGGTTCCAACTTTCTAAATGTTGTTACTTTTTAAAATTTTTTTATATTTTTTGAAACTTGGATATTAATTATGGAATATTAATTATGGAAACTTGGTAGAAGTCATTCCATTTTTCAAATGTTTTGCTACTCAATTTTGTCCAGAATATAATTTAGTAGTAAAATACATAAACTAACATCTTTGCTTGGATATGCTAAATAGGGTCAATCAATCCTAATATTCTAGCCACATCAGTAATCATCACACAGACTTTCTAACAGGATACAGATGTGTTTCTCTAGAACAACTGAGTGGCTAAAGTCATCATGGATGCAGACCAAATGGCGTAAATTCCTCCCAAGTTGTTTTTACACACTATTGATACCTAGCCTGAAAATATAGTCTTTGCAGAGGGTTGAGAAATTCCACATATTAAAACTTCAGATCAGCATAGATGGTAACCCTGGAGACAAGCTAATGCAAAGCTTTATGTGTCCTTTTACTGCACAGCACCTGTCATTTTACTTATATCAAAGCCATTTCATGGGAGGTATTAGTATTCAATTCAGCATGTCAGTAATTGGTCTAAAAGCATTTATCACAGAGACTTGGCTATATTTATGATTATCCTAAGTACCCACTTCAGAAATATCCCCTATGTTCAACTTACAGGAAGTATTTACCACAGCCAGAGAAATAAAGGGTTCTGGACCTTACAGTAATTCTTAGATAAATCATCACACTAAACAAAGATCACCTTAAAGCAGTTTAGGATTTTTTTCTTCAGAATAATTGATTATTCTGCTATAACCAGATATTGTTACAATTCTCTGAGAATAAAATCATTTTATTTTTATATAAACTACAAAGATACCTTCTCCACCTGTGTTTTTGTGCTTTGGTCTCAATGTCTCTTGAACTGTAACGCAATCCTAAGCTTCTCTGTGGCCTCTATCTTCCCTCTCCTCCTCTTTCTGGCCTTCTCCTATACTATACAACCTTTCCTTGTCTCAGCTACGGCTTCAAACTAGTCCTTTCTCTTATGTCTTCCCTTTGCTGACCAACTCCACAAACCGTTCCTCCGCATCCATCGCCTTCCCCTTCTTACCACCACTTTTGCTTGCGGGTTTTTATCCTAATATTCTCATCACCCATCAACTGGCCCATACATAACTACTAATTCCAGTAGCCTCCATCAGACTCCACTCTCTCTGTCCACTTGTTCTGGACACTCCTTCCTTGACTTCCAGGATGCTGAAGCAGCCAGGCTCCCCCACCCTCTCTGCTCTTCATTGAGCCATCATCTCTCTCCATTTTCCTTTATGTGGCTATTCTCCAAAATTCTAACTTTGATTTTCCTGGTGGATAATTAACAGATTTCTATGTACCTCATCCTTTTTCCTGACTTCCAGAATCATCATTCCTAATTATTTATTAAACAGTTGCCCAATTTTGTGTCTACGTTTTTACTGCTTAGTAATATCTCTTTCAGTCATGTCTCCTTTTTATCCCTACTACCATCACCCATGTTCAAACCTTACTGTCTTCTGTCTTGACCAAGTTTTTTTTTTCAGATTTTTAAAGCAACTAAAAATAATTAATGAAGGTAATATTTTAAAATCTTAAGAAGGACCAATGGCTGACATCTTAATTGAAGAAAAGTTTTAAAAGTTTCCTTAGATAGTTCATTTTTTTCCTATGGGTGAGTTTTTTTTTTTTTTATTGAAATATAGTTGACACCCGGTGTTACACTGGTTTCAGGTATACAACGGAGTGATTGGACAGTTCTGTACTTTACCCTATGCTCCCCACCAGCTGTCCCCGTACAGTGCTCTCACAACGTCGCTGACTATATTCCCTAGGCTGTGCCTTTCGTCTTTGGGCAGTTTAAAATCATTAAGTGCTTGGGGGTGCCTGAGTGGCTCATTTGGTTAAGCATCCAACTTTTTTATTTCAGCTCAGGCCATGATATCAGGGTCATGATCTTACAGCGCTCTGCGGCAACGGCGATGGGCTCTGTGCTGGGAGTGGCACCAGCTTAAGATTCTCTCTCCCTCGGGGCACCTGGGTGGCTCAGTTGGTTGGGCAACTGCCTTCGGCTCAGGTCATGATCCTGGAGTCCTGGGATCGAGTCCCACATCGGGCTCCCTGCTCAGCGGGGAGCCTGCTTCTCCCTCTGACCCTCCCCCCCTCATGCTCTCTCTCTCTCATTCTCTCTCTCAAATAAATAAAAAAAATCTTTAAAAAAAAAAAAAGATTCTCTCTCTCTCCCTCTGCCCCTTCTCTCTTCTTCTCTCTCTCCCTCTGCCCCTTCTCTCTTCTTCTCTCTCCCTCTTGCTCCCTCTTCTCTCTCGCTCTCTCTCTCTAAAAAAAATTAAAAAAAAATCCTTAGTGTTTGATAAGCAGCATATTGACATTTGGAAAATAAGCACTCCTACTTCCTTCCCTCAGCACTCGTGTCCTCTGGTACACAGTTTACAAATCACTGGCTGGAAATGGTTGCATTGGCCTTAAAACTTGTCTCTCACCCCTAATCCATAGCACAAATTAATTTTACCAAGGCAAAGCACTTACAGATGCAAACGCCTTGTTTAGAAATAGTCATTCCAAGTGAACAGTCATTCCACGTAGATTTTACACTTGGGATCCTCTTCCATATGGTCTATCCTAAATTTTCTGGCTTGTCTACATTCAGGTTGGATTACTACTGTTCAGTGAATTTGTTTTCACCCTCTACTGAAGGCCTAGCACAGCACACTTACCTTGGGACTAGTCAAACATATTAAATTGAATTCTCAGTGCAAAACTCAAGGTTTTCAGGTATACACTATTGTGCTCAAGGGTAGCACTAAATAAATGAGGCTTTTAAAAAGTATGATATATCTAAATTGCCTAGTGTTTTTAGAATTTACAACAATTCTGATGAGTCACTAAAGGTTCAGTCCCATGTGGAAAGCCTAGCAGAAATGACTGCCAAAACTCGGTTTAATTGAAAACAGAAAGAAACAAAGCAGCAGATTGTTTTTTTCCCCCTAAATAAATGTTTCAAGTAAAAAAAATCGTAGGTACACTTAATGAATCTTTCTGTACTTTCAGAACATAAGCACTTACACATTCAGAAGTAACTTGGGAGAAGTGAGGAAAGCCAGCCACAGACACAATGCATTTTAGGAATATAACATATACTTATTGCTGCTTTCAGCTGCTTCAGCTTTCCTGAAGCCTTTTCAGGCACTGCTTAAGGCCCTTCAGGGTTCAGCCTGTGTCACCTTGTTAATCCTCATCTCAAGTTACCCCACCCTTCCTGCTTCTGAAGCCCTGGCCACATCTGTTCCTGGTTCCTCATCAAATAAACTAAACACTTCCATGCCCGTTTGCTCGGAATGAACACACTGATCATTATGTTCCCACTTCCAGCAATGTCTGTCCCTTACCTGTCCAGAAAATGTATTTGTCCTGAAGAGTCCAGCTCAAATATCAACATCCCACAATTTAAAATTAGGTAGAATGTGTGTCCCCTTCATATTTGTATCTTTTTCATGATATAAATATTTCTGTTGTGATATTTATCATATTTCACTAGTGTTATGGCTTATCTGCTAAAGGTAGGTTAGTATTATATTAAATTATTTCACTACTTAAAAAAAGTCATTTACTTAAGAAACATGGAATTTGAAGTTTCTGGCCATAGGGATAGTGGAGCACCCTTATGTTGTAACAAATAGATAAACAGAGAGAGGACATAGTAATATTTATTTAAAATGTATTTATTTGTAGATAATATCTTAGAATAACTATAAAAACAAAAGAAATCCAATATGATTTATTCACTTATCTGGGTCCTACTAATTCTCAAAGCAATAATTGTATCTTACATCTTTTTTCTTCATCCCTCTACTACATAGTGAAGTTTATTATCTAGAATAAAGAGCCAATAAATCTGTTAAATTGATTTTAGTTGAACTGCTATATTATTATAGTCATGCAAATAATTGATTTTTCTTCTAACAATGAAGGCATCTGTATAAGAGATAATCAATATAAGAAAAACACAGCCTACTTCCAAGAAAAGAAATTTAAAAGGTAAGAGTGTCCTACTGATAATCACTAGTCAGCCCTGACATGTAGGCAATACCTTTTCTTAGGGAATATAGCAGCCTGGAGTAGTACATTTTTCACAGATACAGACACATACACCAGAAAAATATGTGCATGTCACTCTTTGCTTAGGCAAGTATTTTCTTTTTTTGGGCATTATTTGAAAAGACCCAACATGATCAAAATCCATCCACTTCTCTTAAACAAGTCCTTTCAACAAGCTTGAAGAACTGACTTTTCCCAAAGAGCTTTTGACTTTCATTTTGCAGGGACAGACATTCTTAATTAAAACTGAAACCTGAAGGAACTTCCATGTTTGGGATCTAACCAGAAAGTGCCTCTAACCGTCAGAGTATCATCAAAGACTCAAAGAAGCCACAGCCTGTGAAGGCACACAGTGCCTCCCACCCCCCACCCCCACGCAGAGGGATTATGTCACCACTGGCAAAAAAGAATTAGGGGTTAAAGAACAATTCTAATATCCATGCTGAGATGAAAAACAAACAAACAAAAAAAACTTTTCTTAGTTTATCATCCAAACTATCTTTCTTCACAGTAGCACCTACTCAACAATTTCTTCATCAGCTCTTTATTTTATTAAGCAAAAATGAACTCAAATCTCAACCCTAACTCTTTATGTTTTTGTAAGACTCCACATCCCAAAGAAATGAACTGTCACAAATTATGACTCCTTGTATAATGACTGAATGCCTGCTTTGTCAACCAAAGTGTTATGATTGAGGAACCATATAAAATACAATTTACTCTTCAACTAAGGGCCCTGAATGCTCAGAGTTATACAAATACATAGGTTTTAGTTTAACATCAACTTTAAATTTTCACTTAAAAATTGTGTCAGCCTATCTTTGGATGTGCAACGCCCTGGCTCTTTTTTTTTTTTTCTCTGATAAGATGGCATTCATTTTTAAAAAGCCAAATTTTACCAAGAGAATTGGTATTAATGAAAATGTTATTAGCTACCTCTGTCAAAAGTTTTTGCTAATTCAGGGTGCCTGGGTGGCTCAGTCGTTAAGCGTCTGCCTTCAGCTCAGGTCATGACCCCAGGGTCCTGGGATCAAGCCCCGCATCGGGCTCCCTGCTCCGCGGGGAAGCCTGCGTCTCCCTCTCCCACTCCCCCTGCTTGTGTTCCGGCTCTCGCTGTCTCTCTCTCTGTCAAATATAAACAAAATATTTTTAAAAAAGTAGTTTCGCTAATTCAGTGATAAAAACTGCTGTAAGTTCATTACCAAGAAGCTGCTTCCTCTACAATCTTCAAATGCTGCTGTCTTGCATAGTCGTTAAATCCTTCTATTCCATTCTGGACTTGAAGCTGAAGCTTGGCTGCTTTACCAAATGATCAAACTCTTTCATATTCTTCTTCACATCTTCAAAGGTATGTAGTGCCTCATGGTTTCAAAGTTTATGATTATCTATCCACTGCATGAGATACTTTTCAAGCTTTTCAAACAGACCATATTATCCTTGAGTAACTCAGTAAAGCTTTCCAAAACTAGTAATATAATATTGTTTTGAATGTTCTCACAAGTATAACAAAGCCTCTGCATTATAGATGGAGGTATATGCATGACCAAGCTTATATCTTTTATGTGTTCACCTCACTCAATATATTTTATCCCTCCAATATTCTTTTTAATGCATGGGATTTTCTAGACTTTTTGTGCTCACCAACTTCCTTCATAAGCTTGTCCATTTCCTTAGAAAACATTGACACGATCTTGGAGTGAACTGCTGAGCGATGATAGAGGACTACTCTGCATCCTCCTACACAGACTCATCTACAAATTAAACATTCCCATTGTTGCAGTAATATAAATATGTTACAGTAGAATTCCTATTTGGATCGTAAATTTTGGGTGAAAATTTCTGCATAATGTTATAGTGAATATTTTGATAGCAAGAGTTCAGATAGTGAGGGCTATCTCTATTGCAGAAATACACGTTAACCGGTCTCTAATTTAGAATCTTTGAGTAACATTTCCCAACCCCTAGTTCTTCCTAGTGCTAGTCAGAATTAATTGTCACCAATTAAGATACTTACTGTAGTTTCTCCATATTTCTTATTCCATTCACTACATACATTTGTTGAGTACCTATCATGTGTCAGGCAGTATGGAGGGTATGTAAGAATTAATAAGATGTCCTCCAGCTCCCAAGGATTTTTCAGCACAGTAGGAGTAGACAAACATAAATAAAGGAATACAGTATGAATTACAGAAATCATGGCAAATATTCTTATAATACAGTTGAGGCAACAAAGAGAGACTTAGATGCTTGCTCACAAGGAGGCTGGTTTCAGGAAAGCATTCATTGAGAAGATAACACTTGACACAACCTCTGAAAAGTGAAGTGGGTGCAGCAACAGCCAAGACACACAGGAGGTGTGGAGGAGAGCAAAGAGCATGACATGCAAGGGAGTGACACCCTGGATCATAAAACAGAGCAGTGGAGGTGAGCGGTTCAGAGTGAGAGGTAAGACTGAAAAGGGAGCAAGGGCTAGTAGGTCATGAAGGGCCGCACACTCACACAGGTAATTCTTGTCATGCAGAAAAGTGATTGTTGACACTTAACACATTATTATAGAATTCCACCTTTCATGTATTAGCTGACCAAGTCTTCCTGTTCGTGGCTTCCAATAGGAGAAAGGCCAGAACACTATGGCAAACCCTCCGCACCCCAGTAGCAGTTTAAAAAATTGGGTGCTAGCTATCACTGAGGGATTAGGAGAGGAACGACAGTGGTGGGAAAAGAGTGTCTGCTACAGACACTTGTGGACTGCACTTCTCCTCACCCCAACCTTGAGTTACTAACTTCCTGATAACCAGGAAACCCCAGCCTCTGGGGCCATTTCCAATACACTCTTAAAGCTGCCTAGTGCTGTGCGGGACAAAAAATACTGGAAACCTCCAGTGATTTTTAGCTCTTTGATAATGGAACACACTCATTTTATAACATGGAAGTTAATATTTGAACTATGGCCATCTGATTTAAAAACATCTCAGAAATTTCCTGGATAAGAATGAAAAGGAAAGCCTACACTCGAGTTTTGCAACTGACATTGGTTATTTGCTGTGTCTCACTTGGACGAACTACCTAACCTCTCTATGCATCGGTTTCTTCACTTCCTGATGAGGTTGTTATAAAGATTAAGTAAGTTAATACATGAAAAACACTAAAGCAGTGCCTGACACATGTAAAGAACTCAATAAATACTACATGCTTTCATTATGAGCTTCTCCAGTGTTCACTGCTTTCTTCTAGCAACGGTTTGAATTTCCATCTTGGAATATACCCTCCCCTAAGTCTCATGTGGTTTGGATGCAGGCCAATCAAAATGTTACAATATACTAGCAATGGTGATTGGTTCATGAATAGGTACACAGCCCAGTTAACAAAGAGATATTAGGAGTCTCCTGATAGAGAGGTTTGGAGTCTCTTGTTTTCTTTCCTGCTGTACCATAAAGCTGAGAAGTTGTAGACCTGCAGTGGCAGCCACCATCTTGCTATCACATTTAACCTGAGCCTGGAGCCAACACAATGGAAGGCAGAACTGAAGTAGGAAAAGAAACCAATTCCTGTTGACATAATTCAATCCAGATCCATTCCCTGGAATCTTCAGTTGTCATCAGTTCCATTTTGCTTAAGCAATTTGGGTAGAGTCTCCTCTTACTTGTAATTGAAAGGGTATTTCATAATAAAGAAATTATCCTAGAAGCTATAAAGAGACACTGAAGGAGTTTAAGGAAGAAAGTTGAGTATCATTCTAGCAGCACTGGAGAGAGCTGGCCAAGGAGTCTGGCAGAAGGCAGGAAGACAAATCAGGAGAAAATTATAACAATCTAAGTAAGAACTGATAAGGACCTAAAAATGAGGTAGCTGGGATGAAGATGGTGTGGTAGAAGAAAAGAGAAGAATATTCAGTGCCTGACTGGCTCTGCAGAATGAAGAAGAGCATAGAGTCTAGGATGACTCCCAGGTTTTTCACTTTGCTGACTTGTGGATGGTGAGGCCATTTATCTGGATAGGAAATATAGAAGGTGGCGTAACATTTAAGGGGAAATATGAATTAAGGTTTTGACATGTTGAGCGTCAGGTGCCTATGATATAACCAGGCAGAGATATTAAGAAGGTGATTGAACAAGCCAATCAGACATAAGCAAAAAGTCTGGCCTGGAGCTTTATGTTAGGCAATAATGAATGGAATGGCTTGAAGCTTTGGGCATTGGTGAGTTAGCCAACACAGAGTGTGCAGAAGAGGGCTATGCCCAGAATGATGAGGACATAAATAACTAAGGGGCAAGAAAGAGAATCCAATGAGAAATGCAGAGGGGAAATGGTCAGAGGAAGGGGAGGAGAACCCAGGAGATACCGTGGCACAGAGCAAGAGGAAGAGGTTTTCAGAAAGCAAGACATCAACACCATGAAACGTGGCCTAGAGGTCAGGTAATAAAGAGCACTTCTTCTGTTTGCTGTAATACTTCCAGTGGAGGTGGGAGCAGATGTCTAATTTCATGGAATTGATGTGAAGTGAGGAAGCAGACAGATTTAGAGAGGATTATTCTTTTCAAGAACTTGGTTTAAAGGAAAAGGAGGGACACAGCAGTGGTTTGCCTGTAAATGTTTGAAAACCACCACTAACATCTGGTTTGTAGCATCTGCCAATTTCCCTCATGTGAACCATTCCACTATAGAGGTGATCAATCTACCAACATGGCAATAATGAAAGCAGGGTTGGGAAGAGGGGCTCATAGTTGGCTCTCAGGAGGCATGCTGGTGCGGCTGGATCCAGTATACAGATGAACTAGGGAAAGCCATCTGGATGAGGGGTACAAAGTGTGGAGAAAGAGCTAGCACAGAGGGAAAAGCTAACACAATATATAAAAATGGATAAGGAAGCAACAAAGAAAATTCTTGAAGAGATCAGGTCAAGAACAGATGGAAACAGTACAGAAAAAAGAAAGAAAACCTCCTCTGGGGCTTGACAAAAGGAGGTGAGGTTGGGTGTAGATAAACATTTTTTTAAAGATTTATTTATTTATTTGAGGGACAGAGAGTGAGTTTTGGGGGGGCGAGTTGCAGAGAGAGACAGAGAGTCTTAAGTGGACTCTGTGCTGAACGTGAAGCCAGATACAGGGCTTGATCTCATGACCCTGAGATCACAACCTGAGCTGAAACCAAAAGTTGGGACACTCAACTGACTGCACCACCCCAGCATCCTGACAGAGGAACATTTTTTAAGTACAAAAATGGGAAATCGTACTAATTATGACAAAGAGAATTCATAGCTTCCAATTCCTTTAAGAAGTAGAAGGCAAGATCTTTGGTTAGCAATCAGCTAGCATTGGGCTTTCAGAGTACGGAAGAGGTCATGTGGGGAATGGGAGCAGATGGGAAGCAGAGGCACGTACTAAATCTATGTGTCTGTATGCATGTGTGAGAAATACACACACACACACACACACACATATGCACACACACATATTTGATGTTCCTATCTTTCCCCACTAGACTGAAGTTCCTTTAGAGAAACAAGGCTATGTTATTTATCTTGGTTTCCCTGACATATATCTGAGTTCATTTAGTTGTCTTTTATTTAGTATTGTCATTTGTTGATAGGTAGGTATATAGATAGATTGGCTGATCGAATAAACAAGAAAAAACTACATAGGTATTTCTAAAAGGATGTACTATTTTAAAGGTATTTATAGGGGATATAGTCAATGGTATTATAATACCAGTGTGGTGACAGATGGTAGCTACACTTGTGGTGAGCATAACATAATGTACAGAGTTGATGAATCACTATGTTATACACCTGAAACTAATGTAACATTGTGTGTCAACTATTCTCAAATAAAAAAATAAATTTTTTTGAAAAAAATGATGTACTATTTTAAATGTCTTTTATTTCTCCATCTCAATCAAATCCCATTAAACTGAATTTAAGAATTACATTTATGCTATTTGTTGTTGTTGTAGTAGACATACCAGAGCATCTATATGGAAAATAGTGACCTTAGTACCAAAATATAATTAAGTAAAGGTGGTGATTATAAAAGAGACTATACATACAGAGATGACACAAAAATACTAGAATCCATGTCCCCCCTTTTTTACAGAATATGTGCAACAGAAATTTTAGTAGCAGCAGTTAAAATATTTTCAATGCTCTTGAGTCAGGAAAACTGTCTAAGCTTATATCTATGACTTAGTATCTTTATCCACTATGTTTATATTTGCTTATTTCTGCAGTATGAATAATGCAATTTTATCCAATGTATCTTTGAGATTATAGTAAGATTTACTATAAATGCTTTGCAAATATCAGTAAATGTTGAATAAAACAGAGGCTTTAGGAGAAAAAGCTTGAGATTTCTAAAATTGTAGCAGGTAGAACAAATTTATAGCAATTTAATCCAGCCCTGTTCCTCAGTGCTTTTATACCCTTTATTAATTCATTCATTCATTGATTCATTTGACACATATTTAAATGCCTATTAAATGGGAAGCATTGTTCTATGGGCCAGTAACATAGCAAAAAAGAAGGAAAAATCTTCATCCTCATGTGGTTCAGATCCTAGTGGTACAAAAAAATAACCCTAACAAGACAATAAAAGGTTATATAATATCAATAAAGAATAAATACTAGGAAGGGGAGCCTGGGTGGCTTAGTCGGTTAAGCGTCCGACTCTTAGTTTCAGCTCAGATCATGATCTCAGGGTGGTGAGATCCAGCCCCAGCCTCGGGTTCTCCACTCAGCGTGGAGTATGCTTGAGACTCTCTTTCCCTCTGCTTCTCCCCCTGTCTCTCTCTAATATAAATAAATATATCTTTATTTTAAAAAAAAGAATAAATGCTAGGAAGAAAAATAAAGCAAGGTAAGGGACCAGTGGGTGATGGGGCTACTATTTTAGATACAGTGGTCTGGGAAGGCCTATATAAGGAGGTGATATTTGGGCAGAAAATATAAAAGGGGATAATTTAATCTCCTTCCTATTTATTGGTTCATTATCTATTGTTTATTAGTTGGGATTTTGAAAGATTTTTTTTTAAAGTTTTATCAAAAATAAAAGTAGAGGATGCAGCAGCTCAGGTAAAACTTCTAAAGCATATTATTACATGTACCTTTACTTTTTTAAATGGAAGGAAATAAAGATAATGTAAACACTTTCCGGTGACTTGCAGTGGCAGATTATTATTATAATCCATTTAAATCAGGAGCTTTTTTTTTCTTTTCCCTCCCTGACAGCTGCCTCATCACAACATTTTATCAGTTACTGCTGCTAACTGCTAAGGTTTAAAAAATCAGAGCCAAGGCTGAAAGGATTCAGTGAAAATAGTTAAAACATTCTGACTGTTGGTATTAAGGTTTGTCTACGGAAGAGTTTTTGGTTTTGGCTTATAAATGTTCCATTAGCTCTAAAAACTGTTGTCTTGTAAACTGACTCCTGGAAAAGGAACATATATACACATACAATGTTATTTACATAACAGATCATAAAAGCTAGTATTTGTTAAATGTTTATTCTATTTCAGAGTTTGTTCTAAGCACTTTACCTCAATTATTCCCCCCAAAGCTAAGCTTGCTCCCTCACTTTTATTATCTGTCAAATGGGGAAATAACAGTAGCTTCTTTTGAGTTTTACTGATGACTTTATGATTCATCACATATTACATTCAGCAGAGAAAGAAGTGTATTTCTTATCAGAGGATGGTGCATAAAGACTCTGAGACAAAAATGAACTTGGCATGTCCTAGGTAGAGCAAAAAGGCCAGTATGGCTCATTAAATATGTATGTGCTAAATAGTATGTACTATTTTGCAGGATATTTTTGATTATCTGGTTTACCTGTATTTTTGTTAAATTTCCCTATGCCTATAGCTAAAGGCAGGCAATGCAGGAGTAACTCCCAAATGGTAAGACTGCAAATGAATTTCTCATTGTGGAAACAAAAATTGTAATTATTTTCTGAAAGACAAACATTAAATCCGAAATGTGAACCTCCCTACAAGAAGAGAAACAGCTTTAACTAACAGAAAACTGAAAAAGAAATCACTTTTGTTTATTTAGGTGCTATGTGTAAATTCCTTCTTTTGACAGATGAGAGTAACTTGAGGACAGAGTCTTCACAACCCCATTTGCTAAGGAATCAGATCAAGACCAAATAGGAAATTTTAAAAAGGAAGAGACAGAGAGAGAGAGAAAATGTTAACAAGCAAGTACATATTTTCTTTCCAAATAGTAAATTGTATAGATTTCAAGAATCACAAAATATATTTTAGAGAATTGCAAGTTTTGCACAGATAGTTTAGGATATAATCACAGTTCATGAGTTATACTTGTAAAGCATTTCAAACATAATGGCTTTGAGGAAAACTGAGGATTTCCTACTGAAGAGTTCAGGGTTTGTTCCCAAATCTATAAAAAGCCAAATCAGCTTTAAAGTTTTTTAAAGATTTTATTTATTTATTTGACAAAGCGAAAGAGAGAGCACAAGCAGGGGGCAGAGAGAGAGGGAGAAGCAGGTTCCCTACCGAGCCTGATGCAGGGCTCAATCCCAGGACCTGGGATCATGACCTGAGCCTGATGCAGGGCTCAATCCCAGGACCCTGGGATCATGACCTGAGCCGAAGGCAGACGCTCAACCGACTGAGCCACCCAGGTGCCCCAGCTTTAAATTTTTAGATAGCTATTTTGATTTTGTCTTCCTTACATACAATTTTTTATTAAATTTGATTTTTTGATTAACTAAATTTCCAACTAAGACTTTATAGTCCCACCTCCTTCCTTAGGAGGGTTATTTTATTTTGTCCCTCATAACTTAAAGGAAAAGACAAGACTTCATGAACATTTATGTTTGGAACTCTGAGACATTTAGGACTTTATATAACAAATTTTGACCATGTTTAAATAATTTTTAATGCCAGATAATAAATATCTATGAGGCTGTTCCATAATGACAGCATTCTATGCACACATTATGAAGCTCAGAGACTTGAGTTCTACCTCAGGGTGTTGTCAAAAACCTGTGTGATCCTGGGCTAGTCATGTAAGGAATGACAATCTTGGTCTCCACCTGTAAAACAAGGAAGCTGAACTCCATCATCTGCCTGTGACACTGTAAATTAAGTATTTCATAAAATGTCAAACACTATTCCAATAATACTTATTATTTATTACCATTATATTATTATTGGTATATTGTATATTATATTATACCTTTAAAGTTCTTTACAAGCTTTAAGATTCTAGAATTTTTCTATAATGCTCTTTAAAAAATTGTAAATTTTGAATCCTCAAGTATGAAATTATGTTCCATTAAATTAACATTAAATGAACTTTATTGTTCTAGTTATTAGCAACAATATATTTACCAGACATTTAATTATTTAGAACGCCTTAGTCCAAAACATGCATTATTAGTATATGGTATACTCTGTATCTCTTGTCTGCTTCTGTCTCCTGTTCTCTCTCCCTCTCTTTACACACACACATATACACACACACACACACAAATATACTGCTCCATTTTTAGAAAAATTTGTAAGTTAAATTTATAATAATCTATTAGGTATGTCTTATGTTTCAGTGATAGTCTATATTTAGAAAATTCTCTGATTTTTATCATAAGCCAATTGCCACAAATGTTGACATATATAGCTGAAATATACATTAAATAATTCAGAGAAAGAAATGTTAATTTTTCATTTACTGTCTTTTCTTCTCTCCCTCTGTATTTCTCAGTTTACACTAGTGCCACATTTTACATAAGCTCTTATTTTCTGTTGTCTTTAGTCAATAAGCAAACATGTGCAGAACATGAACATGTGCAGACTATAAAATTATTTTATCATAATAATAATGTCTTCAAAACTGTCTATTCATTAAATACGCCATATGATGGAGACACTTCGCCTTTAAAAAGCACAATTAAAACCTCATCTGGAAACAAGAATATTCATGAATTATCTTTTTACTTCTTTGCTAATTACAAAACTTAGTATTTCAAGTCATGTTTTACAACTCAGACATACTGCCAATTAGAATATTTTCTAAGTATAGTTGCTTGACATTAAATTTAAACATATTTGTAAAATACAAATGAGGTTTTATTTATGAAGGGTTTATAATATCCTATCATCATGTTATAGATATTTGCCCAACATCTGAATTAAGCTCAGTGCCTAAAATGACTTTTGCTAGCATGAGCCATTGGTTTATGTCAACATTTCCAAGTCATTAAGAAGCCATTCTTGTCCAGCATTTAGGACATGAAGTAACAGGAAGTTCTGTCAACCTGCCACAGTGCCAAAAATTGTCTAATTTGGTATTCATCTCCTAAAAATGGCTTAAGTAATTCACCAAAAATAACATACCTTCAGAAGAGAAAGTTGAAGTCAGTGTACTGAGACTTGCCATTGTCCCTCCCCAAATGCACTAATGAGACTTTTATGAGGTAGGGCAAAAAAATCTGCCTTAAATTAGTTAAAGCTAGCAGACACAATCTGATTGCAATGCATCCCTTTGAATTTAGGCATAAGTTTACATTTGGAATGTGAATTTAAGGTAGAGTATATTACAGAGGGATTGGTGGTAAGAAAACCAGGCCCTTAATGACTAGAGTCTGGTACCTTGCTCCCAAGGAAGTAAGTCATAAGGCCATCATCCAGAGTAGCCTGATGGAACACATCCAAGTCTCTGGCTTTGCCACTGGAACCACTGAACGCCTGCAGTAAACCTGCTATTCTTCCCTAAAGCACACAACAAAAGACTCAGTGTCCTTGGTAATACATGAAATGCTAGACAATGTCTACTCCTCTTCTATATTGTCAGTATGTACCTTGCCCTACCTGGATAAACTGTTATCCTTTAATCTGCTTTTTGGCTAGACTTCCTCACCTCCCTTCTTCCCAATGGGTCTAAGGAAAATTATTGGTATTAAAGTCAGCTTTTGTATTTATATCTTGTGAGTCCCCTTTATCTAGGTAAAAACTCACTCTTTTAGAGGAAAATCAAAGACCCCCAAACCTAGTTCTAATTCTTGACCCAGAGAATTAGTATTCAATCAGATTAGGAATCAAATAATCCAGGAATTACTTAGCTCAAATAACTTACTCTGATTTTACTTCAGTGAATGGTGTACTATAGTGACTGCAACCAAAAGGGTAGTATGGGCTGGCAGAGGGAGGACAGAAGGAAAGATCCAAATTGTTATGCTCTCCCATGGAAGAGTCTGAGTACAACTCAGCCTTTAATTCTGGGTGGCCAAGAAGGCAACATCAGGATAACAGTAGGCATTCATTCAAGTATTTGGGGGCATTTACTACATACTAATGCTCAGTTCAGGATATCCAGAAATCAAGGAAAGAAGTTGATCTCAAGGAGCTCAAGGTGCAGGGTGGTACGCAAGGGAAGGTGGGTCTGAGTCAACTTCCTAAAGTAGGTAATGTCAAAGTTTTAAAAAAAAATGCCAATTACGGCACTCAGAGAGGGAGGAAATATATGCCAAGGCCACAGAGAGTATGGTGTGTTTAAATGGTTAGGGATAGCTAAAATATAAGTGCATATGTCTGACCTATGCATCTGCGTGTGTGTTTAGGGTAGGACATGAGATGAAGCAGGACATGTGGATATGTTTCAAGAAAGGTATAAGACAACATTTTTTTTTAGATATGACACCTAAAGCACAAGTGATCAAAGAAAAATAGGTAAGTTGGAATTCAAAATTAAAAAACTTCTCCCTGTCAAATGACACCATAAAGAAAGAAAGTGAAAAGACAATGAACAGAGTGTGAGAAAATATTTGCAAATCATGTATCTGCTGAGGCAGATGTGTTGTGAATACAATGTGTTGTGAACACATAAGTAACTCTCCCTCATAACTCATAACACATAAGTAACTCTCCCTACTCAACAATAAAAAGAAAACATAACCCAATTAAAATATGAACAATCACTGAATTAAAATACCATGTGTTTTATAATGTTTAGAAACTGAAGCTATCATACATTGCTGGTGAAAATGTAAAAGGTGCTGTGGAAAAGTTTGACAGTTACTACAAAATTTAAGCATAGTGCTATCATGTGACCTAGGAATTCCACTCCTGGATATCTACACAGGAGTACTGACAACATATATCCACACAAAAACTTAAACATGAATGTTCATACAGCATTTTCATAATACCCAAAAAGCAGAAGCAACTCAAGTGTTCTTCAACTGATGAGTGAGTTAACAAGATGTAATATACCCATATGATGGAACGTTGTTCAATCATAAAAAGGAATGAAGTACTGACACATGCTACAACATGGATGAACCTTGAAAACATTATGCTAAGAATATATACAAAAAGGGTCACATATTGTATGATTCCATTTATATGAAAAGTCCAGAAGAGGCAAATCTAGAGAGAGAAGGTAGATTATGGTTGCCTGGGGCTGGGAGAAGAGTGGGAATTCACAGCTAATAAGCATGGAATTTCCTTTCAGGGTTGATGGAAATGTTCTGGAATTACAGAGTGGATATGGTTGTACAGCTTTTTGAATATATTAAAAACCACTGAATTGATACTTCAAAGGGGTGAATTTCATGGCTTGTGTATAATCGTTCAATTTAAAAAAAAAAAAGATTTAATGTGTTGCCAAAGGAAATTTAAACTTTACAGACATACAAGGTAGGCCTGAGTTTCAATTATAAGGCACAAGTCTCCAAAACCCAATTTTAACTTTCTTAGATTTTCCTATGATCAACCCTTGTTGATATACTATAAATGCATACTATAAATGCATTCAGTTTCCTACCAACAAGTTACTGAGTCATCAGTAAAAATATAATGCATTACAATAACACTGCAAGTTTCTTCAGTACACATGACAAGATCTTAAGTGTCAGTGTTTCTTCCATAATATTTTAAAAAGTGAAGATCCAACTAGAAGAGGATCCAACTGGAAGAAATATGGCAAAAACAGATTCTTAAAACAGTATATGCACAGCTCAAATTTCGAAGCTGTTAATTTATCATTATCCTAAGTTTTACCTTGATCGCCGCTCAGCTTTGCCTCCTAATTCCTTAACACACGACTTGATTTTATAAATTCCCAAATCTAAAAAATGTTCTCACCTTTTTTATGAAAAAAAAAAAGTGTGTGGGAAGTAGGGAGGAAGAAAAGTGGATGCACACACGCACACACATCTTAACCTAAGAAATAAATATAACAAATGGTGCCAAAAGCTTACTTGAAGATCTTTTATGCAGTGTTTCCCATCACAAATTACAAAGAATAAAACGTTTATCAAAGTGAGATTTATGGAATTTTCTTCTATAGTTCAACACAAATAATTTCAAAGCCATCATCTGTTATATTTTTATTAAAAACTAATAAAAGATGTTTAAAATAATTTTATAATTTACTTCTAAGACACCTCTGAGATGTTGCACTTGCCTTGAGTTTGCAAAGAAATTAAATGTATTTGTCTAAGTGTTTCAGTGACAAATTAATCTATGGTAACAGTAACTTTAATTGGGAAAAACATTTGAAGTAATTTTTCAAACATTTCATTTGAATCAACTAATGGAAAATATCCAATCATATTTGCATAAAGTTAATTTTGAAATGTTTTGTTGATATTATACAATTAGAATGCATTGTTGTGTTTTGTCACTGAATGAGATGTCTGTTTATTGGAGGACTGAAGATAAAGTAAACTTAAATATTTATAAAGTAGGGCAAATAGTACTGGAGTAGTAGTTCATAAACAAACAAGTAACAAGCAAGTCTTGAACAAGACAGTCATTTATTGTACTGAAGTGATTCTGGGCAACTCACCAACACTGAATCACTGCAATATGCAAACAGAATAACTCCAAAGTCTAAAAGATATTTACAATGAAACTTAGTTCCTCTTAGCACTTCATACTTTTTTTAACTACCATATTCTGCAAACCAACTGGTCACCCTTTATTAAAACTATCACGTGGAGGTCAGAGAAGAATTATTATTTCTGAGCCCTGAGAAAAAGTTGCCAAGAAACAGCTACACATTTTTGTAAAAGAAATGCTTCTAACATATTTTGCTGTGGTCAAATCATCTTGGTTGAATGTTTCAAAACTGACCAAAATGAGAGTGTCACCAGCTCTTCATACCTTGATGACACAGACCAATTAATTCGATTGCACTGACCTGCACTTATATTGGATCATGCTGGTTCCCTCCAGTGCAGGAAAGGTAGAGTCTTGAGAGGACAAGCCATAATCAAGGAGGAATTCCTAACACCCAGCAGTAATAAACCATATTCACCCAGAAAACGAAACATGCCCAGAGAAACGTCAACCCATTAAATAATTTTTATGTTTCTTATTGATACCACAAAGGAGCATGTTTTCCTTTTTACAGTACCTAATGCTAAATTGAGCTTCCATTGAAACAGACAGGTTGGTCCAAGAAAATTAAAGAACTGTGAAAAAGTCACAGTTTTTAACCCAAAGGACTTACTTTGGCAACACTTGCACACCCTTGACCTTAGGGTGAAATAGTTTCTTCCAATGAGGCTTCTACATTACCCTATTGTGAGGCTGAACTAAGAACAAATACAAGAGACCAATTCTGTTTTGAGGAATGAACAGCTGTCCTCATTCAACATTATTTCTTTCAAGTCTTCAATTAAGTGCCTGGCATTGTGTTAAGAACTGCAAATGTTTAAGTAAGATATATTTGCTAAGCTTATTAAACCATTCAGTCTGGTGGGGGAAATAAAGGAAGCAGTATGTATAAAGGCCAAGAATTATAAAACAGATGTCAATTCAGGAACCAAGAACTTTGCTGTAGCTAGATCATAGGGCAGTATGGGGGACTGGCCAAAGATGAGGTTAGGGAGGGAGACAGAAGTCACAGCATAGCCAACATTTATTAAGAATTAACTATATCAGAGCTGCTATCATAAATACGTCACATACATTTTTTTAATTTAGTCCTTACAAAACAAGTTGATAAGGCAGATCTCATTTTGATCACCCCATTGTAGAAGAGGAAGCTAAACTATAAGGAAGGTATGTAAACTGATCCCCATGCTGCCCAACTAATAAGTAGAACTGTGCTATGATCTCGGCTCCCAGATTCTGGATCCTATGTGTATCATAAAAGGTCTGTACACACACACACACACACACACACACACACGAATTTGCCTTTCCCTCATAGGTGAGAAGAGATCACTGTTGAGTATTACACAGAGAAGTAGTACAAGGATCCCAAATTTGAACATGGATTAGAGGAGACAGACCATAGCGCTGGCCGATAAGTAGAGGGCCAAAGTGGTAATCCAAGCTGGAGGTGACAGAGCTGTAAATTTTGGCAGCAGAAATGAAAAGGAGGAATGGCCCTATCAGAGTATGTATTCATTTAGAAATGTTTAAATTTCTAAATAAGGACTATGGAATAAGAAATATGCTCTTAATAATCACTAGAATTCATCAAATGTCCCAGTCTAGAAAGATGGTAGGTGATGAGGAATTTTGTTATGGTGCTATTTCTGTTCAGGAGTCTTCTTTCTTCCTATTACTTTCTTTATTTTTTTGTCTTTTATTCTTGGCTCTAAAACAAAATTGTCACCCTTTCAATATACGAATCTTAGAAAGGAAGCTGATTGACATTGAAGTTTAATATATTCCCCACAAGCTTCCAGCATGGTTGTGCTTATGTTCTACCATGGCCTTCCTGAGGCATCTAAGAGTATAGTTATGCCTTCTTTGCTTATTAAATTCATTTTTAATTTTTAATGTGGGATTTTTTAAATCTAAAAGAGAATTTACTGGATAGAATTAAAAACAAGCAAATAATCAATGTCATCATAGTCTTCTCCATTGTCGTGGATGGAACAAATGAAGCTAATGTACAATCATCAGTGCATCTTACACCTCCCAGATTGAAAAGGATCACCAAATACTCTTATCAGGCCAAAGACTATCATCTTTCAAGTACAACTCGTGTCCTGACTCCTTAGCACTTACAACAATTTAAAGAATGCTATCTGATAGAACACAAACACAATATACACTTTACTCCAATGTAGCCTGTTTATATTTCTCTAGGAGTTCTGAATAAGCAGTATAGTGAACTGAGGAGATAGCCATTAGAATGGAGGGAAAACATGCTCCTATTTTTTGAGAATACTTGTATCTGAGCTGTCCATAGTTGAGATGAAGACTAACACTTTGAAGATGTTCCAAAATATAAGTGACTAACCTGAGGAACTGGCTTGGTAGAGAAATTTGCTATTTGCACCTGCTGACTGACACTTGCCATCAAAAGGAACTGAATTAGACAATGGGAACTTGTTACTGTTGTTTGTTTTGCTTCTCTGGTTTAAGAACCTCTCATTCTCTGTTCATGCCATTTCACCTTTCCCACTACAGATAGGTACTCAGTCCATATTAGTCATAGTTTCTTGTCCCTCTGGATGTAAATTTATCCATACACACATGGCCAAGAAGGGCCAAATGTAACTCTTCTGAAGAAATTATAAACATTAGGGGAAAGAAATTCTTGGTCTTTTCTCTGGGATTGTTAGCTATGAGGCCATAAAAGCCTGGCACTGACAGCCACCCATCTTTGCTGTCATGTGTTACCTAAAAATGATGTCAAAATAAGAAGTTAGTAAAAACAAGAGAGACACAAAGATATCCAAAATTCTAGTGATATCACAAGATCCACTGCATCCACTGTATTTGAATCAACCCACCCTTGATAAATTTCCCATTCCTTTTTCAATTCAGCTAATTTGAATTGAATTTCTGCCACTTGCAGCTGAGAGAATTCTGCTTACAAATGCAAGACCAACAATAAATTAGTTTCTTCTCTTTGAGAACACAAAATAATAGAATACTGGTTAAAAATAGGTACATTATATAATGAAATAAATTTATGTTTTGCTCATCAATAGATTAACTTGAATTATAAGCTGGTATACATAATTCCTTTGGCACTGAGTAATCAACTTTTAGAGAAACTTGAGGTACAAAGCCAAAAAGTATTCTTTTTTAGAAGAAACATTTATAAAAAAAAAAAGACTAAAAGAGACTTTTTCAAAAGCAGAAAACAGGAGGAATCTGAGGACTTCAATAAGATTTAAAACAATGTGGACAGCTGCATTTAGCAAGGTACATTTTCAGTTGAGGACAATGGAAAACATGAGTGAATATATTTCATGAATTATGCATTGTATCAGAACCTCATTTGGTAAGCATTCTGACCTCTGCTATTTCTGTGCGAGTATCTATTTTATTCCCAATTAATCAGAAACAAAATTAGCATGGTAGATAATAGATAATGCTAGAATTAAAGACAGAAAGTTGAAAATATAGTAATTTAACATTTAAAAGCATGAAATTAGTTTTGAAATTAAAATGAAATCAAAGAGCAGGAGCAAGAAGTAACCTCTTTCTGGTTCAAGCTAAATTTATAGGAGGACATAAAATTGCTCTATATTTTTATTCTCCACAAAGTAGTTCAAATGTGGATGAATTAAATATATAAATAAAATTATAGAGAGCAATGAGTTGATCAATGTAGGTTCTGCATTCAAAGTGAACCTAGCACAAGGAAAAAGAATCTAATGGTGGTTAGATACAGGAGAAAGCTTTTATAAAGGACAGCTCATTATTGAAATTACAGATAAATTTTGTATCATAGATGAGAAGTTAAAATGAGTATCTATGGTTGTGAATTTTCTAAAATTAAAATAATGATTTCTCTCATAAAGGAAATATTAATTGGGGCACCTGGGTGGCTCAGTCGTTAAGCGTCTGCCTTCGGCTCGGGTCATGTTCCTGGGGTCCTGGGATCGAGCCCCACATCGGGCTCCCTGCTTGGCGGGGAGCCTGCTTCTCCCTCTCCCACTCCCCTGCTTGTGTTCCCTCTCTCACTGTGTCTCTCTGTCAAATAAATAAATAAAATCTTTAAAAAAAAAGGAAATATTAATTATATGTTAATTATAAATTAACTCCCTCTATAAATTATACACTATTTTATAAAGTAGTTCTAAGCAGAAAAGTTAATAAAAAGGTCCCATCTCCTACAAAGTCCTGCAAAGCTTTCATGACGCCCCTCAACTCTTGCCTACAACCTTTCTGACTTTCTTCCCTATTGCTTTCCTCTGCTACCTCTGCTCCAACCCAACTGGCCTCCTTAATGCTCCTCAAAAGTTCCAGGCGTGCTCCAACCTTCCATGAGCTGTTCCCTCTGCCTGGAATGTTCTTTGGCTTGATATTCACATCCCTCACTTCCTGTCTTCCTTCACAATTTTACTGGAGTGTAATTTTCTCAAAAAGGCCTACCTTGACCATTCTATTTCAAATTGCCCCACAGACCCTCTCCGTTCCCCTTACCTGGATCTGTGTCATTTTCTCTTCTTTTTCTTGCCCTTTAGAAAACTATATGATTTAATTTTTATTGTGTTTCTGTCTAGTCTTTGGCCAGTATCAAATTCCTCCTCTTTAATTTTTATTATGTTTTGTTTATTCCCTACTCCCTGTCCCACAAAAATGGGCAAGGGTCTGTGTCTGTTTTATCTAAGAACTGAAGAAGTACATTGCAGGTATTCAATAAATATTTTTTAATGTTAAACAAATTTATTATTGAAGTATAGTTGGCATACAATGTTGTATTAGTTTCATTTGTATAACATAGTTATTTGACAATTCTATACAATATACAATACTTACCATCACCATATACCATTATTACAGTACTACTGACTATATTCCCTATGCTATACTTTTCCTCTCCGTGACTTATTTATTTTATAAATGGAGGTTTGTACCTCTTATCCCCTTCACCTCTTTTGCCCATCCCCCCAACCCCCTTCCCCCTGCAAGCAACAGTCTGTTCTCTGTATTTATGAGTCTCTGTTTGGGGTCTGTTTATCTGTTTTTTTGATTCATTTGTTTTTTTTTTTTAGATACCACATATAAGTGAAACCATATGGTATTTGTCTTTCTCTGACTTATTTCACTTAGCATAATACCTTCTAGGTCTACCCATGTTGTTGCAAATGGCAAGACTTCTGTCTTTTTTATAGCTGAGTAATATTTCATCGTGTGTATATACCACAGCTTTACCCATTCATGTATCGATGCACATGGATCTTGCTTTCATACCTTGGCTATTGCAAATAATACTGCAATGAACATAGGAGTGCATATATCTTTCCAAAGTAGCGTTTTTATCTTCTTTGTGTAAATACCCAGTTGTGCAATTACTGGATTGCATGGTATTTCTATTTTTAATTTTTTGAGGAACCTGCAGACTATTTTCCAAAGCAGTGGCACCAATTTACATTCCGAACAGTTCATGAGGCTTCCCTTTTCTCCACGTCCTCACCAACACTTGTCATTTCTGTGTTTTTGATACTGGCCATTCTGACTGGTATGAATTCACATCTTATTGTGGTTTTGATATGGATTTCCCTGATGATTAGTGATGCTGAGCATCTTATCATGTGGCTGTCGGCCATGTATATCTTCTTTGGAAAAAAAGTGTCTATTCAGGTCCTCTACCCATTTTTAGTTGGATTATTTGGGGGTTTTCGTATGGAGTTGTAGGAGTTCTTCATATATATTGGATATTAACTCCTCATTGGATATATTCTTACACCAATCACAACAATAAACTTGCAATAGGCTATAGATTAAGGATTAATAGATTAATGACCTAAATTCAAGATGTGAAGCCATAAAACTCCTGAGAGAAAACACAAGCAGTAAACTCTTGCACATCAGCCTTAGCTACTGTTTTCTGGGTATGTGTCGTCAGGTAAAGAAAAGAAAAGCAAAAACAAACAATTGGGACTATATTAAACTAAAAACGTTTGCTGAGTGAAGGAAACCATCAATGAAATGAAAAGGTAAAAAAAAAAGAAAATTCAGTGAAAATCAATGGGAGAAGATATTTATTTACAAATGATATATCCAATAAGGCATTTAATAGATACATATTGAATGAATAATTGAAAGGTTGAATTTGACAATGTTAAATGAAAATAAATGCCATATAGAGCCCACTAGTTTCTTTTTTTAATTTTTTTTAATTTTTAAAGATTTTATTTATTTATTTGACAGAGAGAGACAGCGAGAGAGGGAACACAAGCAGGGGGAGTGGGAGAGGGAGAAGCAGGCTTCCCGCTGAGCAGGGAGCCCAATGTGGGGCTCGATCCCAGGACCCTGGGATCACAACCCGAGCTGAAGGCAGATGCTTAACGACTAGGGTGCACGCTTAATGACTGAGCCGCCCAGGTGCCCCAAGAGCCCACTGGTTTCTAACAACATTTGTAATCACCAAAACGTAATTTAATTAGTAAAACTGAAATTGTGTAGAAGAGGAAAACTATAAGCAATTTGGGCCCAAAGAACACACCTGGGCCCAGAAGGTAATAGAAATACACCCCACTATTCACTGGTTTGGGAGCTCTTTGCTCTTACAGATTAGACCTAGCAAGTCAGAGATGAGAGGGAGAGGGATGGTGAAAAAGTGGGTGCGGTAGGGGTGAGGGGAGAAAGAAGGGAGAATTCTAATTAGCCAATCTTCTCTTTAATCAGAAGAAAACAGAATCTAGAAACTTGCTTGCCCATGGTCAGTCAGGCTTTGGGAAACCAAGCTGGGACTTACAATCATACCACAAATAATTAAAGCAGAGTAAAAATGAGTAATATAAAAGAACAGTTTACTTTGTAAATATAATGTTAAAACTTTAGAATTGTTTCACTTAATCCCAACAATTTTGCTTATGTATACTGTGTTTCAGTTTTCCGTTTTGTTAATTGCTTTTGTTTTTGCTTTTTAGCCACATTCATCCATTGACTTACAAAAATCATTAAGTCCTTACTGTATTCCCAGTTCTGTGCTGGGCACTGAGGAACCAAAAAAGAAGCAGGACAAATTTCTGTTGGTGCTTTGTGTTTTCCCTGGCCAAACACACTTATGGGTTGTGATCTTGTCTACAATTACCAAATAACAATCTGTCTTCACTTCACTTTGAGCTCTAAAAACTACCCTCAATCGAATGCTGCTTCTAGGTTTATGTTATCCACATGCCATCTGCCAGGTCCTGATCTAGGTGCTGGGGAGAACACTTGTGAAAGAGACTAAACTCCTGACCCTCATGGAAGTTACTTTTTTTTTTTTTTTTTAAGATTTTATTTATTTATTTGACAGAGAGAGATACAGCGAGAGAGGGAACACAAGCAGGGGGAGTGGGAGAGGGAGAAGCAGGCTTCCCGCCGAGCAGGGAGCCCGATGTGGGGCTCGATCCCAAGACCCTGGGATCATGACCTGAGCCGAAGGCAGACGCTTAACGACTGAGCCACCCAGGCGCCCCGGAAGTTACATTCTAACTGTCTACAATTTGGTATCATCTGGAAAGCTTTAAAACAAAAAACAAAAAACAAAAAAACAAAAAAACTGATTCTAGTTACATCCATAAAGATTCTGATTTCACTGATGTGGCAAGTGACCTGAGCATCAGAAGTTTCAAAAGTTTCTTAAGTGATTCTAATGTGCACCTAAGGCTGGAAACTTCTGGTCTCCTATATTCATTTGCATGAATCTTTGATTTCAGTTTGACTTGATTTCTCATTGTCCAGAACCATGAGTATAACAACTTCTGAATCCTGTGAGTCCTTCTAGTGAATCATCAAGCCTGAGGGTGGTCTTGGTGACCATCAACATACCACCCTACTTTTAGGGCCATCATCATGTCTTACTAACTCCAGGAGGCCCTTCCTCACCCAGCCCTGTTTGATTTATACCTTCTTTGCCACTAAACTGCATATTGACCCATCCTTTCAAATGTTTCATTGATCTTTGAAAATCTTACTGCCCCAATTGGATAATTACAAAACTCTCATCAATACTTTATATATAATGTTATACGTAATCAGACATTCAATAGAAATGTTACGCTGAACTAAATTCAGATATTTAGGGCGCCTGGGTGGCTCAGATGGTTAAGCATCTGCCTTCGGCTCAGGTCATGATCCCAGGGTCCTAGGATCAAGTCCCTCATCGGGCTCCCTGCTCCTTGGGAGCCTGCTTCTCCCTCTGCTTCTCTCTCTCTCTCTCTGTCTCTCATGAATAAATAAAATCTTAAAATAAATAAATAAATTCAGATATTTACTGGCAACTAATCAAAAACTTTTAGATTTTGCAATTCAAACAAGATGGTTACAATGGAGATATTTAGCTCATTTGTATGCTAAATTAAAAAACAAGTATCATAAGCAATGGTAGACTTTCTTCTCCCACTTAGCCAAGTGAAAAATGCACTATGGTCATAATAGCAGGTGATGGTTGTTTTCTCTTCCTACCACTTAATTGTTCATGTGTGCAATGAATTATTTGTATATACTGATCAAGTTTGATGGCAAACTGGTAAAAAGGAGATGGACTCAGAGCTCAAAATATGTCTTTATATAAAGCAAGTACTATTCTTCTTCGAAGAGGGCTCTCGATTATCTATGTTTTCTTTTTTTTTTAAGACTTTACTTATTTGAGAGAGAGAGAGCACATGCTTGTGTGCATGTGCACAAGTGGGGGGAGTGGGAGGGAAGGGGAGGAGCAGAAGGAGAGGGAAGAGCAGAGTGAGAGGGAGGGACAGACTCCCCGCTGAGCAGAGAGCCCAATGCAGGGCTTGATCCCGGGGACCCTGAGATCATGACCTGGAGCTGAAGGCAGATGCTTAACCAACTGAGCCACCTAGGCGCCCCTTGATTATCTATGTTTTCCATCTTAGCATTTGCTATTCATTTAAATATATCTCAGGCCCTTTTATCATCATGAAAATATTAGGGACACATTTTTACTGCTGAAAGGATCCTAAAGATAATTTAGCTGACTGAGGAAATAGGAACTCAGAGAAGTTAAGTGATTTGGTCCAAGACACACAACAATTTAATGAGGAAGCTGGTGACAGACTCTGGTCTCCTAATTTCCATCTAGGTTTTAACTGCAGTAGCATTTTGTACTTCTCAACTGTGGAGACTCATATACAAATCTGATCCTCTTGAAACAGCAAAAACATATTTCAGAATTGTTTCTTATTTCTCAGAATATAAGAAAACACGTTTCTGGAAAACGCACAAGTAACCCCAATAGCCAGAAAAGTACTCTCCTTTTTTTTTCTGGAAGTACTCCCCAAGTATTTGTAGGAGACCCAAGAGTATGGATGTGGCTACTATCTGGTTGCTACCATATAGACTCTGCTTTTTCTTTCCTCTTCTGCCACAGCCCCCTCTAGTGGGCAAGTCCTGTTAGATACTAGCACATACTGGATACCACTCCCAGTCATCCACATGATTTGCAGGCCACCCCCAGCATTTCCACTGGGTGCCATTTTCACTTTGACTTAGACTTGCTGGTTCCCCTGGCTATAGCCACTGTTGTGTTCTTTGGACAGTTCTGGTAAGCACTGCTGTTTCATATCAGACCCCATGGCTATCACTTGCCCTGAAATCTCCCTTTACGTAGACATGATGTATTGAGTCCCTAGGGGCAAGAATTACAATGGCGCCTTTTATGTGACAGAGGAGAACCAAAGCACACAGACCCAATTTTTACATATTATTAAGGCAAACAGTCTTAGAGCTCTTCTCCCTGGGACTCAGATATTAACTAAGGAGCAAAAACACCAGGTTATTGATTCTGGCAAAACTATTCCAGGCTTTGTTACTAGATTAATTGTTAGTAATAGGATTATGTCTTTTCCCTAGGAAGTACTCCAGTTCCTCAACCAAATGGTGGTTGCCATTTTCCACTCAACCCAACTAGGAGAACTTTCTTCCATTAGTAAAACTAGTTCTCCTAGTCTTGAATGCTGCTTGGAAGGGTGAGAGATGGAGTGAGATAAACTAAACTTATGACAAAGAGTGTGGTCAAAGATGGCACATTCTTACCAAATATTGTAATTATCAGCAGTCACAGTCAAAATATTCATCCAAACGCATTATAATTCCAAAGATGCCAAAGCAACTGACTTTATTTATTTGGTATCAGGGTCTAAAAGATCAGTCACCTTAATGATGACTGCTGGCTGTACATACATCTCCTTTCTATTTTTATTTTATAAGCAATAAAATAAATTATGGTAGATTACATCACCAAATTAATTCTTTTACAGATTCTCATATACAAATGCTTTCACCTTTAAAGAGAATTTTATCTTATAACAAACAGCAAAATTGTATAATTATTTTTATAAAGAGAATTTTAAAACAAAAATAATCTGTGCATATTTGAATAGAAATGTAAATGTAAAATATATATTAAGATTTTCTCTGTATGGTCATCGTCCTAAAACATTCAGATCCAAGTGAAAAATATTAATCAAGTAAAATAAATGTGACTGGCAAATTTCAGGTTGATTCAAGAGTTGATGTGTATTAATAACACAGTGATAATGGATGACATTCACTGAGCATTCACAAGAGTAACCAGCATATATATGGTGATTGCTGTCATGTATTAGCTCATGTAATCTTCACAGCAACTCTATGTCACAGATGTTATTATTATACCCATTGTAGAGCTGAGGAAACTGAAGAGAGAAGTTATCTGAGAATGGTGAATGGCAGAGCTAGGGTCAAAACCAGTCTGATTCAAGCCCTAGAGCTCTTAACCCATATGCTATATTGTCTCCCACGGGTAGCAGGTCCTCTATAAGAAAAATGTGCAAATAAATCACATGCAGATTATTTCTAAAGGGAAATTCTGTAGATTCAGAGAAAATAGTAGCAAAACAAAGATAGTCAATGTTTCTTTATGTTAGCAGAATATGTTACATGACAATACATGAAGAGTTAATCGAACAATATTAAGATAACTTATTGTTCCATTGGGGGAAAAAGATTTCTGTGGAAAAAAAAAATAGAAAAATTCTCTCCACAATGTCCTTCCTCTTTTGTCTTTTATTACTTCTATTCTTTTCCTAAAGGGTCTGTTATCCACTTATAGATGGCAAATGCATCTTTTTTTTAACCTACAAAATTTCTTGTATATTTCAGATGGCCACACTATTAGTGGGAATTATGGGGGAAAATATAAAATTTTAAACTAAAGGATGTGGATATTTCTAATTATTTTACCTTGTATTGTGTGAGTTTTATTCAAACATAATACACATTGTCTTATGGCTGCTTTTGCACTATATCAGCAGAGCTGAATAATTTTAACAGTGACCTTATAGCCTAAAATATTCATTAAAGGGCCCTTTATAAAAACAGTATGAGTCCACACCCCTGGTCTCATACTGTTCCTTCCTATAACAATGTTTTGTGATTTCTCAGTTTTTATTTAATTGAGCAATAAAAGTAAACAAGGTTGTATAAAGAGGTCTTATAACAAACTTGTTTTCCAAGGAAGAATCTAGAGCCCTCTCAACCAAAAGTTCAGATCAAGTTATTCCAACATCAAACACAGCAGATATTTGGTAGTTTGCAATTAGAGGGGTGTTTATTTCAAACCTGTAGCATAAATCATCATTCTAGAAAAAAGCACCTTTTCAGGAGAGCTAAAAGCAATCTCAAACATCAGTTGAAATTAACTTGGGGGTAGAATCTCACCTAATACCTAGAATCCTCACCTAATACCCTTTCAAAATAGTCTTTAACACCATTTAGAAATTGGTGTAGATTCTTTGTGTTTAGGAACACCTAGAGTTGCTTGGTCCATCTGTGCCTTTCACTGCCACCACCTCCAACCTCAACAACCACCTCTGAACTCCTGCATCTCACCTGTTCCTGCTATACTTTGAACCACACACTATTGCCAATCACATGCCCACTGGCCGAGGACCCTCCTCGTGAAAAAGACTCCGTTTCATTAATCATAGTAGCAAGAGAAATATGCTAAAAAAAAAATCAAACTACCAAATCCACTATATTTTTTCCTTGAATTACGAATTGTCAACTCAAAACATCTAATATGAGAAAAATGTATTTAAAGTCATCCATCCTTCTATCAACAAATGAAATTTTTCACAAAGCTGTTTTTGTCAATTGTGATACCAAAGTCCATTTTAGCTAAAAATTGTTTTCAACAAATAATTTGTAGAGGTAAAATGAATCCTAGATTTGAATAAATTATGTTCTTGTCACATGAAGTACCATAGATTTGTGTTACTAAGTCTTACGCATGTGAATCAAAATTTTTAGCTGTCAAAGCTGGATGTGAGTAATAACTTGTCAGGAATGACAGAGAAAAAGAAAAAGACAAAGGAAAGGGAGAAAGAATGAGAATTACAAACGCAGAGTGATTTCATACTTATCACCAAGAAATCACTTGAGAAAAGAAATATGCACTCAGTAATTCTTAGCTAAAAACACATTACCTATTTTGCCCTAAATCCTAAATGGAAGTCACATTCAGTTAGCATCATTGCAGATAGGGCAATGGAATGATAGGAAGACTAAAATGTTAAATATACGTTTTTGTAGTGATTTTCTCTTCTCCCCTTCTAAAGAGAATTTCTGCTATCTCGTCTTTGTGGGCTAAACAGAGCTAAGAGATAGAAACAAATATTGGGAGAAACCTAAATCTTTGACAGGGAAATCCTGAAGGCAGGAGTGAGCAACTAGAGAGAAAAGAAAATGTCTCTGGGGACAGGTTGGGTACAATGAAGAGGAGGTCCCAGGACATTATGAAGAGAGAGCTGAGCACCTGAGCACAACTTCTGACAGAGGACTTTATGTCCTATGTAATATGGCTGCATCTTTACATTTCAGTATAGTTACTCTAAGACCTGCAGCCTGAAAGCCTGACAAGAAGTATTACCTGAAAAGAGGGAGAGATTTGTAACGCGCCACTTCACTCAGTTTCTCAGTCTCACTCCAGACCAGAGAGGACACCCCTCAAACTGCCTCGACTTGGAAACAGAAAAGAACTTACACCGACCACAGGACCACACGTCCCCCCCAACTAAACTTCAACTAGGACAAGAAATACTGCTGGTATTTCTAATACCAATCCTAATCAAAAAGTTTTGTTGACTTTTAACCTGGGCTAAGAAGCTAAAGTCTAAAACAGAAAGGAACGCCTTTATTCCTCCTGCCTGAGGCTACTGAGCAACCCATTTATCTTCAAGGAGTTCTTCTCTCAAATACTGCCCCAGAATGCTGCCTAAGGGGAAACAGCTGCAGCGGCTTCTTAATGCAATTTTTGTCAGGAAGATAAGTTTCCTCATTGAAAGGGTAAATGGGAGAAGAAAAGGCTTCTGCAAACTGTCATATTTCACAGGAAAAAGGCCTTTTAAAATTCCCTGGGAGTTTGATTTTCTCTTACAAACCAAAAGAGCTCTAATTGCTCTGCTTTGAGATAGGCAAGATAAGCCTTGTTTCTTCAGTCCAAACCTAGTCAAAAAGTTTAATTCTCTGAAAGGCTGCTCCTCTTCTATTAAATCACGTTCCTTCTGGATATAAAGTTGGCCCATCACCACTCTGAAAACGTGCTGCCTTTAGTGGAATGTGATCTTCTTTAGTCAAAAGAAAGTCACTTTTCAGCTTGTCCTTCTGGCTCCCTGGCAAAGGGGTAGTTAGCCTCTTCTTTACTTTTTTCTCTGGCTCCTTTCAATGCCATCAGCTAAACTTTTCAATAGGCACCGACCCTAAATTACTTCTGCTGGAAGAGCTCATGGAAATAAGCACCTGTAAAACAATTGATTTAAAAATGGTACGATACATTTTAACTGGTTAAATTGCTTTGGTAAGGAATCTTTAGGAAGCCCACAGGTTGGGATGAAGGCCAAGGTAAAACCTGGGAGCAACATTAATTACCTTGGGAATATACAGGCTACTAGAAATGTCAACCATGCAACTAATCAATCCACTTAAACATTAAGATTAATATACTCCTATAAGAGGGAAGACAATTTGGATATTTTCTCCCTCATTTATTAAAATGGCTATTGACAACTGTAGATAGATCTATGATTCATTTATTTACCTCTTTCACCATGCCAGGTTCTAGTGATAAAAAAATAATATATTGTACCTGCTCTCCAAGAAGACTAAGAAACTAGCAAAAAAGCAAGTATCCTATAATAATAATGTATTAAAGCCATACTTGTGATATGAATGAAAGAAGTGAAGGAATGCAGAGGCAGTAATTTAGCCAGGACTCAAAAAAAAAAAAAAAAAAAAAAAGGATGATGCAAGAAGCCTTCACTAGAAGGGAAAGCCTAGCCTAGCTGAGCCTTGAGAAAAATCTGAATCTGCCAGGCAGCAGAGTGATGATAGGGCCTTTCAAAGACACTGAAAGTCTACTTTGGGGAAAGGCAGAGAACAACCTGGTGAGCACAAGAAGCAGGGTGAAAGGGTGGGAGAAGAGGTGAGCAAGATGGGTTTTTTAAGGCCTTGAATACCATACAAAAAATTAAAACGTTCTGGAGGCTCTAAGGACGGTCAAAGATTTCTGAGCAAGGAAGAAACCTTGAACAAAACTACAGGCCAGAGAGATTACCATGACTTTGCCATTTGCTTAAACTAAACTTGAAACAATAAACAGTACATAACAAACTTTTAAAAAAACATATTTGCTTTTAGTTAGATTTTATAGTTAATCAGTTCTAGGGTAGGGACAGAGAAGAAATCCTAACCAACTACTTTAGACTTTTCATTTTGTGGGTGTGCTTACACTCAGATAGCAAAGTTACACTCGGATAAAAGGGTATTTTCAAATTTATCAATTCTGTACCCTAATTATCAAGGTTGGATTTCTGTTTAAGATGCCTATGTGTATAAGCACCGCATATACTCAGTATTTATAAAATTTATATAAGAGGAACTAGAGTCTAATATTGTAATCATTATTATATTAACATTATTCTTTATGTAACAGGTTTATTTTCTTTATTACTCTTTTGTGTCCTCTTTTATGGGCAGAAGGAAGATTAGAATCTTGATGTACTTTATTGTGGCTGAATGCAAAAAACTCTTTTTGGGGGGGGGTAAGTGTAGAAAAAATGCAAAAGAGAAAAAACATGAGAGAGAATTCTCCTCATAAAGATATTCTGAAGGCATCCTGCTGTGTCAGTTAGATCCTACAGCTGCTCAAAATAGGAGCTATCCGGAAGCACTGCGCTGTGTAATGGGAGAGGAGCTCTCATTTTTTAACTTCCTTGCTCCAGTGGTGTCCTAGCTAGAAAGTCATCTGGGGGCATGAGCTAAAGGAAAGTATACATTAAGGTTACACTTTATGCAAAATATATTAATATGACCAATATTTAAAACCAAACCTGAAACTTAGAATGTTTACTTGCTAAAAAATTATATATACACACACACAAGCACACATATACATAAAATAAATCCTGTTTACACAAACTTTAATATAAAAAATATTAAGGTCTCTTGCAAACTTGGTCATAAAATGGAGTTAAACATTTTTACAGTACCTTTTCAACAGAAAACAAATACATTAAGCCACCAACCTTTCCTAGCCTAATGTTTTATTTAAGTTTTAAAGGGAGAAATTAAACACAGAATCTTTATAGAGATCCAAATAAAATAAAGAAACAAGGATGTGATTTAATATTGTAGGTTCATTGACCTTCCTTTGTAAAAACAAAAGAAAACAAAAAAATCACTGTAAGTGAATGGTTATAACCCTCAATGACCAAGAGAGGAAAGAAGATGGGAGATACACACACAGTGTAATGAGGGAGGATTGTCCAAAAAGCCCTCCATGTTTTCAGTCTAGATTCTTTTCAATAAAGATTAATTACAGCCTTCAAGGCAGAACGTATGTCATTATTCTTCAGGGATCCCATCCTGGGAGGCTAAACTCCTCCCTTGCTATTTTTATTAGCCTGTGTATGTCTATACCTGAAAATATACAGGGAAGAGGGCTTTGACTCCTGTATTTTATAAATGTACCCTTATGTAACCAAAGCAATGGATGGGTTTGCATTAGGATTTAATCATCCAATATGGGTACCTATGTTTCTCCAATGTTCAGATTTTCCTTGACACCCTTGGTTACCAACGTTGAGCCACCTCAATGATACAAATGTACTGTGGATTTACTACAGCTTTTTATGTCACAAAAGTTATTACAAAATCATATAAACCAACTGCTACTGTAATTAGTCTATCCTACAGATTATCCATTTAAAGGCTTTTGAGAAATATATCTCATGATTCTTCTTTAGTTCATGTCAAGGATTAAAAACAGGGGTTTTCTGAACTATTCCACACGCCTCTTGTTTCCAATTTTGTTTATCTGGATTTATTCTTTGTGGAATTAAGAGGTAGTGTTACATATAAGTAGAGATTCAAATGGAATCTGACAAATGGAATCAGAAGTCCCTTCTCCACATATTGCCATGCAGGCTTTGTGAACTTCAGTTCCCTCTCAGTGAAAGCAGGAAAATAACAGTTGCATATGTGATAAATTACACTTTCTGCTACCTTACACATTATGTTTTCTACTGCATTTCTTTGATTCTAAGTTGCCACTGATTATAAGTCTCACTTGTTAATTAGTGAACAGTTTTTCTGAACATTTCTGAAGTGAGTAAAAACGTTAGTCTTAGAATCAAGAAAAAATATTTTTAAGGAAATGTTTAGCTACCTTTAAAGATCTCAGACCATCAATCACTTTGTCAGGAGGATGCCGTCCAGTTACAGAAGGTCCAAGATATTTTATCTTGTATTTAAATATATATATATATACACAAACAAATTAATTTCAACAACAAAGCTTTTAAATAGTTTAAGGTAGGGAAAATGGACAAAGAAATACTATTTATGGGATATTGGCTACTTGCCCCGTGCTATGTGTTTTATATAAGTTCTTTCTTTTAACACTTACTGCAATCCATGAGATACATTCTATTTACCCATTTTACACTAAAGGAAACTCAGGCTCCAAAGAGGTAAAAACAAAACAAAACAATAAAATACTTGACCAAAATAAGATATCTTAATAAGCAGCAGAATGGCTATTCAAAAAGTCTAACACCCTTTCCATTATAATGCTTCCCCAAGAAATGTCAAATTGACAGGTTTACAAAACACTAACAAAATCGCTGCTAAAATATACTTTCACATGCTTAAAGCAATTTGTTTAGAAATGTATCTTTTATATTACTTCAACTTAATTCTTCAGGAATATTTACTCTCTCTTCACTAATACCAAGGCCAATGTCTTCCCCAGAGATAATTCTGAGTGACTCTATTATTACATTCTAATGTCAATTTTTTAAAAATTCAGTTAAGATCCCATTATTTTCACCTAAGTCAGGATACTCTTTCTTTAATGAGACTTACCAACTGATGACTTGTATTCTAATCCTGGCCATACTTGCCAGGAGGTAAGCAGTTAGGAGCCTGTGTGAAGCCAGGCTGGACCGGCTCTGAGTCACTGCTTCACTAGGTTCTGAGGGACCATGGACCAGTTACTGAGCTTCTTTAAGACACACTGTCATTAGCATTTATGAGTTCATGTTCTATAGCTCTTAGTCCACTGCCTCGCACAGAGTAAGCTCAGTTGATTCCTTCCATAAATATTTTAAAATGTTACTGAGGTATAGAGCCTATAAAAGGGAACTGGAAATTTCACTGCATTTAACTTTAACTTGGGCAGTGAGCAAAGTGCACTCACTGTGTTTCATACACAGAAGTAATTAAAACTAATTTTAGACTCAGGCATATAATATTCAGCTCCATCACTAATTAATATATCAAATACTGCCTTCCCTTTGGAATTGGAAAAGCACTGGTGAAAACTGCATTAACAGTGTACAACATACACCTCTTAGAGATCACACCTTGATCAAAACATCAAGAATCGTTGTAAAACTTCAGTTTGCAACAAATGAGAAATACCTAAAAGGGTGTTTCCCAGAATTTGTTCCACAGACACTGATATCATGACATACTCCTAGAGGAAGATCTCCCCGCAATTTTCGATTCATATAAAATATTCCCTTTTGGTGAGGCACAATGATCATGTGCTCTGTGACCATCTACAGTGAGAAAGCCTATTTAATTTTATTTGCAGATTTATAATTTCCTGAATTTGCATGATCACAGCTTTCTTTTTCTTCACATAACATCTATTAAAATACGTTCTATGGGAACATAGTCCAGGATTCAAAGTCCTCTTTAAATCCCCACCAAGAGGTGCATTTAAAAAAAAATCTCTTCTTTAATCTCTAGTAGAAGTAATAGCATTATGGATCTCCTCTTCATTTTTCAGAAAAATTGTGCTACAGAGGCATGGAGGTACACGTTAAAATTTCAACTAATTTTGTGCCGAGGGTTACAGGATGAGAACAGCATATGGCAGGGAGTCTTACACTTCCTACCTACATGAACTGTTTTAGTTCCATAAAAAGCTGTATGATTTTTTTTTTTTCGGCAATGGATTCCTGCTACAGAAATAATGTATCTTTAGGCTATAACACGGCTGGAAGAATTCATTTTGTCCTAGCAAGAGGGAGAAAAAAACACATTGGACTAGGGATTCTTCCTCATCACAAAATAGTAACATGTGTCTCACAATTGATAACTGTGCTTACTATAAGGGGAAAAAAATTCTTTTACGGTGAAACAAGTGTCAGCTTACTGGTCACCAATTTAGGAAAGTCTCATTAAATTCAAAACACCCAAATGAAAATCAAACAACCATGGCAAATAGTGTGCCTCATTTGCATGTTTCTAAAATCTACTGCAAGATAGAATATGCTATACCCTAATTATATTGGTTTCCAGTGGATTTAAAATTAAAATTACAACTTTCTCATTAAAAAAAAATTGTATGTACTTAGAGAATTTAAAAAGTTCCAAGAATGAAACTATACCTCTAACAGCATGATTCTAAGGGAATAGTAAATCTTAACCAGCCTTGAAGGCAGTCATGATAATAGCAACTATTTCTCAACAAAGGAGAGGCCAATATTCTACCATCCTGAAATGATATTTCACAGAGCATTATGACTACTTGGAATATTAGGATTAAAAAATACAAATTAAAAAAAATCAAGATTCTCCATATCCTCCTCACATTTCACTTTGCTTAGTGGTCTTTGATATTCTTCATGATCACAAGTTTCTAATGACCACTTTTCTAAATAAGAAAATACCTCCAAAGTATATTCTTGGCAGCTAAAAGGAATGGCTCATCCAAACACATGTCTCTTTTTGGTGTCATGTGATTATATGGCCTACATGGATGAAACATAGACATATACCAATGTAGGTACCCTTTATTAACATCTGAGGGGTAATTTTAAGTTCAACTCATTTATAGTCATTAGCTGACACATGACTTCATGTTATATAACAAACTATATAGGTTGCTGCATTAAATTAAGCCTCATAAAATAGCTTTCAAGACACTAACATTTTTTGACTGTTCATAAGTAACTTAGTTCGTTGAAGTCCACCAATCTGAGTCACTCAAGCTTGAGAATACTACAGATGGGAATGTTTGTGTCCCCCCCAAAATTCATGTTAAAATGTAATTTCCAATGTGATGTCATTTAAAGGTGAGGCCTTTGGGAGGTGATTAGGTCATGAAGGCTCTTATAAGAGGTCCCATTAGTGCTTTTATTAAAGACACCCAAAAGAGTTCCCTCGCCCCTCCTGCTGTATGAAAACACAGCAAGAAGATGGCTGTCTATGAAGAAGGAAGTGGTCCTTCACCAGACACCAAATCTGCCGGCGCCTTGATCCTGGACTTCCCAGCTTCCAGAACTGTGAGAAATTCCTATCTGTTGTTTACAAGACACCCAGTCTATGGTATTCGATGATAGCAGCCCTAACAGATGAAGAAAGAGAGTAACCTAATATAAGTGAGGAAGCCTGTACAAATAGCCAGTGTGGTAGTCAACTTCCAGTATGACCTTCAGTGATTTTTTGCCTCCTGAATTCATACCCCCATGCATCCTCTCCTGTAAGAATAAAGCTAGCTGATCTCTCTAACAGAATTCTGTGGAAATGAAGTGCAGCATCTGAGGCAAGGTCATGGATGACACTGTGACTTCTACCTTGTCTTCTTGGCTTGCTCACTCTGATAGAAGTCAGGTACCATATTGTGAGGATAATCAAACATGGAAAGGCCCAGATGGGGAAGAACTAAGGCCTCTTGCCAACAACTAGCACCTTGTGTATGAAACATCTTGGAAGCCACCCCACATCAAGACTTCAGATGACTACAGCCCTATCTGGCAAACTGATTCAATCACATGAGAAACCTCCAATCAGAGCATCCAGCTAAGCTGCTTCTAAAGCTTTGAGCAGCAGAAACTGTGTAAAATGATAAATACTTATTGTATGTTTCAGCCATTACATTGTGGGGTAGTTTGTTACACAGTAATGGATAATATTAAGTTGTGGGGTAATTTGCTCCATAGCAATGGAGAAGTATACCCAACATCCAATACATTGTGTTTTGTAGCTCCTGACTTGTTATAATACGTTTTATAAGTAAGGTGTGTAAACATATATATATATATATATATATATATATTCTAGTGATAAGCATTGAGTAGAGACTTTCAAAGAAGTGGGGCATTTCTCTCAAGTATCAACGGTTCACTATAAGATGAGTTACAAAGAGCACACAAATGTAAGTTCCACTAGGGCATGGATTTTGTCTGTTTTATTTTCTACTGTATCCTCAAGGCCTGGAATAGTGCCTGGATTACATTAGGTGCTTAACAGTAGATGAATGAATGTATGCACAATTGGGAGGGCATCTCCCATGTAACTCCCATTAATCACAAACACTCTTGACTTTGGAATGCTTTCTGTTATTACAGAAAGGAACACCAGAGAGGTAAAAGAATATTTGCTTTGCCAGTTCTACTTGGAAGACACATCCTGCACTACTACAAATGTTCTTCTATGTCTTCTTTCTTCTCACTACAAAAGGACCCTCCACTGAAATTGAAGCTGGCCTTAGGCTGAGCTAACACCGAGTTCAGCTATTTATCTTAACGCAGTCAGGGTACAGTTTGGTAACACTATGTTTGCTCATTACTACACAGAAAGCAAAAGGGGGTAGAGAAGGAGTATATACTCAAGTTTGACTCAGTTCAAGAGTATACTGAAATGATACGAAATTCAATTGTTTAAACCTCTTAAAATCTTTAAGATTTCCAGTTAAACAAGTTAGCCTCTACTCCCTCTTATAAGTATACACAAGTAATGATAAAGGGATTTTAAAAGGAATAAACCCAGAAGTACGACAACAATAGAAAGGGAGATAATGGCAGAGTGGAGTGGGGGGGGTAGAGATAGAGCATAAATCCAGAACGCTAGAAAGCAGAATAATAGGAGATAACTGGCTTAGAGCAGAGGAAGCTGGAAGTCCAACGCCAAGAAGGGGTAAGAAGGAGTAATAGCCAAGAAGCAAGCAAAGTAACTGGCAGAAGTCAGAAAAAGGTAGGAATAGAGTGCATCTTGTAGTGGCAAAGGTGAAACTAAGAAGGATGTTTGACTGAAAATCTAAGAAGCACAGAGGCCCTTAGATCCAATCCTCCACCCTGAGAAACTAGATGATTCCAACTCCTCCACCCAGGCAAGAGACTTGTTACTCAGTTTCCTAAGAAGTTGAATCAAACTATAAAAGATCCCAGAGTGAGGTAACTGCTAAGAGTGTCATAAAAAAGGGAATAAGTAAATGTCCAGTGAATGTCTATGTACTGAAAAGTAATCCCCCTACCCTATCACACACTCCAGCCACCCTGCCCCAATTAGTTCTAAAAATGAGGGCAGCCTACGAGGAAGGACTTGTGATTATTCCTCTGTGAGCAAATTGGCAAACAAGATAAAATACTTACAGTTAATAGTAGTTTGGCATATAAACTACAGATGTAAATACAGATAGATATATAGATACATAGAGTTTGGTGTATATATACCAAATAAAATTATTAAAAATGAAAAAGTGAACAGAAAAGTTTACCAATCAACGAGTTCTACCCATAAATAACAGGTAGACAATAGTATTTTAAATGCCTTATTTGCAAATATGAATAGACAATCAAGACATAGATCACAGAAACAAGAAAGAAGGAAAACTGCAGAGAAAAGAAAAATTTACAAAACTATAATCAATAAGAGCAGACATACAAACATGAAACAAGGGATATTATACAAAATGTGAAAATTAACAATAAGAACAGAAATAATACATTCAGTAAAGAAGAGGAAAGATAAAATTGAATAAATCTCACAAAGTAGAATGAGAATAAGAAAAAGATGGAAATTAGAAATAATAAGAATAAGAAAATTAGAAGACCTAGCAAGTTGGTCTAATATCTGTATTATAGAAGCTCCAGAAATGCAAAACAGAAAACCAAGAGAATCATCAAAGAAAATGTTTCAGAAAATACATTAGAACATGAGTCACCAGATAGAAAGGAACTACTATTTCATATAATGAATAAAAATGATCCAACCTGAAGCACATCAATGTAAAATTTCAGAATACTGAGAATAAAGAAAAATCTCTAAAAACATTAATAAAAAAAAAAACTAGAAAGCAGGCCAAAGCCAAAATATTACATAGCAGGATAGCATCATACTTCTCAACAGCACTTGAGTGCTAAAAGAAAATGGAAAAATGCCTTTAAAATCTGAGGGTGGGGGAAGTATTTCTAACCAAATTTCTATACTCACTCAGACTTCAATCCAATGTGAAATTAGAATAGAGACATTTTTAGACTATATAACATCTCAAAAGTGTACCTCCAATTATGTAATCTTTCTCTGGAAGTTATAAGAGGATGTTCCTGCCTAAAATAAGAGAAAAAGCTAAGAAAGGGGAAGACCTGAGATCAAAGGGAAGGAAATACAAAACAAGAGAGAAGGAGAGGGAATTTGGGGATGACAATGAAGGGAAATTAGGTATGACAGATGTGCAGCAGAATTACAGAACTAATCCAGATCAGAACACAAGGGTAGGCAGCTGTGACATAGCTGTATGAGTGATATCTCTAAGAAAACAAAAATAAAAACAAAAACATGATAGAATACCTGATTTTTATGACGTTATTGAGAAGTTTGCATTTCTGATGGAGAGTTTAGAATGAATGAAAAATGAAAGAACAGAGAAAATACATCCATTACCGACTCTGGAAAAACAGAGCATTATTACAGAAATGTAATCAACAATGAACAACGTAGTCATGGTCATAATTTTATTATTAAATATTGATTTCACTGAAAAGTTACATAACCAATTGAAAACATGGAGGAAAAGACATCTTAAAAATTATTCCTATCGGGGTCCCTCGGTGGCTCAGTCATTAAGCGTTTGCCTTCGGCTCAGGTCATGATCCCAGGGTCCTGGGATGGAGCCCCACATCGGGCTCCCTGCTCAGCGGGAAGCCTGCTTCTCCCTCTCCCACTCCCCCTGCTTGTGTTCCCTCTCTCACTGTGTCTCTCTCTGTCAAATAAATAAATAAAATATTTTAAAAAAATTATTCCTATCTTTTATAATAGGAAATCTGAAGACATTATACAAAACAGAAATGTGAAGAAATTAAGGTACTCAGAAACAGAGAGGTAAATCTGAGAAAAAAGCAGCTGAAAGTGTTGAAAGTAGTTGCCCTAAGGAATAAAATAAAAATAGAGAGATGAAGAGAAGGGACATTTTGTTACAAACCCTGTGAAACTACCGATCTTTCAACTAGATATACATATTAATTTTGTTTAAAAAAATTTAGATTTAAAAGATCAAACCTAACTTAATTGACTATACCAAAAAGTACTAAAATATTGTATTTAATAAAACAGGAGAAAAATTCATCCACATATGAATACAATGGGAGAAAAATAAATTGCATTTCTCAAAAGAAAAATATTTACCTCTATAAGAATGGGAAATTCAATTTCTTCTCTGTCCCTCTTACATAAAAGTCTTCAATAACTAATTTTTCATATTAATATAGTCCAGATATAGTTTTAAAACCTGACTAATATAAAAGCTAAACAAATGAGATTTGAAATGGGTCCACCAATAAAGGATATAATTACCTCATGTATCCTAGAGTATGTTCCCACTACTTTGTCTATGTAAACATGTCAACATGCATATATGTCTACATACATATATACACATATACATGTCTATAAAGATTATTTAAAATTTGGATGTAGGATCCAGAAAGATAATTTTGCTATGATTGCCATAGAATTGATCTTATTTCTCTGAAAATGTTTTGCTCAATATAAGAATTCCAATTAACTTGTAGATTGGCAAGTTGTAGATAGATCATTTTTATGAGTCTTACTCTGAATAAAAAAACAGAGCTAAATATTTCAATGACTTGGTAGATTTTAGAAAAGTACATGTTCTAAATTTTGAAGGTTTTAGTTCCAGAGGTTGCACATCATTTGTTTTCCAATTAACTATATGGACTTTCTTGATGACAAACCCAGTAAGTTTTAAGAAAGAATGTATTACAGAAAAATTAGGGATTTCATGAGTACACATATATTTGTATAACCCACAAAATAGTTGTATTTACAAATAGATGAAGAACAGGTTTTATACAGAAACAAAAATTGCATTCCTTTCTTATATTTGAAAATCTCTTCCATGTCTGGTAAATAATTACTTCCTATCATCAGAGTTCTAACTAAAGCTTTTCAGAGTTATATAACTGAAATCACATACAGCATCAAATTGAGAAATTTGTGTTTTTCTTTGTCAATAGTTTATAAATAATAAGAATAAGGGTAATAGCAGGTATATACTGAGTATTTTCCTATGTCAATATACATATTTAGCTGCCTTTAAATTGTTTTTTTTGTGTAGATCTCTTAGTACTAGACAGTATTTTATAGGAGAGTTTCTAAATGCATTCTAGCATTATTTAAAAAGGATCTCTTACAGGATGACAGGCACATAATCTCACCCTAACCCACAGCCTACCCCTAGCCCCTACCCCTAACCCCAACACTTTGGAAAAGTCTCTGAACTGCAGGATACCAGGCACATACCCTCACCCTAACCCTAACCCCAGATCTGAGAACATGGATTCCCAAACACATGGTAAGAAAAAATGAGAAGTAGCCTAGTGATTCTGGAGAAGGTGACAAATGATGGATGGAGCTAGAGAGTATTATGCTAAGCAAAGTAAGGCAGTCACAGAAAGAAAAATGCCACAGGATTTCATTCATATGTGGAATTTAATAAACAAAACAAATGAGCAAAGAAGAAGAAAGAAAGAAAGAAAGAAAAAGAAAGAAAGAAAGAAAGAGAAAGAGAAAGAAAGAAAGAAAGATAGATGGGAGGGATGGGGTGGCTGGGTGATGGACAATGGTGAGGGTATGTGCTATGGTGAGCACTGTGAATTTTGTAAGACTGATGAATCACCTGTACCTCTGAAACAAATAATACCTTATATGTTAAAAAAAAAAAAAAAGATAGTAGAAAGGGAAAAATGAAGTGGGGGAATCGGAAGGGGAGATGAACCATGAGAGACTATGAACACTGAGAAACAGTGGGGGGATGGGTTAGCCTGGTGTTGGGTATTAAAGAGGGCACGTACTGAATGGAGCACTGGGTGTTATACACAAACAATGAATCATGGAACACTACATCAAAAACTAATGATGTAATGTATGGTGACTAACATAATAAAATCAAATTAAAAAAAAAGAAGCAGCACTTATATTACCATTTGAGGGAGAGGGATTAATTTATCTTTCTTTTACATGTGGGATTTGAGGTAGTTTATTTAAGGCAGGGTTAGCAAACTATGACTCATGGACCAAATCTGGCCTAAGACTTGGGTTTGTATGGCCCACAAGATAAGAATAACTTTTACATTTTTAAATGGCTGAGAAAAATAAAAATAAGAATGATAGAAAGGAAAAAAGGAAAGGAAAGGAAAGGAAAGGAAAGGAAAGGAAAGGAAAGGAAAGGAAAGGAAAGTAAATTAAAGGAAAGGAAGGAAGGAAGGAAGGAAGGAAGGAAGGAAGGAAGGAAGGAAGAAAGAAAGAAAGAAAGAAAGAAAGAAAGAAAGAAAGAAAGAAAGAAAGAAAGAAAGAAAGAAAGAAAGAAAAGAAAGAAGAAAGAAATTAAAGAAGGAAAAGAAAGAAAGAGATAAAGAGGCAAACCTGGAAGCTGAAGCTCAACTCTAGAGAACAAACTGATGGTTACCAGAGGGGAAGTGGGTGGGGGGATGGGTGAAATAGGTGATAGGAATTAAAGAGGGTGCTTGCTGTGATGAGCACAGGGTGTTGTATTAAAGTGTCGAATCACTATACTGCACACCTGAAACTAATATTACACTATATGTTAACTACTGGAATTTAAATATACATGGGGAGGGGAGGGAGATAAGGAAATAAAGCGGCTCTTTTAGGAATTAATGAGGATTATGTAAAAGTTTCTTGTTATGTAGATATTCACCTGTAGCTTCCTTCTTTTGATTTTGATCTAACCAAAAAGCAGTTAACAGGGGCGCCTGGGTGGCTCAGTCCTTAAGCCTCTGCCTTCAGCTCAGGTCATGATCCCAGGGTGTTGGGATCAGAGCCCCGCATTGGGCTCCCTGCCCAGCAGGAGTCTGCTTCTCCCTCTCCCACTCCCCCTACTTGTGTTCCTGCTTTCTCTCGCTGTCAAATAAATAAAATCTTTAAAAAAAAAAAAAAGCAGTTAACAGGGAGGAAGCTGCTAGCACACAGAGCTGGCAAGGCATTACTGAATCCTTCTAGATCTAACTTAGATTACTGACCTATTCTGGAAGTGGACTCTTATAATCAGTGCCTTGACTCTGTATCTTCAGAAATCTCATTCTAAGAGAATGACTGACCTAGCATCTTGAAAATTAAATTTCAGTACGTGCTTCTGAAACAGAATTGTATACAAATACAGAAAGATAGCGGTCTACAGAATACAGAAAGATACTCAGAAGTCAACATTTAAATCATATCCTAAATTTGTGCCCCTATTTTAACAATTCCAACTGTTCATTCATTTGAAATGTATGGCTGGGAAGCAACCATACCCCATGCCACTGTGCTACCTGCTGAGGATGCAAACTTCAAAAAGACACACATATGGTCCCTGCCATTACATTTTTACATTCTTGCGGGAGAAGCTTACATTCTTGCAGGAGATAAGTACAGATAAAAAGGGAGACAACGCAGAACAGGACAAAAAAATACTGGAGCAAGCAAGCATGAGACCTAAGAAGTTTGAGCCACAAATGTTGTGGAAATAGTGCCTGACCCTGAGAGAACAGCATGGGCATAAGCCCAGAATGAAACAGAATGAGATACATTCTGGAAACCAGAAGACTATGGATGAATGAGGACGGTAAAGATGGGGGGAGTGTGACAAATGATGGAGCTAGAGAGGCTGGTGGGTGCCAAACCACGAAAGATAAAGGTTTTTGAGTCTTATCCTAAAGGCAACGGGGAAATTGTGATGTCTTTTAAATTTTATTTTCATCAAAGTGCTATTTGTATACAATTACATCTTTGATGGATAAGCTTGTGTTGAAAAGCAATGCGTAAGCATACCCACAGCTTCCTTCCCAGTACTGTTCCCAAGAAGCAACCTCTTCTACCCAGTTCTTCTTTTAGGCCACTTGATGGTCCCCAATCCCAAATACAATGTTGATTTCTTGATGACTCATGCTATTTATTCTTCCTTTCCACAATTTTTGACAATCCTATTTTTACAAATTTATATACAGAATCGGTATTTCCTTGTCCTGCTATGTAAGATGAATCTGTGCATGCTTCCACGTCTCCCTCCATCTTCATGTTCCTTTTTACATCTCTCCCCTTTGGCCACCTAACATTTTTTTTACATCATTATTGCAAACTCATGAACATCTACATTCTATTTTGAAAGTCAGCATGAAATTTACACAGACTGGAATGCACAGACACTAATGTACAACTGTATACGTCTTAGCAAATGTGCATACCACTGTAACCAACAACCCAATCAGATACAGAACCTCTCCATTTTCCTGGAAAGTTCTCTCACTTCCCCTTATTATGCAGTCAATTCTCAACCCCCACAGACAACCCCCTCTTCTGATTTGCTATCACCCAGATCAAATCTAACTATTTTAAAAAATTCATAAAAGTGGAATCATACAAAATGTACCATTCTTTCACTTAACATAAAGTCGTTAGAGACATCCATGTTTATGTGTGTATCAGAACTTCATTTTTTCTACATTAATTAGTATTCTATTGTATAAATATATCATGATCTGTTTGTCCATTGTGTTTTTTTTCCAGTTTTTAGCTATATACATTTAAGCTACTATAAGCATGCCCAACTATTTTTGTAAATAAACCTTTACACTTGTTCTGAATATATACCTTGAATTAGTTATAGGCTAGGTATATGATAAATGAGACCAAGTGACAATAGAGTCCCACAGCTTTAAATCCCCATTTATTATGAGTAAGAATGAAATAAAATTATTAACTTTGAGGATTTATACATCAATGCTTTGTGAATCCAAAACTGTTGAATCTCACTTGAAGATTAAATCTGAACACTTATGTCTAATATTGCAATTTAAGAGCCATCAAGAAAATTACTCCTTCGATATCACCAAAGGAAAAACATCTTAGTACAAGGAAATTTTTAAAACCAACTGTATAACAGCATCAATTGTTCTTCAAAATCTAGAGAATCTGATTCACACTGCATTTTAATGAAAAAAAAAAAAAAGAGTTTCGAAGGTATGGAGAAAAATGCACAGTGGAAGTAGCCTAAAAAGTAAAAACCCACTTTGCTTCCTAAAAATCTAAGCCCATTGGACAATCTCTCACATACCTCTCCTGAGGCATTCAAGTAGCTTAACAAAGAATCCTCTAGTTTTTGCTCTAGAATACAAACTGTAGCTTTGTGTTAGAAAAAGCAAATAAAAACCCCTCCATTCCAGTTACAGGTGGGAACAAAACAGAAGGAACGTCCAACTGACATTGGTTATACAATACTGATGGAACAAAAATAAAAACCAGAGAATGAATCTTAGACACAGACACTGCTAAGAACAGATATTGGGCTTAGAGAAAACCAAGGGGTACACTGGCTGATTAAAAAAACATGAGTCAGTCACAGCAGAAAATAATGGATGAGGGGCTGGGGGATATTTGAAGGCAAAAATGGATTTTGGAAATTATTATCCACACAGCTAAACAAATAATTAAATATTCTTTTAATCTAGTATTTCTCCGGTTAATATAAATAAATCAAAGATAATTTTTATCATAGTGAAAAAGAACTATTAGCAAAGTCATGAAAAATTATTTAAATCTCCTAAACTAATTTAAATTTATTTAATCAGAGCGTTTTCCTTAGCTAGAGCCGTTAACACTTAAAAATATATTTGCTAAATCTGACTCTTTAACATTGAAAGCACATACTTTCACACGTGATGAATCTTAAGCTGGAAATATTTATCAACTCTTTTGGTTATCCTTTTATAAAATATATTTTGGAGATTATGGAAAATTTTTAAGATAACAAAATTTCAGTAACCAGAAAAAGGGAATAAACAGAAGAAAAATGATTACAATACAATTAATTGATGAAGTGAGTGCATAGGAAAGAAAACAGTGTAACATCTTCAACTGTAATATGATTTTTTTCTATAAACAGTTTTATCTTAGCCTAACTAGAAATTTCTTCTCATTTAGAAGGCAAAAAGCACAAAATCTCTGAGTCTAGTTTTATTCTTTTCCTTATAAAATTTTGTATTACTTAAAATAGCATGTAATAAAAGAGAGGTAATTCTGGTAAAGATTATTATACTTTTATCTCAGTCCAAAACAAAACAAAATTTCAACTAGGCATGTGGGCTGCTATCTGTATGTTAGCTGAACTATTAGCTACTGTGAATTACCTTGTGATCATTCCAGACAACTGACCCTAATTAACAGTGAAACTAAAGTTCCCTTGAGTCAAAGGTATTACCTGCCAAGAAATTTTCCCCCAAACAAAGACATGCATTGTCCATACAGTAGCTAGTAGCCACATGTGGCTACTAAGTACTTGGAAAGAGGCTAGTGCAACGGAGGAGCTGAATATTTTTAATTTAATTGAAATATGCTGTTACGTGTAAAATAAATAAACGAAATAAAATGTATTAATAAAATAATTTTGGGGCGCCTGGGTGGCTCAATCAGTTAAGTATCTAACACTTGATTTCAGCTTAGGTCATGATCTCAGGGTCAGTGAGAGGGGATCAAGTCCTGAGCTGGATGGGGAGCCTGCTTAAGATTTTCTCTCTCCCTCTCCCTCTGCACTCCACCCCCCCACCCCCGCGCCCGACCTGCACACAAGCCTGTGCACACTCTCTCTCCCAATAAATAAATAAGTAAATAAGTAAATAAAACAATTTCACCTGTTTCTTTTTACTTTTTAAATGTTGCAACTAAAAATTTAAAATTAAACTGTGGCCCACATTACATTTTTTTATGTCTAGACAGCTCTGGTTTAAACTCTTTGAAAGAAAACAAAAACTGAGCGTCTGGTTCTGATAGGTTTTAAAAGCTATGGATTTGACTTTATTCAAATTAAAATGCACAACAATCAAGCCCAACATTTTTGGGGACTAACAGGTTGGTTCTGACACTTTACTAATTAGGCATAATTCCAAGCTTAGACTTTACACATCAGGAAATATCAAATTCAAAACACTTACCCAAGAAAATATCTTCAAACAAAAACACATAGACTATAAAATGGAATGGAAAGAGTCCAGTTGTTTGCCTTTTAAAATAAATATAGGAAATATTTAGGAATGTAGATGATAAGGCAAGATTCTGGGCTAGCAAACCAGTTCAGTTATCATTTAGAGATTAGAAAGAGATTAAATTATGGCACAGTAACTAAATTAGAGAGGATTTGATTTAAAACAACTCAAATTTAATCAGAATTGCAATCACTAGCAGAAAGACTTGATTGAATCCACTTTCTTGAAAAAGTAATTACAAATAATATGTACTGATGGAGCCAAACAATTTTATTTAATGAAACATAAGACATTTTCAAATAGAGATTTTTTTTACTACTTATAGATAAATAAATAATAATTTGCACAGCTAAAAAAAGAGAGGCAAATAATGCAACCTTGTCTTAGCTACCTTACAAAGATAAATGAAATGCATACTAGCGTTAAGCCACTAACAGATATTAGAATTTTGGAAGGTGAAACACATACTCAAGGACATTTACCTGACATGTATTGGAAGGGAAATCATACTAATTTTAAAGCATTTTGTTAAAATTTTAATTAAAACAAGTTTATTTACTATAAATATTTTATCCCAAAATATGTGAATTGTTTCATTCAATAGATATTTGTGTTTTTGAGCATATGAAACATAAATCCTAAAAATGCCAACAGTGACAGTGAATCCTGCTTTTTAATCTATTTGGTAGGTGTCCCTGAATGACTAAATGAAGTAGTATACACAAATTTCCATGTTTATGGCAGAGTAAGCATCCAATAAGGTGTATTTTCCCCAATAAATGTGAAATGTATACATTAAAAACAAAGACAAATTCAGCCAAATAAATAAAGAAAATATAAAAACTTATTCAGGGCTTTCCTTTTCATTTATGGAATTTAAAAAAGACAGGTGTACATTTTTTTCCCCTTTCTTCCCTCAAAATATTCAATCCATAGCTTTTTTCTCCCTCATGAGTTTACTACCATACTTAGGTCATAGTTACTAAATGATTCTCAATTTTTTTTTTTTTAAGGTATAGGCTCATCCTTTACTATGAAATGTATTAAACTTAGTATTATGGAAAAGCAAATTGCTGAATTCAAATATAGTAGGAAGTTCTTCTGACCAAAGAATGATTCTAGAATTTGGGGCAAAGAAGACTGACAATAAAATTGACAAAAGTTGCAGGTAGCCATGAACTCTTTATAAGGTTATGATGCCAATACTTCATAAGACCTCCATCTTGCCACATATAAGTAGGTCCTTATTTGGTTATTTCTTATCCTGTTATCAGCAATTTAACAAAATTTATTTTTATCTATGTTGCTTTTAATTCTTTCATGTGATAGAGGCTTTTGTTCTCTCTTAGAAGGAAAATACCACCAAAATTACAATCTTATTTCTGATTCCTAAGAGGAAGTATTTTTACTTGAAATATAAATAAGTTATGTTAAATAACTGAGGCATTTACTGAGCCCTTAAAATAAGGGTCAACATTTTTATATATTCTCATATAACTCTTAGGATATCTCTGCAAGTCTTTAAGCATTTCTGAGGAAGTTACTAATATTCATTCACCTTTTTAACAGATAAGGAAATTAAAGTTCAAAGAGGTTATTACTTAACCTATCCCAAATCACACAGATTTTGTATTCCTTAGATTCTAAGATGGGTTTGTTCTACTTTGATGCATCCCTGAAACTGGAATACTATTTACAATCAATGATGTCTTCATTTGATGAAATTCAGTTGAGTATTATGGAAGGGATTTGGACCTTGATTTGCTCAATGCAAAACCCTCTGTTCCCCTACAGAACTGCATTACGACAGTCAAATAGGTCTAAACCTCAAATTCAAAACTTGACTGAGTTCCCACTCATTGTAAATTTCAAAGCCTGACCACATTTTTATTTTCCTATTGATTGAGCACTGAAATATAAAAAATAAATCAATATAATAAATGCTTATTTTTGTATTTTTTAAAGATTTTTTTATTTATTTTACAGAAAGAGAGAGGCAGAGAGAAAGCATGAACAGGCGGGGCAGACGGAGAGGGAGAGAGAATCTCAAGCCGACTCCACACTGAGTGTGGAGCCCAACATGGGGCTTGATCTCATGACCATGAGATCACGACCTGAGCTGACACCAAATCGGATGCTCAACTGACTGCCACCCAGGCACCCCTACAATAAATATTTAAATAGCATATTCTACATGTATAACATGAAGATACCGCCAATCTTAAATTAGATGACTCAACTTTCTAAGTAGTGAAATCAATACATAAAGTATACCTGAAACATATGGTGATTGCAAAATTTATAAACACAACCCTATCACTAATAAGCAATCCTTCCTCAAACCGTTTGACTCCAGGTAACATTCATTATTCCTACTTTGGGGCGATTTTACAGTTACACTGAAACAAGCACTATACTGTAAGTCAAGAATCCCAGCTTTGGGGTCCCAGGATCGAATCCCACATTGGGCTCCCTGCTCAGTAGGGAGCCTGCTTCTCCCTCTACCCCCTGCTCCCCCTGCTTGTGTACTCTCTGTCTCTCTCGGACAAATAAATAAAATCTTAAAAAAAACAAAAAAAAAACACAAAAAACAATCCCAGCTTTATACCCCAGCTTAGGTTTTATCACTTCATATTTTGGGGCCTAAAACCGTCACATTTTACAACATAAGGGTTTAAGCCATTTTGAAATATTCCACTTCTAAACCCAAATTATCCATTCTCTAGCTCAGATATAAAAAGAAAAAGGGTGAGGAAAAAGAATGTAATTTTCCCATCAGAAATTATCCAAGAGGGTTTCTGAAGGGACAGCCTGGAAGGCAGCCATATGAAGAAATTATTTTTCCCTAGTGGAACACAAAGCATTGATACATAGTGTTCCCAACCTTGAGTCAATTGAACCTCTTCAAAAAGGTAATGCAGAAATTCTTTTTCAGTATCTGTACCATGGGCTTTCATGAAAGAGTAACTGAAGCAATGATGGTTTTCAGTGCAGGTTACATTCTGAAATGTCTGTACAGCACAGTCCTTATGCCACAGATGAGTCATTGCATGCCTTGGGTAGAATATTTGTAGAACATCATAAAAACAATGATTCACAGTGCATTTTATGCTGCCAATGACTCATTAATTCATTCTTCTAAACACATTAACAGAGGGATCTATGTATAACAGGGAAAACTGTATATGTTCAACAGAAATATGGAAATACACATATGAAATTCATTTAGAGGAAAAGAAATCTTTCAGGTTATTCACTGGAACTAGCCTACTCTATCCAAATGGAATAAGCCATAAAACAAAGAGACTTAAATATAAATCTTAGACATGGAAAAGGGAAAAGATCAGGGGCCCAAATTAAAGGTAATGGGTGAAAGGAAACCATCGGGCTCAGTCTGGGACATTGCTCAATTGAAAGGGTGAATTTAAAAGAGATCAGGCTCTATTGTCAGGGGTCAGTAGAATACTCAGAGGCTCAGGAAGGTAGATCTTTCTGGATAGATCTGATGAATTCTATCAACTAACTCCATAATTTCTTTTAATCTATACATCTAGTCTTATCTCTAAATATGCTTTCCCCAAATTCTATACCCCAAGGCTTTTACCTCACTTCTTCCTTGACTTTTAATAAAATTCTACTTATCCTTCTCAAGACAGGAACTATTCCATTCCTCAAGAATCTGCCATTTTCTGCATGGGCCAAAGGACTCTGTAAACTCTCCTCCCACATGTCTGTCTCTTCCACAAAACTGTGATCTAGTTTCATTGTTTCATTCATCCACTATAGTGCTTAATCAATACTTTTTTAATGAAATAAACTGTTCTCTCCAAGCCACAAGCAATGGCCTGTTCTTATCTATCACTATCTTCTCAACCACCTGGAAAAAACAGCTAGGAATAGATGGACCAGTTCTTGTGGGTGCAGTTACATTCTGAAAACTATAATGCATTCACTGAACACCAAGACTCTCCCCACAAAAGACAGCATGAGTATTGTATATCACTATAATGGGCTACTATGCTACAGTAGCTTGCATTATTGTTCAAAAACATTGCTGCATATATACTCATTCCATGCTGACATCAGGCTTGAGCATGACTTGCTTTGACCAACATCATGTGGGAAGAAGTGACACATGGGCAGAAGTTCTTTGATCAGTTATAAAGTCTGTGATGTTCATTTTTTCTCTCTGCATTGAGCTATGCAATATTCCAGATGTAGGCTAGACGGTCAGCCTGGGTCCAAAGTCAAATGATGTGCAGAACAGCTACAGCTGACTTGCAATGGACATATAGAATAAGTGAGAAATAAACTTTGGTGGTCTAAACCACTAAGATTTAGAAGTTGATTGCTAACACACAAATCCTAGTTTATCCCAACTCATTACATGTGTGTATATATCTGAGATTACATAAGCAGTGTAAAATGTATAAACACATACATAAAACACACACACACATACATATGTATAAACATGTCTTTCTTGTGCTTTGGTTTTGAGGGGTTTCAGGTCACTAGAGGGGAAGGAAAGGAGTGTCAGTGTGGATGGATTGATAAGGTTCTTACTTGTCTGCCAATGAACAAAACTGCTTTTGTTCTGTTTTCTTGCTCAGAAAGGCCTCCTTTATATAAAACAATAAACATAAATACCATTTGCTACCCCACATTAAATCAGCTATGTGCATATTCTACCTTCATATAGTTCTGATTCTGATTACCCAGCTTTGCATCATTTTCTATTCCATTCTACTCTATTCTATTCTATTCATCTACAGAAAATAATCCATAAAACACAGGTATTAGAGAGACAGAGACTGTACTCATCCAATTATAAGGACTTATTTTCCTCTAATCCCTACTTGATATGCATCAATGTGCAGCAGCAAATCAGACAGGCTGAAAAGCAAATAACAAAAAGATTTTGTTACCTATCTACCAAAAAAATTTTTGTAATGCTTTTTTGCAAGATTTATACTTGATCCTTTGTTGGATCACTACCTCCCACAGTGATAAATTTTATGTATCTGCCAGGGCAAAAGCCTGCCATCAAAAATCTGTTCCTCATGTTAAGCATCTGCTCTGTATTCATTAAGTACCCTCAGCAGTTTTTGTTTATTTCCTTCATCTTGTAGATTTCTCCCTACTCCTTTCCCAAAGTGTTCTTAGGCAAAGATATTCTTAGCATAATAAAACACTCTCGATGAATATTTACACTGAATCATAAGATTAGTAAAAATAAGGACTTACATGCAAACAGCACAGTACCCAGTACACAGTAGATATTTAATAAGTGGTAGTATGCCTCCCCTTAAAAATTATTTATTCAAAGACAAAAGAATACATTTAATCCAAGACAAAATAAAATCTTACAGTCCATTTGTCTAATATATTCCCAATCATGGGGCTCAAGTCACTTTATGGTGATAATACAAGAATGAGTAATACAGTCACCAGCCTCAAAGATATTGATAATACAGTGGGATCAACCTTGTAAGGTTTGCATGAACATTAAATGAGATAATGCACACAAAGTAGGCAGCAGTTTCAGGCATCGATGCCTCTAAATATTAGTGGTGATGAATTGAGTGGCACCATCATCACAGCTTAAGGGTGTGCTTGGACTTCTCTGGTAAGTGAAGAGTAATTTTTTTCAGAGCAAACCAGTGATAACATAGCATCTGCTACCAGTTTAGGTCAAAATACAAAATGAAAATTATAAGCCAAAACTTGGGAACACTTGTACCATCATGAGCCAGGAATTAGGTGCCAAAATCTGAGATTATTCTTATCCCAGCATTATCTTTCCCCTCTTGAACCTGCCCTGGCTTTTGACCCAATCTCAGGAACCACAAAGACAAACATTCACTGCTTTTCCAAGGAAAGACAACTGGAGATTATATTTGGTCCACAATATGTATACTGTCTCACCACTACTATTCAATACAACCCAGGTCCATCACTAGAGTTTAGTCAATCACAGAAAGCTAATGCGAGAGCCAGAGCTCTATATAAGGCTCATTTAGTAAGTGCCTCCCTCTTTGATGGTAGGAACTGAAGAGGGTAATAGTCAAGTTACTTAACTTCTCTTTGCCTCGGTTACTCATCTGTAAAATGGACATAATAATGGTACCTTCCTTCCAGAGTTGTTATAAGGAATAAATGAGAAAACATCTGCAAAACACCGAGGGCAGGGACTCACCTATTTTTAGTCCTCAAAAATATCATTGGTATCATGATTATCATTATCATCATCAACATCATCATTATGTAAAAGAGCTTGGGGCAATCACTAAAGCCTTTTTATACCTGTTTTTAAGAATAGCAACAGTTTCTTGTTCTCAGCACCCAGCACCTGGCTTCCTCCCTGCCTCTCCCTCCACCCATAGGCTGGGGAAGAACAGTCTCCCTACCTCTTGCCTCTGGGCTCCTCCCTCCTCCAACTTTATATGAAGAAATAGAGGAGGGTCTTGAAACCCCCCTCATGAGTGCCTTCTTGCAGGGACCTGCCTTAGGGGTGTTGGGGCCCCTCCTTCACAGCTGCTGAGCCCAGAGGCCAGGCTGGCCCACCCTGAGTTTTAGGATGGTATTAAAAAGAATGAATCTTAAAAAAAAAAAAAAAAAAGAGTAGCAGCAACAGGAAGGATACCCTTAGATAATGAACACACTCATAGTCAAGTGACAGTTGATAAAACCCCTGACTATCTCAAGACAAAACAAAGCAATGAAAGGTGTTGGTATACTCAAATTGATGATGAACCCATGAGTCCCTATAAGAACTACAGACTGCATCAACCAGCAGGAGACTGTGAACAATAGTGGCTTTGAAAATCGTTGCATGGCTGTGATCTTCCCTGATGAGTGATACACCTAAGGGAACAACTGCGAGAACTGATGGAGACAGTCACCTCAGGGAGCGATCACTGGGAGCAGCTGACAGGGTCAAGCTAGAAGACTGCAGGGTCTGAGATTTCCACCAAGAAGGCATGACTCACTCTCCAGGGAAAAGGGTTCAGTGTCGTTATCCTATAACATCTGGAGGTATAGGCGGCAAAGAGACTGATGATATTTCACTTTCTTCTCCTTAAAGACAAAACCCTTCTCTGATTTATCATTCTATTCCCTAACAGAGCTCCTAGTACTTTAATGATACCTGGTACCTGCTCAAAAAAAATCTGTTGGTTGAAAAGTAGTTCAGCTCCAAACATTCTAATTGGTTAAGAAATCTGGAATCACTGGTCCATTTGTAAACTGTAATCAGATCCTAAGATTTTCAAGGGATTTTTGCCAAATACCACAACTGAAATCCAGGAGATGCTAAAGAAGAAGGGAAGAGAAACTGCTGGATCCCACCAACTCAAATATTACGGTAACATTATTTGTGGTATAATGAGTCATTCCCTCTATAGTGAGGTTATTATATATATATATGCACTAGTGTCCTTTATTTCTGAAATACCACTCATGTCAGTTGCTCTCTTTTAAGAGCTACGACTGAGAAGTCCAATGTGTAATATTCATTTAAATATTTAAAACTTTTCTTTAATATTTGAGGATACAACTGAGTCATATTTTGGCTAACTCATATTTTGGCTAACCTAAAGAAATCTTTGCTATAGCAGCTACCCCAAACTTGAATGCTAACCATTATGCCCAGCAGTATATACTTATACTTTTGTTCTTTGAAATCATGGTCACACTACCTAGCTTTTATAAAGTTTAACTGGATATCTATAATGTTATAGACATTCTACTGGATACTGGAGTTATAATACACAGTCTTCCTTCTACTTGCTTACAGTTTGGGAGGAGGCAGGGAAAAGTAAGTCAACCATTCTTGATTTAAAATAGTGCTATGATAAAGGTAAACCAGAGTGTTAGAAAAACACATAAGAGAAACACTTAGATCAGAATGGTTAGAGGATGTACAAGGCTTTCTAAATGTTGGTGCATTAAGCTACGTTTTAAAGAACAAGTAAAGTTTAGCTTGAGTTGCCCTGTGACCCTCCTTCATAATCATGAGTTAATTTGTTAAAAAAAAAAGTTTTCCTAAGCCCTTTCTTTTACGTGTGCCTACTAATCAAAAAAAAAAATCAAAATCAACAAAGTGTTTGAAAATCTAGAAATCATTAACTTTAAGGTATTGTTCCACAGGTATTTTATAACTTATCAGTGTGTATGTAGTTCCATTAATTTGGCAACCATAGCACACCTCTAAAACTACAAAGTCAGCAATTATTCAAGAATATGCCATACCTGGATAAGCCGGAGAACTTGGTAAAATTATGGCTTTCACTGATGACTAAAGCCTGGGTGGCTCAGTCAGTTAAGCGTCCACCTTCGGCTCAGGTCATGATCTCAGGATCCTGGGATCGAGCCCTTGTGTTGGTCTTCCTGCTCAGCAGGGAGTCTGCTTCTCCTTCTCCCTTTGCGCCTCCCCGCACCCACTCATACTCTTTTGTGTGCTCTCTCTCTCTCAAATAAATAAATAAAAATAAAGCAATGCTCCTCAAAGTAAGGGCCACAGATGAGTCTGCTCTGGAAACTCTGGTCTGTTAGCAAAATGAGGAATTTGTACTAGAATGTAAATCAATGTACTGCAACCTTCCTTGAGAAAATCTGGCTATAAAAAAAAAGTCAGCCGATTTACATTTTGGGACAACCTCCTTATGCTGTCACAGATCAGTGGCAAAGGCTACAGACCAGTACTTTGAGTAGCACGGCTCTAAGTGAAAATCACCCAAGTACAACCGTTCTCTTTCCCTCACACCCAATTATCTAATTTCATCAGCAAGGGCCATGAGCACTACCATTTTTTTGTGGGCTACCTACTTCTACATTTTGTGCATATCCCAAATGCAGCCTCTCTGATAACCTCTACCACGACAGTCATGATGCAAACAAATCTTATTTCTCACATCGGTTCCTGCAACCGCTCCCTACATGGTTCGGCCAGTCGGCTTCTGTCGCTGATCTGCGATAGTCTCGCCACCGTGGCAGCCAGGATGAGACTTCCAAAATCGTCAGCTGGATCGGGTCACTCACAGGTTTAACAAATGACTTAAACATTCTCTAAGGCCTGCTTTCTTGGCTGTCCTGCTACGTCACTGGCCGCTTCTTCTCTGGCTCCATGCCTCGCCTCCTTCCCTTTCCATTCTCTAAATATTACTCTATCCTCAAGCCGATCCGCAACTCCCTTCTCTTCATCTACACACTGATGTTGTTCCTCAGCCTCCAGGCTTATCAAGCTCCATCACGTTACTCACAATATTGGAACATCTTTTCTTCAAAGTCTTTATGTATGTGCTTAACTTACTGACTGTCTCCATAAACTAGAGCGTAAAGTCTGTGAAAGCAGGGATTTCTTTGGATTTATCCACCACTTTTTTTTTCCCTCAATGTTTGGCAAACAGTAAGCACTCAGCTTACATATTGAATGAAAAACATGAATGAGTAAATGAGTGAGCTTCCAGTTATGGAATAAGTCATGAGGGTAAAAGGAACAGCATAGGGAAAACAGTCAAAAAATACAGTAAGTGGGGAATCCATGACATATGGACTAAAAACTACAACCAGGTTAGTATACAGCAGTTAGCTGAAATATATTATACCGAAATACATGTTTGGCGGTGGCGGGTGTTCCTGTATCAGTTCCAATCAGACATTCTTCCGTGTCAGGCTATAGGAAAGTTCTGGACCTTCCCTGTACGTTTGTCACCCAGATGTTGTTCCTCTGTGACTCACGCTGTTCTGCACTGGAACAGTCCTTCCCTTGCATCAAGGTCTGCACTTCCTGTCAGCAACTGGATCAAGTACAAGCCTCATAGAGCTTGCCATTTGCGATGACGTGGATGGAACCGGAGGGTGTTATGCTGAGCGAAATAAGTCAATCAGAGAAAGACATGTATCCTATGACCTCACTGACAGGAGGAATTCTTCATCTCAGGAGACAAACTGAGGGTTGCTGGAGTGGTGGGGGGTGGGAGGGATGGGGTGGCTGGGTGATAGACATTGGGGAGGGTATGTGCTATGGTGAGCGCTGTGAATTGTGCAAGACTGTTGAATCACAGATCTGTACTTCTGAAACAAATAATGCAATATATGTTAAGAAAAAAAAAAAGAAGATAGCAGGAGGGGAAGAATGAAGGGGGGGAAATCGGAGGGGGAGACGAACCATGAGAGACGATGGACTCTGAAAAACAAACTGAGGGCTCTAGAGGGGAGGGGGTGGGGGATGGGTTAGCCTGGTGATGGGTATTAAAGAGGGCACGTTCTGCGTGGAGCACTGGGTGTTATACGCAAACAATGAATCATGGAACACTACATCCAAAACTAATGATGTAATGTATGGTGATTAACATAACAATAAAAAAATTAAAAAAAAAAAGTACAAGCCTCATAAATTCAGAATCACCACTGGACTTCTATAGACCTAGCTCTCTCTTTTCTGATTTTCACAAAACTTGAGGAAGCTTCCACATCTTCCAAAATACTCTGCCTGCCACTTCTGAATTCTCACTGCCCAGGAACCCCATCTGCTTGCATGTCCCACCGTCCCTTGGCTGCAGCTACAGGTCCCAGCAATCGAGCTTTGCATTCTGCGTGCGCCTGGCCATGGCAACCGGACGTGTTTCAGACCTCACTCCTTTCAGTAGAAAGATGGGCAGACTGAGATCCAAATGGACGGGAAACTCCACCGCACAAATGTGTGTTTTCCAGCCACTTAACTGTGTGAGACCAGAAATGTCCTATCTAGCTGGAACAGCCCAGGAGGGCTCTGTTCTTTTAGTTATATATACTTATAGAAACAATAACTGGAAATGAGCCAAATACTTAGAAGCAAACCCCAAATTTAAACATGAATGCTAATCTTTGTTTACTAACAATCTCCTATGGATACAAAAGTGAGAACTGTTTTGTTTTGTTTTGTTTTGTTTTGTTTCTTTGGTCTCCAAGGCAATAGTTTATTAAGCCATCAGTTCATTAAACACAGCACAGCAGAGTTTCATTATCCTCATGCTACCTCCCCTTGTGCAGCATTCTTCTTTTGAAAATGTGATATTGTCCCCATTAAATTACCTGGGAGGGAGAAACCTCCTTTCCTATTATACGAGCACAAGGGATAATAAACACCTCAGTATATTCTATGATACCTTGTAGAAAATCGTGGTTTATTGTATTGCCCCCTCTAAATGGAAGTGAGCTAACCGAGATACTTCACAATGTACTGAGAAACCATTCGGGCCCTACCCTGGAAGACAATGTCTTCTAGTCATTGAATTACGATATGCAGAGCACCTCTTCTTATAGCTTAGTAACCAGGTTCTATTTTTAGCTGAAGGGCTTATCTTGTAACCCTTCTTAGCAGAAATTTTTATCCATGAGACAAGCATTGATGTAAGATAAAATGAGTCTAAATAACGCCTCTGATTCCCCTAGCTCTTCTTTTAGCGACAAACCATCCTAATTTATAGATGTTTTGTCTCTCTCTTCATAAAGAATTATGACAAAATAAGCCACTAGCAAAAACTCATACCAGAAATGTCATTACAGTTCCTCTGCTTTCCGCTTTAGGTTCACAGGACACTTGACATACTCATTTCCATTACCACACTGCGTATCTTTTCTTCCCTGCCTTTAAAAGGAAACGTCTGTAAGAAACTGATACCTAGGATACAAAATGGAATGAAGCTGTGGCAGAATTTTGCATCCAAAAGGACTGACTCATATTTCCTAGCTATTTAACGTCCACATGAGAACATAAATGTCTTTCATTGCTGAGTTACTAGAAATAGAGGATAATTTGTCTTTTATTATTTTTACTGCTTGTCCCTCTAATCTTGTTATTCATGTGAAAGACCATTACTGGAGTTGTAATATCCTATTTGTTGAACAATAGACCCTAGAATGTCTCATGCTAAAAGCGAATGCATAACAAATAAATGTATCCGTGGATTTCAGATGGCAAGGCTATAAGGAGGAATCAGCCCGCTACCCTTTAGGTTTGTTTCTGTAATACACAGCAAGTCTCCTGTATGTTAGAAAAAGTAGGATGCTACTACTTCAGAATGTAGCTTGAAAGATGCAGTGCTATTTAAAGGAAATGGCAAAAGGAGTGAAAAGTTAGCACATTCTTTGGTTTCTCTTGCAAACTCTTTCTGGCTCAGGGAAACAGAAATGTTCAAATCTTTCACACGCATACCAGATGACATCTCGGACCTCTCCCTTCCTGCTGCCACCTGAATGTCGGGGCAGTTTATTGGCAGCATATGTTTTAATTCTTTGGGTTGAAAGTAACAAAAACCTAACTCAAAACAGCTTAAGCAGAAGTAGAAAACAACGGGTTCGTGCAAATGAAATATTCAGAAACAGCTATTTAGCGTGGTAGGATCAATGGGCTGAAATATGCTTTTTCATCTTTTGTTTCTATTTTCCATGGAGTAGCTTCATTTTCAGGCAGACTTTCTCCATTTGGAGACAAAAATCCATCAGCAGCTGTAGATACAAATTCTAATAAGAAAGAGAGCATCGTTTTGATGTTCTGCCAAAATCCCAGGGAGTAACTCCCTCCATCTTGCTGGCTGACATCATATCCTATTCCTGAACAAACCATTCTGGCTAAAGTTGGGGGCACTTTGCCTGACTGGGTCATACGGTCTCCCCAAGGGGAAAAGAAGCAAAGGAGGCAGGTCAGCCCCACATCAACCAGGGAACTGAAAAAGTTGATTCTAGTGGTGGGGGTAGTCCACAAAGGAATGTTCCTCAGACAGAAGATATAAATTCGTGGAAACACATTCTCAAAAACAAATACCACCTGAAACAGAGAACAAAGCCCTTTGATGCTATGGTTAGGGCTCTGAGGCTCTTATTGATATCATGTGTAAAGATGCCAAATACACAGAAAAAAAATTCTCTGCAACTTTTCTAATCACCTCTTCTGAACACCCTTGTCTCGAGGACCTTTCAAAGTCCTTTACAATGTAGAATCACTAAGTATCCTCTTATGTCTTCCGCGTACTAGGTAAAAAGAACCCAGGTACTAATAATAAGCCACTTAAGTACAGGTGGATGTTAACTGTTTCAGAGCACACTGCCTTAGCTTCATATGAAACATTTCAGAAATTGCACAAATGTAGGCACACAGACCCTGGGTTGATACCTTGAAAAGGAAGAATGTTCCTCTTGTTCATGTCCAAAGCCTCAGAGCATCCAAAAACAAAGTCCAACTAGAATAATACAATGAGCTAGTAGCTAATTCATTCCCACTGGTAACTAATACTACAATGAGGCAGAACTGCTCAATTACTTTGAGGACAAAATTTTGCCATTCTGAAAAGTACACACATGAAATTAAAAGTGTATTTTATATTTTTATTTAAATGATATAAAGATTCCAATAATTTTTAATTCAAAGTCGTGGCTAAGAGGATCATATAGACGTCAGTTTCTATATCTACTGTCTGTATCTACATCAATACTACTATGGCCCATATATGTTAATCAAATGGGAAATTCGAAACTTTTCTATAAATTTAAATGTGCCAGGGATTACCATCCCTGCAAAGGGCTTTCTTGCAAGTCAATTCAATTACAGTTAGAGTACCTTTAGCCTTTTATAATGAGGTCCAAATAAACAGGTAAACAATCACAAGGAAAATAGCAAGCAGGTATCTAAATGATTTTAATAGCCCCTTTTCTCAAAAGATTGAAAACAATGTAATAGCTTTTATAATGGAAACATTATGAGGAAGTCTTCAAAGACACATTACAAAAGCCAGTGGTTTAGAATTCCCTCAGTTCAGAGCCTCAAAGAAACAAGTAATTTAATCCTGGAACTGAAACCAAAAGCTTGCCAACAGAGTTGAAGGAATAGTTGTAGTAACGTGTATATATTGTGGTACAGGTGTCATGTCTACTGTGTTTAAATACCAGACTTTTGGGGCGCCTGGGTGGCTCAGTCGGTTAAAAACACCGGCCTTCGGCTCGGGTCATGGTCCCAGGGTCCTGGGATCGAGCCCTGCATCGGGCTCCCTGCTCCGCGGGAAGCCTGCTTCTCCCTCTCCCACTCCCCCTGCTTGTGTTCCCTCTCTTGCTGTGTCTCTCTCTGTCAAATAAATAAATAAAATCTTTAAAAACAAAACAAAATAAATAGACTTCCCCCCCCCCCTAATTTCTAGGCATCCTGCTTTTGCTTAATGCTATCTGTTCTCCTGGAAAAGAAATACAGTTCCTCAGTGTCAATAAAGGATAGTTGATCATGTCACCCCCTGCTTCAAAAATAAAAATCCTCAGTCTGGTCAGGAAGATCCTGTATTGTCTGGGGCTGGCTTATCTTTCCACCACTTGGTCCCACTCTTACCCTGCTCCCAGCCACAGACTGTCTTTCATTTCCCTATATGTGACAAGCTGCTCTGCTTAGGAACACGTCTCTACTCCTTCCCCCAGCTGCAGCCCCATACAACTCTCAACCTAGGGAGCCCCTCCTTTCTCAAGCTCAGGTCCCTCTATTGCTCAGCCGCCCTCCCACCCCACCTGCTGGGTCTACAGAGCACCTGCCCGGCACTATAACTGAATCCTTTCCCTCCAACCCCCATAAGGGCAGGGCGCATGGCTGCTTTGCCCCTTAGTATATCCCAGTGTGAAGCTGAGTGCCTGGCACATACTAGGATACCAAATACTTGTTAGAAAAATGTTCCATTAAAAAAAAAGAAAAGAAAAGAAAAATGTTCCATGACATCTAAGCCTAATGTTTCCCTCTCAGTATATTTTTGTCAAAATATATTTTGATTTGGCAGATTTCACTATGATCTGCATTCCTGAGACACATCAGGAAGGTCACAGTAAAAGTATTTTAGTGACTTCAGGAAATTCCCGGATAACTGTAAGTTATACAGACCAGATCTAGGTCAATGACTGAAGTTAAACAAAAGCAGATTTTGCCCCAGAAGAGGCAAAACTTCTTGTCAGGGTTGTCAAAATGAAATAAGCTATCCTGAGGTATTTGGAGAATCTACAGAGAGAATCTACAGATTCTCAAAAATGTACCCTTTGCACTTACAAATTGGCATGAAACTTACTAAAACCAATGCTTCCTACAGAACAGCACTGCTGGCATTTAGCAGATCACGCACAGGTCTGGTAAACTAGAACTCATTCAACAGCTCTGGCTTTCCGGACCAAGCCTGGAATGGAACTTACTACTGAGATTCCAAGAAAGATTTTGTCTGTTTGTTTGTTTGTTTGTTTTTAAAGATTTTATTTGACAGAAAGAGAGATGGGGAGAGCAGGAACACAAGCAGAAGACAGAGGGAGAGGGAGAAGCAGGCTCCCCGGTGAGCAGGGAGCCTGATGCGGGGCTCGATGCCGCGCTCGATGCAGCGCACGGTCCCAGGACCTTGGGATCATGACCTGAGCTGAAGGCAGATGCTTAACGAATGAGCCACGCAGGCGCCCCCCAAGAAAGGTTTTAAGTTCTTAACCTTTTCAAGTGCTATGAATCCTTCTGGAAGTCTGTTAAAGCCTATGGCCTCTCTGAAGAATGAGATACACAGAACTATAAAGGAAACAAAATACAATGAAATACAATTGTCAAATTTTAAAAGCATGAATTTGTGACATGGTAAAGATGTTTCTTTACTAACACTTTAAATACAAAGATCTAACAGCAGGTCCAATAATAAACACACTTTCAAAGTAGGGATGAATACAAACGACTTTTTAAAAAAATATCTGTAGGGGCACGTGGGTGGCTCAGTTGGTTAAGTGTCTAACTCTTGCCGGTTAAGTGTCTAACTCTTGATCTCAGCTCAGGTCTTGATCTCAGGGTTGTGAGCTCAAGCCCCACACAGGGGTCCAGTGGCAGATTTCACACTGGGCATGGAGCCTACTTAAAAAAAAAAAAAATTCTGCAAACAACTGTGATGTGATGTGATATTATCTGTGACTTCCACTGGTAATAAAGTCACAGGTACTGCCAAAGCTTCTATGGTTTGTGACCTGTACCCTCAATTAAGGACAATGCTAAATTTCAGTTGAATGTTAGTAACAATAAAGATGTCATCCATGCTTACAAATTACAGGTTAAAAACCTCCATTTCTGAAGGACATTACATGAATTCTAAAGATCCTTTAGCCTGGAAGAATCTTTGATCAACTTGATAAGTTTAAGGGAGTGGAAAGGCTGTATATGTATTTATAGAGGCTTTTGAGTTTTAAAAATAGAATAGTTTATAAATCAGTAGTATTTTATGCATTATAATGAAAAAGAACATGCAGATACTATGTAGGATTTTTTTTCTTGCTGAGAAAATCAGGACCTTCAGGTGTCTCCTATCCTTACAATCAACCCCTCTAGGCAACTCCTGCTTTCTCCATAATTCTCTTGAACTACTTCTGAACGTTTGCATTTGCTAAAGTGCCATGTTTTTCATGAAACCTTCATGGCTCCTGCTCTAATGGTTACCCTTAGTAATTACTGGCACAGTGGTGAGGTCAAGCAACTTTCCTTTTATTTCTTTTTACTGTCAAATAGAATTCTATTCTGTGGAATACTACCACAATCTGTTTATCCACTGCCCAACTGAAGGACATCTGGGTTACTTCCAATATTTGGCAATTAGGAATACAGCAGCTATCAACGTTTGCATTCTCTGGGTCTATCCTCAGTCTTAGGCCCCATAAACCTGGGCCTTGGGTTAACTTTTCCTCAACATCTCTGTCCTTCTTTCCTCATGTGTCAACAAAAATATGCTCCTGATCTGTTGCAGATCTCCGTCTGGTATCAGTTTGGGATACTGGGCCCAGTGGGGTTTCTGTCCCTCCCCCAGTGGCTTCAGGTTTTTGTAAAGGAGAGAAGAATCTGTGGTTGTAGGTGAGATTTTGTGCCTGTTCCCAGGGGAAGCCTCTCACTACCTTCACACCTAAGGAACCAAGGGGGTCTCTCTCTGGTCAACTTCACTGCCCCCGAGCTTTCTGGGAGACACTGAGCAGAGGCCCCTGGGGAAGAACTTGTGAGTGAGCCCATATTCTTGTGTCTGTGCTCCCACAGATTGTCAACTAGATTGCTGGCCTTCACTTGACTTTTAAGAATTCATTCACGATTTTAAAAATGCTTTCTTCTTCTTCATGTTTTAAATTTTTTATTATTCTTAGTCGTGGTAACACATACATAAAATTTATCATCTTAACCATTTTTAAGTGTACAGTTCAGAGGCATTAAGCACGTTCACACTGTTTCACAACCATCACTACCATCCACCTCCTGTTTGATATCGTATGTGCCATTTTTTAAATTTTAACTACCTGAATTTTTAAAGGAAGCTTGTGTTGTTACCTTATATAGAAACAAGAACTTAGCATAAATAGAGGATAAAATAAAAAAAATACAATGAAAACAAAACAGTGCTATTGGACTTCTAAAAGCTTTACATCTGAAGCCTACTCTTCATTAAAAAGGGAGATATATGTGTATTGGAGAGGTGTTACAAACTAGCACCACGTTGAAACTTTCTCCTTGCCTTAATGAGAAACACTGAAAGGGAACAGATTCAAAATCCTTTCAATTCAATTCAATACATATCCATATGCCAACCAAAGTCACCCTGCATAAAACCAGTCATCAATACCACACCTTTAGAAACCCTGCTTTAGCCAAAGTCCCCTCCAGTCTTCACATTAATACATTAACTTTAGAGGTGCAGGGCTAGCTCTGCTGGCAAAGAGACTAGAGGAGGAAAGAGATTAAGGAGAAAAATTACTCCCCACTTCCAACCCTATTTTTAAAATGGTAAAATGAAACAAAGATAGTGATGATATATGAGCAAGGTAATCCTAGAAAACCAGAAGGCTATAAAAGTTAGTATGAATGAATATGGCAGGGCTGATACCAATCAGGTAAGTACCCAGGTAAATAATGAACATATATTTGTAAGGCAGACTCTGATTAAACAACAAATTCATTCAACAAACAGTTATTGATCCTCTGCTTTATGACAGATACTGTGTAGGATCCTGGATTGTTCTCTACCAGTGCCAGAGTACACCTCCGAAATATGTTATCTAAGTAATAGCTAGAGACTATGTCTGCCATTTTAACTTCTATTTCTACCAATATATAATACCGTACTTAATGCTCAATAAATGTTTGGGGATCACTAGAGTCCTTTGCATTCCTAGAAGAAGAGAATCTTCAACATGGAACTGTGTCTAAGTTCTCTTCACATTCAGAAATCTCTTCTACATCATCCATGACAAATATCTATCCAGCTTATGCTGAGTGCTTTCAGAGTTGTGGCCCTCACCAACTCTCAAGGTAGCTCATTCCTCTCCTGAACCACACTAATATAAGAACGTTTCTGCTTACAGTGAGAAAAATGGGCTTCCCTGAAACTTCCAGCCATAGGTCCTAGTTCTCTGTAAATGAGCAAAGAAGACGACATCTTTCCTCCTTTCAACATCTGGAGGCTCATTTTATATTTATCTTAAACTCCCCTTTGCCAAGCTTCTGGTCTGTAGTTCAAAAAAACTGTTCTTAAAAACCAAATCGTTTTCTACCAGTTTTCCAGTGGACACAAGATTATCTAAAAAAGAGTGCCTAAAACTTGCCAGGATACTTCAGGTAGAGTTTTATAACAGAGAATAATAGGATATTACCCCTCTCACTCTTTAGACCTAGCTATGTGCATTGTTGTTTGCTCTACGCACATCACACTTGAACTAAGTTGGATGGTGTTCCCCCCAAATTTCATGTCCTCCCTGGAATCTAAGATTGTTACCTTATTTGGAAGTACAGTCTTAAAAGACGTCATTGCTTATGTTAAGATGAGGTCACACTAGAATAGTATGGGCCCTTAATCCAATGACCTGTGTCCTTATTAGAAGACAAGAGACAGAGTCAGACACAGGGGAGAGTGAACGCCATATGACTGCAGTGATGCATCTATAAACCAAGGAACGTTATGGACTCCTGGAAGCACCAGAAACTAAAAGAAAGGCGTGGAACAGAGTCTCCCTGTCAAGTCTTTAGAAAGACAATAGTCCCCGCCAACACTTTGATTACCAATTTCTATCTTCCAGAACTGTGAGAGAATAAATTTCTGTGGTTTTAAGCCACCCAGTTTGTGGAAACTTTTTACAGTCGACTTAGGAAACTAACACAGTATTTTTGTCTTCCACATAGGTGCTCTGCTTAGAAAATACACTCAGGGTTCCCCCAACCTTTTTTTCTTTCTAGTAAATCATCATCACTGAAGCAAGTTTCTCCATCATGAATCTATGTAATGGACATTAGTTCAGTGTGCCTGCCCAGCATCATCTATTTCCATTTCTCTGGTAGCAGTAGATCATTGATTATGTCTTGGGCTAATTCCCTGGGCTCATTAAACACAGTGTCAGTGGACTATCAGTCAAGGTGTCCTGTTCTTTCCCAGAACATACTCTCTCTCTCCTGCTGGGAATGCTGAGTCATGACCACAGTGACACAAAGATGGAAAAGACCTAAGAGTTGACTCATCCCAGTAGAGGGCTATTCTTTCCAAGGTCTTGTTCATCAGCATTTCCTTCAGTTCCACAAACTCTTCCGTAAGAATCCTGAGTTCCTTTCTGCTTAAATTAAGCAGAATCAGTTCTATTTAGTTCAGTTAGGGAACTATGATAGACTAGAAAACTGAAGCTCTGGATATTGTTGTTTTCTTTTATTGTTTATCTTATCTTGCCTTACAACTACTAGAAGGGTCCACTGAAATTTCAGTTTCACTCAATTCCCTCTCACAAAAGTCCAAATGATTAGCTCAAAATGTCTCGAGGTGCAACTATCTATAATGGATTTGTTATTGTTATTTGCAAGGCTATGTGTTTCAGTCCAAGAAGAGGAAGCTGATGAAAAACTTAAGAGAAATTAATGCATACTTTCCAAGTGGCAATCTTTTTATTCACATTAGGGATGACAAAAATAATTTACTAACTGTAATACCCAAGAAAAATTTTCCCATAATATTTAATGACAAATATGATGTGTACCTAACAATGAAACACAAAATTTTTAATATATAACATAATCAGCAGCTGTGTCTATAAAGGCTATGTTAAAATGGCATCTCCCTAAGTTTTTCTTATTTCTTTTTTTTTTTTTTTTTTTTTTTTAGAGAGAGAGAGAGCATGCACATGGGTGGGGCTGAGAGAGAGGGAGGGAGAGAGAGAGAGAGAGAGAGAATCTTAAGCAGGCCCCAAGCCCAGCACAGAGCCCAGTGCAGGGCTCAATCTCACAACCAGACCCTGAGATCATGACCCAAGACCAAATAAAGAGTCTGATGCTTAACCTGAGCCACCCAGGTGCCCCTCCCTAGGTTTTTCTAAAAATTGCTGAATATTTCCATAGTGCCAGAATGGTTCTTTTTCCCTCTTGGTTGTTCATTTATTTCACATAATTAAAAACTACATCTCATTCTTTCTTTACCATACACTTACCAATATGATTGCTTATTTGAAATTCAAAAACATGCTGGTAAAGAGTTAAAATTGCACTTTGATAATACTTCAGTGATATAAAAGAGCACCTTTAAACTTCCATGGCCCTTTTAAGAATTTAAGATCTAAATAGATCTAATGGTAATAAATGACCTGCTGATTTCTGTCATTTTTTACTTTTTAACTCATTATGCTAGAATATATTTTCCCTCACGTTGGAAAGTAACTATGGGAAAACCAGTTCTTACCTATACATGCTCACCTCACTCATCACAAGTAGATTATATTTTTTAGTAGCTTAAAAGCTGGCTTAAAAAATGCACTGATGTTGGGGCGCCTGGGTGGCTCAGTCCTTAAGCGTCTGCCTTCGGCTCAGGTCATGGTCCCAGGGTTCTGGGATCGAGCCCCACGTCGGGCTCCCTGCTTCACGGGAAGCCTGCTTCTCCCTCTCCCACTCCCCCTGCTTGTGTTCCCTCTCTCTCTGTCTCTCTCTCTGTCAAATAAATAAATAAATATCTTTAAAATAAAAAAAAAAATGCACTGATGTTTATGTTACTAAACCATTTAGATGAATGAAAACAGAATAAAATATTTTTTACTCAAAGCCATTTATCATGGCTGCTAACATTCTTCGGCTAAACTGTGATATGTGCCTGTAACATCTTGTCACTGTGATTTACATAAAGATTTAAACATAGATGAGAAGCAATCCTTAGTCTATTACTATATTCTCAGTGTAAGACCACATTTTATCTTAGAAAACAACTGCATTTAAAATTCTTCTGTGGCCATGGCTCCAACAAGGACTGTAGAGTTTTTAAATAAATATAAAGATTTAAGGGGTGCCTGGGTGGCTCAGTCAGTTAAGCGTCTGCCTTCGGCTCAGGTCATGATCCCAGGGTCCTGGGATCGAGCCCCGCATCGGGCTCCCTGCTCGGCGGGAAGCCTGCTTCTCCCTCTCCCACTCCCCCTGCTTGTGTTCCCTCTCTCACTATGTCTCTCTCTGTCAAATAAAATCTTTAAAAATATATATGTATAAAGATTTAATAAATTAACCTTTTTGGAATATTTTGCTAGCTCCCTATATGTAGAAATTTGTCGACATTAAGAATTGTTTGCAGCATAAATCCTATCCTCCACGTCCACTACAGTTTGGCTGTGGATGTAGGGCCAGTGGTCAGCAAGGTCACCCGTGATCCAAGGGATAAATCATTAGACATTAGATCATAATATGAAATAATAATAACTTACATAATGACAGCTAATCTTGACATTTTGAGAAAACAGTGATCTATGACCAAGTGTGTAATGTAAGGAAATATATTAATTTTTTCTTTAACAAACATTTATTTGGTTTTTTTAAGATTTTATTCATTTATTTGAGAGTGAGCGAGAGGGAGCGGGAAAAGCAGACTCCCCGCTGAGCATGGAGCCCGATGCGGGGCTCAATCCCAGGACTTCGGGATCAGGACCTAAGCCAAAGGCGGACGCTTAACCAACTGAGCCACCCAGGCACCCCAACAAACATTTATTTCTAACAAAACATGAATCTCAGTGTCTACCCATCCAGTCTAATGATGTATAATTAAGAACAAGAGCTAATATACATTGGTTTCTTTTAATCATGAAGATTCAGATCTATTCAGCAGTGGAGAAGGGAGAATTCTTTAGACTTTAACCATGACGTGGATGAAATAAAACCATGACTCCAACATTTTTCTTTAGGGCTGAATAATAACGCAAGTGCTGTAGTGGCCCCTTCTTGTTTTTCTGCCTAATATAGAATCCTCCTTCTCCTCAAAACAAACTCCCACCTTTCTAACAGGAAAACATACCTCCCAACCAGCCTATACCATCCTTCTGGCCACTGTGATTTAGAATAGGCTCTTTACCTAATTGGAGCCAGCAAGAAAGAGGGGGATGTTTCTTGGGATTTCTGAAAAGAGCAGCTTCTTCTTTCTTCTGAAAGGGCTATGAAAGATTTTCCCCTTCACTAGATTTGAGCCTGGGAGTATGAAGCCCTACAAGCTTCTGGAAGCCATCTTAGAACCCCAAGAAGAGAGCCTGTCAGAAAGGGCGCCAACACTCAGGAAGGGGAGCTAAGAAACTGCAATGGGAAAACAAAGAACTTGTCACTTGGTACAGACCCTGGTCCAGGTCCTACCTGGAGACACAGTCCCCTCCCATACTCAGTTGCATAGTTATGAAGACTTTTTTTTTTCTCAAGTCACTTGAAATCAGGTTTTCTGATTCTTGACAATAAAAGAATCCGAACTAATTCAAGTATAAACGATGACTTTCAAGGGCAAGGCTGAAATATGGTAGGATTAGCAGCATACAAGGACAAAGGGTGCTAGGCATCATGCTAAGATCTTTATTTGTTTATCTCACTCAATCACAACAAAAATCATACTCATAATCTGGTATTTGATAGGTGTGATTCTCAAAAGTTAGGAGAAACTAGAAAGCCGCACAGTTTGCCCAAGTTTTCACAGCCACCAATTAAAAAACAGAGATTTGAATTCAAGTTTGTCTGATTCTAAAGGGAATGTTCTTTCAAAGTTGCCATCTGTCCTGGTTTCCACTTTTAAGTCTTTTGTTAATTGCAAATTGATTATATATCTTCACCATAAATTACAAATAAGACAGCATACATAATATAACTTACAATTTGCAAAGTACCTCTAATGCATATGGGTTTTTACATTTTTATTGAATCAGAAACTCTTTTCAAGAAACCACAATGGCAACAGCACTGAACTGATAAAAACAACAACAACAACAACAACAACAAAACTATGACCTTTAGCATCAGAACCACCAGAAGGGCCAATCTTCAATGTTCTGATCATAAATAAATGTAACCTAGTTGAAGAATATTATCCATAGTGGTATTTTTGGTTCTTAGATACCTTTACCTAAAACTCTACTTATGTTAACCCCAATTAGGAAAAAAAATAAAGATGTACTTGATCAATTTGATCATTTAGGTCAACAGCTAAGTTGAACTATACAAATTCAATTAGAGATCCATTGATGATTTTTGCCTATAGAAAACCTGGAATATAGCAACGGAAAAGAGAGGGTCTTCAAATAAATAAGCAGCTTTAAATAAATAGAAGAAACATGGATTTAACCAAGAAAATAAGTGTGCTATTAAGGTGGAGAAGGTTTGAATAGAAACTTAAAAAAAAAAATGTAGACTCAGGTGAAATGATGCAATGACTGCTAAACTTGAGCAAATCACTTCATAATCCTGAATCCCCAAGACCTCATCAGTTAAAAGAAGACATCAGATGACTTAATCCCTTCCTAATCTATGATCCACTCCATGGCCCTTTTTCATCTCCCTTTGCTCACCAATGACCTTTCTGACTCCATATGCTCTTTGCTCCCCCCTTCCTGGACAGTAGTCATTTAAACTCTAGCACTAGAAGGATGTATAAGCACCACCACCACCCCTATTTAATAGGCACCTCCACTTTTAAAAATATTTCTTCTAATCCTATCATGAACTCTACAAGAAAAAAAATTATCACCATTTCAAAAATGAAGAAGTTGGAGCTCCATGAAGTTAAAAAAAGTTCATCTAAAGTCACAAAACTACTAAGTAGAAGGGCCAGATTTGACTGCAAAGTTCTTGATCCTAATCTGCTGTAGCTCTTTCCTCATAAGAGGTTAGCATTCTGGCTCATCAATCGGTGTTTTCCAAATATATCAATTGATTCTCAAGCCTGGTCACAACAGTGGTTCAAATCAAAATTGTCAAAATCAGGCCTTGGTCAGTGGGGTCTCAGACCAATGTCAAGTAGCATCATGTCCCTGTGTACCACAGGCTGCTGTCAGCACCTGCGACTGTGTTCCTATGACAAATAGCATGTCTCTTTCACCTTCTGTAAGAGAACAGACAACTCTAAATCACAAAATTAGAAAGGACTGTATCAGTATCAACTTAGCCCAGTATTCTGATTCTAAATGACATCACATTATAAATATTAAAGAGATAGAAGAGACATGCTATTTATAATGAAGGCTGAAAGCCTCAGGAGATGTTCTGGGCTTTTTGTTTCTTAAGATGAATAAGTGTCTATACACAAAAGTAAAACATTCCACAGGCAGGCTGCCTATTTCATGCATTGCTATTGTTCATCCTTAACAATAATAAACTAAAATGGAATAAAAAGCAGAAACTCTCTTTGCCTTTGCCATAGCATAAATTTCAAAATCCTGCTTTTGCTGTTGTTGTTCTTGAGTTCAGCAGGGGCAACATATACCGTGTGATAAAATTCTCTGCCTTCACACTACTCTTCTTTCAACTGGGATGATAACTGACATGCCACAATGAACAGCGAGTTTGTTTTTAAGTAATGGAACTGCCATATTATTTAATTTTCCCCCAAATAAAGCATTGGTATTACCTAGTATGTGGAACAACAAAAATACTTAGTTCTATAATCTTTCTATTAGTCACCTCAAAAGAGTGACATGGCATGCTCAATCTTTGAAGGTGTGTATTCAAAGCCTTTGTTGCAAACATCATCAGGACAGAATTGATTTCAAATTCTGCTTCATTCTAACCATCATACCAGCCATCCCACTGCCTTCTTCCACCATGAATATCAGCAGTATATAAGGGCACACATCTATTCAACAAGTAACTGCAGGGAAGGAAACCATTTCTCCTTGTTCAGATGTCAAACAAAATCAATAACCACTTCCTAAAGAAAGAAAAAGGGAGGCAAGAACTGACCTTTTTCACCTCAAATTGCTCACGCCCTCTTTGTCTAGTTTATACAGAGATCCACGTAAGCTTCCCCTCTAAATATTTGTGTTCAGAAGTATTTTCAAGAATTAGGCTATATCTCTATAATTGCTCCAAATTTCATGAAAATGAATAACCATCCTGTTTCTTTACAGACAATTTTAAAGATGTATATAAAATATGTGCATTCTCTAAATGAACTTAGTTTTGAAACTGGTTGAAATGCACATGGCAGCTTGACCCTGAAAATGCAATAGTCCCAGTGCCTACAACAAGACTTGCTACCATTGAATTTACAAATGCTTGTTGAATTTGTAATACATGATTCTCATTGGTTCAAATCATATCCGTGAGCTTTCATATAGTCCAATGACAGGTACACTCTTCCAACACCAGTGTTGCTCACACTGAAGTTCTATTTTCCTAGGTTCTTTAAACATTCCCCTGGGAAAGAGGAAGCCTTCCTAACAGCAATTGAACAAACAACTGAAAAAGCAATTCAAACATGCAACCAGAGACACTGAGGTTGTCTTTGTGGAAAACGAGGGCTCTCCCACTGCCTTTTTCCAAGAGAGACACCAATCTCTATTCCACATGGAAGCAGGAAAGAGCTTGTGTTTGTACACACAGAAGAGAAGGAGGGATTACTGGGGACCCCAGAGACTTAACAGGAGTATGAAGTCTCTTCTGCTACAGAAACTCCTGAGGGACTGAGGGATGGCAATGGCTAAGAGTTAAGGGAATGGTTATTAGAACAAGAAGGGAAGTAAGCAGCCCTAATGATCTCTATAGAATGAATTCTGAAATCAACCAACCAATCACCAAACAATGGGGGGGAGGGGTGGGGAGAGAAGGTAAAAATAATGACTAAATCTCTTTAGTTCCTCTAGGCATCCCTGTGATAAGGACAAAGCTTTTACCTTGTAAGTGTTCTGAGTTCCTGCATACAAGTGATATTAGAACTGTTCCCTGATCTTATTACATTTATGAGTGTAAGCTATTGTTCCTTCTCTCTAGGCAACAGTATTGTGCTACAAGCTAGAAAGGTTTGTTTCTCAATACTTGCCATGCTGTAGATTTAAAATTGAAACTAAATACATGAAAATCATATGGGATTCTTATTTTCTTGTGTACATGTCTACAAACACTAAGGTTTCACTTTGGAACATTTTAAGAGGTTTCTAATAAAAATTCATCTAACATTTTTTCTGATTCTGTTCAATCCCTCACTACATGAAGAAATTACTAGTAGCAATCTTAATTAATTTTAATTTTAAAAATTTTAATTATATATGTTAAAGAGCAATTACCAAACAAGTTCAGTGAAAAAAACTGTAGCTAAACAGTTTTATCACTTGTTTTCATCAAAAATGTCTTACTCAGTTCATATGCATACTATACAACCTATCATCGTAGACATTCCCAATACATGTTAGGATTTGTTTTTAAGGCTGAAAAGAAGTTCTGCTAAAAGGAAACCTCTTTAATGTTAAAACAAGTGTTTTTGAACATGGGGCCATTTTACAAAGAAAGCCTCTTAGTATCAACTACTCCTAATTTTCAAGATAAATTCCAATAGCAACATGTGAAAGTATCCTAACAAGAGTTGCTTTTAATTCTAATCATGTGCTGTTAAGGCAGGGTCTTTCAACTTCAGCATTGCTAACATTTGGAGTCGGTAATTCTTTATTGTGGGGGACTATCCAGTGTGTTATAGAATGTTAATATCCCTGGGCCTCTGCCCACAAGATGCTAGAGGCACCCCCTTCCCAAGTTGTGACAACCAAAAAATGTCTCCAGATGTTGCTGGCATGGGGGGTGGGGGCAGAGGCAAATCACCCCTGTAGAAAACCACTGTTCTAAGCCTATCAATAAGATACCCTGAGGTAACAGGTGATTTCTCTTCGTCCTTGACTAACATTTCTCTCTCTCATAGTTCTGCTTCCTCAAGCCATTTCACCACTTTTTTTTTAATGCCTTTATCTTAGGGCAGCAGATTCCATGGACTATTCCTTAAAGCATACATGGGCTTAGGAAACAATCCTCCAGGAAAATTATTGTCAAAATATGCCCAAGGGTACAATCCTCTCTATTTCCACTGCAAGAGGTGAAGGATAGACAGGGAAGGGTTTTCTCATTTCACATTACATTTAACATCCTATGAATGAAGACTTCACCTCCACATGCTCATAAGTTTTTCAGGTGCCTAAATTCTGCCTTTTTTTGGGGGGGGGACACCCAAATCAATTTGCCCAACAATCACTCCTCCTTGACCCCCAAACAAACAAACAAAAAACCCAGGCAAACATACAAGGTTATGTTGTATCTGAAACAGCACTCCAGGGAAAATAGAATTAACAGCTAAAAATAGGCCATTTCACCACGTGTTCTAACAATAATCAGTGGGGGGAAAAAAGTCCATGGTAATAGAAGCAGAAACTGACAGCACTGTCTTTATTCAAAGTCTCCACCTTTCCGATATCCAGAGTCATGGACATATTTCAAAAGGTACCTCTCAACAGTTACTGTACTAGAAACTGACAAAGCCACTGGCACATGGAATATGAGGACGTGCCCTGGCCATGAAGCTTGCTGTCCTCTTTGCTGTATCCCTCCACAGCTCAGTGATCACCCTGTAAAACAACCCATACCATGATCCTCATCACTTTTTCTAGAGTTCTCACTTCCCTTCATCTAAGTCTCCCCCTGCAATTTGGATGCGCGAACTATTTCTGGTGGTTTCACAACCACCTCAGAGCCCAGCCCTCTTAGGAATCCACAGACAGTAGGTACAGTTCTCACTCTTCCTTTTTTGAGTCCTTCCACAGATGGTACAGGTTTCCAGAGTCACCTTCATCCTCATTTCCCCGTATCTGGTAAAGTCACTCTAAAAATATGGCACCGACGACAGAACACAGAAAGCTGGATGGAGTCTGAGAAGGCGCAGACACGGTTACAGATCCCGCCCCCCCCCCCCCGCCCCGGTTTCCGATCCTGTATGCTGTAGACGCTTCTTTCCTTCTTGCGGTTGGTGCGTGAAATCTTTCCGAGTCAAAGAGGCGTTTTTGCATAAAGCTTTTTGCATTAGACGCTTGTTTATTCTATTACCTGGTCTTTTTTCTTTTTAAGTGACATTTACATGTGGGAAACTCAGGGGAGACCCCTACTCTCGAAAACCCATGAGTGGTGGTCACTCCGCCGTGCTTCTCGGCCCCACTGGCCATTTGGAGCCATCACGCTTCCGGAGTCCGTGGGGCAACATCATCGCGTCACCTGCAGGGGCAGCAGAGTGGAACTGCGGACCCCCGGAGTGACGCCCCAAGTAAGGGACCGAGGATTCCGGAGCCCCCTCTCTCCGCGGGACTCCTAGGATTCCCTCCCGCACGGAAGGGACAGCCGCCTCCTCCGGGTACCAAATCAGAGGACAAGACTGGAGCCAGGTTCGGGGTGTGCAGGGGACCGGGAAGAGGTTAGAAAGGAGCATCATTGGACGAGCAAAGAATGTGACCCTGGGAAAAGGAGATAGAAGAGACGTAGGAAAACACGTTTCCCTTAATCCCCTCCCCGTGCCGCCTGTGGATCCCAGGATCTCCTCGTCATGGAGACAGACTGCAGCAACAGACGCGACCCTGGGCTGGCAACACGCACACACTCGCGCACACACGCCCCGCCGCGAGTTGCACGCTGCAGACTTCTGCCTGACTTCCCAGCCCAAAACACCTCACCTCCCCGGCCAGACCACGGATTCCTATGGCCCAGAAGTAACACCACTCCTCTCCGCGCCCCCTGCAACACACACATTCCGTCCGACTCTAGACTGCACCCAGTGGGGGCCGGGAACCACTTACGAGAAGCCCCGGCAGTTCCCCTATAAATGACTGCCCTCCGGGCTGCCTGATCTGTCCAAATCGCCTACTCTCCTAGAGCAAGCCGCCCTGCCACCAAGCCAGGTAGGAAAAGGAGGAAGAGCCTGGGGTGCAAGTGAACCTCAGAGAACCGCTACTAAGTCAGTGTTCAGGGGACCGCACGTAGCCTCCAACCGTTTCCTGAGCCTTTCGGCTCCACCAGCGGCCCGGTTCCTCCGCCCGATCTCTGCACCGCTGCACTCCTCCCCTTCACCCAAATCCCTCAACGATTTTCCAGCTGGCCCTTCCAGGCCACTTTCTGCATCCATCCTCTCTCCAGACGGTTCCCAACAGTGGCCTCCCATACTCACTCCAAAGACCTTGATTCAAGGCTGCCTCTCACCATTATTATATCGCCCTGAACCTAGCACTAATTCCCCAAATTATCCGGGTCCACTCATTTTCTCCGGAACCTCCTGTCCCTTCCACCAGCGTCCTTTGCTCTCGTTCAAATCCGCCTTCCACGCGCCCCACTTTCCATCCATCTTCCCTCTGCCCCTCGGACCAGGACACGCTCACCCCCTACCATACCGCCCATACTGCGCTCTCACGCCGCTCCCGCCCTAACCCCCGGAGACATCCCGCTTTCCCTCTGCGGCTCTTCTCAGGCGGGCGCCCGCACCCAAACCCAGCCTCCCCATCCCGCACCAGCACGCTCCTGGCCTGCCGGGTCCTTTCGCTCACCTCGCGGTCCTGCCCAAGTTGGCCCCCTCGGCCCCCGCCAGAGTCAGTTCAGCCCTCCTGCTCTGCCAGTGCCCCCGGCTCGAGCATCCCAGGGGCGGCCCGCTATCAAATTGGCCAAGCGGCTAGCGGAGGCGCCGGGCATTCGGGGCAGCGGCTAGCCGCGCCTCCCGCCAGCCAACCCGGGCTCCCCCGGGCGCCGAGCCCTCGCCCCAACGCCCAACCACCTTACAAACTTACTTGCGGGTCACCAGGAGGGGGCTGCGGTGAGCGGCGGCGGGCCCCGCGGCGGCGAGTGCGCCCCTCTCGGCGGGGCTGGGCGGCGCGGCGCCGGCGCTGCGCTCCTGCGGCCGCGCGGTGAATGGGCTCAGCCTGACGCAGCCCGGCTCTGCCCGCGCCACCGCCGAGGCCGCCGAGCGCTTCCACACATGCTCAGTTTCCGGACCTGCCTGCGTGGACGCTACCAAGAGCGAGCAGCGGCGGGGGAGGCGGAAAGCAGCCACGGACTGGCGGCTGCGAGCCGGAGGCTACCACATTGGAAGCCAGGGAAGAAGACGGACGACGCGCTGCTAAAAATAGCTCCTGCGGAAACCGCGGCCCAGGCTTAAAGCGCCCCCTCCCACGCGCGTCCCCGCCTCCCGGAGCTCGGGAACCTGCGCTCGCTGCTGCGAAGGGGACCGGAGCGTGCGTCCTGTCGGGCCCCTGCCCGCACATCTCAAAGTTCCACCTTCACAGGCCCCCGAGGCTGCCCGGACTGGGGGCTCCCGCCTGCCGGGCAGCCCTAATTTCGGGTCTCGCCGAAGAAACAGAGGAAATTTGGGCTAAAGCGATGAAAAAGCTCCGCCACAACGAAATTGGCTCAGACTTCTGGAAAAAATAATTTTGGGGGGATGCTTGGATTATTTAGAAGGAGGAAAGGGCGACGTTCAGCATCTCTAAAAGCTGCTAACGTGTAAACTTCTTTTCAGGGCGTTTATGACTCCTCATTCTGCGGTATTTTGCCTATTCGTTGACACCCATCCCGATCTTGCTGGTTTTGTTGTTCTTGTTATCCGAACTGTAATTTCTTTACCTCACGTTCTACCTCCAACCTTCCTCCTCCAACCGGGCGTTAAATTGCACAAAGAAAAAGGCGCAAACTGGAGATGGGTAGATTCTGCTGCCCGAACGGAACTGGAACCTGGCCGTTTGAGAACCGTGCGCAGCCAGGGTTCTGCCTGTGGCCGAGCTCGGGCCGGGATATCTCTTCCTCGGTCTCCTGAGCATCCAACACTTTCAGCCTCGTGAACTCTCAAAGCCACCGACCTTGCAAATTAACTGTTTCCCAGCTATCGATTTTCAGTATATTCTACCTTCATTCCGGATACTATACTTTTGAAACTTTTCCGCTTTTAAACTGAGAGTTATAAATGTTTCCTGGGTCAAATTCCCGCCTTTTTCATTCACCCCTCACAACTACCCCGTAAGAGAATCATTATTATTCCAGTTTGACAGGTAAAAAAAAGTTGACGTTTAGAGATGCTCAGCTTTTACCTGGAGTAATAATGTAATGTTGAGCCCAGAGTCTGCCAAACTAGAAACTCCCATGGTATCTGCCTAACATACTCCCTGAAATCAATAGCTTTACCTGAGATAAAGGCTCAGGAAATTTAAGAATAATTCGCCGTGGAGTGCTAATAATTGCAAAATTATTAGCCGTGGAGTGCAAAATAATTGCAAAAAGCTTTGATTGGGAGTTTTGAGTGACTCGTTACATTTTTATTCCTTTATTCAGAGAATTTACTGGGAATCTTGTAAGAGCAATGATTTCACGTGGAATGTATTTTATACTATCTCACAGTTCAGTTTCTTTGCTAAGGCTACTTTCTTTTGCTGTTGTTACAAATTAGGGAGGTTTTGCTAACCCCACTAAGTAACTTGGGTGTGTTTTTCATAGAACTGTAGTGGTATAGATCTTTTTTTAAATTTTTTAAAAGATTTTATTTATTTATTGGACAGAGAGAGACACAGCGAGAGAGGGAACACAAGCAGGGGGAGTGGGAGAGGGAGAAGCAGGCTTCCCGCAGAGCGGGGAGCCCGATGTGGGGCTTGATCCCAGGACCCTGGGATCATGACGTCAGCTGAAGGCGCCCCTGTAGTGGTGAGTAAAAATTGTCTTCCCTCCTGAGTTTCCTCCTTCCCTCCCCACTTAAAATTTTGTGTCGTGTCCAGCCCAAAATAGATGATCAATTACTGTTAGATCTTTTACTTGCTAGTTTTTAGCTCCTTAAGTCATTCTTCCTTTAAAACATGTCTCCAGTAGATGGCATGTCCAGGATTAGAGCCACTTTGAAATGAGAACACCATTTTCCTAATTTTCCATGAGCGATTCACTGGGAAGATGAAAATGGAATTTCCTTAGGGCATCAATATAACTCACCCATTCCTTTCTGTAGGCAGTGAAAGAAGATGAAAAATATCTCTTTATCCCAGCTGTCCTCCTCCTTTCTTTCTCAGTAATTAATCTTAGAGTGGTTAGGATTGACTGAATATCTTTATGCTACAGCATGCACACTAAACGTAATCATGAACTGGGCAGATTATGATTTGAAAATTTAGACTTTGATTTCCTACCGAAATATATAATTCGAAAACATTGCATACGGGACTCTTAATAGCAAATGACAGAAACTCAACTCTAACCTAGGCAAACAAAGGAAATGCACTGGGGCATGTAACTCAGAAGTATAAAGGGTGGCGGGATTGAACCATGGCTTAACGGCATCAACAAGAGTATGTTTCCCTCTCTCACTTGCTGTCAGCGTTGCTTTCTGTGTTGGTTTCATTCTCCATCAGACTGTGTCCATAGTACAGTTCCAGCCCTACACAGATTACAAAGTTCTCGATCTTACAAAGAAAGCAAACCTTGTGCTCTGATGAGCAGATCAATCTTTGACAAAGGGCTCTGGTTGGATGCCCTAGGTTGCGCACATACCCTTGTGCATGGGGGAAGAAACCTCTCAAAAGAAAAGTATCCAGTCAGCAGAAGAAGGAGTAGGGGATGCTTGCAAGATAGAAATAATAGATATCCACCACAGCTATGTTTCTTCATAGGCAAAAAAGGACAGCAAGCTCCTGGTGGGATACCCTTTGGTTTGAGTTATTCAGAAATGAGCAAAAGAATAATAAAGCTTTGAAGTGATTTTTCTTATCTCCTTTTAGGCTCAGATGCTTTGATTTGCCTGCCTAAGGGTAGCAGTTAGTCTGCTTTTTGTTGCCTTTTCATCTTTATTTCAGGACCCTGGTTGTTTCCAAAGTACTGCCACTCATTAAAGTTTGCGAATGAGCCCCCAGTCAGCTGAGGACTCCAGTCCATAGTCTGTCTCTACAGGAAGAGGACATTTCCCATATATTTTTTATTTTTTTTATTTTTTTATTTTTATTTTTTTTTAAGATTTTATTTATTTATTTGAGAGAGCGAGAATGAGAGAGAGAGAGAGAGCACATGAGAGGGGGGAGGGTCAGAGGGAGAAGCAGACTCCCTGCTTAGCAGGGAGCCCGATGTGGGACTCGATCCTGGGACTCCAGGATCATGACCTGAGCTGAAGGCAGTCGCTTAACCAACTGAGCCACCCAGGCGCCCTCCCATATTTTTTTTAAATTGAAGTATAATTAATATATACTGTTCTATTAGTTTCAGGTATATAATATATTGACTCAATATTTTCCATATTCTTAAAGCTTATTCTTTCTTTTTTGATTTAACATACCTGATCATTATGTAAACCGTTTGGTAGCAGTGAGCTTTTTCTCTTCTGCCTCCGCTCTGAACATATGGGAGAAATGCTGTTCTTCCTATAATAAATATATTATGTCTTTCATAATACTGTTAGAATTATTTACATAAATGATTGTCATCCCTTTTCTCTTTACTTATCCCCAAATCCATGCAATTCACCTGTTAAATCTTTTAATATTTGTTTATGAATAAATGAATGTGATCCATGAATCACTTCATTTAAAGCTCATTTTATAGTTACATTAAAATCATCAAATCCGGGATCTTTTCCTTAATTTCTTCCTCATCGATTTTTTGTGCATGGGCTTTCAGGAACTCATAGCATTTGTCACAGCACACCTTCTTAATCCACACCTCTAATTTTTCCTCCTTTCTTTGCCTAGTTCTGCTGCTTTATTTTACCCTAAATTTCTTTGTCCTTCTTTTACACCACTCTCCCATTTGTTTTAGTGATCTACACGCCTTCTTTTCCTCCCCCAATGAACCACAAGTTTATGGAGATAGGGAATATGGCAGATTTATATATGTGTGCAATTTTATCATTTTCAGTGTTCAATGGATGCTTGCTGAAGCATTAATGGATTTTAAGGGGAAGGTGACTATTTAGACCTGAAACAGGAAGACTCATGAGGCTAGCATTAAGTTCTCTGGTTTCAGGAAGTGTAAAAAAGATGGCCAGGGCTGATGTTAGAGGTAGGATGGAACAGAATATAGACTTTGCCTATTTCACCGTTTTGTCTGGGGATAGCTCTTTTATAACCCCTTCTTCCCTCCTTTACTTTTTCTTACCAAATTTCTCTAACTTGGAATTCCTTCAGGACAATCTATGCCACATCACCAAATATCTCTAGTTTTTCCAGATACTAGCACTGAACACTGAGCATATTCTGCTTCTATTACATAGAGACAGCCCATTTTAGACTGTTAGGCACTGGGCTCCCTTTCCATTGCAGTTCTTTCATACTGAATTAACTTTTAGAAAATCAGAACTAAATTAAGAAAGCAAAGTAATTCATAACTGGGTTCTTTAAGAGAAAGGAAATATCAAGATGGCTTCCTTAAAAAGTTATTAAAAGCTTATCTTCTTGATAGCTACTTTCCCATTGTTAAAAAAATAATTTTTAATATGGAGAATTAAATGAGAGTAATTCAAAGTCACTAATGCCCAAATCATTTTATTTTACAGATAAATGTCATAACAGATCAACAAATGATATTTACTAAAGATATAAATGTTCATTTTCCCTTCTCTCTGTACTTCAAGGCAAAAACTGCTCTAGGTGATAGTCATGGGACATTAAAAATGCTCATAGTATTTGTGAATCAAAGATGCTTCTTGACTAAAAGACTTTAGTTCTGATGGTCCTTTTCTTGGGGGAGAAGAATGTGGATAATCACGTTCTTCAAATATCAGGCTGCTCTTTACTTGCCTCTAAATCTAACACAAATATTACTTATTCTTGAACAAGCAGCAAGGTCTTGATACAGCTGCAACTCTTCACTTCTCATTGAGTCTGGTGCTCTAACAACAAGTGTTTTTAACGTATGATTTCAGATTCTCAAGTATTATCAGGTACCTCTATGTCTCATTCTGGGTAGACACTCACTTTGCACAGTATTTATCATTCAATTCTTATAGCAGTCCACTGAGGTAGTATGTTACTTAGCATCTTTTTGGTTATACATATAAAAAACCAACCTAAGCTTGTTTAGATGAAAAGGGAGATTTTCTGGAACATTATTGGTGCAAAATATAACCTCTAGAAGGCAGGGGCATCTCTGATCCTCAGAGGGTAGAAATGCTGTCATGATTCTACCCACTTCTCATCAACATCCCTCTTGTGTCAGCTTTATTTTCCCACCTTGCAGACAGTCTTTCTCCACAGCCTGCATAGTCCAAGGATTTCCAGCCCCCCATTATATAAAGACTGAATCTATTCCATTTGTTTGGCTTTAAAATGCCAAGAAAACTTAGTGACTTGCTTTCAAAGAAAAGACCATGAAAAAGGAAAAAATAGCAACTTTATGATAGAGAATCCTGACAGACACCAACTTAAGCAAGTGATAAAAGTTAACATGACATGACATCAGCAATGTCATGTGGAAATCTTTTACCTCCTGATATGATGTGATAAGGGCACCTTATCTCTGTGGAATTATTTCCAAAAAACTACAATTCTAGTCCAATCATGAGAAAACATGAGACAGACCAAAGTTGAGGGACACTACAAAATACCTGACCAATACACCTCAAAACTGACAGTCATAAAAAAACAAAAAAAGACTAAGAAACTGTCACAAACCAAAGGACACCAGGGAGACACACAGATGAAAAGAGTATTGTACCCTAGATTGGGTCCTGGAACAGAAAAAGAACATTAAGGAAAAAAATTAGTAAAATCTGGAGTTTAGGTAACAGTAAGATACCAATGTTAATTTCTTAGTTTTGACAAATGTGAGCTATTAACCACAGAAGAAAAGAAAGCTAATGTTAGGAAAACAGATTTCTGGGAGAAAACCATCGTCCAACCAACTTGGATTAAGCATCCAACCAAGACCAACTAACTCTGAGGAATAGGCAAAATCGTCTAGCAGAAAGATGTGCCCTGGGTCCCACATTTGCTACTCTAGCCATTCCCAGAGAATGGGAGAGGTGGAGAGAAGCAGACAATTGTGAGCCAGGCAGTTGTCCAGTTGGTGAGAACACAGAAGAAAAGCTAAAAGCCAAGGGAATGGGTATTATATTTCATCAGCTCTAAGATAAAATAGCCCACATTTTAACCTTTATGCAGCTGGAATGCTTCTTTCTTAGTGATATCAGTTATGATATGGATTTGGTGAAATAAGTAGTTGGCCTATGAACATAATAAATGATGAGACCCAGAATTCAAACTTAACCACTCTATTGTGTGGACTCAAAAAAACAAAACAAAACAAAACAAAAAAACATAAAATAACAATAAAAACAAAATAAACCTTTGAATGTCATTCTTTTCAGGCTTCCCTTCATATTGTGCATAGTACCATATAACACCAGTGCTAATTACATCAACCCAACCTGCAAAAACAAAAGTGGAATTGAAACCATGGCAAATTTGACCTAAGAGCTTATTATTCTAATACAATTATCACCAAGACACTATACATAGCTAGAAAACTAGATGGAATTCTGGGAAGTTAGGAAGTTAGGACAGTCAACGACCAGGGTTTAGGTTATTTTACATCCATTATACATGAAGTGTCATAAAACTCCATTTTAGAGATCTCATTTTGATATTTCAGCTTAAAGAGCTAGAAAGAAACTAGATTTATTTTAAAAAATAAATTTTCTTAGCCATGTACCTCAATAGTTTAATGAGATATTATGAAACTAGGAAACCTGGACAATAAATATTGTTTCACCCTCTTAAGATACCACAGCATGCTATTGAAATATAACCTGAGGAGACAAACGCTCCATCAATTCAATTTAATTCATAATCACTTCTTGCACACCTGTTATTAGCTAATGGCCATATGAGGCCCTTGTGATATATTACAAAAAGATATACTTGGTTCCTGCTTTCATGGAGCTTTTATTGTATAATTACAAATGAGGTAAGACTAAAAATTATAGGAGTTCAGGGAGCATATGACCAGGGAATTTGACCTGGTCTGGATGGACAGAAATGGCCTAAAGAAATGGTGCTTAGACTGAGAGTAGAAAAGCAAGTACAGACCTTTATTGAGCACTTGCATGCCAAGCAGTACATTGGGTGCTTACCCACCCTGACAGATATTGTTCCAAATGGCCAGCTCATCATATATTCAGATCTCTTTCTAGAGATTTTATCTGTAAGTAGAAGTTGGAAGGCTAAAAATCGACTCTTCCCAAACATCCTTGTACCTAAAATCCCAGATATAACAGGCTCCACGAATCAGAAGCTCCTATTAGACTTTTGAAATTGGAACTGAGTAGATGGAAGAGACGTGCTGAACTTGAGACTTGCTGGAACAGTAATTGCAAATGTAGCAATGTCTTCCTGATCCTGGGATAACAGATAGTGATCTGACAGTACCCCAGTAGTGGCTACAAGTGGTGTGATTCTCGAGCTGAAGACACAAAATCTATGTGAAATCCCCCTCCCTTGTGGCAGAGGTAACTGCTCTCCTGGTGGGCTATTTTTGGGGAGTTGTTCTGAAAGTGGTTTCTGAAGGCTCAGTATATAGCATGTCTTCTAACTATTCTAATGATTTTTTTAAGTACCAGTTCCCTGAATAATTTCTTCTCCATGATACAATAATCATGGTTTGTTCTATCTGCTACTGAGCCATGGATTAGGCAGGATTTGGTACCAGAAGTACATGCAGAGCATTAAGAAAGGATATCTGGGATCTGTTAGCTCACTTGGTTGGAAGGGTGTGAGGTACTGCAAGTCCATAATAGTCACTGGGCAAGTGTTACCTACATTATTACCTGGGGTTATTTAGATTATGACCTGTGGTTAACTGAAATGTACTGTCCAATGAAAGTGCAACATCAGTGGTCCATATGGCTATTGTTATGACGCAGTATGTTGAGAATGGGAAATGTAAAGAATGTGGAGTAGGCTGACTGTGTATAACTCTAGCAAAGAGCATAATGAAAGAAAATTAAAGGTTTAAAGATTTAAAATCTTAGCTCAAAGCATAGTCTGAGAGAACTAGAGTTTCTATAAGGGTTCTAACAAACCACTCATCTCTTGTACCTAGCTTTCTGGACTTCTTTATTAAAACAATCATACATAGAATCTAATCCTATGGATCCTTGGGTTACAGTTTAGTGTGAATTCATGGCCTGAAAATAAAGGGACTGGTTGGGAAAGTGTGTGATCCAAGAATTAAAATGGTGACAAATATATATTTGACATTTAGAGGAATTATTCTGTATTTCCTGAGCCTAAACCTCCACTAAACCTTACATGTCTGCAGAAATGCCTTTCTTCGATTGTCATACCTGTAGTTACCTTGTTTGAGGTAGTTGCCTTGAAAGATAACTATTCTTTCTTCCACCTCTACCAACTTTCTTTAGTCTAAACCTATAGCATGAGTGAAATCCTAGCATGCTGAGCAAGAGGGGTGGGGACAGTTGCAAAGTCAACCCATATAGGAATTCTAAATGCTTAAAGAATATAGTATTTGACTGTTTTAAAATTATATGAGCAAGAACCAGTGGAATGTGTGTGTGTGTGCGTGTGTGTGTGGGGGGGGGGTGGGTGTGTATGTATGTGCGTTCTGAAATTGCTAGACCAGGGAAGAAAGAGAGAAACAATTTATCAATGTGGGGGTGCTTATCAGCTTATCAGAGAGTCTGCATTTGATGTACTAGCTTAAAAAGTTGAGGAAGATTCTAATGGCTTGCTCATTTGGTTAACTAAATCCTAATCTTAATGCTGGACTACATGGAATGAAATTGAGATGCTAGAAATTCCTAGGTGAAATACAAAAGGAATCTGAAAGGTTTTGGAGATAGGGATATTGGAGTGGCATTATCAAAGATGGTCGGCTCAACTACTCCCTAAATACTGGTCCCTGAGAAGACCCAGAAGACTCTTCTTTCATCAAAACACTAAATGCTACATTGACTCTCCTCTTTGGGTAGGACTGAAGGTGGCCAATGATACCATTGAAATGGTTTCTAAGATTTAATGGAAATAAAGAATTATCAGGGTGAAAGAGGCCAAGTAGCAACTTAACCAGTACAGTCAAAGTGGGTAGTTATCATAATGGGTGATAAGGCTGAAATGGTTATAGAAAATGTGACCCACAGAGATCCTTGGAAGTGGTTAAAAATCATGGGCTCCTTAGGACTGTAATACCTGGGTGATACACTAAGGTCCTACTTAATCTATACAACCAGAGGAGCTTTTGTTGTGATGAAAATAGTTCTGACTTAAGCTAGCACAATAGAAAATTATGGATCCCCATCTGATTTCCATGCCTAAGTTTTAGCCCTGGAGCTTGGGTACACTCAGAGAGAAATCTTGCATCACAAGTAGATACTTGATTCTTTCTCCTACTCTTTCCCCAAAGGACCTGTGGTCATTTACCAGGGTGACTGTACATTGGGCATAGCAAAATACCCAGACCTTTCTGGGGATTGTTACATTCTAATTCTGGTCAAGAAGGCCACTGTGGTCCACTGACAAGTGATAAATAGAAATTCTATGCTGAGTTAGTGTCACAGGGGGCTCCGTGGTTCTGCAAACCAATTCTGAGCTTAATTTCCCCACCCCTGAGCAAAGAGTTGAAATAGTATACTCAGCAACTGTTAATTAACACCCTGACATTTTCATAATGCTTTCACGGTAGAAAGACCCCCCCCCAAAACAAACCTCCCCAAAAACCTAGTCCTTAATTTCCTAGCAAAGTGATAAGTAATAAGCCAGAGTAAAATCACATTCCTAGGGCAATCATAGAGAAAAGTATCACCACCAAATATTTGCGGTTTTTTTTTATTTTTTTAAGATTTTTTTTAATTGTTTGACAGAGAGAGACAAAGCAAGAGAAGGAACACAAGCAGGGGGAGTGGGAGAGGGAGAAGCAGCCTTCCCACTGAGAGGGACCCTGATGCAGGGCTCAATCCCAGGACCCTGGGATCATGACCCAAGCTAAAGGCAGACGCTTAACGACTGAGCCACCAGGCACCAAATATTTTGAAAGATACAAGGGTAGTGCCTGTAATCATATCCTCCATGTAACTCACTTGTTTAATTTACGCACAAGCTATATGAATTCTATAAAAAGACAGAAGATTCTCAAAATCTCAGTTAGGTGATTACACAAATTGCTGTTGATTTTTCAAAGGTGATCTCATTACCGGAACAATTCAAGACAGCCCCTGACACCAGGTACACAGCTATTTATTGGCCAGATGTGTTTTTCACTGTATCCATAAACACAGAACTCCAGAAGGTATTTGATTTCACCTTCACCTGATGGAAAAGCATTACAAGTTCTTGTCTCAGGGCAAGATCAACTCTCTGGTTCTGTGCCATGATACATAATCTAGAGGTCCCTTGATTATGTCACTATACCCAGGTTTTATGCCAAACAACTTTACTGATCTCATTCTCAAAGTATGATCTGGTGATGAGAAAATAGTAGGTATACTAGGTGCCTTGGTAAGATAGACAGGTGACAGGAAGATAGATACAGATAAAAGTTCCACATATGTGAGAATATATGCATATATGTACTTATTATCCAAGTATTTATTTAATGTTGCTCCTCTTGGCTAGAATGAATGTTCCATAAGATCAGGGACTGTGTCTGCATTATTCACCACCATATTCTCAACACAATCTTGGCACCTAAAATAAATGAGTATTAAATAGATAGGTGTGTTCTTTACAATACTCCCTTTTCAAAGAATGGTGAAACTTTTATTACAGCTATCTTCTTCCAGTAGAGATGAAGTTTTTAGTGCTAGGCATTATAATTTAGAAAGATTTTGAATTCTGCTAAAACAAGATTTGATGTGAAATTATTTGGAGGAAGAAGCATGTTTAGAATAGGTAATAAACATTATTAATTTCCTCAATTCTCAGTGATTTGTATTTGAAAGAACTTTCATTTATGAAAAAGAATAATTACTTACTTTAAGAAATGTTAGGAAGATATTGGTCACATAGGGCAATCATGATATTCTTTTATGTATTTGTTGTTTGCTTTTACCATTTAATATTGAGTAAACATTTTGTGAAATATGAAAATGGCACATATTTAATAAGACAAGAGGTCAGGGAAACAAAAGAAAGGAGTGAACAAAAATGAAACATCAGAAAGACTTGATTTCATATCAGATTTTGTTTTTAAAAGGTGAGGTATATAATATTTGTTGCTTATCCAAATAAGAATTGTAAAGAATTTGGTTTTTTACTAAAAATTAAGTTGCATTGTTTTAAACTTCTAGAATAAAATATTGGAATGAGCAGAGACATCTTTCTAAATAACCAATATATTATGCCAACAGAGAAGTATCTATACAGGAAACCAAGAATCTACATGTCATGTTTTGCTAGTGCAAGGCAGATGAATTTTCTTTACCTACCCATCTCTCACCATCTGTCTAGTATCAGCCTACATGCCACTTCATAGACACCCCATCCCCACCACTTAGAGTTGGGCTGGACACTCTTCCTAAGCACTCTCATCTTGTCATATTCTATCATACATTCTTCTGTAATGCTTAATGTTTGCAGTTTCATATTTTTTATCTGATGTCCAAATTGAAGAGAGGGGCTATATCTTGTTTCAGATAACATCCCCAACACTCAAACTGTGTCCAGGCACAAAGCAGCCACCAATAAACATGAGTTGAATAAACAAGGAGACAAAACATGACACTTGACTTTCATCTCTACTGACCAGAACATCATCTCAGATTTGAGGGAGAAGGATCTGGTTGCTTAGAGAAACAAGGGTGGAGGTGAGGATTGACCATGGGCTTAGAAGGCCCACAACTGGACTTGCTTTTTCTTCTAAGGGTCAGCAGCATTTTTACCCATTCAGCTTTGGGGAAAAGCATAAATCATAAAAGAAATAATTTGTAATCTGGACTTCATTAAAATTAAAATCTGCTCCAAAAGATAATAAATGAGAAGACAAGCAATAGACTGGAATAAAATATTTTCAAAAGAGACATCTGATAAAGATCTGTTATCCAAATTGTACAAAGAAACTCTTTAAACTCAACAAAGAGAAAACAACCAGATTTAAAAATGGGCCAAAGACCTTAAAAGACACATCATCAAAGAAATTACACACAGATGGCAAATAAATATATGAAAAGAGGCCCCACATCCTATGTCATCAAGGAAATGGAAATTAAAACAACAATGAGATACTACTCTACACTTATTAGAATGACCATAGTTTGGAACACTGACAACACCAAATGCTGATGAGGATGTGAAGCAACAGGAACTCTGTCATTGCTGGTGGGAATGCAAAAGGTAGAGCTACTTTTTTTTTTTTTTAAGATTTTATTTCTTTATTTGGCAGAGATTGAGCACAAGCAGAATAGAGGCAGAGGCAGAGGGAGAAGCACACTCCCAGCTGAGCAGGAAGCCCGACATGGGGCTAGATCCCAGGGCCCTGGAATCATGACCTGAGCTGAAGGCAGATGCTTAACCGACTGAGCCACCGAGGCGCCCCAGTATAGCTACTTTCGGAAGACAGTTTGGTAGTTTCTTACAAAACTTAACATACTCTTACCATCTGATCCAGAATTAGGCTCCTTGGTATTTACCTAAAGGAGTTGAAAAATATGTCCACACAGAAAAGGTAAACATAAATGTTTATAGCAGCTTTATCCATGATTGCCAAAACTTGGATGCAACCAAGATGTCCTTCGGTAGGTAAAGAGATAAACCATGGTATATCCAGAAAATAGAATATTATTCATACTAAAAACAAATGAACTATCAAATCATGAAAAGACATAAAGGAATCTTAAATGAATATTATTAGTTGAAAGAAGCCAATCTGAGAACGCTGTATACTGTCTGACTCCACCTATATAACATTCTAGAAAAGGCAAAAATATGTAGGTTGTAAAAGGATCAGTGGTTGCTGGGGATGGGGCATGGGAAGGATGAATAGGCAGAGCACAGATTTTTAGGGTGGTGAAAACACTCTGTATAATATTATAATGATGGGTATATGTCATTATCCATATGTCTAAAGTCACAGAATACTGAACACCAAGGGTGAACCCTAAGGTAAACTATGAACTTCAGGTGATTATGATGTGTCAATGTTGGTTCATCAATTTGTAACAAATGTACCATGCATATTTTCTGACCACAACGCTATGAAGCTTCAAGTCAACCACAAGAAAAAAATAGGAAAACCACAAATACATGGAGGTTAAAGAATATCCTACTATAAAGAATGAGTGGGTTAACCAGGAAATTAAAGAAGAAATAAGAAAATACATGGAAACAAATGAAAATGAAAACAGGATGGTCCAAAACCTTTGGGATGAAGCAAAAGCAGTCACAAGAAGGAAGTATATAGCAATACCAGCCTACCTCAAGAAGCAAGAAAAATCTCAAATACACAATCTAATCTTACACCTAAAGGAGCTAGAAAAAGAACAGCAAATGAAGCCTAAATCCAGCAGAAGAAGGGAAATAATGAAGATTAGAGCAGAAATTAATGATATAGAAACAAACAAAAAACCCCAGTAGAACAGATCAATAAAACCAGGAGCTGGTTCTTTGAAAGAATTAATAAAATTGATAACCCCCTAGCCAGACTTATCAAAAAGAAAAGAGAGAGGAACCAAATAAATAAAATCATGAACATGAGAGGAAGGATCACAACCAACATCACAGAAATACAAACAATTATAAGAGATTATTATGAAAAATTATATGCCAACAAATTAGGCAATCTGGAAGAAATGTATAAATTCCTAGAAACATATAAACTACCAAAAACTGAAACAGGAAGAAACAGAAATTTGAACAAATCAATAACCAGCAAAGAAATTGAGTCAGTAATCAAAAATCTCCCAACAAACAAAAGTCCAGGGTCAGATGGCTTCCCAGGGGAATTCTACCAAATATTGATCTCAACTTCTAATTCACTGGAGTCATTATTATATCTCCTGCCAAAAATATTCTGCCCTTCAGAACAAATATCTCCAAATCAACAGAACTGAAAATTGCAAGGATGGCTTCTTTGGTTGTGAAATGAATTCTTTGACCAGGTGCAACATTGTACAGAATACCATGATAGTGAATAAAACATTCTGAAAGTCCCCCCCCAAAATAAGGAAAATTAATACCTGTTCATCTCAAACTATTCCAAAAAATAGAAATGGAAGGAAAAATTCCAAAGTCATTCTGTGAGACCAGGATTACCTTGATTCCAAAACCAGACAAAGACCCCACTAAAAGGAATTACACTGATATCCCTGATGAACATGAATGCAAAAATTCTCAACAAAATACTAGCAAATAGAATCCAGCAGTACATGAAAAGAATTATTCACCACGATCAAGTGGGATTTATTCATGGATTACAAGGGTGGTTCAACATTTGCAAATTAATCAACGTGATATACCACATTAATAAAAGAAAGGATAAGAACCATGTGATCCTCTCAATAGATGCAGAAAAAGCATTTGACAAAGTACAGCAACCATTCTTGATAAAAACCCTCAACAAAGTAGGGGTAGAGGGAACATACCTGAGCATCACAAATGCACCGCTCCAGTGGGGGATGTTGATTATGGGGAGGCTATGCATGTATGTATACAGACAGGAATTATATGAGAAACCTCTGTACCTTCCTCTCAAGCCTAAAACTGCTCTAAAAAACATAGTCTTAATCTTTTGTCTTTTAAATTTTTTCTATTTTCTATTTCATTGATTTCTGCCATTATCCTTATTATTCCTTTCTTTCTAATTACTTTGAGTTTAATTATGTTCCTGGCTTAAGATGGTAATTTAGACAATTGATTTTGAAGAGTTCTTTTCCATTACAGGCATTCTAAAGCTATGTTTTCCACTAAGCACAGCTTTAGCTGTATCACGTATGCTTTGATATGTTGTGTTTTCATTGTTATTGAGTTTAAAATATTTTTAAATTTCTCAATTTCTTTGAGCCATTGGCTATTCAGAAGTGTGTTGTTCATGTTCCAAATATTTGTAACTTTTTAAAGGTGTCTTCTTGTTAGTGATTTCTAATTTAATTTATTTTATATTTTTGAGATATTGTATATGCCAGTATATTGACTGTTGTGGTGAATGTCTCATGTACACCTGAAAAGTATGTGTATTCTGCAAGTTTTTGGTGTACTGGTCTATAAATACTAATTATGTGGAGTTGGTTAATAGTGATGAGATATTCTGTATCCTTAAAAACGCTTTGTCTACAATTACTGAAAATGGAGTGTTACATTTTCTTGTTACGCTATGAATATCTTTCTCAAGTTGTGAAGGGTTTATTCCCTCAATTGTGATGCTCTATTATTATCTATACATATTTAGGATTGCTATGTTTTACTCATAAATTGCCCCTTTCATTATCAAGTAATGATTTTCTTTACCTCTGTTTCATATTAACGTTATTATCTATTAATATTTAATATTTCTATTAAAATATTGTTAGAATAATACCAGCTTTCTTATCTTTACTGCTCATATAACAGGTCTTTCTTCATTCTTTTGCTTTTACTCTATGTGTGTCTTTGTATTTAATATACATATTTTGTAGACAACTTGGAGTTGGGTCTTGCTTTTTTGTAATTTTGAGTGTCAATTTCGTTTGCATTCAATATAATTATTGGTATAGTTTGGCTCAAGCCCACCATCTTTCTATTTGTTTTCCATTTGTGATTTTGTGTTTTTTTTCCTCTGGTGTTCCTTTTCTTGTCTTTCTGGGGGTTAACCAAATATTTTCTAATATATCATTTATTTCTTCTACTGATTTCTTATCTATATTTCTTCTTTATTTTAAGTAGTTCCTATAGCACTATATCCCTCTTATTAATTTATTGTATTTTAAGTGATTACTCTAAATAATAAAATGCATCCCTGACCTATCAGAAACTAATTCGAATTAATATTGTACATTTCACATTATACTGGATATTTTACACTTCCTACTTCCTATTTCAAACTTTTCACTTTCACCTGATATTTCCCACTTCACAAATGTAATAACCTTAGAACAATGTAACTTAATTTTCTTGTCAATCACCTATACTTCCTGTTATTGGGTAATGTCTTTGGCTTCTACGTATGTTATAAACCTCATCTTACAAGGTTATTGTTTTGCTTTCAACAAAAAAAGTCAATTGTCTTTTAAGGAAAAATGAGGGGACAAAACTCAGTCTTTTACATTTACCTATTTACCGTTATTTTCTGTAGCTCCAACTTTCTACTGACATTTTCTTTTAGCCTAAAAGACATCCATTCCCATAGATTTTCTGTCAAATTCTCCAAAATGACATTATAATTTTGGTCCAGTTTGCCACTGTTAGGTCAATTGTTTTTCTAATTTCATATCAGCTTATGGATTAGCTACCATTTGGTTACAGAATCCACACTTAACCTAATCAGCTGTAGATGAACTTTGAGGATGAGTTACATAGGACCAAATATTGCCAACCAGAGCTACCTCTTCAGCAGAGTCTGTGGTTAGAATAGTTTAATCTGGAATAATATTAATGCCAGCTGCCACTTACTGAAAGTTTATGAGGCTCCAGTCTAGTTTGATGGTTACCAGAAATTATTTCATCTAATCCTTAGAGTTACGTTAGGAGGTGGTTATTTTTATGTCTCAAATATGTTAAATACATTTTCTAAAGTCACAAAATCATTTGTTGTAGAACTGGAATTCAAAGTCTAAGCTGCATGACCTCAAAGACTATGCATTTCTTTAAAAGCCATGATGCTGTGCCTTTTCCTATAAGACTAACTGGTTGCTAATAATACCCAAATGATCTATTTGAAGATGTGCTATAGAACAAAAGAATGATAAGTAGAAAACAATTCTTCAAGAATGATGAAATTTTAGTTGGAAGGTGTTGGCATTAAAACCTTTTAGACATATAGAGCCTAACTCTAGGTAGTTGTCTTACATATGATTACAAAGTTAATTATAAATGTGTTTTTTACTAGCAAGATACTATGAGCACCAGTGTTGTATGGAAGTGTTGAATCACTGTATTGCACACCTGAAACTAATATTACACTGTATATCAACTAACTGGAATTTACATAAAAACTTAAAAAAATATGTGGTAGAAATATTAAGTGATTACAATTATATAAATGTTCTATTTTCCATGAAAAAGTTCTTAGAAAATTTAGTCTTTTAAATAGATAACAGAAGGAACGAAAGAATAATAAACCAGAATTCAGCTGAATTCAGAGTTCATCTTTGGATGGTGAAATTATATCTTATTTATTTATTTCTTTATGCTTTTCTGTATTTTTCAATACAATCCAAAAGAAAGAAACTTTATCATAAAATTGTATTTCCCCTTTGATGTTATGAAAGGCTCAAAACACTTGAAACGTGTAGCAGCTATGATTTTTTTTATTCCAAAAATACATCTGTGCAGGAGATTTTCCCTTTGAGTCTACCTAATCCAACCAAAGCCCCCATCCTGCCGGGCTGGTGGGATATGTAGCCTTAGATACTCCTGGAACTATCCCTCAGATGAGTCCTACAAAGGCCCTGGATGTTGTATGAATAGTACAACATCTGAATAGTACCCCATCTTTCATTGATCCACACTGATTACTGCTCAAATGGCCAGTGTCCAGGAAGACCTGGATTTTTGAAAGCCAACAGATCTCTCACTACCTTCTCACCCAGCATGCAGGAAACGGCCATTTTCTTGAGGTCCTGCTATTTGTAAGATTTACGGCCCTCTTCTGCTTCCTAGGCTCAAGTAAATCATCTCTATTATTTCTCTCAAGTCCCTCAAAGCACTTACCTCTCTTCCCTTTCCCCAGTGGGATAAATATGTTTTTAGTAAGGCTTTCACAGAAGGTACAGAGAGATCTTGTCTTTGGGCATTAAAACACAAAACAAAACAAAACAAAACCTCCATTTGTTCTTTATGATGAGTGACAGCCAAGGATTTTTGGCAGTCATTGCTGAGCAAAGCTTCAGCTAGGTGCTGGAGTTGAAAGGAAGTCACAACCCAGCTGGGAAGATAGGACACCCATATGGAGAAATAATCAGCCAGAGAGGGCCAATGATAAATACTAAGTATAAATCAGTTAGTGTTAGTTTTATCATCTCTTCCCAGTGTCTTTAAATCTTTTCTATATATTTTTACTTCCCTTTCCTTTATCTGTGGTTTTTTTTTCATATGTCCTTAATCAGTATCCTCAGTCCTTTCCTCCAAATGGAAGCAGACAGATTTCTTCCTTCCTACACAGATTACTCAGTGGGTATGTCAGAGAATTTTTGTTTTTCTCACAAAGCAAATTAGAAATTTGAAATGTCAGGTAGACAGATGTGTGAAAAGTTCTTGTCAGGTACAGGAAGAAAGATGATTCAACATCTATACATACAGAAAACACAACAGCATTCAGTGTTATTATGTTTTGGAGAATATAAATCTCATAAATTATTTCAACAAAATCTCCGCCCTATGGAAAGTTTCTCGAGAAACACCACCTTGTTTAAAAATCAAAGTGATATTACAACACAACTAACTAGCTCTCTCATTTCATCTCCTGAGTTATCAATTTATGACACTTTTTATGGAACATTTCTTTCTTCTCTAAATATGCCTTCATTAATGGAAGAAACCTAAGCTTTCCTTAAACGAGCTAGTTTATCCAATACAGTATAATCTCATTTAGCTTTCCTGATCACCTCATTGTCTGTCTTTTTAATCCATCAGAGAGAAAAAAAGTGTTAGTAAGACGATAATATTAAAGGCTAGTACTTTATAACTCAGTATTTGTTTACTTATTGGATTCTTTTAGCTCTTTTCCTCAAAAGAGAGCAAGTTTCTGAAACTTCTTCAGTCCTAAAATGAAAGATAAACCTTATTTAAATTTTAAAAGACAGAAGAGCCTTAAAAGTGGTATCTAAGATAGTGTTTGTGGCTCATTGCATTTGTTTGTTTTTTTTACTCTTTCAATTTTAAGCATTTAATGAAGGAAATGCATTAGATGCTGTGTGGATACAAAGCTGAATCAGATGTAGACCATGTATTAAGAAGCATTCCATATTGAATAAAGGGCAAAAATGCTGGAAAATAAACAGAAAAATGTTAGAGGAATACATCTCATGGAAATTTAAAGGAAAGGGAGATAATTTCTAGCTGGGGAAATCAAGAAAGCTTTGTGTGGAGGGAGTAGTCCTTTTCCTCTTTCATTATTAATTGGTATTTTGTTCTGCAAAAAGATTCAGCAGCTGCTAAGAAAGAAATAATGCGATGCCAAAGGATAAGCACAAGGAAGCTTATTTAATGAAATAAAACACTTACTTCCAAAGTTTAGCAGTGGAAAGGTGAGCTCTGGTAAAAGTCGGAGGCTCAACTGTAATTTAAGAAAGGCAATGCATTGGGTCATACAACTGTAAAGCTCAGAGGGACATTAATTTTATGCATAACTGGATCCAAACAACCACATCAGGCTCACCAGTCACTGTCTATTTCAGCCTGATGACTGTACTTTCTTTTGTATTAGTTTATATTAGTTTTATAATCAGGAAAACTCTATAGAGTGGCCACATTGGCGGCTTATTCTAGGCTATAAGCAGCCAGGTAATCTGCCAAAATGGAAAAAGATGTTGGGGCTGATTTTTGGGTTCTGTTTGGCCAAATTTGGGTTTCATGCCTGTCCCTAAGCCAATTATTGAGGCTAGGAGAAAGTGATGCTTTGATTGACCAAGTCTATATTATGTAGGAACCTGCAGAGCTTCAGACTGGGTCCGTCCAAGGTAACCTCACAGTCTGGTTCATTCGGAAAAAAACCATGGTGATATGATGAGCAGAAGGATGACTGAATGTTGGGACAGCAAGAACTCACATTCCATGACCAAGGGGAAATTCTACGTCCTGGGGGAAGAGTGGCTGACTAAGCAACACCTACCTCCTCCCTGGTCACTGCCGCCATCTTTCTGGCACCACACTGTTCCTTCCTTAACACTCTGGCTCAAGTATATTTTTTTAAAAAGCAAACAAATGTCAGCTTGGTCCCTCTGGCACAGCTGAAGTCAACTGGGTCTTTAAAAAACACTAAGAGGGCGCCTGGGTGGCTCAGTTGGTTAAGCGACTGCCTTCGGCTCAGGTCAGATCCTGGAGTCCCGGGAGTCCCGCATCGGGCTCCCTGCTCAGCAGGGAGGCTACTTCTCCTTCTGACCCTCTTCCCTCTCATGTGCTCTCTATCTCTCATTCTCTCTCTCTCAAATAAATAAATAAAATCTTTAAAAAAAATCTTTAAAAAATTTTTAAAAAATGTAAAAAAAACCCTAAGAAAAGGAAAGGAAATAAATCCTATTAAAAGATAAGCGGAGATATATTAACATTTTTAAGAGTTTATTTTGAGCAAAGCTTAATTCCAATTGGGCAGCGTCAAACCGGAAGTGGTTAGGAGTGAGAAAAGGCAAACCGAGCAGGTGCCGGAACAAAGGAAATGATTTGATTGGCTGTAGCTTAAAGTCTAGTTTGCTGTTTGTGACTGGTTTTGATTTCATAACCCTGAGGCATTTACAAGCTGAGGTTTGGGTTATAGGCTGCCACTGCATTAGAGCCACCTCGGTCTGATGGCCTCTTTGTTTAATTCATTAAACAATACACAGGGATACAAATATTACTATTATAAAATAAGATTTCTTTTTGAAAAAAATTTAGCCTTAAGGGAAAATATTGGTTGCCAGCATCTTTTTCCTGCTTCCTTCTCTCCTGATAATGCTGAGATTTTTGTCCCCATGCTTTTATCTCTCCCGTAGTGTCCAAGTACTTCAAAGGAAGCTGACTGCTTCCTTGGCAACAAAGGAGCTGATAATAAACGTCCTCATGATAAGGCATGAGATCCACTGGAAAAAAAAAAAAAAAGAGAGAGATGTAATGAAAGGTTTCCTGGGGTTGTCTGTAAAGATATTTCCCTCTTTTTAAGGGTAAGCCTCCAGAGGAAAGATTGCTTCTTTTTAGGGCATGGTGTGTAGACATTAAAACTTACTTTCATGACTGTTACTTTGCTACCAGAAAGGACACCTCCTTTTCCCTCTTTCCTCCTTTTCCTTCTCCCCCACTGCTTCTGCTTCCTCTTTTCCCCTTCTGTTCCTTCTCCTCCTTCTTTTCTCTCTTTTGCTTTCTCTCTCTCTCCTTTTTTTTTTAAAAAGATTCACCCATTTATTTTAGAGAGAGGGGCGGGGACCCGGACCAGAGGGAGAGAAAGTCCCAAGCAGCCTCCATGCTCAGCACAGAGCGGGTGTGGGGCTCAATCCCAGGATCCTGAGATCACGACGTGAGCAGAAACCCAGTCAGATGCTTACCTGACTGTGCCACCCAGGTGCACCCTGCTTTTCCTCTTTATAGAACAATAACAAAACCAATGCAGAATTATATCTAAAAAAATACTAGTTTTGATGCAGAGCGTTGGGATTATCTATTTTGAGTGCAACCTCAGAAAGAAGCAGTGTCAAAGCATGCACCACTACAAAAACAAAACAAAACAAAAAAACATTGATTGTGTTCATTTCCCAGATTGCTATGCCACTTGGTTTCTTCTCTAGAGCTCAATCAAGGTGATCTGATTGTTTCATGACCCATAAGATTTGGGCTCTTTATTCACAAACATCTTCAAATAACATTGGTTAAAACATTTATCATGGACCCATTCCTCTCTGCAAGTCTTTCTCCCTTCAACTAGATTAATTGCCCAGTTGCCCAAATTTAAATACAAATAATCATTGACCTTTTCATAAATACTTTCACAACAGGCATTCCTTGGGGCCATGATCTGAAAGATAGCATATCTTCCCTTGGCTTTCTTTTTTGTTAGATTCACTGTTGGCAGCAAAATGTCAATTTCTGCATGTGTTTGTATGTTCAGAGCCTGACTGACATCATGGAAAAGGAGAGTGGAACAGAGTGTGAAAGTTCAGGTCAAACTTTATCTTGCTTTGTGCTGATGAAGGCGTTGGACAGCTGCAGTGCTTCCTTGCTCATTCCGTTCAGATGATACTGGTTGTGATACGTGTTTTCACACTCGTGTGAAAATTTGTCAAAAGCTTGATGAGAATAAATAGAATCTGGGAAGACAGACACTTGGAAAGAAAATACTCCTTTACGCCATGGGTCACTCTTTGCATATAAGAAAATTACACAGTATGAAACCCTATTATGTCTGTGTGAAAAGATATGTGGGACATCCATCAAACCCATAGCATAGCTTAATAATGACAGTGAAGTTTTTAATAATGAGTCAAGCTAAGCCCAATTAGAATAACGGTGAATTCTTTCACATTTTGGGGACTTCTTTCTTTCTAAAAAGTATAAATAGCTTTGGCACATAAAACCATGCAAGTATTTGAGCCATAATAGGTTTTAAATGAAGTTTGTGTTATTGTTGTTTTAACCCTTTTTTATCCTTGTTATGATTTTTTGCTTGTTTTTGTTGTTCATGTTGTAGACCTCAAATTAAACTCTGTGATGGTTAATTTTTTGTGTCAATTTGAGTGAGTCATGGTGTGCCTAGATAAAACATTGTTCAGAGGGTCTGTGAGGTGTTTCTGGATGAGATTAGTATTTCAGATCCCTGGACTCAGTAAAGTAGCCTGCCCCCCCCCCCCCCCCCCCCCCCCCCCCCCCCCCCCCCCCCCCCCCCCCCCCCCCCCCCCCCCCCCCCGCCAACCCAATGTGGGTGGGAGTTCTCCAATTCACTGAGGGCTTGAATACAACAAAAGGCAGAGGAAGATGAACTTGGCCCTTTTTTCCTGCCTCAGTGTTTGAGCTGGGACATCTCATCTCATCTCCTGCTCTCAGACTGGGAGTTATTTCATTGACTCCTCTGGTTCTCAGGTCTTTGGACTTAGACTGAATTATACCACTGGCTTCCCTGGGGATCCAGCCTGCAGATGGCAGATCATGAGGCTTCTCAGCCTTCCTAACTGCATGAGCTACTTTCTCATTCTCTCCCCCACTCTCCTCCCTCCCCCTCTATTCCCTTCCACCTTCCTCTCCCTCCTCTCACTTTCTGTTTCTCTGGACAACCCTGACTCATAGGAAACCTGTATAACAATTTCCTATAAAGTTTGTTCCCTGGACTCTGAGGTCTGAAGGAAACTACAACATTCTCTCTGGAAAAGAAAAGATTTTTGTTGTTTAATAAGTTAGGAAACACCAGGCATCACAAGACAAACTTCTTCACTTCAGCACCTTTTGGAGTCTCTACTAAGCTAACAGAGCCTGGGGACTCTCATAGAGGGCGGATCTAATATGCAGCATTCCCCTGGCTTTCTTTATCACTGAAGTTTGAGTAACACCCACTTCTTACAGCAGCACTCTTCCTTAGAACACGCTTCGGAAAAAGTCCATTGTAAGGCCTTCAGGAAGTGGTAGAGCAGGACTTATGGTGACATCTCGTTTTCATTTTGCTTCAGACATTTGGATTCTCCAGTAAGTAGATAAATTCTGCAGCTCTAAATTCATCTCCTCCATTTTCTTGTTTACTGCCAGCACGGAGTTCCATATAAAAAAGTCATTACCAAAATGTCATACTCTAATAGCTTAGAGCAGTTCAGAAAGTCTTGTAAAGCTATACACATTTTTAAAAGTTTGAAGTAAACAAGAAATATTTAAAGAGAAATAAAAGTTTCAGAAACATCTAATTCTATCCTGAAACCAATATGACACTATATGTTAACCAACTAGAATTTAAATAAAAACTTGAAACAAAAACAAATATAAATATGTATAAAATTTAAAAACCATATACTTTAATTATGGGCAAGTTATTTGAGATCATGAAGGTAATATCTACAGTAACAGCATGATCTCTGAAGTATGTTCTGAAGAATTTCACAGTGACTTATAGAAAGAGCAGAAATGACAGCTCTTCAATTTTTATTCTAACAATGAATATAGAGAGCGATTGAATTGATATTTTCAACTTCTAATGATTCTTGAAATAAGTTAAATAAAAATTCTGCATTTTCACAGTGAAACTCAGAAAGAATACTTATCCAGATAATTTTTTGAGTTATATTTTTTCCTTACTGAGACTTCCCTGTAAATGATTTTAAGCATCTTTGCAAATATTAACCTTGCTGCCTGAGAGTTGTACTTTCTTGGAATTTTACTTTATGTTTCATTTATCCATATATTCATTATTCATATGTAATGACACATAATATGAATGAAAATTTTATTGGTGTACCTCCTTGTGAGCTCAAAAATAATCATTTTTATCAGCTAGTGCTAGCATAATTTCCTCTTTCTCCTGTGGGCTGAGAATATCTGACCTATAGAACAGGAACTTAAAATCTTTTAGTGGCCTTACTGCTACATTAAAAAAAATTTAATAAATATAAAATTTATTAAATACATTTAAAAAGCTTTATAACATTCATAAAAAATAAATAAAAAGCTTCAAGTCAATTGATGGTTGCATGAACAACAAAAGAAAATCCCAAACTGGTCTTATCCTTAACATCCCAGTCTTCAGTGAGTCCCTCCCTTGGTTCACAGCAGCCTGAGAGGCAGAGAACATTGCCCATCCCGTCCAGCCTGCCAACCAGCTCCTTGGCATACCACTGATAGATCACTCCTCTCTGCCTTCCCTTCCCTGGGATCTCACTATGGGAACCTCTTCCTGGGATACATAGATATTCACAGGCAGCTCTATCAGTTGGCCCATGGTCTTAGCAATTGTTCTGTTCCTAGGATTACTGTATTATCGGCTGATCGTGTAATCTTACTCTCAGCAGAAATGAAATGAAAAGTCACAGCTTTTCTCTCTAGATTACTATTTCATTTATAAATTTAGGCTCTATTTCCTCCCTTTTTATTTCCTTCCTCTCCAACCACCCACCTCCTCCCCATTCCCCATGATATAGTCATTTCTGTTTTTTGGTTCTTCAAAGTATGATGGGTTAGTAGACAGAGCAGCCTTGGAATCAGATAGGTCTGGACTTGAGTTCCAGTTACAACTCTTATTAGCTAGTTGGTCTTCAAAAATAACAGACTTGGTTCCTTCTATGGCAGAATAACGATAGTGCAAATTTCATAAGGTTATTGGGAGTATCAAATGAGATAAATATCATTAAAAAAGTCTGGCACATAATTGATATTCAATACATATCAAGCCCCCATAGAAAATTCTCTCTTTCTGTGCAAACTCCACACATTTTTCTGTAATTATCTTCTACTTCTAGAGAAAACAGCAGAGTCAAAACTATTTGCTAGTCATTGCATTGGACTCTTCAGTGCAATAACATAACTAAGAGTTAATTTATTTAGCAAGTATTTAATGTACGATCCTCGTGCATTGCACTGCACTGGGGAGAGTATAAAGAAATTTAAGAAACAGCCTCTACTTTCTAGAACAAGTACTACTTCTATTTGGTTAGATAAGAAATGAAAAATATAAATTCAAAGTTTTATGTAATAATTGCAAAAATGAGTGCTGTGAAGTTTTTTTTTTGTTGTTGTTAAACTAGAGATCTCAGTGTAGGAATATTTGGAGAAGGCCTTCTAGAACTAGCTGAAATCTAACCACCTACAAAAGGATGTTTATGATAAAATGATTCCACAAGACCATTTTTGTTTCTACCTTGATGTTTTGAAGTATTTCATTTTGATATTCTGAATATTTTCTTCAATTCCCCTTGTGACAATGTCAAAGGATTGCTTCACAGATGGTTAATTCTATGGGAAAATAACCACTACTTTAAAATAAGAAATAAGAAATTATTTTAGAAATTGTTTAAGTTATAGAAAAGGCAAGAGGCTATTGTAGTTAGACATATAATAGGTTTTTAATAAAATTTTTGGGATAACTATTTTGTAATTAAGTTATTTAATATTATAAGTTAGAAAGTACCATGTTTTAATGATATAACTGTAATTTCTCTTTGATGTATGAATTTGTCCACTCAGTAGATACTAGTAAGTGTCTTTCATAAACTAAAGGTAGCCCCTGCCCTCCTGAAGCTTATGGTTTAGTGAGGGAGATAGGGATATACATGCAAATATATAACGAAATAAATAATCACAAATATAGAGGACAAGAATAAGTACTTCATGAGAGACAGTAAAAAGAGGGACTAAACTTAGATTTGGGAAAGTATTACAGAAGGCCACTCAGGAGAAGTGACTGGTACACTAAACCAAAAGAACGAGTAGGGGTGAGCTAGTGAATAGCACAGGGCAGGAATTCCAGGCACAAGGAACAGCATATGCAAAGGTGCTGAAGTTAGAAAGATCTCAGTACAATGATTGAAGACACTTAAAAAGGTGACTTAGCTAATACACAAAGAGCAGGGAGGAGGGGTATGAAATGACACTGAGGGGGGTCTAGGAGTCCCTGGCAAGGAGTTTGGGTTTTATTCAAGTAAAAGAAGTCATTGGAAGTTAATAGTTATTTTTATATAGTGATTGTTATATAATAACATGTAATAAATATAATATAGTAGCATACTGTCTGGTTCTTAGCAAGTGCAAATTATTATATCATTATCAACAGAGTAATGGATTAACATTGTTTAAAGTGGATTAAATCTGAGAGGTCAACTCCAAGGAATTTCTTAGAATTTTGTATTGCTATTCCTGAGCCTCTCAATTCTATATGTTAATGTGACAGATTACGACCTAGTTAAAATTGAACCTTAAGGAACTATTTCTTAGAGATTCCAGCATCTTCAAACCTCAATGCCATAAAGATGCCAGGATTCTTCAGTAAGTCAAGATACTGAATTTTTCAATGGTAATCTCAACTCTTAAAATACATGGAGAGTATGTTTCTTAGAATTCAAAAAGTTAAGTACTGTTATTATCAACTATATATATATATATATATATATATATTTTTTTTTTAAACACATACTATGACTTAGGTACTTGAGCTATAAAAGTATATAAGAAACAGTCCTGGAGGCATCTGGAATCTGAAGGATCAAGTTTAAAATGCACAGGAAAAGATAGGAACAGATTGGCATACAGAGAGGTACCACCAAGAATGGAAACAGTCTGAGATTTCTTTCTGGCAGGTATATGAGCTTAGAACTGAAGAGAGACCAAGTCTTCCAAACTATACAAGGGAATGTCCCCAAATATATGTGATGTTATTTCACTGTAAGATATTAAAAATATTGGTGCCAAATGCATTATTCAGAGAAATGAGGCTCCTTCCTACACTTTCCATCAGTGAGAAAAATCTAAATTTGGAGAAATTCACCCAGATCTGATTAATTAACTCAACAGAAATTCCACACTTTTAGTAGAAGCAGCAGCAAACATGAGAAGACCTCTTTTAGGTGCAATTTTAGCATTAATAAAGGCAGAGTTTTCCAAAAATGACTTTTCAAAAAGGGTACAGCAATGATAATACTTCATCAAATACTAGTGTGAAACTAGCTGAAATCTAACCACCTACAAAAGGATGTTTATGATAAAATGACTTTATAGCCACAGAATCATTTTACAGGTTTGATTTTGCTTCAGTTTGTTACAATTTGGGTTAAATTCAGTGGAGCTTTTCTCTTAATTTCCTAGATAGTAAATTCATAAATTCATAAATTGATGTTACTTAAGAATTTTAATTTTTGACTTACATTTTGCATTTGCTCCATCTAAATAAGTATACTTTCATTTTAATTTTTGTGAATAAACTTCGAGTTTCAAGAGGAGTTACCTTATTCCAGCTCTGGGGACCAAAGTGACATCCCCTTTATTCATTCCCTGACAGAATTTGCTCAGACAAATCTGGGCAGAGAATATTGTCTGTTTCCCAGAGAAAGTATAAAATAGACTACAGGAAACATTTTTTTAAAGATTTTACTTATGCATTTATTTATTTAGTTAGTTAGTTGTTAGTTTAGTGAGAGAGAGACAGAGAACACAAGCTGGAGGAGGAGGAGAGAGAGAGGGACAAGCAGACTCCGTGCTGAGTGCAGAGCCCAGGGCAGGGCTCAATTTCAAGACCCCGAGATAGTGACTTGAGCCAAAATCAAGAGCCCAACACTCAATCAACTGAGCCACCCAGGTGCCCCAACTATGGGAAACATTTAATTGACTGTTTAAGAAACAGACTCAGCGCTAATAAGAGTCAAATTATTGTCATTCCGTATTAGAAATTAATAGACAATTTTTAAGAGCTTTTCAGGTTTATATAGAAATTTAGCAAAAAGTACAGAGAGCTCCAATATGGCTATTCATCCTTCCCCTCTTAGGCACAGTTTCCTCTATTATTAACTACTTGCATCACTGTGGTGCCTTTGTTACAATTGATGAGCCAGTATTGTTACATTATTATTAACTAAAGTCCATAGTTCATGCTGTGTAAACAATGGGTTTTGGCAAGTGTATGACAACTATCCCCTATTACGGTATCATACAGAATAATTTCACGGCTCTAAGTATCCCCCGTGCTCCACCTATTCGTCCTTCCCTCCTTCCTTCAAACTCCTGGAAGTTGCTAATCTTTTAACTGTTTCTATAGTTTTGACCTTTCCAGAATATCACGCAGTTGGCATTATATAGCATATAGTCTTTTCAGATTGGTTTTTTCACTTAGCAATGTGTATCTAAGTTTCCTCCATACCTTTTCCTGGCTTGATAGCTCAGTTCTCTATATGGCTAAAGAATATTCCATTATGAATGTCCTGCAGTTTGTTCATCCATTTACCTACTGAAGGGCATCTTAATTCTTCCAAGTTTTAGCAAATGTGAATAAAGCTGCTATAAACATTTGTGTCCAGGTTTTTGTGGATACACACACACACACACACACACACACACACACATGCACACACACACACAACAGTGCCTGATACAGCAGGTTCTCTAATATAGCTAGGTCTTAATTGCAATTCAACTCACAACCAATTATTTCACACACACATTATCAAGAAAATGTGTAAGGAAACCATTATCTGGAACCAAATGAACTTGGGGTTTGGGCAGAGATTGCTACATCCTCAAGAAAATTACTTTACTCTTCCTCCTAGGAACACACCAAATCTTTGTTTTGCAGTCTCCTTTGCAATCAGGTATTTACAGATGCCTGGATTTTAGCCAATGGAATGTGGGCAGAATTGATGACTGAGGCTTGTTCCATAAAAACCTCCATGGGTTTCCCCCACTCCCCAGTCTTCTTTTTATCACTGAGATGACAAACACTAAAGTAATCTTGAAATTCTTAGAGATGGCAGGGTAGCCAGCAGCCTGAGTGCCAGATAACTGTGTGTAGGGATCATCCCACCAATCAGAACACTCAAGTCAGGCTGTTATGTGAGCAACAAAGGAGCTTCTATTGTATTTGACCTATACAAATTTGGGGGATAAATTTGTTATAGCAGCTCATATCACTCCAATATAATAGTTAATTGCATAATTACCACCAAGAAAAATCTGTTGTGATTTTATAAAAAGGTACAAAACCAAAATAAAATACCTAAAACCTACATATTACTGGCTTGATGTTTCACAAGATGTCATTTAAGGAAACAATATGATTAAACACATTGTGATTGAACATATTAACAGTAAACATAATTATTTGTATTTTTGTTTGCTGTTCAGTTTGGATTATATATTAAATTTTAAATAATATCCAACATGGTGATTTGATCTTTTTGTATTCTGGTTTTGCCACTTAACAGAAACATTACCGATATTTACATATGTCATTTTAATAATTGCATATTTTATTTAATTGATATCCCAATTTTCTTGACCATTCCCTTATTTTTATACAGTCAGGTGGTTTCTAAGGTGTTATAATAAATATAGTGGTACAAAACTCATCCTTTGAGCATTTTTCTTTTAGAATTAATCCTTAAATACAAATCATTAGGTCCAATTAAACAAACTTTTTTCGACTCTTGATATATTTTTCCAAATTAATTTATTAAAAAGTTGTTCCAAATGACTACATCACAAGAATATGTGAGTTGTTAGACTATGTTCCTAGCCACTTCTCCAAAATTAGGACTTAGAATTTCAAAAGGAGTGAGATACATTGATCTTGGGTTAATCACCATGAAAATGAGGTCACATTTTTTGTGTTCACAGGAATCATAACTCATCTAGCTCTGTGTCTGGTATATTAAAGTGTTCAATGAATACTTGCTGAATGAATGCACAAATGAGTGAGTAATGAATAAGTAAGTGAATAAATTTAAAAATGAGTATATGGGGTCATTTGTTTTAGTTTTGATATTTTCTCAGTATATTCAATGTTCTGAGGTTTTTTTTAGAAAATTGTTCATTATAAGGAATGGGTGTGTCCTCATCCTAACACACTGGTCAAGAAAATGGAGCTGGATCTCCAGCAATCACATTTGAGGTTGTTTATAATCACTTGAGGCAATACAATGTAGGAAGAAACAGAAAAGAACATCTGAAATAAATTCCTGTGAAAAGAGCCAGGAAAGAAGCTGCAAGACCAGCTACAGGCACTGAGTTCAAAGACAGTCATACGCTCTTACGCCTGTGACCTCTTCCTTATTCCTGGGCATGGTGGATTGGTTTATGAGTGGACACATGAGCCATGTTGTATGAATGAATCCTTTCCAAGGGACCACGGAGGAAGGAGAACATAAGATCAGTTTCGTTTGTTTATTTTTTTTTTTTATCAGAAGTTGTAGTTCTAAGAGTAAAGCCCAGAGGTTGCAGATGTGTGACTATTCTGTTAAGGGGAATATTATATTAAAGGGATTTAAAAAGATGGAGGAGCAGCTATTTGTTTCTTGTGAGGGTCCAAGTTAATTTCTAAGTTATTCCTGCAGGAAAGCCCGTGAAAGGTTCAGCATGCTGAAAGATAACTCTCGGGGTGCCTGGCTGGCTCAGTCAGTAGAGTATGTGGCTCTTGATCTCAGGATTTGATTTTGAGCTCCACATTAGGTGTAGAGATTACTTAAAATAAAATAAAACCTTAAAAAATAATAAAAGATAACTCTCAGTCAGAAGCATTTTGAAACCAAGTCCCTTCATTTTCTTAAGAAAAAAATGGAATAATTTGATTCTTTGCTCATGGCGTCTCAGGATTCTGCTTGCTAGCTCATTCTCCCTGTTTTAAAGATTTAGTCAGAATTCAGTTAAAATTTCCTCACTGTCTCACCACCCAACTATTTCAGGAGAGGGTGGACAAGAAAAGGGATATTTATGGTCAAATGCTCTGAGTGGTTCTCACCACAGAATCTCCCTCTTGAGATAAACTGCCTTTTTCTTTCATACCCAAGATGACTGACAAAGGTTTTAGCTCTAATGGATTATTTATGTCCGTGACTCTTTCCATCTGGCTCTTGTCCACCTGGCTTCTCCTTGGTACTCCTTCCTGTAAAAGTACTATCCTTCCTGCCCTTTGGCTGTCAAACTTGTCATGACTTGCTTTAGCCAAAGGAATATGAGCATAGGTGATGTATGCAACATTTGGGAAAATAATAAATTTAAGAGCCATTTTAAAGTTCTTTCATTGTTCCTTTTCTTTTGCCATGAGAACGGCATGTTCCAGGTAGGGGCTATTCCTTTACCTTAGAACTCAGAGCAGGGCAAAGCCATAGCTGATCTCCAGGCAACGTATAAGGTAGACAAGAAATCAACTTTGTTATTGTAAGCCACTGATATTTTGGGATTATTTGTTACCCTAGCATAATCTAGGGAAAGGTGAATATACACTACAGCCAGTCACCATTTTTCCTTTCTCACTTGGGACAATGAGAGACAGTTTTCTATTCTATAATAGAGAGAGCACAAAATAGCTACCTGTAAAAATTCTTAGGATATTGTGAAAGACAGAAACATTAAAAAAAAATCCCATGCTTTTACTTTATTTCCCACTATGAATTCTATAAATTATTTTCTTTTTTTAAAGATTTTATTTATTTATTTGACAGAGAGAGAGAGACAGTGAGAGAGGGAACACAAGCAGAGGGAGTGAGAGAGGGAGAGGGAGAAGCAGCCTTCCCACCTGAGCAGGGAGCCCGACATGGGACTCAATCCCAGGACCCTGGGATCATGACCTGAGCCGAAGGCAGACGCTTAATGGCTGAGCCACCCAGGTGCCCCAAATTATTTTCTGTTATAACATACCATCTTAATGGTGTTTTATCAGTACTGTATGTTCGAAAAAGAAGGAGATAAAGTCACATGACAAATAGCTTAAACCTCTCTCAGTCTGATATGGCAGGAATGGCCAAGAGACCATGGCATATACCACATCTCAATTTTTTCCTATTGACTGTGAACAGATGGGAGCAATCTATTTAAAGAGTAGTAAATCCTGGTATTTGGCCATTATCCAAAGCAAAGTGAAAGAAGGGGGTGGCATTCATCTGGCTCAGTAGCAGAGACAACTAAAAATAGGCACCCAGCCCAATCACAGCAAAGCTGAGGGTTGCTAGGCAAGAGTGCATTTTCCTCAGCAGTTTAGGGTCATCCATTCACAAGTTTTAAATTGCCTACTAATTTATTACATATATTTGTTTCATTGTTGTGTTCATTTAGCATTCACCTCTATGCCGTCTCCATTTTATATAAATGTAAGATACAGATTAAGATGACTTACAAACTGAAATAGATCCTATTTTTTTCTGATCCCACTAAGTTCAAGTGTGATACTCTGTGATTTCCATCCAAATACTATAATTTCATTCTCAAAAGCAACATTTCCTCTTATAAAAGTTACACTATTAATTAGGGTCTCTGAACTGAAGGTGTGGTCCTCTGAGGGTTACTGATATTAACATTAGATGCTTTAATTACATTGCCACTCATTTCTTGAGCAATTGTTAGAACTGCTAAGTCTTTTCCCATAGATAGAGGAGTAGTTGAATAGGCAATAATGGTCTCCTAGAGCAAAACCAGATATTTCTGTCTATCCTGCAGTGATTTTTTACTTCCAACCAGAAGAGTAAAACAGGTCACTGGAGACTAGTGTATATATAAACATAGTGCTGACAAGTGTATTGATTGGAAGATCAAAAATGTATTGGTCCCACCAAGGCTTGCAAGTGGCTATTGTACCATTCTCAGCAGATCTCACTTCTTTCTACACACTTGAGATGCTATTAATAAAATTATACCCTAAGAAAATCATACCCTAAATGAAATAAACGAACTACAAGACCATGAAACAACATGGAGGAAACTCACAAACATAATATTGAACGAAAGAAGCCAGATACAAAAGAATAAATGATTACAGTTCCATTTATAATGCACAAAGCCAGGTCAAAAGTAACCTATAGTGTTAGAAATCAGATTGCTGCAGAGGAGGAAGAGGTTAGAAATTGCATGAGGACATGAAGCCTTCAGGGATGGTAGTCATACTTTATTTCTTGATTTCAGGGGTACTTACACGGAGATATTCTGTTCATGGGAACTCATCAAAATATATACTTCTAATTTGTGCACTTTTCTGTAGTTCCGTCATACTTTAATAAAAAAGGAAAAAATCATACTCCAGAACTAAAGGCATAGTCTTGGGAGGTGAGGTCTTAACAATGTATTTTGAAAATTGTTCTACTTTGTAAGTCCACTAGATAAAGCTTTATTCTTTTGCTAACTATTTCTAGTCAATTAACAACCTCCGTCTCTTGAACATGGACAAAATTTGACCCACAATTAAATGTTGACTGATTTATACATTTCAAACCATACCATAGCACTGTGCATTCATTTAAATAGTCTCCCTATCCCTAAAGCTAAGCTGACTGATGTGGACCAGACATTCTCACTTGACCTAGTTCCTCATTCCATGGATTTTTTTTAAAAGATTTTTATTTATTTTAGAGAGAGAGAGAGAGAGAAAGATCACAAGCAGGGGGAGGGATAGAGGCAGATGGAGAGAGAGAATCTCAAGCAGACTCCCCCTGAGTGCAGAGCCCAACATGGGACTCAATCCCATGATCCTGAGATCATGCCCTGAGCCGAAATCAAGAGTCAGACACTTAACTGACTGAGCCACCCAGGTGCCCCTTTTCCATGGAATTTTTAAAGTTTGGATGGCCCTAGTAAAATCTAGGCAGATTTTATGTCCAAATACTACTTAGCTCTATGTAGAGACTTAAAAGAGTCTAGTTTTCTCTAATTTACTCTTCAGGGTCTGATTCTTAAAATTTCTATGGACTTTTCCATTTGTTGTTTTAATTAGATTATACTGATATATATATATGTATATGTATATATATAATATGTATATTATATTTGGTATTTTAAAAATGAAATTTATTTTGAAATCTCTACCACTTAGGGTGCTAGCAAATGCTTACAGAATATTATGCCTGTTTTTTTAAAAATTATGTTCAATTACCCAACATATGTTATGCCTGTTAATAAAAACATTTAATTTATAGTCGGGCATTGTTAGATGAACTCTAGTCCTCATATCAGGCACCTCAAGGCTTTATTTAGGTTCTGTACACACCACTTATCATTAATGTTTATTTTTCTATATAAATTCATTTCCCCAGTAGCTATGGTGGAAGCCTTACAGCTTCCATAAAGCTGTCTCCACCTATAGATGCTATCTAGGTGTGTGATTAAATGTCATTAATATTGAAGTCTATAGTTGGTCTCTGGTAATGGGAATTAAGTTTTCTTAGTTTGTACAGAGAGCCTTGTGAATGCTCTGGTTTCCAGATATGCCCTAAATATGGATGGATGGCTTTGCTTTCCAGGTCCCATAGATAGCTGTGACCAGGGAAATTTGCATAAATTAAATCATAATGACAGCGTGATCAAGATTAACTTATCATAAGAACAAACATGACTGGGGACCCACACTGGAAAAGTAAAACTCTTATCAAGTAGAAATTCTTAATATCAAATAATTTAGTAATTTAAAGTTATATTTTTTTTTGTAGTTGTTCGGTTCCACATACAGTTTTTCTTAGGCTCTTAAGCATTCCTTTTTTTCCCCCATAACTAACCAAAACTTGCCTTTTATTTGGTCAAAGGAAATTTTCATTTTTACTTAATATCTTTTGGTGAATCATAAAGTCATGAATCCCTGATCTAATTTAATAAGTGAGGAACCTCATATTTGTATTATTTTTTCCAAAATTTTTGTTTCTCTTTTCATGAATCATACATTTTTTTATAAATCCAGTAAACAAGTAAACTTCACTTTTACATTCACTTGGGCTTCAACAAAGAAATGTCCAAGTCCTTCATTTGTAGTATCTTTCTGGTAGTTATGACAGAGTATATAACTGGAGTGGGAGGGTGATTTGATTTATTGATCAAATTTATTTCCTTCACTTCACTTTTCCCTATCCCTTGGTCTTATCTGCCAGGAGGAAGGTGACTAGGGAGATAGCACCACAAAGCCTGGGTCCATTAAGACTGGTCCCAAAAGGGAATTTCCATGAAGAGACCCAAACCTGCTAACATTTCAGAGTGGTGAGGATTTTGATCTGGGACTTAAGTCATTTATTCAATAGTTCATTATGGCCATTGTTTGGAGCAAGGTAGAAATCTCATTTTATATTCATACTATGCTCCCTCTCATAGACAATTCTAATTGTGAAATCTATTCCCTAAGCAGTTATTTTGGGACCAGAGATCCTGTATGTTTGAACAACATTCTGCCTAAGACTACTAATGTTGTCTGCATTAACCAAAAAAGTAATCCCATAACCTGAATGAGGGTGACACACAAATCTATTTTTTATCTGGATGGCATAATATGTCCCAGAAATAGACATGCACGTATTGTTATACATATGAAAAGATACTCAGCTCCATTCATAAGAAGACAAATGCAAAATGCAACCAAAAGGAGATGCTATTTTTCATATGCAAGACCAGCAATGTCAAAACAGTTAATAACTTCGTCAATGAGGGATGGAGCGTATATTTTTACAACTTCCATGGAGTGTAATTTGGCAATACCTATCAAAACTACAAAGGCATTTGTACTAGGACCAAGCATTTTTCTCTCCAGAAATTTATTTTACAGATGTACTCACAGCATACAAAATAATGCATGTAGAAAAATATTCATTAAAGCATTAGTGCTGTAGTAGTCACAGATTGGAGCAACTTAAATGTCACTCAATATGAGAGAAATGAAACATAGAATGGTACATTCATAGATCAGAACAACCTGCAGTCATTTAAAAATAATGAGGAAATGTTTTGTGTGCTGAGATGGAATGATTTTCAAAATATATGATATTAAAGCAAGATGCCAAACAGTGTGTGTAGTATATAACTATTTATGCAAAAAAAGGGTGAGACTAATAAACGCTTGCTCATATAAGTATAAAACATCTCTGGCGAGCTATGTGAGAAACTGATAATTCTTGTGGCCTCAAGGGAAAGGTGATAGGGAGCTGGGGGGCAGGCTAGAAAGTTTTTATTACATGTCTTTTTGTATGTTTTTAATATTGAAATTGGTAAATAAATCACCTACTCAAAATACAAATGCAGTTAGAAAAAAATAAAGAAAACAATGTATTTTCCTGATGAGCAATCTCACTCAAACAAGATATAAAAATCATCCTAGTATTAGAAATAATACCAGGCCCAGGACAACTGTAGTTGCCACAGTCTCATTTAGCTTTCAGCATCTATAATTAATCTGTAGGACACATCAGTCTTCAGATTAGACCAAACTGGCTATTTAAAGGGAGAGTTAGTTGGATGGATTACTCAGTTCCTCTTATTTTCAAATTTCCATTGTGATTTCAATCCCTCTGGGTTCTGATACAGTTTTTTATTTGTAATTGTGGTACAGTGGGGGACCTCATATCCTATTATCCTGCACAAGAGCTGTGTTATACAATCAAGCCAAAGCTCCTCCTTCCTTCTATGTTATTATGAGCACACACTAAGGGAGAGGTAAATCCACCTTAGGGAATACCTGTAATCCCATGCAGCCAACAAAAAAAGTATTATAACTCAAACTTGGGATCCCTGCTTCTCCAGCTGCTTTGTTGGTCCAAGGAGTCCCTCCCCTTAGCCTGGAATTAGTGCTTCCTCTGAACCTGTATCTTAAGGCCCTAAAATTATTATATTTATATGTTTTCTCCAAAATACCTAGACTCTGGCATAAGACTAATGTCATTCCAGAAAGACTTGATACTGTATACGGAGAAAAGAAAATTGAGCTATTTATCCTTTTCCTTAGACTGCTTAGGTTAAATAGGATAAATTGAAATTTGTTTACCTTAGCATTACTCCTTAAAGTTGGAAAAGAGTTCTAGTAGGGTTGATTATTAAACCACTTTGCCTGTTTGCTGGTTATTCACACACGTGAAGTCTAGAAGAACATTGCAAACCTTAAATTCAGGCTCAAGAATCTCGTCACTAACCCAAACTGGGTACACAGGAATTGTGAGGCATTGGTGAGGTGGGGAAAACATATGGTGGAGTCTGGAAGTGGCTTCTCTGCTCTTTTTAAATTATCCTTTGTTCACCAGAAGACCAGGGAGTTTTGGAAAAGGCACTGGGAACATCGCAAGGCTCTCTCTCTCTTGCACCTTCTTGGACTTGGACTCTTCTGTTCCCTCTTTCTTCAGCTAATGCATTATTTTTCTTCCGCAGGTTTTCACATTTTCTCCTCAGTCTCAGGTATAGTTTTCTGTTATTTTGTTCCATTCAGTTCCACACTGGATGAAAAGCTAAGGTGAGGCAGGGATCATTGAATACTGCCAATGGACTATCAAAATAATCATACTTCCAACACTGGGCCTCAAGATGGTCTCCCACGATGGGAAAACAGTCTTTTTCTTCCTCTGCCTTGGATTGCATTTCTAAATGCTTTTTTTCCCTCTCGGTTTTTAGTAAGTGTTAGGACTAGAGGAAGGAGGAAAACCTCACTCTGCTCTATCACTTTTTTAGGAGAAAGAGGAATCCAACACTGAACGCAGGTTCAAAAGCATGCTTGTTTAATCTAGAGTCAGATTAAGTGGACATCTTTAGCTTTGGCTACCTCTGGGAGAAGCTCCTTATATTTCTGTTTTGTTCAAGAAAAGTATCTATCTTCTTTACCAGCTTTTCCTCGACTCAGCTCTTTACTTAATATGAATAATTAAAACTATGCAACTAAGAGTATCAGAAAGCCCACAGTCAAGCTAATTTATTTAAATTAAAATTGGATTCACAGAATTCAAAGTGGTCCCACTAGGCAAAAGTAGGCAGCCAAATTCAGAAGATGTTTTGGGAGCCTGAAGAAGCTCAGTCAGCATTTCCAAGGACCAGTACAGTTTCAGATCATTAAAATGACCTTAAAGAACATAAATGGTAATTGTGAAATAGATACAGATATTAAGGTATATTTCAGTGTTTGGTGTGATGGGACCAGGGCCTCCTCTGGGTTTCTAAGTTGATAGATATTGACAGGCCTGAAAAAAATCATCTATAAATATCTAAAATGTATGCACACAACTGTAAATTTGGGTGTCCAAATTAAGGTTAAGGTAAAATGGATATTCTGCATTCAAGAGGAGGAATGGATTGCCTGCATTACATAGAAAAGAGATTCCTTATTCTATAATTCGAATTCAATTTTAGAAGAAGCATCTCTGCAGTAATTATATATCACATAACATCAGCCAGTTACTGAAACCCCTATTATAATAGTATCATGTCCTAGATTTTCCATTTATTTCATTCCAAATCCTTATGGCAATGTTAACCAGTCAAACACCCAATTCTATAATGCTCTCAAGCACTGCCTGCTAGCTTAAAGCAGTTGATGATTATTTTAGGCTATTTAAAGTTGTCCATAGTGAGTAAATCCTTCTCAGCTATGGCATGCCTTGTTAATTTGTCTGTGGCTGAGTAACACTGAACCTTTTCAAAATAGCTCTCTCTACTTCAATTGAGTGGAATCTCCTAGGACGGTTGACTTCATCCTCCACTGAGCAGGTTATTAGTGAAGGAAGTGAGCCAGATGTTTAACACGTCCCATTTCTATGGACTTCATTACCATTCCTGGCCTACAGAAAGCATTAAAATAATATTTTTTTTCAAATGGGCACTAAATGAATATTTAATGATGACCATCTTTCAATTATGCTTATAATTTGTGGCTTCTATTTGACATTCTGCTGGACCTAGTATCTCTCCTTTGTGTTTGCTACTCTTCTTTAAGCCATTACAATACAGAGTTGTCATATCTTTCATCCAGTGGAGGTAGGACGAGATAAGAAGAGACAGAGACAGAGATTATCACAGCCACAAATTAAAAAATGGATTTCCTGAAATTGCCATGTATGTGAAGTTCACATTTATATAAATTCACACATGTTGTATTTTAATAATGGGGAAATATGTAGTTGAGACATATATAAAAAGGAAAAAATAATAGAAGGACTAAGTTAGAAAGGGAATTATGGTTAATGCATTTTTAAGCATTCTTCACTCCAGTATCAGAGCAAGTTCAGTCTTTAGCTCTAAAAAAGGCTTTCAAGATTTTAACAAAGTAGAAATGATAATCTTTACTGAAGTTTTCCATTTAAAAGGCCTGATTTGGGGCGCCTGGGTGGCTCAGTCAGTTAAGCATCCCACTCTTGATTTCATCTCAGGTCATGATCTCAGGTCGGGAGATGGAGGCCCTGCTCTGGCTTTGTGCTGGGTGTGGAGCCTGCTTACAATTCTCTCTCTCCCTCTGCCCCTCCCACCCACACGTACACTCACATGCACAGGCTCTCTCTCTCAAAACATTTAAAAAATAAAAATCAAAAACCTGATTTACAGTTACGTAAAATAAAAATTGCTAGTACGGGCTAGGTTGGTATGTGGATTAATTTGGAGAAGACCTAGTGGATTTCATCCCTCCAAGACCATAACTTGCTTAGGATAATTGGCTTGATCTATCTACTTCATTTCCTCCCCAGGGCCAACATGATAACTTTTGTAGGTGCTAAGCATTTTTGGCTGTGTAGGTCCCTTTCTCCATAAAAATATTCAAAACTCTATTTTTCAACTGGTATAAAAACAAATGTGTTAATATAATATATTAAAACATTTCCTTCAACCTAAACATTCTTTTTTTCCCTTCTAATTAAAAAAAAAATTTAAACAGTTTGTGAGCTCCTAAAGACCTTATGGCCCTAGGCACAATGCTGACTGCGCCCCATGGATGGTTCACTTTGTCCATCCCAGGATGCCAGCTGGGAAGAAAGATTCCTCAGTGTTGGAGCAAGTGGGATCTTTAAAGTGGAAGTTCAGTGTTTTCTTAGGTACTGGGCCAAATAAACATTATACTGAAACAAAAATACACTATTGGAACACATCTAATTTGTGCAATTCAAGGACGGGCAGTCTTTCTTTAGAGATCTTAAATTTGAATTAAAAGTCAGAACTTTACAAAGGACTAGCTGCAAATGGGTATATGTTAACAAAATATCAACATCTTTTAAAATAAACTTTGTACTGAAATATAACATACATGCAGCAAAGTACACATATCAAGAGTGACCAGCTCAGTGAATTATCACAAAGTGAACATTCTCAAGTAACTGCTACCAAAAAATGCTACCAACGTTTTAACACAGAGAATACAAGATATACTTTAGAATTTGGGACTGAAAATACAAAAAGCATGATTTACTATATACTTTCATTCTAAAAATAGATGAGTAAAAAACATGTGTAAGTGTCCGATTTTCTTTTACGTTACCAATCATGTTTATTACAGGTACCCCTCACCCTGTCTTGGGATACCACTCCTGATTCTTGACCCTCATCTTATTCCTGAGCTGCCTATCACTCCCGACCTTTCCTCACATCATCACTGATATGCCTACCCTGGATACTTACCCTGTCATTCATTCATTCACAAATATTTGAAGACCTATAATGTCCTAGACACTGTGTAGGTGTTGGGATATAGCCGTGAACCAGTTTAAACCACCCTGGAGCTTCAAAGTTAATACAAGAGACACAGATTTTTCATGAATAATTATTAAAGTCAATTGTGACAAATACTAAAAGGAAAATAAATAGGATGCCATGTGAGTGAATAACAGGGAGACCTAATCTAATTCTGGTGGTAGTTTATTCATTCCTTCCCCTTTTATTAGACTAAAGATTGTAATGTTCATACTAATGACCACTGGCAGCTAGGATGAGTATGAGACTTTGTATAAGAGGCATAAACAGTTTCCTGCTAAATAATGAATGAAATTGCTGTAAACTCTTTTTTTTTTTTTTTAGTTTTTGATATAGTATTCCATGATTCATTATTTAAATTGTTGTAAACTCTTATGCTATTTTTTGTTGGTGTTAAAATGGTTGGATTTTTACTCTTCAGAACTGCAACCTCAAAATAATAGCATCTTCATGTCTGTGATATCCAAATCACTGTGTCAAATGCCCTTTTATGTCTTTTTGTTCTCTCTCTCTCTCACACACACACATGCACGCACCACCACCACCACTGTACCACCACCACAGTGGATCCCCAAATCACAGTTTTAAGTGATTTCCAGATCTCCACATGTTTTCCCTCTTCATTTCAACAAAAACACAAGATTAAAACATCTGGCCACTTAAAAATCCTTATAGATTTATATCCAATTCCTTCAGCCAACATTACTTGTAAATGTCTAACAGGAGCTAGCTCACAAGATCGCATATGCATTTCACATGTGATCGCATGCCTTGGCTCTGTTTGCGTGTCAACTGCTCAGGGAGCAGGTAAGGCAGGCCAGCAGGAATATGGCTATGTTTTTTTTTTTTTTTAAGATTTTATTCATTTATTTGACAGACACAGCAAGAGAGGGAACACAAGCAGGGGGAGTGGGAGAAGGAGAAGCAGACTTCCCTCCGAGCAGGAAGCCTGATATGGGGCTCTATCCCAGGACCCTGGGACCATGACTTGAGCCAAAGGCAGAGGCTTAATGACTGAGCCACCCCGGCGCCCCAATACAGCTGCTCTCTATGCATATAGTCAGTCCCTTGTTCTCAGAGACAAATATATTTTTCATTTTTCAATATATGTAGCTTTCATTAAATTGGGCTAATGGAGTTATACTTTGTCCCATCCCTGGCATATTTTGCTCATATCAGCATTCTCATTTGAAATATGCCCCAAGTCTTTGTGGTTGGCACTCAGTGGAAGCAAATACTCCTACTACCTCAGAAACATCTCCAACCTCTGTGGACAGAGAGAGGATAGAAACCTACAAGAGATCATCTTAGCCACCTTTCTTCTGTCTTGGGGCAATTCATTTCCGCTGCTGGCCTGTCACACAACTCCTTCAAGCTGACGGCTGCCATTTGGGACTACCCCTCCACACTATACGTTGAGTCTTCTTTCTCACTAAGTTTCCTACTTACAACTTTTCTTAATGCTTTTACTTTTAGTCCTTGAGTACACATGCCTTCCTGTTCAGTCTCAACAGGCTTAACTTTGGCCATAATTAAGTGAAAGACAAGTACACACAGTGATGCTCCCCCGATTCTGCCATTCTTTGAGCCATAGCTGCAGTAGGCAATACAAACAAGTCCAGAAAATCCATGAAGATTTAAGTACAATTATGTTAGTTTGCCTTTTTTTCAACAGATATGAAATTGAAGTGCCTGAGTCTGGGAATATTTGGAAATGTCTCTTTTTTTCCCTAGCACCTAGCCCAGTACTTGACAGCCTAGCAGGGACGCAGCAAATGTTTGCTGAGCAAATGAGTTTGTTTTCCTTAATGTCTTGTGCACTCCTTGGGCCAGCATGATTTCCTCTGCAGAAATAAGGTGGACTTAGAAGTTTAACGTGTTCAGTGGCCCAACCTTTGATAATGGTGCCATGGCTATCCCTTCCATAATCTCTGGGGTGGGGGGTGGCTCTTCTCATCTCACAGGGAGGGTCTCATTGGCAAACTCTTCTCCTCTAGCATTATTGTATTTATAAAGAAAAGGATTTTTTTGTTTTTTGTTTTGTTTTGTTTTGTTTTGCATTTCGGCTAACAATTTAACCATTTCCTCCTTGGGTTAATTTAAAATTTTCAGGTAGCTACCATCTGGTCTCATGGATTTATCTGTATTTAGTTTGTGCCTAATTTCCAGAATAGCCTGGGCATTTGCCAGTATTTGCTCAAGCACCTTGTACCTGTATACTTCAAAAGCAATTTGGGAGTGAGTTGACTCTAAACTTCTTCCCTAAAAATGTTGACAAATAATTTGTCTATTCACTCTCCTGTTATTTTCCTTTAATATGCCCTGCATAGCATGATTTTCAAGTGATTGTTTTTTGTCTTTAAAGACACAGCTTTGGGGGCACCTGGGTGGCTCAGTCAGTTGAGTTTCTGATTCTTGATTTTGGCTCAGGTTATGATCTCAGGGTCCTGAGATCATTCCACATTGGGCAGCGCTCAGGGCAGAGTCTGCTTGAGATTCTCTCTCTCCTTCTCCCTCTGCCTCCCCACTCTAAATCAATAAATAAAATCTTTAAGAAAAAAATAAATAAAGACACGACTTTCACATTACAGTCCCTGGAAGGTATTTTTTGTCTTCATTTCTCATTAATACCACACCTGCTATACTTGAATGAGCTGAAGTCTTTTTACTTTGCCTAGATTTATATTTTTTGGAAAAAGAAAGGGAGTATTTCCAGCATAACGTCTTTAAATTTTCCAGCTAAGGATGTCAGGATTTTTTACTGTAAAGACAGTATCTTTAATCTCAAGGTTCATATCAGCAATCTTAAAGAACGCCTAGAATTCTTATAGATTAATAATTAAAATTTCATTGAAATTTTCTATACTTTGTACCCTCATTTATCAAAAATACCTATTTATAAGTGTACTAATATAGTAAAATGGATTTCAACAAGAAACCTGACAAGATGTTTGATGGTATAAATATAAGCAGATAGAGCACTGGGATAGATGATTATTATCATCTAAATTGAAGAGTTTGAGGATGGGAAAAAAAATTGTCCTAAAGTGACTTGAACATAGCAAGCATGAACTAATTAAGAGATTGAGTCAACCTTAAAGAAGGTGCCTGGAGTCAGGCCACAGGGCTCTGTAATTGACCTGAGGCTAACCAAACAACAGTTCACAGGAAGAACTGATGTAATCTTGGGCTACAAAAATAGTAGTGTAAGAAGAAAAAGAATCAGCCTATGTTCTTATCACATCTGTAGTGTGCTCTTCCGCCTAGGTGTCAGGACATTTTTTTTTTTTTTTAATTTAAGAAGGACACCGCCAAGTTGTAGTGTAATAGGGTGAACAATACTAAATGTCACTATCTTCAAAACAATGAAAAAACAAGACAAAGTGGCCAATGTGGGAACATGAACGATGACTTCAAGTATTTGTGGGATGTCGCATGAAATAGGGATTTATTCCAATTTAGCTCTAAGGAAAAAAAAACACCCAGGGTCAATAATTGGAATTTAAGAGGCTGCCAGCTTTAGTTCAATATGAAAAGTTTTTGAAGGTCATTCTAACACAGTAGTGATGTAGCTTTGTCAGGCAGTAAGCCCCCTGTTGCCAGCTGTGAAAGCAGATGCTGGGTGAAACTCCGTCAGAAATCCCATCAGACTGGATGTTAAAATAATTCATTACTGGGGCTCCTGGGTGGCTCAGTCGTTAAGCGTCTGCCTTCGGCTCAGGTCATGATCCCAGGGTCCTGGGATTAAGCCCCGCATCGGGCTCCCTGCTCTGCGGGAAGCCTGCTTCTCCCTCTCCCACTCCCCCTGCTTGTGTTCCCTCTCTAGCTGTCTCTCTCTGTCAAATAAATAAAATCTTTCAAAAAAAACAATTCACTACTTTCCCCTCTAAATCTGTGAAGCTTCCAGTTTGGCTAATTCCATTTTCCACAGCCAGAGAAGTAAGGCTGATTTTAAGTGCTGTGCTCACCTTCCAAACCTATTCAGAGAAAACTCCCCACATTGAGCCTGTCACAGTAATGCACCAGGAACCTAGAGAGTTGTGAGCTAACATTCCCTGTGTTTTCATCTCCAGAGGCAACATTAAGAAACACAGCCTGCCCATAGGGGCCTGAACCTGCACCTGTGAGACGGATGCTGGCTGTCTTCTTCCTTTATCAGTACAGTAGATGTAGACATCTACGGCAAGAGGGCCATTCATCCTACTGGTAACCCTCGGGAAGGACGTTGCTGGCAGACACTTTTGGTTGGCTGACCCACCTCTCATTTTCAACATTTCTCCTGACCTCCTTCTGGATTGTCATCAAATAGAAGCAGAGTCATTCAGTGAGATTCCTGGGACAACCTCTGCTTTCCTGGTACAAGCATCACCACTCCCTCCCCTTCAGGAATGAATCATCAAACCTGATGGTAGAGCTGCAGCTGCTAATGTACAGCCATGAGCAAAAGCTCCCGGGTGAGCTTTAGAGACATCAGCACCACCACCAACTGCCCCACAAACACTCCTATTTATTTAAATATTTCTGCTCAGAATTGTTTTCTTGCCCGCACCTGAAAGCATTCCTAGCTAAGACATGATCCTTCAGGACTCCCCCCAGGGCAATGTAACATTTCTAGTCATATGATTGCTTAGACATCTTGTACAACTGATGCCTTACAACAACCCTTACTTGTAACCAACAGGTCTGAGGAACATATTAGATGTTTAATGGAATCATAGAATCTTAGAAGGAAACTTCAGAGCTCATCAAATTAGAAAAGTTCACAAGTGCAAGAATTTCCTTCTAAAAGATCCGGGATAAATGGTCATTCATTTGGATAGCAATTCATAAACTATTTTTTGAGTGGCTACTATATTTGAATGCCTTTATTAAGAGATCTCAGTACCTATCAAGGTAATCTTTGAATAGCTCTGATAGAAATCATTTTGTTTTTGAACCAAAATATTTTGATTTTATAAAGGATATATTTTTTAAAATATTGTTTTTATTTATTTGAGAGAGAGAGAGCACGAGCAGGGGGAAGGGCAGAGAGAGAGGGAGAAGCAGACTCCCTGCTGAGCAGGGAGCCTGACATGGGGCTCAATCCCAGGGGTCCTGAGATCATGACCTGAGCCAAAGGCAGATGTGCAACAGACTGAGCCAGCCACACACCCTTAAAAATCTTACTTTTATAGTGTGATCTCTGAAACAGTTATTAATAGAAGTTAAAGGAAAATAACTTGTCACAGTGGAAATCAGATGATCTTTGAAGTAGAAGGTAACAGTTTATAGAATCTGCTGGCACTACTGTTACTAACCGTATGACTTTGGGCAAGTTCTTTGCGTTATTCTCTATTTACCCTCACCTCTCCCCATCCTCCTTACTCTCGCTGTGTGGAGCTTTTCAGAGTACAACACCCTGGGCTCCCTTTCCTTCTGTTACTGGGTGGGTTTGGCCGATGGGTGGCATCCTCAGGAGGCTGAAGGATGGGAGGAGACACAGGAACAGTAGAGAGATCAGGCTGTTTCCCCAGTAGACTTCCTCCATTCCCTGTGGTTCTGCCAGTGGCTGCATTGCTCTGGGACTGCATCTCCCATAGGATGACTTTCTTCCTTCAAGCCTTCATGTGGCTCCAGTAACATCCATCTCTCCCCTTTTCCTTTGGGATCCAGGCATGGATGTGACTTCCTACTATTGCCAGTTCCAATGGCCACTATTGTACATCCTTTCCCTCTATTTCACCATCCTTCATAGGTTTTCTCAGCCATTTCCAGCTTTGAAAATTGTCCCTCTCAAGTATAGTCTCTGTTTCCTGTGGGTCCTCAACTACTACATTTTTAAATCTCTCTGGACCAGAGTTTACTCATATGCATGGGGATATTAATAGCTACACCAAAGAGTCCCTGTGAGGGATTAAATAATATTGCCTCTGTGATCTAGTCCGGTGTCTGGCACACAGTTAGTGTTCCATTAATATAAGACTGTATAAACATTACAGTTGAAAACATAATTAGCCTAGGAGGGTGTGCACCAAGAACATTCTTTCCATTTTTACCTACCGGCAGGGGCCTTTTTCCTATATGAACATAGCCTGACCCGCAGGAGTAGAAGGAACACGCAGTATTATCAATGGCTGCAAGTGTAACAAGGAGCATTGCTTCTCTTAAGATCCTCATTCTCCCCTACCAAGCCTGTCTATCTTTTTCTCCCTGGTGTCTAGTCATTCAAGAATGAGTAATAGGTAGCACTTCACAAGTTGAAAGTAGTGCACTTCCATTCATTTTATGAGCAGTATAATTACCTAAGAACAATTTAAAATACCATATCACTGCCGTGGGTCTGTTTTTATGTATAAACAAATTAAATGCTTATTAGCATGTACACATTTGAACCTAAAGAAAATCTTTATGGCACACTCTTTCCAATGTGTATCTTCTTCCCTTAGACTTTGCACATACTTCCACATCTTGCTTATGAAGCTGTTTTGTAGCTAGTTGCTTGCATTTTGCTCATCTCTGTGAGACTTTTTTACCCATAGCACCTTGCAGAGTTGCCTTTCACTCAATAAATATTTGTTGAATGAATGGCACATATAAGTTAACAGGGACCATTGCTTTTATTTAGGATCCAGAATAAGATGCAGATGGCTTGGCAGATGGCATGTAAGGTCATGCAATGCCTTCCCAGGGAGCCTGAAGTTATTCACAGAAAGCCATTGCGTCACCACTGTGAGCAGCTTGAGCACTCCTGTGAATCTTAGCAGACACATTAGCTAGCAAGAGGATGGATTAGTGGGGGGAGTGCAATATCCTGTCCCCTGTTTTCAAACAATACATAAAAGTAGAAGAAATAATGGCCTGAGGACACCAGCATTGGCCACTGATACCCTTACCTTAAGATGAACTACTGTCCATGTCAACCATCAACAAAAAATGATGTAGTTATTTCTTCCGGAGGTCTTTTGGGGTCAGACGTTGAATATGCTAAAGTAATGGACAAGCAAGAAAAGGTGATTACAAATGATATGAAGTCAGGGTTGAAAATATACCAGCAAACCAATCCAAGCTCTATGTAGAATTCTTTCATTGAGATTACGTTCTTTTATATTGACTTTCATCATCATTCAAAAGATATGCAGTGATTTACAGTATAGGTACTTGATTTCTCACAATGCAAAGGGAAGAACATTTGTAGTCTTCACCCTCCAAACCTTTATTTCTGATGAAAAACAAAAACAAAAAACCAAACCAAATAAACAAACAAAAATTTGAGTATCAAATGCCTTGCAATGCACAGAACATGGCATACTTCTTCATGTGGCTTCAGCCACTGCTGTACCCCTGCCTAACATGCTTTCTTCTCCTTTTTATCTACCTAAATCTAAATGTGAAGCCTCCCATGATTACATTAAGGGCAGGATAATTACTTCTCCCATGTGCTTCCCTTATGAAACTACTTTTGCACCGCAGACTTTGTCAATAAACTGAGTAAACAGCATCATCGGGCAAACTCACATATAGCTAGTTAACATTATTTTGAAATTGTTGTCTTATTCCTCTAGCCTTCCATTTTTCTCCCCAACAGTCACAGTAGTACTAGAGGTACCCCTAAGAGATTACCTGGCTCCATTTATACTCTTCCCTGTTCCCACTGTGAAGCAGATATCTTTCAGTGGATGTTTTGATGTACTGTATGGGACATGACATGTAGGCCTTATTCACCTAGCTTCTGGTGGTGCTACTAGTGGACAGCCTCCACCTGTCAACCCTCTTTGGTGATGGCTTCAGCTGAAGACAGCCTCCTGGTACAGCTGGATTTCTGTGGTGACCCAGTTTTCTTTCTCCAACCTGGGACACTGTGAAGGGTTGTTCCATCTTCAGGACTCCCCATAGGGTCAACTGAAGCTTTGTTTGAGGCTACATTGCTACTCTACTTCTCCTATGCCCACTTCTGCTTGTTCCCCTCCCTTTTCCTTCCAAGGGTATTGAGACAAAGAGCACTTCCTAATAAACTTTCTGTATGTAATCTCTTCTCAGAATCAAGGAACCCAATCTGTGACAGTCGGTGGTAGGAGGGACCCAAGAGAGCCCACTTAAGGACAGGATTTGGAGCAGGACTACACAGATGCATGGCAGGCAACGAGGACCCCATTACTGATGGTAGGTAAAACACAGTGAGCTCCAGCACAAAACAGTGTGATTGTTAAGAATTTCGTTCTGTGGAAAATAGGGATGGCAGACAGGTAGAAGGCGATGCAGTAACCAGTGTGATGTGTGAAGTGTCTGAGAAGTATGGGGAAAATTGTAACTACAGGGAGGGAGCTGGCGGCTCTGGCTAAACATGATGAATACTTTAGAAAAATACTGAGAAAAACAAAACAAAAGGCTGAGAATGATTCATTGTCACTTGAAAGCTACCTGTGAAAGCCAGGGGCCCTTCTTGGTAGCATAACAGAGGCTCTCATTTCCTGTCACAGAAGGGCAGAGAAACCAAGCACCAGGCCCAGGAACTGACTGAAGAGTAGTTGGGCTTCAAAAAATCACATCCTTCCAGGGCAGGTCTATTGCACCAAGATCAGGGCCCTGGTTGAAAAAAGAAATGGGATCGTGACCCATGGGATGGAATTGATGTCCTAGAAATCTTGAATTCTCAGATCTCCTTGCATCCTATGGGCCTTCAAAAAAAAGGCTTATTTCTGTTAAAGACTATGAACCTTCCTCCATTTGGAAATGATGCAGAACCTCTCCCCGCAAAGACATGTGTCCTCCATTTCCCCAGGATCTGCCCTTAGCTCTCATTTGTCCACCAGGCTATAACAAGGGTTGAATTACAACATAAACTCAGCTAGAGATGTGCTGGGCCTAATAAGGAAAGGGACTACATCTCCAAATTGCTGCAGGACCTGCTAACATGCATCCCTAGGACCCGGAGAGTATATAGGTCCTGGATTTTGTGAGTGCTTGATCAGGGTAGGCAAAACATAGGGACTAGAAAAGGGAGGGTTTATTTATTTATTTGAGATCACTCCACTGAGACAAGATGATTGAATACCTTGGCAAGGATTTGGGGAGATGGTGAGGACAAACTACTAGTCACTGACCACACATGAGGTATGAATGCTAGAATTTCCAGAACATAGTGTAAGGAGAAATGAAAGGGCTCAGGGACATGGGGGGTGGTAGAGGGAATTTATTAGAAATATATTACACAAGGCCAAAGTCCCACCAGGGGTCTATAGTCCATAGAAGAGCCCAGAGGTTATGCCATTCACTGAAGCAATACAGACTGTCCTGTTGAGAGGGATACCAGCATGAGTGAAAAGGTCACAGTGGGCATCTTCTGTAGACTGGTCTGAATGGTAAGATTTGCAGTAGAGAGGCAAAATCCTTGAAACAGCAGAGTTTGATGGCAGCACTTGGAAGTCAGACACATTTTAGTGAGTGACAAATTTAGGAGGGCTGCCACGTCGGACCTGACTGTCAGAGAGTCATGGAAATGGTTGACAGAACACGGTGTCTCTAGGGGCAAATAAATGGACAGCGAAGAAAAGTACTACTTAAGCTGTACAATTAAAAGAAATCAAGAATGAATGATTGGGAGGCTGAGGGCGGTTGGTCCCCCAAAGTTACAATGCCTTGCCTAGACTTGAAATAGCTGTTAGACCTGGAAATTACTGACTGAAGGAGAGACTTGATTCCCGGAAGTAAGGACCCTGACGTACCATAGCAAGTGTTCATGCTATGATTCTTCCAGGTTTTCTCCAGTCCCTAGTTTTAAGCTACTAAATTTGGGAGCAGTTTGTTACACAGCAATAGATAACTGATACAGCTACCCTGGTCACTTTGTGCATGAGCCCACTGAACAGCCCTGGGGTGACTGAGGAAGGACCCAGAGTGAATTGTCATTCTTCCTAATTACAAAACACTTTTTCCAGAGTGGGAGCCTTTGGTGACAAACACTTCTCTTCATACACCGGATCTGTCCATAACATTTCCCAAAACTTGTTTGCCACTGATCCTCATTTTTCTTTTCTTTTCTTTTTTTTTTTTTTTTGTCTTCAAGTCCAAGACCATCAAATCAAACCATTAATTCTTCACAAGTTAGTGTAGTTTTTGATTTGGGGACAACTATCCATTTAGGCAGAGAGGACAAAGATGTCTACTGTCTGAAGTTTTGCCCCATAAGTCTTGCCTTATCCATTGCCTTTAAAGTGCTGCTTAGTGTGGGTACAGCTCTCTAGCAGCCCACTTTCAGTTAATACCAGCAAACTGAGCAGAATTATCTCTAAACCATACCATGGTGGGTGGAAAAAGAGAAGGTCATGTTCCTTCCTGTGAGTAGACACACAGGTCCATGCCTTTAGACAAGAATTTGAGGTTTGAGTGTCTCATTTGTTTTTTTCAGCTGACAAGTGTTGTTAAAAGCCCATAACCTGCTTTGCCTTACTTTCAATACCTCATGCCCTTTGTATACCATTGGTGGCCCTGACTTCTGAAATCTTGCCTTTGGTGGGTATTTCATTCCAAGGGCACTCAGGGGATAGTTTTACTAGATATTTTGTCACGGCAGGTCATGGGCTACCACTTTCCTGTTCCTTAAGAGTGACTCCATGTTCCCTACCTCCCAGATTTTCTGGAGGTTCTGTGCTGTAGCCACTGTTGGTACCATTTTTTATAAAGTCAGGATTCTTACTTACCACCAACAGAAGCTGACATTGGCTGAATTAGACTGAAAAATAATGTGTTGAATAGATAATGGATTACTTGAAGAATTTTGGCAAAAAAGCAAGGACCCCATCAGAAAATGGGCAAGTATAGAAAGGTGACGGCATAGCCAGAATCAAAAATAAAACCTGTTTTGAGAAGCAGTCCAGTGAGAAGACTGGTAATAATGCCACCAGACATGAACACTGCAGCTTGCGCCCACACTGTTGCTGGCACTGGGCACTGGCTATCACCATGGTGATCATGCCAATCCTACCTCCAGACACTGAGGCTGTTGCTGTTGTGTCTACGGCAGAAAGAATTTCCCTGCTTCTTGATATCACTAGCTCTAGACTCTAAATCCAAGTCAGATACATTTGATTGGCTGAGCCTTGCTCACAAGTCTTAACAGTAGCCTCCACAAGGGGCTCAGAAAGCAACAAACCAGCCTTTTTGGCTTTTATAGAAGAAGGACTCTGTTTCCTATTAACACACCTATGTAGAGAATTTCTGAAACAGAATGGAGGTCAGATATCAGGGAAGAAAAAGACAAATGCCCTCTGTATACGATCCCTCTGCTCTCTTGATTCCTGGTCCACCTCTCCCACCATATTGTATGTCCACCTTCTTCGAGAATCCATTTGTTTTAGGATTTGAGAATACACATTTCCTTAACTTGAACATGCTAACTGGCAGACTGAAGTTCTGATGAATTACCAAGCTGAATAACAACAACAAAAGAAAGAATTACGTTTTTCAAGTACAGAAATGTGTACAAAAGGAACTCCAAGTTACAGAAACACAAAAATGTTTGAGAGTTATTTGTTTCAGTAACTAAAATCCACAATCAGTTCCAGAGTTAGAAATTGGCACTGTATTAAACGAATATAAATGAGTTATGAAAAAGAATTGCGTCAGAGCCATTAGAAATGAAGTTAACAAATTCAGATTAATGAAACTGAGTGAATATTTTGAAGATATTAGAATTTGAACTTAAGGTCTTTCACAAAAGAGTGAGTCATACTGAATGAAAAATAATTTTATATCTTCTGAGACAACTTCAAATGAGATGTTTAAATATAATTTGGCCTCTGGCTTCCTTTTCACAGATGAGCCTTACTAAATACAGAGAAGACATGAAAACCTGAATACACACATTATGGAAGACAGAAACAGTACACTTAAAAGACTCCTTTTACCCCATGGCTGATGGCATTAATGGCTAAGAGAAAATTGCCATAGACTTATCTGATGACCGGACTTGTTTCACCATCCTGTCTCAAGATTTGTCAACAAAGGCTATAGTTAGGACATTTTTTTCTGTATGGATACATGAAGTGTGTGGTTGGGTTTTGAGCAAATCTGGAATGGTCACGGTACCTGTCAGAATAGTTGCAAACACCATATAGTGGGTCTGAAATACGGGTTCTAACACAGGAAATATGCAGGTAGATCATGGATATGCAGGAAACATGCTCACAGAGACCATGAGTCTCCAGAATGATTCTTCCCAGGCCTCCACAAGCAACCCTCACCACTTTATGTCACCTACCGGTGGCATTTTCAAGTTTGTGTACTATCTATTCCTAAAAAGATTCTCTATCATTTTTTACAAAGAAATTTCATCACAAACAGAAAAAGTATATAATTTACCTTTATGTACCTATTCCCCAGTTTCAATAAGGATCGATACATGGCCATTTCCGCCCTTCCCAGATTATTTTGAAGCAAACATCTGATCACGTAACTGGATCTGCAGATATTCTAGTATATATCTCTAGAAGTTAACAACTCTTTTTAAAAACTGCAAAACCATTATTACAAATAAAATGAACATTACCTTAGTATTATTAAATGTTCAGTTGGTGTTCTAATTTCCAATAATCTCACTGATGTCAGAAATACAAGCGTGTTTTCTTGGAAGGCGGTGGAATCAAAGTCCAGATAAGTTCATGCATTATGATTGGTTGATACGCTTCTTTAGTCTTTCTCCATCCCTAAGGTCCCCCTTTATGTTTGTCTTTCTGTCCTCCCACAACTCCCACAACTTATTTGTAGAAGAAACCAGGTCATTTGTCCTGAAGAGTTTCCCAGTCTGTAGCTGCGAATTTCTGAGAACAATAAATAGTAATATAGGAGGTGTGACAACTTCCAGTTCTGTGCTCCTGTCCCCTAAGAGAAGTCTGACCTTGCTCTATAAGTTCTTCGGGATTTTGTGCCACGGAGTCCAGGCAATAACAAAGAGCAATGAGCTTGGGAAAAGCCAGGATGGGGAATTTGCCTCCGAAACTGACGACATATACCTTTCCTGGTGCAAGGAGGAAGGAATAAAGATAAAAGACAGACGAGGCACTGGGAGGAGCATAGTCTGTGGCGGTGAGCAGCTGTAGATTGGGAGGTAAAATTGGGAGAAAAGGAGGCCTGGGGGAATAGCCGGCATTTCTATGGATAGTGTTGAGGTCACAGAGACAGAGACAGACTTTTACTTTTTATGTAAATTAGATATATCCTAAACTCACCCGCCCCCAAACCTTTGGGTGTTTTTAAGAATTACTTTTATTTGAGATTCTTTTTCATCACACTGTTGTGTGGGTTTTGTTTTGTTTTGTTTTAATGTGACACTGAGCAGAAACTGGAACACATGGGTTCCCAATTCCTTCCCTTTGGTCTATTTCCTCAGGTTTCTTCTCCCAGAATGAAGTGCAGGATTGTGTCTTTTCACACACCCATGCTGGCTGGAAGTCAATGTTTGTCCCTTAGCTTTTCTCTCATTCTACCCTATTCAGTAGGGTCTTTAGCAGTTGATAAACTTTTGGCTGCAAGCAATGAAAACCTTAACTTGAAGTAAATATGAAACAAATTTATAATGTCATATAACAAGGAGGTCTGAAGTATGGCAAGTGACTCAGACTTTCAGTTTGTTATTCATACCTTCAATCAGTTTGCTCTCCAATGGCTCAGTTTTGCCCTCCTGTAGCACCTCTTGGTCTTAAGATGGCTGCAATCCTCCTCAGCAAACTATGTCCAGAGGCAGGAAACAAGTTTTTTTCCTTCTGTGCCTTTCTTTCAAAACAAAAATCCTTTTTCAGAAAGCATAGCTCATTTGCCAGATGTCTTCTCATATCTCATTCTCCAGAACTGGGTGCCATGCCTTTTCCTAAGTCAGTGACTGGCAAGAGAAATAGAATTATCATGATTCCATTGGCTTGGACTAATCAAGACCCACACTCTTTAGGCTGGTAATCCTAACACCTTCCATGAGCACAAAGTTATGTGGAGAGCAAGCATCAGAACGGGGTCTGTCACTCTGGAGGGCTGAGGCGGGAGGACCCATTTGCTTAGGCATCCAATAGTGTCTGCTGCAGGCCTTACCAGGCACCAAAGACAGGAATTAAAAAAAAAACAAACAAAAAACTACTATAGAAATAATGACATGCATAGAGAGGAGAAAGCTTTCTTATTAGGGACTTGTTAGATCCTCCTTCCCCCAAACCCCTGCCCCAGACATCCCCCAGGTTCTCAATAAATACCTTAAAACTATAGAATCTAAAATATTTCATTTATGGGAATGAAACAATCAAAGGGATTATGAAATGCCTTCACTTTTATCAGAACAGCACATTGGGGATAAGCCTAAGGAAGGCACACTGGGCTGGGAGGTGAGATGTTCTGGCGTTGGCAATACTTTTTATTCTTTAGAATCATAAGGTTCAGAGCTGGGCTTGGAGGAGAGAAAGCAAAGTTAAGATGGATAAAGGAATCCTACTCATTTCATATCATGCTCAGCATGGCAGGGATTCTGAATAGACAGTGTGATAGGAAATGGAGCAGGTACATTTGAATGGAATATGTATTTTGTTGTATCTGTTAGAACCTTGGCATAAGGGTTAGCAGCTGGATAAGAGAGAAAACAGGTAAAGAAAAGGAGGAATTAACTCTCCAATTCAATTGTCTAGAGGATTTCTCAGAAGCAGTGGCCAAGGAAGAAGGAAGAAAGTTTTAACAAATAGGCTTGGTCAGGTAGGCCTCTGGATTCTAGAAACAAAATTTAATGTTTTATCATTCATTCATTCCTTCTTTCATTCACTCAACAAATATTTCAAACTCACCCCTTCACTCCTTCCCCTCTAGCCATGCTCAGTCTTGTTCGCATAGATAAACCATGGACTATTTCTGCTGTAAGCTAGGAAGACACTTGTACACATCTAATTATTCTCTATGTATAGCATTCATTACCTCTTTGGTCCTGGATGACTCATATGCTGTATTGAGACATAGTTCTATTTTCTATCCCTACTGAGACATTCAGACATGTACTAAGTAAGATTATTTCCTCTACCATATCTTTCCTCATGCTACAGGCTTTCCCTGAATATGTTCACCCACTTCCAGTCTTTAAACTCCATTTACACATTGATGACTTTCATCTTGGTATGTTCAGCCCAAACTTCTTTCCCATTATCAAGCCTTAAAACCAAGTTCTACGTGAACATGTATATCTGAAAATCTCACAGGCTTCTCACATTTTCCATCTCCAACCAAAATGGATCTCCTCGTTTTGCCCCCTGCTGAACCCTTTTCAGGTAATCAGAATATAAAACATTTGTTGACTCATTTATTCTACCAAGCTTGGTGCTGGATATTTTGAGTAATCAAATGATGCATATGCCACAGTCCTCTTAAGATCTCACTCCTTCGTGTTTCACCTTCTAATGAAAGAAGAGAGGGAAACAAGTGAGTGACAACTCTCTTGTCTTCTAATATTCTGCATTCTTGGCAACATATTTAAAAGGGTATATGTTTTAACAGTGTAAGTTTAAAAAAGAACACTTCTGCTTTCATTTCAACAGAGTGGCTGAAGTAAGGGTTTGGGGTTATGCCAAATAAAGTAAATGACTTAAAAGCCAAAATGGCATGATGAAGCAATGTTATTTTTATCAAGATGATTGGTCTGATTGGTGGTGACCTTGAAAGCTTTCATGAAGGTTTTAAAGTGACATGAATTAGGGAGACAAGATGGAGAAAGCAATGACTCATCTGTATTAAGTGAAAAAAATGTCTTAACAAGAGGAGAACTCAAGTGGACAAAAAATGAATTCAGAAAAAAGACTTGGATCACATAATCAGCTTTCAGAGAATCAGTCTACTTCTCATCTGATAAAATCTTTCATGATGATATGATATAAAGGCCTGTATTCTCTGTTATTTCTAAGTATAAAAAGTTCCTCTAGTCTAATTTCTTGATGAAGATGATTTGAAGGTAATGCCTAAGTTACGATTTCTGTGAAATGTTTTTGTACATATGGGTTAGTCATAATCATAATACCGACATACAGATAAAAATAAAATACTTAATGTGGCTAAATAATCAGGACTAAGAAAAAGTGAGTGTTTATTATGTGGTCCTCATGTCACAGATACTGTCCTTTAATTAAGCAGGTTGGAAATTTGTGGGGAAGGGAGTCACACTCACAAGCTTCTTCTGTATGAGGTAAATATTGATAACTTCAGCAAAATACATACACACAGCTATGGGAATTCAAATAAGAAGAGTTCATATATAATAGTGGTAACAAGGAGGTCTTCATGGAGGGGCACGTGGGTGGCTCAGTTGGTTAAGCATCTGCCTTCAGCTCAGGTCATGATCCCAGGGTCCTGAGATCAAGCCCCACATCAGTCTCCTTGCTAAGGATCCCTGTTTCGCCCTCTCCCTCTCCCTGCCACTCCCCCTGCTTGTGCTCTCTCTCTGTGTCAAAAAAATAAACAAACAAACAAACAAACAAAATCTTAAAAAAAAAAAAAAGGAGGTCTTCATGGAAAAGGAATCCCTTGAGCAGAGTCTGCCTGCTGGATCTTGATGTTGGTCCATGAGTGCGAGGTAGGATGCAGGAGCAAATGAGCATGAGGAGCTGGACCATATGGAAGGGGAGTGGTAAGATAGCAAATTCCAACTTGTTTTCAAGGCTAGCAGATGAATCAGGGTCTTGGTAGAAGAATAAAAGAAGGAACTAGAGAAATAAGTAGGGAGTATGGTAGTAAGATGATTAAAGGAGGTCTAGATAAAAATTTGTTGTGGCTTCTCATTGGACCCCTGTGTGGGTTTTCATCACTGACGTGTATTTATTTCCAAAAGTTCAAAGAGGATAGGCCAGAGATCTGTTTCAAACAGAGAGAAGGGTGTGCATCAAACCTAAATTTGGATAAAGACCTGACTGACTTGAGAAGCAATAACAGATCCAGTTTAACTGATATTTAGTCTATGTTTAGAGAAAGAGAGATATTCAGACAGGAACCTGGGAGGTTAGTTGCATTTAGGTGTTGGAGGGAGGAAGAAGAGCCAGAAAAGAATCAAGCAGTTGCAGATACGTATACAAGAGATACACAAATGGAGAAAAGACTTTTGAAAGACCTGCTTCACTAGAGGAAAAGTTAAATTTCAAAGTAGGATCCCTTCCACTGAGGATGCACATAAGCATGGTAATTAATAATGCAACTCTAACTATGGTTACCACAGGAGCCATTGCATTATTAATCCTTACTTTATTCTTGATAGTTTCAAAATACGGAAGGAACAGATCTTGCTATTTACTATATTTATTTGTTTTGAAAATGTTAACTCGGAAGTTTAGTATCTTGGACGAAATTACAGATCATCCTTGCTCTAGAGCTCTTAGCTCATTTGGAGTTAAACAGAATTGATATATGGGAGTAGAAAATAGAACCATGGGGGGGGGAAATTTGCAAAGCTAGGACTAGAAACAGGAAGAAAGAAAGATGAGGTCTTTCAGTAATGACACATCAATACTGTCTTTTTGTCTATAGCTGCATAATATAGCTCAAAAACTTAGTGACTTAAAATAACTACCATTTTATTATTTCTCTTGATTCTGTGGGTTGCCTGGGCTCAGCTGCATGCTTCTTTTGCTCTACATGAGACTGGCTGGGAATGCAGTCATCTGAGTCTATTGGATGCAATGTCTAAGATTTCTTATCCATGTGGCTGGAAATTAATGCTAGTTCTCAGATGGATGCTTACCTGGGGCTTTCAACTGGAATATTTACATATGCCCTTCAATGTATTTTGAGCGTCTCATAGTACGGTAACTGGATACTGAGATAAAGTGTCTCAGAACAAACATCCCAAAAGGGGGGAAGCAGAATCAGGCACCCTCTTAAAGGACAGGCTTACAACTGGCACAGTGCCCCTCTACCACACTCTACTATTGAGCAATTACAGGATGAGCTGGATTCAAACAAAAAAGAAACAAAACCACCTCTCAATGGGGAGAATGAGAAAGAGTTTGCATCTAATTTTAATACAGGAAGTGCAAGAGAATCAATTAGGTAGTTAAAAAACAAAACAAAACACCAAGGGAGAAAGCTGTTTTGCTGTGATTTTTTTACTGTTTATATATATTATGTATGAGGGATTTCCTGAGATATCCAAAAATGCATGGAAAACTTGCTTAGGTAAGTATCATATCATGCCTAAACCAGATTTGGTCAGGAAAGGAAAGGGCACGTACCTAAAAGGGCCGTTTTAGCAAAAGAAGACATGAGGCTGGGGGAAAAAAAAAATCTGTTTTTTCCCCACCACTAGAGGGAGGAAATCCTCAGAACAAAGGTTCTCAGCAGAGACTGTATATAATAGTTTGCCTGAGTAGATTGGGGCTTGGAATTATTTTAAAATTTGCTGTCAAAGTGACTTTAATTGAGAAGTGAAACAGAATATTTGATGTGACTCTTACATATATATTTCATTTCTAACTGTGGGTTAATATTTTCTGCATGAAAGTAAGGCATTGCTATGGCAAAAGCACTGAAGAACATTATTCAAATGAAATGAAACCATGAATAGAATGTTCCATGTGGGAGTAGAAATAATTAACCACTAATAATGTCACCTTTTACCTTTTGCATTTCATCATTAAAAATATTTCTAAGATTGAAAGTTAGAACAAGAATTTTTTTTAAATGGAAAGATCTTCAAAACTGACTCATTAACATTTTTAATCTTTGAAAGTATCTTCAGTAGGATGGATTCAAATTCAAACTTAGAACAATAGAATCCTGAGGCCTTCAAATACTCAGGTGTGGGAATGAAGTCATATAGTATATTGGTTTCGGCAAGTTATCACATACATTTATCTCCAAATTCAGTAAGAAATTGAACTTTTCTTTCCTGTTTCCCCTCCCTCCCTCCCTCCTTCCCTCCCTCCCTCCCTTCCTTCCTCCCTCCCTTCCTTCCTTCTTTTCCTTTTTCCTTTTTTCCTTCCTTCCTTAATTGAAACAAGTTTTTATTGTGTGCTACTATATTCCATGCACTGGGCTAGCCCTAGGTGCACTGGGGGGTGGATAATAGAGACATGTTTCTTGACTTCGTAGAGCTTTTGTCTGTGGGATTCAGGCCACAGAATCTGGATATATTCTGAATATATATATGGATAATAACACAAATAATTATAATTAAAATTTTAATTAAATAGGTCAGGCCCAATTTCAAAGGAAATTGTGCAAGGACCCTTGAAGAGTTAAAGATGTTTTTGCTTCCTTTTTAATCCTATCTCACATTTTGAAAATTGTAGAATATTTGTGAAGACGGTGTTCTCTGTAGGATACCTAGACAGAATTTTTAATAAGTTTGTCCTCTTTGTTGCATTTGGAATTCTATCACCTCTTCTGCCTGTCCTCTTCATTATCTAGAGTGCTTTACACCACCTCAATTTACTTAAGTGCATTCGTGCCACTCTTTTTCCTAATGGCTCTACTCATTCTCTCTAGAATCTACAGAGCATTATCTGTTTATTTTTAAACATCCATCTATCTCATGGTCGAACCCATAGTCTTTCAGTGTAGTTAATAAGAGAGGTGTTAGGAGCGTCTTTAATTTGTCTGAATAGATGATTCTTGAATATTTATCCCCAGCTCAATTCTCCCCTGTACTCCACTATAAATCCAGCTGCTTATTTCACATTTCCATCTGGATACCTTGAACCCACCATTTTAAAAGTTAAACTAACTTCTCTACAACACTGTGGATCTCCTGAGATTCATGCACCCATTCACCGGGTATTCACTGAGTTTCTATTGCAGTCTATGGAGTGTGCTGCTAGGCTCTAATCAGATCATATTGTAACTGATTCATTTCTTGTCAGTCTCCCTCTCTGTGCTCCGATTTAAACATCACTGATTTTCCAGGTCCTAATGCAGATTAGAAGAGCACTAATATCTATGTCTTCAGGGTTTTTGGGGAAAAAAAACATGAATGGTTCTCCCAGAGCACTATTCCTCTGAAGGTTCCTTGAATTTATCATCTCCCCAACCCCCACCATCTTCAGTCTTCAGACCTTGCCATTTGTAGTTGTCCTCAATTTCTGTTTTCAGCATCCAAAGATCTTGCCTAGATTATCTATTTCTGTAAGGTTAGTAAACATGCTGATTGTTAAGTGTCTATTTCTAATATCATATGGATATTTAGCAGTAGCTTCTTGCAGACCACATCATAGAAAAAATGTTTAACTATTATGTATCAAGTAGGGACAGGTGTTCATAAAGTATCTCCATGAAAATAGCTTTTTAAAAAATGTATCTTTAAGGGGCCATTGCTGTACAGGCCTATGCATACAGATGAAAACACAGTCATACAGTGTAATAAATGACTGGAAGAATGAACCTGCTTTTAAAATGTGATTCTCAGCATGTAAAATATAGACAAATAGCATGAAATTGAAACGAGTCACTGTTTAGCTCTTAATTTCATTACTTACATAAAGGTAACTTGGTAAAGTTCTTATTTGAAGTTCTTATTTACTTTGCTAAAGCTCTTCTATACATACATTTATAAATGAAAAGAATATTCCTTCCTTTGGTTTACCAGTGCTATGATTTACTTGTTACCACTGAAGACTCTTCATTGACATCCATGTTTGAGGAAGGATTGATTGTTTAATTAAAGAACCAAGGCTACTTTGAGTACCTGGCAAGATATATGTGGAAAGATTATAGTTTAGATCATTTACTCTGATTTTGAGAGAGTTAATTTTCTTGGAAGATTATGCTGAAGACAATCTTCGGTACAATTTAATTTAACCTCTTTATTTTACTAGATTTTAAAAAAGGAATGAGGGCTTAAGTAATTAGGTGATTTATCCAAGTTGACCCAGCTTTATTGGAGTCATGTGGCAGATTTAAAGTAGGCTATAAGCACTATGAAGTAGAAAGTGTGTCTGTTTTACTCACTACTGAATATTTAGTGCCTGCCATATTGACTGGTATAGCATAAATATTTAATACCTATATGTTGGATGAATGAAATAATAAAGAATTAGTAATATCAATCTTTTTTATACTTGTCCAAAGTTACTATGAAGTCTCTTTAACCTCAAATATATGCATTTGTCCTTCTCTACTTAATTATTGTAACTAAGGTTATTGTTCTTTAGCAAAATGGTGGATTAAAGGAAGCTTGGCCAAAACCTAGAGACTTTTCATTCCACAGGAGCCAAATCAGGTGAGAAATAAGCCCTGCCCTCAGGAGAAGGCGGAAACCATTCTGTCTGCAGCTGAGAATCCAGCACATGAGTAATGGGTGGGAAGGCAGTCTTATAGAATGCGAGTTTGAAGGTATTTTGCTCGGAAATTTGTAGAACTTGACACAAAGGATGTTTGGAACCAGATGGTAGGGTAAAGCCACAAACCCAGATATCAGCTGGCTATTTAGCTCCATGGTCATTGGTCTGGGATTCAGGGTCAAGATTCATCTCTAAAGAACCATGGAAGTTCCTGTGATTATCAGAGAAGAAAGGAAATTGCAATTCTTACTTCAACAATTAGCGTACCAAACAAGGCTAAGCATTGTATGACCCAAACAGGGATTGAACTACTGAAAAAAAAAAAAAAAACAGATGAAGTTATTGTTCCTGAACAAACTAAATGTGAAAACTAAAATTATAAGTAGGTTAAAGTTTTCACAAAAACTTTGGGCTTCTTTAGAACGTCATCCTTTTTTGGTACCATTTTCAACAGAACATGTTCACAGGAAGGAGCCGAGGTGTTACCCTTAGCATAATGTAATATTCACTAAGTAGGAACAGATAAAAACTGGCAGATTGATGACCAGCATTACTGTTTCCAGTCTCCTTTTATTATTTATAGTCAAGGGTCCTAGTCAGATACCTTAAAAATTCAACAATGTCTTATTTCTGTCACACATAAATTTACAAAAACTTTTTAAGACTAGAATCTTGCCACAAAATTCTTTGAAAGACCAAATTAGAATGTTCCAAAGGAACTTCTGTACACATATTGTAAAATTTAATGCCTATGGGAAGATGAATTAATTTAAAACTATTAATGTATTGTTGTGCAAGACAGACAATAACAGAAATTGGATTGTAGATCCTTACTAGTTCTAGAATAAAAATAATCTCAGACACATAAACCAAGTCCTCAATTGAAGGGCAACAGGCCTAATAGCAAAACAGATTTTCCATTTTATTTGTTGGCAATTTGGGGTCTTAACAGTAAATCTCATGGGCAGGGATTATATCTTTGAAATGGATTCGTATAGAGTTAGTACAACACACTATCAATACTACAATTTACTAATTAATGCTGATTGTTGATGAAGTAAATGGCAGTAGTTGGTCTAATATGATCTACTAAGATGTCCATGAAAAGGAGAAAACTGTAACTAACAGAAATCCAAGATAACTTACGACAAAATCCCAGCATCCTTGTTTCCTGATTTTCTGGCCACTACTATCTGATATCTTAAACAACTTGAATGATAAGATTCATTTACTTACTTTTCCACTTTACTTTGCTACTGTAGGCCTGGAATCACAGCTGTAGGCAGGGACAAGAGTTTTCAGGTTAGCAGCATATGGAGAAATAGAAAGGTAGAGATTTACCTGCCCCTTGCCTTTGAACTCTATACCTTCACAGATACCCCCATTATCCCCATCTTGGACTTCGCTTCAAATAAGGTTCAAAGACTATTTCTCTACATGTTGTGATTTAAGGAACTCTAGCTCAGTATTTCTGTGGATAAGAATTAAATCAGCCTCAGAGCTGGACCTGCTCTGGGACTATCCATGGCTCCAGAACCTAAGCTTTCCATGTAGTCTCTGTGAATAGCCTCCACTTATGCTGCAGTTCCTGTGGGATATCTGCTCATGGCAGAAGAGTCAGGGCCAAGGGATAGTCACAAGAACCATGATCTAAGGTGGGGATCATTTTAAGATTTTAAGGAATAAGATGATACTCCTGTTGGTAGAGCTGGACATGATTCTGTCTGGGCAGAATCACCAGCATATTTTATTCGATACTGAGTATCCTGCCTGAGTATTGGAAAGGATCTTCTTCAATCCCTCCTGTGGTGAGGCATATAAACAGGGTATAAGAGGGGATCAAGTTATCTCAGTAGTGAGGGCAGAAGAAAGTAGTTGGGAGGGTAGCCAAACATGCTCTAGTATACTTGATCCAATGTGTATTTTCAATTACTTGTTGGGCTGGAAAGTGGCAAAAAGATTGGGAAAAATATTGCTCTTATTTACCTAGGCTAAAGAAGTCCATGAAACATCAATAAATGATTGAACAGGAAGCAGACCCAACATGTCATGTTTTTAAAAGACTGCATAGCAATTTGGCATAGCTCTGCTAGCCAGCAACCAAGGGCATAGTTCTTAGAGATCATTTTGACTGTGATTTCTAGAGGAGACTGCTTATGGACATGTGTGCATGAGCATGTGTGTTTCCCCTTGATGGAAATATTTCATCTGAAAAGAGAGATTTTGTTTAGAAAAACTCTGAAAACTGGAACCTCTCAAATCTGAGTCTTTTCGGTCCTAGATCCCTGCAGCTCTGCCTATCAAATTCTGCACACTGCATTTCTGGCCTGCACACTTCCCAGGCTATTCTTTTTTGTATTTCATAGGTTTTCAGTAACACAGAGATTCCCCACATGTGGTTATAGTAAACGTTAAGTAAAAACAGTCTGAGGTCAAAGGCACTTAGGAAATGCTGGGCAGAATAAAATTGAACAATTTTTTTTTTATTGTAGGGTTTTGCAGAGACACAAAGATGCTAATAGCTGTTAATCTCTGAGAAGAATTGGAATGTTGGACCTTTGTCTGAAAACAGACCCTCCTCTCTGTTCTCTCTGCATGAGGAGCTCTGGAAACTATTTTGTATTTGAGCACATTTTGGGAAAAGCTGCCGTGGAACCCAAAGGAAAAAGCTTAAATAGGACTTTATCCTTTCAAGTTGATTCCTCCTCTGCTGCTCTAAAAAAATCAGGAGGAAATAGTTCTTGTAAGTCAGATTCATTGAGATGAGCAAAAAGGAGACCTTCCTTAGAGTTTTAACTTTGCATTCCCTGTTCCTTTGTTGGCCCCCAATTCCTTTGCTTTGAGGCATGAATTTTCCTTTCCTAAAATAGAAAAGGTTGTTGTAATCAGTGAAGCACAATCATGGGTCTGAAAGGCATGTTTTTAGATACTATTTGTATCATAGACATGACAACTATATGCTCAAATCGACTGGAGACATTTTTATAAAAAACAACCCTGGGCAAAGTAATATTACTAGATGTTTGACATATTTATTTTAGTTACTAAAAGTACATAAAGTAATATATGCAATAAATAGCAACTGGGAGGTTAAAGTATATGACATGAGCTATAAATTAATGTTAACTAGTCTTCAAGGCAAGAAAGGGCATGCCTGTTTATAAACTAGTATAATACAGAAGTGTGAGAAAATTATGGGGGATTCTTATAGAATTCATAATCAAACTTTCCACTTTAATTACTATTATATTACCCTCTAATCTTGGTTTGTTTGTTTTGAAAATCTCCTCATTTTATTTTTTTGGTCAGTGACAATAGTAATTAAGATTTAATAGAGCTTTACAATATTCCAAGGTACAGTAATCTTAGTTACTTCCCCAAATTCTGTGCGGTATGGATAATTATTAATTCCCTTTCAGAGATGAAGAGTGTAAGTAAATAGCTCCATTGTAACCAACTATAAATAAGTCTTATAGCCAAGATATAGATCCACTTTTTTTTTTTTTTTTTGGTCAGAGAGAGAAAGAGAGAGAGAACACACAAGCAGGGGGAGCGGCAGGCAGAGGGAGAAGCAGGCTTCCTGCTGAGCAGGGAGGCCGATGCGGGTCTCGATCCCAGGACCCCGGGATCATGATCTGAGCCAAAGGCAGACACTTAAACCCACGGAGCCACCCAGATGTCCCTGGATCCACTTCTTACAACACCAAATCCCAAAGTCCAAGTGCCATTATCTGTGCTATTTGGATAGCTTTATCACTCAATGTCTATACTTAATGTATGTGATGATTATATATGTAGTACTTTGAATCTTCATCTTCAAAATACATGCACAAAGCATCCAATTATATGACCGGCAATCACGTTTCAATTAGGTCAATGGTAAGTCTTTCAGATTATGCTTATTTTAAATTTCTTCCTCCTTATTCCCCTGGGTTTACTGACATTTCCCCCATTTCAGTGCACCAGAGAAAAGGCAGTGAACATTCCACAGGAGGTAATAGAGAAGGTATTCATCTAAGTTGCTCATAGAATCTGCTGGCTAACTTCACAGCGTGCCAATGTTACATACTGGGTTGTCCAACATTCCAGAGAGCGCAGGGAGAACCTGACACATACTGCTAGAGCAAATGCCAGAAAATCCCCTGTATGCAGAGGTGCCATTCACCTGGATAAATAAACCATTTTGTTATATATCTGGTCCCCAGTTGTTTCTATCCTCCTTTAAAAAGATCACACTTAAGCCTGCAAGCCCATTGTTAGGGCACCTAAAAATCCATTAAGGACCATTCTGAAATGAGGTGTTGATACAAGGGTACTGGGCTCACCACAGTTGACTCCCATCATATGGTTAGATATCAAATATGCATTTTGGTTTATTTCAAGCAAGCTACCACTGCTGTGTTTTCTTCTTTACTACACACCCTTTTCCAGAGTTTTTCAGGGGTCCCTAGGAGAGGAGTGAGGCAGAAAATATTATTTCTTCCCATTCTGACTAGAGATTTTTCATTTACCCTTCCTCCTTCTCCCACTGTTGTCATAAAGACTTGTATAAATGAGATGATGCTTTTCTTCCAAAAAATCTCCTTTGGTCAATGACAATATACTCTATAGTTGTTATTAGATCATAAATATACAATTTGTTTTAAAATATTTCAAATGGAGCCAAACCTACCAGGCCCACTTGCATCTACTAATCACAATATCTTTTTTTAAGAGGCTGTGCACAATTTCTTGCCTACTGTAAATTCATTCTGAATACCTCACACACAGATGCCTAGGGGAAAATAACATACATTAATGCTCTCCAGGATTTATTAATTTTCATTAGACTTATTCTGACTCTTTATAGGACAAAGGCACATGCACCATAGTTTATTTCCATAGTTATCTCTAAGCATAAATTTCACTAATTTAAAAATATCGTCATCAAGTGGCAAATAATTTTTTGGATGGAAAAGCTGAGCCGGGAGGGGTTAAGGTTAGCATAAAACCACAAAGCTTGAAAAGATAAGTAGAAACTGAACTTTCATATTTTTATGTCCTTGTTCTGCTTTGATGTTCTGATGTTTGACAGAATATGGGAAACATGGTAAGAAAAATGACTGCTAGACTTACATTTAGGAGCCCTGAACTTGAATGCCAGTTCTGCCAATTACTAGCTGTGTAAACTTGGTAAGTTGTGTGTCCTCTCTGGGCTTGGATTTCATTATCTGCATGCTGGAGAGAATGCAATCAACACAGAGAGTTTGTAGAAGGATTAAGTGAGAGAGTATATGTGAATGCACCTGGCATTGGTAAGTGCCCACAAAACTGCTAAGCAGTATTTGTAGATTTCCACTAAGCAGTTTCACTGAGGGAAAACGATACTATCTGCTTCATTTATATATCTGACATCGAAGTACATGACCATCAATGGGTGACGCAGTTTTACTTTAAGACAAGACTGACATGCATCCAAGGAAAGTAATACTCCAGTGTATAGAATCCTACAGTGTCAAAACTGTGCCCCATAGGGTTAGTGAGGTTGAAACTAGTAGAAAATTTAAAGTTCATGTTTCAGAGAACTGTTTCCCCCCTAATCAGCTATTGCATCTTTTCAGACCCCACTAACTCATCCTCTAGTTATCTCTGCAGAAGCCTGGACTCAAGGTCAACTGATAATGCTTATAGCCTAGGAACAAGTAAGGCTCTGCATTCCTTCCCTGACATAAGAAATCCAAGACCCTCTCCGTTTATACCAGCTCTCAGAGCATGCCCACAAACCCTTCTTCTCCTAAAATAACTTCCTGATGTCAGGGGCTAATTTTTGCCTCATTCCGACATTAAATCTCCACCCTCAAATGAAGATGGGATGTATGTTATATATATGTTCGCTCAATGCACATGCTCTATTTTTTCTCATGAATAATAAGTTTCCCCTCCCCTTTCATCAATATGTATATAACCTCCTACTCTGAACTTCCCCTTTAAAAGCCCTGCTTCTTAACTTTGAACCTGGGAGCTGGTCTTTAAACATCAGTCCACCATCTCTCCAGGTTGCCAGCCTCCTGAATAAAACAACCTCTTGTTTCCAACCAACACTTGTCTCAGGAGTATTGGCTCTCAAACAGCGATCAGCTGAACTTGCGTCTCAGCAACAGTGTGAACAAGGGGAAAATATCTGTGCTAAAAACTTGTCTTAATGTAGAGAAAATTGTCTGAACAATGCATCTCAGGAAATGAGGACAGTGCACTGAGCAATTTAATTATATCCTCAAATAAGGAAGAAGGAAAGCAGAAATGAGGAAAACTCATAAAAACTCTAGGAGAAGCAGGAGAGGAAGAATGAAGGGGAGTAAGTCAGAGGGGGAGACGAACCAGGAGAGATGATGGACTCTGAAAAACAAACTGAGGGTTCTAGAGGGGAGGGGGGTAGGGGGATGGGTTAGCCTGGTGATGGGTATTAAAGAGGGCACATTCTGCATGGAGCACTGGGTGTTATGAACAAACAATGAATCATGGAACACTACACCAAAACAAATGATGTAATATATGGCGATTAACATAACAATAAAAAATTAAAAAAAAACTCTAGGAGAAGGGGTCCTTTTTGTGTAAGGGAGAGAAATTGATAGAAACTGGACCATAGGATGGAATTGAGAATAGGGGAGAATAGCCCCAAAGAGAGAATCCAAAAGGCAAAATCCTTAGACAATAACATCAGAACCACCTGCTGTAGAGCTGAGCAGACTCTAAACGTTCCCGTCTTCACCAGGAACCTGTGGTGAGCTTCTAGTCTGCACATGCCCCTGCTGTTAGAGTTCTCATTACAAGGGAATGGCCTTGACTCAAGGCTTTTTATGTTGAGGTTTTACTGACTGACTGTACTGTGGCGAAAAGGTGTAAAGAGAATGTGAAAAACCAGTCCAGAAATATGGTCAGATTCCAGAGCAGAGCAGAGGAGAATCAGAACTAATTAATTCAGATAATTCATGTTCTAATCATTCAGTGAAACACTCTTTTTTGGAGATATGATAACAAAAGCATCTAATTTTATTTCTATTGTGGAATTAACACTGCTCATCTCAGGCTTGCATTGGTGACATTTGTAATGTGAAAGAACGATAGTTCTCCTGGGCCAAAAATTGGTGAGCAAGAGATTGTTGATTGTGAGTCCTTCAGAGAGAAAACTATGAGAGATTGATACCGATGAGAAACTGACATCATTGAAACGTTGTATCACACTGTCCTGGAGAATAAACCTCCTTTATGCTATATCGTACTTGAAGTTTTAAGATGTAACCACGGAAAATTAGGGAAGTCTAATCTGCTATTAAATCTTTAATAAGATCATGTAAGTCTTCCTTTTCCTTTCATGCTGTATTTTTAAGCCAAATTCAAATTATGAAGAAGTTGGAAAAACAACCCAAGATCCTAGTCCCTTAAATAAATTTTATTTTAGGCAGGCATTTGCACAGTTCTGCAGCATAACCAACAATTTATATAATCTCTTGTGAGTCACCCAGGGAAGCTGGCATGATTGACCTAAATGCTTTTGATGTGCAACAAAGGAGGCTAGGGAAGTAATGGAAACGCATGTGGAACCCCACGGTAATGTTTACTACTTTGGGAAGATTCTCCCCCAGGTCTCCTCCGCAAGACTCACTCGACACCACATTGATCACATAAATCACTATTAATTAAGATTAGACTTAAATCCCATTTTTCTCTCTTTTCTTCATTTTGATGTTTAGGGGTGCATTTATTAAGAGTATGAAGCAATGATGTGACAAAGCTATAAAGAAAGGAATAGAATATAATAAACCAACCCTATTTAAGGTGTCTTCTTATAAGAACTTTTTTTTGTCTTCTCATTATTGCTTTTTTTTGTCCAAGGGGATGTCAGTTTTATTCAAGAATGCATAAAGTTCCTTCATCTGACAATTTGCAGGACGCTTGGGGATTATCAATTAGGAAATACTGGCTACTAAAAAGATAAAGTTTAAGATCGTGATGGATTTCCAAAAAAGTTACAAGAGTTCTATCAGGCTCCCTGCTCAGCGGGGAGTCTGCTTCTCCCTCTGACCCTCTTCCCTCTCGTTCTCTCTATCTCTCATTCTCTCTCTCTCAAATAAATAAATAAAATCTTAAAAAAAATAATTTAAACAATTCTGAAGTATCCACAGTAAGAAGTGAAAATCTTGTCCTTAATCTCCTCTCCTGAGAGTGTGGTACAGATTCTTCAGGAAGTTTTCTCAGTGTTAATCTAACCATATACAGTAGCATTGTTGTAGTTACCAAAACTAAAATAGATTCAGACTATGTATTCATTTCTTCCCAGAACAACATAAGCTTTGAAATTGTTCCTTATTAGAGAGAAACATATCATTCTTTTTAATGACTACAAAATATTCTGCCATATAAATCCACCATCATTCATTTAATTTTTCCTCTTAATGACCACTTATATTCTCTAATTTTCTATTTTTTCTTTTTTCAGAAATAAACTTTTTTACATATATGCGTAAATAGTACTGAAAATATTTCTGTATGATAGATTCCTAGATGTTAAATTATTTTGTTCCCCAAAAGATTGTGTTGATTTGCTTTCTCACCGCAGTGTATGAGAATGTCTGTTTCCTCACATGCTTGCCTACCCTGGGTGATATCATTGTTCTTAATTTGTGATAATTTAATAGATGATAAACGATATATCATTCCTGTTTTAAATTGCCACAAAAAAATTAATGCTTTTCTTTTTCCTTTATTCACTTATCCCTTATCTTGATCAGTTCTCTAGATAGAATCATTTCATACCCGCATATTTTAAAACCTTGCTCTATTCCTGCTGGATGTATTATTAGAGAATTATAGCAATTCAGAGTGACAGAGATCTCATGATCTTCTTAGGCAACCTATTTCATCAATGGTCTTGCACTGTATGAAAGATTTTTCTAAGGAGACAAAAGCTCTCTCCCTGTAGTTTCCGCCCATGATATAGCTCATGACCTTTTTATACAAAATCTAATGTAGGTGGTTCCCTCTTGCCCTAGCAATTTCTCCTTGGAAGGTGGTACTTTTCCTAATGCTGCTTTGCATATCTATTAATTAGCTCAGATTCATTGCTAAATAGAAGCCTTGCTTTCATTCTCTGGGACACTTCAGATATCTCAGATGAGAGGTTTATTTTCCTCTTGGGCAACCAACGGTTATGTGCTGTCTCCAATTCTATGCCTCCAATCGTTCCTAATGTTTGTGACTTGAGACACTATGGCATCAATGTATACACTTTCTGAGATCAAGAGAAGAAATATGGCATTCATAGAGAGCCATATATTCTCTTCTAAATGATATCGGTTGTACTTAGATTTGTTACTGGGGGCATGGATAAAAATTAACTAGACTGGTTATGTTATGGAAGATCAAAGGGGATAACTTATGAAAAAATCAATTCTCAGGTTTGGTCTAGACTAGGAAATAGAGAGACTTTTTGTTTTCTTTTTCTTTTGTTGGCATTTCAACTTCTCTGCATTTATGTTTTCTTATTTCATATATTTAAAATAAGAGAGATTTTTTATCTGGGCTGTCACTGCTTCTTGTTTTTCCTTTTTTTTCCAAATTGAAATTGGATTATTTAGGATACACATATTTAAATCTCTATTCCTGGAGTCAAGGAAGGAGGGCTTCCTCTCACTTGGGAATGAAGTGGGAAGGGGAGGTGGCTGGTCCTCGCTCTTTTTTTCTTTTCTGAAAAAGCAACTTTTGTCAACCGACTGCAGGGCACCTGACTTGATAATTGTAGATGTGAGAGTGTTTCCTTTTTCTGTTGTTTACTCATGCCATATTCTAGGTGAGTGGATTATTATTAAACTTTTGGTTTGGGATGAAACAGTTTCATATTTTGTCTAAAAAGAAAAAAAAACAGATAAAATTTCATAGCTACATAAAGGGAATCAGGTGGTTTGGAAAGCAAGCTTCTGGGGAAAATTTTAAATTAATTCAGTACTTCCAAGTTGCTTTCCAACTGTGTTTGGATCTATCTGTAGAAAGGCTGCTTAAATGGGAGAACTGGTGGCAAAGTTATTGAGATATAATGAAGTTTTTTTTTTTTAAGCTATTTTAAGTTTTCTAAAGAAAGTAGGACTGGATTCCATTTCTATTGAAAAATCTTTTTATATGCATAATGGCAAGGTGCATAAACTCAAATAGAAAAGAAGCTTTATTTAAGCTTATCACTCTTAGAAATGCCTTCAAAAATAACCATTTAAAAAAAAAGAATCTCACACACTGTATGTGAGGGTTAGTACTATGGATCTGTGAGAATGTTTCAAGTAAAATTCAATACAGACTGTAATTATAGGCAGTTTTGGAGACAGAGAGATAAAGGTAAAATTTAAGCTCCATCACTTATTGATTGTGTAACTTTGGAGAAGTCATTAGATGGACTCTCAGCTTCACTTTCCTTATCTTCAAGATGGAGATAAGGATTTCCCTGATGCCAAGCGATGTTGAGCACTTTTTCATGTGTCTGTTGGCCATTTGGATGTCTTCTTTGGAAAAATGTCTGTTCATGTCTTCTGCCCATTTCTAGATTGGATCATTTGTTCTTTGGGTGTTGAGTTTGATAAGTTCTTTATAGATTTTGGATACTAGCCCTTTATCTGATATGTCATTTGCAAATATCTTCTCCCATTCTGTTGTTTGTCTTTTGGTTTTGTTGACTGTTTCCTTTTGCTGTGCAAAAGCTTTTTATCTTGATGAAGTCCCAATAGTTCATGGGCACGTATTGAATGGAGCACTGGGTGTTATACACAATGAATCATGGAACATTACATCAAAAACTAATGATGTAATGTATGGTGATTAACCTAACATAATAAAATTAAATTTAAAAAAAAGATGGAGATAAGGATAGCACTTTCGCCATGAAATTTTCTAGGATTTGTGAGAATTAGATGGCATGGCTGTGAAGACAAATGAGATAAATGATTTAAAAATAATAATTCCGATCAAGTTATATCATTTCTTAAAACATTCCAAAGATTTCCAATTATAACTAGATTAAAATTCAGATACTTTATCTTGGCTTGCAAGGTCCTATATGATTTGGACCAAAGATAGTTTTCTAGTTTTTTCTTTTATGTTTGCTCATGTTTCTTATAGTCCAGACATGCTGGCATTTTATTTTTTTTCCCTGACAGTTTTTTTGAACATAAAAAAAAATGTGTTTCTACCTTAGAATCTCTGAATTTACTATTCTGTCTTTCTGGAATGCTTTTTTCAGAAATATTCCAGGACTGATTGCATTCAGGAAATGACTTAAATTTTCTCTCCTCACAGAGTTTTTCCAACCTATTTAAAATAGTACCTGTACTTCCAAGTAGGAGGATAGCAGCATATGCCAGAAGCCTCTGTAGTACTGAATGAAAGTAGCTGCCAACCCAAGATTCCATATCCAGTGAAAATAGTTCTCAAAAAGGAAGGTCAAAGTGGTATGCCTTCAGACAAACTAAACCAACTAATTTGTCACCAGAAGGCCTGTATTAGAAACAAAACAGAACTTATAAAAAGCAATATTATAAACAGAAATCTTCAACCAAAGGAAAATCATTTCAGACAGAAAAGCAGCAATTTAAAATGGGCATATTTGTGTATAAATACAAATGAATATTGACTATATAAAACATTAATTGGAATGTCTTGGGGGGGCTGTGCCTAGGTGGTTCACTTGGTTAAGCATCGGACTCTTGATTTCTGCTCAGGTCCTGATCTCAGGGTGGGGAGGTCCAGTCCCAGGATGGGCTCCCTGCTCAGCAGGGAGTCTGCTTGAGATTCTCTCCCTGACTTTCCCCCAACCCCACCCTCTCTAAAAAAAAAAGGAAAAAAAGGAAATGTTTTGTAAATTTTGTGTATAACAAAATATGTACAACAAAAAATGTATGTATAACAAATATGCATGTGATAATACAGAAGCTACAGGAGGGGGTAAATGTTTTTCTTTTTTTTAAGTTTTCAATTTCTTCAAAATATATTTTATAATTAAAAGGAAAAAAATAAAAATTCCATAGTTAGATTCGGAGATTTTTTTTTTTAAGATTTATTTATTTATTTTAGAGAGAGACAGGGATGGTGGCGGGGCAGAGGGAGAGAATCTCCAAGCAGACTGCACTTGCAGTCTGAGTGCAGAGCCCGATGTGGGGCTTGAGCTCACAAACCTGCGATCATGATCTGAGCAGAATCAAGAGTTCGACGCTTAACCAACTGAACTACCCAGGCACCCCAGATTTGGAGATTTTCAATTACTCTCTCAGCAACTGTTAGAATAACTAGAGAAAAGATTAGTAATGACAATGTTGATCCAGCCAATGCTACCAACCACCTTGACCTAACTGATATTTACATACCACTATACCCAACAACTACAAAACAAGAAAAATTTTTAAAAAGTGCAAGTGATACAAAGATAGGTCATATATTGGCCAATAAAATGATTTCTAATAAATTTTAAGAGATTGAATCATTCTGGGCCTTTTTTTTCTGAGAGAAGGAAAGAATATATCTGTAGCAATAACTAGGAAGTCACAAAATATTTGGAAATTAAATAACATATTTCTAAATAATCCATTGTGAAAGAAGAAATCACAAGAGTAACTAGAATATAGTTTGAAGTGAATAATAAAAAACATACAGCATATTAACATTGGTGGATACAGCTGAAACAGTGCTTAGAGAAAAATTTATAGACTTAAATGCCTATATTAGAAAAGAAGAAAGGAAGAAAATCAATGACTTCAGCTTCCATATTAAGAAGCCAGCAGGGGTGCCCAAGTGCCTCAGTCATTTAAGCATCTGACTCTTGGTTTCAGCTCAGGTCATGATCTCATGGTTGGGGAGATGGAGACCCGCATTGGGGCTCTATGCTCAGCAGAGAGTCTGCTTGAAGATTCTCTCTCTGCCCTTCCCCCATGTACTCACATTTTCTCTCTAAAATAAATAAATCTTTAAAGAAAAAAAAGAAGCCAACAAAGAAGAGCAGAATAAACAAAAATAGCTAGAAGGAAATAATAAAAGAGCAAAAAGCCAATGAAATAGAAAGTCAATAATACATTTTTAAAAGATCAACAAAATTGATTAATCTCTAGATTGTTTAAGAATAAGTGAATGAACACAGAACTGTAAACTTGATTTAAAATTAGAAAATCAGATAATTTAATTTACATTATTAATAGAATCAGGAAGAAAAACCATATGATTATCTAAATAAATGTAGATAAAGCATTTGACAAAATCCAATATCCATTTATGATAAAAATGCTCAGGAACAAAGAATAGAAAAGAACCTCAACCTCATAAAGAGTATCTACAAAACCCCTACTAACATAGTACTTTAGTGAAATAGTGAACTCTTTTTGATACTCAGAACAAGGCAGAGACATTCATGCTCATCACTTCTATTCAAAGATGTACTGTTGTTAAGTGATTCATTTATACACACTGATGACCATCTCCTATATTGCTTTTCTTATTCTTTTTATGGTACTCTTTGGATCTTGCTGTATGCATTTGTGAAAGGGCATCATTCCACTTGTTTTATTGGTCATATCCCCTGATTAAATGAAGACCATCAGCAACGAGGGACCATGCCACAGAAAGTATATTTCTCATTCCAGCCAACATCTTAACCAACTTACAGATAAAGACTGGCAAAGTAAGGGTGCTTTAGATTCTCACCGAAGCCCACTGCAAGAAAAGCCCACTACCATTGCAGGAAAAGCAACTGCATGTACAAAAAATGGGTGGTAAGTTTGACTATTTCCATTTATAGACAGCAAATGTTTGTGAAGTATTAGGTTAATTTTGTTTGCATCTCTCCTGGGCTGGCTAAAAGTGTTTATTTCAGAAAAAAAGAAAAATGTTACAACACTCTACGTACAAGAAACATAACACTTTTACATTGTTATGGCATCTTTTAGAAGAACTTATTCACCTGCCTACATCAAGTCCAGTGCAAACTAAGAATTATAAGACAACGCCTACCTGTAATCCTCTTTAGAAGTGATACTGCCGCACCAAACAATGGTGAGGGTCTGCTACATGTTACAAGAAGATGAAACAAATGTCAGATCCAACTGTTCAGTTGTTTGGGGGCATCCTATTTACTAGGTGTAGGATTTGAGTTACAAAAAAATATCAGGATTTTTTTAAGAAAGTATTTCTTTTCATAAATTTGTATAGGAGTCACCTGTGAACAGTCAAGGACTATTTCCAGATGAAAGTTATCTTGTGGACTATAGAGTAATAGCAATATGTTTTGTTCTTCTGTCCCCATTCTTTTCCCTGCATCCCAGATAACAGAAAAGATTTATTTCTGGTATTAAGGTGGCTTGGTGAATCTATTTTTACCTTCACAGGCATTTTGCTATTGATGTAGATCATAACTGGAAGCCAAGATTTGGGGATCCATTTACAAAAGGTTAAGTATTAGTTGGTATTTGGTTGCAAACCTGGGTTTCTCTTTTGTTTCATTAAAAATGTTTCAAGTGAATGCCCTCAGGTGTTCTAAGATTTTAAGTTTAGTTTTCTTTAGAAATAAATGCACAAACTAGAAGGAGGGACCCAGGAAGCACCTCCTTCTTCTCTGCTTTACTGTTCACTCTCCTCCAGCTCTCTCCTGCTCCTTCAGCTCTGCTTTCCCATACATGGACTCAGGGGACCAGTCCTCTGATAACAAAAATGACTTGCATTACCTCCTATTTTACTTCTGTCAGCTTCAATGGCATCAAGAATGACAAAGAAAAAAAGAAGTAGGGTGGAGAAAGGGAATAGGGCCTTCCCAGAAATGGAGTTCATTCTTCCATCCACCACTAAAAGCAAATACAGAAACTAAATCAATATTTCACTCCTGGGATAGAATTCTGGTAATATCTTCTTTTAAATCTGACACTGATTGGAAAAAATAATAAATTTTCATAAATACCACCAAGGTTTTGGGTTGATTTAGAGATGGGTGAGTAGTCTTTTTAAACAAATTGATTAGCCAGGTCAGAGTGGAGAAGAGGGAAAGGCAATTTATTGTGGGTTTAAAAGAACACGGTGAATGAGTTAGAATGGGATTATGATGTTGATAATGATAACAATGAAGATTTATATATCAGTTACCATGTACAGCCTCAGTGTTAAGTGTTTCCATTGGAGAAAGTAAGATTGGGAGGTTGATATAACTTGCCCAAGGACATGCAGCTAGTAAAGGTGAAATAAACCCAGCATTTCCTGACTACAATGCCCATATCCTTAAAGCTCAGCTACAAGTTAACACTGCCTCTCTTGAAGCAGAAAGAAGTGGGGACACCGTTCCCGATGGGGAACAGCATAACCAATGATAAAGACGAAATAACAAATATACTGCGCACAGAAGACTGCACACATTTGCCTGTTTAAAAAGTAATTACCTACTGGAGTGTTATGGAGAATTGTGAAATTCTCTTTAAGTGCTCTCACAGCCCAAAAATGTTGTTTGAAAATGTTTTGTACAGTGCGAAAGTTTTATCCACCTGTATGAACTTTAAAAAAGAAAAATTTAAAAATTGACCTGAAAGTTGCCTGCAAAACTCTTCACCCTAAAAACTTCCCCAAATTGTATTTCCTTTGCTAAAGAGGAACTATTTTCTTTTGCGGCAGGGCTTGTCTTATGACATTAAACTGGTGCTCTCCTACTAACCAGTTATTGCCTGTTGTTCATTCATATGTTATTCAAGAAAGACATTATTAATTTGGAAGTAAAGAAAATTTGGAGAGGAGCCAATTTATTATCTAAACTTGAGTTTTAGATAATAAATTTTAGGCTATGGGATATCCAAATTAAAATACCCTAAGGACTACTGGGATTGTAGGAAGAGACCATGAATGACAGATTCGTAATGAAGATTTATATTTGAGAATCAGAGAATAACGGCATTTCATTGCTTGAAGGGATCTTAGACAGCATCTGGTACAAACTTCTCAATTTACAGATTGTGAAATTGAGCCTTAAAAGCTTAAATAACATGCCCAAAGTCACAAAGCAATTTAGTGTAAGAGAACTGGCTCCCAGATTTTTTGACCATCAACTGAGTTCAATATTCCTACCATGCCTTCAACCTATTATCAAGATATAGAAGATCACTAAAACTATGAATGAAGTGAATCAAAGGGGAGTGGGAAAAAATGAATTTAGAGAATTCACTTGGGGAAAGGATGCTGATCTGAGAGTTTTGGGGAACATTCATAATTAAGTTATGTGTGGAGAAGGAAAAGCAGCATATGAGGAAGTTGGGTGGTTAGGGAGTTGGAAGGGAGGCAGGAAAATTATTTTCCCAGAAATTATGAAATCATGACATGCTATGAAGTCTTTCTCATGTTGTGTTTTCTAGGGGCACAGAAGTGACCTGTCAATTGAGAACATTGAGAAGTAAGTTTTAGAAGGATAAAGAATATTTTTGTGAATTTTGTTCACTATGCGTCTCAAGCACATAGCAGACCCTCAATAAATATTCATTGAATGAATGAATAGAAGTTGTCCTTATGTGTCCATAATTGAATTTTTTTTGATAAATAAAACTCTTAAGTGAATCATGATTTTGGAAAAGGTAACTGGAGTCTTTATTATAGAATTAAGTTAGTTTCTAGTTAGGTCAATGATTTTTTTAAAAAATTGCAACTGGCACAACTAACTTTGAACTCAACTTAGATTATCTGCAATTGCATTGGTAATTTGAGTTAGAGACTGTTTTAAAATTAAACTAGAATAGTGAGAAAATAATTCCTTGGTGGGTAATAATATAGATTGTTTTAAAGAAGTAATATGCTATTAATATACATGATATATTTTGTGTCTGTTAAATTATAGAGAATCTGACGAGATCGGGCACGTCCAGGGTGGTATGGCTGTATGGATATGTGATTTTGAGATTAAAGTTAGTCTTAAAATGTAAAAAAAAAAATTACAGGGAATCTATTACTTGGATGCCTTTATATATAAAGAAATCTTCCTCCAGAGATTAAAATGACATCTGGATTGAAGAAAAATACCCATATTATTAAGATCCAATTTTCATGTCATGAATGTTTTGCATGTTTTGGAGAAATATGCTATGCAAAAAATGTATAGTTATGACTAGCATATTTAATAACACTGGCATTTTGAACATCTAGAATTGTCTTCACATTTAATATAGTATTTACCCTCTTAGATTTGTTGAGTTTTATGATATGGAAGCATAGGCATGGATAGTTAAAGAAAACAGAAACTTATAGAGGGCAAAATTACTTCATTTATATATAATTGTATACATCATCTTCATAAATGCTTATTTCTTTATGTATTCTTCTCTTTTTTTAAAAAAGATTTTATTTATTTATTTGACAGAGAAAGAGCAAGAGAGCACAAGCAGGGGGAGCAGGAGAGGGAGAAGGAGGCTCCCTGCTGAGCAAGGAGCCCAATGTGGAGCTGGATCCCAGGACCCTGGGATCATGACATGTGAGCCAAAGGCAGACGCTTAACCAACTGAGCCACACAAGCACCCCTCCTTCTCTTTTCTTAATTGAAGTTTCCCCTTTTATTTAAAAATCAGAATTCTGAATGCTTGGATGTTTCAAGGATGTCCTCTGAATGCTTTTTATGTATTAATTCATATAATGTTCACAATAATATTAAAAACCAGTTCCTATTACCGTCCTTACATATGAAGAAAGTGCGGCAGAGGGGAGTTAAGTAACTTGCTCAAGTTTACACAACTAGTAAATGAAATCGCTGAGATCTAACCCAAGAAATCTCTCTCTGAAGACCATATTCCGAGCTCCGACCTTATGTTGCCCATTTGTAGAATAACTAATCATTGCCATTAGCCCCTACCCATTTGGGGTTTACCCTACTTGGGATTTGATAATCTTCTTGGATCTGTGAGCTTCTATATATATTTTTTTGTCAAACTTGGTCATTCTTTCCTTTTTTTTTTTTTTTTTTGCTGTCCACTCCTCTCTTTTGTCCTGGGGTATATATATATATATATATATATATATATATATATATATATATATACACACACACACACATACATATATTATGGAGTTTGTTAATATTCCACAGGTCACAGGGCTTGGTCCCATTTTTCCTCTTTGTACTTCAGTTTGAATAGTTTCTAGAATAGTTTCTAATACTTTAACTGTCTTCAAGTCCACAAATCCATTCTTTTCCAGTGTCCAATCTGTTCTTATATCCATCCATGAATTTTTCATCTCAGACATTGTTTCTTAGTTCTAAAATTTCCATCTTGTTTTTATTTTCATTTATCTGTTCCGATTTCTCAGAAATTCACTCATGCTTTTACTTTAATAGCTGTATTAATGTTCTTGTCTGCTAACTCCAACATTTTTGTTATCTTGTGGTCTTTGAGAAAAGATAAGGAATAGCTTTAGTCAAAGTAAGGAGGTTGGATGTTTGTGTGTTCAGGGAATGGTCTGAAAGGAGAGTTGAATAGTCCCTGTACCCAGTGAATTTGTATATAGCCATGAAAATACCAACAGCATGGACAAATTCTGAATTGACTACTGAATAATAAAAGCAAGCCACTGAGGGCTTCTCACAGTATTATACCTTTTTAAAGAAATGAGGAACAGGTAATATCAAACAATATATTGCCAAATACACACACACACTAAAAACCAACAGAATGAGAAACATTCAGTGTAGTATTTACCACTTGGAGGGAGTTGAGGGAGAAGAAAATAGGTAGATGCTAAGGGTTACATTTGTTTATAGGTTTGGCTAGTGATTTTATGGATATTTATATATTATAAGGAATTAAATTCACAAAATAATAAACAAAGATAAAGTAGGTTCACTCTACTAATGACAATGATATATTATGAGCAAAGACTTATGATTATATATCAGGCAATTTTGTGTCTCTAAGAGATATATCAAAAATGTAGAAGAAAATAGGAATAGGCAATGGGAAATAATGCTTGAAATGTAGAAGATATTAACCCATTGTTTTCTCTGCCCCTTCTTGTCCTTGGAACTCACCACTAACTTCATTTGCAAATATTAGAAAACGGATTGCATCTTCAATTGAATTTTGGGGCCCATCCCTTCTCCAGCAGAAAGTACCCCAATGAGTACTCCTTGAAGGGCTTCCACTTATGAGCTACCTGTATCTGGGATCCAGGAGATAGTCAGAACCACAGGACCCTTTAATTACCTGATATATCTAAAATCTTCAGCTCTCTGGGGTTACTCTGCACACATATATAGCTTCTACGTGCCCCTCTCCAGTTTTGTTTTTTGTGCTACCAACTATCACCACTCCTTGTCTCACTCCTCCTGCCTCCAAACACACACACACACACACACACACACACACACACACACACACACACCCCACAGGCTACTTCCTTGGTCTTTGTTACCAAATTCTGATCATCCATGCATGGTCTGCTTTCTCTTTTTTTATGCTAGTCTGTGGCTCTAGGTCTGGAAATTTGTTCCACATTCTCAGCCTTGTGGCGAAGGTCCTGCCATTGTTTGACTTCCATGTCTGACCCTGTTGTTAACAGCCTCAAATATGATGCCCTTTGACCTTACTCTCCACAGATTAACTCATTCTTATACATTCAACTCGGGTGTTTCCTTCTCAGGGGAGCCATCCCTACCTGGTATGACCGACTTCTTCACCCTTCCAGCACTGCTAACTCCAGCAAGAAAATTCCTTTGTATTTTTTTTATTTGAAGATTCAATTTTTTAGTATGTGAGCATTCTCAAGTTGTCTTACCAGTGGTTTTTTTTTTTTTTCAATTCAAGTATGGTTCTTTCTTTGCCAACACTTTTCTTGAGGTTTTTGTGGAAATAATTGTGGCAAAAGGCAGAGACAGGCAGAACTAGAAAGGCTGCTGAAAGGGTCAGTTCCTAGGTTTGCTTTCGTGATGAAGAATCCTTGTAATTGATTAAAAACAACAAAATTTGAAGCAAGAGAGAAAAACTGAAAATCCACCTGGTTATAATGGGGATGAATTTTTAAAGATTTAATAAAATAGACTGTAAAGCATTTGTAGAGAAAAGAGGAATTTTAGTGGACATGAGAAGAAATATTTTTGTAGAGTTTTGCTATGGGATTTAAATTAAATTTCTGGTAATGTTTTTCAAGAAGAGCATGTAAAGACTGGAATTACTTTTGAATTACTGTCAACTGCTTGACTTAAAAAAAATATTACTCTGTAAGTGTCCTGGATTTTTTTTTTTTTGGTATGCTGTGTTTAAAATCATTTTTGGTCTTGTGATGCTATATCTAGAGCTCTGGGCATGGACTGTGTACCCCCAACACATATATACTCAATAATCTTTGTTGAGCATAGAAGTAAATTGTGTTGAAATTCAAGTTCAAGGAGGAACATGGATTTTGTTTTGGGTGCCGTGGAGAAGCAACAAGGGCTTTTATTCTTTTTCCTTTTTTTTTTTTTTAACCAGACAAATATCTGGATTGGGTTTCTTTTAGAATTGGTAACTATGGAAACAATGTAGAGGATATGAGAGGAGAGTGGAGGGAGGGAGACCTCTTGTGAGACTATAACAATGGACAATGAAAGAGTTATACGAGCTTGAACTGGAATCCATGAGAATGAAAATAAGCAAATGAACACAAGAGTCATTGTGTAGGCAGAGCTTTGAGGGCTGGCATCAATTTGTAGGCATCCTTAGGAAACCTATACTTGATATTTGCCTCTGCAATAGCCTGTGAGAATTCCTTGTGCTTATGTAGAATTAAGTCAATGGTTACAAGGCTGGGAATAGGTCATGAGCTAAAGGAGTAGACAGTAACACTTGTATGATAAATCTTAAAAATCAGAATGATGAAGTGGTCATTAATTGGGAAGAGAAACATAAAAGGAAGGAGGAGAGATAGGATTCGTATGTAAAATAATGTGTTCTGTTTGAAATACTTTGATTTTTGTGCTTTTACTACAACCATGTAAGATGTAGAGGATATCTTGTTTGGGGTTTAAAAGAGGTTTCAGGGTTTGAGACAATTTAGTTGAGACATTATTGCCATGAAGTTAATTATGAGACTTATCAAAATGGTATTTTTGTTGGGCTAGATCATAGGGAGAAACATGATGTGCTAAGGTGTAAACTTTGGGGAACATTTATATTTAAATGTTGGATAAAAATATGTCAAAAAAGTGGAGTCAGGAGAAATTAGAGAAGAACTAGGCCACTACTGATTGAAAGGCTGCCAAGGGAGGAAAGGATTTTAAGGAGGAAATGGCCAGTAATGAGGGACCCTGCAGGGGTCAGTATAAGCTGAAGAAGAGACTGGTTTGAGGAGAGGCAAAGAACCGATGGCGGCCAGAGACATCAGTGGTCACCAGAATGAGACCTAAGAAAAGTCCGTTTAATTTAGCACATCAGTGAACCCTAATAAAGAAGATTGAATCAAGATGGGGACAGTGCCCAGATTATAGGAGCCAAGATATAGAAAGGGAGAGAGAAGTGGAAGCAACAAATAGTGATGCTTTTTGAGAAATTTTACAGTAAAAGGAGGAAGCTAGCTAGCTTGGGGAGGAAGAGTAGTTGAAGAGGTAGATTTGAAGCTCTTTGTAGTTTTGAGGAAGGAAGGAAGTGGAAAGGGAGAATTTGAATATGTAAGGAAATGGAACAGACTGAAACAGCGAAGTCCTAGAGAAGTCAGGGAGGGCTGTAGGTTCCCATAGGAACAGAGCTCTTGAGTGCATACATCCTTCTCAAGAAATAACATTTGAGGAGGAGAGAAAGAAGTCTTATCAGATGGCCTCAATCATTTCTGGGCTGTAGGTGTTCTGATTATCTGCCAAGAGAAGGATTCTGGTAGTGGTCTAGGGTTTTATGGTAAGCAGAAATTTAGATTATCTCCTTTTGTATGTTTCTAGAATAGTTTGGAGGATGTTAGCTGAAATTCTTTCAGGGTCTTTGGAGAGTAGATATGTTATAAAGACAGAATATTACACTTTATTTTACTCCCCAAATGGATTTATAGACTTTTCTCAGCTTGGAACCTTGGAAGCTAGTCACTCTGAATCTGTATATTATGCAACAGCTACTGCAATCAGATTGTCCTCTCCAAGTGACAATTAGCCTTTCATCAGTTTGTGTCCTGCCTATGACATTTTGCAGTGAGTTTTCTGTAGCCCTGGGTGAGTGCATGGCAGGCAGGAGCAGGAGCAGCTCTGGGCCACGCTGCCAGCAAACTCTTTCCTCCCCAAATGTCAATGCATCTAGTAATCAAGTCTCCTCATACATCACTGTAAAAGGACAATTCTCTGTAGATCAGATCAAAGTCAGATGATATTATTCTAGACAAATAATCTAGATTACAATAGTCAGTGTACCCCTAGGAGTGTTATATATCTAAGTGAACTATATTTATTTTTTTACACTGAATAACTCCAGCTAAGGAAATCTTTTAAAGTAAGGTTGTACTAACACCCTTAAAAATTTCTATGCCTGGGGTGCCTGAGTGACTCAGTCAGTTAAGCGTCTGCCTTCAGCTCAGGTCCTGATCACAGGGTTCTGGGACTGAGCCCCAAGTTGGGTTCCCTGCTCAGTGGGGAGTCTGCTTCTCCCTCTGCCCCTGCCCCCTTGCTCATGCTCTCTTGTTCTCTCTCTCTCTCTCAAATAAATAAAATCCTTAAAAAAATGTCTATGCCTTTTACTCTGTGTAGGGAATGGATTTCTGGGTGGTCCTGGCATTTGGATTAGAGCTCTGAACATCATCAGTGCACTGGTCAAAATCTGAGTGAGTTCTGGCCTAACATAAGGGCTGTATCTTGTTTGGTAAATGAGATAGGATTCACTTCAGCTGTGATTGATGAAACAAACAATAATAACAACAAACAGTGGTTTAAAGAGGATAGAAGGAGCACTGGGTGTTATACGCAAGAAATGAATCATGGAACACTACATCAAAAACTAATGATGTAATGTATGGTGATAACATAACATAATAAAATAAAATTTAAAAAAAGAAGTCTATTTGTCTCTCAGTCAAAAGTCTAGAGGTCTGTAAACCATGGTTAGCACAACAGCTTTGTTCTGTGAAGTCCTCAGGGATCTAGGCTCTGTCCAGCTCAAGTGGGATCTTTGTTCATAATCCAATATGGCAGAGTAGACATTCCAAGCAGTCTGATAGAAAAAGGTATAAATAAGAAAGTAGGCAAGAGATATTACAGAGAGTCCCCCAAATTTGCTGCAGAGAACTTCTGCCAGAATTTTGTTATGTTGTCAGAATTTAGTTACATGGCCACACCAAGCTAAAAATAGACTAAGAAATATTGCCTTTTTCCAGATGCTTATGTGCTTAACTAAAATTTGAAGACTGTATTACTGAACTCAGCAAGGAGTCTTGGCCACTGTGGTATCTGCATTCTTTGCTCTGGAAGGGAATTTTCATAAGCATGGTTAATAAAGAGGCCACCTCCTGGATGATATAAAAAGACTGAAGAAGTCCAACCAGGAAACAAATGAACACTAGCTCTGTGTTCAAAGTGAAATTGAGGGTTCTTCATCATCCCTCTCTAAAAACAAATTGGTTAACACCCTCCTGGGTGCCATCCTCACTTTTATTTGTGTGTGTGGTCTCAAGATTCTAAGTCTGATCACCAATGCTTTCAAAGGACAACCAGGGTTGCCTATATCCTGTTGGATAGTGAGTCAGCTGCTGAGGGAGGTGTTGAATACTGGCTCCAAAGTGACAACCTCATGTATGTAGTTGTTAAATTGAAAACATATGTTCCACATATATTCATTTAGTATAATACAGAAGCTAATACAGTTAGCTTAGCAGTTCATTTGGTAGTTAAGTTGGGGTTATGAACAAAAAGCATTAGATCTTAGAGATTAATAATTTTTTACACGTTCTATCATCAAAAATATTCTTAAAGTTGTGACTCAAAGTTAAATGGTAAGTATTAAACCAATATTTAATAATTAAATTCTATCAATTATACATGGAAAATTTGTGTCAGAGAAAGAGCTTATGGTATTTACTATATTTCCTATGTGTTATTTCACTACTCCTCGATCATAGTCCTTTATCATCCTAAAGGTAATGAGTCAGTTGATATTCACCAATTTGTGTAAAATACATTACAGTTAGTAAAGACTTAAGAAGTCTTAAAAACTTATTTAGCATTTTGTTCTTTCATCCTTATAGTTCTCAGTCCTTACAGTTTTCTTTGCAACTGACAAGTAAGAAACAGATGAGTTGTTGAGTTTCATCTTTACAAGGGTCAGGGGGAGTGAAAATCTATAGTAGTTGTCTGGCCATTGATTATTTTTCTGATCCTGCTTGGCAGCCTGCCTAACCATGCTGACAGGTATTTCTCATGTTCTCTAGTGGTAATCAGCAATAAGAAGAGGATCAATGACATAGTGAGCCTGCCTGCCTTCTGTCTTTCCTTTCTTCTCTCCTTCCTTTTTTCCCCTTTTCTTCTCTTCCCTTCTGCACTGCATTCAAGCTAAAAGAAAGGGAATGCATTCGCATGGTAGCAAATCAGACTTTGCAACATAGAGATTAAGTCTGAATTAAACTTTAGATCTGAGTCTTTAAGTTCTGGATCTGTTAAAAGATGTTTTCATTGATTGTGAAATCAATCTAAGAGTCAGATAATAAAAAAGACAGAAAGAAAAAAGAAACAATAATATATACAGAGAAGAAAATAAGAATAGCTTTTTTCTTCTATTCCAAAGAGAAAGTCAGCTCCACACAATGATAGGTCAGGTAGTACTTTATAAAACTTTTGATAGTATATTTTATCAGTAAAAATGTTTATGCTTTCATCTCCAATATATGTACATTTATAAGTTTATCAATGATATATTTTGGCTTTAAAATATTTTTTTAAAAATAGATATTTTAAAGGATTAGATGCAAAATAAATATGAATGTATCTTTTCCTATAATCTTCCCACTCTTCAGTTGGACTCCTTCTCTTTTTGACAACCTCACTTCAGACATCCTGAATATAATGCATTTGATTGAAGACAAGCACTGCAGAATCTTGAATTTCCCAAGTGCCAATCTGAAAACAGTGAATCAACTAACTGACTGGGTTTTTGAATCTTCTGAGACTGTATAATTGAGTGCCCGATAACATGCCCACAAATTTCCAGAACTCAGCTGAGTAATTTGGGATAGCAGTCGTTAACTAGAATGTGGTTCTTCAATTATTGTAATGCAACAGGAAAGTTCGGGGGTGACATTTGTCTCCTGGAGTGGAGGATGGTGGGTTAAGACCCTTTGAAGCTCTGGATGTGATCAAATCATCTGAAAGAGTTAAACCTTCATGGAGTTAAGAAAAACTCCCAAGTGAAATTTGATTATAATCTCTATGCATTCTGCACAGTGGGACTACCTGTACACAGAGTACTTAGAAAAACACTGATGTGACTCACTCTCTCTAATTAAATCCCATACACATTTACTGTCACCTTCCATGTTTTAGGAACTGCATTAGATGCTATGGGCATAACACATAATTGATTAAGTCACTATAACATCTATGACTTCACAAGGAATAATGAAATTGGATGTGAAAATAAAATACAAAAAACGTGATATAGTCATGAATAAAGTTCAAAAGAAGCAGATAAAAATGATTAACTTCATGGAAAGATTTTTAAATGAAATAATATCTGATCTTGATTTTGAAGACTGCCAGTTGTAAGAACAATATAGGGAAAAACACAGAGATATAATATGACACAGTTTGGGTTTGGCCAGAATATTTACCTGACTGAGTTTCCATTTTCCTATATTTAAAATGAGTCATTTTGGCTTTCTGGTCTTAATTCAACAAATCTACCTGTATACCCACTGCATTTTAGAGGAAATAACAATGAATAAAACATGGTACATTCCCTGAAAGGGCTTTCAATCTATTAGAGGAAAAGGACAAGTAGACAAATAACTTAAAGCAGTCCCTGTGAAAAATTTGTTAGCCTAGAGAGTCAACAAGGAATAGTTCCCTAGCAACAGGGAAGACATATGGGTTCAGGTTAGACTTAGCTTAGAATCATTGATGATGAAAAGGATTTCAACTAACATTTTTCTTGAGTAATTTTACATACTAGCCCTACATGCATTACTCATAATACCTAATTCCCACAAAAAGTCTATGGATTTAATATTATTGTTGGTATTATTATTATTATTCCATTTTATGTGAGAGGAAACTGAAGCTTGGACAGGTTAAGTGACATGGCCAGGTCACAAGGCAGTTAGAACCAAAGGTGATGTTTGATTGCAGACAAGCCAATGCTAGACTCTAAAATTTGAATCACACTCTGTGACCTATTTCATCATGTTCCATAGCTATGATTATGGGGACAAGTCAGGGCTGTGGTTGAGAACAGGAAGATAGCATGGCTGACGAGTGATCCACATCAGAGAAATTTGCAGTTAGTGTTCATCCAGCCACAAGAACTAGGGTGGAGGGACAGGACATTAGATCCTCCATAGATTAAGGAAAGTTGGAGAAGGGGGTAAGAATCGAAGATGGGGATATAGGCTTTACAAAAGGAACCAGAAACCCATTTACTGAAACTGGAGCTCAATGCAAGAATGAATGACTAGGAGAAAGCAAAAACTCAAGTCCTAGAGAAGGATACAACATCAGAGAAACAGCAATGGTGAGTTTGTGATACAGGAAGGTTGCCGTTGTGCCTGTAAGTAGTGCCTAGGTGGTAGATTGAACCTATAGCCTGGAGTAGATTATATTCCATGGGTGACAACATGGTATGTTGGCTAACAACACTTGCTTCAAGATAGACAGTGCTATTTTGGAATGCCATTTACACCACTTTCTAGCTGTGAGCAATTACTTCATTTCTTTGAGCCTCAGTTTTGCAATCTGCAAAATGGGTAAAATGATATCCACACTTCCTGAGTTACTGTATATATTAAATTACATAACATATATGAAGTATCTACTATGGAACTTGGCACAAAGTTAGTGTATTGGTAAAAATTACTTTTGGCAGCAAGTGACAGAAAACCCAAGATAACAATAGCTTAAATATGACAAATTAATTTTTTTCCATGTGCCCTTGAAAATAATATGTATTCTGCTATTTTAGGATGGAATGTTCTCAATATATGTGGTAAATTCATCTGGTTCAGTGTGTTATTCAAAGCCATTGTTTCCTTGTTGATTTTCTGTTTGGATGATCTATCCATTGATGAAACCAGAGTGTTAAAGTTCCCTACTATCATTGTATTACTATCGACTAGTTCCTTTATGTTTGTTATTAATTGTTTTATGTATTTGTGTGCTCTCATGTCAGGTACATAAATAATTACAATTGTTATATCTTCCTGTTGGATTGTTCCCTTTATTATTATATAGTGTCCTTCTTTGTCTCTTGCTACAGTCTTTGTTTTAAAGTCTATTTTGTCCAATATAAGTATTGTTACCCCTATCCATTTGTATGACAGATGTTTCCCTATCCCCTCACTTTGAATCTGCACATGTCTTTAGGTCTGAAATGAGCCGCTTGTAGGCAGTATAGGTCTTACTTTTTTTATCTACCCTGTCACCCTATGTCTTTTGATTGTAATGTTAGTCCATATACATTCAGAGTAATTATTATTATTATTATATTATTTTAAAGATTTTATTTATTTATTTATTTGACAGAGAGAGACACAGTGAGAGAGGGAACACAAGCAGGGGGAGTGGGGGAGGGAGAAGCAGGCTTCCCGCTGAGCAGGGAGCCCGATGCGGGGCTCAATCCCAGGACCCTGGGATCAAGACCTGAGCCGAAGACAGATGATTAACAACTGAGCCACCCAGGTGCCCCAATTCAGAGTAATTATTGATAGATATGTATTTATTGCTATTTTGTTACATGTCTCGTGGTTATTTTGTAGTTTTTCTCTGGACATTCTCCAGAATAGATCACATATTAGGTCACTAAACAAGTTTCAGCAGATTAAAAAAGATCAAAATCATACCATGCATCCTTTCTGACTACAAAGCTATGAAACTAAAAATCAACCACAAAAAAAAAATCTGGAAAGAGCACAATTACAGGAAGGTTAAATAACATGCTACTCTACAATGAATGAGTCAACCAAGAAATCAAAGAAGAAATAAAAAATTACATGGTAACAACTGAAAATGAAAACGCAAGGGTCCAAAATCTTTGAGATATAGCAAAAGTGGTTTTAAGAGGGAAGATTACAGCAATAGTACTATTTCAAGAAGCAAGAAAAATCTCAAATAAACAACCTAACCTTACACCTAAAGAAGCTAGAAAAGGAAGAACAAAGAAACCCCCCACATCAGCGGAAGGAAGGAAATAATAAAGATTAGAGCAGAAATAAATGATATAGAAACTAAAAAAACAACAGATCAATGAAACCAGAAGCTGGCTCTTTGAAAAGATCAACAAAATTTGATAAAACTCTAGCCAGACTCATAAAAAAAGAGGGAGCAAAAGAGAGAGAGGACTCAAATAAACAAAATCATAAATGAAAGTGGTGAAATAACAACCAACACCACAGAAATACAAACAGTTGTAAGAGAATATTATGAAAAACTATATGCCAACAAATTGGACAACTTAGAATAAATTCCTAGAAACATATAACCTCCCAAAACTGAAGCAGACACATGAAAGACTCAACATCACTCATCAAAATGGCTAAAATCAAAAACACAAGCAACAACATGTGTTGATGAAGATATGGAGAAAAAGGAACCCTCGTGCACTGTTGGTGGGAATGCAAACTGATGTAGCCACTGTGGAAAACCATATGGAGGTTCCCCAAAAAGTTAAAAATAGAACTTCCTTATGATCCAGTAATCGTGTTACTGGATATAGTACTGGATGCGTGTGTGTTTATAATGGAATATTATTCAGCCATAAAAAAGAATGAAATCTTGCCATTTGCAAGGTTGTGGTTGGAGCTAGAGAGTATAATGCTAAGGGAAATAAGTCAGAGAGAGACTTCTTTCTTGGAACCAGACTATTTGCAGAGGTCAAGACCAATGAGATAAACCAGGTGGTCTAGCTCTGTACTTCTTAAATTTAAAAGTGCACATTAATAACAATTATAGATACTGAGTCAGTAGTTTTGGGATGGTGCCTGAGATTTGATATTTCTCAATGTTCCCTGGTCATGCCAATGCTGCTAGCCCTCAGACAACACTTGGGAGTAGCAAGTATCTAGGGCCCTGGTTCTCAAACATGGCCACATATTGGAATCACTTGGGGAGCTTTAAGAAATGCAGATGTTTGGGCTCCACTTCCAGAGATTTTGATTTAATTAGTAGGGGTATGGTCTCATCATTGGAGTTTGTCAAAGCTCCTCATAACGCATTGATGTAGAAGACCTGGGCGAGATGTGTGTGAGGGGAGCGCTACATTGTTGGAAGAGAGTTTTAGCATAAAAATTCTCTTCTTTAATGTATATGGACATTTACTGGTAAATTCAGAACATATTGTCATTTCACCTTTGGGTCTATCTGTTATGAACAAGAATAGTTATCCTCTGTCAAGGCAACAACAGTGTCACCTGATAACTGAATTTGTACCCAGTCTTTACTGGCAAAGCAGTTAACGTTCTCAAACTCCCTGAGTTGAAAAAAAAAAAAAAATAAACAACAGAAAACAAGTTCTCCAGGGTGTTTTTTTAAAAACATAGTCATATGTTGCTCATCTAATTCTAACTACATTGTTTCCTGAGAGCGATTTAGTTCTATGGGGAAACTGAACTGAGATTGCTCCTGAGATTCATGCAAACATGTCCTTTTCTCAGGGGAACATATAGTGGCTGGACAAGGAAGCTCTAGCTCATCTTTGATGGGCCCAAGGGAAGTCAATGAGTCATTAAGATGAGAAAAGCTCTGGACTGTCTGATAACGGGAGAATCCGGATGAATCTGTATATAAAAGTTTAGCAAATATCTGCTCTGGAAAGATCTTTTGAAGTATAAATACAATCTAAAGAATAATGAAAAGGGGCACCCATCTGGTGCAGTCAGTTGAGCGTCCAACTCTTGGTTTCAGCTCAGGTCATGATCTCAGGGTCATGGGATCAAGCCCTGTGTGGGGCTCTGTGCTCAGTCCCCTCTCCCTCTGCCCCTCTTCCCCCCTACCCTGCACAGTCTCTTTCTAAAATAATAAATAAATCTTTTAAAAAAAAGAATGAAAAAAGTGAGCATAGCTCTGAATATTTAATTGAAAAATATTCTTTGAGGATTACTATCAGAAATATTTATTTATTCTGTAAATTAAGGCCTTATTTTATTTGATGCAGGTGTTGTGCTGGGCCCTGGATATACAATGGTGAGTAAGATGGGCATGGTTTTGCCTTCTTAGAGCAGAAAGAACATATAGAAGGAAAAGACAAACTTTAAAAACTACTTGGGGGGGGTATTCTGGGAACACAGTGACCCAAACACAACTCTCTGTCTATGTTCCTAGAACTAGAGAGTAGTTTGAGTCTCAGTGTAAAGTCAGAGTAGTGGGTCCTGGTAAGAGCTTGTCTCTTAGAGAAGTGTAGATGCTCATAAAGAAGGCTCTCATTGTCCTTATAATCTTCCTGCAGAGGCCTCATCAGCAAACTGGCAGCCTGCCATCAGCACATGTGGATAGGACTCATTACCTTCCACTGCCTAGAAGAATGCTTTCACGTAAGGAACTTCAATGTTGGCAGAGTTCTTATAAGCAGACAAAGGGGAAAAAAACCACCCATCAAAGGGTCCTAAAAGCCAGATATAGGAAGATTGATCAGAATAAATGGAATCCATCCCAAGTGAAATAGAACTTCTGGAGGATACAAAAAATAAATTGAAGTGAAAAATAAGAGCACTTTTTGGAGTTAAAACTTGATTTTTCATAACTATTCAATTCAGTATATAAATGAAGGAGAGGATGATTTCCACTGAAACCTGAATTATTAGCCTGAAGATCAAATTGAAGAACTATCCCAAAGCACAGAGGGAAGTATAAATAGATTGAAGGTATAAAATGGAAAATATAAGGAAGTTAGTGGATAGATCCAAGAAAATTAAAAAGTGAAAAATGGGGATTTTAGGAGGAGAATGGAACAGATATCAGAGAGGGAATAATCAAGCAAATAATAGAAGATTTTCTTCTGAGCTGAAGGGAGATCTACATTGCCAGTTGAAAGGACTTAATAAATTCTAGACAGGATGAATGAGGAAATGCACTCACCTAGGCAAATTCTGGCAAGACTCTCAAGTTTGCAAGCATCCATGCAGAAAAAAATAAGTAATCTATAGAAGAACAGAAAATCAGATTGATGCTGGACATCTTATTCACAACTGAGTTCAAAGGCAGTGATATAGGATCTATAAATTACTGAGAGAAAAGAAGTACAACATAAAAATCCAAACCCAAGTAAGCTATTATTTGTTCATCAGAACAAAATACTTGGGGGATCTGCAAAGTTCTTGAATGGTAAGACTCACTATCATAGAATATAAGTGCTCCAGAAATTAACATATAAATATTATACAGTTCCAATTAGAATCCCAACAAGCCAACAAGTTTATTTTTAGGTGGAAAATACTGGATAAAATAAACTTAAATATATATAGTAGATGAAATGTCAAGATAAGACCAGAATATATTAACAAGAATGAGAGTATGGCTCTGCCTTATCAGAGATCATAATACTAAAAAAATAAAGCCTTTGTAATCATATCAACATAATGTCAACATAGAAATAGACAAATAATAGAAATATAGAAATTCAGAAATATGCCTATTAAGTATAAGAATTTACTACATGCCAAAAGAATAGTTTAATTGATTGCGAAAAATGGATTGCTTATTAATTTATGCTCCGTCAACTGGCTTTTCATCTTGGAAGAAATAAAATGATCCCACATTTTATGCCTATACATAAATATATTATAGATGGATTAACATTAAATACAAAACATAAATGTAAAAACATTAAACATCTTATGAGAAACACTAGAGACTGTATATAAAACCAAGATGTAGAGGATGCTTTCATAAAACAGAGAAAAAAGACACATATAAGAGGAAGTAAACATTTTTGACTACTTAAAAAGTGTAGCTTTAGGGCGCCTGGGTGGCTCAGTTGGTTAAGCAACTGCCTTCGGCTCAGGTCATGATGCTGGAGTCCCAGGATCGAGTCCCACCTCGGACTCCCTGCTCAGCAGGGAGTCTGCTTCTCCCTCTGACCCTCCCCCCTCTCGTGCTCTCTCTCTTTCATTCTCTCCCTCTCAAATAAATAAATAAAACCTTAAAAAAAAAAGAAAAGAAAAAAAGTATAGCTTTAATAAGGCACAAAATACCAAAAACAATATCTATATATAAATATTTGATTTGGAAGAATAATTGTAATGCATATAGCACATGAAGAACTAAAATCTGTAATATACCAAAAATCTTTTACAAGTTCACAGAAAAAAAATGAAAAGGAAGATAGGTAATATATATGGATAAACAATTACACAGGAGATTAAATCCAAAGAGCCAATAAATTCATAGAAAGATCCCCAACCTCATTAACAATAGGAGAAATGCAAATTAAAATCACTATGATATATCACTTTATTCTAATTAGACTGGAAAAAATTTACAATACCTATTGCTGGTGGGAATGGGGAAAATTAAAAATATAGATTGTATAAATATAAGATTATGCAACTTTTAAGAACTCAGTCTGACCATATCTATTACAATGTGAAATACATTGTATTCTTAAAAGTAGCATGCAAATCCTTGGAAACTAATTTCTGGAAATAAAAGCATTAGCATATTGTATTTATTTTATATTTATATTATTTATATTTATTTTATTTTATTACAGCATTGAGTATAGTAACTAAAAACTGGCAACAGAGTTAATGGTCAACAATAGATGAATAGTTGAATAAATTAAGATTCATCTGTACCATAGCATACAGTGTGGCCATTAAAAAATGAGTACCAGTTAACTTAGAAGGCTTTCCTAGGGCCTTAGTGAGTGAGAACAGCATGATGCAGAGAGGTGTATAAAACAAGTTAAAGATTGTAAAGGAAAAATAATTTCATATATACATATATGTATGAATTTACTATCTTGGTAACTGTTATGAAACATTCAGGGGGCTGGAAAGGGATATAAGATGTGTTTTCCCTAAGGAAGTAGGAAGTAGCATTTAGAATAAGACATGAAGGGTATGTAAAAGTTGGCTATATGAAGAAGGAAGGAACTGTTCTAGATGGACAGAATGGCACATGAGAAGGTTGCATTTTGGAAAGATTTTCTTTTTTTTTTTTAAGATTTTATTTATTTATTTATTTGACAGAGAGAGACACAGCAAGAGAGGGAACACAAGCAGGGGGAAGTGGAGAGGGAGAAGCAGGCTTCCCGCTGATGCAGGGAGCTCGATGCAGGGCTCGATCCCAGGACCCTGGGATCATGACCTGAGCCGAAGGCAGACACTTAACGACTGAGCCACCCAGGCGCCCCTGGAAAGATTTTCAACTGGCACCAAGGAGAAACTGCAAGAATCCTTGAACAATATGAACTTGATAGGGGAAGAGGAATCTAGCTCAAGATGAGGTTTGAAGTGAAGGTAGGCAGGCCGATTTTGAGCATAAGCACTTCAATTGTATCCTGGAAGCAATGAGCAGCCACTGAGAAGTTTAAGGCAGAAGATGCCAGCATATCAGTGTTTTAAGAAGACCACTCAGGCAATAAGGTGGAGTTTCGATTGTAGGGGGCGAAAGTGAATGTGGAACGTTTGGCTTAGGGACTGGCAACACAGCCATTCAAGGGTGAACTGGCCTACCATGATGGCTATGAGGTTGGAAAGAGAAAAAAAAGATTTGGGGAGGGGAGAGGAGCAGTGGGGTAACTGGGTGATGGGCATTAAGGAGGGCACCTGATGTGATGAGCACTGGGTGTTATACGCAACTGATGAATTATTGAACACTACATCTAAAACTAATGATGTTGGCTAATTGAATTTAAATGAAAAAAAAGAAAGAAAAGATTTAAACATAATCAATGATTCAGAGGAAAGTATTCACAAGCTTGTTATGTTACAGTGTTATCAAAATGGGTAAAATTGGAAATGACTGAGATCTGGAAAATAAGATAAATTTTTATATATCACTTTGAAATACTATTTGTATTTTTTAAACATTAAAATTAAGTTAGCAAAAAATAGAATGGCTAGAAAAATAATAACATTTGCAAAGTCTGTACGGTATATATTGTAATCTTAGCTACACAAAAGAAAAAAATGTGTGTGTGTGTGTGTGTGTGTGTGCACGTATGTATGTATGACTCAGAACATGTATGTGAACCTTTGGGTGGGGGTCCACCAAAATGGGGATAGTTATTTTCTGTTTGGAGCAATCATGTGTTATTATCCCTTCTCATAATTTTTTGTAGTTTCCAGGTTTTCTCTAGTGACTACAAATTACTATTTTAATCAGAGATTTTCAAGTACATAGGAGGATAAAAGTTGTCACAGAATTTTTTTCTGATTATTCAAATGCTTAATTAGCCAAATTAATTTTATCCTCTTTAAATATTTCTTCCTCTGTATTTTGGTTATGAGTTATTTTAATCACTATTTTCTTTAAGTCTGTAAATAGGTAAAAAAAATTTGAATTACCAAAAGTATATGCATATTTTAATTAACCTCAGAGTTTAAAGAGCATCATTATTTCTAGTTTGCTTGGCTAGAATTCTGGAAAACTAAGCAAATCCAACATATTATTAATGCTTAGGTGTATATTGCCATAAATATTTCAGGTGTAAAAGTTCAGAAACAGCAAGAGAAACACTGGTGGGAGTGGGAGTTTAAGAAACCACAATTCTGAAACCTGTTTATGTGAATGCTTTTATTCCTAATAAAGAAGTGAAAAAATTAAGCTGATATGTGTAGAGAAGATAGAATTTCTATCTTAAATACCAAAAGGTCAGTTTCATGAGATAGAATTTCCCAAAATTTAAACAAGGCTGGGTTTTGATTGTAGAAATGATAAGCTGGTAATGTATATTTTCATTATGTGAAAAAAGAGGAAATTACATGTATGTATGTGGGGTATGTGTGTGTTTATAACACATATAATACATATTAAAGTATTACATATATTTAAAATATTTCCAAAACATCTTATTTTTCAAAATTTTAGATATATTTATGTGAATGTGTCCATTAAAGTTACTGAGAAGAAGAGTATTTTTTTACCTATAAAGGTAAAATAAATTTGTATATATAAAGATATAAATTAACATTTTACTTCTGTTTTGATATAGTAGGTATTCCATATTATTAGCTTTTTAAATCTAATTTTAAATTATATTTATGACATCTCTTTCTAGTTTAAAACTATGTATTTATGGTATTACACAGCAAAATACCATTCATATAGTGTTCATATTTTATCTGCTTTTATGTTACTTTGAGGAAGAAAGTTAATTCTCATGGTGAAAAGGTAAGCTATGAGAAACACACACAAAGTATTTTTAATAGTTCCTAGGAGAACATTTTAAGTTTATACACACACACACACACACACACATATGCACACACGCACACCCCTATGAGTATTTTAAGTATATTTAAATTTATAAGTATTTTTAATTTGCTATAAGTATGTAAGCAATTATAATACTATACATTTAAACATGTCTGTGTGGAATTAAATATAGTAGCTAGGCATAGATGCTGAAAAAAGTTTAATTAGCCAACTCCCTGTTTCTATGCAAATACTGCATTTAAGGAATATTTTTTCAAACTCCTGAGGCAGGTGGCTGTTCTTTACTTTTAAGCAGATTAAATGGCTCTCTTGCACTGTTGAAGCTTAGCAATTTTTAAAATATTATCTATGAAGGTAAATTGAGGTTCAACCTGCTCAACTACATATCCCAAAATAATACAAACAGAAAACAATGAGATTTTGAATTATGTATGATTTGGTTTTGTAAAGGGACACTTGATTCAATTAATTCATCATATGCATATGCAGTAAATGCCAGAGCCATAAAGTTAGACTGAAAGGAGAAATTCCAAGAGTAAAACTTTCCACTTGTTTACTTCAAATTTACAGTTTCACATCTAAACCTAGTGATTAAAATATTTGAAATTAAATTTACACTGTGTTGACTTGAGGGGATATTTTGAGAAATATGTCCTATGAAATGTTTTAAATTTCAGTTTACCCAGAGTTGAGATGGTTGACATTCATTTTGCAATAGAATATTCTACTCTTTTTAAATTTTTTAAAAAAGATTTCATTTATTTACTTGCGAGAGAGAGAGAGAGAGAGAGAGAGAGAGAGAGAGAGAGAGCATGAGCAGAGGGGAGGGACAGAAAGAGAAATAGACTCCCCACTGCGCAGGGAGCCCAATGAGGGACTTGATCCAAGGACCCTGGGATCGTGACCTGAGCTGAAGGCAGATGCTTAACCCACTGAGCCACCCAGGCACCCATATTCTGCCCTTTATAGCCTAGAATATTTTGGCAGATTGGGTGACATGTTGTAGCTCCCCGTGTTGTAGCCAAATGCACAGCACGGTGAAACAAAGCAAAACAACAGGAAAAAAAATTAGGAAGTTGTTGAAAAATATAACTAACCCAGAAGATAGTGGAAGACCTGGATTTTACTCAGAGAAAACATCCTGTTTTATACTGGCTAACAGGCTAATAACTAAAAAGGAAATTCTAAAAATCTCTAATTTTTATCATTTTTGCTGGTAATAGAAAATGATTTCCATTGGAATGATTTAGCACAAAGTTTGGAAGCTGGTGTGGTAGTAGAATATAGAGGTGAGAAAAGAGACTCTTTAGATGCACCGGCAATTGCTCTAGTTTCTGAGAGGATGACGTTAGACACTGTTCAATGATTTATGTGTGGAACCAAATCAAAGGTGGCCATGAGAGTTGAACGAAAGTGTTACCTCTTAATTTCATTTTTCTTTTGCAAGCTTGTTTTGTTCCATTTTTAGAGAGGCATGCTCAGACAGATTAGCTATTCTCTGTATCAACCACAGTGTGGTACGTTTAGTGGTGACACGGTGAAATGATTTTAGACTGTAAACAGTTAACACTTATTGTCATAGTTAAATATTTATCTTCATACATTTTAGAAAAATACAGGTGGCACTCTGAATTGTGGTTTTATTGATCTTGCCTAGGATGAGGCTGATTTCTTGAAATTGTTGATTTAATGTTGCTTTAAACAAAAGTACGATATACAGAATAGTGCAGATGATAAACTTGTGGTAAGAAAATTATGAGTAAAGTTTGTTTTTGAGTAAAGTTTGTGAAATGCTGTTTTATGTGAAAAATGTCCTTAGAACTCTGAAGACTCAAAGTTCTCTAGAAATCTAAATTATTGAGCCAAAATAACTGAAAGACTAACAAAATTGTTTACTTAACATGTGTTCTTTATTTTTGCCAAGTGTATGCCTTTGAAAAGAAAACAAGTGGCTTCCTTTTTATTATGTAAATTGGTTGCCTTCCCTCCATCTCTTCAACACTTTTGATTCAGACTCTCATAGTTTCCTTATCGGGCTAATGCAAAAGTCTTCCATTTTCCTGCTTCTAGTCTTGGTTCCTTCCAATTATTCTCCACAATACTGTGAGAATGATTTTTTTTAAATAAAACAAATCTGATGTAGTTAAAAAAAATTTTGGCGTGGCATCCTTTGTTTGTAGAACGAAGTCATGAAGTCCATGCTACTGAGCAGAACCTCTCTCCAACTTTCTCATCCTTCCTTCCCCTCTGGCTCCAGACACATGGAGAACTTTCTGTTTCCTGAATGGGCCCATCTGCTCATCTTCACCTACAGGTTGAGGCATGGAAAGCCTTTGCTCGTTCCTATTCTCTTTCCCTCATCACCAACATCACTGAGTGCTCCCCATGTATTATGTATTGTGCTAGGCAACGTCTATTACTGCTCTCGTGGAGTTTACAGCTCAGTGGAGGAGAAACATTAAATAGTTAGGCATAGTTAAATGCATAGTTAAAATGTCATTAAATTCCATGCAGGAAAAAAACCCTCAGGTGATAGAAGAGAGAATAAGAGGGAAACATTCATACGAGTGGCCAGCAACAACCTGCCGAGCTGACACTGAAGATGAGACCTGAAACCCGAGGCGTGTATTAGTTCCTATCACTGCTACAACAAATTACCACATCCTTGGTGCCTTGAAACAACACACACTTATTATGTGATAGTTCTGGAGCTCAGAAGTCTGAAGTGGGTTTTGTGGGGCTAAAACCAAGGTGGCAGGGCTGTGTTCTTTCTGGGGGCTCTGGGGCAGAATCTGTTCTTCGTCTTTTTCAGTGTCTAGAGGCTGCCCTCATTCCTTCACCTGCAGCCTTCTATCACCTTCAAGACAAAAATGACTTCTGCTTCTATTTTCACATCTCCTCTCTCTCCTGCCTCTCCTCTCTCCTATAAATACCTTTGTGATTATGTTGGGTCCACCTGCATAATTCAGGATAATCTCCCCACCTCGAGATCCTTAATTTAATCACATCTGCAAAGTCCATTTTGCTGTGAAAGGTAACATATTCACATTTCCAGGGATAAAAAAGGACATGGCCATGTTTGGGGTGGATATTATTCTGTCTACCGCAGTATCCAACCATGCAACACCTAGTCTTAGCTTCCTTCCCTCGTCTCTCCTGTGGGGATGACATGGCACCCTGCGTCCTCTCTTGGGTTCTGGGCAATCCTGCCATAGACCTAAACCATATAGCTATGATCTGTTTATGAATCTGCCTCCTCTCCACTCTAAAATTCTGGAGGGCAAGGTTATGCCTGGTCAGTTTTCAGATTCCCAGTAGCATATGGTACCTGGCACACTGTAGGCATTTCATAATTCTTAGTTACAACTTAATATGTCTAGTTTATTTGAGAACATTGTGAATGCCGTCACTCAGTTGCTAACAAAAAAAAAAATCATCTAGAATGTTCCACTACATGTGAGTTAATAACATATATATTGTTAAAATTTTATCAGAACTTTTTTTTTTTTTTTGGTTGCAAGTAGTGGTTAAGTCTGTGTGTTGGCACCAGACTGACTAGGTTGGAATTCCAACTTTAAGAATTACTAGCTGATATTGAGCATATTAAAAAAACAAAAACAAAAACTTGATGCCTTTGTTTCCTCAAATGTAAAATGCTAACAATGGCACTGATCGCATAGGGCTGTGGTGAGGATTAAGGAGATTAATAATGTAAAACTTTTAGACTGCTGCAATGAGCATTAGCCACTGTTATTAACAAATGTCTACTGAGTGGTCATTATAGTTAAGGCAGGGATTCAGTTGAAATTTCACCTGATGATTGCATAATCAATCAATCATGATTTCATGAGGCAGAGTAAAGATTTGAGGTAAGGTCAACACGTTAACATCTGTTTTACTACTATACTTTCAACACTTTGAGAACTCTGTTGTGTACACAGAAGTACATGGGAGACTGAAGTTCAGTTTTAGCATTTACAATTTTTATTTATAAAATGGGGTTTTAAAAATATACATTAACAACTGACATTTCCAGAGATGAAGAGCTTGTCTCCATGACAATGGTCAAATGTCATGTAGCCTTTGATAATTTGACTGAAACTAATCTCAGTGATAAAAATACAGGCTGTTTAGGGACAAGGTTTGATTCCTGGGGAGATGGGAAGGGCATTCCTTTCACCACAGATAACAAGGCTTTCATTGTGGACTGCCTTTCAAAGGTTAAAACATTATTTCATTTTGGGTTCTATCCCCATATGAATGCTTCTTGGCACTCTCTTTTAATTAGGGGTAGTATTCTCTTCTTATTTGTAGATAAATTACATTTTACTGTGGATGTTTTCCAAGATTTGTGACTGGGCTCTATGGTTTATTATGTGCTTTCAGTTTTTTGTCAGGTTTTATATCTTTTAATCTTCAGAATTTCAACAGATGGTGACTCTTTCCGGAGGTTAGATGAGCAATTAAAATGCTGTCTGGTTGCTTTGTGTCAGTGCATATGCTATGCACATTTCATGCTAAATGTGAACAAACCACACAGTCTTCTTTTGCCTTACTTTCCTCTTTGGGAATTTAGGAATAGAAATATTCATTCTTCCTGAGTGCTGTGAGGAATGAGTCATAGGGAAGATGTGACATCTAGCTTGGTTAATATCCACCAAAACTAGGCAAAACCATAGATTCTCAAACCTGCTCCTGAGAGTAATCTTACTAATGACTGTCCTCAATAGGGGTTCTCAGTACATAGTTAAATAATGAAGGAAGGTCATAAATTAACCTTCAGAACAAGAAATAAATTACCCAGAAGTACTTTGTGTGCCTTGAAGACAAATGTGTCATACTGTAGATACTTTCTTCAACTTTGTTAAAAGTTAATACCCATTTTCTACTGTGTCCCATGTTCTACAGACACGTACGTAGCCTTCGTTCCAGCTTTACTACCTGGAACCCTATTACAAATTAAATAAGATGTTGAATTGTACTAGAACCATAAAGGGTTTTGATTAAATTCAACAAACTTGGGGGCGCCTGGGTGGCTCAGTCGGTTAAGCATCTGCCTTTGGCTTAGGTCATGATCCCAGAGTCCTGGGATTGAGCCCCACCTCCAACTCTCTGCTCAGCAGGGGGCCTGCTTCTCCCTCTCCACCAGCTGCTCTCCCTGCTTGTGTGCTCTGTCAAGTAAATAAATAAAATCTTAAAAAAAATAAATTCAACTTGGGGCGCCTGGGTGGCTCAGATGGTTAAGTGTCTGCCTTCGGCTCAGGTCATGATCCCAGGGTCCTGGGATCGAGTCCCGCATCGGGATCCCTGCTCAGTGCAGAGCCTGCTTCTCCCTCTCCTTCTGCCATTCCCTCTGCTTGTGCTTTTCTGTCTATCTCTCTGTCAAATAAACAAATTAAAAATCTTAAAAAAATAAATAAATTCAACAAACTTATTGGGTAAAGTTCTATACTTAGGATGGAGGGTCAATCTTGAGAATCAAAAAAGATAAATACAATCTTTGACTAGAAGGAACTTATAATACATTTAGGACAGAAATATATTGCTATTGCCTAGAGGGCACTCGATAAATTTTTATTAAACCATTGTTAAATGTCATGGGAGGGGTAAAGGAGCAGAATAGGGACTGATTGTAAGTGGGAATATTAGGGAAGACTTATCAGAAAGGGCAATATTTATGATTGACTTTGAACAAAATAGATTACACTTTGAGAAGGACTCTTGGTATTGGGACTGGCATATTCTGGGTTACAGATATGGGAAATCACTTAATATAACCAGGGGGCCATGAGTAGCTTGGTGTAGCTGGAGATTGTAACTTTGGCCATGGAGAACAGAGGGATATGGAGCTGGAAAAGACACTGAAGACCAGATTACAGGGGCCTAACTCGCTAGGAGTTTGAACTTTAGACGATGGGAAACACCAGAATTTAAAACTACAGGCAGTATTACACTGTTAAACCTGTTCTCTAAATAAAAAAAGCTGGATTTGTAGTGTTTACCAATTTTCATAGTGTAAATACTCCTACAAGACTGATTTTAAGGTGAAACTGACTAGTGAAACTAGTGAAACTGACCTGGCAAGGCATGATGAAGAGGACTATGTAGAAATGAAGGAACAGATGTATCAGGATAAACTGGCTTCTCTCAAGAGACAGTTGCAACAACTGCAGGAAGGTACATTACAGGAATATCAGAAGAGGATGAAAAAACTAGATCAGCAGTACAAAGAGAGGATCCGAAATGCAGAACTCGTCCTCCAGCTGGAAACTGAACAGGTGGAGAGAAACTACACTAAAGAAAAGAAGGCAGCGGTGAAAGAATTTGAAGACAAGAAGGTGGAGCTGAAAGAGAACCTGATTGCTGAGCTAGAGGAGAAGAAAATGATCGAAAATAAAAGCTGACGATGGAGCTGACAGGAGAGTCTGTGGAAGTGAAACCCATCATGACCAGAAAGTTGCGGAGGCGACCAAATGATCCTGACCCCATCCCAGACAAGAGGAGAAAACCCGCTCCTGCCCATCTAAACTATTTGTTAACAGACGAACAGATCATGGAGGATCTGAGAACGTTAAATAAGCTTAAGTCACCCAAGAGACCAGCGTCCCCGTCCTGAACGCTTGCCTGCCTCACTGGCAGAGTCTCCAGCCCAGAGGTTTGAAGCTCGGATAGAAGACGGGAAACTGTACTATGATAAAAGATGGTACCACAAGAGCCACGCCATCTATCTGGAGTCAAAGGACAACCAGAAGCTGAGCTGTGTGATCAGCTCTGTCGGAGCCAATGAGATCTGGGTGAGGAAGACAGGTGACAGCCCCAAGATGGGGATCTACTTGGGCCAGCTTCAGCGTGGCCTCTTTGTGATCCGCCGGAGGTCAGTGGCTTGACTTTCTACAGTGTTCTTCTTCCCTTGACCTTTTTTCTGGAGTGGTTTTTGGTTTTGTTTTCTTCCAAATGGAAAGTTTTTAACCTGGGTATTGCTCCTTGGCCTTGGAAACTGGGGAGTGCTGTTGTGGATTCTGCGAGGAGCTGTGGAGGCAGCTGCTTCAGTCTTTGTGTTGCTCCTTCCTGCCTCGACCTCTTCCGACAAGCCGTCACCATGAACTCTTGATTTGGGGAGTGTTGTGAGTTCAATTTACTCATTTCTTTGTGTGTTTTTTTTTTTTTTTGGTGTTTGGGTTTTTTTGCTTATACTTTGTCTTTTTTTTTTTTTTTAAGCCTCCTTTGAGTTTGAAGGGACATCTTTTTTTTTTTTTAATTGTCTGTAGGTCTTTCTACCAGGAAGGGATACATTCTACATTGCATTTTCATGTTTTGAATCTGATTAGTGGATCACATAGCTCTTTCCCTTGTCGAGCCCAATCCACTGTTTCCCCAGAAGCTTGGGGCAGAGGTCCTAGCAGGAGATTAATTCTCCTGGCTCTCAGCCTTCTCTGAGAAATAAATGCCTTGTGTAAAAAAAAAAAAAAAAAAAAAGACTGATTTTAAGGTACCAACCTGCTATCCTTAAACTCAGAGCTGGGAAGAAATGTCCATCATTAGCATTTGCCAGCCAATATGTGCTGGCTCCAGGCTTGACAAGAGCAGGCATGCTAGGACACCTGTTTTAGGAAGTTTATCATGGCATCTGGTTAATGAATAGATTAGAGACAGGAATCAGAGAATCAGCTAAGACACTAAAGTATAATTCAGATGAAAGATGAAGAAAACTGAAGTGCAGAGTGGATGCAAAACTGAGACAGATTAAGGAGAAAATGCTTAGCAGAGGCAGGGTTTATAAGACAGTCTAAAGATGAGTTCTGAGATATCTGCGAAGCCCCTGAAAACGCATGTACTTTTTTTGTGTAAGTGTCTTTTGGGTGTGTGTGTTTTTTTTTTAAGATTTATTTATTTTAGAGAGAGCTAGAGAGAGAATGCGGTGGGGGGGTGGGGGAAGCAGAGGGAGAAGGAGAGTCTTAAGCAGACTCCACGCTGAGCCAGACATGTGGCTTGATTCCAGGACACCGAGATCATGACCTGAGCCAAAACCAAGTCGGATGTTTAACCAACTGTGCCACCCAGTCACCCCTGAGTGTGAGTTTTTATTAGATTTTCAATTGGTCTATGACTCCCACTCTTAAAATCTGACAGAATTTGAATAGTTACATCTGGTGTGAAAGAACTTGGGTAATGGAGAGTAAAATTGCAGGTCATTTGGAGATTTGTAACTTGGGCAATTGGAAAGATATTATACCATTTCTGAGACAGAGTGAAAAATAGGGTCAAGATCAGAGGATTAAATACACTAGGTAAATGTGATCTTTTTTCTGAGAGAAAGAGAGAGAAACAGGCTTCATGCCCAGCATGGAACCCTGATGCAGGACTCAATCCCACGACCTTGAAATCATGACCTGAACTGAAATCAAGAGTTGGGTGCTTAACTGACTGAGTGACCCAGGGCACCCTAGTAAATGTGATCTTTTTAAGAATTTTTAGAGCAGTTCTAAGTTCACAAGAAAATTAAGAAGGTACAAAGATTTTTCTTATACCTTCTGCCCCCACACATGCATAATTTCCCCCATTACCAACACCCCCCACCAGCATGATACATTTGTTACAACGTTAGAGCCCACACTGACACATCATAATCACCCAAAGTCTGTAGTTTAGAGTTCACTTGTGGTGGTGTACATTCCATGGGTTTGGACAAACGTATAATGATGTGTATCCATTGTTAGAGTATCATATAGGGTAGTTTTACTGCCTTAAAATTCTTCTGGGCTCTGTCTCTCTTTTCTCTCTCTCTCCCTTAACCCCTGGCAACCACTGAATTTTTTAGTATCTGCATAGTTTTGCCTATTCCAGGGCATACATGTGGAATGATACATTATGTAGCTTTCTCAAACTGTTTTTCACTTAGTAATATGCTTTTCAGTTTCCTCCACGTATCTTCAGGACTTGTTAGCTCCCATTCTTTTTAGCACTGACTTATATTCCATTGTCTGATTGTACCACAGTTTATTTACTCATTCACCTTCACTAAAGGGTGAAGGGTGCCCTTCACTAAAGGGCATCTTGATTGCTTCTAAGTTTTTTTTTTTTCTTTCTTGGAGGATAGGAGGTTTATTTAACATCAGCCAGCTCAGAGGACAGTGATCTCCAAAGGTCTCTATTGCTTCTAAGTTTTGATAATTATGAATAAAGCTCCTGTAAACATCTGTGCATAGGTTTTTGTGTGGACCTAAGTTTTCAGTTCCTTTAGGTAAATACCAAGGACTACAAACGCTGGATCTTATGGTAAGAATATGTTTAGTTTTGAAAGAAACTGCCAAACTGTCTTCCCAAGTGGCTGTACTATTTTGCATTCCCACCAGCAGTAAATGAGAGTTCCTGTTGCTCCACATTGTTGGCCAGCATTTGGTGTCGTCAGTGTTTGAGATTTGGGCCATTCTAATAGGTGTGTAGCAGTATTTCATTGTTTTAAATTGCATTTCTCTGATGATATATGATGTCATTATGGTATATGCCTATTTTCCATGTGTATATCTTGTTTGATGATTGTCTATTAAGGTATTTGACCCTTTCAAAAATCAGGTTATTTTCTTATTGAATTTTAAGTGTTCATATAATTTGGATAATAGACCTTTATCAGATATATTTTTGCAAGTATTTTCTCCCAGTCTGTGGCTTCTCTTCTAATTCTCTCGACAGTGTCTTTTGCAGAACAGAGTTTTTAATTTTAATGAAGTCCAGCTTATAATTATTTCTTTCATGGATCATGCCTTTGGTGTTGGGTCTATAAAGCCATCACCAAATCCAAGGTCATCTAGGTTTTCTCCTATGTGATCTTAGAATTTTAGTTTTGTGTTTAATATTTGGATCTGTGATTTATTTTGTGGAGGGTGTGAGGTTGGCTTTTAGATTCATCTTTTTGCATGGGGATGTCCAGTTGTTGCAGCACCATTGGTTGAAAAGAACATCTTTGCTCTATTGTATTACTTATATCTTTGTCAAGGATCACTCGACTCTATTTATGCATATCTATTTCTGGGAGTCAGTGTGATATTTGTGAGAGTTTTAGAACAAAATAATTTGCAATGCAGCACACAAAACATGAAGCACAAGAAAACTGGGTGTTAATATCAATTTTAACACTAGGCAGGTAAACATAGATATAGGAACTCAGTACATGTTTTGTTATGGAAAAAAAAATGACAATTTTAATTATATCTCTAAGCCAACTCAAAGACCCTTTTGATGAGAAAGGGAGGAAGGAGAAAAGAGAAAAAAGAGAGGAAGGAGGGAGAGGAAGAAAAGGACAAAGAAGAAAGTAAAGCTTCAGTTTAAGGTCTTTTTCCATTTTCAAGCAATATGTGGGGGTAGGTATCGGAGTTAAGAGGAAATGCAGTATAGTGGAAAGAACGTAGGTTAGAAAGTCAGAACTTTTTTAGTTTCTATCTTTTTGGCTTGATAACCTTCAGCAACTAACACTTTAATTCTCATTTTCTCATTTCTAAAATGGAAATAACTAAAATCTAGTAAAGATTGGAGATAATGTCTATAAAAATCTGATGAGAATTATTCAAACTATTATTAAAGCAAGAGAATTCTTTGGTATTTATTATCATGAAATCTGATTTGCTTAATTACATATATGTATTTCAACTTGCAGTATGAATAAAAAATTAGAAGGTATAGGGGCTTCTGGGTGGCACAGATGGTTGAGTGTCTGACTCTTGGTTTCTGCTCAGGTCATGATCTCAGGGTCATGAGATCTAGCCCCACATTGGGCGGGCTCTGCGCTCAGTGTAGAGTTTGCTTGAGATTCTCTCTCCTCCCCCTGCCCCTCCTGCTCATGCTCTCTCTCTAAAATAAATAAATCTTTTTTAAAAAATTAGAAGGTGTAGGTAAGTAAAATTTTACTCCCATGGGACTTGGGTTTATTATGGCTTCTCTCCAATCAAGTGTTACCTTAATTTGTAGATGTATAAAAGAAATTTCATGCAACTAAAATCAGTGAGAGTCAAATGTCTGCCCATCCATTAATAGATTTCAATAAAAACTGACTTTGTTGGTTCATAATAAATATGCTTTTGAGCAGAAACTACTCTGGGGTGTAGAACTTGAGTCATATCATTTTTAATAACTTGCCTTTGCCTTCCTTTGTCTTGCTGAAAGATGACCATTTCAAAGAAATCTTTGTGAAATGAAGAATGTCAGTACTTACCTAGAATGATAATATATGGTAATAGGCTCTAAAAGTTTCTCCTTAACATATAAAATTGAATTTAAGACATAAAGCAGCTTAAGTAGTTTCCTAGGGCTGCTGTACCAAGTTACCACAAACTTCGTGGCTTCAAAAAACAGAAATGTATTTTCCCACAGTTATGAAGGCCAGAGTATGAAATCAAGGTGGCTATGCTACAGTAGGAGAACCCATTCCTTGCTTCTTACAGATTCTAGTGGCTGAATTTTTTTTGTGTTCTTTGCCTTGTGGCTGCATGACTTCAATCTCTGCCTCTTTCTTCACTTTGTGTGTGTATGTGTGTGGGATATCTCCTTTGCCTCTCTTTCATAAAAAAAAATTGTGTTGGCATTTAGGGGCCTAGAGGATCTCATCTTCAAACACTTAACTTCATAAATCTGCAAAGACCCTTTTTTCCAAATAAGGTAGCATTTAGTCTTTTGACTATAAGGTGATAGTCACAGGTTCTGAAGCTTAAGAAGTGAATGTTATCTTTTGGAGGTTTTGTTTTTTTCAGACTACCACAGTGGTTGTCATAAATTTCATATGAACAAAAGCCCTGTTTAAAATAAATTCTTTTTTAAAAATATTGCTGAGAGTAAAAATATAAAATATGTGAAGAGACACAGAGACAAGAGAAAAGATTCTCTTAGAGATAAGAGATTTGTACTTCACCTTGGTCATGCCTAAAGTCTTCATGTACTGTTTCTTTTTACCATAATAGCCAAGGATTGCTTTTGTCTATGTTCCTCAATTTCAACTTTAGTTGCGTGAAGGAATCTAGTGATGCTATGGGAAGCTACAAAAACCGTATTGGGAGTTTACTCAACCTACAGGCCTACATGTGCCTTTTACTTATTTACCTTTCTCTTTGGAATATTTCAGCTTTCCCATGGAGGCTGGAAATGATTAGTACTAGTAGATATCATTTATGCAAAAGATATTTAATAAATAGTTGATTCCTCTGTAAGACTTTAGCCTTGCTTTATAGTGATGCGTCAGCATTTTAGGTCTAAAAGTTAGTCTTTGATTAAGAGTCTTGTTGTCAACCTAAAGTAATTATTTTAAAGCCCAGGTTGAAAAAAGTCCACTCAAACAAAAATAGTAGAAAGGATAAACATAAAAACTGTTACTTTGAAAGGTGCATTAAAATAAAACTATGGCTATCAGACAAGGAAATAGAGCATAAAGATTTTTGACATTGACATTGAGGCAACACAAAATCACAGATATGGAAGTAATTTTCAAACTGTGAGAGATTATTTATGCAACTTTGTAACTTTAAAAGAATACAGGGCAAGAAATTTAAGGATCTAGAGAAAATGATTTCATACTAAAATAAATACTATGAAAAATTGACCCAAGGAGAGATAAAGTATCTAAATGGATCAGTCACCATTAAAGATCCTACAAAGATAATTGAAAAGTCACCACTTTAAGAAGGAATAGCCCTGGTTTTGTAGCTGAGTTTGAACTAATTTCTAAAGAGAATACACTTCTCAGGACATTTAAACTATTTTAGACAATAAATTATGAAGCATAAACCTAATACAAATATGTTACATTTAATATGAAAAAGAAAACATAGATCAAATTCATATATAAATATGTAAAAACCCTCATATCACCAAATTTAGCAATGAGTTGAGATTAATTCAACATAACCAAATAGGGTTCATCCCAAGAAAATAAATTTAAATGGACATTAATATGTAATCTTACTATAATTCAGTACATCTACAAATTATAGAAAGGTATTTCATATTTATATAAGTTGATAATAAAAAGGCTTTGATAAAATTTAATAAATATTGCAAATGAAAACCTTGACTAGAATAAGAATGAAATACCAACTATGGTTAATATTGGTTGGTATACTTACAATAGTTATGCTTTTCTCAAAACCTTTTTGTAAATTTCAAAATCTACCTTTCAAAGTACACAAGCAAATGTTTAAACATAATTAAGACTATTTGCTAAAGCCAAAAGCAAATATTATACCAAATAGTGGATGATAAAGTCATTTCCACTAAAATCAGGAATAAAACAGGAATATCCCAAATTACATCTATATGTAATATTAAAGGTGATTCTTGTAAATGCAATAAGGAAAAAGTTTTAAAAACCAGAAAAGGAGAAGCAAAAGTTTTATTTGCAGATGATATAATTATACACCAGGAAATCTAAAATATCCACCAAAAAGAATTTTAAAATTAGTAAGGAACCTGTTAAATATTAACACATTGAAAATTTACTATAAAATTAACAGCATGGTATCAGTACTGGAATAAATACATTGGTAGAAGATTAGAATCCTAAAATATATTCTTGAATGTATAAGGAACATTATACAGAAAAGTTGACTTTTCAATACTACAGGAAATACGATGGCTTACTTACCAAATGTGGTTGTGCAACTGACATTTAATCTGGAAGAAAGGTAGATTCCATTTCATATCATATACCAAATATATTCCAGATGGATTAAGAATTTAAGCCTATAGTACAAAACAATAAAATGTTAGAAAAAAACCTCAGTAGATTGTATATTTCAAATTTTGCCTTTTCATTTATTAGGTTCTGAGAAACTCAGAAAAATGAAACCTACAACATTTGGGAACCTAAAATAGGAATAAAAATGAATAACAGTAAAGGACACTATAAACAGTAGTAAAAAATGTTTTATTTTGAGAAAAATATTTGCAACAGATATATAACTCTCAAAGGATTAAAATCCCAATTATACATTTTTATGAAGTTTTGAAGCAAAAATAACAAAAAATGAAAATGAGCAAAAAATATAAAAATTCAAATCCCTCAAAAAGGAAATACAGTTGGCCAAAACATACAAAAAGATGCTCAATCTCACGAATAGTTAGGAAAGAGCAAATTAGAGGTGACAAGCAAGAAAGAGATCCAGCTGCTGCCTTATGTAACTTCTAATGGGTCTTTTCTTCCAGAGGGGCCACCAGGTGGTCACCCCAAGAAGTCATTCAAAGTGAGCTCCCTGACTCTGTTAATGTGCACTTTTATTCTAAGTTACAACTCATAGAATCTAGAGTATTTTATACCTTCATACTTTCAAGTTATTTGTTTAGCAAATGTCTGCAGAAGCTCTTTGTCAAGGGTAGGAGTCACATACATATTAAGGTAATTTAGAATATGAGGGGGTAAGTAGAAAAATGCTATAGAGACCCAAAAAGGTCTCAAACCTTGCCTAGAGAGGTCAGGGTGGGGAAGACCAATCACCACACAAAGGTATTCTTTTCTTAGTCCATAGGTTATTAAAACTGCACTCCAGCTGTGTAGTTTAATAGCAGCTCTGTAGAGTCTACAGTAATGTCATCACTCCTGTTCCCATCTTGCTCATTTGAGTCTTCCCTCTTTTCTGACCATCTGGTCAGTCTAGTTAGAGTTTTATCAAGTTTATTGATCTGCTCAAAGAACCAGTTTTAGATTTCATTGATTTTCTCTATTGCTTTTCTTTTTTCTATTTCCTAGATTTCATTCTGATCATAATTTTATTCTTTTTCTGCTTACTTTGGGTTTAATTTGCTCTTCTATTTTTATAGTTTATTTAGATGCAACCTGAGGTCATTGATTTGAGAACTTTATTCTTTTCTTAATGAAAGCATTTAGTTCTATACATTTCCCCTTGTGTACTGCTTTATCAGCACATCATAAATTTTATAAATTTTGATATGTACTGTTTTCATTTTCATTCATTTTAAAATATTTTTCAATCTCTTTGATTTTTTTTTTTTTAATCCATGCGTTATCTTGAAGGGTATTTAGTTTCCAAATATTTAGGGATTTTTTTCCAGGATTCCGTTATTAATCTAATTTCACTGTAGTCAGATGACATATTTCACATGTCTTAAATTGTTCTGAAGTTCTCTGAGATTTCTTTAATGGCCTAGACTATGGTCTATCTTGGTAATTGTCTTATGCGCATTTGCAAAGACTGCATTCTGCTATTGTTGGGTACTATGTTCTGTAAATATCAATTAGGTGAATTTGTTCAAATCTAATTTATTCTTAAAGTGTCCCTATTCCTGATTTTCTCACTTTATAAATTTAGTTTCTATCAATGTTTATAATTCTGAAAATATTGACATCTGCTCCTTAAGTTACTATGTACAGGGACATACAGCTCCCTCTAGTGACTAAATTCAAACTTCTGTACTTTAAATATCACCTGTTTCTGAATGTTTCCAGAAATGTATTTAGTAAAAAGCAAATACTTTGGGATTATAAGTTCTTTTTAAACATGTCTCAGTATGATGAATTTAAATGTTACAAACGAAATTTTTTGTTGTATATATATATATATATATATATATATATATCAAACTAAGTTTAAAAATCATTTTTATCACTACAGGGGTCTAAACATCTATATTGTTATTCTAATCTCTTTGTCAACTCATGTGTTGCCTAGAACTTTTATATGTAAGTTGTATAGTATAAACTGAAAGATGAGTTCCTTTTCAACAAACACACAAATTGATCAGTCAGAAACTCTATGTCCATATAGGTGCTACAAAGTCTTCATTCCCCAAATCAATTATTCCACATGTAGTAATTAAATACCTATTATGTGCTGTTATGAGTTGAATTGTGTCCCTCCAAAATTCCTCTGTTGAAGTCTTACCCCTCAAAGGTCCCAATACCAAGAAATTCAATGTCTAGTAGAAAAACAGTCTTGTAAACTTTCAGTGTATACAGCTAATGAAACTTATGTCACAGAGGAGGGACATGCAATCCAGATCTGATCAGGGCATGAAGCATCTTGTCTTTGAGGTAGAGACCACTGAGCTAATCTGAAAGACAGAGATGGGGTTTGGAGGGAAAAGGAGTAACATCTGCAAAGATGCCAAAGTAATAGCCAATCTGTTAAGACATGATGAGCTAGGAGTTGGGAGTAAGTGTTTGATATGGCTGGAACTTAAGCTGTTCATAGCACTGGTCAGGGAGGAGACTGATATTATGAAGACAACAAATTAGCCTTCCGTAAGGGCCTGGCAATCTAGTTACAGAGACAAAATTTAAATGTGTCAAGAGCTCAGAAAAGATCAACGTGATTAAGTATAAATGAATATTAACTACATAAAACAATAGCAATAATAACTTGCAGGTTTAAGTAAGTGTAGAATCAATGCCACAAAAGGTAAGAAGCATAAATATATGATCAGGTCCTTGTTGGGAAATGGTAAAAGTATTCATTTATAACAGATTCTAAAATGTCAAAGAGGGGCACCTGGGTGGCTCAATTGTTAAGCGTCTGCCTTCGGCTCAGGTCATGATCTCAGGGTCCTGGGATTGAGCCCCGCATTGGGCTCCCTGCTCGCCAAGAAGCCTGCTTCTCCCTCTCCCACCCCCCCCTGCTTGTGTTTCCTCTCTTGCTGTGTCTCTGTCAAATAAATAAATAAAATCTTTAAAAAAAAATAAAATGTCAAAGATATGTGATAGTAGGTAGGGTAACCACTGAAAGGTAATAAAAGAATATATACCCAACAAGCTAATGGAGAAAAATGTAATAAAATAAAAACACTTGATTAAAAAGAAGGCCAAAGAGAAGAAAAAGGATTAAAAAAATTGAATAGCAAATAGTAAGATGGTAAAGTTAAATCCAAATGTGCCAGCCATTAGTTTATAGCAACTGATTAATTATCAAATTAAAAGGCAGAGACTGGAGGGGCGCCTGGCTGGCTCAGTCAGCTGAGCGTCTGCCTTTGGCTCAGGTCATGATCTTGGGGGTGCTGGGAATGAGCCTCATGTCAGTTGGGCTCCCTGCTCAGCCAGGAGTCTGCTTCTCCCTCTCCCTCTGCCACTCCCCCTGCCTGTGCTCTTGCTGTTAGAATAGAAAAAAAAAAAAAAAAAAAAACTACTACACATTTGCTAACCAAAAGGAAGCCATGTAACTGTGCTGTAATATATATCTACAAAGGATGTTAAGAAGCATTACTAGAGATAGAGATGGTCACTTTTCTAGATAAACATAAAATTCCAAATTTGTCTGCAATTAATAACATAGTCTCACAATTTATCAGGCAGAACTAAATGAAGAAATTGACAAACCACAATCGTCGTGAAAAATTTCAGCACATCTCTCTGCATTGGATGGTCCTGGTGTTTACCTAATCATAGCTCCATGGTTTTGACATTGCTATTTCAGTTGAGCCAAAAAAATGGGGAACAGTTTATAAAAACAGGAAAATATGAATGAAAAATAATCTTTGAAAATATTTTAAGATTTATTTTTTAAGATTTATTTATTTTAGAGAGAGATTGAGAGAGAGAGAATGAAGGGGAGGGGCAAAGGGAGAGAGAGAGAATCTCAAGTCGACTCTGTGCTGAGCATGGAGACTGATGTGGGGCTTGATCTCATGACCTGAGCTGAAACCAAGAGTCAGAGGCTTAACCAACTGTGCCACCCAGGTGCCCCTGAAAATAGTTTAAAATATATATCCCAACTCACATTTTAAAGTTAAGTAAACAAAACTTCTCTTTCAGGTATATTTACATGAAATTTCTCAGATTAATTTTTCTAGTCAGACTTACTGTATGTATGATCAAGAACTTCATTTTAAATTTATTTTATGTAACAACACATCCAGAATGGTGAAGTGAATTTTAATTACTAATGATGAGAAATCTGAAAATGTTTATGGCCTTTAGGGAAGCTCAATTTCAAAAAAAAAACCCGGAATTTTGTATTATTAAAGTTTATATGTCCTCCAAGTAAGGGTTGTTGACAGAAAGCTTTATATTACTCCCCGGAGAAGCTCAGAGATTCAGATGGGGCAGAGTTACAGCAAAGGTTCTTTCTATCCTTCGTAATTCTGAGTCTCCATCAAGTACTGAGCAAGACAGAGTCGAAAGTGGCCAGATACTTCTAAAATTAGAGACTGTCATTTTAAGGGAAGTGAGCCCAGTGAAGGCCCACACTTAGTGCATCACAGTTTGATTTTGCTCTTGAAGCAAATCTGGCTGTCATCTTCCTTTGGATTTCCTTTCCCTGCTACTCCTGTGCTGCTTGCATATTTTTTTCTTAATTCTGCATGCAAATATTTCTTCACTCAACACTAGTTTCTAATGTTCCATGTTTTTAATTTCGTGTGCTGTATTTTAAACAGATGGGCTTTCTTCCAGCTATTTTAAGATAGAGGAAAGGAGAGACCAGGGGTATTAAAAGAATTCCTGTATTAGATGTGTGTTTCGAGGTGCTTTGATTCTCTCAGGTGCTTTAGACAGAGTCATGCATTCCTATTCATTGCTAGCTCTCCTGCGTCCTACTCACCGATCAATATTCATCGCTAGTTCTCTGGCGTCCTACTCACAGATCAATAAGCGCTGCTCTCAGGCATACTAACCTCTTGGCATAATCAGCTTTTTGTTCAAATATGCCATCTGTGCTCCACCATGGCCATCTTTCTCTCATGAAACTGGCAATAGTGACAAAGTACATTTGAATTCCCGATCCTTGTAATCATCAAGCAGCCTGTGTTCTCATGTGTAAATACAGCCTCCTCTATTTGGAAAACTCCTATTGCCTGTTACAGTAACTCAAAGTTCACATTTATTTTCCATGCTGAAGAAAGAATGCCTCATGGTACGTCTTTCAGACCACTGATCATTCCACAGTGTTTTCCCACGTTCCCTGCAACAGCCTCCTTCTTTGCCATCATGCTTTTTTGCCTAAATCCACCAACATGGAGGCTGAAGGAAACTGAATAGAAATTTCTATGGGAGCTGTCAGACCATTCTTTAATCAGACCTGCAGGTTGCTACTCATGAGACATTTGTTCTCTGCCCAGACATTAAGTATGATTGCTCAGAGGCAAAGGGCAAGGAAGCGTCACAGCCGCCTGTGAAAACATGCTAACTCATCAGAGATTTATTTCCTCCTTTAATAGCTGAAAACAACAGAACAAACAAAAAAGGTAAGCCGTAATAACAGGCCAGTGCTCTTGCTAGGTCGAAGCATTTTCAGGACAGGTTAGAATGCTGCTTAAAAAAAGAGGTCTCAATCTTTCTTGAGATTATATAGATTCCAGTGGATTTTCTTTTCATCTGTTTGTTTTTTTATTTTACAAGGAATAAATGACTGAGTGCTGCTGGAAAGTTTTTTTTTTTTTTCTATCTGGTTTTAAATCTTCCATTATTTCCGAGAGCAAATTTGAAAAATGATGCCAATGGAAAGCATGTGAGATTAGCCTCCTTGGATAGTCCTAGAGAAGCAGGAAAGATTAGTCAAGAGATTTTTCTCTGGGGCTTTAGCAGTGACATAAGCAATTGTCTTTCAGTTTTGTAAATTTTGTGCCATTTGTAAAGTAATGAAGGCTTTAGCTCCACTGTAGATGAGCTAATATTTCCTTTGATGACCAAATGCTTGTCAATTCTAGAATGTCAAGGTTAAGCTCAGTTTCAAAAACAGCATATTAGGAGTCTACAAAATGTTCATATTTCCCCCTAAATGTTTTCAACTTCCAATAATATGAAAAAAAATTGAATAGGTGGCTTGGCTTACTGTTGTCACTTTTAGCTGATATTTGGTCAGAGAAATACTAATCAATTCTAAAATATTGGATAAATATCTATGAGGGCGCCTGGGTGGCTCAGATGGTTAAGCGTCTGCCTTTGGCTCAGGTCATGATCCCAGGGTCCTGGGATCGAGTCCCACATCGGGCTCCCTGCTTCTTGGGAGGCTGCTTCTCCCTCCGCTTCTCTCTCTCTCTCTCCTTCTCTCATGAATAAATAAATAAAATCTTTAAAAAAAAAATCTATGAAATGTCAGGTGCTATATAAAGCATTGATGTTGAAGAGGAAAATCATGTATAGACATGTACAGGATTATTCTTAGTATAGGTTTGCTGTTTTATGATCAGATATATTTCTCAAAAGGTACAAGTCAAATTCTATAGAATTTTTTTAAATAAAAAAATAGATATATATGGTATCTATGTTACACACATATATGCATGCATTATATTAGAGTTTAGATATCCCTGTACCTTCATATATAACTCCAAATATACATAATACACACTTAAAACCTCTCAAGTTAGACTTTGAATATTTCTCAGAATGCTTAGAAGAATGCAGTAAGCATTGTAGGTGCTCAAAAAAAATTAATTGGTTGATGTTAACACACTGATTCAATGAGAATAGCTCATTATACAGAGACCAAGCAAATCATCTTAGGCAGAAAGTCCTCTCCTAGGTTACTTAAAGCATATATTTTCTTATTCTAGGGATGCACAGAGAATTTGAATACAAAAGCATTATTCTATTCCACTGAGGTCCCAGCTATTAACCCCCGGAGGAATTCTCATTCCAACTCTGAAATGATCATTCCCATTAAAGTCACAATGTGTAGATATTAGTTTCCACCCCCAGTATCTTAAATTCTAGGTCTTTATTTGTTTTCCTATTTATAGCCATAGAATTGAGTTCAAGTTAGTGAGGGAGAGTAAACAACTTTTCTGTTACAAGCTTGGGTGACAGAAAATAAAGATGTGCTCTTCGTGAAGAATTGGTATGTGGCAAAGAAAAATATTGAGCAAATTGATACATGGCAAAAAATCATTCTTCCATGTGGGTGATTAACCACTGAGGAACAGTAGACTCACCAAGGCCTTTATTATGAGATCACTGCCTTGTACAGTAGACGGTTGTGTTCATGTTTATATTCCCCACAAGAACATGGGCTGCTAGAGAGTGGGTGTGTGTGCCTTGTTTTGCTTTGTGGTCCATTTCGAACACACTGTGCAGTGTTTGGGGACAAATAAGGGCGTCTTGGAACTTGAAGGGTAACTTGGAAGCTTTCTCTCCACACGTGATTCTGCCTCAAGCCATGGAAGAAGGTCATGGCTTCTGTTGGGCTCGGTGTCCTTCCTCAAGTGCTTCCATAGTAACACAATTTTATCCTATTTCTTGAATTGTAGCTTTATTTCTGTATTATCAAAAGGGGGACTATTTCCTGTTTATCTTCATTTCTTTTTAAAGCCCAGTGTAGCACTCGCACACAGTGGGCATTTGAGACATGTTTGTGAATGAATGAAGAAAATGATTTTGGGGCGCCTGGGTGGCTCAGATGGTTGACCGTGTGCCTTTGGCTCTGGTCGTGATCCTGGGGTCCTGGGATCGAGCCCCATGTCCGGCTCCTGGCTCGACGGGGAGCCTGCTTCTCCCTCTGCCTCTCCCCCTGCTCATGCTCTCTCTCTCTCTCTCTATCTCTGTGTCTTGAAGAATGGGTGAAATCTTTGAAAAAAAGAGGAAAAAAAAAGAAAATGATTTTTGGTTAGCTCTAAGGTTGTACAAGGTTCTCATTTTATATGTCTCTACAGACAATGTGTTCATTTTCAGAGTCTTGATGTTTATCTGGGAAAACTAGCCACTAATTCCTAGGGATCAATTTGCCCAGAGCAAATAATGATGTTCAGAGACATAGTTGCCCCATGCATCAAGTCCAAGTTGAAGCTATGAAAGAAAATAAATTATCCAACTTCTTATTAAGTCGGTAAATTTCTGAAGGTACATAGAGCAGAAGGTAGTGATGGAAATTTACTTTTAGTTCTCGCCCAATATAAATAAACAAAATTCCTAAGACGGAAAATTTTGTTTTACAGGGTGAAAAAATAGATATACCCCTATTTCATGTTGCATGAATACCTTTAAGTATTTAAAGAGACAGGAAATGGACTACAGTCTTTCCCAGTGGAGCAAGATAGAATTTCACACTTTTTGTTACTTTATGTGAAATGAACCTTTGGAGGTTACCTTAAAAAATGGCAGCTCCTGGTGCAGAATTTTTCTATACACATGTACTATTCATTTAGTGTTGGGCAAGTCACTTATGCTCTCAGATTCTCAATTGCCTTATCTGCCAAATAGTTTGGGGAGAATGTATGAGGATTAGGAATAATGAATGTCAAATACCTAGTGAAATATCTGGAACATATTTGGTACTCAGTGGCAAATAGGTGTTTCATTATCACCATAATGATCGTTGTGAGTCATTGTGAAAATTAATATAAAGCTTGAAACAGATTTTAAATTTAGGGCACAAAATATTACCAATAGTTTACATTGTTAATAAACAGAACATACTGTGCTCTTTCCAAATCATCCTGTTCTTCTTTAGTAGAGGGAATTAAATGATCTACCCAGTCACTGGCTTTAGTTTAAACGAATTAAAAAAGACACACATAGTTGTGTATGTACTAAATTTCAATGGGCTCCTTGAAAATTTGTAACTTATAATTCTATCCTAGAGACCAAGAAAAACTGCTGTTTCTAATGAATTTGACAATCTCATTGTATTTCTTGAATTGTAGGTTTACTTCTGTATTATCAAAGTGGGATGCATTGATTATGTGATTGTTTAGAATATTATGAAAGACTTCACACAGGATTAAATAGAGAAAGAATCATGTGGCAAACATACTTTAAAAAAATCTCATACTTAACAAAAAATAAATTGTTAATAATTGATAGTATATTAAAAATGGTTTTGAAACTTGTTTCAAAACTAGTGCCTTCCCTTCATCAAGCAAATAAAAATTTCAGAATGTTTTCCTAAAGAAATAATTTTTAAAGAGCAAAATATATATGGAGATGTTTGTTAAACATTTTCTATATAGTGAAAGGGCAATAGTACTCATAACAACCAATACTTATGTAAGACTTACCCCTGTGCCAGGAATGCTTTAGATGCTTTGTGTACTCATTTAATCTTCACACGCCCACTTCTCATTGTACAGATGAGGAAACTGAGGTGCGGAGTGTTTAAGTAATTTGCTATAGTGCAGCAGACATCAGACCGTAGATTTCATGCTCTAAACCACTGTATTATTTAGTCTCGCAAATAGAGAACACAACCTATGATTTAGTAATGTGGAGATTATGTAAATGAGGATTTTAACTGGACAGAATATTATGCAACCATTAAAATAAAGTCTTATGGAGAATATAAAGCAATGTGGACTTTCAAAAACATAATGCTAAATCATACAATAATGGTCCACCATACCATACAGGATGGTCAACCCATTGTGATGGCAGACTTTAAAGATGGCTCTCACGAGGGGCCTAATAGAAATGAGTGTGCAGGGCCAGCCGGGCACACAGAGGTTGAGAGGATTAAGACAAGAAAAACAGGGAACAAGAGCAAGCCATCTACCCAACCCTACTGGCAAGAGGACAGTTGGTATACCCATGTGATGCCGCGTTGGCTTCGTGCTGGGAGGGTATTTGAACCAAATGATGGAGAAGAACATCTGGCTTCAGAAGTGTGAAGTGAAGATGGAGGGAGAGCCAGAGACCCAACGGAGAATTGTCCCAGAGTAACAAGAAGTCAAGGGAGGTTGAAACCCAACCCTGACTCCTAGTGGAACAGAGGTTAGACGAACAAACTCTAGCCTGCTAGCTCAGGTGGTGAACAGAGCCCCTGTGGTGCCAGTGACTGAGAAGTGCCGTGAAAGCCGAGGTATCCCAGAGATCCCAGCAGAGATGGGCTTGTTGATGGAAGTAGGGGTCAGACCAGATAGGAAGCTAGGCCTCCTATCTGGAGTAATTTCCAGAAATTGTGAGCTATTAGAATCATTAAACACCAAGAGCTACAGAATCTTCAAATATAGGACAGTAGAAGATCTTCTAAATCCTACTGTCCCTGGCCAAGGAAGCCTTTGAGAGCTCTCCAGCCTTTGATCCTGTGAGAGTCAGAGGAAAACAATGGAAGCCAAGAGTCAAAGGCCTCAGGTAGCTGCGACGGTACAAGATGTGCACAGGACTCGAGAACAAGTAAAATATGGAAAGTAATGCATTCAATTAAAAGAGTAATATGTGGATATTTTTCATCTGATAAATTTCCTTTAATGTCAAAATATTTCTTTGACAATTTTTTAAAAAATCTGGTAACTCGTGGACATTATACTCTAGCAAGTTTTTTTTAGCTGTGTACTCTAGCTGTTCAAGTTTCTGTGAACAGATGATTTAGTTGAACATTTCCCTTCCTTTCACACATAGGTACAATACTAATAACCTCGCCACTGAATTCTCAACAAAGATTCATATGCTGGCTTTAGTGCGTCACCTCTCCCAGTGGGTTTAAGGGCTCACAGTAACGTAGGGTAGGGACCGTTTCTTCTTAGAGCAATGTTGAGAAGTTGACACTGCAGGATGGAGATAAAATGATCTTTTGTTCATTTGTTTTAAATGCCATATGTTTCAGAGATAACAAATATTGAGAGGTAGTGAATGATTTTTCTTTTTCTTCTATTTCATGGGAATATTTATCAGCGCCTATCTGACATTCTGTTTGGGAGATTGCAATAGCTGAGAAATCATAGGATGCCAGCCCAGTCTGATGAGACCCTGACAACAAATTAGCTGGTCCTCCCATCCTACAACAATAAAAACCAGTTTATGAATAGGGAAGTTTGTATATAGATACTCATCTTCCCCTTTCCTCCTTTCTTCCTAGAAAATTTTGGAGAAGTCACCTATATATTAACTAGGTAAGTTTTAGGTGTTGGGTTCTATTTTAAATATACAAACTCAGGGAGGGGTTTACTGTGATAAATCAATTAGAAGAATTTTAAAAGTAAGCTGATTTCTTACTGCATTGAATTTAAAAAATCAGATATGAGATAAAGTGAAAAAATATATTAACTTCTCTTTTATTTGGTGTCAAAAGATAAACTGATTGCTTGGTCTGGCTTTTGGATTGTCTATGGAATTAATTTTTGTAGGATATTTATACATATCATATTTACATTCGTTTTCTTTCTTTTTTTTTTAAGATTTTATGTATTTAAGTAGTCTCTACCCTCAAAATGGGGCTCGAACTCATGATCCCGAGATCAAGAGTCACATGCTCCTCTGACTGAGCCAGCCAGGTGCCCTATTTATATTCATTTTCTAAGAAGCCTGGGTCACCATTCATAGATTCACATTCTAACACTGAAAAATTGTAGCATGCAATTCTTGTTACCAGATTATCTTGGAGGTTAAAATAATCCACTGCTACTGAAAAGGGTGTCCCATGCCTATCTCTCTAAACTAATATTCATCAATCTGTGCCAAATAGCAAAATTTCATTCCTATTAAACCACCAAGAGTAAGAATTTTTATCATCCCAGCAGCAAAATTTATTTATGGATTGGATTGTATCCCAAATAAAAGTCGTTCTAGAGGATTTGCAATAGAAAACGAAAAGAAATTCTACTGATGAGTTTGCAAACAGCATCAAACTGTCAAAAAGCATAAAACACAATCAAACTGTGTCATAAAGCATGAAAACAGTGTCATAAAGCATAAACAAACTGTCCCGTACTGATGCGGGGCCAGTTGGATGTTAACGAACTTCTTTTAGAGGGCCTTAATTTTTGCATTTCCTGTGACTCAGCCAAGCCTCCCACTCTCTTTTGAAGTCATGGATCATTCTGAAGTCGTTTGCAGTATGCACTTTTTATGCTTTGATGACATCAGAAGTAGTTATAGTTAACCACTAAAATGCAAACATATTTCCCACGAAACCAGCCCTGGCACTCCCTTTTACTAAAATAAGATGCCCCTCTCCACCGAATTATAGCAGCTAACTTCTGAACATTGACTGTGGTCAGGCATTTTTCTGGGCATGTGTCATCCATGCACACAAGTAATCCTCTTAATAAGCCTAATTATTCCTGCCATTTTTCAGACAAGTCAACTGAGGCACGGAAGTTTGAAAGACTTGCTCCAGCTCCCACAGAGAAGTTGGAATGCTAACCCAAGCTGTCTGACACCAATGACCTGCCATAGTCTCAGCTCCTCTTGGCTTACTCTTGCCCCCGCCATCAGCTTCCTCATCTCCTGTGCTCCAATCACACTGCATGACTTTGTAGGTCTCCAACACATTACCAGTCTTTCCATTTTAAAAAAAATTTTTTTAAAGATTTTATTTATTTATTTGACAGAGAGAGAGAGCATGCACGAGAGAGCACAAGCAGGGGGAGCAGCAGGAGAGGGAGAGGGAGAAGCAGACTCCCTGCTGAGCAGAGACACCCATGTGGGACTTGATTCTAGGACACTTAACCAACTGAGCCACCCAGGCGCCCCCAGTCGTTCCATTTTAAGCTAGATCTCCTTCTTTTGCCTGGCCACTGCCCCTGAGCTTGCGGGACTCTGTTTGGTTTCTCTGTGTGGGATGTGTGTCGGCCCGCCTTTAAACCAAAGCATTAAGTAAGCCTTTGGAGAAGCTCCATAGCGGAGTGGGGAGGTCTTACAGGACATTGAGGAAGGAGAGCTACTTCTTGTTCCCTTAGTGTTTGTCTGCTTATTTTGCAATGGTGTGGTTGAGAAGGATACTGGAAAGAAACATTACGCAAAGGTAGGAGGGATCTGAGATCTCCTTCTGGGCGAAGCATTAACCCCCTCGTTGTTCATAATGGAAAGGCACGAGGTACTATGGAAGGAGCTACAGTAGGTAGGAAAGCTCTAGAGAAATTTGGGGCAGGGTCTTTATAGATACAGAGGATGTTCCTTAAATATGTACATTTTTATTTACGGCCCTACCAGCGTGTCTTGGTTAGATTACTTGGTAGCACCTTGTGTTAGTGGTCTAAATGCGCTTCTAGCCACTGCCCCCCTCAAATTCTCTTCTTATTCGTCTTCTCTTTTATCACAACTGAAATATGATTTTGTTTAGTGGCAACCCATTTATATTCTCCTCTCAAAGAAGTGGAGCAATTCTTCCCTGTCTAGCTTTACTGATCAGAATACATTGAACTCTTTATTTCATCTTGGAGCCAATATTTACAGGAGCCAGTTCACAGTATACTCCAAATTCTGTGTTCCCTGGTCTTATATTTTCATTTCTTTCAGAATTAAAACTTTCTGTATCAAAAATATCCTGCTTTATCCTTCTGTCAGTGAATGGCAAATCTAATGTCATCTGTCAGGGCTGGAAGGTTAAGGACTGAAATCCAGATTTTAGAGAATGGGTAACTCAGGGATACCAGTTCCTCCTCTGTTTAGCTTGTGCTCCAGGTCCCCTGCACTTTCACCTACTTAATCTCTCCCCCTTCAGGCACCTGGCTGCTCTTGCATCATCCACATTACTTCTTTTAAGAGATGACTTCTAGTGGCATTAAGCTACGTTTTTGTAGCTCTGATGATAAAACAAATAACCAAGCATAAAATCCCCATCATCCTCCAGCTTTGAGCATCACAGCAAAACATTTCAAAAGAATTGTTGACACACGTTGTTTCAATTTCATCTCTCATTCATAACATATTCCAATCTGTTTCTGTTTCTTCCAGTTCCCCTGTCAATGGCCTTCCTCCCTCTATTACTCAACCCTTCATCCTTCAGCTGCATTCAACATGGCTTCTCTTGAAGCCCTCTCTTCTCTGTCTTACAGGGCATTTTCCAGGTTCTGTTTCTACTTCACTGGCTGCTGCTTCTCAGTCTCCCTTGCTGATATTTCTTCTTTTGATCTTGAGGGTTGGTGTGCCTCAAGTAGGTCTCTGTGCTTATTGTTCTTATCTTCTCTCCCCCAATCTTTCTCCTTGCCTGATTACAAAAGGGACACCAGATAGAACCACGTAAAACTGAGGTCTTTATAAGTGTATGTGAAAATGAGATGAATATCAGCAATTTGTTGATTCACCCTAATGTTTCTAATCTAAACCTCTTTCCTGAGTTCCGTACCCACTGTTTACCTGACATCTCCACTGGATGTCTAATAGGCATCTCAAACATAAAACATGTCTAAAGTGGAATTTTTGTATCCATCCATCTTGTTCAATTCCAAGTTTCCTATATGTATTAAATACCACTACTAAAGAGTCATTTTTGATGTATTCATCTTCCTCATCTTCAAAATATAATCCATCACCAAATCCTTTCTCTTCTCCCATCACTTTATATGTTGGATTTCTAGGTCCACTCTCAGCTCCTCCAGTCCAAGCGATCCTACACCTTGAGTGAGCACTCTAACAATGCCCTGTTTTTTTCTGCTTTCACTCTTGTCCCCTTCCTCCCCGATCTCTAGTAACCAGAGTAATCAATTGAAAGTATGTCAGACTCTCATATTAAATAGTTAAGAAAACAAAAGTAGTAGCAACAAAAATACCTCTTTAAAGACTTCCCAATGCCTTTAGACTAATCAAAATCCTTGCCATGGTTCATACTAGGGGTTAGAGAACTATAGCCTGGAGGCCACATTGAGTCCACTGCCCGTTTTTATAAATGGTTTCTCTTTAGACACAGTCATGCTCAAGTATACATTACCTAGCATTACTTTTGCACTACAGTGGCAAATGGAGTCACCGCAACAGAAACCATTTGGACTGCAAAGCTTGTATTTACCATCTGAGCCTTTACAGAAAATGTTTGCTGGTCCTGGTTTATAGGGTCTTGTGCTCTCTAGTTCCTACCTAGCTCTGAACTCCTCTCTGCCTTTAGCTCACTTACAACTCTTCCCCAACAGGCCTTGTTCCTATTACAAGCCTAGGGCTAGTGCTTTATGCCATGAGGGATTCCTTTGTATCTCTACAAGCAATGTTCCTTCTCTGGATCTTTGATTGGCTGATGCTTTCTCAATATCTCTAGTTCTCACTTCCTAGGTTGGAGGTATTCCTTGACATTCTATCTAAAGTTGCTCCTGATTTCTATCTCATTGCAAATTTTTTATTTCCTCATAGCACTTATCAGTTAGTAATTACCGTGGAGACACTAGCCACAAGAGAGCTAGTATAGTATAATATCGGACAAACTAGATTTTATGGCAAGACATATTATTGGATAGACAAGACATTTACTATCTATAGAGAAGATTGTTTGTGGATATATAGATACCAGATGAAATAGACTTTAAAGCAAGAGAGAGTGATAAACTTAGATATTTCATATGATAAAAGGTCAGTTCAATAAGAAAAAAATCTTAAATTTGCATGTATCTAATAACATAGCCTCAAAATATATAAAGTAAATACTGATAAGTTACACAGAGAAAAAGAAATATTCACAATCACATGGCTGGAGGTTTTGATACCACTATTTTAGTAGCTCATACAAATACATAGGTAAAATGTCAGTAATAGGTCCTATCCACTCCTACTGAATTGCTTACATTTCTTTTTGAGGTCTTTGGTAGCCCACTAATTTATTTCCATAGCACCAAGTACCTACTATTAAGGAAACTTTCTATATTTCATCTGTTTATTTAATAACCTCCCATACTCCCACACAGTTTGGAGACAAATATTACTAAGCCTGTGGACAGGTAGATAAATTGAGACTCAAAGCTAAATAATTTATAGTAGGTCTTGCAGAGAGTAATGAGGCCACGTGGCTAAAACCTTCAAGCCTTGGTCTTTCTGACCTGTATTTTTTTCCATAGATTACACTTCCTCCCCTGATGAATGAGTTAGCAACTTACTGTATCTTTTTCCTGTAATTGCTATAAACCATTTTCTTCCTCATATTATACTCAGATGGGGATTGGCAGAGATTAATGTCACCATTAAAAACCTGTGGGATGCTGGGGTGGTCATTCCTATACCATTTCTGTTTAGTTTGCCAGTCTGGCTCCTGCAGAAATGGACAGATCCTAGAGAATGACTATAGTATGGACTACGTCAAGCTCAGACAAGTAGAAATCCTGTGCACAACTGCTGTGGTCAATGTAGTATCATTGCTAGAGCAGATTTATAAAGCCTCATGTTCTCATGGTATGCAGCCATTGATTTATTGAATGCATTCTTTCCTATTCTGGTGAGATAAGGGGATCAGACATAGTTTGCATTTATGTGACTGGCACAAACACATTCATTTATGCTTTTGCTTCAGGGCTATGTTAACTCTCCTGCCCTCTGTCATAATATAGTCTGAAGAGATTCAGACTGTCTGAGTTTCTCAGCACATTACATCGATCCAATATATGACATCATGCTGACTGGACACGATGAACAAGAGGTGGCTAGCATGCTGTAAGTCTCAGTTTTATGCTCTTCTAGTGGCATAAGATAAACTACATGAAGCATTTACCTTTAAAAACTTGTAAATTCTCTGCCCCTTTGAATTGTAAATCTTCTCCCAGCCTCTTGCCAGCTTTGCAATCTAGGAATGTCTTTCTCAAAGACTTGGGGACCATCCCTTAGCAATGTAACCATGAAGAAAGATAGTTCCCCAATTTCCCAGGCTCTGTGGGAAGGTAGGAGCTTAACTTGGGTAAGCACCAATTAGCACACACAGATGGTCTAATCACATTGATCAGCACCCGCGCCCCTCCCCCTGCCATGACCTCTAGTACTTTCTCAGTAGCTCACCCTAGTGTTTAAAAACTCACCTTCAATCTCTCTTTCTTCCCTAATGCAATAGTCATTTTACCCCAGGTTTACTGAGATATAATTGACATGTAACACTGTATAAGTTTAAGGTATATATGTAATGATTAACACACACACACACACACACACACAGTGACATGCTTATCACAATAAGTTAACATCCATCATTTCATCGTTACACATTTTTCTTCTTATGATAAGAACTTTCCAGATCTACTCTTGGCAACTTTTCAATATAAAATCAGCAATGTTCACTTGAACATAGTCTTCCTTGCCTATTTAATTCCATCTAGTATCATCTTTCTTTGACCCAGGTTTCATGATGAGAAGAACTGGAGAAGCTGCTTTGGGTATATTGAGGATTTCTGAGCTTCCCTTTCAGCCCTGAACCACCACCTACCTCTGGACCATGACATGAGAGAAGAACAAACATTTATCTTATTTGAGCAGCTGAACTTGTGTATCTCTTTGTTCGAACAGCTTGGCCTGTGTCATAAGTAATGTAAGATCTATTTGACCAAGTTCCTTTAAAAAGAAGACAGGATCAAGTTTGAAAAACAAAAAAAGAATTAACTTTTTTTTTTCCTCTGAGTGTGCATTATGGCACTGAACTTTGTTAAAAGTCAAAACTTAGGAAAATATAAAAGTACATGTAGCATCCATCACCAAAAAATTGAAATAAATGTGATATTTAAGTCTTGGACCAAAATTGTGTTGTTCAGAAACAGGAAAACACAAAAAGATGAGTTTATAACATTTTAGGATTCAATTTGGCCAAGTTCTACAATGATTTATTAAAAAAGCATTACAGAGAGCCTACCCTGAAGCCCACTTTACTCAATATTTGGATTGCTTAGAAAAGGTAAATAATAACAAATGTAGAAAAGAATACTTCTGTGTAATTATAATCATGTATATTTTGACCTTCTAATGAGCTTTTTACCATGTCCATATTACAGTTTTTTGGGATAATGCCAAATTTCATCATGTCATTCACTGATGCTCTTTCTTCTTTCCTTTATTCTATTTGTAAATATCCTTCAAATTGATTCAATATAAACTTGTGAATACATACATTGTGCCTGGACCTGTTTTAGGTGCCAAAGTGCTAAAGAGATCCTCAATGGGAGATGGACAATAAAGTACGAACAGGTCACAAAAACAAGAGCATATTCATTTGTAATAAATCAGAAGTGTGGGTGGGAGAAGGAAACTGGACGCTGCCAAGGAGACTAAGTGCGTGGGGAGGAGAGCGCTAGGTTAGCTAAGCTGGCTGGGTATGCCCACCTGTGCAGAGCTAGGAAAGAGGATTCCAGACCCAGGGAAGTGCAATTGCAAGGCCCCCTGGCAAAGAGAGAGCTGGATGCCCCAGAAGAGGCAGCGGCTATTGAAGGAGAATCAAGTGAGCCAGGAAGAGATGGGGTTGGGATGAGGGGTAACTAGAGAGGCGTGATTAGAAGAGGGATTTACGAGACAGCTAAGGAGGTTAAATTCTGTTCTAAGCACAAAGCAGAGTTTTAACGGGGGCAGTAACAGGATCGATTTACATTTGTTGGAAATCACTCTGTGGTGCCTAGATTAGAAGAAAGACTGTTTTACACTTCATCATTGAAGTCACCTGCTGCTGGGGGTGGGGGTGGGGATTCAGGAAAGTAATGACTTCCCTGCTTTGGGAATTTGGAGTGAAATCTCTGGACAACAGGGCTCATTTGCATAGTATGGTCTGATTGGTTGGAAAAGGTTTCTCCTTTGTAGGCTAGTCAGACTTTCAGCCAGATGGCTTGCCCCCGGAAAAAAAACAAAAACAAAAAAACAAAACAACAGCAACAAAAAACATCTATCCAGCTAGGCACAGGGTTTTTTGTTGTTGTTTTGTTCCCCTGCTTTTTAGTAAGGCCTGAAGAGATCACTGGTGAGAATCAGGGGCCATAGGTTAGTTTGGCCTCTGTCCCCCCAAGCAAGGAGAGTGGAGAAAAATCTCAGAAGACACGGGGATTTCTCTGTGGCATACAAAAAAAATCAGCAAGCACCACAACACACATTCCCTTTAGCACTCTACTTTAAGTCTGCATCGTGTTTATATTACTTATGCACCCATCTTCTCCACATCAGGATTTAAGACACAAAACAAAACTTTGTTCTTTAAACTTCTCAACACTATGAGTATCACAGTGAAGTTAAAGGAGTTGGAATTAAATCATTCATGTGCTAATTTACATGCAGCAGAATATCCAAAGTAACTGCTTTAATACTTAGCAAATTATTATTTAGGAGATGAACATATTTGAATAATATAAATAATTAACATACTTTTAAGACTATTCTTGCTGTATCGGCATTACAGGAAAAGGCATTTTAACTATCTGTAAAAAACTATATTGGACAAGCATCCTTGATGATGATTAAAATTCAACAATTTGGTTTTTTTTTTGCTTTCTTTTATGAGACAACTAAATGCATTTGCAATACTTCATTAACTAGAAAGTCTGTTTTATGCCACCCAGAGATGAATTTATACTTGTGCAATATGCAAATATTTTCAAGGTATAAAATTTTAACTGCTGTTGAATTCAACTGAAGCACCATGAAAAGTGAAACATAGTTCATAATTCCAAATTTCATTTTAACAATCTTGGCTAAACATTTTTTCAGGATCGAGATTTTTGAAGTAAATCAATTTTAGTTACGATGATCTCACCTCCCTAAGTAATGTCTGCCAGGCTTCATGGGGTCACAAGTACCAGCCTCAGAGTACAAACAGGACCAGAGTGGGAACCTGGCTGTACAGGAAGGCAGGAGCCAGCCCAGAAGCTGCAAATTCCACTTTTACGGAGTCACTCATTCCTTTGTTTTCAAAAAAAGCCTCTCCTAAAATATAAATGTCCTCTGGAAAAATGGGATTTAAAACCTGGCAACATTTGTCTTTCACTTGTTGGCTTTAAAAAAATATTTAACGTTACAAAAATATAACGAAGAGAAAGATTTGGGTTGTACCTGCAATATTTTCATGGTAGGAAAGGTTTATGTTGATAACCCACAAAACTATCTAGGAGTGTTGTGTGGGGTGCCTAGACATTAGTGATCCAGTGATAGGTAGGGCGAGAAGGAAGGGATTGTGAGAGGAGCTCCAGAAATTTGGAAAGAGGAGAAAAGAGAGGCATCCATTGTTATCTCTGGAAGGAAATCTGGCTTGGATGTCAGATCATCTCGATTTTTATCCTGGGTTTATAACCAAAGCCATCATAACTACTCGGGTAAAAATAGATCCAGAACAGATCCAACCTTTGTGTGAAGCTTATACATTTCTGGTGGAAAAAATAAAATTATGAATACAAATTTAGGCATAGATCCCTAGAAGAGGATATGTAGTGAGGGACCTTGAAGCTTAAACTCTTCATGTAATGTTAAATTCTGCTCCAGGTGGATGTCAGAATTGCTATTTTCATATGATACATCTGAGATCCAAAGATAAGAAATGGCTTCCAGCTAGTATTTGGTAGCGCTAAGCCTCAAACCTGGTCTCCTGAAGATGGAATCTCTGCTCCTTCTCTCCCAGAGCAGGAGCTCCCTATGTGACCTCAGGCGAGTTACTTCACCTCTGGTTTTCAGTCCCATCTTGAGAAGTGAAAGTCAAACAAAATGAACGTAAAGGTCTTCCCAGTTTCTTAAAAGCACTGGCCATTTATGCAAGTTGAAAAAGAACAAAATTATCCTTGCTGCTTCTCAGAATCTCACCCCCTGTGACCCAGTAGAACGTAGCACAGTGACTAACAGTACCACTGTGATGTCAGTTTCTCAGGGGTGCACTGCTGGTCCTAGCATACGATTGCTGTGGATGCTCAGGCTAGTCACTTCTATTTTCTCCTTTATAAAATAATGATACTAATAGTCTTGGCAGCAAAAGTTATGATTATTATGTAACTTCACCCACAGTGCGGTAAGAATTAGCCATTATTTTTCAATCAGTTACCAAATCAGAAACAGCTCCTCTCCATATCCCTGAACCACCCTCTTCCCCCGTCGTTTTTCTCTTACCATTTCCAATAAGGATGCCTTCCCAGAATTCGCTTCAGTATCAGGATAGTACCGGGGTATCAGCATACTTGTCCTTTTCGTTTCTACTCTGCTGTTTCCCCACATACTAAACAATTTATGTGGGACACATGCTCTTAGTACATAAGGGCCCACCATCATTCTGGGTTTTTTTTTGTTTTAGTTTTGGTTTGGGTTTTTTTGGTCATCCCTCTTGCTAAAGCAGTTACTTTCAGGGGCGCCTGGGTGGTGCTGCCAGTTGGGCAACCCGCTCTTGGTTTCCGCTCAGGCTGTGATCTCAGGGTCTTGGGATCAAGCCCCACGTCAGGCTCCACGTGGAGTCAGCTTGGAGTTTCTCTCTCTCTCTGCCCCTTCCCTCTGTGTGCTCTCTCTCTCTAATAAGTAAATAAATCTTAAAAAAAAAAAGAGAGAATACACTTTCATTTATCTTTTCTTCTAGAAGACCACATTGTCTTTGGAGCTGCTTTCTTTCCTGTCCTCAGGAATTCTTTTTCTGCTAGGTGAGGGAGCTTTGAGACACCCCTTTGCCTCCCACACATTTCAGCTCTTCTCCTTAGCCACAGACTGATTCAGTCACTGACTGGCTTGACAGAAGATATATGGATATGGTGAGACAAGTATTCGCCTCTCAAAGCCATTGTTTTCTCATTCACAAGTTGGGAAAATAATTGTTTCTCCATAACTGTGGTATGAATTAAATGAACCAAAGCATGTAAACAAGTGAGCACACTGCAAGCCCTTAAGAGCTATTGACTCTTACCATCGTCACAGTCATTTACGTGCAGAAGAGTTTGGTAGCACTTGGTGTCCTTTTCCCCTGCAAAATACTTTCCAGAATGGGTCCAGCGAGACCAGAGTTTCACATTCTGGAAATAATGAGCAAAATGTTAAGTATGTTGGTCAGGTTATCTCCTGATCAGGAACACTTCTTTTTATGATTGCAGAATCCATTCTAATGCTGATATATAGTAATCCTACTGCATTCTTATGAACCTCTGTTTTTTGTAAAAAAGAAAAAATCTTAAGTGATTAAACATTCTTAAGAGACATTTACTTATGCCGTGATTGAGACTGCATTTTACTTCTCTCAAAATAATCTTTTAATAAGTAATTTCAAAAGATATGTTCAAAATAGGAATGCCATCAGGGAAATGTTGATGCAGATGGGATTTTTTAGAGCTCAAAGTAATTAAGAGTTCTTGGCAAGGAGAAAAAAAAAAAAACTTTGAAGAAATAGAATCCATTCTTTATCCATGATAATTTAATGTTGTACCTTTAAACTGTCTTATTAGTACTTATTTATGATCCACCCAAATTTAGCATAACAGCATATAATTGAAGTCCTTGTATTCTGGGTGCATTCATTTAAAATATTGATTGAATCAGTATCCTATTTTACAATGTTCTACTTTAACGCAACAAAGATCAGCTATCATGTAGGTCTTTAAGAATGACACCGAGTTCTGGAATTACTATTTGGCACGAAAAGATAGCATTACCTAATATGAAAGTTTGTTGGCTCTGTAAGTCCTCTAGAGTTTCTAACATATTAGTATTATTGATTAGGTTTCTGATGATTGACTAATGGTGTGAACATGTTTGGTTAAAAGCAAACAAGGCCCCTATCAATGAAGAGTAACACTTTGCTTAATGGAAAAATGAGAATGGATGACTTGTTAATGTAAATCATCACACATAGGGATTCAAAGCATCAAAATCTCAATTATTGTCATTATAAAACTAAAATCTTTACTGTTGTGTCCCAGAAACTATAAATTCAAATTTAGAGAATAGAACATCCATACATCCTTTATTGAGCATTGAGTATCACCTATACACCAAAATGTACACTAGTTGCTGTATATGCAAATATTAAAAGACCTAGATGTGGCAACTGGAGCCAAAAAATGAACAAAGGAGACAAAACAAAAAATTATGAACTGACCTATTTGCAGTTTGAAACTTCAGAACTTTGAAAGAAAAGAGAAAGAAAAGTTAGGAAATGGGGGATTAAAACTTAGAGAGGATGGTGGAATCTTTGGAGGATAGGACATTTATGCTGAGGCTTAAGTGATTCCAGGAGAAAGACTGGAAGAATTCTAACAGTAAGGGTTCCAAAGTATTCCATTATTTGATAAAGAGGAAGGTCAGAGTGGCCCAAGGCTAGCGAAGGAAGAAAAAGAGGAATTGAGAGGACTTTGGACAGGGCAGAGTCAGATGACGCATGTAAGTAGGACAGTTAGATTTTAACCAGTAGGCAGTGGGGACCTTTAATTTCTAGAAGGGATTAATTTAATATAAAAGTTACACATTGGCTTCTTGCTACTAGATAACAGATATTGTTCTCCTTAATCAGAACAAATCAGGAGCGATGTAATGGAAGGAAATAAAGGAAAGGGAGTATGGTGGTGAAGAATTATAAGTGGGGGAGCACACTGAGTATGGGATTTTGAAAAAAGATGAGAAGCACAGCTTTTAATATTTTTTAAAAAAGATTGTATTTATTTATATTTGAAAAAGAGTAGGTGTGTGCATGGGAGCGGGGAGGAGCAGAGGGAGAGAGAATCTGAAGCAGACTCCATGCTGAGCGCTGAGTCCGACATGGGGCTCAATCCTGCCACCCCGAGATCATGACCTGAGCCAAAATCAGGAGTCAGACACTTGATTGAGTCACCCAGGTGCCCCAATATTGATTTTTAATATGAATATGGTCCTTTCCAGAGTTTAGAAACCTCAGTTTCTAATGGAGGAATAATTTGTTCAACAAATGTTTATTGATCATTTGATGTGTGCTGGAATTTTCCAACTTAATAAGATTTAATATAATCAGATTGATAATACAACAATGCAAATCATGAATGAAGGATAGAAAAAGTGAAAATCTCGAAGGATAGAAAAAGTGAAAATCCCTCTGGTACAGATAGGCAGTTGCTTCAATTGGAAGACAAGGTCATTCATTTGAAAACATTTTGTATACTGATCATATGAAACTATTAGCAAGGTTCTGTACACTCTGGAGAATAGAGAGTTGGACCAAATCTGCATCTTTCCCTCAAAGAGCTCACAGCCAGTAGAAAGAAGACAATTACAATAGTCAAACTTGATAGGGTTCTGAAGATTCCTAATATGTGAGCTACACAGGAGTTACAGCTTCATTAATTTATCCCACAGCAAAACTCACTGGGCACAAATATGTGCCAACTATCATCAACATGTCTGCTCTAGAATAATTCTTTACAGAATTTAAAAAGGAAAGTCTATACTGCATGCTTACTTTGTGTCCGACGACATGCTGTTGGGTTCCTCTTTATTTTCATTCATCACAAGAGTGTATTACCCTACTCCCCTTTTCAGGAGGAAAGGAAAGTGCATAAAGTATATGTAATTTGCCTGGATTTTACTAGATGTTAAGCAGCAGAGATGGAATGTGAATATATCTTTGATTCTAAAGCTAGTTTTCTCCTCTCCTTGGCTATTTCGGGATCTCTTTTTGGTAAAGGAAAATACTTTATTTTAGAAAAATAGGACATGTTTTGATGCAAATTTTAGAACAATAAGTTTAAAGGTAGATTTAGGTGTACCAAAGTGGAGAGAGATTCAAGATAGTTAAGTTGATAAAGAACACATTGGAGGTCAAAACATGTACGAATTTATTTATTCTTTTATTTTTATTTTTATTTTTTAAAGATTTTATTTATTTATTTGACAGAGAGAGACAGTGAGAGCAGGAACACAAGCAGGGGGAGTGGGAGAGGGAGAAGCAGGCTTCCCGCTGAGCAGGGAGCCCGATGTGGGACTCAATCCCCGGACCCTGGGATCATGACCTGAGCCAAAGGCAGACGCTTAACGACTGAGCCACCCAGGCGCCCTGTACCAATTTATTAAATGATAAACCCTAAGCCAAACACAATAAATAGTAGGACACATGGGAAAGAGACTTATAAGTAAATATATGCAAAACTTGGTAACCAAGTTTGTCTCTCAGAAGGCAGCAGGATTAAGAGGGGAGACGGGATACTTTTATCCTGGACTCTATAGCTTAAATTTTTTTTTAAAAGACTTTATTTATTTATTCATGAAAGACAGAGAGAGAGAGAGAGAGAGAGAGAGAGAGAGGCAGAGGGAGAAGTAGGCTCCAAAGGAGCAGGGAGCCCGACGTGGGACTCGATCCCAGGACCCTGGGACCATGACCTGAGCCGAAGGCAGACGCCCAACCGTCTGAGCCACCCAGGTGCCCCTTAGCTTACATTTTCGACAGGAAAGAATCCATGTGTTACATGTGCCATTGACTAAAACAAAGAGATACACATAAAAGTAAACTCGTTTCGTTTTAACAGCCGGGTGATACGTAGAACAGTATGGTTTCATGTTCGTAACAGTTTAGAGACCGTTTCCTTCATCGTATACAGAGGCACACTTTCTTCTAGAGTTTTACTAGATAGAAGAGCCATCGAGTAACAACGGATGGCCGCAGAGCATTCCAGACCACCAGAGCTGTCTGAGATGGTACCGTAGATAAACTAAGACTAAAGATTCTTGGTCACTACAGGTTCCCCACAGATCAGACCACAGAGGTCAGCTGTGAACCTAGTCACACAGAGCCTGCTCTGAGCTTGGGATTCCTGCCTTTCCACCTTCTGCTTTTAAACTCTTAAGAGTAGCAACAACAACCAAAAGACTCTTTCACCCACAAGGTAAGCACAGACTCTTACCTTTTCCAGTGTTTGCCAAGCACTCCTTTTGATTGTTAGTTTTTAGATGTTTTTATACACCCCTTGAGACATCTGGTGTGCGGTCTCCATGGCTACTCTTTCTCAAAAGTTCTTTTGGCGACGGTACAAACTGCATGATTCAGGACTTTCAGATTTTCAGTAGAACAATCCATCTTTAGGATGAGGCCGCGATTGCCAATGAACTGGGCATATCATAGGTTTTGAGTCTTAATACTTATGTTAATGTCCATTTCATTCTCATAGCTTTTTAAAAAAAAAAAAAAAAACATTGACCTTTAGATCAGAAAACTCCCACATCACTATAGAAGGCAGATCTCCACAATATGGAAAGAAAAGCTGTGACCCACAGTCACTCAGTGTGTTCAGCTGATACATAAGCTAGTACCCCCCAGCTCCTGACTTCTACTTTGGCACACTGTCCATCTATATCGTGGTACACATATGGGGGTCTTTTTGGGTTGTCTCTGCTTATCCTGAGTCAATCATCACACCATCATAAAGCCAAAACAGATGCACCTTTACAACTCACCTTGCTATGGACAGAAAGTATGTGTCTCCCCAAAATTTATATTCGAGGCCCTAATCTCCAGTGTGATATTTGGAGATGGGGTCTTTGAGCTAATTAGGTGAGAAGGGCAGAACCCACATGATAGGACATAAGAGCCTGCTTCCTCTTTCTGCCTTGTGAGGATACAGCAGAAAGTGTCCATCTGCAAACTAGAACCCCAATTAGCCAGCATCTTGTTGTTAGACTTCCTAGCCATCAGAACTGTGAGGAATAAATTTCTATGTTTTAAGACAACCACCCAGTCTATCATATTTTTAAAATATGATCCAGCCTGACGTGTGGCTGGATCCCAGGACCCAGGATCATGACCTGAGCCAAAGGTAGACGCTTAACCGACTGAGCCACCCAAGGTGCCCCGCAGTCTATCATATTTTTGTTATAGCAGCCTGAACTAACCCACATCTAGATTTCTTATTTATGATTAAGGAAACAGTAGAAAAAAATCTCTTAAATACCACACCACAGAAACTTAACTCAGTTCCTCATTAGATATTTTTTTTCTCCAAGAAGTTTCCCCCAGTACCAGAATTCTCATTTTTAGTCTCTGGATTTTGCATGGAGATGCCAGATTCAAGAAAACATGGGTATGATTGTCTTTAAATTTAAAACATTCTTTGCAAGCCTCAACAAGCTAAAACAGTAAACTGGGAAAAGCTGAGTTTTTCTACTTTCCCTTTCACTGAGAATATTTAAGAATATTTGGAGAATATATAAGTAATTAAGTTGAAACCATTTAATGAAGAGGGGGGGGAAAGCAAGGTGAATAATAAACCAGCTAGAAATTTAGCTCCTAAAGGACAGCATCATGAGGGCGCCTGGATGGCTCAGTCGTTAAGCGTCTGCCTTCAGCTCAGGTCATGATCCCAGGGTCCTGGGATCGAGCCCCGCATCAGGCTCCCCGCTCAGCGGGAAGCCTGCTTCTCCCTCTCCCACTTCCCCTGCTTATGTTCCCTCTCTCGCTGTCTCTCTCTCTCTGTTGAAAAATAAATAAAAATCTTTCAAGAACAGCATCATGAGCAAAGTTATTTACAAAACCCTTTTAGGATATGCTAATTTCATGTTTTATATATATATAATATATGCATATACATATATATAAGACCATTATCAAAAATATTTGGGAAACTTGCATATTACAGTTCTCACTTTGGAATATATGAACCAAAGCGCCAATAATGTCAAACAAATGTATTTAACTTGTTTAATTCAGGATGTCCTGAAAAAGACTCCTATTCTTTTAATTCCCATCATTACCTTCTAGAACATACTTTGGCTCTAAAGGAGAGCAAGTTGAGAATGGTGTCCTACAGCGTTACAGACCTCTAGCCACAGGACCGTATAAGCGGACTCTGCTTGCTTTGTTATTATTTTGTTTTAAACTAAATGTTTGGATCATAATCTCCTGTAGAGCTCTCCCCCAATCACAGTGTAGTCACTTAATGAATGCTCACATTCACGCACTTTCTCAAACATCCAGAACTGACCAGGACTCAGCAGCGTGGGACATGTTCTGGGGGTCAGGAGATCAGGAAACCAGGCTTGATGGAAAGGTTTAATCTTGGGAATTTGTACACCTGAACATTAAGGAGGTGAGAACAATATGGCTTCTTCCTGGAATTTTCTAGGATTCTATGATACAGTCTTTCCCATGGTCCCAAGGCAAAGATCTGAAATATTTGGTAGTCTCAGAGTTTAATAAGGGTGTTCCCTGAGTTACGGGGGTCTTCGGAGATTACAGCAATAAGAAGATTAAAGGATCTTAAAAGGATAACCACCAGAGCTACTTCACAAGGAGAGCTGAAAAAGCACTTGTAATTTCCCGAAGAGATGAAAGGATTGCCAAAGGGAAGGATGTCTCTGGCCAGTTTTCCAGTGAAATATAATGAATGGGAATTTAGTGGCACATAATACCCCTGCTAAAATAATGGTGGCTGCTCTAACAACCAAATCCTAAAATATCTGTGACTTATGCGAAGTTTTTTTTCTTATTTAACAGTCCATTGCAGCTGTTCCTGACCAGCAGAAGTTTTTTTTTCTCCAGATAATGATTCAGGAATCAAAGATTTCCACACCTTATGGTTCGGGGTCCTTTGCATCTAGCCCCAGAAAAAAAGGAACACCTCCTACTTAAATGCTTTGTACCAATTACAAGCTTCTTGACCAAACAGGCCACAGGGTTCCCCCAGAGGCAAAGAGCTGGAAAATGGAGCTCCAGGCTAAGCTGTACTGAATACAAAATGGAGATGAGCCCTAAGAATTCCCAGAGCAGACAAAACCACATAAGCCATGTAAGCAAGATGGGTAAAATTTTTGATAATTTGGAATTATAGTGGCCACTTTAGGAAACATTTGACTTAGATAAGATGGTCCCCCTTAGGGGGCGACCTTGAAAAACGAGGATCCAAGCCTCCCAGACAATGGAATGCATCACTTGCTATGTAGACGCTCTTAAAAAAGAAGAGGACTCCAAAAATAGCTCTGAAGGGATTTTTACAGCATGCAAATAATCTTCAGGTAAAAAAAAAAAAAAAAATGTTGGCCTTCTGAGCAGGTAACCTTGACTGAGTCTGTCTGCCAGAAACCATTTGAATCCAGCTATTTTTCTGAGTTTTACATTATTGTGCCTGAGGCATGGCTAAATTTTTAAAATGAGAGCTATGAGACCTGTGTTTGTCTATATGTCTATTATGTATAGGTAATATTTTTTAAAGTTCTATTTAATTGGCTTAATGAAAAATAATCACTTATATAAATATTCCTAAAATGCTGAAATACAGAAACAAACCCAAATGATTTAAGTTCACATGATCTGGGATAATTGTCAATAAACAAAAGCTAGTTTAAGTCTGTTGGTTTAATAGAAGCAGGCATGTCTTCAGAGTTGTCAACATTAAATAGAGTGCAAACATACAACTTTTCTACCTGGGTTTACTAGACAAATAAGCTTATGCTGCCTCTAGGTTACAGAATTTATCAGCAAAAAACTAAAAATAAAAATAACTTTAGATGACAGTTAGATATTTGATATCTAAGCATAATTGTTAAAAACAAGTTACTTAGAGAAAGGCAAATGAAAGTTTATACTAACAAACTAATGGATATTCATTGAATATCTAGACAGTATACTGAGACATTGATTGCTAAACAGAAGTTTAAATTTACTTTTGGGGGGCACCCGGATTGCTCAGTCATTAAGCGTCTGCCTTCGGCTCAGGTCATGATCCCAGGGTCCTGGGATCGAGCCCCGCATCGGGCTCCCTGCTCCGCGGGAAGCCTGCTTCTCCCTCTCCCCCTGCCTGTGTTCCCTCTCTCGCTGTCTCTCCCTGTCAAATAAAATATTAAAAAAATAAATTTACTTTTGGCTTAATATTTACATAGAAACAGAAAATATTTGGATCTCTAAATGTCTTTTGCCACATTAAATCAAATTATAGTATGAAAAACATGACTAAAATTTTATAAATTTTAATCATGTACACATTTTGCTAACCTACAACAGGATGCTGGTATATGGTAGACAGTTGCTAATATGTGATAAACAGATAATTGCCCGTTTCCTAGTTTTCACTGGAAAGTAAAGTTTACAAATATTTAAAATTTATAATCAATATGTAAAATAGAACTACTAGAAACAATAAGAGTGAAGGGAAACAACTTTATATGCAAAATGTGGAAAGAAAATAAGATGTATTTCTATATGAAGAGGATTCAAGGAAGAGAAGAGGTGTTTTTGTTAATAGGAGAGTAAGTTCTAAAATAAAATGCCTGCTTACTCTAAACAAGAAGGAAAAGTATAAGATAAAACCTAAATGGATACAGAAAGTTGCAGGTTTGTGGAAAAGAAATTTTATGTTGTGAGTTCAAAGCTGGCTAAATTGAATAGATTTTATAAAGGTTTTCAAGCTCATTTTAAAAGGAGCTGAATAATGTGCAAATACAAAACCAGAGTTTAATTTTGTTTAAGCCACAGCATTTTTTTCTTTACATTATTGGTCTACTCACTAAAAGTTTAGAGAAAATTTTTTATTTTTAAGGTAATCTGTCCGGGAAACAAAGATTCTTTGTCTTAGAAAATATTTCCTGTGCTCCACATTGTCCTTATCAGGTCTCTGATTACTTAGGGAAAAAAAGGAGTCTTTTTTTTTTTAAGATTTATTTATTTATTTATTTGAGAGACAGAGAACGAGAGATAGAAAGCACGAGAGGGAAGAGGGTCAGAGGGAGAAGCAGACTCCCTGCCGAGCGGGAAGCCCGATGTGGGACTCGATCCTGGGACTCCAGGATCATGACCTGAGCCAAAGGCAGTCGCTTAACCAACTGAGCCACCCAGGCGCCCAAAAAGGAGTCTTTTTAATATTAAATAAGTTCTACTTACAACTATGTGAAAGGTTTCTGTATTTGCCTAGATCTTTTGATTGTCAATGATGGGATAACTAAGTCTTGTTTTATAGTGACTGATACTTCTGTTTGATCAAATGTCTTCAATCTTTTGACATTTTTGGCAAGCTTCCCCGAATCAAGTTCTGGATGACATCTCCTTGACCTCAAAATAACTAGACTTTTCCAGAGGGGCTCTAGGAAATCTCAGAAGATTTGCTTTCTCTCCTTATGAGAGATTGATTTATTTAGACTTAGTGGATACATTGAATTGCATGGGAAACAGTCAAATAAAAAGTAATGTTTAACCCTTAGATTATATTTTAAATGGGTACATATTACTAATTCAGAAATATGAAACTCCTCAACTTCTGTTGTCCTGCTGTAATATTATCAGTCATAATTCCAATTATTTTGAAATACTATAGATCACCAAAACAACCAAATTTACTTATCAATTGCATCATTTTGTGTGTGTGTGTGTGTGTGTGTGTGTGTGTGTGTGTGTGTGTGTGTAAACTCTCATCAGATCTTAACTAGGGCTATTTTTTAAGTTTTTTGTCACTCATAGACACTTATTTTATTCTCAATTCTTCTCTGAAAGCATTTACAATGAACTACATATAAAAATGCTTCATCTTCAAAGAGATTCATGGAAAAGATCCCGACACATACTCCAGAATACAGGTATCTGCTAACTTTAAGATCATTACACTAATCTAGGTAAGACTTTTTAAAATTCTAAATGAAACCAATTGATTCATAAAGCTGCTAACCCAAGATGAAGCAAAGTGAGAATTATAGGTGACTGAACAGATGAAGAGGATTATAATATTTAGGACTTGATTTAAAACATTGCTGGTTCTTTGATGTTTTCTCTTCCAGATTTAAAGGACCCCGTTTCTCCTCTCTTAAGCTTTCTATAACTTACAGCAATTTGGTAAAATAAACTTTTGTAAACAGAAGTTGAAACATTTACCTTTTTCTCCCTCCAGAATTCAGGAACTCTTAATATTCTTATTTTTCACAACAATATATGTACTTACCTAAGTCCAGTAAGAATCTGTTCTCTTTGTGTAACAGGACACAAACAAGTTAGTTTGGCTTCTTAGCCTAGAGAGACTTTTAAGATCTAATAGAAATTCCTTATTACCCAGCAATTTTAAAGTACTAAGTTTAACTTTACAGAGCCAATAAAACCCCTTAGATATGACCAAAGCTTTGACTGAAATGTCATATTTGAGAATATGCATAGAATTCTTATTCTTCCTTCATTTATGTAAATAATCAAGCCAAGCTTAATAAGCCTAGACTTATTTTACAAATGTGTTTCACTATAAATATCTTTGATAAGAATGGGAGGACAATTAAAAAATGTGTTTCAATAGAAAACTGTAGTATATCTATTATCAGATGCTAGTCCTGTTAATGGTGTTTGAGATTTTGTTATCTACTTAAAAACTTCAGAGAAACCACCACAACATATCATATATGGACAACCTTTGTGTCTGTTACTGTGTGAGCCACTCAAAGAGTTCACCGGAATACCGAATTTAGCATCAAAGACAGTCAAACTGCAAACCAGGAAAATCTGTCAGATTAAAACTGCCATCCTTTTTCTACCACCTGAAGATGCTTTCAACTCAGATCTAGAAATTTTCTCAACTGACTGCTCTCCAAGCTCTGAAACGGCTCCTAATATTTGTTTGAACTTTAACCTTTGTTAACCTTGGGACTTCTGTTTAAAATTAACCTTTGTTTTTCTTTTGTTTCCATAGACATGCCTCTAATTACCTGGTTGCTCACATCATTTGGAGGCCTAATTTAGGTAGAAGCTCACCGGTTGACACCACTTTCTAAAATAAAACATCCTCATGTTCAGCTTGTCCTAAGTAATCACGAGGATAGGTGATTACTAATACATCATGTTTTACCTATGTAAATAATTCAGAAAAAAAGTAGAAACCCAATTACACATTATCAAAAAAAAAGTGTAGGTTGACTTGGAAAGGTAAAACATGAGTCTTATTCTATCCCATTTGATTTAATTAATTGGTTAAATCTTGACTCCTGGGAAATTTTTCAGTTCTTGGCAGTTCTTAGAGTGATCAAACTAACCTCCCCCGTGCATTGTATCCTCTGAAGGGTTTGATATGCCTTTCAACAGACACACATCAAATGATATCCATCAGGATTGGACAAGCGCAAGAACTCAATGATCTGACCTCTCAGGTCTATGATGACCATGTAACTGTTGGTAACGCTGACTACCTGACACTCCATCCTGACTCAACGTGTCCAAGCAGCAAACATGGGATTCCTCAGTGTTCAGCTCTCAGTACCTGAGAGGACTGCTGTACGAGCTGGTCTCACTCCCAGCTTGCTGAGAAAAGGACCAAAAATGGGGAATTGTTAAAATTAAATGCAAAATGGAGACTGGGCTTGAGAATTCCCTGAGCAAGCATAGAACACTTAAGCCATGTAAGCAAAACTAAATCAATTTTATTTCATAAATATGAGCCAAAGTTAGGTTACTTCTTGTAAATGCCTCTGACGATCATAAAAAAAAAAAAAAAACCCTTAAGTCATCTTCTGGAAAATGGTAGATCATCACTTTTAACCAGTCACCTGCTGTGTGGAAACCCCCCTTGTAAATATAAACAGCTTCTTCATTTTTGCTTTACAACCATCCCATGACATCACGCCCCTGAGCTTCAGATCAGTCTGTGAATTTGAAAGCTCCCAGTTAGAGAACTGTTCTTATATTCGCAATAGACTCTTACTAAATACTCTTTAGTATTTCCATGGTTTTAATTTTGCGGTTTCTGGAGTTTTGACAGCAGCCGTTTCCAGCAAATTCTCTGCACTAGGGAATGGGAGGTGCATACTTTGGTGAACAACTAGCCTTTTATTTTTTATGGATAATAATAGTATGTATTAGCTTCCTATTACTTCAACACATTACCGGAAATTAGGTGGCTTAAAACAATGCAAGTTTATCATCTCACAATTCTGGAAGCCAAAAGTGTGAAATGAGTCTCACTAAATGGAAATCGAGATATTGGTAGGCCTGCACTTCTCTTTGGTGGCTCTGGGAAGGAACACATTTTCTTACCTTTTCTAACATCTAGGGGCTGACGGCATTCCTTGGTTTGAGGGTCCTTCCCATCTTTAAAGCAAGCAATACCAGGTCAAGACCTCCCTCTTCCTCTTATAAAGACGCTTGTGATTACATTGGCCTACTTGGATAATCCGAAATAATCTCCTCCATCTGAAGGTCAGCTGATTAGCAACCTCCATTCCATCTGCAGCTGTAATTCCCCTTGGCCTTAGAACCTGTCTAGTCACAGGTTCTTATGATCAGGAGGACATAGTCATTTTTAGGGGGCCATTCTGCCTACCACATAGTATCAAAAAGATTAGTCACAATAACATTTATTTAGTACCTTCTGTATACAAGAATCATGATATAGAATAATTCATTTAATCCTTAGAACAACCCAATCAGGTAGGCATTGTTAGCCACCATTTTGCAAATGAGAAAATTGAGGGAGAGAGATACTCAGCAACCTTGTGTTTAAAGTCACAGAGCCGGGGTCCCTGGGTGGCTCAGTTGGTTGAGAGTCCACCTCTTGATTTTGGCTCAGGTCGTGATCTCAGGGTCCTGGTATTAGGTCCATGTCGGGCTCTGTGCTCAGTGGGATTGAGGATTCACTGCTTGAGGGTTTGCTTGAAGATTCTCCCTCTCCCTCTCCCTCTGCCCCGCCTAAATAAATAGACAAATATTAAAAAAAAAATAAAGTCACAGAACGAATGAAAGGGAAAAAATAGGATTCAAAACCAGTTCTGTTTGAGTCTAAAACTTCCATTTTATCTCAGAATGTCTACCTCTTTCCCATCATATCTTTCTTTCCTTATTTTTCTGCAGATGTCATGGCCTCTTTTTGACAAGTGAAGCCACATAAATCTCTTCTTTTAAAATACTTTTACATTTTTAAGTGGTTGGAAAAAAATCAAAAGAAGAGTTATATTTTGTGAAAAGTGGAAATAATAGAAATACAAATCCCAGTGTCCATAGTAATGTTTTATTAAATACAAGCATGCTTGTTTGTTTGCTTATTGTCTATAGCTGCCTACATATGGCCTCTCCCTTTTCCCTCTAGTCCCAGAGAAAAACATTCCATGGCCTCCAAAAGTAAGTGACTGAAGCAAATGTTCTGCTCTCCGTCTTCTCAAATTCCCCTAGTAAGTAGACAGGCCAGTATTACTACATAGAATAGAGCACAGATGTCTGCAAATCTCAGGCTCCAGAGCCCAGAAGAAGCACCTGACCGGCTGGAGAGGGCCAGATGGCTCTGCCTTTGCTTTCTTAGAGGTAGTGAGAACTAGAGAGAGAGAGAATTTAGAGCTGGAAGAAAACTTAAACATGACCAAATTCATCCTTCTATTTTACAGCTAATAAAAATGAGGCCCAAAGGATATGCACAGCTGGGCTTGGGTCGCACGTGGTTATTTATAGCAAAGATCTAACTGCTGACCTAGAGTCCAGGTAGTGTGCCTCCCAGCTTAGGCTTTTTCTTCCACACCCACTAAACAAATTTGGTCCACCATCTGTTTTTTGTTTTTACAACCTAAGAGCTAAGAATTGCTTTTATCCACCCTCACCATCTGTAGCATAGCCTGGCCAGGTTGCATTGGGCTGAGGATGTGGGATTGTTGTGGGAGAGACGTTTCACTCACACACCCTATCCTGTGTATACTCAAGGCAAGTAAAAAAAGAATGTTTTCAATGGAAATCATATTGAATACCGTCCCTATAACCTTTCTCTGGTCTGTGAATGAGGAATGATCCAGATTTTATCCTCAGAGAGAACTGTCTACTCCAGCCAACGACAAGGTGAAGGATTTTTTATTTATAATCTCATTTAATCTTCACAACAAATTTGAGAAATATGATACCCATTTTACAGATGAAGCAACTGAGACACAGAGAATTTAACCCATTTGCTACAGACCCAAACCAACCATGGTTGGTATCTAGCTTTTTTTTCTTGGAAAAGGTCATGGTCTTATCTCTAACACTCCCACATCGACTACCCCTGAACTCCAGAATAAAAAACAGTGAACAAAATTTTTTTAATTATGGTTTTCATTGTTTCCACCTGTGGCTCTAAAAGAATGTTTAAATAAATAGGACCTCTCTCGTACGAGTATCTTTTAAAACCAAGTAAGGAATACTACATTACAGTTTGAAACAACACTAAAGCAAGATAAAATCCTGCTTTTTCTCCCATTAACATGGGAAGGGGAGAAAGCTTCAGCTCACTTCCTGATAGCGAGTGAAGGAGGATCCCTCGGAACTGCAAATTAAATCTGAGGTATTTTGCCAGTTGACTCCCAATCGATTATTCCAAGTGTTTGTGATGCAGAGAATGTCATTTCTCCCACTCTGAAGAGTGGTGGACTCTGAAGAGTGGTGCTTAATTATTCATCATGAAATTGAATTTCAGGGCTTGTAATCACGTAACTGTTCAAAATGGAATTTGTCACTGAAACACATTGAGAGGAAATAGAGGATTATTTAACATCTACTCATCTCACTTCGAGATCAGTTTGAAATTGGATGTGTTTCGTGATTTCATGATGGCAGTCATATAAGGGCCATGTAAGCTAAACTCTTACATGTTTTCTACTAATTTGTTTGATTTAGGTAATTTTGTATCATGAATTGGAAAGAGTAGTACAGTTTAGGGGATATAGATTCAAGATTTTTCTTTCCTCCCAGAGGTTCAACTCCACAGAAACACAATTAACTTACTCTGAGCCATTCCTTGAGATGCTGAGAAAAATATTAGCTGACAAATGAAGTCCAAGGTAATAGGTGGGGAAAGACAATAACTATATTAAATGGAAGACTGAAGTGGTTCCAATTAGTTTTAATTTTAGTTAGAAGCAAAAAGATGCTTTTGAATTTTTTTAGATTTTATTTTATTTTATTTATGCTTAGCATTTTTTTATTATGTTATGTTTATCACCATACATTACATCATTAGTTTTTGATGTAGTGTTCCATGATTCATTATTTGCGTATAACACCCAGTGCTCCACGCAGAACGTGCCCTCTTTAATACCCATCACCAGGCTAACCCATCCCCCCACCCCTCCCCTCTAGAACCCTCAGTATGTTTTTCAGAGTCCATCATCTCTCATGGTTCATCTCCCCCTTCATTCTTCCCCTCCTGCTATCTTCTTCTTCTTCTTCTCTTTTTTTAACATATAATGCATTATTTGTTTCAGAGGTACAGATCTGTGATTCAACAGTCTTGCACAATTCACAGCGCTCACCATAGCACATATCTTCCCCAGTGTCTATCACCCAGCCGCCCCATCCCTCCCACCTCCCACCACTCCAGCAACCCTCAGTTTGTTTCCTGAGATTAAGAATTCCTCATATCAGTGAGGTCATATGGTACATGTATTTCTCTGATTGACTTATTTCACTCAGTGTAACACTCTCCAGTTCCATCCACATCGTTGCAAATGGCAAGATTTCGTTCCTTTTGATGGCTGCATAATATTCCATTGTATATATATATATACCACATCTTCTTTATCCATTCATCTGTCGATGGACAACTTGGATTTGACACTATCAAAGATCACTGCAAGATTACTTTTTTTTTAAGTTTTATTTATTTATTTTAGAGAGAGAGGAGGGGGAAGGGCAAAGGGAAAGGGAGAGAGAATCTCTAGCAAACTCCTCCCTGTGCTTGGAGCCTGAGGCAGGGTGGGACTGCGAGGCCCCGTGCCTGGTCCAGGCCCTATGCAGGGCTGGATCCCACCACCCTGAGATGATGACCTGAAAGATTACTTTCATCAGAAAGCTCTAGTCTTGGGTTTGGATATAACCAGATATAGGGTGGGGCCTCCTACATCTGTGTCTCATAATGACCTGCCTGGACTTAAATGACCAAAAGGCAGAAGACCATACATATTATGAATGAAAAAGAAGTTTAGTGAAAATGAACTAGAGGCATTTTTTAAATTTTATTTTGTTATGTTAATCACCATACATTACATCATTAGTTTTTGATGTAGTGTTCATGATTCATTGTTTGTGCATAACACCCAGTGCTCCACGCAGAACGTGCCCTCTTTAATACCCATCACCAGGCTAACCCATCCCCTCACCCCCCTCCCCTCTAGAACCCTCAGTTTGTCTCTCAGAATCCATAGTCTCTCATGGTTCGTCTAGAGGCACTTTTATTTAATCACCAGTGAAACAAAACACTGTGATCTCTAAGAGCAATAAAATAACTAGTACTTAAAAGAGCTGACAATTTTCTAATGATCAAAGTAAAAGTTAAAAATATCTAACCAAGGCCATATTATGATTTTTTCATCATCTGAGGTGATACGGTTCAACAAACAACATAGTTTTATAAAACAACAGCAAGAAAAACCATTTCATATCAGATACTCTCTTGTCCACATAGCCTTAAAGTTGACCTTAAAGAACAAATCAACTCATGTTGAGTTTAAATCAGATGCACAAATTTTTACATGACCAGTGAGGCCCCACATGCCCTAGAATCCTGAGAACCTCTCCATCCTTGTCTGATGCTACTCTGCTCTCACTTTGCTGGCTGCTCTTTCATGCTCCAAAACTACCATTTTTTTTCTTCTGCCCCCACTTTTAATCCTTTTCATATACAATTCCCAGAACCTGACAAGTCCCACACCTTCTCTTCATACAGCTGGCTCCTCTCTTCTGGATCCCAGCGTAAGTCACCTCTAGCAAGGTCATTCCAGATAGCTTATCTAAATTGTATTTTTTCCTGTCTCCAACCACTTTTCTCCATCACTGCCTCTTGTTAATATCAGTTATAATAACATATCAATATTATAATATAAGAACATAATAATATATATAATAATATATAATAATACTGTTATTATACCTGTTAATAGCACTAATAACAATTTATAAATTATATGTGCATGTGTCTGGTAGGTAGTATACTATCTTTTATCTCAATTAGGTTGTAAGTTTCATAAATGTTTCTGGCAGTGAATTTTATCTATCAATGTCTACCCAGTACCTGATAAACAAGTGTGTGAAGATTGAAGAAATAAGTAAGTTCAGATACCTCTTCCTATCTCCAAGCCACCTCCTTCAGACATGTTTATGGGTAACTGGCTAAATTCATGCCTTTAGAAAACAGTTCTAAATCTAGTAATCATATTCTGGAACATATATTGAAAGGTAGAATAATTAGGTGATTTCTCCAAAATCCCAATTCATAAATGCTCCACTTTACTCTAGTGGTTGAGTGAGATAATACAAATCTAAGGTACAATCTTTATCAACAAAAAGCTTATAATTTTATTGGCGCAACCTCTATACACGAATAGGTTAGATAATCAAATAACTATTCAAGATCATTAAATCAACTGGTGGAATAGTGAGAAAACTAAAAGTGACTGTCAAAGGATTTAAAAGAATTGAGACAGATAGGGTATTCATTTGGCTCAGCATAGGAGGAGAGGAGGAGAGGCCCAGAAAGAATTATTTTAGATGGGGAAAGGACAACATCCATGTAGCAAAAAGGAGCACAAAGAGCTTAGCTTAGAGATGATCTGTTGGGAGATCGTTTGGGTAGGTTGGGTAGATAGTGTAGCCTAACGGAGGGATATTAATGCCAGACTGAACTGTGTCAATGTGAGTTCTTGGTCAACAAGTTGTCTTTGCAGATACAGGAAAGAAAAATGATTTGATAAAACTGGAGTTTTAGAAAAATCATCTAGCAGGACATATTGGAAGACAAAATGTTACCTGTAGCCAGACAAATAATGAAGTAAATGAAGCAATGTATAAAAGATGGCAATAAAGATGAAGGAAAAGGAACCAAAAATATATCAAAGGTTATTAGTAATTCCTTTTGCCTGAGAGAAAGGTTTTATCAAGCTGATATAAGTGACTGAGAAATTTTTTAAGACACTCATTGAAGTGTCTTATTGAAGTTGCAATTTTTGTTAACCATGAAAACACACTTAGGTAATAAGAAACAACTTTAGAGAAAAGTTTATTCAATTTGAATAGCCAAACAGTACATCAAGTTAACTTTTGACAGGCATTCGTCATGCATTCATTCACTCACTACTAAGGGTTTTATTAGGTGAAATGAACATGTTGTCAATTGACATTGAAAATAAAATAAATGAACAAGGATTTGAATTAAAATTTCCTTGACCCAGAATGCTACAGCTTTATTTCATGGCATGGGCTGAAACATTTTTGGCCTGTGTATAATAGAAGCTTTCTTAGCTTGACATTATTCTCAGATGTCATCTCATACTTCTTTAATTTATACCAAGTTTTAAAAGTCTTTGAGAAGTTGTGCACATAGGTCTTTTTTAATGGGGACAAGCTACAAGGGAACACTGTGCTCTTTTGAAAAATTAGAGCAGGACTCTGAACATTTTTTTGCCCTCCATATTGCCTGGTTTTACAAATTTTGACTCTATTTTAATCTTTTAGTATATAAAAGACACTTGCATAAATCATCTTCAAGAAAAATTGCTCTTGGGTCTTAAGGAAAAAAAAAACTCTGCTGCATCATCTTAAAGCATCATAAAAAATCACAGATAAAAAGCTCAGAAAGTAATATTCACTCTGATCAACAAAATCTCTTTTATTATCCATGCATTATAGACATTTAGAGGTTTCCTTTTCAAAATGGATCACAATATCCATAAAGCATGTTGGTATACTCCTTTCAAAAATAATATACTATTTTTTCAATAAAATGTATTGGCATTCCGCCTATTTATAAAGGCAATTCCAGTCCTCTGAAACACATTTGAAAAATACAAAAACTATAAAGAAGAAGAAAGTGATTTATGTTCTCATCACATAACTTAATCACTTGATCTCTATATAAATTAGAATCACACTACACATTCTATTGTATAGCTTGATTTTTCCACTTGATAATATATAATAAGCATTTGCCCTGCTTTTAAACATACTTCTCAAACATTTTTTAATGGCTGCTTACTGCATCTTATATGGTTGAACCATACTTTAATTTACTAATCATCAATAGACAGAAGCTTTGGGGCGCCTGGGTGGCTCAGATGGTTAAGCGTCTGCCTTCGGCTCAGGTCATGATCCCAGGGTCGTGGGATCAAGCCCCACATCGGGCTCCTGGCTCAGCGGGGAGCCTGCCTCTCCTTCTCCCCTTGCCTCTCTCCCTGCTCAAGCTCTCTCCTCTCTCTCTCTCTCTCTCTCTGTCTCCGATGAATAGGCAAAATCTTTAAAGGGAGAAAAAAAATAGAAGCTTTGTGACATTTCTTTATCATAGAAGATATTGCAGTTAATAACCTTGTGCAAAGAAATATGCATTTTTTTCATTAAAGTGTATTTATAGGATAATATGTATCTATTTCAGTATCTATATCTATCTATCGTCTATCTACATACACATACACAAAGTATATTTTACCAAGTTGTCTTTCTAATATCCATAAAACAATAATTTCATCTCAGGCTAACTTACCGATAGAGTAACTCATTTGTGACTGTGTTGCATGGCATGGGATTTTTCACTGGCTTTGTCATTTTGTCCTTTGAGCTGGTCTTCAGTGAAAATTCTGTTGGAGCCATGCACACACTCTGCAGTATGAAAGCATTTTGCGGCTCAGTTTCCTGCTTGCCTCTAATGGAAGAGCCAATGAGATTATGAAAAAATATGGTTTTTTAAAGACGTAGAAAGGGGGCTAGATTATCCAGGAATTCTGGGTCATATTGGGTAGGCACTGCAGAATTTAAAGTATGTGTAATGTGTGTGTATTTATTAAAGATCCCCTTTGAGTAGATGTGAGGAATTGGGTAACTATGTTATTGATGGGTATGCACCAGTTTGCAACAGTGCAACCATACTGATTGTTAAAAAATTGATATAATTTCATTCTTATTAGAAGTAGTTGTCATCTCATGCCCAAGTGCCTTGCTGCTATTTGGGCAGTCCTGGCCCCATGTCAGAATCAGACAACCAAAGTACCTGGTGCAGCAGTGGGCCTCCAGGATGCTATCCCAGAACTATTTTGCCGCATCTGCTCTTTTTAGTTGACCCCTGTCCCGTTGAGATTGTGTATATATATATATATTTAATATAACTCCTGCTGGGGAATAATTATTAAGTACATTTTATAGTAGTTTAGGAAGCAAGTAATAGCAACTTGTCCCACTTTGGCTAGCATATGGGCATCAAAATAAAGAGAAATAAAGTTAAGAGTGATTTAGGAACAAAAATCGATGGGACACACTAGATAAGGAAGTTTAGCGGGGTGGGGAATACTTTGAAATGGCTGCCACAGAAAGCTTCTCTCAATTGTTATCATTTAAGCAGAGCTCTGAATGAGGGAGGAGCATGAGGAAGAATATTTTGGGCAAAGGCAGAACAGTAATAAAGGCTCTGAGGCAGGAAAGAGCTTGGCGTGTCTGCAGACATCAAAGGAGAACAAGGTCAATGCATTCCAGGAAGTGGAGTGTATAAAGGGGGTGAGTGAAGAAGAAAAGATTTAGCGAAGTAGAAGATACGTTCAGGCCTGTAATGGCCAGAACGATCTTCCTTCTGTAGGGGGGGAAGACACACCTCTAGAGGGCAGACAGACTGGCCCAGGTGCAACCGTTCAGTGAGTTTGGTTTCAGACACTGAAAGCAGCCCGCTAGCTCCGCCATTTTGCTGTGTAGTAGGAAGCAAGGTAGTCCGCCCAGGCCAAAAGAGGTCAATATTTGCAAAAAAAGTGAAGATCTGAGTTGCCATTCAGGGAGCAGGCAAACATACTGACCAGAAAGATACAACAGGATGTATAACCCTTAAATGAGCCATAGATTATCCAAGTAATTTCTTAGGTCCAATGACATGGATGTTCCCCACGATAAGGAACATAATTCCTAAGGAAAGTAGCTGCTTTAAAACGTATTCAAATAAATTATGAAATGATGGGCTCTGCTCTCCACATTGTGACACTTCCTAAGTAGAACGTCTGAACCTTATTACTGCATATTTACATTTCTTCCACCTGCAAATTTTAAAATATGAAATTTACCTCAGTACAACGCCTCTTTAATGATTTAATTTCATACGTTTCATCCGACCTGTTTTCAGCAAAAATAATGGAAGCCAAATGTGCTCTGCTTTGTCATAGTCCCACATGTGCAGTTCTGTAATTAAGCATAATCAAAATCAGCCTCTTCTGTCTTATTTTATATCCCCATCCCATATGCTATATGTTTCTTGCTCCTATTAAAAAGATGTAATTTTAATAAAAATCAACTTTTGTTCCTTTCTTATATTGCTATGATTTTATAGCTTTTAAATCCATGATTACTAGGTTCAGGTGCTGGTGGTTATTAAGTTCTCTATATTCTCTCATAATAAAGCTTAAGGTAAGATAAAGGAAATGACAATTCTAAGCTTGTCTAGCCTTGAGTAAGAAGGCCCATAGTAATATCGGTGGGACGTGTGCTGGAATGAGTCTGGATTTAAGTAAACAATTGGTCCGTGAATTCAGAATGAGAAAGGTGAATTTGTGTTAGGTGTGTCTCTGGAATCCCGGAATTGCTTATGCATTCAGAGGCTCAGTCCAGTCTATGAGAGTCTTCTAAATGAGCCCCAAACTCACGTCTAAGAAAGGGGGGAACATCTAAGCAAGTAGCTTTCACTTGTATTTGTTTTTTTCTTGATATTCACTGACTCTACATGTTAGATTAAATTAAAGTAATTAGAGTGTCTCAGCCTTTGAATTGCACAGAATAGGTTACTGGAATGCCTCAGTGCTGACCCCCTTTAACTTTGGGGTAGTCGAGGTCCAACTGGAGCAGCTGAGATTTCTGGGCTGGTTGCTTCTACTACATTTAGCCTTCTCTATTTACTCCCTGTGAGCCATGCAAATTTCACAGATATCTATATACACAATATCAAAAGGATAGGAAGCACTGGTTTAAATTACCATGTAGTAATGAGAAATGCTAGCTATAGCTAGACCTGCTTTAACTTATTTAAAATAACTTACTTTTTTATTTTTTTCATTCTTTTTTTATTATTATTTTTTATTATTATGGTATATCAGTGGTTCTTCAACTTTGTTTCATATTGGATTCAGCTGGGGAGCTTTTAAAAATCTTGATGCCCAGGGACATTGAGCTGGCTCAGTTGGAAGAGCAACCAATGCTTGATCTCAGGGTTGTGAGTTCAAGCCCTGCATTGGGTGTGGAGGCCACTTAGTTAAAAAAAAAAAAAAATCTCGATGCCCAGACTACATCCCAAGCTATAGCAGAATTTCTGAGAGTGGAACCTAATTGAGAATTAGTGGTTTATAGGATTACTAATAATAGGGGACAAATATGGAATAGTCCAACTGTTCTTTTATTATAATTTATCTAATATGTAGCAAAATGTGCAAATTATGTGCATCTACATATGATTCAATTTTTATGGCTTAATATATTTTTCACTTAAATTCATAAAACAGGAGCAAAAATAGCTGACTTACCTGCCAAAGTAATACCCAATCCACCAAAGTGGTAGATACAAAAGCCTTATGTGATAGCTTTAGTTTTATGAGCTATTGTTTCTGGCATGTGGTGATTGAGCAAAATGTAAAATTATTATTTTTTGTTAATTAGTTATTTTATTTCTATGGTTTATGAATCTTGATGTTAATCAGGAAGGAAAAAGAAGGCATTGGTTTGGATGAAGGGAATTACGTGAGGTTGTACTGTGAGCTCTTTTGTGTTTTGCTTTGGGAGACTATATATGGCAAGGAACCTGGGTGAGGAGAGATTTGATAAAAATAATTGATGTTTTTTCCTGAGGCTGTGAACACCTGAACAGGATACATGGTAAAAACACAAACAAAAAACAAACAACTGAGTAACTCATCATCTGCAAAGACTGAATTGTGGGAAACAAATTGGAAAAACTGAACCCCTGAAACTCTGAGTTTTCTTTACTAGAAACTCTTGGCTAAGATATTATACTCTTTTCCCTAACAGTGTGTATCACTTACCTAGGATAGTCACACTGAAGAATCTGAGACTGTTATTTCAGTCACAGAAGATATTTTGTCTTTTTTTTTTAAAGATTCTATTTACTTATTCATAAGAGACAGAGAGAGAGAGAGGCAGAGGGAGAAGCAGGCTCCCCGCTGAGCAGGGAGCCCGATGCGGGACTCGATCCCAGGACCCTGGAATCATGACCTGAGCCGAAGGCAGACACTTAACCATCTGAGCCACCCACGCATCCAGAAGATGTTTTGTCTTAAACCAACTGGAACCAAACGAGAACTATTCTACAAATTGGTTTTAGTGAGTACATAAACCTCCCGAATTTATTTATAAAATGGAATTTTGTGTTAATTTCCCTAGTGGCTTTTTTTTGGGGTAAGAGCTGATTGTTTTTCATTAGTTTCTCACAGAAGAAGCTGACTCAGAGGTATTGGGTGCCATGTTTTTTTTTCTTTATTAACATTCTTAGTTTATTGATCCTCTCACGAAAAATCTGCACAACCACCACAGATAAAGCCACTGCAGCATCTTTACTCCTTCTGTTGTCCAATCTCCAGCTCACTTTTTGCCAGTACCAACGTTGGCTTTTGCAGTCCCCCTGACTTTCTTCATTCTGTTCTTACGTTCCTTTCGCTGTTTTCTTGATGTCTTTTTCTTCTCAATACAGGCCGTGTCTTGCAAGTCTGTGTTTGGGTTCATTTTTCTTTGCATAATCCAAAGAATCATAAATCATGCCAAAGCCGGTTGTCTTGCCACCACCAAAATGGGTTCTGAATCCAAACACAAATATGACATCTGGTGTGGTCTTGTACATTTTGGCTAGTTTTTCCCGAATTTCTGTCTTAGGTACCGTTGCCTTTCCAGGGTGAAGAACATCAATGACCATCTGTTTCCGCTGAAGTAGTCGGTTAGTCATGAACTTCCTGGTCCGGATAGTTACTGTGTCGTTCATGATGGCGGCGAGGCTGGGTGCCATGTTTTAAAGGTCCAAAAGTTTGATTTTCTAGACTCCAGATTACTATTTAAATTTAAGTCCTCAAGAGCTGAATTTGTCTACATTTTATCTCATCACCAAATTTAATATTTTTAAATTAATGTAATAAACATATTGCACTATCAAGAAACAAAATAAAAATAATAACTGTTGGTGCTGGTCCTTTCTTTGGCTCCATTTTGGTAGAGAAATGCTGAGGGTCAGTAAATATTCACTCTGATAGGGGAGTGATTAGCAAGTTCCCAGAACCTCTTTTTGTGGCTTTCTTCAAAAGAAGATACAGCTGCTGATGTGACATATTAAGAAAAGGAAGAAAAATATCCATGAGCCCACTAAAGACAAGCAATAAGAAGGGTGTTAGAGACTGGAAGATGAAAACCCAAAAACATGAGCGATGAATCTCCAAGCCATCCATTTCCGTTCTTTTGACTTACTGTTTTTAATCCTTTCTGTTGGTTACAGCTGTGTTCCACAGATGAGCAATTGCATAGTGTTGTTAATTTTAATTTAACCTGTGAATCATGGTGATTAAGAGATCTATAATCCAGGCATGCTAATTAAGTGTCCTTTGTATGAGTTCTAGGAGTGGAAAAAAGCCATTAGCCATGTTTTGTGAGCCCTTGGCCTCATCCAACAATGAGGACATTTCATTGGGTTTTGCCTTTTAGGGTCAGTTCTACACCATGTCTCAGTCCATGTTAAGGCTTTTCAGAAACATCAATGGAGTCGGAGAAAAATAGCTTATTGCACTGCCTTTCTTGCTCTTTTTGAGGGAGAGAGGCTGTGTGCACAACAAATAAGAGTGTCTGCAACATACATGCCCACGCTCATTTATTTAAAGAGTTATCATTCATCGTCAGAGACCCTAAAGGCCAGAGAGACTTACTGCCAGTGTCTCATGTTCCTTGTGAGTTTTTCCAAATGTTTAGAAGACTAGTCACAGTGATACCTAATGCACGAAGTAGGAAATATTTTTAAATTTCTAAAATTGATTTTTTTTAACTTTTTTAAAAAAGAGATTTCTGTATAGAGCTGAGCTATATAGACCACAAATTATGCTTAGAGATTTGGAGGTTTCCAATGCTTTATAATTTTTATTCTTTTTCTGTATTTATACCCCACCTCCACAGATCAACTTGTGCAGAACTTATTCAAGGGGTAAGTAAGCTACTCTTGTTATTGACATGCTATTTATTTATTTATAATTTTTTTATTATTATAATTTTTTTTTCTTGTAATGAGAACCTTTAAGACCTACCCTTTTATCAACTTTTGGATATACATTACAATGCTAGTATTTGGGATTTTTTTTTTAAGATTTACTTGTTTATTTATTTTAGAAAGACAGAGAGTGAGAGAGAGTCATTGGGGGGAGGGGCAGAGAGAGAGAAAATCTTTAAGCAAACCCCCCACTGAGTGCACAGTCAGATGCTGGGCTTGATCCCATGACGCATGAGATCATGACCTGAGCTAAGAATCAGATTCTTAACCGACTGAGCTACCCAGGTGCCCCAACAATGCTAGTATTTGAATCAACAGAATATACATCCATTTGCAAACACCACAAGGATATTATCCACAAATAACCAATTGGCACTGAATTATTTGTCAGGTTTTTCATAAAACAGGCATCTGCCAATAGGGGTTGACAAACTAAATTCATTCTTTGAATTTTTGTTCTGTATCCTTAGATATTTCTTATCTTAATTTTTTTTCAAATTTTCTTTTGAATCTTCTTTTGGCACTATATTTTAAATGTCCAAGAATTTTTTTATGTCCCTTTTTCTTAGCATCCTGTTCTTACTTTATGGTGCAAAATCTTTTTGAATCTCTCTGAGAATACACATTTTGCTTCTTAAGGTTATATATTTTCTCCTGTTCAAGGAAAAAAAATATATTTTTGGTTTACCTACATTTCTCCTTTGTTCTGAAGACTCTCATGAAATATTTGGTGTGAGGACTGGAAATTTATTTAACTTTAGGAAAGGAGATGAGGATGCTCATTGGGATTTTTGCATATATGGGTAATTTATCACCTGTCAATCTTGCTTTAGGGTGAACAGGCAAGATCCAGCCATTATGGGGTAAGCCTTACAAGTACCAGAAAGTCTGAGTGGAGCTGACTCTGGGATGTGAGTAGCACAATAGTTTCCCTCATTCTCCCTAATTTTTCTACTTTACTAAAAAAAATAAACATAAAATGTTACCCATTGTTTACCTGGCAGAGGGAAATAATCTACACCCACTAGGGTTTGCATTATAAATTATCTGAAATTTAAACAAAGCAAAAGAGATTATTAAATATTCTTTTAGTGCACTCCTGGGATTCATATCTTATTGTCTGTGTTGTTTTTATAATTCTTGGAATAGATTAATTTTTAGGTTTTTGTTTAGTAGAGATGCAAATGATTTCTGTCAAGTAGAAAAGATAATCCTCGAGATTGTAGTTTATGTCCTGACTGGACATTAAGCAGCTTTGTATCTAACCCAGCACTCTTGCCCTACGATATTTTTTATTACATTACCTCCTTGTAACTTTATTGGTTCCTTCCTTAATTGAATTAAAGATCTTTGACATGTGTTCATTTTATATTTATATGAGAGTCATGCTCTTACCTCTTTGAATATTATACTTTAACAGCTATTAAAGCTTAATCAGCTACAGACGACCAGGAATGAGTCTATGGTCTGATAAAAATAAGATTTGTTAATTCTTAACAAGGGAGTGTACTCCAGAGGAATTCTGCTGGACAAGAAGGAGGAGAAGAGTGTCTTTGGTAAGGTTTGATTTTTCACTGAAGGACTCTGAAGAGGACTAAGGGAGGTGGTTACCAGTTCCGGATTTGTTGCTCTTTTTGAGGCAGGATTGAAAGAAGTGGGATTAACCAGGCACCAGGTACTGTTAAAATGAAAGAGACTTAGCAAGTCAGTATCCCCAGTAATAAATGAAAATGGCAAAATGGGTCAGGAGCGTCACTGGTAAGAAAGCAGTGATCAGTCAGAGAGAGAGTCGTTACAGCATTTTACAGTTGCTATAATTTCTTGAGTGAAATAATATTTTCTGTTAACTTTGCAGCTGTCTTTATCCATTTTGTTTTCAGAGCCTAAATAACGCCAAGGTGCTCTTTGCTTTTTCTGTTTGAGCTGATTTTCAGTCTTTTAGTCCTGGATAGGTTTTTCCTTTTACAACATAAGACGGGTGGGAAATGGCAGGTGAGGTAGATGTTTAACACTACGCCACCTCCACTTGATCTTGCTTTTAAATCCCATTTCTCTCTCTCTCTGATCACCTATGCAAAACTCCATTCCTGAGTCTGGGGGCTGGAGGGGGGTGGTCAGGAATCTTTTCTATAAAGGGCCAGATAGGAAATATTTTGAATGCCGAATTGTTCTTGGTCTCAAGTACTCATCTGTGCCATCATGACATGAAAGCCCTCAAGGAAAATACACCATGAATAGATGGAGATAAAACTTCATTTATAGAAATAGATGGTGGACTACTTTTGGCCCATGGGTCATAGTTGCCAGTCCTGATCTAAAGTTTCTCTGTGTTTCTATCCAGATGATCAGCACCCTATTCTCCTACAGTGCCCACATCTTTCCTAAGCTGTGAGTTCCTTTACTGAGTCAACCTTCAACAGTCCTGTTTGATTCTGATGTTCCGGGAACTGGTTGAAATCTCTCACTTGTAGGCCCCCTTCTTTTTTCCACATAAAGTTTTTTATTACAACCAAAAGCTCCTTTTTATTTCATCTCATTGTTAGACCTTTTCAATTTCCTTTATCACCTCTTTAGTGAGGTCTCTTGTGGGATGGGAGGGAAATTCTTGTGTCAGTTTGTCATCTTGAACTATAGACAGTATAAAAACGTTTTAATAAAAGTGAATAAAAATAAAGTTACTTGCATTGCCCATTAGGGTATGACTATAATGACTATTTTTTCATCTGTCAGCATTTCTTAAGGTTCCAAATTTGCATATCACTGTATTATTGAATAATGCAGGCATAGCTTCCCATCTAAAAGAGCTTCATACCCCAAAAAGTTGGGAGCAGTCTGCAGACCAGTATAATAGACTAAATATATCAAATCATAACATTAATGAGTAACTCTATATTTAATCAATACCTGCAAAGTTAAAGTGAGGTGATACCACACAAGAGACTTGATTCTAAAAAGCTAACTGGTTTATTATATACATGGAAAAATTTTTAAATCTAATATTTCTGTTTGGCTTTTAATTATCACCCTTCCTTTTCTTTAGGTTATTTCATAAAGGTATAGATAGACACAAGATGCCAAATGGAGAACAATGTATGGATTTTGTAAATAGCATTATTTTTCTGAAATACCATTAATTTTCTGAAAAACTCAGATTAGAAAGCATGTCCAAGATCTGAGGCCAAGGTAGGGACCCTGCTACTACTTATTACAAATCTATTTTTGACATCTGTTTATGGGAAGAGCCGAGTTTTCAAGCTGGACTGCAAATATATTTACCTAGCCAGATGCACGGATTGTTGTAAGCTTCCTCAGAAACCCGGTCACTAACAGAATAAGGTATATAAGAGAACATATTGGGTGTTCTAGGCTGGCCTCCAGAAGCAGATATGGAGAGGAAGCCTTGACTCACCATAACAATGCATGAGACAGGCAGATTGTGGAAAGATGCAAGAGATTGTGGAAAGTTCTTACTTGTAAGACATAGTAATGTTACCTACTGAAAGAATCTAATAGATATTAGGCCATTACCAGTTAGATTAGTTCTTCCAACATTAGAGTAAACAAGGGATGGAAAGAGAAACAAGGATTCTCTTCTACATGCTCCCCATTGTGGAGAGAAATGGAGATCTCTTTACTTATGGTAAAAGAAGGTGGAGCTAAGAAGAAAAGGGCTCCTCCATCCCCCCCAAAATCATTAAAGTAAATCAGATTATACTCTTACGTAAATGCAACTAATACCTTATTAAATGGTTCACTTAATCTACAATACTGATAAAGTCATGTCAAAATCTTTTTTTTTCTAACCTTAAGGTATGTGGAAGATTTCACAAAGGAAATGAACCCTGAGGATTATAAGTAAGTCACTAAATGCCTAGTGGAGTGAAATCAGTCATAAACTAGTTAACAATGTGCATATCTTAATGGTATGAATTTATAGAGCTCATCATTTTAAAACTAGCAAATGGCAACCTCAAGTCACATATGCAGAACCTTCAAGAGATCTTCTTCAATAGCACTTCAGCAGATAGTAATTAGGTTTGGACTCCAGCAGCCTGCAGCTGAGGCTGTGTCATATGGTGAAGGCTGCTTACACACCAAAGCATGACTCACATAAAGTAAAAAGTAAAATGAATCATCTTGGCTCCTTGTCCTTTCAAAATAGAAAAAAAAAAATTTAGGAACAAGCATCCACTTGAGGTAAAATTGAACGGGAAGCACCCAAAGTCCTGGGATAAAAGCAGCATCTTCAAGAGTTTTAGCGCTGTGACTGTAGCCAAGATCTAATCCAAAATTACACAGACTTTATCAAGAGCCAATCAACCACTTAATTACACTTTTCTTCACTGAATCAGCTCTGCATCATCCAGCAACTCTGTTAGATGTACAATGCATTACATTCCTCAAGATATTCTTTCAGATATATGAGGAATTAAAGGGCAAATAACACCTCTCTTTATTCAAACTGTAATTACTGGTGTAAAGTAAGAACTATATATGCCATTCCTTGGTGCAAACCATTTGAGTCATCCTTTCTGAAAAATTATTTGTCCTATTTGTCCAAGGCACGTTGATTCTGAATTACTATCCAACATACACAACTCCCCTCCCCCGCCATCACCATTGTATCAGCTTAGATGTTATCAAGAGGAAATAAGTCACTGGATTAAAAAGTAAGGTGTGCTATAAGAGAACTTTTTAAATTAACAGTAAAATCATGACCCTCATACAAATACAATATGACCGTGTGTCAGAGATTTTATTTAACTTATTAATGAATGAAGGAATCAGCAAAGGTATTAAAAACTGGTTCAAGGACAAGCAGAAGAGATGACATATAGGCAATAAAGCAACACTGAAATGATTAATAGATAAAAAAACTGGCTTCTTTTTCAGTGGTTGGGAGAATTAATAGATCTCCATTGGGAAAAAAGTATTTGATAGCCTATGGAAAGGAATGATTTGCATTAATATCAGTTTTATACAGCTTACAGAATTATAAAAAAAATAAAATGACAATGAAATGCACAAACCACTCTAGATCCAGAAAATCTGGAAAGGTGTGCTAGATAGTATTTAGTTCCATAGAACATGCTGTCTTTTTTGTTTCTCTTTATTTCCTGGTAGGCACAGGACTAAATTTAGATTTCCATTCAACAAAACCACTAAACAGAAGATTATGTATACATTTAATAGAATCATTTTATCTTATTCTACTTTGTGTGTATAGAAGATACACCCAAAGTTAGCCAGGATAGTTTGCTTTGTAAATACTGAGGAAGCTGAAGTCTACTTTTCATTGCCTTCTTACTATTTCATGACTTTTAATATATTCAGTCATCCAGATGCTCCTGTTGATTCTTCTTTTGCAAATTATCTTACACCTTACCATTATTTTTCATTCCCATTGCTACTACCTTAGTCCAACCATTTAGGGAATAAACCACCATACAGCTGGATTAGGGTACCAATGGTTCTCTCTTTTTTGAATCTCTTTTTACTGTGATGGGTACGATATTGCTAAATTGGCAACACCATTTTCACATGACTATCCAACCCAAAATCTTTTAATGTCTCCAGACATTTTAGCTTTATATTCAAGGGCAACTGGTTATTGAAAGAGCAACTACAAGATGGATGAGCCGCCTTAAGTCCCTTTTTAAACAAACCAGTGGTTAACTAAGCTAAGAGCAATAAAACCTGATTTATGGTTAGAAACATGCAGATAGATAAGCCATTTTGTAAAACCATAATTCTTTTCCAAAAGAGCTTCAGAGACTATTAGATCCAACTTCTTTTTTCCTTTTTAAGAGAAAGGAGTGACTTTTGATAGAGATTTCAAGATTCACTGAAGTGCCAAAATTCTTTGTCTTTGTGGTGACAGGATGGTATAGCTTCAGAGTGATTCAAATGACTTCACTTGGAGCTTCGGTCCATTTCTTATTAGCTGTGGGACTCTTACCAAAGTATTTAGCTACTTTGAGCTACATTTCTTTTTGTAAGTTGGAGATACATGAAAAAAAAATTCATCTACTTTACAGGGTTATTGTAAAAATCACTGGAGATTGTACATATCAAAACAATTGATAAAATACTATTCAAAACCTAATAGTACTACATGGATTTTTCCATGCCTCTTCCACATAATTTATTTTGCAATTACTAGTGAAAGAAACTGGTAATAATAAGCCAGAAAATACACTGCTAAGTTGAAATCCTTTCTGACATTTTCTTTCAAGGTTGAACACACAATTGTCTAACACCCCCTCCCCCTCCCAAGAATAAAGATTACATCAGTGAAAAGCCTAGGGTTCCTGTGCACAGGGTGTACCAGTAGATAAAAGGCTTGATGTGAATGTTTTCATCAGTTTCTTACTCACAAGTCTACTAAATGTTACACTAGATTTTGCCTACTTGAATTCATTTATAAAAATATTCCAACAGACAGAAGTTGGCAATAGTTGAGAGAAAATTGTATGTGATGTAACGAGAAATTTTAAAAAAATTCATTAATTTAGATCCATTAATTTATGATCACAACAAAGACTATTCAAAAAGGAATATTTTACCATCTTCAACTATATATCTTATTTAATCCAAGTGAATAAAGTGGTACCAAAAAGGGAAAGAAGGCAATTAACATTAAATATCTACTATGTGCCAGGCACAGTTTTGAATTTCCCTGTCCTAGGTTAAACTCTGTGGCGATGCTTTAGTGCATTAATAAGAACAATTATCAATGAGTACATTATTAACAGTCTTTAGTTGGAAATCTCACAAAGCGCATTCTGACACAAGAATGTGAGGGCAAGTAGTTTATTTTGGAAAGAAATCCAGCAAGCACTCTGAGTAGAAGTGAGACAAGGAAAGGAAGACAGGCAGTAAGGAGCTCCTAGTAAGCAGGTTTCCTTTGTGGGCAGCACAAGAGAAATCCTATTTGCGACCCTCTGAGGGATTGTACAAAACATGCCTTAGAATTTTTCCACTGAGAGGTAAGCTGGAAAGGTAAGAGGTAGTTGGAATATTTGTTCACTAACTCCTGTCCCTCATTGGTTAAGGATTTATACTGAGGCATTAATCTTTTAGAACTACCAATCAGTCCCGCAAAAGTGCTAAGCATGTTTGATGCCAGAGAATATCCTTAGACAGAAAGACATAGGAAGTCACTGTCCTGTAAGGGAACCATCTGCTGAAGTAGACCATGGGGACATGGGTGGGGCATTTTTGTATCTACTACATTAAATCAATGAAATGTCATTATGTTAATCATTGAGGGGACACCAAAGAAAAAGAAAGCTTAATGCAATTTTTACAAGTTGAATTTATTTGTCATGTACAAACTTGGGTACTAGGAGTACAATAATAAAATACAACTTGTTCCCATAGGGAGCTTATATCAGCATTGGAAATATATCATCACTTTCTAAGATAAAAGATGTAGAATGAAAGAGTTATAGAAATTTAGAGTAGATGGAGTCCTGGATGAGAGCCTCTTTAAAAAGCAAACATAAATTGAAGTTAGCATTGAAGTACTTAATTGTATTTAGACAGGAACAAGGATAAAAAAAGATATTTTGGGCAAATAGAAAAATCTAAACAGAGATACTGAAGTGAGGTTTTAAAGATGAATTTTGTTACAGGATTGAAAAGACAGGAGACATGAGTACTGTTGTATGTTATTCAATCATCTGTTACTGATGTGTTGAAAGCCTGGACTAAGAAGATAGTAATGGAATGGAATGGAGCCAAGGAAGTGTGCCACTTACTACCCAATAACTCACTTTCCTTTTAGGTCAGTCCCCTACCAGCATGACTTCAAAACCAAAGGGGCCAGATACCTTCAAATTACATTTCAGACTCCCTTCGAGTTAGAGTACCCTGCATATGATCTGGATAATTATAAAGGCACATCCAAATATGGCTGATATTAAAGCTTACCTCCCTGGAAAATAATTCTCGGATTCATATCCACACTTATCCCATCATGCCTACAGTTTTTTAGGCCCTTTAGTTGGATTTATTTAACCCTTGACTTCCTTCTCATCAGGATGAATTTGGGAAATCTAGACAGATCTTTGCTTCAAATCTCTCTGGATATTAGTCATACTCTTTGGTTGTAGACTATTTCTTGAAAAAAAATTATGACCAAACCTCCATCTTATACTGCAATCTGAGTCCCTGTTTAGAGTCCACTTCTTCTGGGAATAAAGTAATGATTTGTTACAAAAGTTTTCCATGGGATGGAATTTTAGTTCCTAAATTGTATAATTGGATCTCTGTTGTCATGTTTCTTCTCCACCTCCTGCTCAACATTTCAGTGGGTTTGATGTGAATGTCCACACTGATCCTCCTTGATAATATTCTTACTGCCTACTGATACCACTGTTTTTTGCATAATGCCAATATACCATGATCTCCAGCTGTTGTGGGGTGTTCTTGTCATTATAGTAGATAATGTTGGTATTTCACCCTGATTGCCAAATAACAGAACACCTGATAAGTTGGATTTTATATTCCGTTGTCATCAGCTATCTTTATTACCATATCTGACAGGTCAAAAGAGCTTTAAAACATCTTTTTTTTAGTTCATAGGCAGGAATACACATTCATGCAGGTGTGCACTTATTAATTTAATTTACTCATTTAAGCATTTTTTGAGTGGTTGCTACCAGAAATCATCCCTCCTTGCATGAGGTTACATTATAGCCCGGAACAAAGGTAAAATGAGATGACACATCAGAAACACCAGCATATACTTGGCCCTTAAGGAATGTCGATTTCCTTCCTGTCTTGCTCTCTCTCCTCTCGCGTTCCATTTTGGGAGTTCCATTGCTGATCTCCTTTCTGCCAATCTCTTAGACTCTCCCCTTAGCATCTGTCAGTGATGATTCTCACTTCTGATCCTTTGTCCCACATTGAAGTCTTTATAACTATCTCTGATGCCGAGTCCTAGTCTTATTAATTTATTTTCTCCACCATTTCTCACACCCTGCCTTGTAATACTTGTTTCTTAACACATCAGCACCTGTGGTGAGGAAATCTTTCACTAAGTCACTAAATGGATAGCTTTGGGTAAGTAATAATTTGTTTCATTGTGGAAAGATTTGAGATTGATACTTCTCTCCTAAAATGTACTTCAAGACTGATTGTACAGAAGTACATATTGGACATATTGGACATATGTCCAATTTTCAGAGGTTGTTTTCTACTTCCTTTGCCTCTCTCTATTATAATTTTTCTACAGAGAAAAAAACACTAGCAAAATTAATCTTATTTAAATGGGGTAAGGAGGGCACCTGGGTGGCTTAGTCCTTAAGTCTGCCTTCAGCTCAGGTCATGATCCCAGGGTCCTGGCATTGAGGCCCGCATCGGGCTCTCTGCTCAGCAGGAAGCCTGCTTCTCCCTCTCCCACTCCCCCAGCTTGTGTTCCCTCTCTCGCTGCCTCTCTCTCTCTCTGTTGAAAAATAAATAAAATCTTTAAAAATAGATAAATAAATAAAAATAAATGGGGTAAGGAGAGGGAGGAGCAAGATCTACAGCAAACTTAGATGTGCTAATTTTTCATTTTAGTTTCGGCTTGTCTTAAGTCCTAATACTAGACGTTTATACCAATAAATATGGCAGCAGAACAAAGAGATAGAACCTGAAGAAGCATGTGGGGAGGGTATGTTTATGGAAGAAATATAGGACCAAACACCCATTTCTGTTATGGAGATTGAAGCCTTAGACTGCTCTTTTAGGCCTCTGTGATATATGTATGTTATAGTGTATATATACAGTGTGTGTGTGTGTGTGTGTGTGTGTGTACATAGTGTATATTATTGTATACATCATTCATGCATTGAGTATATACACTATTATATATTGTATATGCATATATTGTATACATACATTGGGTGTATGTATATAGTGTATTATATATATATACATACATACATATATGTATATATTATTGTAAGAAAATGCTAGAATTATTCTCTAGATTCACCATAGTAAGTCCATCTCCTTAGGAGATGATTGTTCCTTTTTCTATAGAAATGATATGATTTGAAACTTGAATAAAATCCCCCTGAGAGGCAAGGTGAGCAGAAATGAGAAAAGTACTATCAGAAGATAGTCTTCTAAATGTCCCAAGGGGCAAAAAACAGCTAGAGGAGATATCTTAGCCAAGGAAGCACAAGTGAAGGGTGATATAAGCTTTGGCAACTATAACAAAGTCACCAAAACCCATGCTAATACCTGCCAATATTAAGTGATAATAAGGTCCTATAAGTGTGATTTAAACTTGGCTGCAAAATTACATAGTATGGTGGTTTTCTACCCCAGGCTGCCTCCTGGTCATTCTGATTCCAGCAGCCTAAGAAAAAGGTACCAGTACTTTAGAAAATCTCTACACATGACTCTAATGTGTTACCATGTTTGGGAAATGTTGACCTAATAAGCCCTTGTATGAGTGGGTGTGAGTGTATTTTAAAAGATTTGGAAAGGAGAACCTGCCATTTGCTACAGTGACCTTCATTCCATATCTTACCATCACGGACATTTTGTGTTTGTTAATGAGTTATAAATGCAAAGGAACAAAAAGGTGAGAGTTTCACTTTAGGCTTACACAATGTCACAAAATGTGCCTTTTTTCACTGTCCTTGAAAAAGAATATGTATGCAATAGCTCTTTCTCTGTAGCCTATTTCAGGCAATTAAATGAATATATGTGTGTACATGCATATAAACATTATACTTTGGCAAGGTTGAGATCTGTTTTGATAGACCAATTTAAGTTTGAAGACATACACCTAAGACAACTCTGACCTGAAAATATGCTGATTTTTTTCTCTTTTTACTTTTACCTAGTCGCAAGTCAAACAGTGGAAAAGAGCAGGCAATGCTCTGAGCATCCTGCTGAATTGCAGACTTGACTTTCTTATCGGCTAGTTCCCACATTTGCTGAAACAGTCTTGCCAAAGCATGCACAAGGATTTCAAGGGGTCACAGATTTGCAAAGGTGGCCAGTGGAAAATCAGGGGTCTGGTATAGGTATTTCATTTGTTCCTCTTTTTTCCTTGTCTCTAATTCCTGTGTAAGCAACACATTTTTATGTACCGATATCAATCTAGTAAATCATGTGTATTTCCTGAAGATGACTTCCTGTGCTCCAGTGGGATTGTGGAGGAGATTTTTCTCAAGAATTAGGTCGAATTCTGCATGATTAGGGCAAGATGGGAAAGGAAGACTGGGAAGGCAGATATAAATCATAGCAAAGATTATAGCTTTTTGTTTGTTTTGCTTTGGTGATATTCCTTCAGAGAAATACATTGCATTTTCCTCTGACTCTTCATTAGCTTTTAGACCAGAATACATATTATTACTAATAACTATGTTCTGTCTGGTGGCCATCTTCTTAATTAGTCTGAACTGTATTTGATTATAATTTGCTTCAGGTATTATTGGATCATCTTATTTTAGATCTCGTTGTTGTCCTTTGTTTTCTGTTTGTACCAAAGTCATAACCATTCTGTCCTGGAAACACCTAAATCAAGTTTGTCTGCTCTAATTAAGGAAGTTTAATTTCTGATGTTCTGGAACATTCCACTTGTTAGATTTTCCCAAAATATAAATTTCTAGGTCACCATTATAGGAAACCTCAATGTCCACCATTTTATGTCTCCTTGAGAAAGCTTACCATAAAATACTAATGTTCCTCTCCAGTACCCCTTATTGCTATTTATCACATATTTTTAAAAAAGATTTTATTTATTTATTTGTCAGAGAGAGAGAGAGAGCACAAACAGGGAGAGCAGCAGGCCAAAGCAAAAGCAGGCTCCCCGCTGAGCAAGGAGTCCAATGCAGGACTGGATCCCAGGACCCTGAGATCATGACCTGAGCCAAAGGCAGATGCTTAACCGACTGAGCCATCCAGGGGCCCCTACTGTTTATCACATAGTAAGGTTTCTTCAGACAATTGCCATTCTGTGCGATCCACTCGCTTAAATTTTACTGATGGAGCTAAGATACACCACTGTGATAATATGTGAAAAATTATAGTAATTTTTGAAGTTGACTACGGGGTTTAACTTTGTGCTCTTACATGATAGCTTCTATATTACTCTTCAGTAATTTTTTTTTAATTCTCAGAATTTTGATTGCAAGTATTCCTCATTGCCTTAGATAATTGCTACTCTTCTCAAATCATTTTATTCCATCTGGATTTCATGTTAGATCTTGCAAAGAAAGCACAAATATATTTAATATTTAGAGTATTTCTTTTTTTTTAAAGATTTTATTTATTTATTTATTTGACAGAGAGAGAGAGAGAGATAGTGAGAGCAGGAACACAAGCAGGGGGATTAGGAGAGGGAGAAGCAGGCTTCCCGCCAAACAGGAGCCTGATGTGGGGCTCGGATCCCAGGACCCTGGGATCACGACCTGAGCCGAAGGCAGATGCTTAATGACTGAGCCACCCAGGTGCCCCTAGAGTATTTCTAACAGAAATAAACTTATTAGGGTTTACTTTGATCAAGGGGTAGTTTAGCTCATAAATAATACTGAGAAATCATCATTTATTTATTTCTACTTTATCTTATATACATCATTTATTTATTTCTATCATTTATTTCTACTTTAGAGTCCATGTCATGGATTGTGAATGATGCCCTGAAATTATAAGGATAATGGCTTCCAAATATATAGGTTCAAGTGACCCTGCACCTTTTCCATATGATGTTAGATTAGATGTAAATTTTATTCACTATAATGTTCATCTGTTTACTATAACAACTAGCCTAGCATATTACAGGTGGTAAGTATACTGTAAATAGTTGCTGATTGACCTCTATATAAATTATTGAATGAGTGAGTGATTTAGCTATAGTTTTGTGCTACTAGTGTAACCTAAATCATTTTCATAGTGGTTTGATTATATGTTTACATGAGCCACTTCCAGCTCTGAAAAAAACATTATGAAGTATAACAAAACAACACGGGAGAAATGTAGCCAAAGATAATTATACGTGGGATGAGATGAGATTCTCTGACACTCATGCTCGTCTCTGAATGGTAACTTTCATTATGGTTCCATCTACAAATGGTCCCAGAGCACCAGGACAATGGAAAACCCACAGAAAGGAAATAGGCAAAAGTCAAGTCTGTGTATAAACTGCAAGAAGGCAATGTGTCCCTGTTTGAGAGGTAATTAAGACTGTACTTTCCGCTGCCGCCATCTTGGTTCCGCATTCCCCTCACAAAACGCCTGGTGAAGCCACAGAAACCGTCCCTGCTACAGAGCAGGAGTTGCCACAGCCCCAGGCTGAGACAGGGTCTGGAACAGAATCTGACAGTGATGAATCAGTACCAGAGCTTGAGGAACAGGATTCCACACAGGCAACCACACAACAGGCCCAGCTGGCAGCAGCTGCTGAAATCGATGAAGAACCAGTCAGTAAAGCAAAACAGAGCCGGAGTGAAAAGAAGGCACGGAAGGCTATGTCCAACCTGGGCCTTCGACAGGTTACAGGGGTTACAAGAGTCACTATCCGGAAATCTAAGAATATCCTCTTTGTCATCACAAAACCAGATGTCTACAAGAGCCCAGCTTCAGATACCTACATAGTTTTTGGGGAAGCCAAGATCGAGGATTTATCTGAGCAAGCACAACTAGCAGCTGCTGAGAAATTCAAAGTTCAAGGTGAAGCTGTCTCAAACATTCAAGAAAACACACAGACTCCAACTATACAAGAGGAGAGTGAAGAAGAAGAGGTTGATGAAACCGGTGTAGAGGTTAAGGTCATAGAATTGGTCATGTCACAAGCAAATGTGTCAAGAGCAAAGGCAGTCCGAGCCCTGAAGAACAACAGTAATGATATTGTAAATGCTATTATGGAATTAACAATGTAACCATCTGAAAACGAGGACTTTTTTTGGTGTTTCAAAAGAATAACTGCAGCTTGGTTTGAAATTTGTACTGTTTCTATCATTAATAAAGTTATGGCTTCTTGTTGGATAAAAAAAAAAAAAGACTGTACTTTCCAAGTGTAGAACTCATTGTTACATGCACTATGAAATAATGCTTAAAGCATTTGTATTTCTGATGGAGACCTGTTTGGGTTAATATCTTGGTAATGCTTTAGTTGAAAAACACACTTGTACATCAAAAAGTTTAGAGAAGCATCTTTAGTCTTGGATAAATTACATACTTTGTAAGTTAAGCCGAAAGCCGATTTCCCCCCAAATAACATTATTTACATAGATTTTTTAAGCAGAGTATTTTTGTCATAAAATCAGAACTGTATTTGAACAAATTGCTTTCTTAATATTGGTTCAATGTATAAGAAGTACATAATTTCGTAAACATTCAAGTTGAATCAGGAAAAGTTTTCTAACTAACCTTATGCTGAATGTAATTACAAGGTGAATATTCAAAACTAACGGAGATGGCCATTTATAAATTATAATTGGTTTTATCTTGAGAGTGAAAGAGGCTAAGTTTATACTATTTAATGTTATAGTAGCTTTCCAATGCTTTGAAGTTTAATCATAACACTAAGAGTGAGCTCTGATTAAGTAGTAGTTTCACTTTTAACCATTTTCTTTTTTGTTAAGCATTTTTTATGAGATCTACTTTTGAGTGTCTAGCCTTTCTCATATAAACTCTGCTACTGTCCATACTTTGAACAAAATTAGACTGATCAGAACCTGATTCTGCTGTTATAAAACTCATTGTATTTATATTCAATGACCTTACATTTATGGCATTTTTTTTGTACTTCTTGCAGATACATACAGTTAACGCAAAACTATAATGCCTTCTGCATTTATTTCATAAATGGAGACATAATGTTTTTCTGTAAATTATACTCCATACTTCTGGAGAAACAGTAAAATGAGGTTGTTCTTAGATCTCTTTTACAAATTAGAAGATCATCTTAGAGAGGTTAAATAATTTGTCCAAATGACCCAGCTAGAAAGCGGCAAAGCTAGAACTGAGAACTCCCTGAGTAAGAGAAGAGAGTGTTTCAAAGAGAGTGACCTAATTTCTCTTTCTACAGTTGCATTGTTAGTGTATAAGAAAGCAACTGATTTCTGTGCACTGTTCTTTTATCCTGCCGCATTACTGAATCGTTGTATGAGTTCTAGTAATTTGGGGGTGGAGTCTTTTGGATTTTCCACATAAAGTATCATGTCATCTGCGAAGAGAGAGAGTTTGACTTTTTCTTTGCCAATATGAATATTTTTTATTTCTTTTTGTTGTCTGATTGCTGTTGCTAGGACTTCTAGTATGATGTTGAACAATAGTGATGAGAGTGGGCACCCTTGACGTGTTCCTGATCTTAAGGGAAAGGCTCTCATCTTTTCCCTGTTGAGGATGATATTCATTGTGGGTTTTTCATAGATGGATTTTATGAACTTGAGGAATGTTCCCTCTATCCCTATACTCTGAAGAGTTTTAATCAGGAAAGGATGCTGTATTTTGTCAAATGCTTTTTCTGCATCAATTGAGAGGATCATATGGTTCTTCTCTCTCCTCTTATTAATGTGTTCTATCACATTGATTGATTTGTGAATGTTGAACCACCCTTGCATCCCGGGGATAAATCCCACTTGTTTGTGGTGGGTGATCCTTTTAATGTATTGTTGGATCCTATTAGCTAGGATTTTGTTGAGAATTTTGGATTTACAATAGCACCAAAACACATAAGATACCTTGGAATAAACCTAACCAAAGAGGTAAAGGATCTATACTCTAGGAACTACAGAATATTCATGAAAGAAATTGAAGAAGATACAAAAAGATGGGAAAACATTCCATGTTCATGGATCAGAAGAATAAACATTGTTAAAATGTCTATGCTGCCCAGAGCAATCTGTACCTTCAACGGCATCCTGATCAAAATTCCAATGACATTTTTCAAAGTGCTGGAACAAACAATCCTAAAATCCATATGGAATCAGAAAAGACCCTGAATCACCAAGGAAATGTTGAAAAAGAAGAACAAAGCTGGGGGCATCACGTTGCCTGATTTCAAGCTATATTACAAAGCAGTGATCACCAAGACAGCATGGTACTGGCCCAAATACAGACATATAGAGGGGAAATTCAAATCAAAATCACATTGAGATACCACCTTATGCCAGTTAGAATGGCAAAAATTGACAAGGCAAGAAACAACAAATGTTGGAGAGGTTGTGGAGAAAGGGGAATCCTCTTACACTCTTGGTGGGAATGCAAGTTGGTACAGCCACTTTGGAAAACAGTGTGGAGGGTCCTCAAAAAATTAAAAATAGAGCTACCCTATGACCCAGCAATTGCACTCCTGGGTATTTACCCCAAAGACACAGATGTAGTGAAAAGAAGGGCCATATGCACCCCAATGTTCATAGCAGCAATGTCCGCAATAGCCAAACTGTGGAAGGAACCGAGATGCCCTTCAACAGATGAATGGATAAAGAAGATGTGGTCCATATATACAATGGAATATTACTCAGCCATCAGAAAGGATGAATACCCAACTTTTACATCCACATGGATGGGACTGGAGGAGATGATGCTAGGTGAAGTAAATCAAGCAGAGAAAGTCAATTATCATATGGTTTCACTTATTTGTGGAACATAAGGAATAACATGGAGGACATTAGGAGAAGGAAGGGAAAAATGAAGGGGGGTGATCAGAGGGGGAGACAAACCATGAGAGACTGTGGACTCTGAGAAACAAACTGAGGGCTCTAGAGGGGAGGGGGGGTGGGGGGATGGGTTAGCCCGGTGATGGGTATTAAGGAGGGCACGTACTGCATGGAGCACTGCGTGTTATATGAAAACAATGAATCATGGAACACTACATCAAAAACTAATGATGTACTGTATGGTGACTAACAGAACATAATAAAATTAAATTAAATTAAATTAAAAAACAAAGAGAGTGACCTAATGTATTAAAAACTTTGAGATGTTGGAGAAGATAAGGCCAAGAAATGCCTATGGGAACTAGTACAATGGAGGTATGAGAGCAGTTTTGGAAGGCTGGCAAAAACTGGATTAAAATGGGTTTAAGAGAAGCTGAAGTATGAGGAGGGAACAATCTCTTTAAATGTAAACACATTTCAACAAGTATGGCTAGGAGGCGGAAGGGTCTTGAAATAAAGAACATCCAAAGGGAGCAACAGAAAAACCCTTTATTTGCAGCCTTCTGACAGTTAGCAAAAGTGTTATATCTTCAGGCACTTGGGTTCGTCTGAAATACAAAGGTATCATGACCTGAGAATGTGATGCAAGGCCAAACAAATGTTCTGTTTTCACTTCTCAGAAGTAGATGGTCTAAGGATAAGCAAGTCTACAAAAGTAGACTTTGTGAGTTTGAGTGTAGCAAAAACAATGAACAGTTTAGCCATCAGAGGGAGTACACTTGTACTTCTCAGTTTAGCCATAAAAACTAAGGCAAACGGCTTACAATTCTCATTGTTGGGGACCACAAAAATATAAATGAAGCCGTAGTTGGAAGAACTTTTAAAGATGAGAACTATTAGAGCTAAAACATATCCCAGAGAGGAAAAAAATAGACTGATAATGCAGAGGGACAGGGATAAGTAAAAAGTGGAGAGTTGGAGGTGTCAAGAGGAGATGAAATCCAGAACATTGTGCAGGGACTAGCTTTGACAGGAAGAGGCTTAAGTTGTATACATATTAGCTATAAGACGTATGATAAGGCAAAGGACCTATCAGGAGCCAAAGTGGTGGGCTTATTTTTATCTATAAGATCCAGAATGTAGATTATTTTTTCTCAAGCCTCTTTAAGCCCCTATAGTTTATGATTCTAACATATTGTCTAACATGCTAACAAATTATCTCCTGAGAAATTGTTGTGAAACTTTGTAACAGTCTTCTTTCATATGTTCTTAGCTATTTTTCAAGCCATACTTAAAAGCTCATGAAGTCTTTCTGACTTCATAGTTGGAGGGTAAGTCTTCACCATTACCTTTGTTACCTTGGGCAAGTAACTCTGCCCATTTGCCTGTTAGTAAAACAAACACCTACTTCACAGGGTTGTTGTGATAGATCATCTTAAATAAGATAATCTGCCTGCTTGTGATAGTGTCTGGCAAATAGGAAGTGCAATAAATATTAGAGATGATTCTCTTTTTATTCCCAGGAAAAGCCACATTAACCTAGATAGGTTTCATTTTGCTGACTGAGTACCTAGAACATTCCTTTGCCATTTGACAAACTATTACTTTCTCAAAGATATTTATTTAGTGAGTTAGTGAAAGATTCCCTCACCACAGATGCTGATGTGTTAAAAAAATAAGTATTTCAAGGCAGGGAATGATAAATGGTGCAGAAAGTAGATCAATAAGGCTAGGTCTTGGCATCAGAGATAGTTATAAAGACTTCAATGCAGGACAAAGGATCAGAAGTGAGAATCATCACTGACAGATGCTAAGGGGAGAGTCTAAAAAATTGGCAGAAGGAAGATCAGCAATGGAACTCCCAAGACGGAGTGGGAGTGGAGAGAGATCAAGGCAGAAAGAAAATTAACATTTCTTGAGAGCCAGGTATATGCTGGTGTTTCTGATGTGTCATCTCATTTTACCTTTATTCTGGGCTATAATGTAACCTCATGCAAGGAGAGATGATTTCTGGTATTGCTTACCATCTGAGCTCCAGTGTGCAGTGCCTGGTATATGGCAGGCACTCAATAAACATTTGAATGAGTAAATTAAATTAATAAGTGCACACCTGCATGAATGTGTATTCCTGCCTGTAAACTAAAAAAGATATGTTAAAACTATTTGACCTGTTGGATATGATAAAAAGATAGTTGATGGAAATTAAATATATTCAAATATAAAACCATATATATATATGAGATTTATGATTAAAAATAAATATAATTTGTAAACATTTTGATGTCATAAAATCCATCCTATCACAGCGTAAGTCAAAGGAAGTGAAACATGTCAATTTCCTCATCTGTCAACTATAATTTTAACAACTCCAACATCTTAGTTTTTATTCTCAACTTTAGAATTATCTCTAGAAACTTCTTTTGTGATGAAGAATTGTGTACAAGAAGTTAAATAAGTCCTTTAGCTTTACTTCAGTTCTTTCTCTATTACCTTCATTACATTTTTAAATATATTTAAAATTGTATTTAAAGTTGATGTCATTTTAAAGTTCATTTTTATTTATCCTTTTATTTGTATGTGTATGTAAACCTGTATCAAAAAATATATATAATGAATATAGATGAATATAATTCATACATGTAAGACTACATGTATAAATACATCTTCACATATATATATATATATATATATATATAAAAGTTTTATTAATGGTGTTTGTGAAATGTTTAAAATAGGTTGGGTTGTTTTTGGATGGTGTTATTTTAATTTTTTCTTTGGACTTTTCTGTGTCTTTCAGATTTTTAATAATGTAATTTCACAGACTCCTAACCTAAAGGTGTACCTTACATTAATTCTTTCATACCATAAAGTGTCCAGAAGGTAGCTGTTATTCCTTGAATATCATTCCCAGGTTTAAACTAATTCATCTTAATACAGTGGGAGCAATTAATGGGTCTAGTATTACCTTTCCTGCTTAGAAATATCAGTAACTTAAATGTGGCCTAAACTTAATACATGTTTAATGTTTGCTTTCATTTGAGAATTACAATGAAAAATAGGACTGAATCCCACTGAATCTTCAAAATCACATTGAAAAAAATTTTCATAAGCCAATACCTGGGAGAAAATCAGAAATTACAAATTTATTTTTTTAACAAAGTGAAGAAAAGTATAACATGAGAATGTTTATACAGTAGGACTTTAAATGACCTTTCAAGAGTCAATAAATTAAATAAAAGCTTTATTTGTTTTGTGTGAGCTTTTAAAAAAATTCCATGTAGCTCTGGACCTCTCTTGAGAGGCCTTTAGAATTATGTACTTGATGTAATTCTCTGCAAACACCCAGTAGATTACATTAATCCTAAAATCAAGATATGTATCATTTATCTCTGTGTTCTCACAATCCCTGGGATACCACAAATGAAATATGATTTTGTGCGTGTGTGCATATGAGAGAGAGAGAGAGAGAGAGAGAGAGGGATTAGTTATGGTTAGTTCATTTGGTTTTGTTTAATACATGGATGGATGGCTGAATGAGTAATTTTATATTGTCCCTCATTTTAGTCAAGAGAATGAATTATGTGTGCTCATATTCTGATCTTAATCATATAGGATGACATTTTGTCCCCAATTTTTTAACTTCTTTGAGAAAAACTTGAAAAATATAATTGTATATATTTAAAGTGTACAATGTGATGATTTGATATACATATATATTGTAGAATGTTTACCAAGATCAAGGTAATTAACACATCCCTCACCTCACATAGTTAACATAGTTAACTCTTTTGTGTGAGTGTAGTAAGAACGCCTAAGATCTTAGTATAATAACCTCCATATTCATCCATGTTGTTGCAAATGGCAAGATTTTCTTCTTTTTTATGGGTGGACAATATTCCCTTGTATATATATACACCCATTTTTCTTTATCCATTTATCTGTTGAAGGATATTTAGGTTGTTTCCTTATCTTGGTTATTGTGAATAACATTGCATTAAATATGGGTGTGCAAACATCCCTTTGAGATATTGATTTCAATTCCTCCAGATATGTACACAAGAGTGGGATCACTGGACTTGAATAAACATTGTCAAACAATCAATGATTTCTCTTTTTAATGTTAGCATCCTTGGATGCTCAATGCCTATGACCATTAATTCATTAAGGGTTGCAAAACTGTGATATTCTAATTCTATAATTTTGTTTCACTTGTTATCTGAAACAATTTAATAAGGAATTGCTCCCTCTCATCTACTATTTATCTACCCAATGGTATTATTCATATTCAAAAAGTCAAGATAAATGTTGATCATTTCCTTATAACTACTGTTTTAATATAATCAATTGGTTTTACTTCATCCTCAGAAAGCAAACAATTAGATTTCTTTTTTTAATGAAAAAAAATACCATTACAAACTCAATGATGTAGAAATACTCCATAAGTTTCTATCTACTGCAATTCTTACCCCTAATGAAGCTCAAATTATGTTATCTTTGGTCAGTTGAAGCTTCTTCAAATTCTTTTTGACATGTCCTAGCAATAGTCTTTCATAGCTATCTTGCTACTAATATATTAAGATGTTCCAAATTCCTCTTATACATTTCAGCCCCAGACCTGGAATCAGCCAAAGAAGACTTGTTAATGGGAATGGCATTTCAGAAATATGTGGACGGGGGAGGTGGGGGGGAAACAAGATGGCGGAGGAGTAGGAGACCTGGATTTCATCTGGTCTCAGGAATTCAGCTGAATAGGGATCACACCTACGAACTCAACAGGAGATCAAAGAAAAGAATAGCAACAGCTCTCTGAACAGAGAAGCGACCACTTTCTGGAAGGTAGGACGTGCAGAGAAGTGAATCTGAGGCGATATTCGGGAGGATAGACGGCAGGGGAGGGGGCCTCCATCGGCCGCTTCTGGCAAGTGCTAGAGCCGCGGAGCACAAAATCGTAACTTTTAGGAGTTGGCTCCGCTGAGGGACGTCGCTCCAGTGGCCAAGCGGGGGGTGGAACCCTCACGGGACAGTGTGGTCTCAGGACCCTCGGGGTCACAGAAAGACTGGGGGTGCCTGAGTGCAGCAGGGCTTCCAGGTATCAGACCGGGGAAGCCGGTTGCAGAGACGGAGCCGAGGTGCGGGCTCTCAGCTCGGGGTTGCCATAAACTGATCTGCGGCCCAGTCAGGCCACTGCTCCTCCAACAGGGACCCAACAAGCGACAGAGCCGGAGAGACTCCCCTTCCTCCCCCGGGAGGAGCGGCGCGGGAGTGCACCGCAGGGATCTGCTGGGTTTGGAGACTCCACATGGGGTCGGGTGCCAGAGATAGAAATGCTAGGTCACAGGCCGGGTGAGCACGCAGTGCGGCCAGAGACCGGGGAGACGGGAGTGACTGACTGCTTTTCTCTGGGGGCGCACTGAGGAGCGGGGCCCCGAGTTCTCCGCTCCTCCGGGCGGAGATTGCGAGGCTGCCATTTTCACCCTGGACCTCCAACGCTGTACCGAGAGCTTGCAGGGAACAAAAGCTCCCGAGAGCAAACCGGAGCAGCTTCCTTAGCCCAGACTCACAAGGGCGGGGCAATTCTGCCTCCGGCAAAGACATTTGGGAACCACGGCAACAGGCCCCTCCCCCAGAAGATCAGCACGAACAGCCAGCAAGCCAAGACCAAGTTTACCGATCAAGGAGAACGGGAGAACTCCAGCGCTAGGGGAATACTGCACATAGAATTCATGGCTTTTTTTTTTACCATGATTCATTAGTCTTTCAAAGTTAATTTTTTTAACTTTTTTTTTTTGAATTTTTCTTTTTCCTTTTCAACCAACATCTTATCAATCCCTTTTTTAAAAAAAAACATTTTTATTTTTCATTTTTAGAGTCATATTCTATCCCTTCATAGTAGTTACCCTTATTTTTGGCATATATATATAAGTTGTTCTCTCTTTAAAATTTTGAGATACAGTTTCTTCTAACATATCAAATATACCCTAAATCTCTAATGTATGGCTTTGTTCTTGTCTCCTGCCTGATCACATTCTCTCCCCTTTTTTTTTCTTTCTTTCTTTCCTTTTTTTTAATCCTCTTCTTTCTTTTTTCAAACATCTTCTTATCAATGCCTTTTTTAAAATTTTTTATAATTTTCATCCTCACAGTCATATTCCATCCCTTCATCATATCAACCCTTATTTTGTACATATATAAGTCTTTCTTTCTTTAAAATTTTAGGAAGCACTTCTAACAGACCAAAATACACCCAAAATCTAGTGTGTGGCACTGATCTATGCACCAGCCTGATCATATTTGATCATATTCTGTTTTTTTTTTGTTTGTTTTGTTCTGTTTTTGTTTGTTTTTATCTTTTTCTTTTTTTTCTTTCTTTCCCTTTCTTTTCCCCTGGTTTCAGGTCTTTTCTGATTTGATTAGAGTATATTTTCTGGGGACATTGTTAACCTGTTAGCATTTTGTTCTCTCATTCATCTGTTCTCCTCTGGACAAAATGACAAGATGAAAAAAATCACCTGAACAAAAAGAACAAGAGGTAGTACCGTCTGCCAGGGACCTACTCAATATGGACATTAATGCGATGTTGGACCTAGAGTTCAGAATCATGACTTTAAAGATACTAGCTGGGCTTGAAAAAAGCATGGAAATTATTAGAGAAACCCTTTCTGGAGAAATAAAAGAACTAAAGTCTAACCAAGTCGAAATCAAAAAGGCTATTCATGAGGTGCAATAAAAAATGGGGGCACTAACTGCTAGGATAAATGAGGCAGAAGAGAGAATCAGCAATATAGAAGACCAAATGATGGAAAATAAAGAAGCTGAGAAAAAGAGAGATAAACAACTACTGGATCATGAGGGCAGAATTCGAGAGATAAGCGATACCATAAGATGAAACAACATTAGAATAATTGGGATCCCAGAAGAAGAAGAAAGAGAGAGAGGGGCAGAAGGTATATTGGAGCAAATTATAGCAGAGAACTTCCCTAATGTGGGGAAGGAAACAGGCATCAAAATCCAGAAGGCACAGAGAACTGCTCTCAAAATCCATAAAAATAGGTCAACACCCCGACATCTAATAGTAAAACTTATGAGTCTCAGAGACAAAGAGAAAATCCTGAAAGCAGCTTGGGAGAAGAGATATGTAACCTATAATGGTAGAAACATTAGATTGGCAACAGACCTATCCACAGAGACCTGGCAGGCCAGAAAGGACTGGCATGATATCTTCAGAGCACTAAACGAGAAAAACACGCAGCCAAGAATACTATATCCAGCTAGGCTGTCATTGAAAATAGAAGGAGAGATAAAAAGCTTCCAGCACAAACAAAAACTAAAGGAATTTGCAAACACGAAACCAGCCCTACAAGAAATATTGAAAGGGGTCCTCTAAGCAAAGAGAGAGCCTAAAAGCAGTATAGACCAGAAAGGAATACAGACAATATACAGTAACAGTCACCTTACAGGCAATATTATGGCACTAAATTCATCTTTCAATAGTTACCCTGAATGTAAATGGGCTAAATGCCCCAATCAAAAGACACAGGCTATCAGATTGGATTAAAAAACAAGACCCATCGATATGCTGGCTGTAAAAGACTCATTTTAGACCCAAAGACACCCCCACATTGAAAGTGAAGGAATGGAAAACCATTTATCATGCTAATGGACACCAAAAGAAAGCTGGGGTGGCAATCCTTCTATCAGACAAATTAGATTTTAAAACAAAGACTGTAATAAGAGATGAGGAAGGACACTATATCCTCCTTAAAGGGTCTATCCAACAAGAAGACCTAACAATTGTAAATATCTATGCCCCTAACATGGGAGCAGCCAATTATATAAGGCAATTAATAACAAAAGCAAAGAAACACATTGACAACAATACAATAATAGTGGGGGACTTTAACACCCCCCCCGACTGAAATGGACAGATCATCTAAGCAAAAGATCAACAAGGAAATAAAGACTTTAAATGACACACTGGACCAAATGGACTTCACAGACATATTCAGAACATTCCATCCCAAAACAACAGAATACACATTCTTTTCTAGTGCCCATGGAACATTCTCCAGAATAGATCACTATCTAGGTCACAAATCAGGTCTCAACCAGTACCAAAAGATTGGGATTATTCCCTGCATATTTTCAGACCACAATGCGTTGAAACTAGAACTCAAACACAAGAGGGAAGTCAGAAAGAACTCAAATACATGGAGGCTAAAGAGCATCCTACTAAAGAATGAATGGGTCAACCAGGAAATTAAAGAAGAATTAAAAAAATTCATGGAAACCAATGAAAATGAAAACACAACTGTTCAAACTCTTTGGGATGCAGCAAAGGCAGTCCTGAGAGGAAAGTATATAGCAATACAAGCCTTTCTCAAGAAATAAGAAAGGTCTCAAATACACAACCTAACCCTACACCTAAAGGAGCTGGAGAAAAAACAGCAAATAAAGCCTAAACCCAGCAGGAGAAGAGAAATCATAAAGATCAGAGCAGAAATCAATGAAATAGAAACCAAAAGAACAGTAGAACAGATCAACGAAACTAGGAGCTGGTTCTTTGAAAGAATTAACAAGATTGATAAACCCCTGGCCAGACTTATCAAAAAGAAAAGAGAAATGACCCAAATCAGCAAAATCATGAATGAAAGAGGAGAGATCACAACCAACACCAAAGAAATACAAACAATTATAGGAACATATTATGAGCAACTATATGCCAGCAAATTAGATAACCTGGAAGAAATGGATACATTCCTAGAGATGTATCAACTACCAAAATTGAACCAGGAAGAAATAGAAAACCTGAACAGACTTATAACCACTAAGGAAATTGAAGCAGTCATCAAAAATCTCCCAACAAAGAAAAGCCTAGGGCCAGATGGCTTCCCAGGGGAATTCTACCAAACATTTAAAGAAGAATTAATACCTAGTCTCCTGAAACTGTTCCAAAAAATAGAAATGGAAGGAAAATTTCCAAACTCGTTTTATGAGGCCACCATTACCTTGATCCCCAAACCAGACAAAGACCCCATCAAAAAGGAGAATTACAGACCAATATCCTTGATAAACATGGATGCAAAAATTCTCACCAAAATACTAGCCAATAGGATCCAACAGTACATTAAAAGGATTATTCACCATGACCAAGTGGGATTTATCCCTGGGCTGCAAGTTTGGTTCAACATCCGCAAATCAATCAACGTGATACAACCTGATATATTAACAAAAGAAAGAACAAGAATCATATGATCCTCTCAATAGATGCAGAGAAAGCATTTGACAAAGTACAGCATCCTTTCTTGATCAAAACTCTTCAGAGTATAGGGATAGAGGGTACATACCTCAATATCATAAAAGCCATCTATGAAAAACCGACAGTGAATATCATTCTCAATGGGGAAAACTGGGAGCTTTCCCCCTAAGGTCAGGAACACGGCAGGGATGTCCACTATCACCACCGCTATCTAACATAGTATTAAAAGTCCTAGCCACAGCAATCAGACAAAAAAAAAAAAAAAATAAATCAAAGGCATCCGAATCGGCAAGGAGGAAGTCAAACTCTCACTGTTTGCAGATGATAGGATACTCTATGTGGAAAATCCAAAAGACTCCACCCCAAAACTGCTAGAACTCATACAGGAATTCAGTCAAGTGGCAGGATATAAAATCAATGCACAGAAATCAGTGGCATTCCTATACACCAACAACAAGACAGAAGAGAGAGAAATTTAAGGAGTCAATCCCATTTACAACTGCACCCAAAACCATAAGATACCTAGGAATAAATCTAACCAAAGAGGCAAAAGATCTATACTCAGAAAACTATAAAATACTCATGAAAGAAATCGAGGAAGACACAAAGAAATGGAAAAACGTTCCATGCTCATGGATTGGAAGAATAAACATTGTGAAGATGTCAATGCTACCTAGAGCAATCTACACATTCAATGCAATCCCCTTCAAAATACCATCCACTTGGGCGCCTGGGTGGCTCAGTTGGTTAAGCAACTGCCTTCGGCTCAGGTCATGATCCTGGAGTCCCGGGATCGAGTCCCGCATCGGGCTCCCTGCTCAGCAGGGAGTCTGCTTCTCCCTCTGACCCTCTTCCCTCTCGTGCTCTCTCTCTCTCATTCTCTCTCTCTCTCAAATAAATAAATAAAATCTTTAAAAAAAAATACCATCCACTTTTTTCAAAGAAATGGAACACATAATCTAAAGTTTGTATGGAACCAGAGAAGACCCCGAATAGCCAGAGGAATGTTGAAAAAGAAAAGCAAAGCTGGCGGCATCACAATTCCGGACTTCCAGCTCTATTACAAAGCTGCCATCATCAAGACAGTATGGTACTGGCACAAAAACAGACACACAGATCAATGGAACAGAATAGAGAGCCCAGAAATGGACCCTCAACTCTATGGTTAACTCATCTTTGACAAAGCAGGAAAGAATATCCAATGGAAAAAAGACAGTCTCTTCAACAAATGGTGTTGGGAAAATTGGACAGCCACATGCAGAAGAATGAAACTGGACCATTTCCTTACACCACACACAAAAATAGACTCCAAATTGTTGAAAGACATAGATGTGAGATAGGAGTCCATCAACATCCTAAAGGAGAACACAGGCAGCAACCTCTTCGACCTCAGCCACAGCAACTTCTTCCTAGAAACATCACCAAAGGCAAAGGAAGCAAGGGCAAAAATGAACTATTGGGATCTCATCAAGATAAAAAGCTTTTGCACAGCAAAAGAAACAGTCCACAAAACCAAAAGACAACCGACAGAATGGGAGAAAATATTTGCAAATGACATATCAGATAAAGGGCTAGTATCCAAAATCTATGAAGAACTTATCAAACTCAACACCCAAAGAAGAAATAATCCAATCAAAAAATGGGCAGAAGACATGAACAGATATTTTTCCAAAGAAGACATCCAAATGGCCAACAGACACATGAAAAAGTGCTCAACATCACTCGGCATCAGGGAAATCCAAATCAAAACCTCCATGAGATACCACCTCACACCAGTCAGAATGGCTAAAATTAACAAGTCAGGAAACGACAGATATTGGCGGGGATGTGGAGAAAGGGGAACCCTCGTACACTGTTGGTGGGAATGCAAGCTGGTGCAACCACTCTGGAAAACAGTAGGGAGGTTCCTCAAAAAGTTGAAAATAGAGCTACCATATGATCCAGCAATTGCACTACTGGGTATCTACCACAAAGATACAAATGTAGGGATCTGAAGGGATACGTGCACCCTAATGTTTATAGCAGTAATGTCCACAATAGCCAAACTGTGGAAAGAGCCAAGATGTCCATCGACAGATGAATGGATAAAGAAGAGGTGGTATATATACACAATGGAATATTATGCAGCCATCAAAAGGAATGAGATCTTGCCATTTGCAACAACGTGGATGGAACTGGAGGGTGTTATGCTGAGCGAAATAAGTCAATCAGAGAAAGACATGTATCATATGACCTCACTGATATGAGGAATTCTTAATCTCAGGAAACAAACTGAGGGTTGCTGGAGTGGTGGGGGGTGGGAGGGATGGGGTGGCTGGGTGATAGACATTGGGGAGGGTATGTGCCACGGCGAGTGCCGTGAATTGTGCAAGACTGTTGAATCACAGATCTGTACATCTGAAACAAATAATGCAATATATGTTAAGAAAAAAAAAAAAGAAGAAGATAGCAGGAGGGGAAGAATGAAGGGGGGGAAATGAGAGGGGGAGATGAACCATGAGAGATGATGGACTCTGAAAAACAAACTGAGGGTTCTAGAGGGGAGGGAGGTGGGGGGATGGGTTAGCCTGGTGATGTGTATTAAAGAGGGCACATTCTGCATGGAGCACTAGGTATTATGCACAAACGATGAATCATGGAACACTACATCCAAAACTAATGATGTAATGTATGGTGATTAACATAACAATAAAAAATTTAAAGAGAAAAAATAAATAAATAAAAATGGAGAAAAAAAAGAAATATGTGGACATTAGGGATGGGCACTGCTATTGGATTGGTCATTATTTCACTATTGTTTTCCATTATTTCCTTGATTTTCTCTTTCAAGGAATTCTAAAATCTGTATGATAGTTGCGCTTTCAGTGTTTGTTACTTTCTCTTCAATGGTTCTCGTGTCTTTATTTCTTTTGATTTTCAAATCTTTCCTTTTAACATTCTATTTAGTTTAGGGCCCTGACCTCTCAGAACTTCTACAGGACTCTTGCAATCATTCACCCACTCCTGGGGTGGGCAAAAGCCCTTGTGGTTCAGTTCCTGTGCTCAAATTGGCCCTCCGTGAAGTTGGCTACTCAGGAGCTCCCTTGTTCTCTGATCCTTTAGGCACTCTGTTGCTTCCCTCTGTTCTCCCACACATTGATGGCTTTGGTATCTTGGCTGCTGGTGTTTCTTCCCCATCTTGTATTTTGGACTGTGTGGAATATCTTGTCATTTTGTTTTGTTTTCCATGCTATCCATGTGATTTAGTTGTACCGTGTGATTTTGCTTTCTGTTTTTATTTGGGATTTGTAAAAATCCAGGATCTATGATATCATTGCCCCTGCCACCTTAGAATCCCCCTTTGTAAGGGCACTTTTGTTTAAAGAACAGTACACATTTTCCTCAATGTGGCTTCATGTAACCTATTCCTTTCAGAGGAAGAACTCTTCCCTTTGTTCCTATTTAGATTAAGAAAAATACTTCTACTCATTAAGCCATGGAAATTTATTTTGGTTACTGTTATCATTTATGGTGCCAAGGATTTAAAATTAGTGTTATAATAATTGTTTGGGAAAAGATTCAAGTGAGAAGCTATTACAAGTCCCATATCTCCTCCAGATTTAACCAGCAAGTTGTCACTTCCTTTTTACAGTCTCTTCATGCCCCATATGTTATGATATGTGAAACTGAAAAGTGCTAATATGATGTCACAAGGTACCTTGTTGCTATAAAAATAAATGACCCATGAACTAGAGCTCTCAAATAATTTTTTTTTTCATTCTCAGAGAAGGAAATAAAGCAAATGACAAAAAAAAAAAAAAACCCACAAGTCAGTATTACTATTTAATCTCAGTTTTTCTGGGAAAACATTCTGGGTTTAAATACCTTTGGGAAAAATGTTCATTTTTTATTTCATTTATTTATTTTTCATTCATTCCAGGTTTGGACTTTTAAAATGTGCAATAAAAATTAATGATCTACATATTGATTGAAAAGCATTCTGGATCCTTGATTATCAGAGAATAACAGTTTTTAAATCAGCAAAATGAGCTATCTTATACTTTAGAAATAATTTTAACAGCAAAAATTGAAATAAATAGATTCAATAATTCAAGTGATGAGCACTCTTATTTCCTGCAACTAAGGATAATGAAGAGTTAGACAGTCCCTGCCTTCACATTGTTCACAGTCTTGTGATAGAAAATGGGCTTTTCTGTAAATCTAGTCTGTTGATTAACTGTGTGACTCTCAGTGAATCTTTGGTTCTTAGTTTCTTAATCTATAAATGAGGATAAGGTTTATAATGTCTGCATAGGAACATGTTAGAGAGAGCAGTCTAAAAAGATAATGAATGTGCAAATGCTTAGCATATAAATGATATAGTGCAGGGCTTCTCTTTCTTGTTAAGCCTCTTCAGGAATGGCTGAAACCATTTGGAGTTTCCACATGCAGAGTTACTTAATGAAGGAAAAAAAAAAAGCCTCGATTCAATAAATTAGTAATTTGAGGATCACCAGCACAGGGAAGCTGTTGGAAGCTATAGGATGAAATGAGATCAATTTGTCCAAGAGAAGAGACAGAGAAAACAAAACGACTGCGTCATAGGATACAACATTTAGATGTCAGATGGCGAAAAGTCAGGAAAGATGACAAAAGGAGAGAGGGGGAGAAAAACAAGAATAAGATGTCACCCAGGGGAAAAATACTTCAAGGAGGGGCAGGTGGTAAACCATGTCGAAAGCAGCTAAGCGGTCTACTAAAATGAGGACAGATAATTGACCATTAGCCTTATTAGGATATAGCTCATTGTTAACCTTGATAAAGCCATTTCATCTGAGGAGTAAGTCAGAAAGTCTGGAACAGGTTGAAGAGATAATGGGAGGTATGAGGATAAATTGAAAAAAAAGTAGAGATAAAGAGATTATTAAAGTAATCCAGGTCAAACTGCACTGGCAGGATTAGTCAAAGGCATTCAGACCTGTGATGACACATGGCATACGGAGATATGACCACTACCATGGTTATTTTTTTTTTTTCATTAAGTGACTCAGGTCTGAAAAAAAATTTACTTGAAGCTATTAGTTCATTTAGGAACTGAAGATAAAATTACCTGATAGAATTGACTATTTAGAAGAAAGAATTATGATGTTGAGTCACCAGGAAAGATTATAAAATATCATTAATTCATGTCACAAAACAAAAAATTCCATTTTCAAATAACAGGCATAAGTAATCTGAAACAGAAGCTTAATTAATATCTGGAAGATCTGCTGAAACATCTCATGCTTGCCAGGAAGCTACTATACTACGTTATTTGCTAAACTTAAACAATTAAAAATTTCTGTTCAAAATAAGTACCAGTGCCTTTTTAATTTTAACTGCTTTTTGAGGTAGAATCTACACCCAATAATTTGCAGGTTCAGTAAAAAACTTGACGTGTTTTGATCTATTCATATGCCCACAAAACCATCACATACTAAGAATGATGAACATATCCATTTTCTTAGTTCAGGATACTATAACAAAGTACCATAAACTGGTACCTAAGAGTAGAATACCTGGATCACATTCCCATCAGTGTATATGAGTCTCATTTCATCCACATCTTCTCCAAACCCTGAAATGGTGAGTCTGTTTAATTTTTACCCATTCTAACAGATTTGTAGTGATATCTCACTATGGTTCTAATTTTCATTTTTCTAATGATTGATGATATTGTGGGCCTTTTCATATGCTTATTTGCCATCCTATAACTTCTTTGGTCAGTTGCCTATTCAAATTTTTGACCCATTTCTAAAAATAGATTGTTTCTTATTATTGAGTTTAAGAGTTCAATACTAATTCAGATACTAAATGTGTTCACTGGTAGGGCTGCCATAACAAAATGCCACAGACTGGGTGACTTAAACAATGGAAATTTATTTTCTCACAGTTCTGGAGGCTAGAAGTCCAAGATCAAATTGATGACAGGGTTGGTTTCTCCTGAAGTCTTTCTCTTTGGCTTGCAGATGGCCTTCTTACCATGTCCTAAAAGCCTGTTTTCAGTGCAGACACATCCTTGGTGTCTCTTCTTTTTCTTCTAAGAACACCAGTGATATTGGATTAGGACCTCACACTTATGACTTCATAAACCTTCCTATGATTTTTGGGGAGACAAAGTCAGTCCATAATCCTAGGCCTTTATCAGATATATGCTTTGCAATCACTTTTTTCAGTCTGTGGTTTCCTTTGCATTTGATTGGGATTTTATTTATTCTATAGGTCAAGTTGGAAAGAACTGGCATTTTAAGAACATTGGGTCTTCTTCTCTGTGAACACTGAATCTCTTTAGTTATTTAGGTCTTTAATTTCTCTTAACAATATTTTCTATTTTCAGTGCACAGGTCTTACACATCTATGTCATACTTATCCTAAGATATTTCATATTTTGATGCCATTGAAAATAGTATTACTTATTTAACTTCAATTCCTTGTTCATTGCAATTGTTTTGTATATTGACTTTGTATCATGAAATCTGCTAAAACACTTACCAGTTCTAGCAAGTTATTGTAGATTCTATTGGATTTTCTACACAGATGATCATGCTGTCTATGAATACTGGATGAATTAGTCCATTTTATCCTAGGAGTACGTCTTCCTTTTCAACTAGATGTCTTTCATTTCTTTCTCTTTACAACTACACTTGCTGGAATCTCCAATGCTGAATACAAGAGGTGAGAGTAGACATCCTCGTCTCATTCCTGATCTTAAAGGGAGAGTATTCAGTCTTTCCTCATTAAATACAGTGTTAGCTGTAGATATTTCATGGGTTCCCTTTATAAAGTTCAGAAAATTCCTTTCTTTTCCTACTTTGCCAAGAGTTTTTATCATGAATGGATGTTGAGTTTTGTCAAATGTTCTTTTCCTATATCCACTGAGATGATCATATGGTTTTATTTTTTACCTGGTCAATATGGTAAATTATATTGATTACTTTTCAAACATTAAACCAACCATGCACTCTTGGGATAAATCCTTCTTGGACATGATAGATATCATTTTAATATGTCTGGTTTTGATACAAAATTTTTAATATTTACATCTATGTTCCTGTGGGTTATCAATCTTTAATTGTTGTTTTATTTTGTTTTATCCTTGTAATGTTCCTCTCTAATTTTGGTATCAGGGTAATCCTGGCTTCATGAAGTGAATTGAGACAATCCCCTTTTCTTTAATGTTTTGGATGAGTTTGTGTAGAATTGATATTATGTCTTCTTTAAATGTCTGGTAGAATTTATCACTGTAGCCACCTGGGCATAACATCTTCTCTGAGGAAAAGTTTTTAACAACAAAATCAATTCTTTTAATAGATACGGGGCTATTCAGTTTGCTGATTTCTTCTTGAGTTTTGTAATTTGTCTCTTTCAAGGAATTTATCCATTTCATTGAATTGTTGAATTTATAGGTGTAAAGTTTTCATGACATTCCCTTATTATCTTGATAATATCTTTAGAATCTGTAATGATTCCTCCTATCATCTTTGATACTGTTAATTTACATTCTCTCTCTCTGAATAAAGGTTTATCAATTTCACTGATCTTCTCAGAGTATCAGCTTTAAGCTTCATTTATTTCCCCTATTGATTTTCTGTTTCTATTTCATTGATTTCCCCTGTGATCTTTATGTTACTTTGGAGTTCCTTTGGTCTTCTTTCCTTAGTTTATTAAAGAGGAAGCTGATATTAACTTAAGATCTTTTCTTTTCAGATCTTCTTTTTTAATATGGGTATCCAGTGTCCCAAATCTCCTTCTAGGTACTGCCTAGGAAGCATCTCACACTTTTGATACGTTGTGTTTTCATTTTCATTCAGTTCAAAATATTTTCTATTTTCCTTTTTATTTCTTCTTTGATCCACTAGTAGGATTGGACATTTATTCCTGGCCCTGTGTGAGCATCAGACCCTGTTAGTTTTAGCCTATCAGATGGTTCTTTTTCTAATCTTGGGTAGTTTCCTTACACGCAAGAGCCAGGCAGTACTCTACTGAATAGTAAAAAGGAACCTTCTGCAGATCCCTGGAGTTCTCTCTCTATATGACTGTCTCCTCTCTGTCATTTTTTCTTATGAATTCCAAGAACTTCCTCTCCTGGGATCCTGATTTCATCCCCTCAAGTAAGGGAGTCTGTCTAGATTCCGGCCCCCCCCCCCAACCCCTGGGGTCCCTTTCAGTGTCATGGACTGGAAACTAAAGGCAGTAAGCTAGGAAACAGTAGAGCTCATCTCTTGTTTCCCATTTCTCAAGGTCACTGTCTTTTATTGGTTGATATCCATGTCTTGAAAAACAACATTGCTTTTTATATCTTTTTTTTTGGTTGATTCAGTGAGAGGTTAGATCTGGTTCTTATTACTACATTTCGTTATTCCATCTAGTCCCAATACATAATTTTGATCCTGGATTTCTTTCCTAATCCATTACACTATATCCAACTGAAGCATCATTCAGCCCGGTGGTCTGACATTATGTCAAAATATTTCTGACTAAAACCTGACTCACCAAATATTTGTCAGTGAAATTCTATCACCTATGGAAGTAGGAACTATCTTCCATTTTTCTCAAATTCACTTACTTTTGTTGAGAATTTATGAGATATTGGTGCCTATCCTTATCCTTCAAGGAGAAGGTAAAATTCAAAAAGAATATTGATACAAATGAAACACATTCAAAGAAAGAAAAAGATGACAATGTCTTTGAATTGATGCTTGTAATAATGTATACTGTAATAATTATCTATAACCATAAAAAGTCAGAATTCAAATACTTTTTCTTTATGCCCATTATTCATCAAAAATTCAAACTATAGAATGTTGAAAACTCCATAGGAAAAAGTGCATTTTTCCTCAGAAGACTGGTTCATCTGTGCATGTTTATGCCTTCCCTTAAACATGGGGTGACAAGGGGGATTTCGTTGTTCATTAACCTACTGTACAGTCAATTTCAAAGTCACAGTGTCCATCATAAACTTTAGAAACATAAATCCCAAATGTTAAGAACCTCAATGAATATATTAGACTTTGTTTATAACACCTTCATATTGAATATTGAGAACCTATCCCTGGTGGCCATCTTAAAATTAGTTTTCCTTCAGAAATTTCAGTCAGAAACAGAGAAGACTATATATAAATCAACACACTAACACAAAGTCTGGAATATTATATATGCCATATTGCTTCTGGGATTAATGCTGAGGGGGAGCCCAAGATAAACCTGTAATTTTTCTTCTGGAGTGTCACTATTATGAACATTGCAAGTGGTAAAAAAAAAAAAAAAAGGGCAGTGGAATTGTTTAGCATAGCATCTTGAGGACATCTGCCTCTAACATTTTATCACATCAGAAAAAGATGTACTAAAAATGTTCTATGTTTTAAAATGATAAATGCTTTATAAGAAAGCTCAGGAATGACCTTCCTTTTTCTATTTCTTTTCTGAAGTTTTCTCCTGTCAGTAATTACCCTAACAATGCTGTCCACATGCAGTAATTAACTCCTTCTCTTTTCTCCGTGACACAATGCTCATTTCCTACTCCCAGCTTTTAAGGTCTAACCCATTTACAATTCATTCTATATATAACTTTAAAAGATAGTACAACAGCAGCTATGTTAGCTCCATTTTCAACGTCCAACTGAAAAGAAAAAAAGAAAAAAAATGATCCTAAATGAACTAAGAAGCAATAAGACTCTGCCAGGGGAATTCTATTCCCAAATGATATTTTACACATAAGTTGTAAATTCTTCTTTTTCCAATGTTTGGTTCAAATGACCAAAGAAATGACATAGGGAAAATGGAACCCTCAATTTTAAATTAGAGATTGATTCCATTGACAAAACTATAATGCTAAAACTCTTATGCTTAAAGTCCAGATTTGGCACACTACTCAGTCACCATTCACCACCTAGACAAGGAAAGCCCAACTGAAATAACCAATTTAAGAGTCCACCATATTCTGTGATTGAATCCGTCTCAACTACTGACATCAGAGGACTCCCTCTGAAAGGCTGGAGCAAATGGGTACATTTTCCAAACACCTGCAAAGTTGGGAAACCTAGATATCCAGTAGAAGTTAGGATGTAGAAGGATACAAAATACCTTTTATTTCCACTGAAACAATAAGAAATTACTGCATAAACAAGTTTATATAGAGATAGATAGAAATATTCATAAAAAGTCTGAAATATTGTCTGTGCTGTGGTATAAGAGCAATGCTAATTTCATGTTTATTGCAGTTAAAATAAAAACTAAAAGTATTTGAAAATGAGGATGGTCCATACTCCTAAATTTATGCAGGTGTATGTAGGAGAAGTGAGTTGGGGTCTCGTGAAAAGAGACTTTCTTTTTTTTTAAGATTTTATTTAGTCATTTGGCAGAGAGAGCACAAGCAGAGGAAGCAACAGGGAGAGGGAGAAGCAGGCTCCCTATTAAACAAGGAGCCCGACATGAGACTCAATCCCAAGACCGTAGGATCATGACCTCAGCTGAAGGCAGCTGCCTAACCGACTGAGCCACTCAGGCACCCCCAAGGAAAGAGGCTTTTTGGACTGGGATCTCCTGGGCTTCTCCTGGGCTTCTTGCTTGGGGATCACTGCTGCTAGCTGACCAGACCTCTCCAATGAAAGTTTATGATTCTGGGGCACCTGGATGGCTCAGTTGGTTAAGCAACTGCCTTCGGCTCAGGTCATGATCCTGGAGTCCTGGGATCGAGTCCCACATCGGGCTCCCTGCTCGGCAGGAAGTCTGCTTCTCCCTCTGACCCTCTTCCCTCTCGTGCTCTCTATCTCTCATTCTCTCTCTCTCAAATACATAAATGAAATCTTAAAAAAAAAGTTTGTGATTCTGCTTTGGCAGAATTTCATTGACTCATTCTGTTTTAGTACATATTTCCATAAAAATGTAAACATTTCATTAAAAAAACATTTTCATCAGAGATGTGGACACAAATAAATCTAAAACCTAAAAGCAGTGTAGATGGATGATAGACATTGGGGAGGGTATGTGCTATGGTGAGCGCTGTGAATTGTGCAAGACTGTTGAATCACAGATCTGTACCTCTGAAACAAATAATGCAATATATGTTAAGAAAAAAAAGAAGAAGAAGATAGCAGGAGGGGAAGAATGAAGGGGGGGAAATTGGAGGGGGAGATAAACCATGAGAGATGATGGACTCTGAAAAACAAACTGAGGGTTCTAGAGGGGAGGGGGGTGGGGGGATGGGTTAGCCTGGTGATGGGTATTAAAGAGGGCACATTCTGCATGAAGCACTGGGTGTTATGCACAAACAATGAATCATAGAACACTACGTCAAAAACTAATGATGTAATGTATGGTGATTAACATAACAATAAAAAATTTTTTAAAAAAAGCAGTGAACTCAGAGGGATGAGCCCTTCTGCAGTAACAAGGGAACAGAAGGAGGAACCTTTCATACCTGAGACCCATGGCTAACATTCAGTGAGGGTAGAGGACAGACTGAGAACAAGCAAAGTAAAATGAAATTCTTGGCTTGCATGAGGAGAAACCAGGCAAACTTCTGACAAACCTGTGGGTTAGTGTGGCAGGCTTTAACCTGGAAAAAACTCAAACTCAAGGATAATGTTCTTTTGCCAGGTAATGCATTTACACAGAAATTTTGTGGAGTTATCAGAGGCTAGGGGTGATTGGAAAGACGAAAATCTTTCTGGTTTCCAAGTATTCCAATTCTGACGTCCAGAGAGTCTCTTGTCTTACCATCTCACTGTCACTGAGTCTCAGAGAACCCAGCTCTGCCAGTCCAGAGTCTGTTGTCTTGCCATCTCAGTGTCAGGACCTCATAGCCTCACAGCATCAGGGCTTTGAAAATCCCATAGTTTGTGGTAGAGAAATCTCACGGTCTGCAAAAAACTTGGTCTCAGGATCTCCAGATCTCCTGTCTTGCAGGTTGAAGGTCTATCTAGCAGGTTCAAGGTCACACAGTTTTGAGGTCTAGCAGTATTGTAATATTTAGTTCCAGTGCCTTCTTGGGAGGAGAGCCTGAATTTATTTTCAAAATGTTTTAGAAACTGTTGTAACCCAATCCTGATATGATTCAACTTACAATTAAAACACTTGGTGGCATAGCAAATTGGGGACTGGGCTAAAAACAAAAGTCTTAGACACCTGGTACTTACATTCCAAGTATATTTGACAGAAGAGTAGGAAGTTCAATGAACTTGAATGTAAGTTGATAGAATTCAAAATCATAGCATAGAAAGAGAAAAGATTGTGAAATAATGAACATGGGGTAGGCAAAGATTTCTTAACCAGGACATAAAAAGCACTAATCATAAAAAAAATAGGTAAGTTAGACTTCATTAAAATTAAATACTTGTGCTCTTCAAAATACACTGTTAAAAAATGAGAAGTCAAGCCACAAAATGAGAGAAAACATTTGCAAACATTTATCTAAGAAAAGACTTGCATTCAAATACACATAGCAATTCATATGAAGAAAAGCAACTCAATAATAATGGGTAAAGTCTCAAAAAGAAACTTTACAAAAAGTAGATATATAAGTAGCCAAGGAGTACATCATGAGATACTCAACATTAGTCATCAAGAAAACCAATAATGTGATACCACTTCATACCCATTTAAAAAAAACTGACAAGACCAAATGCTGATAAAAATTTAAAGCAAATGGGCCACAGCAACTTCTTGCTAGACATGTCTCCAGAGGCAAGGGAAACAAAAGCACAAATGAACTATTGGGACTTCATCAGGATAAAAAGCTTTTGCACAGCAAAGGAAACCAATCAACAAAACTAAAAGGCAACTTACAGAATGGGAGAAGATATTTACAGATGACATATCAGATAAAGGGTTAGTACCCAAAATCTATAAAGAACTCATCAAACTCAACACCCCAAAAACAAAAAAAATCCAGTCAAGAAATGGGAGAAGACATAAATAGACATTTCTCCAAAGAAGACATGCAAATGGCTAAAAGACACATGGAAAAAATGCTCAACATCACTCATCATCAGGGAAATACAAATCAAAACCACAATGAGATACGACCTTACACCAGTCAGAATGGCTAAAATTAACAACTCAGGAAACAATATATGTTGGCAAGGATGCAGAGATTGGGGAACCCTCTTACACTGTTGGTGGGAATGCAACCTAGTGCAGCCACTCTGGAAAACACTCTGGAGGTTCCTCAAAAAGTTAAAAATAGAGCTACCCTACAACCCATCAAGTATACTACTAGGTATTTATCTGAAGGATACAAAAATAGTGTTTCAAAGAGGCACCTGCACCCCAATGTTTATAGTAGCAATGCCCACAATAGCCAAAATATGGAGAGACCACAGATGTCCATCGACAGAAAAATGGATAAAGAAAAGGTGGGGTAATAAAGTGGAAATAAAAAGAAAAAAATTTTTTAAAAATTAAAAAAAGAAGTGGGGTACACACACACACACACACAATAGAATATTACTCATCCATCAATAAGAATGGAATCTTGCCATTTGCAACAACATGGGTGGAACTAGAGGGTACTATGCTAAGAGAAACAGAGTAAGACAAATACTTTATAATTTCACTCATATGTGGAATTTAAGAAAAAAACAGATGAACATAGAGGAAGAGAAGGAAAAATAAAATAGGAAAAAAGGAGAGAGGAAGGCAAAACATAAGAGACTCTTAATTGTAAGGAACAAACTGAGGATTGCTGGAGGGGAGGTGGGCGTAACTGGGAGATGGGCATTAAGGAGGGCACATGATGTAATGAGCACTGGGTGTTATATGCAACTGATGAAACACTAAATTCTACCCCAAAATTAATAATACACTATATGTGAACTAACTTTAATTTAAATAAAACCAAAAAAATTTAAAGCAAATGGAACAACCATACATTGATGATGGTAATTAAATGGTCCAACCATTTTGGAAAAGAGACAATTTTTCATAAAGTTAAATATATTCCTACCCTATGGCCCAACATTTCCACTCTTTGTTATTTACCCAAGAGAAGTGAAAACATGTGTCCACGAGATTTGTTTATCAATGTTTATGTTAGCTTTATATGTTTTCCAAACAGGAAATCACCCAAACATTCATCAACATATGAATATGTAAACAAACTGTAGAATATTCAGATAATAAAAGGTTCCCCTGCAATAATATCGAGCAGACTACTGGCACACACAGCATAAATAAATCTCTAAATATTATACCAAGGGAAATAAGTCAGATATAAAAATGCAAGTACAATACTATTTCAATTATTTGAAATTCTGAAACTTCAAATGGTGATAGAAATAGAATCAGTGGTTTGGGGATAGAGGATTGCCTGAAACGGGGTGTGAAGAAATTTTCTCTTGTGGTGGAAATGGTTTGTATCTAGATTGGAGCAGTGAGAACCTGGTGCATATATTTGTCAAAGGTTATTGAACGGTTCACTTAAAATATGTGCATTGTGTGGTATGTTAAGTAAATTCAATAAAGATGATTGAAAAACAAACAAAAAGAAAAAAGAAATCACTTTAAGGAGTCAGAACAAGTGTTCTAAATAATTAAAGAATAATTTATACTCTTAATGAAAGATTAATTATAACTGCCATTTATTGAATGTTCACTACCAGTGGGACTGAGATAAGCATTTTATACACAAAATCTCATTCAAAACATCACAGTAAAACTATGTTTCCATTAGCTTGAAATACCTAAATGTAATAATTTTTAGTTGGTCAGGTGAAAAATATCATAAGACACGTATAGAAAATTTTCCTCTGCAAAACACACCACTCAGATAATAGCATTTTTTGTTTGCCTCATGGACAATGCCTTTACATATACTGCCATGTTTCCTTACATTAACTAATTTATGTCCTGAAACATACATTTCACCAACTTGGTTGCTGTCATCAAAAACAGTCCTACCATACCATGTTTTCCATTTTGTTTGATATCACATCACCTCAGCCTCCACAGCTGAGTGGGTCAGCATTCCTGTGTGACTGTATTGCCAAGGTCTCTTCTAACAGGACAATAAAGATAAATCAGTGGATACCATCTGTGAGGAAAGAAACTATCAGCACAAGATTAAATCTTGTTTTGTCTTCTATCATTTTATAGCAAAGTGACTAAGAACAGTGTTGGATCAGTTTGTTTCCTTTGTTTTCATTCTTCATTCCAGTCTTCTGGAAAGCAGACTAGACAAGACCAAATTCTATGTCCTTCAGGTCTTGCAAAGTTCTAAAAAGTCTCAATTTGTTCCTTAAACCAATGTACCTTTAAACAATTGATTTTAGATCGCATATGTTGAATGTTTGAAATGTTATCAAATGCCAACACCATTCCTCTTCTAGATTTTAAATATTATATTCTGTAATGGCATTTTAATATTTAAAGCTATAAGCTTCCATTATTTTGAAAGGAACTATTACAAAGCTATGTCTATATGCCTATTTAATCTGAGAAATGTAATTGATTGTTATGATGTTTTTATTCCCACAGTCTCTTCCATGTAGCATTAAAAATTCAATGTTATCTCTCAGAGGAGATCTCAAATTCTATTACACTACTATTTCCAAAATAAGAAAAACCTATTTAAAATTTATAAGTCCTGCTTTTCCATCAAAACAATGTATGATGCATGATGATTCAAAGATATGCAATATCCTTTTTTTATATTGGGAATTAAGAATGAAATCTGTAACTTCATTTACATCCATATACTTGTGTTTTTTAATAGCTTATAAAGGCCAAAACTATTTGTTGTTTATTATATTTCCATAGGTAGGCAGTAAGTGATCCTCAGGTTTAATATTCTGTTTTTACATGACCTCCTCCTAGCTAGGATTTCTGCAATAATTTCTCCATCCATTTCATCATGAATTTCTTGTGTTCCAAATACCAAAATATATAGCAAATATATACGAGGAATTCATGCCAGATAATGAAGGCATCCACTTAATAGCCACTTAACTCCTGTTTTTCACTAACTTAACCAATTGTGTTCAGGGCAGCAATGTACTAGAAACAATAATTTAATCTCTCAGGCTCAACTGCAGTTAAGATAGTCATGTGTTATATTTCTCAATGATGAGATGTTAGAGATGACTTTTTCTGATGAACAAAAAAAGGAAGTTCTCCTGCCAGGAATATGGAGATAATGGGCAGGCATCTTATAAACACGAGGAGAAAAGATCCATGTTAAGAACAGCAGATATGGAAATTGGAAGGTAGTTGAGTTTTTGATGGCATAGCGGAGCAGATACACCCAACCTAGACTACATAGTTGTTTTTGTTTTAAGATTTTATTTACTTATTTGAGACAGAAGGAGAGAAAGAGAGAGAGCACAAGTTGTGGGGAGGGGCAGAGGGAGAAGAAGAAGAAGCAGAATCCCCACTGAGCAGGGAGCCTGATGGGGGCTATAGAGATCCCAGGACCCTGGGATCATGACCTGAGCTGAAGACACTAAACCAACTGAGCCACCCAGGTGCCCCTAGACTACGTAGTTTCTAATTTCATGTTAAGAAGGAAAAGCTAAGCCACATTCGGTTAGCTACTTTTTTTGTGCCTTTGTTCTATGCGCTGGACACAATTGTCACATTCTGTTCTTAACAACTAGTTAGGAAAACTATAACTCTTCACTAAAATTTGCCAGCCCCTAGCTTTTTAATCATTCCACCAGTGTCTCTACCTTGACACTCAGTCTTGCATGATTTCTGAGCCAAAAGCAACAGTAAGTATATTGGGCATTTCAGCACCATCATCTAGAAGGGTCTGCAATAAATCTGGCTACCAAGAGATCAGGACTTAGCAACTGAGCATTCCTAGAGCCTGAAATACCAACTTAGTCTTATGAACTGGTTTTCTCTCCCTAGTATGGTAGTTTCTTCCAGGACTGAACTATTCCTTAAGTCTCAATCTGTATGTATAAGAACCTGATATTTTGCCTAATCTTTGCTAGTGTCCTCCTAGAGGAATGGATCCTTCTAGCTAATGAAAATATGAGGACATTTTCTAGCCAGTGACTGGAGTTATGATGTGAATGAACAAATCACATTTTCTAATACTATCATTAACTTGTCTGGCTCCAAGTACTTCTAGTCTCCTAGAACTTCTTGTTGACTGTCCCACCTACAGGAGTAATCTTACTATTCTCACACATTTCAAAAATTTACAATTGTTGAACCAGAGCTAAGCTTGCTCTACTGATTAAATACTATGTACTATGTTTTGGACTGTGCATATGTCTTATTTGGGGTCAAATTTTGTAGGCACTCATTTGTTCTAACATAAGGCAGTCTGAGTTGCTAAGATCCCATTGAGCTTTACGCCTGAAATCTCTCCTATTGTAACTGATCTGAGAAGCTGGTATTACACGTGACTTTATTATGCAAATTGAAATCAGAATTTCTTAAAAAATAAAAGTTTGATCTGGACATGGTTTGAAGTTGCAAAGTCCATCAGAATTAATAGTTATTTAAGGCTTGACATTAAAATAACAGAAAGTGACAGCTTCTCCTTGTCTTTGGACTTTAAAAATCTTGAGACTTCCAAGAATTAATGAGACAGTGAACTTCAGAGGCAGAGATTTACAACTGGGTGGACCATTCACATTTAAAAGCTTTTTATTTCAGGCCAAAAAGACTCCTCAATGATTCAGAAGGCCTCCACTGTTCTGTAGAGTTCAGTAGGCTCTTTACCTATCACTGTCAGCTGGGAAAGACAGGGCTTAGAGATTGACTTAAGTCACATTTTAGTTGTTAAGATTTCAACAAAAGTGAATTGCTGCTTTGTACATTTTGGTGAAAGCAACATGAATGTGAATGGTGTGTGTGTGTGTGTGTTGCTTGAATATATATATAGAAATTGAACATATGTATGTATATATGCATAATTTCTGTGATAGAAATTGAATGTGTGTGTGTATATATATATATATATATATATATACACTTACATGTATATGTTCAATTTCTGTGACAGCCATGGAGTAATTAATGATAATATTTACACTTTAAAAGACTCTATCCTGTAATTCTATTGAGAATAAGGACACTCTGCTTAAAGACAAATTTGAAGAAGTATATGGAATATCTGTGCTATGATATTCAACATATTTTTGTGTCTTCAACAAAATAAATCAACAGAAGCTCCAAAAAAGGAAAGCTCTTCCAACTATTATAGTCGTAGAGAATGTAAATTCTATAGCCTTCACCTAATTCATTCTGGGTAAGAAAGTGTAATTTATGCATACCAGTTCTGCTTTATTCATATGTGTTGAGTTTCATGACTTTACTCATTTACCTATATGTAAGAAACTGACAAATCTATTTTGGGAACATCATAGTCAAAGCATTCTATCTTTAGAAGGTACACACATTTATCAGATAATATGAATGTTACTGCACTTTTTATTATTATATTTTTCAGCCTGAGTGTCAGAAACCATAGAACTAAAGTCAATGCTTAGTTATGATCCCGTTTCTGAATACATTTATCTCCCTTCATTCGTGGCCAAAGTCTGTGTAGCTTTTGATTTATCTTCCTCATCTTAAAAATTGTTATAAATTGTATGTTTTTTAAATTTTAAGGCATTTTAATTTGTGAAGGATATAAGGGACAAATCAAATAATACTTGTGCATATATAGTCAAAATAATCAGATGAAATCTGAATATTGAAATAATGTGAATTTTAGTGTGAATTTTGAAATAATAATAGGTAGAAAATGTCATATAACTAGTTTGACAACTACTTAAAATGAGTTGATTATTTATTCTTACATTATTTAAACAGGCTGAGGACATGGATCCTCCAAGTCAATTATCCAGTTAAATAACATTGTTTGAACTGTCTCAGGGACAGTGAGAAATTACAGGAGAAGCAAACAACATAATTCTGTCTCTATGGCTGACCCAGTAGCATCTGTAATTAATTTGAAAATACAAGTGACATAACAAAATGAAATGACTGAGTTATAGCAATGAGAAATAATTGTTTACGACAGTGGTATACAGAAAAAATTGTAAAATCGTTTTACATTATAAAAATAAGGTTCATGCAGAAGAGGTTTAGCTTTTGGAAACTGGCATTACTATTATTGACATCATTTAGATATAACAGAGAAGGAATATAAGATGACTGAAACGTTTTTGGAACATGACATCCAAGAAAATTTTTAACCTTCATGCTTGTGTTTCAGTCAGTGTCAAGATGGCAGTCTCCAAGTCATTGTGCAATGAGCTGTTAATGAGTACCATAACATGACTATCTAAATACTGTGTGAATTTCCTCACCCTTATACTAAGTATTTCCCATTATTGCTCCATCCCCTTAATGAAGTAACTTCAAGTTCTCTAATTTCAGCATATTCCATAATATGTCTAACTATAAAATTGTATATTTACATAATATGTATATACAAAATAGTCATGTATATATCCACACACAATACCCAACAATACTTAGGGAAATAATGGGGAAAAGTAGATTCTTTTACAGTATGTTTTTAAAAGCCAGGAAAAAGAGTTAGAGACAATACAAGTAGCAGAGAAATATCCATTCAGTTTAAACAAAGAAAAGCAGAAAACAGATCACATATTTCATTGAGTCTAAAAATTAAGATTAACAATGATTTTTTGTACCACCGTAAGAGGTAAAAAATGTTTCCAATTACACTATGATACATCATTGATTTGAAGATTTATTTTGATTTCAGCAATAGTAGAATGTGAAAAAAGTTCATCTTAGAATCAGTGAATGTGTATTAACGGTTTTTGTCTTTCTTCTGTTTTGAGCAGTACCTTCTTTTTTTTAAAATACTCATTCTTAAGATTCATATTTTAGATGAACATTAAAGGTAAGTTTTACCTCTAAGGTTACTGAAATGATAAATGAAAATGTTAATATGCTACAAAACTTTCTTCTTGGCATGAGCTATTTTTGAAGTCTAAAATGTGTTTTGTGTCCATTCATAAGGAGAAGATCTCCCCTACAAATAAACAAGTTATAGATTTGACACAAATGAGTGTTCATGATTCAGTGTCTGGAACTTCATGGGCTCTGCCATCTGAGTTTATAATTAATGCAGAATTGGGAACATACTTGCCTATTTTTGATTTCTTCTAGACTAATGTTTGAAGTGCAAATCTTATTATTTGATTAATTTCCTTCTTTAATTTAGGACTCTTCAACAAACTCATTATTCAGTCTTCAAAACAAATGCATTTACCTTGCTCAAATTAATGGGACTCTTAGGCAGTTGAATATTCCTTCCAAATTCTTGTGGTTTTTTTTTTCATTATCTATTATATAATGAAATAGTGCAGCTGGCATCTCACTGTGGTACAGACAAATTTTAGGTCCATCTATTCCTTTTCTAATCAATGCTAAATATTAACCCTTTAAGAGATAAAATGGTCAAAGCCAATATAAGGCTCACTTGAATTTCATTAATAGCATGACAGCTTTTGGGGTGCCTGGGTGGCTCAGTCGTTAAGTGTCTGCCTTCAGCTCAGGTCATGATCCCAGGGTCCTGGGATCGAGCCCTGCATCGGGCCCCCTGCTCTGCGGAAAGCCTACTTCTCCCTCTCCTACTACCCCCTGCTTGTGTTCCCTCTCTCACTGTGTCTCTCTCTGTCAAATAAATAAATAAAATCTTTAAAAAAATAGCATGACAGCTTTGAATTTATTGATAGCTTTTAATTTTGAGCCTCACTTTAAATTGTAGGATGGTTCTCAGGTTATTAATATTTCTTTAAACTATATCTAATAGATTTTTAGCAGAGTGAGAGTGGGTTAAAAAAGGTGAAAACCCAATTCTAGCTAGTGTAAAACTAGAATAAGTCCTTATGCATGTTGCTTCTTTACAATTTATATTTTAGAATATGAAATAGCTATCTCACAAATTGGATTTATGTCTGTCTGCTATATATAGCTCACAGTAAGACAAGTTCCCTCCTCTGAGCTAATGACATGCTCTTATGATGCCGATAGGTTGATTGAGACAGCTGCTATTTGAGGTACAGTGTAAAGGGCGTATACATAGTTGCCATGTTCTGACCTTGATATTTTATCTGTTGGATGTTACGTGGCAAGAAAACAAGACATATGAGCAGTATCGTAGTGGCTGCCATGGAAACCATTTACCTGAGTTAAGATGTAATGATTTACTCAGGGATTTTATAGTAGAATAATTAAAAGACTTCCATTTAAAAATTAATTTTTGAATTAAAAAAATCCGCAATCAATATTACCATGTGCTGTTTTACTCAATGTCACATTTGATCTCTGTGCCTCAATTTCCTCATCCAAAGGGACAATAATATACCAACCTGGCCCACTTCTTAGGGTTGTTCTATCAAATGAGATTAGGTATCGGAAAGTACCTCACACTTTTGCCATAAGGCAATGTGTAGGATACAACATGATTAAATTGCATAAAGTAAGGGGTTGCATTTTTTCAAGGTTAAAGAACTGGCTGGGGTAAACTAAGCTGGCCTTCAAGAAATTGCCTCGTGCTCAGTCCATTTCCTCTTTATGATTTAGTGCCACCTGGTGGCAGTTCTTTCTTTTAGCTTAAATACTGATGGGAGCAATTCTGGGTTCTGTGGCTGTTTGGAAACCTTAAGACTACAGAAGGGATCCCAGAAGTCTTCTGGTTGCTGAAGTTTGCTCCATATTCAGGCTACTGGGGACAGGTAATAGTGGGAATGAGAGACTCAACTTACACCTCCTCATTTACTCCTCTTCCCCTTCTGCCCCATTCCCCTCCAGGAGATATTTAACCCTATCCCTGTTGGAGGACATATGGAATGGAAGTGGAAGACAGATGCCATTCCAACATCAATAATTGGAGTATATCTAAATCAGAATAATTAGATAGGTTTTGTTTGTTTGTTTTGGTGTTTTTTAAGCCACCAAGTAACACAGATAAAGTATTACAATCACTATCCAACAATACCTAAAAATTTCTGTAATAATATATAGTAACAACTAAGATGTGTGGCATTCTCATAAACCAGAATTTTAAAATGTGTCTTAACTGTTCAAAGCTGTGATGTGTTTATTTATTCTGATAATTAAAGAAGTAAAGTTGAAATGAGGCATCACACAAAAATAAAAAGCTAAAACTGGCTATTTTTTTTCAGTAAAAGCTTTTTATGGCTTGTGTTAAAATACTTGCCACTTCATAAGAGTTTCATAACACATAATCCTAAAGTATGTCTCATTCTCGTCATTCTTACCACATGTAAAATCATTTTAAAAATGTAAAACTCCATTTCATGCATATATACTTTGAATTTTGTTAGTTCTCTGTTAAACAAAATTTTTGTTTAGTCTCTCATTTCTCCTTATTCAATCTATAAGCCATCGTGTTTTGATCATTTAGTCAATCCGTGACATGGATTTATCATGTATCCCACCTACACACTGGGAAAGTGCTGAAGACTTATCACACCACTCCCCTGCAAAGGAAGGAACATTGGCAGGCCAGGGAAAATGGAGAGAATATCTTACTTGAAGTGCTGCTCTTAAAGGCATAGCAATAGCCTGGAGAAACTTGTCATTGTTTCAACAGAGCGTCATTGGTGTAGTTTAGAACCAAACGCGGAAAAGAAAGAATGCAAGGCCGCATCAAGCAAAGAGCCCTCAAACCCTTCCTTGCTGACACATTATGCTGGAAGACAAAGAGTTAAACTATCCTGACTGTGGTTGCCCACAGTGTCACCCCACTTTTTCTCCCCTTCCTGCCCAAATGATGGACCTGACACAAACCCTAATATCCAAGCCCCAGTCAAATTGTAACAGGAGAATTGAAATCGACCCCAAGAAATAAGGCATCTTGGGTATGTCGATTCTCAACATTTAAGAACAAATAACGGACCCCAGTAGAAATATTTACACTTGAAAATGAACAAAGGAAAAATAAGAAGGTCTGTATGCAATAAGTATGGAAAGGAAAGAAAGAAAAGCAAGCCTAAAATAGTATGGTATGTTGATTGATAAAAAGTTTATGTTCAAAGAAGATTTTTTCCCCCAGATAACAAGAGAAAGATTGAATAATGTCACCTTCTTAAAGGAAATTAAGAAAATATCAGCTCTGTGAAATGAGACATAATAATAAAAGGATAAAGAAACTGGAACAAAGGGAAGTTAGCATGAAATAAATTAAGGGAGAAAATGACGTTGATGATTTTAGAACTGCATTGGAAGCAGGAAATAAAAGTAACAATATAAGAGCCTCTGAATGGAGGACAGATTTGAGAATCTCACATAGTTCAAAGAATGTGATTTAATAGATGATAATCCAAATTGTACCTAATAATGGAAATTTGATACCTCTGAGATAATAATGGTCATGCTTGAATATGGAACAAGAACATGTAACACAAACAAAAATTCAAAAATAAAATAAGGTAAACCACTGAATGAGGACCTGAAACTAGAGATTAATAGGGCTTATCACATGAAGAAAAATGTATTAAAGACAACAGTCAGAAAGATCTCGATGAGTTTACTAATCTCTACGAATAAGGAAAGAATTCTTCAAATATCTAGAGCAGGAAGAGGTTACCTACAAGTGAAAAAATTAGTCTATCTTTAAATCGTTAGCAATAATAGCTCTTAGATGAAAGTGGAACCGTCTGAAAAGGATGTGCATATACTAGGGTTCCACATAGCCTTACTGATGCAAGGAGAAAATGTCAATTATGTAAACATTCAGGTATATTAATCCATATATGTCCTCATAAATCTACTTGAATATATAATTTAGTGCAATGAAAAATAAAAATGTAAACTTCAGGAAAGTTCAGCTCTGTATATATTTGAACACAGAATTAAAGCTAAACAGTTTTGATTATAAACTGCATATATATACACACACACTGATACATATACACACACCTATATATATATATAAACATATATATAATACCTATTTCTTTCTCTATAAAACTTGTTATATATATATATATATATATATATATATATATATAAACATACTTGTCTTTCTATGAACCTTTTTAAGAAGAAAATCTGCATATGATAACAATATTATGGAGACCAAAATCCTATAGTATAGGGTGACAAATCTCCCAGATGGAAGTAACTAAAAAATGGGAAGATTAAATATTCTACTTTCCTCATACACCATTAGGGAAGAGATACATTAGATACTGTTGCAATTTAGAAAGAGTATAAAGTGAAAATAAACTTAAAATATTATTTAAAGTTATAATTATATTATACCCTTTCTAAATTACAGAGCAGAAAATAAACAAATAATACAAAATTTGTTTAATAATAACTGTTCTAGTAAAAGACCCCAATGATTAATATAAAAAGATGTCAAAATGATTGATCTGAAGAAGGGGAAACCCAGCTACATGTATTTGGCCAGTGATCTACTCTAAAAATAAGTGAAAACAAACCAAAACAATGCACAGAAGGAAGTTAAGTTCTAGTCGTACATATTCCAAGTAAGTGAAAACAAAAAGAAAGCTCCAAAAGATCAAAAGCAAAGAAAATTATATGTGGTAACTTTACACTCTATGAAAGGTCAAATTCACAATGGACATATAGATACCATGAGCCTTTATGCTTTAAAAAATATTGTATAAGATATATAAAACAAAATCTTTGGAAATACCAGGGGAGATAATAAGAAACACAGTAGTAGTTAATCACTTATATTTAATTTTCTCAGTCTTTGACAGACCAAGTAGATGAAATATAAATAAGGATATTGAGACTACTTCTCTGCATACATTAGATAGAATATACCTTCTTTGTGGTAATCATTTTATGAAATTGATGTCTTTTTTTTAATTAACATTCTTAGTTTATTGATCCTGTCATGAAAAATCTGCACAACCACCACAGATAAAGCCACTGCAGCATCTTTACTCCTTCTGTTGTCCAATCTCCAGCTCACTTTTTGCCACCACCAACATTGGCTTTTGCAGTCCCCCTGACTTTCTTCATTCTGTTCTTGTGTTCCTTTCGCTGTCTTCTTGATGTCTTTTTCTTCTCATACAGGCCAGGTCTTGCAAGTCTGTGTTTGGGTTCATTTTTCTTTGCATAATCCAAGGAATCATAAATCATGCCAAAGCCGGTTGTCTTGCCACCACCAAAATGGGTTCTGAATCCAAACACAAATATGACATCTGGTGTGGTCTTGTACATTTTGGCTAGTTTTTCCCGAAATTCTGTCTTAGGTACTGTTGCCTTTCCAGGGTGAAGAACATCAATGACCATCTGTTTCTGCTGAAGTACTCGGTTAGTCATGAACTTCCTGGTCCGGATAGTTAACTGTGTCATTCATGATGGCGGCGCGGCTGAAATTGATGTCTTATAAGGCAATACATATATCTCAATCAGTCTAGAAAACTAGAAACTTATGTAGAATACACATTTTAAGTAAAATACAGTAAGACTGGAAACACATGACAACATAGGAAAAATGAAAACCCAAACTATAATTAAGATTTCAAAAATCTCTGAGTCCCACTTCCAGCATCGTGAAATAAGCCAGCGCTGCTACGAATAACTATAAAACTGAACAAAACATGAAAAAACAACAACAACAACAAAAACCCCACTTTCTAATGATTCTGAAGAGGAAGTCAGAGCAAGCCGACATGGGAGAGGAGTCTACACTTGGAGAAGTGGCAGGCACTAAGGTGATTTTTTAAAACTGTTTACAACTTTGCCCTGAAGGTGCTAAAACTCTGGGAGGCTAGAACTCTGGTAGAAAGACCACTATCCCTCTGGCCGGAGGAACCAGGGAAAGGACCACAGCAATCACCACCAACTGGTGGTGGTGTCAGATTGACAGAGAGGAAATCCTTGAGAGGAAAGAACAGGTGGAAGGGTTCCTCTAATTCTGTGTATGAAGACTGCACTTGCTTTATGATGACCCCTAAAGCCCATATACATATGAGACTAAGAATTTAAAGTGAGACCAGGCAGTAAGACTGCACATTTCTCTCTACATTGCACAGACTCAGATATAGAGTAAGCAGTTAACTAGGCTGTAAGAGATGGCAGCCATATGACTTCATGAACAAATGGACAGGAGAGATATGCGAGAGAACGAAGTCTGACATGATTCCTGGGGTTTGTTTTGTGTGATCAGGTAGAGAGCTGTATGGAAGTGGCAGAAAGATTTCCTTTGGGGAAGTGTTAGTTTTGAAATACCTGTGAGATAATCCAGTGGGGATTTCATATATTGGTAAGTTATATATATTTTTATATCACATGAAGAAGATCACTAGAAGTGTATATTTGGGAGCCACTGGAATATAGGTTATAATTGAAACTATAGGAAATGGAAAATTCCCCAGGAAGAGTAACTTGTATTGGTGAGCATCCTTACTGAGGACATAAGTATTTTTGGAGTATGCCCATTCATGCATGCGTGTATTTACTCCTTCATTCACTCAAGCACTTGTGGCCCGTGTGTTCTAAGCACTGCACTAGGTACTAAATATACAACTAAAAACTCTTAGCCAAATGTAATTTACTCCTCCCAAGTAAGTTTTAAAGATATTTAGTTAACAAAAGGATTTCTCTACTGCAGAACTGTTCAGTTCCTGTATTCTTTTTTTTCATTGCTGCATAATGAATTAATACAAACTTAGCTGCTTAAAATAATACTATACCTTTACCATCTCACAATACATCCCAGCTGGTTCCTTTACTCAGGGTCTCACAAGGCTACTATCAAGATGTAGCCAGATTGCATTCTTATCCTGAGGGGTGGTGAGTGGGGGAAAATAAACTTCCAAGTCACTCTGGTTACCGGCAAAATTCATTTCCTTGCAGTTGATGTACTGAGGATCTGCCTTCTTGCTGGCTTTGAGCTGGAGGCCACCCTCAGCTTCCAGAGGTTGTGGGGAGTTCCTAGAGGCTGCCTGCTATTCCCTGACAGGTGCCTTTCTCAACATGGCTATTTATTTCTTCAAACCAGAATCACTCTACACGAGTAGAGTGATTTATTTTTCCCTTCCTACTATCTTCTTTTTTTAAACATATAATGTATTATTTGTTTCAGAGGTACAGGTCTGTGATTCAACAGTCTTACACAATTCACAGCACTCACCATAGCAAATACGCTCCCCAGTGATAGACCCAGCCACCCCGTGCTTCCCAACTCCCACCACTCCAGCAACCCTCAGTTTGTTTCCTGAGATTAAGAATTCCTCATATTAGTAAGATCATATGATACATGTCTTTCTCTGATTGACTTATTTCGCTCAGCATAATATCCTCCATTTCCATCCACGTCGTTGCAAATGGCAAGATCTCATTCCTTTTGATGGCTGCATAATATTCCATTGTATATATCTACCACATCTTCTTTATCCATTCATCTGTTGATGGACATCTAGGCTCTTTCCATAGTTTGGCTATTGTGGACATTGCTGCTATAAACATTGGGGTGCATGTACCCCTTCGGATCACTACATTTGTATTTTTGGGGTAAATACCCAGCACTGAAATTGCTGGGTCATATGGTAGCTCTATTTTCAACTTTTTGAGGAACCCCCATACTGTTTTCCAGAGTGGCTGCACCAGCTTGCATCCCCACCAACAGTGTAGGAGGGTTCCCCTTTCTCCGCATCCCCGCCAACATCTGTCATTTCCTGACTTGTTAATTTTAGCTATTCTGACTGGTGTGAGGTGGTATCTCTTTGAGGTTTTGATTTGGATTTCCCTGATGCCGAGTGATGTTGAGCACTTTTTTTTGTGTCTGTTGGCCATTTGGATGTCTTCTTTGGGAAAAATGTCTGTTCACGTCTTCTGCCCATTTCTTGATTGGATCATTTCTTCTTTGGGTGTTGAGTTTGATAAGTTCTTTATAGATTTTGGATACTAGCCCTTTATCTAATTTGTCATTTGCAAATATCTTCTCCTGTTCTGTTGGTTGTCTTTTGGTTTTGTGGACTGTTTCTTTTGCTGTGCAAAAGCTTTTTATCTTGATGAGATCCCAATAGTTCATTTTTGCCCTTGCTTCCCTTGTCTTCAGCAAAGTTTCTAGGAAGAAGTTGCTGCAGTTGAGGTCGAAAAGGTTGCTGCCTGTGTTCTCCTTTAGGATTTTGATGGACTCCTGTCTCACATTTAGGTCTTTCAACCATTTTGAGTCTATTTTTGTGTGTAGTGTAAGGAAATGGTCCAGTTTCATTCTTCTGCATGTGGCTGTCCAATTTTCCCAACACCATTTGTTGAAGAGACTGTCTTTCTTCCATTGGACATTCTTTCCTGCTTTGTCAAAGATTAGTTGACCAAAAAGGAGAACTACAGACCAATATCCTTGATGAACATGGATGCAAAAATTCTCACCAAAATACTAGCCAATAGGATTCAACAGTACATTAAAAGGATTATTCACCACGACCAAGTAGGATTTATCCCTGGGCTGCGAGGTTGGTTCAACATCCACAAATCAATCAATGTGATACAATACATTAATAAAAGAAAGAACAAGAACCATATGATCCTCTCAATAGATGCAGAAAAGGGCGCCTGGGTGGCTCAGTCGTTACGCGTCTGCCTTCGGCTCAGGTCATGATCCCAGGGTCCTGGGATCAAGTCCTGCATCGGGCTCCCCACTCCGCGGGAAGCCTGCTTCTCCCTCTCCCACTCCCCCTGCTTGTGTTCCCTCTCTCACTGTCTCTCTCTCTCTCTCTCTCTCTGTCAAATAAATAAATAAATAAAATCTTAAAAAAATAGATGCAGAGAAAACATTTGACAAAGTACAGCATCCTTTCTTGATCAAAACTCTTCAGAGTATAGGGATAGAGGGTACATACCTCAACATCATAAAAGCCATCTATGAAAAACCCACAGCGAATATCATTCTCAATGGGGAAAACTGAGAGCTTTTCCCTTAAGGTCAGGAACACGGCAGGGATGTCCACTATCACCACTGCTACTCAACACAGTATTAGAGGTCCTAGCCACAGCAATCAGACAACAAAAAGAAATAAAAGGCATCTGAGTCAGCAAAGAAGAAGTCAAACTCTCACTCTTTGCAGATGATATGATACTTTATGTGGAAAACCCAAAAGACTCCACCCCAAAACTGCTAGAACTCATACAGGAATTCAGTAAAGTGGCAGGATATAAAATCAATGCACAGAAATCTGTGGCATTCCTATACAGCAGCAACAAGACAGAAGAAAGAGAAATTAAGGAGTTGATCCCATTTACAATCGCACCCAAAACCATAAGATACCTAGGAATAAATCTAACCAAAAAGGCAAAGGATCTGTACTCAGAAAACTATAAAATACTCATGAAAGAAATTAAGGAAGACACAAAGACATGGAAAAACGTTCCATGCTCATGGATTGGAAGAACAAACATTGTGAAGATGTCAATGCTACCTAGAGCAATCTACACATTCAATGCAATCCCTATCAAAATACCATCAACTTTTTTCAAAGAAATGGAACACCTAATCCTAACATTTGTATGGAACCAGAAAAGACCCCGAATAGCCAGAGGAATGCTGAAAAAGAAAAGCAAAGCTAGTGGCATCACAATTCCGGACTTCAAGCTCTATTACAAAGCTGTCATCATCAAGACAGTATGGTACTGACACAAAAACAGACACATAGATCAATGGAACAGAATAGAGAGCCCAGAAATGGAGCTTATTTATATAACTTTATTAAAAGTCAAATCATACAAATTAAGTATCATTATAAAAAAATTTGTTTTCCCACCTGCTCGGTGGAATCGTTGCTTGTTTCTACTATAACTGAGTTTGTTCCAGTCTTTTTATGTTATTATTGCATTAAGAGTAAGAATTCAAGTTTCATGGACTTGTGTCGCCACACTGTCATACTTGTTCATGAAGAATATTTCATTACGTTAGTGAGTCTTATATCCCCAGAGGCCCTATTTTCCCTTGAGTCTTCCCGCAGTTTCTCTTTAGAACTTGGGAAGACATCCTGGACCAGTCCAAGGAAGAGGTACTATGCTGTTCTCTACTTTTCCAGAAACAATGATCCCTATTCTTATCCCTCCCTTCCAATAAATCAATTCATATTCATAGATACCAACTAGACCTCTGGCTCAACCTGCTCAACAGACCCACTCAGAGAGTTTATTTATTTATTTATTTATTTATTTATTATTTTTTTAAAGATTTTATTTATTTATTTGACAGAGAGAGACACAAGAAGAGAGGGAACACAAGCAGGGGGAGTGGGAGAGGGAGAAGCAGACTCCCCACTGAGCAGGGAGCCCGATGCGGGGCTCGATCCCAGGACCCTGGGATCATGACCTGAGCCAAAGGCGGGCGCTTAAGGACTGAGCCACCCAGGCGCCCCTATTTATTATTATTTTTAAAGATTTTATTTATTTGACAGAGAGAGAGAACAAGCAGGGGGAGCTGCAGGGAGAGGGAGAAGCAGGTTCCTGCTGAGCCGAGAGCCCGACGCAGGGCTTGATGCCAGAACCCTGGGACCATGACCTGAACCGAAGGCAGACACTTAACCGACTGGGCCACCCAGGCGCCCCCACTCAGAGAATTTAAATGCTACTTTAGGCTCAGCTGACTCCCCCATACCATATTGTACCATCTTTGACACCTTCAGCATTTCAACTCTGACCATCTCTTCTGTGGAGTTTCCATATTATGTCAGAATGGAGACTAAGTTATAAAAGAGTCTGGAGGAATGTACTATCTAAAAGAAATGGCCTGAGATCCAGAAGGTAGAAGATGTATGGGAAAGATAGCCTCTGTCGTAGAGCTGGTACCAGACTAGGATGAGGCGTTGGAGGGCATTAGGAGAACTCTGATAAATCTCTCCTTTCTCATTTGAGGAAGCTGGAATCCGGCAGTTTCCAAATTATGTTCTGTGTAGTCCTAGGGTTTAGTAAATTTCATCTAGGTTACCTCCACAGACAATCTGGAAATTTAACTAAACCACCCCATCCTCACAGAACCCAGAGCGGCACAAAACAATTTTTGTCAGATGGTGTTAAAACAAAAGTTGCACTGGACAAAATAAAACTGTATTCAGGGTATTGCAATTGGAGAAAGAAACTGAATTCAACTCCACTAGAACAAAAAGCGGGAGGGTTTTTAAATGCTGGAATGAGCTAGTGGAAAAGTACTGAAGGACAACCACTCCAAAGGTTGATCAATGGGACACGTTGAGCACTTGGAGTTATTACTGAGTTTGCAAATAAATATTTTTCCTCTGTGTTTAGGCCATTTGTGTTTGCTATTAAGAGTGGGAGATAGGGGTGTTATCTCCTTTCATGTTTACATTTCAAAGAGATAGTTTCCAGATCCTTAAGAAAGACATTACTGGGTAGTAAAACTGGCAAGAGGCTTTTTACGTCTCAAAGGGACAGAAAAAGAATTTACAATTACAAGTTTTCTAAAGTAAATACTCTAAAAAAAGAGAGGTCAGGGCTGAGAGTCAGAAAAAAAGCCTGTCTAAAGTTTTGTCCAGCTGAAGGAAATGTTAACACTGTCTTAGTCAAAGGTATATCGGCCAGGACCTTTGGGAAATCAAGGATCCAAATCAGAGAAGCATGTTCCCACATGTTCCTACAAGAAACAATCATAAAACAAAGCGAAATAGCTTCATTTTTAGCAGGCTCTTCCCCTAAATCATTATGCAGAACACATAAAGTGGGCTAGAGCAATAGGCAGGCATTCCACCTTCCCTTTAGCCCAAATAAAACTTTCCACACTCCAGCAAAGGGGAGAGGAAGTGATCAGAAGCAAATGTCCAAGAGCTGGCCGAATGACCAGCAGCGGATTCATTGGATGGAGAAGAGAAAGTGAGAACAAGACACATGATTGTGCTCATTAGCAAACATACACCAATCTGGCCACTTGCATTAATAACCATTCTTCCATACGGCCGGCACGAAATGGGTTGGAAGGACAGACATGAAGGAATCTTTAAAAACTTGCTATATATAGGCCATGATTTTATTGCATAGAATATTTCTGCAGCTAGAAACAAATATTAGAAAACCTATGACTAAGGCCTCTAAGAACTTCTTCAGTTCAAACATGTTATCTAATGTATATCTATACCTAAATCTGTATCTGTATCTATTGCCTTCCATTGTATTTGAATGTGTGTTCTGTTCAGTTATTACTTAGAAGAAATGACTCATGTTTTAAACTCCATGATTCGGGGTGCCTGGGTGGCTCAGTCGTTGGGCGTCTGCCTTCGGCTCGGGTTGTGGTCCCAGGGTCCTGGGATCGAGCCCCACATCGGGCTCCCCGCTAGGCGGAGAGTCTGCTTCTCCCTCTGCCCCTCCCCCTGCTCATGCTCACTTTCTCTCTCTCTCTCTCAAATAAATAAAATCTTAAAAAATAAAAATAAACTCCATGATTCACTGGAGTTTAAGATTTTTTCTGTTTTTGTAGGAAAGGGAATTGATCAAAATCCTTCCATAGTCTGACTAATGTGAAGATTAGGGAAATGTAGGAAACTGTTCTGCCCCTTGAGAATCACAGAGATGTGCAGCAGCTGATACTGTCTATGAAGAAATTGCACTGAAATTCTGAATTAATATTTTTTTCAATGAATTTTTTTCTACCCTGATTTTCCTCATTGAAACACTTGACCATTCAAGTCATAGCTGAATAGCAGCTGAACATCTGGGCATGGTTTCCAGAATACAGACTGGCTGAATGAGATTGAGTTGTAATCAGGTTGGATGTATGAGTCACCGATTTGAGGTTTGTAGTATTTACAGCAAAAGACCTTGGTTGCAACAAAACTGGAGACCGACATTGCAGTAACAATCGACTCTTGGATAATTTTCTGGATAAATTTAGCATGCTTTAATACACAGATTTCAAAATGGCCGTTAAATTGAATATGGTGTTAAGAGAAAAGATGGAAGCATTCAACTGTAGTTTGGGGATAAATATTAATTTCCCAATGCCAGAAAAAAGTATTTTTGCCAAGACTTTCAGGCTTTATTGTTTGGATGTGTATTATTTTAATTTGGTTGGGTATATTCTCCATAATCCTAGGATATGAGGCGAAGAACATAGATTATGAAGAAAGACTGCCTGGATTCTAATAGCAATGTCTCTCCTAACGGCGTCCAAGGCAAACTGCTTAACCTCTCTGTGCTTCATTTTCCTCTAATGTAAAATGGGAATGCAGGGCTGTGGAAGAGAATTAAGCAAGATTAGCAGTTGAGTAGAGAGGAAATGCTAAATCACTATTATTATTTACAATCTGTAATTATAAAAACTCCATAAATCCATTACCAAAATGATTATTTGATCTCACTTTAAAATGTTGTTTGACTTTGATCTGTACAAAATAAGCAAAATGAGTTTTTATACTTATATTTTTTAAATGTCCATATTTTTATATTCTGTTTGACATTAACAAAGCATTTTAGTGAGGCACCTGGGTGGCTCAGGTGGTTAAGCGTCTGCCATTGGCTCAGGTCATGATCCCCAGGTCTTGGGACTGAGCTCCACATCAAGCCCTACATGGGCTCCTGGCTCAGCAGGAGTCTGCTTCTCCCTCTCCCTCTGCCTCTACCACTGCTTATTCTCTCTCCCTCTCTCTCTCTCTCTGTCTCAGATGAATAAATAAAATCTTTAAAAAAAAACACCTAAAAAAACAACAACAACAAAAAAGCATTTTAGCTACACTTATCATTGTCAATGAATTTTCATGGCCAATGGCCTAGACACAAAATAGAGATCGATCATTCTGATCTGAATTGCCTAAATTCAAGTTTATCCTTGAAAAATACACTTTTTAATCTTTATTGAAATTTTCATGACTTTCAAAAGTTTGTTGACATAAAATAATTCTGCATTGATGAAATAAAATCATAGTTTTGGGTTCATATTATAACTATTTACTTTTCTGATAAGAGCATTTTCAAATTCAAATACATTTCTTGATATGTGTCTTGATCTATGAAATGTTTGAAAAACAGAAGATTGAACATTTAATTTATTTGAATATTAATAAAGGAAACAGGTTGAATCCCTGGGTTGCTTCCTATTTCTCACTGAGTTGTTTCATAACTTAGCTTCATTATTTTATTTGAAGTAATTTCCTAGAATACCATGAACAACCATATTTAATATAAGCATAAAAATATCCAAAGCCAAATGGAAAATAAAACCTTTCCCCCCATTCTTTAATAGAATCTAAATCACCTTCTATTTTTCTCTCTAATGATGCTACTACCCCTTTGTGGGTTTTTTTTTTTTTTTTTTTGAGGGGTTGCAAGTGAAAAGAGAGAGGGAGAGAAAGAGAGAAACTTAAGCAGGTTCCATGCCCAGCATGGAGCCCAACGTGGAGCTCCATCTCAAGACCCTGAGATCATGACCTGAGCCAAAATCAAGAGTCCAACACTTAACCGAGACACCCAGGCATCCCCCACCCCCTGCTTTGTGTTTTATAGCTGTTTTGCCCTGATTCTTTAACTCATTAATGTAAAATTTGTTCTAATCTTGTTTTCCCTATTCTTTTATTCTGCAACCCTCTCTAAATTAACCCACAATTTGGTACGAACTGTAAAAGTTAATAGGTGACCTCCTTCAGGTCATTAATAGAAGTAGAACATTAAGTAGGAATGAGTCCAATAACAAAACACTGAACTGCTACCTGAAATCAACAACACTTTAACACAGTACCAGCACTAGACAATGCTTGGGATGCTACTGTGTTCTCAGTCATTCCTGCTTTTGATGGCAATGGTCCTGAAACACGGACAGTATCACATGTCTTATGACAGTATCACATGTCTCTGTCTTTTTGGCCATCCTGACTGATGGATATTTGACCCTAATTGGGCTGGTGATATTCCCTTTCTGAAAAACTAGAAACTCAGCATAAAGGGATTCACACACTGAAATCATTTAGAGTTGAGTCATGTCAGTGTCAGGGCTGTGGAGAGAAAGCATGAGCTCTTATGCTGTTTCCTACCCTTTGAGCAAACTGCTATGAGTATTATGATTTTTGTTCTCTATTTTCTAACTTTGGTTGAGTACTAATATGTCAGGGGCTGTGCTAGATGATCACTGAACGTTAGGTCATGTAATCCTTTCAACAGACCTATGAGATAGGGGCACTCTAATATATGTCTGTGCATTACACATATCCATAATATATGTAGAGGTATGTGTATTATACGTAGGAGAAAACAGGTTTTGTGAGGTGAGATGGTCACATGTTCCACAGCTAGTAAGTGATAGAAACATTGTACAAATCCAGAACTTACTTCTTCACTATTGAATTACGTGTTTTCCTTCAGCAAATGCTTACTGAGCAACTTCAAAGTGGCAAGTAGACTTATGAGAACAGAAACACAAACACCTGTAGGCTTGAAAATATTTTTCTAAAACTCTAAATTTTCACTTGAAGTCACCCAGTTCTGAAAGGTGATCATGTAGATATTTAGGAAAAACATTAATTTTACTCATCTAAAACTCTGATTTCCCTATAATTTGTCTGGAATCTAGAACATTTTTTAGAAGTACATTTTCTTTAATATATCCTTACTCTACATTCAGTGAAAGCTACTTTCCTAGATTCCAAAAGAGTGCAAACCAGTCTAAAAAGTGAATTTTAGATGCGTGGTGGGAACTTAGACATGGATGTAGATAACAATATCCTTCAGGGACAAGCAGGACACTTTGAAAATTGCAGCAGCCCATCTCAGCCTGAAAAGGAACAAAGAAAGTGCTATCTTGTGAGATGTGATAGTCCATATGCTAACTATAGTTTGAAGAGCTTACATGAGTTATTTAAAAATACATGAAATTAGCTGCAAAGTTAAAGCATCTCTTAAGGCCAACGGAAAGCGAAAATTAAAGCTCATAGCTGTTTCTTCAGCAGACTGGGACTTGAATGTAAAGAATGAAAGGGACACAAAATGCTTTAGTATTTGGTCACTGACATTCTCTAGCTATTGGAGCAAAATTGCTTGTGGTGGATGCTCCTAAGTGCAAAAGATATCTGGTTACTGGGATAATTTTCATAGCTATTTATACTATAATTTCAACTTCAGAAATGGCTCCTAATACTTGAAACATTTAGACAAGAAAATTATAAGCTTTCTGAAAAGTATTAGAAAGTAATAGCAGAAGAAAATTAATGAGCTTTGAGCATTTGCTCATTCAGCAATTGCCAAGTAATTAGAAAGCCAACAAAGCAAGGCATGAGGCCGCTGTAGAGTTTATGTGTGCATACCTTTTTAACACACATTGTACATTAAATTGCGTCTGATGCACCAGGCTTGCATCTGGTTCAAAGAATCCACACAGTAAGAAGTTAAAAGTAATGCATTTAAACTCATCTTTATAAAAGTAAGCTTACCATATACATATACAGAATTTATATATGCAAAGGTCAAATTATGATAGAGGGATTATTTTTTTCATTTGGGATAAAGTTAGTACTTTAAATACTAACTACTAACTACTAAGTACTAACTTTATCCCAAATGAAAAAAATCACGCTACAGATATAATTACCCCCATTTGGCAGATTGGACTCTTGAAATAAAATAATATTACATGCTTTATCTAAGAATTACTGACTCAATATTCTAAATAAGAAAGAACCCAAATGTTCAATATTTCACACTGATAATTCCTCTTTGCTCACTCTCATTATATGTTTGGAACATAATTTAAACAAAAGTTATGAATTCTTAAAAAAATTTAATTAAAAAAACAATTGAAAACATAAGAAAGTAAAAAAATGTAGTGAAGGAAGAAAGAAGTTATAGGAAAAGAAAAAGAAAAGTCAAAAGGTAATGAGAACATTGGTTAAAGTCCTCTATTAATAAAGTAAAAAAAATTTGCTTAGAGAGCAAGTGATCAATAAATGATCAATAAATTTTATGTTTTATTTAATTATATTAAAATAATATATTTTATTATTTGTCAACATTGCTTGTTGGTAATAGAATTAAATGAGCTTAAAGACCAACCAACACCATCCCTTATATTTTCTATCACATCATATTTGACATTGTCTATTGATTTTATATAAAAAAATTAAACCAAGAAGACAGAAGACTTTGAATGCAGATAAAACATCTTATCATTATACTGACCAAGAAAGTTCAAAACTGTGACAAAGCACTTTATTTAAGGGAAAAAAAAAACAAATAGAGGATCTCATTATGATCCAACCATATTATCGAAGCATTCAGGGGGGAAGATACAAAGAAAGATACATGGTTTCCCCCATTTCTCTGTATATCCCAGAATTAAGTTACTGCAGAGTATGGATGAATTTCTATCCCAGTAGCTCTCAGCAAGGTGGAGGGCAAGGGGGGCGGTCAAGAAAAATTAGTACCATCTTCTCCCAACTAGAATATTTGGAAATGTCTTAGGGTCATGTTGGTTGTCACAATGACAGGACCTTGTTAACTGAAGTTAGAGCCTGAAGACCCGGGATCCTATTCACTTATATGTGACATTCCCAGATGATGAAGAAACATCTCACCCCAAATTCTATAACACCCCCATTAAGACACATTGGAGGGGTAACAATGCTATATCCCACTTACATAAGAGTCTACTAGATATCTATAACCTAGGGTGATAACACTCTTCAGATAATAAAGTTCCCTATTTGCTTTCTTTACCTCTATTAAGCCAGGACCTGACCTAGACTAGTACACTATGTAGGTAGTGCTCAGTAAAGTTTGCTAATAACATTGTGCAAAAAACAAAACAAAACAAAAATGATGAGAGAGAAGTCAGCTTGATGTTGAGGTGGGTCTCAGAGTATTGTTATTGTTAAGTTGGGTCACTATGGATTAATAATTCCTTGCTCAGGTTTTCAAATTTAGTGACTTGATCACATCAGTTCATTTAGAGATGGTAAGAATTTATAGTACTGAGTCACATGAAGCAAACTCATGAATCTGAAAATCCCAGAAAATCTCATTCTGCCTTTGGGTGAGTTCCAAATGAGTACATAAGAAGCAGGGTTACCTTGTAGGATGTGCAGATTGTACACAGAACTGGTAGGGAACCCATTCATCTAAACTACAATGCAAATGATGTCCTTAGAGTTGTGCAGCCCAATCACATGTAACAACTCTAAAATATTGCTCAGTGGGCATAGAATTGAATAAAGTTAATGTTCTTAAGAAAAGCTGCAATCAACTTATGAGATCCTGATTGCCACTCATCACCTATGTAAATTTTTGTAGTCCATAGAAATCATTAAATTTGCTCCTCTTCTAGACACTGGTGGTAGGCCAATACCATTTCTCTCCCCTAGAATCCAGTAAAAATAGCATAATGATTATTGAAACTAAGTGCTAGGGACAATGTTCTATGATTAATCTTCAGAGTAACCCTATTAGGTAGTTACTGTCATCACTTTATAGATGAGGAAATGGGGGCACAAAAGGATTAATCGATATTTTCAACATAAGAGGAAGTTGAGAAAGGTACATGAATTATGCTTAGCACATGGTTAGTACTAAATTAGGAGGTCACCATGACTGCAGAGAGCTAACCTCAACATTTTATGTTTCTCCAATATTGATTCCATCTTGAAGGGTAAACTGGTTTTTTAAACTTTATAAGTTTATCTTTAAATTCATGACCAATTCCTTGTTTGGAGTTTATAGGTCTCCACACATTAACAACAGTAAAATCTGGTGAATTCTGTACGTCAGAGAAATGCTTGATTTTCTATCTGTAAGCCTGGCAAATAACACCAAAAAGAAAGGGTAGGATTTTTGTGTTAAATGACACACTTTGGTTACAGAAGCAGCTCTACATGTCAAGTCATCCTAAATAGGAAGAGAAGATATAGTTATAAAAAAAAGGAACTTTTTGACTTCTCTTCATGCTTGACCTTAAGATGTCTCCAGGCCTTTAGGAAGAACTGAATTTAATTTGGCAATTGTGATTTTCATTGGACTGTCTTCTCACACAGTGATTGTCTTCTTGCCTGTAAACATTTTGATTTCCAAGGAGAAGGGTAAGAACATGTGGAAAAGAAATAAAAATAAAAGTACCGAAATGACAAATTAAGTATTCAGAAATAAGCATTGAAAATGATTAATAGCTATTTTCCAGAAATAATACATAAAACACATGAAATATTAAAGAAAGAAAATATAAGCAAAGTCATTTTCTGGAAGAATTACAAAGTTCTCTTTGTTAAAAAAAATTGTTCCATTGGCTTATCAGGGAAGATAGATTTTAAAATTCATTAGAGTTACCTGCCTTAGGGAAGCTTCTATGTACAAATCAAACTGGATGTCAAGCTGGGCTCCTGGAGGATGCAATTAAAATTATAGGATCAGGGAGCATAACTATGAAAGGCCTTGGTATGTATTCCTTGGAGAGTGTGATGGGGGCTTAGCCTCAACTTGTATACAAATTGAAATCATTATGAGGTCTGTGGTCTTTGAAATACATGTGAAACTGTATAATATGCTGTGATGTTTGCTGGAATGTTAACCCAAATGAATAACAGAAAACTCAAAAATCAAATCTTGACATTTCATTTGACGTCAACTATGGCCCTAGCATAATGCTAGAAAATTGGAATAAAACGCGGTCTGTGATCTCAGACAGTCTAAAGCCTGAGGGAAGAGACAAGTACACAGCATACTGCTGTTTAACTCTGTCTCCCTTGCCTGTACCAGTTCAACAAAATATGAGCATCTGAACCAAATTAAGCCAGAGACACCATCTCACCACTGGACGTAGCTGACTGGTTCAAAAGTGAGTTCCTGACCCAAGCTGGGCCTATAGAGTTCTTCTGCATAACTTAGCATTGTATGACCAAAGATAGTTAATGTCTTTGGGGAGGCTGAATACATGCTATATGAAATTCCAAAATTTGAGAGAAAACCATAGTTGGGATGCCAAATATTTACCTACCCGGTTGGAAAAATACCCTGATGGTGAGAAAGACTCTCTCCAAGGTATTCTGTTGTCCACACATGGTGAGGGTCAGAGATCATGAATTTCCAAGTGTGTTTGAGGTCTTGGTTGGGTCTTGTCCTACCACCCCATTGATTTCAGGTCTTCACCTTGCTTGGATATGACTGGTTTTCACTGCATCACCTTTAGTCATGCAATCTTAAGAATGTGATTTGCTGTGTATTACCTAAATCTGTACCTGCCCTAGGCCACTATCAAGTCTCCTCTGCTCCAGACTTAAGGAACACTATTTAAGGGAAGTTTCTTGGTACTAGTACCAAGCTGTGTACCTGCAGGATTAAACTTACACACCAGGCCGACTATCTAAAGGATTCACTAAGCTGAGTACATCATAACCTTGATGGGGGAGGTTGTGGGAAATGGGGAACATGAACCTACACCATCTGGTGTAAACATTCCTCCTCTCATATTAAAAGTCTCCCTCCAATGCCTAATAACTACTAGTGCTATTTCAGTCATCTGATGTTCAAGACCTGACAGTGGGAAAACTGCCTTATACTTCCAGATAGATGACAGCTCCCTGGAGTATGAGGGGCTAGGAGACTGTGGGGAGGCAGATCTTCAATCTAAATTATTCCTAGTATTAGGAGTTCTGTGGGGAGGATACTTGAGTTATACTAGGTTATAATTTTGGATATGGCACTTAATAGAGGTGCAATCAGTGTTCTGATACATAAAATGAGACAATCATATCATCCATTGCTTCTTACTGTGCGAGGAGGATCAGTTATGTCAGTGGATGTAAGAGTGAGAAGCAACTAACGGAATTCAAGAGACATCAGTATTCATATCTTCAATAGGGAGAAAGCTGGACATTGGCAAAAGAGACAAATGAGGTCAATAAGCATAAAGGAGAGATGAAGTGTTCATTCAGTCCTGTGATACATATATTGAGTGACCACAATTAACCAGGGAGTCTGGCAGAATTCAGCACCAGGATCCAGTTGTTCCTGAAGCCCATAATCACTAGCCTTCCCAAAACTTGGTAATTTAGTTAGATATTCTACCATCACTCCAAAATTTTACCTTTTTTCCTTTTTCTTGATGTTTTGTCACTTATAATCAAAGATAGCTAAATAATGCAGAGAAGAAAAAAAAGAAAAGAGGAAGCTCTGCTCAGAAGTATAATTTATGTGGCCACAAAGAACTTTTGGAAAGCAAAGAACTTTTAGAAAGCAGGACTCGAGTTCCTAAAGCTTCCTGAATTCCAGGAAAGACAAAACTCTGGAGGGGAACATGGGAGGAACCAGGACACCAGCTCAGAAGAGAGAACCATGTCACAGAGCTCTGACAACCCCAAGATATCTTCTAGGCCAGTGGTTGTGAAAGATTTTGGCAGTGGAACATATCCAAATGAAATGTTACGTGAGCCCCCCCCCCCCATCTAAAATAGATGCAGGTGACATTTCTTTGATATACATTCAATTATAAGTTCAAATTGTTAACATTTATTTTTATTAAGATATATAAGCAATGAAGATAATAAGCCTGTTTAAAGGAAAACACATTTGGTATTGGGGATTATGGTAACAGTTTTAGGCATAAGTCAGCCTTTGTGAAAATTAAAGTTTCAACCATTTCTCAGAGCATAGTTTAAATTACACATCATGTCCAGTCTCTTCTACTTAGGGTACATCACAGGTACAGAATCAGAATAGTTATCTCACTCTCACTGGCTTATGTACTTTCTCATGTTACACAAGTCTCAAGCATAATGGTAAACTTTACAATAAAATTGGTTCAATTTATGTAAAATTTTCTCAATATTTTATGAAGGAAATGAATGTGTTGATAGTCTAAAGTTCTGATCAAGAATATGTCAATCAATATGTTTTAAAAGAACATCATCAAATTCTAAGTCAATTCAGATTCACATTTTATGAAAATGTTCATGAATGGTTTTTGGGTCTGACTGATTAAATTTGAGCAATTTGGAATGAAATTATTTGTCTTCATATGACTGATAACTTACCTCACTATGATCAAAGGGAGACCACTTTAAAATTGGAGTTTCCCTAAGAAGTCTTTGAACATGATTACAATACAATTCGATCCAACTCTAATGGAGAGAGTAACTATTAATTTAAAGTGATTTTCAAGGGTACTAGTTGAGGTTCTTCCCTAAAGTATCTCATTTCAATACTTTGGTTTCCTTCCTTCCTTCCTTCCTTTCTTCCTTCCTTCCTTCCTTCCTCTCTCTCTTTCTTTCTGAAAATAAATTTTTTTCTCCCTACTTAATGGTAAAATTCCAAAGGGGATAAAAATTCTGTGTATGAAAGTGGAAGTACACTGCCCAGTAAAACTCTATTCATTTGCTAATACTTACTGAGCACTTGCTATATGATCAATTTGAACTAGATGCTCTAGGGCTGTGCTGATATCTTGGCTACTAGCTAGATAGAGCTAGTTCAGTTAATTAAAAATAAATAAAATAAAAATACAGTCCCTCATTTGCCCTAACCACACTTCAAGCATTCAATAATCACGTGTGGCTAAGAAGCTAAAGTACTGGGCTATGCAGATATAGACATTTGCAACATCAGGGGAGTCTCTATTGAACTGCACTGCTCTAGGAAATATTACAGTATGATTCTCAGTTCCTGATCTTAAAGATTTCTTTGGTTGGGAGAATAAGACTAACACCCATAAAGCAATAGCTCAGTAGTGCAGATATGTGGACAGTTACATATTAAGACATATGGAACTCACTCTAAGTGCTCTGGGAAATAGGTCACCATTTTACAGGTTATCACTTACAGAAGGAAAATAAGCAAAGGAGTAAATAAATGAGCAAAACTGCTCTAGCCTCAAAGACAGACAGGGAGGAAGTTGGGCACCTGCTTAAGAATTTGATTAAATGGCTATGAGCATAAAACTCAGTATTTCAACTGGGCCTATGCAGAGCTAAGAAAGCAAACATCATAAAGGTACATAGCTCAACAGTAGGAGGATGCTTCTTATGCCAGCAGGCATTAGGTGGCAAAGTGGGAAAGATTTAGGGAAGATCGCTGTACACAGTGTTGCTTCATATCCTTGAGCACAAACTCCATTGTAAAAAATACCACTCTGCAAATGAAGGGACAGCTAAGAAAATGTTTCTTTACTTCTTTATGGGGCTAGAGCCTGTTTAGAAATTACTATCTTTGAGAATTAACACTTAACCTTGGGAGACGTATGCATGCATATCTATATGTATTTTGTGTCTGATTCAATCCATGTCTTTGGAAAAACTAAAAGGTTAAAGAAGTATTTCTAACTCACATGGATTCAGAGTTTTAGAAAGATACTAAATTTGAAGAGCCCATACCTTCCCTGGAATTTCATGCAGGAAAATGCATAGGCTACCCACAATGATCTTGCTGATGACTCCAGGGCACTATTTTAGATGAAATTATTCAGACATGGAAAAATATATTGTTGTGGCAGTAAGGGTGGATAAGAGCTCAAAATTAAGCACAAGGGCTAGGTAGGATTTGGGATTTGTTTCTTCTTTGTTATTTTGTGATATTAAATAGCCCAAGTGCAGATTATACCATAATCTCCTGGTCTGACTGGAGCCAGTTTACCCAATGAATAAAAGCCAAACATAATTATAAGCAATTTTACTTATAAATTTAGAATAAATATGCATGAGTGTCTCATGTCCTAAAGTTAATTGGACCTAGAATTATTTTCTGAGACAACCTTAGCACCTGAAGATTCTGATTCTTTGACCTTGAAACAATCTTAAGCTTCTAAGTAGCTTGCTGAGTACTGCTGGACTGCCAAGTTAAGGCTCAGTGGGACTGTTAATGGGGTATATAATTTGGTACAATAATTACTATTGTCCCAGGGAAATTGTTCCAACATTACCTTTGTGCCAACTGATGCGTGTGAGTGGATATATGTTCAATAATGCAAATGTTTTCTGCTTGTTAGCAGGCGGGTTTCAACTCTGTCCTCCCTTCTTTAAAAGCAACTACCTCTCCTAGGTTTCTGGTTTTACCATGATGAGGCATGCCATTGTATGATATTGTGTGCTCACAGCAAATGCTCACTGACTTCCTTATTCTAAACCACTTTTATTTAGCTCTTTAGAAGTTGAAAGTTTCAGTGTGATTTGAAATTCCAGGATTATATAAACTGGGTAATTTAGAGAAAAATCAACAGGTATATAGAAGGGACTGGTCTCTGAACCATTTAGAATATTTCTAATATTCCCTACCATATTTGCATTGTACTTTATAATTTTAAAACTCTTGTATTATATGACTGGATTGTCCCAGGTACAAAGTTGGGGGTATGCATTAAAATGGAAACAACATGGCGGGGTGCCTGGGTGGCTCAGTTGGTTAAGTGACCAAATCTTGATTTCAGCTCAAGTCATGGTCTCAGGGTTGTGAGATCGAGCCCCACATTGGGCTCCGGGACCAGTGGGGAGTCTGTTTGAGATTGTCTCTCCATCTCCCCCTTCTCATGTTCCTCCCCCCTCCCCCCACTCATGCTCCCTCTCTATCACTCAAATAAAAATAAATACTTTAAAAAATAAAATGGAAAGAACATGGACTTTGCAATGAGGCACAAATTAATAGATGTATTACTTACTGAACCTAAGTTTTATCTCCTATTTTAAAAATAAAGTCAATAATGATAATCCACATGAGAGCTGCAAAGGCCAAATGAGATACTGTATGTTGAAACAGCTGGTACACTGTAGCAACTGCATTTATACATTCTATCTTATAGTTAACTCAAAGACTTAAGTTCATTTGTTAATGTCATAAAATAGGAAAGATTTAATTCAGATTTTTTTCTTTTTCAATTCCTTTTGGTTTTATGTTGATTATAAAATTAACCCCAGGCATTAAATGTGAAATCATACAGTGTGGTAGTTTGGCATTGTGTGAAAACAGACGGAGGTCAAAATGTTTATTTTTAGTTGGCAATGATTATTAGAAGTGGACTCATAGTTTTGTGAATAATCATTCATTTACCAGCCTGTCTGTGAAAGAGACTTGGAGTCTTTGGTGGCCATGAAGTAGGGGTGCAGTCCTGGTGGTTTCCTGCCACAGGCCAGAGGTCACAGGACTTACTTTTCGGTACACCTCTTCCTACTCAGTGACCAGCCCTGCACTCTCATGACAATGGTTGAGATAACTGAGCCAGATGGCATTTAAGATAAAATTCATGCTTTACTTTTCAGAGATGATATTAGTTCCCCAAATATCATTAAAAAAAAAACAAACAAAAAGCTTGACATGTCCAAAATAAAATTCATCATGTCCTCCCCCAAACTTTCTTTTCCTACTGACTTTCCTGTTTCAAGGGCATATTTTGGGATCGGAGCTACTCATAACATGGACTAGAGAAGCCTTCTCCTCAGTTTAGGAAAGTCCTCACATTTAAGCTGCTCCCCAGCCTGGGAAAGTTGCACAGTGTGGTGAAGCAGAAAGGCAATCCTAACCTAGCTGGTCAGGTGAGTGAATGGAAACATCTGGTCATTGCGATGAGGGATGAGCCGTGCCTCATCAACTTCCATTTGCCTTTTTTTTTTCCTATGAGAAGATACCGAAGTCATCAAGGTTTGAAGACTTGTGTCCCATGCTTTCCCATCCTCACTACCTCATTCAGTCATTCACAAGGCCATGCGGCTCCTACTTCTCTGAAGTCCCAGCTTTGATCCTAACTCTCTGTTCCATTTGCACTGCCTGAGCTCACGCACTCATTACTGACAGAGCCCCTAGCAGCTCTTCCTTTTCTCTTTTGGATCTAGCCTCCGTGACTCTGTTGAGCAATCTTCAAATAGATCAGATTCAGTCATTTCCCCACACCATCCCACCCCTTTTCAGAAGCTTGTGCTGACTCCACCCCACCCTTATTTAAGAAATTGAGTACAATTTCTTCACCTTTAGAGCCTCCATAACATCCTCAGTGTTCATGTCTGACTTGCTTTTCCATGGTTCTTCTACCTTATGCTCGAGCCAATCTGGGTAGTTTTTCCTCCAATGCATCTCTTTCCAACCTCTATGTCTGGGGGGCTATTCTTTTCTGTGAGTTCCATGGGTAGAAAACGCCATCTGTCTTTCTAGAATCATCTTAAACTTCAACTCTATTAGGGGGCTTTTCTTGATTACCCCAGACTGAATAAGATCTCTTCTTCATCTGAATCTCTAATCCTTCCCTCCATGCTATCACACTTGCTTTATAGCATTTTATAAAGCTGTAAAGCTACATGACTGTACAGATTTTTATAGCATGTTATAGGGACTCGTTTCATATCTAAATCCCTGACAGCTCTCTACTGCTTATGACTGACAATCATATGTGTATGTCCTATTGCTACTTAGTACAGTGCCTTGCACATAACAGAAGTTCCATAAATATTTTTGTACTGAAAATATGAGATATCCTGCTAGTTCAAAGCAAATACGAACTGGATTTTTTTGTTTTCTAACCTCTTAGTTGTTGTCATTTGTGCCTGTTAACATTAATGTGCACATTTGTAGAGGACATACCTTTGATATCCTCACACTTGAGATCATTGAGATCACTCATACCAGTGATCTGTTACACAGAATAGGATAATTTCACATAACTGTACACCACCTTATGTTGGCAGCAGAAATACTGCCAAACAAGAAATTCAAATAAGAATAAGTTTCTCATGTAAGAAAGTGATATGACTAATGTGTGAGTGAGACCAAGAGCTAAAATATGTAGATTTTTATTAATTTACTGATCTTGCTTGATTAATTTGCTGACCTATCCAATGGGACTAATTTTGGTGGTAGTTTTTCTTTTTGCATATTTTTCACAGATGTTAAGTGCAAGTGTTCTGAAATAGTAAAATACAAAGATAAGGTAACATTGCTATTACTTTCTAGCAAGAGTTATAGACTTATACAGTCTCCTTCAAGATTAGAATCTAATGTTTACCCAGTAGGCATAGGGATAACAATGATAGTCATGAAAGAAAAAGTTCCTGGATTACAGGAATGAGAATCTGTGATCTTGACCTGTTATCATGGTCCTCTAACAAATCCATAAACTACCCATAAGAGGCATCAACCAATAGAATACTAACATGAATAAACTCAAGAATACTATTATTTGAAAGCCTATTGTGTTCTAGGCACTTTTCTAAGACAATACTGATATAGATTATGTCTTTTATTATTTTCAATCACCCCAAAACCAGGCATTATTAACCCTACTTATGGTGAGGCAAGGGAGGCTTAGCCATATATAACTTGCCCTAAGTAAGATAAGTGTTATGTTAGACAACTAATATGATTTGCATCCAGATTTGTGTAATTCTGACCCTTAATCACTCTAGAGCCTTCCAAACTTAGAAACACAAATCTAAGGACATGGAACTGCTATAATTCTCAGCACATTCATGCTGTGTTTTACCCCTAGTCTTTGCACATGTGGCTCCCTCATTCTGGATTACTGGTCCCCTTCCTCTCCCATACCACATAAACTTTTGGTTCCAGAACTAATGGTTCCAATCTTTGCCATCCTTTAAACTCAGTTCACACCATCTCCACCCCCTGCAACCCCACCAGTCTGGATAAAACGGGTCCCCTACAGGCCGCCTCTGTTCCTATGCACACTTCAATCATGTCACGTAATGGAGAGAATTGCAATTATTTCTTTAAGTTTTGGTCTCCTCCACAAAACCATGAACAACCTGAGTGTAACAATATGCCCATGTGTTTTTACACTAGCCCAGAACAAGGTATATGGTATATGCTTAATAAATGTAAGTTGAATTGAACTAATTAAATGATCTAAATTGACCTTAATTTCTTTGCATTATACTTTGGTCTTAAGGTAGATGATATTAATTTAAACATCAGTAGAATAAATAGATATCAAGATTATACATTTTACTGAACAATATGAATAAAAAGAGGTACGGCCATAATATTCTATGTTAGGTTTTCAACAGGAGGAGCTTTATAAGGTTAAATACAATTGAATTCGGTCGCTAATATACATTAAAGCTAATATATACACATATATAAATACTATATTGTAGTTAACACCAAGGACAGGAGAAAAAACATTTTTTATATGATTAGGAGTTTGCTGTATTTGCAAGTTACCAAAGACATTATCAAGATTTTTCCATTTTCAGAGAAAAATATCCCCCAAGTATCTGTTCATTTGGGAATTTCATTTGTGGTATTAAATGAATTTTAAATCATCTGATGTAATAATAAAGGAATGGACATATAAATAAAAGTTTAGATCTGAATCTCATTTTCATACAATTAAGAAAATGCCTTTTCTATAACTGCATCCTGTTTAAAACAGTTTATTTTTTAATAGACTTGTACTTTGTTTTTAATACAGTTTAGCTTAATCTAAAAATTATAGCATACACATTAATACATCCTTTGAGAAGTGAGATAAGGGAAATGGGATATAATAGTTTTTGGACTATTGGAACAAAAATCCACTTAAATACAGGTAGGTAACCCAAAGTATAGAATAAAAAGTTATTATATTATCCCATAACATAAAGGGTAAAGGTATTTCCTGGTTGAATTATTAATAGGGAAAAAAGTACCAAATATGTCAGATTCAAAATATTAACAGTATCAAAAGATTTGGTCTTCATCTGTTTGGGGGCCTAAATTTATACTTCTTATTTGTATTAGTCCTTTAGTAATTACTTTAACCCTGATCTTATAAAGTTATTCATAAATTGTGATCCTTGAACTGTGCTATTTAAGCTGAATATTTATGAGATGATAATATCTGTGCATTTTATTTCTAATGTCAATTAAAACTTTGTTTTTGCTTTATAATAAAGTACCCACTTGTCTGGTTATCAGACTTCTGCCAAGCACAAGGAGCTGAGTATAGTTCCAAATAGAGACACTAAAAGAGTAGCCTTGGGTTAACAGGAAATTAGCCACTACAAGCACTTTGCTCCACAGGAAAGGAGAATTCATATTAGAGCCTATTGATTTGTACAAGACATTACATGACAATTTGGATGGGTTGAATCTTGTGCTGCCTCCCAATGTTAGCAATGAATTGCTTCCAATAAATAGAAAAAAATTCAAACATATAGTTGAGCTCTTGTGTTTGTATACATACAATATATACTCAATATGTAATATTTAAGCAATCTATAACATAAACAAAACACATTTAAATCCGATTTTGGAATGTATTAATATGCAACTTTGTTAATATATGCATACAGATAAAGTGCAAGCTCTAAAAAATCTAGAAAGGAGGGGCGCCTGGGTGGCTCAGCCATTAAGCTTCTGCCTTCGGCTCAGGTCATGGTCCCAGGGTCCTGGGATCGAGCCTGGCATTGGGCTCCCTGCTCAGCGGGAAGCCTGCTTCTCCCTCTCCCACTCCCCCTGCTTGTGTTCTCTCTCTCGCTGTGTCTCTCTCTGTCAAAAAAATAAATAAAACTATAAAAAATCTAGGAAAGAAATCTTCCTTTTACATCTTATCCATAACTCATCTTCCTTCAACATCCCTAGCTAAGTCCCGAAAATCCTCTGAAATGTTCTCTGAAAAGTGTAGTCCACGTTACTACCTCTTCAGCTCCAGGAATTTATTCTTTACACGCTTAGAACCTTCACATGATGGCCTCCTCTACAATGTTATTTAGTATTTATTTCTGTACATGAAGCTGTTTTAGTCCCTAATTCTTTTCTGTATTTCATGTTTCTATTACAAGACCATACTAACATTATAAATGATGACCCTATAATACTTTTGGGGCACTATAAGATTATTAAAATAATAATTTTTGTGATGCTAGAATTATTAAATGACAAAACAAGAAAGTGTAGTCTTTATAATATGGCTTATATTCTAGTAGCATAGCTAATACTGCATATAAATGTGATGTAATCTTTTGCCTGGCTGGATCATATTTGGATGAATAAGATGCCTTTTGAAGTCCCCATCAAAATCTCTGTGGATGAGCTAAGTGCATTTTCAAGGTAAGTCTTCAAAATACATGAGCAATGCAATATAATATCATTTTAGAAATATTTATAATAAAATGATAAAATAGAAAAAGCAGTTTTTTAAAACATATTTATTCTGCCTTTATATATAAGCTTTTTAAACTCATGTTTTAAAATATCCTGTTTTGATGATACTGGTTTTCATAAAAGAACTCAGTACTTCTTTTAAAGCCTAAAATAGATTCTTCTCAACAGGAAATCTTTCTCATTCCAAACACATTACAAAATCAGGGATTTTCATATCCTCTACCTTCTAGTCAAAACTCCATGTACCTTGAACTTAAATATGCCCAGAAGTACAATGCCCACTGTAAGTCATTTTCACTTAACTTTCATTTGGGACAATAATTTGTGTGGTCAGAGAGGACATTTCTGTGAAGGTGACATCTGAACTGAGAGCTGAATAATCAGAGACCCAGTCACATGGAGATCTTTGAAAAGATTACACCAGAGGAAAAAAAGACAGTAAAGACAAAGGTCCTGTGGCAAGTAAAATTTAATATGTTCATGGAACGGAAAAGCCATCCACAGGACCTCACTGATATGAGGAATTCTTAATCTCAGGAAAGAAACTGAGTGTTACTGGAGTGGTTGGGGGTGGGAGGGATGGGGTGGCTGGGTGATAGATATTGGGGAGGGTATGTGCTACGGTGAGTGCTGTGAATTGTGCAAGACTGTTGAATCACAGATCTGTACTTCTGAAACAAATAACGCAACATATTTTAAGAAAAAAGAAAAAGAAGAAGATAACAGGAGAGGAAGAAAAGGGGAGTATGTCAGAGGGGGAGACGAACCATGAGAGATGATGGACTCTGAAAAACAAACTGAAGGTTCTAGAGGGGAGGGGGGTAGGGGGATGGGTTAGCCTGGTGATGGGTATTGAGGAGGGCACGTTCTGCATGGAGCACTGGGTGTTATGAACAAACAATGAATCATGGAACACTGCACCAAAAACTAATGATGTAATATATGGTGATTAACATAACAATAAAAAATTAAAAAAAAAAAAGCCATCCACAGGGATTGAAGGTTAGTGAACACAAAGAGCCTACAGGAAAGCTGGACAGGTTAAGTAAGGGAGAGATAATCTAGACTCTCTGTGGAGTTTTCAGCCTCCTGAATTAAGTCCATAACAATGATACTCAAGGTTTCGGCAAGTTCAGGCTCACAAGACTGAGGGAGCAGTGTACTCTATCCTGTGCTCAGTGCTGCTGAATATAGGATTGGAAATTGCCTGGCACTAATTGTGGAGCATAATTTGTCATTTCACTATACTTACAAGAGATATTTTATAATGTTTCCCCTGCTGGAATCAATTTTTTATGTCAGTCTAAAAACTTAAATGAATTGATATGTCAAAATCCATGCTACAAAGCTTGTTTCCAAGAGTATTCGCTCTAAACTACATATTGCTTATACTTATTTTTGTAATGAAACATTGATTGCAATAAGCCTTTATTTCTGGTTGAGGAATAAGTTAGCAAGTATTTCTGTGGGATATCTTTTCTTAAGTAAATTTGTAGCAGGTTGTACTGAATTGTACTACCTATCTGCAAATATCCTTCTGCAAAGGTTGCAACGTAGCCTAATTAGATTTTTTTTATTTTAAAGAAGAAATCAATTCCTTTAGCCCAATATATGACAGGATGTCATTTTGATTAGTGTCCCCATAGCTATGTTCAGGCTGCTTAATTTCAGTAAAGGATGGTCAGAATATATCTTCAGTGAGGAAATTTGACAGAACTCATAATGCTGTCATAGGAAAAGTAGCATTATTTTAAGGAGACTCTATCGCCCTCTGACAACATTACATTTCAGTGTCCTAGCAAGACAGGCTGTTGAAAAATTGGGTGGGTATAAAATCAAGTTTAGAAGAATGGAGGCAAAAATTAGTCAGAAGGGCTGGCCTTGAAGGGAGGCTTTGTATCCTTTTAACTGTGTAAATAGGAACTAAGTATTGTATCAGCTTCAGCTTTCTGACCTCAAAAATAGAATTAATAGGGGTGCCTGAGTGGTGCAGTCAGTTGAGTGGCCGACTCTAGGTTTTGGACCAGGTTGTGATCTCAGGGCCATGAGATTGATCCCTGTATCCAGCTCCATTCTCAGCGCAGAGTCTGCTTGGGATTCTCTGTCCCTCTCCCACTGCCTCCCCCCATGCTTGCTCTCTTTCTTTCTCCTTCTCTCTCTCTCAAATAAATAAACTTTATTTTTTTAAAGATTTTACTTATTTATTTGAAAGAGAGAGAGTGAGCAAGAAAGAGAGCATGAGGAGGGGGAGGGGAGAAGCAGACTCCCCTGCTGAGCAAGGAGCCTGACATGGGGCTCAATCCCAGGACGCTGGAATTGTGACCTGAGCCGAACCCAACCGTTTAACCAGCTGAGCCACCCAGGCAACCCTCAAATAAATGAATTTTTAAAATAGAGTTAATAATGGTACTTAAAATTCTGATGAACCATAAAAAAAACTACTTACATAATTCTGTGCAAAATAAATTTGAAAACAAGAATAAATATAGAATTTTCCAGGACAGTTTGAATTTATAAAAGGAGATTCTTAAGGAATCATATAGTTTAGGTAGACTGATCCCACAGAAGATCAATTTTTCAGTGAATACCCCACCAAAATCACAAGGTTCAGAGTTTCAAATGGAAATTTTATCAAACCTTCAAAGAGCCAATAAATTGCAATGTTATTTAGATTGCTTCAAAGAACACTAAAAGAAAAAACTTTCCAAAATATTTTTGTAAAGTGAATATAACATTAATTAACTCCCAAATGTGATAATGTTAGACACAAAGAGGACCCGTCACTTATGCCTATCAAGGATAAAAAAAATCCTAAGTATAATACTTGGAAACAGAATATAGCAGCACATTAAAAAAATAATACATCTTGAAACAGTGAGATTAATTCTAAAATGCAAGGATGGTTCAATATTAAGTAATATATTAATCATATTGCAAATGAAAAAGATAAAAATCTCTTGATCATCTTAATAGATGTTGTAAAGTCATTTGACAAAGTTCAATAATAATTCTTGATAAAAATGGTTAATACATTAAGAATATACAGACTTCCTTAACATGATCTCTCTCTCAATCTGGAGGCCAACATTCTTAATGGCAAATACCAGAGACATTTCCACTAAAATCATTACCAAAACAAGACCATCCTGTATCAAAAGTATTATTCAACATTTTTCTGGAGTTACAAAATAATAAAATTAGACAAAAGAAAAGCACTGCAGGTAAGGAAATCATAAATGAGAAATTAAAACTCTCAGTGTATGTAGATTGTAATACTTGAAAGAAACAGAAAAACAATTTAAAAACTGCTACATGAAGTAAGATACTCCAGTAAGGGGTGGCATAAAGAACATACAAAAACAGTATGCAAATATCAGAAAGAGAAATTAAGAAAACAATCCCATTTATAACTGCATCAAAAAGAATACATAGGAATAAATTTAATCAAGGTGATAAAGCAACTGTACCATGAAAACTATAAGACATTAATGAAAGAAGTTGAAGATGACACAAATGAAAAGATATTCCAGGCTCATGGAATCAATATTGTTAAACTGTCCATACTACCCAATCTATAAATTCAATGCAATCTCTGTCAAAATACCCATAGGGGTGCCTGGGTGGCTCAAGTTGGTTAAGGGTCTGCCTTCGGCTCAGGTCATGATCTCAGTGTCCTGGGATCCAGCCCCACATCAGGTTTCATGGGGAGTCTGCTCACTGGGGAGTCTGCTTGTCCCTCTCCCTCTTCCCCACCCCCCGCTACCCGCTCATGTGCTTGCTCTCTCTCTCTCAAATAAATAAATTAAAATATTTTTTTTAAATACCAATAACACTTTTCACAGAACTAGAACAAATGTATGGAACCACAAAAGACCCCAAATGGCCAAAGAAATCTTGAGAAAGAAAAACAAAGCCAAGGTATCCTGCTCCCAGATTTCAAACTATACTACAAAGCTGTAGTAATCAAAACAGTATAGTGTACTGGCACAAAAACAAGCACATTAGATCAATGGAACAGAATAGAAAGGCCAGAAATAGACCCATGCTTATTTGTTCAATTACTTTATAGCAAAAGAGGCAAGAATATACGGTGGTGAAAAGACAAGTCTCTTCAATAAATGGTGTTGAGAAAACTGAACAGCCACATACAAAAGAATGAACCTGAGCCACCTTCTTATACCCTCTACAAAAATAAACCCAAAGACCTAAATGTAAGACCTAAAACTATAAAACTCCTAAAAGAAAACATAAGCAGTAAACTCATGTACATCAGTCTTAGAATTTCTATTTTTTGGATCTGTTTCCTCAGGCAAGGGAAATGAAAGCAAAAATGAACAATTCGGACTACATTAAACTCAAAAGCTTTTGCACAGTGAAGGAAACCATCAGTAAACCAAAATGGAAACCTACCAAAGAGTAGAAGATTTTTGCAAATGATAGCTCTGAAAAGAGATTAATATCCAAAATATATAAAGAGCTCCTACAACTCAACACCAAATAATAAATAAGCAATCTGATTAAAAATATGCACAGAGGACCTGAATAGATATTTTTCCAACAGACACATGAGAAGATGCTTAACATCACTAATCATCAGTGAAATGCAAATCAAAATGACAGTGAACTATTGCCTCACACCTGTCAGAATGGCTAGTACCAAAAAGACAAGAGACAGAAAGTGTTGGTGAGGATGTGAGGGGAGAACTCTTATGCACTATTGGTGGGAATTGCAGCCACTATGAAAAACAGTATGGAGGCTCCTCAAAAAATTAAAAACAGAACAACCATATGATCTATCAATGCCACATTTGGATATTTATCTGAAGAAAATAAAACCACTAACTTGAAAAGATATATACAGCCTATATTCATTGCAGCATGATTTATAATAGCTTAGATGTGGAAGCAACCTAAGTGTCCATCTGTAGATGAACGGAAAAAGAATATGTGGCACATATATATGTTTATTTATATCTATAATGGAATATTACTCAGCCATAAAAAAGAATGATATCTTGCCATTTTTAACAACATGGATTAACCTAGAGGGTATTATGCTAAGTGAAATAAGTCAGACAGAGAAAGACAAATACTGTGGGATTTCACTTATGTGTAAAATCTAAAAAACAAAACAAATTAACAAAACAGAAACGGACTCATAAAAACAGAGAACAAACTTGTGGTTCCCAGAAGGGAAGTAGGTAGGGAGATGAGCAAAATAGGTAAAGGAGATTAAGAGGTACAAAACTCCCAGTATGAAATAAATAAATCACAGGGATGAAAAGTACAGTATAGGGAATACCATCAATCATATAGTCATACTTTTGTATGGTGACAGATGGTAACTAGACTTACCATGGGATCACCTGGTAATATATATAAATGTCGAATCACTATGTTGTACACCTGAAATTAATATAATATTATATGTCAACTAGACTTCAATTAAAAGAAAAACAGTTTCAACTATAATATATAGCTGACCTGAAGGTGTTAGCAAACTTACATATGTCATCATTACTATTAACTTGCGGTTTTAAAGGATTTTTATACTACCATAAAGCAGAGCTTCCTAAGCAGTGCGCTAATAATAGATTTTAGATATATATCAATTATTAATTCCCTCAGCTCTCAAAAAGGTCAGGTGGAGACCTGGCTATATGCAGATGCCTGCCAGTTACTGTTCTGGACAAACAGCCTCCAGGCTCAGTCAGCCTCTCACATTTATCCCAGGGTGCTACAGAAATACTCAATTTTTGATGGGTACCAAGACATAAAAAGATTGGCAAGTCTTACACAAAAGCAACATAGGAGAGCAGTTAGAGGCCAACTCTGAGGCCAGAATACCCAGCTCTGCCCTTAACTAAATACGTGGCCTGGGGAAAGTGATTTAATTTCAGTGCCTCAGTATTAAATGGGGATAATAAAATTGTTTGTTTCATATGATTATAGGGGGGAATTAAATGGGTTATTCCATGTAAAGCATTTAGCACAGTGTCTGGCAGATAGAAAGTGCTCAACATTATTTTCCACTCAAATTTCAACTAATGTCACACATCTTGATGTTTCTGAAAACTTTTATTTCTAGCTAATAAAATTACAAACTAGATCACCTTTTCACAAATACATCTGGCAATATATATCAAAGACTTTTAGAATATGGTATTTTTAACCCATTTATAATTTCTTCTTGGGAAATTTATCCCAAAGAAGAATCAGAAATGCATACAAGAAATTAGATACAAAGAAGTAGATTATAGCATTATTTGGAAAAGGAAAAGATGGAAACATGTCTGACTAAACTAATGTTTAAAAATATTTATGACAGAATATTATGTAAGTATTCAAAAATCATTTTTCAAAGAGTATTTAACTAGAGGCAATACTCAAAACATAAGGTTAACCATAAAAAGACAGACTTAAAGGGGCACCTGGGTGGCTCAGTGGGTTAAGCGTCTGCTTTCGGCTCAAGTCATGATCCCAGGGCCCTGGGATTGAACCCTGTGTCAGGCTCCTTGCTCAGTGGGGAGTCTTCATCTCCTTCTCCCCCTCCCTCTGCCCTCCCCCTGCTCATGGGATCTTACACTCTCTCTCTCTCAAGTAAATAAAATCTTTAAAAAAAGACAGACTTAAAATTGTAAATACATAAAATTCTAAGTAAGTAGAAAGATATGTGTATGTGCATAGAAAAATATAAAAGGACTAAAATAGAAATATTAACAGAGAAAAGTATGATTTCAATATATGATTAGTATGATTTTGATAATGATATTAAAAATCATTGGTATAAGCCAGTAGAAGATCTAATTGAAAAAAGAATCATATGCAATAGCAACAGAAAAGATTAAAATGTCTAGAAACAAACTTAAAAAATATTGAAGACCTATATGAGTAACTTCAAACCATTTCTGAATGATACAAAAGAACATTTCGATATACTGCAATCAATATAATAAAAATGAGATCCCAATAAAAATATAATGTGATCTCAATAAATTTACAAAATTTTTTTAACCAGACAAGTTAATTCTAAATTTATATTGAAAGATAAACAAACATAAATAGATAATAAAAGTCTGGAAATGGGCAATGAGAGAAACTAGTCATATCATATATTAAAACATAATAAACTCTCCATGTTTAATACAATGTGACACAAAAAAAAAGAACAAAAATTCATAATATAAATCAAAATATATACAGGTCAGTATATAATAAAAATGGCATCTCAGATCAAGGAGGAAATGATGCTTCACCTGATAAATCATGTTGCCAGAATTGGATAATCTTCTAAAAATAAAAATTGAACCCATACTTCACATTATATACCAGAACAAGTTCCAAATGGATTAATCATTTACATATTAAAAAATGAAGCCATATATGTACTCTGAATTAAATAATTTATATCCTTGGGGTGGTAAATAAATTTCAAAATGAGACTCAAAGTCCGGATGCCATAAAAGAGAAGATTTACAGATTTGATACACAAGAGCAAAAAAATTCTGCTGAGCAAAATATTAAAGTCAAAAGATGAATCACAAATAGGTTAAAATGCTGTAGTCCATACCCAGACAGTACCTAGTTTCCCTAACATAAAAAGAACTCAGAAATTAAGTCATAGAAGACTAATAGACCAGTAGAAAAAATAGACTTAGAAGATGAACAGAGATTTCATAAGAAAGTACAAAGACATAAATATAAAAAGTGTTCAATCTCACTGAATGCTCAAAAAACAAATGCTCAAAAAAAAACCATTGTACTATTTTTCACCTGCTACTTAGGCAAAAATTCCCAAAAGTTTGCTGACACACTTCTTTGAAAAGTCTGGGCTATAGATCCTTTAATACATTACTGGCTGGGGTACAAAGTGTAGTATATGGAAGAAAATTTGGTAATATCTATCAAAACACAAATACGGTGGCGCCTGGGTGGCTCAGTCAGTTGGGTGTCTGCCTTAGGCTTGGGTCATGTCCCGGGGTCCTGGGATCGAGTTCCACATCAGGCTCCCTTTTTAGCAGGGAGTCTGCTTCTCCTTCTGTCCCTCCATCCCACTCATGCTCTCTCTCTCTCTCTAATAAATAAATAAAATCTTTTAAAAGCACAAATACGTATTCCTTCTTTTTTTATTTTTTATTTTTTGTTATTTTTTAAATTTTATTATGTTACTTTAATCACCATACATTACATCATTAGTTTTTGATGTAGGGTTCCATGATTCATTGTTTGTGTATAACACCCAGTGCTCCACGCAGAATGTGCCCTCTTTAATACCCATCACCAGGCTAACCCATTCCCCCACCCCCCTCCCCTCTAGAACCCTGTTTGTTTCTCAGAGTCTATAGTCTCTCATGGTTCATCTCACCCTCTGATTTCCGCCCCCCCCCTTCGTTTTTCCCTTCCTACTATTTTTTTTAACATATAATGTATTATTTGTTTCAGAGGTACAGGTCTGTGATTCAACAGTCTCACACAATTCATAGCTCTCACCTTAGCACATACCATCCCCAATGTCTATCACCCAGCCACCCCATCCCTCCCACCCCCCACCACTCCAGCAACCCTCAGTTTGTTTCCTGAGATTAAGAATTCCTCATATCAGTGAGATCATATGATACATGTCCTTCTCTGATTGACTTGTTTCACTTAGCATAATACCCTCCTGTTCCATCCACGTCGTCGCAAATGGCAAGATTTTGTTTTTCTGATGGCTGCGTAATATTCCATTGTGTATATATACCACACCTTCTTTATCCATTCATCTATTGATGGATATCTTGGCTCTTTCCATAGTTTGGCTACTCTGGACATTGCTGCTATAAACATTGGGGTGCACGTAGCCCTTCAGATCACTACATTTGTATCTTTGGGGTAAATACCCAGTAGTGCAATTGCTGGGTCATAGGGTAGCTCTATTTTCAACTTTTTGAGGAACCTCCATACTGTTTTCAAGAGTGGCTGCACCAGCTTGCATTCCCACCAACAATGTAGGAGGGTTCCCCTTTCTCCGCATCCTTGCCAATAACTGTCGATTCCTTTTGATCTCATAGTTCCATATATAGAAATATATCTTACAAATACGCTCATGCATATTTAAAATGACTTAAGTACATTGGAAACCAATCAAGCTCCTTAGAACACTATCTTACTTTTTAACTTTTTATACTTGGGTTTAAGACACCTTCTCCCAGAAAGTATTTACATTTGCTTTTACCAGGCACCTGGGATCAATTTTAAACTACTGACTCATGATGATTTTCAAGTACAGACATATGTATTTTTTATTTCTCCTTTACCTGCAGTCAAAATAAAAGAAGCAAGTAGTTGTGTTTTTCCCCTGGTTTCCACTGGGGGCACTGTGTATGTAGTGTGTGTGTGTGTGTGTGTGTGTGTGTGTGTGTGTGTGTGTGTGTGTGTGTGTGTGTTTTCAAGAGCCTTTGATCTGAACTCCCAAGTTAAAATAAGTCCAGTATTTTGTGTTTTCTTCCTTTGGGGCAAGGTTTGATTGAATTCCAGCTTTGGACAACCAGGAATCTACAGGTGCTACCAGGGGAGCAATAACTTCATCCCTTTCTCTTTGGACTTGAGTGTTCTCATCCTTCTGAACTTCTGGGATCACTCTTTTCTGCAACCCAGTAACGCATTTATTTTTTTTTAAAGATTATATTTATTTATTTGACAGAGAGAGAGAGACAGCGAGAGAGAGAGAGAGAGAGAGAGAGCAGGGGGAGTGGGAGAGGGAGAAGCAGGCTTCCACCCAGCATGGAGCCCCATGCGGGGCTCGAGCCCAGGACCCCGGATCATGACCTGAGCCGAAGGCAGCCGCTTAACCGGCTGAGCCACCCAGGCGCCCCAGTAATGCATTTAAAAACATTTTTAACATATTGTATCCAGACAGTTCAGTTCTGATACAGAAATTTGCCCCACATATCTTATAATTGCCAAAAGGATGTATGTGTGTGTTGTTAAAAGATAACCTGAGGCTCTTTTCCAGCTGGAACCATGGAGGGTGCAGAAGAGAAGAAAAAGAAAGTTCCTGCTGTGCCAGAAACCCTTAAGAAGAAGCGAAGGAATTTCGCAGAGTTGAAGATCAAGCGTCTGAGGAAGAAGTTTGCTCAGAAGATGCTTCGAAAGGCAAGAAGGAAGCTTATCTATGAAAAAGCTAAGCATTACCACAAGGAATATAGGCAGATGTACAGAACTGAGATTCGAATGGCAAGGATGGCAAGAAAAGCTGGCAACTTCTATGTACCTGCGGAACCCAAATTGGCATTTGTGATCAGGATCAGAGGTATCAATGGTGTGAGCCCAAAGGTTCGAAAGGTGTTGCAGCTTCTTCGCCTTCGCCAGATCTTCAATGGCACCGTTGTTAAGCTCAACAAGGCTTCAGTTAACATGCTAAGGATTGTGGAACCTTATATAGCATGGGGGTACCAAATCTGCAGTTGGTGAATGAATTGATCTACAAGCGTGGTTATGGCAAAATCAACAAGAAGCGAATTGCCCTGACAGATAACACATTGATTGCCCGATCTCTTGGTAAATATGGCATCATCTGCATGGAGGATCTGATTCACGAGATCTATACTGTTGGAAAACGTTTCAAAGAAGCAAACAACTTTTTATGGCCCTTCAAATTATCTTCTCCACGAGGGGGAATGAAGAAAAAGACCACCCATTTTGTAGAAGGTGGAGATGCTGGTAACAGGGAAGACCCGATCAATAGGCTTATTAGAAGGATGAACTAAGGTATCTGCCATGATTATTTTTGTAATCTGGCCAGTTAATAAATGACTACTCTCATGGAAATGTTTTGCTGTCTTGGTGACTTTTTGCTAGCCTGACTGCTGTCCCTTAACTATTAAAGCAAATCTTGGTGTGTGATAAAAGTCATCAGCCTTTGCGTGCAAAACTAGGGTCTAGTTTGTATCTTGGTGGAAAACATTCCTTGGGTTTATTAAAGACTCTTCTGTACAAAGAATATATCTTAATTTTTCACTTTTGAATTGTGCCACTGAGTTAGCCAAGATGGGTCTGTTCTAAGAAAACCTATTTCATAGGCCTTTGCATGATTTACAAATAAAAATACTGTTCCTGAAAAAAAAAAGATAACCTGAGTTATATTAAAATTGTTAACACTTTATTTGAGCATTTATAGATTCTAATCAGGCAGTGCCAAGCCAGAAGTGGTTAGGGGCGCTCTTCTGACAGAAGCCAGGGTGAAGCTTTATAAAGAGAAAGCACAAAGAAAGGGAAGTATTAGTTAAACTGTTCCCTTTCTTCATAAAATACTTGTTGAGAAGATACTCCGTGCCAAAAGCTTTAAGAGGACCTGCACAGAGAGCTGACAGAGACTCTCATGGAGCTTATTGTGCAGTGTGTGCGATAGATAAGTAAACAACAATAATAATTCAATGTGAGAAATAATAGGGTATGAGCAATACAGGATGCCCTAGGAGTACTTATTGATCCGGAACTCAAGAGTTAGTTAGTTAGAGTGCGTTAGAAAACTTTCCTAAGGAAATGCATCTAACACGGGAACATTCAAGAAAGAGCGGTGTTTTCATGGGGAATAAAGGCACGAGGGAGAAAATGTAGGTATTTGGAACAACGCCTTTCCCTTAAAACTTTGTTTTCCATCTCTTAGCTTTCCTTAACTGCTATGCTCACAAAATGCCTCTTCTCACCTTTGTATGATCCCCTCTGAGATCTTCTGTGTGCGATTTTCTCCTTGAGAATGATAGGCAAAAAAATTAGAAAAAGATGCAGCCTCTTGTTATTTAATAGCATTTGATTTCATCTGTCCTATTTCCTGCAGTCTTACTTGGCTATGTCCACTGATGTGATCGTACTGCCGTCTGCAGGAGTAATTTAGCAATGGTTTTTAAGTGTGTAAAGAAAATTTGAGACCTTAAAAAATAAGCAGTTATCAAGCGATGAAAAGACCTGAGGGCACCTTAAATGCATAATTACTGAAAGAAGCCAGTCTGAAAAGGCTAAATACTATATGATTCCAACTCAATGACATTTTGAAAAAGACAAAACTATGGAGAAAATAAAAGATCCGTGGTTATGAGGGGTTGGAGCTGGGGGTGGGGAAAAGATAAGACTAGGCAGAGCACAGAGGATTTTTAAGACAGTGGAACTATTCTATGTGGTACTATAATGATGGATATATGTTATTATCTATTTGTCCAAATCCATACAATGTAGAATACCAAGAGTGAACCCTAAGAAAAACTATGGACTTTGAGTGATTATAATGTGTGAATGTAGGGTCATCCTTGGTTAAGAATAAAAATTATCATTCTGGTGGAGGTGTTGATAATGGGGGAAGCTATACATATGAGGGAATGAGGGTATATGGGAAATCTCTGTACCTCCCTCGCAATTCTGTGCTAAATCTACACTGCTCTTAAAAAATAAACTCTTAAACAGACGTATCTAAAATGTAAGTGGAGTTTGAATGGAGAGAAGAGAAGCATAATTGTATTAGGTCAAACACCATGATCTAATTAGCGCTCCAAAATTGGATTACAGAGAAGTGTGAATGCTTTGCTTTTCCTGATATTAAAGAAAAGTTGCTTTAATTTTTTTTTTTTTGAATTTTCATAGGTCTTAAAGAGACAGCATTTGGAGGTACGGTAAGACTGGGTAGAAAAGGGAAATTTTTGATATATCCAAGTGTAGGGATTTTTTTTTTTTTAGTTTAAAGCTCATCAGATCTTTTTATTTCTCTCATTTTCTAAACTTCTTTTAGAGTGAAGGTTAGAAAGGGTGGAGTAAAATAACTTATTTCATTTCAAAGCTTATAAATCTTATTATTTTGTGCTGAAGCCAAACTGTATTGGGACTACTTGTCCAAAATTTAACAAATATTCATTTTTGATTTTGTATCGGCAAAAATAAAGAATTAAAGTAATGTGTTTATAAATAAAAAAATTTCCTCATTTTAAAAGAAAGACTTTTAAAAGTAAAAGAATTAGCCTAAAAATAGAGAATTCCAAGTTTTCAGCAAATAGCTAGTGATTGGAGATGGCTAAGTAGCTCTGGATCCTAAATGATATTCACTTTATTCAATATAAGCAGTTTAGGTACAACTGCAAACACCATAGGCAAAAAACAAAAGTCCAATGATGATTCGATTAAAAAATTATAAAGACATCAAGGTAATTTCTGAAATGCCAGTGCACAGAAGACTTAAATGCTCTTTAGTGAAATCCAATTCATGAATTTCATCTTTTGTGTGAAAATGTATTACACTGAGGTTCTGTTCTTATATAATTACTGGAAAAACTATGTTTTTCTTTTAAAAGATTATTTATTTATTTACGAGAGAGAGAGGGAGGGGCAGAGGGAGAGGGAGAAGTAGACTCCGCACTGAGCAAGGAGCCCAATGTGGGGCTGGATCCTAGAACCCTGAGATCATGACCTAAGCCGAAGGCAGACGCTTAACCAACTGAGCCCCCCGCCCCTGGCACCCCTGAAACAAACTATGTTTTACAGAGGTTTTGTAACAGATGATGGTCATGGAGCATTTGAGGACTGAAAATGAGATGAAATGGGACAGCATTTTCACATAAATGGTCATATATCCTACTGATCTCTCCAGATTCATGATTCAAGTGTTGCTAAGAGGCATATGCAATTATTAAACACACAGTCAAAATGACCACTTATGCAAACTATCCTCTAATATTAAGGAGTAAACTAAGAAAGCTGAAGGGCAAATATAAAGTGGTTTATTCTTGGGATCAGATGATTTGCAGCTTTGACTGTCACCTCTTTCTGTCAATAGAGGAAGGCCCCAAATGTTCTTCAAGTTAAAGTAAATCATTGATATAGTAGTTATAAGGCCTCAAACTTCTACACCAAAAGCAATCATTCAAGCTATCGCAATGGTGATTGCAAAATCTACTTGAGCAATCCCATCCACTGTGTGCTCCCATCCCATCTGTGGTCACAGTGCAGCTAATAACTGAAAAGGATTTTAAATATAAACAGAACACAAACTCTCAATGCACAGGCTTCCTGGGCACACTAATGACAGACACGTTTGTGCTAGTTCTATGCACTTAGAAATTATTTACCAAGGTACCCACATCTGAAAAAGATGATAGGCAAACTAAAGTACTGCCAGAGAATAAAAGCCACTATGGCAAAATAGCAAGAAAATGTGTCATAATAGGAAATAGCTGAAGGAAGCAAGGGAAATTCACTCATTCGACAAATAGTCATGGAGAACGTATGCACCAGACGCTGGTCTAGGACTGGAGCTTATTGTGATAAATGAAACAAGTGAGAATTACTCTCCTCCTGGAGTTTATATTCTATGAGAGAAAACAAATAACAAATATGATAAATGATTAAAGTTTCTAGTACGGGGGTGCCTGGGTGGCTCAGTCGGTTAAGCGTCTGCCTTTCAGCTCAGGTCATGATCTCAGGGTCTTGGGGTTGAGTCCCACAACGCACTCCTTGCTCAGTGGGGAGCCTGCTTCTCCCTCTGCCTGCTTTTCTCTCTCTCTCTCTGACAGATAAATAAATAAAATATTAAAAAAATTTCTAGTACATAAGGTAGCCATAAAGAGTTGGGTCTTCTGCTCTCAATGTGACACAAGAAGAATTCTCAAGCTTTGGGGGTCTTTTTTAAAGTATAGATAATAACAAAAATTTAGCCAATATCAATATATTGCATGTGGACTTAAGATACAATCTAAACATTCTTTAATAAACAAAACTAGACCATACAAGAAAATTTGAGACAAACATTGTGATATTATTCACAATTTAGGCCACCGACATCATCTTGAGGTTAATATTTTTAATTGCCAGGTATTTGTTTCCTTGATAAAAGGAATCTTAAATGATTCCTCGCAGATTATTAGTCTTAATGTATAAATACATATAAAGTGACAGGTGTAGTGCTTAACATGGTTTAGCTGTCTCACAGGCAAAGAAGGCCCTTCTGTCCAAAAACTTCTCCATCTCTGACATGCCATAGTGTCCCAAATTTTGGGCGAGGAGGCTTGAGTTAAGTGCAATATATAATGTATAAAAAGAGGAAGGGATATATGACATTCTGGAAAGGGAAGACTATGGAAATAGAACAAAGACCAGTGGTTACCAGGGGTTAGAGGTGGGGGAGGGGGGAAAGGATGGGTGGGTGGGGTACAGAGCATTTTTAAGGCAGTGAAGTCTCTGTGTGAAACTAGGACAGAGATACATGTCATTCATTATACATTTGTCCACACCCATAGGATATACAACCGCAAGAGTGAACCCTCAACTGTGGACTTTGGGTGATAATGATGCGTAGATATAGGCTCATCCATTGTAACAAATATATACTCTGGTGTGGATGTCAAGAATGAGAGAGGCTATGCAAGAGTTGGGGCGGGAAACCTCCGTATCCTTCACTCAATTTTTCTGTGAACCTAAAACTGCTCTAAAGAAATAAAGTCGATTTTTAACAAAATAGCACTTACAGGCAATTTTAAAAATTAGTGGATGTGTTAAACAAACACAAAAGAGGAAGGGATAGAGCTAGGATAAGGGTCAGCTAGCTGGAAATAGGAGTTATTAACTGAATACCTGGGGGGGCGGGGGGCAGCAAGACGCGGATGTGTTGGAAAGAAATGTAGAAAGGAAAACTAATTAGCTTCTCCCTAGGGTTGATGCAGGGCACTGAAGGTCCTACTTAAATGCAATGGAGCTTTATCATACCCAAGTTCAATTTAAGAAGCAGTTTGGTATTACAAGGAATCAAATAGTAGTTGTAGAAAGTGCATGGGCCTTGAAATCACTCAAAAGAATTTAAATCCCACCTGGGCCATTTACTACCTGGGTGATTTTGGAAAAGGCAAACTTAAGTTGCTTGTATGATAGTTTAATCATTTATAAAACAATGACTGCTATACCTAAGATTGTTGAGACCATTAATGGAATGAATATATATATATATATATATATATATATAGGCAATGGCCATCAGTTTCTTACATCTCAACACAAGATTGTTGCTTTTTGGATATGTACAAATACCATTGAGTGTATAGATGTAGAGTCTATTAGATTCTATGTTCATAAAGTGCTCACCGACTTAGTGACAGAATTCTCCTGTAGTTTCTCATCATTAAAAAAATAATTTTATTGTATTTGGAGACTTAGAGAACTCACCTCTGTTCTAACCACAAAAGCATTTTGAGGAAAGTGAAAGTCAACAAAGGAGAAGACAGGGAGTTACAAATGTATTTCTCAAAATGATAACTGAGTCTATTCTTAAATTCCACAATAATTGAGATAGCACCCAAATCTTAGCATGCAGTTGCTAACAAGCAAGCAGGTCCTACTCATTGGCATCTCTTCCCCCTCAACAAGATCCCTCTCTTTAAATCAACAATAATTCCTCCCTTCTAAGCCCATCCAAAATACATCTATCTGATCCCTTGTAAAAATTTCCCAACACACGGACCTCTCAAATATGTTGTTCTAATGTGAGTTTGGGGCTCCTGGGTTAATATACAATGCTCTATATAACATATGTTTGTTAAAAAAAAGACTAAAACTAATGTACCCCAAGTATTAATGCTTGCAACCACTCTGAAAAATGGGTTTCTTTATTGACATTTTATAAATGAGGAAATTGAGAGTTGGAGAAGCTAAGTATTTTGCCTGAAGTCAAAATAGGTAGAAAACAATGAAGTCAGAATAACAATTCCATTCTGTCTCTCTTAAGAGGCCATGCCTTCTCTCATGCTCCACAGTCTCTTTATTTCAATGCAAATTTTACAAATATCTTCTACTTTTAGTTACTATTAGTATATGTTTTGTCTAAAAGCATTTATGCCCCTCAACAGAGGGGCATAAATTTAAAGTTTTAAAGGAGAAGCAGCTCAAATGACTACCCAAGCAGACATTATTTAAAGATGAAGACCCTATGTAAATAGTGAACCAGGCAGGAGCCCAAACTACAATTGGCATTTCCTTAAGCTCATGAAAAATGAGCCCTGAGTCTTCAATCCCACAACATGTGAGAAAATGAAACTTGCTCTGGGTCACAGGTGAGACTTATACACTCAGTAGTTATCATTATGTGCAAGAAATAGCATGAACGATGTCCCTTACCTTGGCACTAAAACGGCTAATATCCAGAAATTTTCACTTCCGGAAAATTTTGGCATTTCTCTAACAGTATTGAGTTTCTCAGGGCAAGCTGAAAAAGTCAAGATGCTGTTACAATTTCGCCATCTGTTGGTGATTGTATAGAATTACACAAATCAGTTGACAGACTTTTCCAAGTAACCGTTTTCTTTAAGTTGGTGGATTTTTTACTTACAGACTACGGTGTGTACAGTAATGGCGCATGAACACTGAGGACACAAGGAGTGAAAATGGGGAACCAATGGGCTACTAAAAAATAAAAAGTATGCTTATTGGTTCAGAACCAACTCACAAATTTTTGCAATGACCCTAAAAAAAAAAAAAAATCAACGAAGCTTAGGGCCCAAACACATAAAGAAAATTTTAAAAATGAATAACCACATAAAAAATGAAACTTCTGTGTGACAATTATTGACACAAGACACAAACAGAACTCTATTAATCAGAAGGGGCAGGTTTTCAAGTTCGCTGCCACATTCTCGCCGTTTCCAGCAATCCACTCACCCAATATTTACTTAAAAACTCCCTCAACCGATACCTATTGGGCACCTGCTTTGTGCTAGGGTCTGTTCTCTGAGCTAGAAATACAGTTGTGAACAGAACAAGTTCTTTCCCTAAAGGAGCTTACAAAAAATAAATTTAAAAAATATATATATATATACACATCAGGTGGTGGTAAGTGATACAAAGATGAACAAACAGATAAGGGTATAGAGTAAGGAGTACACGGATGATCAGGAAAGCCCTGTTCCCATGAGGGAGAGAGAGTGGAGGCGTTTGAGACACATAAGAAATGTGAAAAGGGAGAAAGGAAGCTATCAGCTACAGTGATGGCAGTTCCGTAACACAGGAATGTACTCAGGCATTATTGTGAAGCAGAGGAACATCTCTTACTACTGTCCACCTAGCTGCTGTTGTCCTGAAGCCGGTAACCCATCCCAGCCATTTTTTTCTGCATATTCTTCCCCTTGTTAGGCTTTGCTAGAAGGCTGACCTGTTAGGATTCATCTACAGATCTTAGGAAAGTCACCTTGGGTCATTTCTTCATCACTATCTGAATATTACCAGACTCAGCACTTTGCTTTTCATAGGAATATACACTGATATTTTCATGCCTCCCACTGTAATACAGCGTGGACTAATGTAGGTTAAGTCAGCATGACACAGTGAAGAGAAATGCTCAACGAAGAATGGAAGAAGATAGAAAAGTCTGGTGCAATATGAACTATTATAAATTCCTGCAAAAATGCATGCCTCACAGGCATCATATATATTTATATATTTAAAGATTTTATTTATTTATTTATTTATTTATTGAGAGAGAGAGAGAGTGTGTGCAGGCATAAGTTGGGGGAGGGAGAGGAAGAGAGAGAATCTCGAGCAGACTCCACGCTGAGCACACCCAACACGGGGCTTGATGTCACGACCTGGAGATCATGACCTGAGCTAATATAAAGAGTTGGACGTTTAGCCGACTGAGCCACCCAGGTGCCCCAGCATCTTATATTTTTATATATGTAAAATTAAACTCATGATATTGACTCCTAGCATCCAAACTTGCTCTTCTCGTTATAATCTTTATTTTCATAAATGGCACCACCTCATACCCAGTTGCATATGTCTGGAACCTTGGAGTCATTCTTGACACCCACCTCTCTTATATCCTAGACTCCTAATCAGTCACTGGGTACTACTGATTCTGCAAATTATCTCTATCTCCTTTTACCCTCTCCTGTCATCTATACCCAAGCCACAATTATTGCTCACCTGAATCACTATAATTGATTTCCCTCTTTTTGCCCATTCTATCCTTCCCTATTCACTTCATTCTCTACCCATAGTCAAAATTCTCTTTAAAAAATTTTGATGCTCCTGCCCTGTTTAAAATTCTTAGTAGCTTCCCACCGTCCTTAGAAAAACGTTCAAAATTCTTAGTATTGTCTCTTCCAAATTACACATCCATACACAGAGGATGTTTTAGACCCTCGGCTCTGTGAAAAGGTACATTAAAATGCCTGCTTACATGCGATAGAATCATATAGCCCATTAAATGTACAAAGTCCTATCCTAATAAATCCACTCCTTATCTTGATTTCCAAATTTTCTCAAACATCTCCAATTTTTTCAAAAATATTCTGAGAATGTCAACAGTATCAATGGGAAATTATTTTGAATATAACACTGTTAAGCAAAATACCTACCTACCCAACCATTTTCTTTACTACTTCCTTTCAAAGACTGTGGGTCCTAAATCTCTCACAGTGTAGTTTTCCAAATGTGATCCAAGTATAACTAAACCTCGAGAGAGAGGCAGGGTCGGTTTTCATCGGTCCCTCACTGGCTTTTATGACAGCATCACAATGATGAATAATAAGTAATAATAGCAGGTATTGACCACCCAGGTCATTAGTTTGCTATCTAGTTGTCAATAAAAATGATAAACCAAAAAAGGAGAACTATTACAGTAGAAAAGGAAAAAACTGTCTAACATAAATAAATCTCTCACATAATATGAAAACAGATGTAGCTGAGTATCCTGAGTAGACCAATTATTATACGGCTATAGGCAAGTTATTGAATCTCTCTGAGATTCAATATCTCCATTTAAAGATAGTCTATTTAGAAAGAAGGAAAAGCTCTTTTAGGATTGAAAAAATAAATGAACTATATACATAGAGTAAGTGAGAACTGGCAAGAATTAAGCAAGTGTTAAACCTCTTAGACCCAACCACATTAAAATCAGACATAATAAAATCTTAGATTTTGTAGATTAAGGACTTTTTAAAACAATAATACTATAAAATAAAGACATTTTCCCCTTGTAATATTGAAATACCTCTGGCTTTAGAATCATTTTGGGAAGAACTGACCTGAAAGAAAATCCAGTGATTAACTGTGAATATCATTAGCTGAACTATGGCTGCTACTCTTGGGCAGAGCTGACCACAATGAAGGGGCTGCTGAAATGTGTAGAACTCACTGAGTGAGTAAAAAGAGAACCACGCACCATATGTGCGCTGTAGGATCAGCTGGTTTTTCCCATCATTTGTCTTCAGCTGAGGACTCAGCCAAATTCAGCAACAACCACGAGATCTATGAATGCATAACCTTCCAGATGGTTCTTGGACCCAATCATTAAGAACCCCCAATTTCTGAGTCTTTGAAGATGAGGCCCCAGACATCATGAAGCAGAGAAGAGTCATCACTCTATTCTTATTGTGCCCTTTCTGAATTCCTTTCCCACAGAATATGTGAATATAGTAAAACGGTTGCTTTAAGCCAGTAAAACAACTAAAACAACTAATATGGGTTGGAACAGTTGTAATGTAATAGTTCATGGTAGGGAAACGTGGAACCTGGAAACAGAGAGCCTCCATGACAAAAACACACCATTGGCTTCACGACTGGGTCAGATGGGATCCAAATGGGCCTTCAGGAGACTGTTAGTAAAAGCTGAAAACACCTCAGGGAGACAGCTAAAGGTTGGGCAGACAGAAGAAAGTGTTATTGGACATTGAAGGAAAAAAGATTCTTGCTGTGATGTGTTAGAAAGTTTAGCAAAATTGTTGCCCATGGTAACAGAGAAAATAGAAAAAAAAAGTCACATTTGTGTTAGACGTCTGGGACACATGGGTAATGCATACACAATGTATAATCACTTGTAAAGAAATCATAATGACTCATAAAGACCTTTAATTACTAGCTGTGGGCTGTTTCTGAGCCTGTGAACTGTGACTTTTGAGTTTAATCTCTTGAGATCTTTTTTTAAAAAGATAATCTCTTGAGATCTTTTTAAAAAAGATTTATGTATTTGAGAGAGTGTGTGTACACACGTGCACATGTGCACGAATGGGGGAAGGGGCAGAGGGAGAGGGAGAGAATGTCAAGCAGACTCCACGCTGAGGGCAGAGCCCGCTGCAGGGCGCGATCCCACGACCCTGAGATCATGACCTGAGCCGAAATCAAGAGCCGGACTCAACTGACTGAGCCACCCAGGCGCCCCTCTCTTGAGATCTTTTAATCTCCATTCCACCAAGTCTTACAGGCATTGTTAGGGGGCATACCATCTATGCATTGAGGTACCAAAGTTAATAACTAAGAAATTAAGGAAGATAATTTATTGGCATTTTTGTACTAATGAGATGAGAGGGAGGACATATACAAATGTGTTCCTTGTTAAATAACAGTAACGGGGCGCCTGGGTGGCTCAGTCGTTGAAGCACCTGCCTTCAGCTAGGGTCATGGTCCCAGGGTCCTGGGATCGAGCCCCATGTTGGGCTCCCTGCTCCGTGGGAAGCTGCTTCTCCCTCTCCCATTCCCCCTGCTTGTGTTCCCTCTCTCCCTGTCTCTCACTCTCTGTCAAAATAAATAAATAAAATCTTTAAATAATGGTAACAATGTTTACATAAGGCTTTAAATTGACAATCGGTACTGACAAAACATAATCTCACTTTGTCCTTTCAGTTACTCTGTGAAATAGTTGTCATTTCGTTTTTATATATGAAAATTATCCACAATAAGTTATTTTCCCAAATTTACAGCTAATAAGTGGCTGACCAAGGACTGTGTGCCAGGTTCTAGAATTCTAAGTCTTTTGGTCTTTCACTGTTATCAAGAATTCTATATAATCATTTGTTAGTGTAAAGTTTTTGATTAGAGATTCTTACATATCATGATAGTTGTGATTGTTAGTTTTTAAAGGACAGAATTTCATCAGATTGAGAGTCCCATTGTGTCCATTACATGCCACTCTAAAAATAAGATCTAGGGCGCCTGGGTGGCTCAGTTGGTTAAGCAACTGCCTTCGGCTCAGGTCATGATCCTGGAGTCCTGGGATCGAGTCCCACATTGGGCTCCCTGTTCAGCAGGGAGTCTGCTTCTCCCTCTGACCCTCTTCCCTCTCGTGCTCTCTGGCTCTCATTCTCTCTCTCAAATAAATAAATAAAATCTTTAAAAAAAATAAAAAAAAATAAAAATAAGATCTATGCTGCAGCCAAGTTCTTAAGAGAATAGGGGAAAATATAGATTATTTCAATTAAATGTGAAGAGAGATACTAGAAAAAGTTATATAGGAGGTAATTATGCCTACTACCAGGTACTTCATGTACAGAAGGATTCACTGCAGGCTCCATTAAGTAATACTTATGGACGAAGTTTAATTTATTTATTTTTTTAAAGATTTTATTTATTTATTTGACAGAGAGAGAGACAGCGAGAGCAGGAACAGAAGCAGGGGAGAGGGTCAGAGGGAGAAGCAGGCTTCCCGCCGAGCAGGGAGCCCGCTGTGGGACTCAGTCCCAGGACCCTGGGATCATGACCTGAGCCAAAGGCAGACACTTAACGACTGAGCCACCCAGGTGCCCCGAAGTTTAATTTAATTCATTGGAATTTAATTTCCATAAAACAGTAGAAATACGGGTTGTCAGAGAGCTGAAAAAAAATCATCTAGTCTAACGACAGCTATTTTGTAAAGTAGAATAAATGTGCCTTTCTTATCTAACGCTTTAGTTCTAAATTATTAATAAAGCAATCTGTATTTGTTCTTTGTTGGTGCCCAAGGAAACTCAATGATTGAATTGATCTCAGTAAGCATTTCTTGAGTACAACTACACAGCACATACCGCAGAACCAGAAGCATGTAATTGCGTTGACCCACGGTCCCTGATCTCCAGCGAAAGCGCCACACAAACACCTTTATGACGGGGCAGATTTTGGCAAGTGCCACCCTGGAGGGATGATACATAATAGAAGAACTGGAGAAGAAGAGATTCAATCCAGACTTACACTGTGAGAGAGAGCCTGGATGAGGAAATAGAAGTGCGCTTAAAGCACTTAGAGACTTGAAGGACGACAAAAACCCCTATTTCCACTTAAGTTCTATTGAACTCTTTCTAATATCCCGATTTGGTAGACTCAGCTTTGTAAATCCAAGTTCTCAGCAACAACTTTGTATTTAATTCTATATGTACTGATTGTTCATGAAAACTTCACGTAAATGATGACCAGTGGCCTATGGTCATGGCCTATAAGACAGTTTTTAATAAATTGCATTCATCTTCTCCACTAGACAATAGATAAATAAAACAAATAGTACAGATGAGTCCAAAGTAACATCTGTCCTGAGAGAAGCTAGTACAGAGGGAGATGGATCCATGCGTGATCCAAATGCACCTGTTAAGCAAACCTTGCTTAATTTACTCACCATTCACAGCAGGGCCTGTGGGTCAGCTTGGCAGTCTATTCTCTGAAACTCTGAGCACTGCTGGAGACTGGGAGAGATACCCAAGTGTGGAAAGAGAGTTTTGAGTTTTCGAGGGGAAAGGGAAAAGAAATTCCGTATACCAGTGAACTTGAGTTTGACCTTGGGCAATACCCTGAACTAGGTTATTTAAAGGGTGATTTGCTCCCATTATGGGTTTAATTGTGTCTTTCCCCAAATTCACAGGTTGAAGTCCTAACCACCAGTATCTCAGAATATGGCTGTATTTGGAGACAGCGTCTTTAAAGGGGTGACTAAGTTAAAATGAGGTCATATGGGTGGGCCCTAATCCAATATGACTGGTGTCCTACACTTGATCTTAACCAAAAGTCCAAGAAGCGATATGACTGGTGTCCCTTTAGGAAGAAGACGTTAGGACATAGATACGCACAGAGGGAAGACCATGTGAGGACATGGGGAGAAGGTGCCGTCTACCGGGCAAGGAGAGAGACCTCAGAAGAAACCAACCCTGCTGATACCTTGACCTCAGACTTCTAGCCTTCAGAACTCTGAGGAAAAAAATTCTGTTATTTAAGCCACTCCTGTCTGTGGTTTTAGTTAAGGCAGCCCTAGCAAGCTAATACACCTGCTAAAGCTAAGTACTAATCACAGGGCGGCAATGTAAAGACGATGACCTTTAAAGTTACCACAATAAAAGCAGTATGATATTTTTATGATTTTATGATTTTTTACGATTTTATAATTTTTTTTAAGATTCTCTGTACTTATATCATTCAGAACCTGGTCATAAGAGATAAGTCACGCCAGTTATTTTAACAGAGAGAATTGAATCCAAAAATGTTAATTGAAAAAAAATGTGTTAACTAGCTATCTTAATTTCCTGGGTCTCCCATAACAAAGTACCACCTGGATGGCTTAAACACCATAAATTTATTGTGTCTTAGTTCTAGAGGCTAGAGGTCTGAGATGAAAGTATCAGGAGGGTTGTTTCCTCCTGAGGGCTGTAAGGGAGTATGTTACAGGAGAGATGCCTGGTTTCTGGTAGTTTTCTGGCAATCTTTGGCATTCCTTAGTTTGCTGAAACATCACCCTTATCTCTGCTTATTCACGTGGCATTCTCTCTGTGTGCATGTCCATCTCTGCGTCCACATTTCCCCTTTTTATAAGGACACAGTCATGTTGCATTAGGGCCCACCCTAAAGATCACATCTTAACTTGATCATCTGTAAAGACCTATAGAACCAAAGCATTTAGGAGTCTCTTGTGTCAGGGAAAAAATGAAATCGGCCAATGCCAGGTGCATTAAGGAAAATGAAACTTAACCTTACCTAGCAGAAGTTGTAGGAATTTATAGCTCTTCTCAGAAATTAGTAGGGGATGCCAGCCAATCCCCAAACACCAAGTCTATTCATGCCATCTCTGGACTTCCTTGTTCCCCTGACTCAGCTACCCTGCTCCAAATAGGGAAAAAGGCCACTTTTTTTCAACTGAAAAAAGCCAAGTAACTTCCACATTTACCCCATTAAAAGTCCCTTAGTCTGTGAGCAACTCATTGCTCCTAGAGCCTGGAGTTTCCTGGCCCGCGGGTTGAAATTCTAGCAATAAACTCATTTTTCTCCTTTGTTTTACTCAGTGTGAAGAGCTTGGTTTCTGACAGACAGACTTTATTCCCAAATAAGACCCCATTCACCGGGAGGAGGGGTTAGGAACTCCACATCTTTTAAGGGGACATAAGTCAATCCGTAATATCAGGTAACCTAAAAGGCAAAGCATTTTCACAGAGCTAGTAACTGTAGGGAGAGCTAACACCCCTAGGGCCGGCAGAGCAAAGAGAAGGAGTTCATTACTCAAATGTCAAAGCCTGGAGAAGGGGGGGCAAGGAGCTGAAGCTCAGTGACGCGAGGAAGGGGCCCTGTGCGCAGCTGGTGGAGGGATCTCTGAGGAGCGCGCAGCGGGGCTGCGAACGTCGGGCAGGCTGGGTTCAGCTGCTGCGACACGAAGGCTCTGCTTCTGGGTGAGGTATCACCTGGGTGAAGCTCACAGTAACTGCAAGCCGAGAGGAAGAAGGCTCCTCCCTCCTCCCTTGGGCTGCAACGCCCCCTCTGGGCAGACCCTGGCAAGGAACAGCTGCCAAAGCAGAGATGGGGTCTGCAGAGATGCAGCCCCAGCATGGCAAAGCAAAAAGGAGATGGTTCGTAGCTGAGAAAAAAAATAAATCCGTATCTGGCACATTGTTTAATTTGATTGAGTCAAGATCAGCAAATCACCCTGTGACGGATGGAGAAAAATGTCTAAAACTGTGGTCCTGCAAATATATTTTTTAAGATTTATTTATTTTGAGAGAGAGAGAGCATGGGGAGGGGCAGAGGGAGAAGGAGAGAGAGAATCTTAAGAAGACTTGGCGCTGAGCGCGGAGCCTGACTGGGAGCTCGATCTCACGACCCTGAGATCAGCACCTGAGCCGAAACTGAGTGGGACACGTAACGGACTTCGCCACCCAGGTGTCCCCATGGTCCTGCAAATATGGACCCAAAGGTGTCGCAAAATTCCTGGATTTGTGGTTACTGATGTACAAATGTTTGCTTTAAATTCCTTATCTACTAAATGGATATGATAATAATAAATACCGTGTAGGATTGTTAAAAGGATTCATAAAAAGCACTTAGAACAGTAGATGACACAGGCTAAGTTCAGGACTCTTTAAATGCTAGCTAATATCTTATTACTCTCTTGTTTAATTAGATAATCAAAAATTAAAATATTAACGACATATTTTAGGGACAATATCTTCCTATACGGGAATTAATGAAACTTAAGAAAAGATTCAGGCATTTGCTCATTGCCAATAAAACACCTACAAATAAATATAGACATAATTTCTTCATAAACTAAAATCAAGTATTTCAGTCTTCTGTTAATCCTTAGGATTCCGTGGCTGGTCATTGCTTCTAGAACACAAACTTTGAGAAAGGAGAGTTTCTACTTAGGAGCAAATGTGACTGAAAAAAAACAGAATGGCAAATAGATTTCATCATGATAGTCTACCACTAATTGATAGCGGCTACTTGGAAGGCTGATCTGAGAATCTGAGGCTCCATCTGGGTTCGGAGGGAAAGGTGTTCAAAATTATTTAGCGATCTCTGCTAATGGCCCGAGAGAAGGCACAGGTGGAACTGTCCCCACCATGATTTTATCAACATTGGTAGAAAGTATGGCTTGAAGGTCAAAAACTCCATTCAAATTCTAGTTCTCTTTGCAATGCTGAGGACAGATAACACCCTCAATGGTAATTTTGAGGATTAAATGAAGAAAAGAAAGAGAAAAAGAAAGAAAGAAAGAAAGAAAGAAAGAAAGAAAGAAAGAAAGAAAGAAAGAAAGAAAGAAAGAGAGAGAAAGAGAAAGAGAGAAAGAAGAAAGAGAGAAAGAGAGAAAGAGAGAAAGAAGAAAGAAAGAAAGAAAGAAAGAAAGAAAGAAAGAAAGAAAGAAAGAAAGAAAGAAAGAAAGAAAGAAAGAAAAAGAAAACTCTACCATCTCTATGGAACTCCCTAAGTGTTAGCTGTCCTCTTTTCTGTATGTGGTAGGACAACAATGCATGATAAACCTATAACTGTGTTCATACTTATTAAATTTCATAATGCTGTTATGATATAACGAGTTATATAAAAAGTAGTCATTGCAAAACACATTTTCTTTTAAAATGGCTAACACACACACACACACACACACAAAATGGGTAACACATTCCAAATTTATTCTATAGCAGGAGACTTACAGTCATGTCATCTATGCCCCAAATTTAAATGAAACTGTTTTTGGTGAATGAGTGACTATGGATAAAGTTTGGCTTCTCTACCCATATAATTACTTCACTATCTACAGATGATGCAGATTAAATGTGATTTGTTATCTTTCCCCTCTTTTTGCCGAATTAGGAGACAATTTTCTTATACTTTTCACTAATAAGAAGGGCAATAAAATGCAATTGTTTTTCAGCGCCTGAGAAACAAAAGGAACAATTTCATGGGTAAAAATAAGTAGCTTCCGTAGAGTGAGATCTGGTTCGAATAGACTCTTTTTTTTGTGTGTGTGAAAAGGTCAGCATTCATGTTTCCAGTTTTACCATTAAATGAATTTCATGAACTTCATGTAGTTTTGTGAAGTATCTCCTCCAGACAATGCATTTTTCTAACATATTTTCTCAGAGGCCTCCCTTACAGAAATCAAAGGTTCTCTCTACTTGTCAAAAAGTCTGGTGAATATATAAATATGTGTCGGACAGGCAGGATATTTCTCAGATCTTCAATTTTCTCTTTCCTATTTCATTCTTTAAATAGGCAGCACCACCTGGTGGCTAAATACAATTATTGAAATTTTATTGCGCCTTAAACGTGAAGAAAATGTAGATTCAGCAGCAGAAAAATACCCAATTATTTTTTTACATTAAAGTGGGGGCTATTCACTGTAAATTTTTATGCTTACTGGTTTTCTCATTTTAGTTATGTCTCATTTTAAAAAAACATATAACTAAGCCATGACAAGTTTTATCCATTGCTAAATATGCTTGTTTTCTTTATACTCTTTAATGTTTATGAAAAGATATAGTTGTATAATTCTCATGATGCTATTTTTAAAACTAAAATTTAAAGTACTTTTGCAAAATTCATCCTCACGAGGCACTTTAATTCACTCACTAAAATTATCTTATTGCACTTCTCTTGAAAGCATTCTCACTTGTAAAGAAACTTAGTCACAGACACTTTAAAAATAACTCTACTTATAAAATACCATCAGAATTAACAAGTCATTTGGAGAAAGGCATGTAATTATTACACTGTAATTATGGTTTTAGACCCAGTGTTGAGTTTCCAAAGATGCATTTGATTAAAAAAAAAAAAAAAAAAAAAAACTAATGCTGCTGCCCTCTTGTGGTTGAAAGTGTGTATTTTTCTCTGGAAATAAAATGATAGCATCCAAGAAATAATGCTTTTGATATTTAATGACAAAACTGAGTATGAGCTATTTTTTACATTTGACCAAAGTAATATAATAAATAGTCCACTCACTGCCATAGCTAAGGATTGTAATGTTCTAGTCAATTCAATATCATGGTTAATAGAAACTTCGTGATTAACTTCTTTTAATCTGTTTGGTAAGAAAATTTAACCATAGAAATCCCTTCTCATGTAACTGTTAGCATTCTTCACCAGTTCCATGGAATACATTTTTGCAAAGGGTAGAGTAAACCAATGCCCTCCAAATGACACTAGAAATGAGTATAATTTCCTACTTTCCTAGTGTTAAGTGGGGGAATAAATTACCTTCGAACTACTTCAAAAAAAAACACACAAAAACAAAGACAAAACAAAAACAAAAACAAAACAAATCCTTTTTCATTTTGCCACTGTTTCAGCCTGGGATAAGTTCAGGAGTCTTTTCCAATGTCCAGGACATGCATTTACCTCACGGAGACACTTTGGCCCCTTGCCATTGTGGCACTGAATGGAAAACAAGCTTTTAGACTCACATTCCAAATGGAAGAGCCAAGCTTCGCTTGCATTGGCTCTGCTCTTCTGCTGCTAGAAATGAATGGCGCTTTTCAGACTTCTCCATAGGAACAGGACTAATTCTCTAAGAGCCTGCTCTGTGTGTACATCTCTCACCTCGCGAGTATTATTGTGGATTAAAGGCAAACAAGAAGGAAACAAAGGGGTGGTTCTGCCTTGGCCTTAAACCCCAGGCATGGTAGAGTTTGTTTTCCAACTCTGAAATTTCCTCTGACCACCCCTTCTCTATGATATCCTACAATGCTATCCTATTGAGAAAATAGGATTGGTTATTATTCAGGAGGGAAAATAAAGCAATTGATTTTATTCTGCCTTTATTCGTTCAGTTCCAGAGGAAACAAGCAGTCGGTAGCAAAAACGGGAGGTTGGTTTTGGGGACCGCTCTCCCGTGGAGGCTGGCATTCCTGCGCCTCTTGTGGTCTTAATTGTTTGTTGTTCCCTTGAGGACCAGGGCCTTTGAACACAGGGCTTAACCCAGGTGGTTTTACTTGAGGAAGAGTATTTCCTTTTTCTCTTATTCTTTTCTTAAGAAACTTCTAGATTGCCCTAGAAGGCCATTAGCAGAAGAAGAGTGAGAGCAAGGAGAGAGGGGCAGTGTGACTCAACATGCTCAGGGCTGTTCTTACAAGATCAGCACTGCTGATTCCTGTGGATTTTAACTGGAAAACAGAACCTGCAGGGGGCAGAGAGAGGCTGGGTTGGCCAGCTAAGACGAATCTGGCATGTCTCACACCACGCACTGAAGAAGTTTCCACCTGATCCTCGGTTCTTTGCTGCCTGATCCGCTGAAGACACTCATTTTGATCTGCAGATGTATTCTGTTCTGTCCTACTCTTGAACACGAGAGATCAGATATGGCAAAGGGGAAACAGAAAACTGAACAGCTCATAATGTGGGTACATTCCCCTCAGACAGCAGCTTCCCTGCCCATGCACAGCCCTGCCCCATGCCCTGAATGTAGCGAGCTCTAGGGGTCTCAGAACTCATTGCACCCTTTCCACTGATGTCCCCAGAAGGGACTCTTGTAAACCCTCAGCGAGATGAAGCAAGACTGGGACATTCTGTTCAGTGTATCTTCTCCCCGGTGCCAACCTTGCCCTTGCCTCACCCAGCTAGTTCAGAGAGGAAAGCTTGTCTTGAAAGAGAACCCACTGGGAATCTCTAAGATCCTGATAAAAATCTACTTTGGAAACCTGTGGGAGAACACGCGTTTTTTATTTGATAATTTTCCTGTAAATTTATGTACGCACTGCACATTCTCCTGTACGCATGTGACATTGATAAGTCATCTTCAAATTTATGTAATAGAAACCATTAGTTGACATAGTACTGAGTGAAATACATCAGATGTAGAAGAGGACATACTTTCTGCATAAAATTCTTAAACAAGCAAAACTAGAGCAATGGGTATACTTGTGGGGATGGCAACTGGAAAGAAGCATGCAGGGGTTTGGGGGCTGCTGCTAATATTCCGTTTCTTGATCTGCATGCTGCTTATTTCCAAACCCATGGAAAGGATCATTTGGCCCCTAAACTACAAACAACTTAGTCTCTTTCTTATTATCCCATTCGCCTTGAATTAAGCGCCCAAACCCAGAGGCAAGAAGAGGCAGAAGCTCATTTAACGCCGGTTTAGTGAACAAACACAAAAGTAGTGTTATCTCTCATCTGCCTCACCGTCCAGTCTATGTATCAAACTGGAGATCTTCGGAGCCCAGGACTCCTCACCGCAGTGCGTGTGATGGGAGCCACCATTCTCCTACTACTCTTAACTGCTTCTGCTCCATGCCTGCGGCATGTCTTGAGGGGTGGTGGGGAGATGGGCCAACTCTCAAAGCATCTTCTGATCAAGCAGAATGTGCACAGATGTTCACCTCCTTTGATCATGCCTCAGCCTCTTACAATACCCTTTCTGCTTGCCCCGTCCCTTGGTTAGGTCTTGTTTGTCCTTGTACTGACACCGCCAAGTTTGCTCTCAGTGAAATGGGGCTTTATCCTTTAGTGGTTCAGGTATCCCTGTTTCTTAGAAAACAAATGTCAATAAAACTAATATGTTGCACTTTTTTTTTCAGTTAGTGACATAGGAAACTACAAATAAATACTTGCATTTTTAGAAAAGTTGCATCTCCCAAGGCAAGAAAAATCAAAACAACTTTTTAACAAAAGTCTATATATACTCCCATTGTTGATAGAAGTGCTGTCCGGTAGAACTTTTGGTGATGATGGAAATGTTCTACCCTCTAAACACTAGCCCACGTGGCTAACAGCTCTGGAAATGTGGTGGGTATGACGGAAGAACTAAAACTTTAATTTAACTTAATTGTAATTTAATTAACGACATGTGGCTGGAGGCGCTGCGTCGGACGGTGCAGCTCTGATCTCGACGGTGTCCTCTTTCATAACCTCCACTACTGAAACGCTGATATTCTGCCCTTTAGGCTTCAGCCACCTTGATATTCACTTAAGGTCATTTACATGCTATCTCTCTCCTCCGTCTCCTTCTTCATCCTGTTCCTTCTGCCCAGAAAACCCGTTCTCATTCTCCCACACGTTTTATCTCTTCCCATTTCCAGCTTCTTCATCTTTTGACTATTTTGGTCCATTAGGAAGTTACCCTTGACCTACTAATTCTCGGTTAGGTGCTCACTTTGTTTCTTTTCCAACGTATACTGTGCTTCGTTATCGTAAAAGTCCACTGAAATATAATGATCTCATATGAGTCTGTCTCTTTCACTGTCTGATAAGTTCCTTGAGGGTCTTATACGTTGTCGTATTTCCAAGCATTAAGCCAGATACGATGCATTCCCTAAAGGTTTCACGAATGAATGAATGAATCATTTATAAAGGAAGTCGCAGTCTATCCATAGTCCATAGCCCAGAGATCTGGGAAGTCAAGGAGTTTGTGGGAGGAAGCAAATATATCTTGAGGAAATCACCTGAAAAAACCCAAAAGTGGTCCACAAGTGGCTAATGTTATTGCAGCCATTCATAATAAAAAAATAATTAAAGCAACCTAAAAGACCAACACTGAAAATACGGCTTAATGCATTACACAATACCCACTAGCTAGAACATTATGCAACTATTAAAAATTATAAAGACTAGGCAGTAGATGGGGAAATGTTTATGATTTGCTAAATGAAAAATAAAAACTATAAAATTCCTTTCATGTCAATAATTATGACCATATAACAATATGATTGCCTCTGGACACAGGCTGATAATGCCAAAATTTAAAATCTTTGTATCGGAATGTAGAAATATGGGCACTTTATTCTTTTGAAAAATGTGCCTTACCATTGGTATTATGTTAGTTTTACATTTTTAAAAGTGTGATTAAAAATTTACAAAGGATCCCCCGGATAGCTTGTCCAGCAGTGAGCTCTAAGCATGGATGTTTGCGAAGAAGCAGTCAGTCGTGTTTCCATGAGAAATGAGGCATCTCTGAGCAAATGGTGGGTGATCAGGACTCCCCGGGACAGAGACACAGGAAGCAGCAGGAACTTTGGTCACGGGTTTGCAGGTGTGCTCAAAATAGCACAGAACACTAAAAGCTGATCAACATAATTTTTCATTAAGTATGTTATAATTAATTTCCACTTACTACCTCTTACTAGCTTTTAAATGTACTTTTGTTGTTGTCCTTGTCATTGTTAGAGATGAGACGCATAAGAAGAAAATAGCAACACTGTAATATTTAGGTCTGGACCAGTAGGCAAAATCCTGCTATCTTTCTGGTCTTACACCTTGGAACGGGCAGCAACGTGAATATCTCCTAGAGAACAGAAGAGAGCTGGCCTGGAGCCATCTTGGGAAGGAGCCCTCCGTGAGGGAGTGTTTCCTGCCAGGAGTAAATCCACATTAGCTCCAGGAACACTAGAGATGAACTGTCAGATGTAGCCACTGAGGGGAGCGGCCATCAGTGATTATCTGGAGCTTGCTACCCATGCCAGAAAATGAGTTGGAGTTCCCCAGCAAGGAGGATTTTTGCACAAAAGCAAGAGAGGAAAGGATGAGAAAAAGGAAGCAGTATTTGGATATCATTTGCTGCACCCGGGTGGTATTAAATTCAGAGTATTGCATACCTGTCAAGTTAGTGCTTTGCTGAGTCTTACCTCTTGCCCCTTGCCCAGCTCCCACGCTCTAGCTGCCAAAGGCTGCATAGTGAAAAGGGGGCCCAGAGGGATAAAATTACATGGAAGATTGAAGTTTCAATATTAGGTCAGACGGGGCTTTTTTTTTAATTTTGAAAGAACTTTAGGCTTACCGAAAAGTTGCAAAAAGAGCACAGAGTTCCCATATAATTTTCACCCAGCTTCCCCTCGGGTGAGCATCTTACATAACCATAGTACAATTATACAAAGGAATTCATATTGGTAGAATACTATTACCTGAACTACAGAAGGCAATTGGATTTCACCAGCTATTCCACCGATGTCCTTTTAATGTTCCAGGATCCAGCCCGTATGTCATTTAGTTTTCATGTGTCCCTAGTCTCCTCCAGTCTCTGAGGGTGCTTTAGTTCTTTCTTGTCTTTTGCGACCTTGAAAGAGTCCTGGCCGGCTACTTTGTAAATTATGTCTCAGTGTGAGTTTGTTGATGTGTCCTCCTCTCATGATTGGATGAAGGTCATGTATTTTAGCAGGAATACCACAGAATTTATGCACTCTTCTCAATGCAGAACATCAGGGGATACATGATACTCATAAGATACATTGTATGGATCTATTGCTAACAGTGTTAACTGGGCTGAGGTAGTGTCAGCAGTTTACGCACTATAAAGTTACTGTTTTCCCCTTTTTAACTAATAAGAATCTTGGGGGAGACTCTTGGAGGCAATGAAAATACCGTTTCTCCTCAAACTTTTGCCTACTAATTTTTGCATCCTGCCTACAACAATTAGCGCCGTGGTGTACTAGTAACTTTCTATTTCCCTCCTTCCTCTGCATTGATCAGTTGGAATTATTTTGAAAGGAAGAGCTATTCTTTCCCTCACATGTATTTATTTATTCAGTTAGATAGATTTATCAGTACAAACTCATGGATATTTACTTAATTCTATGGGTTATAATACAGTATTATTATTATTTTACTGCTCAAAAAGTTCAGCTTTGGCTATTGGAAACTCTTTCCAGTTGGTTCCTGTGCCCTTTCGACATGTCCCCACCCTTTTGGGAGCATTTCCTTATTTCTGGCACCAAAAGATAATCCAGGCTGATCCTGTGCTTTCCCTGCCCCAAGCCAGGAACCAACTGCTTCTCCAAGGAGGCTTTTTTTGTACCAGGACCCAAGCCAGGATCACACATTTCATTGAATTTTCATGTCTAAACCTAGTTCAATTCCTTGGTTCCCTTTTTTTTTTTTTTTTTTTGAGAATGGTATTTAGGAACCATCATGTGGGTGCTAGATAGATTGTTACTAAGATTTCATTGTTTCTAGACATTCTCAGGAGACAGTTTGGAGATATATATTTATATATACACACACACAAACACATGCATAAACACATCTATATTTCTTTATCTAGCCATATGAAAACTCACACACACACACACACACACAACAAAAACACGAATCCATATTGATACTTATGATTCCAATCAAACTCCTCTTGGCTTATTCTAACTTTCCCACTCCCACTCCCTGCATTATGTATAATCTTTTTGTCTAACACTGAAAAACCTGGCTCTCATTATCTGTAATATATTTGTTTAATTTTCAAATCTAGTATAAAAATAGCGTCAGAACTGGTAAACCACAGATCTGTGAGAAACGAATGTTCTAAGTAGAATAAAATATTTGTCTGTGTTTCTTTTTTCTCTTTTGCCTTACATTAGCCAGTCAAAATATTATTTCCATTTTGTGTGGTAACATTTTCACGTTTAATATGATTAGGTTCACTTATTATAGGTTGTATTTATTGGGATTTTCCCACACATCGATGATTTGTAAAAATTCATATGCTGTAAAATTTGCTCTTTGTGGTGGACAGTCCTAAGGGATCTGACATATGCAGAGTGGAGTATCTACCATAAAAGTCATGCTATGAAGCAATTCCATTATCCTAAAAATTCCCTCATGTTTCCCTTTGTAGTCAGACAATCCCTTCACTCTCCCTGTTAACCATTGGTTTGTTTTTCTTCCCAATTGTTCTGCCTTTTCTAGAATGGCATATAAATCATATCATGTAACATGTAGCCTTTTGGGTCTGGTTACTTATGGTTAGCAAACTGCAGTTGAAACTCACACATGTTTGTTTTTTATGGATGTGCCAGTTTGTTTATACATTCACCAACTGAATAATATCCAAGTTGTTTCTAAATTTGGGCAAGTGTGAATAATCGGCTATCAACATCCACATACAGATTTTTGCATAAGATTTTCACTGCACATTTATAAATATCCAGAAAGAAAATTATTGGGTCATTTCATAAGTGTAAGTTTAAATTCATAGCAAAATAAAAATTCAAATTAAAAAAACCCTACTATAGTGATTCCACAATATCTGTACCATTTTGTACTCCTACTAGGGATGTAGTGACTTCTAGTCACTCCGCATCTTTGCCAACATTTGGTGCTTAATTTTTTAGCCATTCTAAAAATGTGCAGTGGTATATCTCTTTGTGGTTTTAACTTGTATTTTCCTAATGACAAATGATGTTGAGTATCTTTTCTTGCTTTCTATTCTTTTTTCCTTTGATGAAGTGTGTATTCAGTTCTTTTGACCATTTTAAAATTGAATTGTTTTATTACTGAGTTTTCAGATATCTTAATATATTTTAAATAAAAACCCTTTGTCAGAAATACAATTTGCAAATACTCTTCCAGTCTGTAGCTTCTCCTTTCATTCTCTCAATAGTGAGTTTTGTAGAACAAACATTTTTAATTTTGATAAACTCCAATTTACAATTCATTTTCCTTTGTGGATCATGCTCTTGGTGTCATATTGAAAATTTGCAAATACTCTTCCAGTCTGTAGCTTCTCCTTTCATTCTCTCAATAGTGAGTTTTGTAGAACAAACATTTTTAATTTTGATAAACTCCAATTTACAATTCATTTTCCTTTGTGGATCATGCTCTTGGTGTCATATCGAAAAACTCTGCCTTACCAAAGTAGTAAAGACTTTCTCCTTCATTGTGTTCTAGAAATTTACAGTTTTAGGTTTTATATTTAGATCTATGACCCATTTTAAGTTTATTCTTGTATATGTCACAAGGTCTAGATACAAGGTGGTTTTTCTTTTTGCACATGGGTGTCTGCTCAGCACCATTTGTTGAAAAACTACCCTTTCTCCATTGATTACCTTAGGACCATTGTTAAAAATCAGTTGATTCCATTTGTGTGTGCCTATTTCTAGGACTTCCATCCTGTTTTATTGATTAATGTGTCTATACTTTCACCAACACCATGCTGTCTTGATTACAGTAGCTTTACAGTAATGCTCAACTTTATTAGTCACTAGGGAAATGTAAAGGAAAAGCAGAATGAGATACCGCTATATGCTCCTCAGAGTGCCAAAAGTCAAAAACACTAAACACCAAATGTGGTGATCACGTAGAGTAACCAGAACACTCACACATTGTTGTTGATTATGTACAGCAATATAATCTGGCTTTCTCCTATAAAACTAAACATTCCTTCGCTACCCCAGTGATTCCAGTTCTAGATATTTACCCTATAGGAACGAAAACATACATCCACAAAAGGACTGGCACAAGAATGCTTATCACCATTTTCCCTCTAAGAACCCTGAGCTAGAAACTGCCCAAGGTTCTTCAACAGGCAAATGGATAAACAAACTGTATGTAATCAAATGCTCAGCAATGAAAAACAATGAAAAACTTCTGTTACACACTGAGTGACCAACATGGCAGCCTAACATTACATTGAATAGCTCAGTGATCAAGTTGGTGAGGACAGAGTCATATTGGTTTTGAATTTTGGTCTTTGCACCTATTGGTTTTGTGATCTTGGCATTTTTTAAAACTTCTCTAGGTCTCAGCTCCCTACCTCTAAAGTGGAGATAATTATACCTGCTCCATAGGGTTGCTGTAAAGATTAAATGAGATCATACATATGAAGTGCTCAGCATGGTGCTTAGCATATAGTAAAAATCTATCAATATACATATCAAAATACATAGTTGAAATCATATTACATTTGACTCTTGAACAACACTGGGGTTGGGGGTGCTGAGCCCCCCTGCAAAGACCCGTGTATAACTTTTGACTCCCCCATAACTTAATTACTAATAGCCTACTATTGACTGGAAGCCTTACTATTAACAGGCAGTTGATTAACACATATTTTGTATGTTATATGTGTTATATACTGTATTCTTACAATAAAGCTGGAAAAATGTTAAGATAAATCAAAGAAGAAAATACATTTTCAGTTAAAAAAAAAAAATCTACATATAAGTGGACCTGCACAGTTCAAACCCATGTGGTTCAAGGGTCAGCTGTATATTAATATTGCAGGGAGCTTTTAAGTTCTCATGGTACTTATAGTTTTGCTTAGCTAGCATTCTCATTTTTAGAAAGCTAATACTGTATTGTAAAGTAATGTAACCTATTTATACTCTCTTTGAGGTAATTTTTGTTTAGTAAATTCATCTGAGACAATTTTCATCACCAAAGGAAATTTAATGTGTGAGCTGATTTTATTGTAAAGTTTATTTTTGGCTTCTCAGACTCTTAAACAAAAATATCCTATTCCCATAGGAATGGCGAGTGGTGTAATTCTCCTGCAGCAGAGATGGTTTGGAGAGATGACTGAGGGTGAGGCACATAAACATACTCTTTATTTTTCCCCCAGCTGTGTTCGCCTCCACCAAGGTGACGTGTTATGCTTTTTGTAAAATAGCCTGTTCTTTCAGTTGAGTAAGAGAGATTCATAAAAACTCAAAGATCTCAGGAAAGATCAAAGATTTCAACTTGTTAGTTGAGTCAAGATCAAGTTCTAAAGCCTAGCAAGTGGGGCTGAACTTAGAAAGAGGGTGGTTGGTGCTTCAAGATCTCTAAGTGCCTCATCCCCACCCAAAGTATATCTATTAGGTCTTAAGAGATTGTTGAAATATTGGGAATTAATCTAGGATAACCTTATGGATTTGGGGGAAGTTTAGCTATAGGCACACATTAACAATCAGAAAAAAATGTATTTTCATTTTTGAAAAAAATAATTCTCCTTAAAAGCCATTTGTGAGCTGATCCACTGTTCTAAGTATTTCTAAATTTATCTTTCATGGTCTCCCTTGTCCCTATTATTTATTAAATTGACCCTTTGGATATTAATCCCTTTAATCTTCATCTATAAAAACTTTATCTGCAAAATCTCTAAAAGGAAGACAGTAAGGGCACTGTGAAGTTCAAGTATGTCAAGCGTGTTCAGTGAATTGTAGTCACTTTCCACCGCATATTTCCTGAGGGCCTACTGGGTGCACACTTTGACATAAAAATGATGTTTTATGTCTCACAGAAGTAACATGAGATTCTTTTAGGCATCTGCTGAGAATGATGAAACAGTCTTCGACATATTTTCTTCCACGGATTGAAGAATGGGTTATTTGTACACTAAACTTAAAACACACGTGCTAGGGGCACCTGGGTGGCTGTCGTTAAGCGTCTGCCTTCGGCTCAGGTCATGATCCCAGGGGCCTGGGATAGAGCGCCGCATCGGGCTCCCTGCTCAGCCAGAAGCCTGCTTCTCCCTCTCCCTCTCCCCCTCTCGCTGTGTCTCTCTGTGTCGAATAAATTTAAAAATCTTAAAAAAAAAAAAAAAACAAAAAAACACCTGCTAGGATGTTTACATAGGTTATTGGCTGCTTCCCAAAAATGTTTTCTTTCTCCTTTTTATAACCAGTCTTGAGGCGTTTTCATTTGCTGTTCCCTGGCACACTTCGCATCTCCAGGGAGAGCACGGGTGGGTGGAGCAAGTAAGAGAATCTGGTGTGTCTACGGGGTTTGCAAGCAAGGGAGGACTGATTGGCACCCGCGTCCAGCAGCTGCATCCACTGCTGGTTGCTGGCTCTCCTGTTTGTGTCCACGTTGATGGAGGGAATAGCCCTTCCAATCACATTACTCCCTCTCGAGTGTGAAACCACAGGGCCTTTGAACTCAGAGCTCCTCTCTGCTGTGATGCTCCACTCGCCTGCAAAAGGGGCGGCTGAGAGCCCTGTGAATCCGCATTTGTCCCGTGGTTGTCTTTTCTGCCTGCTTCCCACTGTTCCCCGAAGGCTGTTGATCGTTTTGCTGCCTGGTTCAACTGTGTCGAGGGACGCAAGGGACACTGTTCAAAAGGAACATGGCTTTGTTCTAGTCGACTTCACCAACCTGATAGTATAAATCGGTTCACATTAAAAACAAAACATTCGGGGGGCTCCTGGGTGGCTCAGTAGTTAAGTATCTACCTTCAGCTCAAGTTGTGATCCCAGGGTCCTGGGATCCAGCCCCACATCGGGCTCCCCGCTCAGCAGGAAGCCTGCTTCTCCCTCTCTCACTCCCCCTGCTTGTGTTCCCTCTTTCGCTGTGTCTCTCTCTGTCAAATAAATAAATAAAATCTTAAAAAAACAAAACAAAACAAAACAAAACAGCATTTGGGGGTGCCTGGGTGGCTCAGTCGTTTAAGCGGCTGCCTTCGGCTCAGGTCATGATCCCGGAGTCCTGGGAGCGAGCCCCATGTCAGGCTCCCTGCTCAGCGGGGAGCCTGCTTCTCCCTCTGCCTCTGCTGCTCCGCCTGCTTGTGCTCTCCCTCTCTCTGCCAAATAAATAAATAAAATGTTTTTAAAAAACCAAAAAAACCCCACATTTTGGGGGCTCTTTCCTCTACTCGCTTATGCAGTACTTCAAACTCCTGAAAATCTCCCTCTGCCCAAGCATTAGAGTATCTCACATAACGCTTTCCAGCGGCAACTTTGCTGCCGCGGCTACCTCAGCTGTAGATACGTCTGACATCACTGCTTCTTCCGTGCCTTGGCCGCGTTCCTGCACCTTCCTGGCAGCACTGGCCCTTTGCCTAGGGCCCAGGTGGACACTGCCTCTGTCACTTGCTAATGGCAATCACCAAAGTCTCCTACGAGGCCCATCTCTGATGCACTGAGCCCCCCAAGGGCAAAACTCAAAGACCAGGTCTAAAAACAAGGGGAGAAAGTTTCCTTTCCTCTTACAAAGAAGTCTTTGCTGACCCTATCCTGTGAGTTTTCTAGACATTGTCTGACATGTCGTAATTCCAGGGTAGCTCAAAACTGCTCCAAAACTCTACTTTTAAATTGTTGGGATTAGGGGCGCCTGGGTGGCTCAGTCCTTAAGCGTCCGCCTTCCGCTCAGGTCATGATCCCAGGGTCCTGGGATCGAGCCCCGCATCGGGCTCCCTGCTCCGCGGAGAAGCCTGCTTCTCCCTCTCCCACTCCCCCTGCTTGTGTTCCCTCTCTCGCTGTGTCTCTGTCTGTCAAATAGATAAATAAAATCTTTAAAAGAAAAATTGTTGGGATTACTTGAGATATACATTATTATGCACAAAGAAGTCTACTTTTATAAAAATATCATCTTTAAGGTGGAATGGAGATCAAAAGTCAGGGAATAGAAGGTTGTTGAGTGGGGGGTGGGGTGGGGAATAACACCATTGAAAGGAAGCAGCTGTTTCCCCTCACTTAGAAAATTATAAATTCACATGGGGCTGTCCCCTTTGCTCCATCAGTGACTCACCCCTGCCCAGTATGGGATCCAGAAAGGCCCACGAGAGAGACTACTGCCTGGCTTAAGCACTAGGTTAGGTACTTACCTTATAACTCAGTGATTCTTTCTCGAGGGCTCAGAGATCAAAGGGTAAACCTCCCTGCCTTGATACCCACTCTACAAAGGGTTCAGCCCAGTGAAGTTGCTTTTCAATTCCTTGCGGCTCCCATTGTCACACACAAATCCTCCCTGGGGGCCAGGTGTGGGGCAAGCTGACCTAAGCTCTCCCTCGAGCTAGTCTCCAAAGCAGGCCTGCTGAGGTCACCCTTCACCCCTGCTTCCCACACAATCATTCAGAGCTCTCCGAGAGAGTGAAAGGAACAGCTATAGTTAGATTTTTCATTTAAAATTTGGCACTGCCTGAAGTCATTCCCATTCCTTCCAATGACTGTTGCCATTATATTAAAAAGAGTAAATTTGCTGCTGCATTACTTACTGCCCAGAAAATCCAGCTGAAACCTGCTACTGCCAAATCTGCAGTTTCAATGCAAGGCCAGAGCCTTTAAATAGCTCCTGCTAGTGAGGATTTTCTGCTGTCTAGAAAAAAAATTTTTTGATACAGCCTCAGTTTGAAGGATTGGACATGGACCATTAGAAACAGAAAATGGTTGTCCTTGTCTCTCTCAAATTCTGACTGCCCCATTTGCCTAATTTTTAAAGGTAAAGTCTCCTCAGAGCAGTGGTACTTGGCATCTTTGATCAGAGTGAGGGTTCTTTACTTACATTTTTGCCAAAGTCCCTCAAATCTTTCCTTAGAGGCCCATTCTCCACACCTGAAATTTTATGTTTACAGGCTCACTGGTGTAGAAAGTTTTCTTCTAAAAAAAAAAAAAAAAAAAATGAGGAAAGAGAGCATAAAAGATTGAAAGTTCTTTCTCAGATGGTCTTCAGAGTGGGTAAATGGTCTCCTCATGAGATTTAATTTGATTCCATTTACCTATTGCATAGCACAGCAAACAAGAAAGCAGGAGGATAAAAAGTGGGTTTTTAAATTCTTTTTCTTTTTATTCTTCCAGCTCCACATTATTTGGACCTAAACTGTTCCAGAAGATTGAACATGGGATGCACAGTGTTGCAGAGAAAATAACTGATAAGAGAATGCCTTATGTTAATAAAAGTCCAATGGGGGGGGGGAGTTTAATATTTTGTAGCTAACAGGATATTTTCTCTCTCCTTAAAATATATTCAGAGAATCAAATCTGCCCACTTGATTGTCTGGTTTGCTCACAATTTGGGGGCTTTGAAAACCACATCTTAACTCACTACTACATTGGTAGGATGACCCCCAAATATCACAGAATACAAAGATGCTCCCACCACAGACATAGGCTGTGACATCTATAGGGAACTCTGAAAATGTTCAGAGAATTTCTAACCTTTCTGAGGTTCCTTCCATCTAGAAGTTTTAGTCTAATATCTGGAGGCCACACAGACACATTTAACCCCTTTCCATAAGACACTATTTGAAGATATTTGTTCCTCCCTTGAGAATATTGTAGCATCATGCACAAATACTCCACAGCTCAATCAGTCCTCTATCATGGTTTATGTATCTACTGTGGTGTGTCCCTTCCCTGCCTTTAGTCCTGCTTCTCAGAGGACTGTGCTTGGCCTGCTGGAGACCCTTTTGTGGGTCAGTGGAGAAGCAGTGTGTCTGGAAGTTTACTGCCCATGCTCAGGGCCTTTGGCCAACAACACAAAGTTGGAGAAGTTTGAATGCCTAGTTCCCTTCTCTCAGTTTTGGGCAACTTTGAAGTCTCTCTTTCATTTGAGAGCATCCCTGTAGAATCAGGTTGAAGTGGGACTTAAATTGTCCTCTGCTTGGCTCCCTCCTCTTTCCTGTCCTGCTGCTAGGCAATCTCCCTCATCAGTATTCCTCGGAGCACTGCCTTAATAAACCACTTTCACACAAGTCTTCATTTCAGAATCTGCTTCTTGGTAACTGGCCTTAAGACAATGTATCTTCCCCGTAATAAATAGCAATCAAAACAAACATTACTTTATGAGTGGTCTAATCAGTAAACAGTAAAATAGAACTAACTGCCGGTTTATTCCAGGCACTGTGTTTCCACTACTGCAGCCCATGTTTGCATTCTACATTTAGACAACCATATCACCCCATGGATTGCTCTCACTGCCAATCAAGCCCCTCATACACTTTTCTGTACGAGCTATTAAAAAACAGAATCTCTTCAGTGGATCTGAAGTAATGGAAAATTTAGCACTTATGTTTTGTTCCTGCTTTCCTTGCTGTAAAGAATAGTAAAGAGATACCCATCATCATCATGGCAGAAGAAGAGTTTTCTACCATATTCCCCCTGAAGAACACCCATTTAGAGAAACACCCACGGATGAGAGCGCTTTTGTGAAAGCGCAGGAGTCCAATGGAGAAGATCCAGCACATCACTGGGGCAAAAAATGCTGGAAACTGGATGTACAGAAGAGGGTCAAAGGAACAGTTTCACTTTGCCCTCACCCAAGGCAGCATGGATCAGTGCTGAGAACACCTTCTCAGCCTGTGCTTCCTCCTGTGCAGGAAAGTCAAAGCGTGTGTGGGAAGCTGCCAAGGAGTCTCATCTTTCTCTTGCCCCATCCAGAATACTGAAGCATACTGTGTACCTGGTGGGCAGGGAGAAGCTGAGAGAACAGCAGGGCTCTTGGAGGATATCACAGGGATTCTGGTCCTACAACCATGTCACCATCTCCATCAGGAAGGCCATCCAGGAGCCCCTGAGGACTCTTTGCCTGCAGATTCTGCCACTGGCCCACAAGCACCAAAACCACTTCACACTCTTTACCCCTCCAACCTCCACCCCATGGCTGGCTCCCTGGATGTGCTCCAGGTGACAGCAGGAGCATCTTTACAGATGAATAGTGAGCATGTGCAGAGAGCTGGCCTGACTCCTATAGGACTGGGAAGAAACTTGAACATTTAGCATCATACTAGGGGGGAAAAATGGAGGGCTGCCAGCTCTAGCTTGGCCTTGTAGGACTGAGAGAAGGAATGCAAACTCAGGAATTCTGTCACAAGAGGGCACAAGAAGTGTGGAGCAGGTGGGGGCATAGAAAAGCTCTGAGAAAGCCTCAGAATCTCTAACAAGGCTGACAAAGGTATTTGTCTCCCAAAGCTAGTCAGTGAAGATGGAGGAAGACAGCTGCTTCTTCAAATGTGAAGACAGAAGACAAGCCTTTACAAACATGAAAAGCCAAGGAAATAGGACACCATCAAAAGAACACAATTATTGTCCAGGAACCAATCCCAAAGAAATGGAGACCTGTGATTTGCCCAATACAAAATTCAAAATTGTTTTAAGGAAGCTAAGTGAGCAGCAAGAAAATGCACAGAGAGAATTCAGTGAAATCAGGATAACAATACATGCAAAAAATGAGAAGTTTAACAGAAAGACAGAAATTATTTTTTAAAAAAAAGAAAAGAAGAAGAACCGAATAGAGGGACAGCTAGGTGGCTCAGTTGGTTAAGTATCTAACTCTTGATTTCAGTTCAGGTTGTAATTTCAGGGTCATGAGATCAAGCCCCACATTGGGCTCCATGCCCAGCTTTCTCTCAGCTTTCTGCTCAGATTCTCTCTCTCTCTCTCTCTCTCTCTCTCTCTCTCTCTCTCTCCCCCCCTGCCCCTTCCCCCACTCGTGCGCACATGCACTCTCTCTCTCTCTCGCAAATAAATAAATAAAATCTTGGGGAAAAAAAAGAGCCAAATAGAAATTTTGGAGCTAAAGAAGGCATTAAACTAAATAAGTGAAACACAGAAATACAAATATGGTATGATCTCACTTACATATGAAATCTAAAAAAAAAAAAACTAATACAGTAAGTAAAATGGTAGTTGCCAAGGGCTAGGCATTGGGAGAAATGGAAGATGACAGTCAAAGGGTACAAACTTCCAGTTATAAGAAAAATAAGATCTGGGGATCTAGAGCACAGCATACTAACTATAGTTAACAATGCTGTATGACATATTTGGAAGTTGCTAAGAGTGTAGATTATATATGTTCTCATCAACCCCCGACATAAAAAATGGTAAGTACGTGAAATAATAGAGGTGTTAACTAATCTTACTGTGACAATTATTTCACAATATATACATGTATCAAATTATCATATTATACACCTTAAAGTTACACAATATCATATGTCAATAATTTCTCAATAAAACTGGGAAAAAGAAGAATACTGGAGTTTGTGATTAGGAAGGTCGTAGACTTCCAGTTCTGAATATACAGTAGAATCAATAATTCAAAAACTCCAGAACATGTAGACATAGTAGATAAAATATAACAACTTCTTTTGTTTTATAGCATTTTCTTCAAAAGGTTAATATATTTACATGGTTTAACAAGAAAATACACAAAACATTTATAGTAAAGTTTCTTCCCCAGTCCTCATGCCTATCTACCCAGCTTTCTTACACAGAATTCATAAAAACCACCAGATCGTCATACATCTTTCTAGGTATAGGCTATGCATATAAAAGTAAAGTATTTACATACAGTTGACACTTGAGCAATGCAGAGGTTAGGAACATGAAGTTCTATGCAGTCAAAAATTCATATATAACTTTGACCCCCCAAAAAACTTAATTACTAATAGCCTACTGTTGAATAGAAGCCTTGCTGATAACATCAATAACTGATTAACACTTATTTTTATGTTCTTGTATTATATACTGTACTCTTACAATAAAGTAAGCTAGAGAAAAGAAAAGGTTGTGAAGAAAATCGCAAGAATAAGGGGTTAATATCTAAAATATATAAAGAACTCCTACAACTCAACACCAAAAACCTCCCAAATAGTTCAATTAAAAAATGGGCAGAGGACCTGAATAGACATTTTTCCAAAGAAGACATACAGACGGCCAATAGACACATGAAAAGATGCTCAACATCACGAATTATGCAAATAAGAACCACAATAACGTATCTCTTTACACCTGTCAGAATGGCTAAAATCAAAAACAAGAAATAACAAATGTTGATGAGGATGTGGAGAAAAAGGAACCCTCAGGCACCATTGGTGGGAATGCAAACTGGTATATCCACTATGCAAAACAATATGGAAGTTCCTCAAAAAATTAAAAACAGGATTAGCATATGATCTAGTAATTCCACTTTTGAGTATTTACCCAAAGAATATGAAAATACTAACTTGAAAAAATATATGTACCCCTATGTTTATTGCAGATTTAGTTATAATAGCCATGATACAGAAGTAACCCATGTGTCCATAGGTAGATGAATGGAAAAAGATGTGTGTGAGTGTGTGTGCAATATTATTCAGCCATAAAAAAGAATAAAATTTTGTCATTTGAAACAACATGGATGGACCTAGATGGTATAATGCTAAGTGAAATAAGACAGAGAAAGACAAATATCACATTATTTCACTCATATGTGGAATTTAAGAACAAAACAAAGAGAAAAAGAGACAAACACAAAAACAGACTTGTAAATACAGAGGCTAGGTGGTTGCCAAAGGGGAGGTGGGCAGGTGGATGGGTGAAAGAGATAATGGGGGTTAGGAGTTGATTTATCTTGATGAGCACTGAGAAATTTAAAGAATTGTTGAGTCATTATATTGTACACCTGAAACGAATATAATACTGGTTAATTATATTTCAATAAAAAAAGAAAATTGTAAGAAAGAGAAAACATATTTACAGTACCATACTGTATTTATTAAAAAAAAAAAACCTGGGTGTACATGGACCCATATAGTTCAAACCCATGTAGTTCAAGGGTCAACTGTACTGTGTTTTTATTCAGATAGAACACAAAATGTGCATGCTATAATTCATTGTGCCTTTTCCACTTACCAATAGAGTTTAGAGATAGTTTCACATCCTAACATAAAATATCTTCATTCTTTCTTTAAGCTACGTCATAGGCCTATGAAAGGGTATCTAACCAGTTCTGTAATGACTGACCTTTAAATTGTTTGAAAACTTTTGCTAATGTAAATTGTGCTGCAATATATTTTGGCATCATAGGGTATATACCTCTGAAAGGTTGATAGATTTTGTAAAAATTTCCCCTAAAGGATTGAAAAATGAACTCTTCTAACTAGCAATTCATGGGACTCCCTCTTTCCCCATACCCTGCCCATTTGTAATAAATATTCTTTTAAAGGTATAACTCAACTCAAAATACAAACAGGGGCCAGAAATGGGGAAGAAACTTAAAATCAGAGAAACTATGTAATGAAACTGACTATCATGGAAGGGAAATCCAGACTCCATCATCTAGGGATTTAGGTTTTAACCCTCATCAACAAATGAAGGGGAAAAAAAAAAAAAAAAAAAGACCCCCCCTGCTGAAAGGGTTCCATGTTCAGTGAGAGAATATTCTAGAAATAATAATGTTCCAGTCAACACAGGAAGAGGACAAGATAGATATCCTGTTTTGGTTGAGACTGTAGGAGTCAAATTAAATTATTTCCAGGTTGAAATTTAAATTTATACTAACTGGATGTTCCAGTTACTCCCAAGGCAAGAAACAAATTTAAAACATGTTCTCAGAGAATCCTTCTTTTGGCCATGATAGAGTAGCTTGTAATGGTCTAGGCTTCTGCCAAAAACAATTATATCACTGGAGCGAGTATACAAAATAACTATTTTAGATGTTGGAAAACTGGCAGTGCAGACTTATGATTACCAAGAGAATGAACTCAAGTGAGGTGGGCCCCAGGATGATGAAATCTCTCTCCCTGGGGACACTTCCTGTGGCTGCATAGGTGGAGAACCACAAACAGCACCATGGTGTTGCTGAGGTCAGAAGACAGATATGAAAGTAAAAGATGATAGAGCAGCTGGACTTTGCAAAGTAGGATAATAAGAAATAAGAGAACTTGCAGAGAAATAGTGGCTGAAACCGATCTGTGTCCCCTTGAGTTTTCATCTACAATAGAAGCTTTGTATTCATAAGGGCAAGTCTCCATTAAGCCAGACAAAGTAGATCTACAGAGAACAAACAACTACAAGGAGCTGTGAGCTAAATCACCACTGGAGCTCATTCAGGGCTGGAAACATTCAAGAATCAGCCAGTGTGGGGGAACCTCCATGAACACCCCAGAAATTTAATGGAGCAAAAAATTCCCATTCATTCCACAGTGCTGTTCAATGCTAGAATTTAAATGGGAACAAGAGAAGACACCCAAGAAGACCTGGGTGTGCTTTCTAAAAACAGATACGATACATGAGAACTTGATGCATGCATGACTTCTCTTTCCACATCATATATATTGAGTTGTGTTTATTTTCAGTAAAATAGTCTGACAACCAAGGATACTGGCAGGAGTCCTTTCTTTTAGTAATCTTCCAGCTGGATTTTCTGGTAGCTGTGTCCACAGTCTATGAGAGTACCAGGCTCCCTTTTCATTCAACTTCCAGAGAGCAGAACTCCCATGTCCTAAACTTTCTACAGCACATGTGACAGTAGCTATGGCTAATTTCTTTCACATTCACTCCTTCATCTTTCACATGTCTCTTCAAGGTAATCTAAACTTTTTCTGTTATGTGCTTCCAAATTCTTCCAGACTCTACCCATTACCCAATCCCAAAGCCACCTCCACATTTTAAATTATTTTCAACAGTAGCACATCACTACTCAGTACCAGAGTCTGTGCTAGTGTCCTGGAGTTGCCATGACAAAATACCCCAAACTAGGTGACAATGGAGGCAGAGACTGGAGTGAGAGGTCTACAAGCCACCGTATATCCAGAATTGCCAGAAACCACCAGAAGCTAGAAGAGGCAAGGAAGCTTCTTCCCTAAGGCCTTCAGAGGGAGCCTGGTCCCAGTGACACTTGGATTTTGGACTTCTACTTTCTAGGACTGTGATACACTCCATTGCTATGGGTAAGCCACCCCATTTGGTACTTTGTTACAGCAGCCACAGAAGAGTAACACACTGTTAAATCTTGTTGTTGTTTTTTAATTCTTTTCTATATTTAATGTGTTTATATTCTTTAACTACTTGTCTAATTTCCTCAAGCTTTGCAAAGTCATTAAGTTCATTTTCTACCCTTTCTTTCTCCATTTCCTAATCGTTACTATATACTAGCATGCTCCCAGCTTGACATTTGTGCCCACTCCTTTACCAACACTTGTTCTTGTATGTTCCAAATCTTCTCAACAGGAAAACCCTTCGTATGTCCTACTACGGGCTCGACCACGCTGAAGACACATAGGGTTCACACGAAGACCATATGTAGCAAGAGAGACTCTACCAGGGTCTCCATTTGCATTATTGCAACTATCCCCAACTGATTTGTTCATTAAACGTTGATTTTGTGTCTACCATGTTGCAGATACTATGTTAGCCACCGGTAAGCATGACACTAGAAGGTTTACTAAATACTTCACTGAAGGAAAAATGATCCAAATTATATCCACGTTAGGAACATTCCCTGACAACCATCTCCGCTTGCCAAGAGCCAACCTCCCACAGGTAGTAGCTCTGCTCATGATGGCCCAGTCCTAGCTTCCTTCCCTTTCTTACTTCCCTATGTTGCCGAGACACCAGCATGTTCCCTAGCTTATTCACTGTATTCAAATACAACCTGCCACTCACCACCTTTGTGACTTCAGGCAGTTTGCTTTGAATTCTCTGTACTGCATTTGTAACAACTTCAAAAGGTCCATGATAATATATTCGACCTCCCAGAGCTGTTGTAAGGATTCGGTATGATAGCCTATCTTGAGAAAGCACAATGTGAACAACTGTTAATTGTTATTACTGCTGCTCTTAAGGACCTTGCAGTCTAATGGGGGAAGGACTGTTGAGCAATTATTGCTAGGTCTGCAGAAAAAAATGTATTCTTGTAACCAGCTGGAGTAGTATCCTTCCTGCCGCCCTGACTCCTACCTAACTTTGGTATTTATTTAGGAAATTACAAAGATAGCTTATGTTGGTCAGATCTAGTGTTTCTAGAGTTTAGATATGGGGAAAGAAGTGCTCTTAGGCAAATAAAGACAAGTTCTCCTTGAGAACATAAGAAGGGATCACATCCTACTAGTACATAAATGCACCATTAGCTAATTGCTCATTCTGGCTCCGGATTTCTTCCTTTTTTCTTCCCCTTTATTGAGCAAGAAGACCTCTGGGTTTGGCTACTGTTTTGCCTGGAAACATGAGAGGAAGACTCAGCACTCAGCTTGGTTTTTTGTCACTTCCTGTGACTGGAAGTGTCTCAAAATAAGCTGATGGGTTAGATAGGCCTTTACAACTTGACTTACAGTTGATAACATCACCATTTTACCCCAACTTTTTTCATGCTAAGGCAATTGGAAAAAGGTCAGATATTGGTTTGGATTCCATTTCCACAACTTAGTAGCTGGGACTTTTTACTTATTTTTTTAATTTTTGGCAAATTACTTAGTCTTCCTGAGGCTGAGTTTCCTCATGTGTAAATTGAGAGAAATAAGGATTAGATGAAGTAATTAATTGAAGAGTTGGCACACGGTATGGCTTAGAAAATGATAGTGCTCATTATCTTTATTCTTCAGTCATCATTATGTTTATTTACCTCTGCATTTTTTAATCAAACCAAGCACATATAAATGGAATTTGGGAGCAAGAGACAAAGGCCATTGAAAAGAGATCAGGGAATGGAGCATGGCAACTGGATGTACTGGATATACTTAATGGGCATGTTTGCTGTCCTTGAGACATGTAGCATTTGCTTGCCAATGGCATTGAACTCAGACCCATTCTCAGACACTTCCTTCTCAACCAGTCCTTCCTTTAGGCATCTCTCTCTCTTTTTTTTTAAGTGTAACTGTCTTTCATTTTAAAAACATACCTTACAAAATAAGTTAATAAAGCAATTATTTATTTTACCAGTTGAAAAGTATGGTGTGAATCAGTGCAAGGAAGACTATAACGTCTTTGAAGTAAAAATATCTGGATTTAAATTCTATTTCTTCGACTTACTAATGTTGTGACCCTGAACAAGCTACTTATTTCTCTGAACGTTCGTTTCCTCACTTAAAAATGGCTATAATTTTTCTGACTAAACTAATTTTTGAAAGGAAGAAATATATTGCAAAAAAAGCACCTGGAACATCTTATAGACTAAAACTGATAGACAAAGTGTTAATCATTATGGAAATTACTACTAATACTATGAAGAAAAAGATTATTTTAACTGAGAAGTTTAAAGACAAAGTGTTCTTCATGTTTTTCTTCTGGAATAATAAATGGATGAGAAAAAAATGAATGATATTTTGAAAATAATAAAGTGGGGGGACTTGCCATATTAAAATATATTTTATGGCTGATTTAAACAAGGGTATGAATTGTTCAATAGGTATATCAGCTAAACAGACCAGTCTAAATCATGTAAGAACTTGCTATATGGTAAAGAAAGAATCATAGCGTAATTAGAGAGGAATGCATTGTTCAATAAATAATATTAGGAAATTTAGCTAAGTATATAATGAAAGCCTAGCTAGATCTTTCTTTTTTTAAGATTTAAGTGTTTATTTTAGAGAGAGAGCACGTGAGAGGAGGGGCAAAGGGAGAGAGAGAGAGAGAGAGAAGCAGACTCCCTGCTGAGCACAAGGCTCAACAGACGCAGGGCTCCATCTGGGGACCCTGAGATCATGGCTTGAGCCAAAATCAAGAGTTGGTTGCTTAACCAACTAAGCCACCCAGGGGCTCCCTGGCTAGGTCTTTCTTAACCAGCTGAGCCCCCCAGGCATCCCCCTGGCTAGATCTTTCTTAACACTTACTATTAGAACATTCCAAATTTGTTTCTCTTCCACAATGTTGCCCACCCCCTCCCCATTAAATAAAACATCTTTTCATTGACACAAAGGCTCACATCTCTAATTTTGCTATCTTCTTTTTCCTTCTTAAGAGCTTCTGGAAATACTATAGTTCTGAAGATTTTTATGACTTCACAATAGTCTGAGTCCCCTGTCTTCCTAAATCAAGAGACTTAAAGATTGATGTGGTTTTCAAGACCATTTCACATGACATTTAAGTTAAGAGGTTAATGTCTTAGATGCTGCCTTTGATTTAATTTTCTTTCTTTTTTTTTTTTTTTTAAAGATTTTATTTGTTTATTTGACAGAGAGAGAGAGACAGTGAGAGCAGGAACACAAGCAGGGGGAGTGGGAGAGGGAGAAGCAGGCTTCCCACTGAGCAGGGAACCTGATGCGGGGCTTGATCCCAGGACTCTGGGATCATGACCTGAGCCGAAGGCAGACGCTTAACGACTGAGCCACCCAGGTGCCCCCTTTGACTTAATTTTCAAACGCTGTTAACCCAATAACTTAGCTTACAAATGGACATGAGGAAGCTTCTGCTTCTTGCCATGATGATGAACTAGCATAAGCTACTGAGTCAAAATCAAAGCTGGAGAATCTATAGAAGCCAGAGGAAACCAAGAAACCATAAAAACTTTAGGCTGGATTGAAATCTATCTTGAACTGGTTTGTGGTATATGGTGTACATGATATAAGTTTGTGTGTGTGTGTGTGTATGTGTGTGGGGTGTGTATGATATATGTGCATGTGTGGTATGGTGTGGTGTGTATGGGGTATGGTATGTATGTGTGTGGTGTGTTTGGTGTGGTGTGTTGTGATGTGTGTGTGTGTGTGTGTGTGTGTAGGGGGTAGGGGAATCAGACGTGGATTATGTGGTATATATCTGTGTGTGTGTGTGTGTGTGTGTGTGTTTGTGTGTGTGGTGTTTGTGTATGTAATGGGTTGCTGGATCCTGGGAGCGAAGGCAACCAGAGGCAGCAAGGAGAAGCTTAGTTGGAAGAAAGTTTCTTCCCACATGCCTTGGCCAAATCATTGCCTGCCCTTTCACCACAGATATCAGTGGCAATAGTGGCCCTGGTCTCTGATGTCTATATCTACTGGTATCAACTGGGCAGCACAAAAGCTCCACTGGGCTGAAGAATAAGGTAAAAACAGATGAAATCTGAGAAGTCATTCTTGGGAATTTACCCCTAGGCTTCTCCTCCAAATTACCAGGACCAATGAATTATACTTTTTTAAATCAAAATGAAAACATTGATAAATATGGACTGTTATTAGGCCATGACATAAGCCCCTATATGTTGCAAATTATCAATATCAGACCAACTATGTTCTTTGACCATAAGGCAACACAGTGAGAAATTAAGGCAACACAAAGAGCTTAAAAGCACATGTTCAGTGACTACATAATAACATGTTGCCAAACAACATTTCAATTAAAAGAAAATTATAAAGAAAATTAAGAAATAGTTACAATGAAATGATAGTGAAAACAGTAGTAGTAAAACTTTGTAGTATATGGCTAAAGCGGAACTTAGAAGTAAACATATAATCTAAATAAGTTTATCGGATCACAAAAATGTTTATCAAAAAATGCTGTCCATTAACAATGCCTAGAAACAGTAATCAAAGCATCCAGCTTGTTTGCTTTCTAAATACCAATTCCCACTAAGGGGAAGCATGGTTTTTGGAGAAAATGGCCGATTCTGGATCTGGGGACTATATGTGCAAGGTAAATCTGGAACATTTTCTCATGGCCTAGTCATTTTGATATCTTCTTTGCAAAAACAAAACAAAACAACAACAACCAAAAACCAAAGCACCCCAGCAAAACAAACAAACAAAAAATTTAAAAAATAAAAGCAAGAAAAAAATTCTCAAAGACGACTAGGGTCATACCAACAGGACTCAGAAGCTGCTTTGAAGAGGTTCCCACTAGACACAGCAGGGACACTTTGAACATCAACAAGGATAATAATTACAATATAGATGCAAATACATCATATGTTTAAATCCAGACGTTCATAAAACATGAAAAATTCAGTAGTCATCTTTGGGGGATGGTAGAGAACCAACTCATTATTGTTGAAAACTGTATTATATAGGTAAAAAAATCAAGCATGTAACCTCTGCTTGCAAATCGAATTATTCTTAACATAACCAAATTTCTGATAGTGGAAGTCTCCCATGGTAATACTATTCAAGCTACCAAAATGAAGGAGAAATTATAAAGTTAGAATATCACTTAAAAAACTCTGAAGAACTAGCGAATGTAGGCAATGCTCATCAGTGACTGCTAACTTCACTAAATGGCAGAGAGTTAGACATTATGCCCCTCCCAGTGAAAGGATACAGCACCACCTGTGAAACAGGCTTGCCAGAAAATCGACTTGAAATCTGATTAGATCTCTAGATTCAACTACATGAGGCAAGAAATAGGTGCAGGTGATGGAAGAACACCTTACACGACGGGGTGCGGACAAAAAAATCCAGACTGTGGGGCGCCTGGGTGGCTCAGTTGGTTAAGCGACTGCCTTTGGCTCAGGTCATGATCCAGGAGTCCCTGGATCGAGTCCCGCATCGGGCTCCCTGCTTGGCGGAGAGTCTGCTTCTCCCTCTGACCCTCCCCCCTCTCATGTGCTCTCTCTCTCTCTCATTCTGTCTCAAATAAATAAATAAATAAATAATCTTAAAAAAAAAAAAAAATCCAGACTGTGGGAGATGCTACAGGACAAATGACTGGATTTGTCACACATAACTTCAACACATAAACTGCAAGGAAGAAAAAGGATGGAAGAATCTATAAATTAAAAGAGAATTAAGAGACATATCAACCAATTACAGGGTACGGATTCAGACATAACAGGAGATGAATATAGAAATTGGAATGCTGACTAGATATTTAATAATATTACAGGATTAGTTTGATTTTTTTTTAAATGTGTGAAAATGGTATTTTAAGTTTCTAAAACATCATTATCTTTTAGAAATGACACTCAAACTTTTGAATAAAATGATATAATGTTTAAGATTTCCTTTAAAATAATAAAGGGAGGATAGATGAGGGTACAGAAGAAATAAAAGAGACCATGAGCTGATCATACTTAGAGTTGGTTGGGTTTACTGGAGCATACTATATTATTCTACTTTTACATCTGTTAAGTTTTTCATATTAAATTTTAAATTAAAAGAAAGTGCTAAGTGATCAACAAAAGTTAGGAGAAAGATCAACAGAATAAATGCAAAGAAACAAAGAAACAATTGCAGAAATCGAAGAAATAAAGAACCAAAGAGAAATAGAGAAGATTAACAAAAAGAAAAACTGGTTCCTTAGATTAAGAAAATAAGCTTGTGGAAAGATAAGCTTGTGGAAAAAAGGAGATGTGACTAAACAATATGAAAATATTTCAAAAAGAATAACCATAGATAAATATTTTTTAAAGATAATTTACTTGGTGGCCACATTGTCACCTCAAGCTAATGGCTAATTTATCTTCCTCTGGTACTTCAGCACCAGGACACAGTGTGGTCTGCTTAGCAGATTAACAGCTGTCCATCACTGGGAAGGAGAGGTCTTACCCTGAATTAAAAAATGATCATCTTTGCTTAAATATCAAGTCTCTTATAATTTTGTTACATGGACAGTCAGTCTCCTTGGGTTCAATAAGGCTAAATTTCTTATTTATTAAGGAAAGACCTTAGATTGAGATAAATTCATCTTGTGAGATGTGATTTCTTTGCTACCCCTGTGAAGCCTACTACTCAGCCTGTCTTTGTAGTTACATGTAGTTCTAAGTAGCAATACGTCTGCCTTTCCCTCTTAACTACTAGCTCCTAGAGGGCAGGGACTTAGATTGGTCTATCTCTGTGTTCCAGTCTTCCAGAACTGAGACTTAAAAAAATATATACCAATAAATTGAAATATTATATAATGTAAAAATATGTTAAAAATACCACATTCACACACACACACACACACACACACACACACACACACACACACAACTGAAAAATTTAACAGCTCAATAAGCATTACAGAAATAGAAGTGTAAGTCAGGTTTCCTACCTCCCAAGTATTAGGGCTGAGATAGTTGTACAGATGAGTTCCAACAAACTTTCAAGGAACAGGGAATTCCTATTTTTCACAAGTTGTTACAGAAAATTTAAAAAGAGTAAACTGAGCAGGGTATAACGGTGATTTCAAAACTCGATAAGAAAAGGACAATATGGGCCCACCTGAGTTATGAATACCAATAAAGGAGTTCCACTTTAGCTCACAATTGAGAAAATTGCAAGAATGCTGCATTCTCATCCTAATAATGAGAACAATCTGGAAAATCATGTTGCATATTTAAACTCAGCCAATAGCTGAGGATGCAAAGAAACCTAACAAACAAAAATCCAGAAAGTGATGAGCCCCTCCTAGGAGAGACAGGACCCACAGCTGCTGCGTTCTCGGTGCACAGCAGGAGAGAGTAAAAAGTCTGTGGAAATTCTAACACAATTGTAAAGCCTGAATGTGGGCTGGCATTATGGTCTAGGATCCCCAGATATGAAGGGAGGCTGCCCTGCCACCAGCCTTTTTTGGAACTCAGGAAAAAGATAGGAGGCAGGACAGGTGAGCTAAGAGAGACCTCCCTCAGGCGCAAGCACTGGAGGCTGCTGTCCACCCAAGGTGTCCAAGGACTCAGACGCCACCCTAGCGGCCAGACAGAAGGAACGTTCTCTTTTTTAGGTGTAAATATTTACTTCATTCTCTACTGTTATTTTACACACAGTGCCTAGCAGTCAATCAAAAATTATGAGACATGAAAAGAAGCAAGAAAATTGGACCTATTTCTTATTGAAATGTGGAAAAAAACAGTATAAAGAAAGAGGGGTTGGGGCGCCTGGGTGGCTTAGTTGTTAAGCATCTGCTCAGGGTCCTGGGATCGAGCCCCCGCATCGGGCTCCCTGCTCTGCGGGAAGCCTGCCTCTCCCTCTCCCACGCCCCCCTGCTTGTGTTCCCGCTCTCGCTGTGTCTCTGTCAAATAAATAAATAAAATCTTTAAAAAATAATAATTAAAAAAAATTAAAAAAGAAAGAGGGGTTGTCCTAGCAGATACTAAGACATAACAAGTCTTCATGCTAGAGTAATAGGTCACAAGGCTCTGAGACTAAGAACAGTGTCACACGGGACTAAGAACAGACATAGTAATGAATGAACAGAATAGTAATTGTAGCACTGTACCCAGGATGGTAGAGTCCTTGTCCCCATGTCAATGATTATTACATGATATGTAGAGACACTACCATTTTATACAGAGGAATGCTGCAGGAAAACAGTCTACAGAGAAACTTAATGGCCTTTCACTGCTCCTAAACCACATTCTGTGACCCACTGTCTGACCTGGAAAATGTACCTCAATAATGGGCAGGGAGACCAAAGTCGCTGTTAACTAGTCTTTGAATAATTTACAAGGCCTACAGTTTAGATCCCAGTAATAGTCTTAGGACTTTTATGTTAGATGTTAATTACAGCACTTCAGGCCTCACTAGCTAATTGAATTGGTAGTCAGAGAATTTAACAGTTACTTTATATTGACCATATGCTAGGTTAGACGAATGAGAACCTACTCTCTGGGGATAGTTGTACTAAACAAGCATTATTTTTTCTTAGTAGCAATGAACAGGGAGCATCATGAAAACACAAGAATATCCTCGTAAAGCTGGAGACTGTGCTGTCAACCATGGCCTCTACATAGTAGTTACTGTGCTGTAACCTAAAGTTCTGTCAGATATTTGGCATTACCCTCTTTGAGTTTCTTTTAGGTTCCTGGACTCAATTCCAGTGTGTGGAGGGGGAGGGTTTTCCCCACCAGACTAACAAGCAAGTCTGACATGATCTACCTGGAGGTAGCATCAGGTTCCACAGGTTAAGGGCTCAGTCCTACAAGACCGCTTCCCCCACTTCTAATGCCCGTGGCAAGCCCAGGTCGTTACCTGTGCTTCTGACTGACTGGCTACAGATCGGGTGTTCAGTGAAACCCTCCTTCTACTTCAGACTGACTCTCTCACAAGCCCAGATTGTCAACTATCCTTCATACTGAGTAGCTACACATGAGAGGTTCCCAGGACCCCCCTCCTTGAGTTTGACTAACTTGCTAGAGTGGCTTACGGAACTCAGAGAGACATTTTACTTACTAGATACTGGTTTATTACAAAGGATATAACTTGAACAGCCAATGGAAGAGACACTTAGGGCCAAGTATGAGGAAAGGGCTCAGAGCCTCCATGCTTTCCCACAGAGCGCCATTCTCCTAGCACCTCCATATAGTCACCAACCCGGAAGCCCTCCAAACCTTAGCCTTTGGGTTTTTATGGGGGCTTCATTATGTAGTCATGAGCAGTTAAATCATTGACCATTGGCAATGGATTTAATCTCCCTACCTTCTCCTCTCCCCTGAGGTCAGGGGGTGGGATTCAAAGTTCCAACTCTCTAATCACACAGCTGGTTCTCCTGGCAGCCAGCCCCCATCCTTAAGTTTGCTCATTAACATAGTAAGAAACACCTTTGTCTCTCTTCACTTAGGAAATTCCAAGGGTTTTAGGAGCTCGGTGCCAGAAAAGACAGGAAGACCGAATAATAGATTTCATATTATAAATCACAGTATCACAGGGTCAAATGATTAAAAAATGCATATGTAGGAGTAGGAGGTCCCAAGCACTTTGCACAATGACTAATTGTACAGATATCATAATTTTTCTAAAAATAGGCAAGTGTTCATATCCTTAACATATGCATTTTTTTGGGAGTCTCAGTATATTCTTAGGATATGGAAAGATAACATGGATTTCTTCATAGACCATGAAGCATTTTTTTATTTTGCAATGACCCATTTTCCTCAGATCCCATTTTGAAAACCACTTGCCTTTACGGGGATTGAAAATAGAGAATAAGGTTTGCAAGAGGGGCAGGGTCAAAAGTGACTTCACAGGTCTGAGGCATAAGGAATTAGATACATGATAACAGCATTCAGTGGAATTGGAAAGACACAGGAAGGAAGAGATTTCAATGAGAAAATAAATCAAGACTTCAATTTGGGACATTTTATTCTTGAGTTTCTTGGGAGACATTCAAATGAAGACGAGTTGGTAGTTGGAAAAGCGGGAGTGGAGCAGAGGGATAAGGTTAGGATCAGGGGCATGAAGACCACCAGATAGTATATAAAACCAGAAGATGAAGGAGACTATTTAGGACTAAGCATAGAGAGAGAATGTAAGTTGATTTCAGATGGATCCTTGAGGAATTCCAACATTTAGAAGGTAGACTGTAGGAAGAAGATCCAGCAAATAAAATGAAATTTAGCAACCAGAAAGATGGGAGAAATAAATTCTCTGATGCAAACACCCCCAAAACATTATTGAACTAACGGTTAGATGGTCTTCCAGCTTTTCAACTATTCTTCATATTGATTTCAAAAAGAAAAAAGATCAAGTTGTTCACTCACTTAAAATAATTATTTCAGTCAATACTCTTCATGGCTCTGACCTATGTGACAATATAACTGAGTTGGAAAATTCTTTCTGGGAATGTCAGAAGACAGATCTCGGAAGGCCAATAGCTTGGTTAGTGTAACACAGAGAGAGTTACTACTCACCACCCTGCACATCAGGGACCTTTGTGTAGGGCACAATCAGGTGGTAGTCCTGGTTTAGGACTTAGTATTTATTCTATTACTTCCCAAGGCCATTACAATGAGCAATTCTAGAATGTAGTGATCTCATAGCCCACAGTGTGAATCGTTCTCCAGTTGTTACAACACCAATTATACTGTTTTATATTGTATATTTGCTTATTTACTCATCCTATGGCCATGGCCCCTGAGATCTTTCTCAGTCTAGCCAATTCTGTTCAATTCATTTCAGTGCAACTCAATTCCCTGTGATCCAAGTCAATTTATTCCAAATGCAACTCAACTTAGTCCAAACCAATTCAGTGCAAGGCAACACAAGTTCAACATAACACAATTACATGTAATTAAACAAATTAAGTAAGATCTACCCCCAACATGGAGCTTGAACTCATGACCCCAAGATCAAGTCACATGTTCTGCTGACTGAGCCAGCCAGCTGCCCCAATTAAACAAACTTTAATTGAGCATCTCATATATATCACAGACCAAGCTCAGCAATTAAACATTCAATGACTCATAAGGATTTTACAAAACAGTTTGGAAAACATGTCTTTTTAATGAGGCATAGATTAGGACACTATAGAGCATGCCAACTTTTATGAATGTAACAAATTATCTCACCCTAAGCAGAAAAAAATGCCGGTCCTAACATTGACACAGAAACACCTCTTTTTAAAAAAGTTCTTAAAAATTATCTATTGATTATTCAATATATACAAGAAAATTTAAAAATTTAAGTTTAAATTAAAGAAGAATCAAATAAAATTTAAATAAAAATCGATTGTTTGAAGCCCAGATGTGAAATTCCATGAATGCATTGTCTCACTCCTTGGGGTGTTATTTGGTCTTTATATTTTTAGATTAAAAGGGCATAGGAGATGTTAAATTTAGCCCTTAGAATTGTGTGCTTTGATATTTTATACGTCTGTGCCAAAAAAACTGATCACTTTTATCAGACTCTGACATGATTATGGCACTTTGTAGAATTTCCACCAGAGCATAGTGTATCATCAGGGAGAAGTTTCACATTGTACCAGTTGTCCAATTTGGATCATCGCCTAACAACGAGTTTCCAGGTTTCTGAAAAACTAGGACACTGGTTACATATTCTAGTTCTTGCCATGCATGCCCAGTCCTCCCCAACCTTTTGTCCTACCCAGTTACAGTGCAGGAAAGGTACAACTTATTTATTCTCCCCTTAAAATCTAAAATTTGAGCTTTGTTAGTCCAATAATGCAAATATATTTAATTCCACTTTTACCATGATGCCTAAGGAGGAATTTATTTTTGGCGTGTTTTCCTTTTGCTTGACAGTATCCAAAGCAACCTTAGAGTTCATTGAAATGTCATCTTTATAATTTTTTCCTTCCTATGGAATAAAATAAGCAAACATAACTCCTATTTACTATTCAAGGTTAATATCTGTTGAAATTTTTTCTATATCTTTGCAGGCTAGATTGGGGATCCCTACGGTGTGTTCCCTCACCTTGAGGTATTCTCCTATCATACTGTACTATATATTGCTTCTTTAATTGTTTACCTTCTATCTAGAAGGTTCTATCTAAAGGTTGGTGGGAGGGGGACATCCATGTCCTCATCTCTGCATTTCCAGTGCTTGTCACATAGTGGGTACCCAATGAATGCCTGTTGAATAAGTACCCATGAAGCCTACAGTATATTATTAGTACAACTTTGGTTCTTTGAGTAACAGCCTTTTGGGAAAGAAACTCTTGGAATAGCAATTTATTGAGTTCTCTTGCTTTGGGTCCAACATTTTAGCAGCACTTCAGAACTAATTCTATAATCTAATATCGAGGGTCAATACAAGGCACCTACATGGCTCAATCAGTTAATACTCTGACTCTTGATATTGGCTCAGGTCTTGATCTCAGGGTTGTGAGTTCAAGCCCTGTGCTGGGCTCCATGCTGGTCATGGAGTCTCCTTAAAATTGAAGCTCAGTATGTATCTCTTTTAGGGAAAAAATGTGCAGTGGGCTTTATGGTGAATCAGCGCTATTTGTTGTGGGTAACTGGAGGCATTCTCCCATCAGTCATGCCAATCAACTAGTGCTTTTTCTCTGCTTTTTGTACAGGAAGCTTATCACCGCCACCCAAAACCCTCTAAGTAAAGACCAAGCACTGCCTATGCACGGGGAATTTGAAAGATTGAATAGATGCCTTAAGGTTTAATATAGGTAAACATTAAATAGGTATTATAGTAGGTAAAACAGAAAACATTTTTTAACAACTGGGTTATTTTTATTACTTACATGTTACATAAGATTTTGGGGGTAAATTTTAGGAGAGTTTTGTATGCGAAAAAGTCAATTCATAGTTTTACTTTGTTTTAAAAGTTGTCATTTCATTAAAGCTACAAAATACAAGAACATATCATCTCTTTTAAGAAGCTTTTGTTTGAGTTACATTTCATATAATTCTATTTAAAATTATAGCAAATTTTACCAACCACCTAATTACCTTTGGAAAATATTTGGTTTCATTTACAATTTCATGAAATTTATACTTTCTTTCTAAGTACTTGGGTTGTCTGAATTAATAAACAAATTATTTCCAAGTACTTAAATAACTTTTATATATCTGATAATTTGAACATATATGGTGAGCCTTGTGTTCTAAGTGCTTCAAAACTCTATATAAATCACAAGTATAAATCTATGAAATATATGACTAACCCATTTTTCTAATATGTCAAAATATCTAAAATATTGCTGCTATATAAAATCACAAATATACACAGACTGCCAAAAAAATATGATCAATGGTATGGGCTTGATTCTCCCAGACATTTATATATTTAATTCTAAATCTTTCCAGATTTAAAACATGCTCACCCACCAAGAAACTTTTGTGTAATTTCACACAAGTTAGGGGGATAACATCCCATGTAATTTTGAGGTTGCTTTATCAGAATGTGTGAAGCTAGCATTTTAAGGAAAAGGAAATTTGACTAAAAGGCTGACAGATTCCTGGGGGATTCACTGAACCTCAATCACTGATGATATAATTTCAAGATGGAAGTGGTCTAACAGGAGCCATCCAATTCTCTACCCCATATCCCTTTGTTGGAGTGTGCATTTCTCTGGTGGTTAGCATATGGAAATGCCTTTTCCATGGAATTCTCAAGACATTCAAACTTGATGGAATCCCTTTTCTTTCACATACTTAGACTACCACAAATCTAAAATGTCTTAAAGTAATATCCAAATGAATTCATAATAATTGAGGCACAACCTCCAATGCCATTCTCTTGACAGTACCTTTCCAGTGGACTTTTTTCATTGATTTTAAAGGAAACAGCAATCTCTGCTCAGGTATTCATATAAAAAAATATGCGTATAAGAAAGAAGTTACATAACTTCCATTATGTACGACCTCCATCACTTATAGAGAGAAGATGAAAAGAGAATCTTTGGGTGGCCTCAGCCATGGCAATGCCCATCTTACCAATTTCTAATTGGTGACCCCTACTGTGGCCTTCCAACACGTACTATTTCTCAATAAGATCCTGAGGAGTTGGACCTAGAATGGAAGATGATAAGCTCTCTGTGAGTGAATTTTGTTTTAATGAACAGACACAATGCACATATTCCCTCTATCGGTTCATAAGAAGCTGTCCTGCTGTAGTTCTTCCAAACCCGGTCAGATTTCTGATACCTATCCAATGTTGTATCTGCATATTCAGACTTTACCCTTTCAGGGGTCATTTCTCTTCTATTTAAACTATGTTTGGGGGTGCCTGGGTGGCTCAGTCAGTTGAGTATCTGACTCTTGATTTCTGCTCAGGTCATGACCTCAGCGTCATGGAATCAAGCCCCATGTTAGGCTCCATGCTTGGGATTTTCTCTTTCCCTCTTCCTCTGCTCCTCCCCGGCTAACATAAATAAATAAATAAATAAATAAATCTTTAAAAATAATAATAAACTATCTTTGTTACTGAATAGAAGCAAGGCAAGACTCCCAGTGGAGGTGACTGAGATATTTATTTCTCTTTGAAATTGTCTCAGAAAAATACTCAGAAACTTTGGGGACAAAGTGAAGACTAGGTTTTACAAAGCCTCCAAGGATTAGGTTCTAAGTAAGAAAATAGTTTTTTCTGAGCTTTCCTAACATCAGAATGAACTGTGACGGGGTAATAACTTCTTTGATTTTCTGAGAATCTTTAAAAATGAAGTTTTTCACTGGGTCATTGGTATTGCTTTCAAATTATTGCCTTACAAAATACCTTAAGAGGATGTCAGGCTTAAAATAGCTTCTAAACCAGCAGCCAGATAAAGCTACTTGTCGGCTAAAATATGTAGGGAGGTATTGGGAGAAACAAAACAAAACAAAACAAAAAACAAACAAAAAAAAAAACCCCAAAAACTAAAGTTCACAGCCCAAACCTAAATCTATTAGATAATTACTGTCTCAAATCTAGAGGTATGTAGAGATGGATTAAGGAAAGGGAAGACAGAAAATGGTAGTGATTCCATGGGGATCTTTGTTTCCAGTATCGCCATAGGCACGATCAGAGAAAGAAGCTTGAACTCACAACCTCTGAGATGGAGACCTGAGCTGAGATCAAGAGTCAGACGCTTAACTGCCTGAGCCACCCCAGTGCCCCACCACAATTCTGTATTTTTATTATAGTGGTGACTTTATGGCATATATATTTGCCAAACTTTATAAAACGTAAACCTAAAAGCAGCCATTTTATTGTGAGTAAATTACACCCCAATAAAGTTGATTTAAAAAATATGTATAATGGTTTTTATCTCTTCATTTAATCCTGAAGAATTTTATATTCGATTGAATCCAGATTCGATACTTTCCCATCCTATAAACAATAAATTTAAAGATACAACTAAACTCTACCTCCTTACCCGTTATGCAGTAATGAAGGAAAAATATAGAATTACACTGGTACCTTCTATTATAAGCTTTTCACAAATGCCCTTATGCTTCAGTTCCTATTCCGACATCCTGAGATTATCTCAAACTGCTAATATCAACAATAAGAGCAAAACACTAGAGACCTCCCCATTAGAATCAGAAATAAGACAAAAGTTTCTTCTATCAAAATTAATATATATTATTAAGAACCTTATACCTATGTAGAAATAATAGTAGCTACTATGTTTTGAGTATCTACTATGTGTCAAGAACCCTCTATGGGGCGCCTGGGTGGCTCAATCGTTAAGCGTCTGCCTTCGGCTCAGGTCATGATCCCAGGGTCCTGGGATCGAGTCCCGTATCCGGCTCTCTGCTCCACGGGAAGCCTGCTTCTCCCTCTCCCACTCTCCCTGCTTGTGTTTCCTCTCTCGCTGTGTCTCTCTCTGTCAAATAAATAAATAAAATCTTAAAAAAAAAAGAACCCTCTCAAATTTTTACCTGTGTTATTTCATTTGCTTCTGACAACAAGGTATTATCCTCCCCAGCTTACCCATGAGGAAACTGAGACTTGAAGGAGTAAGTCACTTTTCCAAGCTTGGGAGTGATAACGCTAGGGAATTACAGAGCTGGAATGCAAATCCATATCCTTTCAAAAACACAGTCAATGCTGATTACCAGTGACCTGGATGCTGCTTCTGGAATTAGAACTGTACATACTTAAAAAGAGTAAGCAAGAATACAGAATTGTTGAATTAAAAAAAAAATCAATCAGTTGGAAAATCCAAAAGAATCTCTTGAAATTCTTTTAGAAATAAAAGCATTTAATAAGATCAGCTATGAAATAAATATATAAAAATCAAAAGGTTTGTTACATAGAGAAACTAATAGAAAATATATGGAGAGGAAAAAAAAGAACTTCATTTATTCCAGCAACAAAACCATAAAAATTCAGAGCAGTAAACTTGGAAACATGGACAGAAACTATTGAAGTCTCCCTTCACTTCAAAGCCATACAGGGTTACATCAAACTTCAGAAATGGACAGTCTGAGCTCTCATAGAAAGTTCTGAGCCTTGTGAAAATCAGATACCATAACTTTAAATGCAAATTATGTAAACTTAGAAATGTAATTTAGAATTTTATGAGAAATCTTGACGGATGAATTATCTTGTTGACAGTACTCGAGTACATGTTAGAAGTAGGAAGATAAAGAGAAGGTTAAAAATCTCACTCCAGTGACCACATGGGTTCTACACACAAAGAATACCATTAGAGATTAGCCAGCGGGAGCATGGGTTGTGTTTAAGCTCAAAACTACATGATCTGATGAATTTTATGACAATGATTGGTTTTTCTCCTTATATTTAAGAAGGCAGAATGACTTTCCGTGGTATACTAAAGTTTAAATATAAAATGTCTCTTTCCCCAATGTCTCTTTGTTATTCAGGCATATAACTTCAACCATAATGTTTGTGAAGCTCACAAAATATTAAAAAAATGTTTATCACAGGCTGTATAAATGTTACTTATTGTCCTATAAGTCACAAAATATGTGTACTGGAAGAAAATAAGGAATTCAACCTACAAATTCTATTTCCAGCTTTGTGTTAAGAAATCGGTCTCTTTACATGCTAAGTGAATATTTATTTAAGATAGAGAGCATGTGCGGGTTCTCTCAGCTATACAAAATAAAGTCACCTTATTAGAAATTTTGGCAAAGCTCTAAAAAAGTCACCACTGACAGGTCTGAGACAAACACAACATACATACAGATTCCTTCCATGGACCCTGTGCAAATGTTACTAGATTGTAACTGATTATATAAAAAGAAATCTTTTTACTAATTTTTTTACCAATTCTTTTTACCACATGTTTACCAATGTCTTTGTTTTCCTTTGCTTTGTGCAACCTACTCCTTCCTTTCTGGTTTAAAATCTCATCTTGCATTATGCTAAGTGAAATAAGTCAGAAGGAGAAAGATAATTATCATATGATTTCACTCATATGTGGAATTTAAGAAACAAAACAGAGTATCATAGGGGTAGGGAGGGAAAAATAAAATAAGATGAAATCAGAGAGGGAGCCGAACCATAAGAGACTCTATAGGAAACAAACTGAGGGTTGCTGGAGGGGAGCTGGGTGGGGGATGTGGTAAATGGGTGGTAGACATTAAGGAGGGCACTTGATGTAATGAGCACTGGGTGTTATATGCAACTGATGAATCACTGAACTCTACCTCTGAAACTAATAATACACTATATGTTAATTAATTGATTTATATAAAATAAAATTTTAAAAAATAAAGTATTTTCTGGTATAAAAAGTCTCATGCAACTACATCATTTACTAATTCTTTCAGTGAGACTCTGTGAGGAGTCTGAGCTCTCAGCAACTAAAATGTTTATATTTCAACTTCTCTCTTATATGAGGGTTTTTGTTTCCTTTTCAGAGTGCCTTCCTGTTGTTTTTTTCTTATTGTTTATCTTCTTTCTTTTTATATCTGTAATCAGTTGAAATAACCTTACTTTAGTCTCTCTCAAATAGTTCCCCTATCCCAACTTCTTGCTAATTCTTAAGTGTTTTCCAACACTTTTCTCAAAAAGTTGATACTTGTGGAGGATTAACTGATGAGCACGTTGTTAAGAGATAATAATAATAATAATAATTTCTCATTTTTTAAACATCAGAACCATTGGTTAAATTTAGGAAGCTTTGGTCAGCAAGTAAAAGAAAACTCAGCTCCCCAGGATTATACAATGAGGTGACTTATCTCACATAACAAATTCAGAGATAGCGTGATGCCAGGGCAGTTAATTTAATGACTTAACAATGTCTGCAGGGACCTGGGTTTTTTCTGTGTTTCTACTGGAATGCATCTAGTCTCCTGGTTCTGTCCTCAAGCTGGCTTCCCTTACTACTGAAAGGTGAATGCAGGTGTTCTATGTCAAATGCAGATACAAGAAGATCCAAGATGGTGAAGAGAGAATTTTTCTGGTATATCCTTAAGAGAGAGGAAACTTTTTCCTGAAATCCCACAACAGAATTTTCCCTCACATTTCTTAGGCCAGAGCTGTGTTCATGCTCGACCCTTAATCAATAAATGGTAAGGTAAAATGGAATTGCTATGATTGGATAATCAGAATTTATAACTGAATTGGATTTGGTTAATTCTCAGGTTTGGTTAGTAAGTGAGGAGAGAGAAAAAAATATTATGTAAGCAAAGACACATTCTCACATTTGATTTTAACTTCTCATTTCTTTTTCCTTCATTCCTTCCTTCCATTCCATTCCTTCCTTCCTTCCTTCCTTCCTTCATTCCTTCCTTGTTCTTTTCTTCCTTCCTTCATAATGGAAATTGGTTTGTAAGACATATCAATTGATTTGTTTTGGAAGATTGATTTCTAAAACAGATTAACAGACAGGAAACTTTTCAGATTCAAGGTAGACTCTATATCTTAATGGGATACCATGAAGCTTGGTTTAAAATCTAATGTGACAGAGAGGCTATTTTTTATCACTGGGTTTTGCCAGAGCATGAGAAAGCTATATACTTGGAATGCATTTTTTAAAGTACCTTACAACTAATACTTTCACTAGGCTGGGATTTGTTACTGTGATCTCCGTTTCTGTGAAGGGCCTCTATACATGATTTCCATATGCAATCCTTACTGTTGCATTTTTTGCAGGAACATTACTGAAGATGTCCATTACATCTCTATGTGTTTTCTGTATTTTATTTAGTAAACACTTAAATAGCAATTATTGTGTGTCAGGCACTATTCTATTTCACCCATATTAATGTATTAATCTTCTTAATAACCCTATGAATTTGTTATATTATTACCTCCATTTTCACTTGAAGAAACAAAAACAAGGGATGTTAAGTAAGTTGTAGAGATCTCACACAGCCAGTAAATGCACAGCAGAATTTGAAAACCCACATGAGAAATTGTTTTTATGATCTCATTTCTGAAACATTGCCCTCTCCCTAAAAAAATTTTTTAAGACTTTTTGATATGGAGAAAGTTAAATACAAACTGACTGTCTCTCCTCTCCTCTGTCTTTTATGAATGAGGAAGTTGAATGCCTAATTTTCCATTCAGCTATAATAGTTGTATAGATGTTTATGAGTTTTATTGCTCTTTATTTTAAATATTTTTGATATTAGATTATTCATATTATTTCTATTTTACTGAAGGTCTTTATAAAAGTGACCTTAAGTTCTCAATAAAGTAGGTAGGGAATGTATATATAATTCTTAGAATAAGAAAGACTGCCATCTATTAGGGTCCATACAACACAGAAATGTATAATGTCTACTAAATATATTCCAGTGTTGAGATTTTACTCCTTTAATCTTTCCTTTTTTAGAGTTCTATATTTTACATCCATGAGAGAAAAGGCCCATCCCATTGTTCCATGAAACAAAAATAAAATAGAGAACTTTATTACTTAGTTGATGGAGTTTCTGACTTGAAAAATATTTCTCCTGGCAAAGGGCCTTGGAGTCTCAATAATGGAATGCTAGCATATAAGACCAATGACCCTGAGGAGAAAACTGGGATTCTTGTATATTAGAATCTTTTAGGAAATTTTGAGTCTTCCAACTTGCAAATCAAGAAGTTTTGGATGAAGATAAACCATTTCATCTTGCGAACATATTTTATTTCCAAAGCAGACAAAGGACACATCCTGCTGAATGAGTCTTCCAGTTCAGCTTCTGTGCTCTGGGGAAAGCATCTACTCACATCTCTATAAACCAAATGTGATCCTGAGAAAGGAACTCCTTTCCTTTTTTTTTTTTTTAAAGATTTTATGTATTTGACAGAGAGAGAGTACAAGTGGGGGGAGGGGCAGAGGGAGAAGCAGGCTCCCCACTGAGCAGGGAGCCCGATGCGGGGCTCGATCCCAGGACCCTGGGACCATGACCCGAGTCGAAGGCAGACGCTTAACGACTGAGCCACCCAGGCGCCCCGAAAGGAACTCCTTTCTGCATAATCCCAGAGGAAAGTTTACATCTGGCTTGAGTTGGGGGAAAGATGTGAGTGACAATCTTCTAAATCTTTAAACATGGGTTTCTCTTGGATAGAATAATGCATGAGAAAAAAAATAACAAAACAAACTAGCAGTGTGTTGTGCAAAATAATTATGAGAGAAGAGGATGTTCTTGCCTTATCTCTGAAAAGTAAGATTCATGTCTAAATCAAGGCCACTGCCATGGGTTTGGGTTTCCCACAGCACTCAGTAAGTGTATGTTACTAATAAGCTAATTAATTTCCAGTCTTCCTTCTGTCTTGGTTGACCCTTTGTCTTCATTCTTGTTGAATAGTTGGGTCTCTGCGAGTGTCACTAACCTTCACACCTAGTTGGTTACTTGGAACTTGGATCCAATGCCAGGGTCTCTTTGCCTTTGCAACCTGGGAAACAAATGCTCTGAAAAATAACCCAACCCAATTCATTTACCATGAGCAGGAGACTCATGACTCTTTTTGGACATATGGACAGAAATTAACTAAAGGAGGGAGACTATAAGAAATGGGCTCAGCTCCATGTTAGGTGAATTGAGGACAGGAAAAAAAAAATATGGTAATCAGTCTGCATCCAGTTTGGAGACACAAGCCCAAGAAGCAGTAAAAACAAGACAATGAATTATACAATTAAATTATAAATTGTATGCTACAGAAGTTGAAGAAAAGGAGATAGATAAGCCAGTGAGAAATGAAAAAGACAGTAAAATCTTCAAAAGACAATAAATTCAAGAATGAAAATAGTTGACATTTGTTGATGTTTTCTAGTTCCAATTGTCCTCTCCCAAGATATCATAATTCTGTGAAGCAGATAAGGCGGGTGTTGTTCCTTTCCATAGAGGCTAATTTACCATAGATCACCCACTTATTAATTACCTAGGTCTTACATATTTTACTCCATTTCTCATGGATTTTCCACAGTTCTCAGCTGACTACTTAATACATAGTAACTATTTGGAAGTGCCAAGTAAAAGGAAAAAGTATATTTTCTTTCTCTCTCTTTTTTTTTTTTTTTCAGAGAGAGAGTGAGTGTGAGCCAGGTGGGGTGATGGGGGGAGAGGGAGAGAGAGAATATTAAGCAGGTTCCATGCTGGGAGCAATGCAGGGAGCGATCTCATGACCTGAGCCGAAATCAAGAGTCGGACGCTTAACTAATTGAACCACCCAGGCACCCCTAAACTTTGTTTTCTCTTAAGAATCTGTTGCTTTCCATCAAGATAAATTAAGAAATGGAATAGTTCATTCATTTAATAATTTAGTCTATATTAATAATAAAAAATCTATATTATTGTATTCTATTGTTCTACTTATTTTACATATATCAAAATTATTTGCATAGCTAAACCTTGATACAGTTTGATGTCAAAATATAAAGAGTAAATTTTGGGCTGAAACTTTCTCTGGAACCCATATCTCAGATTGATGCAGGGAAGAAGTCAAGGCTCTTTTCTACCAACAAGCTGGTTTTCCATGTTCTTTCCCTTCTCTCCCCAGGAGGACCTGGACACTATACTACAGTATAGTTTATGCAGTATACTACACTGTAACATATACTTACAGTATACATTTACTGCAATATATGCATGGAACTTCCAAATAACTTTGTATGTAAGAAAATGGTAATCCTAGAAAAGAACTTCTCACAAGGATTTTCCTTCGTTTGAGATGCCCAAGCTGCTTGCTTCTCCCTTTATCCCCCTGCCTCTTATATATCACTTAAGACTCTACCAGACAACTTGCTCCTATGTCAAGAAATGTTTCTTGAATCTCTGCCCTTCTAGGATTCCCTAGGTTGCCACGTGTGCCTCATTATGCACTTTATCGTTGTGCTCACCTCAGGGGAATTCATGTTTCCTTTTACATGGCTGACTCTATACTCCATCCTCCCAGACAGATTTTTTTAAGCTTTGGGATTTGCCTCATTTGTCTGTGTGCTGAGCTCATTTTAGACACCTAGTAGAAAGATTTTTGCAGCCTGCCAGCTAAAATTTTGTTGAAAATTATCGTATTGGTTCCCAGTTAAAATTAGAAAAATATTCGATCACTGGAGAGGTCTTCATATCATAATTGTAAGGTTCCTAACTCTCTCTTCTTCCAGAGAAATGCCCCCCCTTTATTCCATCTCCCATCTTTTTCATGACTGAACAATTTGAAATGTCACATTATATAGAATGAAGTGTTTGTGAGTTTCTGTTTACTGGGTCGACTTCTCAATTTGTCAAGACATTAACATTTACCCTGAAATTTTCATAAATGTGTTAATGAAAATGCATTGTTAGTATCCAGGGTAACTGGGATGTATTAATAGTTATATTTTGCCAATCTTAATGTCAATCTCTGCAGAAATATTCTGTTTTAGTCGAAAACTAAAGATGCAAGATGGAAAATGCTAGAATTTTACATTTAGAAGTTTATAAATTAGTTAAAAGGGTAAAAGTTATTAATTTGAGTAATCAAAAAAATCCCTGTATAATCAAATATTCATTTGGAATAATTTTTTAAAAATATAATTGGGATGGAGTCAGAGAGTTAAAATGCAAATTACCCACATTAGTTTATCTATAAACTATAAGGCTCTATCAACTGAGTTTTTTGATTGATAATAAGGTGATCAATTTCAATGTTAGTTGTATCTTCATCACTATTACTCCATACTTCAATATTTAGGTTGGGAAATTACACTTTAATAATTATACACTAGAAAAAAAATATTTTCTCCACTGATTAGGCTAAAGGATTAAAATTCCTGTCCCAAATTCCTATTCCTATTATATTTATAAGGTAATGTATGTGTTCTGCTTCACCTGAGTTTTTGACAACAGCTAGTATGCCAAAAACTCATTTGAATCACTACTAACATGATCCTAGCCTCACTCTTGGTTATTGAGGATTGAAGTATTGAAGAGATTCAGCTGTCATCAAAACCTCCATAAAATCTTTAGTTCCTTTAGGAAGTACTGCTCAAATCATAAAAATAGTCCTGAAGGACTCTGAAGAATATTTAGCTTCCATACAATGGACTTGGATATCTTTATTTCTCTACACTACAACATTGCTTATTCTCTGTTATGACTTTCCTCAATGATTGGAAAAAACTTCTACAAATAAACATCAGTAATGTTCTAAGCAGGTAGGCTCTGTAAAGCACATCCTGCTCTAGCATCTCAGATGATAATGCAGTAATGCCGTCCTCTCAATTAGTGTTCCCGCCTGGCCCTTCCTGTCCACCTGTCCCTCTCCCTATCCTTACCCATACACATTCAAGAATCCAAACCTTTGCCCAACTGTATTCTCTGTTTAAAATGCCTACTTCCTTTTTTCTTTAAGGATGCAGTATCTTATGCATCTTACCCTTATCTCAAATGTAACATTTTACAAAAATCTAAATTTCTCCAGGTAGAATGTTTTAGGATTTCTTGTCTGTTGGGATAGACTAGGTTATGCTACAGTAACAAAAAATGCTGAAATCTCAGTGGCTCATCACAAGAAAGTTTTGTCATCATGCCACATGTCCCTCATGGGTCACCTGGGTTCTCTGTCCCGTGTCATTATTCTTCACACTCCAGAACCCATTATCCAGAACAGAGGTTGGCAAACTTATGAGCCAAACCTGACTTGCCATCTGTTTTTGTATGGCCAATCAGCTAAGAATGCTTTTTCAAAAATTTTGAGTGGTTGGGGTTAAAAAAAAAAAAAAAGAATATGCAGCAGAAACTATATGTTGCCTGCAAACTCTAAAATGTTTACTATTTGGTCATTTAGAGACAAAGGGAAAGAGAATAGGGCGAAGCTTGGGCAGGATTTTAAAGCTTCTACCAAGAAGCAATGCCATTTATGTTCACATTTTCTTGGCTAAAGCAAGCCACATGGCCCAACGTGATATAAGGGCTGGGGAAAGTATAATCTTTCTGGCAGGGGAACAAGATATTAGTAAATTACAGTACAGTCTACTCCAGTTTCCAATGACTTTTATTAATCACTTATATTTCCTTTTTCTGACACTTTTGTCTTTATCTCCAGTCTTTTGATACTTGGTTTAGCAATTAAATAGAACCTACAGAGTTTACATAAACTGTTTATAATAATTTTTAAAAATAATGCTAATCGTGCTGACTGACATTTGCTAGTGTATATCTATTTTTATTTTCTAGATTGTGAGACCTTCTTGGTAGTCCCATCATTTAGTCTATTGCCTGGCACAGAATAGATCCTCAATACATGTTTATCAAATGAATCAACAATTATCATCATATTCTTTCTTATGGAATGGAGAAGAAGAAAAAAGACGATGTCACGAACTTGACAAGAAGAACTGACAATGTCAAGTTTTCTAAGATTTACTGGGCATGCAGTCCTAGAATTCTGGTTAAAATAATAATTTGGATAATGGAGCACCACAGTATAAGCTAAAATGGGGAGTTGTTTTCAGTGGTTCAGAATAGGTTTTGTAGTCCAAGAAGCCAAGATTTGAAGCCTATTCTATCATTTACTAATTTTGTGACAGCAATAGCTAATATTTACTGCTTAAGATAAATGATCCCATTCAAACCATGAAATGACCCCTTGAAAATCTAAAAACTAAGCCTCCAAGAAATACACAGTTTTCCCCAAATTTCACATGTCCCACCTGTGTACTGGACCAAGCCCAACCACTTGGCTATACCAAACTTGGGAATGTCCCTTAATCTCTTAAAAAAACTCAATCTACTTCTCCATAAAATGAGAAAAATGAGACCAATCTACTCCTCCTGGCTATCATTAGGATTTAACGAGAAATCACGTGGAAATTACAACACTTATGAAGAAATGAATATTAACTATTTTGAAGGTAAGAATAAATGGAGATGGTTCTACTTTACCTAGCACATCTGGCTTGTATTTGAGCTGTGGAAGTCTGCCTGGCTTCTCTAAGTTATTTAGCATTTTCTATATTGATCTTACTTGGAGCTTGGCTGTTTCTCTTCACACCCTTTCTCACTGTCTAAATTTGCAATAAACCATAGGCTATATGGTGCCATTGTTAAATCAAAATTTATTTCAGTGGAAAATGTTGGGGAGCACATGGAGAATATATGAATACTAAATATCTCTGTCACAGTGCCTAAATGTAGATGTCCTAGGGGTCAAGCCTAAAGCACTCTGCTATAAGAGAGAACTAAGGCCAAACCTATTTCTAAGTAATAATATTAAATACACTATAGGTTCTAGGGATATTACATATGAGCTTGATCATAGTTGTACTAGTGCTAGTTAAAATTTAATGAATTCTTAACGATATACTAAACAACATGGTTTATACAGAATATCTTATAAAATCCCTTTATAAAAATACTGTAGGTGTCCTCAATATTACAGAATTGCAGATAAGGAAATTGAGGCTTAGAGGGGTGTGTGTGGAACTGAAATAGAGGAAAAGAAAATGTAGAATCAGGAGTAGAACATTTTAAAAGGATAAGAAAAAACATATGAAAATGGGGAATAAATATTAATGACAACCTTACCAATATCTAGGAAAGAATCAAGTCTTATACCGGAATCTAGGAAAATGTGTAAGTCCCATACTTTGTATTATCAGAAAAAAAAATTTTCAAATTTTTCCTATTTTGTGCATACTTCATTTTGCTTCCTTTAGACCTAATGACTTACGATCTTACAGGAAATGGGAATTTTTTTATGACAGGCTCTATAGCTCCACTTCAGTGGAACTCCGGTTAAACATGTTCAAGCCTTTTTCTATAGACCACCTGCCAGATGCAAAGTCTAAATCCACTTTGATTCCCTGGGATACAGAAGTTATTATGTTAATCTTCTTAATGAGAGTAAAGAAAATCTTTTAAGATCAATTTTTACTCAGCAAGATATGATTTGATCCTTTTTCCTTTCTGTGTTTTAGTCACCAGAGCTATATGTCTTATACAGGAATAAGTCATTTATTAAATATTTAAAAGTCTTGATTTTTCCACCCTCAAGCCCCCGTGCAAAAAAAGAACACAATGGAATGAACAACAAAACGTACATTTTGTTTGACTTTGATTTTTTACTATTAGCTTTGCTTTTCAACAACCAAAGAGTTCTGAGTAAAATTTTAGAATGGGCTAAGATAATTCACCTAATCACCTCCAAAAGGCCCCACCTTCTAATACCATCACAATGGGAGAGGGTAGAATTTCAGCATATGAATTTGGGGGGGGGGGACACAAAAAGGCTATAACACCTATTTTTCCAGGCCATAGGAAATTTTCCAGATTGTTTTCTTCTGTTCTACCTTGTCTAGAAGTTAGTTTATCCCTTTAGGCTCCCATCCACACAAAGTGTTCTGTGTCAACTTATCCACCTCCACCTTAGAATCCTGTTGTTTATGAGTAGTAGTTTGTACGGGGTACGTAGTTGAGGACAGTTTGGCACTGGATCCCTTCCAGTCTCTCCATGATCCCTCTAATGGAGGACCCTTTATTCTCTTCCTGCTTTTAGGTCTCCATTCCCTTCATTGTTTTGTTTTGTTTTTCTCTAATTAAAGAAATATCTTTTTTCTTCACCCTTTGCCAAGCTGTAGTTTTATTCAGTTTTTTTTTTAAAGATTTTATTTATTTATTTGAGAGAGAGAATGAGAGGTAGAGAGCGCGAGAGGGAAGAGGGACAGAGGGAGAAGCAGACTCCCTGCTGAGCAGGGGGCCCGATGTGGGACTCGATCCCAGGACCCTGGGATCATGACCTGAGCCGAAGGCAGTCGCTTAACCAACTGAGCCACCCAGGCGCCCAGTTTTATTCAGTTTCTGAGAGGAAGATTTTACCTCTGTAAATTTGCATTTACTCTATCACTCACTTAGGCTAACACTTTGAATTTTTGCTTCACCATTATGTAGGCTAGAAAGGGAGAAATGGCCTTAGGGAGACCAGGAAGTCAATATAGAGAAGCAGGGAAAAACCACAGAAAACACAGAGTAGTAGTTCATGATGCAAACTTGTTACATTTTCAGGATCTGCAATATGATTGGTAACCAAAAGATATTTAATCAACGACTAAATAAATTAATACCTCAGTGTTTTATATTACCAGAGGAAGAAAACTGAGGCTTAGCTCAGAGATGGGTAGTTCATTCAATTGTTTATTCAACCTACATGTTTACTAAGTGCCTATAATTGTTTTAGGCAACCAGAATCAGCTACATAATTCGCAGCGAATTTCATTCACGAGGTGAAAATGCGGGGTTTTTTGTTTGAAAATGATCTGTAATTTCAGTACAGTGACAGCATAGCTTTAAACCAAACTCAGGATCCTGAGTAGGGTTCTGTGTTTACTGCACGGTTTGCATACCCAAGAAGCCAACCCTGATGGCAATCAAGAAAGACTGAAGTCTTTGTGGGGAAGATTACTGAGCAACTTAGAATGTGAAACCTGCAAGGAAAAAGGATAAACGGAGCTCCCCCTCGGTTGAGTGGATTAGAGATTTCTCAGAAGGAAGTGACATTGAAGCTGAAATCCAAAGAATGATTTTCATTCAAAAGGAAGAGCAATGGCTTTGATAAATCAAAAGATGTTAATATCACTAGGGGGCACAATGCAAAGGAGAAGGGGAATGAGGGAGGATAGTTTGGGAGAGTTTGTCTTTATCCTAAACAATAAAAGGAAGCATTGAAAGGTTTAAGTAGAACAATCTTGACCAGATATCCACCTTAAAAGTAATTTAGATTACAGAATAAAGGAGAATGAATTGGAGAGTTTAAGGGAAGGCATCGGATGGATTTGGTAAGAGAAGTTGGGGTGTTAGCCAGGACTAAGGTAACGGCCCTTAAGAGGAAGAGAAGGCAAATTTTGTGTGAAATTTGAGAAATAAAATTAACAGGACAGTGGAGGCAAGGAGAAGGAGTTATCAAATCGCTATTGCTGCCTAATTTTGGTATATTGAATTTTGGTTTACAGTTATATCTATTACCTCTATGCCTGTGGTCTCTCTTCCAAGAGACACTCTCAAAATAGGCACACTAGCTAAGCACCTATCATGTACGTTCTCAATAAATATTTTTCAATAGGTATTTAATGAGGCAAAATTCATTCTCTTTCCCTTGCCCTCCACTTTTAAATAACTTGAAAACAAAATAGGTGTTCAGAAAAGAATTACTATTAGAACATACAAACTCTAATATTTAAAATTGCCAACCACAAATAGCCAGAACCAAATGATCATTTGCTTTAGCCAAGAAGGAGCATTATGTCAAATGCTAGTAATAGAAAGACTAATGGCAATAGCTTTCACAAAAATATCTTGCATTTCTAGAATGTTTTGGAGTTTCCAAAATAATTTTATACCTATGACCTCATTTGAAGGACATATGGTGCCTATCCTAAAAGACATCACAATGAAGGAGAGCAGTTAAGTCTTATACACAGATAACTATGATACAAAGCAGATTGGCCAAGTATTATAATGGATTCAACTCTGTACCAAGTTACAAAGAGTAGCTTCTCCTGATGTTAAGACATAGTCTGTGGTTTCTTGGGTTTGGATCATCTTGGTGTGGGAGGAAGTTAGTAGTAATTTGAAAAAATAAGGCCACAATATTTTGTAGCACCTCCCATCAAGAGATGGAGTAGACATTCCCATGCCCAGAATCTGAGCTTGCTTTGTAACCTTGGCAGAAGTGATAGAGCACTAGTGTGGGAGCTTAGGCCTCAAGACACCTTGCAGCTTCCACTTTCCTCTTGGAAGACTGCTTTGTGAAACTATTATTGATGGTCCAGCCTAATGCAGGACGGAAGGACTGGTGGAGGAGAGCTAGGATTGTTTTGAATTTGCAGAATGGGTCTTCTTAGACCTTCCAGCATGGTGGACCCACAAACTGAATGCAGAAGCATGTCTGAGCCTTGGAACAAACAGTGTAGAAACCACCCAGCCAACCCACAGAGTTTTGAGCAATACTCTATCGTTGCAGCTTTATGTCAGGGTTTGGCAAACTATGCATTGCAGGTCAACTCTGACTTGCAGACTGCTTGTGCAGGGTGAACAAGCTAAGCATGAGTTTGTATCTTTAAAAGGTTGGGGGAAAAAACCAAGGGAGAGCATTTATATTGAGTGCTATATGGAATGTCACACCCTGTTCTAAATCTTTTTTTTTTTTAATATTTTATTTATTTTATTTGAGAGAGAGAGAGTGCAAGTGAGCATGAGCGGGGAGAGCAGAGAGAGAGAAGCAGACTCCCCGCCGAGCAGGGAGCCCGACATGGGGCCTGATCCCAGGACCCTGGGATCACGACCCGAGCCGAAGGCAGACGCTCAACGACTGAGCCACCCAGGCGCCCCACCCTGTTCTAAATCTTTGCATTTACTAAATCATTCCATCTTTACAACAGTTCTGTGAATCTAACACAACTACTCATTTTATGATGAGGAAACAGATGTTTCAACATAGGTTAAATAAATAGCCAAAGATTTCACAACCGATCATTTAGTATGTCTAGAATTCAAACCCAAGAAATCCTATCTCTCTGCTTTTAACCCATTTGAAAAATTATCCTACAGTTTGAGAGCAGTATATAAGTGCCAAAGGGGAGATACACAGATGGAGACAACACATTCTGGTGATTTCCCAAGAAGAACATTATGTTTCTGAAAAGCAAGCAAAACCTTTGCAGGAGAATGAGGCCATGTTTTTTTCACTCTGATGAGGGAACACGAACTCTGTACCCTGATTAACTAAAAGAAAAATTCCATTCTTTTAATAATAGATCTGTATTACAAAAAGATGTATTCAGCCATTATTATTATTATTATTATTATTACATTTTGAGTTTTGTCAATAAAATTCTTGTGGGAACATGTTTTTTCTCTTATTACCTATCTACATATTATCTTTTACTGATTTTGCCTTTTCTTTTGGTCCTCCAAGTCAAATGTACTTACTCTCTGGCTTTCTACAGAAAAAGTTTGCTGACCTCTGCTCTAAGTCATTAAATTTTGGGATAGTTTATTAAACAATGATAGGCAATTGATATAGAAATATACAAAGAGAAATATACAAACAAAAATAAAGGAGGGTTGATTATTCATTTTTTTACGATACATATAGAAATTTCCTAACCTTCCAGTGTCTATACTATCAACAATTATGCAATATTTATTGTATAATAAATATACAATATTTAGATGAAAAGTCACTCCAAAACACAGCAACAGATAGATATACATCACAGAAAATGCTGACTAATTGGCTGACTTTGTGATTGCTAATGATGGTCCAAGAATGAAGAACCAAAAGACACTGAATAAAATCTTGGGGCCTTGGATTTAAGAAACTTTGAAGTCCATTTATTTAATGTGTCCTTTGAAAGTGAGGCATCCCTTCTACAGAATTTAGGCCATATTCATTTGAAATCTAGAGCTCATACAGATCTGCCTTGAGATTTTTCCTTCCTTATCATTGCAAAAGAAAAGTTAAACTTGGAAGAAGACAAAAACTTATTTTTTGAACTCTTTAGCAGCACACAATTTATGCATAAAATTATTTATTTGCTAATATTAATGACCTCTAATTGACACAAAGCTGTTCAAGGCCTTTTCTATAGCGGAAAATAACTACTGATAGGTAGGCTAAAAGTCAGGTGAATGTATGTACTGCTTTGTCTGGGACAGTGACTGTTTTCCCAGGGTAATTATTAATGGCACCCTCTTTAGTGTCAAAAGTGTCCTAGTTTGGAAGATAAATTTTCTGGTCGGCCTAGCTGAGAGAAATTTTAGATACCATTTAGCACCAAACCTGCTTTTGTGGATGAGAATACTGATCAAAAAAAGGTTGAGTAACTTGAAAGCTTTATAATCTTAAAATAGTCATATTATCAATTCAGGAAACTCTACAATTTATTAAAAAGAAGAAATACTACTTATCCACACAATGGAGGCATACTGTTCAGGAGTCTTTGCCAGTTATCTTTTAGGACCATGGCTATCTTATGCCTAGAACTCTTATTTTAAAATGCAAATTGTGCTTAATGAATCTAATCACAGAAGGTGTTATTCCAATGTGCATAAATCCATTAGATGAATGGGATAAGACTGTAGTCACTCTGTCAGTAATAGTACTTTAACAGAATAATTCCCATTAATATGTCAATATATAAAATGTAAGCTAGAACTTTTCAATTTGCTATTTTTAGGTTTTAGCAGACAAGTTTTGAAATCCTCTGAAGATATTTCTGTAGAGCAAACTGTCTTACAATCTTGTCATGCTAAATTCTGATGAGCGTATTTCCAGGAGGACATTGCCTATTTTAAATAGCGATTCGAAGACCATTAATTAAAGAAACAAGAAACCTCTGTGACAGTTGGCATAGAACAGGGAAAGACTGAGCCTCGAAAAGGCCACCCACCGAGTCGTTTTCTTTCTCTCTTAGGAGTTGCTGTTGAAGGGAATGTTTCCACAATTCATTCCTTTCAATGGGTGTTTATCAATATGGGTTGCATCTCAGAAGCCTGACTTGAATTTTTATGGCCGACTTAAAAAGTAGGTAATCCCCTAGAAGAAGGCTTTTGGTTTAGATTATTTCTTAGTATCTGCGGGTAATAAGTATTAACTTCACCAATGCCCGCCCCTTGCAGATTATGAAGGAAGTTGAAAGCTCTCTGTTGCTTTGAGGATTCTCCATCTCACAACAGCCGTTTTCAGTAGCGTCATGAGCCTAATCTGTTGTTCTTATCAGAGACTACATCACTTCTCTCATGAGGCCGACAATTGGGAGTAGCTTCAAAATGGGCTTCAAGTTTGCTGTTCCCTGTCACCTCCAAGCTCAGCAGTTCATCTTTTGAAGGACACAACATTGGGTTTAAAGATGTCACTGGGCGAAGTTTTTGTTTTCCTACCTTATTAAAATGCTGAACAGAAGAAAACATTTCCCTGTATCTTTTTGCCTAGTTAAAAAATTCTGAGACATTTACATTTTTTTAACTGAACTTGATGTAGTGCATTGGAGATGCCACTCAGCTCTGTGTCTCACTTTGAGAAGAGTGGAGTCATTGTTGCTAGGCATTCTTGATTCTTGATGTTGATTTGTACTTTAGCTGAAATAGTCAGTCGTATTTGGGGTTTCTGGGTGGCTCAGTCGTTAAGCGTCTGCCTTCGGCTCAGGTCATGATTCCGGGATCCTGGGATCGAGTCCCACACTGTGCTCCTTGCTCCGCAGGAAGCCTGCTTTTCCCTCTCCTACTCCCCCTGCTTGTGTTCCCTCTATTGCTAGGTCTCTCTCTGTCAAAAAATAAATAAAATCTTAAAAAAAGAAAAAAGAAAAAAGAAAATAAAATAGTTGTATTTGAGTGGCAAGTGATTATTTATGAATTTCTTTGTCACTCTATTTATTTTATCATTTCCAATAATAGGGGACAATAAAAAACACTTTACCTTTTTAAAATTTCTGTTATGATAGGTATAACATAATCTTTAAAGGTCAAGAATTTTTAATATGTAAATAGGCTTTGGGTCAACCTCTCGATGCTACTGAGTACGCACTACGAAAAAACAGAAGTTATTTGATATTTTAAATCATATATACCCTTATATAAATGTTATATATGCATATATATCTGTATACATGTATATGTATATATACGTATATGTATATATGTGTTTGTGTGTTATATGTGTATGTATATATGTGTATATACTTATAAATATATAATAAATATAACTATATATTATATAAATGTATATAAATAAAAATGTAAATAAATTATATAAATATAAATAATTACAAATATAAACATTTATAAATATATATTATGTATATATTATAAATATATAAATTATAAAAATAAATATATAAATATAAAGAAAAATACATAAGTATATATAAATTATATAAAAATAAAAATAAATAATAATAAATATAAACATAAACAAAAAATTGAATAGGGGGGGCTTTATCCTTCCTGATCTGAATATTAACAGGTCCAGGCAGTAAAGAAGGGAGTGGGACACGTTTCTTTCTCCTGCTGCCTCTCTGTTGGGGGAGTACATGTAAAGTTTTATCCAAAAGCCTAAGTGGAAAAGTAGGAAAACTTTTGGTACTTATTGGGTTTAGCTGAACCTGGTAACTTAGCTTCTAAGGTTCATGCAGAGTTCATACTGAAGATGATAATTGATACAGAACAATGGGTATCACACTTCATGTGGTGCTGTGTATCTGGAATATCAAAACTATTCCAGTATTGGGGTTAGGGGGAAGGAAATCCATTGCCTCTGTGATCCAAGATAAATAGAGCTGTTACCCTTTGTCAGATGTTAATCAACCCAAATACCTCTTCTGAAATATGGGATCAGATGATATAGTGAATGGGTTTTCTGCTCCTACTAGAAGTTACGGGTAGTTAAGTATGTTCATATCTGATGGTTGTTTTTGTCTTGGAGCCATCAGGCCTCAAGTTCTCCATGGAGTTAGAATTTATCTTCTGCTTCCTTCTGGAAAAAAAAAAAAAATTGGAGACTTCAGCCAATCCTAATGGGGATTCTTGGTCATGATTCACTAGATAATTAAGTCATTTCCTTTACCCTTCATTACAGAGATCTCTAAATCATTTATTCACCCATCCATTCATTAATTCTCCTACCAAATACTGCCTAGAGCTGATTTAAAAAATGATTGGGATTAGTTAAAGAAACATTTTGTATCAAAAAAATTAACCTGAACTTTTATTTTTAAAAAACCCAGAAATATACATAGGGGGTTTTCTTGGAAATTAGACTAAGTCTGACTTGTATTCCTCGAACTGTGTAAAGCAAAGGACATAGGGCCAGAGGGATACAATGTCAACTACAGAGAACATTTATAAATACTATTCCCTCTTCTCCCACGTGACCCCAAATGAGAACTTCGAGGGTGGTTCTTATGCAGTTAAAACAGTAGAAAGGCTGGATTCTCATAGTAGATCAAGTACACCAATGTGTCCCACAACCTAGGTTTATGGTTTAGCGGTCTGAGGATGGATCTCAGGGTTTCTGAAACCTTAAATTGCCAAAAGCCTGAGTGATTGTCTGCATGTGATTAACAATAATATGTCCACTTCTCTGAAGAAACCTTTATCAGTTTACCAAAGGATTCTGTTATGCAAAAATAGTTGTAATCACTGACACATATCATTTCGTATCAATCATAACACTCATAGTGATCCCACAGAGGATGAAAAACAAAATCAGGTTGTACTCTCTAATAAGAGAAAAGAACTAGGAAGCTAGACCTGTATGATATATTTATGGAATGTATTTTTTTCCTTTAAATTTTTTATTGTTATGTTAATCACCATACATTACATCATTAGTTTCTGATGTAGTGTTCCATGATTCATTGTTTGCGTATAACACCCAGTGCTCCATGCAGAACGTGCCCTCTTTAATACCCATCACCAGGCTAACCCATCCCCCCACCCCCCCTCCCCTCTAGAACCCTCAGTTTGTTTCTCAGAGTCCATCGTCTCTCATGGTTCGTCTCCCCCTCCGATTTACCCCCCTTCATTCTTCCCCTTATTTATGGAATGTATTAATGTAATGATAAAATTCAGCTGAATTTATTTGTTGTATTATTGTTAGTGTCCTGAGTCTTGCCTCAAGTTCAGGGTGCCCACTACACAAGAAACCCTAGGATGATGAGCAACCTGAGTCTCACTTTTCAGAAAATGCCGATCACTCATCCTTGGACAACTAATTACTACAAAAGTTCCTCCATGTGACACTGCACTTTCTTATCTGCTGCCAATGAAGTCACCACAAGAACAGAAGTTATATTTCCCATGGAATCGCCCCCAATTTCCCAGAGTTCAGATTTTCTTAGCTGTGACATTTGTTAGTGAAATGAAAGTTTAGACTGCATATCTGGTAACCATCTGTGATTAGCTAATTGAATTGTTCCAAGACACTTAATGCCATCTTCAGAAGGGTTTTCAGCTTGGCTGACAGTGCCTTCCTTCAAGCTGGCCTTGACCTATACAGGCATACGTCGGAGATCTTGCAGGTTCAGTTCCAGACCACCGCAATAAAGCGAGGGAGTATCACAATAAAGCGAGTTGAATGAATTTTTTGGTTTCCCAGTGCATATAAAACTTAGGTTTATACTATACTGTAGTCTATTAAGTGTACAATAGCATATGTCTAAAACAACGATGTACATATCTTAATTTAAAAACATTTTTTAATTCTTTTTTTAAATATTTTATTTATTTATTCATGAGAGACAGAGGGAGAGAGAGAGGGGTTGAGAGAGAGAGAGAGAGAGAGAAGCAGAGGGAGAAGCAGGCTCCCAAGAAGCAGGGAGCCCGATGCGGGACTCGATCCCAGGACCCTGGGATCATGACCTGAGCTGAAGGCAGATGCTTAACCATCTGAGCCACCCAGGCACCCTTAAAAATATTTTATTGCTAAAAATGCTAACCATCATCTGCGCTTTCAGTGAGTCATAATCTTTTTGCTGGTGGAGGGTCTTGCCTTGTTGTTGATGGCTGCTGACTGATGGTGATGGTTGCTGAAAGCTGGAGTGGCTGTGGCAATTTCTTAAAATAAGACAATAGTGTAGTTTACCTCATTAATTGACTCATCTTTTCATGAATATTTTCTCTGTAGCATGTGATGCTTTTTGATAGTATTTTACCCACAGTAGACCTTTCAGAATTAGAATCAATCCTCTCAAAGTCTACTGCTGCTTTATCAACAAGTTTATATAATATTTGAAATCCTTGTTGTCATTGCAACAATCTTCACAGCATCTTCACCGGGAGTAGATTTTATCTCAGGAAACCACTTCTTTGCTCATCTGTAAGAAGCACCTCCTCATCCATTAGTTTTATCACAAGATTGCAGCAATTCAGCCACATCTTCAGGTTCCACTTCTTCTTCTTCTTTTTTAACCATTTCATTGTATTCTTCTTACCATGGCAAGTGTACTCTTTAATCTCCATTCCCTATTTCCCCCAAACCCCCACCCACCTCTCTTCTGGTAACCATCAGCTTGTTCTCTATAATTAAGAGCTGTTTCTTGATGTGTGTGTGTGTCTCTCTCTTTTTTCCCTTTGCTCATTGTTTTGTTTCTTAAATTCACATATGAGTGAGATCACGTGGCATTTGTCTTTCTCTGACTTATTTCGCTTAGCATTATACTCTCTAGCTCCATCCATTTTGTTGCAAATGGCAAGATTTAAATGTTTTTATGGCTGAGTAATAGTCGTGTGTGTGTGTGTGTGTGTGTGTGTGTGTGTACCACCTCTTCTTTATCTATTCATCAATTGTGGACACTTGGGCTGCTTTCATAATTTGGCAGGCTCCACCTCAAATTCTAGTTTTCTTGCTATTTCTATTACCTCTGCAGTTACTTTCTCCACTGAAGTCTTAAACCCCTCGAAGTCATCTATGAGGCTGGGAATCAACTTCTTTCAAACTACTATTAATGTTGATGTTTTGACCTCTTCCCGTGAATTAAACATGTTCTTCATGGCATCTAGAATGGTAAATGCTTTCCAGGTTTTCAATTTACTTTGCCCGGGCCCATCAGAGGAATCATTATCTATGGCAGCTGTAGCATTATGAATGTATTTCTTAAATAATAAGACTTTGGGGGTGCATGGGTGGCTCAGTCAGTTAAGCGTCTGACTTTTGATTTTGGCTCAGGTCATGATCTCCAGGTCATGAGATTGAGCCTTTCATTTGTCTCTGCACTCAGTGGGGAGTCTGCTTGAGATTCTCTCTCTCCCGCTCCCACCGCCCCTGCCCCCGTACTCTCTTTCTAAAATAATAAATAAGTAAATAAAATAAAACAAAACAATTAAAAATAAAATTAAAAAATTAAAAAAAAATTAAACATAAAACAAACAAATAAATAAATAATAAGACTTCAAAGTCGAAATTACTCTTTGATCTGTGGACTACAGAATGGATGTTGTGGTTGTAGGCATAGAAACAACATTAATCTCATTGTACGTCTCCATCGGAGCTCTTGGGTGATGAGGTTCATCGTCCATGAGCAGTGATATTTTTGAAAGGAATCCTTTTTTCTGAGTCGTAGCTCTCAACAGTGGGCTTAAATATTCAGTAAACCATGTTGTAAGCAGATGTACCATCATCTAAGTTTTGTTTTTTCATTTATAGAATACAGAATGGGTAGGTTTCAAAATGCTTGCATAATTCCTAAGGGCCCTAGGATTTTCAGAATGGTAAGTGAACATTGACTTCAACTTAAAGTCACCAGCTGCATTGGCCCCTAACCAGAGAGTCAGCCTGTCCTTTGAAGCTTTGAGGCCAAGCATTGACTTCCCCTCTCTAGCTATGAAAGTCCTAGATGTCATCTTCTTCTGATATAAAGCTGTTTTGTCTACATTGAAAGTATGTTGTTTAGTGTAGTCCCCTTCATTAATTATCTAGCACAAAGCTAGATTTTCTGGATAACTTACTGCTTCACCTTGTTATGGAGATGGCTTCTTTCCTTAAACCTCATGAACCACCCTCTGCTAGCTTCAGACTTTTCTTCTGCAGCTTCTCACCTCTCTCACCTCTCTCGCCTCTCTCTTTCTCTCTCTCACACATTCATAGAATTGAAGAGAGTTAAGGCCTTGCTCTGGATTAGGCTTGTCTGAAGGGAATGTTGTGGCTGGTTTGATCTTCCATGCAGACCACTAAAACTTTCTCCATATCAGCAATAAGGCTGCTTGGCTTTCTTATCATTCATGTGTTCAGTGAAGTAGCACTTGTAATTTCCTTCAAGAACTTTTCCTTTGCATTCCCAATTTGGCTGCTTGGTGCAAGAGGCCTGGCTTCCAGCCTATCTCAGCTTTCATCATGCCTTCCTCACTAAGCTTAATCATTTCTAACTTTAGATTTCAAGTGAGAGACGTGCGACTCTTCTTTTCACTTACGGACTTTTAACTCGCCTAATTTTAATATTGTTGTGTCTCAGAGAATAGGGAGGCCCAAGGAAATGGGGAAACGTGGGGAAAGGCTGATCAGTGGAACAGTTAGAACAGGCACAACATTTATGAATTAAGTTCATCATCATCTATGGGAGCAGTTCACGGAGTCCCAGAACAATAACAATAGCAACATTAAAGACCACTGATTACAGATTACCTTAACAAATATAATAAGAAAAAAAGCTTCAAACATCGCAAAAATTACCAAAATGTGTCACATAGACACAAAGCGAGCAAATGTTGCCAAAAAAAAAAAAATGATGCCACTAGACTTACCTGATGCAGGGTTGTCACAAACCTTTAATTTGTAAAAAATGCAGTATCTGTGAAGTGCAATAAAGCAAAGTACAATACACATGAGGTATGTCTAGAGTTGCTCCTATTAATTTTGTAAAAATACATGAGTAGTTTGTTCACACAATTTGACGGTTACCCCTCTATTCTAAACCTCCTCACAAAAAATGAGGCCCCCAAACATGTGTTTAGTTTTAGAAATATTGTTTATTGTTAGTTTCTTCAAGTCCCTTTTTTTCTCCCATCTTTTCTCTTCTTTCCATAGTGGGTAGCAGTTCTCTCAGTACCCAGACAAGTCTGCTGCTTTGGCTCTACTTCTAGAACAACAAACCAAAGTATTGAAAAGTTATCAAAATTGTCTTTTCTTTCGTTTAATGAATAGTATTTTTTTTTCTGAATTAACAGGACATTTCCTCCCATTTAGCCTAGAAAGAGTTTTAAACTTCACCTCCATCTCACCAGGACATTCTTATCCTCCCTCTTGCAATTCCCCTTATGTCAGTTTTGTGAATGTCAACCCTTCCTCTTTGTACTTGAACCTTTGTCAACGCTGGAAGGAGAGCTCCCCTTGTCTATTGAAACTGTGCATTGCCCCATTTCTTGCCTCTGCCCTCGTCACCTTTGAGTCAGTTGAAACAGTGTTCTTCAAACTGTAGGATGCAATCTATAAATGGGTCATGAAATCAATTTAGTAGGTCATGACCAGCATTGTATAAATAAAATAGGATTGCCTAGAATAGTATAGAGTAGAGTAGAAGAGAAAATATCAGAGTGCATCTCACAGGAAGGATAACAACTACATCGTGAAACTTTTTTTTTTCCAGTTGAAAGAGAGAAAAAAAAGAGACTGTGCAAGGTCTCAAGATAAAATATTTTTCTTACCATTGGTCATGGTCAAAAGCACTTGAGAAACACTGAGTTTAAATGCTGGTACTATGATATCATCTCCCCTACATTCCACAGAGGGGGATTTAAACTCCTTAAATCTCATAATGTATCAGTGGTTCTTGAGCTTTTATGCATAGACCTTTTTTATTCTTTTTAAATTGTCTCTGCACCCAATTTGGGGCTCAAACTCATGAGCCCAAGATGAAGAGTCACATGCTGTACCAACTGAGTCAGTCAGGAATGCCTCTGCATAGACCTCTTTCCAAATTTGGTAAATTACATCTCTTTTCCCAGAAGCATGTGCTAGAGCACAAACTCAAAAAAAGTTAAGGGTGTTGCTCATATAAGCTTAAGTTCTGCTGCCCTTATAATCACGATTATTTGGAATTTGTTCCCAAATTCTGGAACCTTTCATGTTATCCCACACTTCCCATTTTCATCCATACATCCTCACATCTGTCTAGCTGACGTGAGTTTCTGTCTCGTCTCCATGTCTGCTCTCCCTCTCCTCTTTGTAACCACCTCCTTGCTACTCTAAGCATAGGAAACTTTTGCATTCACTTCCTCTGGCTGGACCTCTATACAATCGCCCTCTCCTAATACTCTCTAAAAACCTGTCTTGCAGATGTTGCGGACTATCTAAAGTGGAGTGCATTTCCGCCCTCCCCATTCGTTTGCCTTCCTTTCCTTTGTCCTGAATTTGGATATGTGTCTATTTAGAATGCAGCCTGATGGGTAATGAACAGCTTTGCACGCACCAGACTTGTTCTGTAAATATTGTTCCTATAAAGAGTAGTTATTTATTCTTCGAAACCAGCCATCCAATCGTGTAGATATGCATTATTACCGAACTGGCATGCTGAAATTCCCTGGAGTTTGACAAAATGAAAACAGGTTGTACTCGCTCCTCAAATCCTAGCAATGGTTAAAAACTGCATTTTCATGCAAACATAAATTACAAATGGAATTATGATAACTGATTACCCCCCCCTTCCAAATGCACACAAATCATTTGTAATCCTGCCCTGGAGTGCTGTATAGTTGGCTCATTGCATATGCTCACAGCGTTTGTCAGTCCTATTCAATCACCGCTACTTCCCGTGGCAAAGTGTACAGGGGCATTTAGAAAACCAGTATGTCTCTATTTCCCTAAATCTACTATTAGGGTGTAGAATCGTCGGTGCAGAGCACTGCTGCTTCACAATAGGAATAATCCTGAGTGTGTATCTTCGTTTTATTCATCTTCAATTTCTGTTTGACAGAATTTCATGCTGCTGGAAGATGTTACATTGACAGCCGAGAGATAATTTCCGTTTTTAATCCAGAGAACAAGAGCCACTTGGGAAGTGACTATAAATGTCCTCTGGGTGTCCCAGAGATATGCCTCATCCCCGTGCTGGAAGGAACACACCTCTGGGAAGGAAACAACTTTGATCCATAAGTCTCTTTGGGGAACATGAAGAGAAATAGATTTCACCGATTCCCCTGTGAGTCACGGGTCTGAGATAAAGTAAGCCCTTCCGTTTCTAAATCGGCTTTCAAGTGGCAGCAACTTTGTCATTACTCTCAGACAATAGTTTCCAGTGATGAACTGAGTGTAATGTTTCCAAACAAGCCTCTCTTTTCTTTCAATACAGTCTTGTAATAAAGGTGTCATAGGCCTTCTTATTTCCAGTACTTAGCTGGCTGGATCTGGGAGATGGCCTGTTGAAGGTGCTGAACGAGCAATAAATGTAGGTCTTTAGAGCTATAGAGTTCTTCTTGGGTCAGTCCTCCTGACCTTCCTGATTTACTTAAGGATGGAAGCTTTGTCCTGTGATCAAAACATCTTCTCAGGGCCAACCCTCCTCAGACTCAGAAAGATACATTGATAGTACAGAGACCATTTCCCATCTTTTCTGGACCACTGGGGACAAGTTCCTATTCTATGAGGCAAACTGCTGACTTCTCATCCTCCTTCTATATCAATTAGTAGCCCATCATCTAAGGTGTTACAGTGTATATTATGTGTGCCTGTGTGTGTGTGTGTGTACTTTATGTATATATATGCAGATATATATACACTTTATATATGTCATATACTTCTACATACATACATGTTTGCACACATACATACACACACACTATACTAAGCTAAATGTCCTTAAGGGTCAGGACCCCTTTATATTTATCATTTTTGAATACATATGTATATATATGTTGCACACACCTACACACACACTATATATGTTATATATACTTGTCATAGATACTAAACATATATTTGTCATGTACACAGAATATTACATACATATATATATTTGTCACAAATGCGTTTCTATATAAATGTGTGTGTGTGTGCATGCATGTGTCTAGGCGTCTTCAAATCCAGGATTTCTTATATGTTCTCATGTCCCCTTATCTAACCCTGTAAATGACACACAAATCAATTCAAATCAATTCAATCAATAAGTATGTATTACTCATTGTGTGTCAGGTTGTGCTATATTCCAGGAATACAAGGTTACATAGGCATCAATTCACACACTTTTATAGTATACATAGAGAGAAATTTCAGAGTGCTTCTAGAATTCATGGAAGGAACTCCTAACCCAGATGTGAGGGGATCTACAAGAGCACAACATAAAAAGTAATTTTTAACCAGGGCCTAAAAGGCAACTAAGATTTAGCCAATGACAGATTGGTGGGGACACAGGCAAGGGTGGAGATAGGCACGAGAAAGAACGTTTCCACAGAAGACCCGTGGCTGAGAGAAAACAAATGCACTAGATGACTCTTTTAGGTTTTGTTTGTTTTTTTTTTTTGACTCTTTTGGTTTTAACACAGGAGGCTTCTAAGATAATTTTTTAAGGATTTTAAAAGTGATCATCCATTTTAAAATTTATGATAATCAAAGAAAGCCTCCCTAGAGTGTGAGGCACATGGTGACGGTGTGATCTGCTAGGCCGTGGGTGACCAAGGGTCCTGTCAGTCCAAAGTGACCAGATGGTACAGATGACAATGGATAATGCCAGTGAACTCTCACTGCACTCACGGGCAGGTCATAATTGTTTCCGGTCATTTCTGTGTTTTGGTGAGTGTCGTAGAGATTGCTTAGTAGTTCTTCAAACCCATGTCCTTCTGTTTCTGGGTACAGAACTGTTCTGAATTTCCCCAGCCTCCTTTTCTCTTGGTTCTGACTATGTGGACAATTTTACACAATCAAATGTGATCAGACAGGATATATGCTGCTTCCGGTTCTGGTCCATTAAAACCTGTCTCCAACTTCTCCTCTCTTTGCCTGACTGTCAGCCAAGATGTCAGTGCTCAGGGAACTCCAGAACCCTGAGTTTTTAATGAGAACACCTGCATCAGCCCACATATCTGAACAATTGCTTGGTTCCTCCTGCCTACTGAGCATTTTAGGGACTAGAAATAAATTTTCATTGTCTTAAATGACTAAAATGTCATGGTTTCCCTAGTGTTACTGTGACTAATAGCATGACTCTCTCTTTTTGTTTTATTTTTAATAATCACCCTCTTTTAAAAATTAAAGTATGGAAAAATTTCACTCCAGAAGAGGTCAGGCTCAAGATAATCCTAAATACTATAGTTAGTATAGTGGTGGTAGGGCAGAGTTCTCACAACTGTTGCTAATAACTTAATTATTTCTTTAAATGTCTTTTCTGGTAGGATATAAGACTTACATATGCAAAATTATTTATTTTATTCGTCATTTTATTTAGTGTCTGGCGTGACGATTACAGGTGATCCACAAACATATATGAGATGAATCAAGTACTGGATCAGCAAGGTGGAGGTGTAAGTGGGAGTCCAATCAAACAAAGGTCTTATTAACTATGTTAAAGAATTTGTACTTGATCCTGAAGGATTTAAGGAGAGACTGACAGTAATCAGATTTTGTCTTTGGGAAGATCACTATAGTCCAAATAAGTTTTTCCATCTTTTGAAAAGGTTTAAAACAAATTAAGAAGATCAGTTTGGAGGCTCCTGTAGTAATCTAGGTAAGAGATAACCGTGCTGTTCACGGGCCCATGAATGCAGATGAGAAAGTGCATTTAAATATATCTAGAAGGAAGACTTGACAAAACTAGATGGCCATCTAAGTGGGAAGCAGTAGAATTGAGAGAGTAGAAGACCAGGATGACTCCTAGTTTGTGGTCAGGGTGACCGGTGGGTGGTGCTGACATCACTGAGATGGGGAGCCCATCACTGAAAGGACACACTGGGGGAAGTTATAGTTACATGGTGATTATGCTCGTCTCAACATTTGGGTTTTGCACATGCTAATCTCTCTCAGAATGTTCTAAGAGTAACCCCATTTCCTCTTACCTTCCCCCTCTTCTCTGTTATTTGCCACCTGTTTTGTTTTTTTGTTGTTGTTGTTGTTTTTTAACCTGGATAACTTCTGTTCATCTATTACATCTCCGATTAGACACCGTTTCCTGTGTGAAACTTTCCTAGGATCCCCAAGATAGGATATGGCGCTTTTTGTGTACTTCCAGGACTCCACACAACAGTGTAGCATTTAACACAACATATTGTATTCACCAGTGTACTTCTCATTGTACACTTCTCTACCCAAAGCTAATGGAAGACAAGAACTCTCCCTTAACACTTGGTCCCCAGTGCCCATCATAATGCTTATGTCAGAGTTAGAGCTCAAAATTAAAATGTAACCATGAATAAATGAATGAATGAATGAGTGAGTGAAACAAATATTTTTGAAGGGCACAATATTGAAACCAACTAATAACATTTGCTTTCACACTGTCTGTTTCTGTTTGAGATTTGCGGCATGCAGTTAGCACAGATGGCTATGAGATTGCAATACTCTCTACATATTTACTCTGTTCCTCCCCCATCTCACTCTCTCCCCACTCCCACCCAACCCCCCACCAGGAATGGTCTTGAATCACAAATGACTCCACTGTTCCCTTAAGCATCTGTCTCTGATCACAGTGTGAGTCCACCAATCTTGTAATAGACGCCACAAGTGTTTTCCTTGGGTTAAAAAACTCATCAACATTAATACTAAATTGAAAATGGGAAAGTTCATAAAAGGCAGCTGTTGTGTAAGTAAAACATGATTGCAGCCGGGCAAGTAAATTTCTAAAGTTTCTCTACTCTCCAAAGTACTAAAGAATGAAAAGAGGGTGAAAGGGACACCCTCCCATTCCCACCTGTCGAATACAACTTATCTAATGTACAAATTGATATCAACTTGCTTTGTTTGTATTATGAACAAAGCCACCAGACTGAACTAAGTATAGCAATGAAGAAAAGAGCTACACACTTGATTGGAATCCTAATGGTTGCTGAGTTCAGTAGCAATGGGTCTGGATGAGGACACGGGACAAAGACATAGAAGGCTCACGCAACAACACCTACGTAGTCTTCAACCTTGCCACTCCAAGTGTGCTCTGCGCACCTGCAGCATTGGTTTTATCCGGGAGCTTGTTAGAAATGGAGACTTTCTCTCCAGTCCTATTGAATCAGTCTGCAGTTTAACAAGATCCTCAGGTGATTCGTATGGACGTGAAATCTTTGGGAGGTATTGCTCTAAATCATAGCATTCAAAGTGCCTACTGAGCTCAGATGAATTCATTGTAAGGTCCCTTCAGAATTTATTATGCACATTAGGACATTTTTGAGAGTGAAAAGGGAGTATAAAAATAATTATAGTTGTATATAGTTAAAATATGTAGTTATTAAGAAATAAATTAATTTTAACATAAATGGATCTATGTAATAGTTATAATCATGAACCCATCTTTAAAAGTAAAATTCTCTCAAAAAAAGAAATAAAACATATTAATGTATATCAAAGAAAAAATTATTTGCATTGAGCCGATATCAAAATGTAAGTGTGAGACAGTTTATTCTAAACTCATGTTTACTTTAAAATATATGTAGTACAGATATAAGTATAGAAGCGCATGTATACATTGGTTACTGTAGATACATATGTCCTAGCTCTATCTGCTGAGATGGTGGAGAAGCAGTGATACCCAGTAACAACAAACATAATTAGTGTCAAGATTTTGGCTTAACACCATTCTCCAATAAGAGGAATTAGGGTCCTTTGGAGAAAAGACTAGCTCTAGGGCTGGGTCAAGGAAAATATGAGTTCTATAGAAATGGGTTGTGAAATTAGGCATTCTGGAGCATACTGTATCTCATAGTCCCAGATAGTAAGGATGTTGCTTAAAAAAAAAAAAAAGGATGCACCCACCTGAAAGAGTTGCCCATGGCAAAAGCTAGAACAATTTGAGCAATGAAATAATGTAAGTACAATAATCCTTCCATTATCCACTGGGGATACATTTCAAGACCCCCAGTGGATGTCTGAAACCAAAGATAGTACCAAACCCTATATATATATATACTATGTTTTTCCTATACAAACATACCTGCGATAAAGTTTAATTTATAAATTAGGCACAGTAAGAGATTAACAATGACTAATAACAAAATAGAACGATTATAACAACATACTATAATAAAATGTATGCGAAGGTGGCCTCTCTATCAAAATATCTTACTGTTCTGTACTCACCCTTCTTTTCCTTGTGACGATGTAAGATGATAAATGCCTGTGTGATGAGATGAAGTGATGTGAATGACGCAGGCACCATGACATAGCGGTAGGCTACTACTAACCTTCTGACTTTATGGCTTAAGGAGAACCATCTGTTTCCAGACCCTGGTTGGTTGCGGGTAATTGAAATCGCGGAAAGTAAACCCATGGATAAAGGCAGACTACTATATGAGGTTATATGACGGAGAACAAAGTAAATAGCCATAAGTTCATACTGATATAAATAAATGACTGGATAAATATATAAATAGAGGAGAAGGGGCGGGTTTTCTTTTAAGACGAATTTCAATAATCAGTACAGAGAGAATGAAACAAAACAAAGATCTATGCCACAGTAACAGTTGCTGTAGGCAAGACCACTCCTGAATGCTAAAATCAGTGGGTGAAACTTTTAAGAGAAACAGGATATAGGCAGAGCCTCAAAGTATCTCCCCACAATATATATTAATTATAGCTTTTTAAAAAAAGACTTTATTTATTTGAGGGAAAGAGAGGGAGCACAAGCAGGGGGAGGGGCAAAGGGAGAGGGAGAAGCAGGGAACTTGGTGCGGGGCTGGATCCCAGGACCCTGAAATAGTGACCTGAGCCTAAGGCAGATGCCCAACCAACTGAGCCACCCAGGTGCCCTTATAGTGGTTTTAACATAGGTCCACAAATGTTTTGATACTTCTCCCTTCGGGAAATAGAGCTTAATTCCCTATCCCTGGAATGGTGACCAGATTTAGTGATTCACCTCTAATGAACAGGGTGGAAAGGGGAAAAAAAAATGGTAATTTTACAGTGGAGAACCTGGCATATACAATCTCATTCAAGTGGTCAAGCTTAACATCACCAGTGATAAGCTGGGTTAATATCGGATATCCCCAATGTGAAGCATCTCCCCACAAAATCTCTAGCTCCAGACCAATCATTAAAAAACTCAGACAAACTCAAATCAAGGAACATCCTACAAAGTATATGACTAGTAGTCTTCAAAAGTGTCAAAGTCATAGAAAAAATATATAGTATATATATTATAATCTCAGAAATTGTTAATGAGATACTTTCATTTTTCTATTTTTAATCAAAATGTGCAAATATGTTGGCCCATATATCCACAGAAGGCCTATTTTTGTTTCAATTTAACTGTCTTCTTTTAGCAAATATACTTTAAAACAAAATTATTAGATAATTTGTCTCTTGTTTTTTGAATATAGGTAATGGAAGATCATAAACCTTCTTATTTCATTCCCTTGCAATAGAAAATAAAAATTTATCCAAGTACAAATAGAAGCTCCAACAAAAGAGCATTCCCCAAAGTTGAGATAATACAACATGCAATTATAGAATTTAAAAACTAAATCTTGGACACTGTTTTAACTCTTAATGTTTAACAAATTTAGACTCCTGATTTTGTATGATAAATTTCATGTATTTTTTTAGCTTCTCTGAAGACATTTGATACTCCATTCATTGAATATATTGAATAAAGAGTTCTAAATTGTTTTGATTTAAATGCAAACAAAATTCAAAGGAATTTGTAAAAGAAAAAAAAGATCAATCCATTACATAACATGTATGTGGGAATACAAAATATTTCTCCAAATTAATAACTCAAACATTTCTAAAATCTGATGGTTAATGGGAAGCAAAGAGAAACTGAGTATGGCAATACAATGATTGTTTTGCATTCAACGTAAGTTTTACCATGAAAATCTTGTTCAATTACTCTAACGATATGTATTTATACATATATACATATGTATTTAAATCAAATTAAATTATTAATTAAATTAAGTCAATTAAGTTTAATTTAAATTAAGAGTATATCTCTATATATTTCAACCTCCCCAACTATGACTTCTATTTCAATTGATAGAATATTGTAGCTTATTTTGAAAAATTCTAAACTATATGTGCACTAGTCCAATTTCAATAATGAACTTAATATAGCTCAGCCACTGGATTGAAATGAAAAACCATGCTTTCCAGAGTAATACATATATACCCTCCACAGCTGTGCATATTGAATCATAATCTTCAGGCCCAATCAGCTAAATAATGACTAAATTTGAAGTCAACGTGGAAGATTCTTGAGCAGATTTATGTGATTTTTTGTGTGTGTGGCTTAGTATTTCTCAACAACTTCCTTAGTGAATGGTAGGTGTCAAAAAATAATTTGATGAATTACACATTATCTAGCTTTCCTGAAGAGTGCAAACTTTAGGTCTTAGTTTTTTACATTAAATATGATATTTTGTTTTAAGCATTTTGCCATGAAAATGGCAGATTGCCACATAAAAATATGTTACCTGTCAACAAAATAGATACCTATGTATTTATACCATATATGACCATATACTATACAATAAAAGCAGAGTAACCAGAGCGTTCAGACTATTATCTACCTGTATCTTCAATGAGATAACCACCCTGTTACTTTCAGTATATTCCATACTGAAACCAGTAATTCCTCACATTTTTCACAGATCTCATCATCTGGTGGGGCTTTGTACATCTTGGTGGTCAGAGCACAGTTATACCCAACAGTTTGCAGGGGTAGTACTCCAAAATCTTCTCCCACAACCACTGAAGTGCAGAAATCTTCCGTTGTTTCTAGATGTTTCTCTCCAAATGTGCTTTATCATAGAGCGCTTTACGTGCTATCCTTGAAAAGAAGGTGTTAGTTACTTTGCATCTTGGAAAAGGGTCAATGCAAAGGACAGGTTACCTCTGATTGCCTTTCAGCTTTAACCACATGTTAAAAGAGAAAACTTCTCACTGGACGTTCTTATTTTGATGCAGCTCTTGATAATAATAATAATAATAAATAATAATAATAATAATTACTATGAAAAATTTCAGATAAATTCTAAGCCAGGCCAGAAACATCCCAGGCAGAATGAGACCAATGATTATCCTAACTCAGGCAACTCTAGTGCCAGTGGGCAATAAAATGGTGTCAGGCAAACCTGCAACATGATTATAAGGGATTTGGCTTGAGGTAGATGGAGTGGGACACAGGGCCCTCATGGAACAGGACAGCAAAGGCTTTCAGGCAGACAGCTGGGCTCAAGACTTGGCTCTAATGGCTCTGTCATTTGGGGAACGCACTCAACGGCTCTAAGCATGTCATTGTTAAAATAGTATCGTAGTATTGATGTGGCAGGGATAGAACCGCTCAACACAACACACGGGCAATATCACATTCCTCTGAACCCTAAATTAAATTGAATCTGCTCCAAGCCTCCATCCACAAGACTGACAGGGAACTTAATCTGAGCATTATGGGAACTCCCTCCAACTTCCAGGATTAGGAAATCGACGGATTATTATCCATGACATGTGAGAAGGACCCGTTAGCTTCTGGGTCGCACTTCAATTCAGAGCACACGTTGATGCTTCTTGTCCGATTCCTTACATAAATCGAAAAAGACGCATTTGTCGCTTTTGTGCCAGGAGAGAGGGAATAATTGGAGGAGCTAAACCATCAAATCAGCTAGCGGGAACGAAAAGCTTAAGTGGAAGGATTGGCTTTGACGAAGATCAGGGACAGTTCAGCCATTGTAGTAGGAGGAAGGAGTTGGCGTACGCACACAGGTGTGTGTGTGTCTTGGTATGAACACCTTCCTGTTCATTTTTTTGTCTTGCATTTTCTGTGTTCATCTTCAGATGTTTTCTTATAATTTCTCTGTTGATTTCCTTCATTCTTTGTTCACCCGAATCAGCTCCTCTTTCTAAACCGGCCATGATATTGAGTATACATTCTTTTATTATATTTTTTATAAAGTTTGTGTCCCTGTTATTAATTTTAAAAGACTATTTCATCATTGCATATTTTTTCATAAGTATGACAACATTGTATTTTATTTACTTGATTGTGCTCTTGAGGGTCATCGAACCCTCACAGGGAAAAAGAAAGTTCTGGATTTAGTGAATGTCATACATTCACATCATCTGCAACCAAGGTATGTCATATGTAGGAAGTGGAGTTGATGAGCGAAGAAGTGTTGTGAAGCAAAAAGCTCTGACATTCTTCTTTAATATAAAGATAAAAATCATTTGAAATCAATATATTATTTGCATGCAAAATGGGGCTGCTAGGTTCTTGAAAACAGTTTATTTTCTTTCAATCCTGTTATTCTATTAATATACTGAGCAAACTCTTTTTTCTAGATAGTGCTAAAGTAAACTTTCACCCAGCCCATGTCTGCTTTTTTATGATTCTCTGAATTAATAAGGTTTACTAAGTTCCAGACAGATATACTGCCTTGGTGCAGGGTTGTTATCAGACTCGATTCTGCCTCATGATTGGGTTCCGAGTGATCAGTGGAGACCTCTTAGTTTAGATGCCATATTCTTTATGGATATCATCGATGTTTGTTAATAACATTCACGCCTCAATCAAGTTCCAAGAGATTTACTAGTTTGAGGGTAACAATTTCTGCTGTGCTGCTAACACATTTGCAGAGTCTGGCTGGGAGCCATAACAATATAAACTTCTGTTGTTTTTAGTCACCACGCTTGTGGTAATTTGTTACGGCAGTCATGAGAAACTAATATGCTTTTTCTCTCTCTCTCCAGAGATTGTTTGAGCTAGACTTAATATATCAGAGAGAGAGAAAGTAGCTGGAATTTTCACTGCATGCCCTAATGTTTTCCTTCTGGTTTAGTAGAGAAAGGAACATGATGTGGAGAGGTAACCTGAGAACAGGATTCATGGGTCTGGGTCTCACCCATTGGCTTTGTGACTTTGGGTACTTAAAGTCTGACCCTTGGTTTTTGCCTGAAAATGAGAGGGCTCTGCCTGATTAAAAGATTTTCAAATATTGTTCCCAGGTTCCATAATGCCTTCATTTTTTAGTTTTAATTTCAATACTAACACACATGTATTGAATTATTTTTAAATTATAATAGTTTTAAACACCGAAATGTGTTATATATGAGATAGCAACACTTTGAAGACCAATCGTGTATTAAATTCTGCTACCAGCTTAATTTGTTTTGGTGTTGACCACATAATACCGCTTCCCATCCCCTCTATATTTAATTCAGTGATTTTCAGCTGTGGCCAGAGGAGGACAACAGAGAATATCCCCGGGTTGCCTTGCCAAAAAACCCTAGAGATCCAGGCCCATCTTCAGATATTCTGATTTAGTAGATTTTAGTGCTCTGTAGAGGATTTAAATACCACAGACAATCCGAAGAACCAATATAAACTGTCATTCTTTTTACCACACTTCCCCCAGATCCTTCAACTGGTGCTAACACTCTGACCCAATGTTGTTTTGTTGAACATAGAGTGTTTATACCAGTGAGGGTTGAAGACCTTGGGTTTTCTCTTTGATTTGGCCTTTAATATCTGTTATAATGTAAGCCTGTACCTAGACTTGTCCTTCTTCATTCATTCAATGTGGGTCTCACTAGTCCCCATGTGGACCATTGCTATGGCCTTTTCTAGCAAATCTTCCTCTCTCTAGCTTCCAGGCCTCACACTTCACCCTGTCACTGTTTCTAAACATAATTTTCATTTCATGATTCTAGGTAGGCAGCAATGTGCTGGGCAACCCATAAACCTCAGCCTGGCATTCAAGGTCTTGTGTGACCAGAACTCTATTTATACCCTTGTTTTCTTCTACTTTCCAATCTGAGCCCTCTTTTTTTGAAATGTTGTTACTCACTCTTCACCATCACATGCTACTTTCATGCTACCAATGACAATTAATCTCCACATGTAAAAATGCTGTTTTCTTCCTCTATACTCTCCAGGGTCTAGCCATGACCTGAACATCACTATTTCAGCCTCTGCTATCAATTTCCTTCTATGAAGGGCTATTGGAACTCATTTTCAACTATCCAAACAATTTTGGAAATATTCTTTTGGATATAGTGCATAAATATTTCAGGGAACCCAGAAGGACAGGTAGCGTTCCTCATCATTGTTATCCACCTTACCAGACCGTACCCTCATCATCTTCCCCAACTCTTTCATCCCATATTGATTTCTTTTTCTTTTATCTTTCCACTCAGTTTCACTTATCCTTTGTAGTTCATCCTGGTTTATCCTTTAGTGTGTCCCAACACTGCCACATATTAGAACCACTCAGACAGATTTTTAAAAATGTAGATTCCTAGACAAGAGATTTTCTTTAATTGATCTCGTGTGAAGCTCAATGTACCAAAAATACATATATACTGGCTTTTAAAAAATGTTCCCTAAGTAATTCTAATGAGGGAACAGTGCTGAGAAGCTCTAAACTGAGCCAGTGTATACACTCCTTTAGGGAAGCAGTCAAGGATTAATGGATTCTACTTCGGCCTTCATCCCCCAAAATAGTGGTTGAAATTCCAGGTGATCATTAAAGATACGCTGACATGCTGACTTCCTCCTTCTCTCTCTGCTTCCCTCCCCCCACTCCCTCCCTCCCTCTCTGTCTCTCTCCCTCTCCATGTCGTTCTTTCTTTCTTTTTCTTTTTAAAAGAGAAGGGGAAAAAGAAGAGATTGGGGAAAAAAGCCAGTTCCCACCTGAGAAATGCACAGGTCCTTATGAACATCCTGTGGGGGCCCAAGGCTCTGAGGCTTCAAGAGATCCCTGCAAAACTCTCTGGAGCAGATCAGTTCTGTTCACTTTACTGTTTAGTCACTGACTGAAATGGAAAATATTAGTGAAGGTCAAGATTTTACATTTAGAAATAGTTATTCTAGACAAGCAACTGGAGAAATGTCTTGATTGGCAACAGGTGCTATCTTGCCCACTGAATCACACCTCAACCCCTCTGGATAGCCCATTAGGTCCTCCATGATCTGACTCGTGCTGTCTGTTCTCCACTCCCTGTCAATATGCAAACCCTTGGAATGCACAAATGAGATGTGTACAATCTAGGGTCTTTTGCAAATTGCAGGCATGAGATTTGTATGTCTTTACTAATCAGAATCACTTGACTGTACCACTTCATTGCTCCTTAAAATGCAAACCTCCCTCTCTGGTAAACGTCATTTAAAAGTTGGGTGTATTTGATCAACAATTGTTACAATTCTTGTGCATAGGTTTTGCAAATCTTTTAGACACATTAAATTGTTCTTCTTCTGTGCTACAGTGGTGGTGGTGGGGGGTAGAGAACAGAAAGATAGTGCTTATTATATATAGTTGTAATGGAAAAGTTTTCTAGTTCCATAGTTTGGAGTCTCCTGTTCATTTTAATATAATAAGTTATATTAATTATACCGCAATCTATTCCTTTTACTGATTTGCCATCATGTTACTATATGTATATGCACATGTTGTATATAGTATATGAACACATATGTATATAGTATATTCAGCTATTCAGTGCTATTTTGAACCTATTCTCATCGCAAAGAATAGGTATATAGACTTTCCTTTGTATTTTAAAGAAAAAAAGTATGCCAAACTTCTCCAACAATCTGGAATTTTATTCCATCCATATACATGCATAGTAACAACATTTGTTGAGAAATTATTTCTATCAGAAGTAGAACATTATCTTTGTGATCACCAGGTGCAGTATTGCTACTCTTATATTTAAATAGATCTTATATATGAATTAAATTCATACTTGCAGCATTGAGTTTAGGATTTCGATTTAGACTGTGCCTTTCAAAAGATAAAACTGATTAATACTACCTCATTACTTACAATACTGCTTCCAGTAATTTTGTTCATTCTTTATAAAGTATTGCATTTAACAGCAAAGGTTTAAAAATTGAGACAGAGCTGCATCAGCGAAAGAAAATACAAGTACTATACAAGAAAAAAAATCGCCATCTTCATTTAACATACATGTTTCAGATTAAGAAAATGGACAGAAACATACAGCTACATACAAATGCAAAGCCTAGTGACTAAGAGACTGTATCTGCTAAAATATAAAGTGCAAACAGAGCCTGATTATCCAAGAATTGAAATCTTAAGGCGAACTTATAGCATGTGTATTTAGAACATCGTTGCAAGTTATATTTTAGCATATACATATATCTGCAACAGCATAGAAGAAGAAATCGATACACAAGTGCTTTTGAAGCTATTTCTAAAATGCTTTTCTGTATTGTTCGTGACTATTTTCTTTTAAAAGCTACTATACAGTGCAAACCATATGCGCTACACAATAACTATACAATAACATTACAAATGACTTTAATATAAAGTTTTTAAATAAAAAATAACATAACCACAGCTATGAATACTGCTGGTAAAATAAATTAATTTCTTTTTGAAAATGGCACCAATAATACACTTTACTAATGGACTGTAATGGAATTACACCTTACGTCTTCAACTCAGCCTTAATGAACGATCTCCTGATTGCCCAGATGTAATTCAAACAGCTTTTGTTTTTGTTTTCTGGGGTTTTGTGTGTGTGTGTGTGTGTGTGTGTGTGTGTTGTTGTTGTTGTTGTTGTTGTTGTTGTTGTTGTTTTTCTGGACTGGGTAGAACGACATACTAAACACTGGTACCAAAGGTGACTGGTGTTTATTTATGAAGTTATTTCATTTGACATGTTCCGCCGCATGTGATGAGCAATAAAACTTCTTGTGAGTTATAAAGTTTGAGAGGTTGTTGAACTGAATATCACATAGCCGGCAATATTTCCCACTGGTTGGAGCCTGGGTGGCGCCATTCACACCTTTAGCTATACTAGACAACTGTTCGTCTGCGGAAGGGATTCCAGGTGAGACATTCTCGTTCGTGGCTAACGGGTTCTCAGAGATCCAAGAGGGAGATTTGTGGCCATCTTCATGCTGAGGATTCTGGGAAATGTTCTCCTGCTGCGGGTTGGCGGCGGGTCTGTCATCTTGCTTCAGTCCGCCATTAACTATGACCATGCCTCTGTTTTTGGGCAGCAGTGGCAGAGACTCTTTCTTCGGCACAGCACAGCCGTTCGAGGAAGCCTGGCCTTTTGGAGATTCGTTTTCCGCGTTTGTGCTTTGCTCTAGGTCAGCGTTATGGACGACAAGAGAACCAGAAATGTAATCACTTGGCTTTATTCCATAATACGGAGAAAGCTGGTCAGCTCCTTTTGCCTTCTTTATTGCTCCGGGGTAAAGGCATTGGGGAAGAAACAAATGTTTGTTTTCTTCTTTTGTGGCAATGAGCTGAGCAGCTTCACTAAAGACTTTCAGGCCTTGCAGGGTGGCTAAGTGGGAGGAAAATAAGTTTCCGTTAGGGGAAGGCTGCTTCAGATTTCCGTTTTTCTCACATTTTATTATGCTTCGTTCATAGCTGACATCGGGGCTGTTTCGTTCGCTTTCTGGATTCGGAAATACTTTGCTGTCGAGTTGGCCCAGGTCGTTCCGCTGATGTGCTGTGACCGGGCAGAAATTCTGCTTGTGGGCCAGGTAGTTCTCGACTTTATTGAAGCTGATCTTGCACACAGTGCACTCGTGGTAGTCCAGCAGCCTTTTGGGAGACGTGGTCGTCCGCTCTGACTGGGATAAACACTTTTTGCTGAGATCTATGGGCACGTCCATCTCGAGGCAGGAAACGCTGGAATGAGTAGTGTCACATTTGGACACCGGGACACATTTGTTGATCGTTAGAGAAGTTTCCAAGTGCTTTGAGACAATTCCCGGAAAGATATCGCATCTTGGGTGGTAGCACTCTCCTAGCCCTTCCGTGGGTTCTTGAGTGGAGGTACAAGGATTGCTGAGGTTGGCGACATCAAGAAATCTCTGTTGGACCAGGGGAGGTCTTTGCTCCTGTTCAGGTAGGCACATCTCATACATCTTCCTTCGCTTGCGTGTGCGCATGGTTCTCTGCATGGCAGGCACTTTGTTGGAAGCAGACCTCTTTAGTGGAGGGTCGTGGCGCGTAGCACAATAGTACTGTTTGTGGACCATGTAGGTTTCATGCCGGCTGAAGGTAATGTTGCAAGCTTCACAGGTAGTCTTATTTGGGTCACTTTCCCCATCCACCAGGGGGACACTGGGATTTTTCACATCAACAGGTTTTCCGTTAATTTTATCATCGGTGCAACCAGAGGGGGAGACCTTCTTCGCTTGAGTGGGAAAGTCCTTGTCGTGGCCCTTCCCATTTGGCCCAATTAAATCTAAAACAGCGGAAGAACTGATGCAGGACGTTTGAAGAAGGGGATTCTCAGGATCAGCAGAATGAGCGGCTGGGTTGAGGAGGTTTATGGAGGTTTGACCAGTGTTGGGGCTCACGGCCTCAGGCATCTTCTCTGAAACACCAGGGAACTCTGGAGACTTGGCCATCTGCTGCCATCGGCTGCTGCAATAATGTTTTTTGTGCACTAGGTAATTATCCAAATTATTGAAGGTTATGTTACACTCAAAACAAGTGGCCCCCTTGGGCATCAAGGGGCTGTAAATTACAGGAGGGTAGCTACTACTTCCGTGCCTCAGGCGCCGATGGACCAGTTCAGACATCTTGGCTAAGATCTCCGAAGCTTGAGGGACCATGGTGATGTCCTGGGGGAAAGCAAACTGAGACAGGAAAGGGCCCATGGGGAAAGAAGGCCCAACATTAGGCTGAACCGGAGATGAGGCAAGCCTTGGACTCGAGGGCTCAGACTTTATTTTTGTGTAAGAAAAGCTTTGTTTGTTTGTTGTAGGCTGTACCTCTGGTCTCTGGTTAGTGAGAAAGAGCTGCGTCTTTTTCTCACACTTGTCCAGCTCGGTGTCCGAGCTCGCATCTTTAGTCTGCATGGCCTTTTGGCTCTGGGGGAGTTCGCTCCTGGTCAGCAAGTCTGGAGCTGGCTGTAGGCTATCTTCGGTCCCACTTGGAGAGTGTTCCATGTCACTTTCTCTGGGAAGTTTGCCCCCAGGGACATGGAGCTCCTGGTGCTGCAGTAACTCCCTCTGAGTCGGGAAGCCGAAGTGGCAGTGGTTGCATCGGAAGGCAGCTTGAGTGAGATGCGAGAACAGGTGTTGGTGGAAGCCGATCACGGAATCGGCCGTGTAGCTACAGACGGTGCATTTTAGACTAGCACCAGGGGGGAGGAATTCTTCCATTTTCACTCCTGGAGAGACATACAAAATAAGAATACTGAGAACCACGCGCATTGGCTTTCTAATGATAAAAACCTATACACCGCGGGAATGAATTGAAATCTTTCAGAATCTCGTTTGTGATAGTAGCTTTTTTTCTTGTGACAGGTTTTGTCAGGTGTCATCATAGTAAGAACACCTCATGGCTTCCAGGGCACGTTCAAGTGTGTTATTGGATCACAGTGGGACAGTCTTCACTGTCTCCATCTCCCAGGTCAGGAAACAAATTCAAGGAAATAAGGGAACTGATTATGGCACTAAAGCTATTCGATGACGGAGCCATGGCAAAACCTCAGATTTCATAATTTCTAACCCGAGAACCTTCTCATTACAACACCATGCTCTGCATTGGGAAGAAGCAGGTATACATTAGAGTTGATATTGATAACCTGTGTGCAAATCAGATTAACTCTCAGTGCACTAGATTAGGTATTTATTCAAAAGAATCCGAGCAGGAACCATTTGGTAAAGTAATTAATAACTTCCTAATTTATCTTTGGTACAAATCTAGAATTTTATGCATTGATTTTGATGAACATGGTTTATCTCTATCCAGGGCTGATATTCAGCTAGTACACTAATACGGTCGTTTAGAACCAACATCCGTGTTGACTGATCCCGGCCTGTTTCTAGTCAGTTATAAAATATTTTGAGTATCACCAGTGACTGGTGAGGAAACTTTACTGTGAGGTTGTAATTTATAAGAAATACATATTTGGTCATTCACAGATGTTAAGTCTCTGACGGGGCTTCCTGGCTCAGCTCCCTAAATCCTTGGAATTTCCTGTGATAAGAGCAATGAAAGTATTTTTGTTATGTTAATGAAGTGACTTTTAGAAAGCCTTTAGGTTACCTAAGGGTGGAGCTGGTTGCGATGAGAACCAACCTTGTAATTAGAGGGTTTGAACTTTTAGCCCCTCCTCCCCAAACTCTGGAGATTGAGTTTAAAATTGCCAACAGTCAATATTTAATCAATCAGGCCTGTGTAATGAAGTCTCCACAAAAACCTGAAAGGACGGGTTCAGAGAGCTTCTCAGTCGGCTTGCGGAAAGTGGCAGCCTGGGAGAGGGCACAGAAGCTCCTCACCACTCCTCACACCGTGCTCTAGGCATGTCTTCCATCTTGCTGTTCCTAAATCACTACCTTTCATAATAAACTGGCAACTTGGTGGGTAAATGGGTTCCCTGGATTCTGTGAGCCACTCTAGCAAATTAATTGAACCCCAAGAGGGGGTCTTAGCAACCTCTGATTTACAGCTAGTTGGTCAAAGCATAGGTAACAACCTGGGTTTTCTCCTGGCATCTGAAGTTGGGGCAGGGGGCTGATGCCTTAATCTGGAAAATCTGATGCTGTCTCCAGGTGATCGTGTCAGAATTGAGTTAAACTGTAGGATACCCATTTGGTATCTGGAGGATTGTTTGGTGGTTATGGGGGAATGCCTCCCCCCCTATGTATGGGAATTGAGATCTGGACACCTTTACTAAGGTCAACTCTGGTTCCCATTTGTTGGCATATGGCTAAATCAGGCATGGCTCATGCTCTCTGCACTTTAGACTAAACTGAGACCTGCCTTTTACACTTATAAGCTGAAAATATGGTAGAAAAAAACCCAGTCCTATAGCAATAAAAGGGGACGTATTTGTGTCTCCTTTTCTCCTTAACTGATCCAATACTCATTTTTCTATTTAGTTGAAAGGTCCCTCTAACTCTCTTTTTGTTTTGTGAATGACTGGCTACTCACTGTCTGACACAACCGACCTGTTTCTGCTTCCTCTGCTTTATCACCTACATAAAGATAGCTCATTTGTAGGGAAAGAGAAGAGAATGACTAGAAAGGAAATTGCCTACTTTTATAGGTTCAAAGACAAAAGCTTGCACTGTACTAGGGCATTGGAGGTTGGAGCTAGTTTTTTGTTTTTTGTTTTTAAACTCAGCACCTATTTCAGTTTTTTTAATTATTCAACTCAAGCAAAAACAGTGAAGGCAGTCACCCAGCAGTACCTTTTAAGTTTTGTATTATGGGTGCTGAAAACTGTGATGCCCAAACCTTGGTTTGTCCTATTCACAAACATTTCTAGAAGTATCTAGAGTTAATATAATTCTGTACATTTGATTAGCTTAAGTTTTTTAAAAATACAGGAATGAATTAGAACACTATGTGATAATACTAACAATAATTGGGCATATAATTCCAAAGTAAAATGGGAACAGTTGCCACTGTGCTGTTAAAGAGTGAGCTTAAAACACACACACACACACACACACACACACACACACACACACAATTTGTTTTTTTAGCCTAATTTTTCTTAAGGAATTTAAAAATGTAGTACTAAAAGTGGTTTTATGTCACAGAAATCAACTAAGCTGTTGTACATGCTCTGGAAGTCAAGAGCATTTCATAGATTCGTATTTAAAAGTTAATTTCTCTGGCTAAAATTAACAAGTCAGGAAACGACAGATGTTGGTGGGGATGCGGAGAAAGGGGAACCCTCCTACACTGTTGGTGGGAATGCAAGCTGGTGTAACCACTCTGGAAAACAGTATGGAGGTTCCTCAAACAGTTGAAAATAGAGCTACCATACAATCCAGCAATTGCACTACTGGGTATTTACCACAAAGATACAAATGTAGGGATTCGAAGGGATACGTGCACCCCAGTGTTTATAGCAGCAATGTCCACAATAGCCAAACTGTGGAAAGAGCCAAGATGTCCATCGACAGATGAATGGATAAAGAAGATGTGGTATATATACACAATGGACTATTATGCAGCCATCAAAAGGAATGAGATCTTGCCATTTGCAACGACGTGGATGGAACTGGAGGGTGTTATGCTGAGTGAAATAAGTCAATCAGAGAAAGACATGTATCACATGACCTCACTGATATGAGGAATTCTTAATCTCAGGAAACAAACTGAGGGTTGCTGGAGTGGGGGGGTGGGAGGGATGGGGTGGCTGGGTGATAGACATTGGGGAGGGTATGTGCTATGGCGAGTGCTGTGAATTGTGCAAGACTGTTGAATCACAGATCTGTACCTCTGAAACAAATAATGCGATATATGTTAAGAAAAAAAAAAAGAAGATAGCAGGAGGGGAAGAGTGAAGGGGGGAAATCGGAGGGGGAGACCAACCATGAGAGACGATGGACTCTGAAAAACAAACTGAGGGTTCTAGAGGGGAGGGGGGTGGGGGGATGGGTTAGCCTGGTGATGGGTATTAAAGAGGGCACATTCTGCGTGGAGCACTGGGTGTTATACGCAAACAATGAATCATGGAACACTACATCCAAAACTAATGATGTAATGTATGGTGATTAACATAACAATAAAAAAATAAAAAAAAGTTAATTTCTCTCAAGTGTGATTTTAATTGGATCTATCAAAATAACAGTGTTATTTCAATTCAGCACTTATTTTTATGTACCTACTATTTATTCCCTACTATGTGGGAAATAATATGGTCAGTTTCCAAAGATCACTTGACACTTAAATCAATGAATATTAACGACAACATACAAAGGGTATTGAGAGTTTATTTCTGAAATGGTGCTGTTAAAAAAAGAAAAAAAAGAATGATTTGGCCTGCAATCTGAGTACTGTAATTGTTAGGAAAGAATTCAGATCCAAGTCCTTTGAGTAGAATATATTGATTATAAGTGACATAAAAATCACAATCAGCTGGCCCAGCAATTTTGATTTTGATTTTATAGCTAGGTGTAGTTAGATAGATGTAGAATTAGCTATGTTTGCATTTGTGAATATATGTATGTATGTAGGGAAACAGTAGTCTCCTCGAACAAAAGCATCAGCAAGGGAAGCACTTACCACTGTGTGAATTCAGGTGCACTTCTAGTGCTCGGGCATTTGAAAAGCTCTTGGTGCACTGCGGGAAGGGGCACAGACTGGAAATCTGAGGAGCACTGTCTTCATTCTCTTCTGACACCGGAGCAGCTTCTCTTTGCCTCCCACTGCAATAGTACATCAAATGGGCTTGCAGATTCCGCTCACTCCGATACCAGATGCCACACGACTTGCAAGGAAATATATCCTCTGTGGGTGAAAACACAGGGACACATTAGCGGCTGCCCATTTGGAACCAACCCTGGGTGAAGCGGCATTTAGTTCAATGTTTCTCGGAGACTGCTCTCAGGTTCTGAATTAGGCAATCAGACAGTGATGAGGCAGTCTTGGGTGCTTTTCCACGGCCCAGGACTACGCTTTTAAAGAAATGTTACACCCGGTGCAATTTACCTTCCCACAGACTCTTCAGAAAATGGTACTGTAGGAGGCTCCACCAGGAAAAGCACAGGAGATTGATTTTAAGTTGTTTACAATGTATTTAGGGTTTAGAAAAATATGCATTTATAAATAGCAATGTGATCTGGCTTATCTGATTGACTAAAAGGTAAGGATCGGATAGCTGAACTAAGGTTAGCCCTGGTGCCGACTCCTGACATCATTTGTTCATTTAGTAAATTAATTAGAGACTGCCTACTATGTTCTGGACTCTATGCTGAGTTTGTTTGACATTTTAAAATGAAAGACCAAAAAGCGGTCAACAAGGATTTTACAGTCTCCTGGGATTGATGAATAAATGGTCAGATAATTGCCTTAGGCTACAGTGAGAACTCTGGGGACGGAGGCATCTGAGGAGGGCTTGGGGTGTGGGATGAGACACTAGGTGGGTGAGAAGACGGGAGGAAGGCCAAGGTCAGAGAAGAATTCCGAGGAAAGATAATGACGGGCCCTAGCCGAATGGTGAAGGATGACGTTCTGCAAGTCAGGTGGAAAAGCGGATTGGGTCTTCCTGACCAAGGGCACAGCCCAGGGAAAGGCATGGGAGCGTGACAGAGGGACTGGGTGGGGCTGGGAGGCTGTTCCAGGCAAGGGGCATGATGGGGACTGGAAGACATAAGGTTGGAGGAGGCAGAAGTAGCAATCAAAGACTCTGTAGGCTCTCTTAGGAAGTTTAGATTTTTATCTCAATGATTATAGAGAATCACTGAATCGTTTTAAGCAAGAGATGGACAAAATCAGATATTACAGAATTACAACAGTGAAGTAGAGTTTTGAAGGTAGTGAATTTGGAAGGAAGACACGACTGGGAGGAGGCAGTTGCAATAATCTAAGTGAAATATGACAGAGTTTGAGTTGTTAAGTCACACTAGGATATTTTGTATGTATTTTGTATGTATTTACTCATGGAAAAATTCTCCATGTGTGTGTTTTCCCCTTTATCCGTTTATAGGCAAGGAAACTGAGATTGATGAGTAACTTGCCCATGATCACATAAGTGAGTGAACTGGGATTGGAACCTAGTGGGTGGCCAGGGGGCCACAGAGGAAGAAAACTTTATTGAGGAGGTAGAAGTGCCTAGGAGTGATGACCACTACTTTGCCATTCGATGCTAGTGCAGAAGGTAAGGTCTCTTCAATGCCCAGGCTTCCTGTGAGCATTTCTGTCTAACGGTTTCATTCATCTCTACAGGGAGCAGATGACAGACAGGTGATGAGGTCAGGCAAGGACAGGGATAGGGTGACCAAACCTGACCCAGTGTTGTGCAAACCTGGCACTTTGTAGTGAAAGGGAGCACCCATCAGAGGGATGCCATGTAACACTGGAAATTGGGGCTAATCCGGGCAAACTGAGGCATATGGCTGTGTTAGATATGTGGGACTAGATTTTTCTGTAAGAAATACAGGGGAACGTGGGGAAGGTGACAACAGAGGTCTAAAACTCAGCAGAAACAGCTATCTGTTTGAATACAGTGTGAATTGTTAATACAGAGTTGGTGATGGAACCCATGACAGTGAAGGAGATGGCTCAGGGAGAGCACGTTGAACGGGGTAAGGAGGAAACTGAGGACCAAATTCTAGTGAATGAGAAGTAAGGACACCAATTACCATATAGAATTTCAAAATAAAATTTGATTGTAAAATTATATACTACTGTTGTTTATTATTTAGCACTTCCCACTGATTCAGAGGGCCATATTGCTTCATGTTGTGTCCATTTAAGCAGAACGAGTTTTAACTGATTAGCTCATTTCAGAATGAGACCACAGGCTGTATGCACCTATCCTGATTTATTTGGGATCAAAAGTTATCTTGTTACAGAAAGCAAACAGAGTATAATCTCAAATATAATTAAAAACCACATTCACACATTGGAGCTTCACAATAATTTAAGGTACTCCCAGTGTCCCTGGTAACAAAACCCTTTTGCTTCAAATTCAAGTTAGGCCTATGTTATTTCAAGTTCCTCACTACCAGAATCAAAGTAAAGATCCAGTAAAAGCAAATAACTACATTTACATGAAGGAGATCCAAAAATACTACCTTGGGTTAGGTGCACTGGATCCAATGTTTGGATGTACAGTAATTCCGGATGCACCTGAGAATTTCTTTAAAGGCTACTGTGACAGCAAGAGCATAATTATTGTTGAGTATTTGTTTATTTTTTAAAATATCAAGACATCATTACAGTATCTATAATTCTGCATCATTCAGTCTTATGAATTTTCAGGTACTTTTTGATTAAATGCAACACCTCGCTTACCTACTGGCTTTGGAATCTACTCTCCTCTTACAATGTGACTGCTATTCATGTCTTCTCACAGAGCTAGATGATAGCAGAGCTGAGTCTAGAACTCAGACCTGGGGACTCCTGGATCACGATTTTCTGTCATATAAAGTGTCACTCTGTGTTCAAGGAATACAAACTAAGTTCATTAGTCATTTCAACAAAATATAATTACAAAGGCATATTTGCCAGAGCATATTTTTAAATTCTCCATACATGTATGGAATTCTCCAGCTCATATGTATTTTTCTTTATTTTCTCATGTTTCTTTTTTGTTTTTGTTGTTGTATTAGGTGATGTCTTGATTTACCCAGGCTCTACCTTCTCTTTCTTAATATATCTAATCCAATTTTGATTTCTTATTTTTTCCTTTCTTTTTTAAAGCTTTTAACTCTATAGCCCTTAGGGAATACCACAGTTATCCTACTAAAGAAGCATCAATGAAAGCTATTCGACCCCCTCATAGCTAAGTAGCCTTGAATGCTGTTCAACTAGTTTAGAAAGTCAGTTTTTTTGTGTACGTGACATTCAAGAATCCAACCTGAAATGAATGAATTTAAGTGTCCTTTTCATATTCCCATGAGAAGCAATCACACACACACACACACAGACACACACACACACTTAAAGTTAGAAGATAAAATGAAATCACAACATTGGAGAAAAAAGTCTGTCCTTGGTTGCCTGTCAGTAGACATTTTTTTTTTCTCCCATAAATACCCATCAGTACCACAAAGCTATTGTACTGGGCTATTGGACTCAGCACTTACTATTGACAATAGCTGTAGGCAAAATAGAAGCCATGGCAGCTTGCTGAGGAAGCAGCTGAATCGAGTCCAGCAGGCGCGCAGGGTACATCCCTTCTGCAAGAGTCATCTGACTGGCAGCTTGTAGCCTTGAGTCAAAATCCACCACAAAGGCAATTAGCTCTTCACCCTCAGAGATGGCCTTCGTAGTGGTGCACCAGAGCTGACCCCCTATTAAGAAAAGAAAGAGAAAGAGCGAATTGACGTAGAACGCTCCAGCCTGCTGTACACTGGAGTGATGGCAACAGCATCTTGTCATGTTTTTCACATCACTTTCTACCGGGGCAGAGTGTCTGATCAAGACCACGGCTGTACTCCTCTTCCCTCCTAGGTGGAAAATCCATATGCCTTGCATGAAATGAACTCTTCAATGGCCTATAGTAGGAAAAGACTAAGAACCAAGAATAGACATCACCTGTGGAGAGTTTTGCGAACTGTTTGCCTTCTGGGGTTTGCCTTGATCATTAACCATGCTATGACATGGCCTCGTGCTTACCAAGAGACATGGTAGGGATCCAACCGCAGAAATTTATTTCAGGTGAGCCTTTGCAGTTACTCTTTCTGTACCGTATGGAAATAAGAAGTTATTTCTTCCTTTCTCCCTCCCTCCCTCCCCCACACGCTCTTTCTTCCCAAAATCCCCACATGCCGAAAACAAAACAAAACAAAGTACATGAAAGCTCCTAAAATCTAGAAAGTTAAAATGACATTCCAGCTAGTTTTACCTTCCCTATGTCTGCTGCCATTTTTTTTTTTGTTGGCTTAGTGATCTTTACTTATATAATATTCCTTATAATACGGCTTCTTTATCTCCATTTACCCTGATTGAACTTCCTGAAAAGAAGATATGCCACAGATCCTTTTCAAAAGGCTTATTTAAATAAAGATTTGTTTAAATGAAAAGAACCCTTTCTTCAAATACTAAGATATACTCTGGCTCTGCACTTCAAGTGATCACGTTTGGTGCATTAAAAAGAAAATTAACTATGCAAGTACATCTTCTAATGTATTGGAACGCGATAGCGTATGCTCATTTATTTAACATGTTTAGACAGGCAAAGCACTTATATTTTGTTATCTACACTCTCAGGCCTAGATACGTATCCTATACAGTTATGCCTGAAATAATGTGGCATACTTGATATGTTATAAAGCTTTTTTTCTCATTGTGTATATATTGCGAAGCTATATATTGTACTCATTAAGCAAGCAAAAATTGTACCCATTCTGATAAGTAATATTGCTCTGTTTATCTTTCAGCATAACTGTCTCTTCAACTGCACTTCATTTCCTCCATCCTTAAATATATCATAGTTTTTAAACAACTTGTGGTAAAAATCTGCTGGAAAAGATAACCACGGCATCCAAGATGGCAGAGTCGCACAGAAGAATCGGGGCACTTCCAGGGAAACCTCGGACAGTGAATTACACCAGCCGATCACATTTTAAAGGTAAGCAAACAGAACCCCATCCACGACAGTACAAGTTTGTGAAAAATACAGCTCAGATTACGTACCTTGAATATGTGCGAAAGTTGCAAAGTAAAACCCAAATGTACCAAAAGTGAGACCCAAATCTACCAAAAGGCTAGAAGACTTTTTTTTTTTTCACTTTGACTCTAACGGATCTGAAAGCATCCAAGTTTCGCAAAGTGGAAGAACAGATTCACTTTGGCACTGCCTTACTTATTTACAAATAGAGAAGCTGAGCTGCATCTCCGTGGAAGCCGATTGAGCCCGGCCAAGTGCTCAGTGTCGGTGTGTCTGCTGGAGCCCATTCTTCCCCAGGAAGGCTTCTGCCTTCAGCGGCTATGCCTTCTCTGATGTGTATACAGAGCCAAACTACTTACAGCTGTAGACAAGGTAATCATTCGCACCTTATCTTTCCTCTGGAGTATATTTATTACGTGCGTCTTTGTAATGGAGAGGTGGGGCGGGCAGAGCAAGGCGCGACAGTTCAGGTTTACTTCAAATAGCCCACTCTTTGGGAGTCACTGGATTTCAGTGGTGAACAGAAGGACTTACATTATTGGTCATATGTCACCTTTTGAGAAATTTACATTTTTGGTAAATCCAGCTGTGGGTATCTTTCACAAAAGGAAAGGTTTGGACTCAGGTTCCCAGGAGAAACTGTGATTTTAGAGAAGGTACCACACACGCATAGCTAATCTCTATCCCAGCAGTGAACGATGTACTGGGATGACTCAAAAATCCTTGGGCTCAAACTCTGAACCAGAAAGACCCAATAAGTAAATAAAATAAAACTCAGGAATATTAAATGTAATGAAAAGTAAGCAAAAATGACTTTTCTACATGATTAAACAACCTGGCAACTGGAATATATGTTTTCTGACATACTGAACAACGTTTCATATATTATTATCATTTTATCTCATTTTATGGTTTAGTCAGAGCATATCCTTTAGAAAGGCTGAATTAGACTGAAAATGTACCGTGTAGACTTGAAGAGGAAGTCAGTTGTCTTAGGGTTTTAATCTCTCAAATCATTCATTCATCAGCTCTTCATTGAACTCTGCTGTGTGCTGGGCTGGTCTTGCTGGCTTCACAAACAATTGGAATGCACACATATAGGCAGATGAATGACAATACCGCATGGTGGGTGGCATCCCTCAATGCCAAAGAAAATGTGAGAGGAGTGAATAACTGACACATCTCGGGGGAGGCAGGCAAGCCATCCAAGGTGACTTTTTTACTGACTCATGAAATATAAAGGTAAAATAGCAGAAGTATATGTAGGGGGAGCTGCAGGTCAGTCATTGCCGGCAGGAAAAGGGACATGCATGCAAGGGCAGGATTATGGAAGAGCCTGCCTGGTCCTGGTAACAGTGCAGAGGCCACCTTGCTGGAGCGTGAGGTCTGAGGGAGAAAGGGCTGGTCACAGGCAGGTGTGGGCTGGCACCAGCCTGTACTGGATCCTAGGACACAATGTCCAATGGTCAGGCATTTTCTGTGCTAGTGGATATCACACTGGTAACTTGAAATTGGCCACAGTGAGAGTTGCAGCACTTGCCACTGGAATTAGCAGACAATACATATCAGGGCTTCCTCCCCCAGAAAAGTTTAGTGCAGGGCAGGACAACCTCGAAAGTAACAGAAAAACAGTTGTGTCTGGCTCATCATGGTGGGGAGATGGCATTCATTTTTTTTTGAGTGAATAAATGAACAGATTTTTAACAGGGGCTGTCCTTCCCAGAATAAAGATCTCAGAGTAATGAGGACAGAAACGGGGGGGGGGGGGGGGGAAGGGGGGAACAGGAAGTGTTAGCCCCAGGGCCATTTGGAGGCTCTTGTACTAGTTCAATTGTGAGAGGTGTAAATTGTGAGGAAGAAAAGGGCCAAGTTCAAGAGAGAGAAATGGACTGATTTCCTGAAATGAGGAAGAGGAAGGAGGCTGCTGAAAATAACATGAAGGCTTGGGCCCGGGAAACCGGAGGGCGGGGATGCCATAGACAAGGCCGTGCAGCTGGGATATTAAAAGTGGTATTATAAAGACAACAACAAGACAATTGTATTAATTAGGGGCACTTTCTTTGGGCCCAATAAGTTAAATGGTTTATGTATTTCATCTATTTTAATCCTGTCAATTATTCTGGGAAGTAGGTGATATTTTCCTCATTTTAGAGTTGAGAAAATTGAAGCTTGGAGAGGTTAACTAACTTGCCCAAAGCTACACACATGGCCAGTGGCAGAATCATGATTTTGAGCTCCGTCTGTCTGACTCCGAAGCCCAGGTATGCAGGTGCACGTGTGTTGTTTGTATGTGCGTGTATGCGCACGCACAGATATATTGGATTTTGCTTTGAAAACATGAAGTCTGACGTCCCTGAGGGGCTTCTGCGTGAATGGATCTCAGAGGCAATTGGAATTTGGAGGAGACATAAGGCTGGAGGAAAAAAAAAAGATTTTGGAAGTCATCAGCACATTCTAAATGACTGTGGATGCTCTTGGCATTGATGTAGTAATGCAGGAAGACTACAGAGTGAAAAGAAAAGAAACAGATTGAAATTTGGGAAATCTCAACAATTAAGATGTGGGTAGAGGAGAAGCTATCATTTAAAGATAGAGAGAGCATGTATTTGGAAAAGTTATAGGGGAACCAAGAGAATGGCACCACAAAAGCCAAGGGTTGGCTCTTTGAAACCGTTTGGCTGAATTTTTTAGATGGTGAATTAGGGAGTCATTTATAGGGAGAGATATATGTCTGGTATTGTAACATGGTTTCAATTACAGATTCCAATAAAACATTCCAAGTGTGATTGCTAGTTGGGGATGTGATCCCATCTGCTGGGAGTATGGACAATGGAACTGGACTGCCAGGGTACAAATTTTGGCTCTGTCATTTACTATGTGATTTGAACTTGTCACTGAAGCATTCTGCAGATCAGTTTTCTCATCCTTGGAAATGGGAATGCTGATAATAGTACTGAATTCACAGTGTTATTGTGTGGCTAAAATAAGCTAATAGATGTGACATATAATAAGTGCTGTGTAACTGGTCATGAGTATCCTTTTGTTTTGGTCAGATTGAGACTATTACTCTCATTTCTCCTTGTCCTGCTAAATCCAAAAAAAGAAATCTCACCAGAAATAAAAGAAAAGCCTATGGATTCAATAAGCAAATGTATCCCTGCTTCACTGGAGAAAGCTAACTCATTTTGGAAAAGACTAAGGCTGCATCCATTCGTGGATCACACGGTATCTTGACCAGTTAGAAACAGAAATAGTTTCTAGCGCTGACTTGGGGCTGAGGAGGCAAGAGAGCCAGTTTTCTACCCTCAGGGTTTTGGAGCTAGAGTAGATACAGCTAACTTTAATTTGTAATTGAATAGAAGGCCTCCGTATCTGTCCTGATTAAGGAGCAATCTGAGTGCATGCAAATGCTAAATCGTGTTGATATTTAGCTATTTTGGTGTCTTCATCGTACTGACCTCATGTTCAATGGAAACAAATCAAAGAATGTTACCATTTGGCTTTAAAATGAGAACACCGCTATCAAAAAACAAAAACAAAGACAAAACCCAGAAAATAACAAGTTCTGGCAAGGATGTGGAGAAATTGGAACCCTTGTGCATAGCTGGTGAGAATGTAAAATGGGGCAGCCACTGGAAAACAGTATGGCAGTTCATTAAAAATTAAAAATAGAATTAACTTGTGATCCACCAATTCCACTTCTGGGTATATACTCAAAAGAATTGAAAGCGGGGTCTCCAAGAGATATTTGCACACCTATGTTCATAGCAGCATTATTAAAAATACCTAAATCATGGAAGCAACCCAAGTGTCTATTGACAGATGAATGGATAAGCAAACTGTGGTATATATATACAATGGAATATTCAGCTTTAAAAAAAGGAAAGGAATTTAGAAAAAAAAATAAAAAGGAAAGACATTCTGACATATGCTAAAATATGGAAATCCGAGGGCATTATACTAAGTGAAGTAAGCTAGTTACAAAAAGACAAATATTGCACAATTCTGATTCCACTTACAATAAGGTACTTAGGGTATTCAAAAGCACTGAAACAGAAAGGGGCTAGTGGTTGCCAGGGCTGGGGGAGGGGCAAATGGAGAGTTACTGTTGAGGGATGTAGAGTTTCAGTTTTGCAAAATGTAAGGGTTCTGGAGATGGACCATGGTGATGGTTGCAGGACAGTACGAATGTCCTTAATGCCATGGAACTGTACACTTAAAAATGGTTATGATAGTAGATTTAATGTTATATATATTTTACCACAATAAAAAAAAAATGGAAAAAAACGAGAGCACCATTTTTTCACTAAAAACCACCATTGTGAATCTTGAATATTTGCACAAGTTTGTTTTTTTTTTAGCCACAGCTAAAGATAGAAATCTCACTTTTATAAAGTGCTTTCCATATGAGATGGTTTAAAACAACAGGGTAAGGTCTTCTCTCCTGCCAGTTTTCCTAGCAAAGCTTCTTTAACAAACAAAGCATCTTGGAAGTTCAAGTTGCTGCTAAGGTGGAGTTGACTGTATTTGGCCACATTAACTGTTTTCATTTGAATGAATTTTGGGTACTTCTGTATATTTGATAATTGTGAGTGATGATTTGAAAATTGTGAGGTTTTGTTGACTTGGATTTCTGCTTGTGTTTGGGGCACCAGTGGACTGTTCCTGCCAACTCTCTGGATGTGGAATTTAAGGAATCTGAACAGAAGTTTTCTGTGGCTTTCATATACAGTAGTGTGCTTAATGCCCCCAGATTTAAACCGAGTAAATTTTTAATATACAAATCCAAACTAATGGCATAGTGATCTGAAAACAAATAGAGTTATGTAAAGGGGTGGGGTGCCTATGTGGCAATATCATATATGCTTAATTGATAGAACTCACAATTTTCTTAGCACAGGCATCAAGAGCAAATGATCTTGGTGTAAGGGATTACATGTTAATAATGAGGCATAGCTGGCACCCAAAGTCCCTGAAAATGTATTTGTCCTCAGTGCAAAGATGGACAAGAAAAGGGACTTGATAGTAAGAAACTTCAGTTCTGGTCCTGACTTGGCGATTTGTCACTGAGTGATCTTGGAGAATTGCTTTACCTACCTCATATAAAATGACAGCTTTAGGCTAGATATCCTGGAGATGATTATCATCAGGTTGTGAGCAACTATTTAAGCCTCTATGCCCAATGGGCTAATAATAGTAATAATCACATATGTATTAAGTGGTTTCTCTGTGCTACTTATGAGCACTGAGCTAAGTGCTTTGCATGCATTATCTTAATTTCTCCCAAGAAAACAGTAAGGTGGAGTTTATTTATGCCCATTTTACTGTGATGTCATGAGTCTGGAAGTGTTGGTAAGGTGTCCAAGGTCACACAGATAAAGGGGAATTGAAGGAAGGGAGGAAGGTATGGACGATGGGATTTGGACAAGGCAGTTTGGTTCTGGATGCAGTACTTTGGAAAAACCAGGTGACCCCAAGGAGTCACAGTGACCTCCGATGTTCACTAACTACACTGTGCCGTACTTGATCATTCAGTTTTTGAATAATTTTAGCACAGTTATCTCTACAAATCAAAAATAATATGGCTCATACTCTGGTTTCTCTTCAGATCGCATAAATCTTTCGCCTTTTACAAAAATAATATGGTTCACTTTATGAAACAGCATCGAGAGGATAATCAGCATCAAGAGGAGATACAGCTGTTAAGTGCATAGCTACGATTTGGAGCATAATGTCCATATTTGCCATGTGGAATAACTTCAGATTACCTTCTAATAAGACTAACACATAATTAGAATAGCCAACACTTAGAAAGCACTTACTATGTGCCAGGTGGTATAAGAAACATTTCACACATATTAAACCCATTTGGTAGTATTAAATAGCCTTTGCCCAACTCCCTATGTCAATTACAAGTTGAGCTGGACTCAAAAAGGGCATCAAAATTGCACATAACCATGGAGCACTACTTGGCAATCTTGACTACACAGTCAATTCACCTGGGAGCTCTTAATCAACATTAAGGATTTCTTGTCCTGCCCCAAATCAGTCAAATCAAAATCTCTAGGAGTGATGTTTGGGCTTCCTTATTTCTTAGAAGCTAGCCAGAGAGCTTCGAGTGCCTCTAGCATTAAGAATTGCTGGCATAAGGGTGAGCTCTGTATAGGGCAGAAAGAGTGAGATGCTATGAACAGAAGTCTCTTGATAATCAAATACACATAGGTCCAAACAATCCAGGAGGGAGATTTTGAATCTCAGAAAATGGCAGCTGAAAACAACTCTGAATTCCCCCCTTTCCCCGAATATTTGAAGAATGTGGGAGTGTTGCGTGAAAAGGTGAGGAAAGATGAATAAAGCAAGGATGTGATGACTTAGCGTCACCTTTCAACTGAATAAACCAGTTAGGAACTTGGTAAATTTGTGAATGATAGTCGGTTTTACAACGTTTAATTCTTTATTATTTTGAAGGTTTGTAACTTATTATTAGAAATGGTCAATCATATCGTATCCCCCCAAAACTGTGAAAGATCATATTGTACACACCGGACCAAAAAAAAATCACATTCCTGCTGCTTGGGCGTGAGGTCTTTATCAAATGACATCAGGCACTAAAGCAGCTATCTGATGCCTCTCTCGCTTCCACCAAATGGAAAGGTTATTTTGGGATCCTTTCTTTGTCTGCCTCTTATTGCTGCAAACATAGTCACTCTTTCCAGTCTCCACACCCACACACCACTCCCTTCACAGAAAAGGACAGATACATTCAAGGTTCCATAGAAAGTAATAACCACTAAGACCTTGACATTCTTGAAAAAACATGTACTTAACTGTTCTAAGTAATGTTTATGATCAAAGTTCTTGTGCAAACAGATATGGTCCTAACAGGAAGCTTATAAATTTTTTTTTCATAATTGCTGTCAAAACTGCAATGAAGTATACTACAAGTTTCGATAATAAAGAATAAAGTCACAGTTCGAGCTCGATTGTATTTTGGAAATCCACGCTCCTCTTACTAGAAGAAGTGCCCTTAAGTATCTCTCCATCCTGCCAAATTTTTCACTTGCACTTTTTATTATTTATGAAATCAATGTCTGCACAATGTCATGCAGACCTCTGCTGATAAACTCTAATTAAGATTAAGACAAGCCTTTTGGAAAGGAGCCCATCATTAGCAAACATGATAAACACAAAAATACTCCCTACTTGTCAACCAGGAGCAATTCAGTAACCTAACAGTATTATCTGTTGCTAGGTTACAGAGCTGACAAAGCTTCAATTATATTGTTCGACCATACCTATAGAGTTCTGTATAAGCAAAATGTATCCAGTATAAAAGCATTTAACTTCGTCCAGGCTATCTGCAATTCACGGCTTCTTACAATAGTAAAAATCAGGTTAATAATTACATAGCATGCTGAAAAATCTTTTCCATGTGTTATGTCTATACATGTTTCTTTCTAATTTATCTGTGTGATTGATAGACGCTTGCTTTGTAAAAATAAGGAAATGCGAGCAACGTGACGCTGTACACCTGGAACACGACTACATCTGGGCTCATCAAGATACGGACCTAAGCTTAGCATAAAAATGTACAGCAAATTGAACCAATTAAATCACATTTAGATTCTGTGTTTCTCTGCCTCAGTATGTAGGATAGGAGCCTTAAGCAAACAGATAGTGATACCAGTTTGAAACTTTATTTAAAGTGAAACACACACACACTCACCTAACAATACAAAAGGAGATCGGTGGTCTACAATAATTAATTCTAATGGCTTTTCTAAGCATATATTAAAAGCTGAAGTTAGGAACTTTTACTACATAGCATTAAATCATTAAATCTTACTTCCCTTTATTAGAGACTGAGAACTCTAGGGAAAAAAAAAATCAATGAAACAGCCTACAAAATATAGACATTTGACAGAAGGAAAACAAAGAAAAAAACCTACATGTGTAAAAAGAGAATGTCTATGTCAGTCACACCTTTGAGATTTTACCATGGATGTTTTTTATTGTGTGTGTCATGGAAATTTTCATGGAAATTTGGAGAAAAAGTAATCACATATAAACGAACCAGCATTTTTAGATAGCTCTGGCAACAAAATGTTATATCATATACTAAATTGCTACAGCATTTTGATTTCTTCCGATGTACAGTGATATTTCTGCATTAATCTGAAAGTCTGTTTCCCTTCACACATGTGATATAGTATGTGTGTAAGAAGATGGTCAATTGACAATCAGAGTTTAGTTAATAAAGATTATACATTGGTCTACAGAGTGAACCATGATACCTCTTAGGCACACTCAAGTAAATTAAATCCTTTCTCTGGGGGAATAAATGGACCGTTTAACACACACACAGAGGGACATTATGTTTCTGGAGGTGGAGGAAACAGGGATACTTACTTGTTTGGTCATTAACTTCTTTTATTTGTACTAAATAATTTGAAAATCCAACATGATGCCTGCTTGTGAAATTTAATTTTTTCATAACTGGGAAGCAATTGGTCAGAATAACTCCCTAAAAGTGAAATAATTGCCCCATTTCAACACCGTGCGTGTTAATGCCTAGATCTCAAGCTTTAGACATTACCACAGTACGTATATCTATACGTAGCCACATTGTTTAATACATATTTTATAATGAATTCAAATCCAATACTGTTGAAATTCTTGACAGTGGAGTAGTGCAAGGAATAGAACTTATAAATTATGTGTGCCCCTTCTTTGAAAACCGCTGTGGAGGTTTCTTTGTGCATTGGCAAATACAGTAGGAATATGAGGTATTGTGTGGATCCTCCTGCACAGCACCTGATAAAAGAATAAAGAGCTGTGACATATTCTTAAAACAATGGAGGAATTAAAGGGAAACAATGGGCCAGCTGCTTCATTAATACAATCAAAAGGGAGCCCAGCACAGAGGAGTCCAGATAATTAAGCATTACTCTTTTAGACCTCCTTTCTGTAATAAAATTGCTTAAAAATGTATTAACTACTTCATAGTTGTTAGATAGATCTTTGCACTTGTTTATTTAGAGTTGATTAATGCCTTTTTTTCTGTATGCAGCAACATGCCAACTCATAGTTTACAATAGTTTTTGAATAAAATAGAGTGAGAATAATTGATAAAGATCTGCACAATACACAGCAATAAATCAAAAGCATTTTGCAAAAGGTCTTTCCTGTTTTTAAATAATCTTTAACATTTTTCATTTGTACTTATAGGCAACGCAGGGCATGTGGGGGCATTCAACTTTCCCATCCTGGCACTCCTGACATCTTTTTATAGAACATTCTAGCAGTTCCTGGGAAAGGGGGGGAAATTAGTTTTGACCAGCAGCTCTTGAGTGTGTCTTTGGTATGTGGGCCAATGGAGAGAACAGATTTTTTTTTTTTTTAATGATTCTTAACCTTTTTCAATCACGAGGGATGGACCTACAGCAGAACTATTTGCCAAATTCACTATTTATCCTTCATTAACTTGATTAAAAAAAAAAGAAAAACAACTTTTTATGCTCTTTATGTTAAAACACAATTTACAACGTAAGATTTCAAGGCTTTCATTCTTCAGCTCTTCTGCAGGCAGCCTTTCCTCTGATGTCAATAGAATGTTTAATTAAGAACTGGAAAATTGGGAACTGAGGACTGTGTGCTGAATATTGAAGTGAGGATAAAAACTATACTCTCGTTTTTAAGGAAGCTTCTGTGAACCCAATGTTAAAATTACAAACTTTACCGAGCCATGTGGTCAGTTTAAATAAGGTTGATTCTATTCTGATGATTTGGGGATCTTAATTGAGAAAGTAAGATCGAATTAGAACAGGAGTCAAGGAGATAAATGAACAGAGATACTTAACCATATTTCTGAGATTAAGAGAAGAAAGATTTCTGCTTTTGCACATGTTACATGTGATTTCAAATTTATCAGCTGGAGTCATATTTCCAAAGATCTTCCTGTATTAGGTCAATATTTTAGACCATATGGAATATCTAATTCCAGCTATGAAACCTGGCTTCTGGATTCAGGAGCTAGTTCCCTATCAGATTAATAAGTTTCCCTTGACTACCAGGAAATAAAAACACATAAACTGTCAGTAGGTGCAAATGAAAATGACTATTTTAGGAGCTACTATACATGATTATTTAAATACTTTTTGTTTTGATTAAGCCCACAAAATTTACTTTGTTAGAGAAACATAAAGGTAAATAAATGTGAATTTTTTATAGACTCATGATCAAGTGAATCCTTCCACGGATACATCTTTGAACACCTCAGGTTTATAAACTATGTCTTTACAGCACATCAAACTGCCGGTAAATGCTGGTAATGCTGTAATGTAAAACCACTAAATTACAGTACTTTCCTTCAGCAAGTATTTTGGAAATGAGCTCAACAATATCTGTGAATTATCTGTCATTTCAAACATTATATGTTTTATTATTTAGCATAGATTCAACAGATAATATTGGTCTGAGCCAAAATCAGAAACAAAGAAACATGAACACCCTCATTAATTTCCAGGAATTATCTGTGTGATAAATAGGAAATACTATCATCCCATTTTATAGATTTTGATTTTTATAGGGAAGGAAAGCCGGCATGGTTAAACCAATGTGTTTCCTAAGCTCTTCTTCCATCACACAGGACACTCCCCAAGGCCAAATTAGTAATAAATCCCCACTAGAGCTTTTAGCTCCTGGCATGCATTCTCTCCACAGAACTTTTTTTTTTTTTTTCCTGTAGGAAAATGTCTCCTACCGAGATAATTTCTTTTCCCTTTGAAGAAGCACAAGAAGCCCCCTTCAAAAAAGTGAACAGCGTCCTTGTGGTCAGTTCCAGATTTCTGTCGAAGTGTCTGTACAGAAAGGTTTGCCCCATGATTAAGAAGGCATTGAGAACTGCCTGGAAAATTTTCTGAACTAATGTGCTGGAAGTCACATCAGTCACAACATGTTGGGTCTAGGCGAATTGATATGCTGTTTCTGTGGGATTTCAGCAGGAAAAAGGTCTGCTCATGGAGTCTTTTCAGCATCCCTGGATCTGTGCTCTGGTCTAAGATATGCTGTGTCATGGCTTTGCAGGAGCTCGCCTTGGTGTTGTGAGGTAGCCCATCTGACGGTCTGGCGGCCTGGCCACCATGATTTTAAATGACTAGCCAAGAGGTGACATTACACCCCAAAGGCGATTTGTCAAAATTCCGCTTGCAGCTGATAAACTGATTACAAAGCTGCTTAAGACTCTGCTTGTAAACAAAAGCATTTATCAACTAATAATTTGCAATAAACTGATGTAACTCCCAGCTGAGCCCCTAACTGTAATTGTCTTTACCATCTGCCTATTAAAGCACCATTCTTCATCAGCAATCAGGAGCAGGAGCGAGGAAATCTCCACCAAAATACACAACTTGCAAGCTTATGAATAATCTGAGTGCATTCCGCACTTTCTTTAGGACTCGTGTGTGGGGTATGCTTCATTTTCATTCTTGCCTAGCCTGGGAATGCTCAGAAATTAGGTGGAGGGGAAAAGAAGAGCGGAGGGGGGGGGGAGGAATTAAACATTGTGCCTACAGTTCTGCAGAGGAATAAATTATCCAAGTTCATCATAGGAGGCTGTTTTTAATTTCTTTCTTTCCTCCTTCCACTGCTCTGAAATATCCATTGCAGCATCCTGATGAAAGCCCCCCCAAGCACCAGGCTGGAAATGAACCTCCCTATTCCTTTTTCAACTTGTCCATTTCCATTACACTTCTTTGTTTTGCTTTGTCTTTTTTTTTTTTTTTTTTTTTAATTCCAAGAGGCTCATTAAACTTCTCCAGGGAGTCAGTTTAAAAGTGGAGACTCCTACGAAGGGGTGTTGAAGGGCTGGCAGGCCCCTGCAGGGCCGGGTAGATGTATGAGATCAAAGTGCCAAGTAGCTGGCAGGCGCCCGCATTGTAGTCCTCAGTCTGCCGCCACCGACGGATGGCTTCCATGTTCCGGGCCCCGCTAGCACCTAGAGCTACTCGGCACACAGTCTCCTCCCAGAAGGTGGGTTTCAAGAACAGTAAGTTTGAATGGTCAGAAACTCCTTGTTTTCAGAAGAAATCCGCCTCTTAGGTGCTGACCTGATGTATTCATGGAAAGAAGAAACTAGGAAAAGAGGTTAAATTCCTTTGCGTTGTGTTCTTCTGGAAACCTCTCTCCGAAGAGCCGACATCATTCCATGTCATTCCATGCTTTCTCAAAGTTGATTAACTTTTACTTAATTTACTCAAATTTTCTCTTCACAAAATATATGATTTATTTAAAAAAAAACCCGTGTTATTTATTTAATACACAAACTGCCTTCATGTTGCTATTTTAAATATATACATATAATTCTTTTCTCATATCTCTTGGCTACCAGAGGATGTTCCTTTTTTCATGTTATTCCTTTATTCAGAGAACATGATATCCCCCTGTAAGACCTCATAATTCTACTGAAGGACACCATAGGCTATGTACTATGATAAACAATGAATAACTCCTATTACTAAGCTTCAAATTCCGGAGATAATAATTCGTGTCAGCTTTTCTTATTATAACATCATTTAAACTAATGTTTACATTTTTAATTTGTTTTTCTAAGAGTTTCCCACAGGTAATTAGTTTTCCCTACAATCTACTGTTCAATACAACAGAACTAATAATTGCCTTCCATAGGAATGATGGAAATGGACACTCAAGCATCTGTTTCATATTGTGCCTGGACTAGAGAAGGTTAATGGGGAACAATGGGTCTAATTTCCTGCCTGGGTATGAAGGACCTAAAATACAGGCAAAACTGCATTACTATGTTCCCTGAACTGGAGAGACATCAAATACTAGGACAAAAATCTGACATAGGTTTTATATAGCACAAAAATCCTCAAAGACACTAATGTGAAGTAGAATTCTTTCTAGAAGTACTATATATCTTTCTTATCCTACCTTTGAGACTTTTGTTAAGACTGAGATTCTTTGGTCACAGAGGTTTTTCAAATTAATAAATAAAATACGGAGTAAGAGTTTAAGTAGCTTGTTTAAGTATGTTGACTTATAATGTCTTACAAAATTAAAGAAACTGTAACATAATTTAACCTATAATTTAATGGTTAAAGATGACCAAGATTAAACTTCCATGTTCATTAACTGCTTCCAAAAACACGCGGAGAAATGGTAGTGTATGGTTTTGTTTATTTTTAATATTTTAAATTTTTTGCACCAGGTAGATATTTTCATGGCATGATTTAAGTGAACCTAAACTTAGTTCTTACTCAAAATGTTGCTGGGTCTCTATCCTAAGGCAAATTTTAGAATTAGGATGTAACGGATTATAATAAAACACTTTCATGTGAAATGAGGGAAATTTATAGTACATAGATACCCTTTGATTTTCTTCATGAATCTCACCCTGTATATACATTGATGTACATACATTGTCTTGATCTCTGCTGACTTTGAGTAGTTTGGTAACAAAATAAAGTTTTGAAAAACTAATTACCAGCAGATGGCGCTCGGTGCATTCTGTGAGCCCAGCCCCAAGAACAGAAAATAAGGCTTTATTTATTTAATTCTATTTTATCCTAAATGTGAAGTTGCTATACCAAGCTTTATAATCCCTAAAGATTTCTGTTAATCGACTAAACAACTTTGTGGTAATTTACAGACTGTCCTTCCATGCTCATTTAAATGGTATTGCTTTCAACTCAAGCGCTCCTGTGAAGATAACAAAGCATAAAGATGTTAACATTTTTCTACCCCAAACAGGAAAAGAAAACAAGCCTGGATTCCTGGGGTATAACATAAACACACCAAATGAATTTTCCACTTAAAATAAGACAACTGCCATTTCTTTTTTTTTTTTTTTTTTAAGCACCTTACTTAAATGAAGAATGCTGAGGCCTTATTTTTTAATGGATTTATAATCAGCATCATGGATGTTTTAAAGTCTTCTTATAATAAAACTCTTCTAGTAGATATTTGTTGATTACTGAGCCACATTCACTACCTTGGAATGTTATCGGGAATTTTGTGTCTGTGCTGAAGAAGGAAAAAAAAAAAACCCAGCTTTGAATGGTAAAGATTATTATATATATAAGACTAAATAACCCCATAGAAAGTCTGTCCCAAGGGACATTCTGTTTTTCTTTCCCTTTCCCCTGCCTGCCTTCTTCTCCAACAAGAAGAAAACTTTGCTCTGAACTTTAAAACACTTTTTCCAATCACCCTTGGGTGTCTATAACTAGCAGTATTTCATTCCCTTTAATGACAATTAAAGGGTGTAAGGAATTTTATCTGAGTGTCCTTATAAATCTCTCTACACTCACCTTCTCCCACATCTTACTATCATTCTGTCGTTGACTGAGTGCTTTTCCCCACTTGATTTTAATTTGGCCTGGCATATGGCAAAGGTACCCATAGTCATACTACATTCCTAACCTTTGTCCTTCTTATGTGGAAGTCCTAGAGCAAATCCCAATTATATAGCCACTTCACAGGGCGTCTCAAACTTGAAAGATTTCAATTGTTGAATTTTTGGCGAAGTCCCATAAAAGTGATTGGAAAGTGGGTTTGGAAACTTCAGTGGGACGCTATATAGTAAGCACCATGTTGTATCCCACCATCATTTGTAAGACCTACTTAAAACATAATATTTTTAGAACATGTATACTATTGCTACCCTATAACCTTAATACCACCTAAGAGCATTTAGCCTTTCTCACAAATTATATTAGCATTAATAAAATGAGACATTAAAAACAAGAGCTCAGTCAACCCAACAGCACACCATATAATTTCAAAGGAAGAAATGGGGCTCCAAGTCATTGTAACTCCACAAACAGGGAGTGTGGCTGTGCCCAGGGCTTTGAAAATCCCATCTTTCAAGGTCGGCCCTTGACAGTCGAGTTAGGAAGGGCAGTGTGGAAGGCAGGGTGGCCTCCTGCCAAGGCTGTTGCAGATGAGTGAGTGATCTTAGGGGAATGAGCTGCAAAATCTCAAATTTTTGTTCATGTGATGATAAAACCAGAGCCAAATGATTTTTCTAAGACTTGTATGGCCTTCTGTTCCATTTTATTGTGCAGTTTGGAATGATAAATTTTACTGTGCATTAATTTGCACAAAAGGGTCAACGCTATATTCAAAAGCAGACCAATTGTTTTCAGCGAGATTAACAGTAAAATATGTTGTCTTTATCCCAGAATGGGTGCAAAATCCTCAGACTGGTATCATCTGGCTATTGAAAAATATAGTGTTATCACAGCCTTTGCAAATGAAGGGGAGGATGTTCTCAATGTGTCACTGATCCCTCTTAGTTGGACTCTGTTGTGAAAGGATTTGGTAGAATATATTCATGTTTCATATCACATTTCATCAGTCACTTTTAGCTATGAATCTCAAGTAAAAGCAAAAAAGAACAATGAGAAGACAGTGGGGATCTTCTTCCTGGAGACTTTCCTCAAGTACAGCAGAACAGGTCAGGAGCTGAAATCCGGGGCAGGTGAGCGAAGGGAGGAGTGACAGAGGGGAAGAATATCACACTCAAGTATGCAGTTTACAGGAAGTTCATCAGGAGAATGGGCTTGGACAATGTCATGATTGCTACATCAACATTCGTCTACCAATGCCCAGGTGAAAAATACACTCCACTCTGGATCATTTGCATTAGAGGGAGGCCAGAAGTGAGCAAGGGGGGAAGTAGTCAAAGAGCAATCTAGAAATGGGTTCCTAGGGAAAAGGCAAGGAGACTGGCATTGCTTTACAGCTTTTCCCTTCGACCCACTACAGCTCCCTATGTCCCTGCCAGAGTCAGACCTTCCTCACATTCTGGGTGGGGCTTTTTATGTTTTATGCTGCTGCTTTGAATGCTTTTTATTTGTATTTTTTTGGACAGATGCCTTGAACACTTTCCTATTGCATTTTTGTCTTCAATTTCTAAATGGGTATTTTTTTGGCTTAATGGTTTGGAGTAGCCAAGATATCATCCAGATATTATTCAGGAGAACGACAGAGTTAACTTATTTCCTAGGTAACAAAACAAAATGTCTTCTAAGGTTTAGTTATGAACTGAAAAGTGTAACTAAAAATATAGCTTATTGTGTAATATTTCTCAAGCATTTACTATGTGCTCTCATTTTGCACTCCTAGTAATAGGGCGATCCTTGGACATGAGCCATCATTTGAATAGGAGTTAGATATATATTTTTGAGCAGAGAGTCACATGGCTTTAGTTTGGGTTACTATTTTCCTTATGGTCCATACCACCTTCTTCTTCCTCTGCTCCTCCCCCTTCTTCTTTTGCTTTGTAAACTTTCATATGTCCAAATACCAATTCTCTGCGTGGTGCAATAGTGCCTCATCTGCATAGATCACCTCTCTGGCTGTCCTGCAGAAGAGTAGTGCCCTGAATACTCTACCCCGTACGATAAGGAAAACTGCTAGAGGCACTCGTGAGGGAAGCACTGTTATTGGCACCAAGGAAACGACTAAGAGAAATCTGTTAGAATTGTGCAAACCCCTGCTGTAATTCTTTCCAATATTTTCAGGAACTATTCTTCCAGCTCTAAATTTACGAGATCAAGGACAGTTTGAAGAGCAATGTTATCTATTCTACCTAGAGCCTGATAAAATTAAAATATAAATAAAAAGGGAAACAGAAAATTAAGGTGGAAAAGAAAGGAATCAACACTTTTTTTCAATAAATTTTTCTTCATACAGGTAAGGAAGATATAACAGGTTAAGTTATCTGTCTTTATATGTCTATTAAAATGGAAGTAACAGAAGGAGATAAATTGTTGCGGTTATGCCATTTTTTTTTTGTCCTGAACACAAAGGGTCCACCAGAAGTTGAAGTATTCAATATAGCCAAAATTTTAGGGAGTGGACGATTGCTGAAGAAGGAACTGAAAAAGTCAAGAGAGGATATAATTAAAGCTTGAAAAGGATTTCAACAGAGGTGGGGTCAGGCTAAGGACAAACTGTGGTAATGTTTTATAAGCAGTGATAAGAGGAAAGACAGGCAAAGGAGATACAGCATAAAAATAAAAGTTCAAGATCAAGGCTTATTTTAGGATTTTAGTCTTTGAGAACCAACAAAGATCTAAAATAAGGAAAATGGCAATAAAGTCAGAAACATGGATCCCCCTCCCATAACAACTTCCTTAACACTATCACTACAGAAAAAGAAGAGAGGAGAGGAAGCAAGGAGAGAAGACAAAGAGAATTCTTACTCTAGGGAAGAACATTTATCTGACTCTTTGAAGTAGTCCGTTGTAGGAAGTTACACTAGGCGAGGAAGTGGCCAGTGAAGCCAAGAAGAGACCTGGGGGGGTCAGAGAGAGAATCATAGGAAAAGGGTGGTTGAAATAAACTCATGATAGATCCTGATTTGTATCTCGAGTAGCTCAAGTAGCTAAAACTGGCTCAGCAGCAATGCAAGAAGTCTACTTTTATTTTAACAAAGTAATATGTGCTTCATAAATGACCATTTTTCCTTTGTGGATGATTCTGTTTTTCAGAGGATATAAGGTAAAACAACATAAAAATCCACCAAAACCATGAACTATCCTTGGAGGAAGAAACCTGAGAGTTTTTCTTCCTTTTTCCAAATAAAAGATATTGAAAGAAGACACTTCAAGGCATATATTTATCTTATGCTGTTGAATGTTGCTCACAACATTATACATAGTTATGGCTGGTGGGAATCATGGAGGGCTTCTAGACCTTCTGTTAGAGATGAAGAAAATCAGGCTCTAAGAAGTTGGGTGGTGTACCAAAGGTCACACAGCCAGTGTGTGTGTGTGTGTGTGTGTGTGTGTGTGTGTGTGTGTGTGTGTAGATACACACATACATATTTGTATATCGTTTTTCACATGGGAGTAATTCATCATCCAGTGTAGGACTGCTGTAGGATCGGTATGTAGTTCATAACCTTAACCATGAAACACTGGTTAATAATTGTTAAACTTTTACTACGCTAACTCATTTTTTTTTCTCCAAACAACTTCGTGAGGTTGGTGGTGGTGTTATGTCCATTGAAATGAAGGCTTCAAGAAATTAATCATGCGCATTTGTAGAGATTCTAAATTATGGGACTAGAACCCAAGGCAGCTCACTCCAAAGCTCTGTTATGCAGCCTCTCAACTAGTGAAAGAGAACCCACTCAAACCATCAGTCTAACAAACACAGAAAAACTCTCATGATTGTCAATTTTGACAAAGGATCCTTATTCCTTTGGGAGAGAGCCTTGATGATGGGGGTGGAATTCAAGCGTACAACACGGATATGACATCACTCTTTCCGACTCTCCATCTTGTAAGTTACTAATGATACTGTAAGGGAGGGAACAAGGTAGTCCTAGTGAATTAATAAGGAAAAGCTTCCATGGTTCTAGAAATATTTATACATTTCCAGGTTTGAAACCGTGGAGTCCCCATCTATCCCCTAATAAGGTATGGAGGGATTTAGTAGGTATTCATAGCATAGTGTTGTTCCAGTAGCTTTTAGAAATCAATTAATTGTATGAAACTAGAGGAAGTAGTTCGTATAAAAATGATATTAAAATATGTTCTCTGGCTTTAGTAACAAAATTCCATGTAGTCACAAAAATATTTAAGAAACACATTATGTTACCTTTAGAGAAGTATTTCTATACAAATAGTTTAGAAATCTATTTTACTTTTAACAGATGTTCCTACTTTCTTAGGACCTGGTGGTATTGAGGTTATTACATCTAGGAGGTCATTATACTCTTTTGGATAATACACATGGATTTAACTGTGCAGTTTCTACAAATAATAATGGAAGATGAATGTATAAATATTTGAATACAGTGCAAAAGAGTGTCACCCTTAAGCAGGAGGACATATATTCCCTCATGAAAGGTAAGTTTTCCCTCAACAGATGACATATGCAATAGCATATTTAACTAGAGCTGCTTGCTACAGGATAAATTAAAATGTTCATCCTTTAACTATAAGAAATGTTCAAGTGATAAATAACAGCCTTCCTTTCTCCCTAGTTTCTGTGTACGTATTTGCAGGAAAAAAAAAATCTGTACATTATCTATGTATCTATCTATGTAGAGAGAAAGAGGAGATGTACTTCTCCTTCTGTTTACAAATCACAATTTGAGTTTACATCCTGTATAGCGACTTTAAAATTAGTAAATGAGAACTGTAGCCAGCAATGCATGCAAAATATTCATTCATTGTTATAAACTACAACAATATTGCTTTTATGAAAAGAGAAAGGAACTTTGGAAAAATTTTGGGAAGAAGTTAGAACCTTTGAATGATTTGGGAAATTAAATCATTTGATGAAATAGTAAAACAGAACCTTGACTGTTGCAAGTTTAAAGTATCATAAAGCATTTGGACAGCCAGCTTCTTGTGGTCTCTCATCTGGTGGCCAAAAAAAATTTTTTTGATATCCCCTGATTGTCTGTTTTTCCCTAGTGAAAGTTATTACATTCCTTTACCCATTTTTTAATCAAAATCATTTCCAACTTATTTCAGTCTGTCACAATAATATTTTCATACGAAGAGTGTTGTAACCTAATTCCTTCATTTGAATAATACATTCATTTTTAATTACTGCAACTTGATCTCAGATTATTCAAATAACTGTTTCATTTTTTATGCTTACCCTGACCCCAGTGTATTTATAGGCTTTTATCCTTACCTGATACCAGTGTAATGTAATTATAGATTGTATTTTAATCATCTACTATATTCTACTGAGTTTGTTTAAATCGCTCCGATCCTGAGCCTTTTATTTCTATGCCTTTTAAAATTCTACAATGGCATTCTCTTTGCATAAAAGCAATATTTTTGTAGTTTACAACAATGAATGAATATTTTGCATGCATTGCTGGCTATGGTTCTCATTTAATAATTTTAAAGTCACTATACAGGATGGTATGTAAAATCAAATCGTGCTTTGCAGACAGAAGGAGAGGTACATCGTACATCGTTTGAAATCTTTACACCTGTTTGTTTTCTAGATGGCCCCCCTCCCGTTCCTGCCGCTTTAAAACCACAGATATGCATTTTGCTCATGATCATTGCATCTGTGTCTGGTTATTCAAATCCTTGTAAATAGCTGCTCTGCTGTTAATAACACAGGCCAAGTTTCATTCATGGTGGAATAGGCTTGTCTGATATGAATTATTTTTACTAGTATTTTTACTATTGATCGTTTCATAACTGCTTGATTATTTTCTAAACCATCACCCCATCAGGAAAATCCAATATTTCTAAGCTCCGTTAGGCAGGTATCTGAGCTCGTGGCATGATGGCTGATTTCAGCAACACATTTAACAATGAACCAGAAAATTGGTCTGAGAAGATGGTTGACAATATTGCCAATCTACTGAGGTCTAGTGTTCATCTTCTGATCAGACTTGCAGGCCTGAGAAATGGATTTTCCTAAGTGAGTCTCATTATCTTCTCAGAATCCTGGAATCCTGTCAGTTCCCTCGCTGCGCGCACTCAGAGCCTGTTCTCCACGCGACGTTATCTTTCCAATCTCTCCCCTTTTCCTCCTCCAGAAATGCCCATTTAGTTCAGATGCCATTAGCTCTGTCTCACAGTGGTCAGGCCCCTTCCTCCTGTCTTGTACTTTTCAAGTACACTTGCAAGAGTGCACGACTAACACAAACATGATCCTGTTTCCACCCTCACTTACAACCTCTGGACGGCTCGCCATTGCCTACAGGAGGGAACTCAAGCTATTTCTAGTGACATCTAGAAGCAAAGCACCATGCTGGCTATCCCTTTTGAGCCTCAGGAATCACGATGATCTCCACGGCTAACATTTCATTGTACGTACAAGTAAAATTTCAGGGAGGGAACGCAGATGAGTGACAGGTTATAAAGCTGTGAGTTCTGGCATTAATAACAAACAAAAACAGAACTGTTCATAAATCAACGTGGGTTATGACAAAAGACCAAATCTTCTGAATTTCTCTCTGTAGGGTCAGACTTCCTCTTTCTCCCTCCATGTTCTATTCTTTATCTTTAATCCCTTCTTTTACTCAAAATGGATAAAACTATGGAGATAAGTGCCTTAAAGATAAATATAACACACATAACAGAACATAGTTTTAAACCACTGACTTCTTTCACATTCAGTACAACCACTGAGATTTTGGCCAAGTTTTTACTCCTTGTTGAATAAATTGCATGAGGCCTCTTGAAATGCCAGTGACAGATTATTAATGTGTAAATAAGAGGATAAAAATATTGGCGAAAAAAAAAATACTAGAAACAAAAGGTTACTCTGCGTGTCCTTTCCTCCTATTGTGAATTCTGTCTGCTGAATAGAGGACACGCTAACTTATTTAACTAGCTACTTGTTAGAAATAACTCAGAGAACCTTGAAAATATGTTACCGTTGCAAAACACCTCAGAATGCAACATAAAATAATGGCATGAAATAGGGATTTGGGGACCAACTGCCTGATAACTCTCAAAAATGAATTATGCTTTTTTCCAACCTCCATGGAGAAAAGGCATGCTTCCCTTTGGGATTTCTTCTACCATTTGGTGCAGTATTCACTTGGCTATAATAATACAAGCTTCATTAGAGAAGTAAAATGCAATTGTCTCCATGAGATCAAAGGACAATCTATTAAATAAAGCCACTGGAACTCCAGAATGAAATAATATAAAAAGTTAGAATTTTACGGTGAATCAAAATGTAAATTGTACTGACATACTGTAGCTAAATGCAGAACTGAAGATTAGCTTTATTAAGGGGAAACTGACAGTGGCTTGAATGATCTAAAAAAAATATGAAAAACATATGAATTTTAAACAACCTGTTTTATGAACTAGATTAAACTAACATTGGTACTATTTGAGTAAATTTGAAAGCACTGCTGGTTAACTATGAGCGTACTAAAAAAGTTAGCACCAAAAAATAATAGGTATTGTGATGTTTATAGCAAAGTCTGTATTCAGTGATTCAGGGATGTGGAAAGGATGGTTCACATTAAAATAAAGCCTAAAGCCTTTATGTCAACTGTGTTCAAAAGGGAAATAAGTGACACATTGTGTACTGACCACTTAGGTGCTTCCGAAATCTGTAAGAATTTTGCTTTTAAATGAAACAGAGAACTTAGTCCTAACTGTTTAAAAATCAAAGGTCTTTATGAATTCTGAAACCTAGAGCCCGTGTTTGCCAGAAGGAAAGAAAGAGAGTTGGAGACAGGTAAATCAAACTTCTCTGCACACTAGGGGTTCTGAGTTTGACTTCTTTTCAAATGCTTATTGAATACTTGGTGTTTTTCTTCCAAATGGAAATGACAGATTTTAGAACACCTTACTGTGTATTTCAGTGCATTACATCACTTAAGTCATTTACAAAATTGTATAAAATTACCCTGAAATCGCATCAAGTATAGCAATGTACCATGAAACTAAAAGAAAAAAAATAAAAAAAACATATTTCATTTTGCAAGGGAAATATAATAGAGTCAAGGGTCTAAGAATGAAACAGTTTTTCCCTTTCACGTTCTTGAGCACAATCTAACTTATTACAATATTCTTTGAATCTGTAGAAGACCTTGAGTCTTTTTTTTTCCAACAAGAAAACAGTGAGGTTTTTTTTTAACTATTGGTTTAGAAAATTATTGGAAAAAGTAATAAAAAAGTAATAATCAAGGATAATAAAAGGATAATAAATCAAGGATAATAAAAATCAAGAAAAGGAATATCTATTAAATTTCTATTTATAATAGACTATTATCTGTGAAAACCCTGAATGCGCTTAGCAAACATTGTTTTTGAAAATTAATTTTGTTATAATTTGATTTTGATGATTTTCAAATGACAATATAGTATATTATATATATATATTTTCCTAAGTTTTCAAACATATTCACAAAATCCATACTTACACCTCATGATACATACTTTAAAATGTGATCTAGCTTTATCACCAGAATGCTGCAGTTTTAAAGTCTGGCTCATGTAGGAGAAGGGAATGCATTGTACTTCTGTCCACTCCCTGCATTTCCTGCTTACTGTTCTAGATCAAAGGGGTCCTGCATCTCACCAATTAATCTTAAAAGGACTCAAAATAAGACAACAGGATGGGAAATTTGGTCAATAAAATATCCTGCTCCAGTAGTTGAATCCTTCCATTTCAAGACCCTGAAAGTAATTAGTTTGTTACTATTCAGTTTCCCAAGAAGGGCAGATTTTTTGTGTTGATAGAAGCTTCTCTACTATGCTGATAGGCTCTAGGCAGGTTGGCTGCATTTATTCTTAGGACCATCACGTTTGTGACCCCCTTCTTTGAGATACGAAGAATGACCCCCAAACCCTTAGTCAATCACCAAACTCGCTATCAGTCTTAGTCCATTTGCTAGGTTACCAAATGAACGCTGTGACAGAGTGCATAGAGCTGGAATTTTGAAAATCAGACAAATCTGAGTGAGGAATGCAGTTCTGAATATTTAGCATCTGTGTGACCTTGGGCAATTTACTTAATCCTTCTGAGATACATTTTCCTCATCTGGAAAATGGGGATTATCCTGTCTACCATCAGATGATTGTGGTAGATGATATAAGACCATTTTATAGGAAGGACATAACACAGGGATGAGCCCAGGACAGGTGCTTTAAAATGTTTGCTCTGCTCCCTTCTTATAATGATTTTCCTTGGAATAGCCAAGCTTATCCCGTGGAAACTTCAAGTAGGGCGGATTGTAAAATATCACCTGCTTGAGGTCCTAGAAGGCAATGGCCTTGAAAGCACATTTCCTTTGTTATTCTGTTGGCCCTGGTTACTTTTTGGAGAGTGATTTATATCATTGATTTCAGACTGTTATTCCCAAAGAAGATTGGCCCTGTTTAGCATTCAGACCTGTATTGTTTGCTGCATTTTTGGAATAAATATGCACTTGCTAATATTCTGTATGTTAGGAATCCAGAAAATAGGTATTGGCTGCAAACCACCAAAAATCTTGGGATTTATTTGTATTTGTAATTGCACAGAGTCCTAAATTATTGGGATTTGGTTTTGTTTTGTTTTTTATATTGAAGATAGAGTTTTTTTAAGCTGATAGAACCAGTGGAACTGTGAAAAAGGAGAAATACAGTGATTATGACTGATGTGATACTTTAATTTTTTGCTCTAGTATATATTTTCAATAAATATGTATACTTATTATATACAATTCAGAGAAATTTGAATAGGGATTTAAAAGATTCTGGTTCAATAAATAAAAGAACATGAAAGATACTATTCATAATAATAAAGATTTTCTAAATGTTAACAATGTATCTACATTGGAAACACTGACCCAAGGTTAAAGATTATATCATGTGTTACTAGTACTGTACTATTGAGTCTGGATTTGTTTATATTCAAAATCTGGTTAAGCAGTTAATTTTAAAAATTCTAAAGCAAATGTGGGAAGGTGTGTGTGTGTGTGAGTGTGTGTGTGTGTGTGTGTGTGTGTGTGTGTGTGTGTGTGTGTGCGTGCACGCGCGCATGCGCACATGCCAAGATTGAGCAATAATTTTAAAAATAAAAACTATAAATGTGCAAAAATATTTATATGAACAACATTCCTGGATGGAAACTTCATTTTTAATAGTCAAACTTGATGCACATACTGGTCCCTTGGCATGCCCAGCTCAGAGCCATCTGTCATGTTGGCATCATGCCCACTCACAAGGAGTTTTGCCAGTTTAACATGATATAGGTGACACCAAAATGAAGGTTTGAGAGGATAGATACTGGAGTGAGCTATGACCCCTCCTGTAGTCAGGACCCTTGGTGGCTATCTTTATTGGAGAGGAGGATTTGTGTTAACTCTGTATACCCTGTTACTAAAACTCCATTACCAAAAAAAAAAAAAAAATATTCAGTGTGCTATCACTCATCAGAGTATTATAATTTTTATTAAAGTGTGGAAAGTTAAACATTTCAGTCTAAGACCTTGCACCATCTTGGAATTAATATTATCAGTACACATATTCTTAGTAGGCCAAGAGCACGTATGGCAGTGTAATTGATTTTCAAAGAGGCTTTCAAAGGGCTATGCATTAACATATATAATACATATGTTCTATGGGAAGGAGCGGCACTAAAATAATCCACTACTTACATTTTGTTCAAAGTGTTTCTTAAATGCCTTTCCTATACTGTATCTGTCAACTTCATCGCATTTACTGGCTTCAGACCTTAAACAAATGCACTGAGTTTCCATTTTATTTCTGGGGATTAAATAATAACATTTACATTTTTTATAGCACTGTTTTTTTTTTTATCAAATTCCCTGTAGTTTTTTACAAAATGCTCATACTGTTAAAAGCTGTAAAGTTTCCTTCCTTCTGTTGTTTTGTTCTTTTCTAGGTTAAATATATTATTTAGGGAAGTGATACACAAAGATTTATAAGGGAATTCAGAAAAATCAATATTTTTATATAACTGAGTCAACTTTCTCTTGAGTCCAAAGAGGCATGAGCAGTGCAGAAGTGCAAATGCCTTCCCCCGTATTCGCAAAGCATCATGAAATTGTCCTTAGCCTCTCTACAGCTTATTTAAAAGGGCAGGAATTTAGAAAGATATAAAAAAACTTTTAGATCATAGTCTGACTGACCTCCTCTATACCTGAATTTGTAATTTATAGGCCAGCATTACCTGGTCAGATTAGGTAGCACAGAACATAAGGTGGCAAGTATGAGATAATTTTTATTATTAATTTATCCCACCACTTACTCACCTCTATTCATGGAACACGCACTCTGGTCAAGGCAACGGGAAGCACAGAAGGGGAAAACATATGACGACTCAAAGTGCTCAGCCTGTCCTCATAAAAGAGGGGTGGTAGCTTTCTCTTTTCCCATAACTCTGGACAGAGGCAGACCTTACTTCCTACTGGATCTATATACTGAGATGCCAGTGGACACTTGCAAATGAAATGTTCACTATGCCCATAGAAATATGTTCTCAGAAATTCACATCATCTTTAAAATACCTCTGACATAGAGGTAGGTGAAAGAGAGATAATATGACAAAGCAGTTTGGTCTAATTTAAAAGGCTGTCATAAGATGACAAACTTGTGTGTTCTACCATAATTTGGTCATATTTTAGCTATGTTACCTTGGTTAACGGTTTAGTCTCCCTGAGTCTCAGTTCATTTTTCTGTAAAATGGGATAATAGCTCCTACTTCCTAGAGTTGTTCTGGGGATTGTATAGTACATATAAAAAGCCTAGCTCAGAGAAGGGGCTCAAGCCTGTGTGACTGGGGCATGAATGATACACACCATTACTTGCTTTTATTTTTAACTGGAGTCTATTGCCTATTTGGATATATGCTAAGACCTTCCAAAAGTGGGTTTGTTGATTTTTAAAATATATCTTCTTATAATCATACACCTAAAGAAGTCCCAGTGCTTTAAAAAATGTAAATGCCAAACTACGGATCATGAAATAAAAATTCTAAATCCTTGCCTTGGTATATATACTGCCCTTTTCTTCACTCACTGACTGATTTGAATTCTGCCAATCCAGTGCCTCCCCTTCTAGAGCTGCAGACAACAAGGCTTGTCTGTTTTGTTCACTATCCTATCCTTAAACCTACCATAATGTCCAGCACGTGTAGGCAAACAATAAACGTGTTAAATGAAGGGATATCATTATCCCTACAAATGGTCAGGAACACTAAGGAGGCATTCTCCTTGCTTTGATCAATACACAGGTTATGAAAGTAGAGAAGGTCATGATGAATGAAAAGAATTCATGGTTGAATTCATTCATGCATAAACATACCCATCATTTTACCATTCCTACTACAATTACAGTTCAAGATATAACTAAAGAGAGTTGAGATCCTTGACTCTAGGAACTTATTATCTAGTTGGGTAGTACACACACACAACACACACACACACACACACACAAAGTGCATGTAGTCATTAAGAGACAATTCATGTGTCAAGTTGAATCATACAAACATCACTTATAGGAGTTTATGGGAGCAGAAAATCATTATGCCTACGTTAAGTAGTTGGGCAAGTCTTAGGAAAATACATAGGTTTTGAGTTGACTCACGAAGAATGTATGAGGCTAATATTGTGGAGAGGAGTTTTGCCCTAGTAAAGGAACCCAGGTTAGCTAATGTTCTGTTTACCTTTGGCCATGATGGCAAAGTCAGGAGAACTGATTCTTATATAGCATGTGCTACTATAAATGTGGGAAGTCCCTCTAATTTTTTCTGAGTCTAACTTTCTTCACCTTCAAAATTAAAAGAGTGATACTTTGGCTCCTTTTACCTGATTCAAAGATTAAATTGACAGATGGGGTAGTGACAATGCCATGCCAACAAATACTGCCATCATGAGACAACTCTAGGTGAGTCCGTAGAGCTTGCAAATGAAATAAAATGGGTTTCCATCAGCTTAAGCTTACTCATTGTTATGTGTGAAATGGAGCTACATAATGGTAAGAATCCAGTTAAATACCTTAGAACCTCGCTAATTTCCAACCAGCTCCTATCAAATGGCACATTAAAAATATCTTTGGAAGAGAATGTCATCTAAATAAGAAGATGCCTGATAACACAGACCAGTAAGCTCAAGCATGAGTTTCATATAATGACTCTGGGTCCAGCTGTGGATATCTTCTAAAATGAATGACCCATTCATATTATAATAGGCCAACTGGGTATACCTGAGGCATACCCTCTGTATGAGCCTTCAGAGTTAACAGTGCTTTCTCCAACAGCTCTTCTATTTGGTAGATTTAGAATAACTAAGGGATGCACACTGAAACTTTATTTAAGATCTAGTCTCCTTTATTAAAGATCTAGTTAAGGTTTTTATCAATATGTTTAAGATTTCACAATGAGGCTTCTAAAAAACAGAGCAAGACGTTTTTTTGTTGTTAAACCTGAATGGAAATAGCAAACCCAAAAGCATAATATGTGCTGAAATATCTGGAATATCATTGTTATATTACTTTTAACAATTATAAATTGTTTTAGTAATTATAAATATTCATTTTAAGAGTCATAGGTCCATCTATTATTAAGTTTAGTTTGAATTATGACACAACTATGGGTAATAAGTATAATCTAGCTGTTATATAAAAGTAACTACTATTGCATGTGGAGTAAATGAATAGATCATTGTGTGTGTGTGTGTGTGTGTATGATATTTTCAGCTGTCAAGCATTACCTTGGATAGGCAAGACTCCCATAATTTTCAGAACTGCAGTGAACGTAATGACCTTGTCCCCCTTCACTGATGCCATAGCTGTAAATGCTCCCACCTGAGCCAATGAAAGATGTAGGCGATTACTGCCACTGAAGGGTAGGTCTTGGGTCCTCTTTGGTATTCACAAAGCAGGCACTTAGGAAAGCTGGTTAAAATCGCGATTATCTCCCATTAATAGTATTAATATGCATTTGTCAATGTCACAGGCACCCATGGGTTTTGCTCTCCATTACCGTACCTGCGTGAGGGTTAGGAAATTCCTATGCCCTCCAATATGCCTTTATCGGACCACCCATCACTGTGGGCCCTCCAACTTTGGAGGATCATCTGGATATGGTTACAAATGCCCTGAGAAAGGATATTAAAATTCTACTGCTCAGTGACTATTTGGATAACGGGAGAAGTGGGTAGGGAGAGAGGGCCCACATTGATGAGTTCTATGAAGTTATCTTTTGCAGACACGGCATGGCTGCAGAAGCCCAAAAGGAGGAGGAAAAGCAAAGGAGGTAAGAGTAGAAAGCAAACAAAAGAGGCCACCACATAGTTTCTCTGAGAGACGGTTCTGCTCATCCACCCTCTCCCGTTCCCAGACTGGCAGCAGGTCACTCCAGAGTGTATGTACATGTGCATTCGAGAATATGGAGAATTTGGCTAAGTCACAAAAGCACATCAACTGATTCACTAAGCATTACTGCAAAGTTGTCACTTCGAGGTACTGAAGTTTAGAATACAGAGTCAAAAAATATATTCCAAATATATGAACTATGGCTTTTGGCCTGGCTATGGAGGGAAACTTTTAATATGTGCTTAGATTTTCATTTTTAATTACACAGGTGACTGCTTAAACATTCCCATTAATATAAGAAATTAAAATGTTTTCTTAGCAAGTTGAAACTGGTAATTGTTTTTTACAATTTTTTAAACGGACTGGAAGAGTTTTTAATAAATCTGTACTTTAAAGCAAAGCAGATGCATTTTGGGTCACTACAGAGTTATCTGCCTTCGACTTAGGAGTCTAATATGCAATGAGAGTAAGTGACAGGGCTGCTATAAATTTGGAGATAAAATGCCTTTAGTCGTCACTCTAACAAGACTTGCATGCTATTAGTATTCTCTCAGGGATCAATTTTAAAAGTTGTAACATAATAAAAAATGGTTGGACTATATTTCCCCACAGCTTTCATTTTATTATGTTGCATGAAATATGCCTTTATTGGCTATAGCATTACTGGAAGTAAAATATACTGGGTACTGAAAAATTCTGTCACTTTGTATTAGCTGTAAATTATCGACTAGTATAAACCCTAATTTCATTTGTCACATTCTGTTGCATTGCTGCTCTTCCTTGTTCCCATTCTGTCATTCTGGCAGGCCTGTGCTGCCCCAGGTATCACGGCTTCGCCATCTGCACCCGACATCTGTCTCTCTATTGATCACACGGGTTTAGCACTTGATCAAACAGAGCACAACAGAATACATCTCTTTTTGCAATACTGCCAATGCAACTGCTGCATGAAATCTACTACAAAAGCCTCCTTTACCTCCTTGAAAAACTGCATGTGTGTGGCTCTGCTTTGCTAAAACCTCAGCATCTTCACCCCTCCAGTCTTACATTGTTCAAGAGCTAGATTTTTTCCAAAAAAAACCCCAGCTTTCCTCTATTTGAGAATGAATCAGGCTAACAGTGACTGATGCCAGGGACGAGGGTGGGAGTCACTAGGAATGCTCTGGAAGATGATGCGTGCTTTGTAGGCCCAAAGCCATTGTTCCTACTTCATTAGTGGGTCTGGGGGTGTTTATGGGGATGCATGAAACCTCCGAGTGCCCAGCAGAGTTTTGCACTTTTTATCCAGCTGCCTGGGTGTGTGTGGTGTGACCAGAGCTGTGACGCCATCCAACGGGAGACCGGTGTGCCGCACCAGCGTAGGGCCTCCCGGCATTTTAAAGGCCCCCCCCCCCATGTTTCGCCTGGTCTAAGTGGCCCCTGAGAAGTCTCCGAAGCAATCATAGAGTTTTAGTTAGCTGCAGGGAGAAAACACATTTTCAGAAGGGCTACGGGGTTTTTACCTATGTGATTCTCGCTCACCTTAAGGCAGGGCCACATGTGCAGCTATGAAAACCAATGCCAAGATGTTGCAATAAACAGCCAGCACAATGGAAAGATAAGACGACAGGGAGATATTCAAGGAGAGCAAAAGCCAGAAGAGCAGCATTTTTAGTTCCCAGAAACACAATAGTCGGATTAAGGTATGTGGTTATTTTTGTTCTCGTATTTTCACACTTTGCACCATGAGACAAACTGTTTCCAGGGAGGATATCTTACGGCTCACCATGTAAACAAATAAATAAAAATGCCCTTAAAATTTTAAGACAGATAGCCATATCATTTTTAAAACCTATTCAATATCTTACTAGCCAGAGATTGCATATTTTATTTACAGCCTTACAAATTACTTTGGGGGATGGGGGTATAGAAATAGCCTTCAACATTAAAAATGGTCAAGTTTTGGGGTGTCTGGGTGGCTCAGTCGTTAAGTGTCTGCCTTCGGCTCAGGTCATGGTCCCAGGGTCCTGGGATGGAGCCCTGCACCGGCTCCCTGCTCTGCAGGAGGCCTGCTTCTCCCTCTCCCACTCCCCCTGCTTGTGTTCCCTCTCTTGCTGTCTCTCTCTCTGTCAAATAAATAAATAAAATCTTTTAAAAAATAAAAAAAATGGTCAAGGTTTTAAAAATTATTTTTTTATTTTAACTGATTCATGGTGTTTATGAAAATTAGCAACCCTTGTTTTCAAAGGCAGTATTAGTCACATCATAAGACAAGTGGATTCCAGCAATGTATTATTCATAAGATGTTTTGTAGCCAAATACATTAGAGTATATAGTTGTACCAACAAATTAATATTTTAGAGCTAATTGAAATTGTTCTTCCTATAAAGATTAAGCCTCTTCTACCCAACACACTTTAGTCATTAAAATAACACTTTTAATGCCTTGTCTAAATGATGCCTGACATTAATGCAAAGCTATATTAAAGCACTCAAATGACCAGTTCTTTTGTAATGTATTCTATATGATCAGACATTGGGTCAGAGTTGGGCTGTGTGTATGAAGTAGTATCAAGTGGAAGCTAATTAAAATATATTCTCTATAGAACTTTACAGAGAAAAAGACCAATAATCATCAGAAGGTATTCTGAAAATGGCATTTCTGAAAGGCTTGCAGTATGCTTTCATCTCCTTGCATAAGGGTAATTTTTGACATAAAGGTTTTATTGTAGGCTCAAAACTTCTGTTGGAAAATAATTTTTTACTACGTCAATAAAATCATTATGAAGTCTCTCACATGCTCTTCCTTATATGATTTTTATTTCCCAGAAAATTAAGTTTCACTTTCAAGACAATAAAGTTTTCAGCACTTTGCCACATTTTCATTCAACTAAACATCTTTTCTGAGAGCAGAGTTAGCCTTCCCTGTCTCTACTGAGACTGCTGCTACAATTATGACAACACACACACACATACACACACACATTAAATTTCCCCTGACCAGGGGCGCCTGGGTGGCTCAGTCGTTAAGCGTCTGCCTTCGGCTCAGGTCATGGTCCCAGGGTCCTGGGATCGAGCCCCGCATCGGGCTCCCTGTTCCATGGGAGGCCTGCTTCTCCCTCTGCCACTCCCCCTGCTTGCGTTCCCTCTCTCGCTGTGTCTCTCTCTGTCAAATAAATAAATAAAATCTTTAAAAAATAAAAAAAATAAAAAAATAAAAAAATTTCCCCTGACCATCGCAAAATGCAGAAAAACAGACACGCCGAGGGTTTGTATCTGGGCAGACTTGTTCACCCACTACAAAAATCTTCCTAATAAGAGCTACTTAAATCTTCCACAGTCAGGACCAATTTTCTAACAGTCATGTTTGGGCTTACAAATCATGTCCCAGCTTTGTTCTTTGTTATCCCTCAGACACATCTGTGTTAAAGAGGAAAAAAAAAACAAAACACCTGCACAAAAACAAACAAACAAACACATGCTTTACCTCCACTGATAGAAAAAAATGAGTCACTACCTCTTTGCTCTTAGAATTCACATTTCTTACATTCTTTTAGAGAAATCAGATTCAAATGAGAACGGCAGGTCATAGAACAAGAAATTCAGGTTCAATATTCATCCTGGAGATCAGGGGTCATAGACAAAGACTTTGCTCCCAATTTCTTTTATTCAGAGAATTTTCACTGATGTCACTTCGTCTCAAACTTTTCATCTCTGCGTGGTGTGACAGAGCTTCGGAGCCTGTACTTCCTACTACTTTCTGCTGTTTCGAATAAAACACACATTTATGAATGAATAGTTCTATCTCTGATGCTGCATATTTTCAAGACAGTGGATCTAAGAAATTCTTTATATAGCCAGTTGAATACAGACTTATAGTTGAATATTTGCTTTTAAGTTAAATACCTTCAACTTCTCTTTTAAGTTAAACAGAAATGAAGCATCATTTCTATGTTGCTTCATCAATTTCATAAATAGAAATGAGCAACCCCTATCTTTCATTGTTCATAATTGTAATTTGCCCTGATCCCCATTCCAGATTCGGGACTCAAGGAAAATTTGTTGGCTCTGCGCTAGCAACCCCTATCCACCCCGCTGGCGGGAAAAAAAGGGGATTTCCTTTTTTGCCAGTACTGACGGAGAATTCAACTTTACCTTGATAACCACGTTTACTATTGTGATTAGTAACGGGAAAATATGAGGCAGTGAATACTTCCTTGCATGTAGTATTCAGAAAGCATAAGTTAAAAATCTACACATAAGCATTCTTAAAATCTGTAACAGCACACTAGAAATGCTAACAAGGTTATAAGACCCATACTGGGTATAAACATTTGCTGAACCATCCAATCCAATACTCACTTAAAGAATGACGCATTTAAAGAAATGACACATTTAACTAATAGTGATTATTTCATATTAATAGGAATTAAAGTATTACTTTTACTTCCAAGTTGGAGGATGATATGTTTGTCATGACTTTGTGGTAGGAAAGCTGCATTGTTACATTATTATATTATGTAGCAATGAATATATAGTTAACAAACAAGAAAAATACAAACTTGTTTTTTTTTTTACCAAAATGTTTTCACTCTCAGGCTGGTTAGTCAGATTGTTAAATATCATAGTTTGGTTAAATGCACTTTGAAGTTACTGATTTTTTAATTTACATTTTAGAACTTCAAGTTTTTTTTCTTTGACATAAATTTGTTTTTCTCTGGTGGCAGTTCTTCCTAACAAAATTCACATTTTCAGTAGTGATCCCAATTCTAAAAGAAATTGAGAGAGATTTATAGTAAAAAATGAAGACTATTCCCAAGAACAGATTCAATTAAAACATTTCTGGTTGAGATACGAGGTTTGTGTGAACTGTGTGAGGGTTCAGAGGAGCCGTCCGTGGGTGGGCTCCGTGTATAAGCTTTATGGTATGGTTTCTATGGTCTCCAACCCCCAAGTGTTAAAAGTCAGATTTCCATGCCACAAAACCCATCATTAGAATTTAAACCACTGATCTCTAGAACCTAGGATTTAAATTCCTAGCATATCATTATGTAACACAAGAAGTCACTTGTCATGGTGGAAATTGCAGCTAATTCCAGGCATCCTACAAGCCCTTTGGTTTGCTAATGAGGAGCGTTGAGAGAGGAGCACGCCCCCTTTGGGTGACCCTAGCCTCTTAGGTTGGTCTCTGCTCAGGTGTGTCGGAGATAGTTCCGTCATACTCAGAAATCACGTGCCCACTGAAAGCCCTTGTTTTTTGAACTCAGAAAAGGATGCTGATCTTTGCTCCCCTGCCCTCCCCAACCTCCCAATTATATCCTGACCAAATTCTATTAGAGTGTTTTGAAAACCTTGTGCAAACTCTTAGGGTCCCCTAATGAAATTCTAAAACTATCTACAATTTATATTTTAGATTTCCTTATGTATTTAGGGAGGGGAGAAAAGGTTTTCTACTTTCAAATGTCTATAAAGAGAGGCAGAAAAATATTTAGACAATTATAGACAGGGTCTATGATGGCAACCATACAAGTCGAGAGGTAAGGGCTTGAAGCACATATGATGTGTGTTCTCGAAATCACTCCTAAAGTTCTTTTTCAAACAAGGTGGTTAATTATTAAAACAGAACAAGTGTTGTTTGCTTATTCTATATAGTTATGTTAAATCACAAACTAAGCACTATTTAAAATGTTCTACATTGACAAGGAAGGAGAAAATATGTACACAGGCTTTAAAATACGCGTGTAGTCACCACAAACAACCAACTGTTTCCTGTTTATGACAAAGGAGTAAATAATCCATTGATCTGGCAGTAGGGCACCTGCTTTGCAACCGACTCCATATCAGTAGTCCCTGAACCCTCATTATTTTTCCTCAATTAAAGTTCATAGTCTCGGAAAGTCTGTGCTGAGCAGATGTACAACTGTTCTTGACAACGGAACACAGAAGAATCACAAATTTAGAAAACTACTGCCATTTCACAAAACCCAGAATCACATCATTTGTTGTGGGTAAGAAACATTACAAACAATATGTCTCTTTTATAGGCTGCTAAGCCGGCACATTACAGAAAAGAATATTAAAGTTCAAAAACTGTCACATGAGCAGTACATTATGAATACAGTAATGCATTTTTTTATGATTCAAATAATGGTTACCGAAATGAAAAAAAAAAAAGAAAATCTTCAGTGCGTTATAATGTAAAAATTGTGACTGAGAATTAGACAGAATTGGAAATATGAGCAAAACCAAGCACGAAGTAATGTTCTGTAGAGAACTACAAAATGTAATAACGAATGTATTTCAGAAATATGAATTTAACTAATGCTAGTTTTATTTTCATCTTTTGCATAATTCTGAAATCTATGAGCCCAGATCATTAAGGCAGCCCGTTGAAATAAAAAAAAATGCAGCAAGAATTCAGTCTCAAATATAACTAAGAGACACTTGGATGAAGAACTTTTTTTTTTTAATAATGTACCTAAGGTCAAACACCACAGCATCATCCATTTTAAAAGCTACATAAATATAGCCTCCATCGCTCACAAACCTCCCTCTGTGCTTAGGAAAATGAGAAGGAGAAGTAAGCAGTCAGGGAGATGTTCATTTCCATTTTATTTTTTTAAATGTTATCTCCATAAGACATTGAAATACATATTTTTCAGTAAATAATACGAAGGTCCTATATGACATTTTCTAATCCTTTCCCTCAACATAATTCTGACTCCACAGTATGTGCTCTACAGACTGTAGCAGATTGTGAGTCTTGAGGTCAGAGTATATGCTTGAAGCATCAATGGCTACACCTGTCATTTTAGTTTTCCCGGGAAGAAGGTGTTATTGTTTAATGCTGTAACTTGCATTTGTTACAACCCGACTTCCAATTTCGCCATTGCCATGGAGGTGACTCACCTACCCATTAACTGAAATGTTTTAATAGTATTTTAATTTCTACTCTCTGTTATAATTATTTTTATTTCATTATTTGAGACGTAATTTTTTTCCTAGCCACGTGGGCTCCTGCCGTCCATTTTGTTTTTCTCTGTTTTCACGTTTTCCATAATGCAGTTTGGAAAGGCGGAAATAAATCAGGTTTGTACTTTTGAGCATTAGTAAAAATGTTTGAGGTCTGCACGGTGTGATTATTGGTAGGGAAACATTTTACCCCTTCGCATTTCCCTACTATTTGCGCCTCCTTGACATAGAGAATATTTTGAAGAACTTACAAAATTTGATTGGAAAAATCTACCTTGTATTCACGTAAAAGTCTGCATGCTGACCTGAAAATTCAGTTATTACCGGGCTTGATGAGACCACAGTCTCCCTCAGACAAAGGGTAGAGTTAAAATATCCTGGGTGGCTAGTGCTTTGTTGCAGGAGAAGCCTGTTTTTATGAAAATTCTTTTTGTATATGTTCCCCAAAATAGATTTCTTACATTTACATTTAAAACGTCACAGTTGTTTCTAAGATGCATTTCACCAGTTTCCCTCTTGGCAAAATTGGTTGTGCTCTGCCAGAGTTGCTCTTCTGAATCAAGCAAATTATTACTCTTGCTCATTTCAGAAAACAGCTCAAAGTGTAGTAACCAAAGATTCATCATCAAAATGGACACATATGGCATATGGGGCAAAACTGCTCATCTCTCAAGCACCCCAATAAAATCGTGACAGAGATAACTTCTAACACATAACTTAGAAACATGCATTGTTTTCATAATTTTCGGAAAGATTTTATTATACCAATCTAATTTAATTTTCCTTGAATAATATTGATTTTAAAAAATCAATTTTATATACTATTTAAAAAATTTAAAAAAGATTTTAAGTTAAAAGATTGCAGCTTAAAAAGTATTTTTGAAGGAATTAATTTAATAAGGTAATTTCATTTCACATAAAATATACATGCAATTAACTAAAACCACGGCTTTGGAAGCAGCGGATTTGGTTGCAGAGACAAGTTACTGAGAGATATTACTGAGATCTATCTGCTTTGTGTACCATTCTGGGAATCTATTCATCCTCTGATTGTAGGTAAGTTACCCATACTTCCTGAGACTGTTTCTGCCTCTGTGAGATGTGGACAATTCAGTCTATGGGTTTTTGTTTTTGTTTTTTTTAAGATTTCAATAAAAGAACATATAAAGTCTCATCACACAGTAGGTATTCAATAAATATTAGCCCCATTTTGTTCTTTTTTTTTTTTAAAGATTTTATTTATTTATTTGCGAGAGAGAGAATGAGAGATAGAGAGCACGAAAGGGAAGAGCGTCAGAGGGAGAAGCAGACTCCCTGCTGAGCAGGGAGCCCGATGCGGGACTCGATCCCGGGACTCCAGGATCATGACCTGAGCCGAAGGCAGTCGCCCAACCAACTGAGCCACCCAGGCGCCCCGGCCCCATTTTGTTCTTTGTGTTTTGCCCTTGACAAAGCATTACCAAATGTACATTTCTTGTTCTTTGTTTTCTGTCATTGACACTCACTGACATGGCCCAGAAGAAATCTTACACTCCCTCACCTCCATGTTTTTCTCCCTAAAATATTCATTGTGCTCAAATTCTCAATTATGAAACTGGTATCCTTTCCAGCCTGATAAAGTACCAGAGATAACAGAATAGCACTTCCCTGGGTAGCTAAATTCCCCTCTGCCTCTTCTTTCCTCTGTCTTTCCCTTTTTTCCTTCTGCCCATCCCTTCTTTCCCCCCTACCTTTCTTACTCTCTACAACATTCCGTTCTCCTTATCTCCCTGCCCCCCATTCTCTTCCATCTTATGAAAGAGCATTTGTTGCTTATGACCTAACAGTCATTTGGCACAGTGTAGAGGACTGCTCTTGCAGAGCTGACAGTCCTAAATGGAGAAAAATACAAACATGACCAGGACATACCATAACAGTGTTCTGCAAGGTATGCAGGGAATTCTGAAAGTTTCTTAGAGCTTCTTAAAGGAAAAGAATCTAAGGTAGACTGGAGCCCATGGAGGAAGTAATGCTTGTTTCATAGAAATATTTTTCTCCATTTGCCTTTATTTATTTTTTTAAAAGATTTATTTATTTATATTTGAGGGAGAGAGCGAGAGCAAGGGAGAGAATGCACATGAGCAGGAGGGTGGCAGGGGACAGAGGGAGAGAGAGACAGAGAATCTCAAGCAGACTCTGTGCTTGAGCACAGAGCCCAACTTGGGGGTCCATCCCATGACTGTGAGACTGTGACCTGAGCTGAAATCAAGAGTCACACGCTTAACCGACTGAGCCACCCAGGTGCCCCCGCTTATTTGTTTTTCTTAAATCTCCTATCATTTTCTTAGATTACCTAAGAGACTGGTGATTTTACCTCTTACACATTACACAGATATATGCAGGCTACTTGGTAGGTTTTCTTTTTATATTTTTACATTTAAAATTTTTTAGCAGACAAATGCATTCTTAAGGTAGTCTTTCAAACTAGCAAAATATGTTCCCCCCTTTTGCACTTCAGTTTTACTTTTTTGTAGTTTTATTTTGCTCTCCCTTCATATTGTCACAGAAACAAATTTATGAAAAGGGAATGGAAGGAAGATGAGTTGACAGACAACATTACCGATGCCTCAGCAATGTCTCCAGGAGTCTAGCTAAAGCCACTATGTCCAGCGAGTGCCTGCAACTCAGTTCCTTTCTATACTGGGACTCTCTCATTTTTCCTCAGCCATTTAATGGCAAGAAAATAGAGGTTCACTCCATTAAACATCGTTTCCCTAGATGGCATCTTTAAAAAATTGAGTTAATCCTTTTGATTTATTCCGAAAGGCAAAATTGGCAGCTGTGTCAATGCATCATGTTATACCAATTTGAGTGCAAAGCGATCACGTGACAATTAATGCAGAGAAAGTGGTGCTATCAGTTTAGTACTTCAAACCATCAAGAACTTCAAAAGTGGGCGCCTGGGTGGCTCAGTTGGTTAAGCGACTGCCTTCAGCTCAGATCATGATCCTGGAGTCCCGGGATCGAGTCCCACATTGGACTCCCCGCTCAGCGGGGAGTCTGCTTCTCCTCTGACCCTCTCCCCTCTCATGCTCTCTCTCACTCTCTCAAATAAATAAATAAAATCTTTAAAAAAAAAAGAACCTCAAAATTACATTGAAGTAGCAAAATCATAAATCATTTTTTCAGCTAGATTTTTAATTGAAAAACTCTATTCATTAGGATGAGCCAAATAACCCATGGCCAAAAAAAAAAAAAAGGCATGAATGCCCTCAAAAGACAGAATGCCCTCAACATTTTATGTCTGCTTTAAAAAAAAAAGTGTGTTATACTTCTTAGGGCTCTTAACTTTAAATATAGAAGATGCAAATACATTAGTGATTCCATTATCCTTTACTAGAACTTAATAAATCAAGACTGCACATTGCCACTCTAAACCTTAGTTTAATATTTAATTAACAAGCCATATATAATATATATGTGTGTGTGTGTATATATATATATATATATATATATATATATATATATATATATATTCACTTTTGGATTTTAAAATATTGTTTGTTCTAGAGCCTTCCTTTACAATGACCAAGATTTTTTCCAACTCTTCATTGCCTATTTCTACAATAGACTAGAAATAATTGTTAGAAAAAAATAGATAAACTGATGAAGCATACATAATATACACAAATTGTCTTAATAGCTAATGCCTCTATCCCTTCTGTTTTTTATCTTTGAGGTTTTGTGGCCTCTACCTTCACAGTCCCAAAACATTCAGATCAAATAATAGATCATTTAGGGGTGTTTTATAGAAGATAAATGAGAATAACATTTAAGCACAAAGATATTGTTACTACTTTATGGTCAACAATGGAAAAAACACCATTCTCCTGCAGAGATACAGATGCCTATGGACCCAAACCTACACACACTGAAGTAAACTAAGCAAGTTGATTGGCACTCAAACTTGCCAACTGCTGAAGGAGCTCAACCTCAAAATATTAAGCCATACCACAGCTGTGTGAATACATGAATTGGTTCCACTTTGAAAATTTCATTTGCTACTATGTAATACTAATGCATCTTGTAAGAGGTTTAAGGTTTTCTTCAGAATCACTTCCTTTTCACCAGTGTTACCACACTACTATATTTAACAGAGACATTTACATGCTTTGCATTTTAAGTGCCTTGGAAATACAAGCACAGAGCCTGCACATTTCCACCGCACCATCAGATGTAATGAGTTATGGTACTATCGGCATGTTGATAAGCTATAGCCCAAAGAAGAACAAGAAGGAAGTATAAAAAATATGGCCAGAGGATGGGATAAAATTATCAGCTAGTGTGTTTTCCTGTTTGGTTTTAATCTACATTTAATTAAATTCTTATCTTCTGTGTACTTATGGTCGCATTTGAATGGCGAGACTGCATTCATTATGAATGGTAAAACTTAACTCAGAGAACATTACATGTGGCTTCTTTAAAAAAAGAGAAGAAGAAAAATGCTGTCTTTATTCTTTATACTCAGGTCTTATAAAAGGGGACCAAACTCTCTCTTAGGTCAAGTGCAGTAGCACTTAACCTTTGGGTTAACTGATTTGGAAAGTGGGACTTAAATCAATTTTAATGCAATTTTTTAAAATTTTTTACAATTTGGGAATGTTATTATCAAATTCTGAGCCTGAACAGATCTGGCAAGGGGAGCAGTGAAGTGCATTAAGGAAATGCCTTCTTCCTTCTTAAAAATAGGGATGAAAACAGGAAGTTTTTATTAATACTGCAAAATGTGTTCATTAGTCTGCATCCTTAATTATTAAAAACCATTACATTTCCTTGTCTTTATATGCTTAAATAAGAAAAAAATGCCTTAATTGTTATTTAAAATTTTTTTTCTTGTGTCACAGACCCTTTGAGTTCATTCAAGCATCCATATATTTCAGAGAAAAATAACATGTTTTGAACATAGCATTATTTTACACACCTGCTAGTTTCATAACATTTTTAGTTCTATTCCAGGAATGGTAGGGGAAACTGACAATGTCCTTAAGGCAATATTTGGTATCTGCAGTAACATGCATGATTTCCTTGGGTCAGCCTAAATATTGTGTCAGCCTTAACAAAGGTAAAGAGGGGCAACTGTTTCTGATTCAGGTTTGAATGTTTATTGCTGAAAAACTGAGGTTTGAGATCATATTTGCTATCCCCACTGGATTAAAAGTCACCAAAAACAAGAACAACAATAAAAAAGTGCTCCACAGTTATGGAATGAGTGTCACGGGGATGAAAGGCAGAGCAGAGGGAATATAGTTAATGGTATTGTAATAGCATTGTATGGGACAGATGGAAGCTACGCTTGTGGTGAGCACAGTATAAGGTATACAGTTGTTGAATCACTGTGTTGTACACCTGAAACTAATGTAACATTGTGTGTCAACCGTACTTCCATAAAAAGAACTATAACTCTATAGTTACACCATATAACTGTACTATAACATATACATAAATACACCCACACACATGTATGTATTCTCTTAATATTCTTATTCTCACAGGTAAGCCGGGAGAATACAGATTATTCTGTCACATTTTTTCATAGCTTCTCTTAAAATCAACAATGTATGACTAGTACCCATACACCAATAAAACAAGAACATTTCAAGTGAGTATTTGTTATTACTTTGATATTTTACCAATGGGAAATACTAACTGAAAAAGGCTTAACATTCCATTTGAAAGCTCAAATTTATAATTATATAGTTAACAATGACATATTTTCCCCAAATATTTCTAGCATAAGTATATTGGGGATGATATTATTTTACTACTCAGCATTGTTTGGAAAGGAGCTATAAAACTCCCAACAGTTGGGTCAAAAAGTTTTTATCTGACATACTAGGTACTCTGTAACTTTGCCGTGTAATGGGATGCAAAGTTCTCCTAAAAAGCTACTAACCATTCATTTACCCATAGCTCCAAAGGAGAAAAAGGATGTTTTCAGTATATATCCCTTACATTTTCAAAGGTTTCTTAATAAAATAAGCATTCTTATTTGGTTGGGCATTAATTCAATTCAGTAGATGGGATTGTCATTCTCCTGCACATAACTGGATATCAAAATCACAACTGGGATGAATTTAAAAACTAGTGATAATTCTACAACATTAAGCTTATTTTCAAAAATCATTCTTAATTCTAAGTAACTACGCAAGCTAAAATATCCCTAATAGATGACAAATCTTGGATAATAATATATATCCTATCCTGAAAGCACAGTTCTCTGAAGTTACAGCTCGATGACCATGTTTTACTATAACATATGATACATATAAGTTAAATATAATATTGGCAACTTGTTTTGGTTTAATGTGTTCTCTTATTAAGTAGAGTTACAATATATGCTTTTATTTTTGTTGTTTATTTCAGTAAACACATGCATGAGATGGTGTCCATGCACATACACTAGCAAGCTGTTTTATGTGATTGATGCCTTTATCTGAAGAATCCGAAATGTTTTGGATAGTTCAATTCAATAAACATTTCTTGAGCAATAGTAAGTTGACCTATTTACTATGAGGCAGTCACTCTGTAAGGTACTGAGTAGACATGATATGATCCACAGTCTCTGTAAAAGAGTATAATGTAGAAAGTCAATTCTGTAATAGTTTGTTAAGGGTTATATAGTATAAGGATACATAAAAAAACTAAGGGAGCGGAGATGGAGACTATATGACATTCAAACTGATCATGAAAAGAAGAGCTAGAACTTGCTGGGCGGATAGTTTTGTGGATGCTTAAGATGTAACATATGTACCTCACTACTGTTCCCTTAAAATCATTGAGATAATTGGGATTGACCATGTCAAAAATTGCAAAGAAGAGGAGAAAACAATTCCTGCATGAAGTTGTAAGATAACCAGGAAGAAATTGTTTGTGTATAAGGATACAGCCCAGGCTGCCTCAAAGTAATTTCTCTGTCCTTATTCCAGCCACATTTGGCCACCTTTCAATTTTTCACATGGAGCATTCACTCAGTGCCACAGGCCATTTGCACATGCGGTTCTCTCTGGATAGAAATCTTCACTCTATTCCTATTTGACTAAGTTCATCCTTCAAATTCAGCCCATGCAACTATCATTTCTTCAAGAAAGCTTTCCTTGACTTTCCCTAATAAACGCAGACACACACACATGGAAACTCACTCACATACAGTCTGGGGTATGTTTGTCTGGTTATATGCCAGCAGAGAACTGTGTTCTCTCTCTCTCTCTCTCTTTTTAAAGATTTATTTATTTATTTGAGAGAATGAGAGAGAGAGCTGCGTGGGGAGGAGCAGAGGGAGAGGGGGAGAGAGGGAATCTCAAGCAGACTCCCCACTGAGTGTGGAGTCCAATGCAGTGCTCAATCTCACGACCCTGAGATCATGACCCAAGCCAAAATCAAGAGTCGGGAGCCCAAGCAACTGAGCCACCCAGGTGCCCCTGAACTGTGCTCTTTGCTATGATGGACTCAGTTTGTGATTTTAGTTTGTGATTCATTAGTATCTGCCTTTCTGAACTCCACGAAAATATGAACTTAATCTATTTGGATCTACAGTACATCCTCAGCATCTAGTTGAAGTGCCACACCAGTGTGTTGAATGCATATATGACTACGTAAGAGACCTTTGGCCATTCAAGGGTGGGACCATGGTTTGCAGTGCTGGGAACAAGATGAACCAAGGGAAGCAGTACTGCTTGTCTGGTACTGGTGGAAACGCTTAAGCATATTTTATGAACCATGGTTAAACTGTTTGAGAGTATGTATACTTCCAGAAGGAGCTATGAAAAGAATGATAAAGAGCCCAGAGATGGAGGAAGTTCGTTCCTCCATGCCCCATCCTAGCTCTGTAGGCAAGTTAGATACCAGGATATCATTTTCATAGTTTGCCTATTTGCATGTCTACAACATGCATATTTATGATGCTTTTAAGGTTTGGGGTTCACTTGTTTTGATTTAAAAGTGATCTCCTATGTTGAAGGGTTAAAAAAAGTCCACATGCCCTTTCAATAATAATATAAGTATGTATTATTGTTATTTTTCATAGCTGCCTTTCAGGAAAAAAATGCACTTTGAACTAAGTAGAGAATGATAAAAGAAATCTATGAACATCATGAAGCTTGGGCTGATGTGATGAATGAAATGTGTTCTTGGGGATTGTGTGCATTAAAAATACATGCTGGAAGGAGAAGGCACTATAATATGTTCGTTCTTCGTTTATGGTAGACACAAAAGTAACTTAAAGGAAGAACATTTGTTGTGAGCCTCTGTTCCAATGAAGGAGTTGGTATATAAAGCACTGGAATGGAAGAATCACAGTCACACAGGGCCTGTTTCATTAAGAAGGGCTTTTCTCTTTGGCAAAGGGAGGCAAGAGGACCTCAGAAATCTGAGTGTTTCAGATTAGACAACCCCCAACACACACACTTTCTTCTCCCCTTCAGGGCACTGAGGAGACCAGGCCCCTGCATGTTCCTGGCCAGCCCCACATTATTCCTCCCTGACACTCGTAACTCACCATCATCTCCAAGTTCTGATACAACCAGAACTAATCCTGTGCGCTTATGGACATTAACTAGACTTATCGTGGTGATCATTTCATAATATAAACAGATATCGAGTCATTATGTTGTACACCTGACACCAAGATAATGTTATATGTCAATTATATCTCAATAAAAAATAGATTAAAAAATAATTAATCTTATTGTCAATTTTATCTGTTTTAATCAGCTAGTCCCTGTGACCCTCAACCCCATAATATAATCCTCATACAGCCTGACTGACATTACTTCTCTCACCTGTCACCGACCCCCAAACCTTTCCACTGATACTCAAGGGAAATTACCAGCAAAATCTCCCACAACCATAACATCTTTTATGACCATTCACTTTGCCCCTTGGCTCTCCCCCTCTTGAGTAGTAGCTGATTTTACTCCCGTGAACAGCGTATCACTTCACCTGAAGGTGGACTAGCTGTTCTCGTCCCTCACTGCAGATTATTCTCCTTCCCTACTCTAAAAACAGGTTTTGAATATCATCTTATGAAAGGATCACTGCTTGCCACAGTCATTTAGAGATTTCCATGATATTTGTCATCATTTCTTGAAAATTTAGCTCCTGGGACTTCTCATGGACTGCTCCTGATTTACTTCTTGGCAACTGCAAACTCACCAATATCCAGGTGGACAATCATATGGACTCTCAGTGCCCTGACCTCTCCTCCTCCAATGACTTTGCTCTCTGTGCTGTGTCTAACCATTCATCCTCTAGGCTTTTTTTTTTTTAATTGCCAATAATTTGGGCCCTCCCCTGTATAATTTCAGATCTGAGCATCCCATGCTCAAACCGTAACTCTTACCATTCTAATTCACTCTTTCTAGAAATTTCATTTCACCATTAACTTCACTGGGACCTAAAACTCAATTTTGCTACCTTCCCCCCCCCCATTGTCTTGCATCCCCTTCTGTCCTTACTCCCCTGCTTACCCAGCTTACACACTGCCCTTCATCTCAAGCCCTTCTTTGCAAATATCTTCCATTCTTTCACTCCCTCTTGCTTTACTGGATTAGTCTGGCAAAACTCCAACCATCTTCAATCCAACTTTTCACCTACTCTGCATTTACAACTAGCAGTAGACTCACTGAAGAAAAACACACAGCAATCCTGCCTCAATTTAAATTCATGATCAGCACCACTGAGTGGGTCCGTTTGCCGGCAATCACACTACATTTTCCTAGTCCATTTGCTCTCTAACACCTTCCCCACCCATTCTCTCTCAACTTTGCTGCCCCCTCCCTAAGAAAATTGTAGTAACCTGAAGCAAACTTTGTTTCCATCTCCACATCAACTATGCACACCAGTGTTCATATACTGTGCTGTCATGACTATAATTACGAACATGTTAACCATTCTCTTATTTAAGGTCAAACCCCCAACTTGGGTGCTAGATGCTCCCGTCTTCCCAGCAAACAACATTTTTTTCAGCCTCAACTGGATCATTCCCATCAGCATGAAAACATATCATAATTTCTGTATCATAAACAATAAGAACAAGAAAATACAACCCCCAGGCTCTTATTTATCTGCTCTCATTTACAGCAAAACTCCCTGAAATAAGCCTGTTTGCTATCTCCCAGTCGGACCCTCCATTAGGTGCTCACTCCTACATCTATATGGAAACTGATCTTGTCAGTATCCACAAGGACACTGCTCAATCTAAAGGTCGTTTCTCAGATTCTTACTTGAATATCAGAAAAATGGAACATAGCTTTTCCTTGAAACACTTTCTACCCTTGGCTTCCACTCAGCATACTCTTCTGGTATTCTGACCTTACAGGCTGCTCCTTCTCAGTTTCCTTTTCTGAGTCCTCTGGCTTCATATGCTACTCTCTCCTCCTCTTTGATTCTGTCTGGCCTCTCTGGGCCACCCTGTTGTTCATGGAATGTGCCAGAGTACTCCTGCCTCTAGCTGGGACGTTCCCGCCCAAGTCAGCTGAATGATTAGCTCCTTTAGACCTTCTCAAATACCCTCTTCTCAGCGAGGTCGTCCCTCACCACCCTCACCACCTCCTCAGTGTTTTATTTTTCTCTCTGCCTTATTTTTCTCCATAACACTTTTTAGCATTTAACAAAGTATATGTGTTATGCATTTATTTACCTTCTGTTTCCCCCGATGGAATATAAGCTCCTAAGGGAAGAAGTTCACTACTCTATTAGATGCCTAGGATGACACCTGGACAACACAGTAGGCATATAGTAACTCTATACTGGATAAATCAATAAAATTGCCTAATATTTTAACTTTTTAATGTATTTCTTATGTTCTATATGAAAATTGTTTTCTTGTCTATTTTCCATGACTCTAAAAAATGATATTTATACATTAGTGTCCTGGACTTCTCTGGTATTTTAATAATATAGAGTTGCACACCCATAATTAAAGCTAATTTTATTATTTTTACAATGTTATTTGCCTTTAGTGCATACTTCTATGCTATGAAAATTATTTACCATTATCTTTTTATTGCTTTATTCTTCATATTACATTAGAATAGACACTATTATGTTGACATTAACCAATACCTCTTATATTTATATTGACCAATTCTTTTTGTACTTCTCCTTGCCCTTCTCCTGTGTTTTAACCTTTGTAGGAGACAGGAAAGAGGATGATAAAAGTGTGTTTGTGAAATATTTTATTTCTGGTAGAACAGACCTATATGAGGCAAATGGATTTAAACACTGTATAATAGTTGCCATTTCTGAACCCCGCTTTGACTGTCTGTGAAGCATGTAATGAAATTAAGAAGAGCAGAAAGAAAGGATTTGGGTGGATTTCCTTGTCTTCAGGATCAATAATTTTGACCTAGGTCCATTAGTCAAACTGCCCCAGTTATTAAGGAGCAATTTTTAGTAATTTTAAGACAAATACAATAATTTCTGGGGTTAGGTGAGGATCTAGGGAAAAGAAAAAGGAGGTTATAAGGAAGCAAACTTGCACAGAGAAACATAAAAATTCAACCCTCCCCAAAATAGACCTGCAAGTATGACATCGACTATTTGTACTAGCAGTGATTTCCTTACAATTGTTGACTTTTTTTTTTTTTTGCACCAACCTCTACCCTATCATTTCTGAAACAATCCTAAGAAGTCTTGAAAGAAGCTGTTAAAAGCATATCTGCCCAGAGACCCTGGAAAAACTCTAGCTGCAAAGTGCCTTTACTGTTTCTACAAGAGCATTCAAAGGCATCAACAAGCAAGACAGCTGAAACTGTTCTCCCAGGAAAAGAAAGTAAAATTTATCCAAACTAAGTATTTCTGTGAAACAGGTTAGAAGGAATTCTGGTTCTGCAGCCAAGTACGCATCCCCCATATGCTTGTGTATTCCTCGTTATAAACATGAATATTCATTAATACAATCCCAGTAGATGGGAACAACCCAAGTAAATTACAGAACAATAGGAACAGGAGAGGAAACTTAAATACAATCCAAGTACTCACACGGACATGTACAATTTGCATCAAAGAATTGGGCAAAAATGATTACAGCTACATATCATTTACCTGTCATGTCATAATGTGTGACTGAGTTGTTTGATCTGTATGAGTTACTATGTTAAAGGCAAAGTTGTTATTTGACCATTCTTTACTGGAACTCTTGTTAAAATCTAAAGTATTTCCTTTTGTTTTTTTTCCTCTTAAACTGAGGTCAGAGAACAGAGAATCATTTGAAGCATGCATTGTTTTGCAGAAGTGTTCTCAAGGGTTATTGAGGTAGTTACTCTACTCCTTAAGGATTTGGCACTTTTATTTTTTATTTCTTTAGTGGGATTTTTTTTTTTTTGATGGTCACTTCCCAGTATTACTAGTGTTCCCACTGCCAACAAACACTTCATTTTCTAAGCCAATGTGAGCTGGGAAACCAACTAACCAGTTTCTATAGATTGTGTTTAAATTAAGAGTATATATATGAATTCTGGGTAAAGATATGAGGAACTCTTCTATCTAACTGAGGTTTTGTTTAAATCAAAATCCGTATTTGTATCTATTGAAATGTATGCATACATTTTATTTGGGTGCCTTTTGTTTGTTTTCTCATCCTAGTTTCTTGGCTGTGTTCTGGAACATAGCAAAGTTATATAGAAAATATATGTCTACATGAAATATTACTACCATATTTGCTTATAAGAGAGTACCTGCTACCTCAAAAGACTCACATTTAAAAGTTTTCCAATCAGAAGAGGACAAGGTGTAAGTTTCTTCCACGGTCCTACATCCGGGTTTATCCCACACCAACTGCGTCTGCCACACCATCCAAGTTTGACCCCAACAAAAGCAAAGTCCTATACTTTGAGGTGCATGGGTGGGAAAGTCAGTGTCAAATGTGCTCCGGCCCCCAAAGTTTGTCCCCTGGTTCTGTCTCCAAAAGAGATTTGTGATGACATCGCCCAGGCAAACAGAAACTGGAAGGGTCAAGATTATGGTGAAACTGACCATTCAGAACAGAGAAGCCCAGATTGAGCTGGTACCTTCTGTCTTTGCCTTGATCATCAAAACCCTCAAGGAACTACTCAGAGATGGCAAGAAGCAGAAAAACATGAAGACAGTGGAAATAGCACTTTTGATGAGATTGTCAATATCACCTGACAGATGCAACATCAATCTTTGGCCAGAGAATTCTCTAGAACCATTAGAGATCCTGGGGATTGCCAAATTTGTGGGCTGCAGTGTTGATGGTTGGCACCAACATGTCATCATTGATGACATCACCAGAGGTAGGGTAGAATGGCCAGCTACTTAAAAACTACAAAGGAAAATATCTTGGTAAAGGATCATTTGACAACCACCCCCAAAAAGTCATATGTAGTTCACATCGTCTCTTAATGAAATATAAAGAAAATTTGGTAGAGAATCTTCTCAGATTTACGGTCAAGACGGTCATGCATACAAATCCCCTTGTCTACCAAGTATGAAGTTGTGAATCTAGAGAAGGCCACAGATGGACTTCAATAGGTCCGTGAGCACCTTAAAATTATATACAAAATAATATATGCATATGCATACATGTTAGCTGAATGAATTAATAATTTCGTGTGAAGGGGGCACCTGGGTGGCTTAGTCAGTTAAGTGTCTGATGCTTGATTTCAGCTCAGGTCAGTTAAGTGTCTGACTCTTGATTTCAGTTCAGGTCATGATCTCAGGGTTGTGAGATCGAGTCCCAAGTAGGGCTCCATGCTAGCTGTGGAACCTGCTTAAGAGTCTCTCCCTCCCTCTGCCTCTCCCCTAATTGTCTCTCCCTTCCTTAAAAAAAAAAAAAAATAGAATTTTGTGTGAAGAAATTTTTAAAATACTTAATGACTATTTTTTGTATTTTTAAAGTATTTTTTTGAAATACTTAATGCAGACTATTAATAAATTGATGAACTAGTAGTGGTTATATCAGTTTATATTTCAGTGTGAAGAGTGACTGATATTTTATCTGGTGTTAATTAAAAATACCAGAGATGTTACTTATAGAACAAATGTCTGTAAGGACTTGCATTGTATTAGTAGAAGAGCTAGTCCTTGTGTACAGAAGCAGAATTCAAATGTTTAGGTAGTGAAGAAGTTGTCTAATGAATTACAATATTCTTGTGGAATATTCTTCCATGTGTAGCCAATCATTGGCAAACCCAATAAATAATGCAAGCATCAATAAATCCTCAAGTGTTTATTATTTCTCACTGTGTTTCTTGGGGGTCTGTGCAGTGGTGATAATATGACTCATGGGTTTGTCTGAACAATTATCAATATGCTTGGCGTTTTATTCCACAGTGGGAAAGAAATGAACGAAAACAAATGCCCATTGTTTGCCCTGTGTTCTAACTGTTGAAAAATCTTTATTTTTATCTGCTTATTTTTCAAAGGATGCCAAACTGGCTCCTTATGAATATGATACGCATTAGGACGAGTGTTAATAGAGCAAATGAAACTATCTTGAAGTAGCCCAGAGACTCAAGGTCAAAGGCATTCATACTGAGATGAATAGTAACTTGGCAAATACTTCTAAATGTCTAAACTTCAGAGGTACACTAGAAGTTTACAGAGGCTTATATTCAGATTCATGTTCTGTTGACAGCTTCTACACTTAGGGAATTAGGAGATTCCAGTTTAGCTCACAGATATATTGGCATCTGCAATGTGACTTGCTTTCTATATTAGCTCTAAAATTTTAACCATCATGGCATATTAAAATTTTACTAGATTAGAGAAAAAAGGTCAATGCTTAAAAATAGCTAGATGTTTTTAAACATTAATACTTAAAATACCTCTTGATAAAGCAGTAAAAGTAACATCATCTTTAACCATTTACCAAGAACAACATTACTTTTGTGCACGAGATGGGAAATTCCCATGGAACAATCATCTTTCCAGGTGTTTACAGAGATGTTAAATTTTTTTTAAAGATTTTATTTATTTATTTGAGAGAGAGAATGAGATAGAGAGAGAGAGAGAGAGAGCACGAAAGGGAAGAGGGTCAGAGGGAGAAGCAGACTCCCTGCTGAGCAGGGAGCCCGATGCCGGACTCGATCCCGGGACTCCAGGATCATGACCTGAGCCGAAGGCAGTTGCTTAACCAACTGAGCCACCCAGGCACCCGAGATGTTAAATTTTTGAAAAGGAGATAAGAAAGGTATTAGCTTGCTTTCCTTGAAGGTCCTCATGAGAAGGCTTAACACAGCTGGCTGCATGTTGCTGGTCTACCTACTGGATAGACTTATCCAAAGAGATACAATTTGGAGTCATGCAATACATAGAACAGCCAAAACGCTCTCCTGTCCCACCAACACAGCTTAAAATTCATATTTTCACACATAACAAAATTTAGATAACTTAAGAGTTACTCATATTATGTATTTATGATAAGTGATCATATATATTTTGGTGATGCCTTCTAACATTCTATTTAAAAAAAATTTAATCCACTTTATTTAGGTATGATTGATACACAAAAAACTACATATTTAATGTATACAACTTGATGAATTTGGAGATACGTATACATCTTACATATTATTTTGAAATCTTGACCGTGTCTATTTTTAAAACCTGTTTTATAATATTTTCTATTAATTAAAATTCTTTTTAAAAATAACCAATATTTTCCATACACAGCAAATGTCATTATCTGTCCTAAAGAGAGGCTTAAAAATTGTTTTACATTGGGAAGGAAGTGGTTATTAAAATAAAATGATAAAAGTGGAGTTGTTTCTGTAAATAGAGTAAATCAAGTTCAGAAACCTCTTAAAAAAAGAAAAAGAAAAACAAAGAACTTAAAACATCAATTGCAATATGCAACGAATCTAAGATTTTTTTCATCTGTAGTGGATTAGCTGTCTAAAAGCAATTGTATCATTTTTTTAAGGGTATCGATTCATATTTTCATCAAATACTGCTAACAAATCATAAATTCTCTATTCTTTTTTTTAAATCAGCAACAAATTACAAATCCTTGAGGGCTATCTTTCTAAAGATAAATTTATATGCCTCATGCTAAAGGGGCACTCTAAGTCATGTTTATTGAATAAGTAACCAAGGATTCACAGAAACTCTAAAAGAGAATCCTTGCAGTCCTCAACTCTAGAGTGAGGAAAGTAGAGTGACTTCCAAAATTGAAAGAGGAGGAGGGTCAACATGCATTGCCTTGCTGAGTAGAGTCACTAAAAGAAACTCCTTATGCAACAATTTCTGGTTTAGAGTCTCTGGTGTATCAAATATTGGCAATCACAGGATAGGAGCCAAATATCTACAGGAGCTCTCGTGTATACATCTGCTCTTAAGCCTGTGCAGTCTGAAAATCTGACGTAGTTAGGAATTACAGCTTTAATGAAGCCTACAGAATGGAGGAATTACCCATCTCGTTTGCACTTCATTGTCATCTGAGCATTTCTCTGCGGAGAGCACTGCAACATACTGTTCCTACATCTCAACTTGCTTCATCTCTAAGAGAAACATAACGCACTTGGCGTTTCTTTGAGTATTTTGGAATTTCCTGGCAATGTAAACATTTAGAAAAATGTTCATATATAGCATCGTTTGCTTATAAGCAGATATGCAAAACTACTTGCAAATACAACTTCATTTTCTGGTGAAATAAAATGGCTCAGATGCAAGGCTATTCCTGAGG